>NC_088800.1:31791068-34191068 GCF_011386835.1 Chrysemys picta bellii | reverse complement strand
ACTTTGCTTCATCATCATCTCTAAAACTCTTTCCTAATTTTATTATTTTTAGAGATTCATTTTAAAAGCTGAGTTAAGGAGGGAAATACATCATCAATTTGGAAGAGTTGTGCATCACCTAATCCTATAATTCAGAAGTGAAAGTCACTCATAAGGAATTGAATCCTACAGTGGTGGCCAGAGGGATCTGGATGTAAAGCTGTAGAAATGCTAAATTTTGATGTTTTCACCCCTCAGCTCACAGAGAGCAGACCTGCATGAAACTATTTTATGCTTGTCAAGGGGCAAACAGGTGGGTGGGATGAGGGTTTGGGTGTGGTGCAAGCTCTCACACTATACCATATAAAGCACTGAGCTATATATAACCCCCAGCTTGCTCTCTGGCTCTCTATCCCACTGACTGCAGACCTAAGCAAGTATCATCTTCCGGAATGATTTTCACGCAGAGGGCTGTTTTATCCTTTAACAGGTGAATTATTAACCCCAAGTATCTCCACACATTAAAATCTAGGAGATGGCCTTCAATTTAAGAACCACTGAGTTATGGTAACCTAAGCTGTAGTGCTTCAGTGAAGGCCTAACTGATGTTAAGCCTCTTTTGTACCCCAGTAGGTAGCTGTGTATATGTTAAAAGACCCTGTACTAAGAGTAAAACAGAAATCCTTACAGTTCTTGGCCTATGGAACAATAGATGCAACTAACTCACTAATAATAACATCTTTAAATGACTGCAAATACTTTTCTCAGACCATTCTCAAAATGGTAATTTTTTCCTCTCTCCCCTGCCCCTTTTTAATCAATCTAAATAAACATCCCACCCTTTACTTACAAGCTCTGTGGGTACACATGAAATGCACACGTGATGAGTGAGCAGAAATCCATGTCAGTGCCTTTCATGGTGTGTGCACCTCATGCAAGAAGGCAGCGTGGTTTCACCTCTGACCAGGAAACACCTGGCCCCTACAGCAAGCATGTCCCTGGGATGCAGCTGGACTGAAGCACAGGCATGTCTCCTGTGCAGAGGGCAGTAGGGTTTGGGAGGGTAGAGAGGGTGTTGTGTGTGTCTATTGAGGGGGTGGGGGAGGGGCGCTAACTTACGTCTGCGGCCTTTTTCTCAGCCACTTCCAGCTTTTCCTGGGCATCTTTCAGGGACTCGGAGTATTTGTCCAGCTCATCCTCAGTGCCCTTCAGCTTCTTTTGCAGAGCCACCAACTCGTCCTCCAGCTGCGAGACGGGTGGAAAGTGGTGGGGTAGGAAAGGGAAGGGAGGCAGGGGAAGAAAGGGTGCAGCAGGCAATGTGATCGCGCAAAGGAGAAGTGCGGGTGCAGAGGGACAGAAAAGGACAGACGGACAGAGAGAGAGAGAAAAGGAGAGAAAGAGTTAGATTCCCTTTTGCTCTTGGCAGAGGCACGCTACCTTGGTGGCTTTCTCTTCTGCTGAGAAGAGGCTTTCCTCAGCCTTGTGCAGCTCCTCCAGCACTTGGTCCCTCGTATCCTCCGTCACATGCAATTGCTTTTCCAATTGCACAATGTCATCCTCAAACTAGGCGCACACAGAGGAAATACAATGCACAGATACATTTTTTCTGGGTATTTCCCCCTCTTCCCTTTCCCTCCCAGTAAATGCAATTAAAAAAAAATCCAACTCCATCCCATGAAAGGAGTGGCACACGTCTGGAAAGCGGCACTGCATTTGCAAGGGAACACTTCTGCTTTCAGATATTTAGCATAAAATGGGGGAGAGGAGGCTGGGGAACACATGGACTTACTTGCACTTAGGTAAATCAAAGCAGAGCTGTCCATCACCAGCCAGCTGCTAATTTCTACACTTTATTCCGGGTTTAAAGGGCATTTTAAGTCTGTCTGACCCCTTTTTCCCCTTTCCCCCTCCCCAAATCCCTCGGAGGGCTCGGGTAGTTATTCAAATCTACTCCACGGGTGTGAAAATTCCGCTCTTTCGAGTTACGCAGTCTCTTTGGGCGGGGAGGGGAATCCCATTAGCAAGGTCCAGCCAGTCGGTAGGAGCACGTTAAGAGCCCACACGGAGAATAGCTGGGACAAACTGCTGCTCCAGCCTGCGAGCTGCACGAGGACCCCGAGGGGTGCTGCTGGTGGCTACTGACTCGCGCACTGGCATGCGGCGAAATGCAGACCTGCTTGCTCCTGTCCTCCGCCGCCTTCTTGTCCGCTTCGGCTTGCTCGGCTCGGTCCAGGGCGTTCTCCTTGTCGAGCTTCAGCATCTGCATCTTCTTCTTGATGGCATCCATGGTGGCGGCGGGCTAGGACTCCCCACACACAGACAGGACCCAGGCGGAGGAAGGGACGGGGCGGGCGAGCGGGCTGCGGGAGGCGGGTCTGTGCTGGGCTGAGCGCCGGGCTGCAGTGCGAGAGCCGGGCGGGCAGCACCGCGCAGATATGTACGTTCCACGGGGGCTGCCTGCATTCCTCAAGCCAGCCATCCAATACTTTTTTGGAGAGGGCTTTTCTCCCCCCCGCCCCCTGGCCTCGTCCCTACCCCCTTGCTCTCGCTCACTCCCTGCTTTTTTCCACCTCCAGCTTCTGCTCTCCCATTCGCTGTCGCCTGCCATTTGACCGTGGATATGACTATATATGGGATCCGACGGGCTAGGGAGGGAAGGCAGGCAGGGGCAGAGAGATTTGTGCCTGTGTCTACTCTGAATACGCGGGACGGGACGTTTGCCGCTGCCGGGGGCAGGCCAGAGCGGGTTGCACGGGTGATGCTGTGAGCCGGAGCTGATTGTCTGCAGGGAGCGAAGTTATGCCTGACATGCCCATTCTGCAAAGTACTGGCTTGAGTCGAGCGCTTGGATGATTGTTCTGCTCCGTAGCGGGGCTGGCTCGTCCCATCCCACAGCCTCCAATAAATCCCAGCTCAAACAGCACTAGGAGCCCACCGAGCTTTCCTCCCTTCCTGTAACAACAGGTTTCTAACTGCCCACAATGTATAGGCATTAACTGGGGCCGGTCATTCCGTGGGGTGTGGTAAAGTCTGGAGGGGTGTGTGTGTGTGTGTGTGTGTGTGAGTCTGTCTCACAAATCCATTCACAATTTTCACACACAGCTTTAAGGAAACCCCAAGAGCCTTGAGGCTCAAGGATGTACAGGGCTGGTGAAACTTTCTTCGCTTTTGCCCTTTGCGCAGGCAGGAAGTCATATTTTTGTAACCACAACTGGAGCCGATCATCTTCTGGCTTGTTACTACATTTCTACTGGGACTGCCAGATTTGGGAATATAGTATGGGGAAAGAAGGCAAGGGGGCCTGCTAGGGGTTAACTTTCTGCATTTTAAAAATGGATTCATTTCTCCTGGCACACACGGGGATACATTTGTAAAAAATCATCAATTTACCTGAATGGACAGAGAAATTATATTCCTAATGGAATGTAGGCAGATTGTGAGCTCTTAGAGATAGGGGTTGTCTCTTGTTCTGTGTTTGTACAGTGCCTAGCACAATCCTGACTAGAACCTCTACACACTATTGTAATATTAATAATTTAAGTAAAATTCAGTATTGTAAATAGGGATTGATTTATAAACAGGCATGTCTACTTCCCACATCTCCTTCTAATAGACCATTTTTTTTATTACAGTTTTCCTAGTTGTTTTTTGAGCAAGCATCACTGCAGCCAAACCCCAGACAAAAGAATGTCGCAGCCAGAAGGATTTCTCTGAGTGTCTGTGACAAGGAGGAGGAGTTTGTTCACTGTGCCCCCAGAGTAGTTCACAATCTGTTGTAAAGGAGATGGACTTGCCCCACTGAAAATAGCTGAGTTGATAAGGCTGACCAAACAACTTGTAAGCACTTCTGGGGTCTATCATATTCCTCTCCAGTATTTCATCACATTCTTAACTGGGAGGGAGGGGGCGGGTAGGAAACTACCCTTACACATAAAAGAGGTGCAAGTGTTAACTTTCTAGCAATTTATTTTTGGCTTATTGGGCAGTTAAACTACAAAAAATGTTGAGGCAACTGGTCTGGTATGGTGAGTTAGGTAGATCTTGTTTAACACAACTATATAAAGCTTTGCATAGTTTGTGCTGTAAAGAACAAAGGCAAGTAGATGCGAGTGAAATGATAGATGGTTGCTACTCCTGGGCTCTGCTCATATGAAATTAAAAGATTTACACAAAACCTGAAATGTATGAAGGAAATGTTTAGATAGTTTAAGTTAAAAATGAGAGACTCAAGCAACCCTGAAAACAATTAAGAAAATGATGTATAATTAAATGGAGACTTATTTTCCCTATTGTGGTTTTTCCATAGTGAAAGAAGGTGTTATGTCTCATTAGCACAAGGAGCAAGATACAACAGGATCTCTCAGACCCTGACAAACACAACACAGGTGTGCCTTCTCACAATTTAAGAAAGTAAATTGTGCTGTATGAGGAAGTGCATGATCTGCAGGATTTGATTGCACAAAGGTGGCAATGAACCAACCTCATGTGGCTTTTGTCTGGATTAAGGAATTTTAGCAGAAAATTCCTCAATGAGACTATGACTAGTTCAACTGAATCAATGTTAGCCATAGCATAGGCCAAGCTCCAACAGCTTCTAGCATGCTTACCTGCTGCTAGGGTGATCAGACATCCCGATATTATTGGGACTGTACCGATATTAGAGGCTTTGCCTTATATAGGCAACTATACCTGTCTCCCCAGAAAAAAAAAAGTGTCCCAAATTTTCACACTTGTTTTCTGGTCACCCTAGCTGCTGGGGCAATTAGAGCTGTGAATCAAAGGAGCCAAGGGAGGTAAGTACCCATCTCCCTTTGAATTTCAATGTTCAGAGAATCAACGGGGGAGGGGCGGGAAGGAGGTGGAACAAACCAAAAAACAAACAACCCGCAATTTCAACTCACCAGAGTTTGGGTCTGTGGGTTGGTTTCAGCACATTATAAAGGCAGTGGCCATTTGCAGGATCTGAGTTCACATATCAAATGGTGTAAAGTCAAAGGTGTTTGGACCAATCTCTACTACAGAATGTATAATTTCACCAGCTAAGGATATGCTTTCTTTATTGTTATCCCTACAGTAAAGGATAATTGTAGTGCTCATTGCGATGGTATCTGATTGTCCTACAAGAGTAAAAGATAGTAATAGGGATATCTCTAGAAGATGAAATTCTTCCCTCTGTCTTCCTTTAAAATGGATTTCAACTGAGACTAGGTGTCAATGGTTAATTCCATCTGGCTGAGGTGTCATAAGACAAAGTTGTGGGGAATGTATTTTAAGTATAGCTAGATAGGAACAAAGAGTCTGTTTTTAAAAATCCTTTGTAAATTAATTTGTCTGCTTAGTCATTTATTTGTGACTGCCTCCTTAACTTCCATTAGCTTCAGTGGGAGCAGGATTGGGCTCTTACCTGGGTTAGTATGGATTTAAAAAAAACAAAACCTAAATACATTTTGCATGGCAAACCGATTTTATTTTGAAATGGAGCATATGTTTCATGCAGATGCTAGGGTTCCAAAACTAAAAATGACTTGAAAAGTGTAAAATGCTGTGGGGCTGGGAATAGTATGAGGTAGCTCTGTTGCCCTCTGGGTAGAATGAATGTCTTGCAAAATTAAAAAACATCCTGAAGAGCCAATTAAGGAGTGGGGCTGATAGGCTCTGACAAGACTCGCATTCAGTTCCCTTTAGCTGAAAGGATGTTGGCCCTGACCTGGGAGCCTCAAGGGTGGGATGGGGAAGTTGGAAAGTAACGTGTATATTGGGGGGAGGGAGACGGAGGGGGCAATCCTTGGATCTCAGGAAGATACCTAGAGGAAGTTGCCGCCTCCCCAGGAAAAAGGAAATCTTGAGGTTCTTCTCACACTATAATCTCTGGTTAGTGAAGTTTGTTTATATCAAGACTCCACGGTCTCCCATGGATCTGAATTTTAGAGGTGATTTAAATTGTTTTTCTGATAGAGGAGAAGTGAAGCACAAACATGTACAAACATGTTCATCTTACCTTTTACTGAGCATTTCAAGTTGCTTGGGTATTTCTGCTCCATCTAGCTAGAAAAGGTAGGCCTTGCATTTAAGAGATATATACGTCTGCTTTAAAAAGTGATACTTGAGGAAAGTATGTTCTGAAGTTAATTATGAATACTGAAAAATGATGCAGCACAAACACTAATTTTCCAAGATAACGATAATACTCATACGTTACTGTTAGCTCCAGTTACTCTTTCACCACTTTTAGCCAGAAATCTCTGCCATAGCACTTTGGCTGAGTTGAGGTTGTAATTCACAACAAGCACACTGGCTCCTTAACAACTGTTTTACCTGTCTCTGGCAAGATGACAAAGATAATTGATGTTGCTAGAGGAAAATACCTATTGCAGTAATGTTGTGTTTTGTTAAATAAATTAGGCTTTTTAAAAGTTGGACAACACAGAGAAGAAAGATACAGAAAGAGTATGTTTAAACAATACTTTTAGTTTTCCCTACAACAAAGGGGTCTGTTATCTAGAAAGCTTAATTGCTAGATGGTTCTACCTCTCAGAACATGACTGGAAGCTGCCTTTTCTTAGACCACATGCAGCCATGGAATGTAACTTGGGAGGGATGTCTCTCTTTGTTCAGAGCTCAGGTTAGGTCTCATTGAAGATTCTGAAAACACACAAAGGAGCAAATGTCAGAGGGTTAGCCATGTTAGTCTGTATCCACAAAAACAACGAGGAGTCTGGTGGCACCTTAAAGACTAACAGATTTATTTGGGCTTAAGCTTTTGTGGGTAAAAAAACCACTTCTTCAGATGCATGGCATCAGATGCAAAAGAGTAAAGAGATGTAGTATTCATATGCATATTGCCTTGAAACACATCCCTTACTGATAAGGCTGTTTTTTAGGAATAAAACTTTTCACCATCACAGATGCATTTCAAACAGGGTTTTTGAATTTGTCAGGTTTCTCTCTCTCTCACACACACTTTTTTTTTAAATTGTTCTTCTTTCCCTGAATGGCTGTGTCTGAGCTGTTAAGACATGACACCTAGCTACTGATGAGGACTGGTTTTGCCAGTTCTTGGCAAACAGATAAAGGTGATTAAGCACTCAAATAGGTCAGTTGTATGAGCTCATAGGTCTGTTTTATGCAGGGAGAGAGTTAGCAACACTAATTTATTTCATTGAGTCCAGCCACCTGCCTTCACTAGCAGGACCAGGTACTGATTTTTGCCCCAGATCCCTAAGTGGCCCCCTCAAGGACTGAACTCACCACCCTGGGTTTAGCAGGCCAATGCTCAAACCACTGAGCTATCCAGTACAGGCAAAACCTGATTTGAACAAAGGTCTCCCAGAGATCTGAAACATTTTTATAATTAGGGTCCATAAAAATAAATTTGGGATGGAGAGAACAACATGAATTTTGGGGGTCAGAAAAAAAATCACAATTACTGATCAATTAGGCAGGCTTTGCCAACAGTTTGTATTGATCTTTTCAGCTAAGGATCTCAAAGAGTTTTACAATAAATATAATATATATTTATATAAATATAATATATATTGTGAGTTCAATCCTTGAGGGGACCACTTAGGGATCTGCAGCAAGAATCAGTACTTGGTCCTGCTAGTGAAGGCAGGGGGCTGGACTGGATGACCTTTTGGGGTTCCTTCCAGTTCTATGAGATAGGTATATCTTCATATATATATATGTCATATATATAAAAATGTCTGTGAATATTACAGCTCATGTACTAAAAGCTCTCAGTGTCACCACTGTGAATGTTTTCAGTCATGTTTCTAAAATGTGCAGTGCAGGTGTTAATTTAAGATTGGGAAATAGTAAAATGGGTAATAAACCACTGGCATTTTCTAAAATGATTTTACAATTTTTGCTTTAGAAAATGATCTGTTCCCATCTGAACTTCTGTCATCCAAGAAGGCAGTTCCCTACAGTCTGCTAATTTCCTTAAAGGTGGAAGTATTTATAGTACAGTCTTCTGCACCTGCCCTGATATATAATGCGAGGGTCTGCTCAGATGCCACACCAAATGCTGCTGGTTAGAAACCATGAGCTAATGTCTTAAAATATCTCCAAGGAGGTCTTTTCTTGTAAGACTCACTTAATCCTGGTCACTCTACTATTATTAATACTACTAAACTATGCAATATTACATGTCCCTATTTTTTCCTTTTTTAAATCAAGAGACCCTTGGGTTCAGGGAGCAGGTAATTATGAAATGTTATTTTCATTCTCTGAAAAAACAACAAGAGCTGAGCAGCGAAGAGGCAGAAAAAGACCAACATTGGAACATTTTTCCACATCCTGCCTTTCATAGATTCAGAGAGTTTAATGCCAGAAGGGACTATTAGATCATCGTGTCTGACCTCCTGCATATCACAGACCATTAAATTTCACCCGGTTACCTCCTGTATTGAGCTCAGTTACTTGTATTTGGCTAAAGCATCCACTAGTCTTGATTGACGACGCTTGGGGCAGGTACAGCACAAGGGGATCCTTGCCCATTACTTGGACTCCAAGGCTCTACATTAACAGAAATAATAATAATCAAGAGATGGAAAATCCACCACTTGCCTTAGCAGTTTGTTTCAATGGTTAATCATCCTTGCTGTTAAAAATGTGTGCCTTATTTCTCATATAAATTTGTCTGGCTTCAGTTTCCAGCCATTGGTTCTTGTTATGCTTTCTCCACAAGATTAAGTCCTTAGGTACCTGGTATTTTCTCCCTGTGAAGGCAGTTATACATTGTAATCAAATCACCCTGTAATTTTCTTTTTGATACTAAAACAGATCGAGCTCTTTACGTCTCTTGCTGTAAGGTATTTATTCCAGTACCCTCTCCAATTTTTTCAATATGTTTTTTAAAATGTAGACATCCAAACTGGACGTAGCATTAGAATTAGTCTCACCAATGCTGTATACAAAAGTAAAACCACCTTGTTACTCCCATTTACATCTCCATTATGGGCATTAGCCCATTTTACAACAGCATTGCGCTGGGAGCTCTCGGTGAGCTGTTGGTCCATTATGACCGCTAAATCCTTGTCAGAGTTAATGCTTTCCAGGGGACATAGTAGCTGCCTCCGTCTTATTTTCTTGAAAGGGATAAATATGGAAAAGCCTGATTCTGTGTGTTCTGGTCATCTCCTCTTACTCTTCAGCATCACAGCCTGTAATATTACACAAGGTGGGGCGGGGGAGAGGCGGGGATAGGAGTCTTTTACGGGGGTTCATGGATTCAGTTGCAACCAGAGAAATCATGAAAGCAAGGGTGCAAAAACAGGCGAACATACGCTTCTCCCAGTCCCTTGTGAAGGGGAGGCCCCTGGGTAGTGGGAGTTGAAGAGCCAGCCCACCCTGGTGGCTCTTGTCCCAAAGGGCTGGGCTGGCTCTCTGCTCCAGGTGTTGCGCCCTGGTGCACAGGGTCACTGCGCTGTCCAGGCTAGGCCTGGCTACCCCTCTGTCATGATGAAAGGGTGGCTGAGCCAATCCAGAGTGGCACTGTGATCCCGTGTGCCAGGTTGCAACATAAGGAGCAGATAGCTGGGCATAGCCCCGCAGGACAGGAGGCACTGCTGCGGGGGGGTGCAGGGCTGGCCCCCTCCCCCCGAGCCTCCCCTTTGCAGGCTGGGATTAGAGTTATGGTGATGGGGTGAAGGGTGTTGCTGTGAGTGGTCAGTGCCCCCTCAGCAGTTTAGTATAGTGCAACCATTGAACTGGGAGGCTACGTCCGCCCCAGACACAAGTTCGTTCCCCTTCTCTGCTCCTTGCACCTAAACCCAATAAATATGGAAATGTCAGGTAGGAAAAAAAACACTTGTTACTTGCTAGCTGAGTCTATTTAATATGGAAGTTAGTGAGGCCAGTGAATGTGGGACCCCCAAATGCCATCTTTACAAAGTAACTTTTAGGGTGGAATCACATTGTCAGGTTTGTGTGTGGATACCCCACACAATAAACAGTATGCAACCATGAAGCGCGCGTCTGCCTGCTTTCATTGAAAAAAAAAATTCATTGAAAAATTTCATTGAATTGTTTTTGCAGGAAGTCTATTGAAAGGCCTGGAGGAACAGTCAGTGAAAATGTTCGGTCTCTTCCATTCATTTTGATTACAGTCTGTTTGCTCTTGAAAGCACTGAGCATGGTTCTGTGACATAGAAGGGAAGAATGCCAAAGATGATAAGTAAAACTCAAGGTAAAGTTTTCATAGTGTGTTATGGAGGTATGATGTAAAGCCTGTCCACACAAACACCAAGCTGAAATGGATTGTGCATTAACTACATCAGAGATCAAAAAAGAAGAACTTTTGGACTGGGGGCTGACTGTCATCTCACATTGGTATGAAACTGGCATTTATTAACTTAACTGAAGTTGCTCCTGATCTACATCAGTGCAATTGCTAATCAGACTCAGCCCTTTTGTGTGTGAGGACAGGAAAAGAGAGGTAAAAATGCCCACCAGCTAGGCCTGGTTAGCAGATTGGAGTGGGACAAACTGGACAATAACAAAGACCCTACATTCCGAAGACAGTCCATTTCTATTAAGCAGTTATTTTGCCAATGCACTGAGATATATATATATACACACTCACACACTATGATTATAATGTCCACCAGCACATCTAGATAATTACAAGCCCAGCTAAAGTATAGGTTTGCAATTTTTTGGCAGAACAACAAACATACCCATTTATGAAACCACTGAACTGTTTTATATTGCTGTCCTTATTGATACGATGACATATAATAATAAATAATTGAGATACAATGATGATAAAAACAGCAGCCAAGAAATCTGATGGCATTTCTGACACTCGCCCTTTAGCACTTCAGTTCAGTGGAGGAGGATGTAGAAATGGATTGTGGCAGAAAGCTGTTTACCTCTTCTTGGTGGTGGCTGAGGGGAAACCTGATTAGGAATGTCCTGAGATCCTGTGGCAGAACCTGTGACTGTGACTATATAATAATAGCAATTTCTAGAGCAGCAGAGGAAGTGCAGAAAGTGGAATAAAAGAACAGCATCAATAACTACATGGGAATGGTAATTTCCTTGCAGGAATTACTTTTTGTATTGAGGTAGTGCTCAAATGTCGCAGTCCGGATTGGGCCTCATTGTGACAGGCACCGTACAAAGACATAGGAAGAAATTTTGAATACAAGAAGTAAATGTTCTGCTTTGCCATTCATATCTGAGGCAGGCTACCAGAACGTTTGATCTTCGGATATATTTAAGCTTCAAAAACCACTGATGGTAGACATCTCGAAAATGGGCCAGTAATTACACTGTTATTTTAAAATTATATTGTCATATTGTGTTACACGGGGTTAAGCAAATGCTTCTGGAAGACAGCCAACTTTGCTCTGGAGCCCACCCTTTGAATATGAATTGATTTTTTTTCTCTTGGAAGAGTCAGGGAGTTAAGCTTAACCTTTCGTGGGTAAAAAACCACTTCTTCAGATGGAGGGCATCTGGGGTCTCTCTGGCTGTGTGGAGGGTTCCTCCTTGCGAGGTGGGGCTTTGGGCTGACCCTAGATGGTGGGGTGTCATCTCAGGTTGCCCCTTCTGGTATCCCTGCTCCAACTGCTACTAGCTTTCTTCTTCTCTGCCACCCCCACCCATTTGGTTCCGATCTCCCCCGCCTCGATTACAGTTTTGGTCTTCCCATCTAGGATGTTGTCATGAATATAAAGGGAAGGGTAACAACCTTTATGTATGCAGTAACATAAATCCCTCCTGGCCAGAGGTACAGAATCACTTACCTGTAAGGGGTTAATCAGTTCAATTAACCTAGTTGGCACCTGACCAGAAGGACCAGTGGGGAAAGAAGATACTTTCAAATCTGAGGCGGGGAAAGGTTTTGTTTGTGCTCTCTTTGTTGGATCCCTCTTGGGACAAAGAGAGAGACCAAGCAGGTAACCCAGCTCCTAAAAAGATCCTGAATTGATACATCTAAAAATTACAGAAATTGTAAGTAATAGCAATGAAATGCGTTAGATTCTTTTGTTTTAGCTTGTGAATTTTCCCTATGCTAAGAGGGAGGTTTATTCCTGTTTTTGTAACTTTGAAGTTGAGCCTAGAGGGGAATCCTCTGTGTTTTAAATCTTTTTATTTACCCTGTGAAGTTATCTTCCATCCTGATTTTGCAGGTGTGATTCTTTTACTTTTTTTTTTTTTAATAAAATTCTTTTTTTAAGAACCTGATTGATTTTCAGTGTCCTAAAAACCAGGGATTTGGTCTGTGCTCACTTTGTTAACCTATCGGTTGGTATATTATTCTCAAGCCCCCCAAGAAAGGGGATGAAGAGGCTTGGGGGGATATTTTGGGGGAGATAGGGCTCCAAGTGGCTCCTCCCTGAATGTTTGTTTAAATCACTTGATGGTTGCAGCAATACCGTCCAAGGACAAGGAGAGGAATTTGTGCCTTGGGTAAGTTTTTAACCTAAGCTGGTGGAATATAAGCGTAGGGGGTCTTTCATGCGGGTCCCCACATCTGTACCCCAGAGTTCAGAGTGGAGAGGGAACCCTGACAGATGTACCTTTCTATTTCCTCAGGAATGCCCTCTAAGAACTGCTCCATTTGCATTAGGAGAAACAGATCTTCCAGAGGTTTAACATTTGCTCCTGATATCCAGGCATCCCAATTTTTTTACAATGTGGTAGGCGTGTCAGGAAAATGCCATGTCTGGTTTCCACCTTAGGGCTCTGAACCGCTGGCGGGCATGCTCGGGTGTTAACCCCATTCTAATTTTGACCTTTTGTTTAAAAAGTTTGTACTTGTTCATGTGTTCTTTAGGCATTTCAGCTGCCACCTCTGCTAAGGGTCCACTGAGCTGTGGCCTCAGTTCCACCATATACTGGTCTATAGGGGTGTCGTATCCAAGGCAGGCCCTTTCAAAATTTTCTAAGAAGGCCTCTGGATCATCGCCTACCTTGTATGTGGGGAATTTCTTGGAATGAGGAGTGGTACCTGGAGAAGGACTGTTAGGGTTACCTGGTTGATCCAGCTTAGCCTTTTCTAGCTCTAAGCACTTCAGCTCCATTTCCATCTCCAAGCACTTTATTTCCAAGCACTTCTCCCCTCTCCTCTCCTCCACTTCCAAGCACTTTGCCTCCATTTCTGCCTCCAAACGCTTGTCCTCCGCTTCCAAACGCTTATTTCTAGGAAGAAATTCCTTTCTGCCTCAGTTAGAACTTGGCCTGAGTTAAAGGCATCCCTCCATCCTGGCACCTGGATCTCGGGTTGGGGAGGGCTGACCCTTCCCTCCTAGGAAGTTCCCGGTCCCCCATCCTTTCCCTGCATTTGTGTCATGGAGCTGGATGTCTAGGCTTGATCTGGGTCTGTCTTCTCCGTGGTGTGTCGCTTTGGGAAGACTAGTTTTTCTAGGGTTTCGGTTCCTGACCTCAACTTCATGCACAGGCTGCCCTACTCTAGCTTAACTATTTCGTTGCCATGAAGCTGGTTCAAACCTTACACAGCATTTCTGCTTATAGCATTGCTGCTCCGTGTTCCTCCAGTCCAGAGAACAACAGACAAAGGGAAAGTTTCTTTTCCCATTTTAAAAAGTTCTAACCTTCCCATTGGCTCTTTAGTCAGGTGCCCACTTTTTTTTTTTAACCTGGTGGACTTTTTAACCCTTTACAGGTAAAGCAAGTAAACAGCAGCTACCAAGAGGGATTTTACAGCTAACTGGCTGGCTGGGTGTCCATCAAAGGGAGCTATCCCCCCACTTTATTTATCACATGTCCCCCAAATCACAGATGGTGCTGGCTAGCCTGGTTCAGGTCAGGTCCACATCGGCTGGAATTTCTTCCTGGAGGTTTAGGAAACAGTTAATAAGATACATGCACCTCTAATTTTACTAATAATTACATGAAGAACTAAACAGTATTTTTTACATTTCAGGGACTACAATGACTTAGAATGCAGGGACATTTTTACCCGGCTGATTCTGGGAAAAAGTCTTGCAGAGCTAAACTCCACCAAATAAGTTTTTTGTTAGTCTCTTTGACTGTGTGAAGCCACTACAGTGCAGCATGGTCAGTCTGCAGGTGGAACCGCTGTCCCCAAATGTAGGGGCATAGCTTCTCCAGAGCATACACAATGATGTAACATTCTTTTTCTGAGACTGACCAGTGGCTTTCCCTCTCAGAATGTTTATTGCTGAGAAACACAACAGGATGGTGTGATGGGTTGGATCACAGAAACCCCCCTGGGAGCTGCCAACTGATGTGCCAAGACTACCCCTGTTCCTATTTTCCCTGCCAGCTCAGGACTCCAGCACCCTGTCTTGCTGAGCCAGACACTCCCGTCTGCTCCAACAAAGACCCAGGGTCTGAATTACTTGCCCCAAAGCTGCAGGTTTACCTGAAAGCAGCTCACAGAAGTGTGCTTTTCTTTAACACTCAGATGCCCAACTCCCAATGGGGTCTAAACCCAAATAAATCCATTTTACCCTGTATAAAGCTTATACAGGGTAAACTCATAAATTGTTTGCCCTCTATAACACTGATAGAGAGATATGCACAATTGTTTGCTCCCCCAGGTATTAATACATACTCTGAGTTAATTAATACGTAAAAAGTGATTTTATTAAATACAGAAAGTAGGATTTAAGTGGTTCCAAGTAGTAACAGACAGAACAAAATAAGTCACCAAGCAAAATAAAATAAAACATGCAAATCTATGTCTAATCAAACTAAATACAGATAATCTCACCCTCAGAGATGCTTTAGTAAGTTTTTTTCCTCAGACTGGACACCTTCCAGGCCTGGGCACAATTCTTTCCCCTGGTACAACTCTTGTTCCAGCTTAGGTGGTAGCTAAGGGATTCTTCATGATGGCTCCTCTCTCCCCTTTGTTCTGTTCCACCCCTTTATATATCTTTTGCATAAGGCAGAAACCCTTTGTCCCTCTGGGTTTCCACCCCCCTCACTGGAAAAGCACCAGGTTAAAGATGGATTCCACTTCAGGTGACATGATCACATGTCACTGCAAGACTTCATTACCCACTTGCCAGGCCACACGTATACAGGAAGACTCACAGGTAAAACACAGCCATCTGCAGACAATGGTCCTGGTTAATGGGAGTCATCAAGATTCCAAACCACCATTAATGGCCCACACTTTGCATAATTACAATAGGCCCTCAGAGTTATTTTTTATATTTTTAGTTTTAGATACAAGAGTGGTACATTTATACAAATAGGATGATCACACTCAGTAGATTATAAGCTTTTGTAATGATACTTTACAAGAGACCTTTTGCATGAAGCATATTCCAGTTACATTATATTCACTTATTATCATGTTTTTATAAAACCATATAGACTGCACAACATCACAGATGGAATTGTTGATCTGGTTCTGAATGTCGGTAGAAATTGTGTCTTATTTTGAGGGTGTGACTCATTACTTCATTTCTCAAAACAGAGTTACGTATTTAGGCTCTGATTCAGTAAAGCACTTAAGCACATGCTTAATATAAAGATCCCAAAGATGCATATGGAAATTAAGAGTTCCAATCGGCAATATAAAAGCAAACAGTACCCAGCACCACCAAACTCACTCACATGCTTATTCCCACCCAAACATTGGTGAGACATTTTTAATGGGTAGCTGGATGACCTATGGTATTGGTTACAGGTACACAGATAGACAGTTGTAAGCAATTTAATATAGTTAACACTATTAGTGACTTAGACCTTGATCCTGAAACTTCTTACATACAGATATTCTGCTACCCAGGCATGGAGCCCCATCGACTTCAGTAGGCTCTATGCAGGGGCAGCAGTCTGTCACAATCGTAAAGTTGCAGGATTGAGGCCTTAATGTTGATGCCATCTAACAGCTGTTCTGTTGTCTATTTCACATGAATGACCAAACACAGGCATTGCATTTGACCCCTCTATTGGCAGCCTGGGCAGCGGGGTCATCAATCAAATGGGTTTTGAATATATGAGCTACCGTCTCAACTATGGAGAAGGTTCCTTGAGGTCATTGCTGTCTATTGAAGTACATTGGCAGGGCCATGAGGGGAAGCTGCCAGTCTTCTTTGTTTTTGTACCTAGTTTATTAGTAAGCCGAGGACTTTGATTTGCAGGGCTGTCAGTCCAGCACCTTTACTGAGCATTCAACTTACTCCAAAGAGACATTTTAAATAGTACAATATTTTTGTGGTTGGGGACAGAGATGACCAAAATGTGCTGGATTGTCAAGACTTCAGACCCAACTCTTATTTATGCACAAACCAAGATGTGCGTGAGCACAGCCTAACTGCTATTCATGCCCCCTTGCACCACCCCCATTCTGTTGTTTGTTGCTCTTACTCATTTCATCATATCTAAATTAGATTGTAAAGATACGCTGGGCATGGATCACATCTCTTTGTTCTGTAAATTTCCTAATGTGCTTTGGGAACTGTATAAATAGCACTGGCAGCTTCTCCAGCTCACCTCAGTTCTGAGCCAAAGGGATAGACTTCAAGGTGGAGCGTGTTCAGTTGCAGTGCTTATTCAGTTTGGTCTTTCTGTTGAGACTACGCAGTGCTGATGAGTGCCAAAGGTGTGATGCAGATACCTGTCCGTTTAGAACTTGGCTGCAACTGTCACCTTATTTCAAGAACAAATTTCTGTCAATACAAGCTTGGGACAAAATTTGATGCAGCAACCTAGTGGGGAAAAAGCTCCATATCCAGTTCCCCTATATATTTGTGTTCTTACTCTATAGGCCATGTCTTACAGGAGCCTCTGTATATAGAGTTTTCCAATGAAAACAATGGAAAGGTCTGTGTTATAACCAACAGCAGGATGTGTCGTGCTCTGTTCTGAATTTTTGGTCAGTAAGGAAATAAAGTAAAGAAAGACATTCAGCTTTAATATAAACAATCCTATTTTACAAATGTCAGTTCGGCCTCTGTCCATGCAGCTGAACTGATACTAGTTTATTCACTGCAATAGAAGCCTTATATTTGCACAGCATGAAAACTGCTACTGAAGCAAAGAAACTGTGAAAGTGTTTAGTCTCGGGTCAGGAAATAGCACGTAGACTAGGTACAGCGCAATAATCGTAACTCTACCGTTCCAGCATCTCTCTCTACATATTCAATAAGCTTAACTTGCTTTTTCCTTCTCTCCTTGATTTCAGACATACAACCTACATTATCGAGAGCTTTGAGTTGGTTACCTGACTTATTATTTAAGAATGACAAATGAGATTCAGCATTAGCCAATGTAATAACTTCAGTCCACTGGAAAAACAACCATTTTAAATTGTCCATGCATTTCTTCTTTGATACTTTTTTCTTTGTATCTCTGAATCCTTTTACTAATTTCTTAGCTGTTAATCGTTTTTTAGTTACAGAGCTTACTTCTTGTTCTCATTGGACTAAAGCCACTTTTTGCCATAGAAGAGCCATAAGGATACACAGGCTCTGAATAGCTTTGTGAAAGTTTAAATCTACAACTCCTAATTTTGTCCTGCACTAGAGTGGGACCTGCTTAGAATGAATTAATAGAAAGACCCAAGTTGTCTCCCTGGCCTGATTCTCCTCTAACTTAAACTTGTTTTACACAAGGTCTAGCTTCATAGACTTCAATGAAGTTACTTCTGATTTACACCAGCATAAGACAGATCTAAATCATCACATCCAACATGTGGATTTTAACACCAATTATTGGAAAATTCCCTTTAGTGTGAAATTGTTCTTTGGATTAAAAAAAAAATACTTTTCTGTGGGTTAAATTCGTCCCAGCCATCTGTGCCTGATGCCAGAATGAAAGGCTTTGTTTGGAGAAACTAGATAGGCGGGTTACAGAGATGGAATCTACCCCAACCTGTGGGTACAGGGCAGGACAGCCATTCTGCACTTGCTACTCCAGCTCCTGGGTTAGACCAGAGGCTGTGATCTTGCAGGCTTTTCATGAAGACATTTTTATATTAAGTTTGATGCATTTTAATGTGCATTTTGCAGTTTAAAACAGTCCTTTTTAAAACAGCTCCATGGTATTTATAGTTTACAGCAAAACAGAGTTCTTAAGATATTTCTGTTTTTCATTCTAAACGGGAAGTGGTCTGTATACTTCAAGTTTCCATATCAATATTTCTGAGGGTATGGCTACACTGAAATCCCAGGCTGGGGGTGCAGCTGGTGTAGACACACCTGAGCTATCTTTAATCTAACTAGCTAGAGAGTCCTAGAGCTGTGAAGCTGCAGCAGCATAAGCTCTGGCACTGCCTAGTCCCGTAATTTCCCAGGGTTCTGGGTGGGCTTATATAAACTGTGCTGAAGCACAGGCTGCCACAGCTTCACTGTTCTGGGATCTGAGCTAGCTAGATTAGAGCCAGCTTGGCTATGTTTATGAGCTTCAGTCTCACACTGCCACTGCAGCAGACATATTCTGAGTAGTGGATCGTTGTTTTAACACTTCTAGTGTCGCATGTCACGCGTCTCTCATCTGATCACTGATGTAGTAACAATGGGTATCAAAATAGCAGCTTCCAGGTGCCAACAATGAAAGCAGTTGAAGAGCTAATCCTCCGTGTGTCAGCATGTTGAATATCCATCCCAACCATCCCATAGTCTGCGTGAATTGTTAATCAAGTAGAATTGAAAACTGGCGCTGAAGTGGCATAGCTGTTACAGCTGGATAACAGGCCAGGAGCCAGCCAGAAGCTAAGGTTTCGTTACAGGCTATTTTAACATTCATTGGTCCATAGGGACCATAGCTTAGTAAACAATTGGACTTTTACTATAGCCCTCTGACAGAGTGACTCTTGAAAGTTCATCACTGAAATTAACATTTTACAAGGAAACAACTGTACATTTCTCCAGTGGAACCAGCAGTGAGGTTAACAAGAGACTAAATGCCCCAATGGCCTCTTTGGGGAAGTTTTTTTCTGTTGAACACAATTACTCTTAAGCCATTTCTGAAAAAGAAGGATCATTTCTAATCTAGGTCGCACGGCTTCTAATTCCACTTATGATGACACAACAATGTGTGACTCAACTGTAAAATGACCATATTCCCCAAAGGGAAAACAGAAAACCAGGCAGGGCTCACCTGAGCCCCACTACGTGGGGCTGGCCTGAGCCACTCGCCCGCCCTCCTTCTTGCACGGGGGCAGGCTGGGCTCGGGTGAGCAGTGATGTGCATACTACATAGGGTGACCATATTTCCCAAAGGCTGGGACTGGCGTCGCTGCTCACCGGAGCCCTGCCTCCTCTCCCCACCCCCCGCACACATGGGGCTGGCATCACCGTTCACCCCCACACGTTCTTCTGCACCCCACTTTTTTGACAAATGCCCACTTTTACAAAAAAAAAAAAAAGTCAGGACAGCTGGGACAGGGCTTAAAAAAGGGACTGTCTCAGCCAAAACGGGACGTATGGTCACTCTATTCAACTGCCCAGTGAATCTCCAAGTTCTACAGTGCTGTCCACAGCTGGCTTCATCTTGAAGCTGGAGCTCTGGGCCAAATTTTTCAAAAAACCCTAATCGATCAGAATTATTCCATTAAAAGTCAATGGGATTTAAGTTCCTAAGTGCCTCAGTTGCATTCGTAAATTTTAGCTCTGTTCATTTCACTCACTACT
The DNA here is from genome assembly GCF_011386835.1 of Chrysemys picta bellii. Classification (NCBI taxonomy): domain Eukaryota; kingdom Metazoa; phylum Chordata; order Testudines; family Emydidae; genus Chrysemys; species Chrysemys picta. The sequence goes on along the minus strand of NC_088800.1, from coordinate 34,171,503 downwards.
GAATTTACTCAATGGACTCTTTATTTTTCCATTTAAAGTATAGAGGAAAAGTGCAGGCAAATCTAACTTTTCACTAATACCCCACGACACTGATGCCTTCAGGTTCTATACTACCATTCAGTAAAATTTGGCCTCAGCATTCATGTATTGGCAAAAAAATCTAACTCACACTGTTAGCAGAAATCAGTCTGGCATTCCCAAATCTGACCTGTAATAGATAAACCATTTCTGTTTAATCATTGTACGTTTCTGACAGCACTCAGTGTGCTAGACACTAACTAGACTTTCAAGATGACAATTCCTGCCTCAAAACATATTTTAACAAATCATAAGAGGAAAATCTGGTCTCAGACATGATGTTGGGCACATTTTGTTGTAATTAAAAGGACTATATTTAGAATTCAAAGAAATTCTGTTCACCCTTTGTCTGAGCCTGCATAATTCATAGTATATGTTAATGTTGGTCTCCAAAGGTGAGAATCAGCTGTTTATAGCAGTTTCACTTTCCTTCTGAACTCTGTGTGACTTATTTTAAATTTCAGAGTAGCAGCCGTGTTAGTCTGTATCCGCAAAAAGAAGAACAGGAGTACTTGTGGCACCTTAGAGACTAACAAATTTATTAGAGCATAAGCTTTCGTGGACTACAGCCCACTTCTTCGGATGCATATGCATAATAAATTTGTTAGTCTCTAAGGTGCCACAAGTACTCCTGTTCTTATTTTAAATTTGATTTCCTTGTACAATTTCTTTGCCTAACATCTGTGATGTTGAAAAAAGTGAATGCAAGAACTAAAACCATTTTAGATTCTCAGGAATCTGAGAAAATGGTTGGAAAAAACAGCAATTTAAAAAATGTAAAGTAATTTATTCATATATGATGAAGTCTCGATCCATCAAAGCACTTAATCCTGTGCTTAACGTTAAATGTTGGCTTTAAGTTAAGGACAAGTTTAAGTGTTTTGCTGACTTGGGATTAAATAATTAAGACCACTTCCTGTATTAAAAGTAAAATGTCATCAAACATGTTGCAGAGACAAGTAGAAATGAATTTTAAATACTTGATGGATAATGTTATAACCATTAGAGAGGCAGCGCAGTCTATGGCTCTGACCTAGGACTGGGAACAAGGAACACCTATGTTCTAACCCAGGCTTGGCCACTGACTGTGGTATGTTTGACAAGTCAATTCACCTCTGCGTCAGTTTCTATATCTTTATATTGGGGCAATTACAGAGGTATGGTAAAATTTGACATTTGCAGATGCAATGAACTATACATGTGACGTACTAAATATTATTAAAGTAATCTATTACAACAAGGGTCAACTTGAATACATGAAAATAATTTCTAGCAGTCTGTGCAATGTCTTTTAAGATTGATTACTGGAGGAAATTTAATTTACAAATGTCAACATAAAACATTACTAAAAAAGCATTGGAAATAGGAGTCAACATGAAATAACTTGATCAGTTACTTTATTGGGGTTATATTTACTCAAGATATTAGAATATGATGGTACCTAAAATTCTAGGCCTGTGATTCAGCACAGCACTTCAGCTAACTGTAAGCACATGATTTAACTTAAGGCTTTATAGGAATTCTAAATATTGTCCTTTTAATTGCAACAAAATGTTCCCAGAATCATATGTTAAAACTAATTCTAGGCATAAGGGCTAGAGGAAGAGACAAGAGAAAGCAGAGTTTAAGTGCAAAACTGCTTCAGATGGACTCACCAGGACAATGCCTAACAAATCTTGTTTACCCTATGCCCATGTTAAGTTAATAAAATATTTTGCCAAGTGAAATCTATTAGTCTGGGAAGTTGTGAGAAGGAGGAAAAGTACTGAAAATCATTAGAGAACTAAGCAGGGGAATGGAACTTGATCTGGAAAATGTGACTTTTCATAAGAGATTCAATCAATAACCAAACCAACAAGAGTTGGTTTATAGGAAGGCACATTATTTTGAGGCTAGTCGAATTGCTGGGGGGGCGGGGGGGAGGGGGAGGGAGGAGGGGGAGAGGAGGGCATGTTTATGGGGAATTAACTCAAGTTTATATTAAGTGAAGTCCATTCTATTATCTGTCAATAACATCTAAGCACAGTTCTTCATGTGTTATGCTCTCCTTTGCTTACATTGTCAAAGTTTGTTGTTAGATAGTCCAGCTGTTGGCAAGATATGGAAGGTTGTTTTTCAGCTGTTTCATTCCTTGTTTCCAGGAAGACAGCAGTTTCTCCCCCTCTTGACATTAAGAGCATCCCATTGGGTGAAGTGTTAAGAACAGCAACAGAAAATGCTGATGCAAATTGATGCTACAAGTCTATTTGGGTAAAAAAACACACACACACACACACACACACACACACACACACACACACACACACACAAAATAAACTGAACAAAGTGAAAAGAAATCTTAAGAACATTCTAAGCTCATCCCCCAGTTATAGCTACAGTGTAGCTGGTGCATTAAAAACCCATAACTTGTTTCAAAAAATGTCCTATACTGAATCTACTAAAAATGAGATTTTTCATAAATATTACTGTTGATCATTATGTGGAGAGTGGCATTGTTGATTTAAAGGACACTGTCAATTTAGTTTAGACCCGCAATTTAGTAGCCTCTTTGTTTTTAAGACAATAAGTTTGTGTGTAAATGAAAATAATCTAGTGAGAAAACATTTTCAAGGAATTTAAGCAGCCCTCTTCAGAATCTTGAACCTGTGTAACATTAAGTCCCTCTAAAGACTCGGCTCTCTATGAGCTAAGATCAAGTGTACAACCTGTTCTTATCAGTTTAATTTTTTCTGATGGACATCTGAAAACACCCGTCCTGAAGATGGAATCTCCTGCAGCCATTTTTGAAAAAATTGATGCTGCTTTGAAGATATACTCCACTACTGCTACTTCAGAAGAAAACTCTTCTTCATTCTCAGCTACACTGTCAATGGCTGCTGCTGTTCCTGCGTTCCCTACTTCCTAGAAAGTTCAGCGGAAACCTATCCTGAAGACCACCCTTGGTGCCTCACGGAAGACCCGGACCACCTGCAAGCATGAAAACATTAGGAGCTGGTTGAAGAAAACCCCCGTGGATACCTCTGCAGGGAGACCTGGCACCAGGATGGCTCTTCGGGACCTCACATCCAGGAGCAAGAATATCTCAACAGCTCTTCAGGAGGACCACCCCGGAGAACCCCGCCCGCTTCCCAGGACCAGGATGCTGAGCGCTGCCCTGCTGCTCCAGAGAGGGATGCTCCGGAAGGAACCACCTCCTCAACCCCAGACCCCGAAACTACTTACCACCCGGCTGTCCGGAGGAAGGCCGCTCGAAGGGGAATGCACTTCAGAGCCCAAGATCCCGATGCTGCACGCTGTCCTTACGGGCAAAGAGACATCGTGGCCAGTGAGTCCAGCGCCCCCCCAAGAGTGACTTCACCTCCTCAAGCTTCTCTACCAGACCCAGAGGAATCACTTGGCGAGTCTGCAGGCACAACAGAGGTCCATCCCACGGAGGGTGAGGCAGGGGAAGAAGATTGCATCTACCTCCAGTACCCGCTCCCTACAGGTCTCCTCCTCTGCCCCTTCTGCCTCCCCGTCCATGGAGTCCAGACCCTCGGGGCCCTCAGCAAACACGTTCGTAAGACCTACAACAAACGGATTGCTTTCCGGTGTAGCCGCTGCGATCTCCCCTTCGAGACCCAAAAGAAATGTAAGTTTCATCAATCCACATGCAAGGGACCCCTCATGACCGCGAAGGTGAATCCCACTTATATCCTGCGGGTTCCAACCCTGACCCCCACCGATGGTCTGGCTTCAGCATCCCCAGAGTCACAGCAGGTAAGGGGGGACCAACTGCCAACTGACGGAAGCGTAACCCCCGCTTTGAGGACTGACGATGCCACCAAAAAGACCAGTCCCATCTCCAGAATCCCCATGCTGGACCCTGCTGTGAGGGGGACCGCCGCCACCTCGCAAGTCAGCAACCTCACAAAAACCATCCAGCACAACATGGATACGAGATGGTGCAGCGCTTCCCCACAGGTAACCTCATGCCGCCCTGCCGTAGGAGCAGGGCCGGCTTTAGCAAGAGCGGGGCCCGATTCCTGGGGGCGGGGCTTGCTGCAAGCCCCGCCCCCAGGAATTGAGCCGCACTCCGGCCGTGTTCGCCGGGTGTGGGTCCAGCCCAGAGCCCCTTGGCGGCCGGAGCCAAGCTGCGCTGCGGGGGCTGAGCTGGGGGGGGGCGGAGCCGAAGCCACGCTGCGGGGAACGGGCCGGGGGCCGGAGCCGAAGCCGCGCCGCGGGGGCCGGGCCAGGGGGCCGGTGCCGAAGCCGCGCCGCGGGGGCCGGGGGGCCGAAGTCACGCCGCGAGGGCCAGGCCGGGGGCCGGACCTGAAGCCGCACGGCGGGGGCCGGGCCGGGGGGCTGGAGCCAAAGCCGCTCCGCGGGTTGGGCCGGAGACGCGCCGTGGGCCGGCGCACTCGGCCGGAACCGGGGCCGGACTAGGCTGTGCCTCCCCGGAGCCCTTTTCGCGCCCCCCACCACCCCGGGTTATCTGGTGCTGCCTGCCCGCCCCTGCTTCTTTTCAGACTACCTGCGAACCTCTGATTCGCGGGAAGCAGGGGAGGGGGAGGAGCAGGGGGCGGAGCATTCAGGGGAGGGGAGGAAGGGGAAGTGAGCTGGGGGCAGGGTGGAGAGCTGCGGCGCGGGGCCTTCTTAGCGCGGGGCCCAATTCAGCCGAATCGGCTGAATCGGCCTAAAGCCGTCCCTGCATAGGAGCAACTAGCACCGCCCCCCTGGCTGCACGGCGAGATCCAGCCAACGAAGGAGCCTCTCACAGCCCCCAGATCCCATGGCCGGACCCCACCCCCGGGAGACCCAACACCTCCTCCAAGGCTACCCAACGAACCTCCGACCGCCAAAAACCCCATGCCCCACCGAGGACCCCCCAGCTGGATGCCGCCCGCAGAAGAACCAGAACCATCCCCAGCGCCTCCAAACATGACCACGCCCCCACAAAGCCCAGCACCGGTGTTTCCAGAACCCCACTCCCTCCCAGAAGATCCAGCGCTGCCTCGGAGACACCGAGAGCTGCCCTCCCCACCGCACCAGGATCCCCGCCTCAAGACCCACCTGAACACCGCTCCCCAGTCCGAGGGACAACAAGGCTGCAAACCGTCCCCGCAGCACCTGAACCTGCAGAGACAATGCAGCAGGAGGAGTGACGGCCGCGAGCGAGGGTCGCCACGCCATGGCAATCCGCCTGGATGGAGGAGCTGGCAAAGGCTGAGGACTTCGAGAACTTTGACACCCTGATGGACAGACTGACCGCAGAACTGTCTGCAGAAATTACATCCAGAAGGAGGGAACCCCAGGAGGCCGCACGGGCCACTCGCAGATTCCCTGCACTGAGCCGTAACAACACCGCCAGAGAAGGTAGGAGAGGGGACGTCGGCCACCACTACGATCTGGTGGCTGCATCCCATATTCAGAAACTATACAGGATGAACCGGATGAAAGCCATGAGAGAGATCCTTGACGGGACCTCCTCCTACTGTGCCATCCAGCCCGAGAGGCTCTACTCCTACTTCAAGGACGTGTTTGATCACGAGGCCCAGACCAACTTGCGAAGCCCAGAGTGCCTTCCCCTGATACCCTGGATCGACCTCACGGAGGACCTGGAGCAAGATTTTTTCCCCGCAGGAGATGCAGGCGAGGCTGACGAGGACCAAAAACACCGCCCCTGGAAAAGATGGCATCCGCTACCACCTGCTGAAGAAGTGAGACCCCGGCTGCTTGGTGCTCGCTGCCATCTTCAACAAATGCAAGCAGTTCCATTGCGTTTCCCTCTCCTGGAAAAAATCCATGACCGTGCTCATCCACAAAAAAGGCGAACAAGATGACCCCGGCAACTGGAGCCCCATCTCCCTCAGCTCCACTATCTACAAGCTGTATGCCAGCTGCCTCACAGCAAGGATCATAGACTGGTCAGTGTGTGGGGACACTGTCAACTCAGTGCAAAAGGGTTTCATGTCCTGCGAGGGATGCTACGAGCACAACTTCCTCCTTCAGACGGCCATCCAGGAGGCCAGGAGGTCCCAGAGGCAGTGCGCAGTAGCATGGCTTGACCTGACTAACGCCTTTGTGTCCATACCACCATCACATCTTTGCCACCCTGGGAGAGTTCGGGATGCCAGAAACCTTTATCCAGATCCTCTGGGACCTCTACAAGGACACCATCCCCATCTGCCGTGGCGTGAAACAAGGAGGCCCCCTTAGCCCCATCATCTTCAACCTGGCCATGGAACTGCTCATCCGAGCCATCTCCAGTGGCCCGACCGGCTTCGACCTGCATGGCAAGAAAATCAGCATTCTGGCCTATGCGGACTATCTGGTTCTGACCACGGACGACCCAGAGAGCCTCCAAGGTATGCTAGACACCACCAGCCGAGCTACTGACTGGATGGGGCTCCGCTTCAATGAGAAGAAGTGCACAACTCTGCACATTGATGGCAGCAAAAGGGACTCGGTGCAGGCAATGGGGTTCCAGATCCAGGGTGAGCCCGTCATCCCCCTGGCAGAGAGGCAGGCATACCAGCACCTGGGCACGCCAACAGGTTTCCGTGTCTGGCAGACACCCGAGGACACCATCCAGGAGATCTTGCAGAATGCTGCCAAGATTGATGCCTCCCTGCTGGCACCGTGGCAGAAGATAAACGCCCTGAACACCTTCCTGATCCCACGCATCTCGTTCACCCTAAGGGGATCCGCTGTGGCAAAGGTGCCCATCAACAAGGCAGACAAGATCATCCGGAAGCTGGTGAAGAAGTGGCTGTTCCTTCCCCAGAGAGCCAGCAACGAGCTGGTCTACATTGCCCACAGGCACGGCGGCGCCAACGTCCCCCGCATGGGTGACCTGTGCGATGTCGCGGTGATCACCCACGCCTTCCGCCTGCTGACATGTCCCGATGCCACGGTAAGGAACATTGCGGCAAACGCCCTGCGTGATGTGACGGAGAAGCAGATGAGCAGAGCCCCCTCCAACCAAGACATCGCCACCTTCCTGAGCGGCTCCCTGGATGGGAATTCGGACGGGATGGGCGCGACATTGCTTCACTGTGGTCCCGCACTCGCAACGCCACGCGTTGCCTGGGGAAGCGCATCGGCTGCCGCTGGGAGTGGTGCGCGGAGCGCCAGGAGCTGGGAGTCTGGGTGCCACAGATCAGGTCCGACGACAATACCATCGTCACCCCGAGTGCCAGGGGCTTGCGGGAGAGGACTCTGAAGGCCGCCATCCACTCGCTGTACGTGGAAACCCTGAAGCGTAAACCGGACCAGGGTAAAGCTTTTGAGTTGACCAGCAAGTGGGACGCCCGCAACCACTTCCTCGCCGGGGTGGCTTCACCCGTTTCGCCGACTGGCGGTTCATCCACCGTGTCCGGCTCAACTGCATCCCGCTCAACGGAGCTGTCCGCCACGGGAACCAAGACAAGCGTTGCAGGAAGTGTGGCTACTCCAACGAGACCCTGCCCCACGTCCTGTGCATCTGCAAACCCCACTCCAGAGCCAGGCAGCTGCGCTACAACGCCATCCAGAACCGCCTGGTGAAAGCCATCACACCATGCCTGGGGGAGATCTCCGTGAACTGCACCATCCCCAGTACCGACAGCCAGCTACGACCTGACATGGTCGTCACCAACAAGGCCCAGAAAAAGATCATCCTCGTCGACGTCACGGTCTCCTTTGAGAACAGGACCCCAGCATTTCACGAAGCCCGAGCTCGTAAGCTGGAAAAGTACGCCCCCCTGGCTGACATCCTGAGAGAGAAGGGCTATGAGGTGCAGATGGACGCCCTGATTGTCAGAGCCCTGGGCGCCTGGGACCCCTGCAACGAGCATGTGCTGCGGATCTGCGGGATCGGTCATCGCTACGCACGGCTCATGCGGGGTCTCATGGTCTCAGACACCATCCGATGGTCCAGGGACATCTACATCGAGCACATCACCGGCCACCAACAGTACCAGGAGGCGTGAGCCAGAGTGACATCGTTCTCCCACTATGAGAAAGGGACCAAGTGACCTTCTCCATTGGATCATATGAACTGGAACCATAAACTCCCTGAACATTAAATCTCAACAAACGAGGGTCAATCCATTCTCATCATCATATCCACTCATTATACTCCACACCCAAACATAGCCACTCTATGGACTTCATACCCTCATATCTCAATGCCTGTACTTTGACCCATCAACCTTTTACCCCCAATCAGGGATATTGCAGATTATGTATTCCTTATGCCACCCGATCTTAAACCAAACTTTGCACCCTTGATAATCTGTACGTTATTCCCTGATAACCAGAAACTTCTATGCTCAAACTCTGTTCACTTTTTTTTTTAAACATCAGCTTAATAAAATTTTTAAGTCCCTCTAAAGACCGCCATGCTGCTTTCAGTGAACCATCTGGATGCATGAATAAGTTGCCTGTTGTTGTTTCCCTTCCCTGACCTCTGTTTACTGCTCTGACCCTCAGTTGCAAACAACTCAGAGCAGGCACTATCCTTCCTGAGTGTGTGGAAAGTTCCTAGCATGTAGTGTACACTATTAAAAACAAACAAGAACAACAATGTGCTGGTCCATGAAAACCAGAAGGAGAAATCCATATGCACCCACAGAGCAAAGCTGGTCAAAGGCCAGTAGCATTATTATCCCAGAGGAGAAAAATATTAAAGGTTAGCAAACTATTGACATGATGAAAGGAAGTCAGGTTTTTAAGAAGTCTTTAGAAACTGAAGTGTTATTAAGTAACGTAAGTAATTGTCTCTATAATCCCATGGGGAACTGTATAGCCAATGCCCTCTGACCATGAGCAGTGCAATGAGTTAAATATGCCCACTTCTCTAAAGCTGTTTTTATACAGACAAAAAGAATGTTGCACCACCTTAAGGATGCAAAAAAATCCTTAATGACAGCTCATTTTTTATTAAGCTAATAATTCAGTTAGTAAAAATATACTTAAGTCAGTCGGTGGTTATTCTCGTAGATCCAACTTGGACAGCTCATATTCTATACAAGGAGCACTGAAAAGAGTTTAAATCATTGGGCTCTGCACATGCTTTGTACTGTGCACATACCTGCCCACAACAGGAAATGAAAAAGCCTTACATTTCCCCCTCAGTTCTCTATACCTTTTGGCAAAAAAATTGAGGGCAAATATATCCTCTTAAATTATATCCCTTCCCCTCCTTGAAAGGAATTTAGACAAGAGCAGTGCTCAAGTTCTATCCACTCTTAGAGCAACATTAAACTCTAGTATCTCAATCAAGAATGATCTTCTTTGAAACCTGCCTGGATAGGACCCATATCTCATTCCTCCTTTGACCTATCCCGTGTGTCAATTTCACTGCTGTGACATCAGTGCCCTAAGTAGCTCTGGCACTCACCATGCTTCTACAAGTCCTGAGCAATACAGAATCACTGGTCTGAGGTTACACAACCATGACTACACATTAGGATTTACCCATTTTAAAAAGTTAGCCCTATTTAGGGTGACCAGATAGCAACTGTGAAAAAACGGGACGGGGGTGGGGGGTAATAGGCACCTATATAAGAAAAAGTCCCAGAAAACGGGACTATCCCTTTAAAAACGGGACATCTGGTCACCCTAGCCCTATTTGTCTACTCACAGGCAAGGCTGAACAAATGCCATTTTAACCTAGGTTTTTTTCTATTAGTGTTTCTATCTGTATTTATAACACATGGGGCTTTGTAACCCAGCTGTAAATATAATTTGCCGACACTGCATGTGTCCTGGGACACAAGGGCATCGTGCCATCAATCAATCAATCAATCAATCAATCAATCAATCAATCAAAGAAACAGTTCTGTTTCCTGATCAAGCTCTTTGGGGCTTTTAAAAATAGAAATAAAATATACTTTTATTGGGTTCTGATATTCTATAGAACAAGGATCCATCATATTGATTTGAAGATTGCATCACATTGTTACTATTGGCATTTCCCCAACCATGTCGTGAAGAGCTTCAGGAGGAGAAAATGCCCAGCTATCTGACCTGCAGAGGTAGAGGGTGTGTCTATACTGCAATCAGAGGCTGTGATTGCAGCTCTTATAGAAATACCTGTGCAAACTTTAATGGAGCCAGCTCGGGTACCAGTAAAGCCACGGCAGCATAGGCTAGCCACCCACATAATTACCCAGGGTCCCAGGTGCACTTGTATAACCATAGGTATGGGAACAAGGGGCATGGGGGTGCTGCAGCCCCCAGATTTTACCCAGGGCTCTGCTCCTGGCCCTGCGCCTGGGGTCCCAGATGCCAGCCACGTGCCTGAGCTCCACTCCTGGCTGCTGGCCTGTGCCTGGGGCTTCGTGCCCGCTCCCAGCTGTGGCCCCAGCCTCAGCCCTCTTACCCCTGTCCGCATCCCCCCTCCTGGAGCCACATCCCTGCTCCTGGCCCAGCTCTTGGGGGTAGGGGGAATGCAGACAGGTGAAAGGAGGTGTGCAGCACCCACACTATAAAAAGTGTTCCCGTTAGGGTGACCAGATAGCAAGTTTGAAAAATCAGGACGGGGGTGGAGGGTAACTGGCGACTATATAAGAAAAAGCCCCAAATATCAGGACTGTTCCTGTAAAATCGGGACATCTGGTCACCCTAGGTCCTGTGCTGAAGTGGCTTCACTGCTACTGGTACCTGAGCTAGCCAAATTAAAGCTACAGGAGCTGCAATCGCACCCTGGGATTGCAATGTAGACATATCTGAATCTGTGATGGCAAAGGTAAAATACCAACAGGGTAAAAATTATGAAATGGCTTCAGAGTGACTGGTTGTTAGCATCATACTTATCCTTCTGATATTCAGAAAGGGCGAAATCCAGCAGCTGGCAGAGGACAAAGCAAATCAGCCTGGTCATGGACTGATAACCAGCAGAGCCTTGCTTTAGAAAAGGAATATAAACCAGCTTGAGGCTGGCCTCAGTAGCAGTATTCTGTGCCACCAACAAGGGGATCCAGGTCTGTGAATGACCTCAAGGCTCTTGACCAGTCCCACATGTGGATTCTGGCCATAGGCAGTGCTGCATGGACAAAGTTAATGAAGGTACTAGACTGGAAAGATCGTCCTATGATTAAGACACTAGACTGGGATGCAGGAGGTCTAGTTTCAATTCTCAGCTCTGCCGTGGACTTCCTGTGGGATTTAAGACAAAATAACTTCTCTCTCGGCCTCAGTTCCCATATGTGAAATAGGGATGATACTTCTGCTCTCCCACCCTTTGTCTCTCTTGTCCAATAGATTGTAAGGCCCTTTAAGGCAAAGTTCATAGGCAATTTTTAAAACAAAGCACAAGATTCAGAATGCTACTTTCTTTATTACCTTGAGGCACATTTTTCATTTGACCTAACACAAATCTCTGTGTTTACAGAGTTATTCAATCCTAAAATGCCATGTGGAACCTTTACTGCCTATTTCTGAACATAAGCTAAACATTGGAGCCAAAGACGGAAAAAGAACTTATCAGGTCATCAAATCCACCCTCTTCCCACTACAGGACTGGCCCAGCCAGTAAACTCCCCAGTGCACTGTATAACACGGTTCAGTGGCTGCAAGTGTAACCCACACACCTCCTGGGTGTGGTGTTCTGTCCCATCTAGTGGCACCGAGACCACTTAGGGAGAGAGATAAAAAGAGTCTGCTCTACAGCCTTTGCTAATAGCTTGTTGGCTTTTAGCTCATGTGGTAGAGGCTCATGCACTAAGCTCCAGCAGTCCCAGGTTTGATCCTACCCGCCAACAACCAGCGTCTGTCTGCATTACACAAGCTGAAGCTAGACTAATTCAGACTGGAAATAATGTGTAAATTTTTGACAGTGAGGGTAGTTAATCACTGGAACAATTTACCAATGCTCATGATGGATTCTCCATCGCTGATAATTTTTAAATCAAGGTTGGATACTTTTCTAAAAGATCATCTCTAGGAATTACTTTGGGGCAGTTCTAAGGTCTGTTAGACTAGAAGATCACAGTGATCCCTTCTGGCCTTGGAATCTATGAATCTTCAATTCAGACTCAGGGTGATGCATTTCCTGAGTATCCTTTTCCTGCAATTCAGTATTTTCTTTATTGAGAAACAGGAGCAAAACTCATTCTCTCTGTTAAAGTTCTCTGACTGTCTTGAATCAGATGCTTGGGAGCTAAGTTTTTCCTCCCCAGGCTAGGAGGGTATTGGCACATTGACATAGCTAGCGTTAGGGTCCAGACAGCAAGAGGAGGGTGACAAGAATCATCTCCTCCTGGTTGATTCAAGATGGCACTGGCTTTATAGAAGGCCACTCACCCACCCAGAAAGTGAGGGAAAGAGCACTACAATATGCCAGCTACAGGAGATCAAGGATGACCAAGGGAGGTAGGGAACTTTCAGGCCCCTATCAGGATGATTTCATTTGGATTGGACCCAGGCAGAGAGAAGACTCATTGCTGAAACGGAATATTCAGTAAAGGAGGGATTTTCAAAAGCACCCCAAGTGACGTAGGCAAATGCAACTGAAAGTCAAAGGGACGTGTGCTTTTCCGTCAATTGGGTGCTTTTGATAACACTGCTCTACAGCCAAAATGCTTCTGAAATAAATGTAGTCAAACTTTACTAATTCTGGGTCACTGAGAACCAAAATGATGCTTAAAAGTGTTGATTGGCTCTAGTTTTCAAGATATGCTATTGGGTCAGTATATACGACCCTTGACTTGGGAATGGCGGAGGATAAGTGAGTTATAAAGGGAAGGGATCTCAATTTAAACCAGAAATGACTAAAATACATCTTTGACTGGATCTATGAATAAATCTATGACTGGGTTTGGACAGTACTTGCTTTTTAGGCAAAACAATGAATGATGCAGTCTGAAGCTGGTATCGTGTCATACATGATATGAATTGCATCATGTTATTCCTAGAAGTCATGGATGATGCAATCATAACGAAGCTTATGTCACTCTGCTGAACAAATTGCCCTATATCAGCTCTAGAAATCATACAGTGTCGTGCTCTCTTATTTGTCAGTGTTTGATTTTGCAAAGGGACACATTTCTGTTTAGCCAAAGTGAGCAGAGATGCCTCGTACTTGTGTGAACAGTGCAGATAACTTCTGCTATGTTTGTGGTGAAGTGACTTTTGCATCACAAAAGCGCAGTATAACCACTCTGGTTAAGAAAGCCTATCACCTTTATTTTGGCTGCAAAATTGGAGATCAGGCGAAGAGGTGGGCCCCACACATATGCTGCAACACTTGTGCAACAAATCTTCACCAGTGGTTGAACAGGAAAAGGAAATCTATGCCTTTTGCAGTGCCAATGATTTGGAGAGCGCCAACAGATCATACCAGCAATTGTTACTTCTGCATGGTGCCTCCAGTTGGGAAAGGTGTGTCAAAGAAGAAAAAGTGGACTATGCAGTATCCAAACATTCCATCAGCTATATGCCCAGTACCCCACGGAGAAGGACTGCCGGTTCCTGATGCACCAGAATCATTCTCACTTGAGTCAGATGAGGAAGAGGAAGAGGATGAAATGCCTGGTCCTGAATGTCAATGTCACAGGACCCACATTTTCTCCCATCCTCCTCCTCTGAACCACACCTCATAACACAAGGTGAACTGAATGACCTTGTCAGGGATTTGGAACTACCCAAGAGTAAGGCAAGAGCTGTTGGGCTCCAGACTATAGCAGTGGAATCTCCTGGCAGGTGATGTTAGGATTTCCATGTTCCGTGACCGTCAAAAGGATCTTGTCCCATTCTTCTTCATGGAAGGTGATCTTGTAGCCTGCAACAACATCGATGGTGTGATGGCAGCCCTCAACATCGTTCACGATCCAGATGAGTGGAGACTGTTTATTGATTCATCGAAGACGAGTCTTAAAGCTGTTTTACTGCATAATGGCAATGTTTTGCATCAATTCCAATTGGTCATGCAGTCCATATGAAGGAAACCTATGACAACATGAAACAACTTTTGAGGTGCATAAACTATGACCAACATCAGTGGCAGCTTTGTGGCGATTTGAAGGTTGTTGCTCTCTTGCTTGGTCTGCAGACTGGATACACAAAGTATTGCTGTTTTCTCTGCGAATGGGATAGTCGTGCAAGAGATTCCCACTACCTCAAGAAAGATTGGCCACTCCGACAGTCATTGGAGCCTGGGAGGAAAAGTGTTCAGCATCCACCATTTGTTGAATCAAGGAAGATTTTGTTACCACCCTTACACATCAAGCTAGGTCTGATGAAGAACTTTGTCAAGGCCATTGACAAAACACAAGCAGCTTTCAAGTACCTCCGTGGAAAATTTCCAAGGTTAAGTGAAGCTAAGATAAAGGAAGGTGTCTTTGTTGGTCCTCAGATTCGTGAACTTCTTCGAGACGATGCATTTGACCATGCACTGAGTGGCAAGGAAAAGACGGCATGGAAAGCCTTCCAGTTAGTGGCAATAAATTTTCTCGGAAACAACAGGGCAGACAACTACAGGTTGTTGGTGGAAAACCTCCTCAAGGCATACAAAAGCCTTGGTTGCAACATGTCACTAAAGATACATTTTTTGCACTCTCATCTAGATTTTTTTCCACCGAACTGCGGAGCAGTGAGCGACGAGCATGGCGAGCGGTTTCACCAGGACATTGCAACAATGGAGAAACGCTATCAGGGCAAATGGAGCCCATCAATGCTTGCAGACTATTGCTGGACAGTGACAAGAGATGCTCCATTTAATGAATACAAGAGACAAGCCAAGAAGCGCCGAGTAGACACTGAATAGGACTAAACTATGTACATAATAGTTTTTTGCCTTTTGTTTCATAATAAATTTTATTTATATAACCCTTTTGCTGATTTTTAAAGTGTTACATAAACAGGACAGGTGAAATATTATCATGTAAAACAACCATAAACACATGAAAAGACCTAGGTTTACAATTTATGATTAAAACTCTACTATCTACACAATATACATAGACATAAAATGTAAAAACTTAAATATCTTAGAAACAGTAGCCAATTAGTTGTTTTAATTGTCATATTTGAATTCAGCACATCAAAATACATAATAAATAGCACATTTTATCTCTGAAGCAGACGACTTAAAAATTGTAGACCAGTTTAATCCTATCCTGAATAGCTCCCCACACATCAGACCCTTTAGAGACACATTGTTTTCTCCCCCTTAAAATGGCCAAATAGATTCAATTCAAATTTGCAAACAAAATTCATTACTGAGCTGTGTCTTTTTTATGCCAAGTTTCAGCCGGAAGCAAATTTTTTTGTGGCTGAGTAATTAACTGCCCCCCTAAAAACAGAATAGAAACGTGGACAGCTGTAATCCTTACACACACATACACTAACACACAAGTTTTCTGAAGTCCGTGACTTAATCACATTAATCTAACTACCATGCTGAAATTAAAAAACAAACAACCCACCCAACACATTCATTTAGTCTTGCATGAGGCTTCAAATGTCACTTCTGGTCTGTAGCACCAAAGGCAGTCACTGTAATATAGGACAACACAGGCCAAAACTTTCTCTTGTGGGTGCCTAGGCGCTAAATCCATACTTAAGTATCTAAATAAGTGAGCTACTTTGAGGTACTGAGCGTCCACAGCTCTTACTAACTTGCAGATGCTCAGAACCTCTAAAATTAGGCCACTTTAGTGCCTAAGTATGGATCTAAGGCAGTGATACTCAGACCTCAGTGGTTCAGAGCCAAATTAGCGATCAACACTACCCAGAAGAGCCACAGTAGTGTGAATTAATTGTTTCATTGACTATTTATAGCAAAATGACTGACCAAATATTATTATTTTATCAACTACAATTGGTTAATAATATATCCTATCTCCTAGAACTGGAAGGGACCCCAAAAGGTCATTGGGTCCAGCCCCCTGCCTTCACTAGCAGGACCAAGTACTGATTTTGCCCCAGATCCCTAAGTGGCCCCCTCAAGGATTGAACTCACAACGCTGGGTTTAGCGGGCTAATGCTCAAACCACTGAGCTATCCCTCCCCCTCTATAGTAAAAGCATCCTGATTGGTTAATATCTTAGACTGGTTAATAATTAAATCACACAGTGCTTTAATACCATGTGCTGCACAGAGCCGCAGGAGATACATTAAAGAGTCACTTGCAGCTTGCAAGCCTCAGTCTGAGTATCACTGATCTAGGGGGAGAGTTCAAGGGCACAAAAGTCAGCTGAGCACCTCACTTCCATTGACAATGTATCTAAGGTTTCAACAGGATCATATTTGGGGCAGCATAGCCACTTGTGCTGCCTGCTGCGGCTATATTTCTATTTTTAGCACTCTAGCTCCAATTAGTGCGGGTATAGCTACCTGAGATGGAAATGACATCCCTGGCTCCAGTGTTGACACAACCTGTGAGAGGTAGTAGGTACCTTACTGCTATTTATGCATTTGAAAATCTCCCATTTAGGACTTAAATTTAGGCTTTCGTATTTGGAAATGTTGGCTACAATTCTCATCAAGGCAAACATTGCACATGGGTGAAATATATTGCTAGCAACAACAGTTACACATTAAAAGATTTGGGGATGTTGAAATTTTACAGTGTTAAAACCAAATGTTAGCTGGTAGGAACAGATGACATTAGGGCAGTTGTGGAAAGTTTTACAGACTTACTGTTTTTTGTTTTTGTTTTTTAAAAGAGTTGCCATTTCCAAGTGGTTTTGCATTAGGATTTCGTACACATTGCTAGGGGCTATTTTGGAAATCCATAATCTACGGCACTGATAAGTAATTTAATCACTGTGTTCCAGTGTAAATCTACTGTATGGTAAAACAAGATATTCCGTTATTTGTTTTACTCTACCATTGAGTGCATGGTGTAGATGAGAATAAAGATGCAAGTTAGACTAATAAAAACAGTAATAATGGGTGATTTATTCTATCTGCATATTCTAGTCAAATGTCACAATGAAGCAAGGTTTAGAGTAGCCGTTCTCAAACTGTGGGTCAGGACCCCAACGTGGGTCATGACTCTATTTTATGGGGTTGCCAGGGCTGGCGTTAGACTTGCTGGGGCCCAGGGCCGAAGCTGAAGCCTGAGCCCCACCGCCCAGGGCTAAAGTTTGAGCCCCATCACCCAGGACCAAAGCCCGAAGGCTTCAGCCTTGGGTGGCAGGGCTCAGGTTACAGGCCCCCGACCTGGGGCTGAAGCCCTTGGGCTTTGGCTTTGCCCTCTCTCCCCCCAACCTGGGCGGGATCAGGCTTTGGTCCCCCCTTGTGGGGTCGTGAAGTAATTTTTGTTGTTAGAACAGTGTTGCAGTGCAATGAAATTTGAGAACCCCTGGTTTACAGACTCAATTTCTTGACACCTTAAATATCTTATTGCAGTTAATTTTAAAGCACACAATAATATAGCGTACTTCTGACTTGTCTAAGTAACATACAGGTAACGTTTAGAGCTGGTCCAACATTTTTTGACAGTAGAATTTTCTGTAGGAAAATGCACTTTATGCAAAATCTAAATGTTTTGTGAGAACGTGTCAAATTTTATTTCAACAAGTTGAAACTTTTTATTTTGATAAAATAAAATGCTGTGTGTCATTTCATTTTGGCTGTTATATTGAAATATTAATTTTAATACACTTATGTATGTTTAATATAATATAGCCATTGAAATGAAATGTTTTGACATTATTGAAACAAAACAAAATGATGCAACGTTTAATGAAACATTTAAAAAGTTCTAAAAAATTAACTGTAGCCATTCAGCAAAACGACCTGGGTTCATTGGGGGCAGCTCAATTAAAACATCTGCTCAATGTGAAGAAGTAGGCAAAAGAGAAAATCTTTGGATGGGAGAGAAAATACTGAAAATATTATAGTGCCATTATAAAACCAAAGGTATGTCCTCACCTGGACCAGTGCGTTCAGCTCTGGTCAGCCCATATCAAAGTGCAGAATTAGAGGAGGTTCAGAGATGGGGGATGGAAACGATTAGAGGAATGGAAAGACAGCCATACGAGTGGAGAGCAAGAGAGAAGATTGGAACTGTTCATATTAGAAAGGAGACTAGTAAGAGGGGATATAGCTAAGGTATATAATGAACAGCATAGAGAAGGTAAATCAGGCATTTCTAATTACTCTCTCATATGACAAGGAAAATGAGACATCACAATGAAAGTACAAGATAGCAAATTTAAAACTGATCAAAAGAAATGCTTTTACACAACACAATTAACCTGCAGAACTGATTGCCACCAGGTATCATTCAGGTCAAGGCATTAGTAGGATTATAATTAGGATTGAATATTTATGCAAATAATGAGAACATCCATTGCAACATTAGCTAGGATACTTTTTTTTTAAAATGCAGGATATAAACTCTCATGCCTCAAGGTATAAATCAGGCACCAGGAAGAAACCTAACCTATGGGCAAGTTATTCCAGAATTGCACTTTACAGATTTTCATATACCGAAACTTCTGGAACTCACCATCAGAGCCAGAATCCTGGACTAGACAAATCAATGCTCTCAGCTGGTATGGCATTTCCTGTGTTTAGCATTTGCCTTAACATGTGGGTATTTTGCTTTGCAAGTTCCCTATCTGTTACAGACACAGTCAAAGCTTCCTGTGTTTATGGAATGTCTGCAGAAACCACTGGCTTTCTGGGCGGGGGAAACTGACCACAAGTGCTGAATGTTCATATATTGTCTCAAAATTCATCTGATACTTAAAAGCAGGCTTTAGGAACTGGAGTTCCCCTCTTCCTTCTCCACTCCACCCCAAAGTGTATTGACTTAAATGTTTGGGGGGTTTATAGCAATTCTTTTTTAAGAGAAGGAGAAAGGAAAGAAACTGCTTCCAGTAGCAAGATACTTGGTTCTGTCAGCCCTTGAACTTTGTGAACTGTTCCCTTCCTGCTTGAATCTCAGGCTGGCATCCCTCCCCTGCTGCATGAACACATGAAAATGCTCAACATTTTTTGTGAGGGAAGCACATTAAAAAACCACCACCAAAATAATTCAACTAACTCCTTCTGCAGTCCTATGAAAGGGAACCACCCCCCTGGATCAACAGGGACTAGGGATGAATCACCTTGCCTTATTATCCCAGGTAACCCTACTGTCCCAGATTCTCTCCTCCTGTTCTTGCCCTAATTCACCTTCCTAGCGTAGGGGACTTCTTAGAGAAGGAGTAAAGTGGCATAGCCTGGTCCTACACCAAATATCTCTGTACACACAGTCATAGGGGACAGGAATCAGGGGAATGCACCTGTAGTACACCAATTCTCAACTAGCATGCAGACCATAGCCTGTTGGCGTAACTTAAAGTAGCTTCTAGGCTGCTTTAACTGATGTCAATGGGCTGGGCCAGTGCAAATGTCCCAGGAGAATCAGAGAGTCGTAACTCGCTCCCAGAACACCTCAACCCCACTCTCCTGTTCTGAGAATCTGGGCCAGGGAGCTGGGACCACTTGCATGGGTGAGGTAAGCAGGACTTGACCCAGAATCAGGAGTGTCCCTTACGCTGGCCATTATTTAGTGCAGTATGGTAATGAAGGACCCTAGGATCTTTTTGGAAGTGTGGTCACAAACCAATGGAATTGGCTTAAAAAAAATACCCCTTGTGTTTAGCAATAAAAATGGTAAAACTTACAGTCCCCAGGGGCTTCCTTCCTTCCATGGAAACAGAAGAAATGTGAGAAAGAGAAGCTGGTGACACGCTTTTCTAGAAGAAAAGCACTGGTTTGGAGCACTGATCTAGGTGTGTTTAAAATCTGTTGTAAATAAATCCAGGCTTGTGGAACTTTAATGGTTGACTTTTTGGGGACTTTTACAGACAGATATAGTCTGTGGTTTCTGTGACCTAGCAGGGCAAACTTAAATCAGGTTTAAACCAATGAATGAATGTCCACACACAAGATAGCTAAATCGGTTTAACATCATACCTTTGGTTAAACTGTTGCTACCTCTGTGTTTAGATCAAGCACTGTATGAGCCCAGTGTTCCAGGGAAGTGGCCACCATCCCAACACACTCCCCCACTGCCAGATTGAAAGGGGAGTGAAGGAGCAATGTTGCAAGCCAATTTAATTGAAAATAAAGGAGGAGTGAAAATGGGCAGGTGCCTGGCTTTAAAAGCTTGGCATTGCTAGTGAACTTCTATCTTAGGTACTAATACGGCCCCCATTACCATAGTTTAAGAGCATCTCACAGACTTGATGTATTTAGTCTCACAACATCCGGGTGCAGCAGGACAGTGCTAGCAGCCCCATTTTACAGATAAGAAACTGAGGCAGAGGCAGGCTAAGTGACTTGCTCAAGGTCACGCAGTAAGACTAAGGTGGACTTAAACCTAGGTCTCTCAAGTCCTCTGCACATGCCTCAATCACTGAACTATCCTTCCTCTTCATCACAGTTCTGTCATTCCTCTTCTTGCTTTCACTACTCCCTTAATCATGTGACAGCTGCAGGAACAGGCCCATAATATAGAAAAATGTGAAAAAAATCAGAATAGTAGGTTTACCTTACCATGTTAATAGTTTGAATACAGTGTGTCTGTTACAGCTGTCCCCCTGCTGCATTCCTTTTCCCCTCTCCTTTCTGTTTGTCCTGTGTGACCGCTCCTCCCGGCCATTGTGCTAACTAAAGTCACTGCCCTATTCATAGGAATGGCTTGTACAGATTAACTGGAGCCATTGCTCTGCCTAGGGAGGGGGCT
The DNA here is from genome assembly GCF_011386835.1 of Chrysemys picta bellii. Taxonomy (NCBI): domain Eukaryota; kingdom Metazoa; phylum Chordata; order Testudines; family Emydidae; genus Chrysemys; species Chrysemys picta. Next base: position 34,150,769 of record NC_088800.1, on the reverse strand, counting down.
TCTTGCTTCTTTGTTTGGTTCCTTTGTTCAGACCTGGGCTCGGTGTGGGGGTCCTGCCCAGAAATGCAAGACCTGAAGTGGCCAACTAATTAAGCATATGAGTCATACCTGTGGCTCAGAACATGCCCAGGCATGCCTATGCTTACCTGCAGCCTTTCCCTGCCTTCTCTCCTCCCCGTATCAAGAGGAGCCAATCAAAAAGTACTGGTGGGAAACTGCCTGAGTTTGCCTTTAAAGCCGGACATTTTCTGATCACACCTCGGAGAAGGTCCTTGCTTTGCCACCTGGTCTGATCAGCTAGGGGTCTTTGGGGGGCTCTCTCCCCGCTCTCATTTGTTTTTGAGCGTAGCCCCGTTTTTGAACTCCCCTCCCACGAACAACAAAATTTGTGCCTGGAGATCTCCTGATTATTGTAAGCGAATCGAGTCCTCTCTCCATCCTCCGATGCTACTGCCGTTCCTGTCTCTGTGCTTGCTGCTGTCCTGGGGATTGGTAAGAACTCCCTCTTGCAAACTCCCCCTGTCCTAGCTGCTGGCCTTGTTTCCCCAGCAGACAGACCCAAGCTAACTCCTTGGTCTGTATCCGTAATCTGTTTCTTGCTCCGCAGCGCCTTTGCTGCTGGAAATAAGCCTGTGCCGCTGCTAGGCTGTGCCTTCCTGGACTGTATCCTGGGCTGCCGGCTTGCAGCCACCCCACTGCTGCAGCCACCACTAGTTAAACCTCCCCCCGCCCCTCCAGGGCTGTACCCTGGGCACACACCACTCTGCCCTCTGGAACTGCTCCCCCTCCCGATCAAAGAAGCGGCATAATGTAAGGTGCGCCTATTAGAATCAGGTTCTTAGTCTAGATAAGTTGTAATTTCATTTTGCATAGCTGTGGTTAAGTTAGGTTTAAAGAATTGCTTGTATTGTGCTCTGTAAGTTAGGTTTAAAAAAATTGTTGCCTTGTGTTCTGTTACTTGCTAATTTGTGTAGTCTTGTTAGATCATAGATAAGATTTTACTGTGTTCTGTATAATTATGGTTAAGTCTGTCTTCCCGCTGCCCTAAACACCCCCTCCCCCGAGCTTGCCCGTGTCTCCCCCCGAGCTCCCCAGTCACTCATTGCAGTCTCTCTGCTGTTTAAACTTGCAGCTTGTCTGCTTTCTCTGTCTCCCTGAGTTTAAATCTCCCTCCGCAGCGCCTCTGCCTTTGGTCTCTGCTCCACCACGTGCTCCTCTTCCCCCATCCCCCAACCTCACTCCTCTACCACTGCCTTTCTCTCTCTCTCTCTCTTTTAATCCCTTCCCCCACGTGCTCACCCCGCTCCTGCTGCTGCCAAACCTCAATTGTATTACTGAAGTCTAGCATAAAACCCCATTGGTTACCCTTTTTCTCTCTAACACACCTCACATTTTACATTTACACCACTGTGACATATTTTTACCTACAGTTGTTGGTTATTTAACACATTTTACCTATAACTGTCAGTTGGTTATATGCTGCTGTGACACACCCTTTACATAGGAACTGTTAGCTACCTGTTACATTTATACTTCAGTGTTAATTGGTTACCAACTGTATTGGACCCCACTGTATTGTACCCCACTATTGAAACCCCCTATCCTATTTACTAAAAGAAACCCCTCCCCAATTGTCTACCTTAACAAACTCTGTACCCCTCACTATTGAATTTTCCCTGTTTTTGCATTTTCTTAATAAAGTTTATTTTGCACCCCACCAGTGCAGTAGTTGTCCCCCAAGATCCCCTACCTGCTGGCAGGGTCATGGCATCATGAACAGGATCTTGGGGTAACAATTGCTGCCTCCCCTGTCCCTGGAAAGAGGCCAAGACCTCTGGGACAGATGAGGATCAAACTAACCACCTGCAGTACCACTCGCTGCAAAGTAAACAGCAGCCTGAGGCCCTAGAGTGGGTCTGCACGATTGGCAAAGGCCAGAGCTCCAGGGTGTACACTACCCACCTGGGGCTCACTGATGTGGGGTGCCTTTTAACCCCACCTTCAGGGCCAGCCCCGCTGATTCCAGCCTCCGGGTAACCTGCACTAAGGCAGGAGAGCCAGCCGCAGATTCAGATCCTACCCGCCTCTGGAGGGAGGTGGGGAGGGTCACGAAAGCCTGCGGGGGGACCACATCTAGACTCACCCCTGAACCCCGAATTTTGCAGGGGTCCCCTGCCCACCAAATACTAATGGACCTGGTACAAAAGCTGGAAGAGGTTCGGAAGCCCAAGAAACTGTGGCCTGATGTATACAAACCCCAAAAGGTGGCCACAGTCGCCTATGAAATCCTGGCCTTGATAAGTTAACCGTTTTTCATGGGGCCCTAATGGCCTCGGCCAAGGAGGCCGTTAGCCAGCCTAGCCAGAAAGGGCCGCCATCACCTACCGCTAGCCAGCCCAGTCCCAATAAAACCCCCGAACACCCACCCCCATATATTCACCCAGAGGCCCCACTCCCCCTTGAAAAAACCCCGCTATACCCCACCCTACCCTCAGCCCCACCAAATGCCCAAGCCCATACACCCCCACCCACTGTGACCTCCAGTGAAGCCCTGCCTATATCCATCAGCCGTCCCTTCTCCACAGCAAAACCTAGGAAACGAAAGGTAGAAGCAGCAGTGAGGACACTTTTAGGCAGACTTAAGTTCCACCCATCGGTGGATAAAGCGGCCTGGACCTGTTTAGCGACCTTTTGTACTTCGGTTGGTGTGGCACCAGTTATGAGAATGTCGTCCACATAGTAGACGACATGGACGTTGGGGAGGGATGGTACCTTTTCTACCGTGCGGGTTAGGGCCTCACTGGCACAGGCAGGTGAGTTTTTGTACCCTTGGGGACACTCTTGCCATTGGTACTGGGCTCCCTGGTAAGCGAAGTTTAACATAGACCTTGGGATCATAGAGGGGGACCTGATAGAACATATCTTTTAGGACTACCACATTCAAATAGATTGAATCAGTAGTTGTCCCCCAAGATCCCCTACCTGCTGGCAGGGTCACAGTGCAGTGGTCTCCCACTGGAAAAGATGTTAGGGAGGGGCTTGCAAAACCATCTATGGAATTTGGACACCAATTTCTATTAAAATTCTATTAAAACAGCTTTTAAAATCTCAGTCTTAACAGAGGGTAGGAAACAAGCCTGTGTTGGGCACCGAAATGATGCACTTTATAGAACCGTTTGGGAATCATTTTTTCATCAAACATCGCCAATTCATCAAAACCAAAACTGTTCCTGAAATGGGGTTGGATTCAAGGAATTTCCCCAGTTCAAAAAAATAGCAAGAAAAAAGTTTCATAGTTGTTGACGTGTTTCATTTTAATGTTGTCAAAACAAGAGTCTAGTGTTCTTGTTCAAAATGACCTCTGTTTTAAAATGTAATCAGACTAAAAAAAGGTTAAACAAAAGAAAAAAAGGTTGAAATTGAAACAAAATGTTTCAATTGGCCCAAAGGAAAAACATTTTCTAAGTTGTGAATGTTTTCAAGATTTCAACTTTTTCATCCCAATTTGAGATGTGAAAATTTTTTTGTAACTCTCAAAACTATTTGTGGGACAGAGAAAGCATTTCCCACCCAGCTCTCATGCTCGATAGACTCTCATGTTCCAGTGGATATGGCACTAGATTGGGAACAGGAGACCAGGATTCTCCTGGCTGTGCCAGGGGCCTGCTGGTGACCTTAAGTCAGTCATTTCACCTCCCTGTACCTCTGTTTCTCCTCCCACCTTTTGTCTGCCTTGCATAGGTGCTGGAACTAGGGATGCTGGGGGTGCTGCTGCACCCTTGGCTTGAAGCAATAACAACAACCCAAACACATGGTTTCCGCATTCAGCACCCCCACTATAAAAACTGTTCCAGCACCACTGCTGTCTTGTCCATCTAGATTGTAAGCTCTTAGGGACAGGAGCTGTCTCTATGTTTTTATATAGCACCTAGTACAATGCAGCCCTGATCTCTGTAATTCAACTATAAACATGGAAGGTTGGAACTTGCAAAGAGAGATTTAAAAGCAACATTGTGTGTCAAAAAGCATGATTCCTGGCAGAAGTGTTAGCAGGAAGAGCTCCGTTGGGCAAGGGAGGAAAAGCTCATACAAGATGCGATCAACATGGAAAGCTTTCTTAGGAGAAACTCCTGATGAGCATTGCTGGGGAAGCAGAGGTGGCCAAAGACTCTCAGAGCCTTTGGGATGGTTGGAAGTATGAAAGCCCCTTTGGCAGTGCCAGCCATTGGGAACAGCCTCCCTGTAGCTCTCTCCTCTATTAACCATCCCTCATGTATCAAATCTCAACTAATAACAGCTTCTCTCCCTTTCCTACATCAAGATAATAGAATAATAGAAATGTAGAAACCTCGAGAGGTCATCTAGTCAACCCCCAAGCCTGCCCCATGCTGAGGCACAATTAAGTTTACCTATATCATCCCTGAGTGATGTTTGTCTAACCTGTTCTTACTTGACTAACCTGTTCTTAAGATGTTTGTGATGGGCTTTGGGATGCAGTTCGTATGGAAAATGCCCCACAAATTCTCTAATAAAAATTCTCTCTTGAGATTGTCACTAACATTCTCCTTAAGAACTCAAGTCAGTCCTTAAGAATTCACTTCACTTGCATTGGTGTACAACACACAGCAACGATTTAATAGGGCCCAGCAACACTATACACTTTAATTCAGCAGGTAAAGAACACATTTTCCAATCAAAACTGCAGGGGAAATTTAGGTAGGCAGAATATACATGCTCACCCTGGAACTTAATCAAAAAACTGGGGTTAATGTATCTGCTCTTGCATGTAGTGTCATGGAACCTTTAAAGACAAGTGGCTGGTACTTCAGTTTTATGCCATATTCAAGAGCCCCAGTAACATCACAGTGCCCCCATACAACAAGCTAAGGCATTTTGTTCTCTATTAACAGAGGGAAGAATGTGACTCATTGAATCACCATCACCACTTCCTGCAGCATCTTGATTCCAGGCAGTTTATAGCCTTGTCTACACAGGCAGTAGCTAGACTGATGGAAGAATTCTTCCATTGATCCAGTGCTGTCTACACGGGGAGTTAGGTTGGCTTAACTACGTCACTTAGTGGTGTGGATTTTTCGCACCCCTGACTGACATAGCTGACATACCTTTTTAGTGTAGGCCTGGTCTAAAAATCACACCAAGTTAGATAAGTACAGCTCCCTTTGTAGCCAAGTCCCAAGTACTTGGAACCTGAACCATCCCAACTAGGTGTTGATCAATAGGTAAGCTAAATCATTGTCACATTAGGGTATTTTGTTTTATTTTTGGCCAAGAATTTCTACTTCCCTCCCCCAGTATCAACTCCACCATTTCAGCTCCTCCTCATCTCCGTTCCATTTCTCACCCACTGCTATTACTGATTGTCCTTTACCACTGGTAGCTATGGTAGGAGTGCTAGAATATACAAAGCCCCTGATCTGAGTAGTTTAGACAACACAATGGTAAAAATGCTGGCAGCCAAGTCAGTCCGAGCTATGCTAGCGCTCCCACAATTGGCACCACTGAGAGTAGAACGGATGGGAGCGATTGTGAGAATTATTTTTAGCTGTAAAGCTGAATGTGTGCAAGGCCTAAGAAACAAACTAGATCACACTGGAGCTGTAAGTCAACTAGAAATACAATTGCTGGTATGTGGAAGAGAGTTAAATTGCACTGATCTATAAAAGGGGATGGGGCCTATTTGGTCAGGACAGTCCTGCTAAAACCTTTTAATAATGTTGTAAAGGCAGGTGTAGGAGGCCAAAGACCCTCGCTGAAAAAAATCTCTTCTCTTAGGTAGGCGTGAAAGCAACTGTATTAATAAAGGGGAAAAATCAACCCCCTTGGTTTCCAAGTTATTACTTTTTGAAAGGGTATTTTTACTGGTGTCTTTACATTTTTTCCTTTGGAGTCCCATTGTGGTGCCATCTGCTCCTACAGCATATTTGTGAACTGCTGGTTTCTTTTAAAAAGCCACACACACATATGTATGTACATATGTTAATGCAGTTCCCTATCTCCCCCAGCAAAATCAGACTGAGATATTTCCAGAAGTCCCCTGCCCTATCTAATTAACCCAGTCATGCCTGGCTCATTTCTCTGCCACCAGCATTTGCCAGGTCCAGTCAATTAATAGATACTTACCCTGTTTCCCCGAAAATAAGACAGTGTCTTATATTAATTTTTGCTCCCAAAGATGCGCTAGGTCTTATTTTCAGGGGATGTCTTATTTTTCAATGAAGAATACGGTACACATCGGTGGATGCCTTATTATCGGGGAGGTCTTATTATCGGGGGGATGCCTTATATTACAACGAGAGGCAAAACTGTAAGTAGGCCTTATTTTCGGAGGATGTCTTATTTTCGGGGAAACAGGGTAGCACTAGATTACACTGTTGCCACTGTTACAATAATAAAAGGGGTGTGTGTGTGTGAAAGGTCACTCTGTGGAGTGTTGCCCTCAGTCCCCATGAGATGCAAGGGGCTCTATTGCTCCATATTGTTCTAGGGCCGGATCCTAGCTAAAATACCACATGCAAGTAGCCCTTAGCTCCTGCAAAGTGAGAGTCCATGGGACAACTCACAGTAATAAGGATTGCAGTACTCTGCCACTTGTGCATTAGAAATTACAAAGTGGCAGCTTAGTGGAAGACACATTCTTGTATTATGGAGGCATATTCCTGCTTGATGTCCATCTTTTTGAGATGCTCTACACTGGCTTTTAAACAAGGGCTCCATACATTAATTGTTCACCTACAGAAGCTAAGCTGAGCCTATTATTACATCATGTATTGACTGGATCACACTTCCCATTTCAAGCTAGAGGGGAGAAAGAGTGAAGAGAGAGAGCAGAAAAAGATCAATCTGTATCCAGAACATTTTCCATGAAAAGTTCAAACAAACAAACAAAAATCAATACAGACTCACCACCCTTCAAGTGCCAGTGATTTACTTTCTTAATTGAACAATGACTTTCAATAGTAAATATTTGTCTGTTGCTGATTACCTACATAGACCAATTAAGAACTGTATTGTGAAAAGGGGGAGGAGTCAGGGAGACTCCATGAAGTCTGCTGGAAGCTTTGCTGTGGCTAATCTATGTTACCTGCAGGGTGTTCAGATACTATGATGACAGGCAGCAGCATCAAACTCTAACACAGATCCATAGGCTTATTTTAAAATATCAACGTCTATCCCTTTTATATAACTCCTTAGAGCCACTGTTCCTGTCACACATGTATTCAGGGTATTCTAAAAAGAATCAGAATAAATAATATAATTAAGTCTTTAAATAAATAGATCTTCACACAGTTTTCTCTCCTGGGAAGGCTGCATAGATGGATGATAACTTGAGATGTCCAAACAACAAACTGATACAATCAGCAATTATAGGAAAGATAGTAACAGAACTCAGAGTAGCAGCCGTGTTAGTCTGTATCCTCAAAAAGAACAGGATATATATATATATATATATATATACATCCGAAGAAGTGGGTTGTAGCCCACGAAAGCTTATGTTCTAATAAATTTGTTAGTCTCTAAGGTGCCACAAGTACTCCTGTTCTTTTTGAGTAACAGAACGAGGATCCAGTTATAGAAGAGATTCAAAGTGATAAATCCTTGAGACTTTAATAAGATTATCCCCAGAGAAAGACTGTCTTGAAAATGAGATTATCCACAATTAGATTATCTCATGATGAGTTCCTACTGGGACAAACCAGTTCTGTAAAATGACTAACAATGGAAGGAGGGTAGTGACTACCAGCATCTGGGAGCTGGGATGGTGCAGTTGAATTTGTCTTTCAAATTTACAAATGTTTCCTTTGACCTGCAGTAGGGATGGTACCAAGTGATACAATTAGATTCTTCAAGCATCAGTGGGATTTGTTGCCAAACAAATAACCTCTAGTAATCAACACCATGGGCAAGATGAGAAGTGGAATTGTGATGCCACAATGTGTCAAAGGGCTAAAAGAAAATTCATTTCATCATCATTTTCAGGGCTTTTGTAGGGCAAGATTCTGCTCTTGGTTGCCCATATCTCTCTTATGGTGTCAAGTATCGGGGGTAGCCGTGTTAGTCTGTATCTACAAAAACAACAAGGAGTCTGGTGGTACCTTAAAGACTAACAGATTTATTTGGGCATAAGCTTTCGTGGGTAAAAAGCTCACTTCTTCAGATGCATAGAGTGAAATTTACAGATGCAGGCATTATATACTGACACAAGGAGAGAAGGGAGTTACTTCGCAAGTGGAGAACCAGTGTTGACAGGGCCAATTCAATCAGGGTGGATGTAGTCCACTCCCAGTAATAGATGAGGAGGTGTCAATTCCAGGAGAGGAAAAGCTGCTTCTGTAATGAGCCAGCCACTCCCAGTCCCTATTCAAGCCCAGATTAATGGTGTTAAATTTGCAAATGAATTTTAGTTCTGCTGTTTCTCTTTGAAGTCTATTTCTGAAGTGTTTTTGTTCAATGATAGTGACTTTTAAATCTGTAATAGAATGACCAGGGAGATTGAAGTGCTCACTTACTGGCTTTTGTATGTTACCATTCCTGATGTCCGATTTGTGTCCATTTATTCTTTTGTGGAGGGACTGTCCGGTTTGGCCAATGTACATGGCAGAGGGGCATTGCTGGCACATGATGGCATACATAAAATTAGTAAATGCATGTAAATGAGCCCTTGATGGTGTGGCTGATGTGGTTGGGTCCTCTGATGGTGTCGCCAGAGTAGATATGGGGACAGAGTAGGCAACGAGGTTTGCTACAGGGATTGGTTCCTGGGTTGGTGTTTCTGTGGTGTGGTGTGTAGTTGCTGGTGAGTATTTGCTTCAGGTTGGGGGATTGTCTGTAAGGGAGGACTGGCCTGCCTCCCAAGGTCTGCGAGAGTGAGGGATCATTTTCCAGGATAGGTTGTAGATCATGGATAATGCGCTGGAGAGGTTTTAGCTGGGGGCTGTATGTGATGGCCAGTGGTGTTCTGTTATTGTCCTTGTTGGGCCTGTCCTGTAGTAGGTGATTTCTGGGTACCCGTCTTGCTCTGTCAATCTGTTTCCTCACTTCCCCAGGTGGGTATTGTAGTTTTAAGAATGCTTGATAAAGATCTTGTAGGTGTTTGTCTCTGTCTGAGGGGTTGGAGCAAATTCGGTTGTATCTTAGGGCTTGGCTGTAGACAAGTCAAGTCAAGTCAGTGGCACTGCTATGGGTGCCACCAGACTCCTTGTTGTTTTCATATCTCTCTTAGGTATTTCTAGGGTGGATCACTGTTGTATCCAAGTGCTACTATAACCACTGAATGTAGAAAACTTTCAGCATGAAAAATGAGTTTGGAATGTTCAATATTGTTATATAGAGACCCAAAGATATACCACATGGTAAGTAAAGACAGTCCCCACTCTCAAAGTCTACACTGTGACAGGCTGCTGGGGCAGGTAATAGTCAAGATAGATAGAAGGAAAACACAGTGGAGATCTGCAACATAGTGCACTATGGATCAGAAAGATTTTGCCTGGAGTCTGAAAGCACTTTGAGATCCTCAGGGATAAAAGTCCCTGCATAAAATTTAAGATATTGTTGTTTATAAATAAATAAATTAATTGAGATATCCTATCTCCTAGAACTGGAAGGGACCTTAAAAGATCATCGAGTCCAGCCCCCTACCTTCACTAGCTGGACCAAATGCTGATTTTGCCCCAGATCCCTAAGTGGCCCCCTCAAGGACTGAACTCACCACCCTGGGTTTAGCAGGCCAATGCTCAAACCACTGAGCTATCCCTCCCCCCAAAACCACATTTGTCTCAAACATCTTCCCTCTGCAAGTGACACCTGAATTCCCACCAGATAAGTAATGTCACCTGGCGCCAATCTCGCTCTGTTTGCACACCAAAGCCCTGCAGGAATCATAGAATATTAGGGTTGGAAGGGACCTCAGGAGGTCATCTAGTCCAACCCCTTGCTCAAAGCAGGGCCAATCTCCAGACAGATTTTAACCTCAGTTTCCTAAATGGCCCCCACAAGCACTGAACTCACAAAGCTAGGTTTAGCAGGCCAATGCTCAAACCACTGAGCTATCCCTACCCCTGCATTAAAAGTTAGAACCCAACTATCAAAATACATATGGTTTAAGGCATAGGGACTTAGAGCGACACTTAGGCTATGCATACCTTACAGTGGCACAGCTGTGCAGCTACAGCCGTAGCCACTCTTTGCCAGCCCCCAAAACCACCCCTAAGGACGGGCAGTAGCTTTGTCAGCAGGAGACGCTACACTGTCCACACCACCGCTTTTTGTCGTTAAAACTTTTGTTGGTCAGGTTTTTTTTCCACACTTGACTGACAAAAGTTTTAATGACAAAAGTGCATTGTAGACATAGCCTTGGAGTCAAACAGGTTGATAATATAAGAGAGAGAGAGAGAGAGAGAGAGAGAAGTGAGTTGCTAGAAGTCTACTCACAAGGCAATATCAAAGAAACCACAACAAGAGCCTGTATTCAGAGGCAGTCACACTGAGAATTCCCTTCTTCCACACTGTTGAGTGACTGAGAAAATAAACAAAAGGTTCATCTTATTTTTAAAAGCTGGTTATTAAGTAAAATGGCTCCTGTTCAGGTAGTTATGGTTAATGTTTACTTAATATTCTCACTTGGATAGGTTTAAACAGTCCTTCTTGAAGGACTTGGCAACAGAAGGGTCTTTTATTTTATTAAAATAATACTAATCAAAACTCAGTAGAAGAAGTTATTAGACCTGCCAAGCACTGTAATCAAGTCTGAGTATCAATATAGCACCACCCCCCACCACCACTCAAATGGAGGATAGCTCAGAATATGCAGGAAACAGGCAATGAGCATTTATATCTGTTGTCATAATTGAGCCTACAAATTTATTCTGTGAACTCAACTGTAAAAAGTAAATGAAAGTTTTTAAAATGTCACAATAACCTGTAACAACAAATGTTAATAAGAAAAGGTATGAAATGGAGATAGAAAGACTACATTAGTCCAAACAAAAAGGCCTAGCAATGTAATTCAAGGCCTGTTTTAAGATCATGCCTGATAAACAAGAAAAGTGGAACCAAAAATCAGTAAACTAAAAACTAGGAAAAATCAGAAACTAGGCCTAACTGGTGAACAAAATTATGAGGGGGTGGGCTATTTTTCCTCACCACTCCCTTTGTGGGTCTTTAAAGAAAGAGGCTTTGGGGAGAAAATTTGACTATTGGATAGAGCTTCACCACCATGGCTGCCACCCCCACCAACCACCATCTCCTGGGACTCCAGGCCTTCATTATCCTGATCCTGAGAGACGTCCTAACCAGACTGGGCCAGAGATTGGGATCCAGATGATACTGCCACCTCTACCTAGGGTTACCATACGTCCGGATTTCCCCGGACATGTCCGGCTTTTTGGTCCCCAAATCCCCGTCCGGGGGGAATTGCCAAAAAGCCGGACATGTCCGGGGAAATAGGGAGGCTAGGATCTCCGAATCTGTGTGTGTTGGTCGCCCGCTGTGACATCATCTCGGTGCGACACTCGCTCCTGCCCAGGGCATGCTGGGGGCTGTAGTCCGGCCGGGCCTCACGCTCCAGGGAGAGCCGGGAGAGGGGAGCGGCCGAGAACTACAACTCCCAGCGGCCCCTGCGACGCGACCAACCTGCCCCGTGAGGCAGCAAGCCGTCGGAGGAGGGGGGGCGCGAGCCCCTGTCCTTTGGGTCGGGGGTGTCTCTGGGCACCGCTTGGCAGCCATCGCAGGGCTGGGGGGCGCCCTCCGGGGGTTGTGGACGCCAGCGCGTTGCGGGGAGCCGGCACTGTCCGGATTTGGATCCCCCTGGGGCTGGAGCTGCGCCCCCGGCCCCGGGCACCAGTCACGTAGGGTTACTGATACGTCCGGTTTTTCCGCAATCAAACCCCCGTCCGGGGGGAATTGCCAAAAAGCCGAACATGTCCGGGAAAAATACCGGACGGGCACTTCCTCTCCCTCTGCTCTGCTCCTCCCCTGACTCAGACTTCGGCTCTGTTTAAGAGCCAAGCGCCCGAGCCAGCGCTACTGGCTTCGGGCAGCACCCGTGTCTCCGGACCCCGAGCCACAGGCCGGGCACTTCCCTTCCCGGGCTCCAGCTGCTCTGCTCCGGCGGCGCAGGGTCTGGAGGCAAGGGGGCTGCCCGAAGCCGGTAGCGCTGGCTCGGGCAGCTTGGCTCTTAAACAGAGCCAAAGAGTCAGGGGAGGAGCAGAGCAGCTGGAGCCCAGGAGGGAAAGTGCCCGGCCGGGGACGCAGGGTCCGGAGGCAAGGGGGCTGCCCGAAGCCCGTAGCGCTGGCTCGGGCAGCTTGGCTCTTAAACAGAGACAAAGAGTCAGGGGAGGAGCAGAGCAGCTGGAGCCCAGGAGGGAAAGTGCCCGGCCGGGGACGCAGGGTCCGGAGGCATAGGGGCTGCCCAAAGCCCGAGCGCTACCGGCTTCACGGGTTTGCTGGGCAGCCTCCAGACCCTGCGCCCCCGGCTGGGCTCTTCCCCTCCCGGGCTCCAGCTGTGCTGGGGAAGCGCTGGCCGGGGGCGCAGGGTCTGGCGGCTGCCCGGCAAACCGTGAAGCTGGTAGTGCTTGGGCAGCCTTTTTCGTGTGGCTGGGAGGGAGGAGGGGGAGTTAGGGCGGGGACTTTGGGGGAATGGGCGGAGTAGGGGTGGACTTGGGGCGGGGCCAGGGCCCGTGGAGTGTCCTCTTTTTTTTATTTTTTTAAATATGGTAACCCTAGGAGAAAGGAACCATGGAACAGCAACGTAACGTCACAGTCCCATTCCCCACCTGTCCTGTGGGGTCTTCTGGCCTTTAGAGCTACTGGTCAGGGCCTCCCCCAGTCTGCAGGGGGCCACCGGGTCTGCTGGCCTCCTCGCAGCCTCTGCTGAGGCTACAGGAGAGAGGCCTCTTCAGTTTGCAGAAAGAAAGAAATCTCTGAGGTGAGCACACAGCAGATGTCTGTTTTCCCAGGGCCAGATGCTGCCACCTTGTCACTGGAAGGGCCCGTGTGACCTCTGACCACAGATGAGGGAGGACGCCCAGCTTGGCTAGACAGATTCCTTCGTGCCATGGCTGGGGACAGAAGCCTGCAGCCAAAGCTCACACTGCAGGAAACAACCCGCAGAGGCCTTTCATCTCCCCAGGGTCAGACGTCACCACTAGGAGAATGTGAGCGCCGGAGCACTGGGGGAGCTGGCCTGAGATGGCATCCCAGGGCACAACCACCTGTGTCAAGTCCATTCTGATTCCACGCTCAGCAAAGATGCAGGGAGCTGTGCGGTCAGGAGAGGCGCTGGTCAGAATTTGCCAGTGGAACCGTTTTTCCATCAGAAATTGCCAGCTTGTCAAAATCCAAACGTTTCGTGGGAACACGTCGATTTGGACAAACCTTCAGACAGAAAGCAGGCAGGTTTAGCACGGAAAGCTGCTTAGCTCCCTGCCAGCTCGCCCGCCTGCCCACCTGCTTGACAGGCTGATGGGGGGCCTGGGCTTCCAGGCTGCTGAGAGAAGCCCTGGCTCCCAAGATCCCAGGGTCCCCGAAACCCTCTCCTCGCGGGGGTAATGTTCTGGTTACTGCACAGCTCTAGGAGGAGGGGAGGTATCCGATGCCCCACAAGCCACCAATCCTCCCTGCCAAGGTCCCAGTAACTACGACAGCCTGTGAGAACATCCTAACCTTTAGGGCACTTTCCCTGCCAGGTGAAAGGGTGCGAGCTGGACACCTCCCTGCCACCAGAGTCCAGCACTGCCGAGAAAGCCAAGTGTGGACTAAACTAAGCCCCTGGTTAACCCTTTCCCAGAGGAATCCAGAAGCCACTGATAATTGCAGGCTACATGGTGACCTCTCTCTCAGGTCACTCCCCCATCCTGGAATAGGGGTCGGTGAGTCCTGGACGAACGCCGTTCAGCTGGGAACATGCTCCCCCTTCTCGTGCCGAGGACTGCGTGAGATGGGTGTAGTGGGCACTCCCGATAAAGGGGACAGTGTGACAGCTGCCTTTCAAATAGGCCCCAGGCATGGGGGGGCCACAGCACCCAATTCCTCTGTCCCCCCAACTTTCTTCACTGCTTTAACGTACAATCACAACCTGCTCCGCTGACACCTCTGACTCCTGAAAGTCCTAACGCTCCAGGGGAGCAGGCCATGCCCTGCCCTGCCCTGGCTGCCCCGGGTGTTACCTCGGAGGGAATCGTTCCAGATTCCAATGGGTGGCAGGTCCAGGGAAGAGCCTTATCTGGGGGGAGGCTGTACCAGACCCGCCCGACCCAGGCAGGCTCCCAGGTACTCTCTGACCGGGGCTGATAAGGCTCCTTAGCAGTTTCTTTCCAAACAAATTCCAGTTCAAGACACCTCAGAGCTCCACAGCAGGGCAACATCCCCAGAGCGCAGCAGGGCGGGGGTTAGGGGGAGCAGTCGGTAGCAGCCCCTCGTACGGCAGGAGCGAGAAGTGCCAGCCTCTCTGCACAGAGCAGCAGCGTTCAGCCTGGGCCAGACGTGCTGGGGTGATGGGTAAGAGCGGGCTCGGAGAGCCAGAGGGTCTGTGGGGCAGCGCTGGGCCCTTCTGCTCCGCACTAGGGCCGGGTGGGCGTGTTCAGCTGGGATTGGAACCCATCAGCACTTGTGGGTGCGAATGTGGGGCTGGAACGCAACGTGGGGCACTCCCACCTCGCCCGGGGGCGACTAGGGGGAAGGGCAGAGAGACACCTGGGCTGAGACCCCAGCTCCAGGGAGACAGTCACTCCTGCCCAGCTGGGTTAAATTGCCCAGCGGTGTGACAGCCCCCCCATCCCCGAGGGGTTCCCCCCCCAACCCGGGTATGTCACAGCAGGGTAATGTGCGTATTGAACGGCAGGGGTTGCCAGAGACTGGCTGGGAGAGGCCTTTGGGGATGGAGGAAGCAGCACTAAGGTACATGCCAACCTCCCTACAGAGGAGGGGCCGTGCCCCGCAAGTGTGGGGCAAGGAACTGGGACACTGCGCGGTGGGTCATTGTCTGGCCCAGGCCCTTCCTAGCCGGAGGCCGAGGCCGAGGCATTTCCTTCAGGTCACCTTCCGCTGCAGCTTGGCACGGGCCCCCATAGCCACTAGCCCAGCCAGGGATCCCAAGTGGGGATTGTCACGGCTGGCTCCTCCCTGCCGCCAGCAGCTCTTCACTGCCAGGGAATTCCTGAAATCCTGTGTGCCCTCCCCCACCCACCTCCTGGGGCTGTGAGTGCCCCCCCGGACAGCCCCCCCCCGAGCTCTGAGTGCCCCTGGCCAGTCCCTCCCCTCAGCCCCCCCCCACTTCATGGGGCTCTGAGTGCCCTCAGCCTGTCCCCCTCCCAGACCCCGGGGCTGAGTGACCTTGGCCAACCCCCGTCCCTTCAGGAGGAACTCCCAGTACCCACCCAGCCGCCACACCTCAGGGTTCCCCTCCCTGCGGCTCTGTGGCCATACCCCCACCAGGGCCGGCTTTAGGCCAATTCAACCAATTCCCCTGAATCGGGCCCCGGGCCCAAGCCCCAGTACGGTGTACCGGCAAGAGCCGGTGCGCTGTACCAGGGTGGCCCGGCTTCCCCAGGGGGCAATTTAAAGGACCTAGGGCTCCCAGCAGGGGCCGGAGCCCCAGGCTCTTTAAATTGCTACCAGACCCCCACTGCTGGAGCCCTGGGGTAGGGCTGCGGGGCTCTGGGGGCTATTTAAAAAGTCTGGGGCTCCCGCTGCCTCTACCGCCCTGGCCCTTTAAATAGCCACTGGAGCCCCGCTGCTTCCCCAGGGCTCCCGCGGCTATTTAAAGGGCCGGGTCGGTAGAAGCAGGGGAGCCCTGGGCCCTTTAAATAGCCCCCAGAGCCCTGGGATAACGGGGGACTCAGGGGCTATTTAAAGCTGCCTCTGCTGCACCCCGTCCCCGCACCAGCCCTGCACCCCCTGCCCTGCCCACAGCCAGCCCTGTCTCCAGCCAGCCCTGCACCCCCTGCCCACAGCCAGCCTCTGCCGCACCCCCTGCCCTGTCTCCAGGCAACCCCTGCCGCAACCCCCCTGCGGCCCTGCCCAAAGCCAGCCAGCCCCACACACCCCTGTTTCCAGCCAGCCCCGCACCCCTTGCCCTGCCTGCAGCCAGACCCTACCTCCAGTGAGCCCCTGCCCTGCCTCCAGCCAGCCCCATGTCCACTGGTGCCCTGCAGTTCCCAGGGCAGTGACCTTGCACACCTGCTTCAATGAGGAGGGCAGGGAGCAGCTGGGACCCACACATGTGCACACCACTAGCGTGACCAGACAGCAAGTGTGAAGAATCGGGACAGGTGGTGGGGGATAATAGGATCCTATAAGAAAAAGACCCAAAAATCGGGACTGTCCCTATAAAATCAGGACATCTGGTCACCCTAGCACACCCCCAGGGAGTGGCGGGGACCCACACATGTGAAACGGAGCTCATTAATAACTGATCAACAGCATATATGATGCAATGTACTTAATGTATAATTTTATTATTTATACAGTTATGGAAAGTAAATAATACATGGAAGAAATGAAAGGCTTTTTTTTACATTATTTTTTTTGTCATCCCTGCCGGGGCCCCGCCAAAAATGTTTGAATTGGGCCCCGCCCTTCCTAAAGCCGGCCCTGCTGGAGAGAACAGGAGGATTCAGTCAGCAGGGGCTGCCGATCCGTCCCATTCACCAGGGCTGCCATCCTGCGGCTTCAGCATTAGTGGCTGGGGTGACTTGGGGAAAGGTCTCAACCTCCCCACATCCCACTTCACTGCTGCCAGAATCCCTCCTTCCCCCCCCCCCGCTACAGTCCCCTCCCTACCCAACCTGGGTGGGGCTGGAGAAGAGGGGTCTGAGAACTTGAGCTGTGGATTGGAGGTGGAACAGCTGTCAGGGGCACTGAGGGGGAGGTGGCAGGAGCTCCCCGTACAAGGAGGGGGGTTGCCAGTGGAGGTCACTAGGAAGGACAAGACTCCATCCTGGGGATCAGGAGGGGGAATCCATCCCTCAGAGGTGGGCAGGGGCTGGGTGGAAATGCTGCTGGTTCCAGGGGCCGTTAATCCCCCCTGATTCCTCCGAGGCGTCTGAGTCTCAGACAGGTTCTCGTTCCCTTGCAGCAGGAGGACGTCACGGCCAATGTGATGCGCCAGCTCCGTATCATGCGGCACTTGTGCCAGGTGCCCGAGGCACTGCAGGGCCTGTGCCTCTGCGGCCACCAGCAACTCCCGCTCCCTGCTGCAGGTACTGCTCTGGCTCTCTGTAAATGGGGAGCTAGTGGAAGGGGAAATGGAGCTCCCCCGGCACTCACAGAAAGCTGATTATAGAATGAGCCCGAACTGAGAGGCACCATATCCGCCCCCGTAAAGAGCCAGACTTCAGTGGTGATACAGCCCAGCTGGGGTAGCAACAGGATTAAGAACGAGGTAGGAAGTTCAGAGCAGCAAGGAAAGCCTGGAGGGGAACTTGAGAAGAGAGGTTGGAAAAGTGCAGCAAAGAGAAAGGTGCAGACCTAGCTGTTGGGTCCAGGGCCCTGAGCTGCTATCAATGTCAGGGTGGGACTGGGTTCCCCTACCGGCCCCAGAGGAGGCGGCGTACACGCACCTGGAGAGGGTTCCCAAGCCCAGCAAGGGGGCTACAGGCAGAGCAAATGCCCCAGCGATGGCAGAAGGACTTCTGTCTGTGGAAAGACCTCTTTGGACTTTTAGTGTGAGGCAAGCTGGGCTCCAGAAGGGTGGACTAAAGGTGGTGACCTGGCCGGAGTTACCAGGCAGAGAAACTGCCGTGGTGCTGGAGCGACCATGGATGGGGGACGCTAGCCCAGCGAGAGGGCTGTGATGCCATGCCTGGCTGCCGGGGGGCACCTAACGATGAGTAGATTCATTTATGATTGGCATCGTTGGCAGGATTGAGTTCCCCCTGTGATCCGTGAGGGAAGTCTCTCCAGCGGAGCACACTCCCTCTCAAAGCAGGGGGACCGGACATGATTGGTTGTAATTGCCAGCTGTGGGAGGGAGTGTGCAGCAGTGGTTAGTTAAGGGGCCTGGAAATAAGGACTGCTGGGTCTATTGGAGAGTGTCACTAGGAGCAGTGCATAAGATGAGGTGTCCTATCATGTTTACTCAGATCAGATTAGGACATAATAGAATGGCTGAAATAGTTTATTTTATTTGTATTGTATTATTTTGCAATTGTTAAGATCAGCATCTACTTAGCTCAGACTGAAGCATCTTATCTAATTTTTGAGATCTAAGTGTCTCCTCTTTGAGTGCGACGAGACAATTTAACACATTGTGACAAAGAATTTTCATTGCCACTTGTTATGATTTCAAGAAACAAACTGGTTTAGTTTGAATAGGATTTTCGGTCAGAAACGGTTTCAATGAAATTTCCCCACCATCTCGATTCCTGGGCTCTATCTCTGCCTTTTGGGGGGGGGGGGGTGCTGTCTGTTAGAACTGGAGTCTGATTTGGATAGGGATCGAGACCTCTTCAATGTTTTTAATGAAGTAAATACTAATGGGAATTGTGTGATCATGGGAGATTTTAACTTCCCAGATATAGACTGGAGGACAAGTGCTAGTAATATAATAGGGCTCAGATTTTCCTAGATGTGATAGCTGATGGATTCCTTCACCAAGTAGTTGCTGAACCAACAAGAGGGGATGCCATTTTAGATTTGGTTTTGGTGAGTAGTGAGGATCTCTTAGAAGAAATGGTTGTAGGGGACAGCCTTCATTTGAGCGATCGTGAGCTAATTCAGTTTAAACTAAATGGAAGGGTAAACAAAAATAGATCTGTGACTAGGGTTTTTTTTTTCAAAAGGGCTAACTTTAAAAAATTAAGGAAATTAGTTAGGGAAGTGGATTGGACTGAAGGACTTGTGGAACAGATGGATCAGACTGAACAAGTTCCAAACCTCTCGGAGGCTCTTACCTTCTAAACAGGGACGTCAGTTTTCTAGTAAAATCAGGAAAAAGAAAGGAGAAAACTCAAAAGAGGTTCCTCCTGGCGCTCACGTACGTGACCCCTAATACTCTCTCAGTCCTCAAAGAGAGACCTCGAGAAGGAGACTTGCTGAAGGAAAGCTACAGGGGACTCAGAGGTTTCCCTGGTCCTGAGCCCCTGTCCTGCCTGGCTGATGTCAGCATCTCTCTGTGAGGTCACCACCTTTGACCAATAGGCGGAGGTCCTGCAAAAGGCCTTTGTGATGTCACTGTCACACCCACCCATCCCCTGCAGTGCTAATGTCCTGCCACAGGCCAGACCCTTTGGAGGTTTGAGCTACTCTCTGTGGATCACCCCACTCAATGAGTGTTCATTCTAGGAAGCAAGCCGGCTAGACAGTAAAACAGCAGAGGCTGCTCCCAATGCTACACTCGGTTTCTCAGAAATGAGTAGAATTTATGGGCAGAAGAGACAGTTAGAGCACCTAATCTGATCCCCTACATATCACAGGCCTTTCTGCACCATATGGGGCAGGCAGAGCTCTGCCTGGGCGCAGGGGGAATGGGATGGGGGTAGATCAAGGAAAGAGGGGAGGGGAATGGGTGTGAGGGAAAGAGCTCCTGTCCCAGATGAAGGAATTTGGGGGCAGAGGAAAGGACCCTGCTCCACAGAGAGGGGAGAGAGTTTCTGTGAGTGCCAGGGGGCTCCATTTCCCCTTCCACTAGCTCCCCATTTACAGAGAGCCAGAGCAGTACCTGCAGCAGAGAGCGGGAGTTGCTGGTGTCCTGGGAGGCACAGGCCCTGCAGCTCCTCGGGCACCTGGCGCAAGTGCCGCATGATACGGAGCTGGCGCATCACATTGGCCGTGACGTCCTCCTGCTGCAAGGGAATGAGAACCTGTCTGAGACTCAGACGCCTCCGAGGAATCAGGGGGGATTAACGGCCCCTGGAACCAGCAGCATTTCCACCCAGCCTCTGCCCACCTCTGAGGGATGGATTTCCCCTCCTGACCCCCAGGATGGAGTCTTGTTGTCCTTCCTAGTGACCTCCAGTGGCAACCCCCTTCCTTGTACGGGGAGCTCCTGCCACTTCCCCCTCAGTGCCCCTGACAGCTGTTCCACCTCCAATCCACAGCTCAAGTTCTCAGACCCCTCTCCTCCAGCCCCATGCAGGTTGGGTAGGGAGGGGACTGTAGCGGGGGGGGGGGGGCAGGAGGGATTCTGGCAGCAGTGAAGTGGGATGTGGGGAGGTTGAGACCTTTCCCCAAGTCACCCCAGCCAGTAATGCTGAAGCCGCAGGATGGCAGCCCTGGTGAATGGGACGGATCGGCAGCCCCTGCTGACTAGGGTTACCATACGTCCGTTTTTTCCCGGACATGTCCTGCTTTTCGGCAATCAAACCCCCGTCCGGGGGGAATTGCCGAAAAGCCAAACATGTCCGGGAAAATGCTGGCCGGGTACTTCTTCTCCCGCGGCTGCTCTGCTCCGCTCCTCCCCTCTCAGACTTTAAGAGCCGAGCTGCCCGAGCCAGCGCTACTTGCTTCGGGCAGCACCCCCCCTTCCTCCAGAACCCGAGCCGCCGGCCAGGCACTTCCCTTCCCGGGCTCCAGCTGAGCTGCTCCGCTCCTCCCCTCTCAGACTTTAAGAGCCGAGCTGCACGAGCCAGCGCTACCGGGTGGGCGCTTCCCCTCCCGTGCTCCAGCTGCGCTGGGGAAGTGCCGGCCGGGGGCGCAGGGTCTGGGGGCTGCACGGCAAACCGTGAAGCCGGTAGCGCTGTGGCAGCCCTCTCCCCATGGCTGGGAGTGGGAGGGAGGAGGGGGCGGAGTTAGGGCGGGGAAGGAGCGGAGTTGGGGCGGGGCTAGGGGTGGGAAAATGGGCGGGGCCAGGGCCCGTGGAGGGTCCTCCTTTTTTATTTATTAGACATGGTAACCCTACTGCTGACTGAATCCTCCTGTTCTCTCCAGAACGGGTCCAGCCTTGCCAGCAGCAGGGCAAGCGTCCCCTGCCCATGTGCCTCAGCCCTGCCTGGTCAGACGCCATCACCCGTCAGTCCTTGGCCTCCCAGGCTGCCAGTGATGGGAGCAACTCTGGGTGGTGGCTCGGGTGACACAGACACCAGACCACTAGGAATTGGGTGCGGCCCTGTGGGACAGGAGAGTCTCGCAGAGGGCACTTGGGGGACTCTCCTGCCCTTCCCAAGAGCGATAGCACCCTGTCCTAAGAACATAAGTCTGGGATGAGGCAAAGCTTGTCATTAATTAGCCTGGCTAAAGAGCTGGCTGGAGCTGCTCCGGGGACAAGCTGGCTCGCTCCTGCTCATGGAGGTGAATTCATCTCCCTTCCCAGGAGCACCTGCTCTCCCTTTCATTCCCCACCAGGCTTCTTGTGCCAGGCCAGCGAATGGCCACAGGATGGGAATGAGGCCTGGGCCGCGCCCCAATCTCCTGAGTCTAATGCAGCTGCTCACCTTGTCCCCCATCAGCTGCTGGGTTTCCCCCAGGAGGGAGTAGGTGACAGGGAGAGAGACACACACACACACATTTGTCCTTCTGATTGCAGGGCTTGTGTCCTTCCAATCCCATTGGTGGCTGCACAGTGGGCAGAGTCCTCGCTGCGTGCCCGGCCCAACAGAATTGCAGGGCGTGGTGTGGAACACAGAAAGAGATAGAGAGACTCATCCTCCAGCCGGGGTCAATCTGAGAGAAATTGGCTGGGGTCCCAGTCTCACTCTTCTAGCGGGTGCCATTTCCCAGCTGGGTTCCTTACTCCTCTGGTGCAGCAGCAGCTGGTAGAGCCGGTAAACCCCCTCCCTGGCCTGCCGGCTGATGTCCTTGGCTGGGTCACTGACGGACAGAGCTAGCTGTGCCATGTGGTGACCCATCCTGGGGAATTCCGCTGAGTTCTAATGGACGGGAGAGGGAGAGGGGACTCCATCAGCATTTTCCTGTCAGCTCCCAGTCCCCCCCGGGCCAGGACTCTCCTTCCCCTCAGCCCCTCTGCAGGGCCCTCCATGAGGACTTGCTTTCCCAGCTGCTCCAGGATGACAGGGAGGCATGAACCTGGAGCACAGTCCCCTTAAAAGCCCAGAGTCACCACTTAACTAGGACAAGAAGAACTTGACTCAAGCCAGGCTCACTCTCTGCTCTGACTCTGCCTCCCCAAGAGGAACACTCCTAACCCACAGCCCCTGCAGCAGCAGATCCTACAGCCCGTCGGAGCCAGATCACCTACGCCTGGAGTCAGGAAGCTGGGGTCAGAGGTCACTTACGTCAAACTCAGGGAGGGTGATGGTGAATCTGAGCAGGGCAGTGCTGCTCTTAACGGCCCTGGCTCTCTCTCGCGGCACCGTGGACACGATCTAGTAGTTAATGTGCTGTGGGGAAAGGAGGCATTGCACTGACTGCCCTGACCAAGGATGCCCACTTGGGGCCCGGCTAGGAGGACAGACTGGAAAATGGATCTAAGAGTGAAGGTAAAATTGTCCCCACCTCTCTCATCGGGCTCACCTCCAAGATGTACTGGAGCCTGTCGGTGTCTGGGGACTCTGCCAGCAGGTTCCCCAGCATGGCATCCAGGAGGTCTGGCAAGACCCTAGGCAGATCCTGAAAGCAAGGGAGAGCCATGGGTCAGAGTTAGGGAAAGTGGGGCTACACCTGCCACAGGATGGGAAGTGGGGTCTCTGGGAAACACTGGTGAGACCCCCAAACACATATCCTGGCCTCTCTCATTCACATCCCACTGCAGGCAATTAGCAAGGACTCATGGCAGGATGACAGCTGGCTCTTCAATCCATGACTTTAGCATGATCTACCTGCACTTGGGTGGTGTCCTTCTCCATGCCCAGGGTGAAGACGGCGTGCAGGGCAGCTCGGAGGAGGTGGGTCTCCAGCTCTGGCTCCACGGCAGGTGTCATAGTGCTGGCAAGAGAGAGGAGCCGGTATTAGACTGTGCAGTGCGGGGATGGGACTGGCACCAACACGCAGGTGAAACTGCAGGGAAATAGGCACAGGCTGGCGAGAATGGAAACTGAGGCACCGAGCCAGGGAATGACAAGGCCAAGGTTTCTCAGACAGACAGTGGCAGGGCAGGAATAGCCCCTGTTCCCTGGACCCTGCTGCCCCTCCTGTATCTGATCCTGGGAGTGAGCCTCTCCCCAAAGCCGTTGCAATGTTACTGGAGTGAAAAGAACAGCCCAGCCAGGAGAGAGTGACCCTTCCCCGCACCTCTGCCAGAGGAGCCACCCTTGGGCGGTGACCTGGGAGTGGAAGGGGCAGTGACTCCCAGCCCTGCGCCTGAGTTTCCTATTGACCTGTGGGACTTTGGGTAAGTTGCTCCCCGCTCTAGGCTCTGTCCCCAGCAGTCAAATGGGGATTTCATACTTTCCCACTATTGGAAAGTGCTGGGAGAATCCCCCAGCAAAAGCTGCTCTGACAGTGCTAAGCAGCATCTGACCATTAGAGGTCGGAGCGCACTGCCCAGGAGAAGGAGTGTTTGGTTCTGGGCTGTTGGAGTACGGGCTTGCAACCATCTGTGCACACATATTATACTAATTGCATCTAGACCACATCTCCCTAGTTTGTTTGTGAGAATGTCCTTATTAACACCAAGATGGATCACATCTACTGTTTACTTCACTAGGCCCGTAACCCTGCCAAAGAAGGAGCTAGGATTGGTTTGGAATGATTTGTTCTTGACAAGTCCATGCTCACTAGTCCTAAGAACCAAATTGTCCTGTAGGTGCTGACAAACTGATTGTTTAATAAGGGGTTCCAGTATCTTTCCAGGTATGTTAATGGATGGGAAGACGTTCTTTTTCAGGGATCTCTGACGAGAACTGGGGCACAGCACTTAGTTTGTTGAGGCCATAAAATGGAGACAGGCACCTCTTCTCTTCTCCCAGCACCCCAGATACCTAAAAGGGTGGGACTCACATCCCTCAATGGGCTTAAAAAAGACAATGGTTACAATGTGGCCCCAACCATTTCTGGTTTCTGCAGACTAGATGTTTTAGCAAAGTTTAGAATTCCTTGGTGCTCAACACCGTGAAACTCCCCTTTCTCCTTCACAAAGGGCTTTAACGCCCCTTATCTCACCCAGGCTCTCGACTGCCCAAAGTTGGAGAATTGTCCCTGTTCCCACTGCAGAGCACCCCCCACGACACACACACAGAGTCCTCCTGGTGGTGGGAGGGGAACAGAGGAAAGGACAGAAGACTTAAGAGATGAAGAGAAAGGAGGAAGGGATGGAGGAAAAGGTAAAACAAAAAGAACAAACCCTAATGTCCCCAGTGATTCTAAGGGACAAAATCCCAGGTAAGGAATAAAATTTGACCACCTTAAGCTAGTGTTTTCCATGCCTAGAATTCAGCTGGCGCCAGATGCATCAGACTGAACAGGTTCCAAACCTCTCGGAGGCTCTTACCTTCTAAACAGGGACGTCTGTTTTCTAGTAAAATCAGGAAAAAGAAAAGAGAAAACTCAAAAGAGGTTCCTCCTGGCGCTCATGTACATGAACCTAAATACTCTCTCAGTCCTCAAAGAGAGACCTCGAGAAGGAGACTTGCTGAAGCAAAGCTACAGGGGACTCTGAGGTTTCCCTGGCCCTGCGCCCCTGTCCTGCCTGGCTGATGTCAGCATCTCTCTGTGAGATCACCACCTCCCCAGCACCTTTGACCAATAGGCTGAGGTCCTGCAAAAGGCCTTTGTGATGTCACTGCCACACCCACTCCTCCCCTGCAGTGTTAATGTCCTGCCACAGGGCAGACACTTTGGAGGTTTGAGCTACACAAAGAGGAGATACTTAGATCTCAAAAATTAGATAAGATGTTTCAGTCTGAGCTAAGTAGGTGCTGCTTTTAACAATTGCAACATAATAAAATACAAATAAAATAGACTATTTCAGCCATTCTATTATGTCCTAATCTGATCTGAGTAAACAGGATAGGACACCTCATCTTATGCACTGCTCCTAGTGACACTCTCCAATAGATCCCCATTCTCCACCTGCCGGGAGGTAAATAGGGCGGATTGTTATCCCTACTTGAAAGAGGGAGAAGCTGAGGCTGAGAAAGGAGAATTGACTTGTCTTAGGTCACACAGCCAGTCCGTGGCAGAGTTGGGAATAGGACCCAAGAGCCCTGATTTTCAAACTAACCATCGGATCTTGAATTTCAGACATTGAATGACCTGAATAAAGTGCTCTCAAGTGAGTTCCAGACCAGCAAGAGTTCATAGTAATTATTCAGCAAGTATTTTAGGAGAACTGGAATGTTAGAGAAAATAATGAACTGCAGAGACGCAGCAAAATTTGTCGAACATATGACTGGTTATGACTATTTACTTGGTCTTAAAAGAAAACAACAGGGACCTGAGTCTCCTCCCTGTCAATAACCCCCTGCTCAGCCAATCAGGGTAGAGACCGAGGGGCGGGAGGATGAGGGTTCTCACCAGAGAGCCCAAAGGATGGCCCAGGTCACCGCTGGGGATCACTGTCTGAGCACTATTTCAGCCCCACATTTTTCGGTGGACCTCCCACAATGGGAGTTGTAGAGCAACCCCCATGACACACACACACCCCTCCTGGTGGTGGGAGGGGAACAGGGAAAGGACAAAAGAAGTAAGAGATGAAAAGAAAGGAGGGAGGGATAGAGGAAAAGGTAAAAGAAAAAGGACAAACCTTAATGTCCCCAGAGATTCTAAGGGACAAAATCCCAGGTGGGGAATAAAATTTGGCCACCTTAAGCTAGTGTTTTCCCTGCCTAAAATTCAGCTGGAGCCAGATGCAGCAGACTGAACAGGTTCCAAACCTCTCGGAGGCTCTTACCTTCTAAACAGGGACGTCAGATTTCTAATGAAATCAGGAAAAAGAAAGGAGAAAACTCAAAAGAGGTTCCTCCTGGTGCTCACATACACGAACCCAAATACTCTCTCAGACCTCAAAGAGAGATCTCGAGAGGAGACTTGCTGAAGCAAAGCCACAGGGGTCTCTGAGGTTTCCTTGGCCCTGCGCCCCTGTCCTGCCTGGCTGATGTCAGCATCCCTCTGTGAGGTCACCACCTCCCCTGCACCTTTGGCCAATAGGCCGAGGTCCTGCAAAAGGCCTTTGTGATGTCACTGCCACACCCACCCCTCCCCTGCAGTGTTAATGTCCTGCCACAGGGCAGACACTTTGGAGGTTTGAGCTACTCTCTGGGGATCACCCCGCTCAATGAGTGTTCATTCTAGGAAGCAAGCCGGCTAGACAGTAAAACATCACAAGCTGCTCCCAATGCTACACTCGGTTTCTCAGAAATGAGTAGACTTTATGGCCAGAAGAGACAGTTAGAGCATCTAATCTGACCCCCTGCATATCACAGGCCTCCTGTCTATCACAATAGCTACTTTTGGGGCAAACACATTCCGGAAAGGCATCTAGTCTTTATTAATGACATCAAGAGATGGAGAATCCACCACTTTCCTTGGTAGCTTCTTCCTGTGTTCAATCATCCTCGCTGTTGAATATTTGTGCCTTATTTGTCATAGGAATTTGTCTCTTTTCACCTTCCAGCCATTGGGTCTTGTTCTGCCTTTCTCTGCTAGACTAGAGAGCCCTTTAATCCCCAGTATTTTCTCTCCATTAAGGCACATCAACACTTCAATGAAGTCCCCTTCAATCTTCTTTTGATAAGCTAAACAGGTTGAGCTCTTTCAATAGCTCACTAGAAGGCATTTTTCTCCAGCCCTCAGAACATTTGGTGGCTCTTTGCTGCCCCAGCTCCAATTTCTAGGACCATCTTTTTCAAAGGAGGACACCAACACTGGAGGCAGTATTCCAATAGCAGTCTCACTGCTGCTGTGTCACCTCCCTATCCTACTCACGGCTCTGCTCCTTCGTCTAATGATGGCTTTAGCCCTGTTCACCACAGCATCACACTGGGAGCTCATGTTGAGTGGCTTCTCCACTCTGGCCCCTAAATCCTTTTCAGAGTCACTGCTTTCCTGGATACATGTCCCCATTCTGGAGGTGTGGCCGGCGTGCCTTGTTGCCACGCATAGGACCTTGCATTGGGCTCTGCTCAAACTTGTTTTCTTTGAATGGGTCCAGCTGGCCGAATGAGCCAGATCGCTCTGTATCACTGCCCTCTCCCCATCAGGAATTACCACTCTGCCTGTATTTTGTCACCCCCCAATCTTATCCGCAGTGATTGTATGTTTCTCCCAATTCATTGATAACAATTATTTTAAAAAATTAGTCCTTGAGAGCTTCTTCAGACCCTTAGTACCCAGGACCTGCTCCCCACATCACAGTGAGAAATGCTGTCCAGCCCTGCTGGTACATAGGGGATAAGCACAGAACAAACGTACCTTTAGGAGCTGTGTTGTCCATAGGCTCTGAACAACATGTGGGGGTCAGCAGATTACAAACGCACGACAGACCTGTAGTGTAGACAGGTCCCAACTGTGTCTCGGTTTCCCACCCTGTAAAATGGGGAGAACAAACAAAACCTTGATTAGCTCCATTTGATAGCTGGGGAAACCGAGGCACCCAGCGGTGCAGAGACTCGCTCATGGTCCCAAAGCCAGGAATAGAAAACAGTAGATCTGATAGCCAGGCCTGGGACCTAACCCTGGTTTTCCTGGCCTTGCTGCTCTAAGTTTAGTCACAGCCTCCATGTCTTTTCCCCCGTGTCCCTTAACCCCACGTCACTGCAGAAGAGAGATTTTCTGGTAGCCAGCTGGCTCTCCTGCATGTGGATGTCGTTCCAAAAGACATGCTCTGGCTCAGTCCCATGCTATGGTTGGCTGAAGGAACCACTTGGTCACATTCTAGGCCCTGAGTTATACAGGAGGGGCGACTAGATGCACATAATGGTCCTTTCTGACCTGAACCTCTATCAATCGCTACATTTTCTGCTGCTAGGAAGAGAACTCTGGACCTATTTTCTCTCATTCACTTTCAGTCGGAATAATTTCAATCCAGGCCAAAGGATTTCCTCTTCCATTGTGTCTTCAGCACCTTTGCGAGCAACCAGTTACTGTTACCCACAGGTTTCCAGTTTCAACCTGTCCCAGGGTGAGATGGCCAGGAAAGGGGTTGGAGCTCAACTGCACCTGGCCCAGGTGATGCAGCTCCCTAGGGTGAAGGGAATAAGTGTGGGGGTCACGTGACAAGACGCAGCCTGTGATTAGGACCCAGGCCTGCTGAGAGATAGAAGGGCAGCCTGTGCTCAGCCAGGAGAGAGACCCCAAGGGAAGCAGGCATGGGAGGGGCTTGGAGAGTCCTTTAAAGGTCAGGGACAAGCTGGGAAGGGGCCAGGTTGAGCACTAAGGACCAGGCCCTAGGAGGGAAAGACAGGGCAGTTTAGGAGATGGGGCAGATAGTCCAGTTGGTTTCGGCTCCCAGGACCAGACACCCAGAGGTGAAGGTGATTGTCGGGGCTTCTGTCCTTCTTCCCCAGTGTAGATTTGATAGTGGAGAAGACTGATGCCGTAAGGGGGAAGTGAGTTACCCCAAGGTCACCCAGTGAGTTTATATCACGAATGCATACTCGGAAGGATCCAATAGAAACATGGATTTTCCAGTCTCTTCTTTCTAGGAGTCCCCAGGGCTAAGGTAAAACCCCTGCTGCCCCTCCCCATTCTGCTCCCCTCCAAGATGTGCTGGAGTTTGTCTGTGCTGGGGGGTGCTGTCAGCAGGATCGAGAGCTCGTCATCCATGTTCTCGGCGCAGGCCTTGCTCAGAGCCTGCCAGCGGAGGGAGACCAGGGGTCAGGAGCCTGCATTAGCACCCGTGTGCCATTGATCAGGAGCTGGCTGAGGTAAGTGCCGCCTGGCTGGAGCTCGCACCCAGAAACCCTGCCCCAGGTTGGAACCCCCTCCCACACCCAAATTCCCTCCCAGACCTCACACCCGGCACCCCAACCCCCTGCCCCAGGTCGGAATCCCCTCCTGTACCCTAATCCCTCCCAGACCCCACACCCCCACCCGTAGGGTTACCATACGTTCGGATTTTCCCGGACATGTCCGGCTTTTGGGGGCTCAAATCCCCGTCCGGGGGGAAATCCCCAAAAGCCGGGCATGTCCGGGTCGGCCGGGGCCCGCGGGGAGCCGGGCCGGCGGGGAGCCGGGTCGGCCGGGGCCCGCGGGGAGCTGGGTCGGCCGGGCCCGCGGGGGAGCCGGGTCGGCCGGGGCCCGCGGGGAGCCGGGCCGGCGGGGAGCCGGGTCCGCCAGGCCCGCGGGGAGCCGGGTCAGCCGGGCCCGCGGGGAGCCGGTCAGCTGGGCCGGCGGGGAGCCGGGCCCGCGGGGGGCCGGGAACCGGGGGGGGTGCGCCGGGCCGCCGGGGGCCGGCAGTGCTGGGCGGGCCGGGGGGTGGTCGGCCGGGGCCGGCACCCCAGGGCCCGAGCTGACCCAGGCTGGAAACGCCGGGGGGCCAGCCTGGGCCGCGCCTCCTCCCCCCACACCCCCCCTTACCTGCTTCAGGCTTCCCGCGAATCAAATATTCGCGGGAAGCAGGGGAGGGGGCGGAGACTTTGGGGAGGGGGCGGGGTTGGGCGGGGCTGGGGGCGGGGCCGTGGAGTGTCCTCCATTTGGAGGCACAAAATATGGTAACCCTAACCTCTGGGGCAAAACACTTAACAAAAAAAATTCATATTATCTAAAAAGTAAGTGGTAGGAAAAAAATAATAAAATAAATATTAAACTTGCATGCACATCTCTGTGAATTACATATCTGCAATCAATGCTGTAAAGCAGCAGCTCTCAGAGAGATGTTGCAGCCAGATGGGAAAGATACATTTCATCTGAGGCTCCTTCTGACTTTATGACTATCTGGAAATCAAAGCAGTTGATGCAGAGAGCCTATGAATTTTCCACACCAGGCCAACAGGAATGACAGAGATTCTTTTCATGGCTATACCCGGCAATGAACCTCTCACACACAGTGCTAAAGACAATCCCTTAATCCCCTGCACTCAGCGCCAACCTAAGGGAAGACAGGATCAAAACACACACTCTAGAGTGACCTCAGCTTGTTCCAGTAATGCCCAGTCAAGAGTCAGAAGTGTCAATCAGCTTCCTATGTGCCCTTACTCTCCTAAGGGATACATCTTAGATAGATCTGATAAACAACAAAGCCACTTCAGATATGTTTACCACAGGTACACAGAGGCCATTGATAATTTTTCTTATGAGATCTGCTATTTGACGTTAGACAGGCATACAAAAAAGAAGAGGGCTTAATTTACACAATCAATGGATAAAGGCCAATTTTTCAAACCAAGGAATCTAAAACATTAGGCTTCTAAATCCAGATTTAGGGCACCCATATTCTGCCCTTGTACAGCCCCTAGCACCACAGGGTCTTGGTCCCATACCTGGGGCTCCTGCACCCTACAACAAAAACACAAATAAATAATAATAATAAATCAAAGTGGCCCTGATTTCTAGAAGGGCTGAGAAATCCCATTTAAGACAAAGGGAATGGGGAGGGCTCAGAACCTTTGAAAACGAGGCCATTTTTGAACCCTAATTTGAGGGAATTCAGCCCAAGCAATTTAGATAAAAAATGGTGGCTCTGAACACAATGGGGCCTGAGAAAAGGAACACACAGATCCAATGCCCCCTGAACATTTGCAGGTGTTCATACTCTGAACCCAGATCTGACGCTTGTCAATGTCTTCTGTCTTAACAGCGGCCTGAATCACCACCAGAATTTGTGGTATTCAGAATATGGACATAGACCAAAATTCTGTGGCTTGATCCGATCCCTAGTTCCTAGGGCAAATCTTAAATAACTGTAAGTTTTGAAAAGAGAGAGAGGGGAGCTGCTGAACTTCTTGCGGCTTGGCCACTTCCTGGAACATTTCCAGATTGCATTATTATTTTCAGTGACATACAACATTATCCATATGCAGATATTTCCATGCGCATACAGGACATGAAGTCAGGCAGGAAAATTAATGTGGCACATCCATGATGTAAATCTTCTCCCTTTCTCCTTTGCTTGGCTGGCATCCTCCCCGCACCTTTCTGGAGTCTCCACAGTGCAGTACAGGCAGGCTGACCCCCCATATCAACACAGAGGAGTGGGCTCATGTGATATTATCTGGGTGATATTATCCCTTGAGCTTGAGGCCTCAAAGGACTCTCCCCTTTATCTAGGCTCTGGCAGAGGCAGCAACCTCCTATTTAACAGAGCACCCCGCCATTATTTTCCTACGGTTCCACTCCCGGCCAACAAAGCACATTGAAAAGATGTGATAAAAAAAGCACTAAACAAGGGAAATGCTATGTACCCCACAGCATCTCCCCAGCACTGTGTTTTTCATACACTTTGTGCTGTTATGGTCCATGTTCTGTGTACTTTAAACTTTTCTGGTCACACATCAAGATAAGGCCTATGGGGAAGAGAGAGGAATCCCAACCACCAGAGCAGGGTGGTCCCTAGCTATTCTGGGGCCCTACGCAGCCCTCCCCCCCTGTGGGGGGTGGGGTGGGGCCCCAGGCCTCCATGGGGGTGGGGGCTGGCTTGGGAGGCAGGGGGGAACCACCCCCCAGCACTCACCGGTGGCGTGGCTGGGGTCGGGTCCCTGCACTTCCCGCCGCCCTGCTGCAGTCCTCAGGAGTGGGAAGAGGTGGGGTTGGGGTGGAGCAGGGGCAGGTAGAGGCGGGGTGGGGTGGAGCAGGGCAGGGGCTTTGGGGAAGGGGTGGAGTGGAGTGGGGGCGGGGCTGGGGTGGAGCAGTGGCGGGAAGAGGCAGTGCTGGGGCAGGGCAGGGATGGGGGGCCTGGGGAAGAGACGGGGCAGAGGCTGTAGCAGCATGCAGCTGCGCAGGGAACCAGGAAATTTGGTACCCCAAGTTTCCTGGTGCCCTACGCAGCTGCGTACTTTGCGTATGGATAAGGACGGCTCTGCACCAGAGGTGCATCTGCAAATCGAGATCCTGAGTTGGGCACCTGGCCCTCCCATGTTTCAGAACGGCTTGGACTGGCTGATGAAACGTCGACACAGTGGTTCAGTGGCAGAGTAATGAAGAGAACCCAAGGGGTTTGCAATCCCGGTAAGTGGCTCTTATCAGCAGACAACAACACTTCCTTCGCCATTTGACAAATAATTTCCATCGACCAAAAAACCCCCCAAAACTCCCAACTCTTTTTAACATTGTAAAATTCCCAAACTGTAACAGAGGGTGTGGAAGCAGAAATAACATTAATTCAGTCAATAAAAAAATAAAACTTGTCTAACAAGTTATAAGCGCTAGCACTTACATGTCTGTCCCTTTCCAGGTAGCCCAATAAGAGGTATTGCCAGTTACCTCTTTGGGCTTGTTTTTATTTTTAAATCTTTAAAATGTGACATATTATCTAGACTAGAACACAAAGTGCAGAAGATTGTTTCACACTCAGAACGTCCATGCTTTCCTCTTCCTGCCTAAGTTAAACATAATATTCCAAGTGGGAAGGAGGGATTTGGACAGTTCTATGCATCTAATGAAAATTGCTCTCGTTTAAGTGCTAGCTTAATTCTGATTGCTTGAAGCTAAAAAGTTCAACCCTTCTCTTAGGAGGACTGCAAAGTAAACTGCTTGATTAATTACCCATTGATTGCATTTCTCTCCAATCTCAACCACAGCAAGATAGTAGTAACAAGCGTAGCAGCAAAAAACACCGTATTTGGTCTCTGAGATATTTATGTTAATGTACAAGTTTATCACTGCCAGGATATTTAAAAGAATCCTTTAGTTTTTGGCAATGATCACACCAAAGGAAACCTTTGGGACACCGGTGGGATTCTTTAGCTATCCAAGTATATTTTCACCACTTGATCTGAGGATTATAGGCCTCTTTATTTTGTGCATACAATTAGAAAATCATCCCTATTATCCCTGCAAGGATTTTTCCTTGAAGAGCTGAACAAAAATCCTGGATCTAAGTAGTCCCAAAACTTTGGGGATATCACAATTCATATTTGATCTGCCTCTGAAGTTATTGGTTTGGGATTTTTTTAAAATACCATATCTTGCTCCCATCTCATACAAAGTTCAGGTAAATGAACAAACATCCCTTTAAAGATACCCCCACCTACATAATGAGTTTCAGCAAAGACACCACTGTTTAAAACTGCGAGCCAAAATAGAGGGGTTGTCTTTGGAGGCTGCTCTATTATGGAATGATTGAGAAGGCAAAACATATTGCAGGGGTGGACTTTGTTGGATGCAGCAGAAGTTTGTTATGAAAAATAACAGAAACAACGTATCATTATTTAGCTTCCCAAGATACTCCCATCACTGATCAAGGCGCCAATGACAGAGTCTATCATGCTTTTAAAGCACTGGCACCTGTTGGGGATGGTAGAGTCTCCTGGAAGATCCCAACATGCAGGGAAGCACAGCTCCTGTTACACCCCATTAAATGGTGCAGCATGCACGCCCTTGGCTGGTGCACAGAGTGTGTGGGTCCTCCTGCTCTGTTCACCTTCCTTGTCTCCTCCTCCTCATCCCCTTTGGGCTAACTGGTGATGCCAATCCTTGTACATCCCTAAGGAAAGGAAGGCTCCTGGGCTCCCTCTCCCTACAGTAGATGGTTTCAGCCTGGCCAGAAAGGCATAAATGGGTTCAGTACAATGTAAAATAAAACATTGCACATGGACAACCACAGAAGGAGGGATCCTGTTCTTGGCGGGTCCCTAGCCACCACCATAATAAACATCGCTCTTAATAATGATGGTCAAGTTTGGGAGATTAGAGGCCAGACCTCACTCTGTTGTAATGCTGCTGTACAACAATGCAGTGTCACCAATGTGTGATGATGCAGTGAAACATCCGGACATGAGTCTGTGTATCGACTCCATGTCGTGATATCAGGACAGTTCTATGAACAGTTACGACTTCATGGAGAGCATTATTTTGTAAAGTGGATACTCAGATTTTCATGTTAACTACAGGAACTGAGCTCTTATGATTCTGCTCCAAAAGTACAAGCCCTGCCAGGTGAACTGAATGAGAATCGTCTTTAGCTGAAGCCGATGAGATGAGCAATGCCGACTGCACTCAGTAAGGGACAGTAGTTTACATATACATTTGTCAGCACAATACACCTCTATCTATATATATCATGAGAAGTAATTCTTTCACTCTAGTCCGCGCTGATTAGGACTCAAACTGAAATATTGTGTCCAGTTCTGGGTGCCACACTTCAGGAAAGATGTAGACAAATTGGAGAAAGTCCAGATAAAAGCAACAAAAATTATTAAAGGGTTAGAAAACATAATTTATGAAGAAAGATTGAAAATATTGGGTTTGTTTAGTCTGGAGAAGAGAAGACTGGGGGGGGACATGATAATAGTTTTCAAAAGTACATCAAAGGTCGTTACAAGGAGGAGGGTGAAAAATTGTTCTCCTTAACCTCAGAGGATAGGACAAGAAGCAATGGAATTAAATTGTAGCAAGGAAAGTTTAGGTTGAACATTAGGAAAAAGTTCTTGTCAGGGTAGTTAAGCACTGGCACAAATTGCCTAGGGAGGTTGTAGAATCTTTGTCATTGGAGGTTTTTAAGAACAGGTTAGACTAATGCCTGTCAAAAATGGTCTTCTAGTTATTACTTAGTCCTGCCTGAGTGCAGGGGACTGGACTAGATGACTAATTGAGGTCCCTTCCAGTTCTATACTTCTATGATTCTATATTTGTCAGTATGTCATATGGTTACTTACGCTCCAGTGTACATGCACAAATTAAAAAATGGAAACTTTCTTCTCATGCTTACTCTAGGTCTATTCTGTTAGCAGTTAAGCAGAGCTTTCTGGGTACAAGTTGCATGACTGCATTTTTTTTAAGGGTCACTGGGCATCCATTCAAGGGACAGGAGATTCAAGAATGAGAGAGGAGGAACAGACTGTATTAGACTCTTAGAACTGTGAGCTTAAACCCCAAACAGATGCAGGAGGTGCAATTTATGTTTGTGGGGTCAGCAAGCCCCAAGGAGGACAGGTGGAAGGACCCTTACTGCTCTTCCCTTGTGAGTTCTGTAAGGGAGGACAGCTGCAAGGTTCCATGTGAGTCCTGCCAGCTGAGGTTATCTAGAAGACGTAACATCCCTGAATCTCTTAGATGGTGCTCTTTCCTGAACCATCCCTCACCCACTTTCTGGGATGCACCAGGCAGTGGTAAGCCCCACTGAAGTAGGGACTGCAGGAGGTTTGTGTCACTGCACTGCATGGATCAATGGGGCAAATAATTCCCTCCCTGTACATTCTGCTCTCTCTCCAAAGACAGATCTAACTGAAACAATCCCATAATCTGGGCAAATAACAGTGACACCAAACATCACGGTAGGGTATCCCTACCCCTGACCAAACTGGAGGTTTACAAACAGGTCTCTTTCCATTCACCTTTTGGTGGGTCTAAGGGACTTTGAGCTTTCATAGAATAGAATATCAGGGTTGGAAGGGGCCTCAGGAGGTCATCTAGTCCAACCCCCTGCTCAAAGCAGGACCAATCCCCAGACAGATTTTTGTCCCAGATCCCTAAATGGCCCCCTCAAGGATTGAACTCACAACCCTGGGTTTAGCAGGCCAATGCTCAAACCACTGAGCTATTCTACCCCCACCATTTTTCAGCAGTAAATGAAGAAAAAGCAGGATTAGAGCATTTTCCACCCCCTCCTCGGCAAAAATTGAGTTCTGAAACAACTCACAGATGAACCACAAAGGGAGCTGCAGCTAGGGATGTGACTCAGCGTGTTAGGTCACTTCCTGTGATTTTACAAGATAGCCAACACTCCAGGCCTGCCTACCAGAGATCACAATCGAGCCTTCGGAAAGCTGAGAACAGACAGAAAGAACAGCGCGGCAGAACAAACAGAAAGAACAGTGGGATGAATCCCTCTTTACTATAGTTCTGTGAGACTGAATGGTATGGTCTGTTTATTCATACACAAACATACCAGGCATGAAACTGATCTGGTGCATTTCAGAGCCGCAGTTGGAGCGACACTTCTGCCCCACAGCAGTTATCTGGAGTCAAGTTACCTTGTCTTCTGAAGTAGCAGTAGCCACTGGAGTCAGCAGCTGCTGACCCCTGACCTTAGTCACCCTGACTCAGACTGAGTGACTGAGGACTGAAAATAAAATAAAGCTCCTTTACAGCAACTTCTGTGTGTCTGACTCTTTTTAGCCCTGTCTTCTGACTGATGCCACCTTACACGTTCACTCTCACCCAGGTCCTTCTTATATGCTGGGATGCCCCATAAATCACTTAGCCAACTCCTGTGATGTCATGTTTGAAGCACTGCAGGACCTGGCACCTCCCTGGCAGCACACTCCAAGCCAATACGAAAAATTGTGTGGTGCCTCATAGCTGTTGGAGGCTAAGTTTGGGGGTCATGGCATGAGGAAGTCTCAGACTTCTTGGTGGGAGGTTTCAGCTCTTGTTAGAGATGCTAGCTGAGGGAAGCTCTCACATCTGGGCCTTAATTTAGCCTTATGAGATTTTCTGCTTTATTCTAGTCTCCTGTGAGATGCATTTCACAGTAGGGCATTTTTAAGGGCTTTCTTTTAAAAAATAAACAGCAGGGAAGGAATCATACTTAGAATACCTTAGGAGAATATGTTGGAAATCACAGAGGGATTGGGAAACATGTGGGTTCGGGCTGAAAAGAACCAAGCCATGAGCAGGCTGACTACCCACTTTCAGCTTTCACACCTTACAGACTTACCCTCATTGGTGCTTTCACATGCAGTATGTAACAGAGCGTGTTAGAATGCAGCAGACAAGATACGGGCTTAGTCAAGGGCACATTGTATCAGGAATCCTTTTGTACTCTTAATGGCAGCATGAAGGAACAATTGGAGTGAGGCCCAGCAGCCCTGTAAATCAATACAGATATTTATTTAAACCAAATGGCTAGCAAGAATATCAAGCTGCATTTGTAGCCTTTTCCAAAAAAGAAATTAACAACATTTCAGGAGATGGGAGCAAACCCACATGAGAACAAAGCAATTCTTTCTACCAATCATTACAGGACAGGCTTCCAGGATTCACCTGACCTGATACTGAAGTCCAGTAATAGATAGCACCCATTGTTATCAGATTTGATTATCATAAAACCCAGCAGATTGCATGATATCCCCAAAATGTTCCTGACAGCAAAACATTCCTACATATATTTGTAGTCATGGATGGCATTTGTTTAACGTGTGGAGGTCAAATCCTGAGGATTAATAGCCAAGTGTGTTGCAGACTGGCATGGACATGTGTTGCTTCAGCAGGCACATATCCCATCTGGGTGAGAAGCAAAG
Organism: Chrysemys picta bellii; assembly: GCF_011386835.1. Taxonomy (NCBI): domain Eukaryota; kingdom Metazoa; phylum Chordata; order Testudines; family Emydidae; genus Chrysemys; species Chrysemys picta. The sequence continues at coordinate 34,113,582 of NC_088800.1, read as the reverse complement.
CTTGGCTTGACTACTTCCCAAGGTTTTGCCTGCTTGCTGGAGTAATTGTATCCAGAACACTAATTTTCTGCAATGTGATAGCTCACTCTAATCTGCTTTTCCCTTTGCAGCTATAGCAGCAGATAGAAACATAAATCTCTCTACTACAATAAAGGGAAAAGGAAAGACTGAAAAGTGAAATTTGTTTCCTTCAAACAAATCCATCTTGCACTGCACAAATGCTGGTGTCAGTTTATTATATAACACACAACCCTTTATCATACAATTGCTCCCTTCCCATCAGTTATCTGCAGAGTTATATTTAATGCCTCTGAAGACGAAAAAGTATATTAAAAATATTATGACTTTTTGGTAATTTTCAACCACAATCTTGCACCTTATTGGAAAGTACTTCAGATCATGGGACACGGTAAATGTAACTCAAAGCAAGCCCTGGCAATGTGTGTGTGGGGTGGGGGGAGAGGATAGGGAGGAAATGACACCCTTCTATTTTTATTCTGGGCAGCAATTCAAATGTCTGTCCCAAAATACTGGGGAAACAACGGATCAAATTAATCCCTGGTGCAACTCTATTGAAGGTAAGGGAGCTACACCAGAGATAAATTTTATTGTCACTAGTGCCACATGAATTCCTACTTAAACATTCTTAACTAATAAGGACTTTGTAAAGCACCTAGAAAGAGCCACATACAGCAAGTACAACGTATTCTGGCTGCATTTTGTTCTGGCTGTTGCAGGAGTCATGGATTCTGGGATTATCATGCATTTTGTTTAAATAAAATCCATATCCACACAGAAAGTTTTGAATGTGAGTACGTGTCTGTGAGGGTAATACAGCTGAGCTAATTTCAGTGGGAGCTGCCAAACTGAAACTGGGGCTGCATGGGAGGTTAAAGAACAAACAGTAACTCCTGATAAGTAGGACCAGTGGTTTGCTATGGGGAGTCATGGGTTCTGTGATTTCTTTCATTGAAAGCATACCCAGCTGGTTAAAGAGACATCTGCACAGTGCTGCTGCTCTCCTGCTGCATTTTCAGGGGCTGTGTCACATTTACATAGAAGAAATCCCATCCTGCCCAGGATAATATATAATTGGATGCATTTGTGGGGTTTTTTTTTTTAATTTGTTTGTATTTTTTACCTTCCTCTATAACATGCAGTAATGGCTACTGTTGGAGACAAAAAAAGCTGACTAGCTGGACCTTAGGTCTATACTGGTGTGGAAATTCTTCTGTTCCTAAGAATTGGATTGCAGCTTTCAAAAGTCTACTCCCTTGTGAAAAATGTGCTGGGTTTTGGCCTTTGGTGGGGCTGCCTGCAGTATTCTGAACCCTGTAATCAGTGATGAAGTACATGCTTAACCTCACTGCTTGGTTGCTTGCCTCAGGATATCATACGGACACCACAGCGGCCTGACACCACAACTTGGAATCATATGTACAGGAAATCTGTTTTTTTATATCCCCCCCCCCACCCCACCCCCACACACACCTTTTCTCTGCCAGAGAGGAAGGGCTTGTCCATAGTAGGAAAAAGAATAGAACTGATTTGTATATTGTAAAGAGTGGTGGGTTATGGTCACCAAAACAGAGAGCTGTCCGGAACATACTTGGATTCCTTGCATTTTCCTCCCTCAAATCCTCTCCCTCAGGGAACCCAGTTCTTGCTTCTGTTACACGGGTGCAACCCCCACTGATGGCACTTGTGCGAATGAGGAGAGACTTGGGCCTTTGGTTCCCAGGGCTATATCTGGCCCAGAATAGATCCCAAGATCTTGGCTTAACCTGCCTTGCTCTAAGATTTGTCATTAAAGATTAAACTTTTCACAAAACCTGCTTGAAATACAGCCGATTAAACCCACCTGCACTTTCCATACTGGCTGGTTTGGGGGTTTTGTGCTTTGAATTCCAAGCAGTGAAACTCCCCTTGTGGTGGGAAGGAAGAGAGCTCATTAAACTGCCTTCTCAAAGGCCTTGTTCCTAGTTTTTAACACTTGGCAGTGCTGACAGTGTTAGGCTATGTCTACAGTAGAAACACTTCATTGGTCTATGAGTAGTGGGACACTAGACTAGCAAAACAATGCTAGTGTGGACACAGCTTATACCAGTGCTATTACCGGTATAGTTTATTTAACTCCCACCCAGGGGTGCTGGAATGAGGGGGCCAGTGGTCAGCATAACTATGTTGCTAAGGGGTGGGAAAAATCTACACCCGAGTGCTGTGGTTAAGCCAACCAAAGTGCCTGCGTAGGCAGCGCAAGGTCAGCAGAAGAATTCTTCCATTGATCTAACTGCTGCCTCTTGGGGAGGTGGATTAATTACACTGGTGGGAGAATCCCTCCCGTTGATATAAATCGTGTCTATACTGAAGCGCCACGGTGATGCATCTGCAGCAGTCCAGTTGTGCTGCAATAGGCTTCTAAGCATAGAGATGCCCTTAGTCTTTCATTAAAAACTTAGCTGATGGTGCAGTGGAAGAAATGGTTGGCAGATTTCAGTGGTCTCTTGTCACAGGGACACGCAATGGATTGCTTCACGCAGTATTTAACATATTGCAGCCTCTGCTCCAGAAAGCACATTCGTGGATATGACCTATGAAGTGACACCTGCAATACTCTTCACAAGGCTGTAAATCTGAGAGCAATAGACTATAAGGGAAGATGAGAACAACTGTAAACCATGTGGCGTTTGTTTATGCAAATTTGCATCATTTTTTGCTCAAAAAACCTTAGACTCCTAGAAATGCAGAGCTCACTGAGGCACTGCCCTTCTCAGTACAGCAAATAATTGGTTTCCTGATTTCTGAAGCCCCACCTTGGCATATGATAATTGAACTGCAGGGTGGGTGTATGGGGGTGTTCTCATCCCTCCTGTGACCTGCTGTAAAAAGACCCAGGATGACAAACTTGTTTACTTTCAAACCTGCATCACTTATGTGATATCAGCTGAGACTTAACCCAGGGTGGTGGTGGTGAGGGATTTGGCTGGGGGTGTGGGTTCTGGGATGGGTCTGGGGATGAGGGGTGCAGGAGGGTGCTCCAGGCTGGGACTGAGGGGTTTGAAGGGCTGGGGCAAGGAGTTGGGGCACAGGAGTGGGGTCAGGGGTGCAGGCTCTGGGCAGTGCTTACCTCAATCAGCTCCCGGAAGCAGCGGCACGTCCCCATTCCGACTCCGGCGCAGCCAGTCTGTTCTGCGTGCTTCCCCGGCCAATGGGAGCTGCAGGGGCGGCGCCTGCAGATGGAGCAGCGCGCAGCGCCCCCTGGCTGTCCCTAAATGTAGGAGCCGGAGGGGAGACATGCCGCTGCTTCTGGGAGCCACGGTGTGTGGAGCGGCCCCTGACCCCACTCCCCGGATGGAGCGTGGAGCGCAGGAGCAGGGCAAGCCCCAGACCCCGCTCCCCAGAGGGAGCTCGAGGGCTGGATTAAAATCAGCTGGCGGGCAGGATGTGGCTCGCAGGCCGTAGTTTGCCCACCCCTGGACTAGAGGGGCAGCATCTTCTTTGCTTTGTACAGTTGCTGCTCAAAAAAAGAACAGGCTTGAAACATTTCACAAACACATCCTTTAACTAAAGATTAGGTAGACTATTTAGCCTGATTTCTTTTGAATCCAGCTCTATACGTGTCTCTGGCCTGGAAAAAGCATATCATCATCATCACTGAAAGACCTAAAAAACTAGGATCCTGTCCATACTAGGATAATCACCATGCTAGCTAGAATTGTATTTTAAGATAGCCAATTGTCAAAGCAGAAACTCTGCAAATAACTTACATTATTCTGTAATATGACTCTGCTTGATAATCATTTTAGAACATGGGTGTGGCCAGCCAGTTTAAGATGGTTTTACTGTCCCGTGTGGACAGTAAATGGGCTAGCAGAATATGTGCTAAAGACCACTGCAGAGAATGGGCTAGCAGAATATGTGCTAAAGACCACTGCAGAGAAAGGGTTCTAAAATGGTCACAGAACAGTTTTAAAATGATCTTTAATTATCTGTATTTTGTTAGCACCCAGAAACCCCAATTATGGATCAGAGCCCCATTATTCTAGGCACTTGACATGCATGTGATGAAGACAATTTGAAGTGCATGGGAGATATCTGCATTATTTTTATGAATATTATGTGCACCTGTGTGACACATAATATTGCCTTGAAAGGGTTAAACATCCTGCAAAATTAATAACCCTAAAAAGACATGTGGGGAGGTAATGTTTGTGTTTTTGTGTATTACATATGTATGAGTAGGGTCCACAATGTAATCAACAGTCCCTGTCTATGATATATTCTGGTAATTCAGAGGTCAAAAGAAGATCCTAGCATTTAAATGAATTGTAAAAATGTGATATCTCGGTATTCATCTCTCTTTGAAATGTACTGTGAATGGTGGAGGAACAAGCAAATGGCCTTAGGTTAATCCATATAGCTAAGTACTGGTGATGGACCTCCTTCAAAGTCATCCTAATTACCTTTTGTTCCCCATGGAAATCCCAACTTGTCAAAGAGGACATGAAATTGTATAGAAGATCCTTGGGTCCTGATTCTCTCATCTCAGATCTGCTTAGACTTCATCAGGGGAAGTTTGACTCGCAAGACTGAGGTCCCAGTTATTATGGTACGCCCTGAATATGAGATTTGGACTATGACCTATGAACTGAATTTCAAAGGAACTCTTTGCAATTACAAAGCTCACCATCTCTGCTAGGAATCTGCACCTCAAGTAATTGAACTCACGTCTGTATGTATATCGATCTTTTAAACATACTCTCTCTTTTGTTTTTTAATAAATTTTAGTGTAGTTAATAAGAACTAGCTGTCACGTGTATTTGGGTAAGATCCAAAACATTCATTAACCTGAGAGGTAATGTGTCCGATCCTTTGGGATTGGTAGAAGCTTTTCTACGATGAAATAAGATTTACAGAAATTTTCCTCATATTTGACATGGGTACCTGGATGGAGGCTGAGGCTGGATCATTTTAAGGAAACTGTGTTGTTTAGACATCTGAGTAACCAGTAAGGTAATAAAGAAGCTGTTTTATGCTGGCTTGGTAAATTGAAGTATTGGAATATTCACCAACTTTATGGGGATTGTCTGCCCCATTCTTTGCAGTTCACCCTAATTGAGTGACCACATCTGGCTCCCCACTAGGCCTCTGGTCACAACCTGTTTATTTGATTATTATTTTGTTTGCTAGCTGGGTTCAAAGGTTTAACTCCTCTTGGAGCTCAGTGCATGTCCCAAGAAGGCAGACAGTGGCTTTAGACAATTCAATCACTGGTACTTACAATACAGGCGGGGTCAAGGCCTTTGAAGTTTTCTCTGTCTAAACAGGTCACAACACCTCTCCCAACTTGGGACAGAGGAGGGACCCTTCAGGTGTGAAAACTCAGAACACAGAACATTGGAACTGTTAAAAGTACAGCTTTTAAAGAGTAGGGGGGAGAAACAGCGGCTGAAGGATGCAGACTCAAACCAAGTTCCTCCCTAAACTGTGAGGGAACTAGTAAGCGTTAGGTAAGACTAATATGTGTGTAGGCCTTTTCATGTTTTAACCCTTTTCTCTCTGATTACGATGTTCCTATGGAAAAATTTAATACTTGGTTTTGAAGAAGTTTTCTGAATCAATGGATTTACCTACTGGTCACAGCTGCCGAAGGAAAGTCTTTTGAAGATGCCAAACCCAGTTGCACCCGCTGAGGAAACATGGCTAGTAAACAGGGGTGCTGTAGCCTGGAGTCCTGGTCTGTGAATGGGAGAATTATATAGTTCCATCCTGAAAGATAGAGTTCCACCTTGAACTGGTGTGCTCAGGAGACAGAAGAGGGGTCAAACATGAGGCTAATCCTGTAATTGTGACATAGCCCGTTCCCCATCAGGCTTACAATATATTGATTTAATGGGACACACAACAGGTGGAGAAAGAGGGTAGGCATGTGAAACAATCATATTTAGTACAATAAGCAGCAAGCACTGTTTATATTCAATTGCACTGAGCTTAGCTATACACCATCTTATATGATTGGCCATAACTAGCACTGAAAATTCTTTCAAGCACTATTATGAGCCACAGAATGGACAAGACCTACTGATCACATAACAGTTTTGTGTGCTAAATTAATAATTTACAGCTGCAAGAAATTATTAGACTCTAGCAATAAAAACAACCCCCTAGTGACTAATTAATATGTATATATTGCTGATTCATGCTTATTTTGCCTTTGGCCCTCCAGCATTATCAATCTAGAAGCATATATTCGCCATAAAAGAAGAACTATAACCTGATGGAGATTATATGAAAGATAGGTATTGTAAAGAACAATGTTGAGGTTGGTAGGTGCATATTTGCTCAGATATCTGGTTGAGAACTTATGTGTCCTGTGATCCTTGACCACAGATGCATACATGAACAGGGCAAGACCATGCGTATAAAAGGTTTCTTCCTCTCCAACAGTGTCTGTTAGTTCTACAATGTTATTGTTAGTAGACTTCTTTAAATTCCCTTAACAATAGTTCATATAGCCAAGTGGAAAGGAAATGTCAGATAGATACATGCGATCCATCCTTGCCTTTGAAGTATGGACACCATCTCTTTAAAAATGAAAACAGTAAAACGATGTGAGAAACTGGAAGTCAGGTAGATTGACAAAGCAGCTTTTTGTGATTTACTGCATCCAGTCCTCATGTGATCCACAGCTTATAGAAAACCAAAAGTATACAACTCTGCTGGATCATTATATAAAGAAAAATTTAGGGACCACAGTAAGTATTAAGTACGCAATAAGAGGACTGGAAGATGTGAAGCGCAGAGAAAAGCTTGATGCAACTGGTAATAAAGTTAATCCAATCATAATTATATTGCAGGAAAAATGCCAAGTATGAGCTGTAATTCTCAGAAAGGGCCCTTTTGTATTCCTGTTCAGGAAGTCACAGAGAATACTTTAGCATGAGCCACTCTCACATCCATTGTACAAGTGTCACTTGCCTTCATATACTGACACCCAGTTGACTTGAAAGGAGAAAATGTCTTTGCACCTTTATGTCCAAGGTCACAGAGCAGTGATAGGCAACCTGTGGCCCATGGGCCGCACGCAGCCCTTCATGATAATCCGCTGGCAGGCTGCGAGACAGTTTGTTTACATTGACCGTCCGTAGGCATGGCCGCCCGCAGCTCCCAGGGGCCGCGGCTTGCCGTTCCTGGCCAATGGGAGCTGCAGGAAGTGGCGGCCAGCATGTCCCTGCAGTCTGCGGTCAATGTAAACAAACTGTCTAGTGGCCTGCCAGCGGATTACCCTGACGGGCCACAGATTGCCCACCACTGTCACAGAGGACTATAACCAGTGGCATACATAATTAAAGAACTTAAAGAGCAAGACTGTAATGTGCCAACATTGTAAAATATAACAAAATGGTAAAAGGAAAAGAGAGAAAGAGATGGTATTGGCTATTACAGACAAAAGGGAGGTCTTTGTAGCTATGCCAAGGAATACACCAAGGAAACTTTCTGATTTAAAAAATAAAAGGCACTGATGTTAACAGCCATTATGGCAGTATCAGTACTTCTACATTTTTATTCCATGTGCTTAATTAAGTCTCTTAAAAAGTATCATAGAGAGACAGTCATAGGCTAAAGAGAAAAAGGAAGGTTTCTAATGAAAAGGAATGAAGTCATTGGCTAAGAGGGAGAGGATTTCAGATAGGCAGGGCCACTACACAGTAAAAGAACAACCTCCAACTTCACACTCAATCATGGAGTGTTTCAGAAGGAGACAGAGGGGAAGACAAGAGAAAAGCAGTGGATGTGTGATCAGAGAGATAGGCTAGAAAATTGAGAGGGCAACTTCTAAATAGATTGGGAAACAAAACCAGTGAAGACAATTCCATCCCCTGCTCTCTCTGCTTAGCTACCACCTACCCATCCACCCTGCTTCTTCCATAATAATATCATATATACAGGTAGGCAAAGAGCATGAGAAATTTGGAGACATTTTCACAAATTCTCTTGCTCCCTAATTCAATGATGCTCACACCCCGTTTTGTTTGCTTGGTGGGTGCTCAGAGTTAAACAGAAGAACAGGAGTACTTGTGGCACCTTAGAGACTAACAAATTTATTAGAGCATAAGCTTTCGTGGACTACAGCCCACTTCTTCGGATGCATATAGAATGGAACATATATTGAGGAGATATATATACACACATACAGAGAGCATAAACAGGTGGGAGTTGTCTTACCAACTCTGAGAGGCCAATTAATTAAGAGAAAAAAAACTTTTGAAGTGATAATCAAGATAGCCCAGTACAGACAGTTTGATAAGAAGTGTGAGCATACTTACAAGGGGAGATAGAATCAATGTTTGTAATGGCTCAGCCATTCCCAGTCCTTATTCAAACCGGAGTTGATTGTGTCTAGTTTGCATATCAATTCTAGCTCAGCAGTCTCTCGTTGGAGTCTGTTTTTGAAGTTTTTCTGTTGTAATATAGCCACCCGCAGGTCTGTCACTGAATGACCAGACAGGTTAAAGTGTTCTCCCACTGGTTTTTGAGTATTTTGATTCCTGATGTCAGATTTGTATCCATTAATTCTTTTGCGTAGAGACTGTCCGGTTTGGCCAATGTACATGGCAGAGGGGCATTGCTGGCACATGATGGCATATATCACATTGGTAGATGTGCAGGTGAACGAGCCCCTGATGGTATGGCTGATGTGATTAGGTCCTATGATGATGTCACTTGAATAGATATGTGGACAGAGTTGGCATCGGGGTTTGTTACAAGGATAGGTTCCTGGGTTAGTGGTTTTGTTCAGTGATGTGTGGTTGCTGGTGAGTATTTGCTTTAGGTTGGGGGGTTGTCTGTAAGCGAGGACAGGTCTGTCTCCCAAGATCTGTGAGAGTAAAGGATCATCTTTCAGGATAGGTTGTAGATCTCTGATGATGCGCTGGAGAGGTTTTAGTTGGGGGCTGAAGGTGACAGCTAGTGGTGTTCTGTTATTTTCTTTGTTGGGCCTGTCTTGTAGGAGGTGACTTCTGGGTACTCGTCTGGCTCTGTCAATCTGTTTTTTCACTTCAGCAGGTGGGTATTGTAGTTTTAAGAATGCTTGATAGAGATCTTGTAGGTGCTTGTCTCTATCCGAGGGATTGGAGCAAATGCGGTTATATCTTAGAGCTTGGCTGTAGACAATGGATCGTGTGGTGTGTCTTGGATGGAAGCTGGAGGCATGTAGGTAAGTGTAGCGGTCAGTAGGTTTCCGGTATAGGGTGGTATTTATGTGACCATCGCTTATTAGCACAGTAGTGTCCAGGAAATGGACCGCTTGTGTGGATTGATCTAGGCTGAGGTTGATGGTGGGATGGAAATTATTGAAATCATGGTGAAATACTCAAGGGCTTCTTTTCCATGGGTCCAGATGATGAAGATGTCATCAATGTAGCGCAAGTAGAGTAGGGGCGTTAGGGGACGAGAGCTAAGGAAGCGTTGTTCTAAGTCAGCCATAAAAATGTTGGCATATTGTGGGGCCATGCGGGTACCCATAGCAGTGCCGCTGACTTGAAGGTATATATTGTCCCCAAATGTGAAATAGTTGTGGGTGAGGACAAAATCACAAAGTTCAGCCACCAGGTTAGCTGTGACATTATCAGGGATACTGTTCCTGATAGCTTGTAGTCCATCTTTGTGTGGAATATTGGTGTAGAGGGCTTCTACGTCCATAGTGGCCAGGATGGTGTTTTCTGGAAGATCACCGATGGATTGTAGTTTCCTCAGGAAGTCAGTGGTGTCTCGAAGATAGCTGGGAGTGCTGGTAGCGTAGGGTCTGAGGAGAGAGTCTACATAACCAGACAAGCCTGATGTTAGGGTGCCAATGCCTGAGATGATGGGGCGTCCAGGATATCCAGGTTTATGGATCTTGGGTAGCAAATAGAATACCCCTGGTCGGGGTTCTAGGCATGTGTCTGTACAGATTTGTTCCTGTGCTTTGTCAGGGAGTTTTTTTAGCAGATGGTGTAGTTTCTTTAGGTAATCCTCAGTGGGATCAGAGGATAATGGCCTGTAGAATGTGGTGTTCTAGCAGCCTCTTGGTCATATTCCAATTTATTCATGATGACGACAGCACCTCCTTTGTCAGCCTTTTTGATTATGATGTCAGGGTTGTTTCTGAGGCTGTAGATGGCGTTGTGTTCAGCATTGCTGAGGTTATGTGGCAAGTGATGTTGCTTTTCCACAATTTCAGCCTTTGCACGGTGACGGAAGCAATCTATGTAGAAATCTAGTCTGTTGTTTCGACCGTCCGGAGGAGTCCACGCAGAATCCTTTTTTTTGTAGTGCTGGTAGGGAGGATTCTGTGGGTTAGTATGCTGTTCAGAGGTATGTTGGAAATGTTAAACAATGTCCTCAAGTGCTTTTCTGAGTCAGGTCCTATTTCTTTCACCCCTAGATGCTGCATGATGAACATGGTGTGAGAACCTACACAGAACAAAGGGGATTGACTGCACCCAGAAGCTGGTTTAAAAACAAATCTGAACACTCATCCATGTTACTGCAATTTCAGAATGCTCTGAGCTACTTGAAGAAAATCAAGAGGAAATAGTTCTCTGCTAATGAGGCAAAAGGCAAAGATTCCTAGGCTCAGTGCTACTGCATCTGAAGCAACCATTCAAGGCTGACCTGCTTTCCCCCCCCCCCGACCCTACCCTTCCCTTCAATAGAAGTTGCATTTTCACTATACTTGAAGTTTCCTGAGAAAGCCATTACAGTTGATGACTCTTGAGAACTGGGATTTGAGAGTATCACCCGCTGAACGAGCGCACTTCTACTGTATTCCGAGTTGGTGATAAATCTTAAACTAAAGCAATATCTACAGTTGTGCTTTCCCTATGGGGGCAGGGGACATGGGACGTGCCAATAATAACAGAACCATTTACTACGTCAGTCATATTCCCCAAAGAAAGTTTAAATGCACGCACCAATAACAAACAATAGCACCAATCTTATTGCTAGGAAATAGAACAAAATGAGACCCAGGTCTCTTGGTTTCCTGACCTTTGTGGAGGTCTCCAGTGTCAGAATATTATTCTTTTGCATTGTGTAATGTCTTATCCTTATGGAAAGTCTTATAGAATATAGCAGAACATCATAGCTTTTTATAGAATGTAATGCTATGAAATTCTATAGAATAGTTTAAAAAAACTATAGAAAAGTTATCACACTACTATATTCTATGGATTTTAGAGTAATTTCTACAGCGTGCTACTGAGTCCTGATCCTGCAATCAGATCTACCCATGAGGGCCCACACAAATTTAGGAAAAGGACTTTGATATCTTCCTTATTAAGATCAGGGGTGAAAGTAACTTACAGGACTTACTGCTGGAGTCTTGAGGGGGGCGTGGCCTCATCCGGAAGAGGCTGGGCCCCTCAAGCTTTAAAGGCCCTGGGGCACCGGCTGCGAGCCCCAGGGCCTTTAAATCAACCCGGGGCTCCCAGCTGCAGAGGTGGCTGGGAGCCCCCGGGGCTCAGGGGCAAATTAAAGGGCCCAGGGCTCCGGCCGCCGCGGAGCTCCGGGCCCTTTAAATCCCCAGCTGGAGCTGCGGGAGCGATTTAAAGTGCTCTGGTCTTCCCGCAGCGGCGGGGAGCTCCGAGCCCTTTAAATCTCGGCCCCAGCCCGGGCGCTGAGCTGCGGGTGGGATTTAAAGGGCTCTGGGCTTCCCGCAGTGGCGGGGAGCTCCGAGCCCTTTAAATCTCAGCCTCAGCCCGGCTGCCGGGCTCAGGCATGGACTTAAAGGGCCCGGAGCTCCCACGGCTGTGGGGAGCCCCGATCCTTGCAGGGCTGGGGCCGGGATTTAAAGGGCCCGGAGCTCCCGCCAATGCGGGGAGCCCCGAGCCCTTTAAATCCTGGCCCCAGCCCAGCCGCCGCAGCTGCGGGCGGGATTCAAAGAGCTCTGGGCTCCCCGCAGCCATGGGAGCTCTGGGCCTTTTGAATCCCTGCCTGAGCCCAGCTGCCAGGCTGGGGCTGGGATTCAAAGGGCTCTGGGCTCTCCACAGTGGCAGGGAGCTCTGAGCCCTTTAAATCCCGGCCCAGCCCAGGCGCCGAGCTGCAGGCGGGATTTAAAAGGCTCTGGGCTTCCCGCAGCGGCGGGGAGCCCAGAGCCCTTTAAATCCCCGCCTCAGAAGCCGGTGCGGTCCGGCACGGCGTACTGGCTCTTGCCGGTACGCCGTACCGGACCGTCTTACTTTCACTTCTGATTAAGATTAACAGATCCATAGATTCCAAGGCCAGAAGGAACCATTGTGATCATCTAATCTGACCTCCTGCATAACACAGGCCATAGAACTTCTCCAAAATAATTCCTAGAGGGTATCTTTTAGAAAAAAAAGTCTAATCTTTATTTAAAAATGGTCAATGATGGAAAATCCACCACAACCCTCAGTGCATTATTCCAATGGATAATTGCCGTCACTCTAAAAAATTTACACCTTATTTCCAGTCTGAATTTAGCTAGTTTCAACTTGCAGCTATTGGAGCATGTTACACCTTCCTCTACTAGTCTGAAGAGCCTATTGTTAAATATTTGTTTCCCATGTAGATACTTACAGACCTGTAATCTAGTCACCCCTAAACCTTCTCCTTGTTAAGCTAAAAAGGTTGAGCTCCTTCAGTCTATCACTATAAGGAATGTTTTCTAATCCTTCAGTCATTCTCATGGCTCTTCTCTGAACCCTCTCTAATCTATCAACATCCTTCTTGAATTGTAGGTCTCAGAACTGGACAAATGATTCCAGCAGTGGTCACACCAGTGCTAAATACAGAGATAAAATAACTTCCCAGCCAATGCAATAGTGGATTTTCTTTTTTCAGGGGGAGCGATAGCTCAGTGGTTTGAGCATTGGCCTACTAAACCCAGCGTTGTGAGTTCAATCCTTGAGGGGGCCATTTAGGGATTTGGGGATTTAGTTGGGGATTGGTCCTGCTTTGAGCAGTGGGTTGGACTAGATGACCTGCTAACCCTGATATTCTATGATTCTCTACTCCAACTCAAGATTCCCCTGTCTGATTCCCAGGATTGCATTAGCTATTTTGGTGACAGCAGGCACTCATGTTCAGCTGATTAGCAACCACAACTCCCAAATCTTTTTCAGTGTCACTGCTTCCCAGGATATCATGCCCCATCCTGTAAGTACAACCTACATTCTTTGTTCCTAGATGTACACATTTATCCTGAGCCATATTAAAAGGCATATTGTTTGCTTGCATTTACCAAGCAACTCAGATAGCTCTGAATCAGTCACCCGATCTCTTTATTATTTACCACTTCCCCAATTTTTGGGTTATCCGTAAATTTGATCAGTGATGATATTTGTGTCATCAACAAACTATCAATGATAATTTCTATAGCATATTTCCCATAAAGGATAGAATGAACTGTTCCTCTTCTTTTGTCATAGCTGTGGCACCTTTTTACATCTGGTATCATTTCATTACCCCTGGCCTCCCCCCCCCCCCCCGCCCACTTTACACATGATGCTTAGAGGATTTGTGCTGGAACACTTGTATGAAATGATATGTACAATATTCTATTAGGTGTTTGCTCTCCAGGTTTGCAACAAAAAGAATCTAATAAAGGATTATTACAAAAAAGTCTTAGAGGGATTTTGAATATCCAAAAACAAAAAACAAGAAAAGAACGCCATCCAAGCCTCACCCCTATATTTACTGAGATGGAATCAAGTCACTTGTTAAACTGATAATATAGTTAGATTAAATAGAATAGCGATATATGGCCCAACCTGGTTACAATGGTGTGTCCATGGCTGTTTGCTTGTGTACAGGCTTGAGGAAGAAAACAATGATTTCTTGGCAAGTCAATGAATTTTTAAGGCATCCTGTTTTATTTCTTGCTTTGTTGTTTCTCTTCAGATGAGCACTGTCATGAGCACCACTTCTAACAGTGGAATGATATTCTCTTCTGAGACTACCTCTCCACAGGGCTGTAAAACTGGCTCACCATACATTTTTGAGCAGTGTCTAACCACATTCCTTGTCCTCTTAAGAACTCAATCCTGTTGCCACAAACATTGGTGATAATAAGTGTAACAGCAGTATTTGATAGTATTATCTAAATAGGTTTCAGGGTAGCAGCCGTGTTAGTCTGTATCCTCAAAAAGAACAGGAGTACTTGTGGCACCTTAGAGACTAACAAATTTATTAGAGCATAGCCCACGAAAGCTTATGCTCTAATAAATTTGTTAGTCTCTAAGGTGCCACAAGTACTCCTGTTCATTATCTAAATAGGAGATTTAATACTAAACTGTAGGCAGCCTGAACACCTTGCTATATGTGCTGATTACCAGTTTTCCAGTTATATGTCACTGCCACTCATGTTCTGGATAAGAATTCTACAGAGTAAGAACAGGTAAGAGTAAGAGCAGGATGAGACCCTGGGAGCAGGTTTGGGCCTTATGTGCCCGGGGCTGTTGTAACAGAAATACTGTAGCAAGTAGCAAAATAACACTATTGGCTTTTTAACAGCGTGAGCTGCAGGTTGCTAGTGACTTCGGTAGGCTTTCACCTCCTGTCTCTATCACACCTTTATATACTTCTCAGTCTTTCATCACTCAAACATTGAGTGCCAGCAGTTACAATGTGAAACTCATAAGAAATCAACAAACATGGGAATTCAGAAAAATGTATTGCACATAGTATGTAAATTCTATTTTTATAAGAAACATTAACTGGGGGCCCCGTCTCTGTTTTCCCATGCCAAATGGGAGTGTTTTTTCCTAGGCAACAGGTGGAAATTTGGTATTTAACAGAGCCACCTAATATAGAACATGTGGAAGGTTTGCTGAGGGTACAATATTGCTCTGCCTCCAGGAAATTCCAACAGCATTCAATGAAGAGGAACTGTAGTTTAGTAAATGAGAACAGGGGCTGGTTTAGCTAAATATTTCTGGATCCTGCATTGATGGTTGCATTAGAAATGCATTGCTTTTAAAGTAAGCATGCTAGAGATACACATGTATATGTAATTATCTATATCTAGAGGGAGAATTTAAGGAAATAGAATTGCATAATGAAGATTCACTGTGAAAAATAGAGAAACAACTAAGGCCTAACAATGACCTAGCACAAAGGATAATGGTATTTGATATTACCATTTAACTAAAAGATTGCATTTGCTTTTACATCTGTTCCCCTGCTACAGTGCTCATTTTAACAAGTACCTTGAGATATATGTTTAGAACTACATTTTGATCCATTAGGAGTTTTAGGAATGATGATTCTGTTTCAATGCTGGGAAATGTCTGACTGTGACTTAAAGCTTTGAGTTGTTGAGGCAGTGCTAATTAAATGTTTGAGATTAGGGACCCTAAGTAAATATACTTATCAGTACAATGGGTGTTCAGTCTACAGAATGCAAATATAAGTATGTCCCTTTGCAAATATAAGTAATCCTCCCTTTACAGCACACTATGTCTTCTTTTATTACAGACAAGGGATTCTGCAAATCCTGGCACTAGTAATGGGGGTGGGTTAGTGTTGTGGTCAGAAGAAAAGGAGGTGGAAGTTAAAGGGTATGTCTACACTACGGGATTAATCCGAATTTATATAATTCGAATTTTGGAAACAGATTGTATAAAGTCGAATGTATGCGGCCACACTAAGCACATTAATTCGGCAGTGTGCGTCCATGTACTGGGGCTAGCGTCGATTTCCGGAGCGTTGGACTGTGAGTAGCTATCCCATAGTTCCCGCAGTCTCCTCTGCCCATTGGAATTCTGGGTTGAGATCCCAGTGCCTGATGGGGCAAAAAACATTGTCGCAGGTGGTTCTGGGTACAGCCTCACCCCTCCCTCCATGAAAGCAACGGCAGACAACCATTTCGCGCCTTTTTTCCTGGGTGAACACTGCAGACTCCATACCACGGCAAGCATGGAGCCCGCTCAGCTCAAGACAGCAGTCATGAACATTGTAAACACCTCGCGCGTTCTCGTGCAGTTTATGCTGAGCCAGGACCAGAAAAACGAGGCGAGGAGGCGGCGGCAACGGCAGCGCAGCGACAAGCGTGATGAGGACATGGACATGGACATGGATATGGACACAGAATTCTCTCAAACCACGGGCCCCGGTGCTTTGGAGATCATGTTGTTAATGGGGCAGGTTCTATCCGTGGAACGCCGATTCTGGGCCCGGGAAACAAGCACAGACTGGTGGGACCGCACAGTGTTGCAGGTGTGGGATGATTCCCAGTGGCTGCGAAACTTTCGCATGCATAAGGGCACTTTCATGGAACTTTGTGACTTGCTGTCCCCTGCCCTGAAATGCCAGAATACCAAGATGAGAGCAGCCCTCACAGTTGAGACATGAGTGGCGATAGCCCTGTGGAAGCTTGCAACGCCAGACAGCTACCGGTCAGTCGGGAATCAATTTGGAGTGGGCAAATCTGCTGTGGGGGCTGCTGTGATGCAAGTAGCCAAAGCAATCACTGAGGTGCTGCTACGAAAGGTAGTGACTCTGGGAAATGTGCAGGTCATAGTGGATGGCTTTGCTGCAATGGGATTCCCTAACAGTGGCGGGGCGATAGATGGAACCCATATCCCTATCTTGGCACCGGAGCACCAGGGTACCCAGTACATAAACCGCAAGGGGTACTTTTCAATGGTGCTGCAAGCACTTGTGGATCACAGGGGACGTTTCACCAACATCAACGTGGGCTGGCTGGGAAGGGTTCATGACGCTCGCGTCTTCAGGAACACTACTCTGTTTAAATGGCTGCAGCAAAGGACTTACTTCCCGGACCAGAAAATAACCGTTGGGGATGTTGAAATGCCAATAGTTATTCTTGGGGACCCAGCCTACCCCTTAATGCCATGGCTCATGAAGCCATACACAGGCAGCCTGGACAGGAGTCAGGAGCTGTTCAACTACAGGCTGAGCAAGTGGAGAATGGTGGTAGAATGTGCATTTGGCCATTTAAAAGGTCGCTGGCGGTCGTTACTGACTCGCTCAGACCTCAGCCAAACCAATATCCCCATTGTTATTTCTGCTTGCTGTGTGCTCCACAATCTCTGTGAAAGTAAGGGGGAGACATTTATGGCGGGGTGGGAGGCTGAGGCAAATCGCCTGGCTGCTGATTACGCGCAGCCAGACACCAGGGCGATTAGAAGAGCACACCAGGAAGTGCTATGCATCAGAGAAGCTTTGAAAACCAGTTTCATGACTGGCCTGGCTACAGTGTGAAATTTCTGTTTGTTTCTCCTTCATGAAAACCCACCCCCTTTATTGACTCATTCTCTGTAAGGAACCCACCCTCCGTCTTTCCCCAGCTTGCTTTCAAAGGAAATAAAGTCACTATCGTTTAAAAATCATTTATTCTTTATTAATTGATTATAAAAAGAGGGAGAGAACCCTGGTGGGGTTTGGGAGGAGGATCGGTGGGAAGGAAAAGGCCACTAAAAAAAGGTTAAAAAAATGACAGCCTTTTGCTTGGGCTGTCCACTGGGGTGGAATTGGAGGGTGTACGGAGCCTCCCCCTTCCCCCCCCCGCATTCTTACACGTCTGGGTGAGGAGGCTATGGAACATGGTGACGGGGGAGAGGGGTTATACAGGGGCTGTAGTGGCACTCTGTTATCCTGCTGCCGTTCCTGAAGCTCCACCAGACGCCGGAGTATGTCTGTTTGCTCACGCAGCAGCCCCAGCGTTGCATCCTGCCTCCTCTGAACTTCCTGCCGCCACCTCTCATTTCGAGCGTCTCTCCTCACGTTGGTCCCTCCTGTCCTCACGTTCACTGGCTTCTTTCCTATACTTTGAAACCGTGTCCTTCCACTCATTCAGATGAGCTCTTTCACTGTGGGTGGATTCCATGATTTCTGTGAACATCTTGTCTCGCGTCTTCTTTTTCCGACACCTTATCTGAGATAGCCTTCGGGACGGAAGAGGGAGGCTTGAAGAATTTGCAGCTGCTGGAGGGAGGGAAAAAAGGAGATAATTTTTTAAAAAGATACATTTTGCAGAACAATACTTATACTCCTTCACGGTGACCAACACTATTCACATTACATAGCACATGTGATTTCTGTGCAAGGTCGCATTTTGCCTCTTAATATTGAGTGCCTGTGGCTTTGCTGCTAGAGATCACAGATGCAGGTCCGGGCAACAGAATTCAGCTTGCATGCAGCCATGGTAAGCCATTGTCTTTTGGCTTCTGCGCCCTCCTTTCCCACATACCAAGCAAAGCCCGTTGAGTGCTGCGGTTTTCCTGTTAACCTTCAGCAGCAGAAAACAAACTAACCCCCCCCATCCAATTCTCTAGATGATCGCTTTATCCCGCCCCCCACCACGTGGCTGGTATCAGGGAAGATCCCTGCAGGAACCAAACTAACATCCCCCACCCCGCCATGAATTCTCTGGGATGATCGCTTTACCCCTCCCCCCACCGCGTGGCTGGTATCAGGGAAGCTCCCTGCTAGCCAAACGTGAAAAGCTCTGGGCCAATCCCCCACCAACACCCGAGCTTGGCTAACTGCAGGGAAGGATTTCTTTTCAGCCACAGGCAAACAGCCCAGTAGGAGCGGCCACCTCTGTCCCCTTAATTAAATTCCCATATTTCAACCAGGTTACCATGAGCGATATCACTCTCCTGAGGATTACACAGCGAGATAAAGAATGGATGTTGCTTGAATGCCAGCAAACACCGGGACCATACGCTGCCAGGCTTTGTCATGCAATGATACCAGATTACTTGCTGCAAGCATGGCACGGAATAAGGCTGCACTGCCCAGAAACCTTGTGGCAAGGCTTTTGGAGTACCTCCAGGAGAGCTTCATGGAGATGTCCCTGGAGGATTTCCGCTCCATCCCCAGACACGTTAACAGACTTTTCCAGTAGCTGTACTGGCCGCGAATACATCCCAAGTCCTCAGGGCAAAGTAATCATTAAAAAACGCTTGCTTTTAAAACAAGTTTTATATTTTAAAAGGTAAACTCACCTGAGGTCCCTTCCATGGGGTCAGGGTCTTGGATACTGGCTTGGGAAGGTTGGGAGGGTACTTCAGTCAGGCTGAGGAAAATATCCTGGCTGTTGGGGAGAACGGAGTGCTGTGTGCTCTCCGCAAGCTCGTCCTCCTCCTCCTCCTCTTCCCCGTCCACAGAATCCTCAGGTGTAGCTGATGAGATTATCCCCGCCTTGGAATCCACGGTCAGAGGTGGGGTAGTGGTGGCGGCCCCCCCTAGAACTGCATGCAGCTCGGTGTAGAAGCGGTATGTCCGCGGCTCTGACCCGGAGCGACCATTTGCCTCCTTTGTTTTTTGATAGGCTTGTCTGAGCTCCTTGACTTTCACGCGGCACTGATCTGAATCCCTATTGTGGCCTCTCTCCATCATACCCTTGGAGATTTTTTCAAAAGTTTTGGCATTTCGTCTTTTCGAACGAAGTTCTGCTAGCACTGAATCCTCTCCCCATATAGTGATCAGATCCAGTACCTCCCGTACGGTCCATGCTGGTGCTCTTTTTCGATTATCGGCCTGCATGGTTATCTGCGCTGATGAGCTCTCTGTGGTCACCTATGCTCTCCTGTGCTGGGCAAACAGGAAATGAAATTCAAACGTTCGCGGGGCTTTTCCTGTCTACCTGGCCAGTGCATCCGAGTTCAGATTGCTGTCCAGAGCGGTCACAATGGTGCACTGTGGGATAGCTCCCGGAGGCCAATACCATCGAATTGCGGCCACACTAACCCTAATTCGAAATGACAATATCGATTTTGGCGCTACTCCGCTCGTCAGGGTGGAGTACAGAAATCGATTTTAAGAACCCTTTATTTCGAAATAAATGGCTTCGTTGTGTGGACGGGTGCAGGGTTAATTCGATTTAACACTGCTAAATCCGAATTAAAGTCATAGTGTAGACCAGGCCAAAGTTAAAGCATATCTCTTTGCTTGGGGGTGTCATTGATTCACACAAGCATTTCCCTGTATCTACCCCAACATGTTTGTAACATGCTCACAGCTAGATGGACTTAACAGGCTAGCTTTTCACCAATGGAGAGCTGAGTTCCAAACCTCCCTTGGTCACAAATTACCGGTAATTGGCTAGTGCCATCTTAGTTCCCACTAGTGCTCCTGCCAAACCATCTGACAATTCCAGGACTAGTCAAAGGGCACTCGCCATTTGAAAACTGCTCTCGTTTGCCAGACTTCACATTGAGTGAGCTTCTTAGCACAAGGCAAAGATTTTTAGTTTTTAATCATGTGTTGACTAAGGCCTGGTCTACACTAGCAGGTTATGTCGAATTCAGCAGCGCTAAATCGAATTAACTCTGCACCCGTCCACACAACAAAGCTGTTTAGTTCGACATAGAGGTCTCCTAAATTCAACTTCTGTACTCCTCCCCAACGAGGGGAGTAGCGCTAAATTCGACATGGCCATGTCGAATTAGGGTAGGTGTGGATGGAAATCGACGGTAATAGCTCCGGGAGCTATCCCACAGTGCACCACTCTGTTGACGCTCTGGACAGCAGTCCGAGCTCGGATGCTCTGACCAGCCACACAGGAAAAGCCCCGGGAAAATTTGAATTCCTTTTCCTGTCTGGGCAGTTTGAATCTCATTTCCTGTTTGGACATCGTGGCGAGCTCAGCAGCACTGGCAACAATGCAGAGCTCTCCAGCAGAGATGGCCGTGCAATCTCTGAATAGAAAGAGGGCCCCAGCATAGGGATACCATACGTCCGGATTTCCCCGGACATGTCCGGCTTTTTGGTCCCCAAATCCCCGTCCGGGGGGAATTGCCAAAAAGCCGGACATGTCCGGGGAAATAGGGAGGCTAGGATCTCCGAATCTGTGTGTGTTGGTCGCCCGCTGTGACATCATCTCGGTGCGACACTCACTCCTGCCCAGGGCATGCTGGGGGCTGTAGTCCGGCCGGGCCTCACGCTCCAGGGAGAGCCGGGAGAGGGGAGCGGCCGAGAACTACAACTCCCAGCGGCTCCTGCGACGCGACCAACCTGCCCCGTGAGGCAGCAAGCCGTCGGAGGAGGGGGGGCGCGAGCCCCTGTCCTTTGGGTCGGGGGTGTCTCTGGGCACCGCTTGGCAGCCATCGCAGGGCTGGGGGGCGCCCTCCAGGGGTTGTGGACGCCAGCGCGTTGCGGGGAGCCGGCACTGTCCGGATTTGGATCCCCCTGGGGCTGGAGCTGCGCCCCCGGCCCCGGGCACCAGTCACGTAGGGTTACCGATACGTCCGGTTTTTCCGCAATCAAACCCCCGTCCGGGGGGAATTGCCAAAAAGCCGAACATGTCCGGGAAAAATACCGGACGGGCACTTCCTCTCCCTCTGCTCTGCTCCTCCCCTGACTCAGACTTCGGCTCTGTTTAAGAGCCAAGCGCCCGAGCCAGCGCTACTGGCTTCGGGCAGCACCCGTGTCTCCGGACCCTGAGCCGCAGGCCGGGCACTTCCCTTCCCGGGCTCCAGCTGCTCTGCTCCGGCGGCGCAGGGTCTGGAGGCAAGGGGGCTGCCCGAAGCCGGTAGCGCTGGCTCGGGCAGCTTGGCTCTTAAACAGAGCCAAAGAGTCAGGAGAGGAGCAGAGCAGCTGGAGCCCAGGAGGGAAAGTGCCCGGCCGGGGACGCAGGGTCCGGAGGCAAGGGGGCTGCCCGAAGCCCGTAGCGCTGGCTCGGGCAGCTTGGCTCTTAAACAGAGACAAAGAGTCAGGGGAGGAGCAGAGCAGCTGGAGCCCAGGAGGGAAAGTGCCCGGCCGGGGACGCAGGGTCCGGAGGCATAGGGGCTGCCCAAAGCCCGAGCGCTACCGGCTTCACGGGTTTGCCGGGCAGCCTCCAGACCCTGCGCCCCCGGCTGGGCTCTTCCCCTCCCGGGCTCCAGCTGTGCTGGGGAAGCGCTGGCCGGGGGCGCAGGGTCTGGCGGCTGCCCAGCAAACCGTGAAGCTGGTAGTGCTTGGGCAGCCTTTTTCGTGTGGCTGGGAGGGAGGAGGGGGAGTTAGGGCGGGGACTTTGGGGGAATGGGCGGAGTAGGGGTGGACTTGGGGCGGGGCCAGGGCCCGTGGAGTGTCCTCTTTTTTTTATTTTTTTAAATATGGTAACCCTAGGAGAAAGGAACCATGGAACAGCAACGTAACGTCACAGTCCCATTCCCCACCTGTCCTGTGGGGTCTTCTGGCCTTTAGAGCTACTGGTCAGGGCCTCCCCCAGTCTGCAGGGGGCCACCGGGTCTGCTGGCCTCCTCGCAGCCTCTGCTGAGGCTACAGGAGAGAGGCCTCTTCAGTTTGCAGAAAGAAAGAAATCTCTGAGGTGAGCACACAGCAGATGTCTGTTTTCCCAGGGCCAGATGCTGCCACCTTGTCACTGGAAGGGCCCGTGTGACCTCTGACCACAGATGAGGGAGGACGCCCAGCTTGGCTAGACAGATTCCTTCGTGCCATGGCTGGGGACAGAAGCCTGCAGCCAAAGCTCACACTGCAGGAAACAACCCGCAGAGGCCTTTCATCTCCCCAGGGTCAGACGTCACCACTAGGAGAATGTGAGCGCCGGAGCACTGGGGGAGCTGGCCTGAGATGGCATCCCAGGGCACAACCACCTGTGTCAAGTCCATTCTGATTCCACGCTCAGCAAAGATGCAGGGAGCTGTGCGGTCAGGAGAGGCGCTGGTCAGAATTTGCCAGTGGAACCGTTTTTCCATCAGAAATTGCCAGCTTGTCAAAATCCAAACGTTTCGTGGGAACACGTCGATTTGGACAAACCTTCAGACAGAAAGCAGGCAGGTTTAGCACGGAAAGCTGCTTAGCTCCCTGCCAGCTCGCCCGCCTGCCCACCTGCTTGACAGGCTGATGGGGGGCCTGGGCTTCCAGGCTGCTGAGAGAAGCCCTGGCTCCCAAGATCCCAGGGTCCCCGAAACCCTCTCCTCGCGGGGGTAATGTTCTGGTTACTGCACAGCTCTAGGAGGAGGGGAGGTATCCGATGCCCCACAAGCCACCAATCCTCCCTGCCAAGGTCCCAGTAACTACGACAGCCTGTGAGAACATCCTAACCTTTAGGGCACTTTCCCTGCCAGGTGAAAGGGTGCGAGCTGGACACCTCCCTGCCACCAGAGTCCAGCACTGCCAAGAAAGCCAAGTGTGGACTAAACTAAGCCCCTGGTTAACCCTTTCCCAGAGGAATCCAGAAGCCACTGATAATTGCAGGCTACATGGTGACCTCTCTCTCAGGTCATTCCCCCATCCTGGAATTGGGGTCGGTGAGTCCTGGACGAACGCCGTTCAGCTGGGAACATGCTCCCCCTTCTCGTGCCGAGGACTGCGTGAGATGGGTGTAGTGGGCACTCCCGATAAAGGGGACAGTGTGACAGCTGCCTTTCAAATAGGCCCCAGGCATGGGGGGGCCACAGCACCCAATTCCTCTGTCCCCCCAACTTTCTTCACTGCTTTAACGTACAATCACAACCTGCTCCGCTGACACCTCTGACTCCTGAAAGTCCTAACGCTCCAGGGGAGCAGGCCATGCCCTGCCCTGCCCTGGCTGCCCTGGGTGTTACCTCGGAGGGAATCGTTCCAGATTCCAATGGGTGGCAGGTCCAGGGAAGAGCCTTATCTGGGGGGAGGCTGTACCAGACCCGCCCGACCCAGGCAGGCTCCCAGGTACTCTCTGACCGGGGCTGATAAGGCTCCTTAGCAGTTTCTTTCCAAACAAATTCCAGTTCAAGACACCTCAGAGCTCCACAGCAGGGCAACATCCCCAGAGCGCAGCAGGGCGGGGGTTAGGGGGGAGCAGTCGGTAGCAGCCCCTCGTACGGCAGGAGCGAGAAGTGCCAGCCTCTCTGCACAGAGCAGCAGCGTTCAGCCTGGGCCAGACGTGCTGGGGTGATGGGTAAGAGCGGGCTCGGAGAGCCAGAGGGTCTGTGGGGCAGCGCTGGGCCCTTCTGCTCCGCACTAGGGCCGGGTGGGCGTGTTCAGCTGGGATTGGAACCCACCAGCACTTGTGGGTGCGAATGTGGGGCTGGAACGCAACGTGGGGCACTCCCACCTCGCCCAGGGGCGACTAGGGGGAAGGGCAGAGAGACACCTGGGCTGAGACCCCAGCTCCAGGGAGACAGTCACTCCTGCCCAGCTGGGTTAAATTGCCCAGCTGTGTGACAGCCCCCGCATCCCCGAGGGGTTCCCCCCCCAACCCGGGTATGTCACAGCAGGGTAATGTGCGTATTGAACGGCAGGGGTTGCCAGAGACTGGCTGGGAGAGGCCTTTGGGGATGGAGGAAGCAGCACTAAGGTACATGCCAACCTCCCTACAGAGGAGGGGCCGTGCCCCGCAGGTGTGGGGCAAGGAACTGGGACACTGCGCGGTGGGTCATTGTCTGGCCCAGGCCCTTCCTAGCCGGAGGCCGAGGCCGAGGCATTTCCTTCAGGTCACCTTCCGCTGCAGCTTGGCCACGGGCCCCCATAGCCACTAGCCCAGCCAGGGATCCCAAGTGGGGATTGTCACGGCTGGCTCCTCCCTGCCGCCAGCAGCTCTTCACTGCCAGGGAATTCCTGAAATCCTGTGTGCCCTCCCCCACCCACCTCCTGGGGCTGTGAGTGCCCCCCCGGACAGCCCCCATCCCCGAGCTCTGAGTGCCCCTGGCCAGTCCCTCCCCTCAGCCCCCCCCCCACTTCATGGGGCTCTGAGTGCCCTCAGCCTGTCCCCCTCCCAGACCCCGGGGCTGAGTGACCTTGGCCAACCCCCGTCCCTTCAGGAGGAACTCCCAGTACCCACCCAGCCGCCACACCTCAGGGTTCCCCTCCCTGCGGCTCTGTGGCCATACCCCCACCAGGGCCGGCTTTAGGCCAATTCAACCAATTCCCCTGAATCGGGCCCCGGGCCCAAGCCCCAGTACGGTGTACTGGCAAGAGCCGGTGCGCTGTACCAGGGTGGCCCGGCTTCCCCAGGGGGCAATTTAAAGGACCTAGGGCTCCCAGCAGGGGCCGTAGCCCCAGGCTCTTTAAATTGCTACCAGACCCCCACTGCTGGAGCCCTGGGGTAGGGCTGCGGGGCTCTGGGGGCTATTTAAAAAGTCCGGGGCTCCCGCTGCCTCTACCGCCCTGGCCCTTTAAATAGCCACTGGAGCCCCGCTGCTTCCCCAGGGCTCCCGCGGCTATTTAAAGGGCCGGGTCGGTAGAAGCAGGGGAGCCCTGGGCCCTTTAAATAGCCCCCAGAGCCCTGGGATAGCGGGGGACTCAGGGGCTATTTAAAGCTGCCTCTGCTGCACCCCGTCCCAGCACCAGCCCTGCACCCCCTGCCCTGCCCACAGCCAGCCCCGTCTCCAGCCAGCCCTGCACCCCCTGCCCACAGCCAGCCTCTGCCGCACCCCCTGCCCTGTCTCCAGGCAACCCCTGCCGCAACCCCCCTGCGGCCCTGCCCAAAGCCAGCCAGCCCCACACACCCCTGTTTCCAGCCAGCCCCGCACCCCTTGCCCTGCCTGCAGCCAGACCCTACCTCCAGTGAGCCCCTGTCCTGCCTCCAGCCAGCCCCATGTCCACTGGTGCCCTGCAGTTCCCAGGGCAGTGACCCTGCACACCTGCTTCAATGAGGAGGGCAGGGAGCAGCTGGGACCCACACATGTGCACACCACTAGCGTGACCAGACAGCAAGTGTGAAAAATCGGGACAGGTGGTGGGGGATAATAGGATCCTATAAGAAAAAGACCCAAAAATCGGGACTGTCCCTATAAAATCAGGACATCTGGTCACCCTAGCACACCCCCAGGGAGTGGCGGGGACCCACACATGTGAAACGGAGCTCATTAATAACTGATCAACAGCATATATGATGCAATGTACTTAATGTATAATTTTATTATTTATACAGTTATGGAAAGTAAATAATACATGGAAGAAATGAAAGGCTTTTTTTTACATTATTTTTTTTGTCATCCCTGCCGGGGCCCCGCCAAAAATGTTTGAATTGGGCCCCGCCCTTCCTAAAGCCGGCCCTGCTGGAGAGAACAGGAGGATTCAGTCAGCAGGGGCTGCCGATCCGTCCCATTCACCAGGGCTGCCATCCTGCGGCTTCAGCATTAGTGGCTGGGGTGACTTGGGGAAAGGTCTCAACCTCCCCACATCCCACTTCACTGCTGCCAGAATCCCTCCTTCCCCCCCCCCCCCGCTACAGTCCCCTCCCTACCCAACCTGGGTGGGGCTGGAGAAGAGGGGTCTGAGAACTTGAGCTGTGGATTGGAGGTGGAACAGCTGTCAGGGGCACTGAGGGGGAGGTGGCAGGAGCTCCCCGTACAAGGAGGGGGGTTGCCAGTGGAGGTCACTAGGAAGGACAAGACTCCATCCTGGGGATCAGGAGGGGGAATCCATCCCTCAGAGGTGGGCAGGGGCTGGGTGGAAATGCTGCTGGTTCCAGGGGCCGTTAATCCCCCCTGATTCCTCCGAGGCGTCTGAGTCTCAGACAGGTTCTCGTTCCCTTGCAGCAGGAGGACGTCACGGCCAATGTGATGCGCCAGCTCCGTATCATGCGGCACTTGTGCCAGGTGCCCGAGGCACTGCAGGGCCTGTGCCTCTGCGGCCACCAGCAACTCCCGCTCCCTGCTGCAGGTACTGCTCTGGCTCTCTGTAAATGGGGAGCTAGTGGAAGGGGAAATGGAGCCCCCCGGCACTCACAGAAAGCTGATTATAGAATGAGCCCGAACTGAGAGGCACCATATCCGCCCCCGTAAAGAGCCAGACTTCAGTGGTGATACAGCCCAGCTGGGGTAGCAACAGGATTAAGAACGAGGTAGGAAGTTCAGAGCAGCAAGGAAAGCCTGGAGGGGAACTTGAGAAGAGAGGTTGGAAAAGTGCAGCAAAGAGAAAGGTGCAGACCTAGCTGTTGGGTCCAGGGCCCTGAGCTGCTATCAATGTCAGGGTGGGACTGGGTTCCCCTACCGGCCCCAGAGGAGGCGGCGTACACGCACCTGGAGAGGGTTCCCAAGCCCAGCAAGGGGGCTACAGGCAGAGCAAATGCCCCAGCGATGGCAGAAGGACTTCTGTCTGTGGAAAGACCTCTTTGGACTTTTAGTGTGAGGCAAGCTGGGCCCCAGAAGGGTGGACTAAAGGTGGTGACCTGGCCGGAGTTACCAGGCAGAGAAACTGCCGTGGTGCTGGAGCGACCATGGATGGGGGACGCTAGCCCAGCGAGAGGGCTGTGATGCCATGCCTGGCTGCCGGGGGGCACCTAACGATGAGTAGATTCATTTATGATTGGCATCGTTGGCAGGATTGAGTTCCCCCTGTGATCCGTGAGGGAAGTCTCTCCAGCGGAGCACACTCCCTCTCAAAGCAGGGGGACCGGACATGATTGGTTGTAATTGCCAGCTGTGGGAGGGAGTGTGCAGCAGTGGTTAGTTAAGGGGCCTGGAAATAAGGACTGCTGGGTCTATTGGAGAGTGTCACTAGGAGCAGTGCATAAGATGAGGTGTCCTATCATGTTTACTCAGATCAGATTAGGACATAATAGAATGGCTGAAATAGTTTATTTTATTTGTATTGTATTATTTTGCAATTGTTAAGATCAGCATCTACTTAGCTCAGACTGAAGCATCTTATCTAATTTTTGAGATCTAAGTGTCTCCTCTTTGAGTGCGACGAGACAATTTAACACATTGTGACAAAGAATTTTCATTGCCACTTGTTATGATTTCAAGAAACAAACTGGTTTAGTTTGAATAGGATTTTCGGTCAGAAACGGTTTCAATGAAATTTCCCCACCATCTCGATTCCTGGGCTCTATCTCTGCCTTTCGGGGGGGGGGGGGGGGAGTTGCTGTCTGTTAGAACTGGAGTCTGATTTGGATAGGGATCGAGACCTCTTCAATGTTTTTAATGAAGTAAATACTAATGGGAATTGTGTGATCATGGGAGATTTTAACTTCCCAGATATAGACTGGAGGACAAGTGCTAGTAATATAATAGGGCTCAGATTTTCCTAGATGTGATAGCTGATGGATTCCTTCACCAAGTAGTTCCTGAACCAACAAGAGGGGATGCCATTTTAGATTTGGTTTTGGTGAGTAGTGAGGATCTCTTAGAAGAAATGGTTGTAGGGGACAGCCTTCATTTGAGCGATCGTGAGCTAATTCAGTTTAAACTAAATGGAAGGGTAAACAAAAATAGATCTGTGACTAGGGTTTTTTTTTTCAAAAGGGCTAACTTTAAAAAATTAAGGAAATTAGTTAGGGAAGTGGATTGGACTGAAGGACTTGTGGAACAGATGGATCAGACTGAACAAGTTCCAAACCTCTCGGAGGCTCTTACCTTCTAAACAGGGACGTCAGTTTTCTAGTAAAATCAGGAAAAAGAAAGGAGAAAACTCAAAAGAGGTTCCTCCTGGCGCTCACGTACGTGACCCCTAATACTCTCTCAGTCCTCAAAGAGAGACCTCGAGAAGGAGACTTGCTGAAGGAAAGCTACAGGGGACTCAGAGGTTTCCCTGGTCCTGCGCCCCTGTCCTGCCTGGCTGATGTCAGCATCTCTCTGTGAGGTCACCACCTTTGACCAATAGGCGGAGGTCCTGCAAAAGGCCTTTGTGATGTCACTGTCACACCCACCCATCCCCTGCAGTGCTAATGTCCTGCCACAGGCCAGACCCTTTGGAGGTTTGAGCTACTCTCTGTGGATCACCCCACTCAATGAGTGTTCATTCTAGGAAGCAAGCCGGCTAGACAGTAAAACAGCAGAGGCTGCTCCCAATGCTACACTCGGTTTCTCAGAAATGAGTAGAATTTATGGGCAGAAGAGACAGTTAGAGCACCTAATCTGATCCCCTACATATCACAGGCCTTTCTGCACCATATGGGGCAGGCAGAGCTCTGCCTGGGCGCAGGGGGAATGGGATGGGGGTAGATCAAGGAAAGAGGGGAGGGGAATGGGTGTGAGGGAAAGAGCTCCTGTCCCAGATGAAGGAATTTGGGGGCAGAGGAAAGGACCCTGCTCCACAGAGAGGGGAGAGGGTTTCTGTGAGTGCCAGGGGGCTCCATTTCCCCTTCCACTAGCTCCCCATTTACAGAGAGCCAGAGCAGTACCTGCAGCAGAGAGCGGGAGTTGCTGGTGTCCTGGGAGGCACAGGCCCTGCAGCTCCTCGGGCACCTGGCGCAAGTGCCGCATGATACGGAGCTGGCGCATCACGTTGGCCGTGACGTCCTCCTGCTGCAAGGGAATGAGAACCTGTCTGAGACTCAGACGCCTCCGAGGAATCAGGGGGGATTAACGGCCCCTGGAACCAGCAGCATTTCCACCCAGCCTCTGCCCACCTCTGAGGGATGGATTTCCCCTCCTGACCCCCAGGATGGAGTCTTGTTGTCCTTCCTAGTGACCTCCAGTGGCAACCCCCTTCCTTGTACGGGGAGCTCCTGCCACTTCCCCCTCAGTGCCCCTGACAGCTGTTCCACCTCCAATCCACAGCTCAAGTTCTCAGACCCCTCTCCTCCAGCCCCATGCAGGTTGGGTAGGGAGGGGACTGTAGCGGAGGGGGGGAGGCAGGAGGGATTCTGGCAGCAGTGAAGTGGGATGTGGGGAGGTTGAGACCTTTCCCCAAGTCACCCCAGCCAGTAATGCTGAAGCCGCAGGATGGCAGCCCTGGTGAATGGGACGGATCGGCAGCCCCTGCTGACTAGGGTTACCATACGTCCGTTTTTTCCCGGACATGTCCTGCTTTTCGGCAATCAAACCCCCGTCCGGGGGAAATTGCCGAAAAGCCAAACATGTCCGGGAAAATGCTGGCCGGGTACTTCCTCTCCCGCGGCTGCTCTGCTCCGCTCCTCCCCTCTCAGACTTTAAGAGCCGAGCTGCCCGAGCCAGCGCTACTTGCTTCGGGCAGCACCCCCCCTTCCTCCAGACCCCGAGCCGCTGGCCAGGCACTTCCCTTCCCGGGCTCCAGCTGAGCTGCTCCGCTCCTCCCCTCTCAGACTTTAAGAGCCGAGCTGCACGAGCCAGCGCTACCGGGTGGGCGCTTCCCCTCCTGTGCTCCAGCTGCGCTGGGGAAGTGCCGGCCGGGGGCGCAGGGTCTGGGGGCTGCACGGCAAACCGTGAAGCCGGTAGCGCTGTGGCAGCCCTCTCCCCATGGCTGGGAGTGGGAGGGAGGAGGGGGCAGAGTTAGGGCGGGGAAGGAGCGGAGTTGGGGCGGGGCTAGGGGTGGGAAAATGGGCGGGGCCAGGGCCCGTGGAGGGTCCTCTTTTTTTATTTATTAGACATGGTAACCCTACTGCTGACTGAATCCTCCTGTTCTCTCCAGAACGGGTCCAGCCTTGCCAGCAGCAGGGCAAGCGTCCCCTGCCCATGTGCCTCAGCCCTGCCTGGTCAGACGCCATCACCCGTCAGTCCTTGGCCTCCCAGGCTGCCAGTGATGGGAGCAACTCTGGGTGGTGGCTCGGGTGACACAGACACCAGACCACTAGGAATTGGGTGCGGCCCTGTGGGACAGGAGAGTCTCGCAGAGGGCACTTGGGGGACTCTCCTGCCCTTCCCAAGAGCGATAGCACCCTGTCCTAAGAACATAAGTCTGGGATGAGGCAAAGCTTGTCATTAATTAGCCTGGCTAAAGAGCTGGCTGGAGCTGCTCCGGGGACAAGCTGGCTCGCTCCTGCTCATGGAGGTGAATTCATCTCCCTTCCCAGGAGCACCTGCTCTCCCTTTCATTCCCCACCAGGCTTCTTGTGCCAGGCCAGCGAATGGCCACAGGATGGGAATGAGGCCTGGGCCGCGCCCCAATCTCCTGAGTCTAATGCAGCTGCTCACCTTGTCCCCCATCAGCTGCTGGGTTTCCCCCAGGAGGGAGTAGGTGACAGGGAGAGAGACACACACACACACATTTGTCCTTCTGGTTGCAGGGCTTGTGTCCTTCCAATCCCATTGGTGGCTGCACAGTGGGCAGAGTCCTCGCTGCGTGCCCGGCCCAACAGAATTGCAGGGCGTGGTGTGGAACACAGAAAGAGATAGAGAGACTCATCCTCCAGCCGGGGTCAATCTGAGAGAAATTGGCTGGGGTCCCAGTCTCACTCTTCTAGCGGGTGCCATTTCCCAGCTGGGTTCCTTACTCCTCTGGTGCAGCAGCAGCTGGTAGAGCCGGTAAACCCCCTCCCTGGCCTGCCGGCTGATGTCCTTGGCTGGGTCACTGACGGACAGAGCTAGCTGTGCCATGTGGTGACCCATCCTGGGGAATTCCACTGAGTTCTAATGGACGGGAGAGGGAGAGGGGACTCCATCAGCATTTTCCTGTCAGCTCCCAGTCCCCCCCGGGCCAGGACTCTCCTTCCCCTCAGCCCCTCTGCAGGGCCCTCCATGAGGACTTGCTTTCCCAGCTGCTCCAGGATGACAGGGAGGCATGAACCTGGAGCACAGTCCCCTTAAAAGCCCAGAGTCACCACTTAACTAGGACAAGAAGAACTTGACTCAAGCCAGGCTCACTCTCTGCTCTGACTCTGCCTCCCCAAGAGGAACACTCCTAACCCACAGCCCCTGCAGCAGCAGATCCTACAGCCCGTCGGAGCCAGATCACCTACGCCTGGAGTCAGGAAGCTGGGGTCAGAGGTCACTTACGTCAAACTCAGGGAGGGTGATGGTGAATCTGAGCAGGGCAGTGCTGCTCTTAACGGCCCTGGCTCTCTCTCGCGGCACCGTGGACACGATCTAGTAGTTAATGTGCTGTGGGGAAAGGAGGCATTGCACTGACTGCCCTGACCAAGGATGCCCACTTGGGGCCCGGCTAGGAGGACAGACTGGAAAATGGATCTAAGAGTGAAGGTAAAATTGTCCCCACCTCTCTCATCGGGCTCACCTCCAAGATGTACTGGAGCCTGTCGGTGTCTGGGGACTCTGCCAGCAGGTTCCCCAGCATGGCATCCAGGAGGTCTGGCAAGACCCTAGGCAGATCCTGAAAGCAAGGGAGAGCCATGGGTCAGAGTTAGGGAAAGTGGGGCTACACCTGCCACAGGATGGGAAGTGGGGTCTCTGGGAAACACTGGTGAGACCCCCAAACACATATCCTGGCCTCTCTCATTCACATCCCACTGCAGGCAATTAGCAAGGACTCATGGCAGGATGACAGCTGGCTCTTCAATCCATGACTTTAGCATGATCTACCTGCACTTGGGTGGTGTCCTTCTCCATGCCCAGGGTGAAGACGGCGTGCAGGGCAGCTCGGAGGAGGTGGGTCTCCAGCTCTGGCTCCACGGCAGGTGTCATAGTGCTGGCAAGAGAGAGGAGCCGGTATTAGACTGTGCAGTGCGGGGATGGGACTGGCACCAACACGCAGGTGAAACTGCAGGGAAATAGGCACAGGCTGGCGAGAATGGAAACTGAGGCACCGAGCCAGGGAATGACAAGGCCAAGGTTTCTCAGACAGACAGTGGCAGGGCAGGAATAGCCCCTGTTCCCTGGACCCTGCTGCCCCTCCTGTATCTGATCCTGGGAGTGAGCCTCTCCCCAAAGCCGTTGCAATGTTACTGGAGTGAAAAGAACAGCCCAGCCAGGAGAGAGTGACCCTTCCCCGCACCTCTGCCAGAGGAGCCACCCTTGGGCGGTGACCTGGGAGTGGGAGGGGCAGTGACTCCCAGCCCTGCGCCTGAGTTTCCTATTGACCTGTGGGACTTTGGGTAAGTTGCTCCCCGCTCTAGGCTCTGTCCCCAGCAGTCAAATGGGGATTTCATACTTTCCCACTATTGGAAAGTGCTGGGAGAATCCCCCAGCAAAAGCTGCTCTGACAGTGCTAAGCAGCATCTGACCATTAGAGGTCGGAGCGCACTGCCCAGGAGAAGGAGTGTTTGGTTCTGGGCTGTTGGAGTACGGGCTTGCAACCATCTGTGCACACATATTATACTAATTGCATCTAGACCACATCTCCCTAGTTTGTTTGTGAGAATGTCCTTATTAACACCAAGATGGATCACATCTACTGTTTACTTCACTAGGCCCGTAACCCTGCCAAAGAAGGAGCTAGGATTGGTTTGGAATGATTTGTTCTTGACAAGTCCATGCTCACTAGTCCTAAGAACCAAATTGTCCTGTAGGTGCTGACAAACTGATTGTTTAATAAGGGGTTCCAGTATCTTTCCAGGTATGTTAATGGATGGGAAGACGTTCTTTTTCAGGGATCTCTGATGAGAACTGGGGCACAGCACTTAGTTTGTTGAGGCCATAAAATGGAGACAGGCACCTCTTCTCTTCTCCCAGCACCCCAGATACCTAAAAGGGTGGGACTCACATCCCTCAATGGGCTTAAAAAAGACAATGGTTACAATGTGGCCCCAACCATTTCTGGTTTCTGCAGACTAGATGTTTTAGCAAAGTTTAGAATTCCTTGGTGCTCAACACCGTGAAACTCCCCTTTCTCCTTCACAAAGGGCTTTAACGCCCCTTATCTCACCCAGGCTCTCGACTGCCCAAAGTTGGAGAATTGTCCCTGTTCCCACTGCAGAGCACCCCCCACGACACACACACAGAGTCCTCCTGGTGGTGGGAGGGGAACAGAGGAAAGGACAGAAGACTTAAGAGATGAAGAGAAAGGAGGAAGGGATGGAGGAAAAGGTAAAACAAAAAGAACAAACCCTAATGTCCCCAGTGATTCTAAGGGACAAAATCCCAGGTGAGGAATAAAATTCGACCACCTTAAGCTAGTGTTTTCCATGCCTAGAATTCAGCTGGCGCCAGATGCATCAGACTGAACAGGTTCCAAACCTCTCGGAGGCTCTTACCTTCTAAACAGGGACGTCTGTTTTCTAGTAAAATCAGGAAAAAGAAAAGAGAAAACTCAAAAGAGGTTCCTCCTGGCGCTCATGTACATGAACCTAAATACTCTCTCAGTCCTCAAAGAGAGACCTCGAGAAGGAGACTTGCTGAAGCAAAGCTACAGGGGACTCTGAGGTTTCCCTGGCCCTGCGCCCCTGTCCTGCCTGGCTGATGTCAGCATCTCTCTGTGAGATCACCACCTCCCCAGCACCTTTGACCAATAGGCTGAGGTCCTGCAAAAGGCCTTTGTGATGTCACTGCCACACCCACTCCTCCCCTGCAGTGTTAATGTCCTGCCACAGGGCAGACACTTTGGAGGTTTGAGCTACACAAAGAGGAGATACTTAGATCTCAAAAATTAGATAAGATGTTTCAGTCTGAGCTAAGTAGGTGCTGCTTTTAACAATTGCAACATAATAAAATACAAATAAAATAGACTATTTCAGCCATTCTATTATGTCCTAATCTGATCTGAGTAAACAGGATAGGACACCTCATCTTATGCACTGCTCCTAGTGACACTCTCCAATAGATCCCCATTCTCCACCTGCCGGGAGGTAAATAGGGTGGATTGTTATCCCTACTTGAAAGAGGGAGAAGCTGAGGCTGAGAAAGGAGAATTGACTTGTCTTAGGTCACACAGCCAGTCCGTGGCAGAGTTGGGAATAGGACCCAAGAGCCCTGATTTTCAAACTAACCATCGGATCTTGAATTTCAGACATTGAATGACCTGAATAAAGTGCTCTCAAGTGAGTTCCAGACCAGCAAGAGTTCATAGTAATTATTCAGCAAGTATTTTAGGAGAACTGGAATGTTAGAGAAAATAATGAACTGCAGAGACGCAGCAAAATTTGTCGAACATATGACTGGTTATGACTATTTACTTGGTCTTAAAAGAAAACAACAGGGACCTGAGTCTCCTCCCTGTCAATAACCCCCTGCTCAGCCAATCAGGGTAGAGACCGAGGGGCGGGAGGATGAGGGTTCTCACCAGAGAGCCCAAAGGATGGCCCAGGTCACCGCTGGGGATCACTGTCTGAGCACTATTTCAGCCCCACATTTTTCGGTGGACCTCCCACAATGGGAGTTGTAGAGCAACCCCCATGACACACACACACCCCTCCTGGTGGTGGGAGGGGAACAGGGAAAGGACAAAAGAAGTAAGAGATGAAAAGAAAGGAGGGAGGGATAGAGGAAAAGGTAAAAGAAAAAGGACAAACCTTAATGTCCCCAGAGATTCTAAGGGACAAAATCCCAGGTGGGGAATAAAATTTGGCCACCTTAAGCTAGTGTTTTCCATGCCTAAAATTCAGCTGGAGCCAGATGCAGCAGACTGAACAGGTTCCAAACCTCTCGGAGGCTCTTACCTTCTAAACAGGGACGTCAGATTTCTAATGAAATCAGGAAAAAGAAAGGAGAAAACTCAAAAGAGGTTCCTCCTGGTGCTCACATACACGAACCCAAATACTCTCTCAGACCTCAAAGAGAGATCTCGAGAGGAGACTTGCTGAAGCAAAGCCACAGGGGTCTCTGAGGTTTCCTTGGCCCTGCGCCCCTGTCCTGCCTGGCTGATGTCAGCATCCCTCTGTGAGGTCATCACCTCCCCTGCACCTTTGGCCAATAGGCCGAGGTCCTGCAAAAGGCCTTTGTGATGTCACTGCCACACCCACCCCTCCCCTGCAGTGTTAATGTCCTGCCACAGGGCAGACACTTTGGAGGTTTGAGCTACTCTCTGGGGATCACCCCGCTCAATGAGTGTTCATTCTAGGAAGCAAGCCGGCTAGACAGTAAAACATCACAAGCTGCTCCCAATGCTACACTCGGTTTCTCAGAAATGAGTAGACTTTATGGCCAGAAGAGACAGTTAGAGCATCTAATCTGACCCCCTGCATATCACAGGCCTCCTGTCTATCACAATAGCTACTTTTGGGGCAAACACATTCCGGAAAGGCATCTAGTCTTTATTAATGACATCAAGAGATGGAGAATCCACCACTTTCCTTGGTAGCTTCTTCCTGTGTTCAATCATCCTCGCTGTTGAATATTTGTGCCTTATTTGTCATAGGAATTTGTCTCTTTTCACCTTCCAGCCATTGGGTCTTGTTCTGCCTTTCTCTGCTAGACTAGAGAGCCCTTTAATCCCCAGTATTTTCTCTCCATTAAGGCACATCAACACTTCAATGAAGTCCCCTTCAATCTTCTTTTGATAAGCTAAACAGGTTGAGCTCTTTCAATAGCTCACTAGAAGGCATTTTTCTCCAGCCCTCAGAACATTTGGTGGCTCTTTGCTGCCTCAGCTCCAATTTCTAGGACCATCTTTTTCAAAGGAGGACACCAACACTGGAGGCAGTATTCCAATAGCAGTCTCACTGCTGCTGTGTCACCTCCCTATCCTACTCACGGCTCTGCTCCTTCGTCTAATGATGGCTTTAGCCCTGTTCACCACAGCATCACACTGGGAGCTCATGTTGAGTGGCTTCTCCACTCTGGCCCCTAAATCCTTTTCAGAGTCACTGCTTTCCTGGATACACGTCCCCATTCTGGAGGTGTGGCCGGCGTGCCTTGTTGCCACGCATAGGACCTTGCATTGGGCTCTGCTCAAACTTGTTTTCTTTGAATGGGTCCAGCTGGCCGAATGAGCCAGATCGCTCTGTATCACTGCCCTCTCCCCATCAGGAATTACCACTCTGCCTGTATTTTGTCACCCCCCAATCTTATCCGCAGTGATTGTATGTTTTCTCCCAATTCATTGATAACAATTATTTTAAAAAATTAGTCCTTGAGAGCTTCTTCAGACCCTTAGTACCCAGGACCTGCTCCCCACATCACAGTGAGAAATGCTGTCCAGCCCTGCTGGTACATAGGGGATAAGCACAGAACAAACGTACCTTTAGGAGCTGTGTTGTCCATAGGCTCTGAACAACATGTGGGGGTCAGCAGATTACAAACGCACGACAGACCTGTAGTGTAGACAGGTCCCAACTGTGTCTCGGTTTCCCACCCTGTAAAATGGGGAGAACAAACAAAACCTTGATTAGCTCCATTTGATAGCTGGGGAAACCGAGGCACCCAGCGGTGCAGAGACTCGCTCATGGTCCCAAAGCCAGGAATAGAAAACAGTAGATCTGATAGCCAGGCCTGGGACCTAACCCTGGTTTTCCTGGCCTTGCTGCTCTAAGTTTAGTCACAGCCTCCATGTCTTTTCCCCCGTGTCCCTTAACCCCACGTCACTGCAGAAGAGAGATTTTCTGGTAGCCAGCTGGCTCTCCTGCATGTGGATGTCGTTCCAAAAGACATGCTCTGGCTCAGTCCCATGCTATGGTTGGCTGAAGGAACCACTTGGTCACATTCTAGGCCCTGAGTTATACAGGAGGGGCGACTAGATGCACATAATGGTCCTTTCTGACCTGAACCTCTATCAATCGCTACATTTTCTGCTGCTAGGAAGAGAACTCTGGACCTATTTTCTCTCATTCACTTTCAGTCGGAATAATTTCAATCCAGGCCAAAGGATTTCCTCTTCCATTGTGTCTTCAGCACCTTTGCGAGCAACCAGTTACTGTTACCCACAGGTTTCCAGTTTCAACCTGTCCCAGGGTGAGATGGCCAGGAAAGGGGTTGGAGCTCAACTGCACCTGGCCCAGGTGATGCAGCTCCCTAGGGTGAAGGGAATAAGTGTGGGGGTCACGTGACAAGACGCAGCCTGTGATTAGGACCCAGGCCTGCTGAGAGATAGAAGGGCAGCCTGTGCTCAGCCAGGAGAGAGACCCCAAGGGAAGCAGGCATGGGAGGGGCTTGGAGAGTCCTTTAAAGGTCAGGGACAAGCTGGGAAGGGGCCAGGTTGAGCACTAAGGACCACGCCCTAGGAGGGAAAGACAGGGCAGTTTAGGAGATGGGGCAGATAGTCCAGTTGGTTTCGGCTCCCAGGACCAGACACCCAGAGGTGAAGGTGATTGTCGGGGCTTCTGTCCTTCTTCCCCAGTGTAGATTTGATAGTGGAGAAGACTGATGCTGTAAGGGGGAAGTGAGTTACCCCAAGGTCACCCAGTGAGTTTATATCACGAATGCATACTCGGAAGGATCCAATAGAAACATGGATTTTCCAGTCTCTTCTTTCTAGGAGTCCCCAGGGCTAAGGTAAAACCCCTGCTGCCCCTCCCCATTCTGCTCCCCTCCAAGATGTGCTGGAGTTTGTCTGTGCTGGGGGGTGCTGTCAGCAGGATCGAGAGCTCGTCATCCATGTTCTCGGCGCAGGCCTTGCTCAGAGCCTGCCAGCGGAGGGAGACCAGGGGTCAGGAGCCTGCATTAGCACCCGTGTGCCATTGATCAGGAGCTGGCTGAGGTAAGTGCCGCCTGGCTGGAGCTCGCACCCAGAAACCCTGCCCCAGGTTGGAACCCCCTCCCACACCCAAATTCCCTCCCAGACCTCACACCCGGCACCCCAACCTCCTGCCCCAGGTCAGAATCCCCTCCTGTACCCTAATCCCTCCCAGACCCCACACCCCCACCCGTAGGGTTACCATACGTCCGGATTTTCCCGGGCATGTCCGGGAAAATCGGGAGGTCAGCCGGCCCGCGGGGAGCCGGTCAGCCGGGCTGGCGGGGAGCCGGGTCGGCCGGGCCCGCGGGGAGCCGGGCCGGCGGGGAGCCGGGTCGGCCGGGCCCGCGGGGAGCCGGGTCGGCCGGGCCCGCGGGGAGCCGGGCCGGCGGGGAGCCGGGCTGGCGGGGAGCCAGGTCCGCCGGGCCCGCGGGGAGCCGGGTCCGCCGGGCCCGCGGGGAGCCGGTCAGCTGGGCCGGCGGGGAGCCGGGCCCGCGCGGGGCCGGGAGCCGGGGGGGTGCGCCGGGCCGCCGGGGGCCGGCAGTGCTGGGCAGGCCGGGGGTGGTCGGCCGGGGCCAGCACCCCAGGGCCCGAGCTGACCCAGGCTGGAAACGCCGGGGGGCCAGCCTGGGCCGCGCCTCCTCCCCCCACACCCCCCTTACCTGCTTCAGGCTTCCCGCGAATCAAATATTCGCGGGAAGCAGGGGAGGGGGCGGAGACTTTGGGGAGGGGGCGGGGTTGGGCAGGGCTGGGGGCGGGGCTGGGGGCGGGGCCGTGGAGTGTCCTCCATTTGGAGGCACAAAATATGGTAACCCTACCCCAGCATGGACTGATTGGGAAGTCTTGGATCTGATCGCTGTGTGGGGCGATGAGTCCGTGCTTTCCGAGCTGTGCTCCAAAAGACGGAATGCAAAGATCTACGAGAAGATCTCTAAAGCCATGGCAGAGAGAGGATACAGCCGGGATGCAACGCAGTGCCGCGTGAAAATCAAGGAGCTGAGACAAGGCTACCAGAAGACCAAAGAGGCAAATGGACGCTCCAGATCCCATCCCCAGACATCCCGTTTCTACGAGGCACTGCATTCCATCCTAGGTGCGGCCGCCACCACTACCCCACCACTGACCGTGGACTCTGAGGACGGGATATTGTCCACGCCCGCTTCCTCTGAGATGGTAGTGGACGGGGAAGAAGAGGAAGGAGATGAGGAGAATGAGGCAGTCGACAGCGCTTACAACGCTGATTTCCCAGACAGCCAGGATCTCTTCATCACCCTCACAGAGATCCCCTACCAACCGTCCCCAGCCGTTAACCCGGACCCAGAATCAGGGGAAGGATCAGCCGGTAAGTGGTTTAAACATGTAAACATTTATTTATAAAAGAATATAAATATTAACTGTGGCTTTTTCATGATTAGACTGTCCTAGGCACTTAAAGTTCTAGTCTTTGGCAGTGCAACTGCTGCAAAAAAATCTAACAATGTCCGGTAAATCTTGATTGGTTTGCCCTAGGCGCTGTACTGTTTAGCCCTTGCCAGTGCAGCTACAGGAAAATTCGGTCAATATATCCGGGGATAGAGCAGAAATCCTCATGGGACATCTCCATGAAGCTCTCCTGGAGGTAATTGGAAAGCCTTTGCATGAGGTTCCTTGGGAGAGCGGCCTTGTTGTGTCCTCTGTAGTAGGAAACGTTTCCGCGCCAGGCTACCATCAAGTACTCCGGGATCATTGCCTTGCACAGCATGGCGGCATACGGCCCTGGTCTTTGGAGGATTTCCCGAAGCATGCGTTCTTTCTCGCTGTCAGAAATACGCATCAGAGTGATGTCGGTCATGGTCACCTGCTTTGAATTAGGGCAATGTTAGTATTGGGACTGCTTCCCTGTTCCTTTACAGAACTGTAACCGCCGGTTTACAGCCATGCAGTGGAGGCGGGAGAGGGGCAGCATAGAGGGATCTTTCCTGGGGACAGCCGTGAGGGGGTGGGACAGGGGCAGAGTTCATGCTTGCCGGATTGCTGGCAGCAGGAACTGGCCAACGCTAGGAGCATTGCTTTGAACGTGAAAGTAGGGCAGTGCTATTATGAAAGTTTTAAGCTGCCACAAGTCTATGGCTTACCATGTCAGCCCGCTACCCAAATTCTGCTGTGCTGTTCCGATTCTGTGATCTGCACTGCAGGACCCCAGGGACTGAATGCGAAGGCCAAAAATTCGACCTTGTCCTGAGTGCGCATGTGATAGGTGCTGTGAATGGTCTTTTTCACAGAGAAAGACTATTTTCATTGTTCACTCAAAATTTTATCTTTCTGAGGAATTCACTCCCTTTTTCCCATCCCACAGCTGTGGCTATCTCCCGACCTACCCTGTCATCAGACTCCCAGAGGCTGTCGCAGATTAGGCGTAGACGGAAAAGGACACGGGATGACATGTTCTCTGAACTTATGGGCTGCTCCCGTGCCGAGTCAACACTGCAGAGTCAGTGGAGGGAGAACTTGTCCCAAATGCACCGATCACACATAGAACGGGAGGAGAGGTGGCGGCAGGAAGACCAGCAGGCGACTCAAACACTGCTTGGACTAATGAGGGAGCAAACGGACATGCTCCGGCGCCTTGTGGATGTTCTGCAGGACCGGAGGCAGGAGGACAGAGCCCCGCTGCAGTCTCTCTGTAACCACCGTCCCCCGCCACAAAGTCCCATACCCCCCTCACCGAAAGTACCAAGAAGGAGGGGCTGCAGAGCCCGTGAAAACTGTCACTCTACCCCTGCAGACTGCTCAAGTGGCAGAAGGCTGTAATTCCCCAAAATTTGATAAGTCCTTTCCTTCCCGCATCACCCAAGCCCCCATCCCAGTTTCATTGTTCATTTACTAATAAAAAATACATTTCTGTTAATTGCTGTTTCCATCATGTTTTTTTTAAGAGGACAGTCTGTTTTAAGGGGAGGAAAGGTGGTTGGTACAGACACGGGGGCAGGTTCAGCAGCAGGGCACACACACAGTGCAGTCACTAGGCACCCTGGTCAGTCTGGGAGGTGGTTTTCATTGTCTGTGGGGGGCGGGGGGCTATGAGACTTTGTGGCGGGGGAGGGCGGTTACAGATCTTATGCAGCGGTCCTTATCCTGGATCACAGAGTCACGCAGCAGGGAATCTGTAACCGTCTTCCCCCTGCCACAAAGTCACATAGCCCCCACACACAGAGTCCCGAACAGGAGGGGTGGCAGGCTCCGTTCAAACAATCAGTCCGCCAGTGCGGACCACTGTAGAAGAAGGAACCTGGCATTCCTCCAGTTTAGAAGTGTCCTTTGCATGAGTACTGTACACCCGCTCCCCACCACAGTCTGCGTCCCAGTTTCAACACTTTACCGCGAAAACAGTAATAAATAAAACATTGTTCATTAACAAATTTTCAGTGATTTTATTTTTAAACGTGTGTTGGAAGGGGGGGGGAAGGGGGTGAACGGGGTATGAAACTGGAGAGGATTGTGAACAGTCACTGGGTAAAGAAACGGGGGCAGGTTCAGCTTCTCTGTAAACCAACAAAATTGTCACAGGTTACCCTGCTCACTCAGGAACCTAGCTTTCAAAGCCTCCCGGATGCACAGCGCGTCCCGCTGGGCTCTTCTAATCGCACGGCTGTCTGGCTGGGCGTAATCAGCAGCCAGGCAATTTGCCTCAACCTCCCACCCCGCCATAAAGGTCTCCCCCTTGCTCTCACAGAGATTGTGGAGCACACAGCAAGCTGCAATAACAATGGGGATATTGGTTTCGCTGAGATCGGAGCGAGTCAATAAGCTTCTCCATCTCCCCTTGAGACGTCCAAAAGCACACTCCACCACCATTCTGCACTTGCTCAGACGGTAGTTGCAGAGTTCCTTTTCACTGTCCAGGGTGCCTGTATAGGGCTTCATGAGCCATGGCATTAGCGGGTAGGCTGGGTCCCCGAGGATCACTATAGGCATCTCCACATCCCCAACAGTTATTTTGTGGTCTGGGAAGTAAGTACCTTCCTGCAGCCGTCTAAACAGACCAGAGTTCCTGAAAACACGAGCGTCATGAACCTTGCCCGGCCATCCGACGTAGATGTTGGTAAAACGTCCCCTGTGGTCCACCAGTGCTTGCAGCACCATGGAAAAGTAGCCCTTTTGATTAATGTACTGGCTGGCCTGGTGGTCCGGTCCCAAGATAGGGATGTGAGTTCCATCTATGGCCCCACCGCAGTTTGGGAATCCCATCGCTGCGAAGCCATCTATGATCACCTCCACGTTTCCCAGGGTCACTATCTTTGACAGCAGTACATCAACGATTGCCTTGGCTACTTGCATCACAACAACCCCCACGGTAGATTTGCCCACGCCAAAGTGGTTTGCGACTGACCGGTAGCTGTCTGGCGTGGCAAGTTTCCAGAGGGCTATGGCCACTCGCTTCTGGACAGTCAGGGCTGCTCGCATCCGGGTGTCATTGCGCTTCAGGGCAGGGGACAGCAACTCACAAAGTTCAAGGAAAGTTCCCTTCCGCATGCGAAAGTTTCTCAGCCACTGGGATTCATCCCAGACCTGCAGCACTATGCGGTCCCACCAGTCAGTGCTTGTTTCACGTGCCCAGAATCGCCGTTCCACGGCATCAACATGACCCATTACCACCATGATGTCCACGGCGCGGGGTCCCGTGCTTTGTGACAGGTCTGTGCCACTCTCAGACTTCATGTCCTCATCGCGCTGCCGTAGCCTCCCCGCCCGATTTCTCAGCATCTGCCTCTGGAAAAGGTGGCTGATAAGGTGCGAGGTGTTGACAACGGCCACAACTGCAGCGATGGTCGCAGCGGGCTCCATGCTCACAGTGCTGTGGCGCCCGCGCTGTCACTCAGCAGAAAAGTGCGCGAACTGATTGCCCGCCGGCACTTTCAGGGAGGGAGGGTGGGAGTGACGGTTGGATGACGACAGTTACCCAAAACCACCCTCGACACATTTTTTGCCCCAGCAGGCATTAGGGGCTCGACCCAGAATTCCAATGGGCAGCGGGGACTGCGGGAACTGTGGGATAGCTGCCCACAGTGCACCGCTTCCAATGTCGACGCTTGCCCCGTTAGTGTGGACTCACACAGTCGAATTACTGTCCTTAGTGTGGAAACACACGTTCGACTTTGTAATATCGATTCCACATATTCGATTTAAGTGACATCGAAGTACTCTCGTAGTGTAGACATACCCTAACTGTTTACCATCAAGGTTTCTGTGTAAGTAGAGGGGCAGTGATTTTAATGGGTCACCCATTGGGATAACTGTGATCCATT
This sequence comes from Chrysemys picta bellii, assembly GCF_011386835.1. Classification (NCBI taxonomy): domain Eukaryota; kingdom Metazoa; phylum Chordata; order Testudines; family Emydidae; genus Chrysemys; species Chrysemys picta. The sequence goes on along the minus strand of NC_088800.1, from coordinate 34,070,254 downwards.
TTGCTATTTGGTTTTATATTTACTGGCAAGTCTCCAGATGCCATGGCCATGGATGCAGGAGCAGCTTTTAGAGAAATACATTCCCCATGATTGTCAGTCTGTGATTAAAGGAGGCCTGGGATTAGTCAGAAGTAATTTGTCTTGGCAGTTTGGGGAAGTTCACATAGTTCCTGTTTACATTACACCTGGCTCATACCAATGCAGTGAGCTACTTGCTTTCATTATCACTACATACATTACCCAGCTGGAAAGAATGTGGTTCTTAAAATCAAGGCGGATCCCACAGTAATCCAACTGATGTGGAGAGTGCAGGCTGCAGAGAGTTAAAGTATGAACTGACACACAAAAATGCCACAATTAAAATACATGCATCTACCTTACATGCAGTCGTGCTCACAGAAATTGTAAGGGATTTCATTTCACTTGCCTCGTCAATTTTTTTTACCTCACTTTTATTGGAAGCACAGAGGTTCTTCAGCATCTGTCAATCATCTTTCTGCTAGGGCTATCATTCTCTCCACCCACAGATAATCCATGCTTGAGATCTAGGTTGCAATGTACCAGGAATATCCTGCATTCCTTAGAAAAGCCCTGGATGATAATACTACCTGGTTTAGCTAAGCATTTGAAATCACAGTTTTAAGGTGCAATAAGTTATTTCTACAGTGGAATGGTCTAAGGTAAGGTAAAATTTTCCAAAAAGCCTAAATGACATAGACTTCTAAACCCCATTGAAAGACAGTAGGATTTAGGCTCCTAAGTCACTCAGTTTGCAGCAGAGATTTTATCCCTAGTGATTTTGTTACTTGCTGCACATGGCAAAATTATTCATTGCAAAAAAATAAATGAAAATGTAGCTCCTTTTCTGGCTTATAATCTGGCTTATAACAATAATTTGATTTGATAATTTGATCCTGTTTTCTGCTAATACATTTGTTATTTCCTAATGGTTCTGTAGTAAAACGATCGCCAAGGGGTTAACTGGGTTACTCAGAGTATTATGGGTTGGAGCCATGCTCCATTACTCCCTTACTCCCTGTTTAGTTAACTACTTTGTTTATGTACTTGAATAAAGCAGCATGTTCCCAGTCTACTGTAAGTAGAGTGTGGTTCCTGTGCACTGAGTGGTCGGTCCCTTTACAAAAGGTTTGCCATTTATGCCCACGTGTTGTTCATATATTGTTTGCAGTGTGTAATTTTCACCTCAGTGACATGGTAATTGTTTGCTCCCGGATAGGTTTAAAAAATGTGTCACACAGAAACCAACCAACCAACAAAGAACATCAATGTACTCTGGGACATATTTTTGCACAAATATGTATTTGTGATAAAGTTAGTTGGGATTTGCCAGTGTTTTCAAAACACCTACAAAGAATAAAGAACAATAATGTAACATGCCTGGTCTATTGTACAGGACATTGGACTGGGACTCTGAAGACCTGGGCTCTATTCCCAGCTTGCCCCATGGCCAGCTTGTGAGTGTGACCTTGGGCAAGTTGCTTTCTCTGTGTGTGTGCCCATTTTCTCTCCCTCCCTTTGCCTGTTTTCCTGATTTATAGGGCAGGCTCTTCGGCTCAGGTACTGTCTATGTGTTTGTCCAGCCCCAAGCACGAGTCCCTAGTCTCTGTTAATAACAACTTCCCTAACCAAACCCCAGAGAGGCCTGCGCAACTGCTGAGAAAGCTTCTGAGAGAAAACCCCAAGGGCTGATTGTTATCATGAGCTGGTAATTGCAGAGAAAGCAGCAGACTAGCTTACTCTTAAAAAAGCATGTTGGCCTATTTCTCCCTCTCCTCTCATTTTGAACTATTTGAACTGATTCAGTGAAGCACATATGCTCTACGGTCTCCTACAGAAATGAAGAGAGAGTGTATAACCAGGGCTGGATTAATCTTTTGTGGGCCTGATGCCAAACATATTTGTGGGCCCCCATGGAGGCAATGGTGCTTGGCATGGGGAGGTCAATCCCCAGAGCAAGGGGCCAGCCAGAGGCAATGGGGCATGGCATGGCATAGCAGGGGTGGCCCCGCTCCGTCCAGCCCAGTGCGAGGGCACTATTTACAAACCAGCAGTTGCCAGATGCATAGTGGCCCACCCGGCACTGTGCAGCCAGCATGCCCTTCCCCTCGGGGGTGGGCCCATGCTATGCCACACAGCCTCCCCTCCCATCCAACGTCCCCCCAACTTCCTATGGCCAGAGCCTCCCAGACTCACTATGCCCAGCACCCCCGCCACCCCACCCCACCCCACAAATGTACAGCGCCCTGCACAACACTACTCCTGCCCACAGCCCCACCACAACTGTCCAGCACCCCCCCACAGAACTCCAACTCCCTAGTGCCCCTACATACACTTTCCCCGCTCCCTCACAGCCATCCCCCGCACACACACACCCAGAGACCCACTCCCCCATGCCCTGCCTCTGCACTGCACTCACCTGCTCTGCTGGGAGGTGTATGCGTCTGCTGGGCTGAGATGGCAGCGCAGCCAGGGCTGATCCCAGGGTAGGGAATTGCTCTGGCCCCCTGGGAGTGACGCGATAAGCCAGGGCCTGCCCTGGCTGGGCTCCCTCAAACTGCACTTGCCTGGAGGGGCCCAGCCAAGCCCCCCTGTTTCCCCCACCCCCACCTGGCTGAGACTGGCTGGGTTTCTGCACCAGTTCCAGGTGGCTCACCTCCCGGGCCCCACAGGTGGTGGGAAGCAGAGACTGTCTGGAGCCGGAGGTACATTGGGGTCTGACCAGGGGGAAGAGAGAAGCGGGGGGAGGAAGTGGCCGAAGGCCAAGCTCGGCGGCTGCGGCTCTGGCACCCGGGCCCAACCCCCCCGAGCCCGGGCCTGTTGCAGAGACCCAGCAGCGTGCACGCTGCATCCAGCCCCTGGCCAATCGCGTCTGGGCTGGCTGCCCAGCTGGTGCAATCCCGCGGCGGCCCCGGGGCAGAGGCATCGGCAGCCCAGCCCCGTTCGTTCCCCTGCAGGACCCGAGCAGGACGGGGGGGCTGGGGCCTGCTGCCCCCACTCCGGGGCCGCCCACGGGATTGCACCACGGGATTGTGGAGGGAGGAGGAATGGCGAGCCTGGGGAAGAGGCGGGGATTTGGGGAGGAAGCCAATGGGGGAAGGAGGGGGCGGAGTCGGGGCGGGGAGGGGGGGGGCGGGGCGGAAGCGCTTCCGGGCTCCAGAGCATTTGCTTGTTTGTCCAGTGTTCCGACCTAACATTGATCGGGACGCGGGACAAACAAGCAAATATCGGGACAGTCCCGATAAAATCGGGACATCTGGTCACCCTAAGGCTGGGGCCCCTTATGAGCATGGGCCCGGCTCCATGGCACCACTAGCGCCATTGTAAACCTGGCACTGTCACACTTAAACACATAAGGTGGTTGGCAAAGACAGTATTGACAACCCCAGGAATCCAAAAATCAAGAGTCAGGCCGTCCAAAATGAAAGTGGCCTAAAAATCCATGAGATTTTGTAAAACAATAAATTTTGGGGGGTGGGGTTTCATCTCCTGGTTTTTGGACCTTTGGGGTACACTCAGGTCACATGTTCAATCTTTGTTCCACAACCATGAGTGTTAGAAACTTGTTTTTTAACAAAATATGAGTCTTACATGTGCACATGACTCCAGAAACTGGGGCTTTATGAAAACCACCAAATATCACAAGTACCCAAGATGAAATTGTGAGAGCCAGCAACACTGCAAAGATACAGTCTGGGAAAATAGTTTGTTTTTCAGCAATACATTTACCAAGAGATTGATAGCAATGAAGCCCTTTCTGTACAAAAATAGGTGGGCTATGTTATTGTTTCCACCAATTAGGAAATGGAATCTAGAGGCATAAATCAGCGTCCCCAAAGGCAAATAGATCACATATTTCCACAAAGGGGTCTTCTGATACGTTTGCATCATGGGAGTTTCTCTGCACAGGGCCTCACTCATTTCCTGCATTGTCTGGGAAGTTTTCATCATTGTAAATTCTCCTCTTTTTGGCTTTGTAGGCAAGATGGATATTAAACCAGGCCAGATTCTAAGGAGTAATGGAAAGATGCTTGAGCAATAGGACTATGAATTACTGTTCTTATATCTCTCTTCAAACATGAGTTAGTAAGAAAAGCCATTTGTTCATTAATATTCCAAGTGAAATACAAGGATAGACCTATCTCGGATAGACCTATGTGTGTTCCATTATTACTTTCAGTTCTTATTCAAGTTTCTTTTAAATAATAAGAGCCATAATTCTTCATGCAGCATATACTCACCCTATGTAAATCCCTGTAAAAGAGATAAACAGCATAGCTGGGCTCTAAAAAAAGGGGGAGGGGGCAGTATTTTGCAGTAGCTGGGACAGTGCATTTGTGCACTAATCTCTTATCTCAGATCACATGTGACAATAAATGTGGTGGTTTCAATTTTATCCATAGGCCAGCACACAGTTTGGCATGATTAACAATTTCTGTTTGGGAGAGACAGGCCTTGATGCGGCTGTGGAAAGAGGTACATGAAGTTTGCACCTCCCCACCTCTGTTTTATGTTTGACTCTATCATTAGTCTCTCACTTTCATAAGCACCAACCTCCACCCACAGCAATATAAACACCCCCAAAGTTACACTAAGATCTAGTTTTACCCAACAGATCCATAGACCCTTACATTAACCTGATGTCATGTGCAATGAGGGTTTACCTGCATTTCCAAACAACACCGCCCCCCCCCCCCCCCAAGTCGCTATATGCATTGGAAGTACACTTTCCACATGCTTTGCACTATTCGCTGTGGAGTTGGTCATGATTAACCAATTGCTCGGGTCAGCCACTGTCTGCTATTTTCATAACGACAGCCTTTGAAGCAATAAACATTCAACCTTCATTCGAGTGGCTGAGTCACTTAATTTCTGCTACTTGAAATAATTATGGCCTCGGAGCATACCACAGAAACACACGTCCCATTTGGCCATTATTAATAAAAAGTTGGGATGCACTCAACAGCTGCAGAGGCTGCTACGGTAAGTTCCTGTGGTTTTCCCCCTTTTGGACTGTAAGCTCTGCAGGGTAGAGACTCACTGACTACATGCCAACATAAATAGCACTGTGGCGCTGCCCCCTCTGACAGGGCCTCCCCTCGGTGTGCTGCTGGAAGACAAATAAATACACAAGTCACCACCACCAAACACAACCTTCTCAATAGAATTTAGAGGAGGAGCTCCCTGAATGGGTGTCTCAGATCTGATACTAGAGGGACTCAGAATAGACGAGCTGTAGGGGAATCAGGGTCCCCCCACCAACCCCGTAAGGCTAGATTCTGCCTAAGGGGGGAGATTTCGCCACCCTTGCTCACACTAAATAGCACCTCAAGTATTCAGGGGCTGATCTTATGAGGGGCTGAGTGACACCTACAAGGTACTGAGCCCCTCCAACTCCCACTCAACTTAACAAGGGATGGGGATGCTCAGCTGCTTTCAGTACAGGGCCCTAAGGTAATTATAATAAATAATAATAAAAAAAATAATAGCAGCAGCAGGAACTGGCCCTGATGTTTAGAGCAATTAACACCCACCATCTAATTAATTAATTACTTGGGTTACGCATACCCCTAATCAAGGAAGAATTTTAATATCAGAATGGAATCATAATATAGGGCCAGTCTGTCTGTGTACAGCAGCTGCACAAGGGAGTGCTCCTCTAGTCTATATGGGGTCTGATACGTGCACTTAAACTATGGAAGGGGTTCTAAGCAGGCGTGCATTGAGCGACAAAACTAACAACTGTCCTGTGTAGTTTGTTCTCTCTTATCCTCTCCTCTGAAGGACAGTGGAAGGGTGACAGCAACCAACTGGGCACATACACCAAGGATTGACACAGGGAGCTCCAAAGCTAAAAGCAGGAGCTGCTACAGCTTGAGCTAAAAAAAGCTAGCCCTCCCTAGCTGGGGGCTGGAACAACTCATATCCGACCGCTGCTGTGGATAGAGGATGAGGTGTTACATACACTCACCAGCGGATTACACAAGGACTGCCTTGTGCAGTTGTATTGAGACAATCCAGATCGCAGTGGAGGACACAACGGGAAAAGCAGGGACTGCACAACCTTCACACCCAATTCTCCTGAGAAAGTGGGGGTTGAAGGGAAGAGCCAGGCTCCCCCCACTTCCCAGCCCCCTGTGTATCTGTCAGGATGGAGAATTGAGAAAGGCAGCAGAATAATTTCAGAACAGATTCAATTGAAGTTTCTCACAAGGCATCATTAGCTTTTATAACTCAGGTGTATTCAAGTCATCACACAACTTTGCTGCTTCACAGAGCCTTTGCCAATACTAGCAGCTCTAACTTGATTCTAAATGAGCGGTTTCCATTCTAAACGCTAAGGGAGCATTTGGAGGTGGAGATTTATTGGGGTTCATTATTCTCAGCAGGGTTTCACCCACTGCATGACAGATACTGACAGTTTCCATAAACTATTTCAGAAGTGAGAGCAGACAGATTTTCATTTCACACATACTGTAAATGGGGGAGCACTTGTCCTAATGAATATTTTCACATTCTTAACTTCCTGTATAGAGCTGATGGTTTCGGGGTGGGGGTGGGTTGATTAGTTTTGTTGTTGTTTAAACATAGAATGCAATATGGAAATACCAAATATTGCATAAGCAGCATAGACATTTCCTCCTATCATACTGGGGTGAAATAAAAACCTAGACTTCAAAACCCTCCAGCACTTTTCCCCCACTGGGGCTGAGAGGGGGAGGTTCACATCCAAACAACCCCTGGATCCTCTATGGTTTTGGTTCCAGACTGGAAAGCACTTTTCTTTGGTTTCACTTTCTCTGAAGCCAACAATTTCACAAGAACTGCATCTCCCAGGGAAATGGCAGAAATTTCACAATAGCAGCTGATTTAATATTTTGGGTGGAAGCCACTCAAAACAACTCCTGAGATTTTGCCATCATCACATCTGACCCTACTCCTACCCCATTCTTGACCTTGTCTTGTGTCTGGAATCTAACCCACATCTGAACCCACATTCCTTTGCCTGCGCTCTCAAGAGACTCTTCCATGCTATTAGAGTTTGCCTCTAATTACAGTTGGGCAGCTCAGAACTCTACTCACCAATATCTTTGGATGGTCAGCAGGCTGTTTGCACCCACCACAAAACCCAACCTGAATTACTTCATAGTTGCGTTAGTCTTTAATGGTTGCAACCTGCAACTATTCTAATAATTTTCATAAGCAACAGCTCCATCATCATCCTCCACCACACTGAGAAGTGACCCATTGCCCATGATCACTGGAGCTGTAGCAGCCCAGAATTGCACCATTTCCCCAAGAGCCACAGAGTAACCAAGAGCCAACTGTTTCTTTGCCTTCCAACCCATGTCAATCCCTCTTTGTCCCAACCCATACATTAACATGTGTTCAAAAAACAAGCAAACAGAAATTCACAGGATGTTAGGTCAGTAAGGGTTGCAAAGGTGAATGCCTCTGTGGTCCTCTGCTCCTGCCACTCTGTCTCTTATCCCAGAGGAGCTGGGCAGAGTGTATGATGGCTCCATGAAAGCTGCCCTCCATCTGTCTCCTGCCCCTTTAGCCCTGGGCTCAGTTTACATAGATTGTCAAAACACAGATTGGCTGCATTCGTATGATTCAACAAAAGCTTGGTCTGTAGAGGTGCCGAGTGCTAGAGCTGGATGGAGCAGCTTTGGCTGAATCATATTCCATCAGAATGTGCAGTTCCGTTGAAATTGAAATGCTTTATAAAATTGGATCAGTTTTACCAGAAAAACAGGAACAAAATTTCCGATAATGCTGAAAAGTCACATGACAACATTTTCGGACCAAAACGTTTCAATTTTGTTTTGAAATAAAAAAAAAAAAGTTTATCATCCCTTAATACAATACAAAATTAAGAAAGTCACAATAGAAATGAAATGTTTCGATTATGTCAAAATGAAATGTTTTGATCAACACAAGGAATTTTGGGGGGAGTTTTCCTTCGTGGAGAATTTTGAAATTTTTGGTTTTCATTCCCATTTAGAACAAAGTCATTCCCATTTAGAAATCTGAGTGCCATTGTAGTGCACAGAAATCCACCAACATTTTCAGTTTTGGCATCATTTCCCCCACACCAAACTATTGAAGTGGAGAACATTTCAGAATGCAGCAAGCAAGGACTATACAGACTTTGCAATTTACCCCTCTTTGACTTAACTGCTGCAGGAACTATGAAAAGTTTGAAAGTTCCCTGTGGGTACATCTGCCTGTTTTACATATACACTAAGCAGATATAAATAGCTGTAGTAGCAACAGCTATTTCCAGAATGGATAGACCCATGCATGGTGATATTAATTTATGACAGCCAATGGGAAGAGAGGGAGACAGCATAATTAGCCCAAGTGAAATGTGAATCCCTCATCTGACTGAGTTGCACAGGAATCCTTCACGTAAGAAAGGCAGGACAATGTCTTGTAAGGAGAAGCTGCTTCTTACAGTGAGGTAAGATCAACAATTCTGTCTGGATTCCCAGAGCTCTTACATCACTGGCTCTTTAAATCTCAGTGAGCTGACGGAAAGGAAAATCCTAGTCATGCTTTGTTAACTATGGAAGTTTATGACTACTCCAGACAGTCTCCTCTTTTGAGTGCCATTTCAACAGTGATATCAAACACAAAACAAATACTCCCTTTGCTTTGATTTTCCCAATGCACTTATCCCAGAAGAAAAAGAAAAGTCCATGCTCCACATGTTTAATTTTTGCTTTTTTCTTTAAGTGCTGGTTGTACAACCACTCAGACGCAAACCCCAAAGGCTTGGTGTACAGGTTCAGGCACTGTAATACTGAGATGGCAGTCTTGGGAGAACAAGATCCTTCCTCAGATTTCCTCTATTTCCCATTTCCCTTCAGACCAGAAACCCCAAGAATAGCCACTATCATGTGATTAGAACAGGATTACTTGTTTCAGAGTAGCAGCCGTGTTAGTCTGTATCCGCAAAAAGAACAGGAGTACTTGTGGCACCTTGGAGACTAACAAATTTATTAGAGCATAAGCTTTCATGGGCTACAGCCCACTTCATCGGATGCATAGAATGGAACATATAGTGAGGAGATATATATACATACAGAGAACATGAAAAGGTAGGAGTTCCCCTACCAACTCTAAGAGGCTAATTAATTAACATGGCTCCTCCATGGCTGGGGCTCACCACCCCGCAAGCTGACACTCTGGCTCTCCGGTGCCTCTGGAAGGCGGCTCCTCCCTGCCGAGCCAGGGCACCGTTTTTTGGCGCCCCCAGGGTGGTTCTTAGGATTTATGGGGCCCTATGCAGTATTGTTAAACTGGTGCCCCTAGGCCCGATGGCAGCCTGAGCTTGCAGCCCGGCGGGGGTGCAGGGACAAGGCAGAAAGAACAACAAGATGCCTGGCCCACCTCACGGTGGTGGAGAGTCACAGTTCCCCGCAGAGACCCCTGTGCCCTCTCCCTCATGCAGAATGGACATGCAGAATGTACCTAATTAAAAGCACTAAACTTGGGAATAAAAAATGTCAGTCACAGGTTTTTTGATATGCCCTGAAGTTTGTCAGACATTTATTTGCAAAAACTTTGTAGTAAGGGCGAGTCAGCTGTCTTGCTGAATACAACATTAAATATTATGGAATACATGATGCAGCTCTTCTCTGTTTTACATTTTCTTAATCAGTATTTCTAAGCTGATTTTATATTTTAAATGTACTCTTAAGCCTTCATAAAGTAATCATTTCCAGATTACTACATATTTAACTCACTGAAACAGACATTATTTTAAATTAATCAGTCACAGAGGTTTAGTGTGTTCATAACAATGTTCATTGCTTTTAGAAAAAGGGAACACTAATTTACTGTGTGTGATCTCCATAACAATACACGTTTATGAAATTTCACCAACTTTAAAAAATATGTTTTCAAAGATTTTAGGCATAACAAAGGATTTTATATCTTACTAAGGTACTGATTTTGCTTAAAACTAGTTCATCAGATAGTCAGAAGTAAAGAAAGGGAAATTCTTTGTCCAGCTATCTGGAAGCAAAGGGCTGTTGCTTCCTTCAATGGGCGGGGAGGGGGTGAAGGGAGAAATGGATGGACAGAAAGGACAGGAAGACTTTGGAAGTAAGTTTTTTTTACTATAGTAATTAAAATGTGCATTTTAGATAAAGGTGGTCTTTTGAAGAATTTATTTAAAAAAAACATATGTCTGAAGATTCAAGCATTTAAGGCTGAAGATGATTGTGCATCTAAAAATTTATGAAAGGATTTTTTAGAGATGTGATTTTATAATCTTCACCAACTCACTAATGAAATATTTTTAAAGCAAATTTTAAACTAAGGTCCTGTAGACTGACATGTTCTGACTAAATATTACAGTCATGCACAACTGATTTTGTCAGTACATTCAGAAACTGACAGTAGATACCTGGGGGTTGGCAAATGCCTGTTAAATGTCTTCATTACCCCTTGAATGGCTCTTTAACAGTTTCAGTGTTGTGCTAATAGGTCTGGCAGGCTGGAGACTTTTTCTCTTTTAACTACTAGATCCCCTTCCCAGGAAGACTCGGAGCCTGCAGGAAGGGTCAGAACTGGGATAGGAAAACCAGTCGGGTGGACGCTAAGACCCAGTGGTGCCCCAAATTTTCAGGTGCCCTACCGAGCTGCCTATGCCTGAGGACGGCCCTGGGCGCCCCCAACCATTTGCTGCCCTAGGCATCTGCCTAGTTCACCTAGTGGTTGCACCAGCCCTGCTTCCACTCAGAACCTGGAAGTGCATGAAAGTGAAAAACACTGAAAGAGGAAGTTAACAGAATGTTTCCGACTCTCACAAAGGGTTTGAGGTTTTGGACAAAGGTTCTTATTTCAGTGTGTTCCTCATTCTTAGTATTATAGCAGTGCTTCGGTGTTCCCGCCAGGGATTCAGGCCCCATTGTGATAGGCACTGTACCAGAGTGTAGTAGAGACAGTTCCTGCCCCAAAGAGCTTACTGTCTTGGTTAGCCAAAAGGTGCAACAAGTGGAAGAAATAAAAACAGATGTGTGTGAAGGGGTGGACGGATGAGGCAATGGTAATAGGTGTATGTTTTTGAATAGACTAGCATGCGCTAGACAATGGCTCTCCTTCTACCTAGCTGTCAACAAGTGTTGCAGCAGAAATTAGTCTGAAGGAAGGTAAACCAAGAAGAAAGACAGTGCTGCCTGAGGTAGTCATACTGCTTACACATGTTGTGAGGGACATTCAGTTTAACCATTTCAACTTCAGAAGTCCAAGAAATGGAAATCCAGTTTAGTGTGGCTGTTGCTAATCTGTCAGGCCTGCATCTTCTGCTGTGCCCAGTCTCAGCCTGGTGTGTTGAGGTGGAAGGGGATGGTGATGGCATCAGGGAGCCAATGACATTTCCCTGATCCTGGGACCAGTTTGACACCAGCCCCAGGAGAATTTAAACTGCCTCAGCTGGCAGTGGCTCCCAAAGAGCATCAGTCAAGTGGGAATAGCAGATTGCAGTGGGCTCTAGCCACATCCCCTTCCCTTCCTACCTCTCCACCCTACACTCCCCCAGGCTCCAAAATGGGGTGGGGAAGACACAGGGCCAGCTATTCCAGCCCTATGACCACTGGGTATTCTTTGCAGAAGCAGCAAGTTTCCACCTGTGGAAGGAATCCAAACCAGTTCACGCATCCATGCTTACTAGTCTCCCAGATTCATTCAAGATGCCTTAATTTTTCCCTCCAGTCTTCAGACATTACTATGCTCCAGTCTTGAACACTGAAAAACTGTCTCCTTCCTATAGGTTTCTGTAGACTCCTGTCCACTCCACCAGAGTCTCAGCCCTGGGGAACAACAAATCGTGCAGTATAGATTTCCTCACCAACCCTGACAGGGAATGCTACTGCTGGTCTCTAGTACCACAGACTGTGCTTGTTCACATTTCCTTATTGGACACCTCTCCTGGGTTCACAATCTTCTCTAGAAAACAGCTGGAGTTCTCCTACAAGGCACTGTGAGAGAGCGCAAAACTGCAGGTGGTATTGCATAAAGTGGCTTCTTCAGTTCAGCTTTTTTGAGACTCCTGTGGGTTCTACCCATGTCTGTCCACCAGTTGTTTGATGACATCTAGTTATGAGGGTAGCACAGGTTCTCACCTGAAGCTCCTGAATAGGCAAAAAATGTGAGTGATACAAACAGTGACTTCTTGCCAAAGCAATTTGAACATGGTTCCTAGTCACTCTCCTGGCAGAGAAGCTGCTTTGGGACGATACTGGTTTGTTTCCTGTCTTGGAATTCTGCTTCAGTTTCCCCTGTTTATTAGTTGGGTTAGCTCGTCTGCTAAATTAAGTTTCACCTCAGCTAACAAGTGCCAAAACAAAAACGTCCAAATAAACAAACCCTGGCCCAGTCTTCAGTCATACCGAGACCAGCCTCTGTGGTGAAGTGGGTAATGAACCCCCATCCTGAGGATGAGAGGGAAAGCTGAAGGGGCACTTCCAGTCACCATGTACAAGAAGCTCCAACCTCAGGGCCCCTACAGGAAGTAGATTCCCATCTTAGGCTTCCAGCATGCACTGCTTCTCTGCCTAACGTCACTTTCCTTCTCTCATGCCCTGCATCCTCCAGATATTCTAATTCCTGGAAGAGTAGGTCTGCTGCATTATGGGGTTGCCTTTTTTGGAGAGGGAGAAGGCGAGTGGGGTGGGGGAACATAAGCCAACCTTAAAAATTAGTCTTCACCAAATGACCATATGAAGTTGTACAGTGGCCTCATTCCACAGAATAAGTTTGCTAGTCTTAAGAGTCATCAGTGACCGTTCTCACAATAACCTCAGTGGGCCAAAGTCAACCCTGTTCTAATACCATTATACTCAGACCAGGGATGAATTTGGCCCAACTTGCTAAAAGGTTCTGAGAGACCCTAGTGTGTCTGTAGAAATTTTTATATCACCTTGTACAAACCCTACTTCCTAGTACTAAATACTTCCAGAGCTTTTGCAAATGAACATTTTATCCAAAATATTCAACAATAATGCTAATAGGCTGTATGTAGCAACAAATTGCTTAGAATAAAGAGTGATGTTTTAATTTGATGTGCATAGTATCATCACAAAGAATAACTAATTAACCATCTGCAGAATAAATGCATACTATATATTATTGTTTAACTTCCTGAACTTCCCATGAGGCAACTATTTCTCCAGGCAGGGTGCAGACAGACCTACCAGCGGATAAAGTTTCTAGGAACAGAAGCTAAATAGCTAATATTTATTATGTTTCCTATGTCCTTCAAGCAAACCTAAACCAAAGGTCTCAGTACAGCCACATTTGTTCAGAAGAATCTCAGGATTGTTATACCATTCATGTTTTTTTTGTGTATGCTTCTCTCTTCTGATTTTATAACTCTTAGCATCAGTAAAAATAAACTAATCATGCATGTTCCATAGTTGCAGCTCAGAAATCTGTCCCTCAAAAGATCACTTATTAAAAGAAAAGATTAAAATAGAGTTAATGTCAGATTGCATTGCGTGCACAGTACATTGGAAAGCACATAAGTACCAGCTTTTAAGAAGTAAAATCTTGAGCAAAAACATAACAAAAATTTACTGATTCCTACCAGGATAAAACCAGATTATCTCCTACATTGTGCACTGTTCTGACCGTACGACAATAAAACTTACATACAGAGAAATCAGCATGACTACCTACATGTTCAAAAAGATAGCCTTAGGGCCAGTCTTAACATGTCAAATTTCTATCCCAGAACTTGGATTGTAAGGAAATCAGGATCTCATGAAGTCACTATCAGCAAAACCCCCCAGCTGGCTGGCAAGTAATTACATGACTTTGTAATTTAGATTTTACAACATCCTGGATATCTGTGGAAAGGTTGTCAAGGGAAATGCATCCCCATTGATCTGATCCTGAGTTTGTCACAGCAAACGTTGAAACAATGAGTTCCCTAAGAGCTTCTAAAGCTTTGTGCTCTTCCTAGCCCTGGGCAGACCAATTAGAACTGAACTTGGGAGTGTGGAAAATGATGGCACCTTGGGCACCAAGTTACTGAAGGAAGAAGCCATGAGCATGGGCAGAGGCATTTGGAGAAATCCGTGGGCCACTTTAAACATTTCCAAACCCATTTAGAGTTTTAAAGGTACACCCAAAATTGTAAAATGGACATTTTCAATCATATTTCACTTGAGCCACTAGCAAGCTCCAGCAAACCTTATAGAACATAAGCTCTTACTTAAATATCCCATGCTGCTTCCCTGCATTTCCTTTCCCATCATTGTTTTCATTCTACCTATTGTAGAGGGCAGTGTCTTGATGCTCTTTGTGCTGATAAGTAAGCTACACATTGTTCTTTCTGATGATTTATGCTGTAACAGCCTAAGGGGTCAGGAGTGATGCTTTGTTGCAATCCAGAGAGATATCATTGCAAAGAGGTATGGACAAAACTGAGATTTATCCAGAGAGCCCTTTACAATATCTCTTTGCTTACCTGACATCCTAAACCTTTTAGCTATCCTACAAACTCCCTTTACAAGGGGGAGACAGAGCAGAACAATGTGACTCTTCAGTAACATAAAATGATAGCAGGTGAGGTTCATCTGGCTGCAGATTTAGTTCTAAAACCAGTCTACTCTCTAAAGGGACTGTGAAAATGGGATTGTGAGTAGAGCTGGGCAAAAATTTTCAAACTAACACCTCTCCCCCTCCCTCCCCCCACCCCCCGAAAAATGCAGACTCAGGTTGACCGAAACATTTTGCGAATTCATTGAATCTGATTAAATGTTTCAGTCAAAAAAGGCCTCCCCACACCCACACAAAAAAATTCTGAACCCCGCCTCCAGAACATTTCACTTGGACATTTTCAAAATGTACTATTTTGATTTTTTCAATAGGAAACACCTTCTTGTTTCAAATTTTACTTCTATTTTGTTTAAAAAAAAAAAAAGATTAAAAACTTGAAAAACAAATGTTTCAGGTTGAACAGAATATTTAGTTTGACCCAAAACTATTTTTTTTTTCAAACTTTTCTGTTTGGGTCAACCTGAAATGAATTTTTGTTTCACGTTTTTGAGCTTGGCCACGAACCAAATAAGCTCTAATTGTGAGGCTCCAAGGTTACTGTCTCTCAGGGACTCACAGTTACCTGAGCTTAGTTTGCAAGAAGAATGGTTTTTTAGCTGCAAACTCAGGGAGGAAACCCCAAGGAAACATCCTTTTCTTCCACATCCAATATTGCTAACTAACAAAAGAAACAATCCAGAGAGAGGAGTTATAACTGTGTGTAAGCCAGTGTGCAGACTCACCCTCCTGGGAAGGAAAAAGGAAAGTCCCAACTACAAGTCACTTCCTATTCATTTCCTCAGGGCTTGCTTTATTTCCAAACACAAAATTCAAAACCAGACCAAATCAACTCAAGCTACTGAGTGACAGCCAGGTGGGAGGAGGCTGGACACACCCTTCCTCTGCTAGCTCTCTTTGTGCCAGCTCCCCCTTTCCTTTTCTCACCCTGCCTAGGTGTGATAGGCAGGCACAGCCACAGGTAACCCTTTACATACCAGAACACCTTTTTAAAACCTTGTCACAGTATGGTATAGAGATCATATATATGTCATATAGAGGCTGTCATCTGTAAAGGCCTAGGCTCAAATCCAGATCAGGTGCAATGAAATGATCATGATGGTCTCAATTTAGCCCCTAATAGTCTTCATCACATCACAGAACCACTCCCACCCCAAAACACAAGCAGCAAGCCCTGCTGCTGGAGATCAAGAATAGGAAAAGTAAAGGCGTTTACCAGGCAGGAATAGTGCAGAATGGAAATAATGTGTGGGGATCTTAAACAGCACCCAGTCGGCACTTTACCTGGTTCTTTAAAATAGCAAAAGCAAGTAGCTTAGTAACAGACAGAGCACATGGAAGGAAAAGATAGATCTCTTTGTAAGACACAGCCAGTTGAGATGGGCTGAAGGAATTGAATATATGGTTATACAAAATTCTAAGTCAGCCTAGTTTCAGATCTAGGTTCTGTTTTACCTGGAGCACCAAAGTTGGGAGGGGAGGAGCTCAGATAAAAACATCTAGTTTTGGCCCATTTCCAGCGACTGGTAAATGACAAACATGGCTGAATTTCTGATTGGCTGAAGACTACATACATGATTGTTGCAGAAAATTTGAACCTGTTTAAAAAAAAAATCTAGAAGAGAAAATGCTAAGGGGCTGGCTCAACTTTTTATAAATCAATGTCCAAGTATCAAATTAGGGACTCTAAAACCAAGCCTTAAATGTAGCAGAGAGTGAAATAACTTCTCCCCTAAAAGTATTTAAACAAGACAGGAGAAAGTAGTTTTGTGGGCCTTCTCTTGATCTGAGAAAGCCAATGGCAAAAACTGCATTGACCAGAGAAGGATGGAGGCCTGTAAGAATGGGTCTGATGTTGTATAAATTTGAATCCCTTAAACACAGCCAAGATTTAAAAAAAAAATCAAGAAAACAAAATTGACAGGATTAACAGCAACACAAAGGCAACATCTTTCCTTAGTTCTGGAAATGGGACACAGTGCATTATAGAAATTTAGCATGCCTTAGCTCAGCTACTTGGAGAGAGCATCCCCAAGGGAAATCTAATTTGTTGTGAAGAGAAACAAAAGACTTGGTACTGTATCTTCACTGAACATGTATTTGGAAACATTTCCTATACAGAGACTCAAGCAAAATGAGTGTTCTGGAACCAGCCTTGCACTTAATGCAGGCTTTTTTGTTTTTAGAAAGAATGTCATTTGGTCAAGATGAAGTTTTGAAAAGAAATCCACATAAAGTTAGGAAACACCTGAAAGCTAATCTACAAACCTTTTCCATAGTGAAGGATAGATCAAAGAGATTTTCCAGGGCAGGAAGTGTCTATGAGAGATCAGTGACATTCCATGAAAAAGCAGCAAGGATTGATTCAGTCTGCGTGAATCATAACAATAATACTTTGCATTTCTCACATGAATATCAAAGAGCACTTTAGAAATGTTGAATAATCAAGTCTGGGTATGATCAATGCAATTATGCATATTATAGACTGGTACTTCTAGGGCATTTAAGTGGATTGCCCAAAGTTGCACAGGAAGTCACTACCAAAGTTAGGAAGAAAACTCAGAGACCTGATTCCAAATCCTTTGTTATAACCACTAGACAACACTCCTTCTACTTAATTAACATCTTACATTAAATAATGCACTTGTAAGAAATCAAAGTCGCCCGAGGGAACAAGTGAAGAGGGGGAAAAACAATGTTTAATTACAACTGGAATGAAAGAATTAAGTTTGTCCTGTGACAGAGCACTGAAAAAAATCCCAATTACTCTAATAATTTAAACAGTAACAGAATCTTTGAAAGGACTACCACCCAACACCATTCTCCAATTTACAGATTATTCAACCCAGATCACATTGGGTTGCTTAACCCCAAAAAATTGAAGAACCAAGGCCTAAAAAGGTCCTGAAAGGAAATGAATGAATCCTTTCAGGAAATAAAATGTCAGGGTAATTACTTTTAATCTGTAAAAGGCCGAGCTATCTGAAAGGCAAGCGGGGAGATCATAGCCTCATAAGAGAGCATTTTCTACTGAGAGCAAAATCTGAGAGAGATATAAAGGTTATGGATACTAGTACTTTTGTTTGAGAGAAGCGCTGCAAATCAATTAAGATTTGGCATAGCGGGGCAAGTGCTCTCTCTCACTTAGTCCCTCATTTAGAAGCAGACTCAAGCATCCGAGAAGCACTCTCAGCAACACCGGGCAAGGCAGAACAAATCAAAATGGACAGATGTTGTGGTGGCAGGAATGGGCACCACCAATTCCCCTGTCCCTGTGTCGTGGCCCCCGCTGGGGCTAGGGCAAGTGCTGGGACCGCACTGCCCACCCAGCGCTCTTGGGCTGCAGCTGAGCTGCCAGTCTTCCCAGCGCACCGGGGCTGGGGGTGCTAGTCTGGGGCAGGGGCTGGTGGTCACAGTGGGGGGGCTCTGGGCTGCAGTGGGGGGGGGGCAGTGTGAAAGGGGCAGGGCTGGGGACTATCCTCCCCCAGGCAGTGGTTCATGTGCTGCCCATGGTGGCAGGAATACCTCTGCAGTGTGCCCAGCCCAGCCCTTCCTTCAGGGTATTTTGCCTGCCTCATCCCCAAATGAGAAGTAGCTAGCTGTGATTTCAGCAGCTGCAAGAGCAGGGAGCAGATTCTTTCAAAGATGCTAATCTGGAAATGGACAGCATAGCAAACTAAAAAGACAGGAAAGAGACTCAGGGGAAAGATTGGTTGGCTCCATCTTGGAGGAGTTGTGTCATGCAAAAGGATATCTTGTTACTGGTGTGTTAGACTCCATGATTCAGAGGTGATTATACTACAAGATACATGTAACGCTTCAACTGTAAAATGGCCACCTCTGTACCATGTTACCCCATCCAGCATTACACTAGCACATGGGCCTCAAAAGCAGCAGAACCAACACCCTTCCAGGGACTTTTAATTCCACTGTAAATTGCACAATCTCCTGTTGCACATCTTCTATCACGTACAGTATCACACTGCAGCTTCACTTCCCAGCCCTATCCCACTGGCTAATGGTATATGCTCTTGGGCATGATGAACAAAGTAAAATTGTTAAAGTAATATTGCCTCATTGTGTCCTTGTACTTCCCCATCTGTCTGTCTGTTTTCAGCTGTTTTTTCTTGTTTCATACTTAGATTGTAAAGTCTTTGGGGCAGGGGCTGTCTTTTCTGTTCCGTTTATACAGCATCTAGGGCAGTGGTCCCCAAACTTTTTATGTCATGCCCCCCTCCTCATGAGGCCTCGGGGCCAGGAGCAGGGGGCCAGGGGCCAAGGCAGGGGCCAGAACTGTGACAGGGGCTGCAGCCAAGGCCAGAGCCACAGCCAGGGGCCTCGCCTGGGGGTGAAGCTGGGGCTGGAGCGGAGCAGGGTAGTACTCCCTCCCTGCCCCCTGGGGGGACAGGCCTGGGCCCTGCTGCGCCCCTCAAATGTTCCTCCACACCCCGTGCCCCACAGTTTGGGGACCACTGATCTAAGGTAATGAGGTCCTAGTCCATGGCCCCCAATACAAATAGTCAATATCCTCAAACAAACAAAAAACATCCCACAAAGTTAATGGCTTTAGCAACAACTCAGGGCCCGACTAAACAAAAAGAACAGACTTGCCTCTGCAACTTCAGGTTTAATTTGCCAGACTCGTCATACTATGAATAATTGCATATGTCCTCACCAAAAGAAGATATACCTGTTATCCACTTGGTGATGGGCTTAGAATGAGGTTACGTCATAGAGGGTTAAAGGTTATGCTAATAGATACATGTTATGGGCTACCTGCATGCAGAAACAAGTAATTTAACAGTGGCACACCTTCAGAAAAGCCTGCTCTTGCTAGGAATCACTGATTAACTATGATGCAACTAGGATTTCCAGCTGTTTTAGTCCTAGTTTTATGGTCCCAAGAGGATTCATAACATGAATATATTATACAAATAAATAAATAAATAAAAATCCAGTGTTCTATATCAACTTGTTCCTGTTACTTTTGCAAGTCAAGATGGCTACAAATGACTCTTGTAACACCCTCAGGGTCCAGGAAGAAAGGGTCCTTCACAGCAGATGATCTCTCAAAGGGAGGCTTTCCAGGAGTATGGGAGTTAGCAATTACTCCCCATGTGGACATGCTAATTCCAGAATAAGATTTTTTTCTGTTTTAGTTTAGTCCACTTTGGAAGTGGTTTAAGCAAACATGGTATTTGGGTCCTGTGGAATGTAGCCATATTCTGCTTTATGGGATTTCACCCCAACACTTGACAGTTGAAATTAATTTCACGTTCCCACTGGACCTGAACTCACAGACCTTATCATCTGTAACCATGTCACCATTTGGAGTTGTTTGGCACAGTTTTGGTTTTTCATTTGTCCTCGATGAGCTCTGCAATGCACATGGTTTGGGTTTAGGTTGTAGTCTTTTAGATTGTATTTTAAAGTTCTCTTTGATGTGGAGTGTATTTTGCTTATTATATTTTAACAGCAACTTGTAATTTTAAGCAGCGTAATTGCTCTTTTGATTTGATCTGTTTCCTTTGTATTTTGAGCTGCACTTGGTCTAACTGAGCTACTGTGGTATGGACAGAGAAAACACAAGCCTGTGCCTGTTAGAAATTAAAGACACTATTGTGATAAGGGATGTATGCTTCCTTTCCTCACTCATGCTCTTTTTGCAAGTTACTTATAACTTGTATTTGGCCTATAAATTGGCTCAGGCCCTGACTCAACCGGGAGCCAGTCCAAGCCCAGTGGTTACATGCAGGGTAATTTTAGAAAGTTTGAATCCAGATGCATTTAACTTTGTCTTACTTTTTGACATATTAGGCAGTTGCAGGGGAATTCTAAGTTTCCCACTTTGGCATTAAATGAGACTAGTCTTGATTTTAGAGCCCTGGAGATGGCACGGTAAAGATGATCACACTAAGGAAACAGGACATCTGTTATTCCCCATCCAGTGGATAGCCTGTCCCCTGTTATTACTCCTCTTCCCTTGCCACCTGGGTTAGTGCCATTGCTGGCTGGGCCCCGCTCTTGCCAGCCTGGGTGGTTCCTCTCTGATAGTAATGCCTTCCTCCGGCTGGTCCATGATGCCACCCAGAGGCTACTGGCTGGGCCCCAGCCTCTGTGTCAAAGTGTTGCTGCTCTACCCAGGGGTTTGGGAGAATTGCTTCTCAGGGCCTGCAGCAATACCACCTGCTGTGGGTTATTGAAAGGAGCCACCGAACGTAAAACAAGGGTCTCACCTGTAGCTCCAAATTCCCACAACCACCCGTTGAAAAAAGTTAATGTTGTGGGGGTGGAGCTGGGGATGGAGAGGAGCTGAGTAGTACTCCCTCCCTGCCCCCTGGGGGGGGGGGGGGCAGGCCTGGGCCCTGCAGGCCCAGTTCAGTCAGAGAATTCAGTCTATTTCAGTTACTTTACATAAACGTGGTATGCACCAAGGATCCTAATTTAAAGAAAATAGGTACATCCCTAGAAGTAAATTGGCTATGGGTCCTTTCAATCCCTCTCTTCCTCTTCGGCAGCACTTTGGCGGCAGCTAAAGGGGAAGAGAGGGACCATAATGCTCTTCCTCTGAAAAATACTCCCACCCTAACAGTGATATTGAATACAACATTGCATGCAACATATTTCTTGATGCAGTTGTTGCATCTGTTTAGTGACAGCAGGGCCGGCTCCAGGCACCAGCGAAGGAAGCAGGTGCTTGGGGCGGCCAATAGAAAGGGGCGGGACATCCAGGTCTTTGGCGGCAATTCCCTCAGTCCCTCTCTTCCCTTTTAGCTGCCGCCAAAGTGCCACCGAAGAGGAAGAGAGGGATTGAAAGGACCCTCCGCAGAATTGCTGCCGAAGAATGAAGCGGCGCAATTGAGCTGCCGCCGAAGTGCCGCTGCGGCTAATCAGCTTTTTTTTTTTCCCCCTCGCCGCTTGGGGCAGCAAAAAAGCTGGAGCCGGCCCTGAGTGACAGAATATGTCCAGTGTTCCCAGTGCATCGCAACATGTGCTGTGGCACTGTCATACACTGTGGTGTTGGCACATGCTCGCATTAGAGAGAATAGGGACTTAGTTGTCATCTGATTTTTCCTCTTTCATCATGTGTGTACGTAAACAATTGCTGAACAAGGGAGTGAAAATGACCAAAAAGCAGTAGTATGAAGTGTACGTCACAGCCAGGGCGAGTTACATAAAACAATTATATGTAGTTTTTAAAGAGGAAAAAAATGAAGCAGAGTTATGCACAGGTCTAGATTCTCTGGACACAGAAAAAGTATCAATAGATGTCAGTTAGTGGGAGGTAGGAGTGAAGTATGAGATGGCTTTTCATTCAGGCCACAGGATCCTTGTTCTTTTAATTTGGTAATTTGTAAAGTAAGACATTTCCCCACACCCTCTCTCTCTGCACACCCTCAAAACAGTATCAAATCCCCAGCTTGTCTTCAGTAAGCTGACCTCAAACCGTTATGCTGCCTGATATGGTATTTTACAGTTCATGAAGAATGCAGTGAAGCATTGCACCTTCCCAGCTCTAGCCAGTGGTACTTTAAGTGATAGTGGGAAGAAGCCAGAGGCTGGTTAAGAAATGCTGGGTTTTGAAGGTTAAGCTACAGTCTGTTATGTTACCCCATACATAACAATGAAGGGAGAATTCAGTCCATCAGCTAATTTTTTCTCAGCATTTTGGTTTTTAAAATGAAAAATAAAGTGTAGTTTGAAATACGAAGACATGGTGGTCTAAGAATTTATTCAAGAGTTTGTGCAGAAATTAGAATGAAGTTTCATAGCCTAAGATCCTCAGGTATAAAAAGAGAGGCAAACTGGGTCTCAAAAGCATTTATACCATGACACCAGGAAATAGGTTTCTTCTCAAGGGGTTTATGGAGCATGAGAACTTCCTGCGCATTGAAACTCAGAGCAACAGTGAGATAAATGGAGCTATCCATTGGAGGAATTTCACTAGGAAACCTACTGCACAATCATTTCTGCTAAAATGCCTGATCATCAACTGATTGATACTCAGTTTTAAGAAGTTTCACCTCCAATGTACGATGACCATTAAGTTGGGAAAGTTCTATCTGTGCACAAAGTGTAATGTTGAGTCATCTGAGACTCTGAAAGCATAATTTTGGCCCAAACCCAAAACTTTGTAGATCACAGGTAGCTTTCGTAACTAAAAAATGAGCTTCCAGACTCTGAAATGTTCAAATGACCTTGTGCACAGTTAGAACAGTTCCAGCTTGACTTTCAGAGTACATCAGAGATAAAGACTACTTAAAACTAAATACCTGATCTATTGAAGACAGTGCTTTGTTGCCATAATATTGTTGTCCATCCTCGAATAGACTATAGCTATGAAAACTTCACCTTTGATTATCAAATGAAAAGCTCCTTTATGAACAAGATAGGAGGGAGTAGGAGGGAAGGGCGGTTAGCTCAATGTTTAACTTCCAGATCAAGGGACGTTTTGCCCTGCACATCTCTGCCAAAGGATGCATATGTGCAATCAGCAGTCAGAATTTCTTAAAACAAAGTGAGTCAGGGGAAGAAGGCTTATACCTCATTACAAAACCATTCACCTATCGCCCCCCCCCAACCCTTTTTTCCCTTCCTCAGACACTCATTCCTGCACATTGAAAAATCTCCTGTTCAGCTTCATAAAAGCTATTCCTTGCTTTTCAGCATCATGTCTGAGGCCACCTTACCAAAAAGTCTATGCAGGCTGGACACATTGTTTAAGATATGGCGCGCCTTAAAGCCTTTAGTTGCTTTGGAGGAGGAGAAAGTGCTTCAACTGCTTTTACCCTGGAAAATGTTACCCCCATGCAGGTCTAGAAAGGCTGTTCAAGGTGGGTCAAAGTGAGATGGTTCATATTCAGATCTAAGGGCACATCTACACTGGCAAAGTAACAGCACCAGCAGTTACAGCACCGCTCAGAGAGCGCAGAAGGAAAACCACTGTTGTGTGTTCACACTGACAGCTGCCTGTGCAATAGCGTGTTTATACTTGCAGCGCTATTCAGAGCAGTGCACTCTAGGCAGCTATCCCACAGAGCACCTCTTTCTCTTTTGCCGCTAAGACTTGTGGGAAGGCGGAGGGTCCCAATGACCCGTGATGCATTACTTCGCATCCCAGCAATCCCTGTGCTTCATTCCGCATTTGGCGCCATCTTTCAACTGTTTGTGTACTGAGCGCACTGCCTCTTTTGGGCTGCAGGAATGGATCCCGAACTGCAGACCAGTATGCTGCTCACTCTGACCAACACGTCACGAGTGGCAGTGCAGTTATTCCTTAAGCTACAAAGACAAGAGGAGTGCGACACTGATGTTACCACACATAGTAGCTATGACACGAGATTGCTTGTGGCATTCACAGAGGTGCTGACCACAATGGAACGTTGCTTTTGGGATTGGGAAACAAGCACTGAGTGGTGGGATCACATCGTGATGCACGTCTGGGATGAGGAGCAGTGACTGCAGAACTTTCGGATGAGGAAAGCCACTTTCATGGGACTATGTGCTGAGCTCGCCCCCATCCTGCGGCGCAAGGACACAAGAATGAGAGCTGCTCTGTCGCTGGAGAAGTGTGTAGCGATTGCACTGTGGAAGCTGGCTACTCCAGACTGCTACTGATCGGTCGCTAGCCAGTTCAGAGTGGGAAAGTCGACCACTGGCGTCGTGTTGATAGAAGTGTG
Source organism: Chrysemys picta bellii (assembly GCF_011386835.1). NCBI lineage: Eukaryota > Metazoa > Chordata > Testudines > Emydidae > Chrysemys > Chrysemys picta. Next base: position 34,045,982 of record NC_088800.1, on the reverse strand, counting down.
CAGGGACATTAATTGCATCCTGCTCCGAAAGACCGTGACTCTGGGCAACGTACATTGTGGATGACTTTGCACAAATGGGCTTCCCTAACTGTGGAGGGGTGATAGATGGCACACACATTCCAATTCTGGCACCTGACCATCTAGCCACCAAGTACATTAATCGCAAGGGGTATTTCTCAATGGTTCTGCAGGCACTTGTGGATCACCATGGGCGTTTCACAGACATTAACGCAGGCTGGTCCGGAAAAGTGCACGATGCACAAATCTTTCGGAACACTGGCCTGTTCAAGAAGCTGCAAGCATGGACTTTCTTCCTGGACCAGAAGATCACCATAGGGGAAGTCAAAATGCCCATTGTGATCCTGGGAGAGCCTGCCTACCCCTTAATGCTGTGGCTTATGAAGCCAGACACAGGGCTCCTTGACAGCAACAAGGAGTGGTTCAACAACAGGCTGAGCAAGTGCAGAATGACTGTTGAGTGTGCATTTGGCTGTTCAAAAGCCCACTGGCGATGCTTGTATGGGAAGCTGGACATAGCCGATGACAAGATTTCTATGCTTATAACTGCATGCTATACGTTCCATAATATTTGTGAAGGGAAGGGTGAAAGCTTCACTCAGGTCTGGACTGCAGAGGCTCAGTGCCTGGAGGCTGAGTTTGAACAGCCAGAGACCAGGGCTAACGGAGGGGCACAGCGTGGGTGTCATAAATATAAAGGAAAGAGTAGCATAAAATCCCTCCTTGGCAGCTGTACTGAATCGCTTTACCTATAAGGGGTTAAGAAGCTCAAATAACCTGGTTGGCACCTGACCAGAAGGACGAATAAGGAAAGAAGATACTTTCAAATCTGGGTGTGGGAGGTTTTGTTTGTGCTCTTTGTTTGTTCCCTCTCCGGATGGAGAGAGAGACCAGGCAGGTACAACATCTCCTGAAAATCTACCTGAAATGATCCATCTCAGATTACAAAAATTGTAAGTAAGGCAAGGAAATGTGTTATGTTATCTTTTGGTTTAGCTTGTGAATGTTCCCTATGCTAAGAGGTAGTTTTATTCCTGTTTTTGTAACCATGAAGCTGAGTCCAGGGGGGAATCCTCTGTGTTTTAAATCTTTTTATTACCCTGTAAAGTTACCTTCCATCCTGATTTTGCAGGTGTGATTCTTTTACTTTCTTCTTTATAATAAAGTTCTTTTAAGAATCTGATTGATTTTAGTGTCCTACAGATAAAGGGTCTGGTCTATACTTACATTAAAGACAATTGGTTGGTATATTATTCTCAAGCCTCCCCAGGAAAGGGAGTGAAGGGACTTGGGGGGATATTTTGGGGGAATAGGGATTCCAAGTGACCCATCCCTAAATTTTTGTTTAAATCACTTGGTGGTGGCAGCAATACCGTCCAAGGACAAGGAAAGGAATTTGTGTCTTGGGAAAGTTTTTAACCTAAACTGGTAGAATATAAGCTTAGGGTTTTTTTCATGCAGGTCCCCACATCTGTACCCCAGAGTTCAGAGTGGGGAGGGAACCTTGACAGTGGGGCCATAAGGATCAGGGATGCCTTGAGTCAGCAATTTGAAGCTGAAAGCCACTAATATTTGTTGTTATGCTCGTGATTGCAAGGATTGTAATGCTAGGAGGTGATTTGTACACATGATGCAAGAAGGGGGCTTAATATAATTGTATGTTGCTTTGCAGGGCTCTTTATGCTTTCACTTAATAGAATAAAGGTTGCTTTCAAAACAACACAATTCTTTTATTAAAAGACAACAACCAGAGGAGAGAGTCAAACGAAAAAATTCATCGGAAGGGGGATGGGAGAGTCTCAAGAGGAGGAGGGGTCCCGGGATGCCTACAGATTTGTTTATGTCCAGGGCTCATACCCAACTTTCTCCTTTGGAGTTCAGTGCAGTGGGCGATGTACTTCAGCAGGGCCAAACTGCAGAGGGATGGGTGTTGAGTGCACTGGGTAGTGGGAGTCCACACTGCTGGACTGTGAGGGGGGAGGAGTGCAATGCTGCGGGTAGAGAGTGGAGTCAGGAGGTTGATGACAATGTGTTGGAGGTGTGTGTGTGGCACATGGGAAAGAGCTTTGTGACAGCGGCTGCAAGGGAGGGTGGGCATGGAGCTACTCAGTTTGAAGAACTAGTATTGCCTGGAGCGTGTCCACTTGGCGCTCCATAAAGTTTAACAGCTGCTCCATGGCTTCTTTCTGGTATGCCACATTCTCCTTTTGGTCCCTCTTCTCGCTGTCCCGCCACTCCTTCAATTCCTGTTTCTCGGCGGCGGAGTGCATCATAACCTCACAGAGAAAATCCTCCTTAGTTCTTCTTGGCTGCTTTCTAATTCTGCGCAGCTGTTCTGTCACTGATAACAAAGAGGGAGGCTGGGCTCCCAAGGTCATCTCTGTGAAGTTTAAATGCAACATTTTACAGAAGCAGTATTGTTTGCAACACAGACAACACTGAATCAGTGCTTTAAAACACAGCCAGTACACACACACACCTGTCACTAACTGGCTGACCCCAGGCAAGCACACATGAGCCACAAGACCCCCAAAATGGCGAGTAGCCACAGGGGCAGGGTAAATCACTTTTCCCGGACCCTGCTGTACACTGGGCACATGGCTCTTGGGGAGACCCAGCACTGTAGGTGGGGCCTGATAATCATTCCTGTCCCCACACTTTTCACAGGATGTGATCATTATGGAAGATATCTCGCTGCTGAGGGTGAGCAGGGAATCAAGGGAGTGTCTTCTCCAAGCCTACGTCTTCCGTCCTGGACTCTATGCGGCTTGCCTGTGTGCAGCAATGGTTCCCCTCCTCCCCCCCCCCCGATGGCACAGTGGCATGGGAAAGTTACCGTTAACGGGGCAAGAAACTAAGCAGCTCTGCCGAGGAACCTGTGGCAGCGGATTGCCCAGTATCTCCATGAGACTTTCCTGTATATCTCTGAGGGAGATTCCCATGAAGTGAGGGAGTCTATCAACAGCCTGTTCCGCCACTCAGACTGGGCATGCGGTGGGAGACAAGCCTGCTTTCTGCAACCCTTCTGCCCCCAACAACTCGCTTCAGCAATTCCCAAAATCAAATCCACTTACCAGGGACCTCCTCTCCTCTTTGCGCTTCACCAAGATCCAACTGCTGTGACTGGTGATGCTCTGTACCTCAAGGGAACAACCTACACCCCCATGTTCATCTTTATAAAATGCTTGTGTGGTATCCAATGCAAAGTCTGTCATGTTGGGTGTCTTCGGAAGGCTCATGATGCACTGAGCATGGTTGTTAGAGTGACGTTATAGTAATTGTTACAGTAATGTTATAATAAGGTTATAGGTTATAATTTCATGTATATAGTTCTGAGGCTGAAAATGTATCCTCATGGCTTAAAGCAAGCCCATGCAAAAACTCATGGGACAAACCCAGCCCAGCCTCACAGGAACAATGGACACTGGCTCATGCAGCAACAAAAGAATCAGTTAGACCCTCGAGGGAGTCATCTCCTTCCTTTGGCCAGTTTGAAACTGTGATGAGGTAATGCTCACCTGACTCTGAAGGTGGGTGGTAGTGGGGAAGCAAAGAGGAAAGAAAGGACTGTGATGGGGCAAGGCTAGATGGCTACAATAAAGTAGTGGGAGACAGATATAATAGCCACAGGCTAAACAAATCCCTGTGACCAGGATAAGCAAATGGCAGCTGCTCCAGGTCAATTAAGACACCTGGTGCCAATTAAGATCTTTCCAGAAGGCAGAGAAGACAGCTAGATTGATTGGGACACCTGAAGCCAATCAGGAGCTGGCTGAAACTAGTTAAAAGTCTCCCAGTCAGATGGGAGCGCATGTCAGGGGCTGTAGGAGGAAGCCACGCTGTGGGAGAAACAGAGCAGTACAAACCATATCAGGCACAAGGAAGGAGACCCTGAGGTAAGGGTGAAGTAGATATTGAGGAAGTGGGGGCTACTGTGGGGAAGTGGCCCAGGGAATTGTACACGTCCTCTTTCTAAAAGGTCAGCTACCATAGCTGATACTATTAGGGTCCCTGGGCTGGAGCCCGGCGTAGAGGGCGGGCCCGAGCTCCTCCTTTTTCTCCCCCCGAATTAATCACTGAGACTGGGAGACAACAGAGACTGTGCAAGGAAGAGTAGCTTCTCCTCACCTCCCTTGCTGGCTTATGATGAAAATGACTCATCATATAGCTGTGACCCTTGCCTCTAGAAAGAGAAGGGCTATGTGGAGGGTCACAGTGAGCCTCTGAGTCTAGCGAAATCCGCCAGGAAGCGTGGGACCCACAGAGACAAGGACAGAGCTTTGTCACAGGACATGATAAAAGGGAGAGACATTTTGCCATGCTCTCTCTCTTCCTCCTACATCTACAGACACCACCACCACCACCACCAAGTGACTGAAGAGCTGATCAAAGGGGAGAGCCTGGCTGAAGAGCAGCCAGCCTGTGGTGAGAAACATTTAAGTTTGTAAAGACATTGAAAGTGTTAAGATCAGCTTAGAATGTGCTTTGCTTTTATTTCATTTGACCAAATCTGACTTGTTATGCTTTGACTGATAATCGCTTAAATCTACCTTTATAGTTAATAAATCTGTTTGTTTATTCTACCTGAAGCAATGCGTTTGGTTTGAAGCATGTCAGAGACACCCCTTGGGAGATCAAGCCTGGTACAAATCAATTTCTTTGTTAAACTGACGAACTTATATAAGCTTGCAGCATCAGTGGGCATAACTGGACACTGCAAGATGGAGGTTCCTAGGGTTGTTTCTGGGACCGGAGATATTGGCTAGTGTCATTCAGTTGCAAGTAGCTGGGAGCAGCTTACATGTCAGAGGCTGTGTGTGAACAGCCCAGAAGTGGGGGTTCTCACAGCAGAGCAGGGTAGCAGGCTCCCAGAGTCAAGGATTGGCGTGATCTAGCAGATCACTGGTCCAGACAACACCAGGGGGGAACATCACACTGGCTAGGCTCCTCTGGGGTAGAAAAGAGCTCCTGGCTGCATGCATCTCTGGCTTCCGAGTCATCCTCTGCCTCTGGGTCTGCCCCCTGCACATCCTGATCCAAGATTTCCTCCTCCTGGCTTGGTCCACTCTCAACTGGCATGCGAGCCAATGAAGTATCCACAAGGGCCTTCACAGTGGAGGTGGGGTCGCCACCGAGTATCGCATCCAACTCTTTGTAGAACCGGCAGCTTGTGGGCACAGCACCTGAGCGGCAGTTTGCCTCCCAGGCCTCCTTCACTTTGAACCTGCACTGCAATGTGTCCCGGTCATGGCCCTTTTCTGTCATACATCGTTAAATCTGTCCATAGGTATCATAATTCCTACAGCTGGAGTGCAGCTAGGACAGGACAGCCTCCTTGCCCCCAAATCCTGATGAGGTCCAGCAGCTCGGCACTGATCCAAGCAGGGGATCACCTGGTGCGTGGAGCAGGCATGGCCATCTGGAAAGATGCGCTGAGACCACTGCACGCATCACCGAACAAACAGGAAGGGGACTTTCAAATTTGCAAAGGAATATATGGGGTGGGGATGACAGTTGGTCATCTGAGGGCAGGGCAGTAGAATTCAAACTGATGACCAGAGAGGTGAGAACAGGCATTGTGGGACAGCTCCTGGAGGCCAATCGTAGCACTGTAATCGCCATGGTGTCTACACTGGCACCATGGCACTGTAGCCCTGACACAGAAAGCTGTACGCCTCTCATTGTGGTGGGTTTTTTTAGAGTGCTGCAACTGCACAGTTTCTGTGCACTAAGTGGCTTGGCAGTGTGTACATCTCGGGAGTTACAGTGCAGAAACTTGCCAGTGTAGACAGGGCCTAAGTGTCTCAACATTTGCGATCCAGGGTTTTTGCTCAGGTCCATCTCTAATTACAGGGTTTTAGGACTATGGTTCATATTTAGTTGGGCGCCACTGGCCATTCATACTGGCGAAATCCTGTAGCTGAAGAAATCAAATCCTATCGAGCTTCAAGGACCTCCCAAAATAAATTCTGGGTAAGGAGCTGAGACCCAGTTTAGAAAGGCACTTAGTGCTGACTCAGAAATAGTTCTTCCTCTCTGTTACATTTCAAAGATAAGCTGAGACACACTAAGCAAGAAGGTACTGCACCATACAGTGCAAAACTGGAAGGGCCTGAGCATAGCTCAAGTTATATCAGTTGAGAAAGAATAAATTTAAGAGATAGATCTAGCAACATACTCTGCATAATGATCACCACATGCTCTCTGTACAACACACTCATTTATCTGCAGCATGGCCATCATCCCAAAGCACTGTGGAAACAAACTGATATACTGATAGGCGTTCTATAACACTGCATAACATTCAGAGGAAACAGGGAAGTAAAGAATAATGCTGTATTTAGCTGAAATTGTGGAGGAGTTTTTGTAGGGAGAATATAAATTACCCAAGTTGAAATTTGGCCACAAAGCTAAATTAATCCCCCTATATATTAATTCTATACTGTACGCTTATAGGGACCAATCCAATGCCCAACTGAGGTCAATAGCAGTGTTTCCAGTGATTTAAATTGGCTTTGGATTAGACCCATAGAGAACGTAACCCACGTGGATACATTTCTCTCCAATATTCTTAAACTTCCCAATGCACCTTGTATTATAAATTCCTGTATTATAACAGGAGAGGAGATTGAGCTGCAAAATTCAGATACAGTCCTTGAACCCTCAACGTTTGGAGGATGTTTGGATTTCAAGTTTTTGTTTGGGTCATAAGAGAGGTAAGGCAGCTGTAAAATATGGCTCCAGAAGAACATCTCCAATGCCAACTGGAATTCCGAGGGAACAAGGGATGGTGTTTGGACCTGGGCTTAATTTAGATGCAGCTCTCATTTCAGTACTGTTCCATTGCAAGTAATGTACCTTGAAGAATCAAACTGAGGGTAACACTTTTGATAAAATTACAGTGAAGTAAAACATTAAGATGACTAAGTATAGTTCAGCTGTGATATTTAGATAGTCAGAATGGGGACTCCCACCTGACTAATCTGCTAAGAGCACGCAGTCACTCAGAATCCAAATCAGACCCATTCATTGGCTTGGCATGATGTTCCTGCTGAAGTTGGTTTCTTTCTCTCTCTCACACACTCAGCTTTGTTTTATCTGATATATGACATTTGGTAAGTTGTCTCATATTTTAATTACCTGATTTCCTTATTGGAGAGAAGCATTAGATGAGCACAGATCCAAATTTAGCGCTTGCTTTCTCTATTGCAGAAGGGAAAGAACATGTTTTTTCACATGCAGCACACTATGGATACGTACAGATTGTAGTATGTGTGAGCAACCACTTTCCCCAACCTACTCCATAAACATAAGTCTGCACACCGTGCAAAGTCCAAATTTACCCTCCTCCCAGGAATTTGGCTTTAGTAACAAAGGAAAACAATAAGAAGAGAACAAAGGTTAGCTCAGATGTTCTCCCAGGCTTCTTTGCTCCTAGGTCTCCTCCTTTAGGACTACTCAGCCCACACCCGAGATCATCTACTTCTGGAGAGCCACTCCCATCTCCCTTATACATGACTAATGAACCATCTTGCCTCAGTGAGTCAGCAGAAAACGCTTAACCATTCCATACCAAGATCAACACCTGTTACCAGGGTAGAGTATCTCAGGTAGACACTGTTGCCCTGTTACAACATAATATATTTGCATGGGGGAATGCCATGAAGGAACAGCATGTGAGAAGCTCTGCATATAGGACAAATCCTATCCTGCCTCCTCAGTTGAAGAACGCCTTGCTTGAAGTGAAACCAAGGGAGGTTCTATTGCATAAGGAGTAGGGAAGATCTGGGGTGACCATATTCTATGCTCATAGAATCATAAAATATCAAGGTTGGAAGGGACCTCAGGAGGTCATCTAGTCCAACCCCCTGCTCAAAGCAGAACCAATCCCCAATTATTTTTTTTGCCCCAGATCCCTAAATGGCCCCCTGAAGGATTGAACTCACAACCCTGGGTTTAGCAGGCCACTGCTCAAACCACTGAGCTATCCCTCCCCCCAATGTACCTTCACAGCAGCTCCTGGGATGCTTTGTATTGGAAGTAGGCCAGGGTATCTGCCACAATGCAATCTACCTGCATGGGGTGCAACTAATGCAGAAACAACTGCAACCCCAAGGCAGCCTGTGGGGGGTGGGAAAGGATCCTTCACAGCAATCCTCAGGACACAGTTTAGCTCAGGGGTCTCAAACTCAAATGACCACGAGGGCCACATGAGGACTAGTACATTGGCCCGAGGGCCGCATTTACTGACACCTCCCTCCCACCCCACCCCTTCCATGAGGCCCTGCCCCGCCTCTTCCCTGCCCCCATTCCAACCCCTTCCCTGAAATCCCCACCCCAACTCCACCCCCTTCCTGCCCCCAGGGGATGCAGGAGGGGTGTGGGGTGTGGTGGGGGCTCAGGGCAGGGAGTTGGGCTGTGGGGTGCAGGAGGGGTGAGGGGTGCGGCAGGGGGTCAGGGTGCAGCGTGCGGCAGGGGGCTCAGGGCGGAAGGTTGGGGTGCAGCAGAGGGCTCAGGGCAGGGGGTCAGGGTGCAGCAGGAGGCTCAGGGCAGTGGATTGGGGTGCAGGAGGAGTGCAGGGTGTAGCAGGGGGCTCAGGGTGCAGGAGGGGTGCAGCAGGGGGCTCAGGGTGCTGGAGGGGTGCAGCAGGGGGCTCAGGGCAGTGGGTTGGGGTGCAGAAGGGGTGCAGGGTGCAGCAGGGGGTTGGGGTGCAGCAGGGGGCTTAGGGCAGGGAGTCAGAGTGCAGCTGGGGGCTCAGGGCAGGGGGTTGGGGTGCAGGAGGGGTACTGGGTGTGGCAGGGGTTTCAGTTGCAGGAGAGGTTCGGGGGGTGGGCTCCGGCCCGACGCGCATTGGGGGCAGGGCAGGCTCCCTGCCTGCCTGCCCTGCCCCCGCGCCGCTCCGGGAAGATGAAGGAACCTGGGGAAGAAGGGGCACAGGGGTGTGTGTTGCTGTTGCTTCAGGCACCACCCCCAGCAGCTCCCATTGGCCGCGAACCGCAACAGCCACACACACCCCTGCACCCCTCCTTCCCCAGGTTCTGTCGGCTTCCCGGAGCGATGCGGGGCAGGGCAGGCAGGCAGGGAACCTGCCCTGCCCCCGGTGCGTGTTGGGCCGGAGCCGTTCTAGGTAAATGCTGGGGGAGGGCGGGAGGGGGCCACGAGCAGCTCGCGGGCCGCAGAAAATAACCCCGCGGGCCGCATGCGGCCCCTGGGCCGCGTGTTTGAGATCCCTGGTTTAGCTGCACAGGCTTTGCGCTGGGGATGGCATGTGGGGTAAGATGGTTTCATAAAAACCCATCCCTTGCATTGTTAACAGAGCAGAGGAGAACAGCTGTGAAATCTGAGAAGGGAGGAGCTGCATTCAGACTGCTCCCTTTCCCAACTCTCTGCATTCTCTCACCAATTGGCTCCCAGAATGCTTACTAATAAGGGCCACACACTTCATCTCGATAACAGGCCTGGCACCCGCTCTTGTATTTAAACATCAGAGTGCAGGGCGGGCATCAGCTTTCAGCTGGGCTGGATCACAACTGCAGCATTCTGTGCGGCGTCCCAGTGCCACGCGCTGTGGGACTAATTGTTTCTCCACACTTATCTTCTGACAAGTTACATCAGAATCAAATTATTACATTTGTTTAGAGGACAATTTTATGGGAACCTCAAATTCATTCTGTATCAGGAGGCCCTGTAGGGAAGCTTCCCAGAGCAGGGCTGGACTTCCTCAGGAGAAATACAAGCATAGTGGAGCTCTGGTAGGAGATTTCGAAGCAATACAGACCAGTTTGGGGGAGTCTTTAAACATTTTGAAAGCTGCTGTCACCAAATAGAAAAACCTGGAGCAATAATTTACTGATCACCAACTTACGTGGGGTCTGGGTGGCTCAGGGGTTAGGTCCTTGTACTAGATCAGCCCATATTTTTCTTCTAGGTCACTGGTTCCAATCTGCCCCAGGATGGTATTGACAATTTGATATCTATTCGGGGACTATGTGAAATGAATTGGCATCTCTCTCTCACTGTTTCTTAGTGAACAGCCATGCAGATAACAAATCATCAGGAGTGAAGGAGCAGAAAGACTGAACTATCTGCTCAACCACAAAGGAACTGACTCCAGAGAAGGGTTAGCTGCATTGTTGGGGTAGCATGGGGGAAATCTGCACTGCCACCCTTTTTGCTAATGATCTGTTTGTTCCGGAAACAGATAAGATCTTCCAGGGCTGTCAATCCAGCTTCTCACAGAAAGGCTATACATATATTTAACTACTTTAAAGAGACAAAAACAATGGAATGGAAGTGAGGTGCCAGCCTCAGCTAGACATCCAGGGGTGAGCCAGGCTTAGCATTCTCACATCTGGTTATCAGTATCCTGCTGGTTTTCTCTCTAATGTAAATTTCTGTCTCATCTACAGAGCACACATATGGATTACTGTACAGAACAGCACCCTCTGGTGGGACAAAGCAAGTTAGCATCACCTCTCTCTCTCTCTCTCGACTTCCTTTTTTTGATTAGGGAAAACACACTTGACTAAACCAAGCCCTGATTAAAAAGTGTCCGGGAGTGTGAGGTATAGGGAAATGTAGGCAGAACAGGTCACAAAAAGCAGAGGGAAAGAGAGGAGTCAGACACACCTGATTACAGATATAAATGAGAAAAGAAATGTGATGCTGCCACCAAAGCTCACTTCCTGCATCAACAGCAATAACAGTGAGACAAGGTGGGCGAGGTAATATCTTTAATTGGACCAACTTCTGCTGATGAGAGAGATACGCTTTCGAGCTTACACAGAGCTTTCTTCACATGGGCGCACGCGCACACACACACACACACAAACTCTCCCTGTCCCTCGCTGCTGCAAAGATCTTACAATCTTAGCACATAATGAGGCTACCCTAAGAGGATCAATTCATTAAGATATTTGAGGTGCTAAAATGCCAAGGTAATGGGAGTCATCAAATATCTGGAGAGAAAGGTGTCTGAACGGCTCAGTGCAGCTCAGGGCTCCATTGGGCAAGACTGTCTCGGCTGCAAAAGTTTCCAATTTAAGTAGACAGGACACAGAATTATCCCCAGTGTACAGATAGGAGAACTGAGGCATAGCGAGATTGTGAAACTTGCCCCATACTTAGAAAACACATTATTTAAATTCTTTGTTCCCCGTGAGATCATGGCAAATGTATTACAGCATTGCGTGGTGCTGTTATAGGATATTAGGCATGGCCAGGCAAGCTCATACTGAAGAGGTTTGTTGCTATCATAGATTTCATATGGTTTCCCTGACCAGAGTGGACTTCTGAGAACCACACTAGAGGGCTTGGCTATACAATAAAATCAATTACAAAAGTGAGTTGTTATAACCTCTATGGATGAGACTTGAGCAACAATTCTGAGCTGCCCAGAGAGGTAAGCCTGGTTATAATGTGATTAGGTCAGACCCAGACATGTTATGCAATGGTTGCTGCAATGGCCCCATGACATAGTATATTTTGCAGGCCACAGCCAGGTCCGTAGATTACCTGGGGAGGGTAGTCGAATACTCTAGTCCAGAGCACAATTGTAATAATCGTATGCGTTTTAACTACAAAAAACAGCTATTATCCATAGCTCTAGGTACCCATGTTAATCTGTCTAGAAGCGCTCTTAAGGAGGAACTCCTCCCTTATCCACATTAGTTTGTTTAAACAGATGCATCAAGCTAGGTATCAGTCTTATAGTGTGGACTGGTATTAAGCTAGTGTGTGAGCTCAAAAAGCCCTGCACTGTATAGGTTTGTATAATGGAACTGCCATGGAAACAGAGGGCAAAGTTCTCCTCCTTTGTCCACAGCACAGATTGAAGCAGAGTTTTGCCTTGGGTCTGGGCAAACAAAGAAAAAAGTTAAAAAAAAAGCCAACCCAAACCTGTGCAGAAGAAAATCTCTCTCTTGCAGCTATGTAATTACATATTCTCCTGCAAACGTATGTTAAACCTAAAGTTTCAGCACCTGCATGTAGTATTTTTCCTTTTTATATGATGAAGTTTTATGAACAATTTGATGAAACCAGAGTAAACTCCTCTCCCCACCCACACCCCCCTTTGTTAAGGTGACGTTAAGGTTGCAGGCCCATATCAGTAATGTGAGTGTATATAAAACCTTTAAAAATGTTAGAGTAACAAATTCAAACACTAGAAACCCAGGTAATGAGGAGTTAATGTTGTATTCTCAAGAAAGGCATACAAATGATCTTAAATTCCCCCTAGAAATGCCAGCCTACCCTCTTCTCTATTTTATCAGCGGAGTACGGAAGGACAGCACGTTAATAATCTGCTCCATAAAGACATGACTCCAGTGCTACAGCATAGGGCTTTGGCATCACATGACCTTCTAGTGTCAGAACTCCAACAGCCTGAATTAAGATATAGCATAGGAGTCCCGTGCAGATACAAAATTTGTATCCGCATCCATCCACAATCTGCAAACATGGTCTGCGGATATAAAACAGATATCCGCAGTTTTGCAGGGCTCTATATATGAGGTATGCATATAGAGGCATATTAGCTCTGTTTCGAATGGTACTTGGACAATACAGAACCATACAGCTGCCATACAGAACCACGGGGTCCAATTTTGTGAGATGTTGAATATCCCTGTTATGGGAGTGCTCTATAAAAATATCTGCATACACCTAAAAAGTTAATAGATAAGGTGCCAGCAGATGACTCTCAAGACTATGCAGGATTGTTCCTGGGCTTTGTAGGACCAGTACCATTTTTTGTCGTGGTTTGCCAAGTGCTTCTTACGTGCCACAATTAACACAGTGTGTGTGTCGCGAGATCAGGCCCACAAAGGTGGTCAGTGAAGGATTTTTCAGAGGTGAGGTCTGAGGCTTTGTTTGAATTTAACTCTGCACTGCCTGGATGCCCAGTGTCTGAGGTTTGGTTTTTTATTTAAATGGACGTTCTTAAAAGACACTCATACCCTGATCTGGGCCTATGACCTTAAGGACGATTTTTTGTGAGGCAGTTTCCTGAGTTAAATTGTACCACTCCTATCCTTAGGGAGGAGCCAGTTTCCTATGGACCTTATGGGGTGTACCGGAGTAGGGCTCCACATGGGTAAATGCATCAGACTGCTGGTGAGTCTTATGAGGCTTGTCAGGGACCCCACAATCCCTACAAGATTTAGGAAGCTTATTGGTGCCCCCAATCCCGCTCCCCTGCCTCATGCTTGTGGGCATTCTGCAAGTCCTAGGAACTTGGGTGATTATATAGGGAAATGCAGCTATAGGGGATATTGGTTGGGGGAAGGGGTTGCAAAGAGCTGAGAAGGCTGGCGGGGAGCTTAAGCAGTGCAAAGCTACAGGAGATGGTTCAGGGGAAAACCAGTCCTTCCCCGCCTTCTGCTGAAGCTGAATCTCTTGCAATTCACAGTAGTGGCATTCCCCTCTGACAGGTGGCTTGCTGGTGCAGCAGTGAGAGAAGTGCTAGGGTTCCACCCCCCACCGGGTCCCTCCTGTGCCCCTGAGCAGCTCGTCAGTGCCCCCTGAACAATCATGTCCTGTTTGGAAGGTATGGGCAGAGCAGCTCTGTGAAGGGAAATAGCAGAAAGAGGCTGGGGGAGGGAGGGTGAGGACACAGGGGTGGGCATTGAGCTGGAAACATACAGGCTGCCCAGATCAGAGGTGCCCAGGTGAATGCTGATGCTTCCTTGCCTTCTCCACCGGCCCATCTCCCTTGGCTCATTAAAGCGAAGTCTTGCTGTTGGAAGGCAAGGGCCCCAAAGTATGAGGAGGGCACTGCATGACCAATAGGCTTGGTGGAGATGGCGGGGGTGGGGGGAAAGGAAATCCACCCTTCTTGTCTACAGAAGAGCAGAGTCACCAGAGCAGGACCAGAGACAACCCCCACCACCAAGATTTGTGATGGAGAAATTATTTTATTGCCTTTGATGAGCCCTGTCCCCAGCAGTCAGGTTGTGGAGACAGGACTCAGAGTATAAGGAAAAGGACTGGAGACTTGAAAATTGAGGTCGCCAGTCAACCAAAAATAGGTGCTGTACTCTAGAGCCCAAGGAAAGGAGTTCGGGAAATCAAGTTCTCTCTCTCCCCCCCACTTTCTGCTTTTTGCTACAAATAGGTGAATAAAGTTGAGAAACTATTTAACTTAGGTGAACAAATCTCCCTTTGGGAGGGAAAATCAAGGGTGGCTCATTCAATTCTCTTCAAGTTTACTGAAAAATTCTCCTTCAGCCCCAGATCTGAAATGCCACCTTTGAGGAGGATACAACTCAGTGGATTTTAGAGGGAGTCCTAAATTCAGGCTTCCAAAGGAAACTCAGTTGCAACTTTACCTATGGAATGAGTCCTCTGATTCCCAAATTACTGGAGTTAGCCTCTCAGTTTGCTCACAGAAACTTCTTTCTAGTGATTAAAAGTAAGATTCTAGGGAACTCCCATTTTCCTTCTGCACCATGACTGAGTTGCACAGATTCAATATTTCTTATACTCTGGAGTCTTTAGAATGCTTGAGTCATGCTTCTTGCTTGGATTTCTTTGGTCTAATATGGGTAGGTAAGAAAGGAGTCAGTGAATGCTGAAAATATTTTCCAGAGCTCTCCTTGTAAGACTTCAAATTTAATTTGCAGGGCTGGGCAAAAGTCCAAAGTATTGAATCCACAAAGGTTGAGTAAGTTACAGAGAGGAATTAAACAGCACTTCTGTAGCACTGTCTCTGTAAGTGCCTTCGCACTGAGTGTGGCTTATTCCTGAAGCTATTTAGAAGGGTCAGATGCAATTTCCACTATAAACCTAATTATGCAGAGGCTGAATAATTCAAATATTTTCAGTGGTGTCTGTTGCAAGCTTAGCATACAAGCAACATGACAGATTGATTTTTTTGTCTTGAGAAGTGGCTGAAATTGTGTTAAAACAACACAGCTACTCCCTTTCAGAGAATTTTTTTAAACCTAATTAAGCAGCTGTCCTGATTAAGGAAAGAGACATTGAAGACAACTAAAATGAATAAAACACTGCACTGAGAATAACGTCTAAAATGAAATCTGGTCTAGCAGATCAGGCACTGGACTGGGAGTCAGCAGATCTAGCTTCGATTCCTGGCACTACCACTGACATGCTGTGTGACTGGGCAGGTCGCATCGCAGCCTCCATTTCCCCTCTTACCCTTTAACTGTCTTGTCTATTTCAACTAAGGTCTTCAGGGTAGAGCAGTCTCTCACTATGTGTTTGTACAGCACCTAGAACAATAAGGCACCAATTCCTACTGGGGCCCTTAGGAGCTATTGCAGTTCTAATAGGAATTTTATTAGGCACTTTCTGTATTGGAAGACTGGAATGGAGACCCCCAACCTGATTTAACACCTGATTTGGCAGTGGCTGGCTCTATCCCCATGAGCTCTCCACTCTTGACTAAATTTCCATCTCGTTTTGCTTTGGAGGGAGGGAGGTAGTTGGTGTCAGAAGAGAGGCTAGCTGAACAGGAGGTAAAGCAAAAGCCAGGAAAGCGGGTGGGGGTCGGCACAAACAGCCTGGAAATGGTTGGGAGCACTGAGGCTCAACGATGGAGTCCTGGGGTCGCACTAGGGAAAGCCAGGAGTGGGACAGCTAAGAGGTACTGGCAACCAGGTGTTGTAATGCGGTGGAAATGGAGTGGGGCAGAGGAGACAAGGTGGGCTCAGGGTGAACCAGGCAGGCAACCACCAACAGCAGAGTCTGTTCCCAAGAGGGCTGGAGGCCAGTAGGAGCAGCCCAGACCATACAAATAGATGGCAGGCCCCACATTATTAGCTGACCCATGTAATCTTAGGATGTATATATCTTAGCACAGGATTTAGGCCACCCTTGGTCAATTTTCCCTCACAGGATCGAGGTAGGGAAGTGCTTACAAGACAGACTGTTCACCCTACTTCCTACCCCAATTTTAGTAATTTCTCACACAATAACACCAGCGTGATCTACCATCAGAAGGCATTTGGAAGGGAATTAAACTGAGTTACCCTCTTCCCCCCACCACCTCTCCTTTATATTATTAAAAGGATTACACTCTAATTGTCTCAGGTTTATAGTAAATATTTCTGCTGAGATGCCAAAGCAACCATCCTGCAGAGTGCAGCCATCTGCACTATTACCATACAGTACTGCTTTATAATGAGTGTGCTAGTCACTGCTAAAGAACTATGTTACAGTCCCAGGAAAGTGGCATGTAAAGTCCCAGGAGAGTTGCTGCAATACAGCAAAAAACCTCTGAGGGTCAAATTCCAGCACGTGTAGGGAGCGCGATACTCAAAATGTGCGCAGACACACATTTACAAGAATGGGGACAGGATGTATGCATATGCTAGCTAAATACAGTTTCCTCCAGCAGTATCTAGGGGCCATTATCTAGTCAGAGGGAGCACAAACATGCAGACAATGGCCCTGGATCTTTGGAACCCATTTGAGAATACCCCTGTGAGTTATGAGTGTAATATAATATCTCACTGAAAGGTGACATAGGGCCAGAAGGAGTGAATTAACTCACAGACTGACCTGACCCATGGCCGAATTTAAAGACTGGCTAGGGAGATATGTAAATGAACAGAGCTTTGAAATGCAAGCCTGTATTGTTAGAGATAGAAGGATAGATGTTTGCTCAGGTCTTGTGATGTAAGCAAACAAGTCTTGTCTATTGCTATGGCTTTGATTCAAAGATCAGAAAAGGAGTATTAACATTTAGGAAGACACTTGAATAAAATAGTATAATTGTCTATGTGTCTCTTTGAAGGTTGTGGTAACCTGTATCTGAACTGTTCAATGGCTAAATTACCCTATGCTAATTGCCAGGATGTTTGGGAGACGGAAAGTTGAGCCTATTGTTTTCTCAGGCCAAGAGGCTGCTGGAAATGTATAAAAACCCTGGGACACCATCCTGTTTTATCTCAGATCTGCTTTGGGTTTCAAGAGGGGGAAACCTTAAGCCACAAGAATTGAGATCCCTAGTCATTGACTGGAGTCACCCTGAATATGGACATTGGACTGTAACCGAGGGGTAGGCAACCTATGGCACGCGAGCTGATTTTCAGTGGCACTCACACTGCCTGGGTCCTGGCCACCGGTCCAGGGGCTCTGCATTTTAATTTAATTTTAAATGAAGCTTCTTAAACATTTTAAAAACCTTATTTACTTTACATACAATAGTTTAGTTGTATATTATAGACTTATAGAAAGAGATCTTCTAAAAACATTAAAATGTATTACTGGCACGTGAAATCTTAAATTAGAGTGAATAAATGAAGACTAGGCACACCACTTCTGAAAGGTTGCCATCCCCTACTGTAACCTATGGACTATTTCTAAAAGGACTTTTGCAACTACAAACTCATCTCTGCTATGTATCTGAACCTCAAGAATTGAATTCAAGTCTGTATGTATATTGATCTTTTAACCAACACTCTCATCTCTTTTCTTTTTTAATAAATTGTAGTTTCGTTAACAAGAATTGACTATAAGCGTGTATTTTGGGAAGATCTAAGTTATAATTGGACCTGGGTGGATGGCTGATCCTTTGGGGTGGAAGAACCTTTTTTTTTTTATATGATGAGATAATCTTAAATGGTTGTTACAAGGGCTCATTAAAAGATTCTTTGCATAGATATTACTACAAAACTGATTGTATCCTGACTTACACATAGTATACGTATAATATTACTTTGATATAGGATCAAAAGTGAACCACAGCATTGGCCTACTAAACCCAGGGTTGTGAGTTCAATCCTTGAGGGGCCCACTTAGGGATCTGGGGCAAAAATCTGTCTGGGGATTGGTCCTGCTTTGAGCAGGGGGTTGGACTAGATGACCTCCTGAGGTCCCTTCCAACCTTGATATTCTATTCTAAGATTTTCAATAATCATCATCATATCTGATGTGTGTCTGGATGGAGGCCTGAGGCTGGGTACTTTAAGGGAACTGCATTATTTGGACTTCTGAGTAACCAGTGAGGTAATATAGAAGATGTTTTGTGCTGGCTTGGTAAATCTAAGTATTGGAATATCCACCAGCTTTTGGGGTTTGTCTGCCCCGTTCTGTTTGCAGTTCACCCTAATTGAGTGACCTCAACTGGCTCCAACGGGCACCATTGTTACAACCCGCTACAAGTTCACTTCATTGAAGATACACTTATCAAGAGGCAGAACAGAGTAAAGATTTTCAGGCCACACATTTTCTACTGGGATCTTACATCCCATGCCTGCCAGAATTTGGCTCTCTGGCTGCAATGAACTGATGGGGTCGCTAGAATGTGCAGTAGAGACTAGATGTCTAGCTAGCCATTTGGAATCTGAAACACAATCTCTTGCCCCACATTTGCATTATACCTCTCCTCCCTCCCAAGACAGATGTGCTATTGCACACTTTATGATCACTAACACAGTGGTTAGACAGATCTAACAGTGCATTAAGGAAAGATCTGATGAAGGATAAAAAAAATCTCTGCCAGTCATTGAAAGAAAATGTTGCCACCAGAAAAGCATATGACAGTGCACCTGATAAATACTTGCCTATGCTTGTGGTAGAGAAAACCAAAATCTATCAGGAAGTTTGCTACAAGCAAAGTTTTGCCCTCATTTTTGTTTCATTGCCCTCCTGATCAAATACGATGCCACTTATTAATACCTTAATGACAACTGGGGAGGCTCGATTCTGATCTCACAAGCCATTTTACACTAGGGTAACTACACAGACTTCAGCAGAGTTACTTGTCATTTACACTGGGGTGAATGACATTAGAATCAGGTCCTGGTTGTCTACAACTTCACGCTTCTCCAGTCTTCTGAATGATACATGTTTCTTATAATCAGCACTGGCATGCGTAGAAGCCAGAGCATCCCTTGGGACCTTGCCCACTTAGAAATAATTGCTATGGTGGAGGAAAAGAGACTGCAAGCAGCTGTGGTTCATTCCACCCGTGCAGTCTCTCCCCTTTGAACGTTAAAGGCTGCATGCCTACACTGAAGCTGCTGTCAGCTGTATACATAACAGGGTTTATTTTAGCAGAAATGAAATGGCTACCACAAAAGACAAGTCAGACAGTCATCAAAGGGATCAAACAGACGCCCATAAGACAACAGCATCTTTTGACAGAATTCACTCTCAATGAAACAGCCAAGATTCACACACACACACACCCCCCCCGGCTAGCTTTTAGAAGTTGTGCTAGGACTTGGCAGGCAGGTTCTAAAGAGAAGCCACAGCATTATAAATTTCACTGCCATACTTGGGATTTCTCATTTGACTGAGGTCCTCACTTCCCCTTATGGAGAATAGGAAAATGGTTGTCTCGCACTGCCCTTCTTACTTTGGGAGCATTTAAAATATCATCCTGGACCCAGATGGGTCAAACCAAAACCGTGGAGAAAAACTCTGGAGCGTGCTTGGGAAGAGTGGGGGGCTGTGAAGGCAATGAAGATCTAGATCCTATATTTGCATCTTGAACTCAAAGCTACTTGAAATGTAAATAAAGTCATCGTTTCTTCCAGGCCTAAAAGAGGTGACTATAAAATACCTCAAGTTGTTTCTAATTAACAATTTTTTTTAAGTGCTGCAGCTAGTTACAAAAGTTTGTTGAATAGGTTACATCCGAAGTTAAGAAGTCACCATTACAGGCGCTGCTACGGGAAACCTCTGAGCACACATTCTGTAGTCTCTTGATATTAAAAAGAATATAAATATTGCAAGTTAAAATATGCTCACAATTCCTTTTCATGTTAACTTCCCTTTTAAAGAATACAAAACATTCTCAATGTAATCAGACACTTCAGAAAAATTTTAAGTTGCCTATTTCTGGTACCGCAGTCCCTGAGTATCTTTGAAACATAGTCCTTAACTTACAATTAGTTTATTCTGGTTGAAGATTCATTTCCTTTATCAGATATTCATTTAACAGAGTTTAACCTTGGCATGAATTTCCACTGAAGTGATTAATCCATTTAATAGGTACACAATGCTCAGAGAAGCATTATGTTCACGTCTATTCGGCCACTGAGTTTATTCCAACATTGTATAGGCTTTCAAAAGATGGTGAAAGGTGATGAGCAAACAAAAGAGAGTTTGAGCACACATTTCTAGGCTGAAAACCCCCTTTGAATTTCTCATTTCTGGGCCTGGTATTTCTGTGATGGCCAAATGGGACATTACACTTGAACAGGTCCAAGCAACCAATGGAATAGCAGTGTTTCTGAGCCCTGATGGATTGTATTATTTCAGATAGGTTCCACAAGGTGAATGACACACAGATGATGATGTATAGATGAGTGACAAAATGAGAGACACTCCAGATCAGAATGAAATTGGTTAGAGAAAGTAGGGAGTCTCAATTCAAGCTTAAAGAAAAAAGGTTTAGCTACAAGATGCAAAGTCTAAGCCACCAACAGAGATTGGCCTTAAGAAGACCTGACAGTTAAAAAACAGCAAATCCGTATGGGGCATTAGAGATGATCAAAGTTGGCCTCTAACTAGATAGGATCTGGGTAGAATTTCATTGGCACTGCTTCACAACAACAGAAGCTAAGACAGTTTGGCTGCAGACTGCAACCCCAGAGGCATGCCCCTGCACTGTAACATGGGCTGAATGGGCATGTCTGACTACTCAGTATTGGAGCGGATGCTATGCAGATCTCATTGAGGCCTCCTTGAAATAATTGCTCCTTGCAAAGACTCTCACCCCTACAGCCTCCCCCCAAAAAACTTCATGTCTGGTTGCCATGAAACTCTGCTGGAAAGCTCTGAAGCATCAGGCATTTTCCCAGCCATTGGCTTGGCCTCTATTTTGTAGAGCCCACAAGCCTTTTGTCTAATTTGTCTTTCTCCTGTAATTTCGTTTTGAAATACTAGCCCCCCACCCACCCTCAAGAAAGCCACCCAGCCCTTTGCATCCAGCAATACCATGGAAACTCTTCCCTGACTCCTTCAACTATCACAGAATGTCATTTTCAACTTTGTTATTTAAACTGGTATCATTCAAGATGAAAATTATTTCTGTCAGGGTTTATACTGAAAAAAGCTAATTTGACTACAGTTTGAGATCTAGAACTACAAAATAACTAGCCACGTCTTCCCTAACTGCTGTACAAAGACATGTTTTTCAATTAATCTAATGAAAAACAGATCAGAACTTCACCAGTACATTTCTAAGCCTGCAGATTCTTGATCTTATTAACATGGATGAAGAGAGTCAATGACTCAGAGTCAAAGAACTCATTCATCTTCCTTGGCATGTGGGGTACTAAGCACTTGTGGCTATTTAACATCTTTGATAGCTAGTATAACCATAGAATCGTAGAACTGGAAGGAGAGGTGAAAGTAAACTGGTGCGCCATACCAGGGTGGCCCGGCTTCCCCAGGTGGCAATTAAAAGGGCCTGGGGCTCCCAGCAGTGGCTGGAGACCCTGGCCCTTTAAATTGCTGCCAGAGCCCCGCTGCTGGAGCTCTGGAGTAGCGGCAGTGTGGCTCCAGGGGTTATTTAAAGGGCCGGGGCTCCCGCTGCCTCTTCTGCCCTTAAATAGCTGCCAGAGCCCCGCTGCCACTACCCCAGGGCTCCGGGGGCTATTTAAAGGGCCGGGGCGGTAGAAGCAGGGGAGTCCTGGGCCCTTTAAATAGCCAGCAGAGCCCTTGGGTAGCAGAAGCAGCCGGGGGCTCCGGCAGCAGTTTAAAGGGCCCGGGGCGGTAGCGGTGGCCGAGCCCTGGGCCCTTTAAACCGCTGCCAGAGCCCCCGGCTGCCGCTGCTACCCCAGCAGGGGAGGGGGAGGGCACTTACTGGTACAGGGTGGGCCAGGGCTGGCTCTGACTCCCCCATCCCCGCCCCTTCTGCCCGAGGCCCCGCCCCTTCCGGGGGCCAGAGCCAGCCCCAACCCAGCCCTGTACTGGTAAGTCACTATTTCTACTTTCACCCCTGACTGGAAGGGACTTCGAGAGGTCATCTAGTCCAGTCCCCTGCACTCAAGGCAGGACTAAGTATTATCTAGACCAGCCCTGACAGATGTTTGTCCAACCTGCTCTTAAAAATCCCCAATGATGGAGATTCCACAACCTCCCTAGGCAATTTATTCCAGTGCCTTTTCCGTAACTGGTGTTCTTCGAGATGTGTTGCTCATGTCTATTTCACAATAGGTGTGCATGCTCGCCATGTGCACTGGTGCCGGAAGCTTTTCCCCCAGCAGTACTCATAAGGGAGCACCACTAGCAACCCCTGTAGTGGTGCCTCCATGGCACGGTATAAGGGGTGCTGCATGCTCCCCCCACCTGCAGTTCCTTCTTGCCAGACATCTCCAACAGAGAGGAAGGAGGGCAGGATGTGGAATAGACATGAGCAACATCTCGAAGAACACCAGTTACGGAAAAGGTAACTGTCTTTTCTTCTTTGAGTGATTGCTCATGTGTATTCCACACTAGGTGATTCCAAGCTATCCCTGATGGAGGTGGGTAGGAGTTCACAAATTCTCAGGATGGAGTACAGCCCTGCTGAACCCGGTGTCATCCCTGGTTTGGGAGACGATCGCATAATGCAAGGTGAACGTGTGAACTGAAGACCAAGTGGCAGCCCTACAAATGTCCTGGATGGGGACATGGGCCAAAGAGGCAGCCAACGAGGCTTGCGCCCGAGTTGAGTGTGCCTTCACAATTGGTGACAAAGGGACTCCCGCCAGGTCATAACAGGTACGGATGCACAAAGTGATCCAGTTGGAGAGCAGCTGAGTGGAGATCGGCCGACCCCTCATGCGTTCGGCCGAGGCGATGAACAGTTGCGAGGACTTTCTGAATGGCTTAGTCCACTCCAGCCAGTGGAAAGCCAGAGCCTGTCTCACATCCAGTGTGTGGAGACGGCGCTCCTTACTGGACGCGTGGGGCTTGAGGCAGAGGACCGGTAGAAAAATGTTCTGACCCATGTGGAAGGTGGAGACCACCTTCAGGAGGAATGAAGGGTGTGGGCGGAGCTGGACCTTATCCTTATGAAACACTGTGTATGGGGGCTTGGAGGTCAGGGCCCTGAGCTCCGAGACCTGCCTGGCCAACATGATCGCAACCAGGAAGGCTACCTTCCACGAGAGGTGGGACCAGGAGCACGTGGCTAGTGGCTCAAAAGGGGCCCTGTGAGACGGGCCAACACCAGGTTTAGGTCCCACTGCGGGACTGGGGGCCTAACATATGGGAAGAGACGATCCAACCCCTTAAGGAATCAGCCAGTCATAGCATTGGAGAATACTGTGTGGCCCTGCACCGGTGGATGGAAGGCTGATATGGCTGCCAGGTGCACCTTGACTGATGATGGCGCCAGGCCCTGGGCTCTAAGGTGGAGGAGGTAGTACACAATAAGCTGGATCAGGGCAGCCACCAGGGAAACGCCCCGCTCGTCCGCCCATCTGGAAAACCGAGACCACATTGCCAAGTAGGCTTGGTGTGTGGAGGGCAGCCTGCTTTCTAGGAGGATGCTTTGAACCCCTTCTGAGCAGGTCCTTTCCTCCCTACCTAACCACTGAGCAGCCATGCCGTGAGGTGGAGTGCCGCTAGGTTGGGGTGGAGGTGGAGGCCCTGGTCCTGGGAGAGCAGGTCTGGGCGGGACGGCAACGGCCACGGCGGGGCGACTGCCAGGCCTGTGAGGGTCCTGTACCTATGCTGCTGGGCCCATGCTGGGGCAATCAGAAGGACCTGGGCCTTGTCCGTCTTTATCTTTTCCACAGCGGGAACGGTTGAAAGGCATAGAGAAACTGGCCTGACCAGGACAGGAGGAAGGCATCGGAGATAGCGCCCCATCCCAGCCCCCCCTCCCCCGGAGAAGAACCGGGGACAGCGACGGTTCTGCCGAGTCGCCAACAGGTCCACCTGGGGAGTTCCCCACACTTGGAAAAGTCTGTGCACCACCTCTAGGTGGAGGGACCACTCGTACTGAGAGGAGAAGTTCCTGCTCAAGCGATCTGCCCGCACGTTCCGGACACCTGGCAGATGGAAGGCCTGTAGGTAGATGTCGTGGGCTACCCACAAAAATCCCACAGCCTGAGGGCTTTGAGGCAGAGCATTGGGCCCTGCCTTGCCTGTTGATGTAGAACATCGAGGCCGTGTTGTCCGTGAGAACCCTGACCACCCGGCCCTCCAGGTGCGAGCGGAAGGCCATGCACGCCAGCCGTACCGCCCTGAGCTCCTTGACATTTATGTGGAGGGTCAGATCCCGAGCCGACCACAGACTTTGGGTCTGAATGTTCCCCACATGGGCCCCCCATCCCAGGTCTGACGCATAGGACACCAGTTCCAGTGACGGGCCCTGCCCCTGAACGGGACCCCTTGGAGCATGTTTCTCGGGGAAGACCACCACCATAGGAAAGAGATCACTGGTGAGGACTTTGTCCATCCTGTCCCTGGCCTGGGAGAACTCCAAGGCCAACCAGAGCTGGAGGGGACTCATCCTGAGTCTGCGTGATGGACCACATACTTGCATGCCAACATATGACCCAAGAGCTGGTAACTGTGTCAATGAGTGCCTTCAGGGTCTCGAACCTGTTCGGTGGGAGGGAGGCTCTGGCCGATGAGGCATCCAAGACCGCCACGATAAACTCTATGCGTTGAACCGGACTAACGTGGACTTGGTGTTGTTTACCAACAGGCACAAAGTGGTGCACATGGACAGAAGGAGCGCCACGCGATCCCGCACCTGTGACTGGGAGCTGTCTTTGACCAACCAGTCATCCAGATAGGGGAAGATCTGGACCCCCCGGCGCCTGAGGTAGGCCGCTATCACCGACATACATTTCGTGAATACCCTGGGGGCAGTGGACAGGCCAAACAGGAGGACCTTAAATTGGTAGTGTTACTGCCCCACCACAAAATGGAGGAAGTGTCTGTGCCCCTCAAATATATGAATGTGGAAATATGCGTCCTGCAGATCAAGGGCGGTGGGATCCAGGGAGGGGATGATGGAGGCGAACTTGAGCTTCACTGTGTTCTGGTTCAGGCCTCGCAGCTCCAAGATGGGCCTGAGCCCCCCTTTGGTCTTTGAACTCCCCAGGTACCACTTCCACCGCTCCTAGGCCCAGGAGCTGCCCCACCTCCTGCTCAAGCAGAGCCTCGTGCGAGGGGTCCCCCAGGAGGGACGGGGGTGGAGGGGTGGCTGGGCGGGGAGGAAGTAAACTGGAGGGTGGAGCCTCGGGAGATGGTGTTGAGGACCCATCGGTCTGAGGTCAACTGCGATCACTCCGGGAGGAAAGCACATAACCGATTGGAGAAGGAAAGCTTTATTGAGGTTGGATCCCTGACGAGAACTGGCAGGGCGCCCCCGGGCAGCCTGTCAAAACCACCTTTTCCCCGCCTGCTTGCCCTTGGAGGACCCAGGTTGGGGGGCAGACTGAGACTGCTTCTGTGGGTGCCTCTTATAGTCCCGTGACTTCTTATAAGTGGCCTCGTATTTTGGGTGGGTGGCCTGAGCGGGAGTCTGCCATGGACCCGGGGCCGTGTCCACTGCATCCGAAGCTGCCTGCAGGGTTGCCCTAGCAGCCGCTGTACCCTCCTCCACCAGTGCTTTGAACTCCTTCCTGTCGCGCTCCTAGAGGGAGTCCTCGAACTTGGGCAGGGAGCCCCACCGATTGTACTCATACCGGCCCAGGAGAGCCTGGTGGTTCACCACCTGTAACTGGAAGCTCAAGGACGAATAAACTGATTGTTCCTTCCTAAGGGGAGTACTTTGCATTTGTCCTTATTGAATTTCATCTTATTTACTTCAGATCATTTCTCCAGTTTGTCTAGGTCATTTTGAATTTTAATCCTATCCTCCAAAGTACTTGATGGTACATACCCAATAACCATCATGGTACATACCCAAAGCCCGTATGCTTCCCTCCAGTGCAGAAGGCTCTCAGGGCACCATACATTCAGAGCACGCAAACCATGGGATCAGCCGTGCAGAATGGACAGGCGGCATCCCAGAGATCCTAGCCAGTGGAATGGAAAACTCCCCTTCCAGGCTGTTTGCACCAATTCCTCTGCCAGTATGGCAGGCCCAATATCCAGGGTGCCATTGGGTGCCAGCACCTGACTGTACTTTAGGGCTACTGAGGGAAGCTGTAGAAAATGCACTGGAGTTAATGCTGACCTCGGCATCTTTAACTTCTGCAGGCATTTCCTGGGGGATTGGCTGCAGTTGTGGGTTTGGGAAGCAGGCTACCTGGCGTAGCTCCTCGCATTCACCCTGGCCTCTGCCAACTTTTGCTGCACAGCTTTTATTTTGCAGAAGGGGGTGGGGGAAGATGGCTGCACAGGGGTTGACGCATCCCACCATCACCTCCCTCTACGTGTCCCTACAGCTCTCTCCCCACTCTTTGTCACAGACAATGGGAAATGGGGATAGTGGATAGATGATGCAGCACACAAGCAGTGGGATTTTCCCTAGAAGACAAGAGGACAGGGCACTGTTTGTTCCCTTGGATGTGGAGCCATCAGATATTGCCACCTCCTGGAGCAAACACCACGCTTCTTGGTACAATTTACAGGAACATTTCCACACAACATTTGACATTTTTATTAACCCTTGCGGTACTGAGCTATGCTTGTCCTGAATGAAAGGCACTATGAACTCTTCCTCTAATCCTCAGATCTGTCTCCCCCAACCTAATGCACTGCAAGCCTCCTCCATCTTCTTACTTGCTCCAAACAACACTGCATCACTGTGCTAGCACATGAGAACCAAAAAGTGAAAGCAGTTGTGGAGAAGAGTCAACCTGATTGACATGCCAAAAAAGTCCCACTTGATACAATTTCTTTCAGTCAAAGAATCTTAGATATCTTTGCTAAAATTAGTTTATCTGTGTAGTCTGACAATGTACCTTCAACAAAAAGAACATGGCTGCAGTATATTTAGTTGGCCTCACTTTCCCTTACCCACACCAATAAAGCTGTTTTAACAATGCCACTTTGGGCCACATTCTCCATTGGTGTCAATTGGCACAGCTTGTTTGTCATCAGTGGAAGTACACTGCTTTACACCAGCTGGGGATCTGACCCAACACATTGAACATGTGGTAGATGCAAAATATATTGATGAGTACGACGTTTCAGTGCTATTCTTCTGTTATGAAGTTGTAGAGAAACACTCACAGTTGTATGATGGCAATGCTATCACAGCCATATCAATAATGCCCCTTCAGGGCATGCAGTCTGACTTCTCCTTTGTGCACAAAAGCCATTTCAAGTTTATCGCCTGCTTGGGTGGTTTTAAGTCACTTGAGTCGTGACTTCTTGCTTGATGGCACCACGTGAGGTTTGCAATAACCACGTCCTGAGTGTGCTGTACTGACCAGCATCTTCGTAGCTGAGCAACACTATTTCCTTACCAGACCTTTTTTATGAACAACCTCTGACTCAGTAATACTCCTCAGTCAGCCTCTGATTTTCATTGACCTGTAAATTAGCAGGGAAAACAAAATATGATAAGTTGAGGTTAAAATACCATGACACAGTGCACAGATTTACTAAGGAATAAACAAAGGCTAGAGCTTGCCTTTTATAGACGCACGCCTCTCTGTGCCAGAGTCATATCATCTGCCCCTGCCAAAGCTTCATGACATACTCAGCATTTATGAGCCTGTGGAATCACCACCTCGGTTAAATTTCATAAAAAAACAACAACAAAAATCGCCACAGCATTTTAAGTACTGTACTAGGAGAGATTTTCCATTGCAAGAGGGACCCATTGTGAGAGAACCCAGTGATACTAAATGCAGAGGCTCTGCCACCCACCCAAAACGGCCCTCAGGAGAATATTTATTATTTGCAGACATGTGTCTGAACCAGAACACCAGACATGAACGCCCCCAGAAGTTTTTTTGAGGGGAAATACTGGTCTCTGGGGATGGCCCAACTCTCTATAATACAGCAACTACAAATCTCAGATCCAAAAACTGCCTGAGCTTTGTGAATGTTTGGATCAGGACTGTGAGACAAGGAACCATTTCTGGTTATTTACACAGCCCCACAAGTGAGTGTACACAACATGCAGAATCTCATAGATGGCTGGGTACCTGCCCCCCACTGCTAAAGGCTCAATCCTGCCAACATTCACTACCAGGCATCATGCTGACTATAAGTAGTGAATCTCAGTGGGATTGCTCACAGTAACAAGCACAACATTCAGTGGTGAGTGTTGGCTGCTGGAGTGAGCCTTTACTCAGACAAGTTGGACACAGAAGACTCTACTCCAGATAGAGAGAGAAACCCACCTTTAGTGTAATAAATCATAATTCCCTGGAACACTCCTATCTAAATATCCAAGAAAACTGGCTTTTCAATTGCCTTTGGGTTGAGAAGCACTTTTCCCCTTTGCATTAGTTGTAATAGCCTCTTAAAAGCTTTACCCCCTAGAGCCAACTGGCAACCCCCCCTTTTCCTGCCTCCTATCACCACTGTGTTTTAGATGTAGATGAAGTTGAAGCTGTGGTTTTAGTTTAACCGTTTCCACTTTATCACGTACAATACAAATGTTGCCAATCCCTTGAGCTGCCTGAATTTTTCAGCGCAGTGACAGGATTCTCAGGAGATTCAAGTAACTTTACTTTCAAATATTTTCCCAGCTGTCCACGCAGTCTTTGGGGTTGCCACAGCCTACTGCCCAAGAGAATTGAGGTCTGGCCAGTCAGGAGGGCAAGTGGCAACAGGAAACAGGATCTGGCTGCCAGTGAGTTGACACATTTGTTTGAGTACTTCACAGTGCACCTTGGAATTAGTGATTAAACAGAAGCCATTAGTCTGGGGTTATTGTAAAGTTGCATCAGGTTTGACTCAGCAGCTCACCTGGCAACAGCCCTATACCAGTCTCTTTCAGCCTTTCCAGGACTACTGTACCCTTTTTCAGGAATCTGATTTGTCTCGCGTATCCTAGGGTTACCATACGTCCGGATTTTCCCACACATGTCCGGCTTTTTGGTCCTCAAATTCCCGTCCGGGAGGAAATTTCAAAAAGCCGGGCATGTCCGGGAAAATAGGGAGGGGTCGTGGGGCTTGGATCCGGGCTGGAGCCACTGGGGCCGGCGGTGCTTGGCCACCAGCCAGCCCCACTCGGCGAGGGCTGGACCGGAGCTGCTTGGCCGGAACCGGGGCCCGAGCCAGGCCGGAGCCACTGGGGCCAGAGCCGCTCGGCTGGGGGGGCTGGACTTGGCCACGCCTCCTTGAGCCCCCCCGCCACAGCCCCAGCTTACCTGCTGCCTGCCTGTTTCAGGCTTTCCGCAAACATTTGATTCTCGGGAAGCAGGGGAGGGGGGCGGAGCATTCAGGTGAGGGGGCGGAGTTGGGCCGGGGACTTTGGGGTAGGGGCGGGGCTGGGGGCGGAGTTGGGGCAGGGCCGGGGCCCTGTGGAGTGTCCTCTTTTTGTTTTTTTAAAATATGGTAACCCTAGTGTATACCCAGTTTCACCTCACTTAAAAACGACTTACTTACAAAATCAGACATAAAACTACAAAAGGTTCACAACATACTCTTACTAAAAAATTGCTTACTTTCTCGTTTTACCATATAATTATAAAATAAATCAATTGGAATATATTGTACTTACATTTCAGTATATCGTATACAGAGCAGTATAAACAAGTCATTGTCTGTATGACATTTTAGTTTGTACTGACTTTGCTAGTGCTTTTTATGTAGCCTGTTGTAAAGCTAGGCAAATATCGAGATGAGCTGACTTACCCCCTTGAAGACCTCTGCGCACCCCCAGGGGTATGCAAATCACTGGTTGAGAACCACTGCCTTATCATCACAACACACACTATCTACCCTGCAGTGAAGGTGCCTGCAAAATTACATAGAAAATGATCACTGGATAACTTCTACTGCAAAGCTAGTGGAGAGACCATAGAAAGTTCTGGGTGCAGAAGTACTAAAAATAATTCCTCTCCGGGTATTTCTTTTTGAACTTATCAATAAAAGTTGAGTGAATTGTAAAACACCAACATATCCTAGAACACTGAAGAATCTAGTAATCAAAAACATAATTATGAGATATGCAGGCCAAATTTTTTAACCTAAAAATCTTAACATTTCTCAGCTCACCTTTAACAGGAGAGTGTCTAAGTATATTTACACTCCCAAATTAGTAACCCAATATTGGCCCAAACCTATCATTACTGATGGATGGACTTTCTATCATTGACTTCAATGAATGTCCGTTCAAGCCTGTGAGGAACAACCAGTCCAAGCCAGCACATGTTGTCTGAACTCTAACCATATCCCAGGGCAGTGCACAGTCAGACTGGACACAAGCTCCACACTCAGCAGCTCAGGCTGTGCCCAGGCATGTGCAGACTTCAATCAAACTCAATTCCATTTTAGCAGGTTATTTGAAAGTTCATTCCTCTGTTACTTACTCCCAAGCTCCACTGCCTGAGACCCTCAACAAAACGCTGACATCCCAAATGCCTATTGAACACTGATCTTGTGGTAGCCCCTAGATCAGGGGTGGGCAAACTACGCCCTGTGGGCCAGATCTAGCTTGCCAGCCATTTTAATTCAGCCCTCGAGCTCCAGCTGGGGAGTGGGGTCTGGGCCTTGCCCTGCTCCGGCACTTCAGCCAGGGAGCAGGGTCGGGGGCGGCTCCCTGAGGCCAATAGGAGCTGCAGGGAAGGCGCCTGCGGACAGGGTAGTACGCAAAGCTGTATGGCCGCAGTGCCACATAGGAGCCAGAGGGGGGACATGGCCGCTGCTTCCGGGAGCTGCTTGAGGTAAGCGCTGCCTGGAGCCTGCACCCCTGAACCTCTCCCCGTGCCCCACCCCCCTGCCCCAGCCTTGATCCCCCACCCACCCTCTGAACCCCTTGGTCCCAGCCTGGAACACCCTCCTGCACCCCAAACTCCTCATCCCCAGCCCCATCTCAGAGCCTGCACCCCCAATCGGAGCTCTCACCCCCCCCACGCCCAAGGGTGGAACCCCCTCCCGCACCCTGAACTCCTCATTTCTGGCCCCACCTCACAGCCTGCATCCCCAACCAGGGCCCTCACCCTCTCCTGCACCCCGTCCCCAATTTTGTGAGCATTCATGGCCCACCATGCAATTTCTATTCCCAGATGTGGCCCTCGGGCCAAAAAGTTTGCCCACCCCTGCCCTAATCACAGATTGGGCCCCATTGTGCTAGGCACTGTACACAAAGGGATTCCCTGCCCCAAAGAGATTACAATCTAGGTATAGAACACGACACAGCCAGACAGGGGGAGCACAAGGCAACAGTGACAGTTAGAATGTGTAAATTTCCCTTAAAATTCCCCTTTATGTTTCCAAACCAGTTGCTTACGAGACCCAAGAATCAAGATCAATACAGTGGGCCAGATCTTCAGCTGATATAAACTGGCATAACTCCATTCAAGTCAATTTGCCTTCAATGAAGCTGCATCCATCTGCGCAAGTCCCTTCAACACAAAGGCCATTGGTCTGATTTGGAAAGTTATATTCCCCACAAATTATTGGCATTGGTATGAAAAACTTAACCAAGTGTCCATACAGGCTCTGCCCCAGAACTTACCATCCCCAGCGTGCGCACATGGAAGAACCTAACCCATTGTCCTCAATATTTTTTCTTCAGCATAATGATCCAGAACAGATTTTCCACAGCTGGAGAGAAGCAGGAGTGGTTTGGACCTGGAAGCTGGCCCTGTGTTATCCAAATCCCCAAAGCTGGGGAGTAGGGCGTGTGTTGTATTCAAAGAGGAAGCATGCATGCAAACAAACAATTGCCCGCTATATTTACACCAAGCAGATCAGGTTGCTGGCCTCCACAGTAACAAACAAGAAGTATTTGACACCAGCTAATGCCAGACAAAGCGTGTCGTTGATCTCTGGATGGTCATCATGCCTCCAACAACAACAGCTGCCTCAACTTACCCCACTGCATTCTCCGTCCAATTAACTTTTTAACCTTCAGCCCAAGTTGCAGAAGGGCTCTAGAGAGCTTAGCAAGAGATTAGGTTTCAATACCTTGTTATTTTTATCATCATCCTGCTAGCGTATCTTTCCACTACAACAGCTAGGATGGTCTTTGTAAGGAAGAGCTCAATAACCTTACTGGAATAATGGACCCGAACTTCAAATTTTGTGTCTGTTTTTGTGTGTGCAAATAATGGCGCTCCTGAATGACGTTTGGTCCACTTAACAGTCATTCAAATACTATGCCTCTGATTGTGCCCTCACATCAGGTGGTTATACACCAAAGCATTATTCAAATGCTCCTAATATGTACCTGCCGTCATCTCTGGGTGTAAAAACATAGGCACCCAACTGGAGGCTGAGCTGAGGTCCTTCAGAAAGCAAGGGTCAACTTGTTAAACCGAAGAACATGCTACAGCCCTTCAGCGGCCATGTTTCATTCAGGTTCCTCCACTGTGGAACATTACGTATGGAGTAATGACAGATTTGACTTGTACAGCACCTCTGCAAAGATATTAGTCTAAGGGGCATGGATGGGTCCCATTGCTGGATTATCTGAGTGCCTTCATGTGTTTATCCCAAACTGCTCTGTGAGGTAGGGAAGTGCTATTATTCCATTTTACAGATGGGAACTGAGGCACGAGACTTAGCGATTTGCCCAAGGTCACACAGGAAGTCGGTGGCAGAGCAGGGATTGGAACTGGGTCTCCCAAATCCCAAGTGTGCACCCTAACCATTGACCCATCCTTGCTATAAGGACCCCAAGTCTATCACCATTCAAAATGGTGAGAATTTTGACATTGACTTCAACTGCAACAGCACAAGTCTCTGAGAGAAGGCAAGAAAAGTCTTCAGTGTTCCCAGAAATCAGTGCTAGAAAGTGGATTTTTTGTGTGTGTTGATTCTAAATATTCTCTGGCACCATGCCAAAACGCACGTGCGCACGCACACACACAGAGTGAAAGAATGACAGGAATTGCATGGGAGGATTTATTGCTGTATTGAGGTCATTTACAGTATTTCAATAGGATGTTATTCAGAACAGGCTCTCCAGGCTGGGAAAACCTAAAGAATGCAATCTTTCTCTTCCAACCAGGGGGCCTTGAAACCACCTGGGGTGAACATTCTTGACAGAGAACACATTATACAATCCCGATTAATAAAACAATAATTTATGCTTCACCAGTGCCTTCCATTCATGCTTCACAAACCAGTGTTTATGAGAGAGAAGAACTACTTCAAGTGGCTGTGTGTCAAAAATGGGTGAAGGAGCAACACTACCCAGTAGTTTAGGAAAGGAAGTGAAGACTGCCACCTCCAGTTGAAATGGCTGTGGGAATTTATAATGTAATTACTCAGAGTGGAGTTTGGCTACAAGACTGAGACCAACACCCACCCTTGCAAAAAGAGTACCATGACAGCTTTAAGAAGAACAGGAGGACTTGTGGCACCTTAGAGACTAACAAATTTATTAGAGCATAAGCTTTCGTGGACTACAGCCCACTTCTTCGGATGCATATAGAATGGAACATATATTGAGGAGATATATATACACACATACAGAGAGCATAAACAGGTGGGAGTTGTCTTACCACCTCTGAGAGGCCAATTAATTAAGAGAAAAAAAACTTTTGAAGTGATAATCAAGCTAGCCGAGTACAGACAGACAGTTAGATAACAAGTGTGAGAATACTTACAAGGGGAGATAGAACATTGAATCTATCTCCCCTTGTAAGTATTCTCACACTTGTTATCTAACTGTCTGTCTGTACTCGGCTAGCTTGATTATCACTTCAAAAGTTTTTTTTCTCTTAATTAATTGGCCTCTCAGAGGTGGTAAGACAACTCCCACCTGTTTATGCTCTCTGTATGTGTGTATATATATCTCCTCAATATATGTTCCATTCTATATGCATCCGAAGAAGTGGGCTGTAGTCCACGAAAGCTTATGCTCTAATAAATTTGTTAGTCTCTAAGGTGCCACAAGTCCTCCTGTTCTTCTTTTTGCGGATACAGACTAACACGGCTGCTACTCTGAAACATGACAGCTTTAGTTACTACAAATAGGCAGGATCTCAATTTTATGCATGATCCAAAGAGTGAGCATCTCCAACACTACAGGAGCTTCCACATCCTGTGATGGCACCATTTCCCCCTTAGCAAGCTTTTCGGGACATGGCCTTCTGCCTTCTCTTTGGAGAGCATCTATGCAGCATGGCCACTGCTGGAAATCACTGTACCTTGAGCAGTGCCACCTGCTGAATCACTGGGGTGATACACTTCTGGATTCATGCTGTAACTATTATTCACTGCCTGTTGTTTTTGCCTCTCCCTTTCTTGCCAGTAGCTGCCAGTTAAGCATTGCATTTGCAAGCCAGAAAGGAGACTTGGTGGGAATGAGTGTTTTCCTGTGGACGGGACCCTGCCTTCGTAATTTGCATGGTCTGACTGAAGTGACACAGCCAGAGGCATCGTCCTTTCTGCTCCAGAGATAGTAAAGATCCATTCCTGCCCCTTCAGCAATGAGTAACATCCAGATCTCCCACATCAAGCACATCCACCATTGCAGATGCCCTCCATGTGTGTGTGAAAGTCCCCCAGGTGACCATGCAGAGCTGTACAGCTGCTGCACAGAGTGAGGCAGCATGTTCTGGGTAGACTGCTATCCCAGACTGTTTATTGCTGTTTGTTATCCAGGTGGTTGTGCATTGCCCTTGGCTTGGGAGCTGCCTGGCTCGTATCTGAGATTTCTGTGCCGGTGCAAGGCTGGCACTGAGAATTTTCCATCACTCTTTTTGTTCTCAGTCAGATTTGCATCAAGGCTGAACCAGCCAGATGCCTTAAAAATCACAGCACAAAGTATTACAGCAAATGCCCATCAGACTCCACACTGCATGTAAGTGTATTTCCCAGTTGACAGGTTAAAAACTGTAGGCAGTCAATCCACAGAACCCTTCTGGGTGATGGGGGACTATCAGATAACTCAGTATAGGGAGAGGTATTAATACATTCCAGTGGTCATCGCTGTGCTGAACTCAGATAAAGCAATATGGATGAACCTTGTTGGTGATTCATTAGTGGAGCTAAATAGACCCAGGAGAATTTGGTTCCTGGAGATGACACAAACTGGGTACTGTTGGGTCCAATTGTAAGAGTTTGCAATGTACCAATCCAGACCTTCATCTGGGACACTTGACTTTTCCTCAGGCACCTTCCACTCCCACGCCTTCCCCAGGGCCTGGAGAAACCATCTTCATCTTACGGAGGGCGCTCCAACAGCCTGACACCTCCGCTCCAGCTGCCTTCTGGGGCCCAGAATCTCCATGGAAACCCAGCTGGCCACTCCCCACCATTGGCTAGCCAGGAGGGGGCTCTGTGGTGAGTGTCTCCCCAGTTTGGTCAGCGTGATCTTAGGGGCAGGAAACACCTGCTTCCTGAAGAACAGAAAGGGCAAGAAAACTCATTAACCTCTTACGTTGACTGGCTGTTAGAGAGGGACAAAGAACCACACTCTGACACAGAGGTTACAGAAACCCTCTGCTCACTCAGAGATAGTACTGCCCCCAAAGTGTGGCATACCAAGGAAGGAAACTGCATTCGTTTCCCACACCCCTTCACCCTGAAGTGCTGAAATGTGGTTGAACAGTCCCAAGAGCAGCATAAGGAGGGAATGGAGCCAAAGAATGCTACCTAATGCCACTCAGTCCATGGAGGAAACCCACTGAGGGGTTTCTTCCTCCTTCCGCCAAAGAACCTGGAATTGGCCATTGTGAGAGGCAGGAATGGGCCTTGGATCTGATCCAGCCTGGTATTCATGTCTTAGGAGGCAACCAATGGCAGTATGTCTCCCAGATGCATTGCTAGGGTGGGGGCCTCAGAACGTGTGGGATTGGGAACAAAGCTCCAGTAAAGTTAGGACTTGCTCCTCATGAACCTCATCCTCACAGGAGCACTGAGTATGAGTTTCCCCGTAAGAACCCCATGTAGGCCTCATAGCCCTTCCCCCTTCTCTGGTGGGAGAGCAAATCATGGACCTCCCTGACCAAAAATCTTCTGAACTCTTTCATACCTATAATACAGGGAAGGGATATTCTCTGTAATGCTAATAAGGATCCTCGGGGAACTGCCATCATATACATAGTAAACAATAAACAGCTACAGAGCATCTGGCTGCTATTAGTAAAGCAAACATCCATTTATTTTTAAACTAAGCATCCCTTTTACAGAAACACAATGAAATAACTAAGGGATCAGTTAGGAGCCAAGACTCTAGGAGCTTTTCTGTGTCTCCCACCTTATTTGTTCCCCCAAAAAGTTTGTTACGGAGCAGACCCAGCAGATATATTTGGGATCTGCTTTTCCCTGCACCCTCTCCAGCAGTCATCTATGCTCTCTTTGTATAAAACACCCACTCAAGCATGCCTTAAAGAACCACAGAAAAAATAATGTAAAGAAACATGTGCACGAGTGAGCTCACCACATTATATTATAAAGTAACAGCAAGTTGTGTGCTGTGCTTATGATCTACACACACATATTACCATGTGTATGTCTAATTTGTTATTGCAATAGCTGGATAGTAAGAAAGCAAATCCAGTCTGATTTCATTTTACCTTCCATTCCTACCCAGTGGAGCTGGTCAAACTTTTTCAAATTTCGACAAAATCTCAAAAATCAGTAGGAAGTCAGACAAAATATGGAAATTTTGTCATGTATGTTACCATCAGCTGGCTTTACATTTTTTAAAATGTCAAAACTGAACAAAAGTTTTCAAATATCATAGTTCCATATTCCAAAAAAGGAAAGTTTTTGAAGAAACATTGTGAACTGTGTCCCCCATCAACAAGCTCTATCTAGTACTCACACTTTCAGTTTTCTAACAATTACCATCTTTAATTTCCTCAGAAACCCACTGAACCTTGAACTGCCAAAAGCACCTTCTAGTAGCCATTCGAAATGATATATTACTGTATGCCTTTTGAGAGACAAGGAGGGGAGGGAATATCTTTTATTGGATCAATTTCTACTGGTGAGAGAGAGAAGCTTTCAAGCTATACAGAGCTCTTCTTCAGTGCTTAGAAAGGTACCAGAAGAACTCCATGTGGCTTGAAAGCTAGTCTCTCTCACCAACAGAAGTTGGTGCAATAAAAGATATTAACTAACCCACAGTCTCTCTCTAATATCCTGGGACCAACAGGGATACAACAACACTGTATACAACAGTGTATGCAGTTCGATCAGGCAAATTGCTCCTCTTGGAGGAACTCTCCTTTCTTAACACACAAGATTTCACAATGTGGAGATTTACTACTGGAGGGACTCTGGACACTACGGTTAATGAGAGGACGAATTACAACAACTTTCACTACAAAAACTGCAAAGCAATCTAGGGCCTCTGATCATTCAGAGATGAAAAAGTGCCATTGTTTGCAGCAAGCTTTAAAAAGAGTTACATTAGTTGCCAGCAAATGTGAAACAAACAAGTTTTAAGCTAAATATCAAGGGAACACACTTATTACATGGGTGGGTGTGAATTTCACAGAGACTCATGTATGTTCTTCTGAAGGTCTTTTTCTATTTCCTTTCCAAACAGTCCCCATCTCTTTAAAGCTGTCTGACATCTTTGAAGACTGAAAACAGAGCTCTCTAATGTAAATTTAGCAGCAGCTCTGGAATGTTACCATGATGCAAATACCTCCTCTGCAACCATACAGAGACTATGAAGAGAAATAACCTAATATGGTACTGCTTAGGGAACCAGAGTGTCTTGGATGATATATGCTGCCAGAGTAATGCAAGTTTTCATCATTGTGCTCACTATGCAGATTACAGCAGAGAATTTTTTACATCCAGCTGATCACTCTGGATTTTCAGTACAAAACTAGTAAGTGGTCTGTATTTGTACTGAAGTGGCTCAGAATGACTTAAAAGATGTCAGACTGATGATCAGATGGCTGTAGAAAGTCCTATGTCAGAAAGCACCATGAAAGGTTACCCATCTGTGTCTATGGACGTGTTAGAGAAGGTGTTCTACTTAAGGAAAAACTATGGTATAAAAAGAGAATAGAGGAGATTATTGATTGTGAACTCAGTCTCCATGACTAACCTATACAAGGGTAAGAAAAAAATATCAAAAATGAATTTCATTTCTCAAACTTGCAAAAGTGGCACAAAAATTTTACCAGCTCAGGACTAAATTGTATTTACTTGCCTTCATCATGGTGATGGACAATGAAAAGAACTCAGGAAAGGTTATTTCTGAAAATAGGGTAATATATCCTTTGGCCAAATAGAAATTCATAAAGCCTGGTTCACAGTACCTAGGAGTTCGGATCTGTGACCCTTCTGTTAACCTATTCTGTATCTATGACTGCAGCAACAGCCACTCCTAAACCAGTGCAAGGGTGTCCCGGCTGGTCAATCACAGAGGGATCTGGAAAGTCCTGAAAGAGGGAAGTCTCTGAGAAAGCAGGATAAGCGAAGCCAGATGGAATATGCAGGATCCTGTTTGCTCAGGAGACCAAGCATAAGAAAGACTGTAGTTGCTGCTTTAGAACTGCGGTACTACAGCTCTTGCCAAGTAGCAACAGGCAAGACAGATGATCTTGGATGTCTCTGAAAAGCAACACTGTGCACACATACTATACCTACACACACATGCAAAAAGTAAAAGGGGAATGCAAAATTTCAGTCTACGTAGGTCAAGCCATGAGGTACAGCAGAAAGAGGGTGTTCAGAGAAGGGCAACAAGAAGGACTACAAGCATGGTGAAACTTCTGTATGAAGGGAGACCAACAACTGAGACTGTCTGGAGAGGAGGTAGCCAAAGGGAGACATGAAAAAAATAAAGAAATAGGAATGGTGTTAAGGAGATAAATCAAATACTTACCACCATCTCTCAGGTCAAAGAACAAGGAAACATTCAAGAAAGCTGAAGGGCAAGTAAATGTTAACTGGTAAAAGGAAATGCTTTACAGCATATATAATTTACCTGTGGAAGTCACTGGTAAACGACAGAGGCCAATAGCTTAGCAAAAGGAAGAGTTTTACTTGTGTGTGGATAAAGAAAACATTCAAAGTGACATTCCATAGGAGGTGAACAAATCACAAGGGATATAAACCCTCCAAGCTTCAGCTCAGAAGCCAACCGCTAACTGATGAGAGTTTGGAAAATCCTGTGCATAGGGGAAATTCTTCTTCATTTGTCCATTATAGAGTTTCTTGTACTTTCCTCTCCAAGCATCTGTTAATGGCTACTGCTGGAGATAAGATATTGGACTGTATAGACCACTGGTCTGATCCCACACAGCATTGTCTAATGTTCAGCAACAAAAAAATACTGGCAGATTTCTCTCTAGATCTGAAAGCAGTATGTTTTTCTACTACAAATTACAAAGCCCCTATTTTTTCCCCATTTCTAGAGAGTAAACTGGATTGAGGGAGCAAACTGATTTCTGAAACTCCCCAGTGTGATTCAAGTGAAAATTTAGGTTTAACTGCTTTCTCTGCACAGATTCCAAGTATGTTACGTCCTGGTCTTCTAATCCTCTATGTGCTTAGTGTGTCAGATGTGAAGAATGGACTCTCCAAACTTGTAACAAAGTACAGCATTAGGAAGCAGCACGCCTAGACTAAGGGCTAGTCTGCACTAGAAAAATTGGCTGGGATAGCAATAGCTGCAAATCCTACTTGGAAAGAGACAGCTTTTACTGGCGTAAGTGTGCTTTTGCTGATATAGCTTATACCAGTTTCCCCTGAATGAAGTGGGATACACTGGCAAAATGTTATGTTGGCAAAAGCACTTTTTTTTAATTGTTGCCAGCGTAACAATCTACTCTAGGGCTACTGCCAGAGTAGAAATGTTGTTAATAATAGTAAAATCACACCACTTACCAACGTAATTACACCACAGAAGACCTGGTCTAAGCAAATGGCAACATTTTCACAGAGAAACAGCACTAGAAATAGGCTCAAGCCTCAAGTTCATTGGTGACACTAGGGTTTTGGTGAAGGCTCATCTTTAATTAACTGCTTGCAATAGTCTTGTAAGTAGAGCTCAAGTAAACTAATGGCACTAGGATATCTATGACCATTATCTCAAGCAGATTTGTCCCCTCAGCATTCTGTCTTCTAGGTGCTAAAGATAAGTTAACTCATCCTCAAAGACACTCACCTCCGTGGAAAAATGATGGCAGGAGGAGTAACTTTCAGTCACACAGCAAGACTATGTGTGAGCCTGTGAGATTCCAGGAATCCTCACTCCTAGTCCTGTGCTTTAACTACCGGTACTAGATGATGCTCCTTCTAACATACACACTGCTTGTTCATTGTTGATTACCTGTGCAGGTAAATGACTCTGTGAGCAACTAATTAAAGGACATGTTAAAATTAAAATATATTAAAAAGAGAAATTCCCTTGGGTGTGTTATAGCCAACACCTTGGATTATTAAAGCTGACAGAATGATAACAATTTTGTTTACTTTTTACCATTAATGCTGTTTAATTCTGTGCTTCACCTTGCTTCAGCTATGAAAAGCACATTGGTCAGCTTTACTTTTGTTTGTACTCAGCTTTTAGAGAGACAAGGTGGGTGAGGTAACGTCTTTTATTGGACCAACTTCTGTTGGTGAGAGAGACAAGCTTCCGAGCTCTTCTTCAGGTCTGGGAAAGATACTCAGAAGGTCTAGCTACATTGCAATTAAATACCCACAGCTGCCCATATCAGCTGACTTGAGCTTGTGGGGCTTGAGCTATGGGTCTGTTTAACTGCAATGTAGACGTTTGGGCTCAGGCTGGAGCCTGGGTTCTTGTACCCTGGAGAGGGCAAAGTTCCAGAGCCTGAAGTCAGCTGACCCGAGCCAGCCCTGTCCATGACACAGGTCTTTCCTTCCAGTGTAGATGTGCCCATAGTGTGACAGCTAAATAGTCAATTTCACTGCCTGGTTCTTCGAAAGTGCATTAAGCTAAACCACATAAAGGCACTTTTAGTGCCAATGAGGAGTGTTCACTGGGGAGCTAGTACACAATAATTGCACTTTAAATTCACACCCTAGCTTATTTTGTAATAGCTTCCCCCTGTAGACAAGTCCTAAGTGAAGGCTTCTGTTCTTACGTGAAATTTTGTAGGATGTAAGCGTAGGGATACTTTCTCCTTAGCACAAGTGACAATGAATATAAGGTTTTTTGGCATACAAAGTCAGGGCCCTAAATTCTATTCAGGTCTTTGTACTTTTATTTCCCAACATTTGCTGAATTCTTCCCACTTTCCATGATTTATTTTGGAGTTACAGATAGCTTAGATTTCTTTAAGCAACACTTAAAAAAACCCCAATCTATATAAAACCCCAATATATTATTCGATATTAAGCTACATTTTTAAATCTGCGCACCCTCATGTCTTTTGTTCTCATATGCAACCCATCAGAACAATGGACATTTTAACCAGAAATTATTTCATAAGCATTTTCAGAATCATGTAAATGAATTCTGTCTGTCTCTATGATACCAGGTCTCTATATAGTACTGCAGTCACCAGGAAAGTATTTCCAGTTTTAAATTTTACCCAATGAAAGTTACTGCACAAGAATCATAGTGTGGTAGTGTGGATTGCTTGCAAAGAGTTTGATGGCAGTCACCCTACAGCAAGGGAAGGATCAGCTGGGGTATCAGAAGTGGGAAGCTGAATGTTCACACAAGCGTTACAGAAGCACAGCCTACACTTTAAAGAGTTCCCTGTGTGACCAGGTTACACAGTTTGCCTGAAATGTCCCAGGGGGACAAGATGGGAATGAGAATCCATGGTGGAGTCGTGCCAACAGCTGCTTTACATCTTAGCATGAGACTGTCAGCTAAGAGATGTTCAGTGACAACCAAGTGTTCATCTAGTGACTACATTACACCCTTGCTATAATGAACCCCTGGGGATCCAAGCTATTTGTTTGGTATAACCTTGGGTTCATTACAGCGAGAGAGGCAGGGGACAGCTCCTCCAGCCCCAGGGCTGCCACTGGCAGCAGAAAGTGATCCTCTGGCTCCAGGGCAGCAGCAGGGAGAGCGAGCTCCCACGGCAGGAGCTTACAGCGCACTCCTCCAGCCCCGGGGCCAGAGGAGCACTCTGCCTCAGTGGCAATCCCGGGGCTGGAGGAGCAGCCCTGGTGCTGGAAGAGTTCGTAACCCCCCGTGTTCACTATAGCACAAGGTTTGCTATTGCAAAGGGCATTATAGCAAGGGTCTACTGTATCTCAGCTACTTCTCTTCAACGAGTCTCTCCACACACAACTCTTCCACTGACATCTATGGAGGAGTCTGCTGCTAACTCAGTCAAACAACAGATCTTCTGAACATCCTGAAGAACTCTCAGCCTGTGGCTTCATTTTCCAGACTAAGCTGAATATAATTCTAGGCGTTGGCCTATGCCCTTGGGAAGCACTTAACTGAAGAGTCATTGGATCAAGGATATTTGTGTGTAAAGACAATGCAACAGCTGATTCACATGCACGAAGTATAGGGAGTTGAGCAGAGCTTCATTTGAACTGATAAAACCCTGAGTCAGCATTTAGTTTCTGAAGTCTATGGAGAATAAGATTTCAAAACCAGGATGACTCCTTTAAAATTCTCACTCTCCGGTTTTGTTTTTTTAATTTTTTTTAATTAGGATAAATACTGAGTCCGTAAAACTTTCCTTACATAGAATAACGAGTGATCTTTGGCACTGTTGTTTGAGTGAGTGCTCTGTAGCAGCTCACACTTCTCCAGCAGGATTCCCTGACTGCTGCTGCTGGAAGAACCAAAAGGAATTAGAAACCTGGGGGCGATTCAGCATTAGAGAACCACCATTCCCTTTCAATCACATGCTGCTTGCACATCTTAATGTGGCAGATTGCTCAGGCTGACGCCTATGTTACCGTGTCTGCATTACTACTGTTACCCATACCATGTAGATTAAAGCTAATGGGAGCATGCCTACCCATAATCACATCTTCGTTTGCAGTGTAGACATACCCTTAGTCTATGTCTAACCTACGAGC
Source organism: Chrysemys picta bellii (assembly GCF_011386835.1). Classification (NCBI taxonomy): domain Eukaryota; kingdom Metazoa; phylum Chordata; order Testudines; family Emydidae; genus Chrysemys; species Chrysemys picta. Next base: position 34,003,025 of record NC_088800.1, on the reverse strand, counting down.
TAAGGATGTGATTTCCCCCTGCTTATGTACTCAGCTCGATGAGAGCTCGTGTGAGAATAGCCGTGGTACCATGGGTAGGAGCAGTGGATGCACAGTTTGGCCGTGCTGAGCACAAACCTGCCTGAAAAGAGTGCCTCTGCTGCTTCTACCTGTGCGACTGTGGCTATACTGCTATGTATACTCATGCTAGCTCTGAAGCCCAGGGAGGGGGTGTGCTTCATAGCCTGAGTCCAAACATCGATGCAGCTATTTTTAGTGCAATCATGAGCCCTGCAAGCCTGAGTCTGTGGACCTGGGTTCTGGGACTCACTGCTGTGGGTTCCTGCTTGCCATGTAGACATACTCTTAGTTTCCATTCCATACACAGCTCTAGTTCCTCTCCTCCTCTTCACTTTAGACACTGGGGCAAAAGCGGCACATGTTCCCTGACAATCCTGCTGCTGTGTAGTACAGCAGTACTACAATCTCATTGCTTTTCAGCACGAGTCTTAGGAATAAGGGCTGGCTCAGGATGCTGAATAATTGGGTTTGTGATTAAATGTGCTTTTTGAAACTCAGTAGTCTAAAGCAGACTACTTCAGGCACAGAATCACCATGTGTTCACGTCCACCTGTGATCCAGCTGATTTATAGTCATGTTGACTTACAATCCTCTCAAGTGAATTCACACTAACTGTGCTTACATTGGATGAAAATTCCCATCCCTGTGTCATTGCTGAAACTTTAAGAATAGCGGATTCTAAATCCAGAGGAAACATTTAAGAAATTTGCTCCCATGTAGTGAACCAAACAAATACCAGACATTTTTTGGATGTCTGTTATTGCAGAGACCAGCCAGGGATGAGTTATTTCTCCTGAGTTATTCAGCTGTGAAAGTTCTAAGAAATGAAGTCATGGCTTTCAACATACTTTGTTTACCATGTGTTTCTCTTCACTCTCTAAAGGTGACCTTGTGTATGTGAAAAATGAAAAAGTCAACAACCTTTACCCACTTGTCTGCAAGATCAAATGCCTTGTGCAATGAAAGCTTGTCTCATTTGAAACATAACCCCTTTCTCTATAATTCAGCAACCTAACTCCTCCTTCACCATCACTTTTGTTTCATTTTAGCCCCAAGTTCCCACTGCAACACCCATGGAATTATGATACAAGACCAGACCATGAGGCTCCTATGTTACTCAAGCATTCTGCTCAGTTGTAAATGTTTATGTTGTACGTACTCACTGTTTGATTCTGATAGACCACTGCCCAGTTCTTTCTGGGAAGTCAAGTCCTGAAATGCATCTGTAAATTTTCATGTTTAGCTAGCTGGCACTATTTAATCATCTTTATATGTTAAGAAATTTTTAGGCAGTTAATAAGTAGCCTGAAATTCCTTTGGATTGTGGCTTGTCCTAGAATTTGCTGGCTATATGGGAATAGAAGCCACAACACTGGATTCAATCTATTTACAATCTAAATAGACAAGGCAGACACAGATTGGAGGACTGGGTATAACACACAAGTAGCAAGTTGAATGGGCTCCGATCCCTTCTGGAATCAGTCTAAGGGCATCTGAGTGTGTTTCCAGTGATAGAGCACTTGTTGTACCTTGCTATGGCAGATATAGACGTTTTCAGACCTAGGAGCAGAATAAAGACAGTGTCCTGCACTGGCCATTTCTACTAAGGTAAAACTTAAGAGCTCCTCTTTGCATCTAGCCTGTACCACCACCTTTTCACGTGGTGAAGATTTAGCCAAACCAAATGAAGAGCCATCTCCTGTGACATATGAGAATAAAAAATTAACCTTGGTAACAAGTGACTCCATAGTAAGAACCACCAACATACCCTCATGGAATAAGAAGTAAGATTTGTACCTTCTGAAAGATACCAGAGACCTGAGACTAGTTTAAGCAGACCTCAATATACTAAGCATGTTAATGAGGAAAAGGTTTAAGATATGTAGATGTGACTATTCAGTGATAGCAATAGTTCTGTTTACTTACCATAAACACAGGAGGGCCAAATTATGCTTCCAATGGGAAGCTAGCATGAGTAAAGTGAGCAGGACATGGGGCTGTCCTGCTCCCACTGAGTTCATTGATTTCCAGTGCAGTGATCAGGATTTGACTGCAATTTGTAACAGATGCAGTTCCTGTATTTGTGGATAAAACGTAAATATAAAATCTGCTGCTTCTCCCCTCTCCCCCAGAGACACGCGCGCGCACACTCATTTTTGGATCCCTGCACCTGAACATCTATCTGTAGCTGGAAAGCCTTCCAAACACATACCCACTTTCAAAGGAAGAAAGCTGACCAAAGGCAGATAAACCCAGAGATGTGCAGGTTCTGCCAAAAACATAAATAGATGACACTAAACATTGAGCTGAGCTGAACTTCCAAAACCCACACAAGGCAAACATTCACCCTTGGGCTTGAAGTGATTTCTTTTTTTAAGCCCACTTTGTTTCCAATGCTTCTCTGCCTTAGGTCATACCTTGAATGTTCCCACAAAGACTGGATTTCTTGGACTCACTGAGTGCCAAATCCTGCAGTCCTTAGTTGTTATTTAGACAATACATTTCTGCAATAAGGGCTGAAGGTTAGACATTTAGTATCCACTCAAGCAATATACCAACAGGTCAGAGTTGGGATGAGATGACTAAATGCCACTTATTTCATACAACTCACAACCTACGCAGAGAATGCAAAAAAGGCCAAAAACAACCCTTGGATTAGCCGCAGAGAAACTGTCGCAGCATCTTTTTCAAAAAGTAGCGTCATGGCAACTCCATTACTTTCTAAAAACTGCAAAGAGAGACATTGAAACCAGGCAAAATGCGCATTCTTATATAGCCGCAAGGAAAAAATGAATCAGAGCAGGCAGACAGCAAGAGTCACTAGGTTGGCAGTAAATGTCTAAATCTCACATAGCTACCGAAGATTAAAGGCATTTGTGGATAAACTTTAAAACTGGTATTGTGGTTAAAACTGCCGTGCCAAAGGGCTCAGTGCCTCAGAATTCTTGCAATTAAGTTTTGAATACTGCCTTGGTCAAGTGGGAGGCTGATCAAAATAAGCTGCAAGAGCTTTCTCAAAAAGGATTAAAGCAGCCACTTCCCTTGCAGCAGACTTGGAGTCTAAGAAAAATGCAGAGTTGGTGTCTAGTGTGAAAGCTGAAAGTGAGGCCTGAATCCAGTGACTTAGCAGGACTTCACATGAAAAAAGGCAAAACCAAGACAGCGAGCAAGAGAGAGATTCTTGCAGATTAAAATCAATTCTGGAAGACAGGATGTTTGCAGTGAAAGATGGAGTTGTTCTTGGCATTGATCTCAATCACTGTTTAAGTCCTTTGCTATATAAGTTACAGGGAAAGAATGCATTTGATTTCTGTGTATCTGACATAGAGGATGGAAAAGTTATGTAACATTGAATAAAGCAGACCAGTGAGTGAACTAAATAGTATTATAGACATTATGTATCCACTGGATATTCTGTTACCATTGCCAGTCTATTTCGTTCCCACAGTGCAGGAGCAACAGTAAACACTGACTTCCAAGAACACCTGCTTGGTGACCTCGGACAAGTCACTTTCTCCCTCTCTGCCTTCTCCACCTGTAAAATGGGGATATTGATACTGTACTTATATCTCCTTTGTAAAGTGCTTTGAGATCAATGGATGAAATATGCTACATAAGAGTGAGGTATCATTTTTAATACTTGAGCACACTAAGGTGATCTAGGGGATATTTGTTCAATTGAAAAGGCAACCTGGAGAAGCATGATAAAAAGAATAATGCTCTGGGCCTGCATTCATTAACAGGAATTGGGGGTGAACAATATTAATAAATTCCAGCACTCTGTTCCTCTCCTATTAGCCCGTTTGGCAAATCACTTAAGCATGTGCTAACCTTTAAGCATGTGGTTAAGTCTATTAACTTCAGTAGGATTTAAGCATGCGCTGAAGTTCTTTGCTGAATTGGGGCCTAAAAACATTTTATATTTCATAAGTAGTGCTAGTAACGGTATTAACGGACACTAGATTGTTAAGTTTAATGTATTTCCTGTTAGACTGGAAAACAAAAATACAAGATCATCAAATATGAATGTATTACTGCATGCATTCATATGTCCACCACCATGGAACCTGTGCACTCTCTTCATGGCTTAAATTGGGTCACTAATATTTCAATTTACACTAATAAATATTTAGACCAATAAAGTGCAACATACGTCTCCAAGGCAATTACAAGCGAAAGATCATTAGTAATGAAATTTAATGATGGAATACACCTTTAACTGATTCATATTTTAATTAGTCAATGACACCTTACTGAATGCCAACAGTGGCATAAGGACTTCAGGACCCTGCTAATCCATATTTCTAGAAAGTGAAGTAAATCCTGTTAATCATTTCAAAATAAAAGGATTATATTAATGCTTTAGGGCCACTGGATGTTGCATCTGAGCTGGAAATGTAACTTTCAGCCAACAACATCAAAGCCAGCACTTGGGTTGGGGATCAAGAATTAAATAAATACCCGACAATATGGAAGAGCTTTCTCACTGTACTAAAGCAATATTAATAGTTTTTCTCATGCTCTGAAATGCTGAATCATATTACTACTAAAGTTAAGATAACACACTGTACTGTGGTGAGCGAACATGAAAGAATCTTCATCTCTTCCAGGTGCTGGACTTCGTATTGGCTGCATGTTGCACACAGTATTTTAAATCAAGGGATTCTAACTCAGAAGCAACATGAGGGATGGGTAAAGTCCTAAAATAATCCCTTTTTTATCGGGATGAACTTCAGTTTTAACACATGTGGATGACTAGCATGCTCAGCAGTCACTAAGCCAACAGTGCCAAATTTTAAAATAACCCAGTGTTTTGAAAGGGCTTGCACAAGTTTAAGATTTAATGAACAATTCAGCTGAGGATGCCTAGGAATGAACAGATTCCAGCTCCCTCTCCAGGGAAGGCGCTGGGGGGGCAAGGAGGGCTTGCAGGGGCTATAGCCACCCCAAAATTTGCCTTAGCCCACTTGTAGCCACTCCTCCCAGAGCAAAGGTCAAACGTTATGCAGAAGTAAGGGTGGCATGGTATGTTATTGCTACCTTTACTTCTCCATTGCTGCTGGCGGTGGTGCTGTTTTCAGAGCTGGGCAGCCAGAGAGTGGTGGCTGCTGGTCAGGCACCCAGCTTTAAAGACAGCCCTGCCACCAGCTGTAGCACAAAGTAAGGGTGGCATGGTCTGGCATTGCCACCTTACTTCTGCAGTTCTCTCCAGCTCTGAAGGCAATGTTGCTGCCAGCAGCAGTGGAGAAATAAGTATTTTTTTAACAATACGCACTTAAACAAATACAGTAAGTATGTGTGCCTACAAGATGTATAGTGCAGCCCCTTGCCTCCCCCCGCCCAGTTATCTGTCTAACCTACCTCAGCACTCCTGCTGAGAAGAGGCTGGTGCTGCTCCTGTCCCTCTCCCATAGCTGTGCAGAAGTAAGAGGAGGAAAAAGCAAGCAAACAAAAGTAATGAAACAAATTTAAGTCAACTGAGTAGTAGAAGCATGACCAAGGACACAGTTTAGCCTTCGGAACCTTTAGTTACAGGTGATGAAGCCTGAGGAATGGTCTTTCTTGACTCTAAGACCCAGGCTGAGTTTGCAGGGTTGACATTTGGAAATGTGCTTTTTTTACATGTAAATTAAAGCCATATTAATGGGGATAGTAGGAAGAGAAAGTGAGCACTAAGATACTTTTGAGTCATTTTTTAAAACATGTTAAAAGTAAGTTTGCCTTCAGCATAGCCAGTGCTTCCCACCCCTCTAGGTAACACTGATCTGACCAACCACTAAAAGATGTATTTCCTAATCCCTTCTCCCGCAGTGGAGCAAACTGGGAAGGAAGAGAGCTTACCTACTAGCACTGGTATTATGGGCAGCAGGTGCATACAAATGTGGTGATAGACCATCATGATAACCGGAGCTTACTGCTAGTATCTGCAGCCATGACGACTTCAGTACTGATGTCAAGGACACCAGTGTAAAGATGGTCACAGCCAAAGGAGACTGCAAGCTTGCATTTAGTGTAGGAAGAGTCGTTACTATAAACAGTTCCACTGTTAACATCTATACACTTTGCATACAGAGTTGCATCCAGGATGTGGTGGTACCATTTCCATATAAAATTTGACCTAGAAAAGTCCCCGTGAAATGGAAGCAGCATTATAGATAAGAACCAAAAAATAAAGATCCCAAACATGCTCCAACTATTGGCATATGATTCCGTTGTATACCACAGCTGTACCTAGATAACACTTGCTTCCTTCAAAAGGGTGCTGAAGGCTCATTAGTGTTTGAGTGGATCCAGCATAGCTTTAAATAAGCTATTTCCCTTCCCCCGCTCCAATCTTTCACAAACGGATAAGGATGTCACGTAGCTTGGATTCAGGGCAATATGAACCTTTCCATGCCAATCTCTGGGAAGGGATGTGAAGCAGGTCAAGCCACACAAACACACACGCATCCAAAAGAAAGGTGGTCATTCCTTCAAAAGTTTATTTTTGGTGAATACAAAAAAATACTTTTTGTGGCCAGATAAACAGCATACATACAGTGTAACAGCATGGCTACCCCCTTCATGCTTTTGTATGTGGTTAAAGCTCTGGGAGAAAGTTGAGCTACAGAACACAAGCTCACACCCCAAACTTCAGCACGACCTGCAAGCATACCACTATAAAACGGTCTCACTCAGAAAGTTCTTCAGCTGCAATCATATTAATAAAGTTAGTAAATTTCAGTAAGAAAAAAAATCCATAGTGGTTTGATTTTTTAAAGCAACAAAGGCAGCACTAATTACTTACAACTCAATATATTACTCTATTGATGGACAGGAATTCTCGCTAGGCAAAGTAATTATCTTTCATATACCATGTTGTCACATGCAAATTAAATAAAGGACATGAAAAAAGTATCATGTTTACATCCTTGGCATTTTTACACTAAAAGATACTTGGTTGCCTTACAAGGCAAGTTAGAACAGAACTATGCCATGGAGGTGTTAGGCTTTTAAGACGTGCATGGTAAAGTTTGCCAGCTCTCTGCAATAGGTGGATAGGACATGTTATCCTACTGGCCCATGCCCAGTTTAAAATGATTTTGTTGTTGAAAAACAGAGATCCACTTAAATTTCTGTTTCAGAAAAATTGTAGCAAAGCTTTCCTATACTGCTTTTCCCCATTTATCATCAATTGTATTCTTGTACTGGGTAGCGTTATTAAGGCTGGACGGTAGAGAAAAATCTCTACTCTAGCTACCGTGCTACCATTCCACATCTCTGCTAGGTGTAGTGAAGTTCAGCAGTCCACTAGCTTCATCTCTTTTGAGATTTTGCTTAATGTAGAATATTGTATCAACAACGTTAGCACCTAACCTGTCAGATTTCACTGCAGCATTAGTTAATATGGTAAGTCCAGCGTAGATGGTTACCTTACAGTAATCAGTAGCAGACTGGTAACATATATTACCTAAAAAAAAAAAGCTATTGACTTTGTAGATGCTATGTAAGTTCTATGGGAATGTTACCAGCAATGTCATGACATTGCTGGTAACAGGCACTAACAAACACACACCCTTAGAGCAGTGTATTTCTCTTTATACAGAAAAGCAAGTTCCAGGATTAATATTGACTAGAGATGATGTCCACTGAAATCTTCCAAATTTCTATTCAAACTCACAGAAACCAACAGTACATAAAGTTTAACTTTTCCCAACTTTAAGTGTAAGATAGGGCAGGAGCTTTTAATATACATAATAAGGCACAAAAAGCTCCAGGAGTAATGATCAAAAGAAGAATGGATTAGCCATGGCACAAAACGCAAGATGTACTCCTTGATGGCCTTGTCATCAGCATGTTCTGGGGCCTGGTCTGAGTGTTTTTTTTAGTAACAAGAGGTTAGAAAAAACTGTTTATTTCCTAGGTAAATGTAAAAGAATTTATGCTGAAATTCTGATAAGATTCTGTCATAGAAACTAGTCTGAAGATGCAGGAGATGAAAGGCAACTGGACAAAAGGAAGCAAGAGCAGTCTTCAACTTTTGGTTTAAAAAACTCTCCCGCATCCCTCACTTTGCAGTTGCTGGCCTAGAAAAAAGAAAAGTTTAGACAAACTACAAAAAGTGTTCCCTCCAATTCCAATTTATCTTCTGGACCTTCATGTAAAACCTCCCTAGAATATTTGTACATACAGAACTTTGAGGCATTTTGCTTTTAATTTCCAGACATTTCTTAAAGCGAGTTCCACATCATGAAGATGTGCAAGATATCACATAACTTGTTTACTATTTCAAAACTTAAAACCCAGAAGAATAGGTAAGGAAGAAAATATGTCTAATTACTACCCAATCCTCATCCCTGTCTGAGATTTTCTGTTGCAACTCTCCATGTCAAATAACTGCACTGCATTAAATTACAAACACCACAGATGTTCTAACTTTGATTTCAGTGTTACTACAAGTGCCACAGATGAGAAGAAAGTGAAATAGACTTCAGATTAGATTTGTGGAATCTAGCTGTCTCCCAGATCAAAATCCAAAAATCAAGCTGAAAAACACTTCATCTAGTCTGCTGGATATCCCAAGTTTGTCTATATGGAAAGTTTCTGAACCGCAAGCCAGGGTGTGCATCTACAGTGCACTAGCATGCCGTGCAATAATGTCTGAAAGTTCCAGAGTGCACTCTAGCAGTATCCACAGGCGATGTTACTGTGCAGCAAACTATTGTGCTGTAGATTCCCACCTTGGCTTCCTGCCCAGTAACCTTCTGTGTAGATCAGGGGTTCGCAACTTTTTTCTTTCTGAGCCCTTCCCCCACATGCTATAAAAACTCCACAGCCCACCTGTGCCACAACAACTGGTTTTCTTCCTATAAAAGCCAGGGCCGGCGTTAGGGGATAACAAGCAGGGCAATTGCCTGGGGAAGCTACTTTTCTCAGGGTCTCTGGCTTTCTGCCCTGGGCCCCAGGGAGGCTCAGTGGACCCCCTGAAACCTGCTTGCAGACCCTCAGGGGGGCCTCGGACCCCTCGTTGAGAACCACTGGTGTAGATAAGTCCCCAGTCTGATTGCAGTTCCTCTACTGATCATAAGACTAAGGAGAAAAGAGTCTGGCCAATCCAGTGTCTCAACTTAGAGCACTAAATCGAGAAATAATTATCCCTCAAGTACAAATTACTGAAATAAATTTCCTTCAAAACTTTGACAAGAGAATGATTTGAACATAAAAGTTCCTATTAGCTTGAAAAAATTCTAGCGTACAATTTCTGTATACAATTTAATTTTACTGGGGTTTCGGCTTATTATTTTCCTAAAACAGGGAAATACCATTCTCACTGTCTGCACAATTAAAATGCTGTATTATTGTACTACAGTGATCACAAATGAAGCACTGGTACATTATTAGTGAAAATGTCATCTTACTTGGAGTACTTTAAGTTACAGTAAGTGAAATAAAAGCAATACGTAGTATAAGAAAAAATCTGCAAGAGACAGACCACAAAACCCCCCCGAAATCTTAAAAAAAAAAAAAAGGACAGGAATGTTGATACTATCCAGGTAAGCAAAAGAAAAAGCTACAAACTGGAAGCCTGACATACTGAATAAGCAAAAGCAGCAGAAAGCTCTGATAAGACCATGTGTATTTAGACCCTACAAAAATAAGCCATGTTTCAGCCTTCCAGGTTACTTTAAAATCTTAAATGAAGGATTTGTTTTGTTTTTCTAAAGAATTTTTTATATAGATGCTTTGTGCCACTGCTCACTGAACTCACTGCACAATCTCATGGTGACAATCTAACCCAGGGGTCGGCAACCTTTCAGAAGTGCTGTGCCGAGTCTTCATTTATTCACTCTAATTTAAGGTTTCGCGTGCCGGTAATACATTTTAGCATTTTTAGAAGGTCTCTTTCTATAAGTCTATAATATAGAACTAAACTATTGCTGAACGTAAGGTAAACAAGGCTTTAAAAATGTTTAAGAAGCTTAATTTAAAATTAAATTAAAATGCAGAGCCTCTCGGACCGGTGGCCAGTGTGAGTGCCACTGAAAATCAGCTTGCGTGCTGCTTTCGGCACATGTGCCATAGGTTGCCTACCCCTGATCTAACAGTACAGCTACTGCTGTAAAGCAGACTGGAATCTCTTAACTGGTGGCAGTTGCGTGCAGAGAGGCTACACACTGCTAGCAGTCTGATTTTACCTGGTCTACACAGGTAGGGCAGAAGCTCATTTTGGACACACTTACGCAAATCCATATTTGCTCATATCAAAAGAATTTTACTCAGGGCTTGCCAATCGCTTTCTCATAATTTACTGAGAATCCACAATTCTACTGAGTCTGAAATACTTCAGCATCAGAGAAGAGACACTAAAAAAAATTGTACATTTTAATATTTATTTTCTATGAATTTTTGTGATATATGTATACTAGTGACACAAAATTTCTGATAGGTATAATACATGCAAGTAACTTAAATGAGATGTTAGCAATATCTAAATTGGTAACCTAACACAAGAGGGTTACTTCTGAGTCTACGTGACAAGTACTTCTGCAACAAGGACAATTAAGTGGGTAGGCATCTAACACAACTGGCTCAGTTGGACGTAATGGTAGGTATCTAAAATGGCAGCATGGCTTTCAGAAGAAGTGGAGCAGCAACTTTATTTGCTCAGAGGGCTTGTGCAGGGATGGGCGTGTGCTGGAGAACCATGGTTAAGCAAGATCTTGTTTCTGTAATTGATCTAACAGGTGGCTTTTGCTAGTTCCACTTTCTGCATTGTTTTTAATCACACATTATAAAATGCACCATTGACTCTACCCACCTTGGGAACGTATCATGCTATAGCTGTAGTCCATACTGTGGGTTTATGCCATGTCAGAGATTGAGAAAATTACAGTACCTTTTGAAACCAAGACATAATCTCAATTTCTGCTATCCCTTCTCTGCAATGCAGTCCTTAGAGAGGGCATTTTGATCAATGCAAATTAGGAAAATATCAACTTCCAAGCATCCATAGTTCAGACTTGCAGATGTTCTTTTATATTTCAGAAAGGGGCCCTTTTTAAAACAGCTATTAGTTTCTTCAAAAAAACCCCAAACATACAAAAAATAACCAAAAAACAACCCATCTAGATTTCAAAACAAAACACTTAGAAATAAAATCCTTACGAGAATAGCAAGAGTTCTGATAGTCTTTTGTAGTACTAAGAATGTGTCTACTTCAGCTAGCATACATTCTAGCAGAAATCCCAGGTAAGATACTTTGAAAGGAGCTATTCAGTCCAATGTTAATTGAGTTTTTGTGGATGTTTCCTATTGTAAAAGTAGTTGTACATTGAGAGGTATATAATTGAAAAACATTTTCCTTCATGAACCTAGTACTAAGACCGTGACAAGATTTCCATTTATTGGTTTAGTTGAACAATGAAAAGAAGGATGCTGCCATGTTTTGCAGGCCAGGGAACTGTGAATCTAAATACTGTACAAGCAGAAGCTGGTGGATACTGTGCAGGAACTAATAAAACTAGTGCAAACAGGTACAAAGAAGATCCCTCCGATCCTGGGGTGAACCAGCTTCATAACACTGAAAGAGGACAAAATCTCTAAAACCCACACTCAGGTGCCTTTTTCCTCTCAAATAAATATTCACCTCAATCTTGGTCTTCTTGTGGGGAGGAAAATATCCACTGGCTCCATAGTGGTAGATAGCTATGATAAACGGTTTTCCTATTAATATTAACAAAGTCTTACAACAGGTCAAGGAACAATAAATAAATCAAGCTTAAGGTAATGACGTAATACTGCTTTTATAACCTTCTGTAAAAAGTGAGGCATTCTCTCCTGAGATACAGTGAGTCAGGGAAGGAAGGAACAGGAATGGTGGACTTAACACTGTACCATCTGTTTGATGAGCACGCACCTTACCTGAACAGATGAGAAAGAACAAACGTTTATTGCCCTCTGCTCACCTAAAGCTATTACAGGCAATTTGTTTAGGTAAGTGCTTGGCATATCAGAATGCTGTCAGGTTAGTTCTCTCTGTACTGTCCCCCTTGAGCTCATTTCATTAAAAAACATCAAAGCAGTTTAGGCCTCATCTTCTCTCAGTTCTGTGGGGAGAAATTTATACTGCTGCTGGCGGATCTGAGCCAGTTTTTTCCTTGCCTCTTCCAGCTCCCTTTCCTTCTTCAGCATTTCCTCCTGGGCTGCAATTATCTAGAGAAAAAGAGAAAGGTCTGTGATAGTGGAGAAGATTAATGGGGGCGGGGTAGAAAGGTGAGGATCTTTGTCCCTTTCACAATGGGATTCATGATCAGTGCACAACTGCTCTAAGGTGTTTTCCTGCAAAGCGCTGAACACACTGTCCCCAATCCAGGAAAGCATTTAAGCATGTGAAGAATCCCACTGATTTCAACAGGACTTGTGGGCTCAAGTGCTTAAGCAAAGTAAGTTGTCATGGGGTAAGAGGGAAGGTCCTTTCATGGATCAGTAACTGGTTAAAAGATAGGAAACAGAGGGTAGGAATAAATAGTCAGTTTTCAGAATGGAGTGAAGTAAATAGTGGTGTCCTCCAGAGGTCTGTACTGGGACCAGTGCTGTTCAACGTATTCATAAATGATCTGGAAAAAGGGGTAAACAGTGAGGAGGCAAAGTTTGCCGATGATACAAAACTACTCAAGATAGTTAAGCCCAAAGCAGACTGCAAAGAGTTACAAAGGGATCTCACAAAACTGGGTGACTGGGCAAAATGGCAGATGAAATTCAATGTTGATAAACACAAAGTAATGCACACATAAAATGATTGGGTCTAAATTAGCTGTTACCACTCAAGAAAAAGATCTTGAAGTCAGTGTGGATAGTTCTCTGAAAACATCCACTCAGTGTGCAGTGGCAGTCAAAAAAGCAAACAGAATGTTGGGTATCATTAGGAAAGGGATAGATAATGAGACAGAAAATATTCTACTGCCTCTATATAAATCCATGGTACACCCACATCTTGAATACTGCATGCAGATGTGGTCACTCCATCTAAAAAAAAATAAAAAAATATTGGAATTGCAAAAGGTACAGAAAAGGGCAACAAAAATGATTAAGGATAGGGAACAGCTTCCATATGAGAGAGATTAATAAGACTGGGAATTTTTAGCTTGGAAAAGAGACGACTAATGGGGATATGATAGAGGTCTATAAAATCATGACTGGTGTGGAGAAAGTAAATAAGTGTTATTTACTCCTTCTCAGAACACAAGAACTAAGGAGCACTAAATGAAATTAATAGGCAGCAGGTTTAAAACAAACAAAAGGAAGGATTTTTTCACATAACACACAGTCAACCTGTTGTGAAGGCCAAAAGTATAACAGGGTTCAAAAAAGAACTAGATAAATTCATGGAGGATAGGTCCATCAATGACTATTAGCCAGGATGGGCAGGGATGGTGTCCCTAGCCTCTGTTTGTCAGAAGCTGGGAATGGGTGACAGGAGATGGATCACTTAATGATTATCTGTTCTGTTCATTCCCTCTGAAGCACCTGGCATTGACCACTATTGGAAGACTGGGTAGATGGAACTTTGGTCTGACCCAATATGGTCGTTCTTATGTTCTTAAGTGCTTTGCTAGGCCAGGCCAGCATGCCCAGTCCCTTGCAGGATCAAGCCACTAAAATGCATTGTTAGTGCCCATCCCTCCTCTTCAGTGATCCCAGAGTGCAGGAAAAGAGGGCTGTCAGCATATTCCACCATCCATCTATGATGGTCTATTGGACCACTATACAGGCCAACCAGACGTGCATCAGAATAAACTAGCTGTAAAATAGTGGTAGGTGTGAAACAGGACAAGGAGAGTTGGAGAAATCAATCTGAGCTGTTTCTATTTTACTAACTATTGTATCTTTTCCTATTTTAAAATCTTCTCTCCTCTTTTGGTGTCTGTTGGAGCCACAGTAACAAAGGGGACACTGACCTTGAACCTATCCTGCAAACTTCATAAAGTAACACACTGAGCAACAGTAATAACTGAACATTCACTGTCCCATATACCTGCAAGAGTTTCCTATACCTAGGAGTAAAACAGGAGATATTACTGTGCTGTAAAATACTCAGGAACGGCAAGTTCCCATATTTTTAATGGCAGCCAATGTAGAAGCAGCTTTTCATTATTTTTTAATAAGTGGCATTTCTAGAAATTGATTGAACTAGGTTTTTAAAGTTATTTTAGTCCTGTGTATTTGTTAAAGCCACAATAATGAAGTACAAGTAATTCTCCCCACCACAGCCTTATTACAAGATTATCTGCATACAAACGGTCATGTAACTGAGATTTCAGAAGATTTAAAGCAGGTCTAGGAGCATCTGGAAAGAACCATTAGTTTAAGTAGCAGGAAATCTTCACTTTAACAACAACAGGGAGGGATACATAAAGGTATTATACAGTGGCAACAACTACCATGACAACTGTCCAACACACTGTGTAGGACAAACACAGAGTATTGCCTATTCTCTGTATGCACAATTTGTCCATTACAGAAATATACTAAGGCAAGTTATTTACAGTGAAGTTTCATGCAGTACTGCATTAATCTATTACAGTGTACATAAGGCAATATTATTGGGACACAAATTTTTCCTACTGTTGCTCTGGATGTTCACACCAACCTGAGCGATGCCACCAACAAACTTGGTTTTGACCACCACATCATCGTCGTCTGCTTTCCTAAATGCTGCTTTCTGGGCTGCCCTGACAAGATTGTCAGATGCTCGTTTAACAGCATTCCCCGCAGCCTAGAGAAGAGATAAAAGGAATTTAGTAGCAAAAAACATGAAGGCACACTGTATATGTAATGTGGGCTCCTTCTGGGCAGGAGAGAGAGCTCCACTGAACTCCAGAGGCAGGACACCTGTTTTCCTCACCGAACACCAAATGCACTTTTACCATCAGTGCTATAAGGTGAACATGAACTTGGACAATTCTGTCGGTCTCTGACCCGATTTGGAGCTCTATGTACAACTTATGAATTGCAGTTGATTTTATGAAAATGTTGTATCACTGAATGCCTCTGAGGATGTGGAGTCAACCATTTGCTACAACGACTGATGTCAAGTGCCTCCCAGACCACACAACTGAGCCCCTGACAAGTCAGACACCTGCTTGGCAGAAACTGGAGATAATGGCCTATGGCTCATCTTGTCTCTGGAGTGGTACTCCTTCCTAACCCTCTCTGAGATCATTGATGGCAGGATGGAGGCAGATGACTGGGGCCTCTTGGTCAAGGTAGTGAGGGAGGTCGGGGATGAATCTCAGCTTGCTGGGGAGCTCACGGAGACGGACTGACCAGAAGAGGGAGGTCTAGCCACAGCCTTCCTTTAAGCATCCACAGAGGCTTGCATTGAGCACCCCATGGGAACAATTTTAGGTGGTCTAAGGGCCTCTCTAGCTTTCTGAGTCAGCTTAGGCAAAGAGCAACATATGGATCACTGCTCAGGAATATTTCCCTCTCCGAAATAAGAGTTGCACCTGGAGTACCTATTGTTAAGTGGCATTGACGCCTCCCATGAGGGGCAGGTTTTGAATCCTGGGGATTTTGATTTTGCCATATTGGTAGAGCCCCTGTATATGGTTGAGGGTCTGGCCTATACACTAAATATCTGACTAAAGCAGCTTTTTTTGTTTGTGCCAACTGGGATAAAGACACTAGCCATTAATTAATAATACCAATAACTAATGCGCACTAATGCTAGCACAGCATGCAGAGAATCAGATGGTCATTGCAGGGGTTCCATCTTGCTGCCCAGGGTGATAAGAAGGAATGGAGGGACTGTTGGCCCTGCTTCACACTGTATGTCCTCATCTTGGGTACAGGCGTGGCCCCAACAGACACCACTAGCCAAAAAGAATCCCATCTAGCATGCAGAGAGCACATGTGCAGAAAGAGAGGAATTCATATGGACAATCATTCAAAGAAGAATTAGATGATTCACATGCGTTTTCATTTCGCCAGGCTCCAACTACAGCTCCTTCCAAAACAGTGTTCACATGGAACGTAGCTCAAACTCCTTCTCCAAAAGCTTGTCTGTCTGCATGGGTGTCAAAGAGGAAACCAGGACATTCCAACTCCCATATCCACCCTATTGATTAAGGCTCCATGGAAACATGGATGCTATTGGCAGAGCCAGCAGAGGAACCCAGGTGCTTGCCAAACGCACCGACACAAAACATTTGACGTGCACTAACCCAATAGTTCTGCTACAGTAAAGGGCATTGCTTCCAAGTGGAAAGTGCTGTTCCCACCTTCAAGCCTCCTCCACTGCTTGGTGAACCAACTATTCAAAGCCTGCATCTGAATACTTAAAAAGAAACACTTTTCCAGGGCTCTTGGGCCTGCCTCCTTGAGCCTCACTCTTAACTGTATTCTATGTCCATTTAATAAAATTTGTAACCCAATGCCCTGATCTTCCTGGATGGGTAGGCAGAACATGATAATACTAGCATTCTGTCCCCCTTTTTAGCCATTATTCTGCATTTAAAGTTCCTCCAGCCCCATTTTGGCACTCAGATACTAATGTGGGGATGCATCAGAAAGCGAACGATCCTCCAGTTACTGATACATGACCAGTACTGTGACAATCCCATCCAACAGGAGTCCCTCATCAACTGTCAAAACTACCCCCATTTTACCCATCCCCCGGTAGGGATAATATTACAAAACCATTGTTTTCTATTTAAACCACCACAGAACCCTAAATTTGCCTCAAGCTTTGACCATGATTTAAAATCACAGTTCTATTTTGAAAAATGACTGAAAATAGACTCCTCTTGCTCAGATATCTGATTTTAGTAACAGATACGTTTATTGGTTTTTATTCCCACCAACTTAGAACCAGAACCCAGCTGTTAGAACACAGACTGAGACTGCATGGCTAGAAGTCAGTAAAAGCTGCAGTAAAATCTAAGTTCATACTGAACGGTCCCTTGAAATGGGTGTTAACTACTTATGCTATACAATCTGTTCCACCTTGTATTTAGCTGCGACTCTGAGTACGTTTCCCAGACCAGAAGAAGAGCTCTGTGTGAGCTCAAAAGCTTCTCTCTCTCACCAACAGAAGCTGGTCCAATAAAATACATTACCTGCCCTGCCTTGACTTTCTAATATCCTGGGACTGACACAGCTACCACACCACTGCATGCAGTAAAAGCTGCAGTCATTTCTAAACTGAGCACATTGCAATTGTAAATCCTTGAGATAACAAGCTTAATATCCCAGAGTGCAGTGTTAACACACTCACCTTTCAGATAAACTCTGCTCCAAAGGGGACACTCCACATGAAATCAAATCAGTTTTTACAAAAAATGAATTAAGTCAGTTCTGGTCCTAAGCCAGAATCTGTTGTTTCTCTGCCAATGTTTGTAGTCTTACAACAATTTTCTTATTTTAAAATGTTCTCTCCTCTGTTGCTGTCTGTTAGAGCTGCATGGCCATATTAATGACAATTAATGACCCTGAACACTTGCATGACAACGCCCCCCACAATGGATTTTCCAACTCCAAAATGATTTCCCATTGACCAATAGCAATCTGGCATTTCAAGTTTCCATAGTGTGATCACCACTCGCTTCTCCAGTGTCAGTGAAGCTCTTATTATGGTGTCCCTGCACTTGAGGGCTGGGGTGTGCTTGGCACACAGACCCAGGAACGTGGCCTTCTGCATCTGGAAGTTTTGCAGCTGCTGCTCGTCATCTCACGCCTGCATTGTGATGTGATCCCACCAGTCACTAATCATTTTTAGGGCCCAGCAGTGGCACTCCCCCTTCTGCAGCTGTTCCATGAACACAACCACCAACCCTGAAATGGGGTCTTGCTACATCCCACAGCAATCTGTCCTCCAAGAACCTGTCATGTTCCATGCTGATTTGGTTTTTCTTACGGCTTTTCAAATACCAGAGGATCACATGTCCTGAGCTCGCAACACTTACCACAACAGTGCAGAGCTGTGCAGGCTCCACACTTCCATCAGAGATGGCAGACAGCAGGGAGAGCAGCGCAGGTTTGTGGGATGTGTAAAAGAGGTGTGAAAATTATAGGATACAACTGACATTATGGGATGGAGTCAGTTGCATCCTGGGAAGTTGACCCCTTGCTCCCAGTCACCCTGTACGATGCGTTTCTGTCCCACCAAGTATTGTCAAAACCTCCCAAAAGACAGTGTGCTGAATGGTGACGGGTTGTACAGTGGAATTCCTACCCAGGGTGCTCAGCGCTGTGCATCAGCATGAGCACTCCGGGTGAGTATGCCCAGCACTGATGCAAGGAGCCAAGTATACATGTGGACAAGTGATATACTAACTGCGGTGGCTTGATACCGATGTAATGTGTGTCAACCAAAGTTTGTAGTGTAGATATGGTCTTAGTGATGTACTTAGTTTAAACACATGAGTAGTCTCACTGAAATCTGGTAAGCACGTGCATGAGTGTTTGCAACTGAACATACAATGAAAACAGTAAAGCCAACAAGACACAAAGCGCTATCAAGAAACACCCTAGTAAACAGACTGAAAAGATAATTTCTCCCAATATCTTCCAGTTATAGTAAACTGAAGCATCATTTCTGACATCAACAAGTACAATGTTTTCTAACACCAGTTTCATTTTGGGTACATTACCAACAGGCAGGGTGGCACACTCTCCGTGTTTGATTCTGAGACACTGAGCATTAGCAGAATTCCCTCTGATCACTATATCCTCCCTCAGCTGGTGCGAGGTGCAAACAACTTCACATTTTTATCTTTCAAAAAGTTCAACCATCTTGAAGGTAATGGTGACAATGATCACAGAATGAGCTCCAGATGCTGATTAACAATGGCAAATTGCAGCATGGCAGCCTTGGACTTAACACAACATATTTCACTACTGGAGAAGATAAAACCCAGCCATTAGTTGTTTAGGCAATTTCCTGAAGCTATTGACTGAATTCTGAATTTGTTGAAAAGGGTGATGGTGACTGTTACATAGCTCGGAGATGGATTTTTACATTGTTTATGAACGCTGTTACCTGTAGTCTTCTCATGGCCTCGGAGTCTTGATCAGCCTTCACTTTGCACGCCACAAGTAACTGTGCTGTAGAAGCCGCAACTTGTTTGGCAGATGAGATGAGTTTCTCCTCACTAGCATGACCTTGTACCGAGGCATTGGCTGCCTCACACAGATTGCTGGTTGCAGCTGCCACCATTCGGGCCTAGGAGTCAATAACTAAAAGTTACTCAGCGTTCTAGTTTCTCAGAGACTTTCAAGAGAAAAAAACAAAACTGGAAATTACTCACAGCGGAAATAAGTCCCTGAGACCACTGTCCATCATCAGCTGCATTTGCAGGGATAGCTCCAACCTGGAAGAACCGTTCAGACACTTGCTTAGAGTGAAATATAAAATGCAATTGCTTTGCCTTGATTTGCATTCAAAGACCATAACCATCTGAAAAGGAAACTATATATACACATGCCCCTTCCCCCCAATTTATCTCAGTGCACACTCTACCTAATGATGACAGGAGAAAATTTCTGACTTACATTCCTATGTTAATATAAGTCAGTGGTTCCCAGACTCTGGCATGTATCTCTGTACTAGCCAAGGTTTTCTGACTAGTATTCTAGGCGCTCCCCTCCCACCATAACAATGTGGCTGTTGATCCCCTCCCACTACCTGTCTCTTATCAGAGGGGTAGCCGTGTTAGTCTGAATCTGTAAAAAGCTACAGAGGGTCCTGTGGCACCTTTGAGACTAACAGAAGTATTGGGAGCATAAGCTTTCGTGGGTAAGAACCTCACTTCTTCAGATGCAAGTCTTGCAAGACTTGCATCTGAAGAAGTGAGGTTCTTACCCACGAAAGCTTATGCTCCCAATACTTCTGTTAGTCTCAAAGGTGCCACAGGACCCTCTGTTGCTTTTTACCTGTCTCTTGTTCATTCAGGGACACTCTAACCTACATTGTTCCTTGAGCTGCTCCAGTCTTGCTGTAAGTTTAGAGAAACCAATGAAGGGCAGTGACTGGTACAGCTGAGGATTTGCCTGGCCAAGGCTTGACAGAAGAGGCTAGGAAATATTAGTCAGTTGAAAGGATTTATTCTGGTCTATAATGCTCATCTCTGATATCCACTCCATTGTTCAAGGCTACTGATTTTTCAGTAGAGTTACGCTATATTTCTTCAATATGTTCAAGCTGCCATGAGTAGAAAAATGAAGTTCCTTTGAGTTCCCACACTCCTGCCCGATGTTTGATTACAAATTCAATGTAGCAAATGCCTTTTTCTATGTGTTCATACAGCACTTAGTACTACTGTCTTCTGACCCCATGAGTCAGAAATCATGAGGCTCCCAAAATCATGAGATTAAAGAAAAAAAAAGTTTAGTGTCCTTTCAATTGTCTTCTGGTTTTTGAGCTTTTAGGGTTCACATTTCCCAACTTTTCTCCTCAACCATGAAGGCTGCAGAATTGTTGAATTTCTTTAAAAAATGAAAGCCAAAATTCTGATATAATTGCATGACTTCAGGGGTAGGGGTTAAAGAAAAACACCAACATTTGCAAGACTCTTGGTACAGTTGGAACATCCTGAGTGGGGTTTTTTAGTGTAAGAGAAAAGTTTAAGAGAACAGTTCAGTTTTACAATAGAATGCTTGAGGTCTATGGGTGTTTTAGGATTCAAAGTTTTCATGCATCACCATCCTTAGCAAAAGCACCTAAAGTTCAGCAGAGATCTACTCATCTGGAAACTAGTGTCTGGGGAACGAGAAAAAGTAAAGTGCCGTATATACTCGATCATAAGCCGCTTCGTTTATAAGCCGCCCCCCCCAGATGGATATGTAAAAATGGAAATTTTTTATAATCCATTCATAAGCCGACCCTATAATTCAGGGGTCAGCAAACTTTGGCTCCTGGGCCATCAGGATAAGTCGCTGGTGGGCCGAGATGGTTTGTTTACCTCGAGCGTCCGCAGGCACAGAGGTAAACCTAAGTAAACAAAGTGTCTTGGCATGCCAGCTGCTTACCCTGACGGGCCGGGACAGGACAGCGACTGGTGGGGAAATTTTTTGGTGAGGAGAAGCTGGGAGTCAGGGAAATAACCCCTGTGGACCCCCCCCCCACACACTACCCCTCCTGTGCCCGGGACCCCTACACTCTCCCCATCCCATCCCTTTCCACCTTATCTGGGGAGAGCCAGGGGAGGATGTCTCTGGCCTGGCTGGAGCTGCTCCGGCAGGCTGGGCAGCGCGTCCGCAGCCTGCTCCGGCGGGCTAGACCAGGCGGTGCGGCTGCAGCATGTTCCAGTGGGCTGGGCCAGGCAGCACGGCTGCAGCATGCTCCGGCAGGCCAGGTGGCGCGGCCACTGCCTGCTCGGGGGGGCGGGACCGAGTGGCATGCCTGCAGCCTGCCAGCCCCGGAGCTGCAGTTGCTTCGGAGGCTGGGGGGAGAACAGCATGGCCAGAAGCGGAGAGACTCTGGCCCCTCCTCTTCCCTTCTGGCTCTGCTGGCTGTGCTGCCTCTCCTTGCTCCCTCTTTTGGGGGGAGGGGCTGTATCCCACCTCTCCCTCTCTATACCTGTTCATAAGCCGACCCCCTTCTCTGGTGTTTCCCTTTTTTACTAAAAAAATTCGTCTTATGAACGAGTATATACGGTAGATCAGATCTGACTTCATAAAACGTTACCTTTATTCCAAAACCTGAAATAGCTGCCTAATGTCAAACTAATGCCACTACAATAATTTCATATGTGAAGGCAGAACAAACTGGAAAGAAGAAAGTTTAACAAATCTTTTTGCTGAAATACTTCATTGACTTTTCCTGCAAGACATTTTTACAGCCTTGACTGACTGATGCTGGGAATTTCTAGAGAACAATATTGTGTCTGGTCCACATGGTCGAATGAAGGGGTAAGAACTCCCCGTTACCTTCCTCTCTTCCCTCACACTGCCAGTGACGGGAATGGCCTGTTAGCTGTTACCAAGGGAGCTATTTGCTGCTTGCCACTGAGGTGATAGGTGGGTAATAGATTGAGCCATGGCCCCCACACCAGGCATCAGCCATTTCTTCTGACATGTGTAAAAGGGAGGAAAGTATGCTGCACTGCTTAAAGGAATGATACCAGACTGCATCCTTTATGTGCAGACAGGGGAGATTTGGGAAGCATTCTGTCTGCTCATTTCAAAGGCCATCGTGCTGTAAATCTGGCTAGCAAGTGTCTGCTCTAGACAGGAATTGGAAGATACTCACGATACCAATTAACTGAAGATTGATAATTAGGAAACAGGTATGAGATGTGTGTCTTGAATTCATTACCTCAGAGGAATCTTCATTATTGTACATTTACTTGTGAACAGTTCTCTGCCTAATGAAAGGATCTATTTTAAACCACTCTGAGTAACTCCAGTTGAGCCTGAGCAGCAAAGTTTGGATCCTTCCTGAAGCTTTTCCAAAGTACGTGGGTGTTCAGAGCAAGGGTTTGGGTTCGGCTCTGCCCTTAAGTGGCACCGCACTATTTGCTGGATTAGTTGAGCTGGAGAAGGCAGTGCTCATGCCAGCAGGCAACCCACTGTCGATAAAAGGCACTGACTATGAAAATTCCTGGTCTTAATGAATTAGTGTGTTAGCATGGTAGAGCCGGGCCTAAAAAATCTTCCATCAAAGCTGGAAGAATAGGTTTGCTAATATGGCACTACATTTGACTAATGTGCTCACATCAGAATGGCAAGCTATGGTTTTCCTGGAGTGGAGGAATGAAAGTGTTTTTAGCAATTTTTCTGAGCTCTGCTGGAACACGGCACAAGTGCTGCTTGCTTCCATCTCAAAAAGACACGAGGAGAAAGATGTAACTGTTCCCTCCGACAAGAAGTCTAAATTGACAGATATTTAGGATTTATATCAGGATATAATCTCGCTCTCTTCTGGGGTGGTGGTGGGGAGAATAGCAAAGGATGCTGTACGTCGTAATGTAACAAAATGTGAACAAGTTCTATCACAGAAAGGCAAACAATGCAATAATCTAAGTGGAGCAATAAGGCAGAGGTCTAAATTCTCATTTGCTTGACTATTCTTGCTGTCAGTTTTCAATAACTATCTATTTAATAAGCGTTTTATGCATTTTAAGTAAGTTCTATAGGAGATCTTTTTGAACAGTTACAATGCAGAACAACTGCTTTGTGATCACAGTGGAACCAAACACAAGTTCCCTAGGAAGCCCAGCTGAATAAGACAGAATAGCTCTTTTGTCCCAGGGCTCAATGGCACAGTCTGCTCAGAATCAGTGCTTAAATATAATTAGAAACCACAAATATAAAACAACAGCTGGGTGCTGTTGAGATTTAAGTTCTATTCAAATTAAGTGAATTAGATAAAAGAAGAAATGGAAGTGAAATGGCATAGAAAGCACTCAATGTTAACAAGGCAAATGGACATAGAGCAATTTTGTAAGCACGTTAGTTGTCCTAGCAATAGCTATAAGTGTATCCATTTGCACATGTCTAATTTGTGTTCATACCGGGGCCCTAACTGAATCGTTCAACACACTGAAGGCACAATTAGTGATGTCCTCTGCTAACTTGGATCAGAATGTTATTGTTTACTACTCCATTTCTTTTTTAATCCCAAAATGTACTATGGGACCGTATGTTATGAGCCTGGATCACTGCCCTTCATGGAGTGAAACACTTTTCTTAACAAGAAACAGCTGAGATTTGAAAGCCAAAAATCTAATTATGTTTGCTAATTACGTTTGCTATGTTTAAACAGACTTTTCAACCAACCCCGGCCAGGGCATGCAAGCCAATAGATTTACATTTTTATTAGTCAATCCAGAGTGCCTTCCATACATAGAAAAGCTAAGAAGCTACATTCTTTACAATTTAAAATACTTCCGCTGTGTTGAATGTCCTGTTCACCCACCTTTCCCTGTGCCACCAGCTCCCTCTGGGCTGCCGAGGCTGACTTGACTAGGGCACTGGTAGCAGCTGCAATGGACTTAGCTGCTTCCAGGATCTGTTCTTCAAAATCCAGAGTCTCATCGGCTTGCTATAACCAAAACAGAACACTGTCACACACAACTCAGAACAGAGTGCTTTCTCTTCCGTTTCCAGGACAGATTTTCTTTGGATTCTGTAATCCAGCTACACAGAGACAAAGAATCAACAATGCCTTATTTGCACTCTACAAAGCACTTTCCTGGGGCCTAAATTAAGAGACAACAGTATTAACTATTGGATACAAACACAAATATTAACTGGAAAGTAATGTTCCCCTTGTGGCCAACGTTGTGCAAAATTTAAAGTGACAGATTTTATTTAAATACCACACACAAGATATTTCAGTGCATGCCACTGAGTTTCTGGTTTCCACTAGAAGCATTAAAAACTATTTTCAAAAATACAGGTAAAGCAGTAGCCTGAAATGGAATTCTCATTTTCCCACACAGTATTATCTTTGTAGTGTTCTGAAGTGGTTTGTTTGCTGAGATTATTAGAGTTTGTTAAACAAAGCACATAGTTACTTAGTAAATATAATGAAGGGAATGCATAAAAGCTGTAAAAAAAACTACAACTCTAATGTTATCATTATGCTTCTTTGTTCATCTGTAATGAAAAGCAGAACATAGTTATCAAGTAAGCCCATTAATTTAATTGCTTTTTGTAATCTGCATCACTTCACTGAAAGCAAGTACTGCAAAGCAGTCCAGTTCAGTCCTCTTGGAGTTACAAATGTTGAAGGTCTGTCTGGAACCATTCAAACACCTAAACCAACATTGTAACAAGCATGAACTAGGAAGATTAACCATTCCTAATAATATTTTTCTCTAGATGAAAGATGAACTATTGCTCTGCAAATGTCAGTTTCCTAAACCTGGGCAGTTAATATGGAGGTGCTGCTTTGCCCATGTGTCAACATCCCCCATCTACTCCTAGCTTAGGTATGTTTATTACTTTCAGAACAATTACAAGCATTACAAGGTTATACGTGTGCGTGTGTTATTTGTTGTTTTCTTTGATTTTTACTTTGACTGTGACCATGAACAAATGATATATTAAATGGCACCAAAAGCAGAATGATCAGTGAGGACATTAGGGCATAATGCATCCCCTAACAGGACTCCTTAAGAGAGATGGGTCTTTTCACATGTTTTCCCACAATCCACGTGAGTACAGCTTTCTCATATACCACCACTAACTCTTCCAACTGAGGCTAAGCAGCGTTTTGAGATAAAATGCATAATGTTCAGATTCTTCTAAAATTTTTGGTAACTTAGTAGGGTGTGGAGAAGTAACCGAAACAATGGACATGTTTATTACTTGTCCTTTACACACACTGATGCGACTTGATTATTCAAATAAGAAAGTGAGTTAACATCTGATGAAACAGAACTTTCCACATGAGCTTGGTCTGTAACGTATGATTAGATCAATGGCCATGACAGTGAAAGGCATTTGTCGTTAGCACTGGTTTTAATGACAAGAAATTACATCTCCTGTTAAAAGGTTAATGTCTTCCATAGTGAATCTTATTTCTGGTGGTACCTACTCCACTCTCGTGGCTGAACCTCTTATGTTGTATTGAATTGAGATTTACAAATATTTGTTGTAGGGACCCTGTCTTCCTAAGTGTTTGAAAAGCACCACATACATCAATGGTACCATAGACTGAACATTAAACTTATTATCACATTTTACTCCACCATTCAGAACAGCCTAATACTTGGTGGCCTTCAGATGGAGGATATCAGATATACAGCACTTTTAAGATTAATCTGGAGATCTTTCCTTCAGAGAAAGTAGGACAAGAACTGTGAATATAAAAAACCCAAAATACTCCTAAATTGCAGTGCCTAACCATTTAACATTTTTTGACCATTTTAATTACAGTGTGCCAAATCCCACTCTAAAGCTGCATAGAGCTGAAAGCCATGATGTGGAGAGTTTGTTCAAATTTTCAGAAGTGTTCAGCATTCAAAATGGGGGGCAGATTTTCAAATGGGCACAGCAGCCACCAGCTCCTGCGTCAATTTGAAAAACTGAGCACTTCATGGAGGGGCCTAAATGAGAGCAGAGTCTTTTTGAAAATATGGCCATTCCTGCATTTCTCTCCATTTGCCTTTACAGAAGGAAAAGGTACGTTTAATATCAGCCCCTTGTTTCTATGCATGTTACCCTTTTCTAAATCAAGGGGCTACAAAGTACAGTGATTTTTGTGCCCTAGCTCATCTGTAAAGACCTAACTTGATATGTTGGTGAAAATCACAAACAAAAGTCACTTTTGTGAGGTGCTCTCATTCTAGTTCTCTGTGGGACACTACAAAACCACCAGCCATATTCCAGGGGAGTTAGGCACCACAAGGGGCTCAGAGGTGAAGTAACTGGAGCACTGCACATCCAATAAGAAATATCTTGGGAAGCTGGTATACAGAAGCATGCACATCCCCTGCCTGTTCTATACCCAATCAAAAGCCAATTGTATTCTCCTGTTACTTTCATGGGCATTAATTCATGTCACACAGCTTAAAGAACAAGCCGTAGGGTGCTTGATTCTACAACATTTCATATAACTTCTACCATGTGAATAAAATAGAAAGTCACAAAATCCTGGAGATGAAAACGCAGCATCCATGGAAGTCAAGTCACTGGTGAAGAAATACGGCATCCTAAACGAAAACTATTTAGCATCAATTTCTGCCATGTAATGATAATGTTGGATGGCACCTTAAGGGACGAGATAAAAGAACAAGAGCTGCCTACTGAATGCAGAATATGTGCTTCTGCTAATTAGAAACAGCACACGTGTACATCTGTACAAAAGGCTTATGATAAGGAATTACCATGTTAATGAAACAAGTCATCTTAGCAGATGGATTTTTGGCCATGTTTGTAATGCAACACCACCACAACTATAGTATCTAAACAATAACTAAAGTGGCCTATGATTTATGCAACAGGCCTCAAATGTTAATCTCTTACTTTGACCACTAACACAAGGGCACAATTTGTAGACCAGAGGGACTATATTTAACTCAGTCGGTATCATTTTTTAAAAACACATTTAGGTAAATTTGGCTCTCTTGAAGAGAAAATCTAGTAGCACACAACCCCCTCCCCTGTCCCCCAAAAGCTTCATGGGAGCAGACAGTGGACAAGTTGGAGCACATATTTCTGGCAATGTGCAGCAATGCTGCTATTTCCAGTTCTGGGCCTCTATAGAGAATATAGTGCCAACTTCACCCAAATATCTGGTGGTTTGGGGACAAGGGCCAACGTCCACTGTAAAGAAAGTAGAGACCAGCAATTCCATCTTGATTACAGCTGAAATCCAAATTCAAGTACCAAGCAGAGGAAGGTTAGTATACAGCTCCATCTATCTTTTGCCTCTCTGATGTGTCACAGTACAGTTTTCATTCACTGATTTTTAGAAAAATACTGTCTTGAGCTGGAATTATTAAGCCTATTTCCAAAATAGTGGAAGTGTCCATGAGCTGAGAGCTAGTTTACTTCTTTATATCAATAGTAGTATATGCACTATTCTTTAAATGGCCGTGCTGTACGGAAGTTAACTCTAATTTTACAACTGAATCAGCTAACAATTCAGCAACTATTTTGATGATGGATTTTATTTATTCACACAGCCTAATAAAAATGTTCACTGCCATGGCTTTGCTATATGGATATCTATATCAGGGCTAGAAAGCTTTTCAGTTAGTCCTTAACTACTGAATTAGAAATACCTCTACAACATGCAACACCTTCTCAAAATATTCTACAAGTTTCCAGAGAACCAACGCCAGATGGGGAAGAAAAGTACCAGTATGGGATTCATTCAGCATAGCATGATGTGCTCAGTGTTGTACGTATAAACACAATGTAAAAATGACTAGTTGAAAAAGGATTGCAGGGGAATGACATCTTGCATCAATGAGAAAGCTATGGTGCAGTTACTAAGGTACTGCTACATAGGGGCAGGCATAAGACCTATCATGGGAATGAATAGCTAAGCACTAGAGCTGTCTGGAAAACAGGTTTATCCCTCCACAGAAAATTTCTATGAAAATGAATTTTCTTATTTTTTCTCAAGTTTTCAGCAAAAATCTTGACTTTTTCAAAAAACTAAACCCCAAATTTTTCAGTTAGCAGAATACTTCCCGGTTTTCCAGCTAGAAGTCAAACACTTTCTGTGGAAAGCAGATGCTTGCCAGGGTAAATTGGGTTTTGTCAAAAACCACTCTCAATGGAAACTTTTGACCAGTCCTATGCCGCACCTCCACGTAACCAGAGGGGAACTGAGCTTACTCTGTTATTTTCTTCAACAGGTCCACTCTGTCCATTCCTTCCCATTATTTTTGTCCTTAACACACAAGTAAAAAGTGGGCACGCAGAGGGCTCGAGACAGAGGGCTCAGTGCAGAGGACAACTACTGCTTAGTCATGCTTGTGGGCATGCTTACCCACTCCTCATGCTGGTCTTGGAGCATAACCAGCTTGACCAACTGTTGCACATCCTGCTGGGCACAACAAAAGGTCCATACTTGTGTTCATCTACACACTAGCAGTGTGGTTTGAAGGGTATACCTCAAAATGAGAGGTCCAAACTGGTCACTACATATACAATCCAAGACTGAGCAGCACAAGAAGTGCTACAGGAGGAGTCATTGTCCAACATCATTTGGCTACCCTTTTTGTGTCAGAGTTAGATACAGATATTTTTGTACTTCCTTACTTTTAACCAGTTTCCTACAGTACATCCTTCAAATGTAATGGACAGCATGAATAGATTCAGGATCAGTAGAAGAATGAGTGAACCACCATTAACTTGTTGCCAACAGTCATGAAAGACAAACTATGTTTCTTCTGAAGTGCCTCTCAGCTTCAATTTAATAAAGATATAGCAACAAGGGTAAGTTACTGCACACAGCCAGGTAAACACAAGAGACCACTCCTATGAGATTTAGTACTTGCATGGCTGCTGCCCATTATAAATGAACCTATGCAACTTACGCATCTCCCCAAGAATAACCCTATTAAAAAGAGCACTTCACTGTATATGTTCTAAAAAAAATCAGATTAGAATCAGAGTCTGCAGGAAGTCTTCTAAATCTGCTTGTGATTTAAAGTATTCCTTCATATTGCCTTATACTACTTTATAAACCCCCGGAGACAGGGCAGGACACTATAGGAATATGTTTGATATATAGTTGGATTAAATAACAACCTAATATATCAAACATATCACACAGAGCCCTGCAGAAAAGGCATCCAGGTTTGATTCATCTTGGGGGGGAAAAAAGACACACTGCTGAAGGCTAACAGCAGGGAACTGTTATCGACTGCTAAAGACGCAACCCCTTGCCTTGTGTTTGAAGGCATAAGTCTGCACGGAGGCATAAAGAGTGCACCAACAGGAATATAATGCACATACAACAATGGTCTCTGGTGATGTACCCAAGCAACAACATTGTTTTCCTATAACTATTTTTTTCCATTGTAAGAGTTAATGAAACATGTCATTTTTAATTCCATAAAAGAAATACAGAGACTACTTTTTCTTTTCTTTTTTTTAAACTTGCTCTTTTGGGTAGTTATTTTGTACCAGGTGGTATCTTTACAAATCAAGGACCATGTTATATTAGAACAGGCAATATAAGCAAAAGATATTCAACCCACCAAAACAGACACCACAATCAATGTAAATCCATAACTGTGCTGTAAAGGACATACCACCCACTATAACCTGTGTATATAATGAAGAGAAAAGTTTGAACAGCTCAGCAGACCATTTTTTCCCTTGGACACCACAATTAAAATCCAAGACAGTTTGTATTACACCCGAAGGAGGAACAGATAAGGAGGGTCTTCCTCAAAATACTTTTAGATACACAAGCTCAGAAACAAGACAAGTACTAAAACATCATCTGGACATTGTACTAGTAGTCAGAGCATTTAAGCTTTTGAAAGGCAAGAGACTGTATCTGCTCTGCAGCCAGGCTGTTGTGTTTAATTCAGAAAGAATGTACATTATGCAATAAAACATGGACAGGAGCTCACAGACCTATTCCTTAACAGAGAATGTTCTCTGAGATAGGAATGATTCTCCTGAAGAGGAAAGTTGCTGGTCCCACTCTATCCTTCTTAATCTTATTAAGACAGCAATGGGAGGTGTGTGGTGCAGAGATGCAATGGGGTGGGGGCACAACAAAAAGAAAAGGGAAATGGAATAAAAAATAAAGGTTATATTATTGAAGGAACAAAACTAGTGCAGCTCAATTACAAAATCAGAACAAGTGTTAGCTTTATTGTTTCATTTCTATTATATTAATAAACAGGAACATAGACAGAGCTAAAATAGTAAGGATTAAAACAAGCAAAGAAACCCCACAAAACCTCAAGAATTTTGGAAGGGATCCAGACCCTCAGACTTCAGGGTGTAAATCCACCTCTAATTAAGAGGGGTCAGGAAGAAACTTTCCCTGCAGGCCGGGGTCTATTGCAGGCTCTCCAGCAACTTTTTTCTGAAGCTAATGGCCACCGCCAGAGGCAGGATACTGGGCTAGATGGACCACTGGTCTGATCCAATATAGCAGTTTTTATGTTTCTGTATTTGGTGGACTGTGTATAAGAGAACAGATGTCTAATTACTAGTTTAGATTTGAGTGACAGAGATGCTTGTTGATACAGCAGTTTAAGATTGAAACATCTAAGAGTGAGCTACCTAAAACATTCTTCCCCTACAGGCAGTACAGTATCTCCTGATCTGTGTTGTAACACATTGATGGGATGGTGATAAGAAGCGCACTTCGATGCTGTTCTCTGCTCTGTGGATAAACAGAGAGTTTGAAATATCCAGTGGGGTCATTCCAGCACCTTTCACTTGCATTACAGTAAATGTTTGTGAAAGATAAACTGAATTACGAGTGATGGAAGGAAAGTTTTATTCCAAAATGAAATATAGATCCAGAGATATGAATGTGTTTTCAACAAAATGACAAAAAGAGCCCAATAAAGCACAGGCAGACTGAATACTCAAATTAACATGTTAAATGAGGAGCAGGTGTAGGATTTGTATTCATTTTTAAATGACAATGGCCACTGGAGTGGTTTAGATGTTAGCAGGAGAATGGTTTCAAGGTTACTAGGCAACTCAGATATGGTATTGTGTAGCGGTTTTGTAGAAAACGTGTTAAAGGACTTTTCCAGCCTCAATCCTCCGCTCCACATAATCTCATTACAAGCAACTTTCTTTCTTCACAAAAAATGAATGTACCAATTACAAAACCCATAGAACAAAGAAAAGCACTGCTCTTTCGTGGACTTCATTCTCCCCACTGAAAGAAAAAATCCCCAAGTAGTGGACATCACCACAGCCCACCTTGTGAGGCTATTAAAAATGGTCTTAATCTTATGCTCCTGAATGACAGAAAATACCACAATCTCCTGACAACAACCGTCTGACACTGAATGACCTTTAGAACCTGCTTTCTTGGGAAGATTCCTCATCTGCTTAGAACAAAGTCCAGTAACTCTGAAGCCACTGAGAAAAGGACATGACCACAGCATTGCTTTCTGAAGTTAATGGCATGCCTTATTTTTATTAAAAGAGGCCCAGTCCTGGGTCTCATGGAGATTTATTCCAAAACTTGTCAGGGATTCTACACTGTGGAGTGAAGTGATTCTGTGTCATACCCCCACTCCCTGAACTGTGCAAGTACACTAATTACTTCAGGTTATAATAATTGCCGTATAATTCCTCTGACACACATCCAAGCAGTTAATTCCATTTTACTTAAAAATATTCTCATGGACATATCTGAAACACACAAAAATATGAGACTACATAAGCATTCATATGGGATCTTCATTTATACATTTCCCTTTATAGAATTAAGAGAAAATAAGCACAGAAGAATCAGTTTATATTTTAAACAAAGAGTTTAAAAGTAAACACCTGTTTGCTACAAGTTAAATACTGTGTGTTGATTTTATAAGATCTTTTGGCCACAACCTCCCATAGTACACTGCACACATACTGAAGAGTGAGTGAGTGGGCTCAAAAGCCTCTGAAATTGAGGAACAAGAATGATCTTTCACATCAGAAAAGATTTTTTGGACAGAGAAAAGTGAATGAACTAACAATAACTATCCTGTAACTTGAAAAAGCTTTTGCTAAGAATTACCTTTCCTTCCCCTCCATATCCAAATCTATAACTTGCACGTCCACCACTTGAAAGAGCCACCAAATATATTTTGCCTTTGTGGTAAGTCACGCCTAGCTTGTCTGAAAAGTGTAGCTTCTACTGGCACCAGCTGAGGACAATGTAAGGATTGATTGTTCCAACCATCACCTTGATGCAATCAACTCCCCATGATACCAGTTATTTGCATTTCTGCGGCATTAACTTTAAAAAGAACATGGAAGATGGACACTCACCTTCGGCTTGGCTCGTGGTTTCAACTGCTCTAACTTCTTTGCTGCAGCCTCAATTGAAGCTGCAGCCCCCAATAGCTCTGTCTCAGCAATGACTGTCGGGTCCTCTGGATCCACCCACTCCGTGCCTAAAATTAACCGAGGGGAAGACAATAACTTCAGTAGCATTTTTAGTGCCTTTTGACCAAGCTGATTCCCTGTTACACCTCAAAACTATGTGCTAAATACAGAGAGTGTGTATAATATGGAGACCTCATTTTAATACCATTAATGGCATAAAATACTATAATTTAAGCCACTTACTGCAAAACACAAGTCAGAATGGAAAGAGCACTTAGCCGTAATGTTCTATTATGAAAGTGGCTTGATTAAGAACTTGTGTAAGAAAAGCAACTCTGAATTGCTCCTTCAAAAGCCATGTCTACACTGGGTACTGAACTATTGTATCAGCCAACCATGTTTAATCATGGTTGTTACTTAGAAAGATTCTAGTGTGCTTTCCTTGACCAAGGCTGACAGATGCATTGTCTGAGAACTGTGACAAAAGAGCACAAAGGATGTATTAGACTATTCAGGAGATCATGGTCTCACTAACAGTTCTCAGTAAGTCCCTGTCTACAGCGGCTAGGGAGACAAGGCTAGCACCCATCCATGGAAAACACGAGAGTGATCAGTGCCATTTTAATCCCAGTGCCAATAAGGCCAATAAGCAAGTTTCTCCTACACGTACAAGGCTGAACATTTTTTGGAAAGGAAAGATCTTATACTTTTGCAGACCTCATAAAACGAATGTTCAGAGGCAGTTCACTCCAAAGTTCTGCAACTTACCGGGAATGGTGTAGAAAACTTAAATAGAAGAGAATTATTTTTAACCCTCTGGTGAGACTGATATTACATTACAACTAAAATCAGGACAATTATATGCCAAACTTATGACCAGGGCCGGCTCCAGGGTTTTGGCCACCCCAAGCAGCCAAACAAAAAAAAAAAGCCGCGATCGCGATCTGTGGCGGCAATTTGGCGGGAGGTCCTTTTTTCTGAGCAGGAGTGAGGGACTGTCCGCCGAATTGCCGCCAAACAACTGGACGTGCCGCCCCTCTCCGAAGTGGCCGCCCCAAGCACCTGCTTGGTAAGCTGCTGCCTGGAGCCGGCCCTGCTAATGACAGGATAAGCAAACAAATGTAGTTTTACTAGATATCCTTTTTCCAAAGTAAGAATAAGTAGCACTGAAATGATTTTCATGTTACATTGCCTATAATATTAAATTAGTTATGTACCTATTTGCTGGTCATGTAAATGTGCTCATTCAACAAACACTTCCAGAACACCCTGTACTCAATTCACTTTATTAATGGCAGAGTAATATTTCTTTCACTACCTCAATAAGCATCTCGGTAGATTTACAACTCCTTCTTGATAATATAATTCCTCTTGTTTATTGTACTCTTTGTTTTACAGTTGCGGTTTTAGGAGTCTGCCCAAACCAGGGGATGAAAATTTAGACAAAAATCAGTTACAAAATCAAAGAGCAATAAACATCTAAAATGGCATTGCTCACTCATGATTTTAGCATACAAAACAAGAAACTTTTTCTAAGTAATTGAGTCATGAATATAAACATGCTTATGCCCTTAAAAAACCCAACCCTGCTACACAGTTTCATTTTTAATTGCTGCCATTTCTTCCTATCTGGGAGAATGCTCAAAGAATCACCCAACCTTTAATTTTCTTTTATTTCTTTGATTCACCACTGCAGTGACAGCCTGGGATGCTGAAGTTCCACACTTTAGGTTGGATGCACTCTGGAATCTGGACTGAGGTGTTTGCATCAGCACTGGAGATTGGATGTAACTTTGTAATGAGCTGACTTGATTTGAAGTTGGGACACAACGATCCCAGAAGGGCAATGGACCTATTTTAGTGGTCTGCCTTTGGGGACTAGTAGAACCACTGGGCCTCCAGGCAGGCAGAAGGAAAAGCACTGTTCATCCAGTTGCCATTCTATTGATAATTTTGTGGGACTTTAATTACATTTTGTCCTATGCTATTAGGGCTCCTGAATGCACCTGTCTGATGGCTTCACTCTCAATGGTTCACAGATGACTGTGACAAAGTATATTGAAGAGGAGGCTAGAATGCCATGGAAGTAGTATCAGACAGAACAAAATTATGACAGATTTTTGGAGACCATATGCTGTAGCTGTATGGGAGTGTCATGGAGCCTGGCCCCAAGTTGAACCCACATCCACAGAATCACTCCACCAGCCTGTGTTGTCTGTGTGGGCTGCTGGGCCACCTCCTTGTTTGCCTCCCCCTGTTAATCACCTCCATCTGGATGTTCTGTGGCCTAGCCTCATGGCTAGGTCACTTGAAAATTCAATCCCCTTCTGGGGTACTCAAAGTCTCAAAATAAACACCACCTTACACAACAGTCCCAAGTTAAGGTAAACAAGAGGTCTTTCGCCCCTCCCTGGGCTCCTCTTCAGTTCCCCGTTCCTCTTGTGGAACGCCGGTGCCAGAACTGCTTTCCTGGAGCTGGGCAAGTCAGATGGTTATTACCTCCTTCCTTCAGCCAGCAGTCCCCAGCTCTCTATACATCAGTCGCTGTCTCGTTATGAGGCAGGAGCCCAGACCTTCCCCTGGAGTTGGGTAATTCAGGCAGCTGTTACCTCCCTCCTTCAGCCAGGAGTCCCCAGCTCTCCTGGAGCAAGGTGTACTTTAGCCAGCTGTAGGACCTTAACCAGCTTCTCCCTCCACTGGCCCTTTCTCCCCCAATTAGTTCTCAGGCTCAGAGGGTCAGCCATCTCCTGCTAGTGTGTGCCCAACTATGAGGGAGGAGGCAGCATTTATGCTGGTCCTTGTCTTTCAGCTCATCCCCAACTGGTTGGTTGGGAGCAGATCCTTTCTACCAATATCTACTAGGCTTTGTGTGCACACATCTATATCTATATATACACTGGACTTTTTAAAATCTTAAAGGAACACACCACATGATGGGATTGGCTGACCATTATGCACTACTACCCTTAAGGGGCAGACTACCCGTCACAGAGAGACAAAGATTTCACCCGTAGAGCTGTATTGGTGGGGTCACACACAGTGGAACTGTTCTGGGCATTCTATACCTTTGTTAATCCTAGCAGCCTGGGCTTGGTTACAGGAATAGAGTCTCATGGTGAATGTATCACCTTCTCTGGAAAAACTATAGCGTCCTGAGGCAACCAATACTGAATCTTGTAGTTACAGCCACTGTTGCTCACTTTGGTAGCAGAGTGGCTGATGGCAACTCTGGGCTATTTCCTGCAAGCTGGATCCAAATTCTTCCTAACTGCTTAAGGTCAGTGTGGAGTGTGACAAAGTTCTGTCCTTGACTCCGTGGGTCCTGCGTTTCCTGACGGATTTTGCTAACCTCAGAGGCTCACTGTGACCCTCCATGTAGCCCTTCTCTCTCTAGAGGCAAGGGTCACAGTCTACTGAGCCATTTTCATCATAAGCCAGCAAGGGAGATGAGGAGAAACAACCCTCCCTCGCACAGTCTCTGTTGTCTCCCAGTATCAGTGATTAATCAGGGAGGGGAGGGGGGAGCCTGGGCCCGCCCTCTACTCCAGGTTCCAGCCCAGGGACTCTAAAATTAGCAGCTATGGAAGCTGACTTTTTGGAAATAGGACATGTACAATTCCCTGGGCCACTTCCCCACAGCAGCCCCCACTCAATATCTTCTTCACAATTATCTCAGGGCCTCCTTCCTTGCACCTGATATGAATTCGTACTACTTCGTTCCTCCAACAGCACAGCTCCCTCCTATAGCTCCTGACACCCGCACCTCACTGACTAACTGGGAGGCTTTTAACTAGTCCTTGATTGGCTTCAGGTGTCCCAATCAATCTAGCTATCTCCGCTGCCTTCTAGAAGGATCTTAATTGGCCCCAGGTGTCTTGATTAACCTGGAGCAACTGCCATTTGGTTACCATGGTACCAGGGATTTGTTTAGCCTGGGGCTAACATACCTGTTCCTCACTACTTTACTGTAGCCATCTGGCCTTGCCCCATCACAGGAGATAATCGATTCAGTGTTTGGTGGAGCTTGTTAACCATTCCCTGAGTGGGGGCAGGGTGCAAACTAGGGCTGTCAAGTGATTAAAAAATTAATCGTGATTAATCGTGTGATTAATCACGCTGTTAAACAATAATAGAATACCATTTATTTAAATATTTGTGGATGTTTTCTAAATTGTCAAATATATTGATTTCAATTACAACACAGAATACAAAGTGTACAGAGCTCACTTTATATTTATTTTTATTACAAATATTTGCACTGTAAAAAACAAAATAGTATTTTTCAATTTACTTAATACAAGTACTGTAGTGCAATCTCTTTATCATGAAAGTTGAACTTACAAATGTAGAATTATGTATAAAAAATACCTGCATTCAAAAATAAAACAATGTAAAACTTTAGAGCCTACAAGTCCACTCAGTCCTACTTCTTGTTCAGCCAATTGCTCAGACAAACAAGATTGTTAACATTTGCAGGAGATAATGTTGCCTGCTTCTTGTTTATAATAATCACCTGAAAGTGAGAACAGGCATTTGCATGGCAATATGCCGCATTGCAAGATATTTGTGTGTCAGATGCACTAAAGATTCGTGTGTCCCTTCATGCTTCAACCACCATTTCAGAGGACATGTGTCCATGCTGATGACAGGTTCTGCTCAATAATGATCCAAGCAGAGCATACCATTGCATGTGCATTTTCATCATCTGAGTCAGATGCCACCAGCAGAAGGTCGATTTTCTTTTTTGGTGATTCAGGTTGTGTAGTTTCTGCATCGGAGTGCTGCTCTTTTAAAGACTTCTGAAAGCATGCTCCACACCTCGTCCCTCTCAGATTTTGGACAGCACTTCAGATTCTTAAACGTTGGGTAGAGTGCTGTAGCTATTTTTAGAAATCTCACATTGGTACCTTCTTTGCGTTTTGTCAGATCTGCTGTGAAAGTGTTATTAAAATGAACATGTGCTGGGTCATCATTCAAGACTGCTATAACAAGAAATGTGATTAAAACAGAACAGGAGACATACAATTCTCCCCCAAGGAGTTCAGTCACAAAGTTAATTAATGCGTTATTTTTTTAACAAGCATCATCAGCATGGAATGGTGGCCAAAGAATGAAGGGGCATACGAATGTTTAGCATATCTGGCATGTAAATACCTTGAAACACTGACTTCACAAATGCCTGTTTTCACTTTCAGGTAACATTGTAAATAAGAAGCAGGCAGCAGTATCTCCCGTAAATGTAAACAGACTTGTTTGTCTTAGTGATTGGCTGAACAAAAGTAAAACTGAGTGGACTTGTAGGCTCAAGTTTTATACTGATTTCTTTTTGAATGCAGTTATGTAACCAAAAAAAAAATAATCTACATTTGTAAGTTACACTTTCATGATAAAGAGATTGCACTACAGTACTTGTATGAGGTGAATTGAAAAATACTATTTCTTTTATCATTTTTACAGTGCAAATATTAGTAATAAAAATAATACTATAAAGCAAGCACTGTACACTTTGTATTGTGTGTTGTAATAGAAATCAATATATTTGAAAATGTAGAAAAATATCCAAAATATTTCATAAATTTCAATTGGTATTCTATTGTTTAACTGTGCGATTAATCGCGATTAATTTTTTTAAATCAATTCTTTTTTTTTGAGTTAATCGCGTGAGTTACCTGCAATTAATCGACAGCCCTAGTGCAAACTATACTTAAAAACTATTGTGCAGGGTCTCTTGCTGTGGAGAATGGGGCTGGTGACCCATATCAAATCCATTGCTGGGGGAGAGCAGCCAATTATAACATTTTTGTGCAATTAAGTTGTACCAGGGCAAGTGGAGGTGGGCCAGGGAATTACAAAGTTTTTAAATATCAAAAACTAACTATGAAAATTAACATCTAGGTAAATATTTAATGTCTCTTGTCATTTCTGGAACCACTCTGTGTATTAACTAAGTGGGTTGTCAGACCCACCTTTCATTGCTTCTGCTGTCTGAATAAGCTCTGTCACAGCACCAGCAACCCGCTTTGAGAAGGCAGCCAACGGATGCTTCAGTTCTGGAGTTGGCTTCTGAAGAATCTACAAAAAGATAAAAATTAATTAGCAATTGGAGGCTAATTTTTCACTGCAAGTTCCCAATGAATTAGATGAAGTCCTAATGCTACTCTAGGGGAAAAAAAAAAAAAAAAACCCTGAGTATACAGAAAAATGCAAAAATGCCCACAACTCAGAAGCAAAACTAAAATAAAGACCCCAAGCAGACTGGTTGTGAGATTGTATAAGGCATCTAGCCCATGCTAGGAAAGCAAAGCTGCCTATCATTGTGAAAGTATTCTACAGGGCTGTTTCTGGAAGTACTCAATATTTGACAGATGATCTCATGTGTCAATCTATTAATGAAGAACATTTAACCAAATTAAAATGCAAGCCAAGTGCTTCATGTTGCATTTTCATTTTGGGGACAAATGTAAACTACACGGTTAAACAGGGTACAAAACTACATGTTTTACACTACCACCATTGCCACTGTTTCTTCCAACTATCCTTGTTATAAATTGCGATTCATTCCCCACCTCTACTCTCTTTTGCTCCTTCTAATATTCTTCATAATCTCTTAATTAGATACCCTCAAAGTAGCTCAGTAGCAGAGCAGGCAGATACAAAAGGGAACAGAAATGAAACAACAGAAAAGCGGCCGTTGTATCAGAAAGCAAGGTTTAGGAATCCAACACTAATCTTTGCTTTAATGGCTGGCAGAAGTTACAAGTGGGCGAAAAAGAATATCTTACTGAGGAAAGAATTCATTATTTCATTTATTCCAGCACTAGCAACATGAGAAATAGGGGAATGATTTTGCAGTAAAGAATACATGAACTTTTTAGATGGGATTGAGAGGAAGAATTCGATAGTCACTTTTGCTTAGTACTGCTCTCTGGAATTCAACTTGACTTAACAGGATGGAAGAATGAACAAAAGATTTGCTTGTGGAAATAAGGGTTCAGTGCCACAGATATAGCATATGGGCTCTGAATATCTATCTGTCCGCTCATGGTGATCTTTCTTTTTCTTTCACATTTAAAAAGGATAAGAGTTGAAACTAGAGGTCTCCTCATAGCTCAAATTATGTCACTGATATAGTGCAAATATGGAATATGTGTGCGCTTTTCAAATCACACCAGGCTTGTATGTTCATATAAAGAATACTGCTGTACCTGAAATAACGCAAGATTCACAGTATACATTTTAATTCCTTATTAGCAAACAGAATTATAATTGAATGGTCAGATCTGACCCCTCCTAGGTCAGCGGTTTTCAACCTTTTTTAATTTACGAACCTCTAAAAAGTTTTGAATGGAGGTGCGGACCCCTTTGGAAATCTTAGACATAGCCTGAGGACCCCCAGGGTTCATGGACCACTGGTTGAAACACACTATTCTATGGTAACGACAACCTTTCATAGACCCCTTAGACATAGCATGTGGACCCCTGGGGGTCCGAGAACCACAGGTTGAAAACCACTGTCCTAGATAGTGTATTGAACAAAAAATAAATAAATCTGTCAACAGATTGTAAATTCTTTGGGGGTCAAAGACCATGTTTTCTTTATCATCTGTAAAGTGCCTAGTACACTTTTAGGTGTTGCAATCAAGTTAATTTTTGAGGGAGATGAGGCGTGGTCCCCAGACAGTAAGAATAATGTGGCTTTAATTTTGGGCATCCCCATGTTGATGGAGTCGTTTTAAAACTTAGTGTCATTCACAAGCACTAGTGAAGTTTGACAGAACAATTCTTCCCTGTCAATGCCAAAAGATAGCAGAAATTTCAAATATAGTTTTCAATAATTCTAGAAGAATTCTGCTTTCCTTCCAAGCTCTACGTTCCTCCAGTGCTGGTGAACTCTGCAGTAAAAGGACCAACACGCAAAATGTAGAAATTGATGGTGCATTTCCTCATTCATTACTGTGCCAGAAGATGCTAGAGAAACCCAGGTGGTAGGTTTTTAACTGTACATGAATCCCTGAGTTTCACAGAGCTTAAGGTTGAAGAGCCCTGTTTCCATAGTAAATATAAGTACCTGAATCCTCAATAGCCAAGCAATCTGCTGCCATATTAACAAAATGAATATCTTTTGCAACACTGAGGGCTATAACCAAGGCACTGTCTGAGACACCTTAACCCAGCAGACAGCACTATTGTGCCTTTCAGAGCTAACCTTCCCACACAGCTGAAATTTCCAAAAATACACACAGTCTGATCATGACTGCAGCAAAGCACCATGTTCTCTGATGTAGAAACAATTTGTAACATCAGTACTACCCTTGACAATGGCAACAAAGTGGCAATTAAATGAGTGGGTGTAAGTGCACGAACTTGGAGGTTTTCCAGTTACCTTTCTGTAAGTGTATTTAGAATTCATGACAGGTGCTGGAGACTGAAGTCCTGTATTTCCCCAGAGAACAGATACAGAATGGACATAGAACAAAAGCTTCTCACACACTGATCTGCCGGTGCGCCTCAACCCTGACTTGCAAGGGCCATCTGAAGGTATGTTCCTCGGCCTGCGCCACTTCCAGCAGCTCCCATTGGCCTGGAGCAGCGAACTGCGGCCAGTGGAAGCCGCGATCGGCCAGACCTGCGGACACGGCAGGTAAACAAACCGGCCCAGCCCGCCAGGGGCTTTCCCTACACAAGCGGCGTCCCAAGTTTGGGAAACACTGCCCTAGATAATTTGATAATCCACAAGAATGTCAAAGCCGTATTGCTTGTACGTGAGCACTCAGGTCAGTAACATGCACTTTACACTTCTTAGTCCCAGCACAGAGTGACTTTTTGGCATGTGGATTCCTGGTTATTGCGCTTACTAAACCTTAAACTTTTAGGTATTTTGAAGGGCTCTGACTGCCAAACTCCACGCTCTCCGGTCTCTCTGAATGTCAACAGACCCACTCAAGCAATCTGTCCATAGCAGTCAGGCTCAACAAGACATTGTTAGCACTCGTATCAACTGCAGTCAATAAGATGAATCAGCTGAAAGGTCTGATGCCAACCAATCTTGTTGCTGTGAGATCATAAACTAATGCACCAGCTCAGCATACTAAATCAGACAGAGACATTAAGAAATGTGTGGACTCTAGCTGACTTGAAAGTTGCCTTGCCATCACCTTCTGAATAACTGTGTTCAAACTTGCTAACTATTATTCTATGTCAAGAAAATTGTTCAATTAAAAAAACCTGTGCAGGCTGTCGGATCCTGTTCTATGCTACAGCTCCAACCAGTTAGAATTTTGGAGGAACTGCCCCAAGGTCGGGGTTAATGTACTGGGTAGAGCTAAGCTGGGTATCCTCACTGGAAAATGACTGATGCAGTGATCCTTCTGTACTTGCTACTAAGCAACATCCAATGCAATTCTATTTACGTTCTAGGGTGCAACCAACTTTTTAACAAAGAATACACTGTGAACTTGAGTATCCATTTCTATCCAGCTTCCTGGAAGCAGTTAAAATGGTGACATCATCTTATCCATCTTCACTTCTACACAAACTTTATGCTCACTAATTTTGGCTTTGTGTGCATGGGCTTGTAACATAAACCTAGTCTATATATGGCTCGAGTCAGCTGGCATTTTTGGGTACTGTAACAGGGTGCTGGCCTAAGAGGCACTGAACCAGCTCCTGTTAGCTCAGAACCTGCTAGCATAGCTCCCATAAAGGGGAACTGACTGGAGCTGGCAGGGTGTGGTTCATTAAAGGAGCCTGAGAGCAATCACCTGTGAGCCTACTGAGAGGAAGGCCTATAAAGCTAGCAGGAGGGCGGGGGACAGGAAAGTGATGAGTGAGGGC
Source organism: Chrysemys picta bellii (assembly GCF_011386835.1). Taxonomy (NCBI): domain Eukaryota; kingdom Metazoa; phylum Chordata; order Testudines; family Emydidae; genus Chrysemys; species Chrysemys picta. Next base: position 33,960,665 of record NC_088800.1, on the reverse strand, counting down.
CTGTTGCTCCAAGCTAGCTTTAAGAGCAAGCTGTTCCCTAAGGGGCTACCTGACTGATATCGAACTGTATATAGCTTTATATACACGTGGTGGTGGGAAAATACAGGGAAATAAAAGGGCACTGGTGTGTGAAAGAGTGGTCTCCAGCGAATTTGTACCGCGAGCAACGAAGCGCTCGTCTACACGTGGAGGCTTGTCCGGGATCCACTGAAGCCAACGAGCACGGTTGGTGGCCCGGCAATGGAGGAGACCCTGAAATGGCTTGTAGAGCAACAGAAACAGACCCAGCAAGCCCTGCAGACTTCCCAGCAGGCACACCAAGCAGAAAGACAGGCTGCTTTGGCCTGGCAGGCTGAGCAACAGAAAAGCCTGCAGGATTTCATCTGGGAGCAAAGCAATGTCCACGGGCAGCTCCTGCAATGGCTGGTGAATCCTGGGGCAGGGGAGGGCACCCGGCCACTGGGCTGGGGACTCTGTAAAATGAGCCCGGCGGATGACCCGGACGCCTTCCTGGGAACTTTCGAGAGGGTAGCCGCGGGGGCCGGATGGGACAGGACTACCTGGGCCTTCCGACTAGCCCCTTATTTGAGTGGCGAGGCGCAAGCGGCCTATATGGCTTTGGGGGAAGAGGCTGCCCAGAACTATGAGGCCGTGAGAGCAGCCATTTTGGACCGAGTAGGCTTATCAGTGGAAAGGTACAGGCAGAAGCTCTGGTCGGCCCAATGGACGTCTGTTGTGCGACCCCGGGCATTCACCCAGAGGTTAAGGGACTGGGCCACACGCTCGTTGAGGCCTGACACGTGTACAATGGAGGAGATAATGGACTCCCTAATACTGGAGCAGTTCTTGCAAAGTCTCCCGGAGACAGTGCGCACCTGGGTGAGGAGACACCAGCCAGGCACCGTCGAAGAGGCGGTCCTGGTAACCGAGGAGTATATAGAGGCTGAGGGACCCCAGGGGGAGGACTGGCAATGGAAAAACAGGGAACTGGGGCAGGAGCCCGTGGACTCCTTCCCCGGGAGAGGCAAGGAGAAAAAAGAGGTGCCTCGAGGAGCACCCGAGAGGCCCGCCCGCCTAACGTGCTGGCGGTGTGGGAAGCTGGAGCATGTTAAACAAGACTGCCCGGACATGGAATGTGGCTGGGCGGACTTTTGTGCTTGGACTGAATGGGCGGGACGGAAGCAGGGGCTGGGGGTGTCCACTGTGCCTGTGAAAGTGGGGCGGAGACTCCAAATGGCTGTGGTCGACACCGCCTCGAGTTGCATGCTGGTGCGAAAGGCGCTGGTTAAGCCACATTGGCTCATTCCGGGGGAAAGGATGGCCCTCGGGTATGTACATGGGGACAGGAAGTCTTGCCTGGTAGCCCAGGTATCCCTGGAAGTGAAGGGTTGCTTCAGGTGGAAGTGGGTAGGGGTCCTGGAGAAACTACCATGTCCAGTAGTGTTAGGCTGGGACTGGGTCCCACTACTGGGCACGAAACAACGGGGTACCCCAAGAGGGGGGTTGGATCCCCAGAGAATATGAACCCCAGGGCGGGAGGATGGGCCCCATACTGGGAACCAAGAAAAAACTCCTAGACAGCATAGCCCAGAGTGGGGAGACCCGCGGGAAGCATATATGGGGGAGCTGGTCGGTCTGGACTCCCACAGAGAAGGAAGGGGCATGGGGGAACACCCCCTGATCCTGCTCTCTGCGGAAGAAGCCCCAGATGTACTGGGACGAACGGGGGAAACTGAGGCGTGGAAGGTCCCGCCCAGCAGTGGGATGAGTGCTGACCCCCCCATCGGAGGGGCAGGAGAGCCCTGAGCCGCAAGGAGAGCCCGGGGAAACCCCGCTAGAAGTGAAAACAACCCCCAAACCTCGGCCAGACACACAGGGGAAGCTGGGGATACGGGGCCTGCCACACTGCGATCGGTGTGACGACCTGCGGGCGGAAGCAGAGATGGTGGGGCCACCACTCCCGGAGAAATGCTCCTTCTGTGGGAGAGGGATGGAGAAACCATCTGGGGTGTTGGCTGGGAAGGACCCAGCTGGGAGTGGGGAGGGCTCCCCGAAAGAACCTCCTTCGGAGGAACGGCGGAAGGGCCGAGGGGCCAAAGGTGGCCCGGGGGCGCCGATCTTAAGGGGGAGGGTGTGTAACAGGGTGCTGGCCTAAGAGGCACTGAACCAGCCCCTGTTAGCTCAGAACCTGCTTGCATAGCTCCCATAAAGGGGAACTGACTGGAGCTGGCAGGGTATGGCTCATTAAAGGAGCCTGAGAGCAATCACCTGTGAGCCTGCTGAGAGGAAGGCCTATAAAGCTAGCAGGAAGGAATGGGGGGGACAGGAAAGTGAGGAGTGAGAGCCTGTTGCTCCCAGCTAGCTGTAAGAGCAAGCTGTTCCCTAAGGGGCTACCTGACTGATATTGAACTGTAGATAGCTGTATATACGTGGTGGTGGGAAAATACAGGGAAATAAAAGGGCACTGGTGTGTGAAAGAGTGGTCTCCAGCGAATTTATACCACGAGCAACGAAGTGCTCGTCTACAGGTACATTTCCGCAGTGTACTCAGGCCTTGTAAGTGAAGCTGCTAGAGGTAAGAAAGGCGGCTCTGCTAAGAAAATGGAATAGATGGGAGAAGTGAAAGCCAAAAGATGAAGGAGTAGGATCAAGCAAAATCTGATTAGTCTTTGCTCTGTTAAGATGCATAATGTTGAGGCAGATATTGCAATATTCAATAGAGTGGATAAAACATGACAAATTTCCCCAAGTACAACTGTACTAAAAATACACTAGACTTCTAAATGCAAATTATTCCCTGCTGGGCAAGTTCCAGTAATGAGATCTAACAAGTTTAATTTTTCTTATACTATCTTCCTTGCTAGTGACAAGCGTTAATATAATCGGACCTCTATTTTTTACTTTATCTGTATTCCTACACACAGTCGTTAATTTAATTTAACTAGACACACTAAAATCTCTGCCTGGCAATGTATTTCTACCCAGAAGGCCTATGTCACACACCAGCCACTAAAAAGTAGCTTCTCAGAGGTTGCGCACATGATGACTGCAGCTGCAAGTCAACTTGAGAAAGTTGGATATTTTACTAAACTTTTGTTCTTACACACCCCATGCTTCTATACGTGTGAAATGCCCACGTTGAAACAATGCTACAATATTACCAGATAAATGTTCAGATTCCAGAAAAGCATACACAGTTCAGTATTCACAGCTTCAGAGTGCACTGAGTTAGTCACAAGACTTTAAGTGAAAAAACTGAGAGTTGGGGAGCTTTTAGGTGGGGTTTTGGGGATGGCCTCAGATAGCATTTCTTTTGCTTACCTCAGGATAGGGTCAGGCAAGCATGTGAACCTAGTGCTCCCCTAGTGATTTTCACAACATCGGTGGTTTGGGTGATTGGCAGTGGTGAGCTGGAGCTGGTTCGCAGGAACTGGTTGTTAAATTTAGAAGCCCTTTTAGAACTGGTTGTCCCATGTGGGACAACCGGTTCTAAAAGGGCATTTGAATTTAACAAGCGCCCCAGCTCACCTCAGCTCTGCCTCCTCCCTGCTTCTCCTCCCCCCTGCTTTCCGCGAATCAGCTGTTCGCGCAGGAAGCCTGGGAGGGCTGAGAAGCAAGCAGGCTTCCCGCTCAGGCCCAGGAAGACGGAGCCAAGGTGTGTGTGTGTGGGGAGGGGGGAGCGAGGAGGGCCATGCGCCCTGGCTGGTCTTCGGCCACGTCCCCGCCTGCCCAGCGTCAAGGAACACGGGGGGTTGGATGGAGCAGGAGTCCCGGGGGGTGGGCCATGACCCCTCGTGGGGTGAAGAGGGAACCGGTTGTTACGATTTTGGCAGCTCATCACTGGTGATTGGTGTGTGTTCTACTACATCAGGTTAAGAGAGAGACCCACTGGAGAATACCAATGTTTGATTTTAAAGGGGCCCATTTTTAGATGCTGTGATGCCTTCACTGACTCATGATAAAGTAAGCTCCAGAAGAGAACTCTATGCAAACACTTCCAGCTTCCCTTCTCTCTTTTTTTAGAAAGTGGTGAGCTATTTTAACCATTTGTTCAGGAACTTGCAGCAAGCTAATAAAAAGTTAACCTTGGCAATGATTATGAAAAGGGCTCAGTGGGATTATTTGTTCTTGGCAAAGCTTCAATACATGCCTATAGGCTCCTTCTTACCAGGAGGACATGTTCTAGGAGATCCAAGTATCCCAGGGTACATTCTGTTCCAAATCGCAGTGCTCTCGCTCGAACATCTTCACTCACGTCTGGGTGATAGGAAGCTTGCTACGGAGACAAAGCAATATTAACACTCAAAAATTACAAAGCAGAGGTAGGGGGAGGAGCAGACATACGGATGGAAACTATATAAATGGCATAAAAAGGCCAGAAAAAAGCAATTTCTCATTGTTTGTAAATAACATCCAAGCCAGCAAGTCACCACCGTTGCAAAGGTATAGCGTAACTGGCCTGCCAAAGCGGCAGAGCCTCAACTGTGAATACGGTGACCAGATGTACTATTTTTAAAGGGACAGTTCCGTTTTTTGGGACTTTTTCTTATAAAGGCACCTATTACCCCCCACCCCCATCCCGTTTTTTCACAGTTGCTATCTGGGCACCCTAACTGTGAAAATGGATTTACGAAGAAGTTTCCTTCTGTTATCATATTCTTCACTCTAGGGATGCAACAGCTCACTATTTTTTAACGTTCTTCATTAGACATGGTCAGCATCAGACACACATCCCGCCATCAGCCCAAACAAAACAGGCAACTCAGCAAAGGTCCAAAGGAGAAAGGCAGCAAGTTGGTTGCTTTTTTTTAGGTATAACCGTAACAGATTCTGGGAATGGACTGAGCTGGTAGCTTGTGGGGGATGTATACTACAGTTTCGTACAAGCAGTGATGCTAATAAGAAGGAAGATGGCGCCTCCATATTCCTGTTGACACATTGGAAGAGGAAAGAAAACGAAAGAGGTCTGAGCAATAGTTTCTCCATCCACAAATACATACAGCGTTACAGATTTTAGAACCACAACCCCCCTCAAAACGCTCCCCCCCCACAAACCCTCAGACATTCCATCTAAAATGAGAGTATTCTGTGCAGACCCCAAAAGTGAACACAACTTAAGGCTCCACATCAGAGACAGTGCAGCCTAGAGGATAGCGCACTGTACTTGAACTTAGGACAGCGGTTTTCAAACTTCGTTGCACCGCGACCCCCTTCTGACAACTAAAATTACTACACGACCTCAGGAGGTGGGGAATGAAGCCTGAGCCCCGCCACCCCAGGCAGGGAGCCAAAGCCCAAGCCCAAGGGCTTCAGCCCCAGGCAAGGGGCCTGTAAGCTGAGCTCCGCAGCCCAGGGCTAAACCCGAAGCCTGAGCTCCGCCACCCAAAGCTTTAGCCCTGGGGCTTCAGCTTCAACCCTGGATGGTGGGGCTCAGGCTTCAGCCCCATCAAGTCTAACACCAGCTCTGGCAACCCCATTAAAACAGGGTCATGACTCACTTTGGGGTCCTGACCCACAGTTTGAGAACCCCTGGCTTAGGAGATCCAGGGTCTATTCTCAGCTCTGCTACTGGCCTGCTGGGTGACCTTGGGCAGGTTACATCTGTGCATAACTTTCCCGCTCTGTAAAATGGAGATAATGATGGTGACCTTCTTTGTAAAGTGCTTTGAGGGCCAATATTATTCTGTATATGGGAAAACGGAAGATTGCAAAGAAGCATGCCTGCCTTTTAAACATACTGCAGCAAAGGGCTGATTAATGACATGAGCTTGATATAGAGGTTAAATGGAACAACTACCTGTCATGTGTAGTATTAGATTTCATGTGGTTAAATATGTACGACAAGCAGTAAAAGAGCATCTTGTACCGGTAGAATCTTTTGGAGGGCAAAATAAAAAATTTGAAAGTAGTTCTGCATCATAGATTCACCACTACTAAAATGATATTTGGAAAGTACAACTAGGAGCATGTTTAAACTTGGCATTAATTTTTAAAAATACACCTTAAAATGCTTATTTTCGGGCAGTTTTATTGAACTCACCTGCCCACTTTTGCAAATATGCTCCCACCAATTTCTTTTTTTCTTCTGGCATTTGCAATTGGGACTAAAATTAATTTGGTTGTTTGTACACTTTGATCAGTTCTTTCTTTCCTTATCATCATAACTGATGATGTCACATTAGACTCAGTTGGTTAATGGTCTGAGTTGGTTAATGGGCTCCCTCTACTGGCTAGCTGAAGAGCAGCTGAGCATCAACCACTACAACCTACATTAACTACACTGTTGGCTCCTCACTTTGTAAACAGAACAGTAGTTTTTTGGAGGGTTTTTTTTTTTTCCGGTCATATTTAAGGCTGGGTGATTATTCTACTGGAAAGACTTAACCAATTTAGAAAGGTCTAGAAACTACTTGAAGTCCAACAGCAACTTCACCCCACACATTTAATTTACCTTGTACATACTTCAATAATATAGTGACGGATGCTACAAAAACACTCAGATACCAAGAATCTTTTCAAACTTCTATCAGAGATAAGCCCAAGTGTTCTGATTAACCTTAGCGTACACAATTGACTGAGACAATACAATATTTTTGGAAGAAACACTGAACATATCAACATCTTTAAGGACTATTCTGCCTCCCACTGAAGTCCATGAAAAAAAACTATTTACTTCCCTGGGAATAGAATCAGGCCCTAGTTCTTATATCAAGAATACATATTTAAAAGACTCGTCAACCAGCAGCAAACTAACAAAAAGCTTATTCATTCATTTACATCAGAAGGTTTTCCTGCAATATAAATTAAATTGAATTTCCTCAGAAAGTTTCTTGGACAGATTATATAAATTCATATCTTCATCTGTGAAATACTATTAACTCAGAAATTTTTTTTAGTTACTTCCTGTGTGACATATTGTATTATACCAAGACACACAGTTCACCTTGTAGAATAGTTTGGAAGGATGGATTTCTTTCTGCTGTAAGTGGAGGAAGTGGCTTAGATTAGTTTTTAAAGGATTTCCCCAAATCTTCTGCCTATGGTTTGATGTTCTCTTGCATTCCCAACTCTGATTAGCAAGTTTGTTTCAGACACTTGGGGAATGCTAAAGTAATGACAAACAATAAGGGACAAAGCTTCAAAAATATTGTATCCCAACTCTGGTTTTTCTCCTCAGGTCAGATGACTTAGTTATCCTCTAGAGGATTGGGCCAAAAGAAACCTGATGAGGTTCAACAAGGACAAGTGCAGAGTCCTGCACTTAGGACGGAAGAATCCCATGCACTGTTACAGACTAGGGACCGAATGGGTAGGAAGCAGTTCTGCAGAAAAGGACCTAGGGGTTACAGTGGACGAGAAGCTGGATATGAGTCGACAGTGTGCCCTTGTTGCCAAGAAAGCTAACGGCATTTTGGGCTGTATAAGTAGGGGCACTGCCAGCAGATCGAGGGACGTGATCATTCCCCTCTAGTCGACATTGGTGAGGCCTCATCTGGACTATTGTGTTCAGTTTTGGGCCCCACACTACAAGGAGGATGTGGAAAAATTGGAAAGAGTCCAGCGGAGGGCAACAAAAATGATTAGGGGGCTGGAGCATATGACTTATGAGGAGAGGCTGAGGGAACTGGGATTGTTTAGTCTGCAGAAGAGAAGAATGAGGGGGGATTTGATAGCTGCTTTCAACTACCTGAAAGGGGGTTCCAAAGAGGATGGATCTAGACTGTTCTCAGTGGTACCTGATGACAGAACAAGGAGTAATGGTCTCAAGTTGCAGCTGGGGGGCTTTAGGTTGGATATTAGGAAACGCTTTTTCACTAGGAGGGTGGTGAATCACTGGAATGGGTTACCTAGGGAGGTGGTGGAATCTCCTTCCTTAGAGGTTTTTAAGGTCAGGCTTGACAAAGCCCTGGCTGGGATGATTTAGTTGGGAATTGGTCCTGCTTTGAGCAGGGGGTTGGACTAGATGACCTCCTGAGGTCCCTTCCAACCCTGATATTCTATGATTCTATTGCTCCTGTGAATTTCTACTTCCAGTTTTCCCTGCTGCAATTGGCAACGCATGTTCTCAAGACACACTGTGTTTCATTATTATTAATTATTTTTATATCACAGAAGTGTCTAGGGTTTCCCAAGTGAGATTGAGACCACAGTCCACAAACAAGACAATGGATGGGAGAAAGGATCATTATTATCCTTGTTGTGCAGGTGGGAACTGTAGCACAGAAATATGGACTTTCTCAAGGTGATACAGAAATTCTGCTTTGAATCTGCCAACTGAACCCAAGATCCTGGCCAGCATCTTGCTTGCCAGTCCACAAGCCCATCTCTGCTCTTTCATCTCTTTTCTCTCCGGTTTTTGATACTTCTATTGTACCTGTCCTCTTCGCACTCAGTTCCTCTTTGCTATCATGCCTCATTCTCTCTTCAAGTGCTTCTAGCATTATGGGTTAGCAGTATGTGTACAATGCTAACATTGTAAGCACTGACATACCCCTCATATGATAAACGATGTGCAATCTTTAACTGCAACTATATAACTAATACCATCTCTTTGCCCTAGATAGTTCTCATATCCTTCTAATTTTGCTACAAGAGTCACCAGTAATAAAATAAAAAAAATCAATATTTCCCATGCAGAGTTATTACTTTACACACATGGTATAAAGATGAAATCTGTTTTTATCTTCGGGTCTGATCCAATCTTGAGTACTTTTGGTTAAGTGTCTCCATCAAGTTTAATAGGACCCATAGGATCAGTTCCTGAGATTGAACTGTAACCAATATTTTTTTTTCCAAATGGTAACTATTGACAAATGCTCACTTACAGACTCACAGACTTTAATGCCACAATGGACCATCATGATCTAGTCTGACCTTCTGCACGTTGCAGGCCACAGAACCCCAGTGGTCAGTGTATTATTTACATATTGCACAATTACTGTAGACTTGTTTAAATATCCCAGAGCTGAACCCCTCTGCTTCAGGGAAGTTGCAGTGAAATTTAATGTACATTTATATTCTTGACATTAGAGAAACACAAAGTGTACTGTATATAACAATTCATGCTATATTTTGTTCACACATGTGCATTTTAGTGGGTTTCATTCCATTTAGTGGTACATCTAACCCATAATGTGTGTCATTATTTGCTTATTATTTGACAATATTAGTCCTATCAAAATATTCAGAAGATTGATTTGCTGCGTATTTGATGAGAAACTCCTATTTTGCCAAATATCACAAAAAGTTCAAGTTTTGCAGTTGTCATGCTGCCTTGATGGTATAACAAAGAAAGTCAGGTGCTCCCTATTCACCATCTTAAAGTACAAAAGAAGTGGCTATTCAGATTTATCGTGGAATTTTTTTAATACCCCAGAAAATATCATATTGCCTCTATATAAATCCATGGTACACCCACATCTTGAATACTGCGTGCAGATGTGGTCGCCCCATCTCAAAGATCTATTGGAATTGGAAAAAGTTCAGAAAAGGGCAACAACAATGATTAGGAGTATGGAATGGCTTCCATATGAGGAGTGATTAATAAGACTGGGACAGTTCAGCTTGGAAAAGGAATGACTAAGGACGGATATGATAGAGTCTATAAAATCATGACTGGTGTGGAGAAAGTAAATAAGGAAGTGTTATTTACTCCTTCTCATAACACAAGAACTAGGGGTCACCAAATGAAATTAGTAGGCAGCAGGTTTAAAACAAACAAAATAAAGTATTTTTTCACACAACGCACAGTCAACCTGTGGAACTCCTTGCCAGAGGATGCTGGGAAGGCCAAGACTATAACAAGGTTCAAAAAAGAACTAGATAAATTCATGGAGGATAGCTCCATGAATGGCTATTAGTCACAAAGGGCAGGGATGGTGTCCCTAGCCTCTGTTTGCCAGAAGGTGGGACTGGGTGACAGGGGATGAATCACTTGATGATTACCTATTCTGTTCATTCCCTCTGGGGCACCTGGCATTGGCCACTGTCAGAAGACAGGATACTGGGCTAGATGGACCTTTGGTCTGCGCCATTCATATGTTGAAAAAGAGATAAGAAGACTTTCTGCAAGAGATCTGATACTCCTTCATACAGCTTGATTCCATCTATTACCAAAGTAAGTATATGAGTGGATAAAAACACAGTAGCATACGTGCCAAAAATAGAAGTACTAGCTTCTCCACCAGACATTTTAAATTGCTGTCTAACATTAATTGATATAGCTCTGGCTAAGGGGATGTGGTACACATAATTAAATTATTTAACAAACTTAAGACTGTGCAGCATAGTTGTAGCCATGAACAAGAGAAGCTTTCAAGCCACACAGGGTTCTTCTTTATGTCTGGGAAAGATACTCCCAGAGTCACAGCTAAATGAAAGGTGGAATAGATTGTTTAGCATAAGTAGTTAGCGCATATTCAAAGGGACCATTCAAGATAGAGTGGTCCTTGACTATCCATTAGAAGATATTACCTCACCAACCTTGTCACACTTAAGACTGACAGCTGTTTTGACAAATTTTGGGTCACATGTTTTAAATAATGCCTATGATTAGTCTTCTAGACTTTCCACCTCTCTGCAGTGTTTTCAGACTTGTTTCTCCTTGCCTAATAATCCTTTCCAGCTCCAAGGACATAAGAAGGCCAAAACCAAATCCACTGGGCTAAGTAGAGGGCAAGCTTTTATCCTCACTGTTCTGAACCATACGATTTCTGGTTTTAGCTTCAGGCTGCCTTCCAGCTGTTATTCCTACTCTGCTGCTTTCAAGGTGGTGCTCTGTGGCACATAGCCGACTTTCAAGCTAGAGATTATTAATGTCATCTGCAAGCAATAACAATGGTGACTTCAAGGATCAGTACTTGCTACTCAAGTGGTAACAATTTACCACTACTACCATGTTAACCTGGTAGGCCCTAGCCCAAAGAATGACTACCATACCCAACAAGCTCTCAGGTAGACTGCTTTTCAATCTGTCATTTTAGATAAGTAAAATTGTTCTCAACTGTTTTCATTCTTTAGATTGCTTTGTAAAGGCAATTCTCTCATGGATACTCAGCCCCTTATCAACATCCCAGTCCCCACTGCTTGGACTCTAAATGGATTATTCTGCAGACCTCTGACCATCTATGAACCAGAGCAGGAGAGGCACCAAATTAAATTATAGCGATAAGAGGAGTGAATGTGAAAACAAGAGGAAACAATTAATTTGAAAGTATACAAAAACATACAACTAAAATGCAGAATATTAGGCTGAAAATATAATTTAAATAGGAAAAACTGTAATCCAGAGAATCTGCAGAGTGAAATGCAGATAGATCTCCATATGAATATGCTCCTACACTAGCCAGGATATAAAGTTACAAAGGATATTTAACGAATATGCTTCAGAGTGTTAATTGATCCTATACCATTGCACAACTGCACACAAGAGTGCTTTCACCTTCCCTTGAAGCATCATGTACTGGACTTTGACAGAGGCATGATACGAGACTGGATGATACAAGATGTGGTGACTTCTGGCTTCCAATGTAAACTATAGCTATACTTTCCAGTATCTGTGTTTAGCAGGGGGCGGGGGAGGAGGGAGATGAGATCAAAGCTTGAAGCAAGCAAAGTGTTCAGGAACAGATGTACTCTGCTAAATACATACAAGAACCATCAAGGTCAAAATGACGTAAGGATTTCAATTCACAATATGTACAGAAATCATGTTCAAAATCACACTGCATCATGCTTAAGTGCAGAATCATTATTTTAAAAACAAAATTAAACCCTGTCCTAGCCTTACATCCAGTCATAATGGAGCTAAAACGTGATCTGGGGACCTACGCAGGGAAAGATTTAACTAAATTTTGAACTCCACACCTGCCAAACTGCCCAAGCTTTAATTCTTCTCTCATAGTCATTTGTACCTTGAAGAGCAAAGATGCCTAAATGATGATTAGGAATAAGAGTTGTCTTAATTTCACTTAATTTCAATGCTCAAACTTCAAAGAATAAACTTTGTAAAATCCCTTTCTGGTCCTGCCCCTGTTAATTACGAATAATCCCGCCCTACCTCAGCATGAAGAGAAGTGGGTCATGAGTATATTTTGCATTACTACCTGAACTATGCATGCAAACATTTTACAGTCCTATTTCTTTAAAGTTGTCTGTCTCAAATATAATATTCCAAAAGTTCAGCTCACAGGAGCATTGCATTTAGTACAAGACAAAAGGCATACACTCTTTAAAAGCACAGTAGGAATTCAGCAGACCAATTAGTTTGTTTAGAAAGCAAAGGAATATTGACAATACATTTGTACATTTTTTCCATTAGAGAACTCCTAACTATATTAAAATCAGGTCACCATTACATTATTTTTATGCTCTACTGTTTGTACAGAGTCTGTCTTGTAGTTTAAAAGAAACAAAAACTCAAGCAGGTTTCGTGTCAATCAAAAAAAACTATTCTCTCTCTCCAAAAATAAACCAGTGTGTATTAATCCACATTTCTCTTACATAGGATAGAAATCCCCTCTTTCTGGTATTGGATGTTAGTCAGACTTCATAATTCTCACAATCATTAACTTCTCAGATAAAGACAAACACAAACTAAATTTAAGGATATAGAAACCTAAAAAATTAGGAGAGGAAATTAATCTTTACCTTACAAGCTGTTAGCATATCAGCTACTGCTTTGCGGCTCAGATTCGCTGTAGCAATCACATCCTCCTGTCTGCATGAGTTCCCAGCTGCAACAGCTTTGGCAGTTGCCATGGTGATTCCTTTCGTCATCCGGATCGATTCTTCAGGTGATGATGTCTTTTCTGGAATCTCCTTCGACTGAAATACCTAGAAGTTAAAGCAGAAAGGAGATCTAGTTGCCCTTTAAGAGTCAGAGCACAATAACACGGAGCTTCAAACGGACACGGCAATTGGAAGCAGCCTTCAAATGGCATGAAATCAGAAATTTAATTGGAGTACTGTACTGCAATATCACTCCTGCTTGTCAGGAGTCTGGCTCTGATAAGACTTGCACATCTACACAGAGCAGAGAGAAACACTAAGCTGTGGGAAGTATGCACAAAAAGTTAACCCATTCATTGAAATGGATGACACCCAACATTTGTCATTTAAACTATCTGTATTATAGGATAGCCAGAAACCAATAGCTACTAGTCCTATCCATATATTCTTCCATCCTGACTATTGGACAGGCATGCAGATCCTCCTCCCATATACGCCATGCTCTAATGCAGGGGTGGCCAACCTGAGCCCGAGAAGGAGCCAGGAGCCACCAATGGACATTGCCAAAGAGCCACAGTAATACATCAGCAGCCCCCCATTATCTCCCCCCCGCTCCCAGCACCTCCCGCCCACCGTCAGCCCCACCGATCAGCACCTCTCACTCCCTCTCCACACCTCCTGATCAGCTGTGTCGAGGCATACAGGAGGCTCTGGGGAGGAGGGGTAGGAGTGAGGGCATGGCAGGCTCAGGGAAGGGGACAAGAAGGGTCTGTGGCAGAGCCAGGGGTTGAGCAGCGAGCACCCCCCTGGCACACTGGGAAGTTGGCACCTGATGCTCCAGCCCCGGAGTCGGTGCCTATACAAGGAGCCGCATAGTAACTTCTGAAGAGATGCATGTGGCTCTGGAGCCACAGGTTGGCTACCCCTGCTCTAATGTGTCATAGAATCATAGAATATCAGGGTTGGAAGGGACCTCAGGAGGTCATCTAGTCCAACCCCCTGCTCAAAGCAGGACCAATCCCCAGACAGATTTTTGCCCCAGATTCCTAAATGGCCCCCTCAAAGATTAAACTCACAACCCTGGGTTTAGCAGGCTCAAACCACTGAGCTATCCCTCCCCCAAAATCACTCCATGCAGCACTGCTCTGTAAGTACTGTGTGCTAACCCATTGCGCCACTAGAGCCCACACCAGCTGCCCCCTCAGCCAGAAGCAGCATAGAAGGACTGAACTGGATATATTAATAAAATGCTCAAAAATCTTTTCTGTAAAGGACGAAAGGGGGAAGGACAGAGAAAATGAAGCACTGTCTCTTTTCTATGCTTAATTCTCCGTTACAAACCTAACTATATAATTGTGTAGAGGAACTTGTATCAAGAGGAAGACATTGAATTACCTGACCCCCACACCTCATTCCTATGAATGTTGAAAGTAATTAACTGTATTAAAACATTATAGCTAACGTAAGTCAGTTAGAGCTTATCCTGGCTCCTACTTGCCTCCTTTTTCCAGCTGTATTCCTTATCAGCTTGCCATTCTTAAGCGTTATAGAATATCCCAGGTACTGTACTGGGTTACTCCTGAGGGTATTCTGTACCAAAAAAATTAAAATTCTGTGCCAAAAAATTTAAAATTCTACACACAATATTTTAAAATTCTGCAAATTTTATTTGTCAATAAATAAATGTGGAAGCTCCAGCATGGCAGTGGGAAGCACAGGCCACTGACACAGAGGTAGATCACCCTGCACCTCCCCTCCCCCGGAGATGGACTCAGCAGTAAAGTTGCACCCGACCCTGACCCTGACATAGTGTAAGGACCAGGACTGTCCCAGAAACACCCCGGGCCCTGCCCCTCTGTGCCAAGCACACTAGATGTAGGCAGGCAGACTCAGCCCAGCAGTATCCAAGTATGGAGAAGCTTAGTGTAGGGATTTACCACTCTGCTGGCTGCTCTGGGTGCCCGAAACAATGCACACACGCTGCTGGGGAGCGGTGCATGACCGCTCTTGCAGCTTCCCTTTGCTTCCAGGTCAGAAAGTCATTTTTCTGCGGAGAAGCAAAGAAACCTGCACATGTGCAGAATTCCCCCAGGAGTAATTGGACAAATTTTACCAGTCACAACCATTATGCAATGCTGCTCTGACAGCATTATCTATTCCTTATTAGGGTTTTCTAGTGTGCCCATTGCTGTAGTATCTAATGCCTGAACATACATTAGGAAGGGCCACTCCCATTTATCCAGGTTATCATTATTTGGCTTTCACCCCTCCGCCCCCTCTTAGTGTGGGGGAGAAACTGAGGAACAAGCCCATGCCAACTGTTACAAAGACATCTCTTAACAGTACTCAAATTCAACCTGTATCAAGCCACTTAAAGCAGTGCACACGTATATACAATATTCCCATACTAGGTAAAATCCTGGATGAAGTTTCTCCATTGACTTCATTGGGGTCAGGATTTAATCTTATTTTTAATAAATATATAGACACTCCTGAGACTGCCCCAAGCAATCAAACAAAACAATTGACTCATGGGTATAATAATACATTAGAAGTATTCAAAAGAAATCACCACATGATTTCTGCTTGACACGATAAAGTACAATTCCTTGACAGACTAAGTATCTGGAACGTTTTAGATTGCAGAGTTTATCCAAAGGATGTTGACGGTTCATTTACTGTGCCACAGCTTATGTGGGGATTTAATTAAAAAAAAAATATATATATATTCTGTAATTATTCTTCCTTTGTCAGTATCTGCATTTTTCACACAAAAATAAGGAAGCTAGTTAAACAGAAATTAAAAGGTGCAGTCACAAGACTGAAATACCTGCAAGCTGTAGAAACTTTTTAAAAATACCACAATAGAGGCTCAAATTAAATGTATACCCCAATTAAAAAAAAAATACATAGTAAGAGGACCAAAAAAAGTGCCACCAGGGTTAAACAACAGAGTAGAAAAATCGGTTAGAGGCAAAAAGGCATCCTTTAAAAATCTTACTGAGGAAAATAGAAAGGAACATAAAATCTGGCAAGTCAAGTGTGAAAGTATAATTAAGCAGGCCAAAAAAGAATTTGAAGAGCAACGAGCAAAGGAGACAAAAACTAACAGCAAAATAAAATAATAAAATAAAGTAAAAAATTAAATACATCAAAAGGAGGAAGCCGGCCAAAAAATCAATTGGAGCACTTGAGGAAGACAAGGCCACGCCGGAGAAGCTAAATGACTTCTTTGCATTGGTCTTCACTGCAGAGCATGTGAGGGAGATTTCTACACCTGAGCCATTCTTTTTAGGTGACAAACCTGAGGAGCTGTCCCAGACTGAGGTTTTCAATAGAGGAGGTTTTGGAACAAATTGATAAATTAAACAGTAATAAGTCATCAGGACCAAATGGTATTCACCCAAGAGTTCTGAAGGAACTCAAATATGAAATTGTGGTACGTAACCTATCACCTAAATCAGCTTAAGTACCAGATGACAGGAGGATAGCTAATGTGACTCCAATTTTTAAAAGACGATTCCAGAGGCGATCCTGGCAATTACAGGCCGGCAAGCCTAACTTCAGTACCAGGCAAATTGGTTGAAACTATAGTAAAGAAAAGAATTACCAGACAAGTAAAGGAACACAATTTGTTGGGGAAGAGTCAACATGGCTTTTGTAAAGGGAAATCGTGCCTCATCAATCTATTATAATTCTCGAGGAGGTCAATAAACATGGGGACAAGGGTGATCCAGTGGATATAGTGTACTTAGACTTTCAGAACATCAAAGGCTCTTAAGGAAAGTAAGCAGTCATGGGGTAAGAGGGAAGGTCCTCTCCTGGATCAGTAACTGGTTAAACACAAGAAACAAAGGGTAGCAATAAATGGTCAGTTTTCAGAAAGGAAAGAGGTAAACAGTGGTGTCCCCTAGGGGTCTGTACTGGGATCAGTGCTGTTCAACATGTCCATAAATGAGCTGGAAAAAGGGGTAAACAGTGAGGTGGAAAAATCTGCTGATGAACAAAATTATTTAAGATAGTTAAGTCCAAAGCAGACGACGAAGAGTTACAAAGGGATCTCACAAAACTGGGTGACCGGGCAACAAAATGGGAGATGAAATTCAATGTTGATAAATGCAAAGTAATGCACACTGGAAAACATAATTCCAACTAAAACATGCAAAATTATGGGGGTCTAAATTAGCTGTTATCACTCAAGAAAAAGATCTTGGAGTCACTGTGGACAGCTCTCTGAAAAAATCCACTCAATGTGCAGCAGCTGTCAAAAAAGCTAACAGAATGTTAGGAACCATTAGGAAAGGGATAGATAATAACACAGAAAATATCATAATATAAATCCATGCTATGTCCACAGTTCCGGTCACACCACCTCAAAAATGTTATATTAGAATAGAAGTCTATAAAATCATAAATCATGTGGAGAAAGTGAATAAGGCAGTGGTATTTACCCCTTCACATAACACAAGAACCAGGGGTCACCCATGAAATTAATAGGCAGCAGGTTTAAAACAAGCAAAAGGAAGTACTACTTCACACAATGCACAGTCAACCTGTGGAACTCATTACCAAGGGACAACCCCATGCTCTGGACAACCCCATGCTCTGGATATAGGAAAATTTTTAACTGCCAGAATTTTTAACTGGGAGTGGATGACAAGGAATGGATCACTCAATAATTTCTCTGTTGTTTCATTCCCTCTGAAGCATCTGGCATTGGCCACTCTTGGAAGACAGGATACTGGGCTAGATGAACAACTGGTCTGACCTAGTATGGCCGTTCTTATGTTGAGTGAAAAACAAGCCAGAACAGAGGGAGCTCTTAGGGACTGCCACAATGGGAATGTTCAAGAAGACAAGGTTGTGTCAATAGCACTACTGAACACTAAGTCCACAAATTACATAACACAGTATTCTCCAGTACAGTCTCTCTCCATATGTGCAGTGGTTATTTTACTAAGCAAGGTATGATATTTTAGCCTCCTCAAACATACAAAGGTATTAATTTACATCACTCACCAGTGGTTTACAAAAGGATCATCTGAAGCAGCAGCTGGGGGGAGAGGGGGTCAGAAAACTGTACTGTGAAGGGGGGAGGAAATAACCCTCTTGGTTTAAGATCTAATTCGGTGCTACATGTAATTTCTGCTCAGATGAAATATCAGTTATCAGGTTATTTATCCTGGTAATGTGGCTTTATGAAAAAAGGAAAAAATGGAGATGTGTTTCAAACTGCAAGTGCCAACAGTGCTGCTCTTTGACACTGGAGAAACGTTTACAAACCAAGGTCAATGAAAGGTGAACATTTGACTCAGAAAATAACATTTACAGTGAAAGTTTCATGTCTGGAGGAATGAAGAAGCAGTTTCTCCAAGCATATTTCATGACAGTAGCATCTCACACCTGAGAAATACAGCCTAACAGGGGAGACTGGTGACATGTGGAAGTGGATAGGTTGAAGTGACATGCAATCGTGTGTTGAGAGCTGTGGGTAGGGACCATATCGCCTCTAATTCACAACAAAGCAGCCAAAACATCCCTGGAGGCACCTCCAGTGAAGCCTGATTTGATTTTAAGAGTGTACTTTAGAAAGCTGCCATGTGCAATTATTCCATTCTTTACCGTGAGTTCCTGTTTGATGCACTCAATCGTGGCCTCGAGAGCTCTTGTGCCTCGAGTAGCTTCATCTTCTACTGCTTTAACAGTCTTCAGAAGTGATGTGACATTGGTTACCATCACCTGAAATGGAGAGAGGGAGAGATGAAAATACATCATTCCCTTCTCCCACATTTAGGAGACACCCCAACATGATTCAAGGAACATCAAGCTATGAAGCCACTATTAATCCTTGTAGGGAACAACAAGCTTTAATTACAGTATGGGTTAAACAGCTGAGAGTGAACTCTACAGACAGGCTTTTATTTATGAGTGATCCCTATTGAAGTTAGATTGTTACACCCAGATTCACTGAATAGTGGTGCTTTCCTAAACTTGAGTGCATGGTGTCACAACTCGCCCATGCCTGGGCACAAACCTTTTTCAACACCAGTGTCTCTGGGTTTTAGCCCTTTTACCTCTCTAAGCTTCCTCTGAGGACACTTGCCTGTGAGTATCAGGTGAACCTGGTTCCTTTTCCTAACTATTTCGAGGGCCCTGCAGATCTCTTGCAAACTGACCGATTGACTATGCCTCTGATTTCTGGGTTTGAAAGACCACAAAACTTCACTTAACCAAAATAAACAAAACAAATGTCCCAATAGCACTCAGTACCCTTCTATTTTGTGCTCCCACAGGGAAAGCATGATCTTACAAGGGCCTGGCAGTGCTTCCATTCCTGACCCGTGTCTAGTTCACAACCCCCCCAGGATCCTGTTCTCTCTCTTCTCAGGACCCAAGTGACCACTTGTCAGATTCAAACCCCCAAAGTTCCAAACAGGCAGTCTGGGTGGAACGCCTCTCCAGAAGTCCTAGGATCTGTGTCTCTGGGCACTCCTTGGCATGTCTTTATGCAATAACATACCTCATCATACAATTTTGATTAACAGTACTTATGCTATAACATCACCTATCATACAATTTCAAGTTAACAGAATCCCTTCTCCACATCTGGTATGAATTGCCTACAGAAAGATTAAAAGTCAACAGGTTTCTAACATATAGAAACTAGTACCCTCTCCTTTGCCTCCATTACTGCACACATGCAAAACTATAACCTCAAAAAATCTTGTCAGAGACCAGGCACGTTATTTACTAATTCATGAAATGCCACTATTACGTTCTCTTGGCACAGTTTGTAAAACTACAATTAAACACACAACTGCCATCATCAATTGAAAAGAAGTCAACCATCTTTCAGGAAATCAACCCAAACCTTGATTTAACGACTTCCCCCTCAGGCAAAAGGCTGAGTCAATACTGTAGCTAGCCTTGCCTTATGCCCTGATGGTCAAACACTGGTTCCAACATACAGAATAAGCAAGTTCCAAAGTTAAGGGCACATCTTCCCTCCAGCCTGTAGATGTACAAATGCTCTTAGGACAGCACTTAAGCCCATCTCAGATCTTCAGATGGAACACAAGGAGGAAGGTAAGCTTTCAGATAACCAGGACTCAAATCACATTGAGCTCTGTAAAGCAAAGGGAACCAGCTAAGCAAGCAGACACTGTTCTGTAGTAGCTGAACTTTGCATGGTCTTTGATGAGTGCCCCCTCGCAGAGCGCATTGCAGTAATCCAATCTGAGGCATCGATCACTGCAGGTCCACATTTGATGGGAAAGGGCAAAATCTCTTTGCCAAGCAAATGCGTAAAAGTCACTTTGATTACCCGATCATCTGGAAGCAGATCCAATACTGCTCAAATTTCAACATCTCAAAGCACTTTACAAACATTAAGCCCCAAGAGCCCTGTGATGCAAATTTCACAAAAATCTCAGATGTGGGAAAACTGAAGCACAGAGAGGTGACACAATAAAACAGTGGCAGAAGCTGTCCAAATCCTGTGCTCTGACCAATAGACACTTCCGTTTAGACGCATGGCCTGGGAGAAATGCAATCAAAGTACACTACATTTTATAGAAAGCCTGTCTGAGATCTTCAGACCACTTTCTAAAAGTTGAAAGGTCCAAGTCAGGATCTTAGCAGCTGGATGCTTATACTGTGGACTTCTCATTACTTGTTCATTATCCTTGCTATAGGATTCAAGTACACATTTTTATAGGGTAAACTTTTAGTCTCGTAGCCCGAATATACCAGGAACCTCCCTCCTCCCTCCAGACACATCTGCTTGCAGAGTGACAGAGGTGCCTGTCAGAAGGAATACAACTCTTTAACTAGCTGTGGTGAGATGACTAAGAAAACTGATATTATGTTTACGGGCACTGACATGAACGATACTATCCAGCTTTCCACCAATCATAAACCGTCTAGTTTAAGTTAGTAGGATACAGATGAAACAGAAGGAAAATGAGAGACTGAAGTGAACCAGAATTCACTGGCACCAGTCTTTAAAATTCTAGCAACGAAGTGATGCTAGCTATTTCTTTAAATAAACATCAAAGCAAACAGCAAGGAATAAGCAAAGGAATGTTTTCAACTTTCGTAACAGAAGCTGAGATAAGCTCTAAACTTCTCTAAAAGGGAGAGATATCGCACTACCTACCTTAGCTGCACCTTTGAGCTGGTACATGGATGGATCATCTGCTGGTTTGCTAGCAGCTCCTTTTGTAGCACCAATGAGATCAGAAAGGGCCTTAGCAACATCCTTAATAGCATTGATCAGTACAACCTACAAGAATGAGAAATTTGGATGTGAAGTTAGTGCAATCACATCTCACCTCAGCCCAGAGATGGAAGATTTGGGCAGGATGTACATTGAAGGGATCTGCTAAGCACAGAGCAAGTGTTAAGAGAGAAAAAGACACTGTATGCACAAATGCTAAAAAACAACATCTAGTTTCCTGCATAAGCTAAAGCTGTGTTTATCTGTACAGTATTTTATACAATGTTCAGAACCCAGTTCAGCTACTATCTCCTGCAATTAAATGGTTCTCTAAAGCAGGATTTCTCTCTTTCCCATCGTATCCCAAAGAGGGGCTTATTCACCTCAGTGTTCTGTTCGGCATGGGAATAGAATGGGAGCAGTTAAACTAGGTACGAACTTACAGCTTGATCCTCCCTTGGAGAATGACCCCATTTACTGTGACGTCAGCTACTATTCTGACAGACGTAAGCAGATCAAACGTACTTGGTATGCCCTGGACATAAGGGAAACACTCCATTTCAGGGAAAAGGAAGTTTTATATAGCCTAGTCTCCTAAGAGCCCCTAAGGAACTAAATGATGAATGACTTGCCTGAGGTTAGAGTCAGCAGCAGTCAAATTCAAGTAAATTGCCTCCCAAACCAAGTACAAGGGAAATAAAGTCTTATGCCCCTCCCCATGAGCACAATTATTTCCAAGAAACATCAGAATAACTCTCTCCCCCAAAATCCTTTCCCCCATCTGCTATGTGGTCAGATACCTTTAACCTTTTACTTTGGTTTAGTGATATCAGCACAATTCTACCCTTTTTCAAAGTGATAACATGCCTGGAAAATGGGACAGCTCCGGAAAAAAAAAAGATACGTGGATCTATTACTTCTCAGTAATGGATAGGAAATAAAAAGTTTAGCACTGCCTCAGTTCAGCCTGTTTGCAGTTTATTACAATCTATGGCCAAGTTAGAATCTTCACTTTCTTGTGAAAGCTTACTCAAGCTTTGGTAACTCAGAACCTCTTTGATTATCAAGGAGGAAAAGACAAGACCCTAAGCCCTAATGTAGATTGGTACAGCGCTCACTTCTCTCTCTGTCTGTGTTACACAACAATGGACACGGACACACACACACACACACTTCATGCTTCTGTGGCTTCAGCAGCCTGAGTAAAATGAGCTTTTAACTTATATGGAAAAGTTACATTTTGTATCTTGGTACCTTGTGCAGAAGGTATTGAAAATGTATGTACCTTCAGACACATACTATACTTAAAACTATAATTTGAACTTCTTCCTCCACCCTCCACTATGGATTATCACACCACGTATACAAGTGGTACAAATAAATAATTGCTAGTGCTGTGTGGTTTTTACTGGCAAACCAGTATTGTCAGTCTTTACTTGAAGACAAAGCCAGGAAGTGTAATAAATACTTAAAATTCCCCAGTGTTGCTAGTTTGAAATATGAAGTTATCAAAAAATTGCTGCTGAAGCAAACATTTTCAGTTTCGAAAATATTCTCCCACAGAGGAATGCTCTGGAAGTTGACACTGGAACAAAGATCATATGTGAGGTCAAAGAGGAGAGTGAGATACACATTTTTTCCAGTGCCTCAAACAAACAGACATTTTCAAATTAATTTACTAACACAGACACATCTACAGTGCACACAGCAGCCCACATTTCACCAGGATTCAATGTTTAATTGAATCTACTTTGATGAATTAAATGACTTAAAAGAGAGTAAAATAATCCAGACATATCTGTGAAGTTCTAGCATACAGTTCACACCATACAAACAACAACAGGTGTTTAGCTTGGTCTTAAACTCAATGAAAAGCTTTCTAGCAGTGAATTCAATTAAATTATGGGATAGTCTCCCAAGGGAAGCTCCATGATGAGCCATTTAAAAACGAAGAATTGGAGAATATTCTTGCAAAAAAACATTCTAAAACTGGTGGGGGAGGGATCTGACACCCTATACCAAGTCTTGTCCATTTTTGCAGTATTATTTTTCAAAGAGGGAGGTGCCTGATTCAACCGCAAATCATGCAAGAGAGGCAGTGCAAGGTTTGTGCTATTTGTGGGTAA
This sequence comes from Chrysemys picta bellii, assembly GCF_011386835.1. Classification (NCBI taxonomy): domain Eukaryota; kingdom Metazoa; phylum Chordata; order Testudines; family Emydidae; genus Chrysemys; species Chrysemys picta. The sequence continues at coordinate 33,937,592 of NC_088800.1, read as the reverse complement.
AATTTTCATAAGTGCCTAACTGACTTGGAAGCCTCAGTTCCACTGATAGAAACTTTAAAAAAAAATTACACTGTACCTCCAGAGTTCTCCCTTCTGTGATATTCTCCATGTCTTTAAATACTAAAAACATTCGTCTATTTTCTGCTCCCGCAGCCCCTCATACCTGTGTTTCAGGGTCATCTGATCCCAGGCTGGCTGCTCCCAGTTTTACCACCTCTGCTAGTTGTGTGATGGTGGTAGCCGATGACTGAGCTGCTTGGGCTAGTTTATCCTGACTTGAGGCGGCCCCAGACACAAGCAATTTTGTATCTTCAACTAAAGCTTTTGCTGTTTTCAGGATATTTTCCCTGGGAAAAAAGGGAAGCAGGAGAGGGGAAAGAGAGAAGAGGAAAAAAAAACAGAACAGCTATTCAAAATTGTCCTGACTAACAGAGAAAGTGCTACGTAGACAAAGGGCTCTATGTAGGTCAGCATACCAGTGTCTACTAGTGCTAATCCTAGCGACAACGCCAAAGTCAGGTTGCAATTCTCAGAACAGATGCATTACGTTTCAGGTTGTCAACACACCAGACTCAGGATGACTCAATGAAATGACTTCCTCTTGAAAGGAAATGAGAGATGGGAATAGGGAGAGGGAGGGAGCACTGGGTCCTAATGTGGAGAGATTAAGCCAAGCCATGCTGTAACTACCAGTTGTCAAACCTCCACCAGCACGTTCTATAGAAAAGAAAATAATGATTTGTGGGGGAGGATGGGAAAGGGAGAAGCTGCAGAAAACATGACTGATATCTTCCCCCCCCCCCCCCCCCATTAACTCTTCAGGCAGACAAATTTAAAAAATTTCAACCTCTGCCCCCATATTCAGGGGAAAGAACAGACCATCCAGTCAACTATGGTGAGTACTGAACTTCAGAAAAAAGGTTAGAAAACAAAAGTGAAGGGTTGAGAGCTGCCAGACCCACAGCCCTTATGCTTTACTGAACATAAAAAGAGTAAGCCTAGAAATAAACAAAACCTGCACAAAACCCAGCAACTGGAATTCTCAGGATTGCTAGATATAGTGGAGGGAAAAACTTGTAACTTCTTTAAACAAGGATTTTAAAGTGTGATGTTAGCATATTAGCCAATGCATGGTAACACACATTAAAAATCTGGTCTAGACAAGGCACACGGCAATGTGTAGGGTTACCATACGTCCTCTTTTTCCCGGACATGTCCAGCTTTTCGGCACTCAAACCCCCGTCCGGGGGGAACTGCCAAAAAGCCGAACACGTCCGGGAAAATGGCGGCTCTGCTCCTCCCCTGACTCTTCGGCTCTGTTTAAGAGCCGGGCTGCCCGAGCGCTACCGGCTTCGGGCAGCCCCCTTGCCTCCGGACCCCAGCCACCTGCCGAGCACTTCCCCTCCCGGGCTCCGGCGGTGCAGGGTCTGGAGGCATGGGGGCTGCCCGAAGCCGGTAGCGCTGGGGCAGCCCGGCTCTTAAACAGAGCCGAAGAGACAGGGGAGGAGCAGAGCCTCCGGCCGCGGCGGCTCTGCTCCTCCCCGACTCTGTTTAAGAGCCGGGCTGCCCGAGCGCTACCGGCTTCGGGCAGCCCCCATGCCTCCGGACCCTGCGCCGCCGGAGCCCGGGAGGGGAAATGCCCGGCTGGGGGCGCAGGGTCCAGAGGCAAGGGGGCTGCCTGAAGCCCAAGCGCTACCGGCTTCACGGTTTGCCGGGCAGCCTCCAGACCCTGCGCCCCCGGCTGGGCGCTTCCCATCCCGGGCTCCAGCTGCGCTGGGGAAGCACTGGCTGGGGGCGCAGGGTCTGGGGGCTGCCCGGCAAACCGTGAAGCCGGTAGTGCTGAGGCAGCCCTTTCCTCGTGGCTGGGAGTGGGAGGAGGGGGCGGAGTTAGGGCGGGGGGTGGGGTGGGGGTGGAGTTGGGGTGGGGCTGGGCTGGGGGGGTGGGGAAATGAGCGGGGCCAGGGCCCGTGGAGGGTCCTCTTTTTTAATTTGCTGGATATGGTAACCCTAGCAATGTGCAACTGGTTGAGTTTAAGTACAGGCTCTCTCCTAGGATTTATCTTGACCAGTTTAGCGTAGAATTCAAGGCAAACACATGCTAACATCACACCTTTAAACTCCAGTTTAAACAAGGCCTGTTGTAAGATAACTCATGAGAGCATACTAGTTGGAAAGTATGTTTCTTTTTATAGAAATGGGGCAATCTTCAATTATGTTGGAAGTGCACAGTATTAAATCCATATATTCAGAATTTGAAAAAATCTGCTCTTACATAGCAGCTGTTTCATGCATACTCTCTTACTCCAATTACTCATTTAGGTAGAAGGAAATCAAAATGATTATCCACCTTTACTGAAAAAAGATCAATTGCTGCACTTCCCACAGCAATTAAAGATTATAAAATACAGACACAATGCAAAAAGCAGGTAATACCTTTTGAATGCAAAGAGACAGTAGACAGCAGTTTGGGTTTTTGCTTTAAAGAAAGTTTTAATTAGAATTGAATTATGTTTTATAATGCAATATATAAAACATACTGAGGTTTTAACTCCCTGAACTCTGTTTGAGCTCTTTGCTTATTTGTCTCCTTCCCAAACAAGACTGCTATTTTTAACAGCAAAAGTAAGTTTTGAGGTACAATATTAAGATGTACTGTAAGGAGGAGAAACTGTCCAACCAAGTGTACATGGACACCACACTGTTGCTTTGTTCCCCACACCCCAACCTGTGTTAATATATACACACTTTGCATATTCCATTTAAGCCTCTGCATAAAGGCTTTAGCCATTCCCTTAGCAAATGGTCTGAAAGGACATACACAATCTCTAGACATCCCTTCAAAGAAGTGATAGGTTAGGTAACAAAATAAGGAACGTGCTAATCATCACTGCTCAGCCTTTGTGTCTTTTTTTGCATTCCAATCTTGCATTTCAATGTTCAGCTCTTTAAAGCAGGACCTTGTCTTCACACTTGTCACACAGCATTTAACAAACTTATTATTTGATGATAAAAATGAACTCTAACTCTTACTGTATAAAGCTGCAATAATTTGGGCTGCATTGCACTTTTCATACTCCCAAAGCCACTGGCACTGTACTGAGTTAAATGCTGGCAGTGTAGGCCAATTGTGCTGTTAGGCAACAGCTCAGTCTTGACCATTAGAATCAGGTTTTTAATATGAGGAGAATAATGGCCTGGATGCTGCAAATCTCTCATCCTATTTCAGACACTATCAGAAGGAAACCTGTGTCATCATCTCACCAAATGACAGAATGACTGATACTCCAGCATCTCTTCCATTAATAATCTCCAACATCAGCAGTGGGCAAGTGCATTTAGTAACCCACGAAGAAAAAGCCATAAAGTCAAATACAAGTCTTGCAAAAAACATCGGAAAACTATTTCTCTTTGAATGCATGGACAGTTAATTTTTCATATAGGATCACAGTGTAACAATCAGTAAGAATGAAATATAGAAATGGATTTATTAAATAATTTGGATAAAACTGATCTTTGAGGTTTTCTTTTGAAACAGTTGAGAAATTATCCAGCTATAACTTAAAATTTCCTCTCCCACATAAATGGTCAAAATGAAATTTGCTTTTACTATACAGGCTACTTTATCCAGCTTTTGAAGTGCTGACCCCAACCCTTTTCTATTTCTCTCTTGCTCCTCTGCTCATCTGGCTTCATTATTAGGGGTTTGAAAAGGCAGGAAAACTGCATCTCCACTCCCTCTGTTTGCCATTAGCAGGACATTTATCTATTGCCCCCTGCCCCCCTTCTTGCAGCCAGCCCCCTCCACCAGCTTTTTCGGTATCACTGACCTGTGATCCGCAAATGATTCATTGTTCTCAGCATTAAGGGTTCCAGCTGTAGCAAACATGATAGTTGTGTCCAGATCTGCAATTATCCCCGACACAGCACTGGCTGCAGTGATACAAGCCTGAGTACCTTTGTTTCCTGCTTGAAGGGCAGACAGAACTAAGGAAACCTGGAAACAGGAAAATAAAAAAGAGGGTCACATTAAAACAAAGCATAATGAACTGATTTCTGAGTTAAACTAACTCCTGTGATGAGAATCAACAGGTGCAATTCATTTTGTGATCTCATTTCACAATCTACGATAAACCTCTCCCTTTCCCTTCCCTTGCCTGCTCTATCTGCACATTAGCAGGTTTGATTAGTTTTTCCATAGAAGGAAGCCTGCTATTGGCATTTGTCTTTCACAGTAGGAAAAGGCTGTCTCCTGATCAAGCAGGATACACAATAAATGAACGGATCACGGAGGCCTTAACTGCATCTGCTCTGCATATAAATAATGACACTCTGCAATCAATAGTGTAACCACTCATCTTCCATAATATCTAAATGAAAGGAAAAACTTCCCCCAGCTACAATAAATAAGAATTCCAATTATCCTACAGTACTCTGCACAGGCAATAAAGGAGGTTGGTGCATTTATTTCAGTGTCACAATTACTTTTCAGCCATCTATGGTGCTGCCCAGTAACGTGATCACAAGGATGACTGAAGCTCTTGGCAACTCAACTTTGTCATGAAGCTTGTTTAAAAGACAAATCGGTGCTGTCCCACACTACACAGCTCTTCTAACTGACAACTGTTAAATCAAGACTGGATTTTTTTTTTTACAAGATCTGCTCTATGAATTATTTGGGGGAAAGTCTATGACTTGTGTTATGCAAGAGGTCAGACTAGATGATCCCAACGATCCCTTTTGAGTCTATGAAACAACAAGGGACATCTTACCTTTTCAGTGACAGCACGAGCACATTCTATCAACTCCCTCTTGGTGTAGCTGTCCGTAGGGCAAATCTGTAGAGCTCCAGCTTTCTGTACTAGAAAGATACATCCATGACCAAGATCCTGTACCCGAGTCCTGATCTGGAACCCTATCTAGATAGGCAACAAATTATGGGGAAGAGGAGACAGGAGACACAGAAGGTGCTTAGAATGTTGAGGCTTTGTATAAATGGAAACATTGTAAAACTCACACAATTTTTGTTGCAAATACTTGCCCACCAGTACAGTTCCTGCAAAGATCAGAAATAAGGGCCAGATTCTGACATCCCTTACTCATGCTAAGTAGCATCTTAATCCACACGTGATCCCCTCAACTTCAATGGGACTACTCATGAAGGAGGAATACTATTTTACCTGAGTTAAGGGATCAGAATCTGGACATGTCTTATATGATTAGCATAGGGAATTTACCCAAGTCTAATTTAGGTATTTCTAAAAGATAGTAGAAACAACACAAAAATGTGTACATCTCCGTGCTGTAATATTTCATTGCCCAAGGTATAAAGCAAAAATGAACTGCTTGTTCTCAGGGTGAGCTGACCTCAAGGCATACAGGCTCCTCCTCCACTCTGATCAAACTAGGTTGAGGAGTATGTAAGCTTAGTTCTGAGTACCTCAATTTCATTCACAGATGAATCTAGCACAAGTTCTTGGATATTCATTTATTCTCCAATACTTAGCACATCCCTATAAAATAGCCAAACCTATACATACCTCTAAATGCATCACTATTTCAGATTTACTATTAATCTTGAAATGGAGTTGAGCAGTGTGGTCTGAGAAATACGAACCAATGCTAGTTTTAGTACTGCTACATACCTTTACATATAATTGTGTTTGTATTTTGGTTAATACGTAAGTAGGAATTGCAGCTATTAGTTTCAATAATGAAATTATTTCTACTTAAAGCTGACGTTAATGTGCACTATTTTCATAAATGAATGTTCATTATGTCTAACAGTACCCATGATTAATAGAAGCCATTGACTTAGCTATTCAGCACCAAGAATATTTAAAAAAACTCAAGTGAACTGTCAGTGGGGAGGTGTAATAAATAAGTCAAAAGCTGTTTGAAGGTCTTTTGTCTTGATAATCTGATACTGTAACTGGCCAATGGAGCTAAACACCAACAGTCTAAGAATCAATAGGGAAAAAGCAGTCATCTTCACTGATTCAAAGATTTTTAATCATGCCTTGAGTACCATACACATGATGGAGAAAGAGGACAACGACCATTCCCTTCCTCTGATTATCTCTCTGAATCTCCCTCTCAGGGCAGTATGGTATATGTCAGCGGTTCTCAAACAGTGGGTTGGGACCCCATTTTAATGGGGTTGCCAGGGCTGGCTTAGACTTGCTGGAGCCTGGGGCCAAAGCTGAAGCCTGAGCCCCGCCACCCAGGGCCGAAGACAAAGCCAGAGAGCTTCAGCTCTGGGCGGCAGGGCTCAAGTTACAGGCCCCCTGCCTGTGGCTGAAGCCGTTGGGCTTCGGCTTTGGTCCCCCGGCCTGGGACGACACAGCTTGCGCTTTGGCCTCCCCACCCGGGATAGTGGGGCTCAGGCTTTGGTCTTCCCTCCTGGGGTCCTGTATTAATTTTTGTTGTCAGAAAAAGGGTCGCAGTGCAATGAAGTTTGAGAACCCCTGGTATATGTGAAACAGTTTGAGGAGAGGAGAAAAAAAGTATATTTATGTGATTCATCAAATCATGAGACAGTGGGAAATGATCTGTAGTGAATAACTAGAGAAATGTCTCCAATTTTCTGTTTCCAGGTTGCCTGCAAGCAGTTGGAAACTTTCCAGTTATTCTGAAGAACAGTTCTTGTCTGTGGAGTGTTGCAAGCAATTTGTTTCAAATATCTGATGACTGACGTTGAGTTGTTGTTCATGCTTGATTGGATGTTTCTGTCCTCTGACTTGGTGAGCAACTCCTATAATTTGGCTTGTGATGTGAACATGCACACTTTTAGAAATTAAAAGCTTACTTTTTTGGCCTCTAATATTTGCTAATTTGTAACATTCCTAACAGAAAACTAGTGCCCGAGACATTTCACAAAAAGTGAGATAAAAAGGGATAAGAACGGTAGAAACAAACTTGTTTAAAAACTTAAATATTAATAGAAAATGTTTTGCTGTATTCTGCAGCTCTTCATTCACATACACTTTGCATGAGCAATGCTGCAACAGAATGGATGTTACAGCCTACATGTATATATACATACACAGTATTGTGCCAGGCTGTGTCTGTATTGTAAATAAATATCTAACTACAGATGTTTTTCACAAGTGGTCATATACCACAGTAGTGAAAGTGGTGCAAAATGGGTAGATTAGATAGCCTACGTAAGATATATAGGGACTGTAATGGCAAACAGTGGCTGACTTATGATTCAACTGTGATGAAAACGAAGATGGCAATATTTTGGACTTTATGCCAAGAAGATGGAATGTAAACATTTTCTACTAGTTCCCCCTTCCCTTCAGAAAAAATAATAGCATTAAAGCTTTTATCTAGTTGTGTGTGCGGTATGCTTGAATCCATTCTTTTTAAAAGGTACTGATAGAGCGCTAAGACAGATAGGCCCAAACATGAAATCTGTGGAAGAGAGAGAGGTTTGAGTACAGATCTCCAGATCTGAAACCATGGAATAGGGCCTATAATGCAATGTTAGGCCTAGGTGGAATCCTTCTGAAAACCCCACCCCATGTGTCTTACTACCTAATATTTCCAGTGTCAACGGGATAGAGACTGTCTTCCTACATGTTGGACAAACAGATGGTTGACAAGACTGAAGTACAGTAAACAGAATTTTCCTGTCTGGGAAAATATTTACTGTATTAATTTTAAATGATCTCAGAAATGTTTCAGAGAAAACACCCCTACTACCAGAAGGTTGTAACCCTATTTTTTATTTGACTGCACAAGAGAAGACTCAAACTTGGGGATAACTGCAGCTGCATTATAGCAACTGGGTGGCCTACTGTCTTTGGTTATCGTACCCCATTTCCCCCCCTATTTTAAAGTGCAAGAGAATACTTAATGTTGACACCACTGTGCATTCAGAGTTTAGAGGTCTAAAAACTGCAGACCTCCTCTGGTTCAGCTGTAGCTGCTGCCATTCGGCCCTGGAGAGCCAAATGCCCATAGTCATTGGTCATTTGTGATGCAAGTCCTCCCAACTCCTCCGGGTTAGTAACCGACTTAGTCATCTGAAAAAAGAAAACAAGCAATAAAACAATGACAGGCATAAAACCAGCTTGTTAATACTCCACACTGCCTAGAAGCACACAAGTATGTTTTTGCAGCACCGGTGATAGGGTACCTGTTGCTGTCTTAGCAATTCAGTTTCCAGCTAGAATTCTATGAGCCGAAAAGACAAGCAAACATGCTTTATTAGAACCACAGTAACTAGGCACCCACAGAACACAAAGTAACTGAGGTGCAGTTAGAAATGGAAATTCACTCCTCAGTACAGTAGATGACTGCAGAAGTACTCAATACTCTCAGCTTTAGTAGGTGAATTTGGGGAGGAGAAGAAAGGGGAGAAGAGTGCTTCACACTGCACAACAGCGGCCCCCTCCATTTGGCACTGATGGGCTAAGCAACTCACTCTCTTCTAGACCCTCCTCAGCCCCACTGATGGTCACCATGATGTGGAATGGAAAGATCTTAAGTGGATCCTAAGACTCTCAGAACATGCAAGACCTCTGGGGCAAGAAGGAAATGGCTGGAAATGTACAAAACGAAGAGTTTCTGATTTGGGAGCACAAAAAGTGAAACTTTTCCTGGAATATTTGCCAACTCTGTGAAGGTGACATTGTTCCATTTCTGCTTGAGAAAACAGGTGAAACGAGTGACATTCCAGCCTTTGGATAAAATCATAAACTGGACTTAGACAAATTCCTAATGTGCATGGAGAAGGGCTAACTGCAATCTGTTGAAATGACAACTCACTACAGTACCTGCAAAGATTCTCTCTCTCTCTTTTTTTTTTGGCAAAACCAATTTTTTTTTTTTTTTTGCACAGCAATGTAGAGGTTTTTTTTGGTAGCATGCAATAATATTATCCTTATATTTAAAAAAGGCAGAGTATTCTTTACTAATGGATTAATACAGTTTATTATATTAACCATTAGTATGAATCAAGAAAGGACCTAATTAGCCAAAGATCCCGCCCCACTTCATTTTATGCCCAAGTGAATCACATCACCAGGAATTCTGTGAGAGAAAACAAGGATTTGACCATTGCTCATTTCATGAATTTAACGATTGTCTTGCAAGGTTTGATCTCAATTAAGGGATAAAGTTAAAGAATAATTAAATATCACACCCCAAAGGGCTAATGTAGGTCAGCAAGAAACTTATGCTAGGACAAGATTCCAATGATTTGAAGGGTTGATTAAAGCAGTTTCAACACATACCTTCATTTGTTTCTCACAAAAAGTAAGCCTCATGAGACGTACTTGACATCACATTCCACTAATATATACATCTCAAGCCAAAGAAGCCGTTAACACAGACTTCCAAATTCGATGGCTTTTCCCATTACAGTAGGAGGAATATAGCCACTCAATTTTTAAATTGTAAAACTGGCTAGACAAGTCTGTTTTAAACCAGCTGTGGTGTGTTAACAGACTGCTTCACAATCAAATTAATGAAATGAATTGGTTGGTCTTAGTTCAGCCTCTAATGGAAAGAAATCCTCCGCCATAAAATGTTCTGGTACAGTCAAACCATTGTTTCAAGGCAGGTTCAAGTAACAGACCAGCTCAAGTATTATTCTCTTGATGGGAGTATAAATCATATCAACGTCTACAACAGTCTAAATCAGCTAGGCCCAAGACAGATCAATAATGACACGGTGGACAGAGTTTTGTACTACTGCTATTCCTAATGTCATTCTCTCCCCAGTAATCAGCATAACTTCCTTTTTGCTTCACTTCATTTGTTCCTGAACGCTATATTTCTACCCCATTCCCTCCACCCTCTTCCTCATGGAGGCATCTCTTTTGGTTACTGTCAAGTTCCAGCACATGCCTCCTAAGGTGTTCTCTCCTGTTTTCACAGCTTGTTCTTTTGGGCAGCAAGGTAAAGAGAACAGCATATATTCTTTAAAGCCCCGTACTTTGAGTTGAGAGAGATCGCACTCCTGTCCATCATACAATCAAGTTCCAATGAAGAAGTCCAGGAAATGGTGTCAACACCCTTATTTTGCCTACCCTCAAAACAGATCAACTGGAAATCAATGTCACAAAGAAAAGGCTCCAGTCGGAATTGGTTCAGATTAACACTGTACAGCGGTTTGAATTTCTTACACATACTCTATAGTTGTTACCCAGCTATTTTATAGAACACTTGCTAGTTTCTCTTACCATTTCCTGTGCTGTTACAGCAATGGCTTTAGAATATTTCACTACCGTAGTTTGATAATCAACAAATGTTCCCTTTGGATCTGGAGGTGTGCCCTCATCCAGCTGTGGAGAGAGGGGAAAACATGAAAGCAATGACAGGCACGAAGGACTCACATATTACTAAACTTTTCAGTCTAGTACTGCAATTGCACAACACAAAGTTAAATACAAAATGAGCTCAAATGTACAGTAAAGCTTCATAGCTTACATCACTAATTTCATGTCATTTGTATAGAATATGCAGTTTAGTGCCCACATATTTAGCAAGTCCTGACTTTCTTCCCAAGTTCACTTTTTCTTTTTTTTTTTCTTTCAGTTTCCCTGACCTGCAGCCCATTAGATCTAAAAATGAATGTACAATGATCACAAGACAGATCTTTCACCCGATTAGTCGCTATAACATTCCTTTAGGCCATGCCATAAAACGTTCCATTCTGCATACCACTCAGCCACCAAAATGCCAGAGACTGAGTAAAATTAAACATGAAGCCTAGTATAAATAAGATTGTTTAAATTTTTTTTTTTAGCAAGAGATGATGGAAAATGTATTTGCTTAATAAGCTAAACTTCCCCTACCTTCCTTTTGAGACTAGCATACTCCCAGTTTACTAGTTATGTTTTTCTCAGCGAGACTTGCTAATTATCTTAGGTAAAGACTCTTCAGACGTGGCTTCCTCCACTGTGTTCCTCAAGTTCATCTTATTTTCCCCGCCATTAACTAAAACCAGACTAACTTGTTTTAGAAGACAACATGACAGAAAATATTGCCCAGGATTTATAGGACTACTATATGCATTTTTGCCACAAAAGGTAGTACCCTAGACAAGACAATAAAGATTACAGTTTTGAGACACTCCCCTTCAAGGGAAGATAATTGCTAACCCATCCTTCTGATTTCTCTTCCTAGAAAGCCCCACATACTTGGTTGCTATGCAACAGCTTTCAACTTGTTATTCTGTGTTAAAATTGGCAAACTCCTCTACATATGGATATGCAACCAGAGCGTCATTCAAGAAAAATTGGGGGGAAAAGGGGAGGGAGATGTTTTAGCACAAAGAACATTATATGGGATATTATATCCTGAAAAGTTGAATGTGTGTGAGTGAGCATGCAAGAAGTGAAAAACATAATGGAAGACATAGTCTGATGAAAAGCCTGGCCAAGGGGAAGGGAAATAACTGCCCATTTTTCCCCATAGCAAATGACCACTGATGTATTAGTTAGGTTTTGTTTTCTCTTTGACCTTCATATACTTCATTCAAGTGTAAGCTTCAATTCTTTGGTTCAAAATGAACAAGCGAATGAGGAATCTGAATGAAGCGTTAATCATTAATAAAGTTCCTAGGGAAGTTACTCCTAATCTCAAAATTCTGAAATGGCAGAGTTTTGTACCAGCAATGTTTACCACATTCAACTTGCCCTCAGAACCAACTCCTAGTTGTGAAGAGTCTTCCAAGAGGGGAAAAACATATTAAACTGGGGGGGGAGGGGCGACTTTCATAAGAGAAGACTTGATACAAACCTTGGCATATAGAAAGGAAGTTCTTAACACATAGAGATAAAAATGATCAAAGCAAAAATTGAAAATTACAATGCTAACTTCATTTAAAGCAGATGCAGTCTAAAATGACTCTCCTCTATGCAATTAAATCAAGCAGCCCAGCACTATGTCTCCAGCCAACTGAAGCACTGGGACCATGCCATCAACCAGTACACAGAGATATCTGAAAACAATTATTTCCTCTTTAGAACATACTTTCTTGTTTCTTTGAATATCAGAAATGTTTCTATCACCTGTCATTTCAGGAACTTGTTATGTATATTGTTATCTTTATCAAATAAGACAAAACAAGTCCTAGTCTAAGACTGTTGTCAGAAGGGAGAGTCACTTAATGAGGAAAAAAACATATGTTGTAATGCTAAACCAATACTACTCCAGTGGTATTACAAGGCGGTTTAACTCATTTGCAAAACCAAATAATTGACATTTCTAATTTTTGATTGTTTTCTTAAATACTGGCACACCACTCAATGGAATAGGTCTCCAAAATAATCCTATCCCACCAGTGCTAACAAAAGGTAATGATTTTGTGTCTATTGAAAATGCAAGTTCCATCATGTGCATCAGTACTATTTTGCAATTAATGCTAACTGTCTCCTAGTTTTATGGTTTCATATGGTAGGGTTTGTTGTGATTGCTGGACCTACAAAGTCACCCTAACCTCAACTGTAAAAAGCATGTGAAAGTTTGTAAGATGTTACAATAACCATGAAAAACTGGTCATTCTGTTTACAATACTGAATGTTTTAAAGAGGTGCAAGAGAATGAAACAGAGAAACTGGATTAGTCTAAACAAAAAAGGCCATGTCGATATAATCCAAGTATTGCTGAAATTATACTTGTTAAAAACAGATGATGTGGAGCTGGAAGTTAATGTAACAAAATGAGTGAGACAGATATTAGGTCTAATTGGTGGATAAAATAATGATGTGGATGAACTATGCCACCCACTTTTCCCCTTTTTTGGGTTATTAAAAAAGTGACTTTGAAAAAAACATTCTCTCTCTCATCCGCAGCCCACTTTGCATCCCAGCTCATCTTGTCTCACCGCATCTTCCCTGATCCCCAGACAGAAGGAGTAAACCGGACTGAAGGACTTTCTTCCACAAGGAAGGCAGGCTGGCCTTGCTCTTGTTTAAGTAACTTTGTTTTCACCCGTGAGTGCTGAAAGCCATCATATTATCATGATATCCAGTCCTCAGCCAACCCAGGAGAATATCTAATTACCAGCACTGCAAAGCCACATAGGATCCTGTATTGCATCCCCTTGTTGTGTTATTTTCTGTCCTACTATTTTGTTCCTCCAATCCTATCTCACTCTCCTGGCTTTGCATCAAATCCTGAAGTCAATCATACTGCATTCAACCAAACCTGTCTTGTCTAAAGAGAAAAGATGCCACCAAATGATGGCCCTGACCAGATTGTAACTAACTAGGGTCCAAGCAGCAGATCTCATGGTTGCCTTGCCGGCCAAAACATCCACTCGTAACTAATCAGTGTTCCAGAAACATCAATCAAAGCCTATTTCACCCCTCTTTTCTATCCTGTCACTCCTTCACCTTGTATCTGTTTGTTAAGAACAGGATAAGTGAATGCTCTTCAGATCAGGACTAAGAGTAAAATTAACCTTTTCCTTTTCATCTCTGAAAATAAGAGACACTGATATTTTGACTCCAAAAGGAGAGAGAGGCTTTGATAAGGTCTGATTAAGTTTGTTTGCATAATCACTCAAACACAGTTTCAATACAAATGCTTGTTTTTCTTTCTTGTGTTTAATCAATAAACTTTCAACCTGAATGAATGCTTTTTGGGTGTTTGCCATGTAACTGAGTAAAAGCAAGGGCTTTGTTTAAAAATCACACCCAACCCACCTCTTACTGTTTAATGCAGTCAAGTATCAGGGGGTAGCCCTGTTAGTCTGTATCTACAAAAACAACAAGGAGTCTGGTGGCACCTTAAAGACTAACAGATTTATTTGGGCATAAGCTTTCGTGAGTAAAAACCTCACTTCTTTGGATGCATCCGAAGAAGTGAGGTTTTTACTCACGAAAGCTTATGCCCAAATAAATCTGTTAGTCTTTAAGGTGCCACCAGACTCCTTGTTGTTTAATGCAGGTTAGTGAAAGAATTTAGAAACACTTTTAACTCTTCAGGCCTTTATGATCAATATCAAAACATGTTCCATCAGCACAGAAAGCTGAACTGACTTAGCACTGGCCATTTAAGGAACATTTAGCATCTGGCTCTCTGAACTACTTCAGTGGTATAATGGAACATACATTAAATGTTAAGCAATTGTTGCCAGTATCATCTAGGATAACCATTAATTTCCTTCCATGTAATTTGGGGTTGCTAGGTACCAAATACTCACCTTGCTCATGGCCTCAGCTATTGAGTCTACCATACCTCCAACCATGCCCACTTCACTGGCAGCTTCATTCAGTGTAACCATTATATCATCCACTGCCTCCTTCATCAGCTGAGCAGCCTCTGTGATTGCATCATGAGTGTGAGATGCCTGTAGAGGGGAGAGTAAGAGAGGAGATGAAGAACTCATCTGTGCAGGAGTAGTCATTTGGTCTGCAAATAATGCTTATTATGGCAGCACCTTGTGGTGGTTTTAACCATGCCTCTTTGAAAATCTCATTTCAAGCTAAACAGGAAAGAGACTGATTCATGATACATATCAATCTCATATGAACGAGAATGCCCCTTTAAATAAGAGCATGCCTCACTCACTCAATATACCCTAAATTCAGAGCAGTTTAAAACAGAACAAGCCCTTTTCCGTGACAACAGATTAAGGAAAACGATCACCATGTAAATGCAGTGGAAATAAAGCTAAAGAAAGGCAACAGATCATTCCCGTTTTAAACCGATTTAGAAAAGGCCTGGTCATAAATGGTAGCTGTATGGGTCAAACGTGCTTAATCTTTACCGATTATGTACCTGAGGAAAGCAATGGAGACCACTCAGCAGGGATACTTTTAAACATTTAGGACATTGAAAACTGCACTGCTAAGGTCCCTGCCAGAAAGGAAGTAGAGCACCTAGTCTTTCAATATAGCCTGTTTACACCACTCAACTTGAAAATCAGATTAAAGCATAAGCAGAAAGAAAGAACATTTTGCACATACTGGGTTTGGAAAGCATCCCACACATGTGCAATTACCAAAGCACTAGGTAGGAATTAAGACTCTTGAGAGATTCTTCCATAGCCATCTTTCTTGACACAGGTAATTAATCCAGAGTTCTGTAATCAAAAACCTTCATCTCATATGATCAGGGTCTACATCAACAAGCTCATTTGCTATTCAATTGAACCATATAATCAGTGAAAACAGAAAATCCAGGTAGAAACACATTTTTGTTTTTACACAAAGAACTCAAGAAAATAAGAGAAGCAATGGGAAGGAGAACATGCTCTCCTTTAATGTGGGCATTTCTAAATTTCATTTTTCTATAGCATCTCCAGCACAGAGCAGGATTACATGCTTTTCAGTCACTTATAAATTGAAGAGAAACAGGAAGTTTTAAGGCAAGACTTAAACAACGGAAGTGACTCTGGGTCAGATTTTGCTCAGTTATATTTATTATCACTGTGATATCAGACTGGCCCACAGTGTTTCACTTGTTTCAGATGGGTAAATATTTAGCATGTGTGTAATGTTTTCCACCTTTAAGTATTGCTGAAGCACTGACTACATTAATCCTCTCAATATCCTGCGAGGGAGGCATTACCCCAGTTTTAGAAGTGAAGCAGAGAGATGAAGTAACTTGTCCTGCATCACAGTGGTAAGAGCAAGAACAACAATCAAGAGTTCTTAGCTTCCGGGTTTCCTAAGACTACACCTCAAACATTTTAGCTAAAAATGATCACTACAAGAGCCAGCCATCAGTGCAGAGATAAATGGAAGAACCTAGACCTAGTGGGTGCAGAGTCAGAGGATGAGCAATAAATAGCTGTTTTTGAGTTGAGAAAGTGGAGACATACAAGGTAACTTAAAACACAATTTAACATTGCCTCCTACTTTTCAGAGCTGGCTAGGGAGACACTAAAAATCAATGAGGAATTTGAATTTAGTACCAATACAATCCTACAGGGAGATGTACAGTCAAGGGATGTGGGAAAGAATAAAAGCCAGAGCCAAAGATCACTCCAAGGTTTCTGGTCTTGGGAGCTAATTTAGATGTTTGAGGTAAGGTGAGTGAGAGAGCGAGCATGCAACACACACAAAATCTTTTACCAAGGAGAAATTCAGTGAGAGTTTAAGTTATAGCCAGGAGTTGATAGAGTGAAGACAGCCAAGATAAAGCCAAGCCTTAAGCTAGCAACAAGGTGACCTAGCGGGCTAAAAGAAATATAGAAGAGAGCTGGGGATAATGCCTGGAGCACTCCCCACACCCTGGAAATTGTAAAGCTTCAACCAAAGGTGGAAGATGAGCAGTTAAAAGGGGAGGTTTCAAACCAAGAGAGGGAGGGAAGGGGACAAAAATGATTCCTTGCTCAAGGTACCCAAGGTTTATAGCAGGGGTAGGCAACCTATGGCACATGTGCCAAAGGTGGCACGCGAGCTGATTTTCAGTGGCACTCTTACTGCCTGGGTCCTGGCCACCGGTACAGGGGTTCTGCATTTTAATTTAACTTTAAATGAAGCTTCTTAAACATTTTAAAAACCTTATTTACTTTACATACAACAATAGTTTAGTTGTATATTATAGACTTATAGAAAGAGACCTTCTAAAAACATTAAAATGTATTACTGGCACGTGAAATCTTAAATTAGAGTGAATAAATGAAGACTCGGCACATCACTTCTGAAAGGTTGCCAGCCCCTGGTTTATAGTATAGGCCACACTGAGGTCAAGTATAGTTGATGAAGAGGACCCAATACACTTTAAATTATCTTGGTTCAAAACACCTTAGGTAATAGTCAGGGCAGGACAGGCAAAAGAAATATTTCAGAGAAACTCCTTACTAACCTCATTCTTCAACACTGTTGGATCATCTACTGCAGGGGTCTCAAACACGCGGCCCGCAGAGTTATTTCCTGCAGCCTGCCATAGGTGCCAACTTCGTGGGTGCTCCGGGGCTGGAGCACCCACGGGGAAAAATGAGTGGGTGCTCTGCACCCACCGGCAGCCAAGCTCCCCTTCCCCACCTACTCCCAGCGCGCCACGTCCATGCCCCTCCGCCTATCTCCCAGCGCTTCCCGCTGCCAATCAGCTGTTTGGCGGCACTTAGGACTTTCCAGGAGGGAGGGGGGAGGAGCAAGGATGCAACACGGTCAGGGGAGGAGGCGGAGAAGAGGCAGGGCCGGGGCGGGGATTTGGGGAAGGGGTTGGAATAAGGGCAGGGAGGGGGCGGAGACTTTGGGGAAGGGGTTGGAATGGGGGCGGGGAAAGAGTGGGAAGAGGTGTGGTGGGGCAGGGCCTCATGGAAGGGGTGGAGTGGGGGTTTTGCAGTCTGTTACCAACCAATTTTGAAGTTCTCAGCTACTTTGATGTGACAATTGATGTACAACTACAGAAAGGTGTGTATCTCTGCTGTGCCAAGCGTACTAGACCATTGTGATATCAGAGATAACTCAACCAACCAATCACCACCCTTACTCAATAGCTAATTTGCATGCTACAATTTCATTGGTTGTATGATGGAGACTTCACAGATGGTAGATTACTTGGCCCGACTGCCACACCCTTGTGCCTAGCTGCCACCTCATATATCAGCATAACCACCTACACAACAACACAACCAGCAAGTCCAAATACAGACAGCCCATCACCCCAGTACACACCCCTTATTTGCCACCGACACAAATCAACCAAAATCTCCCAGCACAACACAACCCAGGCACAAATCAACACAGCTTCCCATAACAACACACATTTGCCCACCCTCACTCATACTTACCATAAACTTGAGTGGCTAAGTGGCAAGTCCTTTGCTAGTAAGCATATATTGGGCTACTGTGACAACGCAATAAAAGTCAGTAGAAAAATCACTGTAAGATGCTATACAATTTAAGGGTGTAGAAAAAAGGTATATATTATATGAAAAACAGTACATGGCCCTGTAATTAAAAGATTACATGATAACATAGTCTCAAAGGGGCAGAGAAAAAGTTGTGTGTGCAACCCTAATTTTGGCACATGTGCTCAACTGTGCAGTCTTAACATTCTCTTAGTGTAGTTTTTTGTATGGAATGTGTTACAATTTGCAAGCAACACTGAGATTGGTTTCGTCTCAGGATATCAAACCTAATATTGATGCTCTGGTTGATGCAAAACACTGCCAGCAAAACGGCCAAAAATGAAATGACTGTCAAAATTTAGCACTGACTTTTCGCATTACAGTTTTAAAAAAGTTAATACATTGACTTTTAATAGCATACTACATTTTTACTCTTCATTTTTTACTATACTTTTGTATCGTTGTATGAAAAGGTGTCAGTGATGCGGCCCTCGGGCCAATGTACTAGTCCTCATGTGGCCCTCGTGGTGATTTGCGTTTGAGATCCCTAATCTACTGCTTTGAGAAATTTGACTGACAAATTAAGAAAATGAGAGCAATTAACTATTAGATTTAATAAAAGTATGTTATAACAGTTCAGCATGTTTTAGAAACAGCATTAACTGGGTTGAATGTGCTTTGGACCAGATTATTGTCAGAACCCAAAAAAGACTCAAAATGTGAACTACAAAAAAGGGACTACATTTTCCTGATCACCTACTTTGACCAGCTCTACTTCATATAGTGTATCAGATGAGTAACTCACACAACCCATCGCTATTATAAACAGCTTAATGTATATGCTTGTGATGAGGCATAGCAATATGCCTGTTGATCTACTGCTAATACAGGGACCAAAGGGAATGAGCTAGTCCTTCTTGGCCATGCAATCCTTTCAGCTGAATCCACATTATTTTTTTTCCTCCAGTTTGAGATATTTTCCAGAGACCTGTACACCTTGAATTTTCAACTCTCCCAACCCAAACATACTAGCTGAAGCTGGCAGAAATACCAATACCTCCTTACAAAGCACGCATAAATGAATTGTGCTCTCATCTCCTCTTCATGCACTCTCTTAATTCCTGGGAAAGCTAATGGCATTGGTAAAAATGTTTCAAGGGAAAATATAACTCTCCGCTTCCCCCAAACAGCCCAAAGATAATGAAGCAATTTCTTTTACATAAACGGAATGAGGTGACAAAGTTTGATTTTTGAACGTAAGCATAATAGCTCAGATGATTTGGTTAAATCCAGTGAGGAGCTTCATGCATATGTAGTTCAGCCTTCAACCTCCACCATTTCCCTTTGCATTTTTGCTGGTATCATCTTCCTTCCTGTGCTTCAGTTATATTTAGGCAAACCTTCAGTGACAGATACAACATCTAAGTATTGTGCACACTGAAGAGATTTAGCATCTTGTAGGGATATAAAACAACTAAAAATATATAAAATTTAAAGCTGAAAGCTCTGCTTGGTTTGAATGACTCATCAGACAGCAGTTCCTTATTTATTACATTTGTTCCTCCTCTGTATTTCATTTCAGTGACGCAACAAGCTTCAGAAAAGATTTCCTTGTCAGGCATCTTCAGAACAGATGGAACCATCTTTGTTCACTCTACTACACAAACGTAAACTGAGCAGCCAAGCGCAGGCAGCAGAAAGGATAAACAATGGCTGCATTGATCAGAAGTCTTTTCCAGGCTACACAATAGACTTGGGTGAGTGTGGCAAAGTAAAGTATAAAAGCCTATGTATGCAAGTATTGGCTCACCTGGAGGCACTGCATGGGATATGCTCAAGCTAATGCAGTATTTTTTTAAGCATTAAATTCTAAATTAACTCTTGCAGGAGTCCTTAAATATCAGCCCTGATGTTCCTTGGTATTGCCAACAATCGAGGATACAGCATTTGTATTTCCCTATCATCTCTGCCCTATCCTAGGTCTGTGATACTGCATTATTCGATGTCAATAAGGATACCCAATTTATTAATCGAGAAGAAGTGGAGGACGGGAATGAAGGAAGTCAGTGTTTACTGAACAAGATGAGGCAACAGGCAATCAGAGCAAGCCTAGCAGAAGAAACAAGCCAACAGGCAATTACGCTCACTACCAAATTTTAGAACACACTGTGGGATTTAGATAACATAAGCTGAAATATACAATCACCATCCAATTTATTTAAATACCATACGGTTGTTGCACTTTTTTTTTGAAGTACTATGAACAATTCAGATTGCATGAATGTGGAGTGAGTGTAGACGGGACAAAAGTGTTAGGATTAAACTGTGCAACTGCAGTTGCTCTGAAAGAAGTCTGGTAGCAGACAAACCCGAGGACACCAACTGGACTCAGTCAACTTCTGAAGTCTCACTGAGAAAACATTCTGAGAGGTGTGCTCAAGAGCCGGCAACTCGATAGTGCAAGGAAAGAAGACTTATACATGGACAGAATGGCTCCATGCAATAGGAATGCAATAGGGAGCTCTCACCTCAATGCCTTTGTTTAGAGTCCAGCTCAGATTGGAAATGGCCACAAGTTAACATTCAAGAGATATTTAGATGCCTCCATTAAATCATTCTGTAGGTGTCTCTGCCCTTTTGTGGATTCATCCAGAAAGGGTCACCTGACAGACAAAGGGTAGATGCCATTGCCTCCAACAGACAATGGGTATTAGCAAACCCAAGGCCCATCCTATTCTGCACTACACTGGAAGAAAACTCCCGCCCCCTTCCTCCCCCGCCATTGCTCAGCCCAAAAGGCAAGTATCTGTGGAGGCTAGCGCCCACCATGAAGTAACATTGGTCCCATGTCATCTGAGAGTATGGTACTCCTGAGGGCACACTGTGCCAAAAAAATAAAAATTATGCACACAATATTTTAAAATTCTGAAAAATTCCACAAATTATATTTGTCAAATAAATGTGGAGGTTCCAGCATGGCATTGGGGAGCACAGGACAGAAACACCCCAGGGCCCTGCCTCTCTGTGACAGGTGCACCAGATTTGGGTAGGCAGGTTAAGCAAGGCAGGATCCAAGTGTGGAGGGGCTTAGTGTGGGGGGATCCAGGTGTGGGTTGAGAGGGTTCTTTGGGGGGCAATCTGGGTGCGGGAAGCTCAGTGGGGGATCCAGGTGTGGGGGAGATCTGGATGCACAGGGGCTTGTTGGAGAGTTCTGGGTGCAATGGTAATGGGACTCTGCAGGGGGGTCCATCTAGGTGAAGGTGGTTGGGGCTCAGTGAGGGGGGGTCTGGGTGTGTGTGGGTTCAGTGGAGGGGGTCCAGATGCTGGGGGAGTGGGGCTCATTGGGGTGGGGATCCAGGGGCAGCTGGTTGGGACTTGGTAGGGTGGAGATCCAGGTGGCTTGTTAGGGTGGTCAGGTACAGGGGGAGTGGGGCTCTGGGTGCAGGGGGGGAAGTGAGGCTTGCTGGGATGGTCTGGGTATGAGGGGGTCTGGCTGCACGGGGGTTGGGCAGATGGAGAAATAGCTCCCTGTACAGTGATCCCTCCCCCTGCAGCTGAGAAGCTATGGGTGCAGGAAGCACAGGGTTGGGGGAGGGAGTAAGGGAGTTTGCAGAGCTTCCTACAGCCGGGCAAGAAACCTGGGGGTGGGTCTGATGCGGCCCTGGATGCCGTGCAGGGGAAGAGAAAGTCCTGTCCTCCCCAGCCCAGCCAGGAATCCATATAAGGAACCTGAACCAGAATTCACTGAAGTCAAAGAGAATCCTTCTGTTGACTTCAATGAATTTTTGCTCAGATACAAAGGAAACCTTTTTGCACCTCACCATCTCTACACGGGTATTAGTGTGTTAGCTTATGTGTAAAGTAGTTTTAGTTACCCAACTGCTTTCTAAATGAGATACATTGTTCTAAATCCATCAGCCCTATCACCATTTGAAAGTCTCAGAGTTCAAAAACAATTTATATGCACCCAGTTAGGCAACATCTACATGGAATACTTCCTAAACCATATGCAGAACACACCATGGAAATGCAAACCCTTCATGAGGCTGGAAAGAAGCAGCTGACCAAAGAAGGCAGCACACAACCCAAAGAACATTAGCGGCAGAAGGTAAAAATACAAGTTATTTTGGCCAAGGACATGCTCTTGCAATTAGTACCCAGTAATCTCAAAGCCAACAAGACTGGCTTTTAAGGTCTTGAGCGTACAAATGCCCCGTGCCCCTACACCCCCCCAAAGCATAAGCTCTTGCAATTAGTACCCAGTAATCTCAAAGCCAACAAGACTGGCTTTTAAGGTCTTGAGCGTACAAATGCCCCGTGCCCCCACACCCCCCCAAAGCATAAGCTACAGGCAGTCCTCAACTTTACGACGTTCGACTTACGACGAACGGCACTTATGACATTTCCGAACTGACACCCTGATTCGACTTATGACAATTGGTTTTGACTTTATGATGGTCGGTCCCGCAATGGAGTGGATTGCGGTTCCGAGTTACAACATAATTTTCAGGAACCAATTGTGTCGTAAGTCCGAGGACTGCCTGTACAGTAAAGAGTATTTTACTGACTATTCAAAAGGATGGGCTGACCTGACCCTGTCAGGATTCAAAGATGTGATTAAGTGTTCCAAACCTGGTGCTTGTATCTCCAAGCCATCCCTTCTCTCTGCCCTGATAACCACAGAAGCACCTTCACACAACCTGCATGGACTGTTTTGTTCAGGGATCTTGTTAAGCAATAAGATTTTTATAATTATATTTTCAACCAAATGAGAGAGAGAGAGTGTACACAGTGATAATTTGTGTCCATCCTGTTTGTGTCAGCTGCTGTAAATCAGTAGTGACATGCTGTACAATTAGTAACTCCAACACTGGAAAACTGGAGGCATTTTTTAGTTCATATATTGACCAAGCATTGTTATATTCTAATAACCTCTAAATTAAATGGACATTATATTTGGCTCTGTTACTATGTATTCCTTATCTCCTGATCCTTAAAAAAGTATTTAGGATTTTTTCCAGATGCTTGGGGAGCCATTTTATAATCCAGTTATTCCTTTTCTTCTTACAAAAACATAAATGAGGCAAAATCTTTGAGTTATTCATCAGTTCAGCTAACATCTAATGTGTGAAAGACTTATTGGCTACACATTTTTCTGGAGGTCTTAATGTACTGTTATATATTACAACAGCTTTGCAAAACTGTCAAATACTTGGAAACCCAGCACAAAATTCTATTTGCCTGTCCTTTACCATGACAATTGTGGCGGTAATTAAATAAATTAATGAAAGTTAAAGCCAGGCTAGTATACACTAAAGATGAATGCTTAATGTATATACAAGCATTTTTCTGTATCATATGCAACTAAAACTGTGTGTGCATGCTTAGAATATTATTAATACTTCACACAGCAGTCAGAATATAGTTTTCCCCTAATGATCTTAGCTTGCTGCTATTGTTCACAATTGAAAGGAAAACAACAAAGACTTAAATTCTTAGGAAAACAACAAACTTGCAGAAGGGCTTATCTGTGAGTCACCATTATGAGAAAATAAAATATCTGATAATTAACATACAATCCTATTGTCCACTGCTACTTTCTAGATTCCACTCTAACACTGGAGGATTCATTTCAGATGACTGTTTCTAATGACCGCTCCCATTTCATTACACACATGTACTATACCTTGGGATTTCCTCCTCCTTCTTTGGCTGCATACAGCATCTGGAGGGCAGATTCTGCTAGTGTCTTTGTCTGGTCCAGGACAGTCATCTGTTGCTGATGATCTAGCATCTTGGATGCCACACCAACTGCAGCTAAAATCAGGGGTTCAAAGTAACTCGCCAGTTGCGTAACCTAAGACAACAGAGATGATGAAAAGCTTGTGATCCAGTTTCCGAGAGGAGACAACATCCCTCTCTAATTAACATCAAGGAGATCTCTAGCTGTTCTTCGAGCATAATTTGAATAGCACACCTTCATAATGCTTCAGATTAGCATGAAATATAGTTCATTCTAATGTCTTCCTAAGGTATTCCGTCTCTTCTTCAGCTATGAACGCTGCAATATAGTAATGCTTCCCTCTCAGATGTTCTCAACTTTGCGTGTGAGACTCTGACATCAGATCCAATTGTTTTAAAAACTGACATGGAAGTCAGACAGTACTTAAGGGCATAAATGAAGACAGTCTCCTCCACCACATGGGGAAGGATCTGTAATTAAACGCTGGAATTTCTCATGTTTGGTTGCAGACAACAGAAAACAGAGTAGAATGTCTTGCACCTGGAATTTCAGAAGAGGTTTATTTGATCTCAGATAGACAGTCTGTATTTTGAATCTTTCAGACAATTACTGTCTCTATGAAGGAACAAACAAATTTCTCTGAAAGCCTCATTTAAGTCTTATCCCAAAAAAGACCTGAATGATTAAAATTTTTTAAGATGCTATATTTTGCTGAAGGGCTAATATTGCCTCAGGATATAGTCTGCTGTTCTACCACGAATAAGCAGGTCCGTAAGGGAGTGAAGTGGCCAAATCACATGCTTATACTCTTTAGATAGTGAGCATCAATAGATTCAAGCACATAACAAGTATAGCAGAGTGGATTACACAGAAACAGAGGTGTTTCTTATAAATAACATTTAAATGGAAGAATAAACAGTTTCTCAATTGACTAACAAAAACAGTTTGACAGAAGTTGTCCAATAGAGGTTAAATGGAATCAATACTTTGTATATATTTCATTGCAGTAACTCAAGACCAATTCCACTGGTAATTTATTCTGAGGTACCTTATTCTGGTTTGACCTTTTTCCTGTACTGAGAGGTTCTTCAAAACCTCAAGTAGTCTCATTCCTTCCCCAGGTTACTCAACTAATTCACTGTTGTGCTGCTGAAGGCCCTCCACTACTGGCTGACACACAACTCACCCAAAGCAAATGAGATTTTACTATGTAAAATCTACAACATAAAATGAAAATTTGACAAACTGGGGGCCGCGAGCTTATTATGTGGGGGTCACGAGCTGTCAGCTTCCACCCCCAAACCCTGCTTTGCTTCCAGCATTTATAATAGTGTTAAATATAAAAAAAAGTGTTTTTAATTTATAAGGGGGTCACACTCAGAGGCTTGCTGTGTGAAAGGGATGACCAATACAAAAGTTTGAGAACCAATACAACATGAATTGTCTTGGTTCCACTCTAGAAGTAATCAAGAAGGAGCAGGCTTTAAATCTCCTAAAAGATTAAAATATTCTGAGGCCAGTCTGACCTCCTCTGTAACAGAGACTATAGGACTTCCCTAAATTAATTCCTGCTGAGATAGGATATTTTTCTAAAAGATAGATTCTATCTTGATTTAAAAATTGCCTGTGATGTAGAATTTATCACAACTGTTGGCAAGGAAGTCAGTACGACTTTGGACCTGCTTACTTCGAGGTAAGACAACACAACACACATAAATAGCAATCCATCGCGCACTGCTGAAACAGCATGTAGAATATAGCACACAGTTCTGCAGTCCTTTCCAGAAATGGAAAGACATTCAAGTGAAAGAACTTCTCAGAAGAGCTATAAAAATGATTAAGTTTCTGCAACGATTGGCTTAGGAGGAAAAATCAGTAGTACATAAAAATATAGTATAATGTAGCTAAAAACATGTTTATGTCTAATTCAGTAAAACATTGACTAAATGGATAATGGTCAACTAATATCTGAAGCCTGGAAACATCTAAGTAATTCCTCTTCCTTATTTTGCTTACAAAAACAAACAAGAAACAGGATGAAACTAAAGAGAAAGTTAGGCCGAATATCAAGAGAAACTTTCTAAACGTGCGATCTATTAAACGGTGGCAAAGTCTTTCAAAGGAAGCTGTGGAAACCATATCACTTTATTGATGTAAAATGGTGGATGTTCCCAGATAGAGAATAGCTGGTTTATTTGGTATATAAAGAACCACCATGCATGGACAGGAGGATGGAGATGGCCATTTAATAGCACACATCTTTTCCATCTAGAGCAGTGATGCTCAGACTGTGGCTCTCTAACGTGTCTCTACAGCTCTTTGGAGCACATGATATCAAAATGCTGTGATTTAATTATTAACCAATCTAAGTTATTAACCAATCAGGATTAGTATCTTATTAACCAACTGTAGTTGATAAAATAATAATACTTGGTCAGTCATTTTGCTGTGAGAATTTTATATATCTAAAAACCTAACTATTTCCCCAGTCAGATTGTTTTAAATATGAATATATAGTACTTTAGTAAATGAAACAATGAATTCACTCTATTGTGGCTCTTTTGGACAATGCTGATTGCTCCTTTAGCTCCTGAACCACTGAGATCTGAGAATCACTGATTTAGAGTCTGAGTTACTCTGAGCCAAAGAAAACATTAATCTAATCATGGTATACAAAGTTGCTATAAACCAAGGCAATATCAAATGCCTCAGTTATTTAATGATTATCCAAAACTAAATAGACAGCAATAGATATCAGGTGTTCAGAAAATCTAGCACATGAAGACAAAAATAAAAGAAATAATTATTTGCTTCTGTCTTTCACATGTTAAATGGGTTGACATAGAAAGATTACATTTATCGTTCTCAAAATTAAATATATTTCAGAATATGGTAATAAATAATTTCTGAGAAACTGCTAAAACCCAGTACATATAACTTTGTAAGGTGGCAATAGTTGTTTTTTATACGTTTAATATGCTAAACTAAAGCCCCAAGAGGAACAAGTGTTTTGTACACTACAACACACATCTATTGTAGTAGTTTATAGCACAACCTGAGTCCGAGCCTCTCCATAATCTTTCCGTTTTGAAGACAACATTCAGTAGCAAATCTTCACTGGAACTGCAGGCCTGAGCTATGTTTCTTTTACAGTTAACCACATTTGGCAATTTTTAAATTGATACAAGTTGTATTGGCCTTTCAGTAACTCATCCATGACTAGACTTCTAAAGGAAAATTTGGCAGGGCACCAGGAATTTAAAAGGGGTAAGCTACTGAAGCTTGAAAATCAGCTGCACAACATGTCCTTTTTATATCTTAGGTTTTTTATACCGTACATCTGTACTGATATTTTAACACCGATTAGCATTGTTGAGCTCTACTAGTTATGTCAAAGACCCATTTAACTCCTCCTCCCCTCACTGTGGATTGACATACCACCTTTTAATGATTCCACCTGCCAAGGATCTGCATATTTGCTACATCAATCTAAAAATAAACATTTTTGCAATTAAGCAAGTGTTAATGCAATAGACGGAGGTCTTCAAGACGTAATTAGACATTTTTAATAAGTCCTAAAACACCTAGTTATATGCTAAACAGGAAAAGCACTCAATACCCACAGTGTTAGGGATATAAAGAAGCAGACATTTTAAAAAGCATCATTAAAATCCAAAATGAAAAGAACGCAAAGGACTTTTTTTTATGAAATAATTACTTTAAAAAGCACTTAAACTTATAAAAACCCTAAAAATCCAGAATTAACTCCAAAGATCAGTCCTCAATTCACCCTCATGTGGCCAGGAATTGAAGCTATTACGGTCCTGTATCGAAGTAGCCCGAGGACAGTGAGCAATCTTGCCTGTCCTGTACTTCGCAATAATTAGGCAAATAGGTTCAAACAATTTTTGCCTCTGATTTACATTTTCTGCCTTCAGGAATCCAAGATCTTTCCCCCAACCCGTATTTCCCTGTACATTTTTAGTGTAATGTGAATAAGCTTACAACACACTGTAGCATCTACCGTTGTCTCATTACTGACACAAGACAATTCCATACACTCAAAGGAATCAGGACTTTAGAAATTACAATAAATACAGGACCAAGTACCTTGTGTCCCAGCTGAGCTGCCTCTCCCCGAGCTGCTGTTGCTATGGGATCAATAAGGTGCCCAATTTCCTGAACAACTGATGTCAGCTGCTCCTGTAAAGCCTAACAAAAAGAGACATTGTCAGTTCTTTCCACAGCAATTCATTCACTGAGCCACACTATTTCACAAGATACCCTCATGCCAGCTGAACTGCAAAGAACTCTGTCAAACCACATTCAACAGTATAAAGAGCAGATGCAAACTAGTAAGTTTTATTTACATGCTTGTCCATTTCTCCACATTTATCTTCCCCTCTTGCGGGGTGCCCTGACAGAGGCTGTTTGCTGTACACAATCATGAGGCAAGGCGGAAAAAAAAGCTCCTTCCAGCTCTGGCTTGCAGTGCCTGTTCCTCCATTCGCTTCTAGCTCCAGTAGTAACATGACAAGTGATGCTATTGTTGCCTCTGATTTAATGACATTAGACTGCTCAGAAAAATCACCAGGACTGCTGAGCTAAACATGAATCAGCACTTTCAAGGCAACAGTGCAGCACAAAGAGGAAAGTTTTAATTGTGAACTCCATATACATTGATATGAAAGGGAACGGAAAAATAAGTCATCTCCAAGTAGGAGATATGGACTGGTCTCCAAAATACGTAGTGGAGACATAAGGATAAAGAAGGACAGGTGTTAGAAATGCCAATACTAGAACTATTTCCCTCTAGTTCAAAGGTAGTTAATGCCTTGGTAGCCAGGATTTAGCTCACCCTGCAAAAAACAAGAAATAAAACGGCATCTTTATGATTTGCTTTATTTACATATTGCTTTAAATAAGACTTGGTAGCTTGAGTAATGCTTATTCAAACTTCTAACACTATTAGCAAGGTGCAAAACAGGATGGACATTTTAAACAAGAAGAAAGAGGAATTAAGTTGTTTTTAAAAAACAAACAAACCACTTTTGTGGTAACTTTATGCACTTTTATTTCTTTTGAGCCACTCCAGGAAGATAAAAGTTTTAGTGGTGTATCTAGCAGTGCTGCTTAGCTTGAAAATAAATAACCACTCTCATGTGCAAATGCAAGAGGGCAAATTTGAGAGAGAAGAACTTCATACCAATTTCATTAAAATTGGAAGCAAATGTAAAGCTGTTTTGTGTAGGAGACAGGGACAGTGATAACATTTACTATTAATGAGGAACTTTACTTAAAATATGAAGTTTATCACTCAGAGTGCTCACTACATGCGATGAGTAATTGTTAGCAGCTTTTCTCTCATGAATATATTGAACATTTGCAATGTGGAATGCTTAGCGTGGGACTGTGCTGTCTGCTGTCCAATTTACTCTAGCAGTTGATCAATGTATGATATCTTAGTATTAAGGCACAAAAGCAAATATGCAAAAATGATGTCCCTCAGGCCTGCTCTGATGAGCTGCTAAATCGCATCTAGTCATCCACCCTTAACAAAACACTCGTTTCATCTGCATTTCTGGCTCCCTTGCTTTTTTCCCATCTTACAATCTCACATACAATTTAAGCAAGCTCCATTCCCCTATAGACAAATGTCAATGTCATCCCAAATTTCATTTTGCCTCACTACCTTCCCGATCATAAAGCCCTATTAACACCACCATTAAACACCCCAGATTAGGCCAGAAATCAGTCTCCCCATGAACAAATTTGCAGATTTGCCGTAAGAGCCTTCTAATGGGAAAATTTCTCCCCTGAGGACAGTCTGTGCTGCCTCTACACAGTTCCTAGTTCCAATGTTTTCCTTCTGATATGAAGAAAAGCAAAAGGCAAGTATGAGTGCTTAATTTTACTCAGTTACAGTGCAGTCTGCCTTACCTCAACTGAGATGTCATCCCTTGTGGCCAAGTTCTGACTGACTGCTGCAAGGGAAGCCTGCTCAATATCTCTAATACACCTATTGATTCCATCAATGGAGTAATCACATTCTCTCTGGCCCGGGGCTTTGTCCCTGAAACAAAAGAAGATATGGTAATTTAAGGTTGAAGGAGGTCCTCATTCATGAATTCACACACAAATTCATGTTATTAATAGACCATACACTACAAGTGGGGCAGCAAGAAAGAGAACTAGGTTTGTTGTACCAATAAGGGTTTGAGACACATAAATAGCTGAGATATTCTGGATGTTTTGTGGCATGTAAGTCCTAGGGATTTGACAAGAAAAGGGAGCCTTTAATGGAGCAGAACCATGATACTCTCCCAGGTGAATAAGTAGCTGCACTAGCCACCTCAGAAAAGAGCCCTCCTAAGGTGGCCATGGCAGAGGACTTGAAAAAGCAGGACTTTAGGAGCAACTGAGACAGATGAACAAAGCCTCCCACCTTCTGTTGAATGTAGGGGAGAAAACAGCCAATAGCTCCATGGAGATCTCCTTGGGTATTGGGTAAGTTTTACTCTCAAATGCAAATACATTTTAATGGAAATTAATCTGTGGGACTTTAATCTAGACTGGCAGTTTGTAGTTGAAGTATAAAATCCTGAAAGGACAATATTACTTTAGATGCAGTACACAGCCACCACCAAACAGTTTATTCACTCAGTACCCAGTTCCACTAACAGTTAGAATACATAATGTAATCCCTCTTTTCATGCGTGTTTAAATTTGCATACAAGAGATTTAGTGATTCGTCTAAAATTAAGGTACGCGTGCGCACACACCCACAAGAACAATCTTATAAAGTAAACAGAAAAAAAACTGTAGTAGAGAATAAGCATTCAAGTTATTTTGGTCCTGATATAGCTAAGCACTTCAGAATGTGCTTTGCTGAATCAGAATCCTAGACATCCCATTTGATTTGCCTCAAAATTGTCGTCATTTGTAGGGAATGTTTTCCACGTTCTGCATACTGCTAAGTATGATTTAAATATGTTCCAATTTACATAGGCCCTACCATATTTTCTGCTCTATTTGCTTTAAACTCAATAAAAGGAGGAACTTGGCAAAACCCCCACTTTCCAGAGCTGTGCAATCATCAATGTAATGATGATTGCGCACAAAGTACAAACAGAGAGACCTTGTGTACCATAGAATGCAATCAATATTTGTCAAACAGACAAAGGCACAAGCTGCTAAGGAATTAAATTTCATTTTCAAGCTTCTAAGAACGAATAAAATAATGGAGGGCAATAGACAAAAAATAACTTTCTTACGACAGCTCCCTCGTCCCTTTAACTATCCACGACTTACTATTCGGTATATAGGATAAGAAATATTTGCTCTATGGAAAGCAAATGGCGTTCAAGTCCCTTTATATGGTTTTCATCGATAAAATGACAACGGCAGCATGGGCCATTAGGTACTACCATTTTATTCCACATTACTGGATAAGGTGCTGGGGCATTATGGCATGAGAGTGGAAGATAAAAAAAAGTTATGACAAAAAACGCACCTAATGGAAGTGATCAGACTCTTAATTGAATCTGAAACCGTGTGCGAATGCCCAGCAAGTACAGACCAAGTAGGTGGGTCCTTTGGATTGATAGCCAGCGAACGAGCAGTTTTGATCAATAAAGCTGAGCTCTCCAACATCGTCTTGGCGGAAATCAGAATTGGCTCCTGTGCTCGAGATCCCTGTGATCAAAAGAGCAGCAAGACACATGCACAAGGAACAGAATTAGAATCTTCTTCAAAACGAGTGGCAAACGCTTGGACTCGCCTGCATGCTAACAAAGACATGTATTGAGGGAGGACTGAACAGAACACTGAAACTATTCATTTCTCCCGCACTAGCAGGAAATGCAGAATATTTGTAAGTCACCCTTGGAACTCGTCAGTTCATTTTGCTCCTGAAGAACTGGTTCTATTTAGGGCATGAGTAGATCATCAAGAACTGCACCATCATGTAATTATTAGACGGGAATAAGTTACTGAAGTAAATTCACCATAGAAAGCAAAAAAAACTGGCTAATTTTCTGTTTGCTGTACTTAAGGAGACCACTTTCAGATTAGCAAAGGGGATACATTCAAGTGAAAAGAGGAGAAGCCCATGACTCCTGCCAAATGGAGAACTGGTGGGTATAATTTAGCAGCATGATAGCCAGTTGCAACCATTATGAAATGTCGGCAAACATGCCTTCTCAGAGGACTAGTTGAATATGGATTAAAATATTGTAACTGGGTTATATTATTTGCACCTAATATCCTGATTGGATGCCAGCAAGCTAGAAACACCAACTACAAAAGGCATGGAGGGGGCAGGCCCCAAGCCTATGGATTACATTAAGTCCCACAACATGTGGATCCAGACACATACAGTTTCTGAATCCTCTGCTTCTGCTATCTCCAGTTTGGGTTGAGGCCACTGAAAGCAGGAAACAGTTTGCAAATCAACTCTGAACATGTCTGCAATGCTATATAAGCTCTGTTACAATGGGATTTTACATAGTTTTGAACAAGCTTTAGTCTCCTGAAACACCCTGAATTTCCTACCTGCATGTTAAATGGTTTTGTTTTGTGAAACATAACTCCCCACAAAAAAATACTCCTTGTCAGCACAAATTCCCACTGTCATGTAATGCCATTCAGTGCATCCTAGTGATAATGCTGCTTTTGAAACCTGGAAGATTTATGACTTCACCAGATGGCGAGAACTATCTGACACAACGTGCAAGTCATTAGTACCACGTTACAAGCTAGCAACAAGAGATAAAAGTTGTTATCGCAGCATCACAAGGCTTGTCATGCTTGTACGAAATTCAAGGTCAGTGGTTAATGGAAAGAGAGCACTGCCTGCAAGAGGTCCATATGAAGGAACTCAAGGAATGCAGCATGGCAGATGAGATCAGACCTTCAGCTAGGGAAGAGGTTTGAACCAGGAATGTGCTTTTGTCGCAGGGTAGCAGTTTTATAGGGAATGTGGGGAAAAACTGTTTCATGTATCTGTGCTGCAAGCAATTCTCAAGGGAAAAGAAGGAATCTTGAACACAGGACTGGCCAACTAAGAAAAATAAAGGATTATCCACTCCTTTGGTTGACAGTGAATTACTTCTTATTTTAAATCTACATACATTTTGTTCCTGATTTGGGATCATGGGCCCTGATCTTGCAATGAGTTCTGTATGCCCACATGGAACTCAATGTAGGATCAAGTTCTTCAAAGGTTTTCTTGATCACAAAAGTCTAACTCTACATTTTAACTTTGATAATAAAGCTATCTTGAGGGCAGGAGGACACCTCACGTGCTTATTTTGTGATACAAATACAACTCTCTACCTACCTCCATGCTGATCTGGGCTGGTATACTGACAAACTCTGGATTGGAAGCAAATGCTGTCAGATTTTCCACAGCTTCAATCAAAGGTGCAGTCGCAATTCTACACTTATTGCGGTTATCTTCAGAGAAATCACCATCTAGGGCCTGGCAAAGAACATGGCAATTAGTCTCTGGAATGCAAGAGCCCATTTGTAAAGGCTCAGCAGGGTCACATACTAAAGGAAGATGGTTTAATTTATTGTAATTTTCAAAACATTTATAACATTTGAGATTTGCAAATAGATTTGAAAGTTCCTCCAGATACAAGACTGATCTTAACACTTTAGACAAAAGAAGTAAAATTTAACACAGTATGTTTCTTCACTTATTCATACGATTATTGACCCCAAGCCCAAAGCATCTGTGCTGCTATGAAGAACAGGAAAAAAGCTTAAAATAATTGCACTCTGATGACTTCTCATAAATCATGTTTTAATACCTCAAGTCCACAGAGGTGGAAGTTGCTAACAAGTTGATCCTTTTCTTGGAAACTAAAACCTCTAAACCAGACATTCGTCTTCATAGCTGTTATTGACTCATTTTCACATAAGTGAACTCATCTCCTTCATAATCTCACAGGAAATAGCTCAACATGAAAACAGCTTCAGTGTAAAATCATAAAACCAAGTCCTCTGAATATAGTTGTTTTACAAGAATTTTAGCAGCAGGCCACCTAATGGCTTACTGAAAGATTCAGATTCATGATTCCCAGGTTTCTCACAAGCTTCATTCCTTCTCACAAGAAGGGAAACCGCTTCCTACAGGAATTCAGGGAGGTATTTAGAAAACAAATGGTTGACATTTAACAAAAGATAAATATTATTTTAACTTGTATATTTCAACTCTGAAACAAGCTAGTCTCTCTCAATTCTGAATGTTATTTCTGATACACAAGCAGAGCCCCTAAGAGGGTCTCACCAACCTCAAACCCTGGATTCCAGACAACTAACAGTGAGAATTGCAGAGGTCACCTGTTTCATATGCAACAAGAACATTTAGGCCTGGTCTACACTTGAAAGTTGTACCAGTGTTACTATGCCACTTAGGGTATGATGTTTTACCGATATATAAGTACAAGCTCAAGTGTACACATGCCTATAAGCATAGCTGATATGCTCTAGGAATTATTTTGGGGAAGTTCTATGGCCTGCGCTATACAGGATGTCAGACCAAATGATCACAATGGTCCTTTCTGGCCTTAAAAAAGAACGGTTACTTACCTTCTGTAACTGTTGTTCTTCGAGATGTGTTGTTCACGTCCATTACACATTAGGTGTACGCACGCCGCGTGCACGGACGTCGGAAACTTTTTCCCTTAGCGGCTCCCGTCGGGCCGGCAGGGCCCCCTCCTTCCCGCCAGAGCGGCGCCCCGCTCCAGGGTATATATATCCCTGCCGACCCGACCCCTCCGGTTCCTTCTTGCCGGAGACTCCGACAGAGGGGAAGGAGAGTGGGAAGTGTAATGGACGTGAACAACACATCTCGAAGAACAACAGTTACAGAAGGTAAGTAACCATTCTTTCTTCTTCGAGTGATTGTTCACGTCCATTACACATTAGGTGCTTCCCAAGCTTACCATTGGAGGTGGGTAGGAGTCAAGGTACAACTGACTGTAGCACAGCCCGTCCGACCATCGCGTCCTCTCTGGTCTGATGATGGATCGCGTAGTGGGCTGTGAACGTATGTATGGACGACCAGGTGGCTGCCTTGCAGATCTCCTGGATAGGGACCTGTGCCAAGAAGGCCGTAGAGGACGCTTGGGCTCTAGTCGAGTGGGCCCGGATCTCCGGGGCCGGAACATTGGCGAGCTCATAACAGGTGCGTATACAATGCACAATCCATGCCGACAAGCGCTGTGTCGAGATAGGCAAGCCTTTCATACGTTCCGCAATCGCAATGAACAGCTGGGGTGTTCTGCGGAACGACCTGGTCCGTTCCAGGTAAAATGCCAACGCCCTTCGGACATCCAGGGTATGAGGCTGCGTTGGTGAGGGTCCGTATGGGGTTTAGGGAAAACACCGGTAG
The DNA here is from genome assembly GCF_011386835.1 of Chrysemys picta bellii. Classification (NCBI taxonomy): domain Eukaryota; kingdom Metazoa; phylum Chordata; order Testudines; family Emydidae; genus Chrysemys; species Chrysemys picta. The sequence goes on along the minus strand of NC_088800.1, from coordinate 33,902,681 downwards.
GCAAATGTCCTGCTCCATGTGAAACTGTGATACCACCTTTGGGAGGAATTTGGGGTGCGGCCTCAGTTGCACCTTATCTTTATGGAACACTGTATAGGGTGGTTCCGAAGAGAGGGCCCTCAATTCCGATACCCTTCTGGCCGACGTGATGGCCACGAGAAACGCCACCTTCCACGAGAGGTGCGTGAGGGAGCAAGTGGCTAGGGGCTCAAAGGGAGGACTCATGAGTCTTGTTAGGACTAGGTTCAGACTCCACGCCGGGACAGGCGGGCGCGAGTAGGGGAACACCCTTTCCAGCCCCTTGAGGAATCGGGCCACTGTGGGGTTGGAGAACACTGACACTCCCAACTCTCCCGGATGGAAAGCCGAAATAGTGGCTAAGTGAACTCTAATTGAGGCGGGCGCAAGCCCTTGATTCTTGAGGTGCAGTAGGTAGTCCAAGATAGACGGAACTGAGGCTTGTAAAGGCTGTATGCGTTGAGGCTCACACCAGTGGGAGAACCTTTTCCATTTTGCCAGGTAGGTCGCTCTTGTAGAGGGCTTCCTACTATTAAGGAGGATTTGCTGAACTTGGCGAGAGCACCTGTGTTCTGCATCATTTAGCCAGAGAGATACCATGCCGTGAGATGTAGCGAAGACAGGTTCGGGTGGAGTAGGTGACCTCCGTCTTGCGTGACTAGGTCGCGATGGAGGGGGAGGGTGATTGGATAGGCTATGGACAGCTCCAGCAGGGACGTGAACCAATGCTGGCGTGGCCAGGCCGGGGCGATGAGTATGATCGTCGCCCTGTCCCTGCGGGTCTTGAGGAGAACCTTGTGTATGAGTGGGAACGGAGGGAAGGCGTATCTCAGGCTCCCTCCCCATGGGATCATGAAGGCATCTGCTAATGACCCCCGGCTGAGGTTCTGGAACGAGCAGAACCGAGGGCATTGGCTGTTGTCCCTGGTGGCGAATAGATCCACCCGGGGAAAGCCCCACCTCCGGAAGATCGAATGCAGGACATCTCGCTTCAACGTCCATTCGTGCATTCGGTAGGAGCGGCTGAGGTGGTCTGCTAAGCCGTTTTGAATTCCCGGAAGATACGTCGCGATGAGGTGTATCGCATGGGCTATACAGAAGTTCCATAATTGGAGTGCCTCGTGACAGAGGGGAGAAGACCGGGACCCGCCCTGCTTGTTTATATAGAACATGGCGGTAGTGTTGTCCGTCAGGACTGCCACGCTGTGACCCTTTATGGTGGCGCGGAAGGTCTGACAGGCGAGGCGAACCGCTCTTAGCTCCTTCAGATTGATGTGAAGCAGCTTGTCTTCTCTGGACCACAACCCTTGGGTCCGCAGTTCCCCCAGGTGCGCCCCCCAGCCCAGGTCCAATGCATCTGTTACCAACGTCAGAGTGGGCTGTGGGGCAGCGAAGGGGATCCCTTCGCATACCTGTTGGCGATCGAGCCACCAGCGTAGCGAGCTGAGCACCTGGTTTGGGATCGTGACTACTTGATCCAATGGGTCTCTGTTGGGGCGATGCGTGTGGGCGAACCACAACTGTAAAGGTCGGAGCCTCAGGCGGGCATGCCTGACCACGTGTGTGCAAGCTGCCATATGTCCCAGAAGCTGCATGCAACACCTTGCCGATGTCGTGGGGAACTTTTGGACCGAACTTACGGCTTTGTGAATTGACATGAACCGTGCCTCTGGTAGGCTCGCTTGCACGGTTACCGAGTCCAGGGTTGCACCTATGAAGTCCAGCCTCTGTGTGGGGACTAACGTGGACTTGGGTACATTGACCCGGAGGCCGAGCCTGTCGAACGTCTGCAAGGCCAGCTTCACGTGAGATTGGACCTCGGCCTCCGACCTGCCCGCGAGTAGCCAATCGTGCAGGTACGGGAACACACGCATCCTTCTCTTTCGAAGGAAGGCTGCCACCACGGACATGCATTTCGTGAACACTCGTGGTGCTGACGCCAGGCCGAAGGGCAGGACCGTAAATTGGAAGTGGCGCTGGTCGACCATGAAGCGCAGGAATCGCCTGTGGGCTGGATTGATTGCAATGTGAAAATAGGCATCTTTCATATCGTGGGCAGCATAACAATCCCCCGGATCCAGGGATGGGATAATAGTTCCCAGGGAGACCATACGGAAACGAACTTTGATCAGAAACTTGTTTAGCTCGCGCAGGTCCAAAATAGGACAGAGGCCTCCTTTTGCCTTGGGGATCAGGAAGTATCTGGAGTAGAATCCTTTTCCCCTTAGGTCTGTTGGGACCTCTTCCACTGCTCCAGCAGCGAGAAGGGTCTGCACCTCCTGCGTGAGAAGTTGCTCGTGAGAAGGGTCCCTGAAGAGGGACGGGGAAGGGGGATGGCAGGGAGGGGGCGAGGAAAAATGAAGGGTATAGCCCGCCTTCACTGTGCGCAGGACCCATCGGTCCGATGTTATGCGCGACCATGCCCGGTAGAAATGGGACAGGCGGTCTTTGAAAAACAGAGGAGGATCCGGTATGGGATATGGTACACTGTCCTCGGGCGTAGCTTCAAAAGCCTGGTTTGTTCCCTGGCTGCGGCTTGCCCTGGCCGTGACTCTGGCCCTGGTTAGGCGTATTGTTACGTCTCCGCCTGTTATCCCTGCCTCGACGGCGATACGGTTCGTGTCGGGGGCGAGGGTGATATTGCCTTTGCGGTGGCTGGGGTTTAAAGGGCTTACACTGCGTTACTGGAGTGTGCATACCCAACGACTTAAGAGTCGCTCGTGAGTCTTTAAGGCTATGTAGCCTGGCGTCCGTCTGGTCGGAAAACAAGCCCGAACCTTCAAACGAGAGGTCCTGCAGCGTGGTCTGTACCTCTGGCGGGAGACCTGAAGCTTGTAACCACGCCGAACGCCTCATCACGACTCCCGACGCAATTGTTCTAGCCGCCGCGTCGGCTGAGTCTAGTGCGGCCTGCAATGAGGTCTTGGCCACTGCCATTCCCTCATCCACCAGGGCCGTGAACTCCTGATGCGTGTCAGGGGGGAGGGAGGCCTTAAACTTGGCAACTGATGCCCATGAGTTAAAATTGTGCCTGTTTAGAATCGCCTGCTGATTGGCGATCCGCAGTTGAAGGCCCCCAGATGAATAGACTTTCCTCCCGAATAAGTCCAATCTCTTAGCTTCCTTGCCCTTGGGGCAGGAGCTTGCTGGCCATGCCGCTCTTTTTCGTTGACCGCCGAGACCACCAGCGAACAGGGGGACGGGTGTAGAAAGAGGAAGTCAAACCCTCTAGATGGGGTGAAGTATTTCCTCTCTACGCCTTTTGCCGTTGGCGCACTAGAGGCCGGTGTTTGCCACACCGTCTTATAGTTGGACTGTACCGTCCGTATAATCGGGAGAGCGACTCTGGAGGGGCCCTCTGGGCTCAGGATATCGACCATGGGGTCGTCCTGCTCTACAGTCTCCTCTGCTTGCAAGCCCAGATTGAGGGCTACCCGGCGAAGCAGGTCTTGGTGTGCCCGATGGTCGATCGGGGGAGGGCCGGACACTAGTGTGCCCGCTACCGCCTCGTCTGGCGAGGAGGAAGAGGTCGGGGCCTTCTGCCCATCCTCATTGTCCAGCAATCCGGCATCAGCCAGTTGTTCCTCTGCGGCCTGACCCGCAGTGTGGGATTGGGACGGCACCGTACTCGGTGCCGAGTCCACTCCTTCCCGCTCCGGCGGTCTAGAGACCGTTGCCTCCCTATACGATGGCGGGCGGTGCCGCGGGGAGCGGGATCGGTGCCCGGATGGCCCGGATCTCGAGGCCCTCGATGGGGGTCCATGCTGGTGGTAGGCCCACGGTGTCCAGAATGGCCATTGGCTCGGTTGGTCCCATTGGGACTGACCGTAGTCTCTGCTGCCCCGTGACCTATGGGCATACCCGCCGTATCGGTCTGAGTCAGTCCCCGAGACCACGGACGGTGACCTGGAAGGCCACGGTGGAGCTGTAGGATGGTGCCGGTCCGGTTTTGGGGAGTAGCGCCTCCGCGACCAGGACCTGGAATAGCGCCTCGCCGACCTGGAACGGTACCGGTGGTCGCGGGACCGGGAACGGCTACGACTGGTCGGCCTTGGATGACGAACCGCCGACGCTTCGCGGTGCCGACTCGTGCTTGGTTGCTGAGTCGGTGCCGACCGCTTGATGAAGCCCGACTGCTGCGGTGCTTCCTGCGCCGAGGGCAACCGGGAGTCCACCGAGGCGGAGCTCGACCGGGACCGGTTCCTGGAGCGGTGCCGAGACGGCGACCGTGATGGGCGCAACATCGCCGGCTTGCCTCTACGCGGCAGCATCGGCGGAGCGCCCTCAGCGCGTGCCGGGGCCTCGACGGACAACGCGATGAGGTCCTTAGCTGCCTCAAACGTGTCCGGAGTGGAGGGCTGTTCCACGAGCTCCTCTAGCCCTTCATCCTCACTTGACGCGCCCATCCCGGGGCTCGACGGGCCTTTCGGCGCCGGAGCCACTACCGGGGTCCGTGTTGGGGCCGTATCGGCCTTAGGGGCACTCGAGGGCTTTATCGGTGCCGGCCTCTTGTGCGGGGAGTGTCCTCGGGCCTTAGACTGGCCCTTCGCTTTCGCCGGCGAAGACGATCGGCGTCGTGCATTTCCCCGCTGGGTCGGTGCCGCGGGCTTCGGGTGACCCGCCGGTGCCGGTTCCCGCACCGATGCCGGGGCGCTCCGCACGGAGGCAGACGGTGCCGTCGAAGTGGAGGGCTGTAACGCCGTCTCCATGAGCAGCTGCTTAAGGCGAAAGTCCCTCTCTTTTTTAGTTCTGGGCTTAAAGGCCTTGCAGATCTTGCAGCGCTCTTTCTGATGAGCTTCCCCCAGGCAACGGAGACACGAGGCGTGGGGATCGCTCAATGGCATAGGCCTACGGCACGTGGCACAAGCCTTGAAGCCTTGGGCGTGTGGCATACCCCGCCGCCCAGGGCCGGTGCCGGGGCTGAACAAACAACCACGGCAGGAACTTTAAGTACTCTAATGAGCTGTTAACTACTGGCTCAACACTATAACTAACTGATAACTGCTAAGTAACACTAATGACTATTGCTAAGGGACACTCTCAGACGAGAGACAGAGTTGTTCCAACGCCGCCATGGACGGTAAGAAGGAACTGGAGGGGTCGGGTTGGCAGGGATATATATACCCTGGAGCGAGGCGCCGCTCTGGCGGGAAGGAGGGGGCCCTGCCGGCCCGACGGGAGCCGCTAAGGGAAAAAGTTTCCGACGTCCGTGCACGCGGCGCGCGTACACCTAATGTGTAATGGACGTGAACAATCACTCGAAGAAGAATCTATGAATCTAGTCTCTCCTCTTATTAAGGTTGCCCAACACTTCCCATTAGACGACCCTGATTTTAGTTGCTTATAACTTTGCCAAACTTTAACTGTTTGGGATGAAACTTTCCATCCTTGTAGCAGGTCTATCCTGTTCTCTCATTTAACCCCCACCCCCACCCCAAAACCCAGGGAATTACACATACAAAACTATGTTAAAAGAACATTTTGTTAAGGTTACGAAGGCAAGCACTCAAAAGTTAAGAGCTGCAAGAATTAAGGTTGCCTGTGCAACCTTAATTAGTCTCCCCTGTGCTTATACATCAAGATACAATCTTTAATTCCACAATCACGTACAATTTTTTCTAGTCTTCTGCCTGTGCACAGGAAGGACCTGCTCTGAGGATCTATCATGGCTGTGAAGCAAAGGAAGCTGTTGTCTGTAGGACCCCTGCTTTATTTGCTGGGTGTTGTGAAGATAAATTAATGTCATGTGTGAAGCACTCCGATATTATAGTGATGAGCACTGCAGAAAAGCCCCAGAACACATTAATGATTCTATCTTCAAAGCAGCAGTTTAATAATGTACAGTAAATAAGACATGGACCACACATTGAATGGGGAGGATAAAACAATATTGAACAGCTACTCATTAAGTGAGCACCATCCATTCTATGTACTCAATGAGGCAGGAGTTCTGTGGAAAAAATGGTATGTGATCATGTAATTAAAGACTGTATCACAATGCATATGCACAAGGGGTCAAATTAAGGTTGCACAGATTGCATTTTGAGTGCTTGACTTTGCTGTAATAATCTTTTTAACAGAGAGAGAGAGAGAGAGAGAGAGAGAGAGAGAGAGAGAGAGAGAGAGAGCAGTATAGCTTATATCCCTTTCCATATGGGAATAGCTCTGTGGTATAAAGCCCACAGATATGGTATACTTTATGCCAGTAGAGCGATTCATAACTATTTATACAGCTTCTTTATAACTGCATCCACACTAAGGAGGCTTGTGCCACTTGAACTATACCAGTACAGTTAAAGTGTTACAACTTTCAAGTTTACACAAGGTGTGTCTGTACAGTACCTAGCATAATGGGGTTTTGGTCCATGATGAAGGCTCCTAATGAATGACAATATTTTAAAAAGTGTACTGCAAAGAGAAAGGAGATACTGTTAACCAGATCTTCTGTTTCAGCAGAGCAGAGGAGAAATAAAAGCACAACGAAAGAGAACATGTACCTTGATAGTTTTCACCAGGTTGGCAGTGCTGTTTGCGACCTCCTTAGCAGATTGCACAAAATGTCTCTTGGCAACGGGGTTGGCTGTCTTTGATGAAGCGATGCGACAAGCGTTACACAAAGCAGAAGTATGCTTGGCCACTATTGTGGCAGCTGATAAAACCTGAAAAAACAAATGGCACAAACAAGGTGAAGAACCAGGCAAAAGAACGAGGTAGTAATGACATTCTAATTCCGAACAAACAGTGATTCAAACCCTTTCTATGTTCACAAACTGAGTATTTCCCCTCACCAACCAACAATATAAAGCAAACAGATGGCTCCTAATAAAACTCAGAAAAGGTCTCATTACAATCCTCTGGAAAGAGTTACCTGTGATGGGCTACTCGCTGGATCCACCAGATTCTGACATGCCATCTGGATTGCCTGATTGGCCCTGGCAAACTGGATAGGATCGACAAGCCCCTGGTGACCAGCCTGACTGTTGGGATCTGAGATGCCAACCAGGTAAGCGGCCTAGAAAGGGAGCAAGAAATAAAAAGCAAATGCAAAGATTACGCTAAACCCATTCCAGCTGTTTAATGAGCTAGCCAAATGTTTATTGACCAGGGTGGTCAGGCTGTAGTTAGAAGTCATTTAGCAAAGCTGCTATTAATAAATGCCTAGCAACAAGTCTGTAGGAGGATATAAAAGCTGGTGTCTCTGTAATATGATTTGTGAAATCTCATTAGCCTAAACAAAACTGCTCAGCAAAATCCAAAGGGTAAAGATATTCATTATCCAATAAGCATTGAAGGAGAACGGATTTATCCCTAGGGTAGACAGGTAAGAACTCTGATGCCGACTGTTCAAGGTAACTTTCATCCACCCAGAGCAGCCAGATTTTGAGGGGCCCAGTATTTTGGTCAAGTATGACTAGAAAACTAAAGACTACAGTTGCCCACACATCACCTTTTCACACCTTGAAGAAAAAACTATCCTCTTCAGTGTACAACAAAGTGTAAAGTTACACGTTTTAGTCACGACACAAAAAAGATGCTTTGTTTCTAGAGCTGACCGTAGGGCCCATGAAACCTGCAGCTGCAGGCCACACTGCAGGTAAGGACACATAATGGTCAGTGCTAATCTCAGTTTTTATTTAAACAATGATTCTACCCTTCTCACCACAGAGATCAGGATTTATTTATATAGTCAAAGCTATGTTTGGAGGTTTCTTTCTGATTTCCCTTACAGATAGTAAAATATTCACAGGCCATCCCCTCCCCCAACAAAGCAACCCAGGACTAACTGTGGGGCCCAGGAAGCCCACAGTTACAGATTAATTGCATTTTTTGGGCGGAAGGGGGGACGGTAGAGCATTTTGCAGCTGTATGATCCCTCATAGTTGGCTCCTCCACTGAGAAGGCAATATAGTTTTTGGTCACTAGGGGGAGCAGCTCAATAACTTGCTAGTTTGAAGTATGCAATTTTGGCAGACCAATCCAACAACATTAATACCACCTCTGAATGTTGCAATATTTTAAGCTTCTTAGATACTGAGAAAATATCCAGAGAGTTGTAATGGGTCTAAAACATACATTTACCATAATCTCTTTTCCTGTGCTAAAAGGGAATGAGATTATGTATAGTTTGAAGACATTATTTGAAATTACTTCCAGAACACTTTTTCTGTGATTAATTTAAGGCATAAAGCTAAAATTACCCAGCTTCAAAATAACTCAGGCTTGTCTGTGCTTCCTTCTACTAAATTAGTTCTCAGGGGGCAAGATCTTGGGGACTATGCATAGAACTGGGAGGTACAAACACACATTCATGACATGGCTCTGACACTTACTTCCTCTATAACCTTGGGAAACTCATTTAACCCCCTGCCTCATTCTCCCTCCATACAAAACAGGCATAATATTGCTTCCCTCACCTCACAAATGTACTGTGATGCCGTATTAGCTAATGTCTGTCCAACTCTTCCAAGATGAAAAACACCGAACAATGCAAATATTCCGATTCTTTGGCCAACAGGAATGAAAGCTCAAATATTCTCTCTCTCTCTCACACACACACACGATATAGAAATACAGAAACAGATTCATATTTGTTTTACAGGCTTCATAAACAAGTGGTTACCTGGGCTGCAGCCTCTGTGAGACCACAAAGTGCCTTAGAAGCAACTCCAACACATTCTCCAAAGACCAGCAGACCCCCAGTCTTGGCATTCTGGGAAATGCCTGCCATTGACTCTCCAAGGACCTTAACAATTGAAAATAGGGTAAATTATTCCCCCTATATACTTCACTCTACATGGCAGTGTTTTCCAAGCTTTCCTGGACTGCACACAGAAGCAGAGGCAACTACTCAGCACAGCCTCTTTGTCTGACCCAAAACACTTGCTGAAACTTAGTGGAAAAAGTACTTGCAGCTTGGCATATAGGAAACATCCCAATATCGGAATGCCTGTAAAATTTTAGTGTTTGTCTCACTGAAGCCTATCTTATTTGGGTTTTTTTAGCTTGCAATGCCTTTGGTATAGCAGCAAAGCAAACTAATTCCATGCTCCAGTGCATTAGGCAGTCTCCTTTTCTTTTAGATTATGAAGACTTTGGGATTATTCCAAGGCATCACATACTGAAAAAGTCAAAATGAAGATGCACTAAAACTTTCAGGGGAGGATTTCCAGAGTATGGTAAGATTTTCACTGTAAAATACTTTTGCGGTGATGTAGTGGTACCTTTTAACACTTACAGAATTGCTGAACCACTATAGAGTAGACACAGTGAAAAACTAATTTCAGTTTGAATCGCAGTTGGAACAAAGGTTTATTCCAATAGACAAAGCTAGTCAATTAACACAAGCTTTTTTTTAGGGGGGGGGAGGGGAGAACGGGAAGGAGGGGGTAAATGAAGCTTTAAAACTAAAAAAGGTAGTTCCCATAGATTATGATTTTTCCAAGTTTAGACACAGGACACAAAATGGCTAAAAACAATCCAGATTTTACAGTACTTGCTGGTATCTTGAAGTATTTGGATTGTTAGTGAGTTAGATCTCAGACAATATCACAAGGCAATCACATGACACTAAATGCTGTCAGCACAATAGGTCTTCAGATGAACAAAAAATCCAAACAGCAGCATAAAGATTGCTCATAAGAGTCCCAAACGGAGTTTTACCAGGGAATTTAATAAGGTTAGAGCACAAGAATTTTTCCAAGAAGCAGACTGAAGCAGACATTTTTTTTCCAGTGTACACCTCTACCCCGATATAATGCTGTCCTTGGGAGCCAAAAAATCTTACCGCGTTATAGGTGAAACCGCATTACATCGAACTTGCTTTGATCTGCCGGAGTGCGCAGCCCCGCTGCCCCGGAGCACAGCTTTACCGCGTTATATCCGAATTCGTGTTATATCAGGTCGCGTTATGTCAGGGTAGAGGTGTATTTTATTAGCCTGCAAACCCCTCCATTGATTAGAAATTGTTTAACACATACACACGGAAGTAGAATAACAGATTTACCTTGGAGTTTTCCATAACACCTTCAATACAATCAAAATACGAGAGATCGCTTACAGGTTCATTGGGGTTATCCAGCATTCCTTTAACTGTCTGAAAGAAAGGAGAGCAGCTTCAGTTACTACAGTAACTATAACACGGATCTGAGCCAGACAAATACACTACCACAGTAATGAAACCAGTGGACATATCTGCACATCCTAGTTTCTTTATCTCCAGGCAAAGAACATGATTCCCAGACACAGCAGTATGTAGATATTTTAGTAGCTATTTGTAAACTTTCCTTTGTGTCACCATATCACAAACCGGCAATCCCTCTTTCAAACTCAGAGACTTCCTGGGAATAAAAAAATTGATTCAAGAAGCTGCCACTTCTTGTTACCTGCTGCTCAGAGACACAGACAGACACCTGGCTAAATGTAAGTGCACCATCTGCTTGCATTTTTCCCCCCTGCCAACAGAACCTCCCAGCACCGTTCCCTCTGACAAATGCTGTCTGAAAATACTTATGTTACAAGTAGAATTAAGTAAGAGTTGCCCTTCTCCTGGGGTGAACCCAGACCTTGAGAGTACTGCACAGAGTTATCCAAGAGAGAAGCTACTTCATATATTGTAAAGAGGAATCAATATATTTGGATAAAAAAATTCTCACAACATAAAAAAAATCCAACAGGCGAGTCTCCTCTTTTGCTTAAATTTTTTTTTTAAAGCTGATTTTCATGCTTACAGTCAAGAATGGAAGCTGAATAACAGCCCAATGAGCTATTCTTATGGTCTTTCCAACATGAGTGAAATCAGGAAGTATAGGAAGTTAGTAAGGGGCTACAGCTGAAAGATTTGCTGCGTGATTTTTTTTCAGCAAAGGAAATCTTGGAAAGAATTTAAATTTTAGATCTTTATCAGAGCTGAACTTTTAACTCGAAAGCAATTTTTTGAAGTTGAGCCATGCTTTGTCTGTCGTCTTGTAACAGCCTAAAAGTTACGGTCAAGATCATTTCCTTTAAGTGCTTTACTGCCAGTTATCTTACTGTATGAAAAAGGCAATGTTAACAAGAGAGCTCTTCTGCTAACAGTTCTGCTGTTGTTTCCTGCCCCTCTCTTTCTCTATTCCTGAGTACTTCAGTACCCTGCTCCACCCCTCCGTAGCAATTTACTGAGTAGCAGTGAGCAAATCGTGTTCTATCCACATTTTCACTGCTCCAGAGACAGGAGCTGTAAGACTCCCTGGACAGATGACAGGAAGGAGTGAAAAAACGGAACAGCAGATTGACAGTTAAAATGCAACTGCTGCTGCTAAAAACCCTCCGGTCTGTTCCTTATCCTGAAGTGCTAGGAATGACTCGCTACATCCAACTGCCTTGGGAGATGGAAACAAGGTCTCCATACTCCTGGGAAAGCACAAAGTCTGTGCAGCTTTGCTTTATCTGATCCACAGGGCAGGCCCAAGGGTATGTGGACACTCTACTTAAGTCACTGATGAAACACCTGAGTTCTCTAAAGCTGTACTTCCCAGTTATTGTAGGGAGCCCAGAGGAGGCTAGTAGGAGAAATTGGTGAATGAGGTAGGGAAAAAGGCAGGTGATGGGGAAAGACCCTTATAGCTTAACCATAATAGAAGTGAAATGGGTAACACTATTGATGCTGACTTTCCCCAAAGTTAATGGGAACTCCTATAAACTTCTTATAGGTCCACCCAGGTCTGGTTTCAGACCCTGCTGCTGCCTCTGTTTCCTCTTCTACCCAAGTTCATCTGACTTCACACTGCAGGGGTTTTCCCACTAACGGTCTCCTTTTCAAGAGTCTGGTTTATTAACAAAGTTCAAAACACCACAAATCTTCCACCCAGCCTTCCTCAGACAAAACTAGTCATTTCAATTAGTAACTGGCTTCAGCATCCACCTAGCTTTTGCTCTAGCGTCAAGTCTTTCCAGCCCTTTATCAGAGCTTCCCCTTGCTTATAGCTCTCCCGCCAGGCTCACAGTCCTTGGCAGCTCTCCTAGTTGAGGATTCCCTCCCAGCAGGCTTCTGCTCCTTACAGGTCTCTGGACAGATGTCACCTGCTTTTCTCAACTTGGTTCCATGTTATATGGAAGAAGCTACAGGCAGTCAATCCCATTTCTAGTTTGACTTTTATATTAATATGGTCAAGTCTCACAGAAATGGACAATTAACAGTAACGGCCACAGACAGGTATAGCGAGAGAGCAAGCACTGTGCAAGCTTTCATCCGAAGCTCTGCTAATATTTGCTATTTGTGTCCTGGGACTCTGATCAGAGCTTGCCAGTCACATCAACCTGGGTGGTGGCAGCTCTAAGATCTCATTTGTTCACTCAGTGCTTAATCCCCTTCTGCTCTACTATTGCTTTTTCCTCCAGTTAAATCCCATCTCTCTCCACTCCTCCTTCGGGATCAAAGAATCAAGGAAGAGCTGTGTAATCAGCCTATAAGTTTTTCCATTGACTTTCTCCTTGGCCTGTGTTATTAAAAATATCACTCTTCACTGATATTTCCATACACTGGTCATGCAGTAAATCAAGGAGAAAAGTTGACTTTAAGCACAACTGTACTGTACACAGGTGATTTGAAATTTAAAAGCAAAAGAAAAAAGTGTTTTGTTTAGTGGTAAAAATGCCAGGGCAATGTCCTTGGACTATTACTGCTGAGAGTTCTTACCAATGCTCACTGAAACAGTTACTGTTATTAAAAGTGTGACAGCGCCATATCTCCACTCCCACACCTACTATAACACACTTACCATTGGCTGGATTTCAGCTTGAATTCATCATCGTGACATCCTTCTCCCCCCCCCCAACCAAAAGCAAAGCATTTTGATGCTTGTTGCCAACCCAAAATACACAAAATCATTGGATTTGAGATTTCCCATTCACTCTGTTAATATGCCTTTGCTAAATAATATAATTAATAAAGAGAAGAAACAAAGCACAGCACCGTAACATTTCTGATTTAGAGACTCATTCTTTTTGCCCCACTGAACAAGGCATATCCACAGATGAAAACTGAGCGTCTCTCTCCTGGCAGTAGCTCTGAACTGTGGCAAAGTCACACGCTGTAGCTTGAAACAATTTCTATAATAAGTACGCGGTAACAAACTGAGAGCCAAATGTGACTACACTGTGTTGTACTCACTTTCATTAGGGCCAAATTTGGTTTTGAGTCTCAGTATCATCCCACTCATACCTCATTTCCTTACAAGATCCTAAACCATTTGGCTTTAGGGATCACGACCTCTGGAATACAATCATTTAAGAAGCCCTTGCCTCTAACAGAACTGGTGGCATCTAAGGTACCTAACTAATTTATTTGTTCCTTTTGGCCTGAAGAAGGAATGATGGAAAAATACAGGCATAAAGTACCCTAAAAGACTCAACACAGTAAGGCAGTAATCAGCATTACAAACACAGCAAGAAAGCCGCATCACAGTGCTGATCACATCAGCTCTGCACAAGGAAAGCCAATGTCATGCTGAGGGAAGTCTTAAAGTACGAAGAGAAAACACTTTCCACCTCCCATGGCCTTTTCATTTTTTGTCTTGAATCACTACAAAAATAGCGTGTGCATGTGTAGGGACAATGTAGTATGCAGTGTAGTTTCCGCCTTGTCGGTACCAGGATATTAGAGAGACCAGGTGGGTGAAGTAATATCTTTTTTTGGACTGTGCTGACTAAGTTAATAAGGCTAACTGACAACTCTCCTAGACCACCTACTATAAAGAACTCAAAGATTCCCCCCCCCCCCCGCCCCCACTGCAAACCACAACTTACCTAGGAACTTAAAGACATCATCAAATCCTTCCCCAAACAACTTCAAGAGAAACTCTACAAACTCATCCCCCCCAAACCCACCCAGGGACCTTCCACATGTGTCCCAAGATACACAAACAAGAAAACCCGGCAGTCCCATCCTATCTGCCCTATCCTTACTGAAGGAATATTGGGATTCACAGAAACCATCCTCAAACCACTCACCACAGCTTCCTTCCGGACACAACTGACTTCCTCCACAAACTCCGCTATATTAACATCCTCCCTCAGAACTACACACACAGTGTCACCCTAACTACACTGACATAAGCCCTACGCCTCTTGTGTGGGTGGAGTTATTTTGTCGGTGTACTAGGGCACTTACATCGGTGGAAGCAAGGCTGTAGTGTGGACACTGACGTAGTTAGGTTGACGTAAGCCGCCTAAGTAACTTAAGCTACGCTAAATTGGTGATAAGACACTATTGCCTAGCATTTTGGAGCAGGTGCTGATTGGTTTGATATTAACGTAGGCACTTGGCCTTTCAACAAGAGCCAACTAGCTATCTACTACACAGTCAATTTACAGAGCTATTGTCACAACACTCATGAGGCAGAACACAATAGAGTGTGTGTACTAGATCACATAGTGTTGAAAGACATTCAGCTAGACTGAGATAAAGAAAACATGAGGAATTAGAAGTCTAGAGGAATATAAAAATCATGGAGTAATTCATGATCAACTTTTCTTAGATAGATGTGACTTTCAGAATCATGAATTTCCAATTACACAGAGCCACATCAGAAAAGCTAAGATGTCACAGCTTCCTTCAGTGCACCATTAACCATCTTAGTGAAAGATTTCTTAGTGTAAACCCTTCTCCCTGTGTCCTCTGAAAGTGACTCTTGTGTGTGCACCCTCAAACTTACTGCAGTGGTGACTGGTATCTTTATAGTCCCATATACAACTGCTCTGTCAGTGGGGTAAAATGTAAACTCCCTTTGGCCAACTCAGTAGAAGTTGTGCTAAGTTTGTCTCCATTAGAAAGCTCTTTGCATATTTCATATACAACTAGAGGGAAAAAAATTCTGCCACAGATATCAAGTGGAGAGACAATGACACAGCAGCTCTTCAGACAGGGAAAAGAAAATGTAAAGCCCGACTGACATCTTCACCACAGGAAGGTTCACCCCATGAGACCACAAGCTTGAGAATACCTCCAGTTCTCTGAGGGCATTGTCACATTCCTTCTGCCCTGGCGCCTGTTGGGTACACAGAGTGATGAGCTGGTTAATACTCTCCGTCACGGCTCTGAGGAGGGGGGGGGAAAAAAAAGACATTTTGAAAACTGACCAACTTCCATTATTTCCAATTTTGTCTTATTCATCTGTACACTATGAAAAGCAGTTTCAAGCCCAAATGTTCTTCCACTTCTCTCACTGCTGGTGCTTGTGGAGTAAGTGAACTATACCGTATTTGGTGGAGAGAACATAATATTTACCCCTGCTGAGAAAAATATAGCGAAAGAGGCGCCAAGTGAAATTGATCGACAGCAATCCTCACCTCAAACATAAGCCCTCTGTCCGAATCATTTGTCACCTAGCACATAAGCAACAGGTGGGATCTTCCTGTCATGATGGCAAGTTTCTAGGACATCTGCAGTTTTGGTTCATAAAGGGAATTTGATGCATAATAAATGTAAATTATTTGACAGTTTATTTTATTCTGGACCTAATGTTATGGTGCAATTTCAAAATTAAGCCTGGCCACACAACCACTATGATTGGAAACGTCAGAATACAGCAGCATCTAAAACCCACTTCCTAGCAAGCCAGGCTGTAGCACTTTTGTGTTCAGGGTACAACAAAAATTATTAAAAAAACAAACACAAAACAACAACCCAACATCCCTCCCCTAAAAAACCCCCAGAACTTTAGCAACTGTGTTGCCCAGAAACCCCCTGGGGAAGTCTATGGCATGGGCCCTCAACCTGACTACCACTCTGTATAACCAAATGTGGATGGAACTAAATTTTTCAACAATTTCAAATACCACACAAGCCCTGGTTTAGACAGAGTGTACTTTAGAGGATGTTGTGTTTGGTTGCTTGTTGATCAGACTCTCAGCATTATAGACCCTAATAAAAATGTGTGTTTTGAAAACCATCTTTTTTATTAAAGATCAAAAATGCTGCTAACAATACCCGATCACGCAGACGACATCAGATGCAATTAAAAGTATTTTAAATCATATGAACCTATCCTACATCTCACTGGTAAACACTGCCTTGTGCCTTCAAAGTTAATTCTCTGTGGAATATGAAAATTCAACTGAAAAGATGCTGCAGATACAGGGGTAGGGAGAGTGGGAGGGTCTAAGACACAAGCAGAATGAAAAATACGATATCAGCAAATGCCATGGTTTGTTCCATGATTTTTTTTTTCAATTTGAATATTCATTTAACATAGTTTTTGTGTGTGAGACATACAAATATGTATGTGTGTCTCCATTGCTTTCTTCTGGCACTCAGACATGTCATGATACATGTGCAAAACTAACAAAACTGTACCCACCATTGGAAACTATAGAGGAAAACTAGCATAGATGGACTAAAGAATGGCTTTGTGAATATCAGAGAGAGAGATGTTAGTACGATTGTAAGCTAAGGAATTTTATGTTTTAGAGCTATCCCGAGTCTGACAGTCGCATGTATTTTCCATGTTTCTAGTTTTGTTTTGTCCTGTGTTTGAGACTCTGTATAGAAACTAGTGAATGTGTCATCAGCCCTTGAACAGATTTCACAACATGGCCCACACCATTCAGAGGAGCAACCCTTTGTTTTGTACAGTAGCCATACACAGCAAAGATTTCCACAATATTGGTGATGCTTAACACTTATGCTGAAAAATACAATGGCTGCCATTTGACCATCTGCTACAACACAAGTGACATATGTGTAGGAAGTTTTCTTAAATGAGGATTTCTTAAATTCAGTGCTCAGAGATGGGTAGCAGTAACTCAATTTAATACTCTGGACCACATTGTCATAGACAGTGTGACACGTACAATGCTACACTCTTAGCCAAAATTGTACAACAGCCCAGTGGAAACTGCAGTAATTGCTTAAATGGATAATGAGAGGAAAACTAATTGTTTTAAAGCAGCTTAGCAATTTTGATCCAAAGAGGAGATCCTGCACCACCTTATGAGCCAGGTTTCCCTGAGCCACCCGCAGTACACAGATCACAAGTTGAGAACCAACGAGTGGCATTGCACCATGAGTAGTGTCAGTCTGGTGAGCAAAGCATAGCAGAAGGTACGTATATTAGCACCACAGAACAGGTCCAATCAGACAATTGGAGTTGCTGATCATTCTCACCCCCTTCTTATTACACACAGGCTGCATGTCAAAAGCAGCAGTCTATGGAACTTGGGCACTGTGCTGAAAGCACCAGCTAATGCATCACATTCATCTTGAGGCTAAGCAATTTTTATCTCATGACCTACAAAAATAGCTCTATTCATTTGTCTATGGACACTTTTCCCCCCAATACATTCTTTACTGGTGTGAATGGAACATGATACTCACAAATGGAGTCCAAGCTTCACCTTGGAAATCACTTTTATTTAATGTCTAGATTTCAAAATGCCAGTTTCTTTCCAATCTCTTAATATTCCCCTTCTGAAGACTAGTTTAATCTCCCCACCCCCCATGTTCAGCAATCCAAAGTGGAAGTAACTTATCCAGGTCTGGAAATTTTTCAAATGACTTCAAAAACCCCCCAAAACCATGAAAATGCTTTAAGAAAGTGAAAGCCAGCCAGCCACACAACTACTACTATTTGTGTTCTCTGATCAAAACATGGATGATAAGGAGAGGGCAGAGATTTCACTTTGAATAGACTACACAGAGTCTATTACAGTCTCGATTTCTGTCATGGATTATGCAGAGTTCCTGTGCAACTTAAATTTGGGGAACCAAACTCCTACATAATGTCATGAAGATAAATGCAGAGATTCCAGTGGCAGTGAAAGGGATTTACATTCCAGATACGTTTTAACAGAGTTCTTCTCATTATGCTGTGAGTTGCAAGAAAGTCACCAACTTCTGCAACATGAAATTACAATGCCAGGTGTTTTCCCGTCCTCTCGATTTCCTTGCAGGCAAAGGTTACATAAGAGTGCTCTCCCCCTGACCACGTAGAGACATCCAGAGTAAGTTAAGTCATCTAAATGTATTGTGTGCACTTCATTTGATAAAAGTGACTTGGGAAAAGAAGATAACATGGTGAGAGCACCGGGCAGTGGTACTGCAGCAGACCGTTAACCAGATTTTTGGGCAGCTCTGACAGCAGGCTTGCATAAGGTCTTCACATTCCATCTCCTTTATTGGGGAGTAGGAGTGCACTTTTAAGAGATGGGATCAGCAGCAACCCCCAAAGGAGGTGAAAACTCCAAAAATAAAAAACGGGTTCCTAGACAAAAAATAAAAGTGAAATCTCTCCCCGCACCCACATATGCAAGGACATTGCTTAGTACGAGTTTTCTTTGAAAGCCATGCCAGCAGCAGGCATATAGCAACATCCTCAGCATCTGCATGTGTGAGAGCAGGGAAGGAGGTAGATGGATGGACAAAGAACAAGCATTAGAAATAGTCTTCTTAAAAAAAACCAGACTGGATCTTCATCTGCCGTAAGTCAGCGTGGCTCTGACTTCAATAGAGCTATACTGACTTACACCAATCCAGTGTAAGCAAGCTTCCTCTGATTTCAGTTTCACTTAATAAGCTGAAACATGGAACATCCTATATGGTTAACCAAGAGTACCAGAAGAATAAGCTAACAAATAATACAGATTGCAAAGGAAAACAGTTAAACACTCTCTTAGGAAAACGAAATCAGGTGATATGCCTGTACCTTGCAGCTGCAGCTAGGAGGTTCTTAGCATTAGGAGCTCCAGGGTCAACTGAGAGAGACTTGGCAGCCAACAGTAGCTTGCTGGAGGCCATAGAGATGTTCTTGAGGTTCCCTATTACTTGAATCTGGTCCTCTTTAGTCTGGAAAACCACAGCAGCATAACATTTCGTACACAGTTTGCATTAGCTAGAGAGACAGCTAAAACTTTAAGCACTGCATTTTGGAATTCAATTGAATTATCCATCTAAAACCAATGACATGCATGGGATGACATTCCAGATAGGGCCACTGAGCATCGCCTCTGCTTGCCCAGATAGGTGCCTCTAGCTCCTTTCATATAGCAGAAAAAGAAACCCATATACAAGGAGCTTGATTTCCAACAGTAAGAGCATTCACAGAGAAGTGGAAGGAAATTTAACTACTTGCTGAACAATGCTTTTGTTGTCAACTCTCTTGTATGTCTCTGCCTGGCACATTGACCCACACTGACCCACACTGTTCGGCCAACGGGTACCAACTATATTCTAGCACCTTCTGTGTTATTTACAAGCACTCTTACTTACACCTTTACTGGATTAATGGCTTAAGCAAACAGAAATTCTGCAAAGAGACCTTCAAAAACATTTAATTGTAGGGGTGCTCTATATGAAGAAGTAATAGTTTCTGGAAAACTAAATCTACCATGTAGCTTTATTTGATAAATAATTTGAATTTGACATCACATGACATTACTTTCAGGGAATGACCAAGAAATAACTTTATACACGTGAAGTTAGAAAATAGTATTGCAGAATTACAGTATGTGACAAACAGCAGTGGTTAGATTTTTTTGTCAACGATTTATGCAATAAAATTAGCCTTTCTATGTTAGAAATATTTGCAAACAAGTTGTATTTTACTTAGTTGATGTGATCCGGGTTTTAGTCTATATATGTGAACTGCTTTCTGTATTTACTGTATTTGCCCCACATGACAGGTCACGCAAGTCATATGATACTGTTTCTGTTCTGATTGAATGACTAGAAAGCATCCTTTTTTGTTCATACATTAGATGAAAACAATCAGTTATTCATGGATATTGTGTGATCGAGACAAATCTTTCAAAAGAGCCACAAGATCATTGCTGGTAGAAAATCTCTTGCAAATAGGCATTTGCACTAAAATTTACATTTTTAATGTCAGTGAACAGCCTTGTGACTAAAGGCCTCCCACTCTAGTGTTTGTGAGTAAGTGATTAAGCGCTGACCAGCACCAGCACAGCACAGCACAAATTGATGGATTTTGTTTGCAAGAATATTCAGGGTTGCTTTTTGCTATAATAGCCAAGCTCTAGCCACAAAACATTAGGTTTAAGGGACACTAAATATAGTGATGTTGAAGAACACTGATTTGTAGCGTGGAGCCTGCAATTCAACCAGTTAGCTGCAGAATAGGTAAAAACCAAGGTGGTAGCAGGGCAAGTTGACTCATTCTACACCCCACTAAATTTATTAAAGTCACACTTAGGGGATTGTGCTGACCTAGTGTTCCTTAAACTACATTTCTGGACTGGAGGAACAGGGGTGAAATAATTCCTTTGTTTCCATGTCCATTCAGTCCCTGGGCTTCCACCTTGCAAAACTACACAATGCTGTCAGACACGTTGCACTTTACCAACCTTCTCTACAGGAAAAAGAAGAACAGGAGTACTTGTGGCACCTTAGAGACTAACAAATTTATTAGAGCATAAGCTTTCGTGGACTACAGCCCACTTCTTCGGATGCATATAGAATGGAACATATATTGAGGAGATATATATACACACATACAGAGAGCATAAACAGGTGGGAGTTGTCTTACCAACTCTGAGAGGCCAATTAATTAAGAGAAAAAAAACTTTTGAAGTGATAATCAAGATAGCCCAGTACAGACAGTTTGATAAGAAGTGTGAGCATACTTACAAGGGGAGATAGAATCAATGTTTGTAATGGCTCAGCCATTCCCAGTCCTTATTCAAACCGGAGTTGATTGTGTCTAGTTTGCATATCAATTCTAGCTCAGCAGTCTCTCGTTGGAGTCTGTTTTTGAAGTTTTTCTGTTGTAATATAGCCACCCGCAGGTCTGTCACTGAATGACCAGACAGGTTAAAGTGTTCTCCCACTGGTTTTTGAGTATTTTGATTCCTGATGTCAGATTTGTGTCCATTAATTCTTTTGCATAGAGGCTGTCCGGTTTGGCCAATGTACATGGCAGAGGGGCATTGCTGGCACATGATGGCATATATCACATTGGTAGATGTGCAGGTGAACGAGCCCCTGATGGTATGGCTGATGTGATTAGGTCCTATGATGATGTCACTTGAATAGATATGTGGACAGATTTGGCATCGGGGTTTGTTCAAAAACAGACTCCAACGAGAGACTGCTGAGCTAGAATTGATATGCCACAAGTACTCCTGTTCTTCTTTTTGCGGATACAGACTAACACGGCTGCTACTCTGAAACCTTCTCTACAGGTTGACTCCAGTCTTCGACAGATCCGTGGATGTGATGTAAAGTGTCTGCTCTGGTGTCACATTGAACAGGAGATGCCAAGTTCAGTTTATAGGGGTTTTACTGTGTGCTGAGTCCTCTTCGTACTCTGATTCTTTGGGGCATTGGGCATTCAAGCTCTAGAGCTGCTTAAGTTTAACTAACAAACTCCAATTACAATCCAATTGCACCAAAATAGAAAGTGGTCCTTTACAAAGCTTCTAACCACTGGAAAAGGCAATGGATTACACTATCTTCAGCTATACAGCTCACAAATCAATTACCACAAGGTTCACACTACATGGAAGAGCATGAAATCTTAGTTTCAACAAGCACCAGGAACAGATATATCCATCTATCTTGCACAATATGCAAACCCCACCATGCTCTTGTCACTTCTGAATGGTAGATCTGACTCTCCGGTAACATCCACTGCATCCATATAGGTTTAGACTAGCACAGTTTAACATCCCTACATGCTCAGTGTAATACAGCTATCGACTACAGTCACCAAAACTCACTTGTGCTTGACCAGCCATTTCAATACCAGCATCAAGGAACTCATCGAAGTCATCACTGAACTTGCCAGAGGCTGCAGCCAACTCTCCGCTTTGGCCCCGGGTAGCATGAACCACTTCCCCCGCCGACTGGTTCAGGTCAGCTGCAGCCTGGTTCAGTTCACTTTGGGCTTCTTGGAAAGATTTAGAACTTGGAGGCAGCTTCAAGAGAAGACAACGTGTGTCTTAGTGACCGCAGAGACCAACCATTCAGACTAGCCCTTAATTACGCAGTTCAACACAATTCAAAACATTAAAGCAATGGCAGTGTGATCTTTGAACTTGACAATACTCTGCATAGATTCCATGGCCAAAAGGGACCACTGTGATAGTCTAGTTTGACATCCAGTACCTGGATTGTTAGGATTTCTTTTATTTCAGAGATGACCCGAACCATAATCCTGTGTAACAACCATTCTGCTGGCTGGGCAGACTGTAGGTACTAAACTCTAAATGTCTTGCTCCAAAGTGCAGGACTCTGCCAGTCGAGCTCAGAGCCGGCAGTCCATTAGCCAGGAGGAATAGCAGCCATCTTCAGGCTCAGTCACAGAAGGGAACAGACCCCCTCGGTCAGTGTTACTCAGGTCCCAGCAGCCCCTAAAACTTCAGGATTGTTCAATATATAGAACCAGTTCTGATTTTTGGGGCTCAAATCCATTTCTGCTTTAGATATTGGCAAGTTAGGGTCAAGTAATTGATCCCCATCTCAGAGGAGACATGGAAATACTCTGATTTGTCCTTTCATTCTAAAATACTGGCAGCTGTAAACTAGTGTGATGGGGCAAGGCCAGATGGCTACAGTAAAGTAGTGAGGAACAGGTATGTTAGCCCCAGGCTAAACAAATCCCTGGTACCATGGTAACCAAATGGCAGTCGCTCCAGATTAATGAAGACACCTGGGGCCAATTAAGATCCTTCTAGAAGGCAGTGGAGATAGCTAGGTTGATTGGGATACCTGAAGCCAATCAAGGACTGCCTGGAACTAGTTAAAAGCCTCCCAGTTAGTCAGTGAGGTGCGGGTATCAGGAGCTATAGGAGGGAGCTGTGCTGCGGGAGGAACAAAGCAGCATAAATCTATATCAGGTGCAAGGAAGGAGGCCCTGAGGTAATTGTGAAGAAGATATTGAGTGGGGGCTGCTGTGGGGAAGTGGCCCAGGGAATTGTACACGTCCTATTTCCAAAAAGTCAGCTTCCATAGCTGCTAATTTTAGGGTCCCTGGGCTGGAGCCTGGAGTAGAAGGTGGGCCCAGGCTCCCCCCTCCCCTCCCTGATTAATCACTGATACTGGGAGACAACAGAGACTGTGCGAGGGAGGGTTGCTTCTCCTCACCTCCCTTGCTGGCTTATGATGAAATTGGCTCAGTGAGCTGTGACCCTTGCCTCTAGAGAGAGAAGGGCTATGTGGAGGGTCTCAGTGAGCTTCTGAGGCTAGCAAAATCCGTCAGGAAACACAGGACCCACGGAGTCAAGGACAGAACTTTGTCACACTAGGCACAAACTTTGGAGGCTCTGGTATTCCAAGGCATTATCCACTCCCCAAAATAAGCTTCACAGAACAGATTTACAGTAACTGAACTGAAAATGAGCTCTGTGTAAGCTCAGAAGCTTCTCTTTCACCAACAGAAGTTGGGCCAATAAAAGATATTACCTCTCCCACATTGTCTCTGTAATATCCTGGGACCAACACAGCTACAACACTGAAAATTACAGTAGCTGTGTTAATATTAATTGGCTCCTAATTGTGTTTGAGGCCTGAATTGACTATTGCATTCATGGAAGTACTTGACTGATTGTACTTGAATGTACAATCCTCCATTCATCTGTGGAACAGGTGGAACTAGTAATGGAAGAGTAAACTTGACCAAACGACAGAACACCCATATGCCTCAGGCAAGTTACCAGTTTGCCAGCTATTAGTGACATTCAGGGTGGGAAATAGGGACATGACTTGTAATTTCATTTAAACAGATTCACCACAGATTTTTAGAAGGGATGCAACAGAAAAATAGTGACATTTTGATACAAAGCATCAGAAGGGAATATCCCCAGGTGGCAGGGATCATGGTTCTTATACTGACTCAAAAGGATCACTTCTAGGAAGAAAACAGATTGTATGTTTTAAGTGTCCGCATCCATTCAATCATTGGTCCCTCTGCCGAGACTACAACAAAGGAGCGAATGTTAACCTAGGCAGGGTTAGCAATCTTTACAAGTCACAAACATGGAGACTTCCCAAAATCAACAGAAAAGCAGTTCAGGATAAAAAATGGCTACTATACAAGACTGACTTGTAATCTAGAGTATATCGGCTATTCAAGAATTTAAATTGTGAGAAACCCAGGCCAGATTTTTACTTCTGAAACACCATTTAACATCAAAGATTTCTCACCGAATCAACAAGCAGTTTCTTGCTGGATTCTCCAATGCTCTTCAAGGCCACATCAACATCCTTTTGTCCAGGCAGACAATTCACACAGTTATTTAATGAGTGAGACACAGCTTTGGCCACCTGGAAATATACATACAGGCACAGGCAAAACAAATGAGAAATTCCAATGAGGAATAAGGTCCTATACCACAATAAAATCTAGCTAAAGGGCAGTGTGTTTTGGAATGTCTAAATCCTAATCCTGGCTTAACAATGACTCCTCCTCTGAGGCTGGTCACTTAACCACTCTCCCTCAGTTTTCCCATCTACAGGGGAAACTAGCCAACGAACCGGGTGTTAGTTACAGAAAAGCTTTAAGTATTATTGTTCACACAAGCCTGCAACAAGGCTGCCTGGGGGGAAAGGAGCAAATGGGGCGGTTTGCCCTGGGCCCCCTGTTTTAGAGTGCCCCAAACCAAATGGCGTTGCAACCTGGTGTGCAGGGTCGCAGTGCCCCTCAGGTTTGGCCTGGGAGACACTGAAATCTCACATACTGAGTTGCAACACCACTCACTGAAATCCTCCCCCTTCCCCCACGATGGAGGGACTGCTGGGACAAACCTGAGAGGAGTTACGACTCTGCATGCCAGGTCATAACACCTGAGGCGTGAAGCCAGGGCCAGCCCCATGGGACAGGAGTCAAGCTGCACCCCATAGTGATAATATTTTTGGAAGGATGGAGGGCCTGAGTTTCAGATATTTCCCCAGATTCCCTAAAACCTCTGTGCAGCTCTGCCTCAAGGCACTATTACTTAAAACACGTCTCTCAAATTTTGATTTAAAAATAGTCAAACTCCCTCAGTAAACAGAAAAAGGACCTTTCGTTCCGATAACACAATGATGAGGTCCAGTAATGCTCAAACATCACTTGTTTAGAAAGATGGATGTGTTACAAATACCGCAAGTCGACTCAGGACCCTTCATTTGGTAACATCAAATTTAATTATTTTTTCTATTTCACAATCAAGAGTATACTGCCCAAATAAGGCATGGGCTAAAGGCCTTATTCATATGCCGTAAGGTACAACAGGCACATCACTGCATCTCTTAAAAAGAAGCCTTTGTAAAGAGAATTACATTAACAGCATGTCTCCCAAAGGTGCCTAGAATATTACATTCCAGAACTGGCTGCATTATTAGTGCCCTGAGCTAAACATGAAGTCACTCTCTGCACTTTTTGTACAGCAGGCGCACTAATCCAGGTTGCAACTTACCTGAGCTAACCTCTGCTGACTTTCTGCATCCCCAGGTGCAACCAGAGCCTGTTTTGCTTCCTGAATAAGCATAGCAGAGCCTTCCATGACATCCCTTGCAGAATCTAACATTGCATGTGCTGCCATTGGGTCAGTGGTGGATGCTGAAACGCCTCTTGCTGCCTGAGCCAAAGTCTTCAGAGCTTGAGCTGTCTCCCTGGCAGCAACCCCTACATTCAGATTTCATTAAATACTTGGTTAGTATCCTCTAAGGCGCAATGTGTATTCTTTTATGGCAGCTGAATTGCAAGGTAATGACCCCCTTTCTACAGAACATTGCAAACATTTTAAAATGAGAGTGTTTCAGATGTGAACACGTTTGAGAAATAACCACAGCAAAGCCATAAAATCAATATTATACCCCCAAAAGCTCATTTCAGGGTGGTTCTAAATCACCAAACAGATCTTTTTTTATGGAGGGAGAAGAAGAAAAATTTAACAGTTTCAAGTTACTTCCAATTTAGCTAGTGAAAAAGTACAAGTCTTAGCTACCAGTGGTAACAAGTTCAAAAAAGACTAAATGACACAGGATTTAGACTCTTATTGGCTTCCAAGGAGACTTAGGGCCCTGAGAGTCTAAATCTCTTTGGAAAATGGGACTTAGGCTTTTGAAATTTTCACCAAAGCTGGATAGGGCACAAGCTGAAATTGAAGTATAAAAGCTACACAGAGGATTTCAAGGAGAAAGCAGCGCAGTAGCATAACTTAGTTTCAGCATGCAGACAGTCATGTAGCAGACCTATGAAAACTGGCTTGTGTAGCCTGTCTGACCTATACTCTCAATATGTTCACAGCCATGTTGCCAAGACCTGTGACCCTGCAAGGAGTGGAAGAAAGTAGCTATCTTGTGTTTAATTCATCCTTACTGAAATGCTATATAGTACTCTGGAACTGTTAAATGATCTTTATTAGCCCCCAGAGTAACAGAGGTAAAATCATTGTCTACACAGCAATGAACTGCATAACAACACGCTCCATTTATGTAGGTGGTCTTTTTCAGTTGCAGCACAGAAGTTAATTCTGTCATTCCTACAACAAAAATACTACAAAAAGGTTCCCATTCACTGCACCAGTCTGCTTTGTTACATCACTTGCTTTCCAATCTATAAATATTTAGACAGTTACACAGCTGGGATGTAGTTTCACAACTTAATGAATACAAATTACATGGCCGCTAATTAAAAGTGTATTAATGTTAACATGCTCAGTACTACAATTGCAGAAGTAAAGCAGGGTTAATTCTATGCACTGATCGGGTTTGCCACTGTTTCTAGTTTCCATCCCTCTCTTCAGTGACCTGCAATACAAATTTTGCCCTGGCCTATTCCTTACTTATAAGCCACAAATAACTCCTCAACTCTCCCCAGAAAAATCCTCTTTTTTCTACATTAGAAGTGTCAGGTTCTGAATTCTTTTTTCCTTCACTAGTTACTTCCCACTGGAATGGGAGTCAGGAGTCCTGTCTTCTAATCCCAGATTATCCACTCACCTGCTGTATGACTGTGTGCAAGTCACTTCACCTTTCTATGGCATCTTCCCCTTCCCTAATTATTCTGATTTGTTTATTTAACCTTTGACCTCCTCAGGGCAGGGACACTCATAGCACACAGATCAATAGGGTCCTGATCACTGCTGAGCCTGAGATGCAGCTACTGTCAGTCTCAATAAAAGGGAAAATGAGGAAGATGAGTTTTAATATTTATGGCTCCAACCCAGTCCTTTAAAGATCATGCCAAAGTCCTCCAGGAGGCAAGTCAGCACCTGAAATGTCGAATATAACAGCTGCGCAGATTTATAAAAGTGGGGGAGGGGTCATCACATATCATGCAGCAACAATAAAAAAAATGCCTGATGGTTCAGTCTTCATTTGGGGGCAGTGAGTTTCAGTCAAACAAAACAAAGGAAACTCGCAAATGAACAGAAGGACAAATATGAACTGCAGTGACTCTTCCACCAGTGGAATATAAAATTAGGATTAACAGTACCCAAGTGCTATGCAGTAAACAACAAAACACCCATAGACCACCACCTCAGCATTTGTTCAAGCACAAAAAGATTTTCATATTACCAAAGTTTGTATTGGATAGAAAGTACGGAAACAGATACTGAAGAGGACTTTCAACTACATAGGAATGCATTACTGGCTAGGATTTTCTAACCTAACAGCTATCTTATTGCTTGATTTTAAAAGAGCTACTAGATTTCAGCTTCAAGTATCAAGACTTCTGAATTTTCATTGGACATCCAACACTGACTTCTGTATGACTATGTAAAATTTGTGTCATCTTAATCCAATTATATCCAGTTCAAATGAAAGCAACTGACATCTGTGTAGTCTTGATCCAATTACATCAAATTAAACAGTAATTGCCATAATGATTATCAATAATATTTAAAAATATCCCATTTCAGCATTAACGTCAACACCTACTTAGAGAATTTTAAGGACTAATATTTGACGTCCATTTAAATGTACGCATCCTTTTCCAAAACAGAAATGTAAATACTTTTTAGAAACAGACCTATTTCAGTAAAATAATGCACACAACGCGCGAGCTGGAGTAACTGTGGAAAACCACACATGGAAAGATTGTGCATCCATGTCATCCACTGGCTTTATCCCTTACTATGCAAATCTGATGCATGAATTAGAGATACTAACTGCATGATACATGTAAATTCAGAACATGCAGTAAGGGGTACACCGTTTTAACAAACACATCTTGTGTTCAATGCTCTTCAAGGCCACATCAACATCCTTTTGTCCAGGCAGACAATTCACACAGTTATTTAATGAGTGAGACACAGCTTTGGCCACCTGGAAATACACATACAGGCACAGGCAAAACAAATGAGAAATTCCAATGAGGAATAAGGTCCTATACCACAATAAAATCTAGCTAAAGGGTGGTGTGTTTTGGAATGTCTAAATCCTAATCCTGGCTTAACAATGACTCCTCCTCTGAGGCTGGTCACTTAACCACTCTCCCTCAGTTTTCCCATCTACAGGGGAAAACATAAAAAAACCAAGTGCTTTCAACTATTCAATATGCACATTGCAGCATTTTCAGCTTAACTGGGGTCTCACAACACTAATCTCTAAACCACATGGCGTTTAATTGTACATTGAAGAGCTATCTCCTCCACAAAAAAGGTTTGGATTTTTTTTTTTTTTTTTAATTAACAGAAGCCCCAACTTATATTGAATATACACTGCTAGACAGCAGCCTCTGCAACCTGGTATCTTCTTTTACAAAGTGTCTTATTTTCATTAGCAATTTCCAGTAACAGTACCTGTGTAGTGCTCATTGCCTTGAGCAGCGCAAGTCAACAGCTGGGCCATTGATGAACCAACAGCTTTAGAGGTACTTCCGAGGTCCTGCGCACATTTTTCCAGCTGTGAAAATATTCAAGAGATAACAGTCTTTGTTTAAACTGAATTAAAATACATTTTCCTTCCAAGAGCAATGGAAAGATTTCCCGCCCCCTTCCTCCCTCCCTCCCAACTAGCATCCACCTCAGCTACTGAAACCTACACCTTGCTGCCCTGCATTAGTGAGTCTCAGACCCTTGTATTTTCATTGTACAAGTTGAATGAAATGAAGGTAGCAAATAGCAGGCACTATGAGAAGGAAATTAGAGCTTTAAAATTTAGTTCTGATAATTAGCAATATAAATAATGACGTATTTTTTAAGAACATATTTTGCTCTCTAAGCCCAAGGTAAAAAAAATAAAAATCAAGTAATGAGCTCGTGTGTATTTTTCATTACAATGTACTGGCTAAACAAAGGAAAGAAAGACCTTAAAAATCTTTATGACAGCATCCTTAAAAGCTGATTTTTTTCCCCCTCAGTACTCTAGGGAAGGAGGCCCTGCCTCCAAAAATTATTTCAGCCAGAGAACACTTTCTTATTGGCATAAGGATGTTTCCTGGTGTCAGAGCTGGAACAATTTGTATAGTGGCGGTGCTCAGAGCCATTGAACCAAACTGTAACCCCTGTATACGATGGAAACAACTTCAAACTCAGGGCTGCTGCAGCAGCACTCCCAGCACCCCTACTTCCAGCACCTATGCGTAGTGTTGGGAATGGATTTTGGAAGAATATCTGTGTAAAATGCCATTGGAATGAGCATGTGACTGACTCCTTTTACCAATGACACCTTAAAACTGAATTTTAACAACAGCTCACTCAAGTTATGGGACAGAATTCCTAAATGATGACCATGCTAAGCCTCTTCTGCCCCACTAGTTACCGTTTCTCCTGGGAGTGGTTTTAACTGTCCATCTACAGCGGCCATCTTAGCATCTTGCAGTTCATTTCTGAGTGTTTGGACTGTGTTCAAAGCAGAGTCAATTTCCATAGGGCCACATGCTTCATGAGCCTATCCAGAAAATAGACAAACAGAAACCGTTAGGATCATTAAGCAACTGTCCTACCACCAAAAATGGGAAGATTCATCAGTGATCATGTCTTGGAAGATTATCTGTTTCTGAAGAGACTATGCAGACACCAAAGGTCATCTTGGCATGCTGCATATCTTGGATACAAAACTACTGCACAACATACTTAGCTTGCCAGCAGAGGAATTCATTGTCCAGAGCCACAAAGGGAACTGAGACATATTTAGCACCGTTCAATTTCATTTTAGGTGATTAACTCACAATCAATAGAGCTAAAAGAACAGCAATGAATACAGACTTCCAAATGACATTTCCTACTGCACACAAACTTTTACAAAATCAGGTGTTGTAAGCCACAGTTAACCTCTAACTGCTCAAAAGGGATATTGACCCACCTTTTGGGAGGCAGTTCTTAGCTCAGCTAAGCTCGTTGCAAGGTTCTTGGCACACTGACTTAGCTGCATTGCTGCGGCTTGGTCACTTACAGTAGGTACTGCAGCTTTGGCGGATGCCACCATCTTACTTCCAGGCTATTTAAAGATTAAAGAAGAATGCGTTGTGATTCATCAGCTCATGCCTATAACCTTGTATAAATGCTTCCAATATGAAACTAGGTCTAGAACTGACAGAACATTTAGGACACTAAGTTTTGCCATTATTTGCCATTACCACTGTGTAGGCTGGCAGCCACCTGACTACTAGGACCACTGCAAATGCATCCAGTTTTACCTATGCTTTATCCCTATCCAATCCCGATTCGTGTATTCACATGTTGTGCCTTGTCATAATCCTGAGCAGTGGGATCTCTGCAGCAGCCATTGTCTTTGCTTTATTTAGTTGCACAGTGCCTAGCTCAATGGGTACCAATGTCTGACTGGAGCCTCTAAGTGGCTCCTGTAATATAAATAAATAAATAAATAAATAAATAATAGGGAGTTTAAATATTTAAACAGAACAGTTTATCAGTTGTGCATATGTTTACACAGACATACATGGACAATATACATGGTACATTTGTAATTTCTTGCAACATTTCTGAATATTTAATGTTTTCCTTCTCAATATTAGTAAACAGAAAAAAAATCAGTTAAGTAATAAACCAGCACAGGATCTGCGGATAACACACCTTGCTTACCTTCCAATACTATGTCATCTCCATGGGCCCCAAGTACTTAAACAGACAAGGTGAGTAGTCCTAGTGACTTCAATGGGACTATATGGGTGAGCTAACTGTGACAGGGTGCTCCAGTGCTGCATGGAGTACCTTAATGACAAATTAGTCAGAACAGAAAGGGGATAATTGCCCTAATTAAATCATGTCAGGTCAGGTGAGGCTGATTAGGTCTGGCGCCAATCAGGCCAAGCACAGAGAAAAACAGCTCCTGAGCTTGAGTGGAGGCAGTTTTAAACACAGGAAGGTGGCGGACTTGATTTGTCATTCTGGGCTTTGTTCTTTTCCTTTGTGCTTTGGAATGTGTTCAGGGAAGGAAAATAAAATGTGCAGCTCTCAAAAGAGAAAAGCACCTGTGATTTTTGATTTTATGCAAGCCAGACCACAGCTTGAGACAGTCCTGTGACAGCAACATGAGTAGAATTAGACTCAATGCCTTATTTCACTTTTAATACCCCACCAAGTGGTGACAGTGACCACTGAAAAGATTCACTTCTTCCCCATAAGACAGAAGGGAGTGCCTGACAAATCTGAAAAATTTATAACATTTCAGTATAGAGCTTCCTGATTTTATTTTAACTGCCAATAATAGTTCCAACATTTATCTTGAAGCAACATCTGGCCCTTTGTTATTAAAACCACCCTTTATCTTTTGTTCGGTGTTTGGAAGGAAGCATAGATTGTTGCTCATCACTTGGGTTCTCCTCAAAACCTTGATTAAGTTAGATCACTTCTGTGTCTCAGAAAGCCATCTGAAAAGCAGGGGTGACACTTGAGAACTCCAGATGAAACACTGTGGCTATATCTAAACTAAGGAACTGTACAATGATGGTATATCCAGCTCCAGTGGAATGTGTAAGAGCTCTAGTTTAGGCAAGGTTCCAGACACTCATGGCATTTTCACTGCCTTGCCAATTGAGCCTCCTTTTCAATAGCCAATCTCAGCGCAAAGTGTATCACATTTTCACACTTTCAAGGAAAGCTGAACAGACAGTAGCCTGTGTTACCTGCGGCTCAAACTCAGGGCAGTTGTGGCAACACCTATTGCCCCAGTGACAAACTAAGTTCTCCTCATCACAATCAATGACTAAACACAGAGCTCTCAATTTGTCCTTCCAATGTGACATGCAAATTTCTCACTCCACAAAGTGAAGACAATTCAAGACCCACAAGGTGCTCTTGAGGAAAAAAAAATATCCTGAATTTCTTCGATTCAGTTTACCTGAAGGAAGTTCTGGCTGGAATTTATCAGCGCAAGCTGAGCACTGAGGTCTTCCGCCTGAGCCTGGCTTTCCCTCACACCCTGCACCAGCTGAGGAATGTGGTCAGCAACATTCTGTCGGCAACAAAGGAGCAAGTTTTAATTGTTAAATTTAAAAACTCATTCAATACTAAACAAAGCCTCACATCCTATGGAAGAGAGCTACAGAATTTAAAAGGGATGATACCAATATGATTCTGTAGACAATAGTTAGGATTTCACAGAACTTAATAAATCTGAGATTGACTGTTTAGGAGAGTTCCTACAGTATTTGAAGAACTTGACTCTTCCTATAGAATTCTAGAAGTTAGTTTATAAAGGAAGGTTAAGACTTTTCTGTAACAAAAAAGGTTCATCAGAGATATTTTCACTGACTCAGGAATGTTTTGTTTTGGACATTTAAACTACTGTTTTACACTCCAAATTGCTTAATTGTGTAGATCTTTCAAGCACCCTTCTTGCTTCAAGAAAACTTTCTCTCTCTCCTTTGGTACTCACCTTACTTTTATCTGACTTCCAATAAGATGTTTATAGTATGGTTGTAATGTTCTGAAAATGTATATTGTTAAAATTGTATTCTCACCCCTATTCAAATATCAACTCGTGTTCACATGATTTATCTCCAATACAGTCTCCAAAAATGTTTTCCACTTCAGGAAGAAACTTCAAAAGCGGATTTTATCTGCTGTATAATAAATCAATGTCAAAGCTAAACTTGAATGAACAGCAGTCAACACATAGAAATGCAAAAGGCAGTTTATCCTATTGAAAAAAATATCATCTACCTACCAGATAAGTTTTGTATGCCCCGCTCTTTGAGATATGTTCAAGCTACTTCTTTTATTTACCAAATTTTCAAAAACTCTAATGTGGAAGGTAATACACTTAATAGCCAATTGGTAAGTGTTAATGTCTTTTTCTGGGATCTTTGACTTGAAAATGTATGTCTATTATAGTTGCGGTGTTCCTGACTTCTGCATAGCTTCTCTCAGTAGAAGAATAGGCTCTTTTGCACTCCACTTGATTTCTTATTTCTCTAGGGGTCTTGAAGCAACATTATTCACAAGCACAAATTAGTCTGCCAGCTGTAGCTAAACCACAAAAGAACAGTCTCTTGTCAAGCGACTTACTCTGCGCTCTGGCTTACAATCAGGAAAATGTGAGGGCGTCTCCATGTGCTTACCTCTGGCATATCACAGCTCTGTGCTCTCAGCAACCTACTCGTCAGTGAATCTGGAATCCCATAACCCAACACTATGGTCTCATTACAATTTGGTTTGGAAAGGGAATTTAAGGGCATAGGCTGCATGTAGGGTGACAAGGTGAACCTGGGTCACAGTATCAAGCTGCTATCCATGTTGTCTCAGTACACTAGGGAAGCATTTCTTCTCATTACACCACAAGCCACTAGCCTTGCTTTATAGTGTGTTAAAATAGAGCATTCAGAAATTTCACTAGTAGTCGTCACCCCAGTCCAGTTTCATTACTATTCATCATTTCCATATCATCTCTCGTGAACATGGTGCTTTACACACGTGTAGAAGGTCAGTCTTTGCTCAAGGTGATTACAATCTAAATTAGACAAGTCAGGTCCATGGACCAAGGAAAGGGAAGGAAAGTACTGCTCTTGGGCAGCTGCACTCTGGACTGCGATACAACCTCCTTACCTGTACTGGAGCAACCCTAGAGAACAGAGACATACCTTCCCTTCCCCACCTGTACAATATTCACTGGATACCAACTCTGACCATAAAGAGCAGTCTGCCAGTTGGCCTACATGATACCACGCAGCCACTTATCTGGCATGAAGTTAAATCTCTTGCAATGCACAACAGAAAAGCGCAAGTTGACAGTCACAAGTGATAATTCCTCATATTCATGAGATCTGTATAAGAATTTCCACCACACAAACCTCCCCCTGAACAGCCTTCAGGAGGCGATATACACATATTGTGATTAGCAGCCACACAGTTCAAGAAGCATGGCACAGATACCAATTACTAATAGGGTAGAAGATCTGTACTTCTGCTGTGTCAAGTGATGCTGGGGGCACAGCTAATAAACACCAGCCACTGGCCATGAGTGTTACACCTAATTCCACTGGTCACTACAAAGGAACAATGTCTCCTATTTCTCTAGTCAGGACCAATTAAGACCTTAAACAAAGAGGTAAGGCCTAATTAAGTCCCAGTAGGCTTTGTATCTGTCCCCTGAGTACTACTACTGAGTACACTACTTCAAGCAATGCTCCTTAGACAGCTCTGGAAAAGCATACAGACTCTGAAGGCGATTCACCATGGGATGGTTCCTACACAGTGAACTGGCCGTGAAGGCTTCCTGTCAGTTCACTACTCTTTCAGTGCAAGGCAACCCCCAAGTAATCCAGTTTATAATCAAATTTAACACCTCTCTGCCTGATGTACGCTGCATGTAGGGTATTGCTGATTTATCTGCAGCATACACCCCAAGAAATATGCCACATTTGCAGCAGGCTTGCATTTTGGAGATACTTGCAAAAAATATTCACATCCGCTCATCCTCTGTAATAGGTACTGCCTAAAACATTTGTAAAAGGCATCTACATTGGACAAGGCACACTGCTGCCTTGCACACATTCTAAAACAACATTTCCCTGACTTTAACAGATGATAACTAACTGTGGGCAACAAAACAGGAAAAAAGCATTCTTAGAAGTAAATGCAGCGTTCTATTTGGTACAGCAACGGAACAAGAATCAAATGCTTTGGAGTCAGACTGACACATTCAACTTAAGAATTCCTGTCCAAAGGCACAAAGTGATTAAATCAAGGGAGCTGAATTTCAGTTTCCTAAGAAATTAACTGCATTAAAAGGGACACAGACTACAGATTATCTGACAAGTGACTGCTTCCTCTGTTAGGAAATATTACCTTGCAGCTCTGGACAAGTTGCTGGTGGGCTACTGTGTTCTTGTTGGAAACGGCCGCATTCTGAGAGGCTGCAATTGTCTGAGTGGCAGCAGCTGCTGCCTGTTTAGCTGCAAACTTTAAAGGGGGGGAAAAACAGTTAAAAGGCTGAACTGGTATAAGCTTGAGTAATGTAGAGAACACAACAGATAAAATAGGCATTATTGCATTTAGCAACTGGAACCTATGAAGTCATTACCTCCCCTTGACTTAATTTACCATAAAGAACTCTGTCACTTTCCACTGCAGATGAAAAATGAAATGATCATTATTATCAATCCGTACATTTCTAACAACAAAGGAAAAAAACACCTGGCACCATAAACATGCTAAGAGCTTCCTTCTTCACATTGTTAGTCTTTCATTGCAAAAACTTATTAGGAATACTGAAGAGCTATTGTTAAAATAGCCTACAGCATAATGACAGGCTGCTGAATGAGATGTGAAGACCCACAGTAATCTAAAGCAGGGGTTCTCAACCTTTTTCTTTCTGAGGCCCCTGCAACATGCTGAAAAAACCTCCACGGCCCACCTGTGCCACAGCTGTTTTTCTCCATATACAAGCCAGGGCCAGTGTTAGGGGGTAGCAAGCAGGGCTATTGCCCAGGGCCCCACCATGGGGGGCCCCGCAAAGCTAAGTTGCTCAGGCTTTGGTTACAGCCCTGGGTAGCGGGGCTTGGGGATCCGGGCTTTCAGCCCCATGCTGTGGGGCTTTGGCTTTCTGCCCTGGGCCCTAGCAAATCTAATGCTGGGTTTGCTTGGCGGAGCCCCTGAAACCTGCTGGTGGCCCCCTGGTTGAGACCTCTGGTTGAGAGCCACTGATCTAAAGCATTAGGAATAAAGTCCAGCTGTTTGTGTGGATTCAGGAATTCTTTCAAAGGAGCCTCTCCCCTCATCCATAGCATTTTAATTAAGACGCAGGTTGAAGTAGTAAGAGTATTGTCTGTTATGTGCAGAAAGTCAACTGCAAGGGTTTCGAATTCAACTATCATGGAACTGCAATATCCAAAACACATCAAGGAAATTAGTAATACAAACTGGATTTAGATTCCAAAGAAGAACTTGGCACCATGTTTAAAAACAATGTAGACACATTTGCAAACTCTCTCTCGAGTTTAACCTAAAGTGATTTGTCACTGACATCTTGATTGCGCAATACTCTGCTACCTGCTATAGTCACTTGGCAATAATACATTGCACCACCATGGAAGAGACCATGCCTATGGAGTGGAACAACTTGCAGGGGTTAGTTCTAGGGATATAAGGGGTCAATAAAAGGAGAGGAGGATAAATAGAGCAGTCCATTTGCTACATTAGCAGTCCAAAGATCAGAATCATGGATGTACCTTGAAAAGCATTCCTCATGGGAGCAAAGGACCAGTTCTACTTGGGACTGCTCAAGACAAAAAAGGTAAGACACTAAGGTGATCATACGTGGAAGACATGAAGGGTTGAGTTTGCTTGGGTCTAAAAATACAGAGGGAGACCCTGAACTCAAATACTAAGAAATCTTATTACTGGTCTCTCTCTACACACCTCTCTCTACCAAAAGAATAAAATTCCACCTCTTGCCAAATACATTCCAATATGAACAATATTCTTAACATTATTCTTAACACCATTCCTTAATTAACCCACCTAATAAATACATCCATCCTTGAACATGAGCTTGTTAGTTCATCTAAACTATTACTGACACAGATTACTCATAGAGGGGAAAAAGGTAAGATATTTTTACAGAAAAATAACACCTTATTTTCTACAAGGGTTTCTTATAATGTAGCTAAAAAGTTCATTCTAATGCATCACTGCTTAAAACTACTCAAGATTCTCTCATTTTACATTGACACAGTAGTTTTAATACAATATACATCCAGATGAAGATTATCTACTCAGATCTTCTTGTTGGTCTCATCTTAATCCACTAGAATCATTTTCAGACTATTGTAAAATCTCAGTTGAAAACCAGTACCTAAGAGGTATCTCCGCCCCCGCCCCCCAGTCTTTTGTACATTTAATTTGCAATTGTGAAGGTCAGACGTCTCTAGAAGATTAAAGTAGGCTGAATTTCATCTCTACAGTACAACAAATTGCCCTTTTTCCTTTGCTGCACCTCTGGCTATTATGTATTGCTTCCAACTTTGTTTCTGATCCTTTGCTTCTTTGGGTGGCTTTAGAGTTTAGTTGTGATGCAATCAGATGTGTTTTGGGGGCAGTTTAAGTGAAGTTCTGTTGCACATTCTTGTTAAAAATCTCAAATAATATTTGGTAAAAAACATAAATCACAGGACTACGGATGATTATTTAAATGGAAATGAAACAGTGAGAACTCCATTGTATTTACCCTGAAGATCACACCACCAATAAAATGGCTGAATGAATACAGCAGTCTCATAATAACAAAAATCCCTCCAGCCTGTTTGTTACTGACAACGAAACTATTGCAAGTTAATAAAACATTTAATATGCAAACTAGTTAATTTCACACTACACTCAGTCTGGAATGCAACTTTCAAATGAAAGTGCCCCATATTAGCTGTGTTTAGGTCCATTTCTTATGGGGAACTTGAGATTTTTTGTCTAAAGTCTGCATTTATAATTGTTGGAATGTGCCTACGCAGATATGGGTTTGCATAAT
This sequence comes from Chrysemys picta bellii, assembly GCF_011386835.1. Taxonomy (NCBI): domain Eukaryota; kingdom Metazoa; phylum Chordata; order Testudines; family Emydidae; genus Chrysemys; species Chrysemys picta. The sequence goes on along the minus strand of NC_088800.1, from coordinate 33,864,820 downwards.
TAAAGAAGTGTAAAATAATAGAATCAAGAGAGTTTGGTTTCAAACCTCTAATCTGTTGACAATTTTCTTCTTGATGGCATTCTGAGCAGCTGCATTCGTGGCAACCCGTAATCCCTCGGCCGCTTCTCTCAGTCTCTGCTGTTGGTCTTCATTTTCAGGATTTGCTGCAGCCCCCTACACAGGAGTTGCGAGTAAAATACAAATCTTCAAAAAATGTCCATGTCTACATATTAAAATATACAAGGAATTTAAGTCCCATTATCCTCTATCTGATCAACCTGATTTCTACAGATTAACGTCACTCTAAGATGAATTAGAGAAGGAAGTTCAACTATCATCATGATTTCAGGTAGAAATTCATTGTAGGTGCAGGTTACTGCTTACCATGTTAAATATAGTGAAGAAAGCAGTCAGACTTTCAGTACATAGTCCAGCGTTTTAAACCACATAGCTCCATTACTCCCCACACAGTGTCAATGTAAAATATTGTTCTTCAGGGCAATATTTACTTCTACTGGGCAACTACATGTTAAAACTCCACATATAGTAGGGAACTACTATTCTGTAAATTGTCTATTATCTGTGCTCTAACAATTACAGTATTTATATAATCACAGTATTTAAAGTTCACTTTTTAATTCCCAATTTAACAAGACTTTTAGTAGTTATAATCTAATTATCAGAATGTTGAATTAGGACTTATGTTTGACATGTTAGTTTTTCCCTTTTTAAGGCCTGAAAAAGTATTAGTAAGTCAAGGACATATACATCTATCAGGTCAGTAAAGTCACCAAAAGAATATGGAAAGAGTTTTGGAATCCAGAAAGAATGGATCAACTAATATGCAAACGTCTAATGGACTTTTAGTTAAAGTACCCAGTGAAGTTGTCAAATGCAACCCAAACATTCATAGGCTAAGCAAGGTTTCTGCTTTATAACAATTCCTATTTACAACCTACTAACTACACATAATGACTCATGTTTGCGCACAGGTATGAATAATTAAGTTAATATTCAGTGCCTTTCAGGTTCTTCAGTTCACTGTTTCCTGGTAGGTACCTTTGCAGCTTCAACCATGCGAGCTGTAGAATCTGCCAAAAGTTTAGCTGCAGCTAGAAGCTTTTTAGAGTTGTCCATGTCAATTTCAGCCTCAGCATCTGACCTCATAGCATTGACAAGATCCGAAGTAGCTTGAGCAAGAACCCTGGCCTGCCGCACCATTTCACCTACAATATTAACAAGTTAAGTTTTGAATTTCTTCACCTTTATCTAAATTTCAGTTTCAAAAATCCCCTACCTAAGACTAAAATAAAATTAGATTTTCTGAAATCCTCGTTTGAATTAAAATTACAAGCAGATACTTCATTGCTCAAAAGCTTTAAACACACAGTTTTGGATCAACACAACTGATCATGGGAAACTGATAACATTTGACTAACAAGAAATGCAGTAGGATGAACATGCATAGCACTATGCTTAACACTAATTATACACTTAATTCTACCTACATGCGTTAGGTGAAGTCTTGGCCCCAAGAAGTCAACGGAATTTTTGCCACTGATTTTAATAGGGCGAGTATTTCACCCCTTCACAACAATACTACTGATTTGTTTTCGCATAGGTGAGAAACCATAGGTTCCCTTTTCTTGCTTCTTCCTCAAATGCATTTCAAGAAGCCTATTTTACTGAACTGTACAGAATAATTTAACACTTCTGGCAGAAGTGACTCAGTACCAATTCATTAGTAACAGTGTTAGGGTTTTAAACTTGAAAATAGGTAGAAATTAAAGTGATAACACAATGAGTTTATGCATCACTCATGGTCAAGCACAGAGGTCAAATGGGGATGTTTGTTTCTGAAGTGGATGCAGATCATTTTTAGAACACGCTTACTTTATTAATATAACTGATACTACACCAAACTCAAAAGCAAAGTGAATCCATTGAAGCTTCCGGATTAACTGTTTGGCTCCCTTTCTTCCCCAAAGGTTAACCAAAGGCAGCAGGTGCTTAGCTCAAAAGCCTACTGTTGTGTTTAAGAAGTCTCAACAGTATATGTTCCAAAGTAGTTTTGACACGCAAAAATTTTTTCAAAGCTTCCCATACTGCCATGGGGATTTCTCAGATACTGTAGGAAGTTAACAATGTTATCTATGAGGAAGTGGTTTCTTAGCACACTCCTCCAGTCTGGAACGGAATATGAATAAAAGTAACAGATTTCACTGCACCTTTACAGCTATCTTCTGACATGTAATTTTTGGACTTAAAAAAGCCCCATAGTTACCAGGAATAAAGGGTAACCCAGTAAGTGGTAAATAATAAAGAGGACAACTCACATTTAGAACAATCTGGATTTCTTGGTAAACAAGGTGCAAGCAAACAGTATGCATTTTAGAAGAACAGGAGTACTTGTGGCACCTTAGAGACTAACAAATTTATTAGAGCATAAGCTTCTGAAGAAGTGGGCTGTAGTCCACGAAAGCTTATGCTCTAATAAATTTGTTAGTCTCTAAGGTGCCACAAGTACTCCTGTTCTTCTTTTTGCGGATACAGACTAACACGGCTGCTACTCTGAAACCTGTCAGTATGCATTTTAATATTGCTAAATGTAAACGTATACATCTAGGAACAAAGAACATAGGCCATTCTTACAGGATGGGGGACTCTATCCTGGGAACCAGTGACTCTGAAAAAGATTTCGGGTTGTGGTGGATAATCAGCTAACATGAGTTCCCAGTGTGACCTTGAGGCCAAAATAGCTAATGTGATCCTAGGATGCGTAAATAGGGGAATCTCAGGTAGGACCAGAGTGCTTATTTTACCTATATATTTGGCACTAGCGCAACTGCTACTAGAATACTGTGTCCAGTTCTAGTGCCCACAATTCAAGAAGAATGTTGTTAAACTGGAGAGGTTTCAGAGAAGATCCACAAGAATGATTAAAGGATTAGAAAACATGCTTAAAATGGTAGACTCAAAGAGCCCAATCTATTTATCTTAACATAGAGAAGGTTAGAGCGTAACTTCATTACAGTATCTACACGGGGAACAAATATTTAGTAACGGGTCCTTAAATCTAACCAAGAAAGTTATAACACAATCCAAAGGCTGAAAGTTGAATACAGACAAATTCAGAATAGAAATACAACCACAAATTGTTTGAATGTGAATAGCCTATACTAAAAACCTAGCATAGCACCGTGACCAAATGCATCCCTGTATTTACACCCTGCACACTACTGTAATAATCTTGTGAGGCATCATTTGAAAACTAATAACTCACTGGTTAATAATATCATGGTGAAATGTGTGTATATTATTATATGTGAAATTATGAATTATATGCAAAGTTGTTAGCACATGTTCAAACCCACATAGCCCTGACTATGCAGAAGTTGTTAAACAGGTCCATCCTAAACAAAGAAATGTGTGTTTCTTATACATATATCTATAGATATAGATATATGTAGTAAACAGGGTCCTTGGGACAGCAAGAGAAGGTAAATCAGTTCCTCAAAGACAAAGGACAAGCCAGTGCCTCTAGCCAAGTATCATCAAGGTTAATTGGCAAATCATCTGTCAAGTGGCCCACTCTTTGGCAATGAAGGGGGGCAGGAACAGATCAATCTGCATTTTAGGGAACCTCTTTCACCATGAGAATGTCTGTTTCCTCAGCAGCTGGAGAGAACTTTACCTCAGGATGACACTCAGGAAAATGCATTTCAAAGGGTGATTGGATTATGAAAGTGAGGGGCAAAACCACCCCAAATGTCATCTTTCTTTCTCTCCATATCTCTCTACGTCTTTCTCTCTTTTTACCTAAGATGACAAAGAAACCAGCCCTTTGACTTTCAGGGAGGTCCTGACCTGAGAATTCGGTCAGCAATGCCGCTGGGAACCTGCGGAAACGATTTTACCCTGAACCAAATCTAGCTTAAGTTTTTAGTTACTAGAAAGTGTTTTATGTTTATTTCTCTTGTAACCATTTCTGACTTTAATGCCTTATACTTGTACTCACTTAAAATCTCTCTCTTAGTAGTAAAATAAACTTGTTTTATTTTTTAATCAAAAACTAACCTAGTGTTGTGTTTAAACTGAAGTGTTTGGGTAACTCAGTAGAAATAGCAAACTGCTGAATATTGACCCTTTACACAGGGGCAACAGACATATAATATCTGAAGTACCTAGGATAGGGCTAGACAGTGCAGAACACATGTATTGGGGAAAATTCAGAACCACGAGTGTGTTGGGGTCACCCTGCAACTAGGAACCAAGGCTTGTGGAAGCCAAGGTGTGACTGGAGTGTGGTTGACAGGCTGCTGGGGTCAGAGCTGTTGGACCAGGGCTGCAGCTATACACAGACACTCAGGGTGTGACCTGTGTGCAGTTTGGCTGTTTGTGAACGGCCCAGGCTGGGGAGTGACAACAGCAAAGCATCATGAGGCACCCCAGGTTGCAGGGCAGGTGGTGACACAGCCTCTCACTGGTCTGGATTGTACCCTTGAATGTGACAAGCATCAATGCATGTATGGCTGTGAACTGTATATAAACACTATCCAAAGTAACCTTATCCAAGGTTTCTCAACATTTCACATTTCTATAATGGAGTTGTATGTCAAGCTCATCAAACATTAGGCCTCTGCTTGGTTTGGCTCCAACGGCTATGTTCTTTAAACAAAGAGCTTAAGGGTTCAAAAGCTACACTATAAAAGCCAAGCACATAATGGAAACAAAATTCTTGCCTGCTAAGTCTAGTCAGGTAAATAAATCTTTAGGGAGCTAATTACTGGCAAAGAATAAAATTGCTGATTGAGCACTTTAACAGGTTGTATTCACATTTAGAGATACAAAACAGCTATAACATTTGCATGATGTGAAGCACTGCAACACAACCAGCAAGACATTAGACATCATATACACTGCATCCCCTCATTTTCCAGGCATGATATTAGTTGTGTTAGCAGAGCTCCATATGCATCCATTATACAATTTAGGAACCCCCTTCCCCCAACACACACTTACGGGTATTTTAATGATTTAATATTGTGGTTAGAATGACTGCTCATGGGAGCACAAGCCTATGGGCATCACAAGCATTAAGGATTTCTGATTTGCATTACTTGAAACGGGTATATGTCGAAGGGAACTTGAGTCAGATGAAAGTAATATCCCCTTTAGAGAGAGTATGAAGATAAAGCAGCTCACCAGCATCCCCCATCGAACTGAAGATGCTTTCAGTGACACACATAATGGTATCCGTTGCCTGGTCATAGCGTCCAATGGGCTCTCCCCTGCTTGCAAACTGACGGACGTGCTGCAAGAGGTCATTCAGGGCCTGGCTGACTATACTGGCTGCTGCACTGACCTGCTTCAGCAGCTCAGAGTCATCTGTGGCAGCCTGACAGGCTCTGACACAATTCTCCACTGAACGATCCACCAGTTTTCCAGCCTCGATCAGCTGTTCCTGGCATACGGGAGAGCTGATAGTGGGGCTCACAACCTACATTGAGAGAGAGAACACGGTGTTTAGAAAAGATTTAACAGGCCAGAAGTTACCAGCCCACTGCTAAAAGATGACATATCCATGTCCTTAGCATTCAGAAAACAGCTTATTCACCTAACAGTTGCCACACCACAGCATGAGGTACTGCAGTTATCTTCTACTGTCAGAAAAGAGATTAGTAATGTATATCATACCACAGCATGGTATGATTACCACTGGAGGCTAACAAAGAGTTAAAAATGCCCTTGCCCTTTTAAGTTAAGACTTTTTTGGATTACTGAACAAATGGAGAAATACATGAAGTTGGTTCTGAATGGCAGGTATGGGGCAGATTCTGGCAAGATAGCTGCAGTCATTTCACACAGCTCTGTGTCCTAGAACTTCACTTGAAGAAAGCTTATCATAGGGACTGTGATCCTTTACTGAAGTTTAATTAAAGTTGGTATTGCAAAGCCTTCCACTGTCAGCCAATATTTTGCTAAAGCCAAAAATAACTCCTGGAAAAACAGATAAGAAAATTGCGTGTCTGAAAGTACAAACTACCACGCCGAGCAACCCATGGATGTGCTCTAATAATGCAACAGATTCAGTCCATATCATTCAGGTATGTCAAGTAAGTTACAGGCAAAGGAAAGAAGTCGGATGGGTGTTTTTCCACAAAAGAAAAAAATGACATTGACTGCCTTGTGCCATCCTGTGGAAATATAAAAGCAGTCAGAACATCACATCCAGTTAATGATCTTACATATTCATTATACAAAGCCCAGCAGTCACAGCAATGAAGTAGAAAAGACTGAAAATTGAATACCACAAATTGGCTATTAATTTTATTATAATCCTCTTGGGTGTTCTACAATATCTGAATGCTCATTTTCCAACAGCAATTATTCCTAAGAAACCCAACCCTGCAGATCACAAATATTTTGTATTTTCATATGCTAAAGCTTTTAAGTCTTAAGATGAAAACAGTAACATTTCTCCAAACAGAGCCACATTGAACACAGTGATTCTATTTGAGATTTTGCTTTCTGTGGATTGGAGCTCCTTTGTATTTTCCTTAGGCCAACTCTCAATACACAGGCAAAACTGATGGGTCTCTCTTTGTTCACATCAGAAACTGTTAAATGATGCAAAAGCATATAAATCTGAACACAAACCTTTCGGCAAACTTGGCTTGAATTTCTGTTATGATGAAAATAATGCAGGTGAACGTGTGCTGATTATAGGTTTCGTTAAACATTTCACATAACTGTACAGCAAGCTGTGTTTCTCAGAGTAATATTTTCAGCATTTTTATCACTATTAGCAATACAGCAGGCCATATCAGTTATCCACGGACCTTCCTCTGGAATAGCATGGCAGCACTTCATATTCTAAAGGCTGCCCTTTGATGTTCAGTGTAATCTAACAAGAAGCCAAACCACAAACACACTAATTAGCAATTGTTTAATAATGATACAATAGAGAAACTGTCTAGTCTGGGCTGGCCCAAAGGGGAAACAAATGAAGGCAGGACATGCTTCATTAAATAATCACTACTCCTGGCCAAGTTGTGAAATGCTCACAGCAGCAGCAATCAACACCTGCAAGAGAGGGTAATTGAGAAACAAGGCACTATCCAAGGTGTCTTGGGGACAGAACCCTAAATATCTTTGCATAGTTTTATCTTTTTGTAGGAGCTCTAACTCCAGGATATTCAAGGATAACTGATTAAACCATATCAACAATACACCCAGGGAAGACTGTAACCAATTAGCGTGTAACATACTGAAACAATGCATTGCCCCTTTCACAAACCCCATTACCACGAGCCTTACCTTGGCACATGCCACAAGCTGAGAGGTGGATAGTGCACATTGTGTAGCAGCAGCAATAACCCTGTTCTGCAGGACTGTATCCTCAGCAACTTGAGCCACATTCTTAGCCTTCAACACCAACATGGCAGCAGCATTTGCAACAGCTTTGGCAAGACTCATCAGTACATCCTGGCAAAACAAAGGACAAAACTTGACCTAAGCAGTCAGAAATACTCATTAGTGTCAATATTTTGGATTCCTTAAAATTAAACTAGAATATTCTGATTTTAAGAAGCCTCAAAGCGTCTACAAAGGGGAAGTTATGGTAGAGTCCCAGTGAAACATTGCTATGTATTATCCAGAAATGTTCTTTGTTACACATGGCCTGCTTAAAGGGTCAAAATGCTTTGTGAAAACAGGTTACTAATCTGAGTGAATAGATCACCTTTTGGGAATGGGTAGAACTACACACTTCGGATTTGTGATAACCAAATGCAAGATATTGACTCCATATCACAAAGTATATTGTAGTGCAATTTAGAGCTGTAATCTCAGTGTAGACATGTGGGAATGCATCACTGTAAGAACATGTGAAGTTAGTTACTAGCTATGCACACTCAAAACCTGAGTTGATCTCACTGGGTAAGTGGTGAGCTACAGCCATATGTTTTACCTAAGGTAAAGTTGAAGATTTCAGATCGCAAAATGATAACTAATTATGGGCAGGTATCGGATACTGCATATTCAATACAAAGTGCACTGTATAGAAAAGCAAAAGAAAATGGCACGGCAACCTTAATTTATAAAGGGGTGCAAACAGTGTGTCTGGGGGCTATCCATTTGCTAGTACAGTTTTCTTTTACACTATAAAATATTGGCTCCAAGCTGTAACTCCTCAGAGGCCCCAGCTCCAGAAGATGTTTTATTCTTGAAGAAAAATGCATTTGGTTGTTTGAAGCTGTAAAAGTGGTTTAATGCTTGTATTGCTATAATTCAAATACACAACCTCATTTAAAATTCTGCTATCAATGTGCTTCAATTATTTTTGATACAACAGAGCCGGATTGAGACCCTCCAAAATAACCATATGATTTTGTTAAGCAGCTTGCCCTCTTGGACATTACATCAGTAGTTTTTCAATGTAATTTTAATTATCATGTTTACTAAATGCAATAGGTACTCAAGGAGAGTACTACAACCTGCTGTATCAATGCACTGGCAAATAACAACACTGCTGTCTAAAGGTCCAAAAATATTGGATTTATACAATCATAATGGTTCTACCACTCACTGAAAGCATATTGTATAAGCAAATAGTACTAAAATGGTCTGAACTGCACATGAGAGAAGACAGTATGTATTTTGCGCACTGTATTTTTACTGTGGTCCAGGATAAAAATCATTTAAGTCTCATGAAATCGGCAAGTTATGGTAAAAAAAAAAATAGTTCTAAAAGGACTAAAAGGCCAGGTAAAGGGCTCCCTCATACTGACTGAAGAGTCTAGGCTCTTCCATAAAACAAGTAAGGATGCATGGGGCTGTCATAGGCATTGGACTATGAATACAACATTACTGAAACACACAGACAGCTTTATTGTTCGAATAAGTGTTTAAATTGGCCATTAAGTTCTGTTGGGATATGTCTCACATACAGTATAATCTATCTGCTGTTGTAAATTACTTCCCTTTGGTTCTAAGGCAAACCTGTTCTTGACACCAAGAAAAACAATCAGGGCATATTTCTTATCGAGCATTTAACAACAATGGTTCTAAATTATTAATGGATGACTGGTGTATTAATCCACATAGGAAACATGCTGTATTAATTGATAATATTCATCTTCTTAAGCTGGATGAAAGAGGAAAGTGTTGAGAGAAATAAAACCAGACTAAACTTTTAAACCTATTAAAGATTTGGACCAATTCAAATTTTGGACAAAATTACAGACATCTTTTCACCTAATCAAAGTGAAATACAAAAGACTTGCATACACACATAGGATAACATTACTGTGAACCTTACATACAATAGCAAGCTCCACTGTGGAATTGCATGGTTCTGGCAGTGAGCAATTCACATGACCTTACCTGAAATCTTTCATCAGTTTCATTCTCTCCTATCTGTCTCAGGAGTTCCCCACTGGCTTGCCCAATGCTTCCAGCTGCAGTTAAAACTGTTTGGCGAGGCTATAAAACAGGTTAATGAAAAGCAAATACATTTTTCTTTAACTTTGTAATTCTCTCAAGACACCTTTGTTAACCACATTACTGTATACAGGGTAATATCACTGAAATCTCTACTCAAGATACCTCTTGGAGTACTATTACTTTTCCTTATTCCTATTTAATTTATCCTGCAGCATCTTAATGACACACGTATCAATATGTTGCTGACTGTGAGAAGAAATCTGATCAGCTTTAATACACATCATAGCAGCAGCTGACGGAAAGGTATGTGTTGGACGCTTTTATTGCAATCTGCTTGGAAGTGGTCACAGATTTCTGGTTTTGCATTAAAACTGCAAAGATCCAGGGCAAACGGATAGCAGACACAAACTCAGACCAGATTGTCTGAAATATTAAATTCTGTCTTGGTCAGTACAATTTCCTATTTCCATAAAATTTTGATGGAGACCATAGATTCATTCTCCTTTTATCTGTTGCTACATGCAACCCTGACATTAAAGACCAAAAAAAAAAAAAAAAAAAAATCAGGTACCAACCCCACTTACTTCCCTAATAACTTGTAATTGAGTTTTTATAGTATTTGAGAGAGGAGGAAAAAAGTGGTAACATTTTTTTCAAACACTTCCAATAAAAATACAGAATGGAATATTACTGTGTATTCAGATTGCCTCAACTTAAAAAGTAAAAAATCAAAACCGCCTCCCCACACCAAAAAAAAAAAAAAAAAAATCCTCCCACAAATAAGGAATGAATAGAGGAGGTGGCAGAAAAAGAATATACGGATCAAGTTTTTTAGGGCTGAATCAATTTCCCCATCTCTGCTCCTAGAGTTCACATTACCACGTTAGCCCCCCAACCACTCACATATACCCCTCATGACTGGTTAGCATCTTAATGGGGCTGTTTGCAGTTGGCAGAATCAAAGCCAGTCACTTGATTTTTCAATACTAGTTAGATAGCAGAGTCTCGTCAGTGGCCACCCGAAGGCTTTGCAAACAACTTGTGAAAATCTAATTCCTATAAATACATGTGTCACTTGACAACAGATAATGCATACAACATCAAACACTGAACCTGGGTCATTTACAATATAAGGGCATGACTGGATACAACAGTGTGGATACAATATAGAGAAACAGCTGGCTGATATATGAAAGAGGAAACACATGGGTGAATATTAACTGGGAGGCTGTTCTAGGATCAAGGTGCCGCACTTAAAGGCATGAAGTCAGAGGTATGTGGAAGACACAAAGAAAGCAATCAGGAGAAGTGCTTGGATAGTCTCTTGGGGATTATAGGGGAAACAGTGGCAGGAGAGGGTTGGGAAGACACGGCCTGGAAAGAGCCATTCTGGTTAATTGGATAAATGCTTTATACCCAAACACTTTAATTGAGGAGAATGCGTTTAAGCCAAGGGGAGCCTGTGAAAGCTCACTACTTGTGTCCATATTCTCACCTCTCCTGAAGTGGGCTGCACCGCTTTCAGCAAGTCCGAGACAGCACCTGCCAGAGTCCGAGCAGCTTTCAGGAGGTCCTCCCCACTTCCAACTTCATCGTCCATTAGGGCAGCAAGCAGTTTCACACCCTTGGACATCTCAGTCAGGTTAGAAGAGATGGTTGTAATCGCACATCCCACGGCCGTGTAATCAGTGTCAACTGGGTCACCTGTATAAGTGAAGGGAACGATAAGTGCACAAGCAAGTAGTACAGCACAAGCTGGTTTCTGGTCAGATAATTAGGAGTAAAACTGAAGGGAGTAAAGAAGACATGGCAACATAATTCAGGCATCATTTTGAAAATATAGCATCTACTATCCACTTTTCCTGCCCATAGATATGACATATGTATGTTCTAATGGAATATTTTCTCTTCACAACTGTCCAGGTAAGCAAAACACCCACAATTTCAGTTACCTCTCCCATATTCACTATATGGAGGGACCCAAAGAAATACAGTATTGAATACTAGCTGCCTTTAAACATCTTATACCTAACCTGCAATTCAGAGAAAAACTGAAAAACTGTGTAAGACACAGGATCAGACAGACAGACCAGAACAAGCCATCTGTACACATAACTAAATATCCTGGCTCTAGGAGTGGCCAATAAATGATACTTCAGAACACCCATTTTACTCTCAATTACCTGAGGCAAGTAAAATATTAGGTTTTATCTTTATCAGGGGAGTGTGAATAGATTCTGCATGAACGCTGGTAAAAAATAGACAATAAGGTTTGTTTCCGTCATAAAAGCCATTTGTGTATTTGGAGGAAAACGTATTCCTGAACATCTCCTGGGCAGCCTCCATCTTGTTGAAAAGAGGTTGGTACATACACAACAGCAGCCTGGCAAAGTCCAATCCCTGTAATTTACCTGCTGTGAGGTTAACAACAGAGGCAGTTCCTGCGGTGATAGCATCAACCTGAGAGTGAATTTCATGTTTTGATTCATCAACTTTGTTCTGAACCCATACCCTCGATGCCTAGAAAGAAACAACATCAGAGTATTAAGGACTGCAATGCCATACTACAAGTGAAACAAACTCAAGATAAGGTAATAGGTAAAGTTCTTTGCAGGCCCTTGATTCTTTCAGAAGCCTTTTAAATGATGCAGATGGCATCAGCTAAGCTTTTAGGCTGAAATAAGAGTTTTTCCTTACAGTAACTGCAAGATCATAGGTTGACTGCTCTGATTTCTGGGTGAACGCCATAAATATGGTGTCAAAATGGTGCACAATGGAGGACCACAGAACATCATCTGGTTCATCATGGGGACTCACCAATCTTATTGGCTCTACTCCATCCCAAAATTGGATCCAAAGTGGTGTTCCAAAGCTGACAGGCTCCATATCTCATTAACAATTATAGCTAAGAAGCCACGTAAGAATATTTAAACAGGTAGGCTTGAGCCAAAATTTCTAGAGCCAAAAATAGGTGAAAAACCTTGAGATGTATCTGACAGGATTACACCCACCCTTCTTTAGGGTCATGAGCTATCACTACACAAGCTGTGCCTTCTTCAGCATCTTGGTTTTGCATTACAGCCACTCCTTCAATTTCTCCCCTTAGGGGTTACTTACTACAACAGTCCAAGCACCAGTTTCCCCCTGATTTACTGGCTCAAGTTTTTTCCAGTCTCACGTGTAGATCCATTAAAGTAAATGTGATTGCAAAGATGTGCAAGAAGGGACAACTGGGTCCACGGTGTATAGCCTCAGAAGGTTAATATGAGTCAAACAGAACAAGATATTCTTACACAGATTCCTTAAAATAAACAAGGATTTTCATCTTATTTATAAAGCTGTTGAGATATAAATCTACATCCAGGGACAATGAATAAGCTCTGAAATAAATAACTCAAGCCGTTTAGATGAATCCCTATAGGGATCACATGAATTAACTCACCATATCATGTCCTAGAGGTGGTAGGTTATCAACTTCATTGAGGTCGGACTGTGCCTGCTGAACAGCATGCATACTAGTATTAATAGTCCCCATCAAGGCCTGCTGTGCTGAGGTCTGTGAAATAGACAAGGAAAATTAGTGTCTGCCAAGCTGCAAGTGATGATTTAGGCGGATCTGAAATGTTTTCTGGTATATACTAAGTAAATGAGATTAAATCATTGGACTTGTGTAAATGGTGAATTTTATTTTGATTGCTCTGTTTCTAGTCACAGTCTCCTCCTGGGTCATACAGAAAGAATGCTTGTGCGGGTATGAATGGTATGGGTATGCCAGAGACCCTGAATGGGCAGGTTGGTTTCTAAGCATTACACTAGTGCTCTAGATAGGACAGTAAAAAAAATAATAGCCGATACACATCATTGTCAATGTTAACAGGTCCAACTGCCAGATCCAAGACATCACTTATTAATTAGTTCCCAATCTCCTCATGGTCTTTGATTCCCTTCTTTAAGGAACCATGAAACTGTATGTATTAAGTAGTGGCTAACCCACAGCAGCACAGAAACTTCCAGCATTAATGGACCATGCTAGTATCACCTGGCTCCCAGATGCACGTCTTTGGGCCCAAACCTGGAAGAGGAATCCTGAGAAAAGATGGGAAAGGAAGCGACAGCCAAATCCAGGCAACCTCCCAAGGTACTCGTCTGCCCTATTTCAAACTTGTACATCTTTGGGAAACTTGATCAGCTCCCATGCAGGAGACGAAAACCGAATGAGCTTCTTTAAGCAGGGGGAAGCTTTTCAGTACAGTAACTCTTTGCTATTAATTGAGAACACGAACTCCCCCCAAACTGCAGCAGTGTCACGGGAACTGCAAAATCCCAGTAACTTCATGTAGGAAGACAAAGGTTTTGCTGATAGGACTGACCTGTCTACAGTGCACCTTGTTTCTGGAACAATTTATGCGCTTTCCACATTGCACATAAAACTATTATTAGAAAAGACATTCATGCTCCATGCCACATTTTGACAGAGCAACTCAGAGACTTCTCTACTTTCAGACAGAGGGGATAGTTTTTGCTAATACTGTGTTAATTTGCATAAATCTTTCATAAACAGAGCTAAGGGTAAGCTAATATTAGAACACAAAGGGCGGAGAAGAAACTTACAAGCAAATATAAAAAATGGAGTATGTTGACCAGTAACATTTGAGCCAACAGGGGTAATACAGGTTTAACCATGGGTGCATCCTCATTGATTTCCATTACTATGGTTTTAGTTTGAGTCTGAATTTATCTTCCTAATCCCCCAAGGACTGGCAGAAACAGCTGAATATCATGTTTTAAGATTTTTATTATCTAACAATGCAAAATGATCACTCAGACGTTTCTCTGATTCAGTCTCAAGGCTGTTTAAAATATTTTGTTATTCTCAGTTATATGTATTGCAAAAAATTGGATTTTCCACAATCAACATGCCCACTATTCATGTAAAAAAGTACCAGTGTCTTTTTCACATGAGTTCTGTGAATGTGAACATGAGTTTTGAATTTACTTCCAAGATAGCATCATCAGCTTCCTGGAATCTGATACCCCATTAGCTTCATCAGGAGTAATTCTAAAATCAAACTGACATCTATGTGATACGGGTGCTGCAGAGCTGAAGGCTGGGATGAGTATGTATTGCTATACGCATTACCTACTGATGAGTAAATTAATATTCTTCTGAATTATGCTGCTATGATATTATGAAAATTTGCCCTATTAGGGTATTTAGAGGACATGTATAGGCCTTCATTAATAGATCCTTTAAAATTAAATAAATGGTCTTAGTCAATACATGTTTAAAAACTGGTAGACATAAAGGGTAACTTTTATAGTTACAGTTGTACAGAGAAATTAAAATTATATTAATATGACTGTTTAATAAAGTGAGCTTAATATTCAAGTCCAGTGGCATTATATACAGTATATACTCGGAGCTAGCAACAGACTTCATAGGAATATTCAAAGCAGAAAGTGATGCCTAGATAAATGATTTTTTTAGAACAATGTAAATAGATACATATTGTATTTTTCATACAGTACCACTTACCCTCATCAACAATATTCAGCCTTCCTACCCTCTTTCCCAGCCCATGTCAGACAGTTTTATAACTACTTTAAGAAAAGTTTTAAGGCAAAGAGGGGGGAGTAAAGAGGTGGACTATGACTATGGGACTCTGTGTGTTTCAAGGAAATTCAAAGTATGCAGTTTAACAAGAGAATCAGCCAAACAGTGCAGTAAAACAACACAGACAGTCCCCAGCCCTTATCTAATAACAGGGTGTGTGCACATACTTATTTCAGACCACTCACAGCACAGGCTACAAGTGCTGGTTTCCAAGGTCATTATGAAACAAACATGTTGCTCACCAGAGGAGGCATGTGGCCTCTGTGCATTTGCCCAATCATGACTTGTTGCTGGGGAGAAGGCATGCTGCCAATATTGAAAGTCTCCGGGCCACTGGAGCCTGAACGCATCACAGCAGGCAATGCCACCGAGCCATGTTCTACCTTCCCAGTTCGGTTGAACTGCTGCTGCAAGATGGTAGATCTGAAAAGGGAATGCACATTAGAGCATGGCAGCGAACGGCGAGCAGTTAAGAGCAGAGTTTTTGTGGGAGTTTGGCCTGAGAGAAGAGTGGTGATTTTGTGTTCTGTTCAGAACAGAGCATAAAATCACTACCGGAGTGATTTGTTCCAAGTATGTGGCTTGATTCAGTGCTTGCTGATATCCCTTAACAAGGGGCCAGTGTTGACCTAGTTTGGCTAGGTTAAAAAGCTAGTCACTAGTGAACACTGGAGCAGTGAACAGCTAGCAGCAGCTTCCATGGGAGGGAGCTAGAGGGAGGGTCCCCCAATTCCTCCCCACCCCCCAGGAATAGGGTCTAGGAAAATAACACAATGATGGCTACAGAGGCAGCACTAGAGTGACCTGAGGAGAGGAGAGAAAGAAGATGGTCGGATGCAGAAGCTGCTGATGCACATCATCTTTGAGGGGACATCCGATGGAAACTACTTATGCCTGATAGAACTCAAGGCAGAGAAGTTCAATGATTAGCTATACAGCTGGAAACAATGAGGAAATTCAGACAGGGATTTGAAGGTATAATGCAGGAGAGGAGAGAGGTGCTGGTACAGGCAACTCAAGATTTGAAGACACCTGCTGAACAAAAGGACGTGGAGGGTGACCCATGGAAGAATATGACCATGAAGGACAAAGCAGAGGGCGAGACCAGCTAGCGGTGATGAAATTGAATTTGTTGAACTGGGGAATGAGGAGGAGAAACAGGCAGAAGATGAGGTGGCAAGGAAGAAAGGAAGGTAAGCCAGTCCCTACAGCAGAGAGGAAGAGATGACAGAGATAGCCAGGGACCAGAGCCTAAGGAAATATGAGGATGATGTACAGGGGACTGTGAGAGAGAACGTAAAACAAATTCATCCCAACACCAGGAAGAGACAGGTTTATCTGACTGGGGACTCCATACTCAGAAGAATCGACAGACCAGATCTAGAGAACCAAAGAGAGTGCTGTCTAACAGGATCAAGGGCACGAAATGTGGATGTGAGGCTAAAGAGGATACTGATAGAAGTGGGGGGGAAATCCACTGATTGTGCTGCATGTCAGAATGAATGACACTGCTGGATTCCCATTGGAATGGATCAAGGATGACTACATGTGGCTGGGAAAGACACTTAAAGAAGTGGAAGCTCAGGTGATTTTCAGCAGAATGTACTTCCAGTCCCTCGAGAGGGTGGCAAAGGCATGAAAAGATAATGAAGATCAACAGATGGCTTAAGGACTGGTGCTATGATGAAGATTTTGGGATGATCAAACATTGGGAGGCATTCATAGAAAGAAGAATCTTCTCTATTGATACATCAGATATTCAAGTGGAGTCTATTAATCTTATGGGATCAAGACGGGCAAGACTGATAAGACGAGTTTTAAAGGAGGAGGTGAGGGGAAAAGACTGGGAGAGACTCATGAAATTTCCACCCTTGGCTTCAACACACAGGAGGAGGAATACCAGTTAAATAAAGACAGAGTAAGGGATAATGGAACACCACAAAATGAGAAAACTGGGTGAGGTCCGAGGGAAACAACTGAAAGGCTTTTACATGAATGCAAGGAGTCTGGACAATAAAATGGAGAAACCAGAACTATTGGTGCAAGAGGTCAAACCAGATATTATACGGAATACTATACATGGTGGAATAGTACTCATGCCTGGAATACAGGTATTGTAGAGTATGCGTTATTTAAAAGAGAGAAATAAAGGTAAAGTTGGGGTAATATATATATAATCGAAACAGTAAATTGTAAAGAAATATGAAGTGATAGTATGGACAACACAGCATCTGAGTCAAAATCACTTTGGGGAAGGATTGTAAAAGAGGTTCTGCTGAGGTAGTGTTAAGGTCTGCTATAGACCTCCAGGGTCAGACTAGGATATGGATAATGATCTGTAATATTATTACAAGGATAAATACTTTTGGGAGTTGGGTCATAATGGGAGGCTAACTTCCCAGATATAGATGGGAGAATAAATGTTACTTATACTGCTAGGGCCCGGTTATTCCTGGATGTGATAGATAACAGTTTTCTTCATCAAATCATCACTGAACCAACAAGAGGTGATGTCATTTTAGACTTTGTTTTAGTAAGTAGGGAGGACATCACAAAACAGCTGGTCATAAGAAATAACCTTGGATTGAATGATCACAAGTTGATTCTGTTTAAATTAAATGAAAGGATAATACAAATGAGGTCATCAACCATGGCTTTTGATTTCTAAAGGGCAGAATTTGGGATATTAGGGAATTAGTTAAATAAGTCAGCTGGACTGAAGAGATCAAGGACTTACATGGAGAGATGACTTGGAAATTCTTCAAATCAACTATACAAAAACTATCTGAAATTCACATCCCAAGAAAGGGAAAAAAATTTTAAGGAAAGGCTCCAGACCCAGCTGGAAGAATAACCACCTCACAAAGGTTATTAGGAGTAAGCAGAGAGCTTATAGGGCCGTGGAGGGCAACCTGCGGCCATGTGATGCAACATGCATTTACCAGACTAACCTGGTTTCCTTTTTCGAGAAAATAACTGATTTTTAGATAAGGGAAGTACAGTACGTCTAATATACTTGGACTTCAGTAAAGCATTGGACATGGTACCACATGGGAAATTATTACTGATATTAGGGATGATAGGGATCAGTGCAAGCACGCAAGATGGATAAGGAATTGGCTAAAGAGAAGGCATTGCATTGTGCTGAAAGGTGAATGATCAAACTGTAGAGCGGTTACTTCTGTAGTTCCTCAAGGATCGGTCTTGGGACAAACCTTATTCAATATTTTTATTAATGACCTTGGCACAAAAAGTAGGAGTGTGCTAATGAAATGGGCTGATGATACCAAGTTATAGACTCATAGACTCTAAGGTCAGAAGGGACCATTATGATCATCTAGTCTGACCTCCCGCATGATGCGGGCCACAAAAGTTGACCCACCCACTCCCGGAAGAATTCTCTCCCTTGACTCAGCTGTTGAAGTCCCTAAATCATGATTTAAAGACTTCAAATCTCTGAGAATCCTCCAGCAAGCGACCCCTGCCCCATGCTGCGGAGGAAGGCGAAAAACCTCCAGGGCCTCTGCCAATCTACCCTGGAGGAAAATTCCTTCCCGACCCCAAATATGGCGATCAGCTGAACCCCGAGCATGCGGGCAAGATTCTCTAGCCAGACCCTCTGGAAAAAGTTCTCTGTAGTAACTTTTAATATCCCATCATTGACCATTGTTGCTAATTACCAGCAATGGCACATTATTGACCTATTGACTAAAATCACTTTATCCCATCAATCCATCCCCTCCATAAACTTATCAAGCTTAATCTTAAAGCCAGAGAGGTCTTTCGCCCCCACTGTTTCCCTCGGAAGGCTGTTCCAAAACTTCACCCCTCTGATGGTTAGAAACCTTCGTCTAATTTCAAGCCTAAACTTCCCGACGGCCAGTTTATATCCATTCGTTCTCGTGTCCACATTAGTACTGAGCTGAAATAATAAGTTGGGAGGCATCGTCCATACAGAGGAGAATTTAAATATTATACAGGAAGATTTGGATGACCCGAAGACTGGAGTGACAGAAATGGGAGAAAATTCAATAGTATAAAGGGCAAGGTAATGCACCTAGGGTCTAATAATAGGAATTTTGGGGGGCTTATCAGTTGGCGAGACAGAGGAGGAGAGAGGCCTGTGTGTGTGGATCAATCACAGGATGACCGCTAGCCACCAATGTGATGCGGCTGTAAAAGAGACAAATGTGATCTTACGATGTATTACACAAGACATTTCCAGTACAGACAGAAAAGTATTAATGCTATTATACAAGGCACTGGTAAGCCCTCATCTGGAATACTGTGTACAGTGCTGGTCACCCATGTTCAAGAAAGATTAATTTCAACTGGAACAGGTGCAGAGAAGAGCTACTAGGATGATCAGGGAATTGAGGGTCTCTCGGAAACTGGAAGAGCTGGGCCTGCTTAGTCTCGCAAAAAGAAGACTGAGAATGGATATGATTGCTCTCTATAAACATATTGGGGATAAATACCAGAGAGGGTGAAGAGCTATGTAAGCAAACGGAGAAAGTTGGCACAAGAACAAATGGATATAAACTGGCCATAAACAAATTCAAGCTGGAAATTAGAAGAATATTTCTAACCATCAGAAGTGAGAGGTTCTGGAACAGCCTCTCAATAGGAGTTGTGGGTCAAACAACTGAATTAGCTGGACAAACTTATGAGCACAGTTGTATGATGAGGTTGCTTGTGACTTCTGATATGTCTTATGTTCCTAAAACTCATGCTTCAGGGTTTCAGCTAGTCACCTGCAGGGGGTCAGGAAGGGATATCGCCCTCAATGTATTTTGGATGGGTTCTCCGCCCCCACCCCCATTTTTGATTTAAAGAGCAACAACGTGCTCGGAAAAAAATTGGTGTAATTTCAGTTACAGATTAACATTGTCCATGCATATTCTTTTGTTACAAGTTTTGAGCTTCTAAATAGAGCGTTTACACTGATAGGATACATTCTGGAAGCCATTTGGAATGGGAAGTGTGAAAAGGAAGCACGTGAAAACATGTACACTACGCTAAAGCTAAAAATTCATGTAAGGCCACATAAAAGATCTAACCAATTCATTTCCTGTAAGCAATATGTATAACATAAATCACAGTCAGACCTTTACACACTGTAGAGACACTACCCTCCTTTCCCTTTGAGTTCAAAGAAGAGGCTTAAGTTAGGCCTCATTATAGCTCACATTGTGCTGAAACTGTTTCGGTTACTTAACAGCAGAAAGCCAACTGAATATTCCTTTTCAAGTGAAGCGCCATTTCCAGGATCCCACACTTGACTCTTTTCATAACCCTGTATAATCCACTCTCTCCCCGCAATGAAATCCCAGAGCCCATTAATTTGTGCTGCACAGTGAGCCAAAGCCTCCCACCTTGTCTTTAACAGCATCTGAAATTAATGATATTTTCCCCATATTAAACCAAACTCTGCTAATGACAGTCACAGAACAATACTGCATGCAAACCCCAATTAAAGCCATCAATTTAGCAAATGTAAGCTATCAAAAGCAAGTATATATTCACAAACCGAAACACAACCTTCTACTAATTCAATTTTTACAACTCTGCATACAGATTGCTACTGAGTTAGTCTCAGTTCTGTAGTTTGTGGTTCAAATCACCACTACTGTACATACTTTACACCAAATAATAGTCTTAGGACAAAACAGGAGACTTCACAACAAAGCTTAACTCTGCAGAACGGCATGGAGACAGAGTTGTTAACTGCAGGGTAATTTAACAGAGAAGTAATTCTTCTGGACAGAAATATATTAAACCATATTTGGGATCAAAGAAAACTACCCACTACTTATTAAACGTTTCACTCTTACGGAAAGAGCCATTTTTCCCATTGCACAAACTCACTTCTTAGGCGACACAGATTCTTCCAACATTGTTGATTCCTCATCACCTTCAAGCCCAAATCTATCCTTACTTTGTTTCTGAAAAAAAGCAAACGTCAACACTTATGTGGCATTTCTATTTCATTTCATTTTTTAAACTCCTCTACCTTTATTTTGTCACTATTTTACACAAATTGTGTCAAGTCATCTGCATGCTCTCTCTCTCGCGCTAGTGCTACACCAGGATTTTTTGGTACTCTTATATGTGAGCAGGCACTTTGTGATAGGATACAACTCCACGTCGTGGGTGCAGCAGACAGGAGAAAGGTCACAAGGAACTTCAGTATCCAGAGCACCTGGATAGGGAAAAACAGTCTGGGTCCCAGCACTCGTGGATTTAAGGTGCATAAAGGGAGAAGACTAACATGGATAGTAGTGCTAGCAGGCCTTGTTTCTGAATAAGACAAAGCACTTGCCCCTCCCAGAAATCAGCACCACCTACCAACTCCCTCAATGTGACTCAGCAGCACAGGTACCTTCCATGCAGCAGCAAATGGGAAGCCTCAACAGTTCATATAGCTCACAGGAACTGGTGCATACAACTCTGCTACAAGGTATCTTGTATTCAAAAGCACCCATATGTGAACCAATATATGATTAATGGACACAAATGACCACCACAAGAAAAGTAACATGCCAAGTGTTACATGGTGCCAGATTCATTTCTTTATCATTATTTTCTAGAAACTTACTTTCAGAAATGTTCATTTCTAATGTGAATTATTTACAATAATGTAAGGGAGGTAGATGTGCACAGGGGAGTTAAATTAGGGTGTGAATTGAGATATTCCTCATAAGCAAGTGACCGCAGAGAGGCATGGTACGTTGTGGAAGAAATGCTGTGTCAGAAATGGATTGCTACAACATCCTTAGCCTTGTAACAGTCATTATACTGAGGCAAAGACAAAAGAGATAGCTATGTCTCTGGAGGTAGTTTAATGGGAACCCTCTTCTTTACCCATGAACAAACCCTGTTTCATTTCAATTTGATTTTAGGTGTGAGTTGAAACAGGCCATTCATTTTTAGAGCCAAGATTCTTTGAAACTTCAACGTTCTTATTTTGCTATTAGTGTAAGGGACAGTTTATAAAAAAAAGAAAAGAAAAAAAAAAAAAGAAAAAAAAAGAAGAGCACCTCAAGTTGCTGGGTTTCCAATCATCTACCACTGACAAGTTGCAGGGATAAAATTCTTTTCTGGCCCTCACTGTGACATCAGACCCAAGCATATGGTATAACAAGGGGAAGTTGTGGTAGAAAATCTACACCAGAATAGGTCATTAAAGATTCCCTGAGAATTTACATTACAAGATTTCTATATGACTGTAGGTGATAAACAAATGTGGTAGAGACAGAACTCAAGCTTGACAACTAGAAACAGCATGTTTCTCATTTGAGTCATGACACAGAATGGGAGTTAGTTTGTTAACCTATTCCTATTTCACTCATTTAGAAGCTGGTTTTGTGAGCAGATTTTAAAGAAGAAATCAAAGGACTGGTTTGGGAGTCGAAATCTGCACATCTGTACACTCTCAGTATATACAGAGAAGCTGCCTTAGCTTGGAATTCTACTTGTAAAACTTAGAGCAGTTCGAAAAGACAATTACCTTTTCCCGTAACTGGTGTTCTTCAAGATGTGTTGCTCATGTCCATTCAACTTAGGTGTGTTTGCTCACCACATGCAGTGGTGCCGGAAGTTTTTCTCTCAGCAGTATCCTTAGGGGACCTGCTCTGGCGCACCCTGGAGTGGAGCATCACCAGCCCCCTCCACCCTCAGTTCCTTCTTGCCAGAAACTCCGACAGTGGGGAAGGAGGGCGAGTCGTTGAATGGACATGAATAACACATCTCGAAGAATACCAGTTACGGAAGAAGGTAACTGTTTTTTCTTCTTCAAGTGATTGCTCATGTCCATTCAACTTAGGTGACTCCAAGCAGTACCCATGGAGGCGGACATGTAGATTGCAACACAGCTCTGCTGAACCCAGTACCGTCCTTGGCCTGCTGCGTGATGGCATAGTGGGCTGTGAATGTGTGTACTGAGGACCACGTCACAGCTTTACAGATGTGCTGGATCGGAACGTGTGCCAGGAAAGCCGTTGAGGATGCCTGCGCTCTAGTCGAGTGGGCTCTGACAAGTGGCGGCGGGGCACCCGCCAGCTTGTAAGAAGTCCTTATGCAAGAGGTAATCCAGTTAGAAATCCTCTGGTGGACACCGGGAGGCCTTTCATCCCATCAGCTGTAGAGATGAAAAGCTCAGTTGACCTATGGAAAGACTTTGTCCGATCTAGATAGAAAGCCAGAGCCCTTCTTATGTCCAAAGCGTGAAGGCGCCTCTCTTCACTAGTCTCATGGGACTTAGGGCAGAAGACCGGAAGGAAGATGTCCTGGCACATGTGGAAAGTAAACACCTTGGGAAGGAAGGCCGGGTGGGGCCGGAGCTGGAACTTGTCCTTATAGAAGACTGTGTATGGTGGTTCTGAGATCAAGGCTCGGAGCTTGGAAACTCACCTTGTTGATGTCACTGCCACCAGGAAAGCTACCTTCCATGATAGGTGAGATGCGGAGCACGAGGCTTAAAGGGCGGGCCCGTGAGCCTGGACAGAACCAAGTTGAGATCCCAGTGAGGGATCGGGGACCGAACTTGAGGAAAAAAAGTCTCTCAAGACCTCTCAGGAACCTGACCATCATGTCATGGGAGAACACCATCTACCCCTGGATGGGCAGATGAAAGGCGGAAATGGCCACCAGATGTACCTTGATAGAGGAGTGTGCCAGGCCCTGGTTCCTCAAATGAAGCAGATAGTCTAAGATCGACTGCACCAAAGAATGCAAAGTGGAGACGCCCGGTTCGGTCACCCAGTGGGAAAACCTCATCCACTTTCCCAGATAGGTCTGTCTAGTTGAGGATTTTCTACTCTCCAGGAGGACCTGCCGGACCCCCTCTGAACAGGTTCATTCTTCAGGGTTCAGCCACACAGCATCCACACCGCGAGGTGGACAGATGCGAGGTTGGGGTGGCAAGAGGCAACCGTGGTCCTGTGACAGCAGGTCTGGTCAGTCCAGCAGGGGCCACAGGGAGACTGGGGCAATCATGATAACTTGGGCCTTGATTCTCTTGACTTTCACCAGGACCCTGCTGACGAGTGGGATTGGGGGGGGGGGAGGGGGAAACGCGTATATCAGGCTTCCCGCCCAGGACAGGAGGAAGGCATCAGAGAGGAAGCCCTTGCCCAGAGCCCATCTGGAGCAGCAGTGGCTTCAGAACTTCCTGTTCTGCCTGGTGGCGAACAGATCCACTTGGGGAGATCCCCACCTCTGGAAGATCATGCAGGCTCTCTCTGGGTGGAGCGCCCACTTGTGGTGAGAGGAGAAGTCCCTGTTTAGATGATCCACTAACGTGGACTCCCTGGAGGTGACACACTTCTAGATGGATTCCGTGGTCGATGCAGAAGTCCCAAAGACGGAGTGCCTCTTGGCATAGGGCTGAGGATCGCACTCCCCCTTGTCTGTTGACGTAGAACATTGAGGCTGTGTTGTCCATCAAGACTCTGACCACTCTGCCCAACAGGTGAGGTAGGAAGACCGCGCATGCCCTGCGGACCGCCCTGAGCTCTTTGACGTTTATGTGTAATGTCATCTCTTCCAGGGACCACGTACCCTGGGTCTGGAGATCGCCGAAGTGCACTCCCCAACCAAGATCCGAGGCGTCCGAGACCAACTCAACCGAGTAGGGAGTGCTGTCGAAGGGGACTCCTTCCAGGACATTCCCAGGGTCGGACCACCATTGGAGTGAGGTGAGTATCGTTGCGGGAATGGTGACAACCTTTTCCAGGTGGCACCTGGACTGGGAGAAGACAGTTGCCAGCCCATGGTGCCTCTTGCAGCCCCTGGATTTTTTTTATAGCGAGGCTCCTGGAGAGAGTGGCTCCCCTTGTTCTGAAGCTGCTGCGGCTAAAACCACTTGCGGGAAGGGCCAGGGACGTAAGGCCCAGTATTTGTAGGGTCAAGCGGGAATCTTTCAGGACATGGAGTTTGTTGTCTGTCTGTTCTATGAACAGGGCGTGCCCATCGAAAGGGAGGTCTTGCACTGACTGCTGAGCCTCTGAGGAAAGACCAGAGAGAGGAGCCAAGAAGCCCTGTGCAATGAGATGGCCGATACCATAGTATGGGCAGCAGTGTCCAGCCGCAGTTGAGCCCTCATCCAGGATGACCCGGAACTCCTTCCTCAAGGCCTCGGTAAGGGCGCTCTTGAACTTGGTCATGGCCTGCCACATATTAAAATCATAGCAGCCTAGGAGGGCCTGATGGTTGGCCACATGCAACTGTAGAGTGGAGGACAAATAAACTTTACGCCCAAACGAGTCTAGTCTCCTTCAGCCTTTATTCTTAGGGGTAGCCCCCAGTTCACCCTGTCTCTCTCTGTGGTTGCAGATCGCCTCTGCCACTAGGGAATTGGGAGCAGGGTGGGTATAAAGGTACTCGTGACCCTTGGATGGCCCACTTGGAGATCAGAGGCAAGGAGGAGGGGGTTTGTCAGAGGGCACTTGTAATTTTCATGACCCCCTCATGTATGGGCAAGGCTATCCTGGCCAGAGCTACGGGACAGAGAACATCAAAGACGGAGTCTGTGAGCTCCTCTAACTCCTCCGCCTGGAGGCCCAGGTTGGCGGCGACCTTCTTTAACAGCCCCTGATGTGCCTTCGCATCATCCTGGGGAACCGGTGGAGGGGGCCCCACTATAGCCTCATCTGGTGATGACAAGGAGAAAGCTGGTACCAAGGGGTCCTCTGCAACCAGAGGTGGTCCAGCAGCTTGTTCACCCACTTCCTCCTGTGCCTGCGGGGTGCCTGCAGCTGAGGCCTCTTGAACCGGAGGAAAGCTGGAGAGGGCGGGAGCCGGTCTCTCCAAAGGTCCAGATACTGAGCAGGCTGCCTGGGAGGGCTGAGTGAACCCCCATGGGTTCCATGGGTACCACTGTGCTGGCCACAGAGTCTGAGGCCACGGGGCTGGCTGTGGTGCCATCGACGTAATCTGCCCTGTAGGTATCAGAGCTTGTCCTGCAGGTAGGGAACCTCACTCTAAACCCGAGCTAGAGCCCAAGAGGTTGCTCCCCTGTGACCAAGATGGGACTAAGTGGTGGCTCTGTCCCAATCAGTACTAGTCGCTCCTCCTGGAGTTGGATCTGGCTGACCTCGACGAGCGCCTGGATTGGGGCCTCAGTGACCGGTGGTGCTCGGTGGATCCGCAATGGCCCCGGGCCAGCGATCTGCACCTCATGCTTGATGAGCGGGACTAGGAACCAGAGCAGGCTTGGCGTCGTGAAGATGTAACTGCATGCGGTGATGCCGCGCTGGGGATTCGCGATGGTTTGGAGAACGGTACCATCGGTCCCTCAACCTGTCCCTGCAGCGATACCGGTACCATGGAAATTCCAGGCGCCGACTCTGAAACTCCTGCTGGGGGGAGGGAGGTCACATGCCTCCAGAGATTTGTGCCCAGTTACCGGCGAGCCGTGCCTCGAGCCTCTCTGCCTTTGTCCGAGGTCCGGACACTGGATGGGGCTGCGAAGCTTCTGCCTATCACGGTCAGAAGTGTTTCAGATGCGCAAGGGCGACCGTTGGCAGGACGTCCCCCATGACGGAGACCATTGCCGTAGAGGTGGAGACTCTGGTGGTCCAAACACAGGTTTACCCTATGACCAGGACCCCGCAGGGGCCGGAGTGGGCAGCACTTGGAGGGACATAAAGTCTTGCGCTGCTTGCAGGGCCTCCAGCATGGACAGCACCTGGAACTGGCGGGGAGCAGGCTGGGCTACACTGCTGACCTGGGACCCGAGATTCCGAAGGGGGTGAAGAGGTGCCCAAGACAGGACCTTAGTCCACCCAAGACTTGTCCTTTCCCTTGCAGGAAGCTGGAGACCTTCCTCGCCCCGTCTTGTTGGGCTTCTTGGCTGGAGCCATGGAAGAGGACTGGTGCTGGCTTGCAGATGGTACTGGCGGAGTGCCGTGCACCAAGCTCACAGTGCTCGGCACTGAATCAGAGCGCTGCTCCGGCATCGGGGTAAGGGCAGACTCCATAAGGAGCACTCTCAAGCGAATGTCACACTCGTTCTTCATCCTGGGCTTGAAGGACTTGCAGATTCTGCACTTATCCCTAACGTGCCCTTCGCCTAAGCACTGTAAACAACTGTTATGTGGATCGCTTTTACAATGATCACAGGGCTCAAAGCATGGGGTCTGGGGCATGCCCCATCCTGAGGCGAAGTCCTGTTTGGGACCTACTAAGTCTCTAATAAACAAATAGGGAAACTAAAACTAGAGGGAAACTATATACAATAATATACAAGAGTTAAATGAGTTCGAACGAATGAGAAGCAACAGTGCTAGCTGAAGCAGCAACACTTCCATGCACCGTCACTGTCGGCAAGAAGGATCTGAGGGTGGAGGGGGCCAGCAGTGCCCTATATGCCGTGGCACACGCACCCCACTCCAGGGGCGCCAGAGCCAGTCTCCTGCTGAGGGAAAGATCTCTGGCACTGGTGCATGTGGCAAGCACACATACCTCAGTTGAATGGACATAAGCAATCACTCGAAGAAGAACGCAAGTTTCTACTTAAACTAAAATTTGAACATATTTAGTGCTCATTAAATTTGGAACTGACAATGCTGGCTTGAGCCAGTCTTAGAAAGAGAGTTGTGATGAATACTAGCAATCCACCCCAGCCCCAAATTGAAACACCCCTGATATTCTAGGCCTGGAGTTCCCCTAAACAAAAATCCTCAATCCTACTGAAATTTCCAGTTGTCTGTCACTTCTCTGGCATGAACATATATTTATAATGGATTATGTTGCAGTTTGGTCTAATCCTAATAAAATTTGTCAACAGCAAGCACGTAAAAGTAGTTAAGATGCCACAGGTTTCCCACAGAAAGTGCTTAGAACACAACTAGTAATCATGTGGCATTTGTTGGCAAATGCTAACTTTTGTTGGTAACTACTATAGTTATATGGTTTATTCTCTACAGTTAAGGAGAAAGCTTTAGGCCATTAATCTCTTGATATAAACCCACTGACATGTAGCTGCTTTCCAGAAGATTATCCACTTAAATGCCCAAGCATGCTGAGTTAAGTCTTCTAACCCATTCCCTCAATACAGCTAATAGTTTCAATATTACTTCCATAAACACTTTTTTATAGTAATTAATCAGAACTATTTTCTAGGAGTTCTTGCTACAAGCCAGTCACAGCAAAGAAAAATTATACCTAGTTAGCTTCACAAAAGAAAGTGAGCTATTGCTATCAGGTAACCTATCTTTTGTGAGAGAGACATTGCATTTACTAATTTTACTGCACTTTTACTGACATCCTAAAGTTTTACCTTCTTCAATATGATATCAATGTAACCTGCAATTAGCTGAGAGATCTGTTCTCCTTCAGTGGTTTGTACTGAGTAGTAACTTTCTTGATATTCACCAAAATCCTGAGGAAAAAAGGTATAACAAATCAGTTCACCCTTGGGAATGAATTTAAATAAATGAACATCAGCTATATTAAGATGACCAAAATTAGAGATATAGGGAAATACATTTTTAACTTTCTTTGCATTTAATCCAACAAGCTCATATCTACCATATAAGGATCAGAGTCTACACCAAAGCCAAAACCCAATAAAAGTAGCTGAAATTTCCTTTTACCTTTGATGTCTTATTATAGCTAACGGCTCTTATGGCAGATAAAACCATTCCAAGGCTCCACAATAAACTATGTGAGAGAAAAAAAGCTCTTTCGATTGGATCCATTTCATACATTTATGGATTTTAAGGCCAGAATGGACCATTAAATCATATACTCTGACCTTCTACATGTAACACAGGCCACAGAATTTCACCCAATACCCTTGCACTATGCCTGTTAACTTGTGTTTGACTAAACCTTTTCTTCCAGAAAGGCATCCAGTCTTGATCTGAAGACTTCAAGACACAGAAAATCTACCACATTCCTTGGCAGTTTGGTCCAATGGTTACTTACCCTCTCTTAAAAATGTTTGCCTTATTTCTAATTTAATCTTGTCTGAATTAACTTCCAGCCATTGGTTCTCAACCAGGGTCTGAGGTCCCCGGGAGACTGGAGGGGGGGGGGAAGGGGGGGCTGCAAGCAGGTTTCAGGGGGTCCATCAAGCAGGGCCATGCAGTGGGGCTTCAGCTTTCTGCCTGGGGCACAGGGCAGAAAGCCAAAGCCCCACTGCATGGGGCTGAAGCTCAAGGCTCTGAGCCCTGCCATCTGGGGTGGAACCTGAAGCCTGAGCAATGTAGCTTCACAGGGCCCCGGGCAATTGCCCTGCTTGCTACCCCCTAGTGCTGGCCCTGGCTTTTATGTAGAAAACCAGTTGTTGTGGCACAGGTGGGCTGTAGAGTGTTTATACCATGCTGGGGGGGGGGGGGGGGGGGGGAGGGGGGGGAGAGGGACAGAAAGAAAAATGTTGAGAACTCCTGCACTAACTGAAGAGCCACCAGCACCTTCTCTCCATGAAGGTACTTACACACCATCATCAAGTCATTTCTCAATCATCTTTTTGATAAGCTAAACAAATTGAGCTCTTTAAGTCTCAAACTGTGAGGCATTTTCTTTAGCCCTATTTAGTTTCACAGCCTGTCTGTCACTTTTATACTGCACTCTGAAAACCTTGATTATTCACAACCAAAAATTAGCAGATATCAGGCAGATGGCTCTTTAAAACAGTGCTTTAGATAATCAGGGTCGGGTTATGTACATGAGACAGTTTGTTGGCCATAAGAAAATTGGCCGAGTTGTTTCTTCAGGACTAAACTAAACTAAACTAAACCCTATAGGGCCAATCAATTTAGTGCATCAATCCATGCTCCTTTCCCCATGACAGACAGAACCCTCCTTCTCTGTAACAACATACAGAAAGAGTACCAGAGTGAAGCTTTTTGGCGAGGCAGCCCAGCGCTTCACAGTTGTCAGTGGCCATTCCTGCAACACCTCCTTGGTCTTCTCATCCACACGCATCACTGAGTCTTTGGTGATACCCAGCAAACGAGGAACCAGCTTGTTTTTGCCCTTCATTTTTTCCTGTAACAGAAGTATCAAGGATTAGTTTTCATTTACCAACTGGCATATGTCAGAGGGGAAAGGAGGAAGTAGACTGGGAATGACCGTGACTGGTTACACTTACATAAAAGAAGAACTAGACGCACTGCAGAGGACAATTCACAGGCCCAAACTCAGTTTCTCTGGACATGGCAAGTGCATAGATTAATTTAATGTTGACACACTGCTAGAAGTGTTTTTTCATTCATTTTCAAAACACTGTGTTGTATTCAGAGCCTCAAGAATTCACTGTCTTTTTTTCATCTTACCTACAACATGGTTAATTAAATGCTCAGAGGGACTCAGTCCAGAGTTATCCTCTTAAAAAGACAACTTTGAACACACACCAGAATTAAGTGATAGGATACACATCTCCAGTGACTTTTACACTATGGCTTCATTCTCCAATGCCCCACACCTTGTGCAGTCATTTACACTGGTGTGATGTGACTATCACTGCCCTTGTGGTTTGGTAGCAACTTGCAGTCACTTTTACTGATTGAAGTGACTATCCAAGCTACAGAACAATGGAGCATCACGCTCTAAGCTATTGCTTGATTTTCATTACAACTTCCTTCTACGTGGTCCATATCTATCCTACTTTGCTTCTTAGATGCAGATATCGCACTTAGCATAACTTGGAAAGAGATGTGAGCCAAGAGATTTCATACCAAAATTCTACTCATGTTCAAAGCTTTATTTGGGTCTTGAGAATCTGTCTTCACCCTTAATCTGGTACAGCTTGAAGACATTAAACTGCAACTGACCTTCACTGTGCAATTCAGCACAAGTAACCGCTTGTGGTGCGGAGAAGAAACCTCCCTTCACATAAAAAGGCATTTTACAATCCAAGTCTTTGAAAGTTACTTTCAACTACCTTGGTAGTGATATTTTTGTAAACTAGCTTTCCAATTTAAAAATTACATTGGAAACGGTTTACATGACACTTCAATGACTGGTGGCACCTTAAAGACTAACAATTTATTTGGGCATAAGCTTTTGTGGGTAAAAACCCACTTCTTCAGTTGCATCTGAAGAAGTGGGTTTTTTACCCATGAAATCTTATGCCCAAATAAATCTGTTGGTCTTTAAGATGCCACTGGACTCCTCATTGTTTTTGTGGACACAGAATAACACAGCTATCCCTCTGATACTTTGTTCAATGACCAACTCCCACCCAGAAAAACTAAGGCATGTTAGGCAATCTACTGTAAATTAGCTTCCAAAGACTTCTCCCTCTAGAATTTCTGGTAGTGTTTTATGAAGAGAATGAAGATTTAGCAGGGAGCAACACAGATTAAGGATTCTGAGGTTTACAGGAGGCAAAGTCAGCCCCATTTATTATACATCATAGCTCTAAAACGTTTAAATGGTTAGTAAAACAAACAACTTCACCCATGTCAGCATCACTATGAGGGGTTCTCTCTAGGCTGACAGGTGCCGTCTCTCAAGGGCTGAGTATACTGCCTCTCTAGCACTTTAAGTCCACAGAGCAAGGACCAGATACCAATTTACTGTGCAACAAAAAAATCTATCATGAAATGCAAATGAGTCCATATGTTCTGCTCCCCTTGAATTTATTTTATGTCATGGGCTACAGAGAATCAACTCCTATTTACATCCTACGTCCTTTGTTAGACATCAGACCTGGACTTCAAATTATTCCACCTTCCTCTCACACACTTCTTTCAGACTGAAGTTCTATGCCATAGTTACAGAATGATTCAGTTACTATTTGCTTCAAGCTACAAGGAAAATCATGGAGTCAAATTGACGCATCCATGAAAATGCAAGAGTAAGTATTTCTATCATCAGCCCAATGATCCAGTTAGTCATCGCTGAAAAATTGGACTGAATTCTCAACTTGATTGTTTGCTGTGAATGTGCATGCTTGTATAGTTTTAATATTTTAGTTAAAATTGCAGACATATTTTCAGGATAGCTTCTAATATACAACTTCATGATTAGCTGATGAAACCAGTGTGAAACCATCACTAGCTTATTGTGCTTTCTAAATAATTAGAGCATTTTTTTCTTTTAAAATTTATGCCCAAATTAAATTTCAGTACTTACGATCCTGAAGAACCATTTAGTTCTTCATTCATAAATCCCTATATTGGAAGCCACTTAACTCACTTGCAAAATAATTTAATGCACTGAACAGTAATGAAGTATTTAGGTTTTGCAAGAAAAGAAAATGAATTTAGGAAAATGGAATAAATACATACAGAGAGCAAAATCAAATAAGCATGTAATAGGCATCCCTGGGAAGATGCCAAATGCACACCATATAGTCTCTCCACTGGATAAATTAATTCTGGCCTATGATGTCTGAAAACAACAATCTCAGATGAGATTCTACTTTAATAGGTCTCCATAAAAGGTACCTAATATGACAGTCACTTCTACTTAAAGGAGCAAAAGCTAATTAATGATGTCAAGCTTTTAGAAAGTTATCATCCATTTCACTTTCTGCAGAGCACCTGAATGTTCCATCAGCTTAAGTGGAATTTGTAGGTGCTCAGCATTTCAAAAAATCAGGCCACTTGATGGATTTAGAATCCTAATTTTGGGAGCCAAGGATGGAAAATCTAGATTGCAATTCTCTTCTTACCTGGACCACCTCATTGAGAGAACACTGATCAAGCAATGATTCAAGTCTTGTTTAGCAGCAGCAAAACAATTCTATATCTGCCAAGTCATGATTTAGTCATCTTCTCCCAATTATAAAATTACTGTGATTTTAAATGAAGAAAATTCAAGTCCTTAAGGTGATAGCTGTATGAAGTGTAAGAGAAAATAACTGCACAATTGAGAATATGGTTCTTGTAAGATGCAGAGATTTCAATATGCACATTCAGGTAAACCTCTAACTCCCAAGCTGGGGAAAGCAGACTTGTGGTGTTTTTCTAAATGTTTTGAGGGGAAAATATTTTGGTAGGTCAATTAAAAAAAGTCAAAGCCTGAGAAAGGCTGCCTTTGACCCTGCCAATTGAATCTAGCACAATGGAGCCCTGATCTGATTGCTGTGCTACCACAATACAATTCAGTGAGCTCTCTTTTTAGTGGAAAAGGCTGTCCTACAGGCTCAAACCTTGGATATGCAAACTTTGCTTTCAGAAAGTGGTCTGGGGTAATACATAATCAAGCACATCTGTTGCCAGCATAATCCGAACTTACCTTAACAAGAAAAAAGGACACTCCGTATGTCCTGAGGGAGCGTGCTAGCTTCACATACTTCACTTTGGCTTCAATTTCAGTCATCTCTCCACAGTTCTTGTGTTCCTAGAACAAGAGCTCAGTTTTACTTTGTATAACTTAGACTGAATAGAAATAATGCTCACAGGAAACTATGAAAGGAGCTTTTAACTGATCAGGGCTGCTTTTTAATTGTGCAACTAATTAAATCAAAACATTGCTGGGCTGAAATGTTAGCAAGGTTATATATTCAAATTTTCTGACACAAAGAATTATGGAACAAGCTGCCCAAAGGGGAATTTCTGCCTAATCATCACCAATTATGTTTATCCCTCAAATCATGGAAGTTTAATATCCCTTCAAAAAAATTTCAGATCTTACATAAAGCCACTCTGGAGATTCCCAGCATCCACACAAATGACCAATCTTTTAAAAATCTTGCTACACTTAGCCCATGATAGGCTGTAAAATGTAATGCCATATGATAGTTGTGCAACACAGCACTTCCTTACTAGTTATAAACTTGACACCTGTCATTTTCATTGATCTACCTTCACTATACTATCCATTATTTTGTATATCATCACCTTCCCCCCCCCACATCCCCCGAGGTAAACAGGCCCAATAATTTCTTTCTCTGCAGGGTTTTTCCACGTCCCTAATCATTTTGATACTTGCCTCTGAACCCCTCTCTCTGTGTTGTATCTCTTTTTAGATATTGCCACTGGAGATTAATACAACTTTCCATGTGAGGCCATAGCCTGATTTATACACTAAAGTTATGCCATTATACATCCTATTTTTGCACATTTTAACTTTTTGTTTTTGTTTTTTTTTGGACAGCCACTGTACATTGAAAAGGGATTTTTAACCTGTCCACAACGAGACAGACATCTGTTTCCTAGTGGTTACAATTTATTTAGAAGTACTCAAATATTAATAGTTCAATATTGGTTCCAAAATAGTTGTGTTGAATGTAATGCAATGTAAGTTTTAGTCACTGTGATATCCATTCACCTAGCGGCACTTCAGCCTTCAGCTTGTTGAAAATGGAGCATTTATTTCTATGCTTCGTCTCTTGGCCAGTTTCTTACTCATAAGAGTCCTTTACCACTTACCTCACGACTACTTAGTTTCCCTAATAGCCTCTTGTAAGAGACTTTCCCAACGGCATTTTGAAAGTCCAATATAATGTTAGCTGGTTCCTCTTTATCCAGTACTTTGTTGACATGCTCAAGGAGCTCCAATATAGAGTTCCATACAGAAGCCAAGCTGGCTCATCCCAATGATATTACGTTCATCTAGGTTTTGAATTCTTTTTTAAACTATCATTTAAACCAAGTTGCCTGATACTGAAGGAAGACTTACTGGTCTATTACTACCCTATTACCTTCATTGTTACTCCTCTAGAGCTTCTTGGCCCAGTCCCTTTGCTCAACCAATCCTAATCTCCCCCACTCCTCTTCTCTTGGCCCTCTCCCTCTCAGCTCCTCATTTCAGCCCATCTCACAATCCATCCCCTGCTCCCAGCCACTGCCTTCCCTTAATATATTCCCTTTGTGCCTTGCCCGCACCTTCTGTTATCTCCTTCTGCATTTCTGTGAGTCCGTTTCCTCCTCTTCTCCATCCTCTTCCATTCTGACTGGGCACCAGCAGAGGGAGAATCAAGAGCATAGGGAACTGCCTCCCTGTTCTCTGATCTGGTGACCAGCACCACAATGGCCTGTGGTAGCTGGGAGGAGCCACTGTATCCCCAAGATGGAGCACTGTCAGTTGGCATTGTTGGGACTGTGTATGTATAGACCAGCTGGCACACAGGAACTCTGAGAGGCTGGAGCACACTCAGTGCAGATTGAATATTTGGATAACTTAGCTGCCAAACTGACTCCAACAAGCCTCTTGAAAACATTCAAAATGAAATTCTTCTGAAGCCTATAACTTGGCCAAATTGGGACTGCTTGTCACACGGATGCTAAATGACACAACCCTAACAACAAGACAACCCCCTGCCAAATTTCAAGTCCTTGCTCCTAAGTATGTAGGTGCTATAGCATCTCAACAAATCTGTTGTAACAATTATTTTTAACATGGACAAAACAACATATTTCCCCCTAATCTCATCCTCAGAAATGGCTGAGCCATTTTTTGCTGAAATATTGCAAAAAAAATTCAGTCTGTGGCTGACATCCAGTCTGGAAAAGGGTTGGGCAACCACAACTATAGGTGGCAGTAGTAATTCCACCTATAGCAAATTCATGAGTTAAAGAATTCCTGGACTGGGAGCGCGAGGGATAAAAAGGACAGCACTTGACAAACTCTAGCAGTGCATAATTAAAATTATGTTCCATGCTGAGATCATATGTCACTGCCATTTTCTTTCATGATGTGAATAACCATATATCAGCTGCTAACTTCAGAATTTTCCAAACTAGATAAAATTGCTCATATACTTGCGTGTTGCCAGGTTTATATATTAATCAACACTGACACGAGTGCAAGATCCTATAAAACGTTTCCCGCAGTATCAGCATGTTGGGTATTTGATCATTTCAGTCATTAACAATTTGATCCTTCCCAGCCACCTCTCTGAATTCAAGCATTTGCCAACAGAACTCTGTCGTATACAATGCTTGAAGTTCACGCTTGAGCTACGAAGGCATAAAAAGTTCTATGGATAAAATTAAACTGACCTCCCTAAGTGTGCTTCTATTTCAGTCCCAATGCATTTCTTCATGGTTCAACATATTTGAGTAAAAGGTCTAAGGAACTTTGAACATGCACTGAAAAGAGAATAACCTTCAACAACAACAACAAAGGATAATAAACATGCCAATGGAAGAAAAGAGGGGCTGTCAGCATCTTTACACTTGAGTTAGTGAGAATTTATTATGTAAGCAGAGGACATGCACAGACTACAGAGCTGTGGAAAGCAAACTCTTATTACTCTTACAAAAGACAAGGGACTATTAGGTTTTTCAGTCTCATAATTACCTGAAATATTTTCTTTTCAGCTCCTCTTTGTTTGATGTATTCTTTAGGCAGGAATTCTTTCAGACTGGAAAAAAAGTACTATAGTTAAACAATGGCTTTGCTTCCTGTTACCTCTTTGCCAACAATAAGTCGCTTTGGGTCCTAAAACAGGCACAAAATACCATATGATGAAAGAAGACCTTGACTGACTAAATATCAGAGGTGAGGTTAAGGAGATGAACTGGCATTAAAAATAGCCATTTCAGCTACATCCTTATGTGATGAGAATTCATATTTTTCTGGCCGACAAAGTAAATAACTGGGATTTTTTCCTTCACTAAACCTTCTGATATATTTCAACAGTTTGAAATAGTGCTCAAAAGAGTTCATATACAGATGTAAAACACTGATTTTATTTTACTTTAGGGAAAGATATCAAAGCATGATCCAACTATACATCTGCAGTTCAGTCACTACCTCTGCTTTCTAGTGGCACTACAGTTTATTAATGTGTGCACTAGTACCTATTGCTCCCTCTAGTGGGGTGGTCACCCGCTCCTGCCTTAAAAGGCTTAAAACAGTATGGGGAGAGGGGTGTGGCACGGAAGGAAAAGTGGGGCTGATTGGGGAAAGCAGCCTTAGCTGGGGGCCACGCCCCAATCAGGCCGAGGCTGGCTTAATGAGGGCCCAGTTGGCCCTTATAAGAGGGCTGGGGCCAGAAGCCAGAGACAGACTCTCTCTAGCTTTGAGAGGGAGGGACCTGGCTGCAGGGAGCTGAGAGAAGGTACCTGGAGTGGAGCAAGGGGGAAGGGCTGGGGGAAGGCCAAGGGAGCTGGGGAGCTCCAGCCTGGAAACCCCCTCAGGCTGTGGTCTAGTGGAAGGACAATTAGGTACTGGGGTTGCAGGGGGCAGCCCACGGGTAGGCAGAGGCAGCAGGTCCAAACCCCCCTTGTCTATGATGAGTGGATTTTACACTGCAGTCTGCCCCAGTGAGCAGGGGCTAGATGATGACTGGCAGTAGCTCACGACTGAGGCAAGGTGGGGATAGAGGGTTGGGGGTTCCCCTGGGTGGGGAGACCCTGAGACTGCGGGGGTATTACCAGGGGGCAGCACCTCAAAGACAAGGGGCACCGGATCCTAGCAGGGACACGGGGGGCCAGCGACAGCGGGACACCGGCCTGCAGAGGGCGCTCCAGAGGCTAGAAACGCTAATTCCTTGAGACAACCAGCAGGAGGCGCCGCAGCGGTGAGTCCCGCACCGCGACGCTTCCCATCTTTCCAGAAGTGTTGGAAAAATAACATTTTATCCACAAAAGCAATTAAATGGATGCTTAATATCAGTAGTATCCTGAAAACAAAGTAACAAATAACCAGTTTTAATTTCTGTGGCACTTAAGGTCTCAAAACATGAAGTGAAGTAAATATGTTCAGTCCCCAAGGTGGAATTTGGCACAATAAATAGCTTTAAAAAGCTCCCAAATCACAA
This sequence comes from Chrysemys picta bellii, assembly GCF_011386835.1. Taxonomy (NCBI): domain Eukaryota; kingdom Metazoa; phylum Chordata; order Testudines; family Emydidae; genus Chrysemys; species Chrysemys picta. The sequence continues at coordinate 33,827,090 of NC_088800.1, read as the reverse complement.
AAATCTCAGCCCACCTGGGGCAGATGTCAGCCTAAGGGAAGCCACTGAATATGATTCTCCAGAGGTATCTCTTTCCTCTTATGCAGGAGTCCCCAACATGGTGCCCGCGGGTGTCATGGCACCCCCCGGGGCGTCTAAGTGCGCCCACGTACTGGCTGGTGGACGAGCATCCGCCGAAATGCCGCCGACAAGCGGCAACGTCAATAGGCATCGCCCCCGAAATGCCGTCATCCAGAGGTGTTGCCGCCAAAATGCCGCCAAAAATCGGCAGCATTTCGGCGGCGACGCCTATTGACATTGCCGCTTGTCGGCGGCATTTCGGTGGATGCTCGTCCGCCGCCACGGTCCTCCGTGGCTCATTGTCTGGCGCCTGCCAGACAAAAAAGGTTGGGGACCACTGCTCTTATGCACACCTCTTCCCATTCTCACTCCAGGGCCTCAGTAACACACAAGAAAGTGAAGTGGTAAGTCACCCATTAAGCACCAGGCAACTATTATTATTTGCTACCAGTCATTTAAATTAGTCTTTGGGATCATTATCTTGTAGAGCTTTGTATTTACAGTGCACTACACAGGTAGTGATATCATGGATGGAATGAAGTACTTATTGTAATATTAGCTATGTCTACACTGCAACGTAAGCCCAGGGTTCAAACTCAGGCTCCAGCCTAACCCCACCTTCCATCTACCCACAAATTGCACTAACCAGGGCTCGGACCCAGAATACCAAGACCCCAAGCGAATGGAGGGTCTGAACCTGAGTCAAGCTGGGACCCCACATTCAAGTCATATTGCTTTGCAGTGTAGCCACAGTCCCATTCTACTCATGCTCTGGGAGTCTGCCCAATGTATCCCACAATGCCATGGGCTGACTTTCTTTGTCCTCTGGACAGTCAACTTTGGTGGAGAATCAAATTTTCCTACACTGCACCACAAAGGGCTAGAGCTGACTCATTTTAGGAAGTCATTAATGATCTGGATGATGGGATGGATTGCACCCTCAGCAAGTTCACAGATGACACTAAGCTGGGGGGAGAAGTAAATATGCTGGAGGGTAGGGATAGAGTCCAGAGTGATCTAGACAAATTGGAGGATTGGGCCAAAAGAAATCTGATGAGGTTCAACAAGGACAAGTGCAGAGTCCTGCACTTAGGACGGAAGAATCCCATGCACTGCTACAAGCTGGGGACCGACTGGCTAAGTAGCAGTTCTGCAGAAAAGGATCTGGGGATTACAGTGGACAAGAATCTGGATACGAGTCAACAGTGTGCCCTTGTTGCCAAGAAGGCAAATGGCATATTGGGCTGCATTAATAGGAGCATTGCCAGCAGATCAAGGGAAGTGATTATTCCCCTCTATTCGGCATTGGTGAAGCCACATCTGGAGTATTGTGTCCAGTTTTGGGCCGCCCCCACTACAGAAAGGATGTGGACAAATTGGATAGAGTCCGACGGAGGGCAACAAAAATGATTAGGGGGCTGGGGCACATGACTTACGAGGAGAGGATGAGGGAACTGGGCTTATTTAGTCTGCAGAAGAGAAGAGTGAGGAGGGATTCGATAGCAGCCGTCAACTACCTGAAGGGGGGTTCCAAAGAGGATGGAGCTCAGCTGTTCTCAGTGATGGCAGATGGTCTCCTGCTCTCAGGAGCAATGGTCTCGAGTTGCAGTGGGGGAGGTCTATGTTGAATATTAGGAAAAACTACTTCACTAGGAGGGTGGTGAATCACTGGAATGGGTTACCTAGGGAGGTGGTGGAATTTCCATCCTTAGAGGTTTTTAAGAGCCAGCTTGACAAAGCCCTGGCTGGGATGATTTAGTTGGGGTTGGTCTTGCTTTGAGCAGGGGATTGGACTAGATGACTTCCTGAGGTCTCTTGCAACCCTAATCTTCTATGATTCTAAGTCTGGCATATTGGTGGTGGAATTCAAGCCCAGATAATGCAGTGTAGATGCTGGAGCCACAAGTTGGGACTCAGGGTTCAACAATTCTTAACCTGGGGTTACAAATTAGTGTAGATGCTCAAGCTCTAAATTAACAAACCCAGAGTCTGCTGACTTGAGTTCTAACCAACCCTGGGCTTACACTGCAGTGGAGACATACCCACTGTTTAAAATTATTTTAATCCTACTTCTGAAGAAAATATATAGTGTTCATCTATGCTGTGACACTATAACTGAATCTTACTTGGCAGTTCATTTAATTGTGCTAACAAAGCCACCTAAATATCACACCCCAAGTACACTGAAATCTCTTTAATTGCTCGTCTGTTGAACTATTCATTCAGTCCAACATGCAATAGCAAGCAGTGTTTAAGTAATTTAATCCTGTATAAGTTTGCTCCTTCACTTGCTTAAGATATTAAATACATGCTTCCAAAGTTTGATGTTTGTCGTGAGCATCAAGAACATTTTTCTAATGTTCATTAAGAAAGAAATCACCACAAAGGGGGAAGCTATTGCTTGTTACAAAATAGCTTGGATTAAAGGAGCTATGTGATTGGTTACTGGTTTTGCTTGGAGACCAAAAATCTGGGTGGGCAGTTTAGCTACTTAATACTCCCCTCTTATCTACATACCAATGAAAAAGGGCTTCTTTAAGACCTCTCTAATAGCTATTTTCTCAAATTTAAAAGCACAGTCTGCCCACATAGGTGCCATGCAAAGCTTAAATATTTCTTCATCCAGATAGTTAAGATTTGATCAACCAGGAACTTTCACAGTTAATACTAATGGAAATTTATTTTGGCATGTTCTGTAAGGAAATTCCAACAACCAGTATCTAAGTGTTAACAAAATGCAGGCAATAATCTTTATTTGCCAAAAGTCATTTATCAATGACAAAAAAGGATACTATTAAGGAGCTCTCCCTATAAACATACTGCAGATATGGTAAACTAAACCAATCTGTTTTGGAAAAATGCTGAAAAGTAATCAACCCTATTTGCTTTATTTGTTTTTGTATAAGCAGATGGAATCTCTTATAGAAGCCTGTTATGTGTTGAGGTCACATTGTTTAGTCAATGAACACTGCTCAACCCTATTTCAATTGAGTTGTAATGTGCAACTTCTATGCAACTTAAACTCTTTCAGACTTAGATTAAACATATCAGTATATTTCAACGGAAAAAATAAGAACACCTGGAAAAGCTGATCAAGGAACATTAACTGAATGTTACAAAAAGGCTAACGAAATGTACATGCAAGAATTGGCATGTGCCTGCACAATGGATATATACTGTTTGTATCAGTGTCACATAAAATACCTCACTATTCTGACTGAATTATGGCTAATTAAAATAAAATCATTTCTACGAAAAAACCCTAGAGACAACAGGCTCTTTTTAAGCTGAGCTGTATGTATACTCCACTAGAGGAAAACTCTCCTCTTTCCCCTAAGATGTGAATTTCAATTATTTATATATTGTTTGTCAAAGATAGAATCATACAATCCTAGAAACATAGGGTTGGTGAAGGGACCTCGAGAGGTCATCAAGTCCAGCCCACTGTGCTGAGGCAGGACCAAGTAAACCTAGTCCTTATACTGCAAAGGATTTTGTAGTTTAATGAGTTACAGTACGTCTGCCATAGCCCGCCCAGTGGAAATCTACATTCTGCAGGTTGTGTCCAACACCCAGAGAGCTGCTGGGTACAATAATTTTTTTATTCTTTGCAAATAACCAGGAAAGACTAAACCCGAAAAGGTTATCAGCAGCTGAACTCTGTTGTCATAGCACAGCAGTTTGAGAGAAGTTAAATGAGCTCTAATATGGGAAACCCTGCTGTGATGGGAAAACTTTTTTTTTTCTTTTTTTTTAAGAAATTAAAGGAATAATGCCTCTAAAGAGGAACAACTACTGTGAACACTAGATCCAGGTGTCATAACCTTCACTTAGTATTATCTTAGCACAAGGGTTCTCAAACTAGGGGTCGGGACCCCTGAGGGGGTCGCGAAGTTATTACATGGGGGGTCACGAACTGTCAGCCTCCATCCCAAACCCCACTTTGCCTCCAATATTTATAATAGTGTTAAATATGTTTTTAATTTATAAGGGGGGTTGCACTCAGTGGCTTGCTATGTGAAAGGGATCACCAGTACAAAAGTTTGAGAACCCCTGTCTTAGCACTTCTACAGCATCCCACTATATCACATCACATCAGGAGGGGAATACACAGACAATGGTCAAACCCTGAAGAAATCAAGATGCTGTTATGTAATTGTTACGCAACCAGTCTCAGTAATGAGGACCAGGAATACATTAAGTCTATTACATATAGTGTTTTCTGAGACATCGGTAGCTCTTTAAGTAAAGAGTCATTGGCCAATCAGTAGTGAGACTAAACACAGATGGTACACCAGAAGTTTGATTACTCAAATTAATTGGAACTGAATTTGTCTGCATAACTGAGCATCATGTAACAGTTACAATAACTAAGAGTTCTTGACAATCAAGGTTGAAGCATAGTATGTTCCAAAGCACACCACCATTTTTAAGAGAGTCTCTTGAATACCTTAAATCAAGTATAAAGCTCACTAAAGTAACGATTTAAGAAATGGCACTGACTGATCAAAGATCAGTCTAAGATGACAGAAACACAGAACACACCCAGTGTTTTATGCATTGCTGCATGGACAGAATGACACAAATTTAGAAATTAGCAAAAATGGTTTACTCTAAAAATCCAGGTTTGTGTTTGTGCTCTACATGAGGTCCAAACTGGATTTGTGCTTGAAAGCCTCCAAACTCGCAAGCCTTTTCGAAGGAGACCGGATGGGAGCCATTCAGAATGTCATCTCGAGCCTATAAAGGTAAGTAGAGACATGTCAAGCACATCAGAAGCCGTTAAAGTGTCTTTGAAATTCCTGAACAGCCAGAACACAAGCCAAGAATCAAGCAGCAAGCTTTCCTGTCAGAAAGTATCTGTTATTCCATTGTGGATATGTTTATAACTAACAAAATAAACAAAGGGCCAGGTCCTTCTCTGGTGTAAATCGCCACAGTCCCACTGAGGCCAAGAGAGCTGCCCCAGTTTTCAAAACTGAACCTCTTGCCTAAATATTTCATGTGATTTACATACAATATACCCTGCTGTAACAGAAAGAAAAGTTATCTACCTAATTAACATGGAAAATACTAATCGCAAATGTATGAACAGTGATGGATGATGGCCACCTGCATTTTCCTTTATTGTCATGTGTGTAAATTTAGTGGTTGCACAAAATACTGGAACACCAAGACTGTTTCACGGACCCCTTAGATATAGTCTGTCTACACGGACCATAGGTTGAAAGCCACTGGTCCAAGGTAACATCAACGGGTGCAGTCACCATCTACCTCATTAGGGAAGGTCCTGATGCTGGAGAAAGAGCAAAGACATTCTTTGGTGCAGTGTAAGTCTCTGATTTCCTTGGAGTGTGAGGGGTCCAAGCCACTTGTACTGAACTGGTCAGAAGAGGGAGACTTCGTGTTGCTACAACTGTACTGTACTGATGGAATGGGTGTCACTGGAACGGGATCTGGTATCAAAGAAGCCCTTCCTTTATGGGTGTTAGAGTCCTGGCCCTGGGACTTTGCATGTCCCAAGTCCTTAGAGGTTGACAGTGTAGGTCTGCTCAACCTCTAAGGATTGACGATTTCAGAGATGACTTAGGAGGAGACCTATTCTTATGTTTGTGTGAGTGTTCTCTGCCTTCCCGATGAGACCCCAATAAGGAGTCTGAGTACAGACTCCACTGTAGCAGAGTAGGATCTTGGGGTGGGAGGTGTACTCTGTGTAGATTTAGGCTGATGTACAACAGGTGCCCCCTGTCCCGGGTCCGACTGCAGCCTCATGGCCTTCTCTATGAGGTGTTTTCTAAGCCAAAGTTCCTGTGCTTTACAGGTACAGCTAGGGAAAGAGCAGCAAATATTACAACTAGCCGTGATATGCACCTTACCAAAACAGTACAAGCACTGCATATGGTTGTCGCTGACCAAGAAGGAACGGGGCAAAACACACAAATCTTGAAGCCTAGAATTCCTGGTGTAATCTGAAAACTCTAATAGAGTATCTGGGTTGTGGAGGCGTCCACCAGGCAGAGATTCTATCTAACTATAAAAACTTTACTAAAAGCTATAACAACTATTAAAACTACTAACTGTGGAAATAACTATATATAAAAAGCACGAAGGCAATGTTTAATATTTAAAGAACGAAGAACCCAAAGGAGAGCTCTGAACACTGGAGGCTCCAACCCAGGCCATAAGGTGGTAAGAAGGAACTGGAGAGCAGTTTCTCTCCTTGGTTGGGAGCACAAGAAGAGCAAAAGCACATGCACAGGCCAAAATTCTCCAACTCCAGGGGCACAGACAGCATGTGTATCCCCAAAGTGGAATACAGACAGGGACCAACCCTTGAAGAACTCTTCTATCTCTCAGCCTGAACAGTCATCCGGATGGCAAACTTTCAGTAATCATGGACCTGGACCAGGTTCAGGAGGACTGACCTATTAGTTAATCTCCATACCACATAATTAATTCCTAGGAAGTGATTTTGTGATTGTGTTCATACTACTGATGCATTACAACATGTTTTGTTAGAACCAGTTTGTCTATTTTAGACACGATTTTTATAAGTTACCTGTAAAACAAGTAGACATTAAAAGCAGGGGTGCTTTAAGAATTTAGCTAACTATTCCCTCTGCAAAGTTTATCCATCTGGCTCAGATATTTTTTGCCTTTTTCTGGTAGCCCCAATGCCCCTGTGAAAGCCAAAAAGACTTCAGCTTTAAGACATGGCAATTACGAGAACTTTAATGATTATGAAAATTAAGGGCAAAAAACTGAAACCCGCTTTTATAATGAGGACAGGTGCTCTGGCCTCTTTCCCAAATAATACGTAATTATTTCCCATCTCAATATGGTCAGTTGAGTCATTACAAACAAGGCCATAGAAAATGGGAAGCGTGGTTCTATCATGAAAATGCACACCAAGACACAAAGTAACTTCAAATGCCATTTTTACAATGGCCAACACATCCAATTTGCTCGTTTTAACAATAAATTGTTTTTCCAGCTGCCAACACCTCAACTAGTCTGGAAAAGTCAAGCAGCATTTTTCAGGATTATCCATCATTAATATTTTTCCTGAGGCAGTCTGTCCTCAGTTAACAGACAAACCCATAGTCTTCAAATGCTGCAACTCCCCTGTTCACACAGTTGTGTGTGGGGTTGCAAAAGGTAAGCGAGAACAAAATTTGGCCCTGCAAACCAGACATCAAGACCTGCTCCCAACTCCAGAAACGAAGCTCATGAAAGAGATACAGAATTTCCCCAAGTTCCAATTCAAATACAGGGCAGGGATGGTAAAGAAATAAGTGCACGTGGTAGCTAAACACACAAGCAATTACAGTATTAGCTATAACAATACCACACAGAAACAACAGGAGTACTTGTGGCACCTTAGAGACTAACAAATTTATTAGAGCATAAGCTTTCGTGGGCTACAGCCCACTTCTTCGGATGCATATAGAGTGGAACATATATTGAGGAGATATATATACACACATACAGAGAGCATCAACAGGTGGGAGTTGTCTTACCAACTCTGAGAGGCCAATTAAGTAAGAGAAAAAAACTTTTGAAGTGATAATCAAGATAGCCTTGTAAGTATTCTCACACTTCTTATCAAACTGTCCATAGGATGGAAGAGGTTTCTCTGCTATACGTACTATACCTGAACATAAAGCAAGTTCAGCTGAACAGGATCTCTTGAATCTACATTCTGGTCCGAATAAAAGAATTTTCGCCTCAGCAGCAGTGTTTCATTTTCATCAACTCCTTGTTCTCTGAATGTTCGACTGTGATCTAGCCAGTTTACTGGAACACAAACACAAACACCTTATAATATCACAAATTTATATTTTACCTTGCAAAAATTACCCTAAACCCGGGGTTCTCAACCTTTTTCTTTCTGAGGTCCCCCCAACGTGCTATCCAAACTCCATGGCCCACCTGTGCCACAGAAAACATGTTTTCAGCATATGAAGGCCAGGGACAGTGTTAAGGGGTAGTAAGTAGGGCAAATGCCCAAAACCCCATGCCGCAGGGGGCTCCTCAAAGCTAAGTTGCTCAGGCTTCTGCTTCAGCCCCAGGTGGTGGTGCACAGGGTCAAACAGCCTCTTGGCTTATAGTACTCACAATCATCATCTGTATGAAGCTTCGCCTTCAACTTCTCCATTTTTCTTTCATCTCGTAACAACGTTCTGTCTTTCTTAAGTGTACCTGTGCCCTCTTCCTTTTTCTCCTCAATGATCTCCTGGATTACGGAGTACTCTTCATAATTGGTTATACCTACAAGTGTGAACACAGAATAAGCATGCAACTCCAGCAGCCAAAACATGAAAATGTAACATATACTAGGACAGCAGGAAAGGGTTTATTCTAAATATTGTTTAAAGTGTAGTATATTTGAAGTTAAAATCTAAGCACATTCCAGACCAAGTGCTAAAATGTATTGTTATATGAATTTATCGAGTATGGCACCTAGTCAATCTTTCCAATAAAAATTGGCACCAAAAGCACAACATCTGTCTATCAGGCTCAGAAAATTATCCTTCAAAAAATTATACACTCTGTACGTGGAGTTGATTCAGTATTTACCTTTTATCAGTCTCAAGAAAGTTGCTTTCTTAAAAATTTTAAATCTCCTGAGAAATATAACCAGGTCAAGTTCTCGAGGATTTTGAGCAGAATAAAGTTCCAGAACTGAGGCCATGTGATGGAGAATTCCGGGTCATGGACTCCTGCAATTTCTTCCTTAAGTATGGGTAGACAAAATGTGGCAGAGCACTGGGAAAGAAAACCTCTGAAACATCGGGATTCTAGGCAACTTTAGCGCTTTACAGATGTTAATCCTCACTATAAATTTCACATGAAACTGTATCGAGTGCCTGTGTAGAGCACTTAGTACACGTTTAAGTTGCTCTCATTTCTTTGTCTTGCTTGTGTTTTCCAGTATTTGTTAAGCAATGACAATGTGAGTTGTGCTATTCAGGACAGAAAGAGTCTAAGATGACTAAGGAGCCATACTGTACACCAGCTGCTCTGAGCGGCTTCCATGGTCAACTCCCGACAGAACACAATATCACAGTGAAGTCTAGAAGTGACAACAATATGGGTCCCTGTGGCTAGGCATGTTTGTGAAATGAGCAGGTGAAAATGCAAGAAGGCATTTCTGGTCACTAAGCCATTTCTTTACATCACCTGGAGAAATGACCTACTTTTTCACTGATTACTAAATTGTAGCAGTTTTTCAATGTGCAATTCATATTTAAACGTAGTACCCAATTCAAACCAGCATTAAGACACTGGCGTAAACCAGTCCTGTATATCTTTAGTGATCACATTAATATAAATAGAAGTCTTTGCCACTCAATAAGATAGAAGAGTAAATTCTATCCCTGCTTAAACATTAGTTAGGCATGAAGTTAGTTTTACTTCACCACCTCACAGAAGGAAACTGTATGTGGAAGAAATAAATACTGAAATATTTAAAACATTAGGTGTCAAATAACGTAAGCGCCTCTAACTGGGGAGTGCTATCTGGTAGCAAAACATTTAACGTGTAAATCCCCACTAATTCACACAGGAAGGCAGATGCAACCGCTTTATGGGATGGGAAAAAGCCATTTTGAGTATTTTAATGCAGCGTAACTGATTACCTATTTTCAAACAGGCATAACAAGGCTGATGTCGATAAACTGCTGTATATAACATGCATAGAATCCTGAAACCCAAGGTAAAAACCATGGGGGGTGGGGGGAAATCATGTTCTCTTACAGATTTAGACCAAGAAATCTCACCTATCCTGCTGCAAATGGTAACCAGCAATTCACCAACAGTTTTAGAATCATCCACCATAACGGTTTTCACTGATCCATCCAGCATTCGTATTTTCTGAGGTCTCTGTTTCTTTTTGTACTCCAAAATATCCTAGGGAATAAACCACACAAAGAATTACACAGCTTCAGAACCATTCCAAGCCTGTAAACCACTGATGAAGCTGAAATCTGGAGCAGATTGAAGTTTTAATTTGACAAATACAACATTATTTTTTAAGAACTATTTAGACAAACTTTAAAAGCTTGTTGCCTGCATCAGGGGCTAGTTCTAGTATTGACAGTCAACATTGCTTTAGTTTAAAAACTGTGTTAGTGACTCTACTAAACCCTACTATTCAGACCTTCAATAACCTGCTGCAGAGTCTTCATGCCAGAGCAGCATGAAGGGGATCTAAAAGCCCTGGCTGCTCTCAGAGGATTTCCCCAGTACAGGTACTGTGAAAGACCAGCCATAATGGTGCTGAGGACCCCTCACAAGCCCTGGCATACAGGGCGTGCTGAGGTGGAGCTAGAGTCAGGAAGGGTGTTTCAGGGGCAGGGCTGCAGCACTGCAGAAGTTCTGGCCAGCTGTTACTTAGGCCCCAAGGGTTGTCCAAGTTACACCGGTGGTCTCTACGGCCTCTAGAGCAGCCCTCGATTGGGTAGGCATAAAGGTGGCTTAAAGATGCTAGTTCTGTACTGCACCTCTCAAAGGCTCAGCACAGAATCTCACCCAGGAGTTCAAACCCTATTAAAAATATCAGTTCACTTCTGCTTCCACTCACACATAAGAAAGAAAGGATAATCCCTTCTTTGCAATGAAAAGGCTAAACCACCTCCTGGTACCATACCAATGTATACGTTTGGATGCAAAATGACCAATATTTGTGTCTTACTCAGAAAATCAATGAGTATTTTTCATTCTTTTAGCTGGGTATTCTGTTCTACGGTGGTTGCCAACTCTGACACTTGTAGGATAACAAATGGTTTGTCCTTGCATCCAAATGTTTTTCAAGGACTTAAGTTCTTTGTACTATATGACTGTCTCAAAATCTGTTGGTGAAAAAAAGATGAAAGAATTTTGCTGTACCCCACTTCGCAGCATATAATAATCCAGTGTCCTTCCAGCTTCCAACCAAATACCTTTCCGAGGATCTTCATCTGACAAGAACAGTCCATAGTCAGAGGCTGAGGAACAAAACAGAAAAGGCACGATTACTGTGGTAAAACAAATGAAGAAAAACAATATGGTGACCAGAATTCAAGTTCAAGCTTCTGTCAATTTACCTTCCACTCTTAATGAGTGTTTGGCAGAAGTATAGTTACTCCAGTTAAAGAAAATGTAGCTTAGACAGCAGAGGGCAGGATTTTAAAGATAGGATTTACTCTACACTGAAGTGGATGGTTCATCAAGCAAACCTCATTCTGCAGGTGTAATACATAGTTATAATTAACTGTACTTGAATAAGACACTTTTATAATAATCAAAAATGCATAAAAGTTCAGATTTAAGGCTAACAGACTTTTCACTCAGTCACTTCATACTACTAACTAACAGTTCAGCTTTAAAACATTCAGAATTTACTTGATGAAAGTGTTTCACTGAATAAACTAAGAATCCATGAAAACATCTAATTCAATTGATACCACTTTCCTGGCAATTACAACTATGTGAAGTTATTCCTCTCTTTTGTATCCATCATAACAGTGTCTGTGAGTACGCTGCACATACTTTGGACTAAACACATCACGATCTCTTTATTGACACATGTTAAAAGTAAGATTGTAGCGTCAGGTCCATACAGACTACCAGCCATTAGAAGTGCAACAAAATAAAGACCATAGTTTCTGCCAATAAAGCCTAAAGAGGTTTATCTTTTTGTTGAATAAAATGGTTAAACACCTAAAGATAGTGAATTTTTATACAAACTGCTTTGAGCCAGCTTTCAAAAAAAAAAATCTGCTTGCGTTTTTAATAGATGCTGTGTAACCTGTCTCAAACATACAATTTATGAAGAAATAAGCTTCTCAGAGGAATTTAGTCTAAAAATATGGAGTTTTAATGAATAAACCTTTCCCAAAGCCCCTGAATGTAAAAACACGCCAGAAAGTTCCTTACATACATTAATTTAGGAAGCTAATCACTGGAAAGCAAACCCATACACACAGCGATGATTAGGAAACATAAGATCAGCATACAGTCAATTACATCAAATCATTTCACAAATTGTGCATCTAATATAGCTCCAAATGTTCATTCCTCTCAGTTCAATCATGGACAAGCAATGACCTTTGCACAGTACATATTATTCTTACAGAAAAATTAGCATATTGTGTTTATTGCATTCTGGTGCTGGTGTGACAGTGACAAGCCAACCAGTCTGTCACTTGGTGTAATTATGTAGTATCCCAAACTAACCTGTCATGACAGTCTACACTATAATGCTAACCACTTTTACAAAATTCTGATAAATCTTGTACAAAGTATGTCTTGCGAAGTATCATTGGAAAAGTCATAATCTGCTGAATATTACTGCCCTGTTTAAAATGTGTGCATCAATACTGTATATGGAGTTATGAGATTTGCCATATGTTTGTTACTGAAACATGCTGTGAGTCTAGGGAACACCCAGACTAGCTCTTTAGAAATAACAAAGGACTGGCATATCATCCCCAGAAACACCTCAAGCTGCAGGTATACAGAAGGTGCAAGCAAGAATTTGCAAGTCATATGAAGGAGTGAGTGCAAAGCATATAGATAATGGGTAGAGCTCTACCCAGATACAAAATTTGTATCTGCATCGAATTTGCAGTCCACAAAAATGATCCGCGGATCTTTAGATATATAAGATATAGATATAAAATAGATTTAGATATAAAATCTTTAGATATTCACAGGGCTTTAGATATAAAATTTGTATCCTCATCTAATCTGTGATTCGCAAAAATGAGCTATGGATATCCACAGATCTGCAGGGCTCTAGCAATGGGGCATCCAGACCCCCATGAAACAGCAAGGACTTTATCAGTAAAAAAAAAAGGGGTCAGGATATAAAAAGGGCCTGGCCAACTCTCTCCTCCTGCCTCTCTACTGAAACAAGATTGCTTGAAGGATTTGGAACTGGGAAAAATTAGTCCCAGGCTGGGAAGGGACCCCAGCCTGTGTACTAAGAACTGTGAACTGCCTGCAACATTGAGAGGGGTGAGAAAAGCTGTTTGTTTCAAATTTAGTCTTGGTAAAGTTTAGGAAACAGCTTGTGGTTTTTATCTTTTATTTCTTTTTGTAACCAATTCTGATCTTCTATGTCTACATCACTTATAATCATTTAAAATCTCTGTAGTTAATAAACTTATTTTAATGTTTTATCTAATCCAGTGTGCTTCTGGCAGAAGGGCTTGGGGAATCTACTCAGGTAACAAAAGCTGGTGGCATGATCATTTTCTTTGTTAAAATGATGGACTTTATGCACTTGTATTGCTCAGTAAGTTACTGAGAAGTACAAGATGGTACATTTCTGGGGTGCAAGGCTGGAACTAGGTATATGCAAGTGTCGCCCGATATGTAATTCAAGAGTGGCTAGGCATAGCACTCTGGTATTTGTCTAGCAGTGACTTGCACGCTAGAGGCTGATGTGAGTGGGCTCACACACCAGAGGAGTGCATAGCATACACCACACTGGAGAATTAATGGGGCATAGCTGTCCTATAATCCAGATTGTACCCTCAGGAATGTCAAACTTGCCAATTAGCTTCATCAGCAAAAGAGGTATGATACAGTAGCTCAGTAATTATATTTCTACTTAGCAGTGTCATTCACACACTTATTGCAATGCAGTTGTAGGTTTTAAAAAACCTTCTACACAAGAGAAAATCTGTAGTTAGATGAGTTCCCTTCCTCTTGCACCTTACGTTAAAAAGATATGCAGCCCTAAATTTCTATTGATTTCAACAGAAGTTGAGTACACGCAGCACCGTGCAAGACTGGACTAATAAAATGCCTTTTCTTATATCCATATACTAAGGCCCTGTCATGCTAAAATACTCCTCTACAGGGAGAAAATATTTCTGTACCAAAAACATACTACTACTCTTGTGATAATTAGACTACCTAGAGAAACAACAGTATTTTAGAGTGGTAGCCGTGTTAGTCTGTATCAGCAAAAAGTACGAGAAGTACTTGTGGCACCTTAGAGACTAACAAATTTATTTGGGCATAAGCTTTCGTGGGCAACACCTGCTTCAAAATTTATAACAGAAATAATAGCTCTAAAGTAGGGGAGGTATATGTAATCAACAGGTTCATTATTTTTTATTATTTGTATTATTGTCATACTTAGAGGCCTTAGTGACAGGCCAGGACCCCATTCCTGGTTGTAAGGGCTTACATTCTAGAGCAGGGGTCGGCAACGTTTGGCAGACGGCTCGCCAGGTTAAGTACCCTAGTGGGCCAGGCCAGTTTATTTACCTGCTGATGCGGCAGGTTCGGCCGATCGCGGCCCCCACTCGCTGCGGTTTGCTGTCCCGGGCCAATGGGGGCAGCGGGAAGCCGTGGCCAGCACATCCCTCGCCCGCACCGCTTCCCGCCGCCCCCATTGGCCCGGGACAGCGAACCGCGGCGAGTGGGGGCCATGATCGGCCGAGCCTGCCGCGTCAGCAGGTAAATAAACTGGCCCGGCCTACTAGGGTACTTACCCTGGCGAGCCGCATGCCAAACGTTGCCGACCCCTGTTCTAGAGGGACAATATAAACAGCACAAAGCTAGAGGGTTGTGATAAACCTGAATTGGTTCAGCAAAAACATTGTGTCGCCTGATATGAGTGAATTTATGTACTACGCAGTAGCTTGAAAGGGTTCTACCTCTGAATCAGGCACAGTAGAAAAGTTGTCAACAGAATGAGGACCTTGAAGAGCAAATGAGAAATTATCCATTACATATTCTCTGACTAATAATGTTATAAACTTTACTAGCAAAACAAACAAGATCACATATGCTGTAATATAGCGAAGGAGATAGTGCCAATATAAAATAGCCAGCACTTGTATTCTCACATTATCCATAGTGAGGAATCCCGGAACAGGTGAGGCAATCAACATATGGTCATCAGGCCAGCACATTCCAACATTTCCTACTGTCCTCAGACTGGGTCTTAGCTTTTATAATGGGTTATGCTAACGCGCACCACGTCTCATACATATTAACGATGGTTTCAACCTTCTTTCCTTATACGTACCTTCACACCTCTATACTTAGGGTCCCTACCTTCAATAGGTCAATTAGTCACTTATGTTATATTCATTAGCATTTACATCAATTTGTTGCCATGGTACACCTATGGTTAATTCATGTATGTTTTGGTCAAATTCAGCATCCTTTTAAACTTTCCCTAAAATTACAAAAGTATACTTCTGAGGCATCTTACTTCACCTGTTGCCAACACGTACCCCTCTTGTTTATTTTAATACTTATCTTGTGACTGAAAGTCAAATTCTCGGTCAATTACAACTTATCTAATAATCACCTACATCATTACTGCCATTTTATATCAAATTATCTAGGGCTTGGTTATGCTAAGATAAATGTCATACAGGCCTCAGGCCTGTAGGTCCTTGTGTTACAGCTACAATACCTGTGCATTACTTCTAAATAGCTCTTACAACACGGCTGGCTAGAGTCCTTTCCATGTCCATACCACACTTCTCAACTGAGTTTGTAACCAGGTAGCAGCATGGTTTCACTCAACACAGTTTGTATCTGCATGTGGCACATTTAACCTAGGTTAGTAACTATGGGAGCCAACATTGTTTTGCCCGTTGTAGGCCCAGGCTGGCACATAGTTGTCTTTTTGTAACCATTTCAGCACTTTTCTTTGCTGTGCACAAGATCCTCTAACCAAGCTTGTGTAGTCTGTTTGGCCCAGTACCCTCCTTAGCGCTGAGTGCATTGTGTCCCGTTTCCTGCTAAAGTCATTGACTGTGCATGCTCCAGGCAGTCCCCACTCGCTGCAGTACTGGGGAGCAGCTGCCCATATTTCCCCAGACTGCCCTGTTACCAACACAGCTTGACAACGTGGTAGATGTGGCTGTGCAAACAGGGAAAGATGCTCTGTGGACACAACCTGCATGTGAGAGAGCTGGTCGGGAAGTGAAAGTTTTGATGATTAAAATTTTCATCAAAAACCCTAACAACTGAGTCTTATAGTTTTTGGCTGCCAAAAAAAGTTGCTTTTATGAAAATCTGAAAGTTTCACAAAAAAGAGTTGTTTGTTCAAACCCATTTTTCATTAAAAAAGTAAATGAGACACTTGACCCACTCTAGTTGTAACCAGTTACAGATTTACGCTTGTGGTTTTAGTGCATATTAGACCTTGAAAGAATGGGATTTTTAAAACAATTGCTACTCAACCAAGAACATTAAGTGCAGAGAGAATGGAACACCTTTCAAGTAGAACAAATTGCTGAAGTGCATTTTTTTTCTTTAAACAAACTTGGGGGGGGGGGAGGGAGAGATATAGATTTACAGACTAACCTTGCCCTGTTTGAGCCTCAGGCACTCGCTCACGAATAACTCTACATGCATCATACACTGCAGTGGATGGTTCAAATTGCATTGTCTTCACCACATTGCACTGGCGGACGCAGATCTTCAAGGACAGGGCCACCATGGTGCCAGATCACTTGTGGGAGCCCGCTAAAAATACCTGAAAAAGTAGTAATAGAATGAGCCCTCTGCATTTTGCAATTAATGTTTTCAGACTTCCATCATTCAATTAATTTAAAAGGAATATTGAAATGAAGTGCATATAAATTAAACACATTCAAATATCAATTCTGTAGAAACTCTCACTAACATATCACAGCTAGGAGATATTCAAAAGAGATATTTTTGTTGGCATGTTTTAAAGTCACTTTAAGACAAGTATGTACATCATTTTACAGATCTAACATATTGTCTGATGCATGTCAAATACTGCACCAGCTGACAATACCTCTTCCTTGGGCATCCATCCAACAGTGCATCCTCTAGTACTGACTGAATAGTGGTTTCATGATTGTAACTGAATTATACCTCTACCTCAATATAACGCTGTCCTCGGGAGCCAAAAAATCTTACCGCGTTATAGGTGAAACCGCATTATATCGAACTTGCTTTGATCCACCGGAGTGCGCAGCCCCCCCCGGAGCACTGCTTTACCACTTAAATCCGAATTCGTGTTATATCGGGGTAAGGATGTACTTCATTAGTTCTGAACACTTCAATAGTATAAATTCATATTAAAAGCCCTACTTTAAGGAACAATGCATGCTTAAATCAAAACAAATATTAACATGTCCTCTTGTCAAAGCCACATATGGATCCAAAGAAAAGTTCTTAATTATTTTCACACACTCAGATTTTAAGGCCAGAAGAGACCGTTGTGATCATCTAGTTTGACTTTTTCTATAACATTGGCCATTTGTCTTCCTGTAATTAATTCCTGCTTCAAGTCCAATAGCTATGGTTGAACTAAAGCAAGTATCTTCTAGAAAAGCATCCAATCTTGATTTTAATATTTCCAGCAATGGAGAATCCCATCAGAACCCCTTGTTTAGTTCTTCTAGTGGTTGATTATGCTCACTATTAACATTTTTCATCTTCTCTGTATTCTGAATTCCTCTAGTTTCAGCTTCCACATGTGCTGTTTTCACAGTAGTGTTCCCATATTGGGTCTGGTTTATAAAAATGAACAGTCAAAACCTTATAGCTCTCTTCCCTGGGCTCAATTAGTAGCAGTTTGTAATAGGCTCCAGCATCTGTATAGTCTCCCCCCCTCCCCGGGGCTAGACAATCCCTAAACTGAGACTGTCTCTGCAGGTCTCGTCTCCCAGAAGGCTGCCTGGGATCTCTGGAGAACTGTACCCTGTACTCTTTCAGCCACGGACTAAGTTAGCTACAGGATTTCCTACTGTGGCTGGTCATGTGACTGCCACCTAACACCACAGATCCCTAGTTCAGTCAAGTAATTACGTCCCCCAGCATGCTTGGATTTAGATGAGCCAGACCTCTCAACACGGCTGTCTGGCCCGGTTCCTACTACCTTAAAGGGTTGAACCACCTTAAGAACGAAGAATGGCCATACTGGGTCATACCAAAGGTCCATCTTGCCCAGTATCCTGTCCTCCAACAATGGCCAATGCCAGGTGCCCCAGAGGGAATGAACAGAACAGGTAATCATCAAGTGATCCATGCCCTGTTGTCCATTCCCAGCTTCTGGCAAACAGAGGCTAGGGACACCATCCCTGCCCATCCTGGCTAATAGCCATTGATGGACCTATTCTCCATGAATTTATCTAGTTCTTTTTTGAACCCTGTTATAGTCTTGGACTTCACAACCTCCTCTTGCAAAGAGTTCCACAGGTTGACTGTGTGTTGTGTGAAGAAATACTTCCTTTTGTTTTAAACCTGCTGCCTATTAGTTCTTGTGTTATGAGAAGGAGTAAATAACCTTCCTTATTTACTTCATACCAGTCATTATTTTATAGACCTCAATCATACATATACATTTGTTCAAGTACAATATAGGTCTGAATCATATGGAACTGAGAACTTACTCATCCTCCAGGATGCATAGTCACACTTCCAGCTAAAGGGGCCCTTCCAAACTCCAGGAGGACTTACAAGACTAGCTTTTTATCTGAATTAGTCAACTCCTCTGGAAGAAAACTTCATGCCACTTTAAAGAGCCACTAGGTAGGTAAGCAGGTAAAATTTACTTCAACTCAGATGTTTGGGGGGACACACAAGACAGACAATTTTCTCATCTACAGCCACTCTGACTGCACAACCCTAGTTGTCACCCAGCACCTCACACTGGACCCCATACAGGGTATCATCAAACAATAATCCATACTCAATGGGGACCCCATCCTGAAAGAAATCTTCCGTGAACCCCCTCTCTGGCCTTCAAACATATCTCCACTGCCACAATGATCAACACCCCCCACAGCTCACCTTTCAAATTCCAGGAGTCCTACACACGCCTTTCACAACATGTGATTACCTGATCCAGTGCACTAAATGCCCAATAGCAACGGTGGGCAACCAGGAAAATCACTAAGCTCTCGACTGAACCCACATAGGAAAATGATAAAAGACAAAAACACCTATCGCCTGTGTTCTCATCCTGAAAGGATACCTGCACAACACTTTCAAAAGACGAGCCTGGCAACTTGAATTTATAATTTTGCTAGACACTAAAAATCATGGTCTTAATAAAGAGACAGAATTTATGGCTTATTACAACAATCTGTAACCCACTAACCCCCTTTTTTGTCCTAGGAATAAAGGGATGTTAATAGGCCACTTTACCTTGAATGGTCCCATAAAATATGTGGTAACTACTTATGCTCAGGGCCGACGAGAGCGGGGGAGAAGCCGGTACAAATTACTGGGGCCTGGCGGTCCGGAAGGGGGCCCGGCTTCCCCCCCCCCCCTCTGTTTAGCCAGTCCGCCCTTGCTGGGAGCGGGGGGGAGGCGAAAAAATTCCCGAAGGGGGCCCTGCCCTTGCTGGGGGGGCCCGAAGTTTTTTTTTCACCGGGACCCGAACGTGCTCTCGGCAGCCCTGCTTAACTATCTGTTCAATCTTGTATTTAGCTGAGACACGCTGAGTACCTTTCCCAGACCTGAGGAAGAGCTCTGTGTAGCTGAGAAGCATCTCTCTCTCCTACAGAAGTTGTGCAATAAAATATTACCTCACGCACCAGCTCTAATATCCTGAGACTGATGCGACTACAACAACACTGCATGAAACGCAGTTATCAGTCACAGGTGTGGCAGGATGAATTACTGTCACTAATATTTCTGCTGTATTTGTGCACAATGTGCCGTAACAGGGTCATTATAATGGAACCCTCTGAACTCTCACTTTCTCTTGTATTCTCTCCCCATTAAAAAGATTAAGTAACCTAAAATGACAGCAGGAAATGCTTCTTTCCTCCCTCTCTTCCCCTTATATCTTGCCTAAAGATGAGACTATCTGGCTTCTAATGTCTGACATTTTATGACCTGAATTGATTATTGACTTGCCTATTAAAAAGGTTAAATCGATACTGATCTTTTCCTGGCATCTTATGTTTTTCATTAATGAGGACCAGGCAGATATTTTGTTGGAATGACTTTAGACAAAGGAAATTGTCACTCAAAAAACACGTATGAGTATATGTAACAGTTTCATCTAATAGCCATCTTGAATTCATGTGCAGAAAGCCCTTCGTGTCCCTTGTTCTACATTTAAAGATTCAGTAGAAAAGACAATCTTAACGTTTCTCCTACATAAAGACAGGAAACATAATTTGCACAAGCACATTATACTGTATTCAAACAAATCTACCCATCTGTTTTTCAC
The DNA here is from genome assembly GCF_011386835.1 of Chrysemys picta bellii. Classification (NCBI taxonomy): domain Eukaryota; kingdom Metazoa; phylum Chordata; order Testudines; family Emydidae; genus Chrysemys; species Chrysemys picta. The sequence goes on along the minus strand of NC_088800.1, from coordinate 33,806,848 downwards.
CAAGGCAACTGTAATATCCATTTGAAAAAGCATGATGCCCAGTGAAACAATGGCTTGCTGGTAAGGAATACTAAACAAAGACAAAATTCAAATGAGCGTGTATCTTCAGAAAGTTTGACACCCTGGAGTTATCACATCATGAATGCCACCACAATTGGGCCCCATTTTAAGGCTCATTGCTTTAAGTCACTTACTTCTCAGATCTGCATCCTTTTATCTAGTTTCAGAAAATGAAGGCTCAGGTCTAAAATTAGCGTCTATGTAAATACAAGAACTGAACTGCCTGATTTTTTTTAAAATAAACTTTCCAGACTGGACACTCTCAGTAACCTGAATAGGATTGGTGAATCAGCTTACATTTAAGGAACTTCTAAATGCAGTCCTTGATTTGGAGAACAGTTGTTTGTTTGGAAGGGAGGGGGGGAATATGATGGGGGAAGTTTAACCATCACTCTTCAATATTAAAAGTCAAAAATACTCAACTAAGAGTGCTTTCTGGTAAACATAAGATACTGAAGTTGCAAAAAGTTAGTACTGGTTTTAATACAGAACAACTCCCTTTCCAAGTTTCTCTGAAATTTACAAAAGTACAAACTTCAGCCCAATACTAGATCAGACTAATAAAATCTGAAAAAACAGTTCTAAGCATGTCCTGCAGATTGGTGGTCGAAGCATAAAGGGGCATACAAATGTTTAGCATATCTGGAGCATAAATACGTTGCAGCTACAACAGTACCATGTGAATGCCTGTTCTCACTTTCAGGCGACATTATAAATAAGAAGAGGGCAGCATTATCTCCCGTAAATGTAAACAAACTTGTTTGTCTTAGCAATTGGCTGAACAAGAAGTAGGACTGAGTGGATTTGTGGGTTCTAAAGTTTTACTTTGTTTTAGATTTGAGTGCAGTTATGTAAAAAAAATTCTAAATTTGTAAATTGCACTTTCATAGATTCATAGATTCTAGGACTGGAAGGGACCTCGAGAGGTCATCGAGTCCAGTCCCCTGCCCGCATGGCAGGACCAAATACCATCTAGACCATCCCTGATAGACATTTATTCTAACCTACTCTTAAATATCTCAAGAGATGGAGATTCCACAACCTCCCTAGGCAATTTATTCCAGTGTTTAACCACCCTGACAGTTAGGAACTTTTTCCTAATGTCCAACCTAGACCTCCCTTGCTGCAGTTTAAACCCATTGCTTCTGGTTCTATCCTTAGAGGCTAAGGTGAACAAGTTTTCTCCCTCCTCCTTATGACACCCTTTTAAATACCTGAAAACTGCTATCATGTCCCCTCTCAGTCTTCTCTTTTCCAAACTAAACAAACCCAATTCTTTCAGCCTTCCTTCATAGGTCATGTTCTCAAGACCTTTAATCATTCTTGTTGCTCTTCTCTGGACCCTTTCCAATTTCTCCACATCTTTTTTAAAATGCGGCGCCCAGAACTGGACACAATACTCCAGCTGAGGCCTAATCAGAGCAGAGTAGAACGGAAGAATGACTTCTCGTGTCTTGCTCACAACACACCTGTTAATACATCCCAGAATCATGTTTGCTTTTTTTGCAACAGCATCACACTGTTGACTCATATTTAGCTTGTGGTCCACTATAACCCCTAGATCCCTTTCTGCCATACTCCTTCCTAGACAGTCTCTTCCCATTCTGTATGTGTGAAACTGATTTTTCCTTCCTAAGTGGAGCACTTTGCATTTGTCTTTGTTAAACTTCATCCTGTTTACCTCAGCCCATTTCTCCAATTTGTCCAGATCATTTTGAATTATGACCCTGCCCTCCAAAGCAGTTGCAATCCCTCCCAGTTTGGTATCATCCGCAAACTTAATAAGCGTACTTTCTATGCCAATATCTAAGTCGTTGATGAAGATATTGAACAGCGCCGGTCCCAAAACAGACCCCTGCGGTACCCCACTCGTTATGCCTTTCCAGCAGGATTGGGAACCATTAATAACAACTCTCTGAGTACGGTTATCCAGCCAGTTATGCACCCACCTTATAGTAGCCCCATCTAAATTGTATTTGCCTAGTTTATCGATAAGAATATCATGCGAGACCGTATCAAATGCCTTACTAAAGTCTAGGTATACCACATCCACAGCTTCACCCTTATCCACAAGGCTCGTTATCCTATCAAAGAAAGCTATCAGATTGGTTTGACATGATTTGTTCTTCACAAATCCATGCTGGCTGTTCCCTATCACCTTACCACCTTCCAAGTGTTTGCAGATGATTTCCTTAATTACTTGCTCCATTATCTTCCCTGGCACAGAAGTTAAACTAACTGGTCTGTAGTTTCCTGGGTTGTTTTTATTTCCCTTTTTATAGATGGGCACTATATTTGTCCTTTTCCAGTCTTCTGGAATCTCTCCTGTCTCCCATGATTTTCCAAAGATAATAGCTAGAGGCTCAGATACCTCCTCTATTAGCTCCTTGAGTATTCTAGGATGCATTTCATCAGGCCCTGGTGACTTGCAGGCATCTAACTTTTCTAAGTGATTTTTAACTTGTTCTTTTTGTATTTTATCTACTAAACCTACCCCCTTCCCATTAGCATTCACTATGTTAGGCATTCCTTCAGACTTCTCGGTGAAGACCGAAACAAAGAAGTCATTAAGCATCTCCGCCATTTCCAAGTTTCCTGTTACTGTTTCTCCCTCTTCACTAAGCAGTGGGCCTACCCTGTCTTTGGTCTTCCTCTTGCTTCACAATAAAGAGATTGTACTACAGTACTTGCATGAGGTGCATTGAAAAATATTACTTTTCTTTTTTACAGTGCCAATGTTTGTAATAAAAATATAAAAAGTGAGCTCTGTACACTGTGTTTTATGTTGTAACTGAAACCAATATATTTGAAAATGTAGAAAACATCCAAAAATATTGAAATAAATGGCATTCTATTACTGTATTAAGAGTGCAATTAATCACAATTTTTTTATTCTCGCGATTAATCACAATTCATTTTTTTTCATTTAATTCTATACATTTTATATTGAAAAGGGACTACAAATCAAGGCTGAAAGCAAATTCCTAGAAATTAGTAATGAGGGACACCATTTGGTTTTTACTATTCTGAACAGTTTCTCCACAAAGATTCTCATAGACTTTAAGGTCAGAAGGGGCCATCATGAGATGCAAGAGAAACAGAAAGTTTGAACCGTTTGCCAAAGTTTAGTGCAGGAACAAGCCTCTACACAATTCCTTTTACAGATGCTGTGATAGGCAACACCTTTATTTTATGAGTCCAAGAGGAAATTTCCATCTGTACTTTAAAGTGGAAAGCCTGTAGCAATGAACATTCTGAGTTCTGATTTCAAGTTAATCACTAGGGTCCAGTAGACTTGACAGAGAAAATTAATATCAAAGTGTTATTTAACCTGCTTTAATATTGCTGTAGCAGAGTAAAACCACCATTCCACTTCACTAAATTCCACCAGAAATATTGCTCAGTATAGTCAATGGGTAAGAGGAAATACTAGAAATGCTTGGTCTGTAACACAGATGTTAACCACCAGCTGGATTAAACAGGGCAACAGAAATTCCAGCTCAGGGATTTAGTTCAAGATTAATATTCGTTGCTTTTCACTACCTCATGCTCCATGTTTGGGCCATATGACAATTTTCAAACAGACCTTCTATAAGGAAGACAACTCATTACAGCTTCTGTATAATCTTTATCCAGACACAACAATTTTGCATGAAGCTGAGTCTCTGGTGACACCTCTTTCTGCAATGGAGAATACTGTATAAATTCCTCAATAAGAGCACATAGAAATCCAATTCAATGTCATGAATTGTTCACTTCGTTACATAGGGGAAAGCTCCTGCTCAAGAAAGAAATGTTGCTTTAACCATATCAAAATTAACATCAGAATGCAAGAATTATTCCTACTAGAGTAAAGTTAGTGTTGAAGGTCTGAGCAAGACACAAAACATACTTCAACAATGTTTAAATATTTCTTTTCCAACTGCAAGCTCTTCAGGGCATGGCCTCTGTCTGTACAGCACCTAGCACAATGGGGCCCCAATCTATATTTGACCCTTTTGAGGGCTACAATTCTACAAATAACCATAGTCATTTGTCATGCCTGGGCAACAAAATGGCAGATGAAATTCAATGTTGATAAATGTAAAATAATGCACATTGGAAAACATAATCCCAACTACACATACAAAACGATAGGCTCTAAATTAGCTGTTACCACTCAAGAAAGAGATCTTGGAGTCGTCATGGGTAGGGCAGTGGCAGTCAAAAAAGTTAATAATGTTAGCAACCATTAGGAACTTGATTATCACTTCAAAAGTTTTTTTCTCTTACTTAATTGGCCTCTCAGAGTTGGTAAGACAACTCCTGTTCATGCTCTCTGTATATGTGTATATATATCTCCTCAATATATGTTCCATTCTATATGCATCCGAAGAAGTGGGCTGTAGCCCATGAAAGCTTATGCTCTAATAAATTTGTTAGTCTCTAAGGTGCCACAAGTACTCCTGTTCTTTTTACTCAGGAGAAAGTCTCATGAAGGATATGGGTCTTGTATTTAGGGTGTATCTATGTTGGAATTGGATGGTGTAATTCCCCACTCAACAACAGTGTAATTCCCTAGTGTGCCACAAAGAGAAGTTTAGCCATGACAACATGAGCGGTGGGAGGGGTCTGAGACAGGATCGTACTTGGAGAGTGGGGAGAGGGAAAGCCCCACCTTCTGCTAACGCAGCTGCTGCTACACTTATATTTTAGCATACTAGTTCAATCAGAGCTAGTGCAGGATGTCTCCTTGAGCTGGAATTCACACCTTCCAACCACACGGTAGACATACTCTTAGTCACCAGTGGGAACAAGGACTGATTCAGTATTGCCCTCCTCTGTTGAGTCATTACATCATACAGCTGGGGTGCTACTACTGAAAATGCTTAGCCGCTATACATGAGAGTACACCTCTACCCCGATATAACGCTGTCCTCGGGAGTAAAAAACAATCTTACTGCATTATAGGTGAAACCGCATTATATCGAATTTGCTTTGATCCGCCGGAGTGCGCAGCCCTGCCCCCCGGAGCGCTGCTTTACCGCGTTATATCCGAATTCATGTTATATCGGGTCACGTTATATCGGGGTAGAGGTGTATCTTTCACCGTACCTATCCAGTTGAAGCTTCTCTCAGATTCTGTGTAAGGGACTCTACAAACATCTGTTCCCAGCCAGGTTTAGTGTAATTTTATTTCCTTAGTTTGGGGCTCTTTTTAAAATGCAATTTTATATTAAAATTAAATAATAGAAATTATTTTCAAACATAGATAAAACCATAAAACACTGGAGACACCGATATATTATTTGCTTCAATAGTCTCAAAATGTTATAGGTTTTCGCTTTAGGTGACCAGGATAACATGAAATTTTACTTTTGTATTAGGAAATATATACAAATCAACTGAATCCAAGGTGCAGCTAGTGCTATTCAGTCAGCTACTTCACTGGGAGTTATATTTGCCCTCTAAGGTGTTGAAATAGCTGTATTTTACCCAGTGAAGTGACATTACACAGATAATCTATTTTAGTTTTTATAAGTGTGAGAATCAAGTGAGGAAAGATAAAAATAAGGAGAAATTAGGTTTTGTGGGCGGGGAGCATTCTTAAATTTTTTCAGTTTTCTAAATTAATTAAAACAATAGCAAGACGACATGAGGCGAAACGGAGAATAGATTAAGTGTACAGTAACATGGACTTCTGAAATTTAGGGTTTCTCTCACTTTTCATTCCTGAAGGTCCTGAGTCTGCGATCAGTGAAGTCAAGTATTTTTATCTGTTAGAGACACAAGAGTGCAGCAAAGAAAATCCCCCACAAAAGTTCTTCTGAGATGTACCATGTATTTATACCATGTATCTTGGACTCTTAAAAACCACTTGTGATGGTTTAGTATGTCTGCACATTAGAGTTACCAACTTTCTACTTGCACAAAACCGACTACCCTTGCCCCATACCCTGTCCCACCCCTCCTCTGAGGCCCGGCACATACTCTGCCCCTTCTCCAAGGCCCTGCCCCCGTTCACTCCATCCCCCCTCCCTCTGTTGCTCACTCTCCCCACCGTCACTCACTCACTCATTTTCACTGGGGTGGTTCCGGGGGCTGGGGTGTGGGAGGGCTCTGGGGTGGGGCCAGAAATGAGGTATTCAAAGTGCGGGAGGGAGCTCCAGGCTGAGGCAGTGGGTTGGGATGCGAGAGGAGGGGAGTGGAGGGGAGGGCTCCAGCTGGGGTGCAGGCTCGGGATGAGGAGTTTGGGGTGCAGGAGAGGGCTCCGGGCTAGGGGGCAGAGCCGAGGGGTTCGGAGTATGGGAGGGGACTCAGGCTGAGGCAGGTGGTTGGGGTGTGGGAGGAGGTACGGGCTCTGGGCTGGGGGTGCGGGTTCCGGGGTGGGGCTAGAAATGAGGGATTCAGGGCGGGAGGGGGCTCTGGGCTGGGGGTTGGGGTGTGGAGGTGTGTGACGGCTCTGGCTGGGGGTGCAGACTCTGGGGTGGGGCTAGGGATGAGGGGTTTGGGGTGTAGGAGGGTGCTCCAGGCTGGGACCGAGGGGTTCAGAGGGTGGGAGGGGATCAGGGCTGGGGCAGAGGGTAGGGACACAGGGGGAGTGAGGGATCCAGGGTGCAGGAGGGTGCTCCGGGCTGGGACCAAGGGGTTCAGAGGGTGGGAGGGGGATCAGGGCTGGGACAGGGGGTTGGACATGAAGGGCGGGGCTAGGTTCTGGGCAGCACTTACCTCAAGCAGCTCCTGGAAACAGCGGCATATCCCCCCTCTGGCTCCTACATGGAGGCGCAGCCAGGCAGCTCTGCGCGCTGCCCCATCCACAGGCGCCGCCCTTGCAGCTCCCACTGGCCGAGAACCACGGCCAGTGGGAGCTGCGGGGGGCGGCGCTTGGGGCGTCCCCTGGCGCCCCCTATGTTTAGGAGCCAGAGAGGGACAGGCCAGCTGATTCCCAGGAGCTGTGCGGCATGGAGGCTAGCAAGGAGCCTGCCAGTCACACTGCATGGTGCTGCGAACCAGCCACTGCTGACCAGAACCACCAGGATCCCTTTTCACCCGGGTGTTCCGGTCGAAAACCGGACACCTGGTCACCCTACTGCACATGCCTACATAGGGTGACCAGATGTCCCGATTTTATAGGGACAGTCCCGATTTTTGGGTCTTTTTCTTATATAGGTTTCTATTACCCCCCCCCCACACACACACACCACCTGTCCCGATTTTTCACACTTGCTGTCTGGTCACCCTATGCCTACATCCAACTACCAACTGCATTTTGTTTTGTGAGAACTATTTTGGTTGCCATATCTTCCCTGTTGCCTTTTTACCTCCATCTTGTACTGGAGTTCCAAGAAGTGTTGACTAAAGGGTAACAATACAGAGGATCAAGCACCATTAATACGGAATGACTTTGCCCTGGCATTACAATGGATATGCTAAAGAGGGTAGCCAAGCTCCAAGAAACCAGTTTTTCCAGGCTGAACTTCAGATGGGCAGTACCCAAGTAATGGATCACTTGACCGATGGGTGGGGGGGATCACCTGAGGAGGGCTTTGAGGCTGACTAGAAAGGTCACATGACAGAGGGGAAAGGAAAGTTATAAAAGGATATGGTCTGCTCTTAGTAGCTCTCTCTCACCAACCAGAACAAGGAGGAAAAACTTGAATAGGAAGAAAGGAGGATCTTGAGATCCTGAGAGGACTCACCCAAACCCAAAGTGCTTTCAGCGTGGTGAAAACACTGGAAGGAGGATGTGTGTGCAGTTTTATTTATTTATTTATTTTGCATGGATCTTTAAGTCTCTTATACTTTCTCTAGGAGAAATGTGTGTATTTAGACATCCTTTGCAACGTCTGAGTGATACTTGCTTACACTCTCATGAGGTCACCAAAGGAAACAGTAAACTAGAGGGTCCACAGCTTTAGTGGGACTCAAAGAGCGTACAACAGCTTCTGGGGAAACATGGAAGAGCCTGTGCGAGTTTCAGGGCCCTGGCAATTGGACCATAGGGATCTCCGCTGCCAAGAAGAGTGTAAGACACAGGGAGGGTCTGCACCTGGAGTGTGTGCCAAGATGCCCAGGGATAGAGAGAGAGTGCCTAAACTCTGCTCAATCCCAGCAAGTCAAGAGCCCACGGTTTGAGCCTAGTACAGCAGCTCTTCAGGTTTGTAACATTAAGAAAAACAGCCTCAAGTCATAAAGTGACAGGACAACAAACATCTGCTTATGGTTCCTAAAAAATAAGGCTTGAGACAATGCGAGATGTTTCATGGTCTTATTTTAGTAAACAATCAAAAGAAAAACAAGGGAACTTTTCAAGACCTAACAATTAAATATCAGTACTCTACAGATGTTTTTGCAAGCCATTTTCAATCTTTACTCTCACCATCTTTTATTAACCTCAGTAATGACAAAGATATGGATGTATTTATACTAGTAATAGATTATGTGTATAGCTTTTCATTGCAATAGTTGAAGGATAATGCAGTACTATCCTTATTTATCATCTTCACATTTGTAAAAGACTTACTTCATAACACCATTTAACTGAAATTTACTCCAATTACAGAGGAGAACTCTCAGCTATTTTTTGCTTTTTTAAAAATTTGTTCCAACACTTTCATGAATAAATTAACCTCTCTACTTCTCTCCTGTGTAAACTCTGGAATTGTTTTTATTGTTGCAATTTCACAGTGTTCTGCATATATTTTAGTGAACGGTTCATTTAGATTTCTTAGGAGTCATGTTGTTCTCTTCCCAAAATACCCTTCAACACCTAAGGTAAGGCCCAGTGAATTAAAAAAAAGGAACAATTTGTACATAATCTCATCTCATCCATTGTAAGAGTTTGTTTAATCTGAGGTTAGGTGAACAGAAGAGAACTACTAAATCAGTAGCAAATGTAGATGTTTTTTGGTTCTATATACAGATTTTTTTCCCCCAACTGGGAACAGACAACAACAATGGACCATAAAAAGCAACATGATGCATTCTAAACAGCAAAATCAGAACACTAATTAGCTCCACCCATATGATTCTTGCACCCGAGAAAGGATGAGAAGAAGCATTTGTTTACATTATGAAACAATTCTTAAAATCATTACCATGATAGTCTTCTTTCTGCATCACCAACAGCCATAACTCTGTTACTGCTAAGTTATGATGGGCCAGTGTTTAGAATAATACGTATATTCAAGGAAAGACTTTAAACCCTTTCTTTAACACTTTTTCTTCATCAAAAAGTTGTACTGAAATTCCTTGAGAATAACATTTACACAGAACAATTTATTTTCACTTCTTTAAAGTAAGTTTTTAGTGAACTACTCCGAATGTCAAATGCAAAAAGTTTTTACGTCATAGATAAATATAAATATAGATAGATAGCATTATTTCATTTCCCCTGAAATGTAAGAAAGCTTTTTAACACTTTTTTTATTGATTTACTTTTGTGATACATAAGCCAGGAAAAAGCATAAAGGTAACCAGAAGGCAAGCCATAGGATCATAAATCAAATAAATACAGAACCAAACATATTCATGAAATCGCCTTGAGAAGCATCTCCAGAGTAAAAGGAAGAAATCCAATGTCAATGCAAGCTAGTCTATTTCTGTGGAAGTCTCAGTTAAAATTGGTTTCCCTCCTGGTATCAATCTAAAACACTTATGGATGTGAAACAACTCCAGAAGCAGCTAAAATCCTACGTAGTCCCAGTGCTGAGTAATGCCTTCATATGCTTCTACACTTCTTCTACCATGTCTCCCAGTGAGAGCTGTCCCAAATTCTCTGGGCTGCAACAGTGATAAGCGAGTAATACCTTGTAGGGCTTTCAATGCCTTTCTTCTTCTACAATAACTAGCACCCTCCTGCTAAAGAGACTGGGAAATAATTAGGGTCAAACATTTGGGAGGAACTCTACCTTTGGGATAAACCCCCCAAAATGATTCCCCATCCCCAGTACAGTAAAGCGTTACAGCTGGTGCGTAATGGCACATGGAACATGCCATGAATTATGCTATTTAGCATTTGTATTGTGGTGGCATCTACAGGCCACAGCTTCGTTGTGCTGGGCACTGCACAACTTAATGACTACCCGTGACTAAAACAAGTTTAGAGTCCAGAGAAACACAATGCACCTACTCTCAGAATTGTGTCTGAACTGGTATTCATGCATTACAGCACACTATAGCTTAAATGTTGAATATGTCATCTGACAGAGTGCCTATGACCATTGCTTTTATAACAATTCAAGTTTATAAAAATCCTGCATAGCTTAAATGCTTTCTACTGGGACAGTCATAATGTGACCCCCAGAACAACTGCCTACAAATAATATAGCCAGGGCAAAATGCAATTTTTAGGTTCCTTTTGGGTCATTCCCTCTCCCAATAAATGAACCTGTGCAAAGAGTGTACAGACCAGGGAGACTATATTCTCTACTCACTTCTTTCCATGTGTCTTTAGAAAAAGTATATAACAGTACTTTATATTTACAAGCCTCATACACACTCTACAGTATTCACAGAAGACACTATGTACATCATCATATACTCTCTACACTATTCACAAAAGACACTATGTACATCAAGCTACCATTTCAAATTCACAAGTTATCTCAGCAGTAATTGTGGATATCTGCATAGTTGTTCAGGTGCCCTGGCAGTCAATATATTGGAGCAATCAGCCCAATATACCATCTTCAGAGACTGTTCGTAAACTCCTTTTAAAACAGGCAGGCTGGCATGACATAGATTTTTTAGCAGAGTTAAATTCTCCATCTTCAAATGTGTTTCTGAATCTTGTGTTACTTAACTAACCTGTGCACTTTTAGCTATTAGCTGTTCCAATTTGATTAAAACACCGCAAAAGGGCAACTGACAACACAGTTTTTAAGACAGCCTGGTTGCCAATTAGTTTGCCAATGTGAAAACTGAGTTAATGGAAACACCAACCAAGTCAACTGCAGCCTCAAGTGCCACTAAACTACTTCAGAAAATTAGCTTTTAACAGTGCTGCAGTCAAACCATTTATCTATCCAATATGGTAAATCATAGATTTTTTCCTATTATCATCTTTTGGATCACTTTTTTGCATTGGAATGGACATGTACTGCAGGCATCTTAGCATGAAAGTAAATGATCTTTCTCCTCTGCTCAATCATTACTTGCTAGAATGTAATTCTGTTTCAAATAACTTTGCTTTATTAATAGAATATGGAACAGATGTGTACTGCCCTTTCCTTGTTTCCACTAAGCCTTCCGTAAGCACACACACAATGCATACTCTCTTAGACAGCCCCCTCCCAACTGTCTACATGGAGACCCCACACAGTAGTTACTGGTACAGCCAATGGATGCTTACCAAAAATGGCAGCTTACAAGCCTGACTAGCCATATTGAGACAAGTTCACTAGAGAAGCAAATTCTAAAGGGCTTCTCTCCCCAGAAAACATGTTTCTGAAATAGTGCAAACTGACAAAATAAATCAGAATTAGGACTGGGCCAAAACCATCTCTTATGGTAACTCCATTAAATTACTCCAAGGCTGCGCTCAGCCTATCATGTTTGCCCCGTGCTCTGGAGAGCTGTTGTATTGGGTTTGATCCAGATGTTTTATATTGCAGGGCAACTGTTTTTATTAGAATTTCAATAGCATTTTAGAAGCTGTCTTTTCTTGATATCATTAGGGTAGGAACATTGCCTGGCCTTCCATTTTACATCTCCAACAATTTAATATTTTGAAGTGAATATGTAATCTGATGTAACTGAATTTCTAATTTAAGCACATGTATAATAGTCAGTGCTCTATCAAGTCCAGGACTAAACATATCCAGTGGAAGTACAGTAGCGACTAACACCATCTTGTTTTAATGTAAAGTTCTTTTATGATTTAGCAGAGGTCTGCTCCCAGGAGATATTTCCTAACTGGTTCATTTAAGCATCAGCCAACAAAAATGTACGTCACAAGACTGCCACAGTGTAGAAATAGGCATACATGCCAGTATGGTCAAAGCAAAATACTTTTATACTAGATTAACTTTGTAACAAGATCCAATTGGTCAAGAGTTCTGAATTCCTCTAATTTTTAGTACAGGGCACTAGCAAAACAGGGCATATGACATTCATTACTGTTCGTGGGAGACGAAAACTTAATTCTGTTGCAACATCTTAAAGATCTGATCCCAGACTGGTGCCTCAGAACATTCCCTTAAGCAAATGAACAAAAGAACCTGTCAGTAGCACAAGCTACATTTTAAACAGAATCAAACTGATTATAGATGAAAATCTGTGTACTGAGAAAGGAGGCTTTAGAACAAAAATAATTTTTAAAAAGTGTAACACACATCTTTACCCAGAGACGATTGAGAAAAGGTTTGCTCACCAGAGATTAGTCCTGAATTGTACAGAGTTCACCAAAGCTTTTGACTGCATTGATGGCAAGTCACTATGGAAAATCTTACAAAAATATGGGCTTCCTAAAAAGATAGTTTTCACTGACTAAGATGCAGAATGAAGGTCCAAAATGTGATGTAAGGACAAAAAGTGGAAAGACTGACTGGTTTGATATCACTGGAGTGCAACAGAGATGCGTCTCATCACATCTCCTCTTCTGCATTGTGATTATGTGATGCGAAAAGCAAAAACAAAGGAAAATACATGAATTATGTGGAGTAGAGAAACACTTTGAGGTCTTGATTTTGCTAATTTACATTGTTCCGCTGGCACACGATGCTGCTATGAAAAAGACCACTTTCAAAGTTAAATGTGAGGCTGCCCAAGTAAGTTTAATCAGCCAAAAGGAAATGAAAGTTATGATAATTGAAAGAGGAATCAGCAATGACGGTGCATATGTGATTGAGAGTGAAGAATTAGGCATGGTTAACTAATTTGTACATCTTGGAAGCACAATTACTGCCAATGGTCAACTTCGTAAAGAGAGAGAAACAAGACCTGGGAAGGCAAGTGCAGCCTTTTTGAGACTAACAAATGACTGGAAAAAATAAGGAGATTCACAGAAGAACCAAGACAAAAAGTTACACATTGCCAATTTGATACCCACACTGCTATATGTTTCTGAAACTTGGTAAATGCTAGAAACCTCCAACAAGAAAAATGCATTCCAGCAGAGATGCTTGAGAAAAATACTTGGTGTCTCCTGGGGGGGATAAAGCAACCAACACTCCTTACAGACTGTAGAGACAATGATTTGAGAAGGCTGAAGTGTTTTGGACATGTTGTAGGGATGCCAATAAAAAACAACACCACCACCTGTATTCCTAGAACAAGCCTTTGACTGGATACCAGTTGACAGAAGACAGAGAAAAGGGGGACAAGTGTTGTAAAAGAAAACCATCGAGAAAGATGTCACTGTCAGAAACAGACCACAATGAAGCAAGAAACGTAGCATTAGACAGAGGTGAAAAGACAGGGTTGCTTCTGGTCTCACAAGACACAAGAACAACTAATCATAAATAATACATACCCTATGCCTCAGTCCTCTGAAATTTAGAAAACAACAGTTGTAAGCTGCAAATTGCATTTAAATATACATTAAACTACTTAATCATCCTTAGAAAGTTTAACTTACAAGCACAGAAAGCAGGTTTATGCCTTCTGACCCCACCTTCTGCCTAGCCAAGGAGCTATTTCTTTTCTGTACTGTGCTGCCCACTGTGATCTAAACAGCAGAGTCAAGAGCTGCCAGGCCTTTGAGTCTTCACTCTGGTACAATTCACTCAAGTAATGAACAGCAGTGACATCAACTGTTTGCCTGCAGACTTAGAAAGACAACACAGCACCAGTTCATATCACTTCTGTGTCTGGAAGTTTCCCTGCAGCCATCTTAAAGGCTGGATTATTTTCATGAAAGTTTGAGTTTTATGGAAAATCAATGAGTGGCACTTGCCAAGCAATCTCATGTGTGTGCATGTACATTCCAAGACCTGGTAAACAAAATTAGATTTCAAATCTTCAGGAAATTGAACAAATAATTTCCTGTATTTATATGGTAAAGTACACTGAGTCTTAGCCCAAACCAATTTGAAACAAACAGTAAAAAAATTCTGAAAAACAAAATTTGGATTGGAAATGCCAAGTCAACCTTCATTTAGAAGTGCTACTGTTATACTTATCTTCCACCAAATAAATACACTGCTGTCAATACACATACTCTAGGCTTTGTAAAACAAACTTCCATTTTATTAGCTATGATATTCAGGGAGAAAATATGCTCAAGCTCAACGGGCACAATGAGCGAGTCTAGTTGAGGAACTATTACTTAAGACCTAGAGTGGTTGGTAGGACAGGCAGTTTATTAGTAACTCAGCAATAGTTATATTGCAAATGTACGATGTGACTTAAAGATAACTTGCACAGCTGAATATCATACAAATTCCAGAGGAAGGAGTCTTACCCCAGTTCTCTTAAAGAACTCCTAGTCGAGCAGACTTCACTTGTCATGAGGGGGGCAATATTATGAAACAACTGAAAGCACAGACTGGAAATCAAGAGTCACTGGATTCATGAACATCTTCTTGCCAAGTTATTTCAACTCAATAGTTTCAAGATGCAGAAAAACCCTTTAAACGGGAACTTAATGAAGATACTGACAATGTGAATGATTTCATTAAGCAGTACCTGAGAACAAAGGCGGAGTATTTGGGGGGCAGGGAGGGATTGGAAACAGAAGTCTGCTTGAAAGGCATCATTAGTGCAAGTTCTGCAACTCACTTAGGACAGACTGCTGTAGTCTTTCAGAGATCTATTTCTGATTTTAGTTAACTTGAGAATGGACAGGTAAATTAAATAGGTTAAATAAATAACAAACACCTTCCTTTCCATGTAGCAATCAAAATGCTATGAAACGGTTCCTTTGGAAAAATCAGATTTATATATTTTATCTATATATAATCTATTCAAGTTCTACCCTGTGAAGCCCAAGATTTGTACAGTAGACACAAGAGGAAGCAGACACAAGGATGCTTCAGCATGTGCCAATCTGGCTTTTGGTTCCCATAGTGTCAAAGAAAAGAACGGTTACTTACCTTCTGTAACTGTTGTTCTTCGAGATGTGTTGTTCACGTCCATTACACATTAGGTGTGCGCGCGCCGCGTGCACGGACGTCGGAAACTTTTTCCCTTAGCGGCTCCCGTCGGGTCGGCAGGGCCCCCCCCTCCCGCCAGAGCGGCGCCCCGCTCTAGGGTATATATATCCCTGCAGACACGACCCCTTCGGTTCCTTCTTGCCGGAGACTCCGACAGAGGGGAAGCAGGGTGGGAAGTGTAATGGACGTGAACAACACATCTCGAAGAACAACAGTTACAGAAGGTAAGTAACCGTTCTTTCTTCTTCAAGTGATTGTTCACGTCCATTACACATTAGGTGACTCCCAAGCTTACCATTGGAGGCGTGTAGGAGTCAAGGTACAACTGACTGTAGCACAGCCCGTCCAACCACCGCGTCCTCTCTGGTCTGATGGTGGATCACGTAGTGGGCTGTGAACGTATGCATGGACGACCAGGTGGCCGCTTTACAGATTTCCTGGATAGGAACCTGTGCCAAGAAGGCCGTCAAGGACGCTTGGGCCCTAGTCGAGTGAGCCCGGATCTCTGGGGCCGGAACGTTGGCGAGCTCATAACACGTGCGTATACAATGCACAATCCATGCCGACAAGCGCTGTGTCGAGATAGGCAGGCCTCTCATACGTTCCGCAACGGCAATAAACAGCTGAGGTGTTCTGCGGAACGACCTGGTCCGCTCCAGATAGAACTCCAATGCCCTCCGAACATCGAGGGTATGGAGGCTGCGGTGGCAAGGGTCCGTATGGGGTGTAGGGAAGAACACCGGTAGACAAATGTCCTGCCCCATGTGAAACTGCGAGACCACTTTTGGGAGGAATTTGGGGTGCGGTCTCAGTTGCTCCTTATCCTTATGGAAAACTGAATAAGGGGGTTCTGAAGTGAGGGCCCTCAATTCCGATACCCTCCTGGCCGATGTGATGGCCATGAGAAACGCCACCTTCCACGAGAGGTGCATGAGGGAGCAAGTGGCTAGGGGTTCAAAGGGAGGCCCCATGAGCTTAGTTAGGACTAGGTTCAGACTCCACACAGGGACCGGTGGGCGCGAGTAGGGAAACACCCTCTCCAGCCCCCTGAGGAATCGGGCTACTGTGGGGTTGGAGAACACTGACACTCCCAACTCCCCTGGGTGGAACGCCGATATGGCAGCCAAATGCACTTTAATCGAGGCGGGGGCGAGCCCCTGATGCTTGAGGTGCAGTAAGTAGTCCAGGATCAATGGAACTGAGGCCCGCAGAGGCTGTATGTGCTGAGGCTCGCACCAGTGGGAGAACCTCTTCCATTTGGCCAGGTAGGTCGCTCTTGTGGAGGGCTTCCTACTACCAAGGAGAATTTGCTGAACCTGGTGAGAGCACCTGTGTTCCGCATCATTCAGCCAGAGAGATACCACGCCGTGAGATGTAGCGACGATAGGTTCGGGTGGAGCAGGCGACCCCTGTCCTGTGTGACTAGGTCGCGATGGAGCGGGAGGGTAATCGGGTCGGCTATGGACAATTCCAGCAGGGTCGTGAACGAATGCTGTCGTGGCCACGCCAGGGCGATGAGAATAATTGTCGCCTTGTCCCTGCGGGTCTTGAGGAGGACCTTGTGGATGAGCGGGAATGGAGGGAAGGCATACCTCAGGCTCCCTCCCCACGGAATCGTGAAGGCATCTGCCAACGATCCCGGGCTGAGGTTCTGAAATGAGCAAAACTGAGGGCATTGTCTGTTGTCCTTGGTAGTGAAAAGATCCACCCGAGGAAAGCCCCACCTCCGGAAGATTGAATGCAGGACGTCCTGCCTCAAAGCCCATTCGTGCATGTGGTAGGATCGGCTGAGGCGGTCCGCTAACCTGTTTTGGATCCCTGGGAGATACGTTGCAATAAGATGGACCGCATGGGCTATACAGAAGTCCCATAATTGGAGTGCCTCGCGACAGAGGGGAGAGGACCGGGACCCGCCCTGCTTGTTTATATAGAACATGGCGGTAGTGTTGTCCGTCAGAACTGCCACGCTGTGACCTTCTATGGTGGCGTGGAAGGTCTGACAGGCGAGGCGAACCGCCCTCAGCTCCTTCAGAGTGATGTGAAGCAACCGGTCTTCCCTGGACCACAAGCCTTGGGTCCGCAGATCCCCCAGGTGCACCCCCCAACCCAGGTCCGATGCATCTGTTACTAACGTCAGAGTGGGTTGTGGGGCAGCGAAGGGGATCTCTTCGCAGACCTGCTGTTGATCGAGCCACCAGCGGAGCGAGCCCAACACCCGAGCCGGGATCGTCAC
This sequence comes from Chrysemys picta bellii, assembly GCF_011386835.1. NCBI lineage: Eukaryota > Metazoa > Chordata > Testudines > Emydidae > Chrysemys > Chrysemys picta. The sequence continues at coordinate 33,789,481 of NC_088800.1, read as the reverse complement.
CACCAGATCCAAGGGGTCTCTGTTGGGGCGGTACGTTTGGGTAAACCACAACTGCAAGGGTCTGAGCCTTAGGCGGGCATGTCTGACTACGTGTGTGCAGGCTGCCATGTGTCCCAGGAGCTGCATGCAGCACCTTGCCGTTGTCATGGGAAATTTCTGGATGGAGCTTACGGCCCTTTGAATTGCCAAGAACCGCGACTCTGGGAGACTTGCCCGCACGGTCGCCGAGTCCAGGACTGCACCCATGAAGTCCAGTCTCTGTGTGGGAGTTAACGTGGACTTGGGCACGTTGACCAGTAGGCCGAGCCTGCCGAACATCTGTAAGGCCAGCGTCACGTGAGAGCGGACCTCGGCCTCCGACCTGTCCGCGAAGAGCCAGTCGTCTAAGTACGGGAACACGCGCATCCTTCTTTTCCGAAGGAAGGCTGCTACCACGGACATGCATTTCGTGAACACTCGCGGTGCCGATGCTAGGCCAAAGGGCAGGACCGTAAATTGGAAATGGCGCTGGTTGAAGGTGAAGCGCAGGAACCGCCGGTGGGCCGGATTGATGGCGATGTGAAAATACGCATCTTTCATATCGAGGGCAGCGTACCAATCCCCCGGATCCAGGGATGGGATAATAGTTCCAAGGGAGACCATACGGAAACGCGTTCTGACCAGAAACTTGTTTAGTCCGCGCAGGTCCAAAATAGGACGGAGGCCCCCTTTTGCCTTGGGAATCAGGAAGTACCTGGAGTAGAATCCTTTTCCCCTTAGGTCTGGTGGGACCTCTTCCACTGCTCCCACTGTGAGGAGGGTCTGTACCTCCTGCATGAGAAGTTGCTCGTGAGAGGGGTCCCTGAAGAGGGACGGGGAAGGGGGATGGCAGGGAAGGAGCGAGGAAAACTGGAAGGTATAGCCCGCCTTCACTGTGCGCAGGACCCAGCGGTCCGATGTTATGCGCGACCATGCCCGGTAGAAATGGGACAGGCGGTCCTTGAAACTTAGAGGTGGATCCGGCCTGGAATGTGGTACACTGTCCTCGAGCGTAACTTCAAAAGCCTGGTTTATTCCCTGGCTGCGGCTTGCCCTGGCCGTGACCTTGGCCTTGGTTAGGCGTATTGTTACGGCTTCGCCTGTTATCCCTGCCATGACGGCGGTACGGTTCGTGCCGAGGGCGAGGGTGGTACTGCCTCTGTGGTGGTTGAGGCTTAAAGGGCTTGCGCTGTGTCACCGGGGTATGCATTCCTAACGACTTTAGGGTCGCTCGCGAGTCCTTGAGGCTATGTAGCCTGGCGTCCGTTTGGTCTGAGAACAAGCCTGAACCTTCAAACGGGAGGTCCTGCAGGGTGGTCTGCACCCCTGGCGGAAGGCCTGAAGCCTGTAACCAAGCAGAACGCCTCATCACTACCCCTGATACGATTGTCCTAGCCGCTGCATCAGCTGAGTCGAGGGAGGCCTGCAATGAAGTTTTGGCCACCGCCATCCCCTCGTCCACCAGGGCCATGAACTCTGGATGTGCGTCCAGAGGTAGGGAGTCTTTGAACTTGGAGACTGATGCCCAAGAATTAAAACTGTGTCTATTTAGAATCGCCTGCTGATTAGCGATCCTCAGTTGGAGGCCCCCAGACAAATAGACTTTCCTTCCGAATAAGTCCAATCATTTTGCCTCCTTGCCCTTGGGCGCAGGGGCTTGCTGGCCATGACGCTCTCGTTCGTTGACCACAGAGACTACCAGCGAACAAGGAGACGGGTGCAAAAAGAGGAAGTCAAACCCTCTAGATGGGGCGAAGTATTTTCTCTCCACGCCTCTTGCAGTTGGTGCACTGGAGGTAGGCGTTTGCCATACTGTCTTATAGTTGGACTGGACTGTCCGTATAATCGGGAGAGCGACTCTGGAGGGGCCCTCCGGGCTCAGGATGTCGACCATGGGGTCCTCCTGCTCAACAGTCTCCTCTGCTTGCAAGCCCAGATTGAGGGCTACCCGGCGAAGCAGGTCCTGGTGCGCCCGATGATCAATCGGGGGAGGGCCAGACACTGTCGTGCCCGCTACTGCCTCGTCCGGCGAGGAGGAAGAGGTCGGGGCCTTTTGCCCATCCTCACCTTCCTGCAACCCGTCATCGACTGGTTGTTCCTCTGGGGCCTGTCCCACGGTGTGGGACTGGGACGGTACCGTGCTCGGTGCCGAGTTCACTCCCTCCCGCTCCTGCGGTCTAGAGATCGTTGCCTCCTTGTGAGAGGGCGGGCGGTACCGCGGAGAGTGGGATCGATACCCTGATGGCCCAGATCTCGAGACCCTAGATGGGGGCCCTTGCTGGTGGTAGGCCCAGGGTGTCCAGAATGGCCATTGGCTTGGTTGGCCCCATTGGGGATGGCCAGAGGCTTCGTAGTCTCTACTAGCCTGTGCCCTATGGGCATACCCGCCGTACCGGCCTGAGTCAGTCTCCGACACCACGGACGGTGATCTGGAAGGCCACGGCGGAGCCGTGGAACGGTGCCGGTCCGGGTTTGGGGAGTAGTGTCTCCGCGACCAGGACCTGGAGCAGCGTCTCGCCGACCTGGACCTGGATCGGTACCGGTGACCACGGGACCGGGAACGACTACGGGTGGTCGGTCTCGGGGAACGTGCCACCGACGCATCCCGGTGCCGACTCGTGTATGGCTGCTGAGTCGGTGCCGACCGCCTACTGAGGCCCGACGGCTGTGGCGCTTTCTGCGCGGAGGGCAACCGGGAGTCCACCGAGGCGGAACTCGACCGGGACCGGTGCCTTGAACGGTGCCGAGATGGCGACCGTGATGGGCGCACCATTGCCGGCTTGCCTCTGGGTGGCAGTCTCGGCGGAGCGTCCTCAGTTTGTGGAGGGCCCTCAACGGACAATGCAATGAGGTCTTTTGCTGCCTCAAATGTGTCCGGAATGGAGGGCTGTTCCAAGAGCTCCTCCAGCCCTTCTTCCTCACTCGACGCACCTATCCCGGGGCTCGACGGGCCTTTCAGCGCCGGAGCCACTACCAGGGCCTGTGCCGGGGCCGTGCCGGCCCACTCAAGGTCTTCGCTGGCGCTGCCCTCTTATGCGGGGAGCGTCCTCGGGCCTTAGGTTGGCCCTTTGATTTTGTCGGCGAAGACAACCGGTGCCGTACATGCCCCCGTTGGGTCGGTGCCGTGGGCTTCGGGTGACCCGCCGGCGCCAGTTCCCGAACCGATGCCGGGGCACTCCGCACTGAGGCAGATGGTGCCGCCGAAGTGGAGGGCTGTAACGCCGTCTCCATGAGCAGCTGCTTGAGGCAAAAGTCTCTTTCTTTCTTAGTTCTGGGCTTAAAGGCCTTACAGATCTTGCAGCGCTCTTTCTGGTGAGCTTCCCCCAGGCAGCGGAGACACGAGTCGTGGGGGTCACTCAATGGCATAGGTTTACGGCACGTGGCACAAGCCTTGAAGCCTTGGGCATGCGGCATGCCCTGCCGCCCAGGGCCGGTGCCGGGGTTGACCAAACAACCACAGCAAGAACTTCAAGTACCTAATGAGCTGTTAACTACTAAGCTTAACACTAACAACTAAAGAACTGACAACTGTTGCAGATAACACTAATGACTATGCTAAGGGACACTCTCAGACAAGAGACAGAGTTGTTCCAACGCCGCCACGGACGGTAAGAAGGAACTGAAGGGGTCGGGTCTGCAGGGATATATATACCCTAGAGCGGGGCACCGCTCTGGCGGGAGGGGGGGGCCCTGCCGACCCGACGGGAGCCGCTAAGGGAAAAAGTTTCCGACGTCCGTGCACGCGGCGCGCGCACACCTAATGTGTAATGGACGTGAACAATCACTCGAAGAAGAACCATAATATTTACATTACCTGAGTCAGACATTTTGGTCCTTGCTGTTCACTAATTTCAAAAATGAAACACAGAGATAACGTGCAAATTGAAACAGGCACCAGTACCAGCACAACTGACGAGCATCACTTAATACTTGTGCATACAGACAGAGAGGCACTCGCTCTTGTTTTCAGCAACATACTTCCTGCTGTACATACTTTAGCAGGATGTGACTCTCTGTCATTCCTATTTGGTATTGGGGGGAAAAAAATCTGTGTTTAATATTTTCAAAACAAAGGGAGCTTATCACTTCAGTGATCTTGTCAAACTGGGGGAAGAGTTCCTTAATTTCTGTAGCAAGGAAGTTGGTAGCAATGCTGTAATACCAGAGCAAGAAAGGAAAGGAGTCCCACGGAGCCCCGAATTAGTCATGCCTCAATCTAGCCATCAAAAAGGACAAGTCATTGGCCGAACTCCCACCATGTGAGGAGACTTTTAAAGAGCATGTCAAAAAAGCATCTTGACAAACAAAGATTTGGATGTCTTTGCACAAAGGTAAGCCACATATTGGAATACCATTGCAACAGAGATGAAAAAATGTGGTAACGGCACTACTTGACAGCTGTATATCATACCTCATCTTAAAGTCAACATACTAAGCTTTGAAAATGATGTGTGAGTGTATAGAAAGGGTACATTAAGTTTACCAAATTTGTGGTATTGCCCGCTTGCCTATACATTTACTGACTTGAGCCACTGTAAATGTTAACTTCAATACCTAAATGTCAACCTGGAAACTGGACCCATAAAATATCTTGTATAAAGTTTAAAGCATCAAATGCTTATTATTAATATGCTATTAGTATTAAAATCCTTATATAGTTGCCCAACACCACAAAGGCCATTGTCTGGCTTCTCATATACTTTCTAATACCATCTGATGTTCAGTCATGGTTTCTCTTTAATCTTGAATTATTGTTCAATGGCTTCTTGAATGGCCCTATTATATTTACCTCTGCAATTAATCCAAACCCAAGGGGGTTTTTTTTTTTTTGGTCACAGCTGAACACACCTTAATTATCCTTTAACTTCTTTTATCTCTCTGCAGTTTCATAGGGGAAAGTCAAAAATATATTGTGCTTCTTTGCTATTCATCATGGTGATGTTACTGTGGGTCAATCACTTCTTTGACCCCTATAGCTCTAATAATTATGTATAACACTGTTGCAGGGATAAACGCTGCACTACGCTTTCTCTTCTGGAAGTAGTGCTGCTAATGCACTCTGCACTATTTTGTACTAACTCTGGAAAGTATGGAAATCCGCATTGTATAGCACAGCTTCTTGTGAAGTGAGGAGTGTAAGTACAGTGAGCTAAATCCTGAGGCATTGGGAGTTGCAGGTGCCCAGTGACCCTCAGGGATTCCTTGACCAATATTTGGAGAGCCAGGTCCTGGCTCGGACTGAAAGGAAGAAAGACTGCTCTGTTACTGCCCATTGTTGAAGCAAATATGGAAGCTGTGTTTTAAGACAAAATGACCTGTGACGCTAATGGGCATTAATATTGTTCCTGACACTGATTTTGCTTTCAATTGTTATGCTCAATAGATATTGGAAGCATAAATCCATAAAAGGTAGTTCAAAGGTACCCAGATTTGTAACTTAATTATACCATAATGAGGCACCTTAAGTGTTACTTTATGTGGCTATTTTAATTCAGGAAAAATGTTAATGCACTCTCATTAAGTATTTAAACATAAAAAGGGATAGCTAGTTTACCTGATGTATAGAATTAATTCTCCTATTAAGATTTGTTTGGTCATCAGAGAATTGCTCTCTTAATATAAATGATAGAATCAGTATTTTAAGCTGTAATGGCTAAAGCTGTGCTGTTTAATTTGCATAAAGTAATCAGGCACATTTTACCAAGTGTCCTCCAGTACAGATGGACCTGGATGAAATGACTTTCCAAGTCAGGAATCCCTTTGCTTTAATCTGCAGTGTGTGAAATTTCTGAATAAGCGGTCGAGATGCACACAAAGACTCTAGTCCATCAGACAAGTACATTGTAACTTTCACTCTGGAGTACTCTTTCTACTGGCTATAAGGGACTAACTGAATTGGGGTAATGGTAGTTTATTAGATCAAATCTGTATTTGTTCAAAAACTACATTACTAATGACTTCTATTTTCCCTACCACCACTACTTAAAGGATTACTTCAGTTAATTGTATAATAACTGCTGGGCTAGGCTGTTCCTGATTTGTTTAGATCTTTGTGTGTTAGCCTAGGGGTGGTTATGTATTCATTTTCAGAACAATAAAAACTGATACATATTCCAAATGCAACATATCATGGTGCTGGCTGAACAGAGTATTGCTTGAGACCTCATGAGTTGTCTTGCACTATGTAACACTGGCTGGCTCTGAATGCCTGGTGAGCGTATCTAATTCTGGATGACAGTGCTGATCGTAATGATCAACATGACCTCTATTCTGTGATTTCAGTATCTAGTGGATTTTGTTTTACTTAATATCCATATGGGCTGATAGTTGAACTTCCATAGTGAATAAAGCAGCTGTTGATAAAACTTTACCTATAGGAAACCAAGAGAAGGCATTAGTTGGTTCGATATCAGAGTTGGTGGATATCAATAGTGTGCATACAAGTTATTGTTATGCAATTACACATGCTCTAGAAAAGAGATGAAGAAAACCTGTTGGTGGTATCACTCAACATTGCATATTAAGATTAATATTTTCAAAGAATGTTAAAGGTGAATCAAGAAATTCATACTTAAATTAATCTGTCTAAGCATTTGTACTATAAACATAACTGTGCTGTTACTGCATCTGAAGACTAAAATACCCTGATATGGCTCTGAAGAGGCAGAGGGCATAATAGCAAAAAGTAATACTTCAGAATACACTGGGGACATATATAATCATTTTAAATGGGAAGGAAAACATTTAAGAACACTTAGAATGCATCGAATGACCCCATTAGGTCATATTCTAGCTGTTTTGAAGCATGATAATATTAAGAACATAAGAACGGTCATATTGGGTCAGACCAAAGGTTCATCTAGCCCAGTCTCCTGTCTTCCAACTGTGGCCAATGCCAGACACTTCAGAAGGAATGAACAGAACAAGCAATCGTTGAGTGATCCATCCCATGTCCTCCACTCTCAGCTTCTGGCAGCTACAGACTCCCAGAGGACGGGGTTGCATCCCTGACCATCTTGGCTAATAATCATTCATGGACCTACCCTCCATGAACTTATCTAATTCTTTTTGGATCTCGTTATAATTTTGGCCTTCACAACATCCTCTGGCAATGAGTTCCAAAGGTGACTGTTTGTTCTAAACCTGGAGCCTATTAATTTTATTGAGTGACCCCTGTTTCTTCTGTTATAAGAAGAGGTAAATAACACTTCCTTATTCACTTTCTCCACTCCATTCATGATTTTATAGATCTTTTCCAGTCTTTTTAAATCTTTCCTCATACAGAAGCTGGTCCATACTCTTATTCATTTTTGTACCTTTTCTCTGTACTTTTCCCAATTCTAATATAACTTTTTTGAGATGGGGCAACCAGAACTGCACACAGAATTCAAGATGTGGATTTACATACTGGCATTATGATATTTTCTGTTTTATCTTCTATTCCTTTCCTAGTGGGTTCCTAACATAGTTAGCTTTTTCCAACTGCTGCTGCACATTGAGCGGATGTTTTCAGAGAACTATCCGCAATGACTCCAAGGTCTTTCTTGAGTGGTAACAGCTAATTTAGATCCCATAATTTTGTATTATAGTTGGGATTGTGTTTTCCAACATGCATTTATCCATATTGAATTTCATCTAGTCACCCAGTTTTGTGAGATCACTTTGTAACTCTTCACAGTCTGCTTTGGACTTAACTATCTTGAGCAATTTTGTATTGTCTGCAAATTTTGTCACCTCTTTGTTTACCCCTTTTTCCAGATCATTTATGAATATTTTGAACAGCACTGGTCCCAGTTCAGATCTTCAGGGGACACTGCTGTTTATCTCTCACCATTTTGAAAACTGACCACTTATTCCTCTGATCCCATCTCTGCTGGTGGTAGCCTTTGGTACTTGACCATCAGAAAAGCTTCCAGCAAGGAGGAGGATTTGTGTTGGGTGTAATCCTACACTGTCAGGTGCCTTTTTAATCATATATTCACAGAGAATTTTAAAGTGTCTGCTTGTTGGATATCAAGCTTAGAAACTTTTTCCACAGAGACACAGGGTGTCTACCAATCACCTCATATTTCCTACATCCAACCTAAGACCTGTTTGGCACTATTTTTCTACAGTTTTCTCAGAGTTACTGTTGTCATACCTGTCAAAGATTCCCATTATAGAGTTAGGTTGGTCAAATCCTTTTAGGACCTCCCTCAGGTAGTCAGCAGCCAATTCACGGCCTGTGCAGAATTTTTCTCCAGCCATCATTTGTACGACAGCCATGGCATCTCTGATGTACACTGGGGTTTCTTTGTTGCATGCTCTTAGCTCAGGGATTCCTTCAGCTTGAGCTTCATCCTGATGCCCTAATTCAGCTTCATCTGTTCTTCTCATTGTTCCATCAGCATGGAAGAGGGATATAGGCACAGGTCCAATTCGGTGATTAAAGACAATTGAATATCATCTCTGCATCTTGCTAAGGACAGGGCAAGGCAGAAAACAATTCCTGGACTGATAGTTGCTGTGACTGTCCCTCCCTTGCCAGAATGAAATTTAGTCTTCTTGGCCATGTCAACAAAAGTTCTGATACCAGATGTCTTGACTGACCTGAAGATGCTACGTGTCCCATCAGAATAAGAGCACACCTCAGAAATCTTTCCCTTTGTTCTTTTCCAAAACCTCCTATTTCCAGTAGAGACTCTTGTACATCTGATGTTACATACAGTTCAGTTGATCTGTTGATGAGCACCTCTGGATGTGATTCAGGGTCAAATGGGTTTGACATAGCTGGTAACAGCTGTAACGTGCACTTCATCCCTCTTCAGTGCAGAGGCAAGGACTTGTTTGTGGACTTTGTCTTCACTACTTTTTGTTAGGCCACTTTTTTCCTCTCATAGCTTTTACGTATTCATATTCATTGCACATTCATCTCTAACACTAATACTGACCTGGTGCTTAAGTGTCACTGAATTAAAAAGTTAGTTTCTAGAATATTTCAAAGGCTAGTACTGCACACATAGGCAATTACAAATCAAAACCTTCTAAGAGGCAGACTAGATGCTACAACGTATGTATAAAAGCTTACAAATGGAGAAGCCATTACACTAGGAATTCGTGTACATTTATATCTACTACTGTGGCGTACAAACTACGGGCACACAATCTCCTGCTACTGATGCACAATCTTCAATGAGAGAGACGGAGCTGGTCAGCAAATTTCAACTGAAATTATAAAAAAACTATTATAAATCACTTGTGAGATGCTTTGACAATTAAGAAAAAGTGATGTGAAAACATTTCACGTTAATATATTGCAAAATGTTGACATTCGCCATTTTTGACACCTACTAAACAGCTTCATTATTTCTGAAAACAAAAAAACTCCAAAAAACACTTGCTCAAACAAAGCCAATAAAAATCTTTTACACATTGTTGTTTGGTAGCTTTGACCAATAAACACCACATTAAGGTGTTGAAATTAACTTAAACAGTAAAAACTTTAGTCAGTCATATTGCAGTGTTCCTGGAACTGTGCAAAAAGTGACACACTCTCATTATGGGTACCATTGTTTTACCTCGCCTACAGGCTTATGGCACCACTTGACAGTTCTACATCATACTTCATCTAACTGTACATAAAATAAGCTTTCAAATGCTATATGATTTGGGTATATGTTAGGTGGGTACATTAAGCTCCAAAAATATGGCCCACCTAGTATAACTGCTGTATTCTAACAACTATTTGGACATTTTAGATATAACCCTGCAGTACAATCAAAATTCCTTTGCTTTGAAACATACATAGCATTCTTTAGGGGGTGGGAAATGGAGGGCAGCAGAGGGGGATCAACAAGGGAAACCGTGATTGAAAAAAGCTCTGAGGGAATTACTACACTGTCATGGCAGCCTATATAAATTGCCGAGATCAAGGTGAAGCAGAAAAGACTAAAAGACAGTTACCTTTTCCGTAACTGGTGTTCTTCAAGATGTGTTGCTCATGTCCGTTCCATATTAGATGTGTGCACGCTCACCACATGCACTGTTGCTGGAAGTTTTTCTGTTAGCAGTATCCGTAGGGGACCGGCTCTGGCATCCTCTGGAGTGGCACCCGCATGATGCCGCCGCCGGCTCCCCCCACCCTCAGTTCCTTCTTGCCGGAAACTCCAACAGTGAGGAAGGAGGGCGGGTTCTGGAATAGACATGAGCAACACATCTCGAAGAACATCAGTTACGGAAAAGGTAACTGTCTTTTCTTCTTCGAGTGCTTGCTCGTGTCCATTCCATATTAGGTGACTCCAAAGCAGTACTCCTGGAGGTTGGTATGGATTCACGGATGTGTAGATTGAAACACAGCTCTGCCAAACCCAGCATCATCTCTGGCCTGCTGAGTGATGGCATAATTAGAGGTAAACGTGTGGAGAGAGGACCACATTGTGGCTCTACAGATGTCCTGGATAGGGATGTGCACCAGGAAGGCCACCGAAGATGCCTGAGCTCTCGTCGAGTGGGCTCTGACAATTGACGGCCGCAGAACCCCCGCCAGGTCATAACAAGTCCTTATGCACGAGGTGATCCAATTGGAAATCTTCGGTGAGGACACCGGGTGACTCTTCATCCTATCTGTTGTAGCAATGAAGAGTTAGAACATAGCAAGCCTTTCCAAAGATCAATTCAAGTAGAAAGCCAAGGCTCTCCAGATGTCCAGGGAGTGAAGACGCCTCTCCTCACTGGTCTGTGCGGTTTGGGACAGAACACCGGAGGAAGATGTCCTAGTTCATATGAAAGGTGGAAACCACCTTTGGCAGGAAGGCAGGGTGGGGCCTGCAACGGAACCTTACCTTTGTAGAAGATCGTGTACGGCGGTCCTGAGGTCAAGGTTTTAATTTCAGAGACCCGTCTTGCTGACATCACCACCACCAGGAACACGACCTTTCATGACCGTGGGAAAGGGAGCAGGAAGCCAGCGGCTCAAAGGGCAGCCCAGTGAGTCTAGAGACGACCAAGTTAACATCCCACTGAGGGACAGGAGTCAGTACCTGCGGGAAGAGTCTCTTGAGGCCTCTCAAGAATCTGACGGTCATGTCATGAGAAAACACCATCTGGCCCTAAATCAGTGGGTGAAAAGTGGAGATGCCCATGACATGCACTCTAATGAAAGAGTGTGCTAGGCCCTGGTTCCTTAGATGAAGCAGGTAGTCTAAGACAGACTGTATGGAAGAGCACGAGGGAGAGATGCCACGCTCAGATGCCCAGCGTGAAAACCTCATCCACTTGGCCAGGTAAGTTGGTCTGGTTGGGGGCTTCCTGCTTCCCAGAATGACCTGTTGCACCTCATCCAAGCAAGTTGCTCCTTCGGGTTCAGCCACACAGCATCCACGCCAAGAGGTGGAGGGACATGAGGTTGGAGTGCCGGGGCCGACCGTGGTCCTGTGACAGCAGGTCCAGTTAGTTTGGCAGGAGCCAGGGAGGGGCTGCTGCCAGGTTCATGAGCATGCCGAACCAGAGCTGGTGAGGCCATGCAGGAATAATCATGATAACCTGTGCCTTGTCTCTCTTGATCTTTGCCAGGACCCTGCTAATGAGAGGAATCGGAGGAAACATGTACATCAGGTTCCCTGACCATGACAGGAGGAAGGCATTGGAGACGAGTCCTTGCCCAGGCCTTGTCACAAACAAAACCAGTGGCATTTCCTGTTTAGGTTCAGATTACTGAGGTTTGAACCACTTACGGACTGGACCTGGACCATACAGCCCCAGAGTTTTCAGGGTAGTACTGGAGTCCTTAAGGCCATGCAGTTTACCGTCTGTATCTTCTGCAAAAGTGCCCTGGCCATCGAAGGGGAGGTCCTGCATCGATTGCTGAGCCTCCGTTAACAGACCTGAGAGGAGGAGCCAGGACGCCCTTCGCATGGAGATGGCCGAGGCCATGGTGCAATCCGTGGAGTCTGCTGCATCCGAGACCGCTTGGAGGGCCAATCTCACTGTAGCTGTGCCCTCTTCGAGGAGCAGCTGGAATTCCTTCTTGGACCCTTTGGGCAGTGAGACCTCTAATTTGGCCATTGACTGCCACATATTGTAGTCATAGCACCAAGGAGGGCATGGTGGTTGGCGACTGTCAACTGAAGGCTGGAAGACACAAATTTTTCGCCCAAACAGATCCAGTCTCCTCGAGTCTTTATTCTTGAGCATAGCCCCGGGTTCACCCTGCCTCTCCCTCTGCTTAACGGCCTCAACTATGAGGGACTTTGGGGTCGGGTGAGTATAGAGATACTCCTGGCCTTTAGCTGGCACAAAGTATTTTTTGAGATGGCTGGCAGGGAGGAGGGGGTTTGCTACAGGGCATTAATTATTTTCGATACTCCGTTGGGTGCGGGTGCCGTGGAGCAAAGGACGTTGAACAAGGAGTCAGATGGCTCCTCAAGTTCCTCTGCCTGGAACCCCAGGTTAGAGGCGACCCTCTTCAAAAGCTCCTGATGAGCCTTGGTTTCATCTTGCAGAACTGGGTGAGGGGGACCCATAATCGCTCCGTAATCACTTCGTCCAGCGATGAGGAGGACGAAACCAGCACTGAGGGATCCACCACATCACTTGGTGGTCCAGCTGGCTGCTCCCCTAGATCCTCATGGGCTGGGGGGGGGGGGGGGGAGTCTTTCCCTGTGGGGCCTCCAGCTCCAGAGGAGGGCAGGATGCTGCAGCCGATGGCCTGAGTCCCCCTCCACCGATCAGGCAGCCTGGGTGAACCCCCATGGATTCCAGGGGTACCATGGTGCCGGCCATTGGCCCGGAGACCATGGGGTCGATTGCTGTGCCGATGAGGTTGACGGTACCACTGGTGCTGGGGCCTGTCCTGATACCAGGGACTCCTGATCAGCACCAGAGTCCTAAGTAGAACGGACACTGCGGAGTGACTATGACCAGCTGTCCTGGCAGCCCTCCTCACGATGGTGCCAGCCGTTGTGCCTCAACGTCGACCTGTCTGATCAGGACAAGTTCCTCCTGTGGGACCCCAGGGATCTTCGGCATTCAGCAGGTCTGCGTCGGTAGACCGGCGATCTACACCTCACGCTGCTTGACCTGTACCGGAAGTTGGAGTGGGCTTGTCGTCAATAGAATCACCCCAACTGAAGGGATTCACATCTCAGCTATGGGTGCGGTCAGGTGGGTGACCCGTGACCGTTCTGCCGATCGGTCGCAGGACCTGTGCTGAAATGTTGGAGACCCAATGGGTCGGTCTCGACGCTCATGCCGGGGGCGGGAGGAGGGGAGAGTGCATGCCTCCACAGGTCTACGTCAGGTTACTGGTGAGCCACACCTCGAATCCCACTGTTGGTGCCCAGGGTCCAGAGACCGACGAGGGCTTCTCTGAGCCTGCCTCCCAAAGTCCGAGGCATGATGGCTCCGGGTGGCCAAGCGCTCGCGGGATGGGGAGTGGCACTGCTGAGGCTGGGACACTCAGAACGGTCCCAAGGCCGGTTTTCCCCCGGGGCTTGGGTAACGCCAGAGCCAGTGTGGGTGGCACCAGTAGCATCAGGATCTCCTGCGCTGCCTGCAGGGCCTCGTGCATCGACGGGACGTTGAGTTGACGGAGACCCACGTCACTGTCCAGTGTGGCAGGCACAGTATGGGAGGGGCTCGACCGCTCGACATGAGCTGGGGCCCAACTCCCTGACGGAGGTGTTGAGCCGCCCAACACGGGTCTTGGTTCTCCTCCAGCCCTCTCCTTTCCCTTACGGGAAGTGGGAGATCTTCCCCTCGTGGACCTCTTAGGCTTCTTGGCTGGGGCTGGGGAGAGGGATTGGTGCCAGCTCATAGACAGCACTGGTGTGGCGCTCTGTACTAACACTGAGGTGCTCGGGGCCAAGTCAGATCTCTGCTCTGGTGCCAGGGTCAGCGACAACTCCATCAGGAGTGCCCTGAGACAGATGTGTCTCTCCTTGTTCGTTCTGGGTTTGAACGACTTACAGATGCGACACTTGTCGCTTATGTGTCCTCTTCCTAGACACCTTAAACAGCTAACGTGCGGGTCGCTGACAGGCATGGGCTGCTTACAACGATCGCATGGTTTAAAGCCATGCTCCATCTCTAGGCTGAGTCCCGTCCGGGACCAACTAATTAGAACTAATACTAAAGGTAAATACTAAACTATATACAACTATTTTACAAAGAAACGTTTGAGAGAGACACGGAAATAAGCAAAAGCTAGCCGAAGCAGCAGAAGTTCCAGCACTGTCACTGGTGGCAAGAAGGAACTGAGGGTGGGGGGAGCTGGCGGCACCCCTTATACCGTGCCATGCGGGCGCCACTCCAGAGGGTGCCAGAGCTAGTCCCCTATGGATACTGCTAAGGGAAAAACTTCCGGCACTGGTGCACGTGGCGAGCACACACACCTAATATGGAATGGACATGAGCAAGCACTCGAAGAACTACCAGATTAGTCATCATTAAACTAATGGCCAATTTAGCAATGCTTCTTTAATGGAATTTATTGCAAGTCAGAGACTTTACTACTGGATTTTTATTATGAACCCCAAATGTGGTTATTTGAGTGGGGTGGAAACTATGGTAATCTTAAATGCTCCCCAGGCCTCAATTTATTTTTTGAGACTATCTGGGGCATAATTTTGGTAAAGTAGCAGACATATATTGTTTCTGCATTGTTAGACTCTAGTGTGCACTGACCACTTGAAAAACAGTTTCAGAGGAAAACTGTGATCACGCTGACTCACCCTGATGCCATTTAGTTATTCCGCTTATGCAGACCATACTGACGAGGCCTCAGATATGAGTCATGACAAGGAGTATTTAGAAAAGCACCACACCTCACTGCACTGGAAATATTTTACCCAAGGAGGCACTTGCAACGGAAGTCTTGAAAAAATATTATATTTTGAATGACCTAAACAAAAATCCAGCATTTCTAGACTAAAAAAAAATTAGATTTATTGGACTGCCATGATTCACTAATGGATGGTCTACTGCTATAATTATATTTGCAATTTTTTTAGGATAGCAAGATAGACAAGCACAGCCATCTTTGACCCCGCTGGCTCAGACTTTTCAGTAACTGACTAATCTCCTGTCCGGTTCACAAACTAGTATAGAATAAATGCAGTGCTTACAGTACTCTGAAAAAATGAGTGTGGAGTCTATCACTTCCTATACAAATGAAAGCAACATCACATATGCATGTCTCCTTCAGCCCCGCCCCAATCAATTCTGCCCCATATCTGTTCTGTCCCCCATCCTCCATCAATCAGAAGTAGACTATTTAATGAGGAAATGAAGCACAGACACACTAAATGATTTGTCCGGAGTTATACAGGAAACCTGTGGTGGAGCAAGGACTTGAATCCAGGTCTCCCAAGTCCCAGTCTATCCACTTCCCCAAAATAAAAATTCCTACTCTGAGTTAAGGGCTTGGATATGTCCTGGGGATACACTATGCGGCCCCTGAACTTAAAGCAGAACTCTTTAGAACGTGTAACCAGTGCTGTATGTCCCTTTCCTGGTCTCTTTAAAAAACAAAAAAACAAAAAAACAAAAAACCCCACACCTTCCTGAACTGGTTTTTTAATCATTTTTACACAGCAGGCAGTGGTAATGCTGCTGGTATTGAAGTTCTGGATACCAGATACTATCCAGTATATTACTTCATTTTTTGAAGTTGAAGCCAGCAATAACCCTATCCTACTCTTTTAATTAATGGAACCAAGGTCACAATGGCCTCAAAAGCAGGGGATGTTCCTTTAAGGAGAAAGTAGATTGATTAATGACTTATGACAAAACAAGAAAAAGGCATTCAGACCAAAATCAGCATTGCACCCATGCAACTAAAAACCGGTTCCTTAACCCTTCTAGTTACATCTTTATAACTTTCTTGGGTTTCAAGACTGATGAAGGGAGCTGACAGAGCCTTCGATACAGACCCAAAGAGGAACAACTCTGGCCAACATCTTTAGCACTAAATTTGTTATTGTGAAATTAAGCCTTAACTACCAAATTCTCTCATTAGGTGGAGATTCAGCTGACACAAGATTCAGAAAGGGACAGTGTAGTGCATGACTAATCAAAAGTGTCAGACGACATTTGGGGAATAGAGACAAACCCAAGGCAACCGTACAGATATTATAATGTAAGTATTTGCAACTTGTGAGGCAGTCCTAGTTAATGCATCCTGCATGTCTAACCAATTATTTTAAATATGTGTATTTACATTTTCACCTATTTTTTAGTTACAGTTACTGCAACTGGCTTTATGTTGCTTGCCAGTGTTATTTGCTACATGCTATGTTGACATGCCAAGATACAGCTAAAAGCTCACCAAGCCTAAAAAGTCATTTTTCCCACGGAGTCCTTAGGAGACTTCACCCTGTCAGGGAGGGCTAAAGTACACAAACAACCCAGATACACTCTGTTCCTTGTAAAATGTATTCAAAATGAGGTTTTAAGAGCACTTTTTCCACCATGAATAATAAACCAAACAGAATGACTTCTGCAAGTATCAAGAAGCCAGAAAACTTGCACTGCAAAACTAGAGTCTTCAGAGGGAAAGGAAAGATTTTTAGATACTTCCCATTATATTTTTAACACCCCAATTTTGTAAAATGATTCCTTGGGAATTCATAACAGAATTCCTGTTTCTTTCCTCCACAACCAAGAGCTGAAGCTCAGAGCAAAGGGTGGGGCAGACGGTCGCAACAGCCCAACAGAACCCTGTATTCCCTGCTTTGTGCTGTTGCCTGCTATCTTCTGTGCTGCAACCCGGTGTAGTGAAGTCTCTATGTAGTGCTCGTCCACCCAGGAGTCCCCCTGTAGCTACAGGTGGTATTGGAGGTGCAGTACATCAGCCACATTATGCAGCTATGACATTACTGACAGGGCTTAACCCCAACAGTACCCAACGGCCAGCCATGCCAGTATAACCAATATTTGCTGCAGTGTTGATGTTGAAAATTGGGTCAGAAGGGTTTGGGAGTTTTCCAGTATACATCCCTATGAAAACTGTCAGTCAGTGAAGCAATAGGTTAAGAAAATAAAATGCATCTCAAGGACAAGCTGTACATAAGAACCAGATTCAGCTTCACACCTTGGCTTCCTTGCCCAATAGGTGCTCAGAGAGAAAAGACTCCATCTTTTTCGAGAAGAGCATCTTACTGGACTAAAACGACCTGTTTCAGATTATTGGAGAGTGGCTCCAATAGGCTCCAGTCATGCAACATCCACTGGGTAAATTTGCTTTGGGAATGGGGAAGAAATCCATCAAATTTTACTAAATGTTATACACATACCTCAGTTAAAAAAAAAGTCACTTAAAGCCTTACAAAAGTCTTTCCAAATTCTTAATATTACAGAGATATGAGAGTGAGTCCCTGTACCACTTACTCCCAAAAGGGAAATTATAAACATTTTAATGGTGACTATTGTATGCAGTGCAAGTAAAAAAAATAAAAATCAAATAGTTTGGGGGACTAAATTCCAGACCACATTACTTCCAGTCTAATAGCTGAAATTTTCTAAGCAACGTATGCCATTTAGCCAAACATCTCCCATTGGTTTTTAAATGCACAGTAGGCAGCTAAATCCTCTACACTAGCTTGAAAGAGCTCAGCCATTACCACTATAGTTCAGTTCATGGCGCATTTCCAAAGTGGAGGCACCAACCTACACACTTCCAATGAAGTCTATACTCTTCTACACCATTTAAGTCAATTTCTAAAACAATTCACATCTTCCCTGCTAAAGCAACTGAATAGCATCAAAGTGGAGCTATTTTTAATCACAATTTGATAAAAACGGGCTTAATTCTTATGCTGGTGGCGGAGTATCAAGATTGTATAAATGTATAATTTAAACTAAGTGATTAAATGACTCACTTTATGTCACGAGGATATTGCATTTCTTTATAATCAATAAAACTACAGACTTACCCAAAAAATGGCAGTAGGTGTTTTAGTCCACTGAACACAAAATGAAACGTGTGACAATAAAGGTAATATCTGAACCTACAGAAGCCCAATATACTTTTCCAAAAGATTCCGGTCTAGCATCTCAGCGTACACTTTTAAATCACCAAACAATTTGAATCTAGTGAGAGCTGTAATATAGGAATTATGACCTCTCACTACAAATTTACAGCACACATATTTTTGGAACTGAAGCCAGTGACACACTCCATACTAAAAGCACAGGGAGCACAGAGGCAAGTCTTGGCTCAGTTATGTTAATACAACCCCACTGAGGCTGCACCAGTGCAAGAATAGAATTTGGAACAAAGCTTTATTTTTACTAAGCACACACCCATCTACTTTATCATTTAAAAATATGAATGGTCATATCCAATTGAAAATAAATCCAGCTGCTCATAAGTTCACTTTCCAGCATTACTTTTATCTATGGATTTTGAAACTCAATTCATTGTATGCAGTTTCTCTACTAATCAACTAACAGACGTATTGGAGCATAAGCTTTTGTGGGTGACAAAGTGGGTATTCACCCACGAAAGCCTATGCTCCAATACGTCTGTTAGTCTATAAGGTGCCACAGGACTCTGTTGCTTTTTACAGATTCAGACTAACACGGCTACCCCTCTGATACTCTATTAATCAAGATTATCCAATTGCATATTTTGACTAGACCCCTGAAGTGTCAAAATAAGTGGGTCTCATTTCTGAAGTGCTGCATTCAGTTTCAGCATCAAGACAAACCCAACAAAGAATTTAGCTTTCCTGTATTGTATTGTATCAGTATCTGCAGTATTCTGAACACACGGAGATCTATGATTTTTGTTGTCTAGGCACCCATGAAGACATCTACTAATAGTTAAGTTGTCATTATATGTGTGGCAGGGGAGAAAAGAGAGGTTGGGAGATCAGGTGAGGCAGGTTTGGAGGTAGGGGAGTAGGAGTTGGACAGTGGGAATGAGGATGACAGGTGGGTGGCAAGGTGAATGGAGGAGAAATGGGGCAAGGGCACGTTAGCCCCATATTCTCCTCTCCTGTGTATGCCCAGATCTGAGGGGCTCTTGACCCACTAGGAGGTATGAGCCTCTCTCCTTGCCTCCCTTATATGAGCTGGGATATGGAAGGCCTTTTCCCTCTATAGTTGTCTGAGCCCCTCTCACTGCACGCAATGTGTATGCTAGGATCTGGGGATCCCGTGCCCATCTATAGGGGTTGGCAGAGTAAAGATGTGTGTTGATGGGCTGTATCGGGGCACTGCTGAACAAATGCAAGTTAAGGTTGCCTGGGCAACCTTAACTGTGCATTTCTAGTTTTCAGAAGTTTGAGTTCTGCTCAAATAAACATTCTGCAAGGCAACGATATACCACCAACCAAACTTACCTCTGTGTTACTTTTTGCTATTGGATAAACCCTTTATGTTTACCCTACACGAAGCTGAGCATACTGCATTCAATACTGAATTTGTAAAGACGTATATTTTAGACCTATTAAAAACATGACCATTACAGGGTTGCCGAGTAGAAGTAGACTCAAGATAGAAGCCTTTTGGGGAAAAGGATAAATAGGATCTGAGAGGGAAACGAGTGGTCCCTAAAATGATTGCTATAGGAGGAGTCTAATAGCTATGTCTACACAGGCCTTTCTTCAGGAGATGTGAATGGTAAGGAACCACCTAGATTCATTCTTGCAAGGGAGAAAAAGAAGACAACTCGTTTGGGGAGTTGTTTAGGGATGTAACTTACACACCTGAAGTGTACTAAACCATTTTAATTCTTTATTGAGATTACAGTGGTATCAAACATTCTAGTAACTAGGTTTCTACCAGTTCCGCTCAGTGAAATGAAAGTTAGAATTCGCATGTTAATTCCCATTCCCAGTGAGAGCAGGACTGGGTTCTAAATTAATTTGCAAATAGTACAAACTTTTAAAGAAGTGTTTATCAGCAATATTTATCATAATCTTTGATTTAAGCAAAGGCACACTGAAGATTAAGACTACTATATCCTTTAGTAGCTCAACTCTTCTCTCTGGTGATTGTTCTAATTAAAAAGTATGGCAGAGTTTTTATTTAATGGCTTATGAAAAGCAAATCTATATTCAGGGTTTGCGTTTCACACTAACGTGATCTCTTAATACATCAACACAGGAGCACGATAAACCACAGTAGTGGTAACTGGTTAGTTTAAGCTACATGTGTGCACATTTTTCAGACAAATCGCTGTGCCTAAAGTGACCAGCATAGTACCAAAATTAAATCAGGTTTTTCAATACTCACAAGAGATGGAGGACCAAAGTCCATGGAAATAAAAACAAATTGTTTATACAAATATTAAGTAAAGTGGCAAACGGTTGAACTTTACTATTAGCATCCTGTAACTCGCAACCGAGAGTTCTCCAGGATGCTTTTATTCCTGCCCTGTACGATTTACTGGAATGCTTCAAATGCAGCCAGCTCCCACTTTAGCCAAACTTATAATGATCTCAATCATATTTCCATCTCCCTTCTGCTCTAGTTCTGGAACACTCTAGTCTTGACCCAAATTACCACTATAATATATAACACACTGTGCCAGGTGTGCTTCCCCACATTCACCATGAAGGAGTTAACATAGGTCAGATAGGCTGCAGGCTGGGGGATATTTACACTGAGGCCTTGACTACACTCGGGACTTCCCAGCGCTGCCGCTGTGTGTACTCCATCTCTCCGAGGGGAATAGCTTCCAGCGCTGTGAGCGAGAGTGCAGCGCTGCAGGCTCTGATTACACTGGCACTTTACAGCGCTGTACTCACTGCGCTCAAGGGGGTGTTTTTTCACACCCCTGAGAGCAGCAAGTTGCAGCGCTGTACAGCGCCAGTGTAGCCAAGGCCTGAGAGGAGAGCCCTAATTAATGGAAGCTCACAAGTGGAGAAACAGGAGGGGCTTCTATAAAACCGGGGTGCTGGGAGCAGAAAGGGGGCTGCAGGGAGGAGAGCTGCAGTCACTCCCCCTGGAATAAGGGAGAGAAAGGGGCTTTGGACCAAAGAGGAAGGGTTTGTCTAGCAGACCCAGGAGATGGGGTTTAGATATGGTGGAGGATGCTAGCCTGGGATAAGTAAGGTTGGAAACAGTCCCAGGGAAAAGGCAGGAAGGTTTGGGGTACTACAGACTTTGGCTGCCAGACTTTGACTTTGGCTAGCTCCTGGACTGGAACCCGGAGTAGATGGCAGGCCTGGGTTCCCCTACCACTCCACAAGCTGTGGAGTGACCTTGAAGACTGTCTGGAACCATTCATCCCAGTCACTGAGGGGGTGACTAACCCAGGGCGGTGGACTTAAAGCCTCCCCCGCTGCTGCGGAGGACTTCGATAGAACCCTGGAGGAGGAGAACTATTGTTATTTGGCCAGAGGGCTAAGCCATCAAGATGAGGCACTGCAGCACCGGAGGAGCAAGAGAGGGGCCACAGAGCAAGACAATGGGCTGAGGAACTGCAAGAAGAGGATGTCAGGCTGAAAGGGCTAATCCCAGAGCAACCAGCAGGAAACTACCCTAGCGTTAAGTAGTGAAACCCATCACACTTGGGGCAGGGGACTGGACTCGATGACCTCTCGAGGTCCCTTCCAGTCCTAGAATCTATGAATCTATGAATCTACACACACACCACCTTCTGTAGTAGTTCCCATGTCACTGTATTAACTTTAGGAACAAAGTAACATGCCTAAGAAAGTACTTGCATGTTCATGGAGACCACAATAATACGTCTACCCCAAATATCTTTGATGATTCAGACTCAAATCATAATCCTGCCCTACAACATGCCCCCCTTGTCCACAAGCTGCACAGAGAGCTCTAAAATGTTTGTATTGTGTTGTAGCCATGTTAGTTCCAGGATATTAGAGAGAGAGAAGGTGGGGGAAGTAATATTTTATTGGAGTACCTTCTGTTGGTAAAAGAGACAAGCTTGCAAGCTACACAGAGCTCTTCTTCTGTTGTGGCAGGCAAAATAGTAATATTGTATACACAACAACGTACTCAACAATGGCTCCCAGTAGGTAACAAACAGCAGCTGACTAAAATATGCATTCACAAAAGTGTCCTCATTAGTCTCTAATGGGAAAAGACCACACAAAAACACAATGCAAATTTCAATAGTTGCCAAAAAAATGTTTTCCTGTTTGAAAGCAGTACCAGCTGTTTAAGATGTACTACGAATGCAGCTGCTGATCACTGCATGCAATACCTAGAATGCCAATAGATTTTCACATGGTGCTGCAGCAAGCTTAATCAAGTTCAATGTACATAACCACGTTAGCAGCTGCATGGGGGATTATATTCTTTAACCATTTAATACACACTCAAACAGGAATTTAGAGACTAAATGCAAGGTATTGTAATGATTTTAATTCTCAAGATTCTCCATTCCCAGCCACGAAGCAGAATGTGCATTCTAATTACTAGGAATATTTAGCTTCTCTAAAGGAATCCTTTTTTGGAAAGGGGATAGTAGGAAATTGTTAGCTAGGATGAAGAAATGAGGATGGAATGAGGAAGGTGGGGGTGGGAGCTCATTAACTGGGGAAAAATTCAGACTGGGGAACTTCATGGGGTGAAGGGGCACTTGTGGGTGCTGGAGTGTTCAGTAATTGGCAGAGGTTAGGGTACTGAGGGAAGTAGGAAACTTCAGCAGCTGGTTAACGGGGTAGATCAGTCACTGGGTGTACAGATGAGTCAACTCTTCAGTGCAGTTTATGGAGGATGAACTACTTATGTTGTGTGTTACAGTTCTTCTGAATTTTAAATAAATACAACCCTCCCCCACCACATCAGATAAGATACAAGTACTTCCTTTATAGTGGCAAATGCAGAGAAAAGAACACTTCCCCTCGTGCAGATTTAAATAGCTTCACAAGATGTGTCAACAGCTTGCCCCCTTAATACACAGCAGCAATAAAAGGCCTCCTACCAAAAAAAAAAAAAAAAAAATCAATATACCACAAGCACTTGGGGTTCATAACTTTATATAAGACCTTAATTAAGGATATTATACTAATCAACTTATATCACCTATAACATACAACTTTTAATTGTCAAATGCAAGAATGACACATGGTACACAAAATTTAACCATTTTATGTTTCACAAAGGCTGAACATCTTTGCAAGTGACAGTACCCATTAAATGGAGACTCAATCAACAGGATACAAAAGTGCAGTATTTAGAGCTGTGGTTCTCAACCTCTTCAATACTGGGACTGCCCCCAAAATCTCCTCCACCTCACCCATGTCCTCCTCCCATTTAGCATTATGAGAAGAGCCAGGGTGGTTATAACCAACATGAGTTCGCAATCCCCAAATCGACTCCTCGTGTCATATTCTGACCCAGAACGTATTCTACCTCTGGAGAGAAGCATGCAGAGCAAAACAGTGCTGGTGGGGGAGGCACTCTGCAAAGGCAGCATCACAAGGAAAACCACTGCCTCTTCCTAGCTCAAACACTCAATTCAGAATTTGGCCATGAGCAAGCCAACACACTTTAGCATGCAAGAGGAGCTCCTGAAGATGAAGGGAAAAGTCAAGACTTGCCAATGCAAGCTGGACTAAAGAACTCGGAGGGGAGACAGCTGGGTGAGGAAAGTGCCCAGAGGGAAGCATGTGTCTACAAAATCCAGGCAGAGGAAAAGACCAGCTAGTGAAGGAAGATCTCAGGAACAGGTGTGCTGAGTTGGAAAATGAAGGGGCACAGCAGGCTGTAATTGAAGGAGGTGGGGCAAGCAAGAAGAGAAGAGCAGCTAATCCTGTAAGAAGAGGGGAAGAGCCAATGGAGATACCCAGAGTCCACAGCTCAGGAGGATACAGGATGACTTGCAGAAGATTGCAAGAGACAATAAAGGACGAGAGGACTCGTAGCTAGAAAGAACAGGAGAAAAACCAGAGATATCAGAAGTCAGATGGCTGTGGTCCCCATGAAGTCTGTTTGGGAGGGGGGTTTCACTAAACAGGTTGAAAACTGGATTCAACAGCACTGCAGAAACCACAATGGATGTTAAATAGGGCTGCTACCATTATGGTAAAGAGAGAAGTGTTAATTACACACACTTGTTTTGTTGTGCTATAGTTCAATTAGATAATTAGTCTAGTGCATTGACACTTCCTGCCTGCTAACAGGAGGTCAAATCTATCACTTCATCGAATGCGCTCACAGGGAGACTCCAGCAGCAACATTCCTGAAAAGCTTCAGCAAACATTAACCCACCCTTCTGATGATGCCTGGGTCCATTACATACTTGCATTGCTTTTTCTCAGCAAAGCTTATTTCCATGAGTCACAGATCCACAGGGTCTAGTCTATGCTCCAGTCCCTTGAGAGTGACCCCTGTAGTGTGCTGGGCCAAAGGGACCTACACAGGGGCAGGCTCAGACTCAAGCTCAACCCCCCCTATAAATGTCTATAGAAAAGTTCTGTCTAACGTAGGCCTGGGCCCTGTCTCCAGGGATCCCTCAGGAGTGGAGGGTTCAAGCCTGAATCCCATGGATGCTTGGACCCAAACTCCATTGTTTTGCAGTGTGGACATAGCTTGGGCCCCAGCCCCCGCCAGACTTGGGCCCTGAGAGTCTGCCAACACGATTTCTCAGACTGGCCAATCAACTTCCAGGAAATGGAAGAAACCCCCTAGATCAAGTAGAGCTGCTTGGCATTTAACCCTTCCATTCTGTCCTGATCACTGGACTGCAAGCAGAATGAACTTGCTCCTGTATTTCCCCACATTAAGTAAGCTCACACCTTCTTGTCAAACTGTCTTAAATGGGCTATCTTGATTATCACTACAAAAGTTTTTTTTCCTCCTGCTGACAATAGCTCATATTAACTAATTAGCCTCTTAGAGTTGGTAGGAGAACTCCCACCTTTTCATGTTCTCTGTAGCCCATGAAAGCTTATGCTCACATAAATTTGTTAGTCTCTAAGGTGCCACAAGTACTCCTATTCTTTCTCCTGTATTTGTAATGCCCACCAACATGAAGAAGTCCTTGGCCAAGATCTCTGTGAATTAGTCAAAGGAGCACACCCTGATTTTATAATCTCTGGTGCAAGGCAAGCAAACAGTTTGACTTTAGCAGGAGTTCCAGGAACGACCAGGTGTATCAGCTAATAGCAAAGATGCTGGCAGTGCCAGGGATTCACCGGACCGCTAACCGGTGTGGGGAGTGGATTAGGAGGCTCAGGATCGACTACTGGAAAGCCAGGGATGAGACCTGCACATCTAGGTACTCGCCATCTTCCTGTCCGTTTTATGAGAAGTTTGACTAGGAGCTGGGTACTGTGTCAGCACTTCATTACAGCTTGGTCAGCTGGGAGAGCGACCTTTCACTCCTGAACCCAGGATAAGAGTGGAGGGGGGCCAGCAAGTGCCGGATCAGGCAGACAAAGTGACCTGTGCTCACACTGGTTCCCAAGGTGGCTTTGCCACCAAAGCAGCTGCAGCACTTTCTGGGTCTCTACTTGGAGGTAGTGGGAGCTGGAGCTGTCAGCCCTTCCGGCAGCAGGGATCAGGCTGTCAGTCCCCTCTGCTCAGGCTTTAGTCTCCCTCCCTCCGGTTATTTTTAGTAAAAGTCACAGACAGGTCACAGGTTTCCGTGAAATTTTGTTCATTGCCCACGTCCATGAGTTTTATTAAAAACAACAGGGACGAAATCTTAACCTTACTCATGAACAAAAATTAATTACAATTGGTAATATTAACAAAAATCTCCCTCTGCCTTTTACTAATGCAATTAATAAAAGGAGTGTCATGAACTGTTTTGATTTTCAGAATATATTTATTTATAATTTATTATTAAATACTGTGCTAAATGCAATCCTAGGCATATGAATATTGAAGAACTGTATTCATTTGACATTACACAACCTAAGCGGACACTAGAATTCTTATACATAAATATGAGATCACTTGACCCACTTTTTAAAGGCTTTTGCGTCCCTGTTGTCCACACTAATCTGCAATGACATTTAGAAGTTCCTATAAAAACATTCCATCATATGAAAAATGCATCGTCTCTTATGCCATTTTACTTTATTTGCTTATAAAAACTCATCATTTCCCAAAGATTTACCTTACAGCCACTGCTCAAGGCCAAAAGAAAGTCAAATTATGTTTTCTTATAACTTTTTATCCCTCTTAAGTCTAGCTACTAACCACTATATCCTACTCATTCGTATTTTACTTTAAAATGTCAAGTAAATGTCCTCAGGGTTTCAAAATGAATTCACATCACACCTTAATGATGTAGGATATGCACTTGACTCAAAAAAGAGAAAATGAGATTAAAAATTAAAATCAGGCAGCACAGAAAGAACAAACAAACAAGCTGTTACAAATGATAAAATGCCCACTGTTGGCAGAAATCTCAATTCATTCTGGTTCCCCACTTGTTATGAGATGGTCACTTCCAGGGTCTTATTGCAAGTCCCCCAACTCATAGCAGCTGCTGCAACTATCAGTAGTGAGATGTTAACCAAGGTTGGAGGTTGTATCTCTGGACTTAATACAGTGGGTACAACAGAGAGGCTAGAGCCCTGCAACGCAACCTGACAAGACCTGAATACTACACAGATGTAACAAGGGCTTTAGCCTCCAAATTAGTTGCTTCTGTATCAATTCAGACAAATTTTAAAGCATCTTTTAAAACAGAGGTTCTCAAACTTCATTGCACTGTGACCCACTTCCGACAACAAAAATTACTATACAACCCCCGTGTCCTGTATTACTCTACATTCTAGAGCAGAGGTGGGCAAACTACAGCGTGTGGACTACATCCAGCCCACGGGACCTTTCTCCCCGGCCCCTGAGCTCCTGGCCTGGGAGGCTTGCCCCTAGCCCCTCCCCTGCTGTTCCCCCTCCCCCACAGCCTCAGTTCACTGTGCCACCGGCGCAATGCTCTGGGTGGCGAGCTCCTGGGGCAGCGCAGGTGCAGAGCCCAGCCTGATCGGGTGCTATGTGCTGCGCAGTGCGTGGGTGGCTCCAGCCGGGCGGCACGGCTGCCTGTCATGGTGCAGCCGCACCGCCAGCCACTAGTGCTCCAGGCAGCACGGTAAGGGGGCAGGGAGCGGGAGAGGGGAGTTGGCTAGAGGGCAGGGGAGTTTGGGCGGTGGCCAGGGGCCGGGGGTGTGGATAGGGGTCAGGGCGATCAGAGGGTGGGGAACAGGGGGGTTGAATGGGGACAGGGGTCCCAGAGGTGGTCAGGGCAGGTTGGATGGGGCAGAGGTCCGAGGGTGGGGGGGGGGGTAGTCAGGAAGGAGAGGAGGGGTTGGATGGGGCAGCTGGGGGCAGTTAGGGGTGGGGAGTCCAGAGGTGGTCAGGAGATGGGGGGGGGGTGGATTGGGCAGTGGTCCAGAAGGGTCATCAGGGAACAGGGTGAGTTGGATGGGGCAGGAGTCCTGGGGGGCCATCAGGGGCGAGATAGGGGGAGGGGGCCAAGCCACACCTGCCTGTTTGGGGAGGCACAGCCTCCCCTAATCAGCCCTCCATACAATTTCTGAAACCCGATGCGGCCCTCAGGCCAAAAAGTTTGCCCGCCCCTGTTCTAGAGTCTAGAATCAAGGCTGGTGTTAGCGGGCGGTAAGCAGGGCAATCGCCCGTGGCCCCATTCCACAGTGGGCTGAATGAAGTTAAGTTGCTCACGTGTTGGCTTCAGCCCTGAGCAGTGGGGCTCGGGCTTCAGCTTCTGCCCCCGATGGCAGGGAGTCTAACACCAGCCCTGGCGACCCTATGAAAAGAAACTCGGACCCACAGTTTGAGAACCGTTGTTTTAAAAGAATCTTTGCTATTTGCACCAGTTCTGGATTATTTGAGGTCTACAAAAAATGTAGCAGGCCACTTGGGGGCCCTTCTAGTTAGTGCTCACTGATGTCATGTGAGAGGTTTTATTCTCAGGTCAAATTTCTTACTCCCTAGGTCAGTAGAGACTAGGAGGCCTGAGAGGGAAGTATGCTCATGACCTGACGACAAGTGTCAGATCCAGGAGGGGAAAACCTCTGGACCCTCTCAGGCTTGGGTCAGCTATCCTTTCTCCCTGTCCATGGGGTCAGTGTGGCTGCATGTCCCACTCCTGCCAGGTGCGGCCACCTTGCTGTGCGATGCGTGCTGCATAGCAAATGTGCGGAAGAGTTCAGCCCCTCATCCCACAGTGCACACACCACACAGCAGGGGCAGCAGCGGGCAGGAGCGGTCCAGGCGTGCAAGTGCACACAGCTGTCATGCTGACCCCACGGATCTAAAAATTAGGCCCACGCAGACCTCTAGCATCGGGTACTGAATGAGACTCAAGAGACATGTGTTATGCCACGGATCTGCTGTGCGGCTGTAAATTCAGGGAAACTATGCATAATAATTTCATGCATGCCAGCACAGGTACTGGTTCTATAACAAAACTATCACCACACAGAATATCGTTTCCACTAGGAGGAGGACATTAATTGATTAAACAAACCTTAGAAATGACAGATGAAATGGCTCAGATCGGGACCCAAATTAGTAAGATTTGATTGCATTTAAAGGGTTCATTTTAAAAAACTAGGTCATATTTTAATGTGTTAATTTCTTTAAAGAACTGGTTTCTCCTTCAAGCCAATGCTTTGTGACGTGGATGGATAAATGAAGGGACATCTCCAGATTTAAGACATTTAGGTATGTTGATTATAACCCAAGAATGGTAATATTTTAAATTTAACAACATAATCCCCCTTCTTTTTCAAGGATTGCCTTGCTTGTATCAGTACTAAGTGTGTTTCCTGTTCTGTTATGATTCTCAAAGTGATACTCTCTTGACTGGTAGCTAAGTTCAAGAGTTTTCAGGAACTTTATTTTAAAGATAGTCATTCCACTGCCAGACAGTCCAACCTGAAAGGACAAGATGACAAATCAGCTTTTCAGTTCAGCCAGGCTTGTTACTTCCAAAGACAGTCTTTCAGTCTGACAGCTGAATTATTTCTGAAACCCCAAAGGACCTATGATGGTATATGTAAGCTATTATAATGACCCAAGCTCTTCCTCTCTTCATCCCTTGAATGGAGATGGGGCAGTTTCTCATGGTTAAGCCAAAATATTCCTGCAACAGCACCTGTTCTGTCTGATTGCTACAGTAGTTACCAATCTAGGGATGACAGAGAAAGGTGACTGGGTAGTAGTGGGCAGGCATGGAGCAGTCTGCTTGGCCATATTTATAACAGCACTTCCAATGCTAACCCTGGTGACACTTATACTCAGAACGACTCTATGTTGTATGATCCATTTGTAGAATTCCTATTTACTTTCAACCAAACCAGCTGAATTCTTCGCAGTTTCTGATTCCGCTTTCCTTGAAGACTGCCTGTGCAACCCAAGGGCCTTGAGATTTACCTTTCTACAATGCATGAATAGTTTTCAGTGATGGAACTCAGGAAGAAATCTCTAATCTCCATCTATTACTTCAAATGGGACATAATGGTGATTTCTCTGCTATTACTAGCACATACTGTTATCCCATTGCACCTATAGAACCATCCAGGCTCATTTTTTGATTAAGTTTATTCTTACGTTTAGCAGCATCCACATATCTGGAAGCAAAAATAATTCAAAAAAGTTCCCTATTCAGACTAATACCTGCCATCATCAGCCCTCCAACTGGAACTTTAAAAAACTTATTTTATTTCACACCCCAGTCCAATCATTACACTCTTAAATTTAATGCTGGGAATTGTCAGTGAACCAAGTTTCTACCTGAAGTCATCATTTTATTCATATCATATGCAGCATCACTCAAGTAAAGTGATATAAATTATCATCCTTCCTAACACAGTATCTATACTTCCTGCTTCCACCCACGGGTGGGAGAGGGGGAAAAGAAAAAAGATTAACTTTATTCCATCTCTCTTCTGAGAGTTAAGATGGATGACTTCAACAAATGATGATGGCTGAAGCCATACTGCTGTAGAGCAATATTTATCTAATGTAACATTATTTATCCAGATGCTTCAATATTGCATACATCCAAATTGGGGGGGCAGGGGGAGATAGGAAGGTGAGCATTGAGGCCCCCACCGGGACCTACAATTTTTATAGCATGCTGGGGGAGCCTCAAAAAGAAAAAGATTGAGAACCCCTACTCTACATCATAGAATACGCCTGAACACTGAAAAACAAGCTCAAGTTGGGGAGCCTAAGCTTAAAATGCAACCGTTTTCCCTGTCCTTTTGGATGCATTTTTTCCTAAACTTCAAGAGCAAAACAGGAAATCAAAATGCTCAAGTGATTTTATTCTGAGTATCACTTACTCTACAGTTCACTTATACATACAGGCAGCAGCACTAGCTGTTGCTGTCAGAGGGGAGAGAAATGTGTGTGTACTTTGAGTGATTCACTTATAAATCAGACAAACAAGAACAAACTGCAAATATTTCCTGGGGGATTTTCTTATGGTTAAGCCAAGAATACTCCTGCAACAGCACCTGTTCTGCCTGATTGCTACAGTAGATACCAATCCAGCTCAGCCAGTTGTATAGCCAGACTTAATACATCTATATTAAGAGATGATTTAATCAACTTCTAAAATGAAAACTGACTAGATTTTTATCCATCGTTATTTGATATCTTTAAGTAAAAGAGAATAATAATGGAACCACAAAATGGTCTTCAACTATTTGAATTGTTATAATGCTATTTTCCAGCAGGCTTGGCACAGATAATAAGGATGCTCTAGATCAGTTAGTGTTAGCTTTACATTCGTCTGAGTTACATACTCACATTTCTATCTTTTTTCAGAAGCCAGCTGAAGTATCAGTCACCAACAATAAGTTAAACAATGGTTGGAGGTGTACAGATATTGACACAGCTGCTCCTACATTCATGAGAGACCTGAGTCTCAACTCAACATTTGAGTACTTCATCTATAATTCCACTTTAGGTACCTTTTCTGCTGTGGATAATAAGCACTAGCAACTTTAGTACCCCTATTCTCCTTCATTTAATAAGTAACTTGTATTCTTATTCGGCAAAACTTTGTCGGAATAATCTGTTCTGTTTGGCAGTGTGCATCAGAAAAAGCCAAGAGCAAATAAAGGCAATAAAGAAAAGGGGTAGAAATATGTAGCACTGAAAATAAGGCAATACAAACAATTGTGATTAGGTGAATGCAGAGACTGAAAGTCTGCTGGAAATACTGCAAAATCTTTCATTTACAGCAAGCCTTTTCGCAAAGACTTTCAAAGACTACGCTCCCTTTCCAATGCCAAAAGCACCAACTAACCAACCAACCAATCCTCAAACAAAATCAATATTAAATAAAGTTACTACAATTTTAAAAAACACCTGCTTTTATCCCACCATGGGAGAAGTCCCTGAGACTTCAGGACATCTACCAGAGACTTGGCTACTACTATCAATTTTACAGAAAAGGTGCTCAGATACTACAGTGATGGGTGGCAGGAAAAAAACAAAGATTGTTAACATACTAGACCAGTGGTTCTCAAACTTGTGTATTGGTGACCCCTTTCACACAGCAAGCCTATGAGTGTGACCCCCCTTATATATTAAAAACACTTTTTGAATATATATATTTAACACCATTATTAATGCTGGAGGCAAAGCAGGGTTTGGGGCTGGAGGCTAACAGCTCGCAACCCTGCATGTAATAACTCACGACCCCCCCCCCAGTCTGTACTAGACTACGAGGAGCAATGGCTCCAAGCATGGTAGTGTACGCTCAATTAAGGGACCTTTTGGAAGTGCCCTATGACTGTGTTACTTTGGCTGTTGATTTAATAAAGTAAATTGTAGTGCCGCTGCTGCTTTGGAGCCCCTTCCACTGATTGTGCGGATTTGTCCCCTTCCTTTTCTGGAGTGGGGTGGCATCCCATGCACCCCAACTGTACAGTCTATCCAGAATTGAGAAACTTTCTAGCCTGACTGGGAAATATTGAAGAAACTTGTTCAGTTAAACTAGAGAGAATTTTATGACCTTGGAAGCATTTACATTTCCTAATCAGTATATTGTCACCATTCTAGGCAGCATGCAATCTGAGCATATACAAGTATTTTTGTCAACTGAAGACTTCAGTTGGCCACATAACTTTGTGATAGACCTTTAGACTCATGGGCTCCATAGCTACAGACACTCCTCTACCATGTACACATTTTTAATTGAGGACCAACACATGTTTTTAGAAGGCTGTCAAAAAATAGTACAATTCATAAAAGAAGTGTTTATACCAAATGTGCATCAGGAACTTCACAAAACAAGCAGCCCAAGGTCCTGCCCTGAGGAGCTTACAATCTAGAATTTAGTATCATATATGTGGGAAGAAGCGAACAATTAAAAGATGCCAAGGAAGGACAGAGTAAGATTATGTGGTGGCTCTGTCTTCATTTAGTGATCGAAATTCTCATCTTATTCCTGAATACACAAGAATCCAAAGCACACACGATTAGCATGTAAACTGTGGATTCAAAGCAGGATGTCCATATAGCCCATACACCTCCCAGCAAAAATCTTAAAGTTGTTTCAACTCCCAAGTTGTCTGACCAGAGAATGACAAAGTGAACTGAAGTGACAAATACAGCTGTAGCCATTTGTGTCCTTTCCTAGTAGTAACATCATTTTACGCACATGGCTACCATTAAAAAAAACAAAAAGACAGCTCTGAGCAGGCCGAAGTGACAGAGTCACGAGTGTACACAAGGCCTCAAAAGTCTCTGCATTCAAACAGCCTTTTTCCCCATATGAAGTTTGTCTGCTCATGATTTTCCCTATTCCTTTTGCCACTTTTCCTCCAAAGTAGTCTAATATGAACCCCACCTAGTCATCTTCTGACTTACAGTAATGCCTCACTTAACGTCGTCCCGGTTAACATTGTTTCGTTGTTACGTTGCTGATCAATTAGAGAACATGCTCGTTTAAAGTTGCACAATGCTCGCTTCTAACGTCGTTTGGCAGCCGCCTGCTTTGTCCACTGCTTGCAGAAAGAGCAGCCTGTTGGAGATAGCTGGTGGGGGCTTGGAACCAGGGTGGACCAGCATAGGGTTACCATTTCTAATAAATACAAAAAGAGGACCCTCCACGGGCCCTGGGACCGCCCATTTCCCCACCCCTAGCCCCGCCCCAACTCTGCCCCTTCCCCGCCCTAACTCCGCCCCCTCCTCCCTCCCACTCCCAGCCACGGGGAAAGGGCTGCCCCAGGGCTACCGGCTTCACGGTTTGCCGGGCAGCCCCCAGACCCTGCGCCCCCAGCCGGCGCTTCCCCAGCGCAGCTGGAGCCCAGGAGGAGAAGCGCCCAGCCGGGGGCGCAGGGTCTGGAGGCTGCCCGGCAAACCGTGAAGCCGGTAGCGCTCGGGCTTTGGGCAGCCCCCTTGCCTCCGGACCCTGCGCCCCCAGCCGGGCACTTCTCCTCCCGGGCTCCGGCGGCGCAGGGTCCGGAGGCACGGGGGCTGCCCGAAGCCGGTAGCGCTCGGGCAGCCCGGCTCTTAAACAGAGCCGAAGAGTCGGGGAGAAGCCTCCGGGCAGAAGATAAATTGAAAAGATTCTTTAGAAGTATTAGAGTAAGCTCCCACTGAAGTTAAACAACTGTTAACCATTCAAATTTACAAGTAAAAGTAAAGAGAAATCTTACCTCAAAATTTAAGTTCATTTAATTAAAAAAACCAAGGTTGGCTGAAAGTGTTGCTTGACCATAGGGAATATTTCCAGTCACCAGATCTGTAACATCAGGAAATAAACAAATTACTTTCTTATTTACAATCCATTCACTTCTAGTCTTCAAGTGCCTCACTGCAGCACATTGGGAAGGAAGTAACTCAGGAAAATATGAGTTTCCTTTTTCTCCATGAAAGTCGGGCATTTGCAGTGCCAATAAGAATAGAGCTGTTCAGATACACTTACTTTCATTCTCTTAAAATTGTATGTCTCCATATCACATATGCAGACTGACATTTAAAGCTGGCGTTCAAAGAGACATGGCCCAAGTGCAGCTCAGTACCTTGACAAAACTTATTAATATTGGTTTGAAACAATATTGGTTTTTAATATTAATACAATATTAATATAATGGTTTGAAACAAATAAGACAAAGCCTTTTAAAAAGACTGAAAAAGTTAATTGAATAACCTCTGTTTCAAATTGTAACCAAAAAACAAAACAAAAAACAAAAAACAAACTTAGCATACAGGTTTCATTCTCATCTGCAAAGGACAAAAAACAAGTCACTGAGCCTAAACGTAATTGAGTTATAAGTTTAAACTTAAACATCTTTTTTTTGAAGAACCATGAGAAGAGCAGTACTTTTTCTTTGAACACCAGCAAAAATTACTGTGGCAACCTCTCCAAGCGTAGCAATATGAAGGGACAAGCGGAAACAAGCCCTCAGATATTGAATGTGAACAGAGTGTATTTTTTAAAATATGTATATTTCTTGATCCTTTTCTTTTGTATCCATCCCTAGTTCTTGGCACTTTACAGCAACTGAAATATATACGAAGTCACATTACTGCACTCTGTTCCACATTTTGACCATCTACATTTTGGTTTGGTCTACATTTCTTTTTATAAAGAGAATGAAGTTTATGGCCTTGTCTACACTAGAAAGTTGTAACCCTTTTGCCATACTAGTAAAGTTAACTGCATCTACTTTACAGGGATTGAACTATTTGATGTTGGTTAAGAAAGTGATCCGTACCAGTATAGCTCTTCCTCTATGGGAAAGGAAATAAACTATAATAGTATAAGGCAGCTTTATGCCAGCCTAACTGCATCCGCATTAAGGATTGTACCAGTATAAATAATAACTGTATCAGTAAAAAAAAAATCCCATTCCTAACCAACATAATTAGACCAGTGCAACTTTCAAGTCTAGATCAGGCCTATGGTAAAGCAACTAGAATATTCAACTAAACAGAGTCAAATAAAAGCAGCTATCCTGTGCCCTATGGACTGCTCGCTTAAATTCAGTATCTTTCTACTCAAAGTCATCTTTAACACACAGAATTTTGTATACATAATACATTCCCTTAGGAGGTTTGTGTACAAAGAATTTAGTTGGAATGCAGAAATTGCATAGGTGTTATTATACACATGTATTCATATTACAATAGCACCCAAAAGCCCCAGTCAGTACAGGGCCTCGCTTGTGCTAGGTCCCTACTTTCAAGAGCTCACCATCCACTTTTTACAATTATATTTGTAGAAGTTATCTGATGCTACTCAAGAGTAAAGGTGTTAGCTCACAACTGCATTCAAATGTCACAACTATTCTATTTTAGATTTAACTGATCAGCTATCTGAGGTAGCATTAAGCATTACAATTTGTACAAATTTGAAAATTTCTAAAAAGGTGTCAGTTACTTAACTTTAAATATTAGTGTCCAGTTGCGGTATTACGGTCACCTGCATCTCACTACACCAACACTGTATTTCACGTTCACTGATACTCCATTTTAAATTCTTTGTTAGTAAGAGGCACAGTCTTGGGGGCCCTGTTGGATCTCCAACTTCTTGGATTATCATGCAATAATCAAGAATGTTTTCACCTTAATTTGGCGACTTAGTTACTGTAAGCCTGGTCTTTTCCACATCTACATAGAAAACTAATTGCATGATGAGTGTAATATATTTGGAGACCACTGAAACCTCAGCAACTGCACAAGATGGCAGCCCCCCACTCAGTGTTGCTTCTTGCTAGTAGCATGACACCTGATATCCATATCCACCAAACATTTTCCTAGTTCAGTGTAAGATGCTGGTTTTGACCCAAGTGGTTTGGAAACTGGTCACCTTGGAGATTACCCCTCAATTTCTGTGATGCTCAAGCAAAGGCAATCAACTCTGGCACTTTAAAAATCCTGATGTAACCGGGGAGACCATGGTGGCGTAATGTTCAGTGAGAAGTTCGTACTTAAACTTGCTCTGACAAAGCCAGTGTGTTGGCCTTCAGATCACTTTGAGAGGCTTATCTACTCAAACAAGCTTTACCCAGACATATGGGAAAGTTCATTGTCCCTTTCACATGTGTGAGAATGTATTTGTAGCACATGCTAAATATGAAGAAATTAGTAAAGAGCATTGAAAAGGATTTGGGGTTTATTTGAAGTCTATGTCTTAAGCAGCTACATGCTGCTGAAACTAGGGATTACCTGAACTTGTATTAGGTAACATAGAACATTTACTTTCTAGAAATGGAAATTTAGTACACACTGTACAAGTTTTGTGGTTGGGTTTTGAGTGTTTTTTTTGTGCTTTCACCAATGTTTTATTTTAGTATTCATCTGAATATTAGGCAGCTGTAGAAAGAACTTTGTATGTTTATTTTTCAACAAGATTTGTTGCCACTGTGATAGCATTTACTTCTCACTTCTTCTCAAAGCGATAATTAGAGCTAACCAGAGTCTAAAAATGTATAATCATTGTTTATTCATCCTATTGTCCTCATTTCCTGAAACGCAGCCAGAAGAGGAAACTGAACTGCCTAAAGCTTGCTCAGCACATTATCTGCCCTGAATCCTTGGTGGGTCTACAATGTGAACCTACTTTTTATTGGAAAAAACATGAGTACATACTACATAAACCCAGATTCACCTACAACGTGTCACAGGACCTTCTGACTGGCTTTTACACCAACTCTTATTTTTAGCTAAGCTGTAGTCTGATCACTGCAAAATATCCGAGCATACAAAATTATTCATCTGAGTATAGGTGATCTTAGTCCAATGACAAGAGAAACATCCTCTGCAGTAAAAAGTTAAGCACACTGCAGATTGTCTGATATTCCTGGGTCAATACCCTTGCAGGAGTCTATACAAGACATATTGTACACTCGAAGTAGATGACTCATCTGTGGTTACAAAACCATTTCCCAGAGATTTCACATCATGAGAATCAAAAGCAAGGTGGCTAACTGCAATAGACTTAAGGAAATTATGATTGCAGGTTTACTGAGATTACATGGACAGATTCTATCTTTCACTTATATTATGTTTTTGGATTGTGGAATATATTTCTGCCAAACAATTTCCCTTGAGTTCATGGATCTTCTTCCTATTTATATGATGCTGTGGAAAAGCAGGATGGTCTAGCTAACCAAACATGGACTGCAATTCAGATATTCCTAAATTTTAGTCCTGGCTGTGCCACCAGTTTGCTGTATGATCTTATCTATGTCTTTAAATCGGTCTCTCAGCTTTCCCCGCTATGAAATGGGAATACTACTTCCCCACTTACACAGCGTACTGTGAAGTTTAATTAGCTGTCAGCACTTCAGAACTGTTTCTTTTCCTTAGCAACAGGGCTATGTACATAAGGCTCTGCAGCCACTCAAAAACAGCTGTATTAACGATCAACAAGGTGTCATACAAACCAAAATGACTGTTTGCTCCTCAGCCTGCCTCTTGAAGAACACTGCAGGAGAGGAGGCTACGTAACTGACTATGAGTGGGGGAATTCAGGGCATGCAGCAGCATGAGGGTCAGAAGTGGCTTGCACACCGATCTTGGGACGCTGGAGAAAGTGGCTGCCAAGTCCAAGGATGTACAAAATGCAAGAGCAGAGCTCCACTTTCATCACATTTGGTATCTTTCCCTCCTGCTCAGCTCCTTTGCCCTGCAAGAAAGGAACCATGTCCCCTTGTGGCTTTGAACTTAGGTGGTAGCTACATAATGCACCAGGCTCCTTCTGCTGCCTATAAGACAGTTCATCTCTTTCCACAACGCCCCCGCCCCCTCATTTCATTTGATTATTTACATTTGATGCTTTTGATCATACAACATTCTCAGAACACTGCATACTCAACACCGTCGTTATAACGCCCTTCACAATTACGAACCTTGGGCTATAGAAAACCCAGTCCCTGGATCCCACCTCGAGCCCTGCTGGTGCAGAGGGGCCCTAGAACTCCTCATGTCCTAGGGCCAGAAGAGCTGCCCCCCCCTGGGTGCAGAGGAGTTGGGGGAGCTGTCAGCTCTCATTGCGCGGCTTGAGGTGTCAACCGCCTCCCCTCCCGCCTTCAGGGCTCATTCACTATAACGAACCCCTGGCTATAACAAACAAATGGCTTGGATCCCCAGGGGTTCATTACAGCAAGGGTGTACTGGAATTCCATTACATTCTTCTGCATCAACTGGGGTGGGGAGACTTACCATATATTTAGGTCTGATGTACAATGGGCCGTTAATCGTATTACCATCTTTGCAAGGCAAGAGGAATGATATCACCCATAATTAAGAACTGTACCTGCCAGTCTGGCCAGGCATGCAACAGGTCCCACGGAAGGCAAAGTGGTGGCAATAAGCATCTACATATAACCAAGGAAAAGAGCTACTGACATTTCTAAACAGCAATTCCATAGAAGCAATGGCCACGGAGCAAGCCAGTACTGAAAGCAATTAAGAGTAGTGCATTTACAGACAACGGTACTGGTAAATCTAACTACCACATAAGAAATTTCCTGTTTGGTTTAGTGCCTTATATCTGTGTCAGGCAAGATAGAAATTCCATCTCAACAGAAGTTTAGATAAAGATGTACAAATGAATCACAGAAAAATATTTAAAAGCTGAGCAAATCATTTAGCCTCTACCTCAGTTCTCCCATTTTTATAGAAGAGAAGGAGGTAATTTAAGGTTTGTTATGCAATTTGAGACCCTTTGATAACACATGCCATATAAAGAAATACTATTTTATTAGAAACTTAAGTTAGTTGAGATTTTTAATGGTTATCTGGAAATGCAGATGGGACTCGTTAGCAGGTCACAACACCACGAGGCAGCAAATAAATCAAATGAAGAAATACTGTGTCAGAAAATGCCAAAAGAGAATGTGTGCAAGTTGCAGCTATCCCTTAGTTGGGTACTTTTTAAAACAAAAGGAAACAACAAAATCGGAATGGTTACTGGAAGTATCTACACATCTCTCAGTATGATCATGTTGAAAGTCATGCAAACTTACTTATTAAACTCAGAAGTAAATAAAAAAATGATTTTTTTCCTAAGGAATCAAAATGTGGGTTCTTCATATAGCAAAATTCACTGGTATTTATCATATGGAACACTCTTAAAACCAATACTCTGATTAAAATAATGACTTGTCTCTATAACAGAGTTGGATAAAAATGGCTTCCCAAACCAGCAGATATGCCAGTATAAGAGAATAAACTAAAGCTATCAGCTTTGAAACTTGGGCCAGATTCTGATTTTACTCACACCAGTGTAAATTACACTGTTTACTTCTGAGTTAACTACTGATTTACATTGGTGTGTAAGTGGAGGAGCACTGCAAAGACATCTAACTGCTTCTCCCTTCCTTCAGAGCAAATCTGCTAAACCAATGTACATTACACTGGCATAGCTGTGTATGAGTCAGTGGTATGTAATGATGCAGCTCTCCTGACACCGACATCAACTCCTTACCAGAATGAACACTCCAGAACTTCAGCACCCACATCTAGATGAGAAAAGACACTTCTATGGACTTATGCATAGAGCAGAATTATTCACATCTCACAAATAGTTGTCACAAACCTTAGCGTGCCGCTGTCTTGAAGAGTCTTAAATCCTAAGAGTTTCCAAATGGTTTTCATTTGGATAACGGTTCATTGCCAAAAGCCATTAAGATAAAGCTTTAAATATTTTATATAAATGTTCCTCTAAGGTGCTATAACAACACTTAGCATGAAACATCAAGCAATCACACCCAAACACTTACTGTACTACTCTTGCTTAATAGGCAAAACACTGATTAAATTATGAGAGTCCAACCTCATTTACGCCTGAAACTACATTTCAATTACAGTGATGGGGGGGGGGGAGGGCGGGAAGAGCAGTACTAGGTGTTGCACTGTGCTCTGAAACCACTAAGATGTTCTAGTTACAGAAGTTGAACAAAATAATATTGTAAGAAAACAAAAATGGCAAATTCTAATTGAACTTTGTCAGATCTGACTAACTAAGCACCCCAAAGACCCACATGTTTTGGTATTTTGCTTGTCAGGGACCAGAATAGCTTTTTTTCTTACTATATCGTCCAGGAAGGGTGTCAGTGGGATGAACGAAGAGGGAGAGAGAAGGAAGATTTTCTCCCAAATACCGGACAATCCATAGATGCTAAATGCAATTCATCTTCTTGCAACCAAGTTTAAATGATGCTTGAGTATGTTCCTTTGAAAACCAAAACTTAGTGCTTCCCTAATCACCTTTTATTTATTTGAAGTGCCACTCTGCAAGGCATTGTAGGGCTTGTCTGCTATGCATGAGCAGAAAGTTCATTTCATTGAGCAAAATCCAGTTCAGAAAACAGAATGTATCAGCAACACTGTGTATCAGTGACTGACTGTATATGGGCCTTCCACCTGCTCCCCCTTGTCCCATCTACTACCTTTACTTGTGCTATGGGGAAGCTGCTTTTGTCATTTCAATTTAGATTCCCCCAAAGACCTTGGACAACCTGCTACTCGGTTCTGTTGCACATTTGAACCTGAACAATATTAGACCATGACCTGGGCATTAAACTGTTACTGAGAGATGCATTTGTTGGGATGAACAGTGTGGTTCCATCTGTGAACAAGATTATAAGATTTGCATATTTAGCCTGATCTTAGACCAGTTATTCTTATTGCAATGCATAATTTTCAGTCACTTTCATTACAGAAGGGGTGTTTTCTTAATAATTTTCTTTTCTTCTTCATCTTCCTTTCTCTATCAGCAGATGAAGACAACCTTTTCATCTCAATAGGACATGTAAGGAATGAAGAGTTCACCTGCTCAAAGAAATCGGGAATTTCAAGATCAGTACTAGCTAAAGCAAGCTCGAATATCTACTAAACCAAAAGAGCCATTGATCAAGTACATTGCACAAAGCATTCCAGGGAAGTGGTCTGGACAGGTATAGAAGATCTCAAGAGAAATCAACAACTTCCCTCTTCAGTTTCTTCTCAGTCCAAATGCTTGTGAACTCCCAATGCCCTAAAAATCCAACATTTGGGAACTAAATGTCCAACAGCTAGCTGCAGCATCAGAGAGTCAATGCACCCAGTGAAACCTGTAGTATTACCAATCCCAAAGTGTTTAAAGAGATGAGCCATTCCCCTCCCCATCCCTAAAAAATAAATAAATCACATTTTGGTTTTTTATTTGCCTTCTGGTTCTTGGGAGTCTTACAGATATATTCATATCACAGTTTCAAGCATTTCTCCACAACCATGAAGACTATAAACTTTTTTTAAATGAAAAATAATATTTTCATATATTCACGACTGTAGGAGCGGATGCTTTAAGGAAAATACCAAGTATGAGTTCAGAGGTAGAATCCTTCGAGTTGGCAACAACCTTTCATTTATATAACAGAACTTGATGAAGTTGAGCATGGATACCTAGGTGGCTGCTGTATGAATTTCCACAGCTACCTCTACTATTTTTTGCTTATTAAAGGCAAACCAAACAGATGGAATGAACGCTCTGTACGTCTGTTTGGATCTTCCTTCTGAGCACTAAAGCAACCTTATTTTCCTGGTTTGTGGTTTCTGTTTTTTTCCAACTGGAGGATGCTGGACATATTTTAAATTAGGACCTCATTGCAAGATGAACCTTTCCCAAGTCAACTGTTTGCCACAGTACATTAAAAGGTCCTACATGCAGGCCATGTGATCTGTCCTCTTAAGAATTCCCTGGGCTTCCAGTAACCAGAGAGCACTACAGCCCTATTTTAGTTTTTCACAGTGGTGCCTCCCCTAGCACACACCAATCACCCTAGATCCACTTTCAATTTTAGTTACTCCATATTTTCTGCCTTCACTTCGGGACAACCCCACCCATTCCAAAGTGCATCTTGTGATGAGACAGGAGTCGAAAACAGAGCCTGTCTATCTATTCTCCTAGCAGGAACAAGAGTGGCTTCACCTCCACTTCTCTGCCTAAGAGTAGTATGCCCAGCTACAAAATACGGCCAAACAAATCAAAAAGCCAGCAGCAGCATCTGGACCATGTGACAGTGCCAGTGTGTTTAACTGGCCTGGTTTCTTCATGTCAACAGCAACTAGACAAAGTTTTGTAGCTTTTATTCAGTCCCTTGCTCCAAAAAATGCAACTCTCCAAATCTGAATCTTTCCCATGACTTCAGACACCACTCAGGCCCAAACAAGGCTCTACTATCCTTTTGGCAGAATGGCTACCTTGTTGTGTTTCTGTAACTTACATTTTTTTTAAATCAATAGGTTGTTGGCCTATCGCTCAAGCCACAATCTGGGGGCGACCAGCAGACTGCTTTTCGTCTAGTACCTACCCTTTGGCCTGGGCGGCCCTATCAGGAGTTAAAACTCCCATGGGCACAAGTTTGAGGGTCACTGGAGCACATAAGCCTTCCCACCGTGTCGAGATGCAGTCTCCGGGGAAGGAAATAATGCAATAACTGAAATAACTGAATGTATTTTAAAAACAGTATGACATGAATCCCACATGAAAAGAGTAAAATATTCTCCAAGAGGGTATATGTCAATAGGTTGAGTCTGAAATTTCCACATCTGCACTCCAAAGGTGGGAGAAAGTGGTATATATTTCACAGTATAGAATCAACTAGGACACTAGAATTGCTCATTCCATATATTTTCAAAGGAATGTGTGCTGATTTGATACCTACGTTAGTCTTAAGCAGCTCTCCCTAGTCAGTACAAGAGATATCCTGACCTTAAAATCACTAGTTAAGTATTGAATTTGCTCTGATATTAAATGTCTGTCTTGTCTTTCCATTTTTTCATAAATTATCCTTGAGAAACTTTTATGGGGGAATCCTAGAACACAAATATTCTCCCACTCTTGGACTGCTCAAGTACTGGAATTAAGTTTCTGAATAAAGCAGAGGTTGGCTTTCTTTAACTCCCATCAGGACTCCCATATTAACTTCAAAACAGTACAGTACCTAGACATACTGAAAATTAGTTCTGGTTTTGTCTGGAAGAAATGCAGAGTCATGTTTCATGTAGAGTTCAGTCAATTTAAAAAAAAAAGTATAAGAAAAATTTACTAGAATTTCAACCAGCCTTATTTTAAATAATTTATTAAGGCTGTGGTTGCTGCAAATATTCCTGTACAGTCTCTCTTGGCAAGTTCTTTGAAACACATTTGTCCTGAACGGTATGTCATCCTGGCATCAAAATGAATACCTTTCCTTTGATGACACAAAGTAAGTCTGACCAATTCAAAGGAGTGATCTGAAGTAGAACGTTGTCATGCTTTACTGCCCTTCTGATAAGCCAGGCAGGCACTAGGAAGTGTCAAGTGTCAAATCCATCTACTGTTCTGTCACTATGCGAATGGTATGGACCCTCTGAAAACTGCTACAGATAGAAAGAATCCAGAGAGGGCCAAGTATTAGCCATCA
Source organism: Chrysemys picta bellii (assembly GCF_011386835.1). Classification (NCBI taxonomy): domain Eukaryota; kingdom Metazoa; phylum Chordata; order Testudines; family Emydidae; genus Chrysemys; species Chrysemys picta. Next base: position 33,746,168 of record NC_088800.1, on the reverse strand, counting down.
TTAACTGTGTTGGACTTGCCATCTCTAATACAAGGAGTTAACATCTAATCATCAATTGTTCTTCATTTAATGCATGTGTAGTGGCTCTAGATTTAAGCACAGGACATATATATTTATACTTCTGGTTTTAAAAGCCTAATTTTCACTAACATGATAGAATGCATGGTAGTACAACAAAGCCAGGTAACACTGGAGTGAAATAATACAGTTTCCACATCAGAGTGCCATATGCATAAGCTATGCTCCTGATTTGGAAACTATCCTTCATTTCCAGCTGGACAATCTGGAAGCAGTTAAAAAAAACACAAATAAGATATTGAACATAGTTTTCCTGGGAGTGGAAGGGCAGAGGAACTTTTCTTTGAATAGTTTCAGTACCTCTCTACTGAAAGCATAGCCCCTAAACACTAAGCAGGACACTCGTGCTGCAATGAACTGATCTCCCACTCTCAGGTCAAATCCCTTGCAACTCAACAGCACCACAGACTTTGAATACTCTCAAGCAACTAGTCAGACTTGTGTCAAGATTAATCAGGTTCATCAACCCTTTATGATGACATATGATATGAAGCCAATCAGCTAGCTGGTAACTTTCCCCAAATATGCTTAAGGGATGCGGGACCCAGCCCTGGATTCTATGCAGAACACCCAGTCCCAGCAAGGTCTTTAGAGAGTAAATTAGTTCAATTTTTAAGTTTACAATGCCTGCTTGCATCAGCTTGGAGCATTTCCAAAGCAATATTAAAGGAAACAAACACATGGAGGCATAGCAAGATCTCAACAGCTCTAAACATACCTTTCACTAAACTCTACATTGACTATTGCTCTCTTAACTACTACAACCTCTAAAACTGAGTGAAGTCTGATTTCCAACATGACCCAAAAGGTGGGTCCCTGCACTTACAGTCACAGGCCTGCAAGTCATACTTCGAATATTGTAACGGCCACCAGACAAAGGGCAATATAGACCTCTTTAGTCCCTTTCGAGTGCATCTGTTAGGTGACAGACCCGGCTTCCTCACCTCACTCTGGATAGAACTGTGTGTTCCAGACACAAACCCCGCCTAGATTCCCAACCATGTTACTAACGCAGGACCATCTTGATTTTGGCAATTGTAACAGGCTCCCCTCAGGAGCGTGTGACAGTATAAGTATAAGCATCTTCAAAACAAAGCCTTGTTTATGCATTCCTCCAAAATACAAAGCACGTAGAGTAGAGGATAACCAATAGAAAGTCCATGGGTCCAAGGGTCTGTCTTACACCTCATATTCTCCTTGACAGCTTTTATAAATTCTCCTCAGCCCAGCGAACTCTATCTCTGGCAGAGAGAAGCTGCCTGTCCTGCTGCAGCAGGCTCCCTGTCTCAGTCAGTCAGTGAGTGTTTCACTGACACGCCTGGTAGCCTCTGGCCACACACTCAAACCCTCCTTCCTCTTTCTCACATCTTTGAGGTTTAGGATCCGCTTTGATCCCTGGCTCAGCCTTGGGAAGTGTAAGCCATTCTAACTTAGCTGGACCTAGACAGGGAGTATTCCCCAGCTGATACCTCCCCTCACACTGTTACTTCAAGGAGCCTTATCTTTGCTATTTTCCATTTCCTTTGATTTAAACTCCTGGCTTTCGGGCAGGTTAATATCAAACAGCTAAACTGAGGGGCAAGATATTTATATGAAATATAAACTCCCTCTTTCTCTACAAGGTTCTGTTTAATGCAGATTATCTTGTGCCAGGGCAGTCAATAAGTTAAATACAGGAGCTTCTATCTTCTCATTACAAATGCCCCCCGACTTACGCAATCGTTCCATTCCGGAAAGCCTTGCATAACTCAAATTTTGCGTAAGTCAGAAACGTATACCCGTACATTACGCAAAAATTTCCACAACTCGAAAATCTGGCTTATGGAACTTTTTCCATAAGTGCGAATTTGTGTAAGTTGAGTCGCGTCTGTACTATTAACAGCTATGAGCTTCTCCCCACTGCCCTGAACATCCTACCCAAGTGGTGAGTAGTTGTAATAAGGAAGCTACATAAACCGTGAGGTTTATGGAGCCACCAACAATGTAGGCACTTAGATCATTTAAAAAAAAAAAAAAAAAAGCACCATGTGTGTTAGTATCCGAAAAGAGTATCCCAATCTACCACAGATAAAACTGACCCTTGTTCCCATACCCCGTTCAATCAATTCCCTCAGGGAAAGCTAGAGAACAAGTTTGTGTGCCCTAAAGGTCAGTACCTGAGCTCTGTTTGGCAAAAGGAAAATCACATTTCTGTAGTCAAGGAAGACTTCTTTAACTTGAGTGGGCTGCTCCCTCGGGCACCCTAGACAATTACAACTACTGCAATACCACACAATTAGTGGTTGTCATATCCCATACCTTTCCTTAATCTGCAAGGAACAAAATTTACCATGATCAAAACAAACCACACTGTTTAACTAACAGCATGGTTGACTTGGCTCCAGATAGAAATTAAGCTCTCACAAGACCAACATGTGGTATACTAAAACAAACCTGGATTTTTGGTCAGAATTCAAAAGCCAGAGTATGAAGTTATGTTAGGAAAGTTGTTTGTGGGACTGTTCGCCAGGAGGACAGTATCACAAACACACTGATAAATATGTATTTTCAGGAGTATTTCTGCCTGAAGCGTTCATCAGCTATCTTGAAAATTGTTTCCAGGTTTGGTAAATATCCAATCAGAGGCAGACAAACATGCAAGTCAGTGAGCAATAACAGCACAAATATACAAAGTAATGTCAGTCACATATTTATAAGCAACCCACAGGATGAAATATGTCTTCATGAATTACTGTCAAATTTCTAGAAAACAAATTATTAAATATAGACGTGTTTGCAGACAATTCTAACCAGAAATGGATTCACTGGATAAGTGGTTTCAGACTAGTAGTTCACTTAGATCTACATGGAACTATGTTTGAATAGGTTTTTGAATAGGTTTGGAAACAGTACCATTGTGTGAGAATTTATGGCTTTCCACAGTGCTGAGAGAGTTTACATGGCAAGATTGTTTCTTTCCATGATTCTAGTGACAGGAAGGCGTTGAAACGTACAGAAGGAGATCAAGAGAGCAAATTACTTCTGCAACTGAGTTTAGCATTCAAGTGTTAGTTGTCATGTTTCCAAGCAAAAGACCAGCAATTTTTATGTTCTTAAGAGTAAACGCTTTAAGCTATTGCCACCTTTCTGTGGCTGGATAAAAACTGCTGAAAAAAGCACTGAAAACTTCAAAACTCATGTCAATCCATGCACTATTCTTGTATACTGAGTTTAGCCAGTTCAGATTATGTAGTCATTTGAAAGGTTATACATTTGAACACTTGCCAGAGGTGTTTCATCCATGATGTTAATATAAATCCATGTAATTTGAGAAATATCTTCCAAGATGCTTGAGTTTAGGAACTAGAAAGAGCATTCACTGGACTCCACATTGGCAGAAAAATTGAATGCATTAATATCCCTACTCTATAGAGCTTAACAGTTAGTATTGCAGGCTTATTTCATAACAACATGGAACACTAACCAAGTGTCCAAGATGCTAAGATCACCACCAGTGGTAACCAGTTAAGAGAACAAGGATTAATGGTGGGACAAGCAGCACTGAACTACTTTCCCTTTAAGTATTTTGGGGGGAGGGATAGCTCAGTGGTTTGAGCATTGGCCTGCTAAACCCAGGGTTGCAAGTTCAATCCTTGAGGGGGCCACTTAGGGATCTGGGGCAAAATCAGTACTTGGTCTTGCTAGTGAAGGCAGGGGGCTGGACTCAATGACTAGGGTCCCTTCCAGTTCTAGGAGATAGGTATATCTCCATTTATTTTAAAAAACAATTATTATTAAGTTTTTGGCTAAATCAAAAGGTGAAGCCCTGTTAAGGGTCTGACCCTGCACATGCATAATATGGTACACATAAACTGAGTGGTTATAAAACTCAAAGCAGAACAGCTGTCAGAGCAGAGCTTCTCTTTCACAATTAAGTGGCACAGGAATCAGGGCTACTGGGGTAGTCTAGTTTCAGAAACTGTTGCACTGCTTGCTGTCAAGCACTGCATTGTCAAATTCGATTCATCTTAATTCTAACACATGGATTCTGAAAAGCTTTACCTACTTGTTCTGCACACTAGCACACTGTTTCTGGGGCTGTAGATTTCTGGGGAGCACCTGTTACTGGATGGGTCAACTCACAGGCCAGTAAGACAAACTTAGAGGACACACTTAGAGTCCTAGGGCCCTTCTAATTTTGAGGTTCAGCACTGAAAGGCAAGACAGAGTTTTGAGGAGTTTCTTCAGTTCTCCAGTTTATTACATTTCATGCTCCCACAGAGTGAGCTACTTTTTCCAACAAAGAAAAGCGACCACTGTACCACTAACCATCTCCCAACGACAAACAATAGGTAGCAATGTTAAAAGCCATGGACACAGGCACACATACTTCTATCTCTAGTAATCTGTAGAGTGAATGTATCTGGTCATGCTGTGTTACAGGATACCAGCTACTTGTAACTATCTCTGGACTGTGTAATGAACATGATTTGTACTGGCTACATAGCTGTACTGGGCATAAAAGTGAATGGCAATATCCCTTCACAGCACATTTGCTTTATTCCCAACCATTGTGAAGTGTGTCTCGTTGAGCTGCATGTTGAGAAAGGAGCAATTTATTTGTTATTAAACTAACATGATATCTCAAGGTGTGAAAGTAATCTATAAATCTCTAGCCATCATCACTTGATTCAAACACTTCTTGGCAGTTTGTCACATTCCACTCTTTTCCATGATACCTTCCAACAGTTCACATTCACCTTTTCCACTGAACAAAGTTAGTCAAAATCAAAACAAGTAGTAAGTTGGTATTACACAGGGAATCTCAAACTGGGGGTTGGGACCCCTCAGGGGGTCACAAGGTCATTACGTAGTTGGTCGCAAGCTGTCAACCTCCACCCCAAACCCACTTGCTTCCAGCATTTATAATGGTGTTAAATATATTTAAAAGGGTGTTTAATTTATTGGGGGGGGGGGTCACACTCAGAGGCTTGCAATGTGAAAGGGGTCATCAGTAAAAAAGTTTGAGACCCACTGGTATAACACCATACCAAGGCAAAATTTTAGTTGCATAAGTTCACTTGATTTATTGTACAGCAGAAAAAAATAAAAAGGAAGAAGTACTGAACAACACTATTGGGATTTTCATCTGAACAAAAGATTGTAAAATCCTGGGTGTGTTTTCCTGTGTGGGAGGTTTTTTTTGTTTTTTTTTTTATTCAAGTTAATACAAACTAGAGCTGTTTTTCATTTTATATTTTGTCAGCCTCCACAAATTCCAAGCAGTAAAAATGATGAAGGTAGTGCCACAAACTTCCTTCCTTGGCCCTCAGCTTACTCAGTACAGGTTATATTTTCTAGGAGTGTGCGTGCACTAAGCTTAGGACATATAACAGAACAGAGTGGGACTCAAGTGACCTTTTAAAACTGCAGGAAACATAGTGGGTCATATTTAAAGACATTTTCACCTATCCAAAGTTGATAAGATTCCACAATCAATATGAACACAATCAGAGTTTTAATGATCGTTCTTAAAATTAGATTAGAAGCCCCAGAAACAAAAAACAGACCACAGTAATATCAGTTTAGCTTTAGGACTACACTCAGACACGGACGAACGTTTCGGAAAGCACTGCTGACACGGAATCATGATTAATTATTTTAGACTATCACATATAGAAGAAGCAAGTGTTCAGGCATAAAATGCCCCAGACTTTTAGTCAGGGAACCTGAAAACCAAACCCAGAGGTTGATGTGGCTTCACCTTTGCAATCCCAGTGTCAACTAAAGATACGCCAAAACCCTAACAAGACCAACTGAGCTCATTTGAATATGAAGCATTTACACGGTTCTATAAAGTATAAATAATTTAAAGTCAACTACCGTACACTAGTCAAATGAACACTTTATTTTGCAATGCATTGTCCTTGCTTTTTGTTTGCTTACATTAATTGAAAATGAGTCACCATACACTTGAACATTCTCAGTCTGCTCTGCAACATAATTAAGAGAAGCAGAAGCATCACAAACACTCAGTGCTACTATTTTATTTCTTCCACAGCTTAACACATACATTTCCTCTGCTAATAAGACTCCCCATTGACTACTTATCAAGGCTTTTATATATATATATATATATATATTGCATGAGTTAAACATCCCATGCAGAGCAACCATGTCAAACTACAGAAACTCTGTGAAGACTCAGGAAGCGAGTATGCAGCCAGCAACAGTTACTGACCCATTTTATAAGGTCTCCGGTGTGACCCTACTGCTAACACATTCATTTCTCAAGACAGCCTTATTTCTACCTGCATGAAAAAGGCAACACTAAAAATCCCCAAGACACATTTAACTGCAACAGGCCTGCCTCCATAATGTGTTAAGGGAAAACATGTAGCAACCCCCAATAAAAATGACTGAAGGAAATGTCTTGTTTTGTTTTTTACTGTGTCAAATGCTTTGACATGTTAAACTATTCCCTGGTAAAAATACAAGAAGAGAATGTTAGGTTTTTCACAGTACTCTTCGGTGCCATCAGAAGAACTAGTTAATGGACTCGTCTCAGCATTAACATCAGTGCCCCTGGATAGGCCAGTACTGATCACCTCCTGAACTAAGACCTTGGCTACACTGGCGCTGTACAGCGCTGCAACTTGCTGCGCTAAGGGGTGTGAAAATGCCCCCCCCCCCGAGCGCAGCGAGAGCAGCCCTGTAAAGCGCCAGTGTAATCAGAGCCTGCAGCGCTGCACGCAAGACCTCTCTCGCAGCGCTGGCGGTGCGACTTCACTTGCGCTTCACAGCGCTGCCGTGGCTGTGGCAGCGCTGTGAATTCCCAAGTGTAGCCAAGGCCTAAGTTAATTTGTGGCAAAAAGTAAGGTAAATACTGGGACAGTCTAATGACAGCTACTGACCATGCTGATCTCACTTAAGCCAATCTTCAAATTTAGGTGCCTTAAAATTAAGCATATGAAAAAGTCTTCTTAGGGGTTAAGTTGGGAAAATTTGGCTTGAATTCATTTTCACTTGTCATCTATATCAAATGTATTCTCAGACCTCTACAGAAATCGACTTTAAATGGTATTTTGATTTGATTAATTTGAAAAAACAGTAATATTAAGCAGAAATAACACTATTTATACAGTACAGTAGTATACGCTCCACTGAATATCATAGATTATGGATTTACACTACAGTAAATTAACACAAGTTATTTTCAACTTTGGATCTCATTTCCTACCTTCATTACTTTGTAACAAACTAAAGTTAATACAGTTAACAAGCTCTTGCACTGAAACCTTAACATGAACACTTTCAACAAGGTAGATGAAGAGTATTTTCAGTCTTCCAGTGAATCTCAAATTTCCACTACAGGAAGATTACATCCCTCACAAGCAGGTGGCCGTTAAGTAAGCATTGCTGTGAAATAACGGAGAATATACAACAATTTAACCGCAGCCACAGTGAGTTTCCTTTACTCATGTCCTCTGACTACCTATTTAGTTATTTTCACCATTGTACAGCAACCTACATTATACAGAGCACATGAAACAAGTTTCTATTTGAGAAAGGGAACATTGAGAAACCTAAATGTTATAAGATCCATTTTACTTTAATATTATGGGCCTAAATTTTGCATTAATGCAACATGCAGTGATACCAGCTGCACAAATAGGAAGCCAGTGACAAGTCTGGCCCATCACATATATTTGTCCAACCTACACTAGTCCCATTTTCCTAATATTACAGTAATTCCTCGCTTAACGTTGTAGTTATGTTCCTGAAAAATGCGACTTTAAGCAAAACAACGTTAAGCTAAGCCAATTTCCCGATAAGAATTAATGTAAATGGGGGGGGGAGGGTTAGGTTCCAGGGAATTTTTTTTTCACCTGACAAAAAACTATATATATATATATATATATATATACACATATACATATACATACACACACACACACTCTATAGGTTTTAAACAAACAATTTAATACTGTACACAGCAATGATGATTGTCAAGCTTAGTTGAGGTGGTGAAGTTAGAGGGTGGCAGAAGGTGGGATATTTCCCAGGGAATGCCTTACTGATAATTAATGATGAACTAGCATTTGTCTGGGCCCTCAAGAGTTAACACATTGTTGTTAATGTAGCCTCACACTGTACAAGGCAGCATGAATGGAGGGAGGGACGACAGCATGGCAGACAGAGACGGACACACACCCTGTGTGTGGGAGAGAGATGCGCATTGCCCCTTTAAGTATGCCGATACCACACTCTAAGTACATTGCCTTTAAAAAGATCAGGCAGTTGAGACAGCAGCTGCGGCCAGCTCTCTCCGTCCTGAGCCCTGGTGTATCTCTCCCCATGCTCTATATGGAGAAAGGGTAAGCGGGGGGGCAGGAGCGGGGGGAGAGGGGCACCCTGACATTAATCCCCCACTTCCCCCCTCCCCTGCACAGCAAGGAGGAGTCTCCTGGGAGCAGCTCCAAGGCGGAGGGCAGGAGCAGCACAGCGCAGTGCAGGGACAGCTGAACTGCCAGCAATTGGTAGCCTGATGGGCAGCTGCTGCACAGGGAACTTAGGGGAGCGGGGAGCTGATGGGGGGCTGCCGGTCCACCCTGGTTACAAGCCCCCACCAGCTAGCTGCAACAGGCTGCTCTTCCTGCAAGCAGTGAACAAAGCAGGCGGCTGCCAAACAACGTTATAAGGGAGCATTGCACAACTTTAAACGAGAATGTTCCCTAACTGATCAGCAACGTAACAACGAAACAATGTTAACTGGGACGACTTTACATGAGGAGTTACTGTACTGTCATGTAAGCAATTATTCTGCACTATATGAACCTGTTCGAGATGTAGGGACTTAATTAGTGGGGTTGAAGCATGAACAGAATAGCTGGGGAGAAAATAATGAGGTCTAAACTTGCAACAGATAGCTAAACAAGGAAACAGATAAAGCAGAGATAGTTTTCCCTCTATATTTTTCTTCCCAGTATGTTATTGAAGAAGATTACTTATAATTTTAACTACCTGGTGAGTTTAACTGCTCTCAAACTGCCTTTATTTAACATAAAATATGCCTGCTAAGTTTGCCCCCTTACAAAGCCACAGTCCATTTATACTGTTAGGGAGGAAACATACAATTTTCTTTTTGGCATGACAAAGTGGAGGTCTGCCAGCTTTCCAAACATGTTCTTCGAAAGTTAAGCTGCTATTACATAGGTATCTAGGGGGCTAGTATAGCAGTGCTTTGAGCAAACAAATCGTATACAATGCCAGCTGTCCGCCTTGGAGAAAGGTTGACTTTTGTTTGAAGTTTTCAATATAAATATTTGATTCAGGGGGTCCTCCTTTGGGGATAGTGATTTATATAGTTTGATAATTTTCAGATCTAACAGTTGAGAATTTAATGTATTAAATATACTGACCAATAAGATGGTAAGAAAAATACTCATAAGCCACGATACACTAGTAACCTAAATATTCATAGCACAGATCATCATCAAACTGTTAACTTTACCCTGTTTGGGTTAAAAAAAAAAAGCTTGATTTCCACCCAAACCATATTGGAATAGATTCACCCAAGAACTCTGCATAAGCTTATGTCGTAGTCTTCACTAACATTTTGGCAAACCTGATTCAAAGTCATCTGGTTTAATTAAAGAATCTTTGTGCAGTTCTACATGTAGAAAAGAGAATTCTAAACATTTGGCACAGGTTCTAGACTTTTCAAATGATAAGTCTAATGTTTAAGGAAATCTAAGCAACATGTTCGGAGCTGGTCAGCCTAATTTGGAAGTTTTTGCCTCTTCAACCCACAATATTGATATACTGCCAACGTTGTTCAGTAGAGATGGACCTGAACTGGAACATCAAGCTCTTGATGGGAGAGGTGCTATGGAGCCCACATGAGTTCTGTCTTCAATCATAGGATCTTTATAAAGGTCACAAACTTTGGGGGTAAGGGAAGAGGTTGACTTCTGGACCATAAGCCTTACTCAAATTTTTGACTCCCTGTTACCTAGCAGTAAACACTATTAGGGTAGCTGCTTCAGATGCTGAAGTATCAAAAATTTAGTCACAGATTCTAAACAGCTGTTCGATATAATAGAAACTCACTATATCAGATACAATAAAAATCCATCATGACTGACAAGTGCTTGTACCAGCAACCAAGTGAGAATATACATTACATGTTTCCCCATTACATGTTACTATCCCTCTCCCCAAAGTAAGTTTAGTAAAAAAAAAATCAAGCTGTAGATCACATGAAATAGTATTTTTACAAATTGAGTTTGTAGCTAATTTTCTTCCTAACACCAAAGTAAACTGCAGCTCAAATTGTGTTATTAGAAAGCTTTTTTTAATTAATAAGTCAATTTGGCAAATATTTTAACTGGAACTTACCTAAGAAAGTAGAACTCTACCCCTTATGCAATTACTTTCAGATATAACAATGTAAGGACATTTTCAACACGGGAAAGTCTGCAGATTTTCAACAGCTCCAATTTCACTGTGACCTAAGTAAGCCTCTTTGTTCAGACCAGACAGCAGTTAGAAGGAATTAAAGACTGCTGAAATAGTCTTCCATGAAGTGCAAGGAAAATGTAATGAACAACAACAACAAGATAAAAATACAGGCTTTAAGTACGTTTCCCATAGAGTATAGAATCCCACCTTGATAGGTAAGTACGGTACTAATGGGAGAAGAGTGCATAATGCTAGCAGAAAGTATACTTCTTGCTCACAGTGGAGTATTTAAAGCCAGATGTGGCTTATGAGGGGTCAGTTATGTCACATGCTGGGTTAGACTCATTCAGTTCAAATGATCAGGCTACTAGTAAAACCACTTACTCATTCTTATCTCCATCTCTCAAGAGTATCAAGAGGCTAAACTATCCAAAACGTACCAAGCACCTTGTGTTTCCTTTTAGTTCTCTGCTTGCATTCAAGCCAAACCCTCTGTTATTTGGAAGCTGAATACAAGAACCTACAGTTTTGTATATTTTCCACCTGAAGCCATACACTCAGCTCAGTTCTCAACACTGCACTTTGCCAAGCACTAGAATAAAATCTTCAACAGTGTCTAAGTGACATAGGATCCTAAGTCGTAGTGAATGTCAAGTGACTCCAGATGCTAAAAGTCTACGTCCTTTTGAAAATGATGCTTGAGCTCCTAAATCACTTAGGCCCTATTGGAAATTTTTAACTATGTATTTCTTACATATACTTGAAAGGGAAGAGTATTTCTGACTTTTGCCCTAGAATGATAAAAATGCCATATAATTTTGGATAAATGAAGGTACAAACTTTGAAACACATTCTAAAATAAATATTTAATGGAATATTTCACTTTTATTTCTATATTACAGTGGCAGCTACAGACCTGAGTAAGAATCTGGGTGCCACGGTGTTAGGTGCTGCTTGAGATCCATGGTTCATATCCTGAAGAGCTAACAGTCTGACTCATGTCAAGACACTCAATGGGGTTTATCTGTCCAGAAGAAGGGGTGGGCGAGAGTGGGCCAGGGAAATGGTGGGAAGGACATGCTATGACATAGGCCTGCAACTGCACAGCTGAATTGTTTTAAGGTCAAGGATTTTTTGGTAGTCTGGAAAGCAGGAGCCTTTGTAACAAGCTAAGCTTACATTTACAAGTCTCATTTTAAAAAGCATTATGATTCAATCTGTTTCAGATAACTACCAAGTTTATACAGGAAAATGTAATGAACAACAAGAAGAAGATAAAAATACAGGCTCTAAGTATTAACCAGCAATTTTTAACAGCCCTTTTCATCCAGCAACTAACTGTGCAACTCTGCTTGCTGCTCCTGATATGCCTTTTTACCTATTTTTGGAACGCTAGGAAGTTTAACTGGTTGATTTTCATGCAGTGTTTTGCCTTTCCCAGTGCATGCGATGTTCATCAAAATGTTTAACTTTTCAAAAGCGAGCCACAGAGCTGCATTAAAATTTTGATCCACTGGTACAAAATAATTTGTTCTTCTGTTTAAGTACTGCAATATATTAATTGTTCCAGTTTGGTATTTCCATTAATCTAAAGCTGAAAAATAAATCTTGGCCACTGAGCTGCCAAGTGACCATGTGCAAATTCCTTCTGCGCTTCTAATTTACCTCCCAGCTGACAATATAAATAGACAAGATAGATTTAAAGGCATTGACTATTTTACTATGCTTTTGTACAGTGTCTGGCACAATGGGACTGCGATCTCCATTGGGGTATCTAGGTGATATGGAACACAAGTACATAATTTAGCTCTTCCTCATTAGAATACCGTACTTGAACATTTCAAGTCCAGAAAATTCAATGTTAAGGTTCCACAAAAATACATCTCTAATTATCATGTGCCAACCTAATATTCACACATTCATACTGTGTATGGATATGTACAATTTGGTACCTTATGCTACAGCTTCTGCTTAAATTTCAGAAAGCATCTGTAAATGCAGAAAAATGGTATCAAAGCTACAGAACACAGCGGTGAATAAGGAAAGTATGTGGAGTTAAAGGTTCATCAGCTCTGGATTTTGAAGTGCACTGTTTGAATGCATCACTTCCCAAGTTTTGATAAGTTGTTTATAAAGCTTCACAAATGTTCAAGTATTCAATCAGAAACTCCATAATTGATATATCCTTCACCCAATTCTCAATCTCCATAAAGTTATTCAAAGAAACTATTTCTTGGAGAAAATAAATGAACACAAACTGGTTTAGTCTCCTGATTAAATGGCTTTATAAAGTATTCAAAAAAAGTTTGATATTTATTCTAATTTGTCAAGCTATATACAAAATGTTTATGCAATTGGCCCTTTGGCAGTACAAATAGAAATTATCTCCTGGCAGACCACACATGGAGCGGGAGGCAGTCTGGAGATACAGGGTGCCAAAACAGAGTTTTTAATAGAAAGTAAGTTGCAGCCTAGCCTGTGAAGTTACTACATCTTAAACAATCCAAGCCATTTGCACTATGAAGGCTGCCAAGACTTTTACAAATAAAGGTTTGCTGGGACATGAAGGTAGGTAGGTTTTACTGATGTTTTAACTTATTGTCAAGCTTAGACATTCCTGACAGAGAAAATTAACTTGATGTGTATGCCACATAATGCATAGGGAAAAATTAGCAAGTTCATTTTGTAGAACTACTGGATGCTAAATTACTAAGAAACTCTAATAAGCAACAGGTCACTAAGTTGAAATAAGCGACAAAGAGTCCTGTGGTACCTTATAGACCAACAGACGTATTGGAGCATAAGCTTTCGTGGGTGAATACCGACTTCGTCAGACGCGTCTGACGAAGGTGCCACAGGACTTTTTGTCACTTTTTACAGATCCAGACTAACACGGCTACCCCTCTGATAAGTTGAAATACTGGTTATTAAGTTGTCAGTAGCCTAAATTATGAATTGCTTCTCCACTGAAAATTGTGTCAATGTATCTTCCTAGTCTTGCCAAGGTGTATTTCTGGACCTGCTGTCCCAATGGCGAAAATTAGTAAAAGCTTGGTGCCTCTCTGGGAATAGATCTATAGAAAAGAAATAATAAGATAGATGTATAGAAGATTTTATATTGTGCAAGCTTCTAAGATGTGGTGGTTTCTTGTACTCTGAGATCTTCATTTCCAAAGGGATACACAAGTGTAGATTAATTTAATGGTTATAATTGCTTCTCAATTTCCTGGGCATAGTTAGCTACTTTTTGAGGATAAAACTGTCTCCAAAAGTTCCTTTTTCCTTTGGGGAGCGGGGGGGGGGGGGAATTTGCCACCTCTAACTGAGTTTCTCAACTCAAATGACATTTTAAAAGAACTTGTCAGAGAAGAAAGTGCTGCATTTACAAATCTGTTATTGTAACCACATGAGTTCCATATCAAACCTTTCTAATTAGAAGGTGTTTTTACTTCCATTATGTCTTCCTATGGACATTAATCTTTCAGGCCCAGACACTTCGCTGTCATTGTAATTGCTTTACTTCATGCCCCCAAAGAACAAAGATGATGTTGTTCAGCATTCATCTGTATGTTGAAAAGCACTCACTCCATCCCAGGAGAGAGCAGTGTCTGGAATAGCAAAAAAAGATACAAAAACAAAGGAAACTAAAATTCAGCTTACACTCTTCAATGTACACCTTTATCCCGATATAACACGCCCTAATATAACACGAATTTGGATATAACGCAGTAAAGCAGCGCTCCGGGGGGGGGCAGGGCTGTGCACTCCGGTGGATCAAAGCAAGTTCAATAATGCGGTTTCACCTATAACGCGGTAAGATTTTTTGGCTCCCGAGGACAGCGTTATATTGGGGTAGAGGTGTAGTTCAAGATTAACCAAACAGAAGCATTTTCTTCAGTGGAAGGACTCGAGAATAAGTGCTCTCTGATACCTGTCTGAGCTTCCTGATGTGGCTGTGGTTTCTCGGCTGAATCACAGCCTGTCCCCATATAGTTTTGACAGCCCTGTCATGACCTCCTCACTCCCTCCTTCCCCTAAATAGGAAGCCTCAGACTTATGTTCTTACATGCCACCTCTCTTTGTTCAGGAAGATAAGGGAGCAAGTGGGATTCAAGTACTTCCTTCACCTGCACGGGCTGTTAGAACTCTTTCTTGTCACCTGACCACCTTTGGGCCCTACTGGCCTGTCTCTCTCAACCTAGGCTGAATCTGTTCTCCAGCCGCACACGTCCATAAAGAATGCTTCAACACCAGCTCCCACTATTTCAGGCTCTCTTGTGCTCCCTGTACAAGTGGCTGTTTCAGCCTCACTTCCCCACAGCTCCTGCCTTATAATGGCCAGTATTTCAAGTCAGCCCCAGTTGCAGTTTCCTCCTCCATGCCAGCCCCAGCTATTGCTCCATTCTGAGAAAGGACGTTGACAACTCTCCTCCTCCTACCATATCAAGATACCCTTCAGGAGGCTGAAGAAAAGGCTCAGTTTGTATCTTTCCCTTTAAAGATATGCAGATCTACTCTGGGATCTCAATCACTTTGAAGGACTAGCTGCAGCAGTGTGGTGACACTACGCAGTAGGAAAGATGAAGTCCCCATTCCACTGCAACTAGGTGTTTTATTCTTCGCTTCCTGTAGAAAACCATAGTACGGCTATACCATCTGGTATAGCTAATGTATTCCACAACAGAGAGCGCAACATTTTAGCAGTAAGTGATGCACTGGTTGTATACTGTAATTTGTTTGACTTGTGAAACTTCTAGAAACTTTAGGAATCAAAGACTCCACAAAAAATATAATATATTTTTATTGACTTTCCATCCTCTGAGCTAGCTCTTGATTTAAAGAAAGACCAGTATGACACCATTGTATCCATATGGCATAAACTCTTGAGAATGTCACTGAAGTGAATCATCACTTCCTTTACCAAAATCAGATGGCCTAGGAAAGCTGTTATTTCCAGGAATTGTTCAGTTGATCCCTGAAATTAACTCCTAAGATTTCACACCAACCTGATGCCAGAATGACTGGCCTGCAATTCCCACTACATTACAGACCATATTTGAAACGTTTGCCACCTTCCACTCTTCCAAAGGAGAAACTGCTGTTAAGATTCAGCCGGGTTGTTTTAATACTTCTGCTAAAGCCTTCCTGGTTTTCAGCCCAGAGTCTCACTCTGAACACATTTCCTACATCTTCAGCCAGCTCTTTTGAAAAGCTCATATTTACGTTTTAGGCAAAATACGCTCTAACAGTGAAGATTACTGCAGAAGAGTGACTATTCATATTTCCTTCTGTTTGAAACTCTTACGAAAACCACATCCCAAAATCTTAAGATAAAATCCTCCTGCCAGTGAAACGCAAGTAGCATATTGTGAATCTGTAGTAAAAACTAAATTTGACCCACAGAACTTAAATCTGATACTGCCACTGGACAGTTTCACAGGACCTACTTAGTGTATAGGGACAAAACTGACACCCTTCTCCCAGGTGCAAGAACAAATACCGAGATTGCAGAAGAGAATTACAAATCAATTTTACCAAGTAGATGATAAATGAAGAAGATGTTTGCCCTTTGGATTATCAATTCTAGAAACAATGTCTCTACTATCAGAACTGCTAGAAAGAGGAATTTGCATTTAAACACCTGCAGAAGGGACACTAGTAACAATTGCTTGCGAGCAAAGTCCAAAATCTGAGACAAACTCTTGTCCCACCAGTTAGTGCCCACAGAAGCTTCTTAATATTACTGATCTTACAACTCACTTTTCAAATGTAAAAGTCGATAAAGAAAATCAAACTAATCTGTTTGTGTGCTGAGTCTACAAATCTGTTTATTGTCATTAACTTGGATCAGAGACCATAGAAACTGAAAAACCAAAATTAACTGACTGATTACACTGTCATAAGGCTGTGTGAAGCCTGGTGTATACTGACAGAGGAAGACAGAGGGTGGATCTACCTATGAAATTTGGCCACTTGTTAAGAAGTAGTACTTGGTTAGACAGGATTTATCCAAAAGGAGATGGCCAAGGTTAACTGGCCGAATAACACTGCCCAAGTTTGCACTGGTGAACTGATGCCTTGTGCACTGAAGAGTTCCCAAAGCAGCAGAACCTTAGGCTGTGTGCGTGCAAGTGAGAAATGTGTTATCTAACAGTTGTGAGCATTACATGCACACTGGAGAGTTTATTCTAGGTATTCAGTTAGGCTTGGTCTACACTACAAAGTTTTGTAGGCATAGCTATGTCAATCAAGGGTATGAAAAAACTACACCCTCTTGCCGACATGCTATGGTAGCAACCCCTCCCCCAGCGTAGATGCAGCTATGCCGACAGATGAGTATCTCTGTCAGCACAGCTAATGTCATTCGGGGAGGTGATGTTCCTACACTGAAAGAAGTCTGTCAGCATCAGCTGCACTTATACTAGGGGGCTCTGCCAGAATAGCTACACCAGCAAAGCATTTGTAGTGTACACCAGGCCACAGCTGGAATGCAAATTTTACCAATTTATTTAAATGGCATTTTATTTGCCTACAGACGTGTTCCCAGCAGACTTGCACCCTTGAGTTGTCACCTCACTCAATTTTATTTATCAAAAACATGGCATATCCAAACCAACAATTCATCCGATTTCCCATTTATCTTTTCATGGTCAGCATAAGTAGGGAAATTTAATAGATTTTTTTACAATTTAACCCATCCTCCCATCACCTCTTACTGTGCCAGTATTAGGTAGCCAATACTTGTGCACTACCCCACAAAGAACAAGAACACCACTAAAAACTTGTACATTATCCACAATTAACTAACCTTAGCTGAGACACTGCAGGAAGTGGAAATGTTCCCAAAAATCAGCTGTTGGTCAGCCCAGACCCCAGAGATGGGAAAGTTCAAAATGGTCTTATGACCAAATGGTTAGAGTTAATTCAGACCTACCTTTTGGATTTATATCCCAACTACTTTCATGAATGAATGACATGCAAGCCCTCTTGCAAGTGTGTGTTATTTGTTATACGGATGACAATTGGCTTTGCAGACAGACCATAACCATTTAAAAGCATTCAGGCCAAGAACATCAGGCCAAACATTCCTGCACTGGCACGACTGGGGAAAACCATACTTCTGGCAAGCACATTTTTATCTTGGCAAATTTCCCTGAGGTTTACCTAAATAAAATTGCAAATATTTAAGGGAAGCAACTGAACTTTTCTCAGCAAAAAAATACAGGAGGAAGATCACGGTCTGCTTGAGAGCACAGCCCAAATCAAATCTCAGATTTCTGAGACGCATCTGGGTGATTAAACTGAAGACTAAATGGAATATGACTTCAGTGTAGCTTAAAAAAATACATGGGGCTCATGAGCGAAACCAAAGCTTTTCCAGGTGAGTAGATACATCTTTAGAATTTCAACTTCCTTTGAAATATGTAGGAGTTTTTAGCTTTTCTTGTTGAATCCAGATGCACTGTAAATTGACGCCGAAATTTTAAATGTGCAGAAAGCTCCAATACTGCTGCTGCTCAGAACATCCATAAGCTGAAGCAGAGTGAAAGCTGACCACTCGTCGGCATACACTGTTTCAGTGGATAACAGCAAAACTAGGAGGCAATTAAATGGTTTCATTCTGTTGCAGAGCCAGGCACTGAGTAAATGATTTTTTAAAAAAAGAAGGTTAAAGTAATCAGAGAAGCCAAAAACTCATTTCTTAGAGCAGGCAGAAGGCTGAGGAGAGGGTGGAAAAGATCTGAGACTAGCAGGTCAAAACTTTTGGCTTTTATATGTCTGGTAAAACTTTTATGTTTTGCAGGTGAGCATGGTTGACTGGAAGGACTTGATGGGATTGATAACAGCAGTGATGTATAATCGAGAAGTTGCAGTCTCAGGGGGAAGTAGTAAGAGGAGGAGGAAGACAGGAAGGGAAAGAAAGTAACAAAAGCAAGGATTATAGTAAGTCGTGTTAGTGGAAGAGTATCCGGCAAATAGTTTATTCAACAAATTTTGCCTGAATTCATCTAACACTATTAATATTTGTGGTGTCCTACAGCTAATCAGTCTTCAGCAACCATCAATACAAACGGCATTTGTCAAATACACAGAGCAGAAATTTCCGTTCAGCCAGCTTTCAGTTACAGTAATTCAACATAAGCTGACTAAGTCACATTTAAAACTAGTGCACAACTGTTTTGTTCCTTTAAATTGCTGGGACATGACCAATAGCACCAGTTTTATTTGCCTTGGCTAGTAAACTTAATCCTCAGGCTAGTAGGTGCCAAATAAGCTTCAGCTCGTGCAGACAGGGAAAAGTAAGGGTGGATACTTCACAGGAGCCATAAAATACTTTTAAAAGGCTTCACTTCTTCTAACAAAAGGCCTCAGGTAACACTACAGTGATTATTCAGGAGAGCTACTCTACTGTAAAAACTAAACTGAACCTGTTCATGCACCTCTCAGGATCCATTTCATTAGTCTTTTAACAAGAATGTACTTAACAGGCATATCCTTCCCTCTCCTGCCTTCCTCCAAGTGAACTAAGACTTTGCAGGCGGTTTCCAAGGAAACATCAATGGAGATTCAAAACCGTTGTGAAATATTGCAAACAGCCAGTTAGAATAGAGTCCATTCTTCTAAATAGACCATTTAAATCTAATTCACATGAAGAGGTACAGGTCACATGGTCCCTTTTTCAATGGGGCTGGCTATAATTTATTACAAGCATGCAAGTTGGCTTGCCACTACCTATTATGATTTACGGAAAGGTTCCATGGATTATGGGATGAGAACAACTCAGCAGAAATGAGTTCAGTTTACAAAATCCCATTTGACTGCATCAAATTCCTGCTACATCACATGCCAAACACTGGGATGTAGGGGACTATAAAGTTACTGTTATATACACTATGAGAGCTTGCCCTTTATTTTTCCCCATCCCACTCGATATTGGATGTCACCATTCAGATATAAGCAAGGCCATCTTTGCTCCAAAGAGCTTATGTTCTAGAAAGAACGAGGAAAGGAGGTGAAGGGTGAAGAAAGAAATAGAACATACAAGCAAAGGAAGCACTATCATAAGAACAGCAGAACTGACCGTGGTCATTTCTATGGAAACATCTGTATGCCCTTCTTTGGGATAATACTATTTCTTTGTCTGGCCTGACACATTGGCTTTTGAGTGCTGCAAAAGGTAACTGTGATGAACTGGAAAAATACATCAATCCCTTGTACAGAAGCATGGGTTAATGACTCATTAGTTGTTGCTATATGACTTCAAATGAAGGCAAAATGGATTATGGTAGTTTAAGATAGAGTACATTAGACAGTGAATACTTTGAGTAATTTTTAGTCTGGACCTAAACCACCAAGTTAGCATGGTATTTACCACTATCTCTAGAGTGGCAGAGTTTGCAAAAGAGAAGAAATGTTCAGTATTATCCTTCCTCTCCCCTCCCCAGCATCACTGTTAGTTAAGGCTAAACATCGCACTTGAAGCATGGTCAGTGATGTATAGCTGTGCAGAACTTCAGTTGGAATACATTTAATACCATAAGGAACTTGAATTTGCATTGAAGGGGAAGCAGGAAAGGTTGTATGCTTTAACTCAACTGCAAATTTGAAGTGTCTCACTGTTCTGTTTCTCAGGGAAGCTGGACGAGGAAGTGCAATACATCAAAAGTTTATGAGATTTGCTCCTTCAGCTGAAGTATTTTTAAACCCATTTAATATGTCATCCATTTCCTGGTGAATAGAAATACTGCATATTTTTAGTAACTACTTCAATCCACTTCCTCTGCTATCTCTATTGTTTAGAAATACATTTTTCAGGGTCAGCAACATTGACATATTAGAATATGCAGTTATTCAGTTAGGAACACCATCAAATTTTGCTTATACAGTTATTTAAATAAGGTACAGTGGATGAACACAGAAGCCTTGATTAGATGGGACTGTGCTATGGCACTTAGTGACTACTGTTTTTTCCATATAGACTGCAGAAATTATGCACCACTGAGGTCTTTTTCCCTCCCCAGTTAATAGAATTTGCTTTTCGTCTACATTCCATTTTTATTCTAGTTAATTAAACTAAAATAAAATAGAAACTGCTTCTTATAATCAGATTGCAGCACCACCACCAAGACTTTTTACTGAAGGTGTCTAATTTTGCAAGTTTTTTTTAAGATGTGGCATTTACAGGTGCAGGAAGAGCTATGACCATAGGTGGTAAATAATAACATTCAATGGGTAGTTTAGAAAGCAGATCTTATTCCTATAAGAGAGAAGCTTTAAAGAGGACCCCGATATCATATACCATCCACGGTTAAAAGACTACCTTCTGAAGAGGACATGGTCCGAGAAGTGTTTCGCAAGCTATATTCCCCTCAAAGTTGCTGCATATTACTATATGCAGTTACACGAGCCTCTGAATGATCCTTCCATTGCTCAGAACAACCTGGGGCCGGGAGAGAGTCAGGATTCTAGAATACGGATATTCCAAGTAGTCAGGCTGCCAGTAAATCGTTTCACATGGGAGATTTACAGACACATCCTGAAAGCTTGTTATCAGCACAGAGCATATGGACACAGTGGTTCAGGAGATCTTTAGCAACCAGTTTTTCATGGATATTTTGCTTCAATTCTATCTGCCAGGAAAGAGCATGAATATATCTGAATTGTTACCTTGGGCCACAGTTGCTTGCTTACAGCAGACAACTGCTGAGATTGCAACATCGACAGAATAGAAGGTCGTGTACCAGTCATGTGTTTCACATTCTCACCCTACACTCGGACAATTAAATTAAGGCCCAACTAATGGTAGACCAGATGCAGCCAACGAAGCCAGCTAAGAAAGAAATGACTGAACAGAAAGATAATTCTACAGTAGCTGACTTACACCTTTTTAGGTGGTGAAAACAAAAATCAATTTTTTAATTATGTTCACAGGGTATTAAATATGGTAGGACAAAACATACCTATTTCTCTGAAAAGGAATGACGACACTTTGCTGCTGAGTGCATTTAAAATGAAGGTAGAGCAGACAAAGAACCAAGTTACGCAAGCAGTTTTAACAAGGTCAAAAATCTCCATCAAGAATGCCAAGTTACACATTTCACTACTGAGTGACTAACGGTAGAAACACATATATAATAAGGCCACTTCAGGAACCCCTGTGTCAAGATTACTTAGTTCCTGCACCCATATTCCATCCTGAATTTCACTGGACACAACAGGTATGTAAGCGGTTACGTGAGCAAAGCTTTCCCCTTCACTGGTAATCCAGGGTTTCTGTGTATGTGCAGATGGGAAGGATTCATGTTAAACCAGTACATAAAAGGTTGTTACAAGGAGGAGGGAGACAAATTTTTCTTCATAACCTCTGAGGATAGGACAAGAAGCATTGCAGCAAGGGCAGTTTAGGCATTAGGAAAAACTTCCTAACTGTCAAGGTGGTTAAGCACTGGAATAAATTGCCCAGAGAGGTTGTGGAATCTCCGTCACTGGAAATTTAAGAATGGATTACACAAACATAGAGTGCAAGGTACTGGACTAGATAACCTCTCGAGATCCCTTCCAGTCCTATGATCCTATAAAATACAGACATGCCTGTGAGTTGCTAGAAAGAGTCAACCAGTCCCTTTAGACACTATCCCTAAAGGTTTGTTTCAGTGTTGTACCTACCACTTCCTCCGCTGTTCCCAACTAATTCAATTTATTACTCCCCTATTTGTGTGCCCAGCCCAAAGTCCTTTTGCCTTTTCCTTCAAATGTTGCTGAGGTCCCAGCACTCAGTTATAGGAGAGAACCCTGATTCACTTGAACTTGTTGCAGCAGCACTTTATTCGAAGAAATAGGGTGCACTGTCATTGCAGACGTAGGATCTCTCATAGCTGGAAAATATTGCAAGGATAAAAAGAAGATTATTCACAATGGCTTTAAGTGTAGCAACTCTGTATTCAGCAGTCAACAAATTAGGCCAATTTTCTACTCCTCCTACCAATATTGCATAACAAATCCTAAGATTTATTACAGTGGGCAGCAGAAAACTCACAGTTTGCGCCTATAAAACCAGGTTTCATATTCCTGAAACTACACCTGAACTGGGAACAATTCACCACCTCCAAGTCAAATTGTATTAAAATTTTCTCTGTCTTTTGTAGTAGAAAGAGAAGGAACTGAAGCACTGGAATAAATTGCCCAGAGAGGTTGTGGAATCTCCGTCACTGGAAATTTTTAAGAGCGGGTTACACAAACATGGAGTACAAGGTACTGGACTAGATAACCTCTTGAGATCCCTTCCATGCTTCAGCTCCTTTACTTCACATTTCAATTGATAAACGTACATTGTCCATAATATTTAACCCTTACCATGAGTGAAGCAAAGAATCAACTGATCTATAGGCATTACAGTAAGGCTTTAAGATTATTTTAACAACTGTGTAGAAGCTCAGGGTTTCCAGTAAGTAAGTTAACAGTGCAGTGCTTTTAGTACTAAAAATTGATCAAAAGGAATGAAGGGCCATTTAAAATTTGTCAATACCAAGGTCTCATTTAAGCAGCAGTCTTGATTCTCACCATAAATTCAAACCATGAAACTGCACTTGTTTTAGCTAATGCATCAAAGCAGTTGAGCATGCGGGGCGATTACAGAACACCAATGAACTAAGGATTGGCTTGAAACTAATGTTGTGTAAATTGGATGCAGCAAGTTTCAAGAACCAGAGGAATGCTTGGGGAACTAACTTAGGTACATTCAGAAACAGGCATGATAAAACACACTGTTGGCAGTAACTGTTAGCCAAACTGGTTAGCCTCACATCTTAGAGGCATCTTTAGAAACATGGTGCTACAAACACACAGTGGTACTTCTAGGGATTCTTGCAGCTAAGCTTACACTGGGCGCTTTACTACGTTTTAGCAGGGCTTTGGAGCTGTGCTTCGGCTCCGCTCCAGGCAAAAACCTGCAGCTCCACTGCTCCGGAGTTGCTCCGCATTCCAGCTCCGGGCTCCGCTCCAAAGCCCTGCATTTTAGAGCCAAAAAATGACCCTCCCTTTTGAGATACTCTTTTCCATATTCAATCAATAGTCCTATAACTATCATATCACTAGAAAGTGAAGACAATATATTATAAAGCCAGGTTAGTCCACCAAAGTTTCTACTCTACATCACTAGTTTCTTGCCTTAGTCTAACACAGCCCCATAAGACACACAGAGCACAATGTAAGAGGGTGGCTTTCCCCTTCAGGGCTGGGCCTACCGAACCCTGCGTATAGAATGAGGTATACCTGAGTTTTATCAGGTGGTTTCCAGTAAGGGCAGGTGACTGCAGTGAAGGGGGAAGCTCAGAAAGCTTTGGCAGAGAGTGAGGAAAGGCTCCTGCAGGGAAGACCATGAGACCAGGCAAGCTGTGTCAGCCAGGGAGAGACCCTGACCAAAAAGGGGAGAGACTGCAAAGCTCTCCAGGCAGGGAGGCTGGAGAGGAGGACGAGAAACCTGGTGTATGGAGTTAGGAATGGATTTTGTTGTGGATTTTTGAAGTTTATTTTATCTTAATAGACCTAGTCCCCAAGGAGGGGCACTTTTGACTTCTAAAACAGTCAAAGTGATAGAACTACAGGCTGAACACAAGCAGATTCCATACGAATATCCACTTGTTTTTATCGGTGTGATACATCACAAGTAATCTGCTCCTTTGATGCCTCTTGCAGAAAGTGCAGAGGTGCACTACTTTAAGATACCAAAATCCAGAAACTACCTACAATTATTTTCATCACCATCATCATAGGTTCTGGCCTTCTAGTTGAACTCTCATTTTCAAAAGCCAATACAGTCAAAAATGCCATGGTGCTGCATTTGCTTACACCAAATATCCATAGCAGGAAGCCAGCAACTAAAATTCCAGTGAGCTTTTCCCACACACTGTCCTGTAAGCAGCTTACTCTAGGCTAGTTGTGTATTTCAAATTAGAGCCACCACGTGCAAAGTGAAAGTAAACCAATTCAAATTTCCATCACTACACTTTTTGTCTGTTTCCCCTGCTTCTAAGGCTATGTACACACTACAGCTTACCTCCATGTAAGTTATGTTGCTCGGGGGTGTGAATAAGCCATCGCCCTGAGCGGAGTAAGTTACACCCACATTGCCAGTGTGGACAATGCTATGTTGTCAGGAGAGCTTCTCCCGCCGACATAGCTACCGCTGCTCGCAGGGGCTGGAGTAATTAAGTCAATGGAAGAGCTCTCTCCCCCATTGGCTTAGAGCATTCTGCAGTAGCAGTGCTACAGTGGCACAGGATGCATTGGTACAGCCGCGCCGCTATAATCTCTGTAGTGTAGCTATATCCTAATACAAAAAGAACACTGAACAAATCTAAACATTTTGTGATTCAATTAAAGAGCTAACAATACAATACAAAACAGACAATTATATTTCGTTCCACAACATGGTATTTCGGCAGTTAAAATATTTACGTCTTTGTTAAAAGATTCAGTGGCCCATATCTGAGGAATTATTGTAAGTCACTGCTGGTTTAGATCCTCAAAGCTAACAGCTTTTACAAAGTTAGTTAAAAGAATAGCATTAGACGGGGACAGCATTAATTAAAAATAGCTGCAGTACATTGGACCTTAACAAGGAATAACACACTTGAATGCTTCAAAAGTAAAATCTTAAATAATTAAGCTCTATAAACTGTATTCTCTTCAATGTGATACTTCCGTACAGATATAAATATGCTGGTGCTTCACAGGTCAAAACTCAAGCCTTATACAAAATGGTAGAAGGAGATAAATGGATTACTTACTAACATTTTTCCTTGAAATGATACGCTGCTTTGCACAAAGTTTGTTCCTCTGAGTACAACTCGAAAGGTGAAAGGAAAAAACTGCAGTAGTAATAACTAATTTCCCATTTGTGTAGCTCCTTTAGTGGATCCCAACGCACTAAAACTACATCAACGTGATAGACTATGTAAAGTCTTTGTTCCAGGAAGACAAGGAGGTACTTGCTCCTATGCTCCATCTTCAAGGGTTTGTTTCTGCCACCCTAATGACGTTGAACATCAGCTTTCTTAATTAGCTCCACGGATTTCAGTGCAACTACTCACCAAGTAAGGTACTATTCAGTGTAAAGGGAAGGAAAACTGGACACTAACTGGGGAGTTCTTGATCAGCAGCAACAATGTGAACTCGGATGTTAATCATAAAACCTCTCCTTTAAGCTGAGGGTCACTGATAAAGTCAAGATGAACATATGAACCATGTCTCCTTGAAAAACACGTCCCCTTTATCAAGATCTGTTCCTGTCCATTGTACAAAAATAAGTATATCTTTTTTTTAAGCTCCACAGACTTGGGTCACCTGAAGCAGGTGATAGCCAACTAAGCCAGTGAAATTGACAGTGTATTGCCTAAGCATGTCTGCATCTGAAGGACCAACCTCCATTAGGCCTATCACACGTGGACACCATCCTCCCACATCCTACAACAATTTCTGGTGAGCCGCATTCTGTCTCAAGTCCTCAGGCCAGCTTTCCTCCTCACACAACATTTGATTTAACAAGCAGTCAAACACTGAATGTCTGCAGTGCTGAGCCTACAGGCAGCTTAGCTACACTATTACTTTATGACAGCTACTATCCTGGACTGGTGTCTGCTTTGCTTATCTCCCCTTGCACCTGAGAAGGACCAGACATGCTACATTGTGCCTGCTTTAGGGAAGGAGACAAAAGAATAGAAGAGAAAATGACAAATGAGAATATTCATTGTGATAATACATAACGTGTATCTCTATTCATAGCATATTTTCATCTGAATCTAAAATGCTATTTATGCACTTGATTCTTAAGACTGTGCTAGACTGACAAGTCCCACCCTTCCTTGACAGATAACCCCTCACCCATGAGGAGACAGTGCCAGCCAGCCAGTAATTTCAGTCCATTAAGACCACATTGGTCCAGCCACTCAAGCAATGGAGCAACCATCAAGGTATCATCCTCTGATGATCCATGCAGCCAGCAGGGTCTGCCACGAGAAACCCACCTGAGGCACTAGGAAACATCACACAGGGGCCCTGAAACAAAACAAACTATATTATAGATAGATAGATAGATAGATAGATAGATAGATAGATAGATAGATAGATAGATAGATAGATAGATAGATAGATAGAAAGAATATGTGTGTGTGTGTGCGTGTGATGGATTCCCTCTGCAAGATCAGAGTCTCTTCCACCAGGGAGACTCATATACAAGATAGCCAACTCAAGTGAGCTAAAAGGACAGGTGAGCTGCCAACTAAGACCAGGATGGATCACAGGACCACCTTTGGTTTTCAAGAACATGTGAGCTGTCTCAGTTGCTTTCTTGTAATCTAACAGGAAAGCCTTTATATCTAACTTATATTTTACTGTAGCGTTAGATTAGTGGAGATGAAATATGGGTAGGGTGACCATATTTCCCTATGCTGAATACAGGACACATGGTAAAATGACTTGTATTCAAGTGAGTTCAACGGCAATCAGAGCTATGCAGTATAAATGTTCAAATTAACATCAAGTTGACTGAGCCCCCGTTAAAAAGAAATACTGTGTAGTTGGATTCTTTTTATTTACCTTCTTATTTTTAAGGCTTTAAGATTCACAAAGAGAGGGGTGACACATACATCCCTACCCTCCCCCCCCACACACACACAGGGAGAAGTGACACACTCCCGTATACCTCTCTCACATGGGGCGGTGACCGACCGACCCAACCCGCTCCCTGCCCGTCTCTCCTAGTACCTGGTGCCATGTCTTCCCGAGGCAACACATGGGTGAGGGGCACGCAGGGTCACATGCTCCCCACCCCGATTTCTGCCAGGGTTTATACCAGAAGATGGCCAGCAGCAGCCTTTCAGCACTGTGCGGGAGGGAAGGGATGAGAGTTACTTCCCGCCAGAGGGGGGCGGAGGGAAGGGGGAGATGATCTGGCCCTTGTCTTTGCAGAGCTCATCGCTTCTTGTCTCACCTCCCCCCCCACCCCCATGGCAGGAAGCAGCTTGTCCCTTCCTGCCTGCACAGTGCTGAAAGGCAGCTAACACCTCCAGGCTACTGCTGGCCACCAACATAACCCAGCCGCCTCCCATCTATGGCACAGACAGGACTACAGTGCAGGCAGGAAGGGGTTAAACCTTAAGGATGCATTGTGCACTAGGACCCAGGAAACCTAATTGCAGGGGCTTCAGTGAACCTGGCCAGAGAGAGGTGGCTCAGCAGGGGAAAGTTCCCAGGGGACGGAGCAGCCCCACGCTCCCTGGGGAAGGCAAAGAGGGTGCTAAGCCCCTGTCGGGGGGAGGGAGGGGCGCGCTACTGTGGAACCTGCAAGTTCGGGGTGGGAACAGTCTGGAAATCACTTCCCACCCCAGTCCAGAGCTTACCAGCTTCCCCGTGCCAGTGCTGTGCGGGGCTTTGGCACATACAGGGCTTGGCTCCTCCTAGCCAGCACCTCAGGCCGGAGGGTATTGGGCTTTCCCAGGATGCCAACCCAGCCAGAGGCAGTGGGGGGGAAGGAAGGAGCCTGCCAGCCAGGCTGTTGGTGAGCTCAGCGCTCTGACCAGAGACTGGTTCTCCACACAGCACTGGGAGCAGGATATGCCCTGCTGGGGGGGGGGGGGGGGGATACAGAGGAGCAGCGGGGCGAAGGGGCAAAGCAGGGAGGGGACAGTGAGAGGGGATGCACGTAAAGGGCCAATGGGTGGGCAGCAGAGACGACATGTAACCGGCCGCTGCCTGGCACCTGCCCACACTCATCAGCCACCGCACCTCGCAGCGCACAGCCAGTCCTGTCCAGAAACAGGACAGGTAGCAGGGCCCTGCTAGCAGAGAGCCAGCATGCAGCAGGGACTGCGCTGATGGACCAGCAGGGGGAAGCAGCTGGCCCCACACGCTGCAGCTTCACCCTGCCACCAGCCTTGCGCACGCACACACACACACACACACACACCCCTATCATTGGTCAGTGGACCCCCTTCCCCCAACCACTTACCACTGGTGAGCAGATGGCTGGCGAGCAGGGATCCGGCCAGCAGCAGGACCCACCAGTACTGATGGGAGGGAGACAGAAAATAAGGGACAATTTGCCTGTTTTTAAGAAAAAAGTTGGGACACCTGTGGGAGGGCTTAAAGATGGTCCTGTCCCTTTAAAAACGGGACGCCTGCTCACCCTAAATATGGGTAGGTTGTTGCAGAGACTAAATATTGATAGGCTGTTTTCAGTTTTCTCTAATGCTTTGTTCCAAATGCTAACTAAAAACTCTTGGTATTAAGAAAGCTGTTGGTCAATATCACTGGTCAGAGGTTCCCAAGGGAGGATCAGGCAGATGCCCAAACACAGACAGGCCTGCACAGTAATAAGTGGATGATACACACGGGTAGTGTATGGTCTAACAGTGGAAGCATGGAGAAATTCCACCCAGAGACAAGTATGGGCGAGAGGCCTAACGTGGGGGGAGAAGGTGAAGGGAGGAACCATTCAAAGAGACCAGACAGATGTGCAGCTAGCCCCATAACTGCGACACTCACTGAAGAGGGGGATATGCTATCAGTCAAAACCCTCCCGTGCACTTGATTCCTAAGACATGCAAAATACTGTCCATCTCCCACCAGGAGCATACTGTATCAGTCTAGTCAAAGAAAACAAACTGGACACTATGTTGGGATATCAATCACATAAAAATACTTAAAGAGTTATTTCTGGTCTAGCAAATGTTGATGCCTTGTACTTTTTGTTTTGAGTTTCCCTAATACCAAATATTTAAGTGCACTTCATGCTACAGGAGCAAACCATTGCTCCCAATAGTCTGCTAGAGAAAAAATAGCCCCTTCTTTAGTTTTTCAACCTGAAAAGCATAGGACTGGATGACAGAGTGCTCACAACTCACCCAAAGCAACCAACTGAAGAGAAGTTAGGAGCTTTGTGAAAGGCCTCCATTTGACCCACACAAAACACAGTCCCATCATCCAAAGGGTTTAATCCAGGTTAACTCTGTGATGCTAACTCATTATTCTGGACTATCATTTTGTAATAATTGGGGGTAACGTCTTTAAAACAAACTCTTTTTAAGCATATTGTTAAATGAGAAATTACATCTGACCTGAAACAATTTAAGCTAGTTAATTATGACAGACATTTACACAGGCACACAAGCAGCAAGGATAATTATACCCCTCCTCTGAAGCTAACAAAGTTTGGGAAAATGTCAAATTTTACACTCTCCAGATATAATTCAAGTCCACATAACATCTACAATGACTTGGATGTGAATATACATTTTCAAAAAACAGAAAATGTTATTTCCAGAGTGATTATACCATAGCAAAAATATTTATCCTTTTGATTACCAAGTCAGATCTCTGAAGTGATCTACCAGGGGAATTTTGTTGTCCAATTGCTATTACACATATATCACAGTTCCGCTATGGTTTTTTATTATGTATTTTCTCACCTTAATCCCCTGCTCCAACTAAATCCTACAGAATAGTCAACAAGAACACTTAAGAAGTCCATTTCAGCTTTAACACGGCCTTTTAAAATTATTCTACAAGCGACTACAGGACACACCCCCTGCCTCATGCCACTTATTTTCAGTTCATTCCCATATGCCAAACCATTCTCAAGTTTCTACTTTAAGTACTGATGCATTTTGCAGAAGGGGAGACCCACATGGACATCCAGATCTCTGGCACTAAGCAGTCAAATCTAGTTATTTACTTTTACGTCTTAATTCTGATTGAAGCTAGAAGTACCTCTATCTGAATGGTGAAAAGCCAAGATCAAGTCCTGTTACATTTAGAGTTTTAACAATTTTCAACTGCAACTGAGCAAGCCTAACTGAACCTTCTGGACAAACTGCTGTCTGTGCCATGTGGCTGTTGTAGCCTTCGTTCTAACGTGTGATAGGATCTAGAGGTCATAGGGGATCACAAACTGAATATAAGCCAAAAATGTGATGGAATTGCAACAAAGGCAAATATCATTCTGCAGTGTACTAAAGGAATGTCGCATGTAAGACACATGAGTAATTGTTCAGCTCTACTTGGCACTGGTGAAGCCTCAGCTGCAGTACTGTGTCCAGTTTTGGGTGTTACATTTTAAGATGTGGACAAACTGGAGACTCCAGAGGGGAGCTCAAATGTGATAAACAGCTTAGAAGATACGTCCTATGAAGAAAGGTTAAAAAACTGGTTTAGTCTTGAGAAAAGAAGATGGGGAAGGGCCTGATAGCTGTCTTCAAATAAGTTGAGGGCTATTCTAGAGGATGGTGATCAGTCTGGTTCTCCATGTCCACCAACAGTAGGATAAGACGTAATGGACGTAATCTGCAGCAAGGAAGATTTAGGTTAGATATTCGGAAAAAAACTTTCAACCACAAGGATAGTTAAGTTCTGGAACAGGCTTTCAAGGGAGCTTGTGGGATCCCCATCATTTTAAGTTTTTAAGAATAGGTTAGACAAAACATCTGTTAGGGATGGCTAGGTATATTGGCTCCTCTCGCAGCACAGGGGGATGGACTACATAACCTCTTGAAATCCCTTCCAGCCATACATCTCTACAATCAGAGAATTATAGAACCATAGCGTCAGACGGGACCACAAATGTCATTTAGTCTAACCCCCTGCCAAGGTGGATTTGTTGTATCTAAACCACCCAAAATAGATGGCTATCCAGACTCTTTTTGAAAACTTCTAGTGAAGGAGGTTCCATGTCTTCCCTAGGCAGTTTGTTCCATTGTCCTACTGTTCTTACAGTTAGGAAGTTTTTCCTGAGATTTAATCAAAATCTGCTGTGCTGTCGTTTGAACTCATTGCCTCTCGTCCTGCCCTGTGTGGCAAGAGAGAATAATTTTTCTCCATCTTTTTTATGGCAGCCTTTCAAGTATTTGAAGACCACTATCATGTTCCTCCTTAATCTCCCTTTTTCCAAACTAAACATACCCAGTTCCTTCAGCCTTTGCTCATATGGCTTGCATTCCATCCCTTTGATCATCTTTGTTGCTCCCCTCTGGATCCTCAGTCTATAGTTCTAAGAATAACAGACTGTTGCTAATACTGTATGGCAAAATTTTCTTTGTTATGATAGGGCTTTATGTTTTACACAGGGGTGCTGATGTCTAACTTTTTCTTGTCTACGTAACAGCAGCACCAAAGCAAAACTAATATGAATCGAGTCTATACTACTTTGCTCTTGCTCTGTACAGAAAGGAAATGCCTAGTGTTAGTTTGGGCCACTATAAAAACTCAACTCAGCTGTAAACTCAGGGGAGGGATTTTTGGAGGGTGAAAACAAAAGGGTAACAAAGGAAACATAAGAGGCATCAGAGAAGTCACACAAAACGAAGGCAGGAAGGTGGAGCAGAAACAAGTAAAACAGCACTGACTTGTTTAGCATTAGCATGAACAAGAGTATTTCAGTTGCTTTCAATGACTACTCTTGAATTGTACTGTTTGCTGAAATTAACAAAAGCTTTTATGAAAGGTCTTAATCTCCATTAATTTGACAAATCAGTTTCTATCCATGATTAGCACTGAGCAGAATAAATATTAATGAATAATATAAACCAGGCACCTTTAAAAGCAGACAGCTAGCTTCAGCTTCACACCTCCAGCCAAGCCAGTTATCATGCCTACCACAGTCTCTAGCGCAGCACACATGGATCAAACAATCCAGACAGGTATTACATGTGATGAAAACTTACAAGATTGTGGCAGGAGAAACTAATGAAACTATGCAGAGCAATAGACACAGTGTATTTGGGACACAGACAATACAGCTGACTGAAGATGCCTGTGATCATTTGTGTCAATATAACACAGACACATTAAATAAACCAGGAAGTTATAGGGAACACCTCTGTACATCCTACACTACAGTGTTGCTTCTGTTCCACAATTATGACCAGGGATTTAAGCCAGGTGAGGCAAGGTAGAATGATTTACTACACCTAAAATTAATGGCTGAATCTGTGCTGGGTATGGTTTTGAAATGTTTTACACCACTGGCAACATCAGTTCAGTTGAACTAGTGTCAGGAACAGTGACAGCCTTAGTTGTTGATGGGCCACCAGCTGCCAATGTCTTTCACCACAGATTCAGCTGCCAGTGAAGTTAGGTGACATCATGCCAGCCAGCTGCTACTCTACAGCTCCCAAAGTTGTCAGCCTCAGCGTTCACAACAGCAGGGATCTATTTCAACCGTCTCCTGGATGTAGGCAAGTCTGGCCTGTGACAGGCTGGCCTGCAAAAGGGTCAGGAGAGAGAAAAGAATGACTCTAGAGATATAAGGCTCTTTTCATTGCCCAGGTCTATACTACAAAAAGCAAAGCAACTTATGTCATCCTAACTCTGTAAGCGTCTACACTAAAATTTCACTCCCGCCGACGTAACTCGCCCGCTACACCGACTTAATAACTCCACCTCCACAAGAGGCGTAGAGTCAATGTCAATGTAGTTACGTCAATGCAGGTCAATTCAGTTGCTTACAATGACTATTGCTGGCTTTCAGAAGCAATCCCACAATGCCCCACACTGACAGTTCAAGTGGTGCAAGCACTGCTGGTGAGGTCAGGCATCGCCAACACGAGAAGCAAAGTGTAGACATGCGCGAGCGATTTAACTGCTGTGGCAGCTGTATATTGACATTAGGTCGAACATATTTTGTAGTTTAGACATCCCCACTTCAAGTAAAAGAAGTTACCACCCCTATCACTGCTTCAGTTACTATCCTTGAGGTAATGAGACTGCTAAATCTTTCCCACTTGGTGCACAGGCTACTTCTCAACAGCTCCAACTGTCCCTTCATCCTGGTCTGACTACAGTTCTAGGTCCGGCCCCTTGGGTGTATGCATTTCACACCTCTAATGAGCACGATAAAGCAGAGACTCTCCCTTATCTCTCAAATCCAGTCCAGAGGCCTATACCATATAAGTGGCCTCCACTCCATTCTAAAGCTCTGCTTTTCTTCTCCCGGCCTCCTTTCAGACAGCCCATCTCAGGCCGCTCCTTGGCTCTCCACAGAGACTTGCAGGCACACTCAGCTTTCTCACTGTTCTGAGTCACAGAGCACTGTTTTGGTAGCCTAGTCCCTTTTCCCCAGCTGGTCCTGCTTCCAGCCAGCAGTCACATCACCCAGTAGTCACATCACCCCTTAGGAACTACAGTTACTAGATAGTCAGCCCTTGCACAAGGAATCTGTTGGCACAGGTCAGCCCTTAAAAAGGGCACCATATTCTGCAAGAAAAAGTTCAAGAAGGATGTTGGTAAGGGCTCAGAGAGGAGCCACAAAAATGATTAAAGGATTATAAAAAATTCCATAGTGATAGACTTAAGGAGCTCTATCTAATTAGCTTAACAAAGAGAAGGTTACGGCATGACTATCACAGTCTATAAGTAACTCCACCCCAGTGAACTGCAACCTTGATGTGGTGGAATGGCTTGAGTGCCCCCATGATCCTGAGAGGGATGCCTTCAGGAGTCTTGCACTCCTGGCAGGGTCACCCAAGGCAGCAAGGTCAAAGGTGAGGTTCCAGACGAACAGCAATCCAACCCCCCCCCGTCCCCCCAAGTCCTCAACGGCATATCAGGCGGGTGAAGGCTGCAGCAGGATGAAGATCTCCAATCGTTTTGGTCTCCTTGCCATTGAATTTTGATCCTCATGCTATCAAGCACCATGTAAACACTGGTATGCAACGTTGTCTCCACATTAAAAGAATTTACACACAGACATCTTCCACATTCAATCAACTCCCGAAGCAGGTCATGTTCTCACAACTGAGCCATGGCCAACAGACAAGGGGCAGGCAAAAAAAAAAAAAAAAAGCGCTTCAAGGACACCCATACATGGGAAATCCAAATTCATGGAAAACCAAAACCCTCAACCAATCAAAATGGAAAAAGACATTGTGGCAAGGATCCCAATATTTGGAGATCCAATGGAGACAGGAAAAAAAAGCACTGTAGCCTGACTCAACAATCCAGATCCACCCCTTCCACTGAGAAATGTCTGCCCCAACTGACAAGATCTGTGGGTCCCGGATCCATCTCATTAACCATCTGCAGATCCACCAGTGCTAAACGGTTACTCATTTATGGAAGACAATCATCCTCAAACACTGAGAGATCACTGACCACCACCATAAGAAACTACATGGGGAACAAATATTTGATAATGGGCTCCTCATCTTAGCAGACAAAAGTACAACTTGACCCAGTGGCTGGAAGTTGAAGATAGGCAAATTCAGGCCAGAGATAAAGCGTAAATTTTTAACAGTGAGGGTAATTAACCAAAGGAACAATTTGCCATGTTTTCTGGTAGATTCTCCATCACTGGCCATTTTTAAATCAAGACAGCTATTTTTTTAACAATATATGCTCTAGGAATCATTTTGGAGAAGTTCTATAGTCTGTTATACAGGAGGTCAGACCAGATGATGACCCGTTCTGGCACTGAAATCTATGAATCTATGAACTTCAGGCTGAGCATGGATTCTAGAGAGTGATGAAGTGACACCAGTAAAAAATTTACCAGAAAGGTCTCTTACAGTTAAACTCTTCCCTGCAACCATGGTGAAATTAAAGCATTGCTAATTTAACTGATCTTACCCTTTTGGAAAACAAGACAATCCAAAGCCCTCAAGACAGACTAGTTGAGAACAGATTAACATGGAACACATTTCAACTAGATAAACTGAGCTAACTCCAGTTTTGGTGTGAGTTGCATGTGCTTACACAAAGGTTGAATTTGGCCCACATATATAGAAAGAACCCAGGCTTCAGTGGACGCTAACTCTAGAATCAAACTGTTTTCAGAATTTCTTGTGCCAAACACAATACTGCGTAGGAGGAAGAGATGAATCCTTTTATAATGAACCTTAATGAAGCTTTTTAACAGGCTACATGACCAGTTCCAAATGGAAATCCTCCCACACAAGTTAAATCTTATTGATTCTCTACATAGTTTGACTGCTATTCCAGAATGTCTGTAGTTACAATAAGTGCTCAGGGTCAGTATGGACTTAAGCAAGTAAATTAAATTAAACTTTTAATAATATAAAAATGATATAAAATTTAGTGATTCTATTTGGTTAACTATTTAAGTACGTTATTTGATATCTATTAAGGTAACAGTATGTCTGTTTCCTTTTACTTACCTTGGCATTTCTGCTAACTTCCCCAAGAATATTTGATGTTAATTATTAGTCTGTTGTCCTTGATTTCACTTTATTAAGGAACACACAGGCCTAGGGGACTGTGGGATATGATTAGCGGACTCTCAAAACTCTGGAAATCCAGGCTTCTGCTACGTAAAGCAAAGACTTGGGGCTGATCAAAAGTTTTCCACCAAAACTTTCTATGGGTTTCATTTTGATTAAAAGTGAAACTCTCCTCCCCCTTCCCCCCCCCAAATAGCATCTACTTTTCATTGAGTAACTTTTGACTAACAACCAAAACACTTAGAGCATGTCTGCACTGCATAGTAAACCTGGGCTCAGACACAGGTTTGAGCCCAACCCCTTCTGCCATCCACACACAAACCCTTCTGACGTGTGCCAGAAACTCTTAAAGACTTGGTCCTGCAGCCTTGCCCTAGAGGCAGAGGTGAAAGTAAGCCGGTTCGGTCTGGTATGGAGAACCAGCAAGAGCCAGTACGCTGGACCGGACTGGACTGGCTTCCACGGCGATGATTTAAAGGGCCCAGGGCTTCAGCCGCTGCGGGGAGCCCCGGGCCCTTTAAATCCCCACCGGAGCTCCAGCAGCCGGGCTCAGGCAGGGATTTAAAGCGCCCAGTGCTCCGGCTCCTGCGGGGAGCCCCGGACCCTTTAATTCACCCCTGAGCCCCGGGGCTCCCAGCTGCCTCTGCAGCTGGTAGCTCCGGGGTGATTTAAAGGCCCTGGGGCTCCCAGCCACAGCCGGAGCCCCAGGGCCTTTAAATTTTGAAAGGACATGCCTCTTCTGGTTGAGGCCATGCCTCTTCCAGTTGAGATCACACTCCCGCTCAGGACTCCAGCGTATCAATAATTCCTTTAAGTTACTTTCACCCCTGCCTAGAGGTATGGGTCTAAGCCCAATTCCCACCATAGCGTGGGTCCAAGCCCGTTCATTTTGCAGTGTGGACATAGAAACCTGGGCTTGTGCTCATGTTTGGAGAATCAGCCAACGCTATTCCACAGTCCTGTAGGCCTGTGTGTCCTAATCCTTCTATCCCAAACTTCCCACTCTATTCCCAGGAACCAGAAGCAATCTTCTGCTTCAAATACAGCTGCTCAGCATTTAACCATTCCTTTCCACATAGACTGCTCACCTGTAAACTAGTTAATTTATCACGTGTTAGCTATGGCCAACACTAAGAAGAAGCCCTACAGCAAGTGTGGCTAGCTGGCCAGAGGAACACAGCTGTATTCTAGTAAAACTGTAGTATAAGGAGAACAAGAACAAGACCCATGACTTCAGCAAAAGCACAAGAAATCCTTTGAGCATGTGTACAAAAGTACCAGGGATAGGCTGGTGGCATTGCCAGACCATTGACCAATGGCCAGGAGCTCATCAACCATCTCAAGACCCACTACCACAAAACCAGGAATGAGAACTACACCTCAGTGAACTCCCTGTCTATTCTATGAGGAATTCAATCAGGTGCTGGGAACTCCACCAAAAACAGAGCCCACAATGCTGCATCCAGGGATGGCGTACTTATAACCCCACAATCAAAGGCACCATCTGAGAACAGCTTGCAGCTGCCAGATCTAGCACTCAAAATAACCCTGGTGCTGACACTACGGTCCATACTCAGAGGACCTCTTTGGGGATGATGCAGGGGAGCAGCTGAAGAGGCAGCAGAAGCAGCACCGCAGCCAGAGCCTTGTATGTTTTGGCCTCTATCATTTTTTGCTGTTAATAAAAGTGGGAAGGATTTCTGGGTTATGTCCAATTAAATTATTATTATTCCAAGCAGAAGGTCGTAGTGCACATCTGTTGAGGGCGGAAGCTGCGCCACTTCCGCAGCCCCTCTGCCCACTGCCACCACATGGGATACAAAATGGATATTGAGAAATGGGGGGGAAAAATGTTCAAAAGCATTAAATTTTTTATAACTTATTGTTAGAAAGATGAATTGGGGTATTAGAGTTATGAACCTTACATTCTCTTTCCTGCAAGTACAGCACAGCTTAGAAATGAGCCACTCGGACTGCCCACAGCCGAAGCGTCTTGGGTTGCCTGTACTATCAGTCCAAATGGTAGCGGAAGATGTATTTATATCATGAGCCCACATGGTAGCAAAGGAAGTATTTAGTCTTGGGCTGCCGGTCAGATTTGTGCAGGAATGTCGGATGATTTGAAGCCATAATGCGTTTCCATCCTAAAAATCAGCACCTTATTGATTGTGCCATAAATTTCACCCATTGCTTGATGGTGACACATGCGAACTTCTCATGGAATAGGAACTCCAGAAGGTTAGTTCAATTCCAGGGCAAGGCATACTTATTAGGGCAGCCTCTGTAGCTCACAAGCCTCCTCCATTCGCAGACATGATGGCCAGTCACCCGATGTAGAAAAATCTCCTTAGTACAGATGGATGTCTCTCCTCTGTTGGCCTGGAAGAGATGAGCACACTTCCACTCAGACACCTCCAGCAGCACAAGGTCCTCCAAAGCTTTCCCTGCCTGAAAGGATTATAAAACCATCGCTAGTGAAAGGGATCCTTTTCTTAGGAACCCATCCACCCCCTGGAAAATATTGTGGGGGATTTATAAATGATTTTTGTTGCTTTTGGTATGTGCATCGTACCATGGCTTGAAGCACAGCTTGCAGGAGCTTCTCAACAGGGTATTTTTGTTTGAATAAAATAAAATAGTAGACATGTCTTTCTTTCATCATGGTCAGGCAATAATGTGTTCTTTCATTTTCCTTGGCAGGCCCTTCCACCTCTGCTGGGCAGTGACAAGGAACCAGTAGCCTCGAGAAGCAGATTCTCAACCAGCAGACAAAAAGGAAGAGTGAGGGATGAAATGCTAGACATTTTGACTAAAGCCAATGAACAGCTTGGTAATCAGAGAGAGAAGGAAGAGATTGGCAGCACAGTCCCTGGACCATGACTAGTGGCTGAGGGAGGAAGACAGAGCACAGCAGAAGGAGCTTTTTGAGAAGTTGCTCACTCTCCTCACCACCAGGCTTCAGGATCTAACTCCACATACCGAGTCCCCTCCACATTACTATGTCCTGTAGCCTGCGCAGCCTTTGGACAATCCTGGGTTTGACTGCTCAATGGCTTAAGTAACAAACGGTAAGTGGAACCGTCAAATGTACCCTTCTACATTCTATGACAGGTTGTCACCGCTGGGTGCAGTCTGGGAGCCATGGGAACCACTGTGGGCTCTAACCCCCCAGCAGGGCAGGCCTCTCCCCCACTCCTTTGTTGGTGAGGCTGGCTGTATCTCCAAACCCTGTTATCACTGAGCTACCTGAGTGCTTTACCTAAGCCACTCAAGGACTAACAGCCAATTTCCCAGCTCCCCCACCTTGCACCCATGCTGGAGTATAAACCCAAAATTATACCATCTTGCACAGCACAGGAATTTGTACAATGTAAACTCATTAATAAAGTTCACCTTCCCCTCAATGTGAGAAAGATATGCAACAGCCTTTGTTCACAGAGCTAAGATTTTCCCCAGACACTTCACTTAAAGGCACACTAGGCTTCAGATAAAACATAAAACAAGTTTATTAACTACAGAAAGATAGATTTTAAGTGATTATAAGTGACAGCAAACAGGTCAAAGCAGATTACCTAGCAAATAGACCAAAAAAATGCAAACTAAGCCTAACATACTAGATAGCCAGGATTTGAATTAACAATTTCTCATCCTGACTGATGATACAAGCAATTCACCAAGTTTCCATACACAGGCTAGAAATCCCTTTAGCCTGGGACTAGCACTTCCTCCTAGTTCGGCCTTTGTTCCTCAGGTGTTTCCAGGAGTTCTCTTGTGTGGGGAGTGAGGCCAAGAAATGATGTCACATCTCACCTTTTATAGCTTTTCCATATGGCAGGAACCCTTTGTTCCAAGCTAAGTTCCCAGTTCAGTTTGTGGAAAAATACAGGTACCAAAATGGAGTTCAGTGTCATGTGGTCTGGTCACAGCAGCCATTACTCATGGGCAGGCTGAAAGGTTCACTGGAAGGCTAAGCTCTTCCATGTTCCATTGTCTTTGCTGATGGGCTATCAGCGCTGTCTAGCTTCTTCATTGTTGTATCTGAAAGGCTACTTGTGGGTGTCGCTCAGAGTAAGCACAATTGAAATACAGATAGTCAATATTCATAACTTCAGATACAAAAATGATACATGCACACAAAATAGGATAACCATATTCAGCAAATCATAACTTTTCCATAAACACCTCACCAGACACATCTTGTACCAGATGCAGCATAATCATCTCAATCATATCATAATTATACCACTATGAAGAA
This sequence comes from Chrysemys picta bellii, assembly GCF_011386835.1. Taxonomy (NCBI): domain Eukaryota; kingdom Metazoa; phylum Chordata; order Testudines; family Emydidae; genus Chrysemys; species Chrysemys picta. The sequence goes on along the minus strand of NC_088800.1, from coordinate 33,706,163 downwards.
TATGAGGTGCAGCATCACACATTCCTCCACATCCGGTTCAATTGTGGCCCATGTATACTAATTGCACCAGAAGGGCCAAACAAAACAGGTGATAGAGACTGTTCCAGAAACACTGAAACTGGTATGGCGACAGTGTACGTAGTTTGACTGTTTTGCACTTTTGTTTGCTTGATTTCCTAATTTGTACTGGTATTGGGTACTGTTCTTTATATCTTGATGGCAGCTGGTCTGCCTACCAGGTTTTTACATTCTTTACATGCATGCTTAAAATAAAGTGTTCAATTTGCAGACACAATTACGTAAGTGGGATTTATGAAATTTATTACAATGGAACTTCATCACGGTATTCCATAAGCTGTGGATTGAAGTACAAGACCAGTTCCTAAAAAATGCTAAACATTTAATTAAAAAATAACATTCCTGAGCTACCCCAGTCCCAAAAATTGTAGGAGGAGTGTGGCGCAATTTAAGTATGAGAACTACAATATGTCTGTTTTTTTCACACAAAAGTTCCAGAGTCACTGCAGGTCATTCCAGGTCCACATAATGCCACTGATCTGTGCTCATGGCTTGGCTCCAGAGACAGCAGTCTACATATGGGGAATCTGCAGTCATTGCAACAGGCATGTGCAGCCTCAGCCGGGTTGCAGCTACCATGTCTGTACCCCTATGAGAGTTGCCTTCAATAAGACATATACTAGTGCCGAAATGTCCAGCAGCAGTTCAGAGATGCTCTGCCAAAATAGGAGTGAAAGTATGAGCAAGAGAAGTTCTTCCACCAGTGCTGGATCCGTTCCAGGGAATGTGCACAATGGCTCAGAAGGATGTGTTGGTGGGCTAAGGGCATTTCTGGTCAAGCGCCACAGGATGGACAGACTATTTCGCCCACAATACACATGAACTAATCCCCAGAGTACCTATAGCTAGTGAGGATAGGTAAGAACCCTGGAATACACCCTCAGAAGCCATAATGTCTGACTTTTGTCTGCAGAGCACAGTATGGATGCACGGGAAGGGGTATGAGGCTTGCATAGCAACTCGGCACAGATGCTCGAGCCTGAGCTTGGAAAGATCAGGTCTGCAGGCATGGGCCACATGGACACGGGTTTATTGTGCAGTGTAGACATAACCCTTAGTTTCAGAAATGCCTACTGCAGTGTCTCACGGGCATTTATAATCCAGCTAGGAAGCCTGGCCCACAGACAACACTAGGAGCATGAGGTACCCAAACTACAACTCCCATGAGGTACCACAGCAGCATTTTCTAAATGAAGGTTACTGCTTTCAATGGGAAGTTTGGGGCTGAAAAGTCAAAAGTTTTCTGTGGGGAAAAAAAAAAAAATCTTCTTCAGCTCTGCAAAGGATATGTATCATTTCTCCATTTTCTTTGCTATGTACTTGCTTTCTGGGTGCATCTCCAGTTCTAGTGAACACAGTAATTTTACAGCCATGGAGCATGAAGCCAGAGTTTAACCACTTTATGTGATTGCTCAAAAATGCCAAGTCAGACCTTTTTTGGTGAGTTTCAGGTTACGTATAACACATCTGGGGTCATATCATTCTTAAGCAACCTTTATTACATCTCATGTCACTGATGGTTGAGTATTTTTAATATTGCTATGCTGCATCATTATTCTGTTAGTTTTTAACTTGACCTTTGAATACAAGGATTTAAATAAATCCTCTATACTCTAGCAAGTTTTTGTATTTAATCAAATTCAGGTATCACTGTTTTACATATCTTAAGATTCAAACTATGTAATGCACAAATTGCAAGACAAATCCTATGGTTTGCGTCAAGCAGGAAGTCAGATTAGATCATTACAATGGTCTCTTCTGGCTTTAACCTACAAGAAGGCTTGGATGGAGCAGAGTAATGGCTAGACAGGAAACCTGTCTATTGGGAAGAGCAGAAGAGTCTGAGTCAGGATGGCTAAGATCTGATCCAGGCTTGGCCGCAGGCAAGTTAAATCACTTCCACCTAACCACACACTTTCAACAGAGAAGCCATCCTTGAAGCAAGCCCAAGAATTGTTTTGCATTCACTGAGACACAAATTGGAAGTTAGACCACACCCAGTCACTACCTCCACTTCCTAGTTTACCATGGTGGCTGTGAAGCATGCTGCTTTGACACCAAGTAGATCAAGCCCAAATGAACAATTAGTCCAGGTACCAGGTGCTAGACTGGGAACTTCGTTGTGGTTAGAACGCCTTCATCTTTGGTTTCTCTCCTTCTAACTTATACAGGAAGGAACCAAAAACCTATCGAGAAAAGTGATAAGGGGAGACCTCGGAGCCCAGCAAGGGAAGGCAGATTTTAACAAGTAAGCAGAGTTTGATCCAATGGAAGTACACCAGGGACAATTCAAGAGTCGGATCAAAATATACTGGCATTACTAGTGCAACTTTATCACCCAGTCTTTACTTTGGCTTTATCTGTACAGTCTGTGCATTGATTTAACAGCCCCCTCAAGTGGGGACACTCAAATCAGTTGAAGAATATCCATGCACAAAGCTGTACTACAGCTTTGTCTAGACTAGGATTTAACAAGTGTGATCCAGTTGCTAGCTCAGTTTAACTAACTCATCTAAAACTCAAAACTCTAGCAAAGACAAAGCATTTGTTATTTAATATGTGATAACCTGGCTGAATTAGAGACCAGGCTTCCCTCCTAGGTTTAGTTAGCATGATGTCACTTTGTATTTATACAAGACTTGGTTCCACAAAAAGAGACTGGGATTTGTTTGGGGTTTTTTGGTAAACTAACTGGCATACAAACACAAATACTGCTCAGTCTAGCCATATTGTGGCTGGTTTCCCAACTCCTCCCCCCATCCTGCCACACACTCCTGTGCTTTATTAATGTGTAGCATTAATACCAGAGAGACATACAGTGGCTTCCAGGTAATGGGAGGAAAAACTTCTGGTGTGTGGCTAAATAAAATTAGTGGCACAGCAGATGTATAAGTAGGAGGAGACTGCTGAGAAATTCTTATATTTGGACCAGACTGAGAACATACATTAGCACCCTACTCCTTGAAAATGTCTCCATCCACTGTGGTTCTTGGAAAAGCTTCAGCCACTGGATGCACAAGAAATTTACAGTTCCCAAGATCGCACTGTAACGGTCATAACTCTCACCCTCACCTTTGGCTCAACCCTAGAAGGAGATAATGAGGCAAAAAGTGTCGTGTTTCCAGAGCCTGGCTCGGACCACCACCAACAGTAACTTGCTAATGGAACCCTGGAGAAGCGAGACGGTGTTGTTATAGGGCAGCAGGAAGGCTCTCTTTTTCCTCTATCATGGATCATTTCCCTGGTAGGTGCCAAGAGCTCCCTTATAAACTAACTTCAAGGAAGGAGAGGATTTGCTAATCAAATTGCATAAAGACTCATTAAAATAATGATCAACTATTATTACTCTGTGTCAGTGTGAGTAATTGACAGCCATCAGATAACCACATGCCTTGTTTAACTCCAACTGAAAATGGTTTTATATATCCGTTCCTAAAGGGAGAGGGAGGGGAGGTGAACCAGAAGACAGATTACATAAGCAGAGTTTTGGGAAGCTGGTTATGTATTCTCCATCTGTGCAGTTCTTCAAAGAGATAACGTAATCCTCCATAGACAGCTCACACTGAACCACTAACTAATATAATTAGCATCAACTTTGCTACAGTTATGTAAAATAAGGGCTGATATTCAGGCCCGCATTGTGGACAAGGAGGCTTGTGAACACACAAATGCATATATGCAATTGAGCACACAAATGCAATAAACTGTACGAATTGCTAGCCCAGCCATCTAAAAGGTTGCTTGCATGCACATTTATAGTAGTGACATACTACTTCTGGTTTCACATGCAAAATCCACAGGTTTGCAATTCTGCACCTAACAGTAGTTATACTGCTCTGTATCTCAATATAAAACATATAGCATGCATGTCTACAGCAACAAGTTATTCAATACAAACCTACTTGATATTAGACTCTTCTAAAAACATAATTCTGGACATTGGAAAGTAGAATGGATTTCACCTTTACTCTGGAATGTGACACCAGCTCACCACTCACATAGAAGAGCAAGTTTAGATTTCAGTGGACTCTAGGACTGAAAATCCTCTTTACAGCATTCTCCCTTAAAACCCCATGAAATGCAATCAGAACAAGGGGAGCTTTCTTAAAAGATTGATTAGCTTATTGTGCTACATTCTTGGGCACACAGCAGCTAGAAGGAACTCAACTGCTTAATTAGCATCTAACACTTGAAACAGTTCACATTGACCATGTTATTTCCACATTAACATTCAATTAACATGTCCCACTACTGCAACTCCAAGACAGCTTCCCAGGCATTTCTACTATGGGAAAATCCGTTGTATGCATCACTTTAAAAATATTTCAACCATCTACCAGGTAATGCAACTCACTCTGGCACATTATTGAATAAGTAGTTTAATCCCTTCCCCAAGTTGAGCAACATCACTTCGCTCGCCTGTGTTGACTTAATTCACATTCAGCCTGATGTTAGTCCTTTTGTCTACTAGAGACCATTCACTTATAATTTGACACCAGTAAATCTAATAGTGACTCAGCCAATCATGCTAATAAAACAAACCCACTGCCAAAAAAGAAACTTCCTGCTTTCTTGGTATATTTGTAGAAAGATTAATATCCTGTCTCAATGACTTTCCACTCGCTTTGCAAAGTTAGATTCTCAATGCTGGCTTGTCTGCTGTGCTACAGGGATCAATTTAGCTGCTGTACTACAGCCCTCTTCTCAGGTTGCACTACTATTTATGTCCAAAATGCAATACATGTGTTAATGAAAGCTGTTATATTAAACATGCAAGTACTTAGGTAAAGGTCACATAGACTAAATTAATCCATGTTCACTATATAAGTTAGACACTGGTGTGAGAACCCTCCAATATCTTATAGGACAGAGTTTCTCAAACTGGGGACGCCGCTTGTGTAGGGAAAGCCCCTGGCAGGCTGGGCCGGTTTGTTTACCTGCCCCATCCGCAGGTCCGGCCGATCGTGGCTCCCACTGGCCACAGTTCGCTGCTCCGGGCCAATGGGAGCTGCTGGAAGTGGCGTGAGCGGAGGGACATACTGGCCGCCGCTTCCAGCAGCTCCCATTGGCCTGCAGCAGCAAACCGCGGCCAGTGGGAGCCACAATCGGCCGGCCCTGCGGACAGGGCAGGTAAACAAACTGGCCCGGCCCGGCCCACCAGGGGCTTTCCCTACACTAGCGGCGACCCCAGTTTGAGAAACACTATTATAAGGTCTCCTTTAAATGTCAAAAGGTCTATATGTATGTCTATGTTACATAAATGTTCATTAAGATCAGAAGGTTATACCCACTTAAGAATCTAGATCCCATTCTCTCATCAGTGGGGATACAGCCTTTTTGGAACTGGATCAAGTAGATCAGTGGTCCTCCAACTTTTTCCTGCAATGGAACCTGTCCATGCCCCGCATCCCTCTCGGAGTGACGGTCAGGAGCCAGGTCCAGGAGCGGGGCCACAGCTGGGGCCAGGAGCCAAGGGCAAGGCCAGGACTGGGAATGGGGCCGGGAGACGAGGCCGGGGCTGCGTCTGGGAGTAGGACAGGAGCAGAGCTGGGGGCAGACTGGGGCTGGGTAATGCTCCTTCCCCACCCTCTATGGGGGCTTGTCCGGGCCACTGCATGCCCCCGAATGCTACTCTGCATCCCCCTTGGGGAGCATGCCCCACAGTTGGGGACCACTGAAGTAGATGAAGTTATGCCATAATCTCAACAAGTGACTCAACTCAGTTTTCATTTAAGGCCCTTGACCATTAAGGGACACAAAGTCAATGCATACAAGCAACAATATCAGAACTGGGTAATGATTCTGGATGCCTAACTTGAAAAACCTCACATGGCCTGATGTATAAGAATGCTGAGCACTCACTCTGAAAATTAGCCCCTCTAACGCACCTTCAGTGGGGCACCAAAATAATTACTGATAACTCTAGAAAACGTTTGTCGTACCTGTCTTGTGGGCAGGGGAGGTCATAAGTGATAGTCTCTCCATTAATTAAAAGCCTTACTAAATGCCCTTCAGATGGCTATAAAGGAACATTTAGCCTGAGGGCCACACAGTGGAGCTAGTAAATAGCAGCTTGATGGGTGAGAAGCCAACAGCACCTTTTTCACAATACAGTACAGACCCATTTACGTGCGGATGTCGGGAGTCAAGATGTCACGACTGTGTGTTAACGGACCGCGGGTTAAGAGGGCCATGCTGAAATATCTTAAGATATCTACATATACACACATGTATAATTATCTAAGATTACATACGTATTCACAGCATCCCAAATACTGCAGGCCTATCTGTTAACAGCGCTTTGCAAGAATATAAATTCAAATGTGTAATCTAATAAAAACATTATTACTACTACACAGGGGTGAAAGTAACTCAGGACACTTATAGGTACAGGGTGGGGGCGGCTCTGGCCCCTGAAAGGGGCAGGACTAGGGGTCAGCATCCCCCAGCCAGCCCTTCCAGGCCGCCTGGTCCGCGCTGCCTGGGGTTCCTGTGGTGATTTAAAGGGCCCGGGCTCCGGACACCACTGCTGCAGTAGCAGCATCCGGAGCCCCAGGCCCTTTTAAATTGCCAGCCCCGGGGAAGCTGCTCCCTTTGCCCCCACACCGCCCGTTGGCATGGGGGGGGCAAAAGGGGGCAGGGAACTTAAAGCACTGGTAGGTCCTTTGACGCAGCAGCGCTTTACTATTGCTGCGCCCCTCCTGTCGGCGGCCCAGCGCTGCCGTGGCAAAGGACCGTCCTTAAAGCACTTTAATGTCCCTGCCCTTTTTGCCTCCTCCATCAGCGGCCCTGCCGTTGCTGCCCCTCCACCACCCCCCGTCAGCGGTAAAGACGTACAACACATTTCCGCTCCGCACCTCCTGTCGATTTCTGTCAGTGAGTTAGTGAGCAAATCTGTAGCACTACATATCAAATTCCTGTACCGCGTGTTAACAAGTCTCGCGTGTTAAATAGGTAGCATTGGGAGACATGGCGCTACCGCACGTAAACGGGTCGTGTGTAAACAGGTCTGTACTGTACCTCTTTAAGGCATACAGTCTCCAGCATTCAAGCGCATGGTACCATCATCCTGGCTGCTTGTGGACAGTAACCCAACAGTTTAAACAAGCCACAACACTACTTAAGAAAGCACTGTCCATGGCTACTGAAATAGCTGCCTTGCATGAAGCCAACCCACTACACTGAGCAGAGTTCTGGCCCAGAGTTTTGAAAATCAAATACTGGGTTGAACTAAGTTTATTTTGGTGCGCGGGGGGAGAAGCATTCCCTACTTTAAGTACACAAAGTAATACCAAGTTAACAGTATTAGCAAATTCTAGTTGCAAGTGTACCAAGTGGATACCAGAATGGATACATATGCACAGTAAGAACATGAACATGTTCGACCAATACCATCTACAAGGAACATTATCAGGCCCTACATCTCAATCAGCAAACATATTTTGAGCCTCAGAAAAGAAGCTTGCAAGACTATAGAACGGGAAATAGAAGAACACAAGCAGTTTGGGTTAACAACAGGGAGCACAGAGGAGTAACAGTCGGAAGTAAACTAAACTTCTAAGAAATTGTTCCTCAGAGATCCTGATATCTATGGGTAGAATGTCAGGAAGTCAAATCAGACTGCCAAAGAAGTGAAATTTGACAAAATACAGGAGATGGATGAGTTGAGTGTACTGAGATGGAAAAAATACAGATGGTTAAAACATAACAGCCAAGTTCACAGAGTACTACCAAAATGGCTTAAGTAGCTCAGAAAGAAAGTAGATTGTGTCTGCTTCAACCTCTCCCCATGTCATTCAAATGACAAAGTATCTCTTAATTGAGCATCAATCTGTTGGAATAATGCATTAGGCCAACTCTTGATGAGTGTCTTCACTCTCCCTGTTCAAGCAAAGTCTATCCACATCAATGGAAGTTTTGTTCAAGTAAGATCTGAACAAGGTCTTCAGTACTTAGCCCTGAAAGACCTCTAAGGCAGAGGTGGGCAAACTACAGCCTGTGGGCCACATTCAGCCCGCGGGACCCTCCTGCCCGGCCCCTGAGCTCCTGCCCCAGAAGACTAGCCCCCGGCCCCTTCCCTGCTGTTCCCCCTGCCCCGCAGAGCTCAGCGTGCCCCGTCGCTGGCGCAATGCTCTGGGCGGCGGGGCTGAGAGCTCCTGGGGCAGCGCAGCTGCAGAGCCCGGCCTGACCGGTGCTCTGTGCTGTGCAGCATGGCTGTAGCGTCACCAGCCACCGGTGCTCCAGGCAGCACGGTAAAGGGGGAGGGGAGGTTGGATAGAGGGCAGGGGAGTTCAGGGGGGGTGGGCAGGGGGGGTGGATAGGGGTCGGGTAGGTCGGAGGAGAACAGGGGGGTTGAATGGGGGCAGGGATCTGGGGGGGGCAGTCAGGAAGAAGGGAGGGTTGGATGGGGGTAGCGGGGGGGCAGTCAGGGGCAGGGATTCCAGGGGCAGTCAGGGGACAGGGAGCGGGGGGGTGGGGTGGATGGGGTAGGGGTCCCGGGGGCCTGTCAGGGAACAGGGTGGGTTGGATAGGACAGGAGTCCGGGGGGGGGGGGGGGGGAGGCGCGGGGGCATCAGGGGGAGTAGCGGGGGGGGGGAGGGGAAGGTGCATATAGGGGGTGGGGGTCAGCCCACGCCCCCTTCCCCTAACCAGCCCTCCATACAATTTCCAAAACCCGATGCGGCCCTCAGGCCAAAAAGTTTGCCCGCCCCTTCTCTATGGTGTTGATAGCTACAACAGAAATGTTGTTATTGGCTTTTCTGCTCAAGTGGACACGGCCTGGCAATGCAATGGAAGGACACATGAGCCGAAGGGTAGACGATGAAAGCTAGCGAGCTAGCGCTCTCTTGTTCTCGCTCGCTCTCTCAAGCACAGTCGAGAGAGAGAGAGAGACACTGCACTTGCTTGGCATCACAGTAGAACTGCCTAATTAAGATGAAACGCTTCAAGTGGCAACAATGATCAGTGCTCAGTAATGCTCCCCTTTGCAGTCCAGAGTTTAGTAGCTATCTAATTCCATTTATATCTAATATTAATAATCTGACACCGGAGAGCCAGGTAAGAAGTAAGGCGTTGATGCAGGTCAGGATATAACTGCTTCGCTGACCAATGTCAAAAGGCTTGCACAACCCTTACCTGCACTATTGCTTGTCACCAAGTTTTTCCATGAGAATGAACACCAGCTAAAGTGCCAACAAATATTTGCAAGCTTTTCATTAAAATAGCTGGAGGGATGATATTTTGGCAGAGCACTGCTCTCATTTGATACACATTTTTCTTCATTGCTTGTGGTCTATTGTCTTGACTAAGATATGAAGAGTACTTCAGACAAACAACAACAGGGAGTCCAACTATGGACTGGGCTTTGACTTCCACTGTTACCTAACTTATAAGTGATTTCTAAACATGGCCAGTACCACTTCCAACTCCGAGTAGTCTTTGAGCAGCTCAAGAAGCGTATGTGTTGGCAGCGTACCAAAAGAGAATCAAAGAACCAGAGAAATGTATGGCTGGAAGGGACCTTAAGAGGTCAGCCAGTCCATGCCCCCAGCACTGAGGCAAGACCAAGTATACCTGACCAGGGCTCAGCAACCTCCGGCACATGGTCCATCGGGGTAATCTGCTGGTGGGCCACAAGACATTTTGTTTACATTGACCGTCCGTAGGCAGGCCCCCCCCCCTCACCCTCGGCAGCTCCCAGTGGCCACGGTTCGCCGTTCCTGGCCAATGGGAGCTATGGGAAGCAGCACGCTCTGTGGGCCTACTTCAGTGTCCTTTCACTTAAAATCCAAGTTGCTTTAGCATTCCTGATTAATACTACACTTCATTTAGCATTTGACCAAATAAAATTACACAGGCCCAAACTCAATTCTGGCCTATGTTCCGTACATGGTCAAGTGAAAGGAAATTGACCATCAACTGGCTAGAAAAAGCCAGTTTAAAAAATAAAAAGAAGAAAGGAAGTAGTGATAGTTAACAATAAGCACTCTATTTTGAATTGGACAACTATGAGAGAAGTTTTAGGTCCTCTTCCTTGGAACTGTAGAAAGAGTTAAACAGTTTGGGGGAATGGAAACTTGTTTGCATGTAATTTAGTAGCACTGCATATTACTCATAGAATCATAGAATCATAGAATATCAGAGTTGGAAGGGACCTCAAGAGGTCATCTAGTCCAACCCCCTGCTCAAAGCAGGACCAATTCCCAGCTAAATCATCCCAGCCAGGGCTTTGTCAAGCCGGGCCTTAAAAACCTCCAAGGAAGGAGACTCCACCACCTCCCTAGGTAACGCATTCCAGTGTTTCACCACCCTCCTAGTGAAATAGTTTTTCCTGATATCCAACCTGGACTTCCCCCACCGCAACTTGAGACCATTGCTCCTTGTTCTGTCATCTGCCACCACTGAGAACAGCCGAGCTCCATCCTCTTTGGAACCCCCCTTCAGGTAGTTGAAGGCTGCTATCAAATCCCCCCTCATTCTTCTCTTCTGGAGACTAAACAATCCCAGTTCTCTCAGCCTCTCCTCATAAGTCATATGCTCCAGACCCCTAATCATTTTTGTTGCCCTCCGCTGGACTCTTTCCAATTTTTCCACATCCTTCTTGTAGTGTGGGGCCCAAAACTGGACACAGTATTCCAGATGAGGCCTCACCAATGTCGAATAAAGGGGAATGATCACGTTCCTCGATCTGCTGGCAATGCCCCTACTTATACAGCCCAAAATGCCGTTAGCCTTCTTGGCAACAAGAGCACACTGTTGACTCATATCCAGCTTCTCGTCCACTGTGACCCCTAGGTCCTTTTCAGCAGAACTGCTACCTAGCCATTCGGTCCCTAGTCTGTAGCAGTGCATGGGATTCTTCCGTCCTAAGTGCAGGACTCTGCACTTGTCCTTGTTGAACCTCATCAGGTTTTTTTCTGCCCAATCCTCTAATTTGTCTAGGTCCCTCTGTATCCGATCCCTACCCTCTAGTGTATCTACCACACCTCCTAGTTTAGTGTCATCTGCAAACTTGCTGAGAGTGCAGTCCACACCATCCTCCAGATCATTAATAAAGATATTAAACAAAACCGGCCCCAGGACCGACCCTTGGGGCACTCCACTTGAAACCGGCTGCCAACTAGACATGGAGCCATTGATCACTACCCGTTGAGCCCGACGATCTAGCCAGCTTTCTATCCACCTTACAGTCCATTCATCCAGCCCATACTTCTTTAACTTGGTGGCAAGAATACTGTGGGAGACAGTATCAAAAGCTTTGCTAAAGTCAAGAAATAACACATCCACTGCTTTCCCCTCATCCACAGAGCCAGTTATCTCATCATAGAAGGCAATTAGGTTAGTCAGGCACGACTTCCCCTTCGTGAATCCATGCTGACTGTTCCTGATCACTTTCCTTTCCTCTAAATGTTTCATAATTGATTCCTTGAGGACCTGCTCCATAATTTTTCCAGGGACTGAGGTGAGGCTGACTGGCCTGTAGTTCCCCGGATCCTCCTTCTTCCCTTTTTTAAAGATGGGCACTACATTAGCCTTTTTCCAGTCATCTGGGACCTCCCCCGATCGCCATGAGTTTTCAAAAATAATGGCTAATGGCTCTGCAATCTCACCCGCCAACTCCTTTAGCACCCTCGGATGCAGCGCATCCGGCCCCATGGACTTGTGCACGTCCAGTTTTTCTAAATAGTCCCGAACCACTTCTTTCTCCACAGAGGGCTGGTCACCTTCTCCCCATGCTGTACTGCCCAGTGCAGCAATCTGGGAGCTGACCTTGTGCGTGAAGACAGAGGCAAAAAAATCATTGAGTACATTAGCTTTTTCCACATCCTCGGTCACTAGGTTGCCTCCCTCATTCAGTAAGGGGCCCACACTTTCCTTGATTTTCTTCTTGTTGCTAACATACCTGAAGAAACCCTTTTTGTTACTCTTAACATCTCTTGCTAACTGCAACTCCAAGTGTGATTTGGCCTTCCTGATTTCACTCCTGCACGCCTGAGCAATATTTTTATACTCCTCCCTGGTCATTTGTCCAATCTTCCACTTCTTATAAGCCTCTTTTTTGCGTTTAAGATCAGCAAGGATTTCACTGTTTAGCCAAGCTGGTCTCCTGCCATATTTACTATTCTTTCTACACATCGGGATGGTTTGTTCCTGCAACCTCAATAAGGATTCTTTAAAATACAGCCAGCTCTCCTGGACCCCTTTGCCCTTCATGTTATTCTCCCAGGGGATCCTGCCCATCTGTTCCCTGAGGGAGTCAAAGTCTGCTTTTCTGAAGTCCAGGGTCCATATTCTGCTGCTCTCCTTTCTTCCTTGTGTCAGGATCCTGAACTCGACCATCTCATGGTCACTGCCTCCCAGGTTCCCATCCACTTTTGCTTCCCCTATTAGTTCTTCCCTGTTTGTGAGCAGCAGGTCAAGAAAAGCTTTGCCCCTAGTTGGTTCCTCCAGCACTTGCACCAGGAAATTGTCCCCTACGCTTTCCAAAAATTTCCTGGATTGCCTGTGCACCGCTGTATTGCTCTCCCAGCAGATATCAGGGTGATTAAAGTCTCCCATGAGAACCAGGGCCTGCGATCTAGCAACTTCTGCTAGTTGCCAGAAGAAAGCCTCGTCCACCTCATCCCCCTGGTCTGGTGGTCTATAGCAGACTCCAACCACGACATCACCCTTGTTGCTCCCACTTCTCAACTTTATCCAGAGACACTCAGGTTTTTCTGCAGTATCATACCGGAGCTCTGAGCAGTCATACTCCTCTCTTACATACAATGCAACTCCCCCACCTTTTCTGCCCTGCCTGTCCTTCCTGAACAGTTTATAACCATCCATGACAGTACTCCAGTCATGTGAGTTATCCCACCAAGTCTCTGTTATTCCTGTAATACTTATGTTTTTATTTTGATAAACAAGTTTTTTTACAGTATATTTCAGTAGAAGCACTTTTTTAAGCTTGAATTTCGAGGCCAGGTACACTAGTCCCAACTCCAAGAGCTGTCCCAGCATGCACTATCCTGATGTCACCATGAGCCCCAGAGGGTATTTTAATTCTTAGGGTATTCAAAACCAGGTATTACTACTAACCCCGGGTTAAGTATTTTTAGTCAGCTCTAAACATGCAGTCAATTGCCATACTTAACTTACAGCAAAGAACAATACTTGCTAGCAGTACACAAATGCACAACCCCAGACTGCAGTGCATCTTTCAAGAAGCAAGACTCCATTCTACTGGCAAGCTTCCTAGAATTCCATTTAAACAGAAATCAAGGTCACTTAGTCACCCTGGGGGGATTAGTGATATAGCAAAAGCTTTAACAGGACAATGAAAACTTTACGTGTAATCTCAAAGTTAGTCCAGAGTGTGTCCCTGCAAGCCAAAAAACCAAGTAACAGGAGGGCACTGTTGGAGCAGGACATTAAATGTTAGTCTGTAACCAATTTGGGTGGAGTATTCAAGGTAAGTTTCCTTCACCAATCCAGTATAGATATATGTGGGGTTTAGTTTGGTTTTTTGTTTGTTTGGTTTTTTTGGAGGCTAACCATTTTATACTACCCTCATCCCTCTTCAATCCTTGTTCATTATATTATAGAAAACTCAACTCAAGGGAAAGGTTAAACAATTCTTGAAGCCAAATAGATACTATTTAAGTAACTCTTTTAGACACTTGGTTTTAGTTTAATCTATGTATGCACTTGGAAGAGAAAAAAAAGTCAATTTCTATGCCGGCAAATTCAAAACTGGTCTGATTTTTCACTTTCCTGAAGCACTCGGTTGTCTTTTCAGACTGAGAAATTTCCAGAGTTCCCTTAAGTCTCAGGGGATTTAAGAGTAAGAGCTTTAGCTTATGGTTTAAACTTATTTTAAGGTTCAGGATGTGTAAGTTGCTTCCTATTCATACAGCAAATAAAAAGAACTGTAGACAATATAATGTCCAGTTCCCAATTGAATTCAGGAGCAGTCTGAATGAAATCAATGATTCATGAAATCTGTACTCTCACGTTGCTATGGAGATTCCAGGCATACAATTGCAGGTTCTACAGATCCCAGATGAAACACTCCTAGATCAGTTACAAGAGGTGTCTTCCTGTACTCACTACAAATAGAGGATAGCATGGCAACTATGGATTCTATCCACAAGTGAAATCCACAGCCAAGACTTATTAATGTGATCTATTTTACTATAAAATTTAATCAGCCTTTTAACCAAATACTTGATTTTCATGTGACATTAGCAGAAGGACACTGGAACCCTCCTTCCTCATAACACAAAACTGGAAAATACTTGGAAAAAAGACAACCTGAAATTTGTTAATTTTTTTCCTTGGCACTCGCAGATAATATCAATATAAATAGTCATAGCTGGCAACGTAAAATACCAGCGTGGCAAGGAATACTTAATCCTAGCTCAAGAAAAATAGTCTTATGGAAAAAAATTTCTAAGGTGAATTTTTGGGTGTTCATGCTTCAAATCACCAGTGTCTTCAAGCACCAACTTCTGAAATGATGCAAGAAAGCCATGACAATAGGTGCTGCACAGGGGCGGCTCCAGGGACCAGTGCACCGAGCGCGTGCCTGGGGCGGCCTGCCTGTCGCCATGAGGGCAGCAGTCAGGCTGCCTTCGGTGGCATGCCTGCAGGAGGTCCGCCGGTCCCGCAGCTTCAGCAGCAATTCGGCAGTGGGTACGCCAAAGGCGCGGGACCAGCGGACCTCACGCAGGCATGCCACCGAATCCGTGTTACCAGCGGACCTCCCGCAGGCGTGCCATCGAAGGCTGCCTCACTGCCGTGCTAGGGACGGCAAAATACATAGAGCCACCCCTGGTGCTGCAGAAGAGTTAATAAGTGAAACAATGCTGATTTTATGGCTACCTGATAATTCTTATCTCCACAGACAGACAGTCTCAAACAAACCAATCTATCCATACGTACATCACTTACAGACATTTCTGGCACTAAATGCGTTATCTGTGCAGCTCACATTAAAGAATTAAAAAAATCCAAATCCAATGAAGAAAGAAAGTAATCCCATTTTCAAGTAAGGCAAACTGGCACAGAAACACTGAGTAACTTTCCCAAGGTGACATGACACTTGTGGAAGTGCCAGTAATAGAACCCGATATCTCAGCACCCAATCACTTGAGCCACAGTTTGGACATATTGTCTTAGACATAATATTGACTTAATCTGCAGAGTAAGTGTCCAAACAGAGAGCTTGTGCAAAATATCCATTCCCCTTTAAATTCACACCCTAGCTATTCTGCACTAATTTCCCTGTGAATACTCTAAGCAGGTAAAGTCCTCAGTATCACATACACCACAACTGCCATTGGATTGACTGCTCTTTGGAGATTATTTGTTTCAAACATTGGTTTCACCACTACTCCATTTTTCTGTACCTGCTGCCATTTCTCCAAGAGTATTCATTCCTGTGTAGCATGCCTACTCTTTCCAATTATTCTACAGTAACACAATACAGATTGCAGGGTGAATCCCAAGGGCATCCCTGAGCAATTGTTCAGCAAATGCCTGTATTCAAAGTTATTTCAGATAACAAAGGTGCAGCCTGTTACATAAAATTGCTATCAAAGCAAAAAACAAAAACAAAACAAAAAACACCCATGTTGGAGACAGACTCGTTGGAAAGGGATTCAGTTAAAAGAACTGTGAAATGGGATCTTTTTTACAAGCTACTGGTACCAGACCAATTTCTCAACACAACGGACAAAAGAGAAAAATTCATCCTGTTTTTCATTCAGTATACTGCAGAGGAGACATGCTATTAGAGCAATAGGACTATTTCATCCGCTATGCTTTAAAACTGAGGTCCTCCAATTCCACGATCTCCATGAAAGAAAGTGAACTGGAGATGGGTAACGGAAGCAATTTAAAGATACCCACAAAGAGGAAATAGTGGGGGGTTACTGACAGAGCATGGGGAAGCTATAGCTGATGAACAGTTAGTAGTGGAATGAGCAGAGCTAAGATAGTCCAGGACAGTATTATGCAAGTGTCATATCTAGTATAACCAAAACCAACAGTTTATCTGCCTCAACCATGGCTTGTGGTGACTATACAGCCATGACTGACTCAGTTTATAAAACCCACAGATTTGGAGTAAGCCACCCACAGTCTAGGCATGTTTGCACAATCTGTGTAGCAGTGGTTTTCAGATGCAGTAATAGATTCTACTTAAAATCATAACAACATTAGAAAGTTGTAATGTTCTGGTGTACTAATGAATGTTGCAATTGGTTCACACACAGAGTTTCCAGGAATCAAGTTAGGGACAAACATACTACACGAACCTAGAAAAGAGACAGTCATTCAAGCAATTTGGAACACTGCAGAGTCAATTAGCTGTCAGAAATTTAAAGCACTTAAGAATCTCAAACCATCTGGCATTTACAGATCACATTTTGCTTTGTATTTGTTGACAGCAAAGCCACCTAACTACATGTATGTAGCTCCAAAGCCTGTACGTTTTTTGTTTTAAAAGCACCAATACTATAACATAGACATTTATTAAGAAACCCTTCCAGTCGGTGATGGAGATACCCAGTAACGAACTCTGGATCAGACTCAGTTGTATCATATTAGTAATCCTAAAATTAACTTATCTATTATCATGTTATATTCCCCTTCTACTACAAATTTTAATGGGTTAGGAAATCAAGTTCTTTTTCAAGTCAAGTTAAGATCATTTAGCAAAAGGAGATTACAATATGAGAAAAATCCAGATTTTACTTGTTAAGTGGTAGAGTTTTCTGTTACCTTAGTGAGTTACTTTCATCTGTTAAAAGAAGAACAGGAGTACTTGTGGCACCTTAGAGACTAACAAATTTATTAGAGCATAAGCTTTCGTGGACTACAGCCCACTTCTTCGGATGCATATAGAATGGAACATATATTGAGGAGATATATATACACACATACAGAGAGCATAAACAGGTGGGAGTTGTCTTACCAACTCTGAGAGGCCAATTAATTAAGAGAAAAAAAACTTTTGAAGTGATAATCAAGCTAGCCGAGTACAGACAGTTTGATAATAAGTGTGAGAGTACTTACAAGGGGAGATAGTCAATGTCTGTAATGGGATAGGTTCCTGGGTTAGTGGTTTTGAGAGTAAAGGATCATCTACAACCTATCCTGAAAGATGATCCTTTACTCTCACAGATCTTGGGAGACAGACCTGTCCTCGCTTACAGACAACCCCCCAACCTAAAGCAAATACTCACCAGCACCCACACATCACTGAACAAAACCACTAACCCAGGAACCTATCCTTGTAACAAACCCCGATGCCAACTCTGTCCACATATCTATTCAAGTGACATCATCATAGGACCTAATCACATCAGCCATACCATCAGGGGCTCGTTCACCTGCACATCTACCAATGTGATATATGCCATCATGTGCCAGCAATGCCCCTCTGCCATGTACATTGGCCAAACCGGACAGTCTCTATGCAAAAGAATTAATGGACACAAATCTGACATCAGGAATCAAAATACTCAAAAACCAGTGGGAGAACACTTTAACCTGTCTGGTCATTCAGTGACAGACCTGCGGGTGGCTATATTACAACAGAAAAACTTCAAAAACAGACTCCAAGGAGAGACTGCTGAGCTAGAATTGATATGCAAACTAGACGCAATCAACTCCGGTTTGAATAAGGACTGGGAATGGCTGAGCCATTACAAACATTGAATCTATCTCCCCTTGTAAGTATTCTCACACTTCTTATCAAACTGTCTGTACTGGGCTAGCTTGATTATCACTTCAAAAGTTTTTTTTCTCTTAATTAATTGGCCTCTCAGAGTTGGTAAGACAACTCCCACCTGTTTATGCTCTCTGTATGTGTGTATATATATCTCCTCAATATATGTTCCATTCTATATGCATCCGAAGAAGTGGGCTGTAGTCCACGAAAGCTTATGCTCTAATAAATTTGTTAGTCTCTAAGGTGCCACAAGTACTCCTGTTCTTTTTGCGGATACAGACTAACACGGCTGCTACTCTGAAACCTTTCATCTGTTAACTTATTTCTTTAAGCGATGAAGATATAAAATGCAAGTTGAAAGTTAATACAGTTTATGCTATCAGCATTCTTAAAGCTCAAGTACACCACTGTTGTGTAAGCACTAAGTAGTGTAAGTAACTCAGTCTGTCACCTGTGGCTTGTGTTATGAGATATCATTTGCTCTCATGCCCACTCACTAGAAGCACATCATTACATCTAACTAGCTCCTTCTTTAGCTTTTAAGACCTACACACTCGCCTTTGAAGATAATTATGCATACACGTCAAGAGATATACTACTGTACTTACAGATTCCTTCAAACTGATCGGGGCATTTAACGGAGCGGAACAGACCTGCAATCCAGTCCAGGGGCAAACAAGATCTGGATGTTATCCCACAGCAGAGCACTGGTGAAATAAAAACACTGTAAGAATTCCATCTAAAGAGACACAGTTTAGTAACTGTGTAAGAGAAACAACCTTACATCATGACACCATTCTTCAGAACGAAAGCAACACTAAGTTAACAAAGAAAGGCAGCATGAAATTTGACACTCAAGTGCCCCATACATGGGTGAGTGGCAGAGTCAAGTTGGAAGCAAGCCAACATGGTCTACTTTGTAGTATTTAGTTACTACTATGTTACTGCAGTGCAAAACACTTCAGTCTAAGAACCTCCAAGTATTCCAAAGCTACAACTGTTTATTCATTATTCCTGGGGATAATCACATGCACAATGCAGGTAGGTAAACAGGGAAAGATTACTACTGATCACCAATTACCAGTAATTATGGTATCACTATTTCAGTTTACCAAGATGTTACAATTTTCTACCAATCCTTACGTGGTCATCTAAGTGAAGTTTTGGGTATGGTCAATCATTTTTCAGTCAGTTAGAACTTGCTTGTGAATCTAGTTTCTTTCAAAATGCCCAAGGCATTTGTTCTCATTAACATCAAAGTCTGTAAGAAGTTCAAAAATTACAGTATTTGAGCAAGATCGTAACAAAGAACTTATTTTTAAGTGTCATGTTTCATTCCCATATCACTCCGTTGAAATTTGACGTCACTGAGCTACAACTGAGTATAAGCAACTAAGCACATGGTTATAGTGGAGCCAATGAAAGAATAAATATCTCAACTGAGTGAAATCATACCTCCAATCCATGATCGTGCTAGAATATTGGAATTTTCACTCACTGATCAGAAAAGTCATTGTCTACAGCTTAGGTCCTTATCTCAAATCAAATTTCATCCCACTGCTATTTCTCCAGTTTTCAAGATAATCCAACTTTTCATATGATATTTCAGTCCTCCTTCATATTGGCAATACCTCCCAACTTTGTGTCATCTGCAAATTTTATTAGCACACTGTTTGGGTTTGACTTGCACCTTGGATGTAGTAATTTCTATTTTCATATCCTCATTTCCATTTCCACCCAGATACTTCTCCTAAGCACCTCATTACTCTTATTAAAAATTAAGGCAAAATATTTGTTTAGGTATCACGCCATACCTAGATTATTTTTACTCTCCTTTCTCAGTGCTTAGAGGTCCCAGTTCTTCTTTATTTGTTTTCCTTTTATTTATGTGGCCACAGAACCTTTTACTGTTGGTTTTAATTTCCTTGCACGGTCCAACTCTGCTTGGCTTTTGGCGGTTCTCACTTTATCCCTGCACTTTCTGACCTCCAAGAGGTAGCTTTCCTTGCTGATCCCTCACATCTCCCATTCCTTGTAAACTTTCTGCTTTCTCTTAATAACTTGTTTGAGATGCTTGCTAATCCAGCTTGGTCTGCAACCCATTCCTACAAATTATTTCTCCTTGCTTGAAATGCAGGCATCAGATATTTTAAGTCAAAGTTGCAAAAACTAATTCCAAACCTCTTCCATGTTCAGATCCTTAAGTTCTTCAGTCCAGTCCACTTCCATAACTCATTTCCTTTTTTTTTTTTTTTTTTTTTTTTTTTTAAGTTTGACCTTTTGAAATCAAGGATACTAGTTGCTGACCTATTTTTGTTTATCCTTCCATTTAGTTTACACTGAATTAGCTCATAATCAGTCAAACCAAGGTTGCCCTCTACAACCAGTTCTTCTATAAAGTCCTCGCTACTTATCAACACTCAAACTGAAATAGCATCACCTCTTGTTTGGTGACTATTTGGTGAAGAAATCGGACAGCTATCACATCCAGGAATATCTGGGCCCTACCCCTTGTCCTCCAATCTACATCTGATAAATTGAAGTCTCCCATAATCACAAAATTCCCAGTAGTATTTATTTCATTAAAAATATTAACGCAGTGTCTATCCATATCCAACTTAGATCCCGGAGTCTGTAGCAGACCGCAAGCACTATTCCAGTGGAACCTGTTAGCTTTCTTCCCCAAAGTGATTTTGACCCAAACAGATTCTGTTTTATCCATTCCATCGCTTCTAATTTCTTTACATTCTACCTCATCAGTAATATATAATGCTATTCCACCACCTTTATCTTTACTTCTGGCTTTCCTATACAGCACATACCCTCAATACCTGAATTCCAGTCATAACTACTATTCCATCACATTTCTGCTAGCCCTATAATATTAAAGTTCATGGTCTCAAACTGTTAAAGTCCAGCTCTAGTACAGTTTACTTCCTCCTGCTGTGTAGAAGGAATACAGTTACTGAAGGAAGCACAGAGGGAACACCTCATGCTGTTAAATGAGGGCCTTGGAGCTGGGACAAATATGAACTTAAACTGCAGGGTAGGAAGGGGGAGGAGAGAGGAAACCATAAAGAACCATGATGATTAAGAGGAAGTCTTTGCAAAGCACAGCTTAGCGAGGATACAGGATAGTAAAACCACACGAAGAACTGACATACACAGCAGCCAGTCTTCAAGACAAGATTCCCAAAAGTAAACAAACTAACTTAGAATGCCTGACTGAAGCAACAAAACCAGCCTAGTATTCCAATTTCTGATACGGTCTGCACGGATATATAGTGTGTTTCTTCTTCTTCTGTTCACTGCTAGTTGATTTATTTCCCTCCCCATAGCTACAATGAACACACTTGTACAATATTCTGTTTTGAGTTTGTTTTACAAAATTTCACACACACCCCGCCCCCAAAAAAATGTATCTAGGAAGTGAAGTCATTTATTTGTTGTGAAACTATAGCAGCCACCATTATTGTTCATTTTTAGCACTGTAGCTCATCTGTGTAGTAACGCTGCTGTCTGATTAGATGTGCAATCATTCGCATCATGAATGCTTGCCCTCTGACACAGTAAAATAACTTGGCCTAGTATTGCAAAGCTAATCCAACATCAGAGCAGTTCACAAAACTAAGATAGTGATTTATGTTTGTTATGTTCATTTGTTTTCCATTGCTTTTAGAACAATGAACAGCGTCACAGTTTAACCTTCAATTTTAAGCCTGTATAAGTTTAGGTATCACATTCAGACCAGGTGGAGGGAATTACAGTGTTGTCAACTTGCAGTTTTACTGTGAGTCTTGAAAGTCTGGCCAGAGCTAGAGTCATCTCATGACGACACAAGAAGCACTAGCCCTCTTGTAAACTTCAGCCCTGCCTGGGGGAATTCTCTCTGATTGCCCTCTCCTGGGAAAGAGCAGCCAATCATGGTTTCTGCAGGAAGCAGGTAAAGTTCTCTGCCCTAGCAGACACCATTCTCAAGGAGGGAAAGGACCAAAGAGCCCCACAGCTCAGGGCAGATCCTTCTCCTTCCTCCCCCCTAAGTTGCTCCCTTGTATTACCCCTTTTACATTTAAGACCATGAAAGAGACTGAAACCTTGAGCCAAACAACCAAGTAAAAGAAACCCATCATCAATCCTGAAACATGATTTATCAAGACACTGAACAAATGTTTGCAATTATAAACCAAGGCAATACACAGTGACCTGCCATAAAAGGATCAGTATGAGCTCAAGTTTCCATCAATTCCTACAATATCAGATGTTAGCTTGCTCGTTATCAAAGAGAGGTTCTGTACCCTTTCCAGCATTCATGATTAAGGCAGTCTGGATCCTTGGATGCAACTGGATTCAGAGTAATGCAAACATTCAGTTTGTGCTCTATATCCTTCCTTCCTGCCATACCACCTCAATTTCTCATGCCAGCAGAAGTAGCCTTTCCTTACAAGCAATGCCATTATTTTATCACTGAATCTACGATATGCCAACAGAAGGGACCCAACTTGTGTAGCACATATTTTATGAAAACACTAACAATGGCCCATTCTCTTTTCCATTCCAAGACACTAAAATCATTGTTTTGAAATGGTCTCACAAAAGTAACAGTGTCTGGAAATCCAATGAGCAGATTACTCTAGCTAAGTTGCAAATGGCAGCACTTATTTTTTGCTCAGTAGTCACACGCTGTAACACATCAGAGCTATAATAGCTGCAGAGCAACAGCCAGATGTTGGTTGCCCTATGGATTTGGGCTAAACAGTTGTCACATCTGCTGCTGTGCTGCCAAGAGTTGTCCCCACTAAGATCAAGGTACAAGCCATCTGCCACTTAGTTCATGAACTTGGGCAAGTCACTGAAATTCTGTGCCAGGTGTAAAAAGGAAACATTACCCTGCTTCAAAAACCTGTTAGGCCCGCACATGCGCTCTTCCTCCTCGTGATGCACTACTAGGACAGTCAGCGCGTACGGGCCAACCCCCCTCAGTTCCTTCCCTACCACAGAGTCATTGACAAGAACTCCACAAAGTACAGGGCAAGAGGATGGGTTGTGGCGCACCCATAGAGGGACACATCTCTAAGAACCGTTGTTACTGCACAAGGCGACTAACTTCTTCTTTGAGTAGTGTCCCTAATGTAGGTGACTCCCGAGCAGTAACCCTACTGAAGGGCTGGGGTTTCGGAGTCGGATCAGTTACAGATGACAGCACTGTGCAGGCGAAGATGGCATCGGAGGCGGAATCCCCAGTGATTGCATAATGTTCTGCGAAGATGTGCCACTCTACAGATCTCGGAGATAGGAGCCTTCTTGAAGAAGGCGACAGATGAGGAGATCGACCTTGTGGAGTGTGTACAAATAGTATCTGGAGGGTCATATTGTGAACTTGGTAACAATGTCTGATATAGTTCAAGACCCACTTAGAAAAATCTTTGGGCTGACATTGCTGAGCCCTTGGGTCTTTCTGCAATGGAAAGGAAAAGCCTGGGGGCTTCTGAAGGCATTCATCCTGTCCAGGTAGAAGACTCTGGCTCTCCTGACATCTAGAGGGTGTAATACAGCCTCCCTGTGCCTTGGGATAGAAGGTTGAACAATGAATTAATTGGTTCTTGTGAAATAAATGGGGAGACTATCTTAGGAATCAAGTTTGGATATGGTCTGAGCATAACCTTGTCCCAAAAGAATACGGGGGGGGGGGGGGGAGATGTGCCCGCAGAACCGCTATTTCTCCTATTCTTTGGCCAAAGTAATCGCTATCAGGAAGGCCATTTTCATTGAGAGGTACATAAGCAAATCGGTGGCCACGGGTTCGAAGGGAGTCCTAGTCAGTCCTTTCAGTACCAGATTTAAGTCCCCGATGGGTGTAGGAAGCCAAGGTTGTGGGAATAGGTTAACTCTACCCTTGACAAATCTTTTGGTAGTCAGGTGCGACAGCATTGAGTATCCCTCTACTGGATGATGGAAGGCTAGGTGAACTCAAAGAGCTTAGAGACAGCCCTGATCTTTTTAGGGCCAGTGCATAGTCTAAGCTGTGTGGAAGAATCATGGATGTCAGGGAGATTTGTTGGGAAATACACCATATCTGAAACGTGGACCATTTTTGTAGGTAAGTATTTCGTGTCAAAGACTTTCTACTGTGTAATAATACCTCTTAAACTGCCATCAAACAGGAGCTTTCTAGGTGTTTGAGCCAAGAAGAAGCCAGGCCTTGAGGTGGAGAATCACCAGGTTGGGATGTAGGGTACATCCTCTGTTCTGCGAAAGGAGGAGTGACTAGAAGAGAGATCAGCAGGCACGTCGCAAGCTGTGACAGGTAAGGGTACCAAGTCTGTCTTGGCCAAGCAGGAGCCATCAGAGGGACATGTGCTCCCTCTCTCTTTGTTTTCAGAAGGACCTTCAATAGTGTGGTGAAAGGAGAAAAGGCACGAAAAAGATCCCTGTCGCAGGGGAGAAGGAGAGCATCATCTAGGGAATGTTGTCCTATCCCCGCTCTGGAACAATAGCATGAACATTTCTTGTTCAGGTAAGTGGTGAACAAGTCTGTGGTCAGACTGAATAGATTGCGAAGTACTACTGGGTCAAGTTCCTACTCGTGGTCATGTGAGAATTTGTGACTGAAACTGTCTGCTATCGAGTTCAGTGTATCTGGAAGGTAGGCTACCAACAGTGTGATGTTGTGGGAGACAATTCCATAGTCTGATCACTCAAAGGGAGGGTGACCGAGCTCCCCCGTGTCAATTTATTTAGAACATGCAAGCTATGTTGTCTGTTAGGACTCTCATGTGTGACCCTTTGATCAGCAGGACGAAGTGGGCGAAAGTATTCCTGACTGCCCTTAGCTCAAGGAGATCGATGTGAACGGATATCTCCGTGGGTGACCATTTGCCTTGTGTCATAAGGTCATTTAGATGTGCACCCCACCCTATGAGCGATGCGTCGGTAGTGAGAAGCAATGACGGGGGGGTTTGCAAGGAGATCCCTTTGCAAATGTTGGTTGGGTCTCTCCACCAGTCTCGGTAGATTTTGACCCTGGTGGGTAGTGACAGGAATTTGTCTAATCTGTCCCTGTTTGGTCTGTAAACCGAGCTGAACCATATCTGAAGACACCGCATGTGAAGGCTGGTGTGCGGTATTACCAGTGTGCCCATTACCATGTGCCCCAAGAGTTATAGGCAATGTCTGGCTGATATTTGTGGCTTGTTTTGAACTGTCTCTGTGAGCATAGTCAGAGAGAGAGAGATCTGTGCCGAGGCAGAAGGGCTCTGGTCCATACAGTTTCGAGGTCAGCGCCTATCAACTCCAGGTGCTGCACTAGAGTGAGGATTGATTTCTGGTCATTGGTCTGTAGGCTCAGTTCTGTAAACATGTGCACTGCAGCTTTGGTGACTCAGTGAGCCTCTTGAAAAGACCAGGCTCTGAGGAGGCAATCATCTACATACGGGTAAATCATGATCCCTTGGGAGTGAAGTGGGCACCCACCACTGAGAGAACCTTGGAAAATTCTCTTGGGGCCAATGATAGCCTGAAGGAGAGGACCCTATACTGGCAGTGATCTTGCCCCCGAGTCAATCTGAGTAATCATCTGAGAGTCAGTAGGACTATGATGTGAAAATACGCATCCTGAAGGTTGAGGGCTGAAAACCAGTCTCCTTGTTCCAACACTGGAATGACTGATGCTAGAGTGATCATCTTGAATTTTTGAGCCTTGAGAAACTTGTTGAGAGCTCTGAGATCTAGTATGGGTCTCCAACTTCCCTTCCTCTTAAGTATTAGGAAATAACAAGAGTAGAACCCTTGGCCTTGTAGATGTTAAGGTACTGGTTCTATGGCTACTAACTGGAGAAGATGATCTACCTCTTGTCATAGTAAAGTCTCATGAGAAGGGTCCCTGAAGAGGGACAGGGAAGGATGTTGTGGAGGGGGCACGGAGGTAAAATGGATAGAGTACCCTTTGCGAACGATCTTTAAGACCCATCGGTCCGAAGTTATGCATTCCCAGGTGCTGCGGAACGCTGCCAGACGGTAACCAAATGGGTGGACAGTGGTGGTTGGTTGTAGCAGTTGTGGGGAGTAGTCTATCGCCACCTCGACCAACATGTTAAAATTGGTGTTTGGACCTGGATGGCTGGGACGAAGAAGATTGCAGGCCAGGAGGTTTACATCTTGAAAATTTAGTTTTCTTCCTCTGTGGCATGTAGAAGCGTTGAGCCGGGTATTGAGAGGTGCGTGGCTCATGCTGGAGCTGCGGACTAAATATTCTGTTCTGGCTTGATGTGTATATGCCCAGTGAATGGAGAGGCTCAAGAATCCTTCAGGGTGTGAAGAGAAGCATCGAGCTTAGTGCCCTCAAAGAGAAGAGTTTCAACAGTTGACTGTACCTCCTTTGAGAAGCCCAACAGAGCCAAGAAGCACATCACATCACCGCCACTATAGAGATGGATCTGGCTGTAATGTCAGCTGCATTGAGGGCAGATTGTAGCACTGTCTTTACTACTAGCTGACCCTCCCAAATGATGGCCTTAAATTGGTCCCGATGAGACTCGGGCAGCTGTTCAATAAAACTGTTCAGTTTTGAACCGTTTTACATAGTCATATTTCACCGTGAGGGCTTGGTAATTGGCGATTCGAAACTGAAGCATGGCCAAGGAGTATACCTTCCTCCCAAAAAGGTCCAGACGCTTCCAGTTCCTATTGTAGGAAGCCCAAGAGGTATGGGGCCAGTAAGCAGCCATGGAGTCCCAGTATGGCCACTGGGGTAGAGCCCGGTAGGGGTACCCATGGTTGACTGTAGCAGAATGACGACGGTGGGGCCGTATGAGGATATGCCTGGGGGCCCTGTTGGTATTCAGCACTGTAGGGAGCCTGGGAGGAGTACTAAGATACCCCTGTCATAACTATAAAGGGAAGGGTGTAACAGCTGTCCTGTGTACAGTACTATAAAATCCCTCCTGGCCAGAGACTCCAAAATCCTTTTCCCTGTAAAGGGTTAAGAAGCTCGGGTAACCTGGCTGGCATCTGACCCAAAGGACCAATAAGGGGACAAGATACTTTCAAATCTCGGGGGGGAGGAAAGGCTTTTGTTTGTGCTCTTTGTTTGGGAGTTCGTTCGCTCTTGGGACTGAGAGGGACCAGACATCAATCCAGGTTCTCCCCATCTTTCTAAACAAATCTCTCATATTTCAAACTTGTAAGTAAAAAGCCAGGCAAGGCGTCTTAGTTTTACTTTGTTTTCTCAACTTGTAAATGTACCTTTTACTAGAGTGTTTATCTTTGTTTGCTGTACTTTGAACCTGAGACTAGAGGGGGGTCCTCTGAGCTCTTTAAGTTTGATTACCCTGTAAAGTTATTTTCCATACTGATTTTACAGAGATGATTTTTACCTTTTCTTTAATTAAAAGTGTTCTTTTTAAGAACCTGATTGATCTTTCCTTGTTTTTAGATCCAAGGGGGTTGGATCTGTATTCACCAGGAGTTGGTGGGAGGAAGGAGGGGAATGGTTATTTTCTCCTTGTTTTAAGATCCAAGGGGTTTGGGTCTGTATTCACCAGGGAATTGGTGAAAGGTTTCTCAAGGCTTCCCAGGGAAGGGAATCCATTTGGGAATGGTGGCAGCGGACCAGAACTAAGCTGGTAGTTAAGCTTAGAAGTTTTCATGCAGGCCCCCACATTTGTACCCTAAAGTTCAAAGTGGGGATACAGCCTTGACAACCCCCTTCTCTGGTTTGCTATCCGAGTCCGTACTAGAGAGCGAGGGAACATGGCAGGGTAGTGGGGAAGACTCTTATGCCAGACAAAGATTCGGTGTGGAGGTCTGGTACCGAGAAGAGAAGACTCTGACCTGTTATATGGACGTCCCTCGATTGCTGGAACTTCGGTGGTGCCGACGAGCTTGATACCACTGGCAGTGCTGGGAAGGACAGACATCTTGCCTGCGCTGGACGTTCAGGCACCACAGTAGACTTTCTTGAGCTGTAGGTACCGGGCTTGGTCTGTCTCATTACTGAGGATATCAGGTGTGCCAGAAATCGTCTACGGCTAGCTCATGGCTCACTGTGAGGCCTTCCCCTCTCTTTTTTGATTTATGAGGTCAGCAGCTGATTTCTTCACCCCATAACCCTTGATGTTTAGGACTGTGGGGAAGACCGATGTCTGCCTGGTAACTCTTGGCATGGGTCCGTAGAGGATCTGAGGGCAATTTCCATTAATGTATTCTTCTGCCTCAGCTTTCTGTCCCTGCAAGACTGAAGTCTAACCTGCTAGCAGAGAGCACACTTTTGAGGGATGTGTCCTTCCCCGAGGCAACAAATTCACTGTGAATGCGTGTCTGCAATGGGGATAGCGTGGGCTGCACAAAAGACACTTCTTGAAGCCCGGGGAATCGGGTATGCCTTGGTGGGAAGAAGGGCCCCCAACAGGAAAGGGTGGAAGAAAAAATAAATAAAATCTATTTCTCTCTTTTTTTTTTTTTTTTTTTTTTTTTTGGAGAAAATAAGAGACACTTCAATAACTAGTACTAAAAACTAAGCTCTATGTTACAAACGTACAGTTGAGATGTAACGATGCTGGTTCTGGTGGGACCCAACCGAGAGTGCCAATTCAGAACAAATTGCTTAAAGCAGGGCAGTTACAGCCCAAGGCTGGGGTTTTTCCACCTTTAAGGCAAACCAAACCAGCCAGACAAAGAGGACTTTGGTCTCACCCCACTGGCTAACCACAAGTCACACAAGCAATTCCCTTAGACACTCCAGTTTCCCAGTATCACCACCAGTGCCACTCATTATGGGGATGAATGGTTATGAAAACCAATACCCCATGTGACAGACCCAGACCAGTGGGGTACAGGAGTCTGGTAGAGGGCAAATAGACTGGTCACTGGATGAGTAGTTTTCTGTTCCCTGAGTGACAGAGCAGGGGCTGCATTAGAGTAATCAGGAACCTGCTAGAACCAGTTAAGGCAGGAAGGCTAATTAGGACACCTGGAACCAATTAAGAAGAAGCTGCTAGAATCAATTAAGGCAGGCTAATCAGGGCACCTGGGTTTTAAAAAGGAGCTCACTTCAGTTTGTGGTGGGAGTGTGAGGAGCTGGGAGCAAGAGGTGCAAGGAGCTCAGAGGGGTGTGCTGCTGGAGGACTGAGGAGCACAAGCGTTATCAGACACCAGGAGGAAGGTCCTGTGGTGAGAATAAGGAAGGTGTTTGGAGGAGGCCATGGGGAAGTAGCCCAGGGAGTTGTAGCTGTCATGCAGCGGTTACAGGAGGCACTAGAGACAGCTGCAGTCCCCAGGGCCCTGGGCTGGAACCTGGAGTAGAGGGCGGGCCCGGGTTCCCCCCAAACCTCCCAATTGACCTGGACTGTGGGTTCTTCCAGAGGGGAAGGCCTCTGGGCTGTTCCCCAACCCACATGGTGAATCTCTGAGGCAAGAAAATCTGCCAATAAGCGCAGGACCCACCAAGATAGAGGAGGAACTTTGTCACACCCAGTAAAAGAAAAAAGGTTCTCTCGATCCCAAAGGACCAAGCCCCAGACCCAGGTCAATATACAAATCAGATCTTACCCACAAATCATGCTGTTGCCAATCCTTTAGAATCTAAAATCCAAACATTTATTCATAAAAGGAAAAAGATAGAGATGAGAGCTAGAATTGGTTAAATGGAATCAATTACATACAGTAATGGCGAAGTCTTGGTTCAGGCTTGTAGCAGTGACAGAATAAACTGCAGGTTCACATCAAGTCTCTGGAGTACATCCACAGCTGGGATGGGTCCTCAGTTCTTTGTTCAGAGCTTTAGTTTGTAGCAAAGTCCCTCCAGAGGTAAGAAGCAGGATTGAAGACAAGATGGAGATGAGGCATCGGCCTTTTATAGTCTTTTCCAGGTGTAAGAACACCTCTTTGTCCTTACTGTGGAAAATCACAGCAAAATGGAGGCTGCAGTCACATGGGCAAGTCCCTGCATACTTTGCTGAGTTACAAGGCATATCTGCCTCCTCTCAATGGGTCAATTGTATAGCTGATGGTCCTTAATGGGCCATCAAGCAGGCTAGGCAGAACTGACACTAACTTGTCTGAGATGTCACCAAGAAGCATAGCATAAGTTTGAAATACAGACAGTATAGAGCCAATACTTATAACTTGAAATAAAAAATGATATATGCATACAGATAGCGTAATCATAACCAGCAAACCATAACCTTGTCTTAGACACCTCATTTGACCCCCTTTATACAAGATTTGGTGCCACTACAGGACTTTGATTGCAACCATGTTCTATATGGTCCCAGTTCAAATCAATAACGTGACATGAGATAATGGTCATTAACAGACTGCTAATAGCGCTGTCTCTAGCTGGGGTGGTTGAGAAGGAACGGGGAGCTGGCGGTTGGACCGTGTGCACTGACTGACCTTGTGGCACAGCACTAGGAGAGAACGCATGTGCGGGCCTAACCGACACTGCTACCGAAGTTCTCCAATCAGCAGCGCAGAGACATAAGCACACCTACAGTGGAACACCCATAGAGACACTACTCAAAGAAGAATCAAGATAACTACGAAATGCTTTATGAGGCAAGTGCTGACATTACAGAAATAACCGGCACAAACCAGGAGAAAGAAAATACATTTTGTAATAAGAAGTGTAACACTGAACTAAATGAGGGTGTTGCCCTAAAACAGGTGTTTCACCGGTGAAAGGTCACCCAAGTGAATAACAGATGGCATAGGTGTTGGAAAAAGAGGTGCAGGAGGTGCTACCGCACCCCTTGGCTTGAAGTGGGTTCCATTATATACAGGGTTTATAGTTTGATTCAATGGCTCTCAGCACCCCCACTGTAAAAATTGTTTCACCACCCCTGACAGATGGTGTATGATAATTTCAGGATTTAATAGGATCTGTACACGCCAAACATTGAAATTATGTCTAGTATAAGTTGTTGCTAGCACTTATGCAGTTGACTTGCTATTTAAGTGAAGCCAGTGAAGCAAGCTTAGTGAAATATTTTTTCAACTAGCCCAAGTGCTTTCACACTGTCAAAAGTTATTGCGAGCATCTCTCACTGACCAACTGGCCTGCAGAGCAGGAATGAAGATTTCCAGGACTAAACTCTTGAAACTACATGACGCCTTCCACAATGGAGACCTTTCACATAGGAAACCAAGATTTCCCTAATATGACTAGTGACCATTCAGTCCTTGGATACTTAACACTTCATAGGGGTCCTGATTTTCTGAGTGCAGGCGATCAACATGTTGATGAGTCAGATCTCTTTAAAGCATCTCATGCTGGGCATCCAAAAATTGAGGCCCTCCATCACTAGACACATTTGGAAAACCTTGGCCAGGGAACTTAGTGTTGAGTTAACTGCTGGGTAACCACTTCAATCAAAAGCACCCAGGTTATGCAGAAAATAGCTTTATGCCACAGAGCCCAAACAGGGAGAGGAGCCTTCCTGAATATACTTCTTCCGGACAATAAGCAACTGCTAGTACAGGGAAACTTATAACGGTTACCTTTTTGTGTTCCTCAGCTTTCAGCAAAGGGTTCACAGACCACAGCAATGCCCAGGTTTTCAGAAACTACACCTCTACCCCGATATAATGCGATCCGATATAACACGAATTCGGCTATAACGCGGTAAAGCAGTGCTCTGCGGGGGGGGGGGGGGGGGGCTTCGCACTCTGGTGGATCAAAGCAAGTTCGATATAACGCAGTTTCACCTATAACGCGGTAAGATTTTTTTGGCTCCCGAGGACAGCGTTATATCGGGGTAGAGGTGTAGTTGGAAAGTAAATTTGGAGAAGTCATCTAGTCAGCATGCGGCATTATTACCAGTAAGTTTGGTATTTGTAAGCAGTGCTTCTCACAGCAGGCCTCAATCACAATTGGGCACTATTACAATTTAAAAAAAAAAAAATCAGGTTCCTTAAAAGCCCCATAATAGCCCAAACTAGACTATTACTGCCAAAACACAAACCGATCACCCAAAAGTCGGTATGGAAATAAGTGACTAAAAACAAAAAAAGGAGATCTGAGTTCTATTCCTGGCTCTACCGACCGACACTTTATTAGCTGACCTTGGGAAAGTGGCTTCCCTCCCTTTGCCTCAGTTTCCCCTTACGTTAAAGGGGGATGATACTGACCTCTCTGTCAAGTGTTTTGGAATCTATGGATGAAAAGCGCTATGTAAGAGCCTGGCATTATTATTCAGCTGTGATAATGGATACGTAATTTAGCAATTTAGCAGCAGAGGAGGACAATGCGATGTCAAGCTACATTATCCCAAGACACATCACATACCTGAGAAGCAACAGACCTCCTCACCCCCACACACATGAGAAGAAAGTGGTTAGAATGGTGCAGTAAGCATTAAAAGAGGAAGTGTTAGGCCAACTATTAGGGAAAACTTGTGATGAGTTGTACTGCGCAACCTAAGCCTCCTAATTCAAGTAATGGAAGTAGCATTGGTCAGAACATTTGAGATGAGGCCCATCAATGCATTAGGGCGTGTAATTAAGTCCACTGTTATGCTCTTCCAATAGAAGGCAAGAGCCAACCCAATTGGCCTTTTCTAGCTATAGTTTCTATAATTTCAAGTGGTGTGGTTCTGCAGTCCAACATCTGAATCAGCATGGACTGGTAGTGAAACTGGTTTTCAGCAGTCATACTTGGTGCAGATGTAACTGTTTCTAAAATTATCTCATGTCACTTGAAAGTACAGAAGTCTGTTCCTAGGAGAAAACTTACTTGTTAAATCAAGGTGAACAAGAACTGATTTTAGAATCCGTTGCCAATGCAAACTAGAAGTGAGGCTACTTACAGAACTTGCCTGAAAAATGGTTAGAACAGTAAAACTTTTTAATAGATTATCAATCCTATTAGTGTCAAGCACTAACCAGAAGTATGTACGGTTTTAAGTCTTCCAACACTAGTAACTCATTTCAATGGACTACACTGCTCCCACACAATATTACAATACCTTATGCTAAAAGTCAAACAGCCAAGGGCACCACCTACCCAAGAATATTTATTATTAAAAAAAAAGTTCACTCTCGCCTGAGTGAACGGGATCAAGCTAGGTTAGAACCTTGTTAGGAAAATACATTATAGCCCTGGCCTCGGTAGATTTTTAAAGGTTAAATCTCATGCTCAGTGGCTGCACCTAGTAAATTCTGTAGATTAATTAAGGCCAGAAACCAAGTTTTTTAAACGATAAACACCATAGGGTTTCCTATTATAAGGCTGGTTTATATTTGAGATGAGACCAATATGTAATCACAATTTTAAAGTGTTCTAAAATGTTACTCAAAATTAGGTTCATTTATAGCTTATGGATAATTGAAGCCTTCACTGGAATTGTACCAGTGTGGGGTCTGCTCCTCCCATTCACTGAATTCTAAATGGACAAGTGTAT
The DNA here is from genome assembly GCF_011386835.1 of Chrysemys picta bellii. Lineage (NCBI taxonomy): Eukaryota > Metazoa > Chordata > Testudines > Emydidae > Chrysemys > Chrysemys picta. The sequence goes on along the minus strand of NC_088800.1, from coordinate 33,672,971 downwards.
AATTAGGCATGTAATGAATCTTTGAGCAAAGCCTACTGAGTGGTGCAGATTGTCACAACCGCAGATGATTCTCTGTAGGATTCAGTTACCAGTATCATTACCAGCTTGACATGAAGGACCATTGCCATAGAAATCTGACTGTCAGATACCCCTGTCTAAACAGAAACATATTTGATGCACAGCCAGCTGTTCTGGATTTGTGCTATGCGGTGGCTGTGAATTGCCTCTGCTCAGGGCTTCACTGCAAGGCAGTGACATAAAAGATTAGGAGTGTAGGGGAAAGCAAAACTACATTTTTAGAACACGTAATAGGTTAAATGCCAAGAACACTAATAATTATCTGCAGCATTATTTTGGTTCTCTTTGGCAGCTCAAGTGTAATGCCAGCTCAAGTGTACAGTCCTTGAATAACACCCAGTGATCCATTCAAGTGCACGGCTAAAGGTGAAATTCAGCTTTAATTTAAGTGAGGGCAACCCCTCCCCCCACCCCCCAAGTTAAATGGGACACTGCTTTGGCCAAGGTTGAGTTTGTCATAGTTCACTACATGTTGGCCAATGCCTAGAACCTTCAAGTGGCACTGGGAGAAATGGGTATCAGGGTGAAGAAATGTTCCTCGCTGGGATTGTTCTTAAGAGCCAGCATTACCCCTTGATCAGTACAGAAAGTGCTCCTTTCCTGCTAAAATGCTTGTAGTCCACTACAACAGCAGCTGATCCTACTCAAAGCTTTCACAAGCTTGCTTCAAACAAATACCGAAAGTATTTCCTGGACAACTGGAAAGAGAGACAGACCAGCTTCCACAAAGACATTTTACTTCTGTTATGGCACATCAGAAACCTTCATCTATTAAGTAATGTTACAATTAACACTGTCCAATGTCAGACAGAGGTTGATTTAAGACTGGTTTTATTTACAATTATCCTCTTTTTGCTTGTGTGCCAGACAGATAAAGCAACACTGACTCCTCCAGTATGAATTGGAAATCCCAATATAGAGGGGATGCAACTTAAGGAACTGCCTTCCATTTCAATCTGAAAATTCATTTCTATATAGTACATACTTTTAGGCAGACACCAGGATTAACTGTACTAAAGTCAATTTTTTCCTTAGTCTGATGCAGCAGGAGCACATCTGATTTGAGAACCATCAGAACCTTAGATTTACATTTTCTTTACGATTTAAGAAACCCCAGCGCCTCCCCTTTCAGCACCATCCACTTTTATCCTATTTCCTTGGCAAACAGATGACAATGCTTTTTATAATAAGTACCCATAGTCAAAATAGAAGTCTTGGACCTTTTACCTGATACTGTCAATCCCTCCATACCTGGGGCAAACACTACTGATGCCTCAGCCAGTTTCCTTTTGGAAACACTAAATAAAGCTGCACATTTGGGGAGTAAGGACCCTTACTATAGCCACTACCGGCATATTGTTTAAAGCCATGGGTAACTGATTTATGGAATCATGCCTATTCAATTGAGTTTACAGCACTGAGTCTTAGGTCACGGCCATAATCTGCAATGATGGAAAAATTGCCTCAATTGACCTCATAACAACCCAAGAGGTTTTTCTGTTATTGCTAAGTGTGAACACGAGCTTGGGCTGTGAAGTTAGGCTTATAAAAGATGCCTAGAGTGATGGATTCATTCTATAATTGTTTTCATGCTGCACTGTCATCTAGTTTTCTGTGAAGTTAGATATTTTACAAAAGTACCTCAATAACTAGGCTAACCCACTGACAAGAGCAGAGAAAAATACAAATATTAGGTTTAATAGTTCCACCTTCTACACACCACATTTTCCTGCCCTGATGCTTTGTCAGTATGGACATGAAGTTATATACCAGTATGCCAGTTCCACACATTTATTTGTGTTCCTCCCCCACACCAACAAAGAAAAACCACCCACTCTCACATTTTGAGTTTTGTCATCACTTTGTCACAGCTGCCCACACATTCATTCATGCACATAATTAATTCATGCTCAAATGCATTTCTGCATCTATTCTATATTTAGATGGTCTTTCTAGCTAACATTTGAGTATCAACGCAGGTAAACATTTTAATTCAAGTGTGATTTAAAGAGGGGCTATGCACTGAGTAGGGCAGCGAAGTAAGCTTGTTACACGCAACTCTTTGCTGCACTTTTAGAGAGAGACCAGATACTCGTTAACCCAACAAAAACTTGTCATCTTCTATGTCATGAAGGGCAGGGTTATTTCAAGCCTGGAAAATAAGCTTCTTTTATATACACCTCTACCCCGATATAACACGATTTCGGATATAACGCGTTAAAGCAGCGCTCCGGTGGATCAAAGCAAGTTCGATATAATGCGGTTTCACCTATAACGCAGTAAGATTTTTTGGCTCCCGAGGACAGCGTTATATCGAGGTAGAGGTGTATCAGGACTAGCATAAATCACATGACTTCATGTTTATCTGACCTACAGTACAGACAAATTCATGTTTTATAATGCACGTTGAGAAGCTCAGTCTACTGGCACTTCTACTAGGAAAGAATCTAGACAAATAGGGGTTCTTCTGCCTCCCCCTTGCAGCTCAGACATGCAAATCCAAAACAGACAGGTGCCTTCCACTTCCTGATGAGCTCACCAGCAGGAACTTCCAAAGCTGCAAAGACCTAGTCAGACCAACTTTGAAGCTTATTGGTCAACCATCATTTTCTGCCTGGGAGCCTTTGGAAACAGTGTGTCATTTCCATGAGCTAGCATTACAGGGAAATCACTATAGCACTTCTGAAGAGCTGATTAGCCAAACTAAACTTAAATTTCAACCCAAGTGAGATAGTTGCCTTAGAAGTTGCATTCATAGAACCACCACCACATTGTTTTGTCAATACTTTATGAGTCACCCTGCCAAGAGTAATTGACCTGCCCTCACCACCAGGGCCTTGGAGCTGTGCTCCAGCTCTGCTCCAGGTCCAGGCAAAAACCTGCAGCTCCACTGCTCCGCGCTCCGCTCCAAAGCCCTGCTCACCACTGGTAGAGTGGTTAGAAGGTGGAGTCCCACTGCTGTACATGACTGAGGTCTGATTCACCTCACAAGCAGCAGGGAATCACCAATGATCCACTGTTTAGGATCTGTGAACCTTCCTATGTATAAATTACTACTATTTACTGTTCTAATGCTAGACAGGTGCCTATAGCAACATTCATATAATCACCAGCTTTCTTGGGCTGCTTTCCTCACTGTTCTCCAAAACAGAAGTTGTACCCCCTGTAAGATTACAACAAGGGCGTTGAGTATGAAAGTGTACATAGATCTGGGAGGTTTACCACTGGATCCATAATGCACATTTGAGTGTAGGGGAAGGTTTGCAAGTGGACAATTGATCTTTTGCATCAAAGAATTAGCACTTTTGTAAATGGTCAAATCTCAAGCTCAGTTTAAGCTTTCCCCTTTAGGACAGTTGAACTGAGATTTTCAACGATGCTTTAGGGTGTGGATGACCAATTGCCAGTAGCTTTAAACAAAAACTGGCAATCAATCCCCCATGCAGTTTTTGAAAAGTAAAGTTTTATTGTTAGAGTGAGAAAAATTGCCCACGAACAGAACACGGATGAGTTATTGCTTGAAAACATCGAGTCAAATTGCTGATGGTTATATACAAATAGTTATATCCTTAAAAGTGCCTGTCCAAAAGGAGCAATACGACTTTAGTCACATTTCATAATTTGTTAAGATTAATAAGAGTAGAGAATATTTTGGTCTCCTGCTACATTTCAAATTAACAGCACCTTGTCAGATAATAAAACCATTACACATGAGTTATAGCAGCCACTGGCTATTGTTGCCTCTAAAACTCAATGAACTCAGATTAATCATAATTAAGTCTGAGTTCTGGAGATATCTTAGTGAGGGCTCTATCATTTAGCAATCTCATGCAAGCCATTCCCTGAAGTAAAAAAAACAGGAGTACTTGTGGCACCTTAGAGACTAACGAATTTATTTAAGCATAAGCTTTCCTGGGCTACAGCCTACTTCATCGGATGCATAGAATGGAACACACAGAAAGAAGATATTTATACATACAGAGAACATGAAAAGGTTGGAGTAGCCATATCAACTGTAAGAAGCCAATCAATTGAGATGAGCTATCATCAGCAGGAGAGAGAAAAAAAACCTTTGAAGTGATAATCGAGATGACCCATAGAAGGTGTGAGGCTATTTTAACATATTTTAACATGAGAAAATAGATTCAAACAGTGTAATGACCCAACCATTCCCAGTCTCTGTTCAAACCTAAGTTAATTGTATCTCATTTGCATATTAATTCAAGTTCAGCAGTCCCTCTTTGGAGTCTGTTTTTGAAGTTGTTTTGTTGCAAAATTGCCACCTTCAGATCGGTCACTGAGTGGTTAGAGAGATTGAAGTGTTCGCCCACTGGTTTTGGAATGTTATGATTCCCGATGTCAGATTTGTATCCTTTATTCTTTTGCGTAGAGACTGTCCGGTTTGGCCAATGTACATGGCAGAGGGGCATTGCTGGCACATGATGGCATATATCACATTGGTAGATGTGCAAGTGAATGAGCCCCTGATCACATGGCTGATGTGATTAGGTCCTATGATGGTATCACTTGAATAGATATGTGGACAGAGTTGGCATCGGGCTTTGTTGCAAGGATAGGTTCCTGGGTTAGTGTTTATGTTGTATGGTGTTCGGTTACTGGTGAGTATTTGCTTCAGGTTGGGGGGGGCTGTCTGTAAGTGAGGACCGGTCTGTCTCCCAAGATCTGTGAGAATGAGGGATCATCTTTCAGGATAGGTTGTAGATCTTTGATGATGCGCTGGAGAGGTTTTAGTTGGGGGCTGAAGGTGACGGCTAGTGGTGTTCTGTTATTTTCTTTGTTGGGCCTGTCCTGTAGTAGGTGACTTCTGGGTACTCTTCTGGCTCTGTCAATCTGTTTTTTCACTTCAGCAGGTGGGTACTGTAGTTTTAAGAATGCTTGATAGAGATCTTGTAGGTGTTTGTCTCTGTCTAAGGGATTCGAGCATATGCGGTTGTATCTTAGAGCTTGGCTGTAGACAATGGATCGTGTGGTGTGTCCTGGATGGAAGCTGGAGGCATGTAGGTAAGTACGGTCAGTAAGTTTCCGGTATAGGGTGGTGTTTATGTGACTTCACTTGGGTGCCTTGTTCAGTGTAATGCACCCACCTCAGCATTTCAACTTGCCCTTGAGCACAACGTAGACAAGTACTTGGGCACAATATGTATTGGGAGCAATAGCCTAGGATTCCTGTTGCACAGGTTTGCTTAATGTGTCACGGAGGTTGGTCGGTGACTAACAGTTGAAAAACACAATGGGTATGTCCACACTGGGATAAAAAATCCACGGCTGGCCCGGGTCAGCTGACTTGGGATCACAGGGCTCGGGCTAAGGGGTTAAAAATGGCTGTTTAGACATCTGGGCTCAAGCTGGAGGTCCCTGCGGGGTTGCAGAGCTCTTTACAGAAGACAACTGGATTCTCATGACGGCATCAATGGCTGTGCCACATAATAGGCTGCATAGAGCCATGGACTTAGAATGGCTGATGACCATGGAATATACTGGGCTGGACATGGTCCTGGGTCACACTAGGAGGCTCTGGTTTGGAATATTTAAGAGGAAGGCTTATGACAAATGAGGGCAGTTCCTCCTGGTTTTCTTTTATTCCCCTTACTTCACCTCAACGTTACAGATTCATCTCTTCCTGCTACCATGGAAACCATCAAGATCTTTACGTATCAGTTGTTAAGAATGGAAGTACTGCTTGTGAAGCACTAGATCATCCCTGTTCCACCCGACCCAGAATCTAAAGCTCAGCCAGGAGCCTGGGCATACAATGACAGTTTTACTAGTATTTCAGTGGCTCATTTTCAGGGCTGTAAGCCACTCAGTGAGGTAATGGAATCCTCAAAGTGTTTACTAGTATACACACCCACTGAAGTCATAATCCTAGGCCAGTAAATTGGCAGCACTAATTATTCACTCCTTTGAACCAAGTACTGTCTTTCCAAACAAGCTATTCATCTTTCACCTACTTTTTTCCTTTTGAATTGTCGTTCATCTGGAGGCCTCTGGTGATCAATCTGACACAGCAGAATCATGCCTTTCCCTGGGAGTTGTGACAGTGATGTCAAACAAACCTCTGGGGGATGTGACAGGGAAGAGAATGCTATTAGTAATTTGTGTTAACACAGCCCCTAGAAGCCTTTGCCGTGCACCAGGATCCCACTGTTCAAGACCCTGTACAAATATAACGATGGGCCCGACCCCAAAGGACACACAATATTGGCAGATGGATTCAAGTTTCCATAGGTGGATGAGACTTAGCAGCACCATCCTGCCCATTCAACATCTGAAGGGCTGAACCTTCTGGTCCTAAACCTAGTCCTTAGGGAGCAGGAAAATGACATGCCTGCAATTCAGGTAGGTGAGATACTCCAATTTCTCCCCTAACAAAGTACGAAATGCTTCACATGCCCTGGGCACGTCTGTCAGGCTGAAATGGCTTAAGGCTACTCTTCCTTACCTCTTTTTAACTCCATGCCTGGCCCTTACAGATCTCAGCCTACGGTCTGTTTTATGTGGTTGAGATGAGAGGTGGCTGCTGGAAGTTTCCACTCTGAAGCCACAGGACCAGGCCCTTAAGGGCATGTCTATGCTGTAGCTGGGAGTGAGCCTCCCAGCCCAGGTAGACAGACTTGCACTAGGGAGGATTGAGTTAACCTGTGGAACTCCTTGCCAGAGGATGTTTTGAAGGCCAAGACTATAACAGGGTTCAAAAAAGAACTAGATAAATTTATGGAGGATACGTCCATCAATGGCTATTAGCCACTGTTTGCCAGAAGCTGAGAATGGATGACAGGGAATGAATCACTTGATGATTACCTGTTCTGTTCATTCCCTCTGGGGCACCTTGTGTTGGCCATTGTCGGAAGACAGGATACTGGGCTAGATGGACCTTTGGTCAAACCCAATATGGCCGTTCTTATGAGTTAATGCACTAAAAGCAGCAGTGTAGACACTCTGACCCAGAAGAGACTCAGCCTAGGCACCTGAGCTCAGACCCCTCCAGCCCCCGGGACTGGGCTCAGGCTGCTAGCCCAAGCTTCCACTGGTGCCGCAATGCCCACATAGCTATTTTTTAGCTTGCTAACTTGAATCCTGCTAGCGCAAGTCTATCTACTGAGGTTGGAAGGCTCCCTCACAGCTGCAGTGTAGACGTACCCTAAATGGCCCTAGTCTCTTCCTCTCCTTGTCGGAGTGGAGGACAGGAGCGTAAGGCACCAGAGCTGTGCTTGCCTCCATATCTGTGCCTTCAGTACTAAGGTGCAGGAAAGGAGAGGGAAGGGCTGGCACCTCTAAATGGTGAAGTGTAGCTGAACTACTGCTGCAAATGCCCTAATCACTCATTTTTGTTTTGCTCAATGTGACATTTTATATGCAATTAGTGGCAGCGGTAGACCTGGGGCAGGCAGCAAGACAGACTAGTAAAGGGCCCCTCACCATCTGCTGCAGCCCCTGGCCCCGCTTATTTTTCTCCCTGATCCAGCATGGGAAGGAGATGCTGGCTAGGCAGGCATCCACAGCCAACTCTAAAAGTCAGAAGGCACAACTGCACCAAAATGCTTACATCCTTTGCCACAGCCCAGCTGGATGCACAAGATCTCAGATAAAAGAGATGTGTCACATTTTACAGCCCTAAATGACTTGTTTGCACATCAGCAGGCAGCCCTTGACAAGCAGTAAGTCACTAGATGGAGGACCATTAACAATTACTCCAAGAAGGGGCACTCAGGCAGTTCTGGCATTACTTGAGTTACCTTAAGAGGATTTGAGTACAGGCTTTTTTCCTCCTCTACTGTAGATGGACCAGGTGTGCTGAGGTGGTTAGTGAGGGATCCTTACAATGATTGATATCTAATGATCTGTTTTTTGATGATACTCTAAAAGGCTGCATCATCATATAACAAAAAAAAGGTAATGTAAAAGCAAACCATTCCATGAACTTATACCCAGGGTCAGGAAGCTGAAACGCAGAAAACAATGCTTAGTGAAACCAAATTGAGAAAAGTTAATTAGTACACTGCCTTTTTCCAAGTAATTTGAACAGAACAAAAATTAATCTCTATTTGCATACCCTGGTGTATTGAAGTATGCTGCACACTAATTACAGCTAATCAAGTTATTAAACACCTAACTGGCTCTTAGGAAAACATGTTACATGAAGGTTAAATTAGGTAGAAAACCATTCCCACGAATGAACTCTATTTCCGGTAACAAACCTCAAACAATTTCTAGCCTCAGTAATAAGTGCTAATTGTCTGGAACTTTAATTGCACTGACAAATTATCAGCCATTCTGAAATTGGGATGCATGCTGCCAATTGCAAAAATATGCAGCAGTATCAGTTAGTGATACTGAGTGTATCAACCGTTGACTTGCCTAAATGCAAAGATACCAGACTATTTAACTGGTACTGAAACCATCACTTTCACCCCTGCCCAAAGCAGAGGCCTAAGTTCTGATAAGCTTTACAACTCAACACAGCCTGTACATTAGTCACCCAAGAGTAAATTTAAACAATCAATTGGCATCTCTGCCAGCTACCAGTACAGTACTTCAGGTTATACACTATAAAACTAATGTCAGAGAACAGGGAAGCTACTCAGCGTGTCAAAGCCACGCTATGTTTCAGGGCTCAGAATCTCCATCAATAAAGTGCCCTAAAACAAAGTACTTTTAAAGCAGGTAGCCTTCGTCCAAAGTGTAACTTCACTGAACACTCAGCTTCAGGCACTATTCCCAAATTTAAAGATACTGTTGCTACTGATACATTGTTCCTTGCTGCCTTTAGGGGCTAGTTCTGTAGACTTCAATAGAACATTGTTAGTTATTCTGTTATTAACTGTTAACATACAGGTTTATAGATTTCCGGCTCCTATAGGTCTCATCCATATTAGATGACAACTAAATTATCCCTAACTTTCTGCCTCTTGTTCTCCTCCAACTCTTGCCATCCGCCCTGTTCTGCCCCACGCCCTTGTTTCTGTTCTTTGATACTGTAGTCATCAGAGCATAAAAGTAGTTCAGGAGGCATAGGGAATAATTGCTGGAAATAGTGGGGGGGAGCAACCAAGGAAAAGGAGAATTGGCAGAGCACAGAAGGCTGATCTGGCTTGTAGGTGTAAGAACTGGAAGCTTTTTCCTTCCAAGGGAGAATGCAAAGCAGGCAGAGAACAAGCACCTTGCATAAGGGTGAAAAAGAAAACAGAGTAGAAGAGAAAACTAACAGGAAGAGAGGAGGGTTAATCACAACTTTTAGACCAGTTCTCATTATTTCCTTTGTTCTTCCAGCCTTTCTGGCAGATCTGGCACATCTTGTTGATGGACCTGACAGGTGTAAGATGATGCACAAGAAAGGTTACTGCTGCTGTTTTTGAGTCAACTGCCAAGTTTCTACTGACACAACCAGGTTAATAGCACAATTATGTTCATACATACCCCAGAAACTGTCATTACTTCTTCAAGCCCCATATTACCAAACCGAGATCTGGGCCTGGTCTACACTAGAAAATTAGGTCAGATTAACTACATTGCTCAGGGGTGTGAAAAGAATTCTTCTATCGACCTAGCTACTGCCTCTCAGGGTACGTCTACACTAGCCACCAGATCAGCGGGTAGCGATTGATCTATTGGGGATCGATTTATCGCATGTACTGTAAACGCGATAAATCGATCCCCGATCGCTCTCCCGTCGACTGCTGAACTCCAGTAAGCAAAGTCGACGGGGGAGCCGCGGCATGCCGCGAGGACGCGAAGTAAGTAATTTTAATTCAATCTAAGATACGTCGACTTCAGCTACGCTATTCTCGAAGCTGAAGTTGCATATCTTAGATCAATTTCCCCGCCTCCCCTCCCCCCACTCCCTTCCCAGTGTAGACCAGGCCTCAGGGAGGTGGATTACAAACACCAACAGGAGAACTCCTCCTGTTGGCATTCGGCGTGTCTACACTTAAGTGCTATAACAGAGCAGTTGCACCTGTGCCACTGTAGCATTTCAAATGTAGATGAGCCCCCAGATCATTTTCTGGAAGAGCGCAGAGCTTCGTCTGACACTGCACATTAGTCATAGAGAGGTGAACTCTTAGCATGTAGCAAATTTCACAAAACCCATTTGCATGGATTTCTCCACAATTCCTCCCTTCCCTCCACCCCCCCGAAAAGAGTAGCAAGGCCAAGGCCTTCCTTGGGTCTCAGTATTGGCCCCAGAAGCGTGCGTTGTTTGGCAGGTGTTAAATTCAGCTCAAGCAGCAAACTGATTCAAAGAGCAGTTAGTACTCCCTAAAAGGCACACAATGTTGGGCACACATCGTTAAAGCACAAGGGAACTGCCATTTGCTAGTGGTGGCAACAAAAAAGGCACTGTGAGGGTCAATATCTACACCAGCTCCAGTCCTCCAAACAAACTGGAATCCTTGTGCAGGCATGTCTTCTGCACAAATAACTTACAATAATAGTTCAATCCCTAAATTATTTCTGCCTGGCTAGAAGCCAGTTTAATCAAGATGATTACTATGATAAAGAAACAGTGTGCTAACTAGCAAGTCCATTGCCTCAAAGAGATTGATAGGGCTTATGCAGTGTTGTTATAGCCATGTCCGTCCCAGGATATTAGAGAGACAAAGTGGGGGAGATAATATCTTTTATTGGACCAACTTCTTTTGGTGACAGAGACAGTCTTTCTAACTACAGACAGCTCTTCCTCAGGTCTCTCTGACAGGGCTTAGGGCTGGTCTACACTGGGGGGGAGGGGAGGATCGATCCAAGATATGCAACTTCAGCTACGCGAATAGCGTAGCTGAAGTCGAAGTATCTTGGATCGAATTACCTGGGGTCCAGACAGTGCGGGATCGATGGCCGCGGCTTCCCCATCGACTGCGCTACCGCCGCTCGCTCTGGTGGAGTTCCAGTTCAACGGTGAGCCCGTTCGGGGCTCGATATATCGCGTCTTAACGAGACGCGATATATCGATCCCGGATAAATCGATTGCTACCCGCCGATACGGAGGATAGTGAAGACGTACCCTTAGACTCATGTCTTGTAGTGGGAGGAGGTCGTTCCACTGTAGTTGAGACCTGCTTATCATTTAACAGTTGATTTTTCTACTTGCCAAATGTTTTAAAGTTTTTAAGTGCTCTACACCATAACATTGTCTGAGCAAGGGGGTTTTGAGATACAGCCTCTTCCCCCTTAAAAACTCGATCAACAATTTTATGATTTTTTTTTTTTAATTCAGGGCCTCAGACTACAGCTCTAACTCTCCCCAAATAGTTACCCCCACTCAGGGTGGATCTCTGCTAATGTCCAGCATCTACTAACCCTCTGAGGAAGCAACACTTCTGAAGTTACTCAATATACAAAGTTCATCTACAACATGACTTGAACCAAGCTGATGAGCCAGAGAGAATCATTTGTGCATCTGCAGCAGGACAGGGGCTCTATTGCAAACCAGATTTTCTGCAGGTGGCCTTAATCTTTAGCCACAGTAAATGGGTGGCTTAATGTGACATGTGGTGGCCATTGAACCAGAACAGCACCCATGTACTGGAAGTTTTTGGCAGCTTTCTGAGAATGTGTTTTGTGCACATTTGTTGCTCTCTAGCAGCATGCAGCAAGGACCCCTTTGGAAAGTTCTGCTCATGGAGCAATGCTTCTGGTTTAAGAGCAGATATTTCTGAGTGCTCCAAAATCCACATGCATAAACAGATTTTAGTTTTGAAGAACTGAAAACCTCATTTGAGGAAAGCTGAAAGACTGAAATAAGCAGTAGCATCAAGTTAATGTAATCATACTGCATGCTCCTCAACCATCTCCTGTACAATGGAACTGAGTGTGATCAAAGAAAAGTAGTTGTGAATCACGTCAGCATGATCAAAGAAGTTGCTGTGCGTCAGCAACTAATTCTGTTTTAAGGATTAATTTAGGGGTCAACATTGACCAATGTGGCATGAGGATACACTCATCAAAATAGTAGCTTATGTTTATCACAAAAACTAGAGGAATGTTTTGCATTTCATCCTATCTGCACCAACCAAGCAAATGCACCTATCGTTTTACCCCCTCAAAGTTCTGTAGCTTTTGTTTTGGTTTTGGTTTTTTGGAGATTCATCAGCAGAGAGTTTATGAGCAGGACATCCACGGTTAAAAAAAAAAATGAACTGCCAAAACATCCCCGACAAATCTTACATGCACATTTCAGATTAAGGATAGCACAGACAGGGAGTTCAGTGATGGGAGATGGCACCATTTCCAAAATAGTAAGAAATTCTAATGCTTGTTTCCCTCAACTTTTAAAAATCAGTTTCCTTGGTTTCACCCTTTCCACTGAATAAGCCATTCCCTTGTGTATCTGTCTGAAATTTTAACACAAAGCTCTTGGTTTACTCAACACTGTCAGAAATCGTATTGCGTGCAAGCAGACATGTGTGGTATCAAAGGTGGGTGCTTTATTAATAATAAGGTGAACTCAATCAGCTGTACATTCCTGCTTGCATCTTAATACAACAGGAATGTTAACAGCTCCGGGAAACTGTGCTTATTCCTTAGCTATGAACAGCAGACTAGAGAAAACATTTTCCTTCTTGATAGTTTGTAAAGTTGCTGTTAGGAAAGATGGATGGAAACTGCCTTTACTCAGCAATCACTGAAGGTTTAACGTAAGCAGGGGTTTACAATTTACAGAAGGCTGTCTGATATTAGCAATTTTAAGGAAATCAGGTTTTGTTATAAACTAAATTTAGTGTTTCCATTTAAAAAAAACAAAAAACAAAAAAAAAGATGCTTTCCCAAAGCTTAAGGAGCTTTGAAAGTGCTTCTGCAAGTTCTTCGACAACACACACACAGGATTTTCACTAATGCAGTTTGTTAGTCACTTTGAAATTCTTTGTCAACAGTCACATTTGCTGCACGCCCATTAATGTTATGCAACATGGGTTTATGCAAGAGCAAGGACAACGTAGCCTACTAAACTAGGAAGGGGTTTTGCAAGTTACACTGCACTGGAATGATAGGGAGCTTTGTCCTCACTCCATTTTTCTCATAAGCCTTTGCTCCTAATAAATGCCACGCACCCAACGATTACAGCCTACTTTATTTAGCTGGCATTCATTCGAAACAAATAGCTGCTTTGTTGACTAATTTAACATTACAAATTTTGAGCAGGGAAAGCCAATCCCACACACACTTGTGCAAGCCAACTGGAACGCAAAAGTTTGAAGATCATCGTGTATTAGTAGCTTACACCCTCTTTCAGTATGAACTGAGCTTTTACAAAGCGCTTTTCAAAGTGAGCTACCATCAAATCATGACTAGCACCTCAGCAAACATCTGCCTTAGCAAAGTGCACGAATACCATCAAACTTTGGTACCAGTGGCACATCTCAGTTGGGTTTACTTAGCCCCAGTGGTCAGTAATTGTTCATGAGCTGGTCTCAATGCATTTATATCTTAGCACAAGTTCTCGAGTACATGGAATTTTTATATTCACCTGTTCCTCATTATAACTCCAGATGCACCTTGAGATTTACAGGTTTGTGTAGCTTAGTTTCCTCTGACTGTTTGAAAATTGCATATACAACTAATATAAAACTTGTTCCTCTCGGAGGAGCATAGATTTAAGCACTCTGAAATATAATCAGGTCTCAAACTCAGAGCCAAGCAGGTCTTCCTGAAGGGTAAACTTTGGTGCCAGAGTGGTAGGTAGTGTTCTCTCCAAGTGATACCAGCTCCATCCATTAGATATCAAGAGTGCACGTTTACGTACAATACTGAGGACCCACCGTTCCAGACAGTAAACAGGAATGCCGTCTGCTTTCTGAAAGGAGTAAGCTTCGATACAACCAAATAATGTTTTTAAGTACAGGCAGGTCAATGTCAGTTACCCATTTTTTTCACCCACACAGTTTATGACATCAAAGTTTTGACTCAAGACCTACTGCATACATATTCTGTTTATGAGAGACTACTTCTTCCTTCCAAGGGAGAGGCAAAAGCTAGCCAAAGAGGTGAAAGCCAAAGAGATCAGAAAGGGTATAGAGTAAGCTGATGACCAAGGCAACAATCTACTTGTTCCTTAGCATTTGCATCCCAGGCTAGGGTAACACGACTCCACCACTTCTCCACCTACCTTTTAAAGCAATTTCATTTTATGTTTACCCCCATGGTGGCAAAAATCCTCAGAGAAGGGAACCTAAAGTGACTAATGCAACTCCTGCTCATCAGAGTGGGAACAGATGCTGCATGCTGTCTAACTTAAGACTAGCGCCAGCCTTTATTCCTTAGTTCCATGTGGTTTCGCCAGCTCAGATAACCTGTGTCACATGTTTCAGCCTAGTAGCAAGTACTGACAAGCTTGTCTGTGTGGTGGCCACGATAACCATAAGAGAATAGTGCATTTGGTTCAGTATGGGTGGTGAGGCATGAAAGGGAAAAACACTTTCTAAATTCACTTAAAATTGAGGCTGGTGGCAACGCTGAGGTTGGGGTGGCTAGCCCCACTGGCTGGGATACCGCTGGTTTGAGGATCATCTTTTCCTTCAGTGATCAGGACATGGGCCCCTGCAGCAACTTCAAGTTGCTTATTTAAAAGTTCAGGCTCCCAATCTCTGCACTCCCGAAAGTCCAAGAATGATGTGCTCCCAGGCCCCTACACCTCCCTCATAGTTGACCTCTAGAGAGAATGACTAGCGATTGCTGTTGCACTAAACTTGAAGGCTGTAAATTAATACTAAGACCGTGGCCAAGTAAATGATCTAGTCAACCACTGTGAAAGAATTAGGTTAGTTTCACAAACTTAATCCACCTGTTCTTTCCCCTGGTTTTTATCTCTCTGCATTCTCAGGCTCCCAAGATGATGTCAGGATGGTTGATATAATGTTCTGCAACTAATGCCCTGCATATCCTCAACAGCTGTGGAATCCAAGATTTAAATGAAACTGGCTCTTTAGACTAAGTTAACATACTATGACTCAAGCACTATGTACATTTATGGTGCTACCTTAGTCAAAGATTCTGCCTTAAGTTTCAAAGTAGGTGTCAGTGGTGATAGCAAACTGAGAATCAAGATTCAAGGGGACAGCCCAAGTGGGAGGGGAAGAGGTTTAGAGAGCCAGGTGGGAGAAAGCAGTCACAAATGGGGGGAGGGGGAAACCAAGAAGAGTCATGAGATGAGAGGTTTAGGTCAACATACAGCAGAGACAGAAAGAGAAGTACTGTGGGAGATGGCAAAAGTCTAAGGAATGAGCAGTCAGTTTGCAGCCAGCTGTCACAGAGAGGTAGGACCAATTGGATGGAAGAGTATGTAATAACTGAAGGGCAGAATCTATTTCTTGGGAGATGGCACTCGATACCTGAAGTGAAAACTACTGAGAGGTCAAAGATCCAAACTGTGGATTGGGCTTCTACCACAAGCCCTGTGTTTAGTGGCAGCACCGGTTCAGTCGCGCCAACAGTAGACCAAGGGTTTAATTGTGTTTCTAACAATATTGTCCCTACCTCCTCCCCTTCTAGAGTGATACCAACCGGCTCTCCCCAGCATAGATTCAGTTCTCTGCTGTACAGTTCAACTGGTGAATGATGGGGCTAAATTCATAAATCTCAGACTGCAACCACGCAAACTGGGTCTACAGATACTCATTCAAATATAGGTCAAACCTCAGTGTTTAGCCATAAGGCAACCACAGGTGACAGAAACACTTCTTAACAGCAGATCCCTCCCAAAGTAAACATGATAGCAAGTCACTCATATCAGCTAAGGGATTGAATGGTGCAATGTCTGATAGATTATAATAGTGCCTACAGAGGAATTTCCTAAACTTAAAGCTTTGCGTGGGCTATGGACAAATCTGTTCAGGTCCTAAATGGAGACACCATCTTACTCAGGTTCACACTTAACAAGTGTAGTGCACAATGCTTCCATTAGTGGCCAAATAGGCTGCAGCTTCCTCCTCTTTAAAGCAACATGCTGCAAGCTCTCGTTTATCCTTCAATCTTTTAAGGTGCATCACTATTGGTCAAAGAGCTGCTTATGTGAGGCACGAGTGATTAACAGGTGCAGCATATGTTTGGGGTAAAGTCCAAGAACCTGGGGTATGGAAAATTCAGTCTCCTGCTATTCACGACTGCTCCACTAAGACGCGTCTCCCCACATATCTAGTTTCACTAACTAAACATTTACCCGCACAGCAGAGCCTGCAGTGAAGCTCTCCACTCAACTACCCAAAAGACTCTTGGTTAGAAAAGTTAGCAGGAAATAACACAGCAGGACAGTTAACTTTTCAATGCACATTCATAGTCTTTCCACTCACAAGATAGAACTTGACCAATAGCCAAGTTAATAGAAGTAGAAGTAATCTCAATCTCTATGCAGCAGTTTTCTATAGGTATTATGGCAGTAATAGTAGGAGTTTTGTGCAGACAGAGGATAAAGGCAATGACTGCATGAGTTTTGACTGAATGGACACAAGTAGAGGACAGTGTGCGAAGTGACTACCAATGTACTTAGGGGAGAAGCAAACCAGTTGGGGTACAGGCTAGCATTACTGGCAATGCAAAAGTTGACCTCATGATAGTAGGATAGGACTAAATTATGGAGGGCTTTGAAGGTGAAGTCAAGAAGTTTTGAGGACAAACTCAACTTCTACACTAAACACACCGCCACCCAACCTCCCACAGCTGAAGCTGAGCTATCACTGGCTAATACACCTCTAGCCCGATATAACACAGTCCTCGGGAGCCAAAAAATCTTACTGCGTTATAGGTGAAACCGCATTATATCGAACTTGCTTTGATCTGCCGGAGTGCGCAGCCCCGCCCCCCGGAGCGCTGCTTTACCGCGTTATATCCGAATTCGTGTTATATCGGGTCGCGTTATATCGGGGTAGAGGTGTATTTTCAAAAGCATATAAGTGTCTTTGGCACCACTGAAAATTTTATTCTTTAGGGCCTGTCTACACAGGGTTCTTACTGATACACTCCATGAATGGACACTGTTATTCTAGAATAACGCGTGCCTTGTTCTTGTTTAGTTTAACCCACTTTGGAAGTAGCAGTCCCAAAATAACTAGAGTACAAGAAGTGTTTGAGTATAATGTAGAAGCAGGCCATCCACAACACGTGAGGGGAAAACTTACTGTTCTTCCCCACTACGGAAGACTAAGTTTTGTATACAAGTGTATGTGACGGGTTGGATCACAGAAACCCCCTTGGGAGCTGCCACCCTATGTGCAAAGACTACCCCTGCTTCTGTTTTCCCTGCCAGCTCAGGACTCCAGCACCCTGTCTTGCTGAGCCAGACACTCCCGTCTGGCTCCAGACACAGACCCAGGGTCTGAATCACTTGTCCCAAAGCTGCAAGTTTACCTGAAAACAGCTCACAGTAGCGTGCTTGTCTTTAGCACTCAGATGCCCAACTCCCAATGGGGTCTAAACCCAGATAAATCTGTTTTACCCTGTATAAAGCTTATGCAGGGCAAACTCATAAATTGTTCGCCCTCTATAACACTGATAGAGAGATATGCACAATTGTTTGCTCCCCCAAGTATTAATACATACTCTGAGTGAATTACTAAATAGAAAGTGATTTTATTAAATACAGACAGTAGGATTTAAGTGGTTCAAAGTAGTAACAGACAGAACAAAGTAAGTCACCAAGCAAAATAAAATAAAATGCGCAAATCTATGCCTAATCAAACTAAATACAGATAATCTCACCCTCAGAGATGCTTCAGTAAGTTTTTTCCTCAGACTGGACACCTTCCAGGCCTGGGCACAATTCTTTCCCCTGGTACAGCTCTTGTTGCAGCTCAGGTGATAGCTAGGGGATTCTTCATGATGGCTCCTTCCTTTCTCTGTTCTCTTCCCCCCCTTTATATATCTTTTGCATAAGGCGGGAACTCTTTGTCTCTCTGGGTTTCCACCCCCCCTCACTGGAAAAGCACCAGGTTAAAGATGGATTCCAGTTCAGGTGACATGATCACATGTCACTGCAAGACTTCATTACACACTTGCCAGCACACACATATACAGGAAGACTCACAGGTAAATACAGCCATCTGCAGACAATGGGAGTCATCAAGATTCCAAACCCTCATTAATGGTCCACACTTTACACAATTACAATAGGCCCTCAGAGTTACATTTTATATTTCTAGTTTTAGATACAAGAGTGGTACATTTATACAAATCGGATGATCACACTCAGTAGATTATAAGCTTTGTAATGATACCTTACAAGAGACCTTTTGCATGAGTCATATCCCAGTTACTTACATTCACTTATTACCGTATTTTCTCTAAAACTATCTCAGTTACATTATATTGACTTATTATCAAGTTTTTATAAAACCATATAGACTGCACAACGTCACAGTGTATTTTAAAACTATGTTGCATGACAGTTTTATAGCTCACATAACTATCTTCATTTACAGAACAGTCCAATTGCCAAAACTGATGCTTCCAGCTCCAGTAGCAGCATGCTGCCCTGAACACCAAATGGAAATGGTTTTAACAAGGTCTCATGTCACTTCTAGCATCTCTAGACTAAGTAACTGTCTTGCACGACAGTTACCTAACCTATGCATAAGCTGACCGTTTAACTGTCCCAACTTAACCAATGAGCAACAATTTAACTGTCACAGCACGCGGAGTAGCAACAAAATCCATGCAAGACTGGAAGTCGATGGACACTACTGGATACAGGACTACCAGAAATAGAAAACCATGAAATGGGCCTGGGTAGTCAGGGGAATTCCCCTCCCTCCTCTCTCGATTTATAGCTTGAGGCAAGTAAGGTCACTTTGAAGGGAAGACTCAATTCTTAAGGTAATATTTCTTCTAGGGAGGGGAAAAGGAATGAAGACTCCAGCATTTCATACAAATCCTCTGAGTCGACAACTGGAAGACTTCATAGACTGTTAACTGAAACAGGAAGCCAGGAGTCTCGGTCTCAGGTTCGCCTCCCTTCCCGTATCTATCACCGGGGGTTTATGCTCCCAGATATGACTCAGACAGGATAAAGGTACAACAAGATTTATTAATGAGGTGGCAAGAACTCCCCAGGTAAGAAGGTGAGACAGATGATAAAACAAGGCAGGCTGTATCAATAGGGATCTATACACGAGGATCAAAACAACAATGACTCTACCATCTCTGGCAGCTTAATTTGATGGTGTTTTCTCCTCTTCAGGATGGCTGCAGCACGACAGGATGGCTGTATCCCTCAGATGGAGACAGGATCTCAAGGCAGAACCAGATGAGTGTCTTCTCAGGTAAAATAAGAGTATTCAGGTAATTAAATCCCTCCCCCTCCCTTTGCCTGCGTCATCGTGTGTGGGACAAGCAATCACTATAGGAGATGGATTAAGTGCGTATAGGTAAGTATATTCCCTGCTTCAGATGACCTTTGTGGGGTGAATGGCCTACCCTATTAACCCTCAGAGACTTGCTCTGCCCCAGACACACAGCAACAAGACTCTGCCACTCAGGCAGGCAGCCCGATCTAATCTGAGCACTGCCATTATATACACATAGGTTGCTAGGCAGATTAGCCGATGACAGTAACCATCTCTTCCCGCCTAAACATAAAAAGGCACCAAATGCAGAGTGAGGAGGGGACAAGAAGGGCTTACAAAATGGATGCCTAGTTGTCCTTTGGAGGATCCAAGATGGCCTTTACAGACAAGCAAGATAAAGCGTACCAAAGACAACAAACCTTAAGTATTTGGCATGGAACATGAAAACCAATTTATCAGTTTATGCTACAACAAACAGGGTGGGGCTATTTTATTGGTTGGGCTGACTCGTAACATTAACATTTTGCTCATTACACATGCCACTTTAAAAAACACACCCAAATCTTTTAAGATTTGGAATTTTGAGGCTCCCATTGCTAGGAGCTAATGGAATATCCTTCGTTGTGTGACAATGCCACCTGGGAGCCTGAGCCATTGTGTTAGCACTATGATGCTGCAAGACCAGGTGCCAGCTCACACCAAGGTCCCCAGCCTACACTGAACACTCACAGACGTACAGTTAGGAACCAATCTGGCTCACCTGTGTGTTAGTATTAAAATAGATATTAGAGTTATAAGAATGTGTTAAGACTTTAGGAAATTCTTGCAGGATGCTGCATGTATTAATATTATATCTATATCCCAGGTTATAAGGAAATATTTGTTTGCTCTGTAACTATAAAAATGTTTGCTAAAACTGTAAACCCCCTCTCCCAGTCAGGAAAAAAGCTTTACAAAGTGTGAAATACTAGTTTACCACAAGAGGGATCATATTCTCTCCAACAAAATAGGCCTATCGACACCAGACAAGCCATTATGGAACATCAGTGGACAAAAGACTTGATTGCTTCCCCAACACCCATAAAGAGGATACATGCGCAAGCCTCTGTCCTGTGGCAGCTTGATGGGAGCTGGAGGAGGGGAATAAAAATACTTAAGTAGAAATTATCACTGTGCTGCTTGGAATTTGGAGAGGGCAATATTTCTAAACATAAGCAAGGGATCCCGAAGCTGATTAGTTTGGGTTACCCCTAAAGGGCATAGGGAGCTTGCATATTACAGCAACGTCTTTTACCTTTTGAAAATTAAGACTGTAAAACTCATTTGTGTTTAACCTCGTAAATAACTCTTATTCTTCTTCTTAGTTAACAGACATTTTGTCAGTTTATTACAGGACTGGCTACAAGCATTGTGTTTAGTGAGAGATCTAGGGTAACCTGAATTAAGAGACTGGTCCTTTGGGACTGCGAGTAACCTGAATATTATTGTGATTTTTGATGTATGGGACCATCTATCACAAAAGCACGCTTACCTGGATGGCAAGATAGACCGGAGTGCCCCAAGGGACTGTCTGGGACGCCACGTTAACACTGATATAGTGCTTGAGGAGTTCAGAATTGATACGTAGTGGGTGAAATCTAATTCTAGAACTCACAACTAGTTTGTATCCTGGTCTATAACAGCTTGCTCTGAGGTTGGCACTCACAGTCATGAGGCACTCCAGACAACTTGACAAGCACTGTACAGACAAAACAGACAGTCCCTACCTTAAAATGCTTACAATGAAAGGAACAAGAATTCCCACCACACAGGTGCTCTCCAGCATGCAGAGTAACCAGTGAAGAACAACTGTGCATGCATGTTGAAAAAACTTGCTTAGCCGTTTCCCATGCTAGCTCAAAAATACCCTTGATGAGCAGGACTCCACACGCACACACTTCCTCCCATGCCATCAGGCAATATTTGACCTAACAATGTCTTTCTGATCGATGATTGAATGTTTAAATCAGAAGCTTTTGTCTTGGAAAAAAAAGCCACAATACCACTGGTTACGCATACTGGAAGGAAACTAAACTTACTGGTGACTCATTGTTCAAATATTTTGCTACCTTATCTGCATTGGGAAATGTTTCTCATACTACATTCTAGTTATGCTACTACTTTTTTAGAAAAAATGTTGAATGGCAGCCAGTACTGTAGCTAATCATATTAGGGAGCTGGTTGCAGATCCTCCTGCGCTCAAGAGACTGTAAATCAATTTGTTGCACTGTTGGATGGGCCATGAATTATTCATGTCCATAATAATCAGCAGAGTGTCTTACAGACACAATGCATTATCCTTGTTCATTTGAAGAATAAAATGGAGATGTACTCTAGCATCATGTTTACCAATATGTGTGGCACAAAACACAATATAAAATTCTGCTATCAGAGTTTCATATGGAAAGTCGCATGTTCTCTTGCCAGCACCACCCACAAGCGGTACTATCACCCCTCAACAGAAAATTAAGGTGTTTTACCCGGAGTTGGGGAGAAGAAAAATGCCTTTGCAGCTGGGCAACATATCTGCAGGATTAGTTTTAAAACACAGTATTTCTAAAAGTAGAATATATGTTTTAGGTTCACATCACTGTGAAGAGTTAGTGTTAATATCCTTAGCTTTGCTTAGCTTGCTGAGTCATCAATTTTCAAAAAGTTGCAAGGTGATCTATATGAGAACTAAGACAGTCATTTATAATTCTGTATCCTGGGTAGCTGGTGTGTTTTCACCATATGTATTAAGTGAATGCATACAAACTTAAGATTCCACAGCAATGTTAACTTCCATTCCATTCCTCACTTGTTACTCTGCAACTTTAATATAATAAGACAGGATGTTTGTATGTCTAAATCACAACTATTAACATAAGTGCATTAATAAACAATGGTTTTCTTCCAGGTTCAATGCTTAAACAGACCTTGGAATTCCATAGGTGGGCAATGATTTAGATGGCTCTTTCTCTGAATATGGCTGGATTGATTACCTTTCGCAAAACAACTGGAATTAGTTGTGTGTGTTGGGGGGGCGGAGAATCTATTCATACCATGGGGTCACAATGATATACACCCCTTTAAGCACCAATGCTAACAGAGGAGTTGGTATTTCAGGATCGGCATATTTTAAGCACAAGTTTTTTGTAAGCAATGTATTTACAGATGATATCCTTTCCCCACATCTTGCCTCTATAAAAGGGAACCATAATGAGGTGCAGAGAGTCAGCTACATTTCTACGAGGAAGCTGAGAAACTATTATAATTATATTTATCACAAGGACCATCCTATCCACAGCGAAAGCTAATTTAGATGATCCTACAGTTACAAGTCCAGAGGTGGTAAGAGACTGGCACATCAGTGAAGAGATGTGCACAGGTACCTCAATCAGTTCATGAGATCCTTTGCTTATGCAGCAGCTGCTCAGACCCTGAAAGACAACAGCAGCACCAATGACCACTTGCATGGACACGGTGTACATCTCTGCTGCGGGAACTCCTGCTGATGGCATGCATTTCCTACAAGGGTTACCTGATGTGGCCTGCCATCTAGCATAAAGTAGCATCTGTGATATAGGTCCTGACACCTGGGATACCTACACCCCCCTTTAAGAAAGTGGTAGTTGGGGGAAGGTCCAAAGGTCCTTTAATTTAACCATCAACTCTCCTTTAGAGATGAGGGCTTGGAACATGTGTGTTACAAAAATCCTGCTACAAGGCTCAGTGGTATTCTCTGGGTAGGAGCACAATGGGTTTTATTCCAAAAGTCCAGGAATAGTTTGCACTCTCATGGCCTTGTTTCACATAGGCTAATTAAGCCCTAGAGAATTGGCAATACTCATGAATAAAGCTTCTTCTTAGGAAGGGAAGAGCTGGTGCCGCGGGTAGGTGACAAGATACCTCACTGTCTCTTTGCTGCTACAAGGACAGTTGCCTTGAAGTTCTCCTGTTCAGGATACGCTGTTCCAATGTACTTGGTCAACTAGCAGCTAGTTGACCAAAATTCCAGGGGCCTACCTCCATTCTCATTGGCCCCCTGCCATGAATGAAGGGTGTGTTTTGGGCCACTACTCCTTGACAGAGGACCTCTCTAAACAATATGCATCACTCCTAAGCAGTTATTCACTTTTATTTTTTTTAGAACACTGTTCTCTCCCGCTGACCCCTCAGTCACAATTCAAAGTTGCAGTAGTATGAGGTTTCAATCATATCAGTACAAATGAGTAAATGGAAATGCCCTTTTCTGAGGCTCCCACATGAGCTAATTCGACTTTTACGAAGCTAAAACAGAAATAGCCAAATGAGACTCTAAAGCTTGTGTCCAGTGAATCAGCAACATATTTTGCTTCAAACTTCAATGCCACCTTTGCCACTGGTTTTCATTCAGTGCACAGGAGAGACAGCATTCACTATGTGCATAACAACTCAATATTTTCATCCTCATTCCTCATGCACCTTGCCACTTCAGTGTACACATGGCCTCAGGAGACAGGCAAGACAGCAAACAGAGCCCTATGGTATCACAGAGAAAGCCAGGTGCTCTTTGCTTACTCCAAAGACACCATCCCTGAACACTAAGGGTATGTCTACACTACGAAATTAGATCAAATTTATAGAAGTCGGTTGTTTAGTAATCGTTTTTATACAGTCGATTGTGTGCCCCCTCCCCCCCCCAAAATGCTCTAAGTGCATTAAGTCGGCGGACTACGTCCACAGTACCGAGGCTAGCGTCGACTTCCGGAGCATTACACTGTGGGTAGCTAGCCCACGGTTCCCGCAGTCTCCTCCGCCCATTGGAATTCTGGGTTGAGATCACAATGCCTGATGGGGCAAAAACAGTGTCACGGGTGATTCCGGGTACATGTCCTCAGGCCCCCCCTCCCTTCCTCCCTCCGTGAAAGCAATGGCAGACAATCGTTTTGCGCCTTTTTTCCTGGGTTGCCTGTGCAGACGCCATACCACGGCAAGCATGGAGCCCGCTCAGCTCACCGTCACCGTACGTCTCCTGGGTGCTGGCAGACATGGGACTGCATTGCTACACAGCAGCAGCTCATTGCCTTTTGGCAGCAGAAGGTGCATTACGACTGGTAGCCGACGTCGTCGTATTCCTGGGTGGTCTTTTAGCCGACCTTGGTGAGGTCGGTCAGGGGCGCCTGGGCAGACATGAGAGTGACTCAACCAGGTCATTCCCATCTTCTGCTGAGCACCCAGGAGATGATGATGGCTAGCAATCGTACTGCACCGTCTACGGCCAGCCTAAGATGTAAAAGATAGATGGAGTGGATCAAAACAAGAAATAGACCCGATTTGTTTTGTATTCATTTGCTTCCTCCTTCCCTCCGTGAAATCAATAGCCTGCTAAACCCAGGGTTTTGAGTTCAATCCTTGAGGGGGCCATTCTGTGTGACAGTTGTTTGTGTTTCCCCTTGATGCAAAGCCACCCCCCTTGTTGATTTTAATTCCCTGTAAGCTATGTTGTCAGTCGCCCCTCCCTCCGTCAGAGCAACAGCAGACAATGGTTTCGCACCTTTTTTCAGCCCAGACGCCATAGCACTAGGATCATGGAGCCCGCTCAGATCACCGTGGCAATTATGAGCATTATAAACACCACGCGCATTATCCTGGAGTATATGCAGAACCAGAACCTGCCAAAGCAAAACCAGGCGAGGCGGCGACAGTAGCGTGTGACGAGAGTGATTAGGACATAGACATGGACATAGACTTCTCACAAAGTACGGGCCCCCGCAATGTGCACATCATGGTGTTAATGGGGCAGGTTCATGCCGTGGAACGCCGATTCTGGGCCCAGGAAACAAGCACAGACTGGCGGGACCGCATAGTGTTGCGGGTCTGGGACGATCCCCAGTGGCTGCAAAACTTTTGCATGCATAAGGGAACTTTCATGGAACTTTGTGACTTGCTTTCCCCTGCCCTGAAGTGCCAAAATACCAAGATGAGAGCAGCCCTCACAGTTGAGAAGCCAGTGGCGATAGCCCTGTGGAAGCTTGCAACGCCAGACAGCTACCGGTCAGTCGGGAATCAATTTGGAGTGGGCAAATCTACTGTGGGGACTGCTGTGATCCAAGTAGCCAAAGCAATCAAAGAGCTGCTGATATCAAGGGTAGTGACTCTGGGAAATGTGCAGGTTATAGTGGATGGCATTGCTGCAATGGGATTCCCTAACTGTGGTGGGACAATAGACGGAACGCATATCCCTATCTTGACACCGGAGCACCAAGCCAGCGAGTACATAAACCAAAAGGGGTACTTTTCAATGCTGCTGCAAGCACTGGTGGACATTCACCAACATCAACGTGGGATAGCCGGGAAAGGTACATGACGCTCGCATCTTCAGGAACACTACTCTGTTTAAATGGCTGCAGCAAGGGACTTACTTCCCAGACCAGAAAATAACCGTTGGGGATGTTGAAATGCCTATCGTGATCCTTGGGGACCCAGCCTACCCCTTAATGCCATGGCTCATGAAGCCATACACAGGCAGCCTGGACAGTAGTCAGGAGCTGTACAACTATAGGCTGAGCAAGTGCAGAATGGCGGAATGTGCATTTGGACTTTTAAAAGTGCGCTGGTGCAGTTTACTGACTCGGATAGACCTCAGCGAAACCAATATTCCCATTGTTATTACTGCTTGCTGTGCGCGCCACAATATCTGTGAGAGTAAGGGGGAGACATTTATGGCAGGGTGGGAGGTTGAGGCAAACCGCCTGGCCGCTGATTACGCGCAGCCAGACACCAGGGTCTTTAGAAGAGTACAGGAGGCCGTGGTGCACATCAGAGACGCTTTGAAAACCAGTTTCATGACTGGCCAGGCTACGGTGTGAAAGTTCTGTTTGTTTCTCCTTGATGAAACCTCCCCCCACCCTTGGTTCACTCTACTTCCCTGTAAGCTAGCCACACTCTCCTCCCCCCTTCGATCACTGCTTGCAGAGGCAATAAAGTCATTGTTGCTTCACATTCATGCATTCTTTATTAATTCATCATACAAATAGGGGGATAACTGCCAAGGTAGC
The DNA here is from genome assembly GCF_011386835.1 of Chrysemys picta bellii. Taxonomy (NCBI): domain Eukaryota; kingdom Metazoa; phylum Chordata; order Testudines; family Emydidae; genus Chrysemys; species Chrysemys picta. Next base: position 33,646,543 of record NC_088800.1, on the reverse strand, counting down.
CCGGGTGGGGTGGGGGAGGAGGGAAGGACAAGGCCACACTGCACTTTAAAACTTTAAAACTTATTGAAGGCCAGCCTTCTGTTGCTTGGGCAATCCTCTGGGGTGGAGTGGCTGGATGGCCGGAGGCCCCCCACCGCGTTCTTGGGCGTCTGGGTGAGGAGACTATGCAACTTGGGGAGGAGGGCTGTTGGTTACACAGAGGCTGTAGCGGCAGTCTGTGCTCCTGCTGCCTTTCCTGCAGATCAACCATACGCTGGAGCATATGAGTCTGATCTTCCAGCAGCCTGAGTATTGACTCCTGCCTTCTGTCAGCAAGCTGATGCCACCTATCATCTTCAGCCCACCACTTACTCTCTTCAGCCCGCCACCTTTCCTTGCGTTCATATTGTGCTTTCCTGCACTTTGACGTTGTCTGCCTCCACACATTCTGCTGTGCTCTGTCAGTGTGGGAGGACAGCAGGAGCTCAGAGAACATTTCATCCCAAGTGCGTTTTTTTCGCCTTCTAATCTTCGCTAGTATCTGCGAAGGAGAAACATTTGCAGCTGGTGGAGGAAAAGGGAGAGTGGTAGTTAAAAAGACACATTTTAGAGAACAATGGGTAGACTCTTTCACGTTAAACCTTGCTGTTCACATTACACAGCACATGTGCTTTCGTTACAAGGTCGCATTTTGTCTCTTATATTGAGGGTCTGCCGGTTTGGTGTGAGAGATCACTCACGCAGTGCCAGGCAACAGAATTCGGCTTGCAGGCAGCCATGGTAAGCCACAGTCTTTTGGCTTCTTTAACCTTCATAACATGTGGGAATGGTTTCAAACAGCAGCGCCCTTATTTCTCATACCAAGCGGCCATTGGGTTGGCCATTTAAAATGGGTTGGCAATTTAAAAGGAGGGGCTGCCGTTTGCGGGTTAGCATGCAGCACAAACCCAAATAACCCCCCCCACACACACACAATTCTCTGGGATGATCGCTTCACCCCTCCCCCCACCGCGTGGCTAACAGAGGGGAACATTTCTGTTCAGCCACAGCCAAACAGCCGAGCAGGAACGGGCACCTTTGAATGTCCCCTTAATAAAATCACCCTATTTCAACCAGGTGATATCACTCTCCTGAGGATAACACAGAGAGATAAGGAACAGATGTTGTCTGCATGCCAGCAAACACCGGGACCATACGCTGCCATGCTTTGTTATGCAATGATTCCAGACTACGTGCTACTGGCCTGACGTGGTCAAGTGTCCTACCATGGAGGACAGAATAAGGCCGCCCTCCCCAGAAACCTTTTGCAAAGGCTTTGGGAGTACATCCAGGAGAGCTTTATGGAGATGTCCCTGGAGGATTTCCACTCCATCCCCAGACACGTTAACAGACTTTTCCAGTAGCTGTACTGGCCAAGAATTCCAGGGCAAATCAATCATTAAACATGCTTGCTTTTAAACGATGTGTAATATTAACAAGGGTACACTCACCAGAGGTCCCTTCTCTGCCTTCAGGGTCCGGGAGCCCACCTTGGGTGGGTTCAGGGGTTACTGGCTCCAGGTCTAGGGTGAAAAACATATCCTGGCTGTTGGGGAAACTGGTTTCTCCGCTTCCTTGCTGTGAGCTCTCTCTTCATCATCATCATCTTCCTCGTCCCCAAAACCCGCTTCCGTGTTGCATGCTTCTCTATTGACGGAGTCAAAGCACAGGGTTGGGGTAGTGGTGGCTGCACCCCCCAGCATGGCATGCAGCTCATCATAGAAACGGCATGTTCAGGGCTCTGACCCGGGGCCGTTTGCCTCTCTGGTTTTTTGCTAGGCTTGCCTTAGCTCCTTAATTTTCACGCGGCACTGCTTTGCGTCCTTGTTATGGCCTCTGTTCTTCATGCCCTTTGAGACTTTTTCTAATGTTTTGGCATTTCGTTTACTGGAACGGAGTTCAGCTAGCACGGATTCATCTCCCCATACGGCATCAGATCCCGTACCTCCCATTCGGTCCATGCTGCAGCTCTTTTGCGATCCTGAGATTCGATCATGGTCACCTCTGCTGATGAGATCTGCACTCACCTGCACCTTGCCACGCTGGTCAAAAAGGAAATGAAATTCAAAAGTTCACAGGCCTTTTCCTGTCTACCTGGCCAGTGCATCTGAGTTGAGAGCGCTGTCCAGAGCCGTCACAATGGAGCACTCTGGGATAGCTCCCGGAGGCCAATACCGTTGAATTGCATCCACACCACCCCAAATTCGACCCGGCAAGGACGATTTCAGCGCTAATCCCCTCGGAGGTGGAGTAAAGAAATTGATTTAAAGAGCCCTTTAAGTCAAAAAAAAGGGCTTCATCGTGTGGACGGGTCCAGGATTAAATCGAGGTAACACTGCTAAATTCGACCTAAAATCGTAGTGTAGACCAGGCCAAAGACTTCTCAATACTTGTGCATCACAATGAAGCTGCACTGGTGACAATGGTAATAGACAAGGCAACACAGTATGGCTTGAGTATAAGTCTACTCAGAGGGGAAGAAGCTAATAATGGACAACGTCAAGAAGGCTGAGGTGTTTGGCCTATTTTGCTCCAGTCTTCACTAAACAGGAAATTGTGATCAGATACTTAAAACCATTAATATTACCAACAAAGGGGAAGGAAAACAAGCCACAACAGGGAAAGAACAGATTAAAAGAATATTTAGATAAATCAGATATATTTATTCAGGGCCTGATTAAATTCATCCTAGGTACATAAGAAACTACCTGAAGCAATCTCAGAATCATTAACAATGATCTTTGAGAACTCATGAAGGATGAGTGATGTTCCAAAGGACTGGAGAGGTACCTATCTTTAAGAAAACAAACAGGATCCAGGAGTTATAGACCAGTCAGTTAGCCTAACTTCAATACCTGGAAAGATATTGGAACAAATTACTAAACAATCAATTTGTAAGCACCCCTGGTGGAAAATAGGACTATAAAGAATACCCAGCATGGATTTTTCAAGAACAAATCGTGTCAAACGAACCTAATTTCCTTCTTTGACAGGGTTACCGGCCTAGTGGATAGAACAGAAGCAATAGATGGGATAGATCTTGATTTTAGCAAGGCTCTGGATACAGTCCACATGAGTCTCATAAGCAAACTAGGGAAATGTGGTCTAGATGGAATTACTATATGGTGGGTGCAAAACTGGTTGAAGATCATACTCAAAGAGTAGTTATCACTGGTTCTCTGTCAAACTGGGAAAGCATGTCTAGCGTGGTCCTTCAAGGATCTGTACTGAGTCCACCACTATTCAATATTTTCATCAGTGACTTGGATAATAGAGTGGAGAGTATGCATATAAAATATGCAGATGACACCAAGTTGGGAAGGTTGCAATCACTTTGGAGAACAGGATTAGAATTCAAAGTGACCTTGCAAAAAAATGGAGAATTAGTTTGAAATCAACAAGATGAAATTCAGTAAAGACAAGTGCAAAGTACTACACTTAGGAAGGAAAATCAAATGCACAACTACAAAATGGGAAATAACTACCTAGGTGGTAGTACTGCTGAAAAGTATCTCAGGTTGAAGTGGATCACAAATTGAATATGAGTCAACCATGTGATTCAGTTGCAAAAAAAGGCTAATATTCTGGATATATAAACAGGAGTGTTGTATGTAAGACACAGGGGTACCTGTCCTGCTCCACTTGGCACTAGTGAGGCCTCAGCTGGCATGCCATGTCCAATTCAGGACACCAGGCTTTAGGAAAGATGTGGGTAAACTGGACAGAATCCAGAGGAGAGCAACAAAAATAATAAAAAGGTTAAAAAATGTGACCGATGAGGAAAGATTAAAATAATGGGCATGCTTATGTGAAATAGCTTAACCTTCCTGTGGACATTTTGGCCAGCCTAGAAGTAATGGCTCCTATGACTCTGCTTGGGCAGGTAACCACGCCACATGACTCTGGACTCCAATTTGGGGTGTCTCTATTTTTCCACAAACTGGTCTGAGAACCAAGTTTGAAACAAAGGGTATGCTAAAGCTATATAAGGCAGGGAATGCCATCATTGGTTGTTCTTCACTCCCCACCCAGGAGGATTCCTGGAAACACCTGAGGAACAAAGACTGAACTGGGGGAAGTGCTGGACCCAGACTAAAGGGATTTCTAGCCTGTGTATGGAAACCAGAGAAACCCAAGCTACAAAGCAAATGCAGCTTGTGCCTTGAGACTCTGCAAGCCTGCTTGTATGATCAGTCAGGGTGAGAGATTGAATTTAACATACTAGAAGGATAGGATTTGAATTAACAGTTTGCATTTTTGTTTATTTACTAGGCAATCTGCTTTGATCTGTTTGCTATCACTTAAAATCTATTTTTGTAGTTAATAAACTTGTTGCTTTATCTAAACCAGTGAGTTTGAATGAAGTGCTTGGAAATCTTAGCTCAAGGGACAAAGGCTGTTGCATTTCCTCTCCACATTGAACGTGTCTGCAGCTTGTCACAGCAGCACAGTCTGAGAGGGAGCCCAGACTGGTGAGTCAAAGGTCTCAGTGGTACCCCAGTTCCATGTAGCACTCCAGGGGGAACCCATCGCAGCACAAATCTTACACAATTTTCTCCACCTTATTTTTTATGCTCTCGTATTCTTTAACTTCTGAATTGTTATATGGTTTATTACTCTAGCTTTTGGAGGTTTCTCTTGAAGCTAACTCTAAATTACAGTCAAGACTTGTCAGAATCCAATATTTTACACACACTTCTGCTGACCATAATCATAGGCCCTTCTGCAGTAAGGAAATTCACAGTGTAATTTTATGCATGTACTTTCACCTGTGCAACCCCCTGAACACCAGCACAGTTCACTTCATTTTTTACCAATCTCTGCCATTTCACTGGTGGGAATTTCCTTCGGATAGGAAGGCACCACTAGACATTTTACAAGAAGCATTCTGGAAAACATGAAAGCCATCACCCCATTTATCTACTGAAGTAGTTAACTGAAGAGTTGTTCAGCTACTTAGTCTACAAACTTACTATTAAACTGTTAAATAGACTGATGGGCTCCACTGTTTTTAACTGCAAGACAGATTATAAAGCTATTACCCCCTGGCTTTATGTTGCAATTAGAACAAACTCAGAAGCACATCCTGAAGAGTCTATCTTACATTATGTGGTAATTAAGTTTGGCACACAGAAAATCATAAATGGAGTACCAATGGAAAGCAAGCCAGATGCGAAATCTTCCCTGAAGACTCTTCGCCCTCATTAAACTGGAGTATAGGTACTTCAAAAAGACATTTATTTTTACAAACCAAGTCTTTGGGGTGGGGTAGTAATTACTGTTTAGGCCAATAACTATAGGAAACTACACAGCAATACAAGGCAGGGTCAGTTAGATCATCTACTAAAGTAGAAGTCACAATTTGTCTCACTGGGGCTAGGGAAAGGGACCAAAAACAGTTTTAATCTTTCCTAAATTCACAGTTGTGTTGGGATAATATGCCCAAAGTCCCAAAACTGGGACTACTGTTTAACTGTCCCAGTTGTAGTGGTTCACAACATTTTGTGGCCGAACATTTGCGTCAGCTCACTCATCAAGGATCAGAGTTACTTAGCACCACTAGCAATTCACTCCACAGCCTGTGCTTATCACACTTATTTACTCATGTTGCAGTAAAACATAAAAACGAAAGTTGAATCGTAAGTTCTCTCCAGCCTATTATTCTGATCTAACTTTTCGGCAGCCACTTCTACAGCACATGGATACATTGCACAATATGTTCTGTCACTAAAACATCAGGGGTCAATGCAATTGTCTTGTACAAAAGCACTGTTTATTAAGTTTTCCTGTATGCAACTGATAATATCTTAGAAGATCAAATAGTGCTACAGCAGTATTCTGTGTAATTAGTATTTTTAAGGCAATTCACTGAAGTCATGTACATATTACAATGGCTGGGTTTATTAGTGTAGTACAAGAATCAAAATCCCTATTCAAGTTGGAATGTCATTTGTTAAGTACGCTTGCCTTATAATTTATTACAGTATGCTCTTCAGGCAGAGTATCTGGGGATTGCCACAACCATGTTCCAAGTGGCCATTCCTCTTGGGAAAGTTTTATTTAAATATATTGGTTTCCTGATTCAGATCAAGCATTTGCAAATTCAGAGCAAATTCTCTTCTGCTACTTATGCTGATGTGTAGAAACTGCTTTGTATGCCTCAGTTACGTAGACAGATCAGCCAGCAGTTTGGATGTGTTTTCTTCATTTTAAGTCCTACTTCCACTTATATGGTATTTTAGTTTTTGGGGGTATGAGCTGAATAAAGCTTCAAGCTCAAACCACAGATCCAAACATGCCTGAAAAGTGAGTTGCTCAAATCCAAACTTGATGCTTGGGCTCCGGTAATCCATTTGTTATGACAATTGTTACTTTTTTATTCCAGCCTCCTGTCCTGCCTTTTACAGTGCCAATCTGTGTCCGTAGCTTCAGAGGAAGATAAAATCCTGATCCTGCACCCAGCCAATTGTACCATATGCTCTGGCAGAAAAAACTGTCTCCCAAGGATCTCAAAGATTGATGCATACAGTTAGAGACGTTATTATAGCATGCAGAAATACCTCAATCCTGCTCAAAGATACCCAGCTTTAGCATGTCTGACCTCCTGAAGTGGTGAATTCCACAGCCTGGCTACATGCTGTGTGAAGAGAAAGCAGTATCAAATGACAAGAGAACATGGCATTCAACTACCAGGCCCGCATATGTTTTTCTGGTGGCAATGGAGAAAGCATGCCATTTAAAAAAAAAAGGCAAGTGACAAAATTAACAGCTTGCATGAGAATTTAATGCAAAAGAATGATTTTAGCATACGATTAATGGGAGATACTTGGGCAGCTTTAATGGAAACAATAACGCTTGTCTCTAACTCACAGTAAACGTCATCCATACATACACTCCATTACTCATTTTATTCATGAGCACTTCTATTTATCCTCAGCTCTCAAGGAGTCAAGTAAATTTTAAAATTAGACTTATATATAGTCTTAAAAATGTGCAAAGTTTAGTTCCTCTGAGTATTGATGTTAATTTAATTATTAAATTGCGTAGCAAGATTCTGAATACCTTCCAGAAAATGGTAACATAAGGAATCAGTTCTTTCTGCTCACCCAGACATATCTGTCCCTCAGCTACCAGTCAGAACCAAGTGGCACTTTTTTTTTTGGTATTTGTTTTTTAATAAATCAATTCCTCTTCTACTTTAAGGTCTCTGAGTCTAGCCCCTTCTTATTAGAGATTATGTGTTCATTTAACTGGGAGCTATCTAGCATACATCATGAAAATGGTAAAACCTTAGAAGACAGACCTTTCAAGCTACACTTTTAGATGCTCACTTGTTAATTGGCCCTAAAGGGTACCAGTTGTGGTACTTAAGCGTTTTGTGGGCAAAATTATTTTAAATCTATTTGTAAGACGGAACCAATCTCCCTCATATCCCCTCTATACACCCCTTCTTCACTTCAAAGTTTGTCTCTTCACTTCCATTGTAATTATGGTAATGCATTTTAAGCCAGGTACTGTGTATTTCAGACACCAGATAAAATGAGGATGCAATTTTTGAAAGCAGTGTGCCTAAAGCTAGATTAAAATAAAATAATAAATATGGAGATATACCTATTTCATAGAACTCGAAGGGACCTTGAAAGGTCATCGACTCCAGTTCCCTGCCTCCACTAACTGTCCCTGACAGTTTTTTTGGGGGGGGGAGGGGGGGGATGTTGTTTTTGTGCCCCAGATCCCTAAATGACCCCCCTCAAGGACTGAACTCATAACCCTGGGTTTAGCAGGCTCAAACCACTGAGCTATCCCTCCCCCCTCAAAACACATCGAGATCCCTAAGAAGCCAGCCATATTTTTCCTCAATTGTGAGCACACAAATAGCTCTCATTGACATCTTTCAGTTGGGAGGCACTAACAGATCTCTAAGCAACGATATAGAGTCTCAACCTTCATTTAAATGAATCTCTAGCTGATCTGTTTGTGAAGAAGCATTCAAAAAATATTAAGTAATTGTCACTAAAGCAGCTATGTCAACATGACTAAGCCAAGAACCTGAACTAATAGCTCAGAAGATAGCTAACCGCCCCATTCACTTCTGTGGTGGTTAACTGAGAAGTCAATTACGATACTTCAAATAGTCAACATTCACACACTGCTCAAACAGACTTACAGAAAGGGTCAAACCTGCTCCTGGCTGCAGTTTATTTTAGGCAGGACTAAGGTAATGTTATTTTCACTTGGGGTACTTCAAATTACAAACACAAAGTGGGAGCAAAGTAAGCCAAAGAGATTTCTCCTAATCCAGGCAATTCAAAGCCACATAGCAGAGAAACTTCTGCTCTACAGCAGATGGTGGGCATTGTGATGCAGTTATTTTCATTTCTCCCTGACATTAAAACTCTTCGCTTTTGTTACTTCACTCACTTATAACCTGAGACTCACTCTGACTGTAACAAGAGTTGCCACAAAACAAGCCAAGAACAGAGGCCTGGAAAAAACACTAGCTGACAGTCTGACCCAGACTCTCAGTGTTGTTTAGTGCACAATATGATAGGCTCTAGTAGTGCACTTTATGTACTATGAATCCTCATTTTGAAGACTACAGCAGAAACAGGATCTGACACTCATCAGGTACTTGTTTTTCCAGTTCAAAACTAGATAACAACCTTTGAAACAGACATTTGTTTTAATTGGTTTAATTATTTTTTTATTTCTACCACCACTCTGCAAAGGAGAGATAGCATCGCCTCAATCTACATTTTAATATAGCATCCAGGAAAAGACCTGACAATGGTAAGGAATTTAACACTAAAGTTTCCCCAACATTTAATACTTAAATTAATCTGATCATCAGGCTTACACACCATAAATTACCATTCAGTGCAGCAGGCAGCTACAGTCACAGTCTGCCAATTCAAACACTGAGTAAGTAGTTAAGGATTTACATAGTACAAAAAGCTAGTTCTAGTTATTTTCATGAAATATAACCTATTTACAACCTACGGCCAGTCTGATGTTCTCCCTTAACATGACTAATCTGGACAGGAACCAGTTACTCGTTAATCCAGTCAGTATGGTCATGATCAGTGTTTCTCAAACCTGAGATGCCACTTGTGTAGGGAAAGCCCCTAGCCGGCCGGGCCAGTTTGTTTACCTGCCCTGTCCACAGGTCCGGCCTGGAGCAGCAAACCATGGCCAGTGGGAGCCGCGATAGGCCGGACCCGCGGACAGGGCAGGTAAACAAACTGACCCAGCCGGCTAGGGGCTTTCCCTACACAAGCGGCATCCCAAGTTTGGGAAACACTGCTCATGATAATAAAAATAGGCTCTTAAATTCAGCAATTGTGGCTAGTGTCTTGAGCAATAACTGAATTTCACTACAAGGCTATTTAACAAAAGACATAAAAACTCTCCTGGAAGTGCACTGTTTTCCCTTCCAAGTTCTGCTCCAAATGACCTACTTAATTTATTTACTGTTAGTCATGACCAATAGTAAACCACATTAACATGTTTTTTTTAATCCAAATCAGTTTTGAATGTCAACATTTTTAAAGCATTAACCTAATTAAACACTTGAGAGACTACTTTAATCTGGCACCATTTAAGCATCACTGAACACTCTCAAGAATTACCTCCTTTACTGAGAGTGTCCAGTACAAACTTGCCTACCCACCCTGTTGGCGCTCCATAACCCTGAACTTCAAGGAATAATTTTAACAATGAAAGCGAAGAACAGCCTCCATGCTATTCACTCCTAGGCAGTCATCAAGCGTACCAACTATTTCACTATCTAGTGGCAATTGATATGTCCACTTCAACCTAGACCAAAATATCAGTTCTTTCGCCAAAAGCCATCTGATACAGAATTCCATTAGCTGCCTGCAGTATAGTAACACACTAAGTAAATAATCTCATTCTTCATAGACCGGTATTTATAATTTGCAGTATTATAGCCATGTTGGACCCAGGATACTAGAAAAACAAGGTGGGTGAGGTAATATCTTTTATTGGACCAACTTACTCAAGTCACCTGAAGAGCTGTATGTCTCACTCACCTTGTCTCTCCAGTACTTATAAAGAAATTTCATTCATACGGTTTTCCTCAATATTGCTGTTGTTCAGCAAATGAAGCTATTATTTTTACTGTTAAGAAGTTATTTTGGTAAGTCTGAAATATGAATCATATAATTTTGAAATGCAGTTGCATATAAGTGTACTTGAGCCTAACCAATTATCACAAATTCAAAAGACCTTAACATCTGCTAATTCACAAGGAAGACCCAACTAATTGACTGTCCTCTCCAAAAAGCCCAAAACCCTCACTTGCACAGCAATCTCAAATATCCTTGTTTTCTTCTGTCATGTAAAGGAACATCCACGGTTAACTTCCTGCTATTCATATCCCTTCTAAAAATCACTTAGGGCATGGCTATAATTGTATGCTCTCTAATGTAGCCAGTCTAAGCAGATGGGAGAGAGCTCTCCCGTTGGTTTAACTACTCCAGCCCCAGTGAGTGGCAGGAGCTCTCTGGCAAACATAGTGCCGTCCACACCGGCTTTATATCAGTATAACTTACGTCACTGTGGGGGGTGATTTATTCCCACCCTAAGCAACTTAAATTATGCCGACATAAGCTGTAGTGTAGACATAGCCTTAGTTCCCACAGAACAAATGCAGAATTATCTAAACACCAGTGTCCCCAAAGTTCCCTTATTTTGCTTTTTTGAAGCTTTAACTCTAGAAGCGAGCAAATACCTTATGAAGTCTAGAGGACAAATTCTACTTACCAGATATGGCAACTCTAGAAATCTCTCTTCTGTTGGGTCAAGCTAGACTTTAGATACACTTGCTTTCATTTGAAAAAAGTAGTAGTAAACTCCCGATGGCCTTCAAAAATAACCTAGATGTACAGCCAAAACCAGTAGGTGGGCTCCACTAATGCAGCAGGACACTGGTACCTGAGCATTACCACATATTATATCAACTGAATCAATTACATTTTAGGTAAGTCTCTAAGTGGTATCTCACTAAGCTTTCTGAATACTGTTAGGTTCTTGAACAGTGGCAAGATAGCGGTTGAAAAGAGCCTTAAGTTAAGTTTGGAGTCTGCTTAATTATTATTTGATGCAAAATCAAAAATAAAAAAGTGAAGGCCAACTCTATTAACAAGCTTGCCTTGATTCTACTTTCTAATTAGTTTTACTTTTATCTGAGTTTGCAATAGCATTCAACTTCTATCTATGCTACTTATCTGGCCATTACTGAGTATTTGAGCACCTAAATCTTTGATGTATTTATCCTTACACCACCACTGTGAGGTAGGGAACTACTATTATCCCCATTTTAATGATAGGGAACTGAGAAACAAAGCACATAAGTGAAGTATCCAAGGTCACAGAGTAAGTGTGTCTGATCAGAGACTTGAACCTGAGTGTTTCAAGGCCTGAGTTAATACCTTAACCACTGGTCCACCCTTCTTGTAATTTCTGAATTCAAGGTAATTTTAGACTAGTATGTAGGTTTAAAAAACTGAAAGTCCCTCTAAGTAGCAAATACTGCAGATCTTCAGTTTTACAAAGCTGTAAGGCCTTTGCTAGAGTTGGGGGAGGAGAGGAGCGGGGGTGTCACAACTGCATGAGATTGTGTCATTTGCCTTTTTATCCACGTCTTCCTCCTCTTTGGTTTGGGGAAACTCTCCCTAACAGCTCTGAGTAACTTCTCACGCTGTGCTGTCCACAGTCCTCCATGTTCCTCCCTCCCCCTAGCAGGCTCGAGGTTTACTTTACTACTCATGGCTCATGAATGGGAGCTACAGAAAGCTGAGCAGCACAAGAAAGGATGACTGGTCCCTCAGCAGGCACGTAGCAAGACAGAATAAGTGCCCCAAGGCACCCGTGTAGCAGGTATGTGTTTCATGTACCAGTCCAAGGACTGTATCTGTTTTAAGATGGTAGCTTGAGGCCTCAATCAAAACCAGGGCTGCTTTGTGCTGGCTGCCCTACAAACTGAATGACAATGGTTGCTTTCTCTTAGGAGTCACAGACAACAATCATTTAAGAAAGCTTATCTTTAGACAGGTTTCAGAGTAGCAGCCGTGTTAGTCTGTATCCGCAAAAAGAACAGGAGTACTTGTGGCACCTTAGAAACTAACAAATTTATTAGAGCATAAGCTTTCGTGGACTACAGCCCACTTCTTCGCGAAGAAGTGGGCTGTAGTCCACGAAAGCTTATGCTCTAATAAATTTGTTAGTCTCTAAGGTGCCACAAGTACTCCTGTTCTTATCTTTAGAGCTTCAACATTCAAGACCTAGGGCCACGCTTTGTCAGACACGCTCATTAAAATCAGCACGCTGTCAGGATGTACGGGTGTTATGTAACTAAATACCATGTCCTGAAGCACAGGAGTGACAGGCAAGGTGCAAACAGAGGGAATATGAAACAAATCACTTATAATCCTCTGTATTGGTGATTTTGCCTAAAGAGGTAATCGTTAAGAACTTCTAGGCAAGTCTTAAGAAATCAGCCATACGTACAGACTTGATGACAGATTTTGACCTTTACCTGAATATGACCTTATACTTAAGTTAAGCGTTAGTTACCTGACAAGACCACAGCTCACTTAGCATATGTCTAGGTTGCAGTGGTGTTACATCAATAGCTAGGATCTTGAACTCTCAGCTATGAGCAAACAAAGGCCTTTTAGTTCACTTTAAATTCCAGTATTTAAGTACACCTCTACCCCGACATAACGTGACCCAATATAACACGAATTCGGATATAACGCGGTAAAGCAGCGCTCGGGGGGGGGGGGGGGGGGGCTGCACGCTCTGGCAGATCAAAGCAAGTTCGATATAACACGGTTTCACCTATAATGCGGTAAGATTTTTTGGCTCCCGAGGACAGCGTTATATCGAGGTAGAAGTGTATTGCACTCCTCCATTCAACATGCTGGTACTGTGTGCTTTAGACTTAAGAGCCAACCTTCACATTTACTTCCAAATAAACTATTGTACCATTTTACAGATGACCTGAGATTTGCCCATCAAGTTCTCAGCTACTGTTTCTATTTCACACTCTGTCCCAAGAGTTTAATTTTTAGTCACCAATTCATTTACCTGCAACAAGAAGTGGAAACAAGCTTAACTTTCCTTTTCAGGACTCAGCAGTCACCAAGATAACACAAGAACTAACCAAGATTAGGATCCTATTGTGCCAGGGGCTGTACAAACACAGAAAGAGTTCTTCTTGCTGAGGTTAGAAAGAATTCCGCAAGCTGTCTGAATAGACAAAAACAGACTAAGGATAGGAGGGGAACAAGTCAAGTGATTTTTTTTACTCTGCAGTCAGTGGCAGAGCCAGAAATAGAAGCTAGGTCTCACCAGTATGAGTCCAGTGCCCCAGGACCATGCTACTTTACCCTAAATGCTCACGTCAACTATGCCTTGTGCTGAAAGAACCCATCATCCACTTTATGTTGTGTATTTGAAAGCTGCCTTCGATTATCATAAACTGCAAACAACATTTTGCTTCTGAAGAAGGGACTACTAGTGAGGAGGAGCAAAGTAAGTTCATGACACTTGCAAAAACAAAAAGACATCAAGTTAAAGCCATCCATAACTTCACCATATTGGCAGCTGTGCAGGCTCTCTGGGCACGCCTCTCTCTAGGTGTAAGATCAGAGTGATCTGGGGGCCCAGGTCTAAAAGCAAGACAATATTCCTCTGTGCCCCCTTCCCTCATCCAATACTATCGGGTGCAGTGAAACATACCCAAGTGTGAGAAGAAGATGCTATTTTGGCAATGAATGGACTTGAGCAAATAAGCACATTAACCTGTGTGCACAGGCATGCAGCAGTTGCTGAATTTTCTGTTACTCAGGTGACACCCTGTGTAACTTTTAAAAGTACCTTCATAGAAGCATAAACAAAGTTGTATTTTAAGTATGGGTGATTCTCTGTGCTGAGAAATTGGTGTAGGGACTGGGAGATGGCCAGCCCACATTCATAGATTCCAAAGCCGGAAGGGACCATTGTGATGATCTAGTCTAAACTCCGGTATAACACAGGCATAGAACTTCCCCAAATTAATCCTTAGAGCATAATGTTTAGAAAAAAAAATCCCATCTTGATTTATAAATTGTCAGTGATGGAGAATCTACCACCACCCTTGGTAAATTGCTCCAGTGGTTAATTACTCTCACTCTTAAACATTTACACCTTGTTACACAGTCTAAATTTACCTAGTTTCAACTTCCAGCCATTGGATCATGTTATAACTTCCTCTACTAGACCAAAGAGACCATTATCCAATACTTGTTCCCTAGGCAGGTACTTACAGACTGTAATCAAGTCACTGCTTAGCCTTCTCTTGGTTAAGATCAATAGATTGAGGTCCTTGAGTCTATCACCGTAATGCATGTTTTCCAATCCATCATTCTCATAGCTCTTCTGTGAACCCTCTTCCATTTTTCATTATCCTTCTTGAACTGTGGACACAGGACACCACATTCTAGCAGCAGTCACAGCAGTGCCAAATACAGAGGTAAAATAACTTCTCTACTCCTACTGAAGATTCCTCTGTTATGCATACAAGGATCACTTTAGCTCTTCTAGCCACAGCGCTGCACTGGAAGCTCACATTCAGCTGGTTATCCACCACAACCCCTGATCTTTTTCCGAGTCATTGCCTAACTGTGAAACCAAAACCAGACAAGTACTGCCTGGATGGTCAAGCCTGCCTACCCACTGTCTGCAAGTGATTCAGGCAGCGGGTCCATCATCTGAGCAGACAGGTCTGTTAGTTAAGGGTGCACAGGAGCATTTGGTATTGCACCGGAAAGGCCAAAAACAGTAGTACAGCTGCTGCACTAGTGCATGTCATATAATGGTGGGCAAGGGCAGGGGAGAATACAACTGGAATGCTTGTGCATCACGACAAGCTTGTGTGGGTACTAGAACTGAGGAAGGACACTCAAAGCGGCAATATTTAAGCGCTCTAGTGCAAACAAGAGTTTTGCCTGCTCAGGGTCTTAGAAAGCAGTTTACTGGAAACCTTAAACAAGAATGCAATACTGCCAAAAAGGTACACTCTAGTAGTACATACGCTACACAGCTGCACTTAACATCCTGAGTAGTACGTTCCCAGCTGACATTTCAAGCATGCACTCTTCTATGTAAAAGAGCTCTTAAAAGCCAAAGTTGAAAAGTTTCTAACTGGAGTTGGCTTCAACAAAATGCCATACTTATTTACTGCCTCACAGGCATCGGTGGATTAGTCAGCAAGCGATTTGAAGATAACCCTCACTGTATGCAAACCAAGTACTATGTCAGCTGGCACTCCATTTTTTCCCTAGAGCTACGCTTGCTATGGAGATCCCACTTACCACACCATGAACAGTTCTGAACACCTCAGTATATAGCAAAAAGAACAGGAGTACTTGTGGCACCTTAGAGCTGGAATTGATATGCAAACTAGATACAATCAACTCAGGATTGAATAAGGACTGGGAATGGCTGAGCCATTACAAACATTGAATCTATCTCCCCTTGTAAGTATTCTCACACTTCTTATCAAACTGTCTGTACTGGGCTATCTTGATTATCACTTCAAAAGTTTTCTTCTCTTACTTAATTGGCCTCTCAGAGTTGGTAAGACAACTCCCACCTGTTCATGCTCTCTGTATGTGTGTATATATATCTCCTCAATATATGTTCCACTCTATATGCATCCGAAGAAGTGGGCTGTAGTCCACGAAAGCTTACGCTCTAATAAATTTGTTAGTCTCTAAGGTGCCACAAGTACTCCTGTTCTTTTTGCGGATACAGACTAACACGGCTGCTACTCTGAAACCTGTCAGTATATAGCGTAGTCTTACCAGGTGGAATTCAAACGAGATAGTTAGATTTCCTCAATAGGCAGAAACTTGAGCTTTTTTGTTGTTACTGACACCACCCAAACTGAAATACTAGTCTGGGAAAAAGCAAACTGAACCATGAAGTTCCATTAAATGTAGCCAGACACTAAGTAGAGTGAATCCTCAAAACACAGAAAGAGACACGTACTGTCTAAAGCAGAGTTAGGCAATCTATGGCACACGTGCTGAAGGCAGCACACGAGCCGATTTTCAGTGGCACTCACACTGCCCGGGTCCTGGACACCGGTCCAGGGGCTCTGCATTTTAATTTAATTTTAAATTAAGTTTCTTAAACATTTTAAAAACCTAATTTACTTTACATACAACAATAGTTTAGTTATATATTATAGACTTATAGAAAGAGACCTTCTAAAAACATTAATATGTATTACTGGCACACGAAATCTTAAATCAGAGTGAATAAATGAAGACTTGGCACACCACTTCTGAAAGGTTGCCGACCCCTGGTCTAAAGGGAAGAACTTGCGTTGCTTAGTTAAGACAAAATAATCATCACATCCACACGAATCTCTCAGGCCAATCTCTCTTACATGCCTCTAGAAACAGACTCCACCAATTTTTTTTGCTCCAAAAACTCAGCCTATCCATGTGAGCCAAATATCCAGTTAGTACTGAGTTGGTTTCATAACAACACAGGTCTTTTTAAAAACTAAATAATTCTCAATTCCACTGTCTTTTTTCCCCACTTTGTTTTCCATGATTTTGATTCAGTAAACTAACAACCTATTTCACCAGCACAACTGACACAGAAATCCAGGTCTTTGGTGTTGAATTTAAGGTTGTGTTTTCATCCACTTTTCATCTTTTGAACTCAATCACCCTTGTAATTGTGTTAAGTCACGCTGGCTGTTTCACTGAAAGGTTCCATAGCTTCTAATTTTTACTGATTTTGTGCCATTCTAGTTCTAGCTAGTCAAGTTTCCTTTTTACTCTAACAGTATCAAACCTGTAGCCTGTAAAGTCTCTGAAACTTCCTTAAATACCTTAGCATCACTCTACAAAGTCCCCAGCTGTACAATATGAGCACCATTTTGAGATTTAAGTCAACTTTGTGCTCAGGCAGCATTTCAACTATTATAGTAGCTGGACTCAAATATAGAAGACAGTCTTCAAGAGCGGCACAGTATGTCACTGTTAAGCTGGGACATCCATTCTCCCTCTTCAGCTGACCAGAAGAGTTATGGTTTTCTGAGAAATTGCAACTTCTACAGAATGATTTAGGATTGTAGAAGCATACCGGACACCTGTATGTGAGAAATTAGTTTTGATTGCATCTTTCATTTTATTCTTATCAGCCTCATGTGCCAGAGAGCTCCCTCTCATATTTGGATGGCATCTTCAGTCACAAACTCTGATTCTCCATTTCAGAAGGGAACCAATAATAGCATTAAGTAGAAATGCATTTTTCCTGTATAGATATTTGCAGCCTTTATTGAGTTAGTTCCATTGTTTGACCAGTTTGACTTTGAGAAAAATCATAACCCCAAAGATCTGGTCTTCCTTTAATTGTTCATTATCTTAACAAGTGGCATTGTACGCTCTTCAGTCATGTCACCAGGATGGACAAGACACCCCAGCACACCATGCTCTCTGTCAACAAGCAAAGCTGTGCATGGCCTGACCCTACCTGGCACCACCTACAGGGTCACGCCAAGGATTCATGAATTCACAGGATTGAGCCAGATCTGGGAACATCACTACACGATGCCTGGTGTGACGCCATTAACAGTGGACACTCTGACTAGCACAACCAGTCCTCAGTAGACTATGCATGTTTGATTATGATGACTTGTAGCATAGGTATGTTTACTTCCTTAGTTTATCCTGTCTTCAACTGCAGAAGATAGTAGTGGATCTGCCTATTTAAGTCGGGCTAAAGGAGTACATGCGTCAGTGACACAAGGGAAGACAGGTCATTTTGTACTGCACTGAATTATATATTAACATAAAAGTCTGCAACTTTAAGTTGCTCATGAAATAGTCACATTTGGCTTTACAATTTTTGGGGTAGCAAAGGCAAACAGGTGACTCCTGATTTTTTATGTTTAAAAGTGCTAAACGTTTGCAACAAGGAAAAAAGTGACTGTTGCAGCTTCTTTCGGACATGGTCTTGTCTTCCATTTCAATATACACAACTTCTTTTCACTGGTATATTTAACCATGAAGAATCTAAACTAACTGATTTTCCCACGCTTTGGAATAAGCAAAATCATGTATTTTACTGCCTGTTTCTTGGTGATGTTTACACATTCATTAGGTTTTCATTTCTATCCACTTAATAGCTTGTTTCCTACCACTTCTTTCAATTTCAGGTACATTCAGTCAGATAAGTTCACGTGTATGTTGGGTAAACCTCAACAAGCACCAAGCCTTGCTGCTACACCAAGATCTTTCCAAACCACATCCTTCCTGTTGGGAAGGATTCATGAAGAACTATGGACTATGTCCCACTTCTTCGGCCTGAAGATTCTCGTCACACACTGGCTTGAGTCTGCACCCAATTAATGCATCACTCCTTCCAACACACTATGCCAGTGAATTAATGTTATTCCCACACAGAGCCAGCTGGCATGCCAGGAAGGCAGAGGTTCCCCATCTTTCTGTAGTGATCCCCAGCACACCATACAGGAGCAGAGAAGTCACAGCCAGCCTAAAGATAAGCAACAGCTGCTTCCTACACCCCAATGATGGATCAGTTTAATTACACTGGCTCTTTAAAACAAAAATAAGGACACTATTTACGGACAGGCTTTGACTAGCCATTCCTTGCCCTCCATGCCCCCTGGTGAGAGACTACCTGGGGCTTCTTCCAGATGCTGCAAACAGTGAGTATGTTTGATTTCTTGTTAGGGCCAACAGTTGCTAGTACAATGCCTTCAGCTCTTCTACATCCAGCCTTTTATTTCAGTCCCAGCACCTGTGCAGGAGATGCAGCTTGCAATCATGGTCCTGACACAAAACATGCCCCTTCTTTTGATATCATACCCTCACTGGCCACAATCTTGATGCCTGCAAATGCCTCTTGAATCTGATTCAGTTTATCTTTAAACACTTCAGCGTAAATCAGTTTCCACAGGCCCACGTACCCAACATCATTTGTCAGAAGGGATGACAAAATTCCCCTACCTTGTTATTCTAGAACCCATTAACATTTAAGAGTGAATGCTTGTGCGCTGGTATCTCAGGTAGCATATCCTCAACTTCTTTTCAGTGTTCCACTCAGCATTTTTGCATCAATTCATATTAACGGATGGCTACTTTGACAGTTGACCCACTCGCCACTGCTAATTCTGACAGCTGTAAGAAACTCATCAAGCTTGTTACTTGCTTCAGGTTTCAGTAGCAGCCGTGTTAGTCTGTATCTGCAAAAAGAACAGGAGTACTTGTGGCACCTTAGAGACTAACATATTTATTTGAGCATAAGCTTTCATGGGCGACAGCCCACTTCATTGGATGCATAGAATGTTAGTCTCTAAGGGTATGTCTACAGTAAGAAATTAGGCCAAATTTATAGAAATCGATGTTATACAGTGGATTGTGTGTGTCCCCACTTAAGACCATTAATTCGGCGGAGTGTGTCCACAGTACCAAAGCTAGCATTGACTTTCAGAGCGTGGCACTGTGGGTAGCTATCCCACAGTGACCCTATGAAAGGCTTCATGAAAATTTTCCCCTGCCCCTAACAAAAATGTTAATTTATCAGAGCAGCTGAAAGAGTAAGGAACCCGGGACTATAACAGAGAGAGCTTCCATATTATTTAACTCATAATTGATATAATGCAAAGTAAAATTTCACAGCGCGGTCTGTTCTAAGACTAAAAATGCAGGAGGGGAGTCAGAAAAAGGAAGAGTGAACTGTTTCTGCCCGGTTTCGAACCAGTGACGTTTCGTGTGTTAGGTGAATGTGATCACCACTATACTACAGGGCTTTCATGTGTTAGGTGAATGTGATAACCACTACACTACGGGGCTTCTCTTTTTTTGCCACAGACTTTGCCGAATGCACAGGAATGTTTTCTCTAGCTACAGAAGCTACCTAATGCAAAGTTTCAGAGTAGCAGC
This sequence comes from Chrysemys picta bellii, assembly GCF_011386835.1. NCBI lineage: Eukaryota > Metazoa > Chordata > Testudines > Emydidae > Chrysemys > Chrysemys picta. The sequence continues at coordinate 33,626,531 of NC_088800.1, read as the reverse complement.
CGTGTTAGTCTGTATCCGCAAAAAGAAGAACAGGAGTACTAGTGGCACCTTAGAGACTAACAAATTTATTAGAGCATAAGCTTTCGTGGACTACAGCCCACTGCTTCGGAAGAAGTGGGCTGTAGTCCACGAAAGCTTATGCTCTAATAAATTTGTTAGTCTCTAAGGTGCCACTAGTACTCCTGTTCTTCTTCTTCTAATGCAAAGTCTATATCTATGGCCTTCCTGCTCACAAAGCGGTCATGCCCCCGCCCAAGGCTGACACAGCGACCTGGCTCGGGCAGGATCGCTAGCGAGGCATGATACTTTTGCCATTAAGCAAACACAGCAATTCTTTCCTGACCTCTGCCACTGAATGCCTCCATGCATTACACTGTGCCCTATCAGCGCGGGAGGACTGCATGAGCTCGGAAAACAGGTCATCGCGAGTGCATTTTTTTCACCTTCTAATCTGCAATAACCTCAAGGACGGAGATGATAGGGGGAACGTTGACACATTCTGGGGGGGACTGCATGGTCACCTGTGCTGCTGAGTTCGCCACGCTGGCCAAACAGGAAATGAAATTCAAAAGTTCCCAGGGCTTTTCCTGTGTACCTGCAGAGCGGTCACAATGGAGCACTCTGGGATAGCTCCTGGAGGCCAATACCGTCGAATTGCGTCCACACTACTCCAAATTCGACCCGGCAATGTCAATTTCAGCACTAATCCCTTCGTCAGGGGAGAAGTACAGAAATAAATTTTAAGAGCCCTTTAAGTTGAAAAAAACGGCTTCGTCATGTGGACGGGTGCAGGGTTAAATCGATGTAACGCTGCTAAATTCGACCTAAATTCGTAGTGTAGACCAGAGCTAAGGTGCCACAAGTATGCCTGTTCTTTTTACTTGCTTCAATGGCTCCACCAGGACTGACAAAACTCAACATTTGGACATTTCATGGGAAGTACCTGGGGATCATCTCTAACCTGAGCTTGCCCTCTAGGTGTCCATTTTTAAGTACACCTTACTACTCTGTGGCAACACTGGACAAAGCCCATGTTGCCCACTCCAATTTGTTTGCTTTCCTGGTACTGTAGGGTAATGAAATCCATCATTTGTCCTGCCCAACAAAGAAAAACATTGCCCGGTCTCACCAACTGGGCACCAAAGTCCAAACAGTTATCTCTTTGCATGGGTTTTAGTCCACTTGCATTTACCCACTAGCCTGAGTGATTTTATTGTACTTAGCCAACACTTGGTCCCATTTCTCCAGTCCAGTATTGCTGGTTTTAAAACTTGCTGGATTACTTTGCAGCTGGCTGTGCAATCCAGCTGGAATCAAGTTGGTTTTTTGGCCTTATATATGAAGTTGCAAACGCACCAGTTAAATCAGCTATATGTATGTTGAGAGTTCTTAGCTTGTCTTCTGAGGTCACCACATCCTTTGCCATTGCATGCATTCTCTCTCTTGGGGTAGCTTCAGCATGGATACAAAGTGGTCATTTCCCACACCTTTATGCATAGGCTGGGCATTTTCCTCCTCCTTTTAGTGCTGGCTTTCCACAATACACACTGGGTCAGGATGTCCGCATTCTCCATTGATCTGTCCTTCCTCCTAGATTCCTTTGGCCTGACCCCATATTCTTGTTCGGCACTAGTGGCTGCTTCTCTTGATCCTTTCCTTTGACAGTTCAATTCTCCCTTACAAACTGGAGACATTTCTCTGCCCGGGAGAAAATCAAGGCAATTATTTCCTTAGGTTGGAATGTATCTCACAAACAATCCTGGCTGACTGGGAAGTCTTATTCCAAAAATTACATGTATGCCACACTTCAGGGTAGTAACTTAAATTGCTATTCTTCCTCCTGCTTCTTGGTTTCATATAAAAACACCTGCCTAGCTGCAGGTTGATTCTGTCTGGGATCACAACAATGCAACACGTTGAATAGGTCTCCAGCATTTCATGTATTAGTTCTACAAAAAGTCTTATTTGTCTTATCCTTTAACCTCACCAATTAGACTGTATCACACTATTTTTTTCCCTTTTCCTCACCCCAGGATCATCTCTGATGCAGACTCATTTCTCACCTCCACTGCTACCACATTACTAGGCCAACTATTCCTATAACTAAAACAACTATTTATTGGGTCAGTTAGAACAGAATTTCAAATAGCCAGTCCTGCCATCAATAACCTTAAGACTAGTTAAAGTTCTTATCCATTCAGATTGATGCTAAAAAGGCTTCAGTGTCAAAATGTCAGAGTTTTCAAATTTATTTTATGCTCACACAACACTCAAATGTGATGTGAAACAGTTAAATTCCAGAATAGAGAAATGCCGTTGAGTCCAGAAAGACCCACTGTTTTGAGAAACAGCAGGCTTTTCTAACAATCTTTATATAAGATATGCACAATAAATATAGCCAGGCCAAACTAAGAGCCAAGAGAGATGGAAAAACAGGATTTATTTATATATATTTTTTGTGTTCAGTTTTTTTTTTTTTTGAAAGATGCAATGTAGACAATTTTCAAGAAGTATCAATGAGGCCTTTTTGCAGTGGGAGACAATTCTACCACATAAGGTGCTAATCCCGTTACTCCAGTCCTGTTAAATCACTAAATGCTATGATATATACACCTCTACCCCGATATAACGCTGTCCTCGGGAGCCAAAAAATCTTACTGTGTTATAGGTGAAACCCCGTTATATCGAACTTGCTTTGATCTGCCGGAGTGCGCAGCCCCGCCCCCCGGAGCGCTGCTTTACCGCGTTATACCCGAATTCATGTTATATCAGGTCGTGTTATATCGGGTTAGAGGTGTAGTTGGAACTAGTTCCAACTACACCACTGATAAAAATATAAGTTATCCTTGCATTGGCCAAGAAGCAAAGTGACCCAGATAGTACCATTCATTTATTTCTTTAATTATTATTCAAGATGATTTAGTACCTTGAACATTTTTCTTCCCCCTCTTCCCAAAGGTGAGAAGTCATCTTTTTAAAAGAAAGAGCAAGTCTCAACCATACAAAAGCTGTCAGATATTAAAGCACAAAACTCTGTCTTTGTGTCTTAAGTTCTGACACTTTTTTCCCAGTGCACACGTACAGAAAGATAATGGCTTTGAATACAAAAGAGAGTGTAGGTTGTTTAATTTCAAGTACCACTCTGACCTCAGCTTGGCAGAAACAGGGCTGTTGCCAAGTAAAAGGACGGACTTAACTGAGAAATTAGCACCGCGGTATTGCAAAGGTATTTTAAGATGACTATATTGTACATTAACCATCATGTAGCAAATTCAGGCACTCAATTTTCTAGTTTTATCAGGATGCTTTGGTAAAACTTTGAGAACTGAGGGGATAAATCTCAGAAGATGGAATCCCAATTTATGGGTTTGGCTGGAAAACAGTGATAATTTACCAGCTTCCCAGATTAATTCAAGTTCAATTCTAAGATAAATATGTGTACACCACGCCCAGGGAAATGGTTTCCTGACACCACCATGAAGCAAGATTCCCAGTCTGGCACAGCTTTACTGAATACTCTGAAAACTAAAAATGCAACATTCACACTTCAGCACCAAGTATTGTGGGTTACCAGTCATGGTTTCAGAGCTAGCTGCACTCTTCTGATCTCTGAATGCACCCCCTCAGATGATAGGCTTGTTTCCTTCACCTGTCCTGGGATGGAGTCTCACAATTCCCTACATTTAGTCTGGGCCCAGGGTCATTTTAACGTATGTATCAATTATGCTGACGCAGCTGAACCCTGTCAGATCTGCTACCTGCAAGTCTTCCCTTCAGGAGCTGCGATTAGTGGTTTATTCAGTGACCAGATGCCCTTTTCACAAATAAATATAGTTTTATTTAATATCAACAGTGGGAACAAAGCATGAGAGAAAGGGGATATAAATACAATAAAAAAAATCTATGCATATCAATCTTACGTAAAGGTTTACATAGGCTTAGCTCATCCCAGACTCCCCAACTTCTGGGGACTACCCCGTAGTGTCTGCCTCCCTCTTCCCCCTCATCTCCAGGGACTTTTTATACACTCCTAAATTCTTGGTTCTTTTCCTCACATGGATTCCCACTCCCATGTTTACAAGCCAGACTGTTGAAATCAGCACAGTCAGAGGTGAATCTTCAAATGCCCAGTGACACCTGCATTGTCCTTTAATTATGGGTAAATGGGGCTATCTGATGCTATTGTTCCCTTTCCTGCTATGTGCAGGTAACGCCTACTGGATTTAACCCTTTGTAATACTACAGCAAACACCACAACAAAAATCAAACCCTTTGAACCTGTAATATGCATGAAGCATTACAGACAACTCCCATGTCCTTCATAACCACTCCTCCATTCTGTTTGCTATTTTCTACTTTATCAGCATTCAATTGTCTGCAAATAGTAAGGAAGGACTCACTAGTAAACATGCAAACCAAACCTCTGATAGTGAATATGAAGCAGGCCTTTCATGTTCTAAAGTTGGGTATAGTGTTTTACACACACTTTCTTGTCTCTACCTTTCCTCGTTATGACTTGGTGGAGCAGCAGCATCTGAAAGCCAAAGCCTTTTCTAGCCAGATACCTAGGCCAGTTTTACAAACTCAAGATGCCAAAAAACCTGGATGTTTAATTGAAATTTCTGAGGCCGACCTATCACTAATATGTAGGCATTACTTTAGATATCACATTAAGTCATATAATGCTGACAATAGAGGTTGGAATAATGCACCAGTAGCAGAATGCCACGGAAATGAATGGAGTTGGATGCCTGCACTGCTGTCTAGCTCTAATGACTAATTCACCACCGGCAGCTTTGGAACCTGCCCATGCCCAGCCCTCACATTTGTACAGAACAAACAAACAAACATACATACATTATATAAATCCAGTTCTGAAAGCCATGAACACCCTCGCTTCAATGGGTCAGGACCCTTCCAGATTTGGTACCTAACAGGGGAGGAAAAAGCTTTCACAAGCAGAGTTTTTAAGTCACCATAAAGCTTATCCTGTTCAAGCTACATCACAGGATTTCAACAATAGCTAGAGATCTTTCAAGCCATAAAAACCTTGAGACTTGTATAGAATAAAACACAGCTATGTGCTATCACAGCTGTATTTTAACTGCAGGTGATTTTTCTAATTTAAATAGAATTCAGCAGTTTGATTAGCTGGCAACTGATAAAAGAAATCAAACTGCATAACAAATGAGCTCAGAGTTGAACTACTTAATCCTTGGCAGCTTACAGTGATCACTCCAGAAGGTACATTTATTTCCACCCCACCTCTATTATCTTATGATCCCCGCTAGTTTAACCACCACTGCAAAAAATCTTTAGTCACTACTACCGTGTTCTGGCAACATTTCAAATAGATTCAAAGTAGAGTTTACCACATTCCATTACATATCATGTAACAGATGATGTTATTTTAACACTATGCAGGTCAGCTATTCAGCAATACTCAAACTTAAGCACTACAGTTAATACTGCCATGTTAATCTGTATCAGCAAAAAGAACAAGGAGTACTTGTGGCACCTTAGAGACTAACAAAAGCTTACACCAAAAAAAATTTGTTAGTCTCTAAGGTGCCACAAGTACTCCTCGTTCTTTTTACAGTTAATACTGTAAAGTCACTAGAAGTGCTATTCTGAGGTTCCATATTTGCTGTAAAGTTTGAGATACAAAACTTGTAAACTGAGCTAGTTTGTCTCTGACAACCCTGCAAACTCAGCCCAGGGAGTAGAAGTCAAACAGCATTCAATCTGGAGCCGGGATCCAAATATATTATAATCTGATTTAAATTCCACAGTTCTGCTGCTGATGCACAGGCAACAAGAGAACCCAACATAATCCTGTAGTTTTGCAGCAACTAGTGAGTAAAAAGTCAAAAATATCACAGCACTCAGTTCATATAGGATGTAGATCACAGGAGTAATAATATTTATCCAGCTATTTTCACATAGTTTCTCTAATTTGTTTTTTAAACAAACCGACTTGTCTATACTTTCATTTGCTGGAGTTAAAAGTTAGCATAAATGAGTAACTACATGGCAGTTATTTGTTATCTCAAACAGAATCAACATATGGAAATTTTCCATGTGCTAGATTTGTATATGATATTATGACTAATACTGGCAGCTTTCATCAATATTGGCATGCAGTACACGGCCCTACAAATGAGAATAAATTAGCATGCAGGAGATGTGGTGTTTCACATCATACCTGCAAACAATCTGAGTTTTTTTTTCCAGTATGAGAAAGTGTTTGTAAGATTCCCACCATGCACACTTAGGTTTTCTTTCCCTGCTCATGCAGAACCTCTTACACAAAATGAACTAATGTTTGTTAGAAGCATACTTTCAAACTTAGAGCACAGTCTCTGGCATGAAAGGAACATGGATGAAACTTGGCTCCCAAAGTAAGTTTGACAAAGTACATTTTTACAAGACTTGGAAAGGAAGTGAGCAATTGTTTAATTTTTTGGATTTTTTTTTTTAAATCAGTGAACGTTATCTTGTTATTTAAAGCCAGGCATTGCAGAACTGGTTTAGTGCAAAAGACTAAGTGAAATAGACAATAAACAAGTGAATGTGATCCATCTAGAGTTAATGAAGAGCAAAAAAAAAACCTGCAAAGGATGTAAATAACCTAAGATAATGTTAAAAACAATCACCAGTGTTTATTGTTAAAATTGCAAATATCCTGTTACGCCAACTGCTTGCAGAGGTCAATTTGCTGCTACGAAACTACCCTACGTTGTACTAGGGGGCATCTTGCAATCACAACATAAAGGCATGAATATGCAGCAAGCAAAACAGATGCACCTTTTAGGGTCATTTCAAAGGAAAGAAAGGCACGGGAAACCCTAGCCCCACGGAAGGTGTAAATAACCCCACCTCAGCAGCAACACAAGTACAATCGACACACTCGACCCACGCTGGGAGACCAAGTTCTTCACACCTTGTGAAGACAGATGCTCGCCCCCGGGGCAGAACAGTCCCCGGAACTACCAACAGCTTTTCTGGGGCCCCGATAGAAAAAGCCGCTCGTCTTTTCACACGCTGCCAGCCCATCCCCCAGGCTCCGCCAGCCTCCCACGCCCCCTTCCCTTGAATCTGCCCTGCCTTCCTGCCAGAGGAAGAGAGTTGGGAGAGCCCGCAGCTCTCCCCACCCGAGCGCAGGGTCCATCCCTCGCCTGCTGGGCGAGCCTGCGTCTCTCCCACAACCTGCAAACTAGCCCCGCTGCCGAACCCCAACCCCGCGCCCCTCTCAGCAATAAAAGGAGAGAGAGAGAGAAATGATCGTCCTTGAGAGGTCGGCGCTCGCTGCCTTGTAACGCGCATGGGAAGCTCTTATCTTCAGTGCAATCTCTCACCCTCTGTGCACATCAGCCAAGCCAGACAGCTCCTGCATCAGCCACCGCCCGCCTCCCAGCCCCCCCATCCGAAGTTGGCTCTTCTGGACACACGTACGGGAGGCAAGGAATGATGGCGGTGTGTAAACCCCCCCCCAGCCGCACACCACCACCTGCTTTACTGCTGCTCAATGCATACAACGTGGGCTGGTCTAATAAAATCTCAGAGTAACAAAAATATGGCTCCCTCCCCTCAGCCACTTCCACCGGCTCCCCGCCCCCCCAAACCAGACCTGGGGCCCCAGAGTTAAATTACAAGAGGCAGCGGATTGCTCCACACCGAGCTCGCTCCGGCTGATGCAGGAGGGAAATAAGCAAAGCAGCCCCTTTTGCATCTTTTCCCCGGTCTCCTCTCGTGCTAGTCTGCACTGCTTTCGCGTGCAGCAGCCTGCTCCGGTGGAGGGGGTGTGGTGGGGGGATGTAAGCAGGGCAGGGGAAGAGCCTTACTCCACGTTTAAAACGGCTTTTATTACAGCTCCCGGGGTCTCCTCCATTCTGCAGCCAGCCTCCAGTGAGCAGGGCAGCGTTTCGGCGTGGATTAGATTGTGCTGGAATGAAACTAGCTATCAACAAGCGTTAACACGCTCCAGTTCCAGCAGCCGGATCTGGAAGGGTCACTCCATGCATCTGGTCTGCTTTTTGCAAAAGCCCAATCACCGGAAAAGGGATCAGGGGCGAAAGCTGAGCCGAGCCAGCCTTGAGCTTCCAGACAAGATTCCTCTACCAGGTTCAAGAAAATTCACCCGTCTCCTTGCGAGGCTGAGTGCAATGCAATAGCTACATGCAAAAGACAGGTGGAGGTTCATTCCCCTGCAGATCTAGCGCTCCCTTTGCACGGCCAGGCTTCGCACTGGCTTTCTGCATTCCCACCACTCAGCCCGTGCACACAGGGATTATTCCCTGGGTTAAAAAAAGAAACACGAGAAATTCCATGCAACGTGCAATAGCAGGAGAGGGAAAGGGTTCCTCAGAGGCTCCTACCGGGACAGGCGTTACTGTTGCATTGCAAAGCGCCTAACCCCTGCAGTTCGCTTCCTTCCCCCCTTCCTTGCCTGCCAGTGCCGCCTGCTCCTGCGCTCTGCTCCTCCTCAGCCTCTTGCAGCTGCTGCTCACTCCAGGCTCGGAGCCCCCTACCCAGGGAGAGCAGGAAACGCGTCATCACTCTGGGACTGGTCTGCCTTCCTCCTCCCGACCATGCAGCCGCCTCCTCCTCTCACCCCCACCCCACCCCCCAGCTGGAGTAGGCACCCCCCACCCGCACCCCACCCTGGCACCTCTCTAGCGCAGCAGCTTCCCCTCCACAGAGACATTCCCCGGTTCACTGGATTTAGGCAGCAAGGTCCCCCTATTGCCTTCTCTTACCTGCGAGTGAGGATATGGGGGCAGCTGCTGCAGAGACCCCCCCCCCCATCCCACTCCAGGGTTCTGACTCCCAGCTGAGAGGGGAGGAAAGGGGACCCTGCTGAAAAAAATCCATTGATCCAGCTGGATGGTGGGAAGGGGGGGATCTCTGTTCCCAGCTGCAGTATGAACCTCTCTCCCCCCAATAACAGGCTGCCCTGCCCTCTGTCCCTCCTCTGGCAGGGCAGCCGGCACTACAGCAAGGAGCTCTGCCTCCATTGAAGATGTCCCCCTCTTCAGTCACAGCTGCCAGTGGCCCTGGGATAGTTTTCAGGAGGGAAGTAGGCCAGGACATGGCTTCGTTTCAGGGATGTGCAAAGCAGAGAAGAATAAAGTATTCTGTAAGTAGGGAAATTGATTTGTGGAGCAATTCATTTATTGTTAGAGAAAATGCAGTGTTCTCGACATTGGCTAGACACTTGCCCTCACCTTTACTCATATCTATACCACAATATTGTATGGCATCTGAAGAAGTGAGGTTCTTACCCACGAAAGCTTATGCTCCCAATACTTCTGTTAGTCTCAAAGGTGCCACAGGACCCTCTGTTGCTTTTTACAGATTCAGACTAACACGGCTACCCCTCTGATACTTGACACCAGGCAAGGCACTGCATTTAGCCTTATGGAATGGAAATCTATCAACCTCATGAAGAAACTTGCACAAATACAGAGGCATCTGAAGAAGTGAGGTTCTTACCCACGAAAGCTTATGCTCCCAATACTTCTGTTAGTCTCAAAGGTGCCACAGGACCCTCTGTTGCTTTTTACAGATTCAGACTAACACGGCTACCCCTCTGATACAATATTGTCAAGTATGTAAACCCAGGTAGTGAGTACCAGACTTTTAGTCTAAGTTAAATTACTTTTCTAACACTGCAAACTCTTAGGAAGTGGGGTTAAAGGGCTGAAATAGTGTACATACTACAGCAATAGGCATGTAGGACACCCAAGATGGAGATTGCAGGAATTCTCAAAAATTGAGGCAATGTTTCTACAGAGCTAGATTAAATTAATAGGTCTCTTTAAGCTTCCTTCCCTCCCCTTGCACTTAGGTAACTATATTTTATTCTGAAACCAACCCAGTGGACTAAAGAGCAAGTGAACCTAAACTTGAATTTTGCAAAGAGACCCACAAGGGCAGATCCTCTCCCATACAGAGCCTTGTTGACCTGCACCCTACATTGGTGCAATTTACATTTTATTCATCAAACATCTATAAAATGCCCACTTAAGCACCCCTGCACCTACACTGTAGGTAGGTCACACCTCCTGTTCATTCATCACCATCTTAGACAGGAGCTTCTGGGCCAAACAAAATTCTGCGCAATGGATTATTTCAATGTGAATAAAAATATCAACTCGTTCAAGGCAAAACAGCCATTTATATTTGGTCATATTAAGCTTTTAAACGTAGTACTAGCTGGAAACTGCTGTTGGAACAAAGGAAACTAAGGGTTTGTTCTGCATTAACTCTACTGTTAGTGCAGGCAGTGGCCTTGGCTACACTCGGGACTTCACAGCGCTGTGAAGCATGAGTGTAGTCGCGCCGCCAGGGCTGCGAGAGAGCTCTTGCAGCGCTGTATGTACTCCTCCTCTCCGAGGGGAGTAGCTTGCAGTGCTGCGAGCGAGCATGCAGCACTGCAGGCTCTGATTACACTGGCGCTTTACAGCGCTGTACTCACTGCGCTCAGGGGGGTGTTTTTTCACACCCCTGAGCGCAGCAAGTTGCAGCCCTGTACACCGCCAGTGTAGCCAAGTCCATAGTTGTACCAATATAAAGGTACTTTATACCAGTATAGTTATACCATATAGGGAGGAGAATAAGCTATACTGGTTCAAACACCTTACAGCGATATAACTGCATTCACTGTACAGTTTATATCACTATAACTTTTAGTAAAAAGAACAAGAGTACTTGTGGCATCTTAGAGACTAACAAATTTATTTGAGCATAAGCTTTCGTGGGCTACAGCCCACTTCTTCGGATGCACAGAATGGAACACAGCGAAAGAAGATATTTATACATACAGAGAACATGAAAAGGTGGAAGTAGTCATGCCGACTGTAAGAGGCCAATCAATTGAGATGAACTATCATCAGCAGGAGAAAAAAACTTTTGAAGTGATTATTGAGATGACCCATAGAAGGTGTGAGGAGAACTTAACATGGGGAAATAGATTCAATTAGTGTAATGATCCAACCATTCCCAGTCTCTGTTTAAACCTAAGTTAATTGTATCTAATTTGCATATTAATTCAAGTTCAGCAGTCTCTCTTTGGCGTCTGTTTTTGAAGGTTTTTTGTTGCAAAATTGCCACCTTCAAGTCTGTCATGAGTGGTTAGAGAGGTTGAACCAGTGGGAGAACACTTCAACCTCTCTAACCACTCAGTGACAGTTAGACTACTCAATGACTACTTCCACATTTTCATATTCTCTGTATGTATAAATATCTTCTTTTGGTGTGTTCCATTCTATGCATCCAAAGAAGTGGGCTGTAGTCCACAAAAGCTTATGCTCAAATAAATTTGTTAGTCTCTAAGGTGCCACAAGTACTCTTGTTCTTTTTGCAGATACAGACTAACACGGCTGCTACTCTGAAACCTTTTAGTAAAAAAAAAAATCTTAGCCATAATCAAAATCATTTTGCCAGTACAAAAATTGTAGGGGCCTACATGATCAACTGTTCGTCAGCATTGTAAACAGGAGAAAGTGTTTCTCAATTGCATCATCATTCAGCCATTCTCCCAGTCAGCAGTAATTTTGAGCAGTCAAGTGAGCATTAAACCACTGGGCCAACATGCAATTGGACTGTAGAACTAGCAAGTCCTGAAACCCTTTCAGGATTTCTACAGCAATTCATTCCCTGGTGAGCTTGTTGAAGATGGTCTCGTAGTTACTATACTCAAAGCCAGTTACCTTGTACACCTAAGCTGCATGATTAAGGCATCTCAGTATTAACAACCGTAACAGTCATTCTGAGCTACTTAGACCACTTGCAGTAGGGTCAAAAAGCATCTTGCAAATCACAATAGAAAGTGTGCTTAATTTGCTTTATTGCATTAGAATACTTTGTTTGGAGGTGTATTTGCTTTTTTATAAGTTTAAGAATATACATACCTAAATACAAGTATGGAGTTCTGAGGCATTGATCACATCCCTTCACAGCTCCCAGTACAGGAGACACCTTGGGGGATAGCCAGGGATAAGTAAGGGCATGGTCACAGAGTGACTGCATTTCACCTATTCTCAACTATCAGAAAGGCCTATTGGGACCATAAGCAGCCAATTGTAATTTAGAGGAGCCCAGAGGATGCTTTAAATTTTGCCAGGCCCAAGAAGGCTGACTAGAGCCAAAATAGGACTGTGAAAAGGTAACAAAATCAACTTTCTCCACCCACCTCCAAGGCCTGTGCAGCAGAGCTGATAACTTAAGTCCAAAACATTAGATGTTGATAGCATAGTGGTGAGTCTGAGCTTTCAGAAAATAGGAATTATTTATTTTTCATCATGTTTACTTATGCATGTTAGGTGCTTTACAGGTAAATAAAAGACAGAGTCCCTGCTGCAAAGAGCTTACAGTTCAAGTTTTATACACAACTCAGCAAGGCTACATAAATAATGAGGTGACAAAATCCTAAGATTTCTTCCAAACCGGGATGATATTTCCTAGATGATAAAAAGCAACAGAGGGTCCTGTGGCACCTTTGAGACTAACAGAAGTACTGGGAGCATAAGCTTTCGTGGGTAAGAACCTCACTTCTTCAGATGCAAGATTCAGATTCAGACTAACACGGCTACCCCTCTGATTCCTAGATGATGTCAGTGTGTAAAAGTGAGACACTTTTGGGTTTTACACAAGCTTCACATTCTGCAGGAATCAGCAAGTCATACTCTACTTTTTCCCAATTCTGATTCCAGTCTGTACTCAGATAAATCTCCTGATCCCACAGAGACAAGGATAATCAGAAATCTTTTCCATCTTAACGACTAGCTTTGTGAGTACTCTGTTGGTCCTCTACAACAGCTGGAACATTCTGTCTAGTGATGAGTTTACATTAGTTCACTTTATTAACATTTGCAGATGGAAATATTTCTGATGAAAGAAACTCAGAATAATTGAGATGAACCAAAAAGGTGCTTACATCACAGTTCTGAGATTATCCAACATTCCCTTCTATTTTGTTGTGAAGACAACTTTCGCCCTTCATCTCTTTCCTATTTAGTTTGTCACTTGTCTCTTGGAGTATCATTAAACTGGTTTAGCTAGTAGTAGTAACTGCCGAGTTTGAGATTTGTCTGACGACCTGCATGACATAATAATCTCTCACAATCAAATCAGACTCTAGCCGCAATTACCAGCTGTGACTGTTGAGCTGACATGTTTATGGTTCGTTACGAATGAGGGGGAAATTATGACTGCTTGGAAGAAGATAACATTTCTAGGCTTTGTTTCCATCCAGACAAAGCTTAAAAATTGAGACATTCTATTTCAGGCATCTGACTTTACTTTTCCTCCACCCCAGCAGTTTTACCTCATCTCACTATGTCTTCCTCATTACTAGACCTTCAGAGGCTCAAAAGCAAATGCACTTTGGCAGATCAAGAAGTACAACAATCATATGTTTCCATGAAACAAAGTGGCATTGACATATGACCAGCAGGAATGGGAGAGCAGTTTTCAGTTGCTCGCCAGGTGTGTTAGTAGAGATGGGGACCCCCTTTTTTAAGCTTGAGAGGCAGATGTCAGGAGATGCACACAGAATAATGAAATTTCTACATGAACTGCCCATAAATGCTGTCCCACTTGTTCATGGCTCTGGGTTAATCTTTGTATTGAAAATGTCAGCACTTTGATACCTAAACTATATCATGGGTGCACACCTTCAGGTGACAGCATTTCTAGCTAAACCTTCCTGGCATTTTTGCTTACAGTGTCGGATGTCAGGTCAGGTACATGCTATAAACAGTTTTCTAAACTGTCAATGCAAATGCACTTTAAATCAAGAAAAAAATCAATGGCTCAGAATGGGTCCATTTAAATGCAGCATAAATCAAATCTAGGTATGCAAATGAGATTGTAAAAATATGTGCATATAGATATTCCATTAGGATTGGGCATCTTTAGAAAACTGACAACTGAGAAAATAATAATCTTCTACCATCTTATACATTACAACAGGAATGCAATGCAAAGGCTTTGGATGGGAAGGAGAACACTTACAAAGCTCAGGAAACAAGACTCCAGCAAGGTAAATGGACTTATTAAAAGCTAATAGAGGAACATGTTTTGGCTTAAATGTGGCAGATTATTTTTATACCTGTCATAAACATACAGCTAAAGGTAGCATAAAATCCCTCCTTTACCTGTAAAGGGTTAAGAAGCTCAAGTAACCTGGTTGGCACCTGACCAAAAGGACCAATGAGGGGAGAAGATACTTTCAAATCTGTGGGGGAAGGTTTTTGTTTTTGTGTTCCTTTGTTCACTCCGAGTCAGTTAGGAACCAGGGCAGGGAAAATACATCTACCTAAGCCATATCTGAACTAAGCCTCTATTACAGAAATAGTAAGTAATAGCAAGGAAATGCGTTAGATTATCTTTTGTTTTAGCTTGTGAATTTCCCCTGTGCTAAGAGGGAGGTTTATCCCTGGTTTTGTAAGTTTTGCCTACAGCGGAAATCCTCTGTGTTTTGAATCTTTTGTTACCCTGTAAAGTTATCTTCCATCCTGATTTTACAGAGGTGATTCTTTTATCTATTTTTTTAAATAAACTTCTTTTAAGAACCTGATTGTTTTTCAGTGTCCTAAAGACCGAGGGGGGTTGATCTGTGCTCACTTTGTAACCAATTGGTTAGGATATTATTCTCAAGCCTCCCCAGGAAAGGGGGTGTAGCGGTTTGGGGGGATATTTTGGGGGGAGGTAGGACTCCAAGTGGCCCTCCCTGAATGTTTGTTTAAATCACTTGGTGGTGGCAGTGATACCAAGGGCAAGGAAGGAATTTATGCCTTGGGGAAGTTTTAAACCTAAGCTGGTAGAAATAAGCATAGGGTTTTTTTCATGCGGGTCCCCACATCTGTACCCCAGAGTTCAGAGTGGGGAGGGAACCCTGACAATACCTGTGTAAGAAGGTTTGGAAAAGTCAAACGCAGGAGTCCTAGTGGGTCAAAACTAGAGAGGTTATGTGACTTGCACAAAGTACACAGCGAATCCGTGACAATCACAAAACTAGGAATAAGCCCAGAGTAATAGGTCATCATCTTGTACTCTGACCACTAGACCATCTTCCTCCGGCATATGTACCCTGTCTTTGGAAAGTATAGTTAAGCAAA
Source organism: Chrysemys picta bellii (assembly GCF_011386835.1). Taxonomy (NCBI): domain Eukaryota; kingdom Metazoa; phylum Chordata; order Testudines; family Emydidae; genus Chrysemys; species Chrysemys picta. Next base: position 33,611,406 of record NC_088800.1, on the reverse strand, counting down.
TGGTTTGCTAAATAGCTTAAAACAACCAGATGTGGTGTCAAATTCTGAATTAGCGATTGTCTAACAAAAGAACAGGTGGTGAAGTAACATTTAATTAAAAAGTCACCACACAGAATAATTGCAAAAATGGTATTCTAGTTCTTAATTATGTATTTAATTAGGGCTCCTAAGTACCTTGGAACATTAACATAGTTTGGTACAGCCTGCTGTCCCTGACAGTCCAATCTCTGAAAGTAGCCTGTGGATACAGAGCTGTTAGGCTTTATCAGCCATATCACTTCCCCCTCTCTGCCCTTCTGGGGTGATGTCCCAACACTTCCTTGAGCCCTGGGGCTCCAATTGTAGAATCATAGACTATTAGGGTTGGAAGAGACCTCAGGAGGTCCTCTAGTCCAACCCTCTGCTCAAAGCAGGACCAACACCAACTAAATCATCCCAGCCAAGGCATTGTCAAGCCAGGCCTTAAAAACCTCTAAGGATGGAGATTCCACCACCTCCCTAGGTAACCCATTCCAGTGCTTCACCACCCTCCTAGTGAAATAGTGTTCCCTAATATCCAACCTAGACCTGCAACTTGAGACCATTGCTTCTTGTTCTGTCATCTGCCACCACTGAGAACAGCCTCGCTCCATCCTCTTTGGAAGCCTCCTTCAAGTAGTTGAAGGCTGCTATCAAATCCCCCCTCACTCTTCTCTTCTGCAGACTAAATAACTCCAGTTCCCTCAGCCTCTCCTTGTAAGTCATGTGCCCCAGCCTCCTAATCATTTTTGTTGCCCTCTGCTGGACTCTCTCCAATTTGTCCACATCCCTTCTGTAGTAGAGTGACCAGACACCCCGATAAAATCGTGACCGTCCCGATATTTAGGCGTTTGTCCCTCATCCTGATCGATCTTCGGTCGGGATGCAATTAGTCCCGATATTTCGCAGTACTCCTTGCACTCCGCCTTTTTTTATTTTTATATTTTTTCCTCCGCCGGCAGCACACAGCTGTTCTTGGCTCCCCCCTCCCCGCCCCCCGACAGCATTCAGCTGTTCTCGGCTTTTTTTTTCTTTCCCCCCCTCTCCTCTGACTGCAGGCAGCACTGGGGCACAGTAGGGAATTGGGAGAGGGAGCTGTTTGTGTTGTTACAACGGCAGCACTGGGCTTTTTTTTTTTTTGCTCCGCCGGTGGGGGGCCCCCCCCCCATTTGTGTCCCGATATTTTCTTCCTGTCATCTGGTCACCCTACTTCTATAGTGGGGGGACCAAAACTGGGTGCACTTCTCCAGGTGTGGCCTCACCAGTGCTGAATAGAGGGGAATAATCACTTCCCTCGACCTGCTGGCAATGCTCCTACTAATTGTGAGTAGTCCTGGCATTATGTGTGTAAGGGGAAGGCTCTTTGGGCGCGCTTCCTTGTTACTCACACCCATTTCAGTCACAAACTGTCTCTCAGACATTAAACGCCATACTTTTCTCTTTCTGAATGCAAGGAAGGATCACATTTGTGTAACGGAAGGTTGAATTTGGGCCTAAGTCTTCATACTGTTTGCTTTTTGCGTAGTCTTATCGAAGCACCGCTGCTGTGTTTCTGCTCAGTCTCCTTACTTTGTCTCTTACTACTTACTACAGTCGCCTTATTTTGTTTCTTCCACACCCCAGCACTACAAAGAACAATACACAAAGAAAATCCAACCTGTTTGTGTTACTCTGTTACATCAGTTTCTTCATTGTGACTCAGATTGTTCATTCTTGTAATAATGGAAGCCCCCAATTCTTGTTGTAAAATTATTTTCAGTCCCACTTAATGTGATTACATCTTGCAGGAGACAACAGAAGTTATTCCAAAAAGGGTTATGGCACCACTGACTCTTACTACTTAGCTTTGCATGGGAGTTTCTGGAAGAGATTCATTCATTTGAAAAATGTCTTTTTAAGGACCTAAATCCTTTAATAGTAAAACGAAATTGCCTAAGGGGTCACCTTCCCTTCCCTTCCCTCCCTCCCTCCAGATTACTTTATCAGCATTTTACTGTTTAAAATCAAGCTTGGAACTGTGGTAATCATCCTATGACCTCACCACTTCTCCTTCCCCAACTCTGAAGTCTGTAGTCACGAGTGACAAAAAACAGAGTTCCAGAGTATTGAATGATTTGTGTCTATGCAGGAGAAGCTGATCTTATCAACTTCTCTTAGCTCCATAGTTACATTACAGTCTAAATATAGCCTTGTAGAGAAATTATATTTTCCCTTATATGATAGTTGCTACATCTGCAGAAAGTCACTCATCCAATTTTAAATTAACTACAGGATGACTTTACAGAATTAATATGCTAGGTAAAAAAAACACAAACAAAGAAACACAAGTATCTCTGGAGGGCAGAAAATCAGGTGTGTGTGAACCAATGCCTCATTTTAAGGGAAATGGTGCTTTCAAAGGGTGGAAGAATAGGATTGTGGATCAGATTTGGTACCCAGATTCAGTAATGTGTAAGGCCAGGAGACTGAGAACCAAGGATCACTTTTAGAGGCACTACACCTAATAGTAATATTAGTAGTTAGGGCCATAGGTTGATTTCACAATTGCTTATTCCAGCTCCCCTCATATACAGTATTAGCAACGTCCAAAACATTTTAATATCTAAAAAGCAGAGTTTCCCATGGCATTACCCTGTCACTCTGAAGGCAACTTATTTTGCTTAAGACTTTGATTATGAAAAAAAGTTCATGAAAATGTCCGAGTTAAAGTCTTGGATTCAGACCATCACAATATCCAATATGGGTTGGTGTTTCCACTTGTGGCTTCCAAACATATCTTAAAATTAGTGTTTGGAGCTGAGCCATAAAACATTTCCAGGCTTTTGAAACATGTGACAGGACGCACAGAATACACATGTGGGATGCTCTCCACATCACTTGTATGTAACTAAATAGTGACTCACAACCTGAACAGTAAGTTATATAGTCTTTTAATCTAATATCTTGCCAGTATGTACAAAAAGACAGTATGTACAAAAAAGCTATCGCATTAAATACACATAAAATATTGCACTTTTGAAAATGGGATGTAGGCTCTGAAGTCACTTAAGCAATTTGGAAAATTTTATCCAGGAAACAATATCAAGCCTAACACCTGAATGATGAAATCCATCATTATATAGAATAGCAGCAGTGTTTTTCAGTTGCCACTCCTTTTAAGGATGCTGATAGAGTATTGGAACAATGCCCTGGTTTTTAGGAAATAAAATTGGTGTTTTCCTGCCCCTTAGTTCCCTCCATGTTACCACACATTAGCTTTGTTGTCATTATAAAGCAAAATGTTTGCTTTTTTTTTTTTTTAATTACAGCAATTCAGTATTACGGAAAAATCCTCACTTTTAAAATATGAGACATTGTTAGCACCTTGTCTTCATACAAATCATTCAAATAATAAGCTCTATTTTATACATAACTGTTTCCTTTCTGTGTTACAGTCTCCTTCAGTACTTGGCTACATCCGTTTTACTGTTCAGATTTATAGATTGTTATGATTTATAACAGAACAATTATTTTATGCTCTGAAACAATGAAATACAGATTTGGGCATATGTAAATGAATCAAACAAATACATTGTCTGAGTCTGTGCAATACCAAAGGAAAGAATTGAAGTTGACACAAGAATATTTCCTGCTGGAGGTCTGCCAAAGAAAAATTGGCTGCACTAGTAATGCTCATTATTGTGATTTTCATCTTATTTGTAAGTTTAATAAAGCATCAACATCTGCTTATGATATTAACAGGGCTGAATCCAAGCTGTAAGCTGTTTGTGCATAAGCTATATAATTTCTTTCAAAATCAATATTTATTTGCACATTTTTTCACTCAGAGGAGAAAACAACCCTCCTTTTGTGTAGTACAAAGCATGGGCAACACTTCAGTCCCACTTAAACCCTAAGTTACACATGCTAGCCCTCTGCATGGAGGTAAATTTCACCCTCAGTATGATGGTGCTGAACTCTGAGCATGTACAGTAGCTTTAAAATCAGTAGTACAAGCCATTTTAAGGGTGTGTTCATTAACAGCAAATATCTGAGATCAGATCAAGCCTCCTATATGTGCTGAGAGCTTCTTTGAAGGACAGTGTTATGCCTCTGGGGAGCCGGATGGCTCAGGGAGTTAGAAATGGGATATGAAGCCTTTTACCTCTAAGTCACACCTTGAATCCTGTCCCGGCTGGTAATTACCAAAGATTATCACTCCTTACAACCCAAGATCTGTGCACAGAGAGGACTCTCTGCTCCCAGATTTCCCTTGTGGAAGGGGGCTGGGGTTTCATGCCATACCATGCTGAGGCTCAGAGCTGGTATGGTCCTGGGCTCCAGGGATCCCTTGGGATATACCAGATATGGGGTCATCCCCATGACTTCTTCCATGGAGGGTGAACCCCTCCTCTCAGTGGAAAGATTGGGAAGGAACTCCCAGAAGGGATCCCCACAGAGATTCCCTCTTGGCCATAACTGCCATCTCATGGCCGGGCTCTGGCCTCTGTGAAATTAGCTGGTGGTTTCAGTTCAGCATCCTAGTGATTGGGTCTGTGCATGACAATAATCAGGGCTGTAAATGACAGGGCCAAATAATCACTGCTCAGTCCCTGCAGCGTAAGTGTGAGTGGCAGGTTGGTGCATGGGAGGCACATATAGCTCCTGCCTGTGCTACACAACAGAAGGCTTGAGTCTTCTGGGCTCTCAGGCTGCCACCTTCCAAACTCTGATCCCTTGGCCTGCTGGGGTTATTAGTGGGTGGCACCTGCATGGAGCTGTGAGCATATGGCTGGTGTGGTTCATGGATGTCCGCCATGCCAGCTCCTTCTGTGGCAAGAGGGAGACCCTAGCACATGTCTCCCTCCAGAGCACTAAGCTGCAACCCCTCTTCCAGCTCCTCCTGCTTGGGTTCTGGCTGCACTTTTCCCTGCAGCTTTTCCTTTATGCACTCCTTGTCCACTACCCAGCAAAGTCATGGCACCATCCTGTCAACCTCCTTGAGGCACTGGGCAAGATGACTATAGATTAGTCCAGGAGCAGAAAGCTCGATGGGGGGTTGTCAAGGCTGCTTCCCCACTCTGAACTTTAGGGTACAAATGTGGGGGCCTGCATGAAAACTTCTAAGCTTAACTACCAGCTTAAATCTGGTCCGCTGCCACCATTCCCAAGTGGATTCCCTTCCCTGGGAAGCCTTGAGAAACTCTTCACCAATTCCCTGGTGAATACAGATCCAAACCCCTTGGATCTTAAAACAAGGGGGAAAAAATCAATCAGGTTCTTAAAAAGAAGACTTAATTAAAGAAAAAAGGTAAAAATCATCTCTGTAAAATCAGTATGGAAAATAACTTTACAGGGTAATCAAACTTAAAGAGCTCAGAGGACCCCCCCTCTAGCCTCAGGTTCAAAGTACAGCAAACAGAGATAAACAGTCTAGTAAAAGGTACATTTACAAGTTGAGAAAACAAAGTAAAAACTAACACGCCTTGCTTGGCTGTTTACTTACAAGTTGGAAATATGAGAGACTTGTTTAGAAAGATGTGGAGAACCTAGATTGATGTCTGGTCCCTCTCAGTCCCAAGAGCGAACGACTTCCCAAACAAAGAGCACAAAAAAAAGCCTTCCCCTCACCTCCCCCCAAGATTTGAAAGTATCTTGTCCCCTTATTGGTCCTTTGGGTCAGGTGTCAGCCAGGTTACCTGAGCTTCTTAACCCTTTACAGGTAAAAGGATTTTGGAGTCTCTGGCCAGGAGGGATTTTATAGTACTGTACACAGGACAGCTGTTACACCCTTCCCTTTATAGTTATGACACGCCCCCCAAATCACAGATAGTGTTGGACATCCGGTTCCACACTGGCTGTGATTTCTTCCTGGAGCTCTAGGAGAAAACAGAGTTAATAAGACACATGTACCTTTAGACATACTACTGATTATATAAAAACTAACAATATGTTCCGTTCCAAGAACAATCTTTAACCAGTTGACTCTGGGAAACTTTCCCGGGAGAGTGCATCAGCCACTTTGTTAGAAGCTCCTGAAATGTGTTGTATTTCAAAATCAAAATCTTGGAGAGCTAAACTCCACCGAAGAAGTTTTTTGTTATTCCCCTTGGCGGTATGAAGCCACTGTAGCGCAGCATGGTCTGTTTGTAATTGGAAACGCCGTCCCCAAACATATGGGCGTAGCTTTTCCAGCGCGTACACAATGGCGTAGCATTCCTTTTTGCTGATTGACCAGTGGCTTTCCCTCTCAGACAGTTTCTTGCTGAGAAACACAACAGGATGGAATTCTTGATCCGGTCCTTCCTGCATTAAAACTGCTCCAACGCCCCGCTCGGATGCATCTGTGGTTACTAGGAACGGTTTGTCAAAGTCTGGGGCCCTTAGCACAGGATCAGACCTGAGTGTCGCCTTAAGCTGGTTAAAGGCCTTTTGACACTTATCAGTCCACTGAACTGCATTTGGCTGTTTCTTTCTGGTTAGGTCTGTCAGTGGGGCGGCGATTTGGCTGTAGTGTGGTACAAATCGCCTATAATATCCGGCCAAGCCTAAGAAGGATTGGACCCGTTTCTTTGACTTTGGAACCGGCCACTTTTGGATAGCATCCACTTTGGCCTGTAGGGGATTTATAGTTCCTTGACCCACCTGGTGCCGCAGGTAAGTCACTCTGTTTTGGCCTATTTGACACTTTTTAGCCTTAACAGTTAGTCCTGCCTGTCGGATGCGCTCGAAGACTTTTTCCAGGTGCTCCAGGTGTTCTGTCCATGAATCAGAAAAAATGGCCACATCATCGAGGTAGGCAACTGCAGATTCTCCCAATCCCGCTAGGAGACCATCTACAAGTCTTTGGAAGGTGGCGGGTGCATTTCGCAACCCGAAAGGGAGTACATTGAATTCATACACCCCTGCCTGGGTGACGAAGGCTGACCTTTCCTTAGCGGGTTCATCTAGTGGTACTTGCCAGTACCCTTTGGTTAAGTCTAAAGTAGAGATAATTGGGCATGTCCCAATTTCTCCAATAGCTCATCTGTGCGTGGCATTGGATAGTTGTCAGGACGGGTTACAGCATTTAGCTTACGGTAGTCCACACAAAAGCGTATTTCCCCATCTGGTTTGGGAACTAGAACCACTGGAGATGCCCATGCACTATTAGAGGGGCGGATTATACCCATCTGTAGCATGTCCTGGATCTCCCTTTGTATAGCAGTTTGGGCATGAGGTGACTCCCGGTAGGGTGGGGTTTTAATTGGGTGAGCATTACCTGTGTCAATGGAGTGGTATGCCCGTTCAGTCCGTCCTGGAGTGGCTGAGAAAATTGGTGCAAAGCTTGTGCACAGCTCCTTGATCTGCTGTCGCTGCAGATGTCCAAGGGTCACGGAGAGGTTCACCTCTTCCACGCCACCATCCCTTTTTCCTTCGTAGTAGACACCTTCAGGCCACTCCGCGTCATCTGTTTCCTGGGCTGTAAACTGGCAAACGTTTAATTCTCTGGAATAAAAGGGCTTAAGAGAATTAACATGGTATACCTTAGGCTTTATGTTGGAGGTGGGGGAGACTATGAGATAGTTAACAGCTCCTAGGCGCTCCTGGACCGTGAATGGTCCTTCCCACGACGCTTCCATTTTATGGGCCTGGAGTGCCTTTAAGACCATGACTTGGTCTCCTACTTTGAAGGACCGTTCTCTGGAATGTTTATCATACCAGGCCTTTTGCTCTTCCTGAGCATCCTTTAGGTTTTCTTTAGCAAGGGCTAAAGAGTGTCAGAGGGTGCTTTGTAGGTTGCTTACAAAGTCTAGAATGTTAGTTCCTGGAGAAGGCGTAAACTCCTCCCATTGCTGCTTCACCAACTGTAATGGCCCCTTAACCTCATGGCCATACACAAGTTCAAATGGTGAAAACCCTAAACTGGGATGTGGTACAGCCCTGTAGGCAAAAAGCAACTGCTGCAACACTAGGTCCCAATCATTGGAGTGTTCATTTACGAATTTACATATCATGGCCCCCAAAGTTCCATTAAACCTCTCCACCAGGCCATTGGTTTGATGGTGATAAGGAGTGGCAACCAAGTGATTCACCCCATGAGCTTCCCACAGGTTTTCATGGTCCCCGCCAGGAAATTAGTTCCCGAATCTGTAAGGATGTCGGAGGGCCAACCTACCCTGGCAAAAATGTCTGCTAATGCCTGGCACACACTTTTAGCCCTGGTGTTGCTTAAGGGTACTGCTTCTGGCCATCGGGTAGCAAAATCCATGGAAGTCAGTATGTACTGCTTTCCTCTGGGTGTCTTCTTTGGGAAAGGACCCAGAATATCCACATCTACTCGCTGAAATGGGACCTCAATTATGGGTAGTGGCTGGAGAGGGGCTTTAACCTGGTCTTGGGGCTTTCCCACTCGTTGGCACACCTCACAAGACCGGACATAATTAGCAACGTCCTTGCCCATTCCCTCCCAGTGGAAGGACTTCCCCAACCGGTCTTTGGTTCTGTTCACCCCAGAATGGCCACTGGGATGATCATGGGCTAAGCTCAAGAGCTTTACCCGATACTTAGTGGGAACTACCAACTGTCTTTGAGGATGCCAGTCTTCCTGGTGCCCACCAGAAAGAGTCTCCTTGTATAAAAGTCCTTGTTCTACAACAAACCGGGATCAGTTAGAAGAGCTGAGAGGCGGTGGGTTGCTCCATGCCGCCGCCCAAGCTTTCTGAAGGCTGTCATCTGCTTCCTGCTCGGCCTGGAACTGTTCCCTTGGTGCTGGAGACATCAGTTCCTCCTTGGACTGTGGACTGGGGCTTGGTCCCTTGAAACCGATGCAGGTTCTGGGGCTGTTTCCATTGACTGTGAACCGCTGTCCGCTGGTGCACTATGTTGTATTTCAGGCTCTGGCTGAGCTTCTTGGTAGGGTTATCTGCTGCTTCCGTCAGTTCAGGCTCGCTGGTGCCCTCTGGCATTGGAGTTGTAGACGGGTTTGCAAGCGCTGGACTCTGTGCTGGCAATGGTTCTGGTGCTGGTTGCGTTGCCAGTTCCAGTTCTGAGACTGGCTTTGGCTATGTCTCTGGGATTGGATCCACTACGGCTGTTGCAGTCGTTGGCAGGGGATCCGGTTCCACCACCTTTGTCTGGGTCTCTGGTAACACAGACGGGGCCCTGGTGGACGGCTCAGGAACAGGGATGGGGGTGTACACAGGAGAGCTGTTACACCCTTCCCTTTATAGTTATGACAGGGGTTCTCTGCAACTATGGGGGCCTACTTTAGGTCCCTGCTTGTTTCACATACTTAGACAGAGTTCCTCTGGGCAGCATCCACCGACTCCGTCGCAGAGCAGTGATTGCAGTCCAGGGTTCTCTGCTCTGTGTCTCCATCTGTTCCCTTCATTCTCAAATGATGACCTGCATTCCCCTTTCTTTGTTATTTGTTGTTCCTCGTGATCAGTTGCTTCCTGACTCTGTGGCCTCTCCTCCCTTTGATGGGGCAGGCCTTTCCTTCCTCCTTTCTCCCCCCCTCCCCGAGCTCTAGGATTTCAAATAGGCTACCATGTTCCATTTTACATAAATCAATCAATAAATACATCTTAGGACTTTGGCTCTCACCATTTTTTCTTTTAGGTACTTTCATTTTCTGTACACTCTTCAGAAGGAAGCAATCCCACACTGAGTTCCCAACATCCAGCCAGAGTTTGCCAGAACAGCTCTTGAGCCAACGTGCAGCTCAGTGTCTGTAATGTCTCCTTTGAATGACCAAAATAAATGACAGCCCCGATTTGGAATCCTAGAGCTCAAAAAAAAAAAAAAGGCCTGCCCCCTCATAGGGAGGAGAAGCCACAGATTGAGGAAGCGCCCTTGGCATTTTGTTTGCACACTCAGGGAGATATAAGGTATGTCTACACCGCAGCTGGGAGCAAGCCTCCCAGCCCAGGCAGAGAGACTCACAGGAGTGGGGCTCAAGCTAGCATGCTCAAAATAGCAGTGTGGACATTGCAGCTCAGGTTCTCAAGGTTAGGGGGACGGGTGGGCTTGAGAGCCCGAGCCACATTGTCCATACTGCTGTTTTTAGTGTGCTAGCTCGACACCCACTAGCACGAGTCTCTCTACCTAAGCTGAAAGTCTTGCTCCGAGCCACAGAGTAAACAATACCATGGAGGTCTAGCCTTGGCGGTCTGAGCCCCATTCTGCAAACCATGTGCTCCCAGCATTCATACTTCCTCCCTACGTAATCAAAAGATTTTATTAACTTTGGATGCCTCCATTTCTGGGAGCCCCCAAACAGATACCTATTGCCTCCACAAATGCTGAGCACCCATAGCTCCTCATGACTGTAACCTTAACTGGTTCGCATCTGTTTCTCCAGCTCTACAATAATATTTTATTACCTCAGAGGAGTGTTGTGAGAATTAGCCCTGGTCTACATTGGGGGGCGGGAGCGAAATCGATCTAAGTTACGCAACTTCCGCTGTGTGAATAACATAGCTGAAGTCAACGTAGTTAGATCAACTTACTATGGTGTCTTCACCGTGGTGAGTCGGCTGCTGACACTCCCCCGTCAACTCTGCCTGCGCCCCTCATGGTAGTGAAGTACAGGAGTCGATGGGAGAGCGCTCGGGGTCGATTTATCATGTCTAGACTAGATGTGATAAATCAATCCCCGCTGGATCGATTGCTACCCCCCGATCCGGCGGGTAGTGTAGACATACTCTTAGATTGTAAGCTAGTGCAACAAATAAATAATAATATTTAAAAATCAGTTAATAAATCACTTTGAAGATAAAAAGCAACAGAGAGTCCTGTGGCACCTTTAAGACTAACTGAAGTATTGGAGCATAAGCTTTCGTGGGTGAATGCCCACTTCATCAGACGCAAGTAATGGAAATTTCCAGAGGCAGGTATAAATCAGTATGGAGATAACGAGGTTAGTTCAATCAGGGAGGGTGAGGTGCTCTGCTAGCAGTTGAGGTGTGAACACCAAGGGAGGAGAAACTGCTTCTGTAGTTGGATAGCCGTTCACAGTCTTTGTTTAATCCTGATCTGATGGTGTCAAATTTGCAAATGAACTGGAGCTCAGCAGTTTCTCTTTGGAGTCTGGTCCTGAAGCTTTTTTTGCTGTAAGATGGCTACCTTTACATCTGCTATTGTGTGGCCAGGGAGGTTGAAGTGTTCTCCTACAGGTTTTTGTATATTGCCATTCCTGATATCTGACTTGTGTCCATTTATCCTCTTGCATAGTAACTGTCCAGTTTGGTCAATGTACATAGCAGAGGGGCATTGCTGGCACATGATGGCATATATAACATTGGAGGATGTGCAGGTGAATGAGCCAGTGATGTTGTAGCTGATCTGGTTAGGTAAAAGGCACTCTATAAAAGGTATTAAGTTCTGTGGATGGAGGGATATCTTTGATCACCGCACAGTGCTCCAGAAAAAAATATAGGCATTTTGTTGTTGTTTTTACCAGAGAACTCTCTCACCAGGATCATCTTCTATTGATTCTTCTCTTGTTGACAAACAGCATTTATCCAGTATTGGTAAAACCAGTGGGCTAGAAGTTAAGAAAGTTATTCCCCATTGGTGGTGCCAGGACTCTGAATACACTTAGGAACTATCTGAGAGATGCAAGCTGTGGATGCTCAGTTTCACTCCATTAACAAAGCAATTGCATAGAAGAAGACTATCAGTTACTTAAAGGAACAAAGGAATGATTATACTAGGTGTGACAAAGTTCCTCCTCTATCTTGGTGGGTCCTGCGCTTATTGGCAGATTTTCTTGCCTCAGAGATTCACCATGTGGGTTGGGGAACAGCCCAGAGGCCTTCCCCTCTGGAAGAACCCACAGTCCAGGTCAATTGGGAGGTTTGGGGGGAACCCGGGCCCGTCCTCTACTCCGGGTTCCAGCCCAGGGCCCTGGGGACTGCAGCTGTCTCTAGTGCCTCCTGTAACAGCTGCATGACAGCTACAACTCCCTGGGCTACTTCCCCTGGCCTCCTCCAAACACCTTCCTTATTCTCATCACAGGACCTTCCTCCTGGTGTCTGATAACGCTTGTGCTCCTCAGTCCTCCAGCAGCACACCCTCTCAGCTCCTTGCGCCTCTTGCTCCCAGCTCCTCACACTTGCACCACAAACTGAAGTGAGCTCCTTTTAAAACCCAGGTGCCCTGATTAGCCTGCCTTAATTGATTCTAGCAGCTTCTTCTTAATTGGTTCCAGGTGTCCTAATTAGCCTGCCTGCCTTAACTGGTTCTAGCAGGTTCCTGATTACTCTAGTGCAGCCCCTGCTCTGGTCATTCAGGGAACAGAAAACTACTCATCCAGTGACCAGTATATTTGCCCTCTACCAGACTCTTGTACCCCACTGGTCTGGGTCTGTCACATAGGATAGGTCATGATCCATCTAGTCTAATTCCTGCAATGATGTCTGAAGTCAGCTAGTCCCACCCTCCTCCAATTGATGAAGAACACACTATTATGAAAACAGGTCTATTATAGCCAATATTCATAAGAATAGTACAGGAGGGAAAATAAAACAGCCACAGCATATTTATGGATGATTTCTCAAAAATTGAGTAAGAGAAGGGTAATCGTGCAACATGATTCCTTCTCCAACATTGCCAAGGGAGCAGCTTAGGCTCTCCTCTGAACACATGCTGGGCATGGAAACCAGAATGGCCCAGGCCAATATAGGTACCACACTTAACTTTTTAGAAGACGTTCTGAGTTGTTCATTATGCATATTTATGGTGGTGCAGCCCTGTCTGCTGACTCTGCCTCTCTTCCAGCCCCCAGCTGAGCACCTCCTCTTTCTTGCTTGTATATCCCCAGCCATGTTCTCAAGCCTAATATTTTTTGCTGAATATCAGATTTATACTCATCAGTTTATCACCAATGGGAATAACTAACTAAATCTACCCACAGCAAAATGAAAAATTCACAATCTTATGATGTGATTTACAGCACATGATTTTTATAGACATATAAATCAAATATGAATAATTTTGTAAAAAAGGATTTTTAAAACCTTCTCGTGGCTCTTTTCCTTATGCTGCATCTTCAGATTTAAGCTGCATTTTCTGTAATCTCACTGATCTGCTGTGTTCTCCTGTGAAATCATCACTGAGATAAGGAAATATGTTAACAGGTTTTTTTTTAAGTAACAGATCTGTAATTAGGGTAGGATGCCTGAAGTCTGGATTAATAGAGAAAAAGGCAGTATATACCCCTGGCTCTGGATATGTCTGCGCCGCAAAAAAAGACCCGCAGGTGCTGCAGTAAGTCTTAGAGCCCAGGCCAACTGACTTGGGCTTGTTCGGGCTCATGCTACAGGGCTAAAAATAGCAGCATAGCCTTTTGGGCTTGGTCTCATGTTCTGAGAGCCACCCCACTTGCTAGGTATCAGACCCCAGGCTCTGTCCAGCCCAATCCTCAACGTCTACATTGCTATGTTTAGCCCCATAGTGCGAGCCCCATTGAGCCAAATTCAGTTGACCTGGTGTAACTGTGCCTTAGTGGGTCACAACTGAGGATGCCAAATTCAGGACAAACTGCTGAGAAATAGGGCAAACACAACCCCAAATCTGGTGGTTATTCTGTTATAAGATATACCAAACCAGCGACAAAACTCCTGTTTTACCACACTGGCTAACAAGAAAACATAAAGGCAGTTTCCTCAGGCATTCCAGTTCTTATATCACCACCAAAAACACTGGATTCAGAGATGAGTGATTCTTTAAAACCAGTCTAATCAAATAATAGGTTCTTCTGATCCTGAAAGACCAGCCACTCACCCAGCTCAATATATAACTTAGATCTTACCCAAAAATCACGCTGGTGCCAATCCTTTATATCTAAAATCTAAAGGTTTATTCATAAAATGAAAGAAAGAAAGAAAGGTGAGAGTTAAAATTAGTTAAAGGCATCAATCACATACAGTCATGGCAAAGTTCTTGGTTCAGGCTTGTAGCAGTGATGGAGTAAACTGCTGGCTTAAGTCAAGTTTCTGGAGTACATCCACAGCTTGGTTGGGTCATTCAGTCCATTGTTCAGAGCTTCAGTTTGTAGCAAAGTACTCCAGAGGTAAGTGTGATGGGTTGGGTCACAGAGACCCCCTTGGGACTACCACCTGATGTGCTGAGACTACCTCTGAGCCCGTTTTCCCTGCCAGCTTGGGACTTCAGTACCCTCTCTTGTTGAGCCAGACACGCTAGCCTGCTGCAAACACAGACCCAGGTCTGAACCATGTCCTACAAAAGTTGCAGAATTAACAGAAAATGGCTTAGAAAGTGATCCTGTCTCCAGCACCCCCAGATACCCAGTTCCCAATGGGGTCCAAACCCCAAATAAGTCCGTTTTACTCTGTATAATGCTTATACAGGGTAAACTCATAAATTGTTCACCCTCTATAACATTGATAGAGAGATATGTACAACTGTTTGCTCCCCCAGGTATTAATACTTGCTCTGGGTTAATTAATAAGCAAAAAGTGATTTTATTAAATATAAAAAGTAGGATTTAAGTGGTTCCAAGTAATATCAGACAGAACAAAGTAAATTACCATGCAAAATAAAACAAAAAACACACAAGTCTAAACCTAATACAGTAGGAAACTAAATGCAGGTAAATCTCACCCTCAGAGATGTTCTAATAAGCTTCTTTCACAGACTAGACTCCTTTCTAGTCTGGGCCCAATCCTTTCCCTGGTACAGTCCTTGTTCCAACTCAGGTGATAGCTAGGGGATTTCTTATGACTGCAGCCTCCTCTGTTCTGTTCCACCCCCTTATATAGCTTTGCCACAAGGCAGGAATCTTTTGTCTCTCTGGGTCCTCACTCCTCCTTCTAAATGGAAAAGCACTAGGTTTAAGATGAATTCCAGTACCAGGTGACATGGTCACATGTCCTGTGAGACCCCAAGCCTTCATTCTTCTGGGCCTGGCTCACAGGAAGGCTAGCAAGTAAACAGAGCCATTTACAACCAAGTGTCCCAGTTGATGGGAGCCATCAAGATTCCAAACCACCATTAATGGCCCACACTTTGCATAATTACAATAGGACCTCAGAGTTATATTTCATATTTCTAGTTTCAGATACAAGAATGATACATTCATACAAATAGGATAACCACACTCAGTAGATTATAAGCTTTGTAATGATACCTTACAAGAGCCCTTTTGCATGAAGCATATTCCAGTTACATTATATTCACACTCATTAGCATATTTTCATAAAATCATATGGAATGCAAAGCATTCTACAAAGCAGAATTGAAGACAAAATGGAGGTGTTTCTAGGATGTTTTATAGCTTTTGTTATATGGAAGGCATCCCACTGTGCTTACTGTGGAAAATTACAGCAACAAGATGGAGTTTGAAGTCACAGGGGTGAGTTACATGTTCCTGCCCAATTTCCCTCAATCATTGCAGACAGCATGTTTACATGACAGTCCACTCAGTGTAGATGGGTGTCTCCCAGGGTCCATTGTCAACCAAGTGTTTCTTGAGGAGCCACTTAATTTGAACAGTCCCTCCAAGATGTACTGGGCATTACCTTGTGGGCAATACCCAAGGAGCAAACATTTGAAATCCAAGTATAGAGCCAATACTTTTTACTTTACATACAAAAATGATACATGCATACAGATAGCATAATCATAACCAGCGAATCATAACCTTTTCATAGACAAAAACAACAACGAGTCCGGTGGCACCTTAAAGACTAACAGATTTATTTGGGCATAAGCTTTTGTGGGTAAAAAACCCACTTCTTCAGATGCATGGAGTGAAAATTACAGATGCAGGCATTATTATACTGACACATGAAGAGAAGGGAGTTACCTCACATGTGGAGAACCAGTGTTGACAGGGCCGATTCAATCAGGGTGGATGTAGTCCACTCCCAATAATTGAGGAGGAGGTGTCAATTCCAGGAGAGGGAAAGTTGCTTTTGTAGTGAGCCAGCCACTCCCAGTCCCTATTCAAGCACAAATTAATGGTATTAAATTTGCAAATTAATTTTAGTTCTGCAGTTTTTCTTTGAAGTCTGTTTCTGAAATTTTTTTGTTCAAGTATGGCTACTTTTAAATCTGTTCTAGAATGTCCAGGAAGATTGAAGTGTTCTCCTATGGCTTTTGTATGTTACCATTCCTGATGTCTGATTTGTGTCCATTTATTCTTTTACGTAGAGACTGTCCAGTTTGGCGAATGCACATGGCAGAAGGGCATTGCTGGCACATGATGGCATATATAACATTAGTAGATGTGCAGGTGAATGAGACTCTAATGGTGTGGTTGGGTACTATGATGGTGTCACTAGAGTAGATATTGGGACAGAATAGGCAACAAGGTTTGTTACAGGGATTGGTTCCTGGGTTCGTGTTTCTGTGGTGTGGTGTGGTGTGTAGTTGCTGGTGAGTATTTGCTTCAGGTTGGGGGGCTGTCTATAAGCGAGGACTGGCCTGCCTCCCAAGGTCTGTGAGAGTCAGGGATTGTTTTCCAGGATAGCTTGTAGATCATTGATGATATGCTGGAGAGGCTTTAGCTGTGGGATGTATGTGATGGCGAGTGGTGTTCTGTTATTTTCCCTGTTGGGCTTGTCCTGTAGTAGGTGACTTCTGGGTACCTGTCTCACTCTGTCAATCTGTTTCCTCACTTCCCCAGGTGGGTATTGTAGTTTTAAGAATGTTTGATAAAGATCTTGTAGGTGTTTGTCCCTGTCTGAGGGATTGGAGCAAATTCGGTTGTATCTTAGGGTTTGTCTGTAGACAATGGATCATGTGATGTGTCCTGGATGGAAGCTGGAGGCATGTAGGTAAGTATAGCGGTCAGTAGGTTTCCGGTATAGGGTGGTGTTTATGTGACCTGTAGTGTCCAGGAAGTGTATCTCTTGTGTGGACTGGTCCAGGCTGAGGTTGATGGTGGGGTGGAAATTGAAGAATTCCACCTGGATTTCAACAAGAGCTTCCTTCCCGTAGGTCCATATGATGAAGATGTCATCAATGTTGCACAAGTAGAGGAGGGGCGTTAGGGGACTAGAGCCGAGGAAGCGTTGTTCTAAGACAGCCATAAAAATGTTGGCATACTGTGGGGCCATGCCTGTACCCATAGCAGTGCCACTGGCTTGAAGGTATAAGTTGTCCCCAAATCTGAAATGGTTGTGGGTGAGGACAAAGTCACAAAGCTCAGCCACCAGGTGTGCTGTGGACTCATCAGGGATACTGTTCTTGACAGCTTGTAGTCCATCCTCATGTGGAATATTGGTGTAAAGAGCTTCTACATCCATGGTGGCCAGGATGGTGTTCTCAGGAAGATCACCAATGCCTTGTAGTTTCCTCAGGAAGTCGGTGGTGTCTCGAAGATAGCTAGGAGTGCTGGTAGAGTAGGGTCTGTGGAGAGAGTCCAAATAGCCAGATAATTCTGCTGTAAGAGTGCCAATGCCTGAGATGATGGGGCATCCAGGGTTTCCAGGTTTATGGATCTTGGGTAGCAGATAGAATACCCCTGGTCGGGGCTCTGGGGTTGAGTCCGTATAGATTTGTTCCTGTGCTATAGCAGGGAGTTTCTTGAGCAGATGATGTACTTTCTTTTGGTACTCCTCAGTGGGATCAGAGAATAGTGGCCTCTAGAATGTGGTGTTGGAGAGTTGCCTGGCAGCCTCCTGTTCATAATCTGACCTGTTCATTATGACTACAGCACTTCCTTTGTCAGCCCCTTTGATTATAATGTCAGAGTTGTTCTGAGGCTGTGGATGCGTTGCGTTCTGTACGGCTGAGGTTATGGGGCAAGTGATGCTGTTTGTTCACAATTTCAGCCTGTGAACGTCTGCGGAAGCACTCTATTTAGAAGTCCAGTCTGTCATTTCGACCGTCAGGAGGAGTCCATGCAGAATTCTTCAGAACTTCAGAAACAGATTTCAAAGAGAAACTGAAAAACTAAAATTAATTTGCAAATGTAACGCCATTAATTTGGGCTTGAATGGGGTCTGGGAGTGGCTGGTTCACTACAAAACCAACTTTCCCTCTCCTGGAATTGACACCTCTTCATCAATTATTGGGAGTGGACTACATCCACCCTGATTGAATCGGCCCTGTCAACAGTGGTTCTCCACATGTGAGGTAACTCCCTTCTCTTCATGTGTCAGTATAATAATGCCTGCATCTGTAATTTTCACTCCATGCATCTGAAGAAGTGGGTTTTTTACCCACGAAAGCTTATGCCCAAATAAATCTGTTAGTCTTTAAGGTGCCGCCAGACTCCTTGTTGTTTTTGTGGATACAGACTAACACGGCTACCCCCTGATACTTTTCACAGATACCTCACTCGACAACCTTTGCACAATATTTGCTGCAAATATATAACAGTGGTTTCAACAATGATCTATATGGTTATATTGTAATCGGGTAACATCACACCCGGGCTCTGAGACTTGCTGCTACAGGGTTTTTTTTGCAGTATCGATATACCATAGTGCTGCCCATATTTTCAGGGCAGCCAGAGCCATCGTGTAAGTTAGATCTTAGGGCTCCTCTAACTTTCGCTCTGGTTGCTTGTGGTTCCTGAGGGCCCATGGGACAAATAGTTGGAACACACTTTACTCTGCCCTTGCTCCCTCTCCCTGCTTCCAACATGGCCCCAAGTCCATGGGGAGGGCAAATGGGAAACAGCACAGAGCCACTCTGTCATCTAGGGGACCCCTTTATGTAGGGCTATTCCCTGGAGGGGCTGCTTCTGCTCCCTTTATGCCAGCAGCACAAAGTGAAGGAATCAGTGTTCCACAGGGAACCAAGCCTGATGTATTTGGGGACTGGTGGGCTAAGACTAGGCTCCCTTTTGCAGGGGCCCCTCTCCTACATTTTCAAAGCTCTCATGTCAGCAGAGTCTATTAAACCTATTAATTGTAATCAGGATTTTGTGGATTTGGCACTTTCTTTGCTCCTTAATCAGCTTTACTATTTCTGCCAAGCTACCCCTCCTCTGCCAGAGCTGAACAGGCACTTCATAAACCTGGACCTGACTTGTTTCCGTTGTTGAGAAGAGACTTGTGATTCCTAGTTTTTCCACAATTGCAGTAAATTTCAGCAAAGGAAACGCTTTCTTCTTCAATCCCAGTCTTCACCCCAAGAGTAAAATTAGAAGTTTTACTTCAGATTTACATTACTAGCAAAGCTGGTAGGTCTCCATTTATTATATACTCCTCTTCATAATGGAGCTTAATGCTTCTTGCAGAAGGGGGAATACAAGCATAGCACCAGTGGTAACCCTGCTACCTTAGTTTGGAGAAAGCACGGGTTCATGTCCTTCCAGGAATCTGTTCCTTATGCATATGAATCATTCATCTGATGTTTATTCACATGGGGTGAAACACACCCCAGGGAAGAGGATAAGCACAAGGTATTAGACTTCACTCAAGCTCCACTTAAGTTCCAACTGTGGGACTTAAGTGGAGTGCAGGGCCTTTACAATGGAGTGAATCTGACCTACGGAGCAAGATCCTGAGCCTCACTGGGACATGGATTTCAATGGGAGCTATGCCTGTGAGGGGAGGTCAGGATCGGACTCTTGGGCACCATTCTGTTTCCTGTGGTATCCAAATCAGTCTTTACCATTTCTTGTTTTACATGTGCCTTGTCAGGGCCTATAATGTGGGCGGTCGGAGTCTGGAGTAATGTTGGGGTCAGGAGCCATGCCAAGGGTCACAGCCAGAGTCAGAAATCACGCCCAGGGTCAAGTTGGAACCAGTAACTGGAGCTAGGGAGAGGAAGCAGGGACTAGGGCCAGGGCATGGTAACACGAACAAGGAGCGGAAACCAGGGGTCAGTCACTAGACCTGCTGCTTACCAGACCCCTGAGGGCTCTCTGCCTGGTTCCTGCTCCTTTTTCCTGTTACCACTCTGTTCCCTGTTCCTGGCCACTGCTTCCTTGCCCTAACTCCAGTTCCTGATTCTGGCTTTGAGCCTTGGCATGACTTCTAGCTCCGGTTCAAACCTTGGCATGGCTTCTGTCTTGGCTTCCGTTTTAACCCTTAGTGTGGCTTGTGACTCTGGTTTAGCCCATGGCGTGGCTTCTGCCTCTGACCATTGGGATGGCTCTTGACTCTGATGCTAATCTGGGCTTCAGCCACTAGGTCAGACTGCCCATGTTATGGGCCCTGAGAGTTTGCTCAGAACTGGGCGTGTGGCAGGAACAGGAAGCTTTATGCTAAGAGGGGCCCAATCAGCAGTGCTGCTAGCAGACAGCTGCTCCCACTGCATCAATGAGTACAGTCCCTGTTTGTAGTTATCAGTGCAGTTCCCTCATCTAACTTTGGGGTATGGTGGCATAGCTCATGAGGTGTTCCCTCAGTAACCCCACAGGCCTGGGTTTGAAACCTGTGGCACCTGGCAATTATTTCCATGATCTGACAGCCCTAGAGACAGTGTTCCTCCATAGCTCTAGTCTGACACTCTCGTCACACTAACAACCATAGAGACAGCATCCCTTCACATGAGCAGTGGTAGGAGAATCTTTCCCGCATTATCCTGTCAGTAAGTTGCTGAGGAGGTACTAGTTAGGGACTAACAGAATGCTTCAATTTTCTTTTGCAGTCACTGCTTGGTGTCTGTTGAATCTGTGGACCTTAGCACTTGCCTGTGTAATAATACCCAGATACGTTACAGGAAACTCCGTGAGGGCATCATCCAGCTCTCTGATCTTTGTGATATTGCTTCAATCCTTGAGGAAGTACAGGGAGACTACCAGGAGATATCACTGAACAGCTTTTAGTCATGTTGACCTGAGACATTCCAGCCAGTGAGCTAAGGGTGTATCTCATTACCACCACACCCTGCAACAAATGCTACTTTTCTTCGTTGCCCCTAGCCTTTTATTCATTTTCAAGTGCTCATGGAAAAGCTGTGTGTTTGGATGCATACAGCATAGTGAGGTCAGAGAGGATCTTAAGAGTGAGCAGCTTTGTGAAACAGTCAGCTCTGCCACTGAAAATGAGTTATGCTTTCGAAATCCAGAAGGGAAAAACAATTATTGACATGGATCATCACCCAGCTGAGAGCTAAAATTGAACTTTTGGGTGGAACAACAAATTATTCTATTGATCAAATCTAAATGATTTATGTTTATCATTTCAATTTGCATTAATTATAATGGTGTGCAACAAAACTGGATCCTGGCATTCAATTTCCCCATTAATATTAGTCCAGATAATAGCACAGGATTTCTCTCTACTGAGATTCAAAGGAATCCTGATTCTCTTCAGGTATCTGCAGCTCATTTCAGAACTCTCCTTCCTTATTTTCCCCTTTGTGATTGTCTTCCCTCTTTTCATTTATTACTGACAGGCATTTTCTTCTCTTTGGACAAACAATGGCCAGGTACTTTAAAAAGACAGTCAGCCTTGTTCTTCAGTCGTTAAGGTCAGGCTTCATCTACTTCTATCTGATGATTGGAAAATAAGTCTTCGTAAGAGGGTTGATGGTCAGCCCAACTTCATAACATTGAGAGAAAGGCCAGATAGCCTTTAAAGTGGTCATGGTGAGGCCAACCACCCACCATTACAACAGCAGGCAGATGGAATGATTCTTGCTTGCTCCCAAGAGGTGTAATATGTAGATGTAGCCCCACAGAATAGGTACTGTCTGTCACTTTGAAGTGGTGATATTCCAGGGGTTGCTCAGGACCATGTGCCCAATCCTGCTCCCAATGAAGCCAACAATAAAATTTCAGTGGTATGGAGTCATGCCCCATACAGGCAGCAGTGCCTAGACACAATGGCACCATGACAATGCAGCATGCTCTGTCTTTTGTAGCCATGGATTAGCAGTGTGTCTTAACTTAACCAATAAGGGAAAAGTTATCATGTTTGTGATACTTAAGAGGTCATTTCACAACTGTTTGGAATGTCAGCTTCAGACAGAGTTCAACTGAGCAAACAAAAATCAACATTGCAGAAGTGCAGTGCATATGAAGAAAGGACAACAGCTGTAAACATGAGATATTAAATGATTTCATTTTGTAAATATTGAGTTCTGAGGGTCTATTCATGTGCTTAAAAAATAAACATATCCTTAACTACCTTGCTGAATTGTAGACTAAAAAGGGAAATTGTCAAATCGCCTTGTTCCTCCTGCTTCTGTGACTGGTTGGTAAATCAAATATCAAAGAGTTAATATGGAACTCTACTGGCGTTACTTGGCAAATCCTCTCTAGTCAATAATAGCCCCACCAACCCCAGAAAAAAAGAGCTTAAATGCAAAGTCATAATCATCCCTCTTCCTTACAAGTTAAGCGTGTGTTGTTAAATCTACAGTGTATCAAACCATACCATATAGCATAACTGTATCCATCCATACTGTATGACATCAAAGCAACTACTTCTAATGATCCTAAATCCTATAATGGAGGCCAATAGTAAGTGCTCTCCCTCAACACTGATACTCATGAGAGAGAGTAAATGATAATGAAATCACAACTCCAGTAAGGCTATACAGGATTCAAAACCTCAGTAAAACACATGCAGTAAACCAGCATCCTCTGCAAGGAACCCTAAATTCCTACGGAAAAATGCCCAGCTGCTCCCCTCCAACAATAGGCCACATCCACACATGTCAAAATAAAGTTGCATATATTAAGAAAAAATTCACATGTTCTCACAGCTTTCATTCCAGCTTGTGAAGGTAAGTGCTGCTGCTGCAGCTGGAAAGCATGTGTTAGATAAAGCTCCTGGACCTGGGTGGATCATCTGCTAAGAGTTGTGACAGAGCCATAAGTGAAGCCTCAGGCTAAAGGGGAAGAATGGTCTTTATTGGCTTCTCCCAGTTAGATACGAAAACATTCAGCAGTTTTAATGACACGAGTATAAAATAATAATTTTGCAAACTCCAATTAGGCAGGCTGGGTAAATCCATATAATTTGAATTCATATTTAGGAAAAAAACAATAAGACCAAGATCTGTGCGTAATTTGTATGATAATATTGGGTGGCACTATTTGCCTCTTTAGGCACTTAAATACCTTTACAAATCTAACCCTAAGTGCTTTGCTGAATTGGGGCCTTGGGCAAGAAACAACTTCAAAACCTAAGCCTGCCTAAATTTAATTCTAATTCTAATTCTTTTCATTATGATGCTAGAGCCATTCATAAGGACTTCAATCCTGATTATGCCTAACCTAAATTGCCAACTTTGGAATTGATGTTCAAGGGTAGATCTGGATATAAGAAAAGATTTGCTGATGTGTACAGTGCTTAGGGTGAGTGTTTGAAGGAAGCTATGCAGAGTATGTGACAAATAGGACAAGGAGCTGAAGATGCTGACAGAAAATGAACCTTGGGGAGGAATACAGTAAACGTTTTACTGCTTGTAAAATAGATGTTTTACCAATGAAATATGTAGATCAATTCATTGTAAATTTAATTGCATGGTTTAGTTACCAGTAGCCAGAAAAAATGCTATCATATTAAGGGATTTCACTGTCATGTATTAAAATGCAATAGTGAAGAAGGCTTCATTTTCCCCCCATAGCAATATTCCAGACATATCCATCAATATTTGTCTCAGAGTCGATTGCATCTAAAACTGTGCAAATAAAAATTGATATGTGATGATCTATTGTGACTTAGACATTTGGAAGAATCTGCAGTCTGGATTCCTGTGCAGAAATTCAGATCTATTGCTAATTTAGTGGTCGAAAAGAAAAATCACACTTCTGTGGCCAAGGGAAGAGCATTCTATCACTTAAAGCCCAGCAGTAAGATTTGGCTGGATGCGTGCCACAGAAAAAACTTATTCATCAGATTCAGCAACAATCGGACGCATTGTAGCAACCCTTTCTGGACTATACTGTGGAAAAATACAAGCAATACTTCATTAATGGGATTATTCATAGTTTTTCTTTATACCTCCCTTCCTCCACCCATCCTGAGTTGGTCTTTTCTAGGTCCCGTCACACAGTCTCCCCACAGCTGATGTGAGTGCCTTCTCCTCTGCAGCTGCTGACATCTGCAACAGCCTTCCTGCATTCTTCCAGCTCATCAGTTCTCCATCTGTTCTCAAATGTCTGACCAATATGTGGCTTTTCTCCTTTGGTGGCACTGTGTAACTTCTCAATTGCTTTGCTAATCTTTATTATTTAATTCTGTGATGACATTATTTAACTCTGTAAAGCATTATAGGATGCAATTTACATTAAAGGGACAAAATTAAAAAACACTGTGTTTTGTATACTTTTTGATTTATGTAAAATTCTAGTTTGGTAACCATATATATTTTATTTAAAAAGTACTGCAAATACAACTCAAACATTTAGAAACCAACCACTCACACACTCACACACACACACAAAAAAAGGGGGGGGGGAAGCTTCCCTCTATGCTCAAACCTTGAAATATGGACTCTCTTTTTATCAAACTATTCATCAGCGAATAAAATTGATGGTATGATAGAAAATTTGTGCACAGTAAGGCATAGTACGTACAGTCTTCCAACTTGGCTTGATTTTTAACTTTTAATGACACTTACTAAACAAGCCTTCTTTAAAAAAAAAGATTCTCTCCCAGGTTTTCAACTGTGCGGCTACTATTCATGTTATTAAATACATATCTATATCTAGAGTTAAATACAATGTGTGGAAATATATACTTATATCTTCCAAAAAAGAATGCACCTGTTATTGTTTAAATATCCAAATAACTGAAAGTAACTTTTTGTAACTGAAAAAGAAAATGTTAATTACAGTATTAATAATTGCACAGAGAATATTACAAGTACATATGTTTGAGATACATCATGGCCTAGGGCTTGGAGGAATGGACAGGGAGTCAAGGTTCTGGGGAAACTGTGCAAGTCACTCAGTGAGCCTGACATATCAATCAATTCAATGGATATTTTGTTAGTGATTTTAGTGGGAGCCAGATCAGGTGGTATAGGAGTAAGGGGCCAGGTTTATAAAGGTATTTAGGTGCCTAAAGATGCATCTGGGCACTTTGTAGATTTACTACTACAGTTAAGTCAGGGGAGTTAGATGCCCAAGTTGCTTAGATGCATTTGTGGATCTTTCTAGACACCCATCTGCATCTTTAGGCACCTAAATACCTATGTAAACTTGGCCTAAGAAGCTTCACTTCTTTGCATTCAGTTTACTCATCAATACATTTGGGTAAGATGGTCTGATGACTCAGCAGAAATAAAAAACATGATTAGTAAGCAGTTTTAAACAAGGTAATTAGCATAAATCCAAGCAAGTTACTTAAACAAGTCACCATAATAACAAATATCCCACTCAACCTTTAGTTTGTCTGGGCCTCAGAAACTGTGCCCTCAGTTACAGCCATGCAACCCCACTAGAGTCAGGGTAGTTCCATATGTACTACTTAGAGCAGAATTTGATCCAACTCACTTACATCACACTTTTAAAAGAAGCACAATGGAAACAGTGCTGTCGTGATCTCCCTACTTGCCCTCCCATAGGCACGCACAGACACAGAAGTGCTAGGTATAAAGTTCAGAAGAGTACAGTTCAGAAATGGCAAAGATATGGGACACGGAAAAAAGAGGGCAGGAAGAGAACGGAAATGCTGACCATTAGCCCATGGGGTGGGGTGACTCAGACATGGCATTTTAACTTGTCAAGTAAAAAAAATAAAAAAAAAAATAATCTACCACAACATGTATCAGATTCTTCAAGTTCCTATTCCAAGGCAATTGAAACAATATTAAATGTTGAGCAAAGAAAATTTAATCTGGTAGAGTTAGACCCTTTCATTTCGTAAAACGTTACTAAACAATTTAGAAACACATCATTGCCTCATGCCAAATCTAATTTCGTTTTTCTTGTCCTTTACTTCATCTCACTCTGTAGATTATATTCTAGTGAGTCTATGATTCCATTTTATTTCACTCTTAGGAGTGAAGCACCTGCCACTCACACACGCACAGTATGTTTAAAACATTTTAAAAAATTGCATATTATTTGCATATGAAAACAGCCAGGTCTGTTAAGCATTGGTGGTCCCCTCAAGTCAAGACCAGCAAGTAAAGTGTCTACAAATATGGCTGTACCACAGTGGTATTCCCTCTGAACTAGAGATGAGTGGATATTAAATTCACACTTGGCTATTGGTGATTAACACAAAAGTTGTGGCAATTATTGTGTGTTCAGTTTCAGGGATGGACCCACATTTATTATCCCAAAATGACAGCCTGTACTGAGAGCAATATCCTGTCAGCTCTGTGCCCCCTTTAAAAATTGGAAGAAAGGCAGGGTGAGGGGGAAATCACCAGATGATGAACAGGTGGAGAGATTAAAAGAAGAACTGAGTAAACAGAGGCTTCTTAACTGTGCTGTGGACTCCCACCCCACTCCCCTGGAGTATTTCCATCCTACCCAAAGACCGCAAGTGTGGTATGCAGTGCCGTTAAGTTCACCCACACAGTCTCTGAATGGAGTCTGAGATAGCAACAGTATAATCATGGCCGCCCGATGTCCTGACAAGACCCTACGATGCTGAGTCAGTATGACTAACTAACATTGTCATTCACTGAGCTCAACGCCATTATGAAAACCACCACAAAGCATCATCACCAATGGTGACTAAGTTGTAGCTTTCTCTGTCTCTGGTCAAAGCAAGACCCAGTGAGTTGCATCCATACTGTAGAGTCCCTATCTACAGTACGATGCAACTCACTGGGTCTTGCTTTGACCAGAGACAGAGAAAGCTACAACTTAGTCACCATTGGTGATACTGCTTTGTGGTGGTTTTCATAATGGCGTTGAGCTCAGTGAATGGCAATGTTAGTTAGTACACTAAGTACTCCAGTAAATTGATTTTCCTCTCATATAGACTAGTATAAATCAGGAGAGACTCCATTACGTGAATGGTCTTACACTGGTGCTGTAAAACAACTGAGTGCGAGAGAGGAGGCACAGTCCCCAAAAAAGCCACCTTGCCATGAATGCAGCACGTTCATCAGTTAGATCAGTAAGGGCACAGTATAACTCACGCTATCTGACACAGCCATTTGAATGTCGTGTGTGGCAGCTAGCTAGCTCACAGCCAGATTTTGGAGAGGATGAAATCGCTAAGGAAAAGGGGAGGATAAAGAGGGGAAGAAAAGTCTGCCCTAAAGCCACAAGTAAGAATAAAAATAATCCACCTCTCTAAAATGGCTAATTTCTTGAGCCAGCCCTGCTGCTTTCACATTCCCACTCCCCTGACTGATTCACAATCACATTCTCCACCCTTCTGTAACTAGATAGCAACTTGTGGGGCTGGAATTAGAGGTACCACCTGCTGCATGTTCTTTATTTCTTGTTCGCTCTGGAACAGCTGTTGGTCTTGGTCGTTGCCAGTTCATAGAGGAGGGAAGGAGGCAATTACAGCAGACTTTTGCTGATGTTTTGATAAAAAAACTTCTCTGAACCTTTGGCTGTTCTTCCGGAGCAGGGGGCACCCCCACAGAAAGGGTCTCAGGCTCCCACAGTATTTAGTGGAGTAGTGGCCAGTCAAATAAATATCAGACACTGTTCTATATTTCAGAGCTGCAAATGTTTCTCTAGGCTTGATGCCACATACTCCTTTAATTTGTCCCTGATCCTTTTCAGTGAACCTTGATTGCATCAACATCTCTCACTTTCCAAATAAGCAACATAATTGAAATTTTAAAAAATTCAGAGCTGTGGAATATTACAGAAATCACATCTGGGGACCAGCAAGGAGGTGATCTGGCTGATAAAACTCATTACAGCTCTATTCCCTGGATCTTTTTTTACATGGAGGCTGACAGGAGTACCCACAAGGCATCACTTTCATGAAGCTTTTCATCCCACAGACTCACACAGCATTTGCTTCCCTTCTTATAAGATAATCCCTCTTAAACCACAACAACTGGATTTTGCTTCTGTCCCTGCTACAGAGTTGAGCCTTAATTTTCAAAAGTGCCCATTCATCTTGGGCAGCTTGGGGCACTGATTTTCCAGGACTCACAACTTCATCTGAAGCCAGTTGGGACTCCTCAGCATCTCTGAAAGTCAGGCCCCAGGCACCCAGCATTAGTGGCCACTTGAGAAACCTCAGCTTTCCTGTATGGCAGAGAGAATCCACGCACAGCCAAACATTTATCAAAAAACAGTAACTAAAGTACAACTTTGGCTCAGCCATCCTGAGCCACTTCCCCAGCGTTCAACCAAGGAATGGAAGGGACTAGGGTGACCAGATGACAAAACTGAAATATCAGGATGCGGTGGGGGGGAGGAGGGCAGCGGAGAAAAGAAAAAAAAAAAAGCCACCGGAGCGCCCCCCCCCCCCCGCACCAGCTCACCTCGTCTCCACCTCCCCCGTAGGGGAAGGTGCCCAGCTGGTGCAATCCCGCGGGCGGCCCCAGAGTGGGGGCATCAGACCCCAGCCCCCCAGTCCCGCTTGGGTCCCACAGGGGAACGAACAGGGCTGCCGCTGCCTCTGCCCCGGGGTGGGCTTTCCCTACAGCCCGCCCTGCAGGGCGGCACAATCCCATCACCCCGAGTGTGCCCGGGCCCCGCAGAGCACTGCGGGGGGCCCCAGAGTGGGGGCAGCAGGCCCCAGCCCCCCCCGTCCCGCTCGGGTCCCGCAGGGGAACGAACGGGGCTGCCGCTACCTCCACGTGGCGGGAGGTGAAGCCCTATCGGAGTCCCCGCGTGGGCAGCTGCTGCCCCCCACCTCCACCTCCACCCCCACCCATGGGCACGTACAGGGAGCCGGTTCCCCAGGCTGGACCAGGGGCTGCCCCTGCAGGTATTGCCCCACCCTCCTGCCTGCGCTCGGGGCCAGGCCGGATTCACTCACCCCGCGCTCCCCTGCGTCCCCGGGGCCTCCCTCCAGCGCTTGCGCCGCCATACAGCTGATCAGCGCAAGCCTGGGAGGGAGGAGGAATGGCGTGCTTGGGGAAGAGGTGGGGATTTGGGGAGGGATCCAATGGGGCAGTGAGGGGGTGGGGCTGGGGGCAGAGCCAGGGCGGGGATTTGGGGAGGGATCCAATTGGGGAAGGAGAGGGCGGAGTCGGGGCGGGGGAGGGTGCGAGCCCCTCCGGGCTCCGCCTGTGCGCAGGAGCGGAGGGCAAAATTGCTTGTTTGTCCAGTGTCCCGACCAAACATTGGTCCTGAACATCGGTCGGGATGCGGGACAAACAAGCAAATATCAGGGCAGTCCTGATAAAATCGGGATGTCTGGTCACCCTAGAAGGGACCCACCAGGCTTGTCTTCCCTAATGCAAATCGCAAACAGATGCTCAGGAAGAGCAGGGCAGTTAGAGGGAGGCATTGTTACCTTCAGTCACCCTTGTAAGCAGGGATGGAAGAGGACAAAGTCACAGCCAGTAAGGAATTACATAGAGAGCCCAGCATCCTTGCCTATCACATGGATGATCCGGGGTGTGGCTCTGAAAGCCAAGAAATTCCTGCAGTGATAGCTACCTAGAGGGAAAGGTGTGTGTTCTCTCCTTCCAGGCTGCTGAAAGATGGCAAGACTAGTGGCTGCTACCAAGTGTTCCAAGTTGCTTTGCTCCTATTGTTCTAATCTTTTGTGTTAATAAAGCCACCCCTGAGGAATGGGACTTGACCTGAACTATAGTTTGGGACTTTACTCTACCTTTCCAGTCAGGGCTGGCTTTAGCAAGAGTGGGGCCCGATTCCTGGGGGCGTGGCTTGCCGCACATTCCTTGGCGTGGCCCTGTTTCCAGTGACTGCCTAGTGGATGACAATTTAATGTACTTGCATGTTTCTTTAAAAAAACAAACAAACAAACAAACAAACAAACAAACTATGGGCTGTAGGTGACCTGCCCTCTTATATGCTGGTATGGAGGAACCCCTTTCTTTAAGACTTTATTCAATGACCATTAAACTCTAATACACCCATGACAAGTAAAGGAATGATGCATCTAGGTTAATTAATACAAGTATCTCTAAACTTGATACACGGTTGTGAATTTTCTTCAGAACTAGAATGTCACATACATTAATGGCCCGATCTTCCTCTCACTTGGTGTAAATCAGAAGTAATTCCACTGAAGTAAATGGAGTTACGCTAGGATAAAACAGGAGTAAGAGCAAAAGCAGACTGTTAGGGTATGTCTATACTGCAACAAAACACCTGCGGCTGGCCCCTGTCAGCTGACTGGGGCTCAGGCTGTGGGGCTATAAAATCACAGTGTACATGTTTAGGCTCAGGCTGAAGCCCACGCTCTGGGACTCTCCCCCTGTATCCCAGAGTTTGGGACCCAGCCCAAGCCCGAATATCTACACTGCAGTTTTGTAGCCCCACAGCTCAAACCCAGCAAACCTGAATCAGTTGAGTTGTTTTATTCCAGTGTAGACATTCCCTTAAAGACCACTCACAGTCTCAAGGTTCTGATGGCAATTCATTTTAATCAAATAAACTGTCAGTTTCTGCCTAGATTATAGTTTAGGAGGTCAGGGACAATTTGTTTGCATTTCTTCTGCTGATCAAATCTGTCTTTCATCTTATTTTCAATCACTCAGTGACACCAGTTCTCAGTTAATTTTTTTTTAAATCGTGTCTTATCACGTAAATGACCCAAATCAACATTTGTATGCCTGGAGGATATGACTCGTTGTTCATTTAAGTTGATTTATAAAATCATTTTTCAGAGTTTTACTAGGCAGCATAATAAAGTCAGACACTTTTCAGAAATATTTATAATCATAGGGTAGCATTCATTCCGACAGCACAACCTGTCCTGATTTCATCACTTTCCCCCCTTCCCCACCATATTAATACTGGATGGAATTAGTGTTTAGATAGTCCGTGCAAGATTTCTGTGCCATTCAAATCCCACATAAGGCCTATTTTGAGGATTAATTTTTAAAAAAATTCTGTTGCACCAGTTTTATGCCTATATACCTCTATTGAAATCAATGGGTCTGGCTCAAGGAGTTTAGCTTTGGCTATTTTAATGTGATAATCAAAAATGCAGGAGATGGTGAATAGATCTATAGGACTTCTTTAGAAGACTAATGGAAAGCCCACTGACATCAGTGGGGAGTCTTGCCACTGATTCCCGGGCCTGCCTTGGAAAATAGAGGAGGATTTGAATCACTTTCCCAGCGCCTAACAAGAACCTAAGTCTATTGTTAAGTTTGTTACAAATCAAAAAATGTGAACCCTTGTAGGCAAGACTGGGGCAGCGATTAATGGTTTCAGACCGCATCAGACAAGTGATCTCTGAATGAAGACATGGGTCAAGTACCTGGGAGAGAATTCTGAGACTATTACAGTTATTATATTACTTGTGATTTATCCTGGAATATCCTAAGACATTTTAGGAAAGTGGCAAGTTGATGCTGACAGAGAAAACAGTGAATTTAGCTATTATCACATTGATTGATCGGTCCTTCAGCCCTCATATAGATTGCGCCAAGCGCAACATGTCTTCCATTCTTCTCATATCCTGGCATTCCTTCTCCATGTGTTTTCACGATAAAAATCTTCCCATCTCTTTGGAGGTCGGCCCAGTGGTTGTTTCAGTTCCTGTGGGTACCACTCAGCGACAGCTGCAGTCTGTCAATTGTCAGTGAGCCTCCCTATATATCCAGTCCATCACATTTTACTATGCCTGCTCTCAACAACATCGTCTTGCACTCCACTCTGCTATCTGATCACTTCATTGAGGACTCGATCGCAGATTGAAATTCCCAGAATTCCTCTTTCCATCACCCTCTCCATGACAGACATTTGCTGCTCCTCTGTCTTTGTCATGTTTCTCTGCCATACAACACTGCTGGCAGTACTGTTGAGTTGAAGAGGCTAGCGCGTGTTGCCTTCTTGATTTTTCCTTGGAGGACATCCTTGATAGAATCGAATGTGCACCAACTTTCTTTCTTTCTTCGTGAGAGTTCACCTTCCTAATCGTGGAGCATGTTAATTTCTTGGCCCAAATAGACATATTGCTCAACTTCTTCTATTTGTTCTCCCTTGATTGTTATTTGGACTTTTGGTAAGGTATCAGACTGCATAAATTTTGTTTTGAAGTGGTTAATTTTTCAGTCTGACTTGGCTGCTTTTTGTGTTGAGTTCTCGCAGCATTTTCTGTAGTTCGATAGTATTTTCGGCGATCAACACAATATCGTCTGCAAATCTGAGATGGTTTAGCTGCTGCTCTCCATTGATATTGATTCCACCCTTCCAATTCATCCGCCTCATTACCATTTTGAGGCAGGCTGTGAAGGGTTTCGGTGAAGCCGTGTCTCCTTGTTTCACACCTTTCTTAACTGGGATGTGAAGGGGAGTATCAAATAAAGTTATATCTGTAGTGCAGTCAGAATTTGCTTTCTTTAATAGTTTGATATAGTTTGTGTTGATGCCCTGCTCTGCAAGAGCTTTCAACACTGCATTGATCTCTACGCTGTCGAATGCTTTTTCATAGTTGACAAAGGCAATACATAAAAGGAATTTGTATTCCTTGAGTGTTCCAATAGCTGGTTTATAGTGAAAATATGGTCTATTGTGCTGAAATTCCTTGGAAAGCCTGCCTGCTCTCTCAGCTGCTGCTCGTCCAGACGCTGTGAGAGTCGGTTTGTTATTATTTTGGTGAACAGCTTGTAGACATGTGAGAGCAGGCATATTGGACAATAGTCTTTAGATCTTCATGATCTCCCTTCTTGTACAGCAGAATGGTATTGGACTCTGTAGCGGGGCGGCCTGGCTCCCAGGCGCCCCAGGAAGGGACGAGCCAGAACAGCCGCCAGAGTGGGCGGAGCCACCGTGGCCTGTCCCCGCCCCCCGGAAGTCAAGGGGCGGGACAGGAAGTATAAAGGCCTGGCCACAGCGCTCAGTAGCTGGCCGGCAGTGGGAGAGGACAGACGCTGGTGCCCGAGCTCCTGTGGGCCTGAGCCTGCCAAGAGCCCGGTATCCTGAGGAGGAGTGGCCGAGCCTGCCGAGAGCCCGGTATCCTGAGGAGGACTGGCCGAGCCTGCCGAGAGCCCGGTATCCTGAGGAGCGGTCTGAGCTTCCCCCCGCCGAGGGCCCAGAGGGAGCGACAAACCTACCTGGTGCTCGGGGCCCGGAGGAGCCCATGATCTGCGACCCAGCAGACGAAACTCAGGAGGAACAGGTACCCATGGAGGAGGAGATGGGAAGTGGCCTGGGGATAGCAGACCCCGAACCCATGTCAGTGTGTTGCGGTCAGGATCCCCACTGACTGCGCGGCAGACGGACTGCTGCGGATAGGGCCCCGGGCTGGAACACAGTGGAGTGGGTGGGCCTGTGTTCCCCCCTGCCACCCCGCGCCGGGTGGCAGTCTCTCCTCCTCCTTGTCCAAGGGGCCTGGGCCTCTGACAGACTATTTGTTTGCTGCCCCGCCCTGCCCTAGGGCCTGGGCTAACCCAAATTGACCCAGCCCCTGCTACAAGGCCTGGGCCGCTGACCGACTATTTGTTTGCTGCCCCGCCCTGATCCAGGGCCGGGGCTGTTAATTGTGTGCTCAGCCCCTGCATAAGGGCCTGGGCCCTGAACTGTTAGTTGTGTGCTCAGTCCCTGCCTAAGGGCCTGAGCCCTGAACTGTTAATTGTGTGCTCAATCCCTGCCTAAGGGCCTGAGCCCTGAACTGTCAATTGTGTGCTCAATCCCTGCCTAAGGGCCTGAGCCCTGAACTGTCAATTGTGTGCTCAATCCCTGCCCAAAGGTCTGGGCCCTAACTGTTATTAGCGTTGTAGCGGGGCGGCCTGGCTCCCAGGCGCCCCAGGAAGGGACGAGCCCCACCCCGGAACTACTACAGACTCCTTCCAGCTAGATGGTATCTTCTGCATTTTCAAGTATCGGCTAAACTTCTGAGCAAGGGTTTCCCAGAGGTCTTGACCTCCAGCTCTTATCATTTTGACTGCCAGACCATCTTTACCTCGGGCTTTTCCTTCCTTCATTTGGTGAACTGCATGTTGAACTTTGCTGACAAGGACTGGGAGTACATGTTTGTTGATCTGTAGAAGTGTTGGTACTGGGACATTTATCTGAGATGCGAACAGTTCGGTGTAGAAATCTTTGCAGACCGCTTCCATCCCTGTTCTGTCAATTACCGCTTTTCCATCCCTGTTCTTCAGTGCCATTATTGTTGACCTGTACAGTGTCAGTTCCCTTTCGCATTTTTTGAGGCTTCTGTGATCTTCAGCCATCTTTAAGAGTCTTTCATTTTGGTACTTCTCGAAGTCCTCCTTTAGTCTTCTTCTTATCAACTTGCAGAGGAGGGAGTACTCAAGTTTGTCACCCTCATTTCGCTTCATGTTCCTCCGCTTCTTTAGCAAGTGCCACGTTTCCTCCGAGATTCTTCCCTTCACTCTTTTCAGTCTCTCAGCTAATTTCACGCATTGCCTCAACTTATCAGTGAAATTTTTATTATCTTCATTGCAGTTATCTATAAAACTCCAGTCTTTCTTGGAAATGTTTGCTTTCAAGATTGCCTCGTCAAATATTTTTGGCTGCTGTCTGATTTGCCAACTGTAGCGCTTTCTTCTTCACCTTTTCATTGAAGTTGAGCCATGCTCTGAGCAAGTGATGGTCACTATCCGTGTTAAATGATGGTACTATTGAGTTGTCTTGTACAATGCGCCGCTTATCGGTCAGAATATAGTCAGTATCATTTTTGTTCTTTGCATCAGGCATGATCCATGTCCACCTCCTCTTGGCCTTCTTCTTAAACCAGGTGTTACCAATGAACATTTCTTTCATCTCCACAAGAGTTGCCAGTTGCTCTCCTCATGGATTTCGTTAGCTGATGCCATACCTTCCAATGAACTTTTCACCTTCTTTCCCTCTTCCAACTTTAGCGTTGAAACTTCTCCCATCATGTATATGTGGATTTTGAGTGAGGGTTTCCTCGAGCTGCTGGTAGAATTCTTCCACATTGTCATCTTCGCTTGTGGGAGTATAGTTCTGAATAATGTCGAGGGTGCTGTTCTTGTTCAGTTGGAGGTATAGCACTCCCAATGTGCGATGACTGAAACTTGCAGGAGATGATTTTTGAAGACCATTCCTAGTTGATGATGAAGCCGATTCCTCCAATGGTTCTCGCGCCTTCCCCTTTTCCCCAACATGATGGTACTTTTATCTCTCCACTTCACTACCATCTCCTTTCTTCGGCGTGTTTCACAGGCTGTCCTTGCCTTCTCCTCAGGGCCGGCTCTGGCTTTTTTGCCGCCCCAGGCAAAAAAGCCTCCCGCCGGTCCATCACCCCCCCGCCCGGTGGGGAGCTTGGCAGGGGAGGGCACCGAGCCCGTCACCGAGCCCAGCCGCGGCCCTGCTCTTCCCGACCGGCCGGAGCGCCGGGGGAGGGCGGCGAGCCCGCCGCGACTCCGCTCTTCTCGGCGGCCAGAGCACCGGGAGGAGGGCCAAGAGCCCGGCTGGGGCCCCGCTTTGGATGACCAGACAGCAAATGTGAAAAGTCAGGACAGGAGGTGGGGGGTAATAGGAGCCTATATAAGAAAAAGACCCAAAAATCGGGACTGTCCCTATAAAATCAGGACATCTGGTCACCCTAGTCCTGCTCTCCTCGACCGGCTGGAGCGCCGGGAGGAGGGAGGAAAGCCCGGCCGCGGCCCCGTTCTCGGGCCGGAGCGCCGCCCCTCTCCAGGTGCCGCCCCAAGCACATGCTTCGTAGGCTGGTGCCTGGAGCTGGCCCTGCTTCTCCTCCATTAGATGGTTGATCAAATTGTCTCTTGTCATTGTCCTGCAGTTATAGGTGCTCTGCACATTGAGAGGGCAGTCCTTTTTATGGCCCCTGAGATTCTTAACAGCCTCTCATTGACTGAACTCCCCACCACCATCATGAACAGATCGAGGAGTGCACAAGGAGTTGGGGCCAGTTTATTTGTGTTGTTTTAGCCAGCAGGTGGATGAAGAAATGGCTATGTTGTCAGTGGTGCATTTACCTCCTCAACTTAGCTAGCACCCAACCTCAAGAAGGAGAACAGCTGTCCTCTCCCTGGGTTGATAGTCTGACACCTTGTAACAAGGTTGGGACTCACCACCGCGGCGCCTCCTACTGGTTACTCTGGGAATTAGCTCAGTCCAGTGGAGCATCCCCTCTCGTTGGTATCCCACCCGTTGTCTTGCCCTCGGTTGGCTTCTGAGCTCAGGTCGCTCACCAACTCGCGGCATCCTCTTCAGGACCACTGCCCTCCGGCAGTGCCCCTTAGTCCTTCCACACTCCCTTCGGGGGGCAGGGGGGGGGTCAATCAGCAGTCTCTATGTTCAGCCACTGTGGTCAACCACACACCCCAAAGTCTAATCCCTCCTGTCAGGGATCTGGCGTGGTCTATAATGGCCGCTCCTGATGGCCAATGGTTGGGTGTACTGCAAGGGGGGAAGGGGGGGATGCAGGCCTGCCCTCTACTCTGGGTCCTGACCCAGGGACCCTCTGGCGGCAGCCTTGCTGTCCTCCTTCTCTCCCCTCCTCTGTCTGCTTCCCTGGGCCGCTTGCCCTACGGCCCCTTGCACCCACTAGGCCCTTCCCTTCAGGGCCTGCAGCTTGGCAGGCCTCAGGCTAGAGTTCCCTTTTGCTCCCCGAGCCTGGCCAGCACTGCGCTGTCCGCGGTGCTAGTGTCCCTGCTCTGGAGACAGACCTTCCCCTGTCAAAGGCCTGGGACAGACTGACTCTCCTCTCCCTGAGCAGCCTTCTTATAGGGCTTAGCCTGGCCCTGATTGGCTGTCTCCAACCTGGGCCCTGATTGGCTCCCAATAAGCCCTTCTCCAATTGGCTTCCTGTCTGCGCAGGCCCACTGGCCTGCCGCAGCCCATACTCTCAGGGAGTGGGGCAGGTGCCCCACTACACACCTTAATAGCATGTTTGAATCTACTGAAGAATACATTCCGCTGTCCTCGCTGTCAGACAAGACAGGGTCACTGCTGCACCACTTTGAGGCATTGACATAGGATTTTGCAGCAGTTAGCTATTATACTTTCTTAAAATTGATGGTGTCACAGTTTAGGGCAACTGCACCTGTATTTCCCTCTCATGGTCCAGCAAGGGCACCCACTCTAGGCTCCCAGCTCCTCAGCCATTACCCTCTTGGGTAGACACCTATGCCTCTCTCACCAGAGCAGGGTTTTTCCAGGCTGCACAGTGCCCTGCCTACACTGATATTCCCAGCAAGCCATATGGCCAAAAAGACTAATTCCTATGCTTTGCTTTCTCTTCAAAGGCTATGAACAAGTAATTGCCAGTTGTTATGAGTTACCACCCAGCTCTTTATAAGCAATCATAGTTATTCTTATGGTTCTTCATTAAAGAGAAAATGTATCAAACACAATAGAAGAACCTACATGCATGCTCAGAAGCTTACCAGAAATCACCTCCCCACCTGAAATCCTCAGGGCTCTGGTAGGAGTCAGGCCTTGAAACCCCACGGTAACCAGTTCATAACAGTCCTAGCACCCAACTAGCACCCTCATGAATAGGATTAGTCTCCCTTTTACTCAGCTTGGGCCTTTGATCTTGAGACTCCAGGAACAGATAATCGGCACACAGTGGTCCTCTCCTCAGGGTGTAGCTTAACAAGGCTGGGTGTTTTTGCATAACTAGAGGTGGGAAATTTGCATTCATCGCCCCCTCCAAATTCCCTAAGCAAACCATTTGACACTGTTTGTCCCAAAAGTGCATTCTTGTCTGCCACATTGTTCAGTACAGTCCTTTGATGTTCATAACACTTCCCAGGGTTCACATCACATCTCCCCCCTAAAGAGTTTATATACAATCCTGGCCCACAATAATAGAAAACCTTTGCATTTAATACAATAGACTCCAAAGATACTTAGACTTAATTCAATAAGGTTTTTCAAGGATATTGCAAGAAATTGCCATATCTGTCACAGATAGGAAGAGCTATCTTCAACTAACCATGCTTAATAATTTCCTTTAGTAGGTTACATGGATAAGTGGAGATATTATTACTGTGTAAGCTGATATTAGAAATATCATAAGCCAAGGCTGTTATAGTGTCAAGCTCATTAGTGTCTGTGCCATTGGTTTAACCTTCTGCACTGATGAATTCTTTTTAATTAAAAGCAGCAGGAACAAGTCAATGACTTTCTGATCTTGATTGCACTGTTTTAAAAAAGTGCTGATCATGCAAGTATATTCATCTTTCACAGTAATGAAAAATAATAGCTGCCCTTGAGGCCCGACATGGGATTTTTCTCTGTGGCAAGTGACATTAGCAACCCCCCAAGAGTAAGGTGGGAAATATGTAGAGTTGAAATCCCTGCTTCCTGGGTCTATCCAGCTCTAGGGAACCTCTGGGGGCACTGGCCCTGTGATATTCCACAGCTTTCCTGGATTGTGCACTGATCTATAAATGTTCCTCTCCCTTCTATTTAGCTATCATCCTCATCATGAGAGTATGGGAGCACTCCTCAAAAAGTATTACAAAAATAAAACAAAACCTCTCTTCCTGACCACTTTTCCAGCCTGTAGGAGAAAGAGCTTAATCAGTTTGCTCGGAAACAACCCCTCAGTAGGGGCTATTTCTCTGAAGGGTTATGGGCTGTGGTCTGGCAATCAGGGTGTCCAACTAGTTGACCTCAATATGTTCCCAGTGTCCTAATGTGAGCTGGGTACTGTCCCAGGTTGACAGTGGGTCTGAGTATTTAGTCAGTCAGGGGATATATGGATTAGAGATAGAAGAATCTTCCTAGTGGACAGTTTTGTTCCTGTTGGTTGGGGAAAGGATGGGGATGGAAAGCAAGTAGCCTGTTGAGTTACACATTCATTTTTCCCTGTCTGTAGGCTTGGAAGGGATGAGATTTTTATCTGTAAGTGTTGACAAACATCGATTTCACCATGCACATTGCAAATTGACAAAAACTATGTCCATCAATAACAGAAATTTGCAGATAAAGAAAAATGCTGCTTGAGAACTTGGAGTTTGATTTGATGCTATTTACTTTGTATATTTTGGCATGTTTTGTTGACAGTTTGTGTTTCAATGGTTATAAAGCTTTAACTTTTTGAATCTCAG
Source organism: Chrysemys picta bellii (assembly GCF_011386835.1). Lineage (NCBI taxonomy): Eukaryota > Metazoa > Chordata > Testudines > Emydidae > Chrysemys > Chrysemys picta. The sequence goes on along the minus strand of NC_088800.1, from coordinate 33,572,448 downwards.
CATCTGCTGTCATTAAGTAGGTATTGTCCGAACCTTCATAATTTCATGCAACTGAAAATTTATATCAATACAAATTGAAATAAAGATCCACCCCCCTAAAATATTGATGTTTATTTTTAACAATTAAATTTGTCAAGCCTACCTACCTCTGAAGAAAAAGCAGCTGGTGGTAAGAGGAGAGGGATGCTCTCCCATGATGGTCTATGTTGGATAAAAGGTATCCAGTGGCACCAATAATCCTTAACCAGCACATTATCTCCAACCAGCTCTTTCTAGTGGTTGAGATGTGACTATCACCTTCCAGCTCCAGCTGTTTTAATTAAGGGGGAAATGAAAACAGTATCAGATAACCCCAAAGTATTGGCCAAAGCATGAGTACTTCAAAAACAAACCGAAGGGAACAAGAACAAGCATGCCTTCTTGGCAAGTTCTCAGTCTCTTGCTGAGGGAAGCATCTTTTGCTCTAGCTCCACGTATGTACAAGGCTAGAGGATAGGTTCAGAAGCTGAAATGTTTGGTTCTACCATGATTTTGGATAGTGAGTGGCCTTAAGGGAAACATGCACAGCAAGCAAAGTACAGCCTGTTTTTGCTTTACCTTTTGGCACAGAGAAGATTCCCAGCACACGGTACCATGTGTTCCACATTTCACCATTCCATGCTGTGATGGAAAAGTAGATTCAAGCATGAAACCAACTTAAGGAAAACATGAGCTACAACTGATAGCTGGCAAATGAAGTTGTTCATAGGCATGTTCAATTACTTGAACACCTAGTAACAGCTTTTAAAGAGTGCCAGAGTGCATACATTATGGTCATGTGAGCTTATTTGTTCTTTTCCCAGTGGGTATTTGTGTGTGATGGCAGTAAGAGCGTAAGTTTCACATTGTTATTCTTACTTAGCAGAATGTTTAAACTCTCCCTACTCGGTACTCATGGTGAGGCTATATGTTGATCATGGCTTTAGTTTCCCTAACTTAAGAGTTTTTCATAAAAAGTTGTGGCCGTTCTCACCCCCTTCCTGCTCACTACTGAGCAAGGCTCTTCTATACACATTCATGCATTTGGCTTTTTTATTGCTGTTTTGCTATATTTTATGCTTATAATCTATTAGTGGCAGCTATTTAACTCTTGAAGAAAAGAAGATTAATAATAATTACAGCATTGTGCACTGTGACTTTTCCCTTTGAACTAAAATCATGACCCTTGCATTTATTCGTTTGTTTGTTTTTATGACAAAGCCATTGCGCTCTCCCATTTTTTGCCATGACAAGCAGCTTGCCACAGTCTTGGTGGTGTGTCCTAGCCTCAGAGGATTTCAGGCCTGATCCAAATCCCATCAAGGTCAGTAGAAGTCTGTGTAGGGTTACCATATTTTGTGCCTCCAAATGGAGGACACTCCACGGCCCCGCCCCCAGCCCCGCCCCCAGCCCCGCCCAACCCCGCCCCTCCCCAAAGTCTCCGCCCCCTCCCCTGCTTCCCGCGAATATTTGATTCGCGGGAAGCCTGAAGCAGGTAAGGGGGGTGTGGGGGGAGGAGGCGCGGCCCAGGCTGGCCCCCCGGCGTTTCCAGCCTGGGTCAGCTCGGGCCCTGGGGTGCCGGCCCCGGCCGACCACCCCCGGCCCGCCCAGCACTGCCGGCCCCCGGCGGCCCGGCGCACCCCCCCGGCTCCCGGCCCCCCGCGGGCCCGGCTCCCCGCCGGCCCAGCTGACCGGCTCCCCGCGGGCCCGGCCGACCCAGCTCCCCGCGGGCCTGGCGGACCCGGCTCCCCGCCGGCCCGGCTCCCCGCGGGCCCGGCCGACCCGGCTCCCCGCCGGCCCGGCTCCCCGCGGGCCCGGCCGACCCGGCTCCCCGCCGGCCCGGCTCCCCGCCGGCCCGGCAGGCCCGGCTCCCCGCCGGCCCGGCTGACCGGCTCCCCGCGGGCCGGCTGACCTCCCGATTTTCCCGGACATGCCCGGCTTTTGGGGATTTCCCCCCGGACGGGGATTTGAGCCCCCAAAAGCCGGACATGTCCGGGAAAATCCGGACGTATGGTAACCCTACGGGTGGGGGTGTGGGGTCTGGGAGGGATTAGGGTACAGGAGGGGATTCCGACCTGGGGCAGGGGGTTGGGGTGCTGGGTGTGAGGTCTGGGAGGGAATTTGGGTGTGGGAGGGGGTTCCAACCTGGGGCAGGGTTTCTGGGTGCGAGCTCCAGCCAGGCGGCACTTACCTCAGCCAGCTCCTGATCAATGGCACACGGGTGCTAATGCAGGCTCCTGACCCCTGGTCTCCCTCCGCTGGCAGGCTCTGAGCAAGGCCTGCGCCGAGAACATGGATGACGAGCTCTCGATCCTGCTGACAGCACCCCCCAGCACAGACAAACTCCAGCACATCTTGGAGGTGAGCAGAATGGGGAGGGGCAGCAGGGGTTTTACCTTAGCCCTGGGGACTCCTAGAAAGAAGAGACTGGAAAATCCATGTTTCTATTGGATCCTTCCAAGTATGCATTCGTGATATAAACTCACTGGGTGACCTTGGGGTAACTCACTTCCCCCTTACGGCATCAGTCTTCTCCACTATCAAATCTACACTGGGGAAGAAGGACAGAAGCCCCGACAATCACCTTCACCTCTGGGTGTCTGGTCCTGGGAGCCGAAACCAACTGGACTATCTGCCCCATCTCCTAAACTGCCCTGTCTTTCCCTCCTAGGGCCTGGTCCTTAGTGCTCAACCTGGCCCCTTCCCAGCTTGTCCCTGACCTTTAAAGGACTCTCCAAGCCCCTCCCATGCCTGCTTCCCTTGGGGTCTCTCTCCTGGCTGAGCACAGGCTGCCCTTCTATCTCTCAGCAGGCCTGGGTCCTAATCACAGGCTGCGTCTTGTCACGTGACCCCCACACTTATTCCCTTCACCCTAGGGAGCTGCATCACCTGGGCCAGGTGCAGTTGAGCTCCAACCCCTTTCCTGGCCATCTCACCCTGGGACAGGTTGAAACTGGAAACCTGTGGGTAACAGTAACTGGTTGCTCGCAAAGGTGCTGAAGACACAATGGAAGAGGAAATCCTTTGGCCTGGATTGAAATTATTCCGACTGAAAGTGAATGAGAGAAAATAGGTCCAGAGTTCTCTTCCTAGCAGCAGAAAATGTAGCGATTGATAGAGGTTCAGGTCAGAAAGGACCATTATGTGCATCTAGTCGCCCCTCCTGTATAACTCAGGGCCTAGAATGTGACCAAGTGGTTCCTTCAGCCAACCATAGCATGGGACTGAGCCAGAGCATGTCTTTTGGAACGACATCCACATGCAGGAGAGCCAGCTGGCTACCAGAAAATCTCTCTTCTGCAGTGACGTGGGGTTAAGGGACACGGGGGAAAAGACATGGAGGCTGTGACTAAACTTAGAGCAGCAAGGCCAGGAAAACCAGGGTTAGGTCCCAGGCCTGGCTATCAGATCTACTGTTTTCTATTCCTGGCTTTGGGACCATGAGCGAGTCTCTGCACCGCTGGGTGCCTCGGTTTCCCCAGCTATCAAATGGAGCTAATCAAGGTTTTGTTTGTTCTCCCCATTTTACAGGGTGGGAAACCGAGACACAGTTGGGACCTGTCTACACTACAGGTCTGTCGTGCGTTTGTAATCTGCTGACCCCCACATGTTGTTCAGAGCCTATGGACAACACAGCTCCTAAAGGTACGTTTGTTCTGTGCTTATCCCCTATGTACCAGCAGGGCTGGACAGCATTTCTCACTGTGATGTGGGGAGCAGGTCCTGGGTACTAAGGGTCTGAAGAAGCTCTCAAGGACTAATTTTTTAAAATAATTGTTATCAATGAATTGGGAGAAAACATACAATCACTGCGGATAAGATTGGGGGGTGACAAAATACAGGCAGAGTGGTAATTCCTGATGGGGAGAGGGCAGTGATACAGAGCGATCTGGCTCATTCGGCCAGCTGGACCCATTCAAAGAAAACAAGTTTGAGCAGAGCCCAATGCAAGGTCCTATGCATGGCAACAAGGCACGCCGGCCACACCTCCAGAATGGGGACGTGTATCCAGGAAAGCAGTGACTCTGAAAAGGATTTAGGGGCCAGAGTGGAGAAGCCACTCAACATGAGCTCCCAGTGTGATGCTGTGGTGAACAGGGCTAAAGCCATCATTAGACGAAGGAGCAGAGCCGTGAGTAGGATAGGGAGGTGACACAGCAGCAGTGAGACTGCTATTGGAATACTGCCTCCAGTGTTGGTGTCCTCCTTTGAAAAAGATGGTCCTAGAAATTGGAGCTGGGGCAGCAAAGAGCCACCAAATGTTCTGAGGGCTGGAGAAAAATGCCTTCTAGTGAGCTATTGAAAGAGCTCAACCTGTTTAGCTTATCAAAAGAAGATTGAAGGGGACTTCATTGAAGTGTTGATGTGCCTTAATGGAGAGAAAATACTGGGGATTAAAGGGCTCTCTAGTCTAGCAGAGAAAGGCAGAACAAGACCCAATGGCTGGAAGGTGAAAAGAGACAAATTCCTATGACAAATAAGGCACAAATATTCAACAGCGAGGATGATTGAACACAGGAAGAAGCTACCAAGGAAAGTGGTGGATTCTCCATCTCTTGATGTCATTAATAAAGACTAGATGCCTTTCCGGAATGTGTTTGCCCCAAAAGTAGCTATTGTGATAGACAGGAGGCCTGTGATATGCAGGGGGTCAGATTAGATGCTCTAACTGTCTCTTCTGGCCATAAAGTCTACTCATTTCTGAGAAACCGAGTGTAGCATTGGGAGCAGCTTGTGATGTTTTACTGTCTAGCCGGCTTGCTTCCTAGAATGAACACTCATTGAGCGGGGTGATCCCCAGAGAGTAGCTCAAACCACCAAAGTGTCTGCCCTGTGGCAGGACATTAACACTGCAGGGGAGGGGTGGGTGTGGCAGTGACATCACAAAGGCCTTTTGCAGGACCTCGGCCTATTGGCCAAAGGTGCAGGGGAGGTGGTGACCTCACAGAGGGATGCTGACATCAGCCAGGCAGGACAGGGGCGCAGGGCCAAGGAAACCTCAGAGACCCCTGTGGCTTTGCTTCAGCAAGTCTCCTCTCGAGATCTCTCTTTGAGGTCTGAGAGAGTATTTGGGTTCGTGTATGTGAGCACCAGGAGGAACCTCTTTTGAGTTTTCTCCTTTCTTTTTCCTGATTTCATTAGAAATCTGACGTCCCTGTTTAGAAGGTAAGAGCCTCCGAGAGGTTTGGAACCTGTTCAGTCTGCTGCATCTGGCTCCAGCTGAATTTTAGGCATGGAAAACACTAGCTTAAGGTGGCCAAATTTTATTCCCCACCTGGGATTTTGTCCCTTAGAATCTCTGGGGACATTAAGGTTTGTCCTTTTTCTTTTACCTTTTCCTCTATCCCTCCCTCCTTTCTTTTCATCTCTTACTTCTTTTGTCCTTTCCCTGTTCCCCTCCCACCACCAGGAGGGGTGTGTGTGTGTCATGGGGGTTGCTCTACAACTCCCATTGTGGGAGGTCCACCGAAAAATGTGGGGCTGAAATAGTGCTCAGACAGTGATCCCCAGCGGTGACCTGGGCCATCCTTTGGGCTCTCTGGTGAGAACCCTCATCCTCCCGCCCCTCGGTCTCTACCCTGATTGGCTGAGCAGGGGGTTATTGACAGGGAGGAGACTCAGGTCCCTGTTGTTTTCTTTTAAGACCAAGTAAATAGTCATAACCAGTCATATGTTCGACAAATTTTGCTGCATCTCTGCAGTTCATTATTTTCTCTAACATTCCAGTTCTCCTAAAATACTTGCTGAATAATTACTATGAACTCTTGCTGGTCTGGAACTCACTTGAGAGCACTTTATTCAGGTCATTCAATGTCTGAAATTCAAGATCCGATGGTTAGTTTGAAAATCAGGGCTCTTGGGTCCTATTCCCAACTCTGCCACGGACTGGCTGTGTGACCTAAGACAAGTCAATTCTCCTTTCTCAGCCTCAGCTTCTCCCTCTTTCAAGTAGGGATAACAATCCGCCCTATTTACCTCCCGGCAGGTGGAGAATGGGGATCTATTGGAGAGTGTCACTAGGAGCAGTGCATAAGATGAGGTGTCCTATCCTGTTTACTCAGATCAGATTAGGACATAATAGAATGGCTGAAATAGTCTATTTTATTTGTATTTTATTATGTTGCAATTGTTAAAAGCAGCACCTACTTAGCTCAGACTGAAACATCTTATCTAATTTTTGAGATCTAAGTATCTCCTCTTTGTGTAGCTCAAACCTCCAAAGTGTCTGCCCTGTGGCAGGACATTAACACTGCAGGGGAGGAGTGGGTGTGGCAGTGACATCACAAAGGCCTTTTGCAGGACCTCAGCCTATTGGTCAAAGGTGCTGGGGAGGTGGTGATCTCACAGAGAGATGCTGACATCAGCCAGGCAGGACAGGGGCGCAGGGCCAGGGAAACCTCAGAGTCCCCTGTAGCTTTGCTTCAGCAAGTCTCCTTCTCGAGGTCTCTCTTTGAGGACTGAGAGAGTATTTAGGTTCATGTACATGAGCGCCAGGAGGAACCTCTTTTGAGTTTTCTCTTTTCTTTTTCCTGATTTTACTAGAAAACAGACGTCCCTGTTTAGAAGGTAAGAGCCTCCGAGAGGTTTGGAACCTGTTCAGTCTGATGCATCTGGCGCCAGCTGAATTCTAGGCATGGAAAACACTAGCTTAAGGTGGTCGAATTTTATTCCTCACCTGGGATTTTGTCCCTTAGAATCACTGGGGACATTAGGGTTTGTTCTTTTTGTTTTACCTTTTCCTCCATCCCTTCCTCCTTTCTCTTCATCTCTTAAGTCTTCTGTCCTTTCCTCTGTTCCCCTCCCACCACCAGGAGGACTCTGTGTGTGTGTGTCGTGGGGGGTGCTCTGCAGTGGGAACAGGGACAATTCTCCAACTTTGGGCAGTCGAGAGCCTGGGTGAGATAAGGGGCGTTAAAGCCCTTTGTGAAGGAGAAAGGGGAGTTTCACGGTGTTGAGCACCAAGGAATTCTAAACTTTGCTAAAACATCTAGTCTGCAGAAACCAGAAATGGTTGGGGCCACATTGTAACCATTGTCTTTTTTAAGCCCATTGAGGGATGTGAGTCCCACCCTTTTAGGTATCTGGGGTGCTGGGAGAAGAGAAGAGGTGCCTGTCTCCATTTTATGGCCTCAACAAACTAAGTGCTGTGCCCCAGTTCTCGTCAGAGATCCCTGAAAAAGAACGTCTTCCCATCCATTAACATACCTGGAAAGATACTGGAACCCCTTATTAAACAATCAGTTTGTCAGCACCTACAGGACAATTTGGTTCTTAGGACTAGTGAGCATGGACTTGTCAAGAACAAATCATTCCAAACCAATCCTAGCTCCTTCTTTGGCAGGGTTACGGGCCTAGTGAAGTAAACAGTAGATGTGATCCATCTTGGTGTTAATAAGGACATTCTCACAAACAAACTAGGGAGATGTGGTCTAGATGCAATTAGTATAATATGTGTGCACAGATGGTTGCAAGCCCGTACTCCAACAGCCCAGAACCAAACACTCCTTCTCCTGGGCAGTGCGCTCCGACCTCTAATGGTCAGATGCTGCTTAGCACTGTCAGAGCAGCTTTTGCTGGGGGATTCTCCCAGCACTTTCCAATAGTGGGAAAGTATGAAATCCCCATTTGACTGCTGGGGACAGAGCCTAGAGCGGGGAGCAACTTACCCAAAGTCCCACAGGTCAATAGGAAACTCAGGCGCAGGGCTGGGAGTCACTGCCCCTCCCACTCCCAGGTCACCGCCCAAGGGTGGCTCCTCTGGCAGAGGTGCGGGGAAGGGTCACTCTCTCCTGGCTGGGCTGTTCTTTTCACTCCAGTAACATTGCAACGGCTTTGGGGAGAGGCTCACTCCCAGGATCAGATACAGGAGGGGCAGCAGGGTCCAGGGAACAGGGGCTATTCCTGCCCTGCCACTGTCTGTCTGAGAAACCTTGGCCTTGTCATTCCCTGGCTCGGTGCCTCAGTTTCCATTCTCGCCAGCCTGTGCTTATTTCCCTGCAGTTTCACCTGCGTGTTGGTGCCAGTCCCATCCCCGCACTGCACAGTCTAATACCGGCTCCTCTCTCTTGCCAGCACTATGACACCTGCCGTGGAGCCAGAGCTGGAGACCCACCTCCTCCGAGCTGCCCTGCACGCCATCTTCACCCTGGGCATGGAGAAGGACACCACCCAAGTGCAGGTAGATCATGCTAAAGTCATGGATTGAAGAGCCAGCTGTCATCCTGCCATGAGTCCTTGCTAATTGCCTGCAGTGGGATGTGAATGAGAGAGGCCAGGATATGTGTTTGGGGGTCTCACCAGTGTTTCCCAGAGACCCCACTTCCCATCCTGTGGCAGGTGTAGCCCCACTTTCCCTAACTCTGACCCATGGCTCTCCCTTGCTTTCAGGATCTGCCTAGGGTCTTGCCAGACCTCCTGGATGCCATGCTGGGGAACCTGCTGGCAGAGTCCCCAGACACCGACAGGCTCCAGTACATCTTGGAGGTGAGCCCGATGAGAGAGGTGGGGACAATTTTACCTTCACTCTTAGATCCATTTTCCAGTCTGTCCTCCTAGCCGGGCCCCAAGTGGGCATCCTTGGTCAGGGCAGTCAGTGCAATGCCTCCTTTCCCCACAGCACATTAACTACTAGATCGTGTCCACGGTGCCGCGAGAGAGAGCCAGGGCCGTTAAGAGCAGCACTGCCCTGCTCAGATTCACCATCACCCTCCCTGAGTTTGACGTAAGTGACCTCTGACCCCAGCTTCCTGACTCCAGGCATAGGTGATCTGGCTCCGACGGGCTGTAGGATCTGCTGCTGCAGGGGCTGTGGGTTAGGAGTGTTCCTCTTGGGGAGGCAGAGTCAGAGCAGAGAGTGAGCCTGGCTTGAGTCAAGTTCTTCTTGTCCTAGTTAAGTGGTGACTCTGGGCTTTTAAGGGGACTGTGCTCCAGGTTCATGCCTCCCTGTCATCCTGGAGCAGCTGGGGAAGCAAGTCCTCATGGAGGGCCCTGCAGAGGGGCTGAGGGGAAGGAGAGTCCTGGCCCGGGGGGGACTGGGAGCTGACAGGAAAATGCTGATGGAGTCCCCTCTCCCTCTCCCGTCCATTAGAACTCAGCGGAATTCCCCAGGATGGGTCACCACATGGCACAGCTAGCTCTGTCCGTCAGTGACCCAGCCAAGGACATCAGCCGGCAGGCCAGGGAGGGGGTTTACCGGCTCTACCAGCTGCTGCTGCACCAGAGGAGTAAGGAACCCAGCTGGGAAATGGCACCCGCTAGAAGAGTGAGACTGGGACCCCAGCCAATTTCTCTCAGATTGACCCCGGCTGGAGGATGAGTCTCTCTATCTCTTTCTGTGTTCCACACCACGCCCTGCAATTCTGTTGGGCCGGGCACGCAGCGAGGACTCTGCCCACTGTGCAGCCACCAATGGGATTGGAAGGACACAAGCCCTGCAACCAGAAGGACAAATGTGTGTGTGTGTGTCTCTCTCCCTGTCACCTACTCCCTCCTGGGGGAAACCCAGCAGCTGATGGGGGACAAGGTGAGCAGCTGCATTAGACTCAGGAGATTGGGGCGCGGCCCAGGCCTCATTCCCATCCTGTGGCCATTCGCTGGCCTGGCACAAGAAGCCTGGTGGGGAATGAAAGGGAGAGCAGGTGCTCCTGGGAAGGGAGATGAATTCACCTCCATGAGCAGGAGCGAGCCAGCTTGTCCCCGGAGCAGCTCCAGCCAGCTCTTTAGCCAGGCTAATTAATGACAAGCTTTGCCTCATCCCAGACTTATGTTCTTAGGACAGGGTGCTATCGCTCTTGGGAAGGGCAGGAGAGTCCCCCAAGTGCCCTCTGCGAGACTCTCCTGTCCCACAGGGCCGCACCCAATTCCTAGTGGTCTGGTGTCTGTGTCACCCGAGCCACCACCCAGAGTTGCTCCCATCACTGGCAGCCTGGGAGGCCAAGGACTGACGGGTGATGGCGTCTGACCAGGCAAGGCTGAGGCACATGGGCAGGGGACGCTTGCCCTGCTGCTGGCAAGGCTGGACCCATTCTGGAGAGAACAGGAGGATTCAGTCAGCAGTAGGGTTACCATGTCTAATAAATAAAAAAAGAGGACCCTCCACGGGCCCTGGCCCCGCCCATTTCCCACCCCTAGCCCCGCCCCAACTCCGCTCCTTCCCCGCCCTAACTCCGCCCCCTCCTCCCTCCCACTCCCAGCCATGGGGAGAGGGCTGCCACAGCGCTACCGGCTTCACGGTTTGCCGTGCAGCCCCCAGACCCTGCGCCCCCGGCCGGCACTTCCCCAGCGCAGCTGGAGCACGGGAGGGGAAGCGCCCACCCGGTAGCGCTGGCTCGTGCAGCTCGGCTCTTAAAGTCTGAGAGGGGAGGAGCGGAGCAGCTCAGCTGGAGCCCGGGAAGGGAAGTGCCTGGCCGGCGGCTCGGGGTCTGGAGGAAGGGGGGGTGCTGCCCGAAGCAAGTAGCGCTGGCTCGGGCAGTTCGGCTCTTAAAGTCTGAGAGGGGAGGAGCGGAGCAGAGCAGCCGCGGGAGAGGAAGTACCCGGCCAGCATTTTCCCGGACATGTTTGGCTTTTCGGCAATTCCCCCCGGACGGGGGTTTGATTGCCGAAAAGCAGGACATGTCCGGGAAAAAACGGACGTATGGTAACCCTAGTCAGCAGGGGCTGCCGATCCGTCCCATTCACCAGGGCTGCCATCCTGCGGCTTCAGCATTACTGGCTGGGGTGACTTGGGGAAAGGTCTCAACCTCCCCACATCCCACTTCACTGCTGCCAGAATCCCTCCTGCCCCCCCCCCGCTACAGTCCCCTCCCTACCCAACCTGCATGGGGCTGGAGGAGAGGGGTCTGAGAACTTGAGCTGTGGATTGGAGGTGGAACAGCTGTCAGGGGCACTGAGGGGGAAGTGGCAGGAGCTCCCCGTACAAGGAAGGGGGTTGCCACTGGAGGTCACTAGGAAGGACAACAAGACTCCATCCTGGGGGTCAGGAGGGGAAATCCATCCCTCAGAGGTGGGCAGAGGCTGGGTGGAAATGCTGCTGGTTCCAGGGGCCGTTAATCCCCCCTGATTCCTCGGAGGCGTCTGAGTCTCAGACAGGTTCTCATTCCCTTGCAGCAGGAGGACGTCACGGCCAATGTGATGCGCCAGCTCCGTATCATGCGGCACTTGCGCCAGGTGCCCGAGGAGCTGCAGGGCCTGTGCCTCCCAGGACACCAGCAACTCCCGCTCTCTGCTGCAGGTACTGCTCTGGCTCTCTGTAAATGGGGAGCTAGTGGAAGGGGAAATGGAGCCCCCTGGCACTCACAGAAACCCTCTCCCCTCTCTGTGGAGCAGGGTCCTTTCCTCTGCCCCCAAATTCCTTCATCTGGGACAGGAGCTCTTTCCCTCACACCCATTCCCCTCCCCTCTTTCCTTGATCTACCCCCATCCCATTCCCCCTGCGCCCAGGCAGAGCTCTGCCTGCCCCATATGGTGCAGAAAGGCCTGTGATATGTAGGGGATCAGATTAGGTGCTCTAACTGTCTCTTCTGCCCATAAATTCTACTCATTTCTGAGAAACCGAGTGTAGCATTGGGAGCAGCCTCTGCTGTTTTACTGTCTAGCCGGCTTGCTTCCTAGAATGAACACTCATTGAGTGGGGTGATCCACAGAGAGTAGCTCAAACCTCCAAAGGGTCTGGCCTGTGGCAGGACATTAGCACTGCAGGGGATGGGTGGGTGTGACAGTGACATCACAAAGGCCTTTTGCAGGACCTCCGCCTATTGGTCAAAGGTGGTGACCTCACAGAGAGATGCTGACATCAGCCAGGCAGGACAGGGGCTCAGGACCAGGGAAACCTCTGAGTCCCCTGTAGCTTTCCTTCAGCAAGTCTCCTTCTCGAGGTCTCTCTTTGAGGACTGAGAGAGTATTAGGGGTCACGTACGTGAGCGCCAGGAGGAACCTCTTTTGAGTTTTCTCCTTTCTTTTTCCTGATTTTACTAGAAAACTGACGTCCCTGTTTAGAAGGTAAGAGCCTCCGAGAGGTTTGGAACTTGTTCAGTCTGATCCATCTGTTCCACAAGTCCTTCAGTCCAATCCACTTCCCTAACTAATTTCCTTAATTTTTTAAAGTTAGCCCTTTTGAAAAAAAAAACCCTAGTCACAGATCTATTTTTGTTTACCCTTCCATTTAGTTTAAACTGAATTAGCTCACGATCGCTCAAATGAAGGCTGTCCCCTACAACCATTTCTTCTAAGAGATCCTCACTACTCACCAAAACCAAATCTAAAATGGCATCCCCTCTTGTTGGTTCAGCAACTACTTGGTGAAGGAATCCATCAGCTATCACATCTAGGAAAATCTGAGCCCTATTATATTACTAGCACTTGTCCTCCAGTCTATATCTGGGAAGTTAAAATCTCCCATGATCACACAATTCCCATTAGTATTTACTTCATTAAAAACATTGAAGAGGTCTCGATCCCTATCCAAATCAGACTCCAGTTCTAACAGACAGCAACCCCCCCCCCCCCCCCGAAAGGCAGAGATAGAGCCCAGGAATCGAGATGGTGGGGAAATTTCATTGAAACCGTTTCTGACCGAAAATCCTATTCAAACTAAACCAGTTTGTTTCTTGAAATCATAACAAGTGGCAATGAAAATTCTTTGTCACAATGTGTTAAATTGTCTCGTCGCACTCAAAGAGGAGACACTTAGATCTCAAAAATTAGATAAGATGCTTCAGTCTGAGCTAAGTAGATGCTGATCTTAACAATTGCAAAATAATACAATACAAATAAAATAAACTATTTCAGCCATTCTATTATGTCCTAATCTGATCTGAGTAAACATGATAGGACACCTCATCTTATGCACTGCTCCTAGTGACACTCTCCAATAGACCCAGCAGTCCTTATTTCCAGGCCCCTTAACTAACCACTGCTGCACACTCCCTCCCACAGCTGGCAATTACAACCAATCATGTCCGGTCCCCCTGCTTTGAGAGGGAGTGTGCTCCGCTGGAGAGACTTCCCTCACGGATCACAGGGGGAACTCAATCCTGCCAACGATGCCAATCATAAATGAATCTACTCATCGTTAGGTGCCCCCCGGCAGCCAGGCATGGCATCACAGCCCTCTCGCTGGGCTAGCGTCCCCCATCCATGGTCGCTCCAGCACCACGGCAGTTTCTCTGCCTGGTAACTCCGGCCAGGTCACCACCTTTAGTCCACCCTTCTGGAGCCCAGCTTGCCTCACACTAAAAGTCCAAAGAGGTCTTTCCACAGACAGAAGTCCTTCTGCCATCGCTGGGGCATTTGCTCTGCCTGTAGCCCCCTTGCTGGGCTTGGGAACCCTCTCCAGGTGCGTGTACGCCGCCTCCTCTGGGGCCGGTAGGGGAACCCAGTCCCACCCTGACATTGATAGCAGCTCAGGGCCCTGGACCCAACAGCTAGGTCTGCACCTTTCTCTTTGCTGCACTTTTCCAACCTCTCTTCTCAAGTTCCCCTCCAGGCTTTCCTTGCTGCTCTGAACTTCCTACCTCGTTCTTAATCCTGTTGCTACCCCAGCTGGGCTGTATCACCACTGAAGTCTGGCTCTTTACGGGGGCGGATATGGTGCCTCTCAGTTCGGGCTCATTCTATAATCAGCTTTCTGTGAGTGCCGGGGGGCTCCATTTCCCCTTCCACTAGCTCCCAATTTACAGAGAGCCAGAGCAGTACCTGCAGCAGGGAGCGGGAGTTGCTGGTGGCCGCAGAGGCACAGGCCCTGCAGTGCCTCGGGCACCTGGCACAAGTGCCGCATGATACGGAGCTGGCGCATCACATTGGCCGTGACGTCCTCCTGCTGCAAGGGAACGAGAACCTGTCTGAGACTCAGACGCCTCGGAGGAATCAGGGGGGATTAACGGCCCCTGGAACCAGCAGCATTTCCACCCAGCCCCTGCCCACCTCTGAGGGATGGATTCCCCCTCCTGATCCCCAGGATGGAGTCTTGTCCTTCCTAGTGACCTCCACTGGCAACCCCCCTCCTTGTACGGGGAGCTCCTGCCACCTCCCCCTCAGTGCCCCTGACAGCTGTTCCACCTCCAATCCACAGCTCAAGTTCTCAGACCCCTCTTCTCCAGCCCCACCCAGGTTGGGTAGGGAGGGGACTGTAGCGGGGGGGGGGGGAAGGAGGGATTCTGGCAGCAGTGAAGTGGGATGTGGGGAGGTTGAGACCTTTCCCCAAGTCACCTCAGCCACTAATGCTGAAGCCGCAGGATGGCAGCCCTGGTGAATGGGACGGATCGGCAGCCCCTGCTGACTGAATCCTCCTGTTCTCTCCAGCAGGGCCGGCTTTAGGAAGGGCGGGGCCCAATTCAAACATTTTTGGCGGGGCCCCGGCAGGGATGACAAAAAAAATAATGTAAAAAAAAGCCTTTCATTTCTTCCATGTATTATTTACTTTCCATAACTGTATAAATAATAAAATTATACATTAAGTACATTGCATCATATATGCTGTTGATCAGTTATTAATGAGCTCCGTTTCACATGTGTGGGTCCCCGCCACTCCCTGGGGGTGTGCTAGGGTGACCAGATGTCCTGATTTTATAGGGACAGTCCCGATTTTTGGGTCTTTTTCTTATAGGATCCTATTATCCCCCACCACCTGTCCCGATTTTTCACACTTGCTGTCTGGTCACGCTAGTGGTGTGCACATGTGTGGGTCCCAGCTGCTCCCTGCCCTCCTCATTGAAGCAGGTGTGCAGGGTCACTGCCCTGGGAACTGCAGGGCACCAGTGGACATGGGGCTGGCTGGAGGCAGGGCAGGGGCTCACTGGAGGTAGGGTCTGGCTGCAGGCAGGGCAAGGGGTGCGGGGCTGGCTGGAAACAGGGGTGTGTGGGGCTGGCTGGCTTTGGGCAGGGCCGCAGGGGGGTTGCGGCAGGGGTTGCCTGGAGACAGGGCAGGGGGTGCGGCAGAGGCTGGCTGTGGGCAGGGGGTGCAGGGCTGGCTGGAGACGGGGCTGGCTGTGGGCAGGGCAGGGGGTGCAGGGCTGGTGCGGGGACGGGGTGCAGCAGAGGCAGCTTTAAATAGCCCCTGAGTCCCCCGCTATCCCAGGGCTCTGGGGGCTATTTAAAGGGCCCAGGGCTCCCCTGCTTCTACCGACCCGGCCCTTTAAATAGCCGCGGGAGCCCTGGGGAAGCAGCGGGGCTCCAGTGGCTATTTAAAGGGCCAGGGCGGTAGAGGCAGCGGGAGCCCCGGACTTTTTAATTAGCCCCCAGAGCCCCGCAGCCCTACCCCAGGGCTCCAGCAGTGGGGGTCTGGTAGCAATTTAAAGAGCCTGGGGCTCCGGCCCCTGCTGGGAGCCCTAGGTCCTTTAAATTGCCCCCTGGGGAAGCCGGGCCACCCTGGTACAGCGCACCGGCTCTTGCCGGTACACCGTACTGGGGCTTGGGCCCGGGGCCCGATTCAGGGGAATTGGTTGAATTGGCCTAAAGCCGGCCCTGGTGGGGGTATGGCCACAGAGCCGCAGGGAGGGGAACCCTGAGGTGTGGCGGCTGGGTGGGTACTGGGAGTTCCTCCTGAAGGGACGGGGGTTGGCCAAGGTCACTCAGCCCCGGGGTCTGGGAGGGGGACAGGCTGAGGGCACTCAGAGCCCCATGAAGTGGGGGGGGGGCTGAGGGGAGGGACTGGCCAGGGGCACTCAGAGCTCGGGGGGGGGGGCTGTCCGGGGGGGCACTCACAGCCCCAGGAGGTGGGTGGGGGAGGGCACACAGGATTTCAGGAATTCCCTGGCAGTGAAGAGCTGCTGGCGGCAGGGAGGAGCCAGCTGTGAGAATCCCCACTTGGGATCCCTGGCTGGGCTAGTGGCTATGGGGGCCCGTGGCCAAGCTGCAGCGGAAGGTGACCTGAAGGAAATGCCTCGGCCTCGGCCTCCGGCTAGGAAGGGCCTGGGCCAGACAATGACCCACCGCGCAGTGTCCCAGTTCCTTGCCCCACACCTGCGGGGCACGGCCCCTCCTCTGTAGGGAGGTTGGCATGTACCTTAGTGCTGCTTCCTCCATCCCCAAAGGCCTCTCCCAGCCAGTCTCTGGCAACCCCTGCCGTTCAATACGCACATTACCCTGCTGTGACATACCCGGGTTGGGGGGGGAACCCCTCGGGGATGGGGGGGCTGTCACACAGCTGGGCAATTTAACCCAGCTGGGCAGGAGTGACTGTCTCCCTGGAGCTGGGGTCTCAGCCCAGGTGTCTCTCTGCCCTTCCCCCTAGTCGCCCCCGGGCGAGGTGGGAGTGCCCCACGTTGCGTTCCAGCCCCACATTCGCACCCACAAGTGCTGGTGGGTTCCAATCCCAGCTGAACACGCCCACCCGGCCCTAGTGCGGAGCAGAAGGGCCCAGCGCTGCCCCACAGACCCTCTGGCTCTCCGAGCCCGCTCTTACCCATCACCCCAGCACGTCTGGCCCAGGCTGAACGCTGCTGCTCTGTGCAGAGAGGCTGGCACTTCTCGCTCCTGCCGTACGAGGGGCTGCTACCGACTGCTCCCCCTAACCCCCGCCCTGCTGCGCTCTGGGGATGTTGCCCTGCTGTGGAGCTCTGAGGTGTCTTGAACTGGAATTTGTTTGGAAAGAAACTGCTAAGGAGCCTTATCAGCCCCGGTCAGAGAGTACCTGGGAGCCTGCCTGGGTCGGGCGGGTCTGGTACAGCCTCCCCCCAGATAAGGCTCTTCCCTGGACCTGCCACCCATTGGAATCTGGAACGATTCCCTCCGAGGTAACACCCGGGGCAGCCAGGGCAGGGCAGGGCATGGCCTGCTCCCCTGGAGCGTTAGGACTTTCAGGAGTCAGAGGTGTCAGCGGAGCAGGTTGTGATTGTACGTTAAAGCAGTGAAGAAAGTTGGGGGGACAGAGGAATTGGGTGCTGTGGCCCCCCCATGCCTGGGGCCTATTTGAAAGGCAGCTGTCACACTGTCCCCTTTATCGGGAGTGCCCACTACACCCATCTCACGCAGTCCTCGGCACGAGAAGGGGGAGCATGTTCCCAGCTGAACGGCGTTCGTCCAGGACTCACCGACCCCTATTCCAGGATGGGGGAGTGACCTGAGAGAGAGGTCACCATGTAGCCTGCAATTATCAGTGGCTTCTGGATTCCTCTGGGAAAGGGTTAACCAGGGGCTTAGTTTAGTCCACACTTGGCTTTCTCGGCAGTGCTGGACTCTGGTGGCAGGGAGGTGTCCAGCTCGCACCCTTTCACCTGGCAGGGAAAGTGCCCTAAAGGTTAGGATGTTCTCACAGGCTGTCGTAGTTACTGGGACCTTGGCAGGGAGGATTGGTGGCTTGTGGGGCATCGGATACCTCCCCTCCTCCTAGAGCTGTGCAGTAACCAGAACATTACCCCCGCGAGGAGAGGGTTTCGGGGACCCTGGGATCTTGGGAGCCAGGGCTTCTCTCAGCAGCCTGGAAGCCCAGGCCCCCCATCAGCCTGTCAAGCAGGTGGGCAGGCGGGCGAGCTGGCAGGGAGCTAAGCAGCTTTCCGTGCTAAACCTGCCTGCTTTCTGTCTGAAGGTTTGTCCAAATCGACGTGTTCCCACGAAACGTTTGGATTTTGACAAGCTGGCAATTTCTGATGGAAAAACGGTTCCACTGGCAAATTCTGACCAGCGCCTCTCCTGACCGCACAGCTCCCTGCATCTTTGCTGAGCGTGGAATCAGAATGGACTTGACACAGGTGGTTGTGCCCTGGGATGCCATCTCAGGCCAGCTCCCCCAGTGCTCCGGCGCTCACATTCTCCTAGTGGTGACGTCTGACCCTGGGGAGATGAAAGGCCTCTGCGGGTTGTTTCCTGCAGTGTGAGCTTTGGCTGCAGGCTTCTGTCCCCAGCCATGGCACGAAGGAATCTGTCTAGCCAAGCTGGGCGTCCTCCCTCATCTGTGGTCAGAGGTCACACGGGCCCTTCCAGTGACAAGGTGGCAGCATCTGGCCCTGGGAAAACAGACATCTGCTGTGTGCTCACCTCAGAGATTTCTTTCTTTCTGCAAACTGAAGAGGCCTCTCTCCTGTAGCCTCAGCAGAGGCTGCGAGGAGGCCAGCAGACCCGGTGGCCCCCTGCAGACTGGGGGAGGCCCTGACCAGTAGCTCTAAAGGCCAGAAGACCCCACAGGACAGGTGGGGAATGGGACTGTGACGTTACATTGCTGTTCCATGGTTCCTTTCTCCTAGGGTTACCATATTTAAAAAAATAAAAAAAAGAGGACACTCCACGGGCCCTGGCCCCGCCCCAAGTCCACCCCTACTCCGCCCATTCCCCCAAAGTCCCCGCCCTAACTCCCCCTCCTCCCTCCCAGCCACACGAAAAAGGCTGCCCAAGCACTACCAGCTTCATGGTTTGCCGGGCAGCCGCCAGACCCTGCGCCCCCGGCCAGCGCTTCCCCAGCAAAGCTGGAGCCCGGGAGGGGAAGAGCCCAGCCGGGGGCGCAGGGTCTGGAGGCTGCCCGGCAAACCCGTGAAGCCGGTAGCGCTCGGGCTTTGGGCAGCCCCTATGCCTCCGGACCCTACGTCCCCGGCCGGGCACTTTCCCTCCTGGGCTCCAGCTGCTCTGCTCCTCCCCTGACTCTTTGTCTCTGTTTAAGAGCCAAGCTGCCCGAGCCAGCGCTACGGGCTTCGGGCAGCCCCCTTGCCTCCGGACCCTGCGTCCCCGGCCGGGCACTTTCCCTCCTGGGCTCCAGCTGCTCTGCTCCTCCCCTGACTCTTTGGCTCTGTTTAAGAGCCAAGCTGCCCGAGCCAGCGCTACCGGCTTCGGGCAGCCCCCTTGCCTCCAGACCCTGCGCCGCCGGAGCAGAGCAGCTGGAGCCCGGGAAGGGAAGTGCCCGGCCTGCGGCTCGGGGTCCGGAGACACGGGTGCTGCCCGAAGCCAGTAGCGCTGGCTCGGGCGCTTGGCTCTTAAACAGAGCCGAAGTCTGAGTCAGGGGAGGAGCAGAGCAGAGGGAGAGGAAGTGCCCGTCCGGTATTTTTCCCGGACATGTTCGGCTTTTTGGCAATTCCCCCCGGACGGGGGTTTGATTGCGGAAAAACCGGACGTATCGGTAACCCTACGTGACTGGTGCCCGGGGCCGGGGGCGCAGGTCCAGCCCCAGGGGGATCCAAATCCGGACAGTGCCGGCTCCCCGCAACGCGCTGGCGTCCACAACCCCCGGAGGGCGCCCCCCAGCCCTGCGATGGCTGCCAAGCGGTGCCCAGAGACACCCCCGACCCAAAGGACAGGGGCTCGCGCCCCCCCTCCTCTGACGGCTTGCTGCCTCACGGGGCAGGTTGGTCGCGTCGCAGGGGCCGCTGGGAGTTGTAGTTCTCGGCCGCTCCCCTCTCCCGGCTCTCCCTGGAGCGTGAGGCCCGGCCGGACTACAGCCCCCAGCATGCCCTGGGCAGGAGCGAGTGTCGCACCGAGATGATGTCACAGCGGGCGACCAACACACACAGATGCGGAGATCCTAGCCTCCCTATTTCCCCGGACATGTCCGGCTTTTTGGCAATTCCCCCCGGACGGGGATTTGGGGACCAAAAAGCCGGACATGTCCGGGGAAATCCGGACGTATGGTAACCCTAAGTCTGTGTGTTGCATTAAATGGGATTCGAGTCAACCCTTTGGCAGATGAAATCTGTTCCCGTACTGAATTGTCTTTCTCCATCACCCACATACACATTAGCCTTGAATCTGCAAACACTTGGGGCATGTCTACACTACAATGTGAGCACAGGGTTCGAGCTCAGGCTCAAATCTAAGATACCCTCCGTCTACACACAAATTGCACTAACCCAGGACTTGGACCCAGGGTCACAGGATCCCATGGGGGTGGAGGGTATGAGCCTGAGTCAAGCCAGGACACAGGGTTCAAGCCCTATTACTTTGCAGCATAGATGCAGCCCCACTGGACTTGTGCTCTGGAAGTCCACCAAAAGTATTCCACAATTCCACAGGCAAACTTTCTTTGTCCTCTAGACAGTCAAGTTTGGACATTCAAGTTTTCCCCACATTGTACCGCGAACAAAGGGCTAGAGTGGCCACATTTTGGGAGGGTGCTAGAAAGTCTGGGATGTGGGTGGTTGGACTCTGGCCTGCACAATGCAGCATAGACACTATACTCCCAAATTGGGAGCCAGGGTTCAACAATTCCTAACCTTGGGGTACAACTGAGTGTAGATACTCAAGCCCTAGGTTAACAAATCCAGGATCTGATAACTCGAGTTCTACTAACCCTGCACTCACATTGCAGTGTAGGCATACCCTTATACACACACACGTAGTTCAGCTGAGCTCAGGGGGACTTCTGCAAAGTTACATATATGTGAAAGTGTTCGAAGGACCCAGCCATTGTTTTGCTGCAGTTAGCACTGAAGTTTTAATATAACCCCCCCACCCCGACCAAATCATTGCTCTTTAAAAAGCATCTTGGCATAAATACATTGGCTTAGCAGAACAATGTGAACACAGGGGAAAGGCAGATCAAATGTTTAACCTTACTAACTTTAACTGGTCACTTTAAAAATAAAACACAAATGCAACTTGAATTCCTGCTTTTGATTTTGATCATATGCAAACCCTAGGAAAGCAAGAGATCTTTGAAGAGGCCCTTAAGTACATGTCAAAAACCTACTGAAAAATTCTTAACTCTTTTAAAGTTGATTAAATACCTTGTCATTTTTGGCGGCTGCTTGCTGATATAAGTACTTATGGCTTGATTGCTTTCCAGACCTTTAGTCATCTAAGATACAACATTTTGAGCATATTTAATGTACACCTGTGGGGCAAATGCTTAAATGATTTAGATGGTAGGCTTCTTACTAATAAGGACTTTCAAAATAATTTTCCTTGCAAAAAAGTGTGAGCTGTGTTGTACAAAAGGGATTATTTCCCTGGTGGAAGGGGACTTGTACTGCTAGAGCCCAAAAGGATCATACCTGCTTTGTGTTCATTTTCACTCCTCGTTCTCAGCTAAGAACATACAGGGCCAGATCCCATCCTCTATTCTGCGTGCTTTGTGCTGACAGCTCTGTCTATAAAGCTAGCCAGTATGTCTGGTCGTGGTAAGGGCGGTAAGGGTCTCGGAAAAGGAGGTGCTAAGCGCCATAGAAAGGTGTTGAGGGACAACATCCAGGGTATTACAAAACCCGCTATTCGCCGTTTAGCTCGTCGTGGGGGCGTGAAGCGCATTTCGGGTCTCATTTACGAGGAGACTCGGGGGGTGCTGAAGGTCTTTTTGGAGAATGTGATCAGAGATGCCGTTACTTACACCGAGCATGCGAAGCGGAAGACTGTGACTGCCATGGACGTTGTTTATGCGTTGAAGCGCCAGGGTCGTACTCTCTACGGATTTGGAGGCTAACCTGTGCAAGTAATTGTCTCCAGTTAGGGATTACTCCTGCTAGTTGGGCATGACTGGGCCACAGGGAGAACACAGCTGCGGTTCTAACTTGTGCAGTGCCATGGAGGAAAGGTAGTGGTGGGGAGGGCTCAAGTCCTGGCATACAGCCATTTTTAACTCCCCGCGCTGAATGCTTCACCAAGTGAGAGAGAGAGACTGTGTGTGTGTGTGTGTGAGAGAGAGAGAGAGAGAGAGAGAGGAGAGAGAAACCACATTTCTAGGCATGTGACAGATTTTTTTTTTAAATAATATTTGTTTACATCCCTCTTCCCCCCCACACCCTCACCCTCATTTTAGGTTTGTTCTGTAGCAGGGACAAATGATTTTTTTGCAGTATAACACCATCACCAGTAAAATTACTTCTGATCAGGTTTATCATTGTCCCTGCACCAAACCCAGGTAGTTCCTCATGGTCATGGAAAGATAATACAAGGCTGTGTTACCTTTCTGCTCCCCCTCTGTGCTGGAGATCACCCTTTAAGGAGGGGGACAAGGCCCTCGGGACAACTGTGCTGCCATCAAGCAGGGGATTGCACGGGACATAGAGCTAGCATGGAAAAATGGAGTCAACACATGGATGGCTCTGGCCTCCCACTGGTCCCTGGGACCTGTAGGTTTTAGGGGCTGGCCATACCAGCTGTTCCACAGGGTTTTCAACCAGTTTGGAAAGAATTCTCCCTACAGTTTGTCCACATGGGAAATTAGTGCAAGCTAGAGTGTGAATTTACAGCACCCTAGCTACTCTGCGCTAACTCCCTGTGTGAACACTCTTAATCGAGTCATACAGTTTAAGGCTAGAAGGGATCACCAGATCATCTCTGACTTCCTGCATATCAAAGGCCCCCAACAGTACCCAGCACACTAAACCGAACAACTGAAGTTACAGTAAGGCAGGGGTCTCAAACATGTGGCCCGCGGGCTGTGGGGTTCTTTCGTGTGGCCCGCCAAGCTCCCCGCCCGCATGCCCCCCCGCCCCTCTGCCTTCCCCGTGGCGCTGCGAACCCCGCACCGCTCCCTGAAGCGGCTGGAACTATGTCCCTGCAGCCCCGGACCAGGGGGTGGGGGGGAGTAGAGGGCTCCGTGCTCTCGCTTCCAGGCACTGCCCCCCACAGCTCCCATTGGCCGGGAACGGGGAACTGCAGCCAATGGGAGCTTTGGGGGAGGTGCCTGGAGGAGCAAGAGCAGCACATGGTGCCGTTCTCCCTCCCCCCGCCCCGGGACTTTGGCTGCTTCCTGGAGCGGGGCCAGGGGCCAAGGCAGGCAGGCAGGGAGCCTGCACTGGCCACAGTGTGCAGTGCTGCCACCCCGGAGCCACTCTAGGCAAGCGGCGCCGGGCCGGAGCCCTCACCCCGCACCCCAACCCTCTGTCCAGAGCCCCCTGCCACATCTCACACCCTCCCACATCCCAACTCCCTACCCTGAGCCCCCGCCACACCCTGCACCCCAACCCCCTGTTGCACCCCTCACCCCTCCTGCACCCCACACTCCAATTCTCTGCCCTGAGCTTCCTGCCATTCCCTGCACACCTTCTGCACCTCAACTCTTTGCCCTGAGTCCCCATCACACCCCGCACTCCTTCTGCACCCCCTGGGGGCAGGGAGGGGGCAGAGTTGGGATGAGGACTTCGGGGAAGGGGTTGGAATGGGGGCAGGGAAGGGGCGGGAAGAGGCGGGGCAGGGGCGGGGCCTCGTGGAAGGGGTGGAGTGGGGGTGGGGCCAGGGCAGCAAGGGATGGGTGTCAGTGATATGGCCTTCGGGCCAATGCACTAGTCCTCATGCAGCCCTCATGGTCATTTGAGTTTGAGACCCCTGCACTAAGGTATTACAGCCCTCAGGAGACTAAACTATTATATGCCCCAGGGAGAGAATAAGAGGGACTGAGGTGAACCAGTGCCCAAGGCCTCTGCAATGTCATGGAAATGATTAAATGAGATAGACCCAGATAATCCTGGCATGTGACCCACTCCTACACACTGCAGAAGAAGGTGACCCCCTCTTACCAAGCTCTCTGCCAATCTGACCTGTGGGGAAATTCCTTCTCCACCCTGCATATGGTGATCAGTTAGACCCTTGGCATGTGAGCAAGAACCAGTCAGCCACGCACCTGGGAGAGACAATGCTCAAGGCCACCTCAGAGCCCAGGCCCACCATGTCCCATCTCTATCTCTGATGTTTCAGAAGGAGACAAAAATCACAATACATTTCAAGAGTGGGAGAGGAAATCCATTACTGACCCCTGCAGGTGACTGGCTGAAATGCTAACACACAAGATTTTTGGAACATCAGACCAAAACCAGAAGGGCACCTCCGGGAGGGGGCAGGGCTTGGCAGCCATCACAAGCATACTATCCTTCCCATGAATTCTGTCCATCTCTTTCTTAAAACTAATGAGATAGTTTCCCTCCACAGTTCCTGTTGGGAAGCTGTTTCAGTCCTCTGATGATTAGAAACCTTCTTCTAATTTCCAACCTGAATTTGTCCATGGCCAGTTTATATCCATTTGTTTTTGTGGGTACATTGTCCTTTAGTTCAAATAGTTCTTCACTCTCCTGATGTTTATCCCCCTGATGTATGCATGCAGAGTAATCATATCCCCTCCCAGCCTTCATTTTGCTATGCTAAACAAGCCAAGCTCTTCCAGTCTCCTCTCATAAGATAGGCCCTCCATTGCCCTGATCATCCTCGTAACTCTTCTCTGAACCTGTTCTAGTTTGAACTCATCTTTCTTGAGCATGGGTGACCCAAATTGTACAAGGCATTACCAGTGTCTTGTACGATGCCATCAGTACTTCTGTCTCTACTGGAAATGCCTCACCTGATACATCCTAGGATCTCATTTGCCTTTTTCAAGCCACATCACATTGGTGGCTGATAGTCATCCAGTGATTGACCAACACACACCAGTCTCTCTCCTCCTATCATTTCCAATTGTTGAGCCTCCATCTTATAGCAGAAATTCTTACTAGATCCACAGTGCCTGACCGTAACTCTAGTCTTCAAGGTCATCCAGTTCTGCCTGTATTATATTCTGGTCCTCCTTTGTATGGACGATGCCTCCCAACTTGGTATCATCAGCAAATTTCACTAGCACACTTCTACTTTTTGTGCCAAGGTCAATGTGCACTCAAAGTGCCTTCAAGTGGTTTAGCTGAGTATATTTTAAAGCAGTGATCGGCAACCAACCTTTGGCATGCGGTTCCCCAGGGTAAGCACCCTGGTGGGCTGGGCCAGTTTGTTTACCTGCTGCGTCAGCAGGTTCGGCCAATCGCAGCTCCCACTGGCCGCGGTTCGCCGTCCCAGGTCAATGGGGGCTGCGGGAAGGGTGTGGGCCGAGGGATGTTCTGGACGCCACTTCCCACCGCCCCCATTGGCTTGGAGAAGCGAACCGCGGCCACTGGGAGCCGCGATCGGCCGAACCTGCTGACGCAGCAGGTAAACAAACCGGCCCAGCCAGCCAGGGTGCTTACCCTGGAGAGCTGCATGCCAAAGGTTGCCGATCCCTGTTTTAAAGTGTATAAAGTTAACGTACACAAAGGCACTTTTAGTGCGCATTAAGAATATCCACATGAAGAGTTAGTGTGGAATAGCTAGTGTGCTGTAAATTCACACCCTAGCTTACTTTGTAATAACTTCCCATATAGACATGCCCTAAAGAACGTCTCAAAAGATAATCTTCCCCATACTACCCCTACAGATTTTCCCATGGGAGAGGTCAATCGGGCTCAGAATTATTAAAAAAAAAAAAATCATAGCATTTTCCTAAACCACAGATGGTTGCCTTCTTTAAAAATGGTTTCTAAAGTAAACTGTTACAACTTATCAAAAGCAACATCTGTTTATCTTAATTAGACACTGCTGATTAGTGAAACCACTTTGAAATTTATTCCACTTCAAGATGTAACTCTCCTGATTACATTTCCTCCTCATCAAGATATTCAGGCCATTTCCATAGCTGTGCTGTGTTCTTTATATAGAAAAAACTACTGAACAAGCCTTTACTAACATGAAGGGCACTGTTTGGTGATTAATTACATTTTTATATATGTTATGCTGGTCTAGGTAAAAATCTCCAAGCTCTTATGTTCTCAAAGGGACAGATTCTCCTCTCACACTGAAGAGAATGTCAACTGAAGTCAGGTAGTACCCTGGTATAAAACTGTGCAAGTGCAAAGAGAATCACACCCAAATATACAACTCTGAAGTGAAGGGAGTCTGCTGTAGCTTGTAACACATCTTATTTGACAGGCAAAACAACATCAACAACAGTCCTAAACTGCACTGATTCTCTCTTTACCTTGGCTGAGCTGGCTACCAAGAAATACCTGCTGATGCAATGGGATTTATTAACAACTGTGTCACACAGAAGTCTTTTGCAGTGCACAACAGTAACTTGATTGGTCCTATAAACTTACGAATGTTACATGTTCTTATGTGCCCATTATGGCTCTCTTTATAATACATATCTACATATGTACACACCTGTGTTTCTGATATATAACTTCCATAACCAGGATTCCCCAGATAAAACTGGAGGAACAGTTCTTTGCCACCCCATTTGGTAGCCAGCAAGGTAGGAACATTTTGGGGGTGTGGCCAGGGAAGAGGGGGAGTGGCCAGTTGCACTCCCAACTGAAAAAGGCTGATCAGTGGACCCTTAGGAGCCACTGCAGATGTGTAAGTTAGACCAGCCCTCTAGGTAACTGTACTTTGAGATAATTAGAAATGAACCTAGGAACTTGCTGACATTCTTCCATCCCCAGCTACAGTGAGCTCTTACTCTTTTTACCTGGTGACATAGCTAATAAACCAAGGTTCTAACTGCAAGCAGACATGCTAATAAAGAGTTAAAACATGTTAAGCTTTGATTTAAAATTTTATTTTTATAACAAGGTAAACTGTCCCTTGTCAAATGTCCTTGGTTTGATGCTTCATTCATTCTAATGAGTCCTGTATATTTGTACTAGCAGGTTGCTTTTGAGACAGAGAGCACCTTTCTATGCTTCTAGGCTTCATACATCCTGTACCAGCAGGTTATTATGCATCAGGACTAGAAACTCTAATGCAGCTGAAGCACATGTTCTCAGAGAGCTAACCTTCTTGCTATTTTTAGCTTAAGGCTGTTTCTGATCTGCTCTCTCTGTGGGAGAGCTGGTCAAACAAAGACAAAAATTATTCACAGCTAATTTATTTGACAGAAAATGCCATCATTTGTTGGCTAGAAGTTTTGCCATGAATAATCCAACCAGCTCTGATCTGTGGGGAATCAAGGATCCCCTGGTATAGGGTTTGTGCTTGTTTTGTAGTACAGCACATTTTCATTGTATAATTGAAGGTCCTGGAGGGAAACACTCTTTTTTAAAACAACTATTGTTGCAAGGCTTGATGTGGCTGTGGATTTTATTGGATCAGTCAGTTTCAGCTAAATGAATCTATTCTAAATGAAGAAAAATAAATTAGAATAGCAAGAGTATATTCCTCAGAGACTGACCAGTTCTGTGGTTCACAGCTGTCTAGATTAAATAACGAATTAATTCCCTACTTGCTGGAAATCAACAGGATCTTCTGGGCCATGTCACACCCCTTTTAGTGGAACAGAACTAATAACATTAGAATAAATCACCATATAAGTCACATACCCTTTGAGGACTTGCAAACAATGTCAATTTACTGCAATACTTATTTTTCCTTCAAATAGATGCCTAATGTATTCTACAAGCAGTTTTCACTCCTTCTCACTTCCAGGCTCTCGTGTGCAGGCACGATGCTGCAATGTTTAGGTTATGCTTATTCATTATAAAACTGCTTCCTTTAAATTTTTTTAAAAAATCTTATTGAAAAATAAGATCTCTATGGGTCTTAGGTTTTGTGGAAACTTATTTTCAGACTTAGTCTACATTTTGGTTTAATTTGGTCCCTTAAATTTGTTGCTTATAATACAGTATACCATTAGGAGGCATTTGCACATAGAATAATGGGTCTATAGAGGGTGGGAATATGTTGTCTGAATAAGTATACATGTCTGATTTACTTTATATGTGTAAGCATACCCCTTGTATGGGAAGGCTTCCTTATAGTAGGACACACAACAAGTTACGATGAAATACACTTCTTAATGAAGCTAGGGACTCACGCTCAGAAAATGTTCTTTCATTGATGCTAATGGGACCATGATGCTTGCATAATATGCATACATGGTGTGTGCTTCATTCCCTAGACACTGAAGCAGGAATGAACAATTCTTTGTAGATAAAGTTGTGCTGCCCTATTTTTTTTCCACCCTAGAGGAAAACGCAAGACATAACTTTCAAATTTCATTAACTATGGCACATATTGCTATAAGCCAGAGTGTAGTAGCTATGCTGAGCCATGTGAAGGGCTATAGCAATTACTGCTCTCCATGCCTGATTTCCTACACAAGGCGTGCCAATCGGTTGGAGAGGATTTTAAGTAGGAAATTCTTAGATTAGAGGCATTTAACTAGTCAAATGAAAGGAAACAGCACAAGGAGACCAGGCTAGATATGACCACAGCCCATATATCCTGTGAGAGCAGAGGAAGATGGGCATGCAACCAAAATTAAAGTAATTGGTTGTGCAAGGCAGGGAACCTTCGCTTCCGTCAGGAAAATTCTCCTACAGAATTTGTAGATGCCCATCTGGCAATGGGATGGTTTCTAAGGAGTCAGGCAAAATGCCCTGAATGGCGGTAGAATGGAGACTGACAGCTCATTAATATGAGCTCTCCCTCCCTTCTCCACTTTCATTTCTCACTAATGCAGCCTAGTTGATTTTTGTTGCTAGAAAGTCCAGCCGTAGGAGAGATGAAATTCATAACCTTCCACAACACAGGAGTGCCCCATGTGCATGTGCTGAAGGGAAACCATGGAGATCTACTAAACAGTTTGGTAATAATCCAGTTCTAGACCCTTCAAACATCACCCGTAAAGCAATGCTTCCAATTCTGGAGGGAAAGGCCCTTGGGGTGGAAGCCAGACTCCTGCAGGGATGCAGGGCAGAGAAAGGAGCACTGTGGGGCTCGGGGCAAGGAGGAACCTCCTTGATCCTGGATCCACTGAGACTCCCCACCTCAAAGGTTGCTCACTGGATGAAGCAGTGGCCTGCTCCCTGAAACTCACTCTTCCATCCTACTTTTCTGGAACTGTCCAATGTTTGTCTGGCTCCACAGAGCCTCTCCTGGAAGCCCCTCACTCTGAGCAGCAAGTAGTCTCTGGTGCATGAGGGCTTCAGCAAGGAAAACAACTAGGAAAGGAGAGCCAGACACTCAAATACAAATCAATAAAGGCAGAAAGTAAAAAGGAGTGAAAAAACAAAGGGGGGAGAAATAACCAGAAAAGGAAAGGAGAGGAAAAACTAAGGACACAGCAGAGGTGCGAGTAAAAGCACAAGGAGGGCTCCAACCAAATATGGTTGGGGGCTGCTGCCAGAAGGGGACTGCTATACTAATCCCCACAGTACTATAACCTAGCAAATATCAGTTTCCAAATTAGTGGTCCGATCATTTACTTTATTACTAAGACTTTAAAATAATTTATTTTTAAATTTCGTTACCCAGGACTTGAATCACTCAGTTGAGTCATGGGCTGGAATTTTGCTGTTTTTGAAGGATGCATGTATGAGAGGAAACAGAGCTTGAACATTAGCTGTCATATTCCAGGTGCATTTTGTTCAAAACAGTTTTGTAGTGGTGAGAGTCTGGGCATTCAGGTTTTTTTCTTTCTTGCACATAGAGTGTATCCTAGTAGTTAGAGCACAGAAGTAAGAGTCAGCACTCCTGATTTTTTCCTTAACTTTCTAAGTGATTTTGAGCAAGTCACTAAGGCCTAAATTTTCAAAAATGCCCACTGTTTTTTGGGGGCCTAACTCAAGACAGCCTGGGCCTGGTTTTCCATGGTGTTTTGTATCTATAGCTCCAAGTGAAGTTATGGGAGCTATTACTGCTTTTCACCTCCAAAGTCAGGCCCATAACTTGGCACCAAAAAGTGAAGCACTCACAACAAATAGGTACTTTTGAAAAGGGTTGGCCTTAATTAATCCCTTTGATGACGCTCCACTCACCATGCTGGTGCTTCCTGCTAGCCCTCTTGGGGATTAGCTCCACAGGTCAGTACACCCTCCCCCAATGGTGCCTCACCCACTATCACATCTGCTCTCTGACCCATGTCACTCCAGGAACCGCAGCGTTCCCCTTCATGGCACAGACCTCTGGCCATGTCACCATCTATGTTCCCCCCTTCTGGGGGTCTAGTACAGCCTTCCAACTGTCCAACCACTTCCCCAGTGGCAAGTGGGGGGAACCCAGGTCCACTCTCCGCTGCAGGGTCCCAGCTCAGAGACCCCATAGATGGCCATCACAAGCTGCATCCCCTCCAACTTCTCAGTACATTTCTCTGGGCCACTTCCCCTTGATTCCAACACCTTCTTTACCCTTACCTCAAGGCCTCAGCATGTCAGGCAGGCCTAGCAGCCAGCCAGGAACTCCTTCTCATTTCCCCAGTCCCCGCCAGTAACTGCTCTGTCCATGGTGCTAGCTTCTATCCATGTGCTAGTAATCCAGTCCTCCCTCCTTGAGTCCCAGGCAGTGACTGACTACCTTTGGCCATGCAGCTCTTTTTATGTGAGCCTGCTGGGCCCTGATTGGCTGCTCCTCACCACCTTTCTCCTGTTGGCTGCTTCCCACACAGCCTCCTACATTTCATTGCCAAAGAGTTAACAAGCCAAGTGACTTCTCTAGAAGTTGATCCCAACTTTACTTATTACAGTACTTGTTTAGCATAATATTAGTTTTATTATTTAGTGCAGACATGTAACATATGGTGTCGGTAAACAAATAAACAGAATATTCAGGATCTCATTATTAACCTCTCAGAGCTGACAAGCAAATACTGAGGATTATCCTGAACTTCCCTCTCAATAATGATATCAGTATGAAATCTGATGCATTGTTCACATCATTTTAGGATAATTCTTTATCACATGCAAAGCCTTGTTTTATTAAGGGACCATTCAGTTCAGCAAAACCAAACTCTCTACTCACAGGACTGCAGGCTGGGACATTGCTGCTTTATTCAACTGTGTCACACCAGAGCATGTGTGGTGGTGGGGTGTGGGAGGAAAAGAGTGAATTCCCACTTACAAAGCAAGAAAGTAAGGGAGGGGTGGAGCCTGGCTCCATTCCATAATACTCTGGATAATCTAGTTAACCCTATCATGACCACTTTATTCCACTTGCTGATTCCAAATTTAATATTCTTTGGGTCAGCTCTGCAATGATAGTTTCTTAGACATGATTATTATTACTTATTGTTATTGCTGTTGATTTCCTAGTCTTTCATAACACTTCACAGCTATGGCATAGGCATGCAGCATCTCTGCAATCCAGCCATTTTAGGGGTGAAAGTTAACAGTTCACATCACAGTGTGCAACAGCATTGAGCGTGGTCATTTTGGCTAAATTCAATGGAGGAAATTTCCTACTCTTATAAAGAATGCAATGGAGTCCCTCCTTCCCCCCCAAATCCATATAGTAAACTGCACGACACCCAGCTTATATAAAGGCATCAATAGTGCTGAGATTCAAGCTGTTATTTCACAGAGTCCAGAGGAGGAGTGGGGGCAGCAATCCTTCTCTCACATAAGTCAATGAAGTTTTGTGCCATTCACTCCAATGGGAGCAGCATCTAGTTTCATTACATTTCCTCCATTGGTTAATACCACTGCCCCAGAGCACTTTCATTCTGTCCTCATGGTTCTGATTGGATCCTTTTTCAGGCGGATGTCTAATGGCTGTAACGGTGATGTGAGTCCTTGGGAAACATGCAAAGGAGTTATCAGGGGGTTGGCCATGTTCTTTCCTCTGCCTATGAAATGTGCACACAACATTTCCACACTGTCATGGAAGATTTGTACAATAGCCCCCCTGAATTTGTATTCCAGACCTTTTGCAACCAGAGTTTAATGGGATATTCCGCCACCCTTCAGATATACTTGTCCTCTAATTCTAGCTGGAAATGTCGTATTTTGGGGGAAATAATTTCTTTTTAAAAATATACCGTTGATTTGAGTTTTGTTCCATTTCCAAGGCAAAATATGGCTAATATGGAATGTGTTCTCTCAGGGCCCAGTGCCTTTGTTGTGTCTGTTTTTTGAGCTTGGGAGCTAAAAGTTCCATTTTGGGAAAATCAGTGTTCACACCTGTTGCCAGTGTGCTGCAATTGATACTGGTGGCTTTTTGTGTAGTTTGACTGTGAAGCATTGAAAAATATCTAGGTCTGGTTCCAAATCTCTTGAAGGTTTGGAAGCATATTTATCAAAGTCCTCAGTGCTAACCGTAGCATTCCCCAAACTGGTATATCAGCCAGCCCATGTAAGGAAACCTTCAATGCCATGAATTCTGTACACTACCTCCTTTCCTCTTCAGCACCTGCATTCCAGTGCCTATATCAATGAGGATATACATATTGTGCCTGCCCTCCAAACCACAGCCAGGCAAGGTGCTCAAAACTGGCCAAAGAGAAGTGGGCACTTTCACAAGTACTTTTGGTTGTTGTCAGACCACCATCATCTCCTTTCCCAGTTCTGCAGCAGTTTGCTATTAATAGTGTACATCACAAAGACTGCTGCCTCATTTGTTTTCCCTGCAAAGTCTATTTCATGCATTTTAAAGACTGCATCACAGGAGGAGCATTTAAGATCATTTGTTTTTTAAATCTAGTGTACGCAAGGCAATTTAGCACAATTAATTTAAAGCAACAGATAACAGCAAACCAATTAACTGACCTGTACTTAAACTGACTTTGCAATTGTCAATTAAAAAAATTGTAGCGTATTTTCAGCATAAAACAGATATTATATGGTACATTCCCCACTGGGCTGTTGTGAGGCTGAATTACTGTATGGAAACACTTTGAGGGCCTGGGCTGGAAGGCCCTCTATACATACTAAATATGTGCATGTTTTATTTTAATTTTATTTTTACACTAGCTTGCCCAGAGAAGATTTTTGTCTTGCCAGAATAACTTGGGAGAATAAAGAAAAAATGTAGGGGAAGGGAAGGGCCTGTGGAAATATATGCTGCATATTCCAGGGCTATAATACAGATTAAAGGTATTTGAAATGTAATCTGTGGGATGTAAAGCTTTCATTTAAAAGAAATTGAATTTCTAGTTCTAGTGGTTGCAAAGCTAACTTGACAGTGATCTGAGGTAGGGTTGTCTGACTGAGTCTGCAGACAGATAGGAAAGAGGTTTATGAAATACCCTTTCAGTTCAAAATACCTTTAACTCCTAAATGGAATGACAACAGTAATACATTACACAACATGCATTATAGTATGTCAGTAGTGTAGTGTAATAAGCATTGGGCCCAGTTGTATTGATTTGTTTTTCTGCTCATCTGCCTCCAGCTGCTTGATATTAAGATGATTAGCTGAATTAAGAACCTAGTTACTCTGTATCTGTGAGAGGTGCAGATGGTGAATTATTTGTTTTGTGATATACTTCCATGATTTTGACAGCTTTTAAAGTGTTCTTCCCAGGGTTCCCCTCCGCCCCATAGTGTTATGAGTCTTCCTGACAAGGTTATTGACAGACTTGAATTTCTTATGTGACCCCTTCAGGAAAGATGCAGCAATTTTCCTATTAAGGTCCACGGTGATCATTTTAGTGCAGTGTAATGTTAGTACTCTAGGCCTGCTGTATAAATGGCTGCTTACCAGTAAGCATGTGAAACACAGAACATTATAACGAAGGCTGAACTGTGATCATCAATAAAATCCAGGAAGATAGGAAAGGCTCTTGGAAAAAATGCAAATAGGCATGACAATAATAAAACAAATAATACATTAGACATGTCACAGTTCAGGGCAACTGCACTTTTATTTCCCCTCAGTGGTTCAACAAGGGCACTCACTCTCGGCTTCCAGCTCCCCAGCCGTTGCCTTTTGGGTGAAGAACTGTGTCTCTCTCACTTCTGACTGGGGTCATCCAGGCTGCATGGTTCCCTGCCTTAACCATGTATTTCTCAGCACAGAGAGATTGCCCACAGATACCTGCTTGCTTTCTCTTCAGAGACATAGACGTGTGCACGGGGTGTGCCGGGTGTGCCCAGGCACACCCTAAAGCAGGGGTGGGCAAATGGTCCCCCTCTCCCGGCACGGCAAGCCACAGGGTCTACGCTCCCGGGCCGGAATGCCCGGCTGAGCGCAGCAAACCACCGGCTCCTCCCGGGGCCAGGGGAGTTGGATAAGAGGTGGGGGCAGTCAGGGGACAGGGAGCAGGGTGGGTTGGATAGGGGGTGGGATCCCAGGGGGGTGGTTAGGTCTCTGGAGGGGGGTTTCTGGAGGGGGCAGTCAGGCAGCAGGGGGGGGTTGGATGGGGCATGGGAGTCCCGGGATCTGTCAGGGGGTGGGGGTGGATAGGGGTCAGGGCAGTCAGGGGACAGGGAGCAAGGAGGGTTTGGGGGGGCAGTTAGGGTGGGGGGGTCACTGGAGGGGGTGGTCAGGGGACAAGGAGCTGGGGGGGTTGGATGAGTCAGGAGTTCTGGGGGGGCTATCAGGAGGCAGGGGTGTGGAGGGGGTTGGGGGAGGCAGGGAGCAGGGGGGTTGTATGGGTTGGGAGTTCTGGGGATCCTGTCAGGGGGTGGGGAGTGGTTGGATAGGCATGGGAATCCCGGGGATGTGGATAAGGGTCGCGGCAGTCAGGGGACAGGTAGGGGTAGGGTCCTAGGGGGGCAGTCAGGGGATAAGGAGCAGGGAGGCTTAGATAGGGGGTGGGGTCCTGGGGGGCAGTTAGGGGCAGGGGTCACAGGAGGGGGTAGTCAGGGGACAAGGAGCAGGGTGGGTTGGGGGTTCTGAGGGGGGAAGTCGGGGCGGGAAGTAGGAGGGAGTGGATGGGGGCAGGGTGGGGGCAGGGCTAGGGCCGGGCTCCCTGAGTGCATACCCTAATGAAATGGGCTGTGCACGCCTATGTTCAGAGACTGATAACAGAATGACTGTCAACAGTTATAGGTTGCATTGCCTAGATAAGCCTATTCTTAAGGTAACAAGCATGGCAAAGAAAACATATTTAAACAATAAAAGAACCTACACATATGCTAATAAATTTACCAGATTTAACCCCGTCCCTCACATGGATTCTGGCAGGCCCAGTCCTTCCAAATCTACCCTAAAGATTGGAGCCCTTTGTGGACCAGGGGTCCCGTCTGTTTGCTGGATCTAGAAGAAGGCCATGAGCTGGTTTTAATCCAGGCTACATATCCAAAAACCCTTTCTTTGGTTGTCAGTCCCTGGAGAATTTAGTTGAAACTAGTATATGCACACACCTTTCCAGGGGGCCGGGATCTCTGGAGATACTACAATCTGGGTAAATTTGCCTAATCACCCCCTGCTGTTCTTCTATTTACCCTTCCCTTGGAAATACAAACAATTCCACAATACACACTTGCATTTTTAATACAATGATGTTAACACTAATTGAATAAGGTTTAATTTAATTCGATAAAGTTCATTCAGGATATTTCAGACAATTGTCAGTCTGTCACAAGACATACCTCTCTTATTTTTTAATAAATAAATACACTTACAACTCAAGCAACCGAACAACAAAGATTAATCTGGACCTAGGACATTATATAGAGCCCAATGGTATCCATGTCTATAGTTTCAAATCCCAAAATGTCTTAGGCTGTGGGAAAGTCTGTGGCTTTTGTTTGTGAACCTGGCCTGAGTGTCCATTTTCTATTGGAATTTAGAATGGTTCCAGCTTTCACTGGGAACATTTCATACAGCTTTACCTGGTACATAACAATCTTTAGTTTCATTGGCAGATGACGTATGGCAAGGTCTCATATTCTGGTGTAATAATGAGCACATTATACCATTATACGTTATTGAGTTTTTCACAGATAGCTCTGGGATCCTGAGTGAAGTTCACAAGGACAGTTTATATTAAGGTGACCAGACAGCAAATGTGAAAAATCGAGATGAGGGTGGGGGGTAATAGAAGCCTATATAAGAAAAAGACCCAAAAAATCGGGACTGTCCCTATAAAATCGGGACATCTGGTCACCCTAGTTTATATCTATAAAGCCCTTTGTGGGTTGGGTCCTGTATATTCCAGAGACCATCTCTCTCTCTCTATCTGAACCTGAGATCAGCTGAGATGCTAGACCAGAGAATTGCAAGATTTATATGTCTGATAGCAGGGCATACTCAATGCAGGACTCATGACTGGAATTTGGTTTTGCGCCATTGTTCTAGCAGAGCCTGGATTTGTAGATATTCAAGCTATTCAAATCTACTTACCCTTAAAACTATTCCCCAGTCTTTTGTGGGCTGCGGAGGCTTTCATTTTAACTGTTGACATTATATTAAATTAGATGTGTGATTGTAAATCTTTCCTAATGAGTGAGGTAACAGTCTGATTTTTCATTCAGGTAACTTCCCTTTGGGTATTCAGTAAATGTGATTAAAATCGTCAGTCTGCTCTTTTTCTTTATTTCAGCCTTCTTCTCTTGGTAGACGTTACTATATGTCTGGAGTGCTTTGTTTCACCAGGTGACTTCCATACCAAGGCATTTGTTTCCCATGTGAAAATGGTATCTGGACAAAACATTTCTGATAAATATCTAGAATCATAACTGTCAGCAACTGAAATATGCAGACCTTGGGGTTTGTTTTGTTTTTGCTTTTCATTTATCTTTTATGAAATTGATACTAAGGTTTCTCAACATGTGCTAGTGGTAACATAATTATACAGCCTAAATGGACAGGAAAGCAAGCGTTAGCTTAATTAGGAATTTATCTCATTAGCTGACAGCTGTCTAAATGTACACATGTGCATGTTGGAAGTGGGAATTCTGTGACTCTGGAGCAATGGACAAACAATTCCCCACTTGATGCTGCTTAAGATAAAAAAGACCAGTGATTTTTAGAAAAGACATTTCTGATTGCTGGTGCTTAACTAAACATAGAAAATATAATAAAGGTTTGATTCTTATTGACACCAAGGCCACTCTACACTGCCCTCCACTTTACATGTGTTTTCACCTCCTTTAAGTAGGGTTACCATATTTTGTGCCTCCAAATGGAGGACACTCCACGGCCCCGCCCCCAGCCCCGCCCCCAGCCCCGCCCAACCCCGCCCCCTCCCCCAAAGTCTCCGCCCCCTCCCCTGCTTCCCGCGAATATTTGATTCGCGGGAAGCCTGAAGCAGGTAAGGGGGGTGTGGGGGGAGGAGGCGCGGCCCAGGCTGGCCCCCCGGCGTTTCCAGCCTGGGTCAGCTCGGGCCCTGGGGTGCCGGCCCCGGCCGACCACCCCCGGCCCGCCCAGCACTGCCGGCCCCCGGCGGCCCGGCGCACCCCCCCGGCTCCCGGCCCCCCGCGGGCCCGGCTCCCCGCCGGCCCAGCTGACCGGCTCCCCGCGGGCCCGGCTGACCCGGCTCCCCGCGGGCCCGGCGGACCCGGCTCCCCGCCGGCCCGGCTCCCCGCGGGCCCGGCCGACCCGGCTCCCCGTGGGCCCGGCTCCCCGCGGGCCCGGCCGACCCAGCTCCCCGCGGGCCCGGCCGACCCGGCTCCCCGCCGGCCCGGCTCCCCGCGGGCCCGGCCGACCCGGCTCCCCGCTGGCCCGGCCGACCCGGCTCCCCGCCGGCCCGGCTGACCGGCTCCCCGCGGGCCGGCTGACCTCCCGATTTTCCCGGACATGCCCGGCTTTTGGGGATTTCCCCCCGGACGGGGATTTGAGCCCCCAAAAGCCGGACATGTCCGGGAAAATCCGGACGTATGGTAACCCTACGGGTGGGGGTGTGGGGTCTGGGAGGGATTAGGGTACAGGAGGGGATTCCGACCTGGGGCAGGGGGTTGGGGTGCCGGGTGTGAGGTCTGGGAGGGAATTTGGGTGTGGGAGGGGGTTCCAACCTGGGGCAGGGTTTCTGGGTGCGAGCTCCAGCCAGGCGGCACTTACCTCAGCCAGCTCCTGATCAATGGCACACGGGTGCTAATGCAGGCTCCTGACCCCTGGTCTCCCTCCGCTGGCAGGCTCTGAGCAAGGCCTGCGCCGAGAACATGGATGACGAGCTCTCGATCCTGCTGACAGCACCCCCCAGCACAGACAAACTCCAGCACATCTTGGAGGTGAGCAGAATGGGGAGGGGCAGCAGGGGTTTTACCTTAGCCCTGGGGACTCCTAGAAAGAAGAGACTGGAAAATCCATGTTTCTATTGGATCCTTCCGAGTATGCATTCGTGATATAAACTCACTGGGTGACCTTGGGGTAACTCACTTCCCCCTTACGGCATCAGTCTTCTCCACTATCAAATCTACACTGGGGAAGAAGGACAGAAGCCCCGACAATCACCTTCACCTCTGGGTGTCTGGTCCTGGGAGCCGAAACCAACTGGACTATCTGCCCCATCTCCTAAACTGCCCTGTCTTTCCCTCCTAGGGCCTGGTCCTTAGTGCTCAACCTGGCCCCTTCCCAGCTTGTCCCTGACCTTTAAAGGACTCTCCAAGCCCCTCCCATGCCTGCTTCCCTTGGGGTCTCTCTCCTGGCTGAGCACAGGCTGCCCTTCTATCTCTCAGCAGGCCTGGGTCCTAATCACAGGCTGCGTCTTGTCACGTGACCCCCACACTTATTCCCTTCACCCTAGGGAGCTGCATCACCTGGGCCAGGTGCAGTTGAGCTCCAACCCCTTTCCTGGCCATCTCACCCTGGGACAGGTTGAAACTGGAAACCTGTGGGTAACAGTAACTGGTTGCTCGCAAAGGTGCTGAAGACACAATGGAAGAGGAAATCCTTTGGCCTGGATTGAAATTATTCCGACTGAAAGTGAATGAGAGAAAATAGGTCCAGAGTTCTCTTCCTAGCAGCAGAAAATGTAGCGATTGATAGAGGTTCAGGTCAGAAAGGACCATTATGTGCATCTAGTCGCCCCTCCTGTATAACTCAGGGCCTAGAATGTGACCAAGTGGTTCCTTCAGCCAACCATAGCATGGGACTGAGCCAGAGCATGTCTTTTGGAACGACATCCACATGCAGGAGAGCCAGCTGGCTACCAGAAAATCTCTCTTCTGCAGTGACGTGGGGTTAAGGGACACGGGGGAAAAGACATGGAGGCTGTGACTAAACTTAGAGCAGCAAGGCCAGGAAAACCAGGGTTAGGTCCCAGGCCTGGCTATCAGATCTACTGTTTTCTATTCCTGGCTTTGGGACCATGAGCGAGTCTCTGCACCGCTGGGTGCCTCGGTTTCCCCAGCTATCAAATGGAGCTAATCAAGGTTTTGTTTATTCTCCCCATTTTACAGGGTGGGAAACCGAGACACAGTTGGGACCTGTCTACACTACAGGTCTGTCGTGCGTTTGTAATCTGCTGACCCCCACATGTTGTTCAGAGCCTATGGACAACACAGCTCCTAAAGGTACGTTTGTTCTGTGCTTATCCCCTATGTACCAGCAGGGCTGGACAGCATTTCTCACTGTGATGTGGGGAGCAGGTCCTGGGTACTAAGGGTCTGAAGAAGCTCTCAAGGACTAATTTTTTAAAATAATTGTTATCAATGAATTGGGAGAAAACATACAATCACTGCGGATAAGATTGGGGGGTGACAAAATACAGGCAGAGTGGTAATTCCTGATGGGGAGAGGGCAGTGATACAGAGCGATCTGGCTCATTCGGCCAGCTGGACCCATTCAAAGAAAACAAGTTTGAGCAGAGCCCAATGCAAGGTCCTATGCGTGGCAACAAGGCACGCCGGCCACACCTCCAGAATGGGGACGTGTATCCAGGAAAGCAGTGACTCTGAAAAGGATTTAGGGGCCAGAGTGGAGAAGCCACTCAACATGAGCTCCCAGTGTGATGCTGTGGTGAACAGGGCTAAAGCCATCATTAGACGAAGGAGCAGAGCCGTGAGTAGGATAGGGAGGTGACACAGCAGCAGTGAGACTGCTATTGGAATACTGCCTCCAGTGTTGGTGTCCTCCTTTGAAAAAGATGGTCCTAGAAATTGGAGCTGGGGCAGCAAAGAGCCACCAAATGTTCTGAGGGCTGGAGAAAAATGCCTTCTAGTGAGCTATTGAAAGAGCTCAACCTGTTTAGCTTATCAAAAGAAGATTGAAGGGGACTTCATTGAAGTGTTGATGTGCCTTAATGGAGAGAAAATACTGGGGATTAAAGGGCTCTCTAGTCTAGCAGAGAAAGGCAGAACAAGACCCAATGGCTGGAAGGTGAAAAGAGACAAATTCCTATGACAAATAAGGCACAAATATTCAACAGCGAGGATGATTGAACACAGGAAGAAGCTACCAAGGAAAGTGGTGGATTCTCCATCTCTTGATGTCATTAATAAAGACTAGATGCCTTTCCGGAATGTGTTTGCCCCAAAAGTAGCTATTGTGATAGACAGGAGGCCTGTGATATGCAGGGGGTCAGATTAGATGCTCTAACTGTCTCTTCTGGCCATAAAGTCTACTCATTTCTGAGAAACCGAGTGTAGCATTGGGAGCAGCTTGTGATGTTTTACTGTCTAGCCGGCTTGCTTCCTAGAATGAACACTCATTGAGCGGGGTGATCCCCAGAGAGTAGCTCAAACCACCAAAGTGTCTGCCCTGTGGCAGGACATTAACACTGCAGGGGAGGGGTGGGTGTGGCAGTGACATCACAAAGGCCTTTTGCAGGACCTCGGCCTATTGGCCAAAGGTGCAGGGGAGGTGGTGACCTCACAGAGGGATGCTGACATCAGCCAGGCAGGACAGGGGCGCAGGGCCAAGGAAACCTCAGAGACCCCTGTGGCTTTGCTTCAGCAAGTCTCCTCTCGAGATCTCTCTTTGAGGTCTGAGAGAGTATTTGGGTTCGTGTATGTGAGCACCAGGAGGAACCTCTTTTGAGTTTTCTCCTTTCTTTTTCCTGATTTCATTAGAAATCTGACGTCCCTGTTTAGAAGGTAAGAGCCTCCGAGAGGTTTGGAACCTGTTCAGTCTGCTGCATCTGGCTCCAGCTGAATTTTAGGCATGGAAAACACTAGCTTAAGGTGGCCAAATTTTATTCCCCACCTGGGATTTTGTCCCTTAGAATCTCTGGGGACATTAAGGTTTGTCCTTTTTCTTTTACCTTTTCCTCTATCCCTCCCTCCTTTCTTTTCATCTCTTACTTCTTTTGTCCTTTCCCTGTTCCCCTCCCACCACCAGGAGGGGTGTGTGTGTGTCATGGGGGTTGCTCTACAACTCCCATTGTGGGAGGTCCACCGAAAAATGTGGGGCTGAAATAGTGCTCAGACAGTGATCCCCAGCGGTGACCTGGGCCATCCTTTGGGCTCTCTGGTGAGAACCCTCATCCTCCCGCCCCTCGGTCTCTACCCTGATTGGCTGAGCAGGGGGTTATTGACAGGGAGGAGACTCAGGTCCCTGTTGTTTTCTTTTAAGACCAAGTAAATAGTCATAACCAGTCATATGTTCGACAAATTTTGCTGCGTCTCTGCAGTTCATTATTTTCTCTAACATTCCAGTTCTCCTAAAATACTTGCTGAATAATTACTATGAACTCTTGCTGGTCTGGAACTCACTTGAGAGCACTTTATTCAGGTCATTCAATGTCTGAAATTCAAGATCCGATGGTTAGTTTGAAAATCAGGGCTCTTGGGTCCTATTCCCAACTCTGCCACGGACTGGCTGTGTGACCTAAGACAAGTCAATTCTCCTTTCTCAGCCTCAGCTTCTCCCTCTTTCAAGTAGGGATAACAATCCGCCCTATTTACCTCCCGGCAGGTGGAGAATGGGGATCTATTGGAGAGTGTCACTAGGAGCAGTGCATAAGATGAGGTGTCCTATCCTGTTTACTCAGATCAGATTAGGACATAATAGAATGGCTGAAATAGTCTATTTTATTTGTATTTTATTATGTTGCAATTGTTAAAAGCAGCACCTACTTAGCTCAGACTGAAACATCTTATCTAATTTTTGAGATCTAAGTATCTCCTCTTTGTGTAGCTCAAACCTCCAAAGTGTCTGCCCTGTGGCAGGACATTAACACTGCAGGGGAGGAGTGGGTATGGCAGTGACATCACAAAGGCCTTTTGCAGACCTCAGCCTATTGGTCAAAGGTGCTGGGGAGGTGGTGATCTCACAGAGAGATGCTGACATCAGCCAGGCAGGACAGGGGCGCAGGGCCAGGGAAACCTCAGAGTCCCCTGTAGCTTTGCTTCAGCAAGTCTCCTTCTCGAGGTCTCTCTTTGAGGACTGAGAGAGTATTTAGGTTCATGTACATGAGCGCCAGGAGGAACCTCTTTTGAGTTTTCTCTTTTCTTTTTCCTGATTTTACTAGAAAACAGACGTCCCTGTTTAGAAGGTAAGAGCCTCCGAGAGGTTTGGAACCTGTTCAGTCTGATGCATCTGGCGCCAGCTGAATTCTAGGCATGGAAAACACTAGCTTAAGGTGGTCGAATTTTATTCCTCACCTGGGATTTTGTCCCTTAGAATCACTGGGGACATTAGGGTTTGTTCTTTTTGTTTTACCTTTTCCTCCATCCCTTCCTCCTTTCTCTTCATCTCTTAAGTCTTCTGTCCTTTCCTCTGTTCCCCTCCCACCACCAGGAGGACTCTGTGTGTGTGTCGTGGGGGGTGCTCTGCAGTGGGAACAGGGACAATTCTCCAACTTTGGGCAGTCGAGAGCCTGGGTGAGATAAGGGGCGTTAAAGCCCTTTGTGAAGGAGAAAGGGGAGTTTCACGGTGTTGAGCACCAAGGAATTCTAAACTTTGCTAAAACATCTAGTCTGCAGAAACCAGAAATGGTTGGGGCCACATTGTAACCATTGTCTTTTTTAAGCCCATTGAGGGATGTGAGTCCCACCCTTTTAGGTATCTGGGGTGCTGGGAGAAGAGAAGAGGTGCCTGTCTCCATTTTATGGCCTCAACAAACTAAGTGCTGTGCCCCAGTTCTCGTCAGAGATCCCTGAAAAAGAACGTCTTCCCATCCATTAACATACCTGGAAAGATACTGGAACCCCTTATTAAACAATCAGTTTGTCAGCACCTACAGGACAATTTGGTTCTTAGGACTAGTGAGCATGGACTTGTCAAGAACAAATCATTCCAAACCAATCCTAGCTCCTTCTTTGGCAGGGTTACGGGCCTAGTGAAGTAAACAGTAGATGTGATCCATCTTGGTGTTAATAAGGACATTCTCACAAACAAACTAGGGAGATGTGGTCTAGATGCAATTAGTATAATATGTGTGCACAGATGGTTGCAAGCCCGTACTCCAACAGCCCAGAACCAAACACTCCTTCTCCTGGGCAGTGCGCTCCGACCTCTAATGGTCAGATGCTGCTTAGCACTGTCAGAGCAGCTTTTGCTGGGGGATTCTCCCAGCACTTTCCAATAGTGGGAAAGTATGAAATCCCCATTTGACTGCTGGGGACAGAGCCTAGAGCGGGGAGCAACTTACCCAAAGTCCCACAGGTCAATAGGAAACTCAGGCGCAGGGCTGGGAGTCACTGCCCCTCCCACTCCCAGGTCACCGCCCAAGGGTGGCTCCTCTGGCAGAGGTGCGGGGAAGGGTCACTCTCTCCTGGCTGGGCTGTTCTTTTCACTCCAGTAACATTGCAACGGCTTTGGGGAGAGGCTCACTCCCAGGATCAGATACAGGAGGGGCAGCAGGGTCCAGGGAACAGGGGCTATTCCTGCCCTGCCACTGTCTGTCTGAGAAACCTTGGCCTTGTCATTCCCTGGCTCGGTGCCTCAGTTTCCATTCTCGCCAGCCTGTGCCTATTTCCCTGCAGTTTCACCTGCGTGTTGGTGCCAGTCCCATCCCCGCACTGCACAGTCTAATACCGGCTCCTCTCTCTTGCCAGCACTATGACACCTGCCGTGGAGCCAGAGCTGGAGACCCACCTCCTCCGAGCTGCCCTGCACGCCGTCTTCACCCTGGGCATGGAGAAGGACACCACCCAAGTGCAGGTAGATCATGCTAAAGTCATGGATTGAAGAGCCAGCTGTCATCCTGCCATGAGTCCTTGCTAATTGCCTGCAGTGGGATGTGAATGAGAGAGGCCAGGATATGTGTTTGGGGGTCTCACCAGTGTTTCCCAGAGACCCCACTTCCCATCCTGTGGCAGGTGTAGCCCCACTTTCCCTAACTCTGACCCATGGCTCTCCCTTGCTTTCAGGATCTGCCTAGGGTCTTGCCAGACCTCCTGGATGCCATGCTGGGGAACCTGCTGGCAGAGTCCCCAGACACCGACAGGCTCCAGTACATCTTGGAGGTGAGCCCGATGAGAGAGGTGGGGACAATTTTACCTTCACTCTTAGATCCATTTTCCAGTCTGTCCTCCTAGCCGGGCCCCAAGTGGGCATCCTTGGTCAGGGCAGTCAGTGCAATGCCTCCTTTCCCCACAGCACATTAACTACTAGATCGTGTCCACGGTGCCGCGAGAGAGAGCCAGGGCCGTTAAGAGCAGCACTGCCCTGCTCAGATTCACCATCACCCTCCCTGAGTTTGACGTAAGTGACCTCTGACCCCAGCTTCCTGACTCCAGGCGTAGGTGATCTGGCTCCGACGGGCTGTAGGATCTGCTGCTGCAGGGGCTGTGGGTTAGGAGTGTTCCTCTTGGGGAGGCAGAGTCAGAGCAGAGAGTGAGCCTGGCTTGAGTCAAGTTCTTCTTGTCCTAGTTAAGTGGTGACTCTGGGCTTTTAAGGGGACTGTGCTCCAGGTTCATGCCTCCCTGTCATCCTGGAGCAGCTGGGGAAGCAAGTCCTCATGGAGGGCCCAGCAGAGGGGCTGAGGGGAAGGAGAGTCCTGGCCCGGGGGGGACTGGGAGCTG
This sequence comes from Chrysemys picta bellii, assembly GCF_011386835.1. Taxonomy (NCBI): domain Eukaryota; kingdom Metazoa; phylum Chordata; order Testudines; family Emydidae; genus Chrysemys; species Chrysemys picta. Next base: position 33,528,235 of record NC_088800.1, on the reverse strand, counting down.
ACAGGAAAATGCTGATGGAGTCCCCTCTCCCTCTCCCGTCCATTAGAACTCAGCGGAATTCCCCAGGATGGGTCACCACATGGCACAGCTAGCTCTGTCCGTCAGTGACCCAGCCAAGGACATCAGCCGGCAGGCCAGGGAGGGGGTTTACCGGCTCTACCAGCTGCTGCTGCACCAGAGGAGTAAGGAACCCAGCTGGGAAATGGCACCCGCTAGAAGAGTGAGACTGGGACCCCAGCCAATTTCTCTCAGATTGACCCCGGCTGGAGGATGAGTCTCTCTATCTCTTTCTGTGTTCCACACCACGCCCTGCAATTCTGTTGGGCCGGGCACGCAGCGAGGACTCTGCCCACTGTGCAGCCACCAATGGGATTGGAAGGACACAAGCCCTGCAACCAGAAGGACAAATGTGTGTGTGTGTGTCTCTCTCCCTGTCACCTACTCCCTCCTGGGGGAAACCCAGCAGCTGATGGGGGACAAGGTGAGCAGCTGCATTAGACTCAGGAGATTGGGGCGCGGCCCAGGCCTCATTCCCATCCTGTGGCCATTCGCTGGCCTGGCACAAGAAGCCTGGTGGGGAATGAAGGGGAGAGCAGGTGCTCCTGGGAAGGGAGATGAATTCACCTCCATGAGCAGGAGCGAGCCAGCTTGTCCCCGGAGCAGCTCCAGCCAGCTCTTTAGCCAGGCTAATTAATGACAAGCTTTGCCTCATCCCAGACTTATGTTCTTAGGACAGGGTGCTATCGCTCTTGGGAAGGGCAGGAGAGTCCCCCAAGTGCCCTCTGCGAGACTCTCCTGTCCCACAGGGCCGCACCCAATTCCTAGTGGTCTGGTGTCTGTGTCACCCGAGCCACCACCCAGAGTTGCTCCCATCACTGGCAGCCTGGGAGGCCAAGGACTGACGGGTGATGGCGTCTGACCAGGCAGGGCTGAGGCACATGGGCAGGGGACGCTTGCCCTGCTGCTGGCAAGGCTGGACCCGTTCTGGAGAGAACAGGAGGATTCAGTCAGCAGTAGGGTTACCATGTCTAATAAATAAAAAAAGAGGACCCTCCACGGGCCCTGGCCCCGCCCATTTTCCCACCCCTAGTCCCGCCCCAACTCCGCTCCTTCCCCGCCCTAACTCCGCCCCCTCCTCCCTCCCACTCCCAGCCATGGGGAGAGGGCTGCCACAGCGCTACCGGCTTCACGGTTTGCCGTGCAGCCCCCAGACCCTGCGCCCCCGGCCGGCACTTCCCCAGCGCAGCTGGAGCACGGGAGGGGAAGCGCCCACCCGGTAGCGCTGGCTCGTGCAGCTCGGCTCTTAAAGTCTGAGAGGGGAGGAGCGGAGCAGCTCAGCTGGAGCCCGGGAAGGGAAGTGCCTGGCCGGCGGCTCGGGGTCTGGAGGAAGGGGGGGTGCTGCCCGAAGCAAGTAGCGCTGGCTCGGGCAGCTCGGCTCTTAAAGTCTGAGAGGGGAGGAGCGGAGCAGAGCAGCCGCGGGAGAGGAAGTACCCGGCCAGCATTTTCCCGGACATGTTTGGCTTTTCGGCAATTCCCCCCGGACGGGGGTTTGATTGCCGAAAAGCAGGACATGTCCGGGAAAAAACGGACGTATGGTAACCCTAGTCAGCAGGGGCTGCCGATCCGTCCCATTCACCAGGGCTGCCATCCTGCGGCTTCAGCATTACTGGCTGGGGTGACTTGGGGAAAGGTCTCAACCTCCCCACATCCCACTTCACTGCTGCCAGAATCCCTCCTGCGCCCCCCCCCCCGCTACAGTCCCCTCCCTACCCAACCTGCATGGGGCTGGAGGAGAGGGGTCTGAGAACTTGAGCTGTGGATTGGAGGTGGAACAGCTGTCAGGGGCACTGAGGGGGAAGTGGCAGGAGCTCCCCGTACAAGGAAGGGGGTTGCCACTGGAGGTCACTAGGAAGGACAACAAGACTCCATCCTGGGGGTCAGGAGGGGAAATCCATCCCTCAGAGGTGGGCAGAGGCTGGGTGGAAATGCTGCTGGTTCCAGGGGCCGTTAATCCCCCCTGATTCCTCGGAGGCGTCTGAGTCTCAGACAGGTTCTCATTCCCTTGCAGCAGGAGGACGTCACGGCCAATGTGATGCGCCAGCTCCGTATCATGCGGCACTTGCGCCAGGTGCCCGAGGAGCTGCAGGGCCTGTGCCTCCCAGGACACCAGCAACTCCCGCTCTCTGCTGCAGGTACTGCTCTGGCTCTCTGTAAATGGGGAGCTAGTGGAAGGGGAAATGGAGCCCCCTGGCACTCACAGAAACCCTCTCCCCTCTCTGTGGAGCAGGGTCCTTTCCTCTGCCCCCAAATTCCTTCATCTGGGACAGGAGCTCTTTCCCTCACACCCATTCCCCTCCCCTCTTTCCTTGATCTACCCCCATCCCATTCCTCCTGCGCCCAGGCAGAGCTCTGCCTGCCCCATATGGTGCAGAAAGGCCTGTGATATGTAGGGGATCAGATTAGGTGCTCTAACTGTCTCTTCTGCCCATAAATTCTACTCATTTCTGAGAAACCGAGTGTAGCATTGGGAGCAGCCTCTGCTGTTTTACTGTCTAGCCGGCTTGCTTCCTAGAATGAACACTCATTGAGTGGGGTGATCCACAGAGAGTAGCTCAAACCTCCAAAGGGTCTGGCCTGTGGCAGGACATTAGCACTGCAGGGGATGGGTGGGTGTGACAGTGACATCACAAAGGCCTTTTGCAGGACCTCCGCCTATTGGTCAAAGGTGGTGACCTCACAGAGAGATGCTGACATCAGCCAGGCAGGACAGGGGCTCAGGACCAGGGAAACCTCTGAGTCCCCTGTAGCTTTCCTTCAGCAAGTCTCCTTCTCGAGGTCTCTCTTTGAGGACTGAGAGAGTATTAGGGGTCACGTACGTGAGCGCCAGGAGGAACCTCTTTTGAGTTTTCTCCTTTCTTTTTCCTGATTTTACTAGAAAACTGACGTCCCTGTTTAGAAGGTAAGAGCCTCCGAGAGGTTTGGAACTTGTTCAGTCTGATCCATCTGTTCCACAAGTCCTTCAGTCCAATCCACTTCCCTAACTAATTTCCTTAATTTTTTAAAGTTAGCCCTTTTGAAAAAAAAAACCCTAGTCACAGATCTATTTTTGTTTACCCTTCCATTTAGTTTAAACTGAATTAGCTCACGATCGCTCAAATGAAGGCTGTCCCCTACAACCATTTCTTCTAAGAGATCCTCACTACTCACCAAAACCAAATCTAAAATGGCATCCCCTCTTGTTGGTTCAGCAACTACTTGGTGAAGGAATCCATCAGCTATCACATCTAGGAAAATCTGAGCCCTATTATATTACTAGCACTTGTCCTCCAGTCTATATCTGGGAAGTTAAAATCTCCCATGATCACACAATTCCCATTAGTATTTACTTCATTAAAAACATTGAAGAGGTCTCGATCCCTATCCAAATCAGACTCCAGTTCTAACAGACAGCAACCCCCCCCCCCCCCCCCGAAAGGCAGAGATAGAGCCCAGGAATCGAGATGGTGGGGAAATTTCATTGAAACCGTTTCTGACCGAAAATCCTATTCAAACTAAACCAGTTTGTTTCTTGAAATCATAACAAGTGGCAATGAAAATTCTTTGTCACAATGTGTTAAATTGTCTCGTCGCACTCAAAGAGGAGACACTTAGATCTCAAAAATTAGATAAGATGCTTCAGTCTGAGCTAAGTAGATGCTGATCTTAACAATTGCAAAATAATACAATACAAATAAAATAAACTATTTCAGCCATTCTATTATGTCCTAATCTGATCTGAGTAAACATGATAGGACACCTCATCTTATGCACTGCTCCTAGTGACACTCTCCAATAGACCCAGCAGTCCTTATTTCCAGGCCCCTTAACTAACCACTGCTGCACACTCCCTCCCACAGCTGGCAATTACAACCAATCATGTCCGGTCCCCCTGCTTTGAGAGGGAGTGTGCTCCGCTGGAGAGACTTCCCTCACGGATCACAGGGGGAACTCAATCCTGCCAACGATGCCAATCATAAATGAATCTACTCATCGTTAGGTGCCCCCCGGCAGCCAGGCATGGCATCACAGCCCTCTCGCTGGGCTAGCGTCCCCCATCCATGGTCGCTCCAGCACCACGGCAGTTTCTCTGCCTGGTAACTCCGGCCAGGTCACCACCTTTAGTCCACCCTTCTGGAGCCCAGCTTGCCTCACACTAAAAGTCCAAAGAGGTCTTTCCACAGACAGAAGTCCTTCTGCCATCGCTGGGGCATTTGCTCTGCCTGTAGCCCCCTTGCTGGGCTTGGGAACCCTCTCCAGGTGCGTGTACGCCGCCTCCTCTGGGGCCGGTAGGGGAACCCAGTCCCACCCTGACATTGATAGCAGCTCAGGGCCCTGGACCCAACAGCTAGGTCTGCACCTTTCTCTTTGCTGCACTTTTCCAACCTCTCTTCTCAAGTTCCCCTCCAGGCTTTCCTTGCTGCTCTGAACTTCCTACCTCGTTCTTAATCCTGTTGCTACCCCAGCTGGGCTGTATCACCACTGAAGTCTGGCTCTTTACGGGGGCGGATATGGTGCCTCTCAGTTCGGGCTCATTCTATAATCAGCTTTCTGTGAGTGCCGGGGGGCTCCATTTCCCCTTCCACTAGCTCCCCATTTACAGAGAGCCAGAGCAGTACCTGCAGCAGGGAGCGGGAGTTGCTGGTGGCCGCAGAGGCACAGGCCCTGCAGTGCCTCGGGCACCTGGCACAAGTGCCGCATGATACGGAGCTGGCGCATCACATTGGCCGTGACGTCCTCCTGCTGCAAGGGAACGAGAACCTGTCTGAGACTCAGACGCCTCGGAGGAATCAGGGGGGATTAACGGCCCCTGGAACCAGCAGCATTTCCACCCAGCCCCTGCCCACCTCTGAGGGATGGATTCCCCCTCCTGATCCCCAGGATGGAGTCTTGTCCTTCCTAGTGACCTCCACTGGCAACCCCCCTCCTTGTACGGGGAGCTCCTGCCACCTCCCCCTCAGTGCCCCTGACAGCTGTTCCACCTCCAATCCACAGCTCAAGTTCTCAGACCCCTCTTCTCCAGCCCCACCCAGGTTGGGTAGGGAGGGGACTGTAGCGGGGGGGGGGGAAGGAGGGATTCTGGCAGCAGTGAAGTGGGATGTGGGGAGGTTGAGACCTTTCCCCAAGTCACCCCAGCCACTAATGCTGAAGCCGCAGGATGGCAGCCCTGGTGAATGGGACGGATCGGCAGCCCCTGCTGACTGAATCCTCCTGTTCTCTCCAGCAGGGCCGGCTTTAGGAAGGGCGGGGCCCAATTCAAACATTTTTGGCGGGGCCCCGGCAGGGATGACAAAAAAAATAATGTAAAAAAAAGCCTTTCATTTCTTCCATGTATTATTTACTTTCCATAACTGTATAAATAATAAAATTATACATTAAGTACATTGCATCATATATGCTGTTGATCAGTTATTAATGAGCTCCGTTTCACATGTGTGGGTCCCCGCCACTCCCTGGGGGTGTGCTAGGGTGACCAGATGTCCTGATTTTATAGGGACAGTCCCGATTTTTGGGTCTTTTTCTTATAGGATCCTATTATCCCCCACCACCTGTCCCGATTTTTCACACTTGCTGTCTGGTCACGCTAGTGGTGTGCACATGTGTGGGTCCCAGCTGCTCCCTGCCCTCCTCATTGAAGCAGGTGTGCAGGGTCACTGCCCTGGGAACTGCAGGGCACCAGTGGACATGGGGCTGGCTGGAGGCAGGGCAGGGGCTCATTGGAGGTAGGGTCTGGCTGCAGGCAGGGCAAGGGGTGCGGGGCTGGCTGGAAACAGGGGTGTGTGGGGCTGGCTGGCTTTGGGCAGGGCCGCAGGGGGGTTGCGGCAGGGGTTGCCTGGAGACAGGGCAGGGGGTGCGGCAGAGGCTGGCTGTGGGCAGGGGGTGCAGGGCTGGCTGGAGACGGGGCTGGCTGTGGGCAGGGCAGGGGGTGCAGGGCTGGTGCGGGGACGGGGTGCAGCAGAGGCAGCTTTAAATAGCCCCTGAGTCCCCCGCTATCCCAGGGCTCTGGGGGCTATTTAAAGGGCCCAGGGCTCCCCTGCTTCTACCGACCCGGCCCTTTAAATAGCCGCGGGAGCCCTGGGGAAGCAGCGGGGCTCCAGTGGCTATTTAAAGGGCCAGGGCGGTAGAGGCAGCGGGAGCCCCGGACTTTTTAAATAGCCCCCAGAGCCCCGCAGCCCTACCCCAGGGCTCCAGCAGTGGGGGTCTGGTAGCAATTTAAAGAGCCTGGGGCTCCGGCCCCTGCTGGGAGCCCTAGGTCCTTTAAATTGCCCCCTGGGGAAGCCGGGCCACCCTGGTACAGCGCACCGGCTCTTGCCAGTACACCGTACTGGGGCTTGGGCCCGGGGCCCGATTCAGGGGAATTGGTTGAATTGGCCTAAAGCCGGCCCTGGTGGGGGTATGGCCACAGAGCCGCAGGGAGGGGAACCCTGAGGTGTGGCGGCTGGGTGGGTACTGGGAGTTCCTCCTGAAGGGACGGGGGTTGGCCAAGGTCACTCAGCCCCGGGGTCTGGGAGGGGGACAGGCTGAGGGCACTCAGAGCCCCATGAAGTGGGGGGGGGCTGAGGGGAGGGACTGGCCAGGGGCACTCAGAGCTCGGGGGGGGGGGGCTGTCCGGGGGGGCACTCACAGCCCCAGGAGGTGGGTGGGGGAGGGCACACAGGATTTCAGGAATTCCCTGGCAGTGAAGAGCTGCTGGCGGCAGGGAGGAGCCAGCCGTGACAATCCCCACTTGGGATCCCTGGCTGGGCTAGTGGCTATGGGGGCCCGTGGCCAAGCTGCAGCGGAAGGTGACCTGAAGGAAATGCCTCGGCCTCGGCCTCCGGCTAGGAAGGCCCTGGGCCAGACAATGACCCACCGCGCAGTGTCCCAGTTCCTTGCCCCACACCTGCGGGGCACGGCCCCTCCTCTGTAGGGAGGTTGGCATGTACCTTAGTGCTGCTTCCTCCATCCCCAAAGGCCTCTCCCAGCCAGTCTCTGGCAACCCCTGCCGTTCAATACGCACATTACCCTGCTGTGACATACCCGGGTTGGGGGGGGAACCCCTCGGGGATGGGGGGGCTGTCACACAGCTGGGCAATTTAACCCAGCTGGGCAGGAGTGACTGTCTCCCTGGAGCTGGGGTCTCAGCCCAGGTGTCTCTCTGCCCTTCCCCCTAGTCGCCCCCGGGCGAGGTGGGAGTGCCCCACGTTGTGTTCCAGCCCCACATTCGCACCCACAAGTGCTGGTGGGTTCCAATCCCAGCTGAACACGCCCACCCGGCCCTAGTGCGGAGCAGAAGGGCCCAGCGCTGCCCCACAGACCCTCTGGCTCTCCGAGCCCGCTCTTACCCATCACCCCAGCACGTCTGGCCCAGGCTGAACGCTGCTGCTCTGTGCAGAGAGGCTGGCACTTCTCGCTCCTGCCGTACGAGGGGCTGCTACCGACTGCTCCCCCTAACCCTCGCCCTGCTGCGCTCTGGGGATGTTGCCCTGCTGTGGAGCTCTGAGGTGTCTTGAACTGGAATTTGTTTGGAAAGAAACTGCTAAGGAGCCTTATCAGCCCCGGTCAGAGAGTACCTGGGAGCCTGCCTGGGTCGGGCGGGTCTGGTACAGCCTCCCCCCAGATAAGGCTCTTCCCTGGACCTGCCACCCATTGGAATCTGGAACGATTCCCTCCGAGGTAACACCCGGGGCAGCCAGGGCAGGGCAGGGCATGGCCTGCTCCCCTGGAGCGTTAGGACTTTCAGGAGTCAGAGGTGTCAGCGGAGCAGGTTGTGATTGTACGTTAAAGCAGTGAAGAAAGTTGGGGGGACAGAGGAATTGGGTGCTGTGGCCCCCCCATGCCTGGGGTCTATTTGAAAGGCAGCTGTCACACTGTCCCCTTTATCGGGAGTGCCCACTACACCCATCTCACGCAGTCCTCGGCACGAGAAGGGGGAGCATGTTCCCAGCTGAACGGCGTTCGTCCAGGACTCACCGACCCCTATTCCAGGATGGGGGAGTGACCTGAGAGAGAGGTCACCATGTAGCCTGCAATTATCAGTGGCTTCTGGATTCCTCTGGGAAAGGGTTAACCAGGGGCTTAGTTTAGTCCACACTTGGCTTTCTCGGCAGTGCTGGACTCTGGTGGCAGGGAGGTGTCCAGCTTGCACCCTTTCACCAGGCAGGGAAAGTGCCCTAAAGGTTAGGATGTTCTCACAGGCTGTCGTAGTTACTGGGACCTTGGCAGGGAGGATTGGTGGCTTGTGGGGCATCGGATACCTCCCCTCCTCCTAGAGCTGTGCAGTAACCAGAACATTACCCCCGCGAGGAGAGGGTTTCGGGGACCCTGGGATCTTGGGAGCCAGGGCTTCTCTCAGCAGCCTGGAAGCCCAGGCCCCCCATCAGCCTGTCAAGCAGGTGGGCAGGCGGGCGAGCTGGCAGGGAGCTAAGCAGCTTTCCGTGCTAAACCTGCCTGCTTTCTGTCTGAAGGTTTGTCCAAATCGACGTGTTCCCACGAAACGTTTGGATTTTGACAAGCTGGCAATTTCTGATGGAAAAACGGTTCCACTGGCAAATTCTGACCAGCGCCTCTCCTGACCGCACAGCTCCCTGCATCTTTGCTGAGCGTGGAATCAGAATGGACTTGACACAGGTGGTTGTGCCCTGGGATGCCATCTCAGGCCAGCTCCCCCAGTGCTCCGGCGCTCACATTCTCCTAGTGGTGACGTCTGACCCTGGGGAGATGAAAGGCCTCTGTGGGTTGTTTCCTGCAGTGTGAGCTTTGGCTGCAGGCTTCTGTCCCCAGCCATGGCACGAAGGAATCTGTCTAGCCAAGCTGGGCGTCCTCCCTCATCTGTGGTCAGAGGTCACACGGGCCCTTCCAGTGACAAGGTGGCAGCATCTGGCCCTGGGAAAACAGACATCTGCTGTGTGCTCACCTCAGAGATTTCTTTCTTTCTGCAAACTGAAGAGGCCTCTCTCCTGTAGCCTCAGCAGAGGCTGCGAGGAGGCCAGCAGACCCGGTGGCCCCCTGCAGACTGGGGGAGGCCCTGACCAGTAGCTCTAAAGGCCAGAAGACCCCACAGGACAGGTGGGGAATGGGACTGTGACGTTACGTTGCTGTTCCATGGTTCCTTTCTCCTAGGGTTACCATATTTAAAAAAATAAAAAAAAGAGGACACTCCACGGGCCCTGGCCCCGCCCCAAGTCCACCCCTACTCCGCCCATTCCCCCAAAGTCCCCGCCCTAACTCCCCCTCCTCCCTCCCAGCCACACGAAAAAGGCTGCCCAAGCACTACCAGCTTCACGGTTTGCCGGGCAGCCGCCAGACCCTGCGCCCCCGGCCAGCGCTTCCCCAGCACAGCTGGAGCCCGGGAGGGGAAGAGCCCAGCCGGGGGCGCAGGGTCTGGAGGCTGCCCGGCAAACCCGTGAAGCCGGTAGCGCTCGGGCTTTGGGCAGCCCCTATGCCTCCGGACCCTGCGTCCCCGGCCGGGCACTTTCCCTCCTGGGCTCCAGCTGCTCTGCTCCTCCCCTGACTCTTTGTCTCTGTTTAAGAGCCAAGCTGCCCGAGCCAGCGCTACGGGCTTCGGGCAGCCCCCTTGCCTCCGGACCCTGAGTCCCCGGCCGGGCACTTTCCCTCCTGGGCTCCAGCTGCTCTGCTCCTCCCCTGACTCTTTGGCTCTGTTTAAGAGCCAAGCTGCCCGAGCCAGCGCTACCGGCTTCGGGCAGCCCCCTTGCCTCCAGACCCTGCGCTGCCGGAGCAGAGCAGCCGGAGCCTGGGAAGGGAAGTGCCCGGCCTGCGGCTCGGGGTCCGGAGACACGGGTGCTGCCCGAAGCCAGTAGCGCTGGCTCGGGCGCTTGGCTCTTAAACAGAGCCGAAGTCTGAGTCAGGGGAGGAGCAGAGCAGAGGGAGAGGAAGTGCCCGTCCGGTATTTTTCCCGGACATGTTCGGCTTTTTGGCAATTCCCCCCGGACGGGGGTTTGATTGCGGAAAAACCGGACGTATCGGTAACCCTACGTGACTGGTGCCCGGGGCCGGGGGCGCAGCTCCAGCCCCAGGGGGATCCAAATCCGGACAGTGCCGGCTCCCCGCAACGCGCTGGCGTCCACAACCCCCGGAGGGCGCCCCCCAGCCCTGCGATGGCTGCCAAGCGGTGCCCAGAGACACCCCCGACCCAAAGGACAGGGGCTCGCGCCCCCCCTCCTCCGACGGCTTGCTGCCTCACGGGGCAGGTTGGTCGCGTCGCAGGGGCCGCTGGGAGTTGTAGTTCTCGGCCGCTCCCCTCTCCCGGCTCTCCCTGGAGCGTGAGGCCCGGCCGGACTACAGCCCCCAGCATGCCCTGGGCAGGAGCGAGTGTCGCACCGAGATGATGTCACAGCGGGCGACCAACACACACAGATTCGGAGATCCTAGCCTCCCTATTTCCCCGGACATGTCCGGCTTTTTGGCAATTCCCCCCGGACGGGGATTTGGGGACCAAAAAGCCGGACATGTCCGGGGAAATCCGGACGTATGGTAACCCTACTTTAAGGCTCCTTTACTTCGCTAGATAAGTGTAAAGTGGCCTTAGTGTAAATTAGAATCTGGCCCTAACACTGCAGCTCATATGGTGATGAGAATGACTCATAGACTTTAAGGTCAGAAGGGACCATTATGATCATCTAGTCTGACCTCCTGCATGATGCAGGCCACAAAAGCTGACCCACCCACTCCTGGAATAATTCTCTCCCTTGACTCAGCTGTTGAAGTCCCCAAATCATGATTTAAAGACTTCAAGTCACAGAGAATCCTCCAGCAAGCGACCCCTGCTCAGCAAGCAACCCCTGCCCCATGCTGCGGAGGAAGGCGAAAAACCTCCAGGGCCTCTGCCAATCTACCCTGGAGGAAAATTCCTTCCCGACCCCAAATATGGCGATCAGCTGAACCCTGAGCATGCGGGCAAGATTCTCCAGCCAGACCCTCCGGAAAAAGTTCTCTGTAGTAACTTTTAATATCCCATCATTGACCATTGTTACTAATTACCAGCGATGGCACGTTATTGACCTATTGACTAAAATCATGTTATTCCATCAAACCATCCCCTCCATAAACTTATCAAGCTTAATCTTAAAGCCAGAGAGGTCTTTCGTCCCCACTGTTTCCCTCGGAAGGCTGTTCCAGAACTTCACCCCTCTGATGGTTAGAAACCTTCATCTAATTTCAAGCCTAAACTTCCCGACGGCCAGTTTATATCTATTTGTTCTCGTGTCCACATTAGTACTGAGCTGAAATAATTCCTCTCCCTCTCTGGTATTTATCCCTCTGATATATTTAAAGAGAGCAATCATATTCCCCCTCAGCAGGGCTGGCTCCAGGCACCAGCCCACCAAGCATGTGCTTGGGGCGGCGCCTGGAGGGGGGCGGCACAGCGGGGCGCTCCGACCCGAGAGCGGGGCCGTGACTGGGCTCGCCGCCCTCCCCCCGGCGCTCCGGCTGGTCGGCGAGAGCGGAGCCGCAGCGGGCTCGCCGCCCTCCCCCCAGCACTCTGGCCGCCAGGGAGAGCGGAGAGCGCTCTGGCCGCGGGGGAGAGCGGAGAGTGCTCTGGCCGTGGGGGAGAGCGGAGAGCCCCGGCCGGACTTGCCGCCCTCCCCCCGGCGCTCTGGCCGGTCGGGGATTGTGGGCCCGCGGCCGGGCTCGGTGCCCTCCCCTGCTGCGCTGGGGTGTGTGTGTGTGTGGCTTTTTTGCCTAGGGCGGCAAAAAAGCCAGAGCCGGCCCTGCCCCTCAGCCTTCTTTTGGTTAAGGAAAACAAACCGAGCTCCTCGAGTCTCCTTTCATACGACAGGTTTTCCATTCCTCGGATCATCCTAGTGGCCCTTTTCTGTACCCGTTCCAGTTTGAATTCATCCTTTTTAAACATGGGAGACCAGAACTGCACACAGTACTCCAAATGAGGTCTCACCAGTGCCTTGTATAACGGAACCAGCACCTCCTTATCCCTACTAGAAATACCTCACCTAATGCATTCCAAGACCGCATTAGCTTTTTTCACCGCCATGTCACATTGCCGACTCATAGTCATCCTGCGATCAACCAGGACTCCACGGTCCTTCTCCTCTTCCGTTACTTCCAACAGATGCGTCCGCAACATATAACTAAAATTCTTGTTAGTCATCCCTAAATGCATAACCTTACACTTCTCACTATTAAATTTCATCCTATTACTATTACTCCAGTTTACAAGGTCATCCAAATCTCCCTGCAGGATATCCTGATCCTTCTCCGAATTGGCAATACCTCCCAACTTTGTGTCATCCGCAAACTTTATCAGCCCACTCCTACATTTGGTTCCGAGGTCAGTAATAAATAGATTAAATAAAATCGGACCCAAAACCGAACCTTGAGGAACTCCACTGGTAACCTCCCTCCAACCTGACAGTTCACCTTTCAGTACGACCTGCTGCAGTCTCCCCTTTAACCAGTTCTTTATCCACCTCTGGATTTTCATAACGATCCCCATCTTTTCCAATTTAACCAATAATTCCTCATGAGGTACCGTATCAAACACTTTGCTGAAATCGAGGTATATTAGATCCACTGCATTTCCTTTATCTAAAAAATCTGTTACTTTCTCAAAGAAGGAGATCAGGTTGGTTTGGCACGATCTACCTTTCGTAAAACCGTGTTGTAATTTGTCCCAATTGCCATTGATCTCAAGGTCCTTAACTACTTTCTCCTTCAAAATTTTTTCCAAGACCTTGCATATTACAGATGTTAAACTAACAGGCCTGTAGTTACCCGGGTCACTTTTTTTCCCCTTCTTGAAAATAGGAACCACATTAGCTATTCTCCAGTCAAACGGTACCACCCCTGAGTTTACCGATTCATTAAAAATTATTGCTAACGGGCTTGCAATTTCTCGCGCCAGTTCCTTTAATATTCTCGGATGAAGATCATCTGGTCCGCCCGATTTAGTCCCATTAAGGCATAAAAGGTCTTAAATCTCTTTAAAAAGAACGAGAAGTACTTGTGGCACTGGTGCCACAAGTACTCCTCGTTCTTTTTGCTGATACAGACTAACACGACTACCACTCTTAAATCTCTTTATAATCCAAGGGTGATTTTTTGGGGAGCTCATTAAAGAACAGCTCCTATCCCATGTGAATCAAGTATCAGAGGGATAGCCGTGTTAGTCTGAATCTGTAAAAAGCAACAGCGGGTCCTGTGGCACCTTTAAGACTAACAGAAGTATTGGGAGCATAAGCTTTCGTGGGTAAGAACCTCACTTCTTGCATCTGAAGAAGTGAGGTTCTTACCCACGAAAGCTTATGCTCCCAATACTTCTGTTAGTCTGAAAGGTGCCACAGGACCCTCTGTTGCTTATCTCATGTGAGTTCCCCTTAAAAATGTCTAACACCACATAGCTGCTTGCAACATACCAGCCGCGTCAAAATGAGTTGTGTACATTACAAGCTTGATCCAAAGTCTATGGCGATAAATAGAGTCTTTACGTTGGCTTTCATGGGCTTTGGATTAGCCCCTTTGCCAGAGGCTGGTTTGAAAAGTCTTTGAGTTGGGGAGAACCCAGGCAGTATGGAAAAGCTCCGATTTCAGGAAAAGTGATTTTTTTTGGATCAGAGCCAAATTTTGAAGATTTTTGATATTCAAGACAAAACTTTTTTTTTTTAAACAGCTAAAATGCCAGACTTTGAGTATAGCCGACTGTTCCATGAGTAACATCCGAGATCGTTTGGCAGAGGACACAGAACTCCATCAGAAGCACCCGGCGAGCAAGAAGCTGGAACTTGCTTTACAGGGTCCTAAACTCTGCAGGGTATTTAGAAACACTGAGAAGATACAACATAAAATACAAAGATATTCAGATGTATTTTAAAGTCTAAAATAAACATTAAAGAGTTTCTGCCTGGGCTATGTACATTTTAAAGCTATAAAGATAACATTTGAAACAAGATCAAATTGACGCCTCTCAAAAAACCCCATCTACTGAAGCCAGTGCACATTTTCCCATTGATGTCAATGCGAGGAGGATTAGGACCAATGTAACCAGTCTACATTTTACATGGCAAATGTCAGCATGAGCATATTTGTATAAGAGACAGCATTTCTACACGGCCTCTTATTAAAGAACCTTGAGGTGCATTACAAACATTAAGCCTCAGCAATTCCCTTCCAGATAGGTACATTTTACAGGTGGGAAAATTGAGGCCTGGGGAATGTCCCAGGGAGGACTGGGCTCTTTCAGAGGAAATTGGTCCAGCCCACCTGTGCCTCATTAACAGCCTCACAATGGGGCCTGGTAGAGGGGTGGTTGGTCTTTGTGAAGAGCTGATCCCTATAAACAGAGAGAGGAAACAATGGCAGTGACTGGAGAAGAGCTGTAGTGATCAGAGTATTCCGGCAGGAGACCAGTGGTGGGGGCAAATTCAGGTCCATTCCCACCAGCAGGACTCTGTTCTGGTTCCAGCTTGTCTCCTCCTGCGGGGACCTAGGTCTCCCTTTGGTGGGAAGTCTTTGCTTTCTCTTACCTGCACAGTGCGTGAGCTGGTGCTGCCAGGAGTCGAATTCTCGATGGACTCCCCTGCATGCTGCCAAACAGGAACTGACTCCCCATGCACCAGGCTGCAACACCATTTGGTGCACCTGCCCCTCCATCTGGATGAAGGAGTAGCTGGGCCAAATTTGAGTGTTGTTGTGACCCCTTATGCCAGGTCACAATGTCACTCTCTGAAATTTGACCTGGCTGCCCCTCCATCTGTGTGAAGATTTAGTGATCTAGTATGGGATCACTGCTTAAAAGTGGTTGGGGTGTGGCCCTCCACCCTTGTCCCCAGCTGGCACTACTGTTGGAGACCCTTAACTGGGAGAAGAAGTTAGGCCTAGAAAACAGAGCCAGAAGGTTGAGGGCCAGCAAGACCAGACTCGAAGAAAGATGTTCCAGCTGGGAAGCACTGGGAGTGGCTTACTAAAAGCAGGAATTGAAGCAAACTTTGCAGACTTCCTTTTGAGACTTGGAGTTTTGTTCTTAACTTGGATGTTTGCTTTTTTGACAGCTGCTGCACATTGAGCGAATGTTTTCAGAGAAACTTCAAGGTCTCTTTATTGAGTGGTAATAGATACTTTAGACCCCCATCACTTTGTATATATAGTTGAGATTTATTCTCAGGTACATCCCGCCACTTTGTATTGCTTGGGCAGTTCAGAATGTAAAATGTATTACTGGCACGCGAAACCATAAATTAAAGTGAATAAATGAAGACTCGGCACACCACTTCTGAAAGGTTACCGACCCCTGATATAGCCTAAGGCATATTTTCTGATTATTTAATCCTTCTCATGGCTCTTCCCTGATCCCTCTCTAATCTATCAACATCCTTCTTGAATTGTGGACACCAAAACTGGACACACAATTCCAGCAGTGACAAAATACAGGGGTAAAACAACCTTTCTACTCCTACTCAAGATTCTCCTTTTTAAGCATCTAAGGATCACATTAGCTCTTTTGGCCACAGTGTCCCTTGAGCCAACCAGTACCCTGGATAAAGGCATGGTCTATACCCAGTTTTGGTACCAGTATAACTATTTTGGTTAAGGGTATGATTTTTTTTTAACCAAAATAGTTATACTAGTACAACCTCTAGCGTGGATGCAGTTATATTAGGTGGTTTATACTGGCATAGTTTATTCCCCCTCCCTTACAGGAACAAGCGATACCCATTTAAGCAAATATACCCCAATATAACTGAATCCAAACGGGAGGGTGGGGTTGTACCACTTTAACTTTACTGGTATAGTTAAAGCCATACAACTTTTGTGATAGAGAAGCTCAAAGTACGTTTTGTAGGAGACATAAAGTTGCTTGCATAGCAAAAGTCAAATCTTAAAAGATAAACCAGTTCAGCTGCACAAGAATGGAAAATTTTCATATTTGAAAATCCAGCAGGACCCAAAAAAGTACACAAATTAACCAGATAGTTTTTGGAAAAATACAACTAATTTTATTTTGAAAATATTAAGACAATGCCTATATGTTTTAATATCAAGCCTGTAATAGTATTAGTATGCTTTAAATATATTTTGTCTAGTATTTAACTGTTAAGTTGAAATACTTTATGTGCGGGTGGGGGCGGGGAGTCATTCTTTCTACAAGTAGTTGTTTAAAAAATGGAAAGGGATGAGCAACATGGAACAGATGTGATAATTTGTGATGATCTTCAAACAGTTGCCAATAGGTGGTGCCCTTTGGCAATTTATGGTAATGAATTCAGTTATAACTTTAGGTATTCTTTACCAGGAAATTTCAGTGAGAAGCTGAAAACGAGACTGAGCTAGATGCTTTTAATGTGAGATAACGAGGGCTAAATGAAGTCACAACTGTATGACAGAAATAAAATGAATTGGCAACAAGCACGAAAAGTCAAGTCTAAACATTATGGTTTCTTGATGGAGGACTGCATAGGATTTGCACGTAGGATGACCAGACAGCAAATGTGAAAAATCAGGATGGAGGTGGGGGGTAATAGGAGCCTATATAAGAAAAAGACCCCAAAATCGGGACTGTCCCTATAAAATCGGGACAGCCGGTCACCTTATTTGCACGTTAAGCACTGGATCCTGCAAAGAGATGTGCACAGGCACTGCCATCAGTGGGGATAATTGTGGGCAGAGGTCCACCTGCATCTGTTTGCAGAATAAGGTGCATTTTATTTATCTGTGACGACAAATTGGAATGAAGAGTTTTTAAAATGGCAGTTCTGAAAGGCTACTAAGAATGGTGCTTAGACAAAACATTAGAGAAATATGTATAAGGGTGTTGATTATCAGGAACACAAGCCCTAAAGAGAGGCTTTTCCAAAGAAAAGCAGGAATGGGGAGAACGTGTGAGCATGTGGAAGAGAGAGCACTCTATGCAGAGGGAGCAGAAACACAGTTTGTGGGGAAGCTTCAGCTACTGCAACCCTGCAGGCAAATTCATCCCTCAGCCAGTGCAGACTAGCACAGTGACAGAGAGGGGAGGCTTTATATCTTCTCTATGCTGGGGCTTGCACCCAGAGTAGGTTAGAACAGCCTGAGAGCGAGTCTAACTTGTACACTCCCAGTGCCGTAGATCAGGGTTCTCAACCTTTTTCTTTCTGAGTCCCCCCCCCCCCACATGCTATAAAAACTCCACAGCCCACCTGTGCCACAACAACTGTTTTTCTGCATATAAAAGCCAGGGCCGGCGTTAGGGGGTAGCAAGCAGGGCAATTGCCTGGGGCCCCACGCTCGAGGGTTCCCTGCGAAGTTAAGTTGCTCAGGCTTCATTTTCAGCTGTGGGTGGCAGGGCTCGGAGCTCCAGGCTTCAGCTTTCTGCCCTGGGCCCCAGAAAGTCTAATGCCGGCCCTCTTGGCAGACCCCCTGAAACTGCTCAAGGCCCCCCAGTGGGCCCGAAACCCCTGCTTGAGAACCACTGCCATAGACCCTATTGCTGGGGCACAGTATAATCTTGGCCACTTCTCCTCTGACTCCAACACATTCCCTCCCTCCTCTGGCCAGCTCGGTACCTTCCATCAACCTGTCCCAAAATGCTTCTGTGGTGGTGGTACAGAACTGGCTTAGGGTGGAAGCTGAACCTGGTGACTTCACAATGGGGCTGCTTTGCAGTTTCTCCAACACAAGCATTTGCAGACAGTGGTACAAGGGAACAGGCTACGTCTAAATAAGAAGTATCCATTGATAATGAATCAGACTCCCAGAGAGTGGACACAAGATTAGCCAACATATATTACTATCCTTTAGGGCAGGGGTCAGCAACGTGTCCGTACATGGACACAAGTGTCCTTGGTAAAAATGTTGAGGTCCATGGGGGCGCTCACCTCGGGCAGCTCCCTGCAAGCGACTCCCCGTCCCTGCTGTTGCTGGCAGAGGTGTGGCCAGGCGGCTCTGCAGGCACATTGCCTCCGTCCCCGCTCCCTGAGCGCTGACTCCATGGCTCCCAGCCCATTGGCCGGGAACTGCAGCCAATGGGAGCTGCGGGGGTGGTGCCTGTGGACCAGCCTGGCCACGCCTCCACTTAGGAGCCGGTGGGGGCACATGCCGCTGCTTCCGGGAGCTGCTGGAGGTAAGCACACACGGAGCCTGCACACACACCCCCACGCCTCAGCCCCCTGCCCCAGCCCTGATCCCCCTCCCACCCTCTGAACCCCTTAGTCCCAGCCCAGAGCACCCTCCTACACCCCAAACCCCTCATCCCCAGACCCACCCCAGAACCTGCACCCACAGCTGGAGCCCTCACTCGCCCCCGCGCCCCAATCCCCTGCCCCAGCCCTGATCCCCCTCCCGCACCCTGAAGACCCCATTTCTGGACCCATCCCAGAACCCACACCCCTAGCCCAGAGCCCGTGCCCCCTCCCACACCCCAACCCCCTGCCTCAGCCCAGAGGCCCTCCTGCCCCCTGCCAATGTCCGTCACTAAGTCCAGTAATTTTGTCCAGTGTCCGTAATACAACATGGTGGTTCTGACCCCTGATTTAGGGCCTGATGCTCTCCTCCAATAAGGCTGGCATGGAGAAGCCAGCTAGGGTGAGTGTAGGGGAGAGGGGCAATGACACCCAAGGCCACAGAAGCCCTTTGTGGTTTGGGCGTGCGGGAACAAGTCATATTCTGCAAGCAACATTCACTCCTGCAGAACTTGCAGCAGTTTGCTCTGCATGACTTCAGGGGAAGGCAGCTAGTGGCTGAACCAGCTACCAAGAGGAGAGGCCTATATGTCATTATGGGTGGGCAAACCCTCCCTCTGAGGCTTAAAGATCGTTGGGGTTGGGAGCAGAGTGCACCATTGATCCCAGGACACCTCAGGTTTGGAGGTCTGCACCTCTTGTCCCTTCTGTGGTGTGGAGGAAAAATAGTCTAAGGCCTAAACTTTGGTCAAGTGAACTGTATGTAGGGTCAGGTGAATTGTATGTGTGGCCTGGAGGAAGGAGAAAAGGGGGGGGGGGAGTAAAAGTAGAAGGGTAGACAGAAATCATAAAAGCAGAACTAACTGTAGACATTATAAAAGTAGAATTAACCTTTGTAACAGATTCTGATTAATAGATGTCAGGTGACAGAGCAAGAAACCGCAAAGGGCAAAACTAAGAAAAACAGGAAAACTTGTTTTGTTTTATTCCTTATATGGATGTAAAACTTTAAGGAAGTATATGTAATTTTTGTGGTTTTATCCTATATAATCTCTCGCATTTTATCTGTCGGGGGGGTTCGGCTACCTTGGCTGACTCCCCCATGCATGCATGTTTGATTGTCAATAAAGGAGCCTCAGGCTGTCTGATCCAAAATCAACAGTGTGGCCAATTTTCCACAACAGTGGTCTCTCCCTTTGATTGGGCTGTTAGGAGGAAACACTGGAAGTTCAACCTGATGGAGTTTCCTGGGTCTTCTGGTTCCCCCTCTCACAGGTCTTTCCTTCAGAGGTTAAAATAAGTCATTAAATCTTAGATGACCCCATAATGACACCAAAGATTAGCATTGTTGGAGTTCAACTCAAAGCTTCTTTAGCATAGGACTTGATGCATTCTACAGTTCAAAGCTGAAATGAACTATTAGAACCACAGACTGGAAAACTGGCCCAAGAACTGGAGAATTCACTTCCATTAGCTTCTTAAACTCAATGTTCATCACAAGCCTGCATTCGTTTCGTGATTAAAGGAATGAATTGCCCCACGATGATCAGTCAGGCTACGAGTCAGTCATGGAGGTCACGGATTCCATGATTTTACGAGACCTCCATCACTTCCTGAAAATTCCAATAATTCAGCCTCGGGTGTGGGGATTAAGGCATCACCCTCATGACACCGGGGCACAGGCTTCTATAAATCTGTGATTTATTGTTTTTTGGCCATGTCCTCACCGTGACTTTTAATAAAAATACCCACGCCAAAATCACAGCCTTAATGATCAGCTACTGAACCACTTGAAATTCATAGTGCTGCCCATAGGGGGGTGGTGAGCTAAGCTGAATTTCTCGTTGAAAAAGAAATGACTGCAGTCATGTTCTTGTGTGAAAAGGGTTATTAAATCTGAGGTTAGTTACAAGCTTGTGTGTCAGAGAGACAGAGTACACTGAATACCAAGACAGGAGTGACATATTTTTCGTTGTTGAAAATAACAAGCCCAAAATAGGACATGAGCATTCAAGCTAGAACAAATTTTGGTTTTCATTAGAGAACGTGTACAATCTGTTTCCTAAGTCATTCAGACAGCAGCTAGCTGATAATGGAGCATTGCCAATCGTCACTGTATTTCATCAGCATCCATCAGCCTAAAGGATCCATCCATCAGTTACTTGGTATAAGAGGAATAAAGCCCTTGTGCTATATCACTGTCACAAATTTGTCCTCCTGCTTTAAAAGCAGTTTATTATAGGAACATTTTGTAGCTACAGGAGGAACTGCCTTTTAATTGTGCTCTGCGATTAATCAAGGAAAATAGAAACCGATTTGAACAGAGCGAGCTAAACAGCTAACCGTACATTTGAGTGCTTATTTCCATGGGAGATGTGCAGACACTTAAGCACATGCTTAACTTTATACACGAGTCGTTCTGTTAACTGTTTTCAAGATTGGAGCCTGATTTCTTTTATTGCTCGCTGATACCAGCTGGGATTCTTCCTTTATCTTATTTTAGAATGTAATGCTGCCATCCATCCCCAGGGCATCTGAGTAAGAACAATTATGATAGAGAAGTTTCCAGTGGAGAAGATCATGGCATGTCTGGCACTGCCCCCTTTTGGAGGGGTCAAAACTCTGCTTGGAGGGTAAGGATTAAAAACAGCCGTGTGTGTGTGTGTGTGTGTTATACACCACCTTGACACACTCCACTCTGATATCACATGGGGCAAAAAGAAAAGTTAGTTTTTACAGGGGGAGGAAATGCAATTTTCATGGCTAATATGCTATGAAATGTCTCTAACACAGACATGCATGTGCAAACACAAAGGAAGGTATGATTTTGCTGAGCAGTGAAAAGCTGGGGTTTTGTCAGCAGAAAGCATAAACAGTTGCTGTGCATTCCAGTGGCGTACACTTTCAGTTGGATCCTTATCAGGGCTAGTTCTAGGGTCCCATTATTGGGGAGGGGACAAGTGGGCATTTTGGATCCCCTGGATGTTGCTATTTAAAAAATGAACAACCTTCCAGGAGTCCCGTGGCTAGTCAGACCCCTGGAAAATCTTAAGAGTTTAAAAAAGTAAAATTTGGCTATTGTGTGAATATCTGATAATTATCACTGCTACTGCGGCTGCTACTTAACACTGGATAACTTTGTACATATTTTGGCCTTTCTGGCAATAATTTGGGCCCCCCTGAAGGTTATTGGGGGTAAATGTCCCCTTTGCTCCCCACCCTGTAGTACTGGGCCTGCTGCTCACATAGTGAAAATGTCTCTCTCTATGCAGGGGATGATATTCATTTTATAAATGGAACTGTCCGTGACTTCTGAAGATTCCCAGGCGAAGTGTTCTCCATCACCTTGAGAGACAGCGCGCATTTAAAACAAAAAAGTCAGATTCGGAAATGTCACTGAAAAACACATCTTAGGTTGCTCAACCACACTGGAGAGCATCTAGATCAAGAGATAAAGTTCTCCCCCACCTCTTGAAGAAAAAAAACCCAAAGTAACAAAACAGAAAAACAAACATAGGTTTATTTCTAACTGTAATTAAAGAGCAGCTGTGGGGGTCATTGTTTCTCGTCTATGCTTAGTCTATGATACTAATCTAACTTCTCAGCTGTACAATCTTAACTAAATTCTTCCCCATCCCTAGCTAAAGAAAACAAACCTGGGTGAATAGTCCAGCAGAGTATCCTAAGCAGCTCTGAATTCTTAAAGTGGCTTATAGGCTTTGAGCAAATCTGCCCCACCTGTGTTGGTTGTGTTTCTTTATAAGTGGAAGAGTCAGACTACACCTTTTTCTAAGGGTCTGTATTTAATTTCAGCTTTCTCAAGTAGCAGGTCAGCGTCAAGTGGGTGAGTTTGCTAAAAAAACAATTGATTTTCAGAAAGTTTTGGCATGTTTTGTCCTCCTATTTCTCTTTCCACAGGGGTATTCCAATTAAAAGCTGTACAATCTCATTCTTTTGGCACACCCACCCAGTCTAAAGGAACTTGTCTTAAATTAGTTCTTAACAGTTAACTAGCACCCACCAGTGTCTGAGGGACTTAATCCTTTTTTTTATTATCTTTATTCTGGCCAAGAGGAAACCACAAGTAAAAACATTAAAGAACTAGAAAGAGCGTTTGTTTGTTTTGTTTGTTTGTTCTAGGAAAAGAAAGTGTTCTTTTGTCCCAGGAATAAAGCAACCCAAACTTTATCCTCTTTGTCCTGGAGCTGAGACAAAGGGATGCTCCCAACTTGTGGTGGTCCCTTTTCAGGGATTCTAAAATGAATGTCTATAAGCCAAGAGTTGTCAAGGACATGCCTTAATCACAATCTTTCTGTGGATGCTTGCATTAGCACCTCCTCCCCCACTCAACCACAAATAACTGAAATACTGTGCTCAACCAGGCCTCCTTTCTTTCTTGCTTTCTCTGTGGCAATTCCTGTATCTTTCCATTTAAGAAACAAAGGTAAACTAGTGTAAAAACAGACATAAGTGGTGGAGAATCACACTCAGTATTTGTGTTTTGGGGCTGACTCTCTCATTAGATTGAAAATATTTTTCCCCACGAGCATTGATTTGACTTGTTTCTCTAAGCATGTCAAGCTCTAATCTAGATACCAGGGATTAGATTCACTTACTGAAGTTTGGAGCCAAAATACGTTTTGTGGATCTGGGCCTAAGTGAACAGGAAACTTGTTTGTCAGAGGATAAAACAAAATTTAAGACCAACTACTTTCTTGTATCCATCTAATTGGTGGCTTACAGATTCAATTAAGTATTTGGCTAGTTTCTTGGCAACCTCCCCAGCTCATATTGTCTTTCATCACAAGAGAGATTACTATCAGAAATTTTGCAGGAATGCATGTAGCCATAGCTCCACGTAACTCAATTCCGTGTCTGAAAAGAGTCATCTATCCTGATGCTTTAGGGGTCACAGAAGGTGTCTTGCTTAAAGATCACTAGCAAAGCAGAATGAATTGGCTTGATGATCTCTTGCTGCTTTATGATGTATTTAAAAATCATGAGAACTTCCTCCCACTCCCACCCTTCAAACTTATTTCCCCTTAGCTGTATCAGGAATGTTCTGTGTTGTCTTCTGGAATGAAAGTGTGCTAAGGGCTTTTGCAGCCCCCACTTCTTTAGTTCCGGGCTGCTGAATCATTTAATTAAAAAAAAAAAATCTGACTAGATTGAGAGAAGGTTGGCGTTAGCCATCCCCAGAGTCCTCCCAGCAAAGGCCCAGGTGAGCTGCTTTTGCCTGAATTAAGCTGACTGAGGCTCATCCTAGCAGGGATTTGAGCAGTGAACTCTACTAGCTAACCAAAGGTAAAAGGGTTTAACCTGGATCTGTACTTGAAGAAAAGTTGAGGCTAGGTCAGGGTTAGCCCATGTGGTGTCTGTCCCTAGTCTAATCTTTCTCTCCCTAAACTGCACAAACCCAGAGTCTGAATAAAAATCACTTCCCCTCATATTTCACTTGCTTTGTACCCCTGCACCTGTATTCACTTGCACCCACAGTACAGGCCTGATCAGCGGCGGCTCCAGGCACCAGCGCTCCAAGCGCGTACCGGGGGCGGCCTGCCGGTCCCTGCGAGGGCGGCAGTCAGGCCGCCTTTGACGGCATGCCTGCAGGAGGTCCCCCAGTCCCACGGATTTGGCGGCAATTGGGCAGCGGGTATGTCGAATCCACGGGACTGGTGGACCTCCCGCAGGCATTGCCGCCGAATCCAGCGTGACGCTGAAGGCAGCCTGCCTGCCATGCTTGGGGCAGCGAAAAAGCTAGAGCCGCCCCTGGGCCTGATACCAATGCTTTCTGATAACATCTTCCTCCAGATTACACACTCGGTGTTTCTCTGTAGATAAAGATAAGAGGGGTAGTGGTAATATATAAATATATGCATTGACTTATACAGAAATGCAAGGGTTAACCATCTGAAGTTGCTCTAAATTATCGCGGTGTCAAGGAAATAAAAATCCATGTTCTCTGCTGCTCAAATCCAGGAAAGGTGCCAAAGTTTCTAGATAAACAGAAGCATGGAGGTGACTTGTTACTGTTTGTTTTTGGATATTTTATTTTGAAACAGCTTATGGTGTAAATAGACATTACAATAAAACAAGTGGTAATTGGAGCAGGGGGATAATGGGGAGGGATATAGGCTTATGCAGCTTATGGATTCAGCTGCAAAATGCAGTGGTTCTGAGCATTTAGGTGAATTCAAACTCCCTTCAGTGTGAAATAGTATGAATGGACCCAGGGCCAGCTCCAGCATTTTTGCCGCCCCAAGTGGCTGGTGGGGGGGAAGCCACGATCAGCGGCACTTCAGCGGCAGCTGTACCAACGCCACATCATTCTTCGGCCCCTTTCCGTTGGCCGCCGCAAGCACCTGCTTGCTGCGCTGGTGCCTGGAGCTGGCCCTGAATGGACCCAACCCAGGACAATAGTTCCGTGATGCCCGGGAGAAGGGAACCCACTGGGATTGGCATAGCTTGATGCACTAAAGTGTGATGAAAGTTCAGCTCTTGCCAGCTGGTAAGAACTATCTCACACACAGCTGTCTTCCCCTGTGGTACAACAAACCACATCACTGATGCCAATGGATGTTTTTACCCCAGGGATGAATTTGGCTCCTTCTGCTGTATGCACAGGCCTCTTGCATCATGCATTAGATCTGTGTACTTGGTGCAGAGTATCTGGTTCCCGAGTGAATTTGAAGTGTGTGTGTGTGTGTGTGTGTGTGTGTACACACCAGTTTCTCCACCAGCCCTGGCAATCTGGGGGGTGAGGAGTGTAGGGTGTCTCCTTCCTTTTCTTTGATTCAGGTGCACCTGCCCCCAGTAGCAGCAGCTGTTAGCACTTGAGAAACAGGGAAAACAAGCCGGAGGCAGCATGAGCTTTGCTGGGAGCTCAGCTTGGACTGCGTGGAGCCTCTTAGCAGCTTGGAAATTTGTCAAAGGGAGGAGTTGGTTGCATCTCCCCTTTCCATGCCTCCACCCCCCTTCAGTGTCTGATTGGGCATGAGGCTGCCTGGCTTGCTTATAAAAGCAGAGCCTGGCTTTTTTTCTACCCACTATTGAAGTGAGCTCTCCAGAGCAGCAGGAAGAAGGGGCTGTGCTAAACTGACACTGATGAACGGGCTCTTAGCGAATTGTCTGAAATAACAAGTGGCTTAAACGTGCAAAGGTATGGGTGAGCTTGACTTGTGGAGAAGCCTTATGGAATTTAATGGAGAGAAACTGCTATAGAGCATGGATTTGAGTCTTAGTTAAATGCGATCAGTTCTTAGATTAACTTCTTTAGGACACTGTTTAAATTCTGTAGTAACCTATTAGTTTTATCCTTTGCCATAAGAGGCTGGGGTGGGGGGAGATGTTGCTATGATAGGCAAACTTTATCTTCTCCTACTAGGTTGTTAATGATGCAGCAGGATAGAAAGGGACTTGGCATGCAGGCAGGGCTTTGCTTAGCTGCTGCCGGTCAGAAGATGTTCATGTGCTTCTCCTTCTGTTTGCAGGTGAACTTGAGCTCTGCCGCAGGGACCTTTCCCTCTCTGTATCCAGCTGCAGTGATGTGGTTCTTGGAGAAGATGAAAGCATCACCTGGAAACAGCAACCCACTGAGTCCTTCCTTCCTGGGGCTGCAGCCTGGTCAGATGGTGCCAGAGAAAGCCCGGGTTGGGGCAGCTACTTTTCCCAACATTTTAACCCCAGACAGGATCCCAGAGTTCTGCATCCCACCCAGACTGACCATTTCCTCTCCGCATGATCGCTGCCTGGCAGAGCCCAGTCTACATCCTCCTGGCACGGCCGATTGTAGCCCCAGCCCATTCTTGCCGCATCTCATCCAGATAGAAAGTGCCGAGGAGATTTCAGCCCTGGAGGAGGACTGCTCCAACTCAGACCCACAGTCACAGGCAGCGCTGTCCCTGCCCCACTTCCCCAAAGCCCAGACCTCCTATGGCTTCTGCACCTTGCTGGAGAGTCCCCACACCAGGAGGAAGGAGTCCATCTTCCACAATGACCCATGCAGCAGCTCTTTATCCAGCTTGATGCTGCCTCGATCCAGAGCCAATACCTACGCTGGCAGAGGGGCAGCTTCCAGCCCCATTGCCATTAGCTCTGCCTCTGCCAGAGTGCTTTCTAAGCATCCGCTCCTGCACAGGCAAGGCGCTGGGGACAGTGATACTACCTCTTCCACGGACTCATCTCCTTTCAGCTCCCCACTGCTGAGTAGATCTCCTCCCAGATCCTGCCCATTGTTCAAAGCTCGGAGCCAAGAGGGGCTGCTTGGCAGGGCACTGAGAGCAAGGAACAAATCCAGCATGGTAAGGAACAACTCCTTATCGACAGATGAGAGCAGCTCCAATGATAACAGCCCCAATGCCACCAGGAGGTCTTCAGAGGGGCTAGTTGAGTCCTTCCGTACGCAGAGCTTTCACCTGTCCCATTCCGCTATTTTCCCACTAGACCTTACCTGTGGCCGAGAGAGGCTTGTTGGGGAGAGCACAGTGCTACTGGACAGAGGAGGATTGTTGAGACTGTCAGCCGAGTATTGTTCAGACAACAGAAGGCTGAGACTCCGTCTAATCAGTGCAGAGGGTTTATATGATGCATCTGTGGAGCCTAAAAGTATAAACTGCTGCATCACCTTCTCCCTTGTGCCAGGGAAAATTCAGAAGCAGAGAAGCACTGTTATAAAAAAAAGCAGAAACCCCATCTTTAATGAGGATTTTTTCTTTGATGGTATTGCAGAAGATGATCTGTACAGCTTTTCGGTGAGGATGAAAGCTACAAATAAAGGGTGTAGCTTGAAAAGAGACAGTGTGTTAGGTGAAAGTGAACTGAGTTTAGTGAATCTTTTATCCATCTAAAATGCCAGGCAAGCAAGCAGATATTTATTTTTGTATTTTTAAAGTGTTTTTAAATAAATGATTATTTACAAATTACTTTTTAAAAGCCTTTATTTGGTTTTGTCTGGTAAGTCACCTGCTCTTTCACTGACAACAATGTTAATTGTAAGTTGATCATTTGTAGAGCAAAACCTTAGGTTTGTGTGGTGGTAATAATTTCCATGGCTGCATGGAATACTATTACGGGCTTATGGAGATAAAAACGTTCTGCAAAGGTTTCCTTTCTAAAGGAGAGTATTGTTTTTAAAACCAAGGCTAGGTTTGACATGTCTAGCACAAAGGTTTCCTGATCTGGGTTGGGGCTTACAAATGCTACAGTAAAGCAAATAAAAACAGAACACTGGTTTTGAAAGGTAATAACATTTACACTGTTCTAATCTAGATGGAAAACACTGCCAGTTAGTTTGTGCTGGGGGCCCTTGACATGACATGCTGGTTTTGAAACCAATTCTACTCTGCTATGGGGCCAGATGGTTCCTTATTCAGGAATGGGAGGGAAAGAGTAAAGCACAAAGCAGAGGCTAGGAACTTAATTCCCTCTTATTCACCTTAAGTTTAGAATGTTATCTCATCAAGGGTAATAAGTTTAGCTCCTTTTGGAGCAGGCAGGGCTAAGGGCCACCAGACCTTCAGTGAGGGGGAAGTCATTCAGATCTTTGGGGAAAAGGGGCTTCAATGAAGACCCAAGACACTGACCTGGGGGCTTCCTGTCTCTGCTACACCCTGGGACCACTAATGATGACTGCATGTTGATCTTCCATACACTCTCTGCAAAAGGTTGGTCTCGGTTGGGTTGTGCAGCACACAAGGAGATGTTGGAAGCAGCAGTGTTGGCTGGTAATCGTTATCATGTTAGGAAATAACCAAGGGGGCTCACAGTTATTGATACTGGAGAGATGCAGCTATTGCAACCAATCTTCCCCTTCTCTCCCCCACCCCCAGCCTTTGATAGTGGTGTCTGAGGGGCAAAGCATGAGAAGAAGAATGGAGCTGGGTTCAGGATCTGGGCTTAGGTCACAATGTGGGCTGAATTCCTGGTTCTGCTGTGGACTTATGACCTTGAACAAATCGGTGCATCTGTTTCTGTTCCCCAACTGTGAAATGGGGTTAATACTTCCCTACCACGCAGTGGAGTAGAGTATAAACTCCATCAGTGTTCCTGAGACACTCAGTAAAGTGACAGGAGGAGGCACCAAACCCCTAGATGTATGTGTTTCCTGGCCAATTGCTGCCCTCATTGGCTTCCCTCTGCTCATAAACTGAGGGGAGCAGATTGGCAGTAACCATTTAGTAACTTTGTGACTGGAGCATGGGAGTGGATCCAGGAACTAGGCATTGAACTCCTGGGTCTGCTGCCAACCTATCTGACCTTGGTTCAGTCAGATGCTCAGTCTGTGAAATGTAGATAAGATTTCATACTTGTAATGCATAAGGGAGGGGAACAGAGATGCAGGGACTGAAAAATGAGGGACTTTTCCTACGTATCGTGAACAGAATAGAATCAGGGTTGCAGATGTAAGGTGCTGTTTGTGTAGAGTATTATTGCCTGAAGCTTTTCAAAAAGGTGTCCACTTCTAACAGAAGCAGCTCTTCCCCTTCCTTACCCCCTGAAGTTCAGTCTAGCAACCTTCTCATATTTGAGAACTATAACTGACTGCAATTTGCAGTCACATTTGAGAGTGGGGCTAGAGAAGGGCCGGTTCTTCCAATGAAACCACGTTGGGCTGCTTAAAAGTCTTTCAGTCTTAACTGCATCTTTCTCACTTGTATGGGCTACTGATGAAAGCCAAAACTGATAGGTGTCACAGAAAATCTGTAATTCACATAGATATTGCTATGATCCAAAACACAGGGCCCTGGTGAAAATGGAATGGGTAGGAAAGAAGCTTGAGGGGAGAAAATGCTGAGTTCATGCACAGAAGCAGATTAAGCTTAATCATGATCCCTTTGTGTTCAAGCAGACAGACAAACTAGGGCTTACCAGAGCTGAAGCAAAGAAACTTTTACGTCCTATTAACAAAAAGGAGAAGGGAAAACTCTACCAGGGAGGAGTGGACAAAACAGAAATAAAAAGATGCAGGATAGGTGTGAAGAAAAGAAGCAATTTCTTTAATGTCACCTGCATAATCAATTTTGCTTACAAACTAGTTTTCTCCTCCCCATCATAGCTGTGTAACTGTACCTGCTCACCAGGAAGAGTTTTCCCAAAGAAAAGCTCAAAGCGCCCTCTTCAGGCTCACTGTATGCAACTTTTTTGAACTGAGTTGGTTTGCTTATAAATCAAGTATGCATGGGAATACAAAGATTGGACATGACTGTGAGGGGTGTGACACCCCCCCCCATACTCACCCTGAAGGGGTTAACAGAGGTCATATGGGCCAATGAGGCTGCAAAGTGGGGGACACTCAGGTTGAGAGAAAAGCCCTAATAAGAGGAAGCTCACAGGTGCTGGAACAGGTGAGGCTTCTATAAAGTGAGGGAGCTGGTAGTAGAAAAAGGGCTGCAGTCCCTTTCCCTAGGACAAGGGAGAGGGAGGGATTTGTCTAGCGGACCCAGAAGAAAGGGGTTTGGTTAAAAGGATAGAAAATGGGAGCCTGGGATAGGCAAGGTAGGAAGTAGTCTAAGGGAATGGCAGGAAGGTTTATGGTTGCCTGGACCTTTGCTGCTGGAGCTAGGGCCCAGGACTGGAACCCAGAGTAGAGGGTGAGCCTGGGTCCCCCTACCAGTCATTGAATGAGAGGCACCATCTGGGTAGTGAACTTGAAGATTGTCCAGGTCCATTTGTTCTAGCCACTGAGGGAGTGGCTCAGTCAGGGCAGTGGAGTTAAGGACTGCCTGGGAGCCATGGAAGACTGTAAGAGTACACCAGAAGGGGAGGACTCTTGTGACTTGGCCAGAGGGTTAAGCCAAGAAAATGTGGTGGTGCAGCTCCTGAGGAGTAAGAGAGGGGCCACAGAGCAACAGAGTGAGACAAGGGGCTGGGGAACTGCAAGCAGAGGGAGTCAGGCTGAAAGAGCTAATCCCTAGAATCGCCAGGAGCAGGAGGTGAGCAGAGATCCCTGTGACACAGATAAACAATTAAGCTGGTTGGAGAGGCAAATGCTCTTTTTTGTAGCAAAAATTTTGTATCTGTTCCTGAGCAGACAGACACTGTTTGCTCAATTTGAGACCAACAGCTACTTATGATGGTAGTCCAAAAGAAATCTGGCCTTAGTATGCTATGGACCTATCCAGATATAAAAGAAATGGATTGAGTCTCTATTCCTTACAGTGCAAAAAAACTGAGTTTCTAGATGGGTTCATAGGCTGTCCATGTTCCTTCAAGATGGACTTCAGTCTGAGCTGTTAAGGAAACAATGAGCCAGTTCCAGAAAGATATGGTTAAAAAAAGAGGGAGTGGACTGAAGCAGGACTGAATAGGGTGGAAAACAGCAGTAGAAGGAAATGGAAACAGTAGTGGAGGAGGATGAACAAAGGAGAACCGGAGACGTGAGGGTGGGGAGACAAGGTTGAGTGTGACTTGGATACCAGAACTCATGAGAGAGGCAGCTGCTGGAACACTGGAGAGTCAGGGATGCAAATTGTGAGGGTGGAGCAGACTGGACAGAAATAGAGAGAGCACAAAAGGGAGTCTGACCCTAGGTGATGGGAAGCTGGAGGTAGGAAGGAAGGGTGACACCACTGTATGTCCAATGTACTTGTACTTTCTAACTATAAATGTGGCACAATGACTGGGTTCACATGTCCGTAATTTAAAGTCAGTTCCTATTTTGGCTCCATTGCCTGTGTCAACCCATCAGTAATGGGCTGCTTTACTATCGCACTGCATCCCATAATGTTTTTGCAGTAGATGAGTGCAGGTTGCTGGAGCTGGTCAGAAAAACTCTGATGAAACACCTTTTCATTGGAATTTGCTAATTTGTGAAAATCTATACAGTCCACAGAGACTTTGATTTTGATGATGATAGAACCTTGCCTGCTTTCCTGCCAGCTTGCCCATCCAGCTCCTTGGCAAACAGGGTGGGGTGTTACAGCAGTACACTAAAGATTTTCAGCCTCAGGGATGCCATCTCATCTGAAAACAGGAGGGAGGGCATGATATCCTTGCCACATCTCCCTTAGTTTAGAATCTCTGAATGCAGAGTCTCTAGCAGGCCAGAGTTCAGATGACGTTGCAGGGATGGGTCCCAGTAATTCACAAACGTGGCTTTGAGGGAGTGGAATGAGTGTGAGACTGGGAGCCAGGAACAGGTCTATTCTAATCCTGACTCTAATACTGATTTCCTCAGTGTTGATAGGCACATTGCTAATTCTGGCTCAATTTCCTATCCGTAAGAGAGCACTGAAAACTGTGTAACTTAAAGCACTGTTGAGACTATCAATGCGTTCAATTTTCAAGTGCTTTGGAAAAGATACTCCAGAAGTGCTGAGTATGAAGCACTTCATTGGTCCACGCCGGCCCAAAGTTGACTTTCACAGGTGAAGAAAATAAACTTAACGTAGCTGAGATTGGTATGTGGAACCAAACAGCTGCTTCAGCAGTGACGATGGAGCTGAAGACAATCTCAAACTCAGATCAGTACGTCACTTGTTCTCATTAAGCTATCTCTGTTTTCAAAGGCAACTGTCCAAAAGCTCCTATGCTGAAAAGGACATGATGCAAGTAGCTGTTGGCTTTTGAATTACTCAGTCTTAAAATGCATGTTGTGATAGGATGGACTGCTCATCGGAGAGACTGATTATTTATTTTTTCTTTCTCCCTCTTTTCCTGGCCTTTCCTGTTCTTGTAGAACAAGTAAGTGAATGTGCAGAGAGGTAGAAAACTCTTGTTTCTCATTCTTGTTGTTACTCGCTGCAGTGCTGAACTCTTGTTACCCTTCCTAAACAACTTCGAAAGGACAAGTAGTCAAATGCATACTCCTGTGTAAAAGTCAATCGGGGTGGTTGCTGGGATAATATCTGAGTTAGCAAAACCTTGCTGGAGGCATAGAAAACAGGATGCAAAGAGGAAAACACATGTCTACACTTGTCATTTTCAATGCTAATTATACTAATTATGCAGAAGAACAATATATGGGTGTTCTCTTCTGCCTCAATGCACTCCAGAAAGGTGTTGTAGCCAAGCCTACATGTGCCAAGGGCCTGATCTTCAGAGGTGCTGAGTCCCCACAGCATCCACAGATTGCAGTAGGGTTTATAATTGCTCAGCTTTCCTGACGTTCAGGCCAAAATGTTGTAATGATAATAGCTGGCTAAACAACAAAGAATGGTGTCTGCCTAAAGCCAAATAATAGCTAGAGCAGTGAGTCACATTTTCTGGTGGTTTATTGCAGCAGGATGTTTGATTAAAACAAATAACAGTGGTCTCATGGTCCTGAAATGAGCTTCATAATTAGATATTATTTACTTCCTATTACCATGCATTATGAACAAAACATTGCACACAAAACGCATCTGTAGAATTAAACAACGGTGCTAATGTTTCAGTACAACCCCCAAATTAATAACCATCTGACTGAACTGGACTCTGAAACATTTTATGTCATGACTAACACGCCGAGCTGAACATTCTGCTCACGTTATTGACGTTACGGAAAGGAACTCTACATGCTGGTCAAGTGGACAGCCTTTTAAGGAAAATGGGCAGTGGCATGCTGCTGTAAAATATAGATCTGATTATAGGTATGGGACAATAGCTGCTCTAGACACTCTGGCTGCAATTCTGAGCTATGCAGAGGTCAGAAGGAGGGGACAGGTTGCTGTATACCTCCTTCATTGCCCACAAATTATGGGCCTGGCTTGGGACCAGTGCAGGACTAGAAGAGCTGAGAAGCTGACGTAGATTTGGCTACAACACCTTCCTGGAGTACATTGAAGCAGAAGAAAACACCCATATTCCTCCCATGACCCAGGTACTTCCCCCTCAATGGAGATGTTGTGTGGTTGGTAGGAGCTTGTGCAAAGCTGTTTTGTTGGTTTTACACAACCCACGGAAACCTTATACACAAAAGTAAATCACTGGTATCCAAATTTACCTCCCTTTTATTCTGCTAGAAGTGGTATAGGGGCGCACAGTGTAAATCTCCTTGGTTCACTTGTCCAGCTGAAGAGAATGGGAACCAACAGTAAGATGGAGTATCTGTAACAAAGTGGGAGGAGGGGTCTGGTGTTACAGGAAGTGACCAGGTGTGAGTCCACAAAGCCCCTTACCTACATCCCATACTGGGTCACTGGCAGAACTGGCCACAACAGGGCTTAGAGCCAGTCATCCATAGATGATGTAAGGAGGGAGCAGCACCTCTTAATGCAAACTTTGAGTAGGTATTTGGAGAAATGAGTGATCTGAAGCTATTTATGAGAAATCTGGCTGTGTTCTTGTATCCTCATACTGCTTCCTGCCAGATCCGTGCACATGCGATTGCCCAAACATTGCACTCCACCAGGTCTTTGAAAGAGCATTCATGCTCAAGCAGTTGGCATCACAGGAGATGCTTCATATTTTAAGGCTCTCTGTTGCAGTCACAGGTATTGGGGGTCCAATGGTGTAGCCCCATTTGATCAGCATGTCTTTACACCAGCTAGCTCCAGTGCAGAGTTGATTTAAGGCAACATCATATAGTCCAGCATTGATCTGCACTGGGTGGTAGACACTCAACTAAAGGAAGCCAGAGTGTATGGGCTACAAGGTCATTTTCTACCCTTGTTTGCCATAACTGGATCCTTGTCTGTTTGGGTGACAATGTTAGGGGTATAATGGTGGCAAGAAAAATGTGTCCCACCTTTAGTCAACTCAGCATCGGTATTGTATAGTGGATGTCTTGGATCTGGGAATTGCCTTGTGTGCTCTACTCTATTAGCAACTTGCTAGTGTATATCAGGAGGAGCAATACTTGTGAGGGTGTAATGGCTGCTGACATGGGTAGGGTTAAAGCATCCTGTAATATAGCAGCAGGAGGTGTTGAGTAGAGGAGATAGCTTCTTTGCATGGGAGGATCATGCCCACACTGCACAGGCCTATTCAGCAAAGTGCCAGCGCTGTTGATTGCAGAGTGGACTGTACCCCACTTTGATGTAACGAGCTTGCTGAGAATGTTATTTCATACGCGAATCCTGGCTTTAGGTTTTCTAGATATGGGCTCCAAAGGAGCATGTGCAATTGAGAATAACACTGTGGTATATGGGATTTATGGAATGAGTAAGTTTTGTCCCAAGCCACCTGATATTGAGTTGATATTTGGCCTCTTGGTTTTTGAGATGGCGCGTGCAGATTTGTCTTTGCTGGGTTTGCATGCAGCATGTTGGCTGTGTAGTACTTGTCTAGGATGTTAAGTGCATTCAACAGAGTACACCCTAATATGCCAAAGTGTTTATGCTGTGTGGTGACGCACATGTAACTCCCCTCCTGTTTGCTGTCTCAGTATGAGGTTATTAAAAATAAAGTAAATCTGTCTTGTGGCTTTTTGTGCAAACTGATGAACCTCAGGCCTTATGTGATCTGCATTGTGTGCCAGTGTGTATTCACCTCAGATCAGACCCACTGAGACAAACCATCAGGAACAAAGTTTTATTCTGTAAGGAAACAGAGAACAGGATTACGGTCTAGCAGCCTCCTCTTTGCTTGCTTGCATCCTGCTCCCAGTCGGTGCTGAAAGTTCCTGCTGGATGGGTGGGGAGGCAGAGTATACTTCCTGGGCTGGCAGGAACCAGGATGTTCTCCCAATGCAGAGCAGTGTGTAGGGTTACCATACGTCCTCTTTTTCCCGGACATGTCCGGCTTTTCGGCACTCAAACCCCCGTCCGGGGGGAATTGCCAAAAAGCCGAACATGTCCGGGAAAATGGCGGCTCTGCTCCTCCCCTGACTCTTCGGCTCTGTTTAAGAGCCGAGCTGCCCGAGCGCTACAGGCTTCAGGCAGTCCCCTTGCCTCCGGACCCCAGCCGCCGGCCGGGCACTTCCCCTCCCGGGCTCCGGCGGTGCAGGGTCCAGAGGCATGGGGGCTGCCTGAAGCCGGTAGCGCTGGGGCAGCTCGGCTCTTAAACAGAGCCGAAGAGTCAGGGGAGGAGAAGAGCCTCCAGCCGCGGCAGCTCTGCTCCTCCCCGACTCTTCGGCTCTGTTTAAGAGCCGAGCGCTACTGGCTTCGGGCAGCCCCCATGCCTCCAGACCCTGCATCGCTGGAGCCCGGGAGGGGAAGTGCCCGGCTGGGGGCGCAGGGTCCGGAGGCAAGGGGCCTGCCCGAAGTCCAAGCGCTACCGGCTTCACGGTTTGCCGGGCAGCCTCCAGACCCTGCGCCCCCGGCTGGGCGCTTCCCCTCCCGGGCTCCAGCTGCGCTGGGGAAGCGCCGGCCGGGGGCGCAGGGTCTGGGGGTTGCCCGGCAAACCGTAAAGCCGGTAGCGCTTGGGCAGCCCTTTCTGCGTAGCTGGGAGTGGGAGGGAGGAGGGGGCGGAGTTAGGGCGGGGAAGGGGCGGAGTTGGGGCAGGGCTGGGGTGGGGAAATGGGCGGGGCCAGGGCCCGTGAAGGGTCCTCTTTTTTTATTTGTTAGATATGGTAACCCTAGCAGTGTGTAGTCCACAACTTGCAGTTCCCATTGCTGCTGCTGAAGCACACTGGACCTTGGGCTACACACAGATAGTATGCCTAAATTACCCTATGCCAGGGTAGCTTGGCTGGTTGTTTTTGTTGATGTTGAATAATGTAGGTGCTGAGACACTATGTTGTGGGAGGCCATTCTTCTGTTGTCACCATTGGCTCCATTTGCCACCAAGTGCTACTCTGTGGGAAGGTTAAGCGGACCACTGCCAACTGGTTATTATTTTAGCAAATAGCCCCGGATGCATCAAGCAATCTAGATCTCACAGTGCCTTTCTCCATGTTGGAATTGGATGCCAGCATCAACACCCTGCAAAGAGGGAAAGCAGCAGGCCTAGAGGATATCCAAACTGAGCAGATGAAAAACTTTGGCCCACGTATACATAAGTGGTTCCTGATTTATGTTTATGTGATTATCTGATAGGAGCTGAATTGCACTGCAGCCCTAATGGCTAGTGAGTAAGAAGCCTCTCCTATAAAAAACTGAAGTAAAATTCCATCAATATCCTCACAAGTCTCTGGTCATCTGAACACATACCTCAACAAGCCCTTACAAATTGGGGAATTGGGGCACTAGAGTATGCAACTGGAATACCAGTGCGACAGGTATCTCAATGTCCTGGACAAGCATCACTGAGTTAAGCTAAACCTTTTTGAATTAAGTTTAAGTATCTTAGGAGCTCATTGTACTAAAGTAAAAATGTTTGTTTCATTGTGAGATGATATTTAACTTGTCTAGGAGACATGACTAATGTAAACCTTGGGAAGGATTATGAACGTCAAAGGAGTTTTTTAAACAATGGGCTAAGATGAATTGTTAGAATTAGTAGGTTTCCTAGGAAATACTGGGGAGGAAGCTCTGCCCTGCGGAGGTGGCCTTTCCTATGAATTATTTATTCCCAGGATCAAAAGGCCCAATTGGCATAAAAGAGTAACTCACTGATTCAGGGGGGTGCTTGTTCTTAGCAAAAGGAGATTATGAATTTGTAGCCACAGGAAAACCTCGAGGTAGGGTTTGAAGGACTGTTCACTGGACAGAGCCCACAAGCTTATTAGCATTTGTGTAAGTTCTTGTATCGTTTTTTATACGTGCTTGCTTAGAAAGAGCTGTGTGGTAACTTAACTGTGGTCATTATGCTTACTGTTTCTGAAGGCAAAATTAAAGCAGGCCTCCTTAGGTAGCCAGCTGCACTTTGCAGGGAAATTCACAACGTAGGCAGGGGTCTGTGCAGCTTGAAAAAACCCTGGCCGGGAAGGCAAGAGATGCACATCTCCACACAACAGAGGTGACAGCTGAGGAGCCTAGAATGGGTATTCTTGCTGGACCATGGAGGGGGAATACATGTGCAGTTGCCCTGAACTGTGACAACTACTACCTAGAGCAGGGGTCGGCAACGTTTGGCACGTGGCTCACCAGGGTAAGCACATTTGGCACGGGCTGGGCCAGTTTATTTACCTGCTGACGCGGCAGGTTCGGCCAATCGCGGCCCCCACTGGCCACGGTTCTCCGTCCTGGGCCAATAGGGGCGGCAGGAAGCCGCAGCCAGCACATCCCTCGCCTGCGCCGCTTCTCGCCGCCCCCATTGGCCCGGGACGGCGAACCGCGGCCAGTGGGGGCCGCGATCGGCCGAACCTGCCGCGTAAGCAGGTAAATAAACTGACCCGGCCCGCCAGGGTGCTTACCCTGGCGAGCCGCGTGCCAAACGTTGCCGACCCCTGACCTAGAGTCCAAGAGATGAAGAGCAGAGGAATGGCAGGTTAGGAATGAAACCTGGTGTCAGAGCCTGGTGGAGGGTAACACATGCTCCACTACAGATGGCTCTGGCTAGTGAGATGAGTCCATCATCATCATGAGTATAAATGTAACACTTCAAAGCTAGCTCTTCCACGTGAAGAGATGAAAACTTGTCCTTGCTGAGCAGCATGGGTGCTGGAGAGATAAGTAGTGAACGAGATGTTCTGGCTCATTTCTCAGCTGTTGAATGATGTTTTTCCTATTATTTGTACTAATCTTCAGTATGAAAGCAGAAAGCATTCAAGTACAAGATGAGACTGTGCTGGCTGAGAATGTTTTGGGTTTCTTTCAGCAGTTAAGACTCTAAGTGTAAATGACTAATATACACTGAAGTAGCAACATGAAAGAAAATAAGAGTCGCAATTCCTTTTAGATGAATCTGATGAGTGTCTGAAGTGCAGGGACGCTTGATGTTACACAAGCTTAGATCTCTGGTGTTGGTACATTCTTAAAGTGCCATGGATTTTGTGGTCATGTGCCCTATTCTGGAACTGGACTGAAGCCTCAACTCACTGTCAGCAACATGTGTTCTGCATTTAGCAATGACAGATGAGAAAAATGCACTGAACCGGTGTGTTGGCTCTAATGGTTGTATAATGTACAATTATAATGGACTGATCTCATAACATGAAGAGACAAAAGATGAAACTATGAAGTTCAGAATGGTGCTCAACCCTGCCCCTTGAATTTCCTTGATTATCTCTATAATCGCTTTAACAAAAAATAAATATCGTGTCAGATGGAAAATATCTGATTTCCTTAGTAATCTGCATCCTGATTACTTTCCATTCTGGCAGCAATTAGTGACTGTTTTAACTAATCATTAGTTGTGTTAGTGATCAAGAGGCCTGAATTAATCATTCCATCGTATCTTGTAATTACGTAGTTAAAGGAGACATAAGTTGCTAATTAAATTCCTAACAGTCACTATATGTTGAAATTCTAGATGCATAGTACATTGGTTAGCCAAAATCTCTGCCTTGGTTATGTAAATGACATAACCCAGACAATTTATTCTAAAAGATGCACTGGTTTTAAGAAACATTTTAAGGTGACCATTTCTGACTTCTGAATTGTGACTGTGTTAATCAAGAAAACTGACTTTGTATGTATATGTTCTTGAAATGCTCAAATGGGTTATTTTTCAAACTTAAAATCTCTTGACCTTAGAGAGTTACAGGAAAATGTCAATCGGGTAATAAGTATTTGAGCGTAAAACCATTTGAGAAATGAAGGGTCATTGTCAAAATCAGGAGATGACATAGATTACTCAGCAACAGACGGAATTTGCAATGCCAATACGAGGTACGTGTCTGGTTCCCTAAAGAATAAGCAGGAACAGAGAATGCGAGCCAAAGACCTTCACCTAGGGTTACCATACGTCCGGATTTCCCCGGACATGTCCGGCTTTTTGGTCCCCAAATCCCCGTCCGGGGGGAATTGCCAAAAAGCCGGACATGTCCGGGGAAATAGGGAGGCTAGGATCTCCGAATCTGTGTGTGTTGGTCGCCCGCTGTGACATCATCTCGGTGCGACACTCGCTCCTGCCCAGGGCATGCTGGGGGCTGTAGTCCGGCCGGGCCTCACGCTCCAGGGAGAGCCGGGAGAGGGGAGCGGCCGAGAACTACAACTCCCAGCGGCCCCTGCGACGCGACCAACCTGCCCCGTGAGGCAGCAAGCCGTCGGAGGAGGGGGGGCGCGAGCCCCTGTCCTTTGGGTCGGGGGTGTCTCTGGGCACCGCTTGGCAGCCATCGCAGGGCTGGGGGGCGCCCTCCGGGGGTTGTGGACGCCAGCGCGTTGCGGGGAGCCGGCACTGTCCGGATTTGGATCCCCCTGGGGCTGGAGCTGCGCCCCCGGCCCCGGGCACCAGTCACGTAGGGTTACCGATACGTCCGGTTTTTCCGCAATCAAACCCCCGTCCGGGGGGAATTGCCAAAAAGCCGAACATGTCCGGGAAAAATACCGGACGGGCACTTCCTCTCCCTCTGCTCTGCTCCTCCCCTGACTCAGACTTCGGCTCTGTTTAAGAGCCAAGCGCCCGAGCCAGCGCTACTGGCTTCGGGCAGCACCCGTGTCTCCGGACCCCGAGCCGCAGGCCGGGCACTTCCCTTCCCGGGCTCCAGCTGCTCTGCTCCGGCGGCGCAGGGTCTGGAGGCAAGGGGGCTGCCCGAAGCCGGTAGCGCTGGCTCGGGCAGCTTGGCTCTTAAACAGAGCCAAAGAGTCAGGGGAGGAGCAGAGCAGCTGGAGCCCAGGAGGGAAAGTGCCCGGCCGGGGACGCAGGGTCCGGAGGCAAGGGGGCTGCCCGAAGCCCGTAGCGCTGGCTCGGGCAGCTTGGCTCTTAAACAGAGACAAAGAGTCAGGGGAGGAGCAGAGCAGCTGGAGCCCAGGAGGGAAAGTGCCCGGCCGGGGACGCAGGGTCCGGAGGCATAGGGGCTGCCCAAAGCCCGAGCGCTACCGGCTTCACGGGTTTGCCGGGC
Organism: Chrysemys picta bellii; assembly: GCF_011386835.1. Lineage (NCBI taxonomy): Eukaryota > Metazoa > Chordata > Testudines > Emydidae > Chrysemys > Chrysemys picta. Next base: position 33,488,347 of record NC_088800.1, on the reverse strand, counting down.
AGCCTCCAGACCCTGCGCCCCCGGCTGGGCTCTTCCCCTCCCGGGCTCCAGCTGTGCTGGGGAAGCGCTGGCCGGGGGCGCAGGGTCTGGCGGCTGCCCGGCAAACCGTGAAGCTGGTAGTGCTTGGGCAGCCTTTTTCGTGTGGCTGGGAGGGAGGAGGGGGAGTTAGGGCGGGGACTTTGGGGGAATGGGCGGAGTAGGGGTGGACTTGGGGCGGGGCCAGGGCCCGTGGAGTGTCCTCTTTTTTTTATTTTTTTAAATATGGTAACCCTAGGAGAAAGGAACCATGGAACAGCAACGTAACGTCACAGTCCCATTCCCCACCTGTCCTGTGGGGTCTTCTGGCCTTTAGAGCTACTGGTCAGGGCCTCCCCCAGTCTGCAGGGGGCCACCGGGTCTGCTGGCCTCCTCGCAGCCTCTGCTGAGGCTACAGGAGAGAGGCCTCTTCAGTTTGCAGAAAGAAAGAAATCTCTGAGGTGAGCACACAGCAGATGTCTGTTTTCCCAGGGCCAGATGCTGCCACCTTGTCACTGGAAGGGCCCGTGTGACCTCTGACCACAGATGAGGGAGGACGCCCAGCTTGGCTAGACAGATTCCTTCGTGCCATGGCTGGGGACAGAAGCCTGCAGCCAAAGCTCACACTGCAGGAAACAACCCGCAGAGGCCTTTCATCTCCCCAGGGTCAGACGTCACCACTAGGAGAATGTGAGCGCCGGAGCACTGGGGGAGCTGGCCTGAGATGGCATCCCAGGGCACAACCACCTGTGTCAAGTCCATTCTGATTCCACGCTCAGCAAAGATGCAGGGAGCTGTGCGGTCAGGAGAGGCGCTGGTCAGAATTTGCCAGTGGAACCGTTTTTCCATCAGAAATTGCCAGCTTGTCAAAATCCAAACGTTTCGTGGGAACACGTCGATTTGGACAAACCTTCAGACAGAAAGCAGGCAGGTTTAGCACGGAAAGCTGCTTAGCTCCCTGCCAGCTCGCCCGCCTGCCCACCTGCTTGACAGGCTGATGGGGGGCCTGGGCTTCCAGGCTGCTGAGAGAAGCCCTGGCTCCCAAGATCCCAGGGTCCCCGAAACCCTCTCCTCGCGGGGGTAATGTTCTGGTTACTGCACAGCTCTAGGAGGAGGGGAGGTATCCGATGCCCCACAAGCCACCAATCCTCCCTGCCAAGGTCCCAGTAACTACGACAGCCTGTGAGAACATCCTAACCTTTAGGGCACTTTCCCTGCCAGGTGAAAGGGTGCGAGCTGGACACCTCCCTGCCACCAGAGTCCAGCACTGCCGAGAAAGCCAAGTGTGGACTAAACTAAGCCCCTGGTTAACCCTTTCCCAGAGGAATCCAGAAGCCACTGATAATTGCAGGCTACATGGTGACCTCTCTCTCTGACCGGGGCTGATAAGGCTCCTTAGCAGTTTCTTTCCAAACAAATTCCAGTTCAAGACACCTTAGAGCTCCACAGCAGGGCAACATCCCCAGAGCGCAGCAGGGCGGGGGTTAGGGGGAGCAGTCGGTAGCAGCCCCTCGTACGGCAGGAGCGAGAAGTGCCAGCCTCTCTGCACAGAGCAGCAGCGTTCAGCCTGGGCCAGACGTGCTGGGGTGATGGGTAAGAGCGGGCTCGGAGAGCCAGAGGGTCTGTGGGGCAGCGCTGGGCCCTTCTGCTCCGCACTAGGGCCGGGTGGGCGTGTTCAGCTGGGATTGGAACCCACCAGCACTTGTGGGTGCGAATGTGGGGCTGGAACGCAACGTGGGGCACTCCCACCTCGCCCGGGGGCGACTAGGGGGAAGGGCAGAGAGACACCTGGGCTGAGACCCCAGCTCCAGGGAGACAGTCACTCCTGCCCAGCTGGGTTAAATTGCCCAGCTGTGTGACAGCCCCCCCATCCCCGAGGGGTTCCCCCCCCAACCCGGGTATGTCACAGCAGGGTAATGTGCGTATTGAACGGCAGGGGTTGCCAGAGACTGGCTGGGAGAGGCCTTTGGGGATGGAGGAAGCAGCACTAAGGTACATGCCAACCTCCCTACAGAGGAGGGGCCGTGCCCCGCAGGTGTGGGGCAAGGAACTGGGACACTGCGCGGTGGGTCATTGTCTGGCCCAGGGCCTTCCTAGCCGGAGGCCGAGGCCGAGGCATTTCCTTCAGGTCACCTTCCGCTGCAGCTTGGCCACGGGCCCCCATAGCCACTAGCCCAGCCAGGGATCCCAAGTGGGGATTGTCACGGCTGGCTCCTCCCTGCCGCCAGCAGCTCTTCACTGCCAGGGAATTCCTGAAATCCTGTGTGCCCTCCCCCACCCACCTCCTGGGGCTGTGAGTGCCCCCCCGGACAGCCCCCCCCCCCCCGAGCTCTGAGTGCCCCTGGCCAGTCCCTCCCCTCAGCCCCCCCCCACTTCATGGGGCTCTGAGTGCCCTCAGCCTGTCCCCCTCCCAGACCCCGGGGCTGAGTGACCTTGGCCAACCCCCGTCCCTTCAGGAGGAACTCCCAGTACCCACCCAGCCGCCACACCTCAGGGTTCCCCTCCCTGCGGCTCTGTGGCCATACCCCCACCAGGGCCGGCTTTAGGCCAATTCAACCAATTCCCCTGAATCGGGCCCCGGGCCCAAGCCCCAGTACGGTGTACTGGCAAGAGCCGGTGCGCTGTACCAGGGTGGCCCGGCTTCCCCAGGGGGCAATTTAAAGGACCTAGGGCTCCCAGCAGGGGCCGGAGCCCCAGGCTCTTTAAATTGCTACCAGACCCCCACTGCTGGAGCCCTGGGGTAGGGCTGCGGGGCTCTGGGGGCTATTTAAAAAGTCCGGGGCTCCCGCTGCCTCTACCGCCCTGGCCCTTTAAATAGCCACTGGAGCCCCGCTGCTTCCCCAGGGCTCCCGCGGCTATTTAAAGGGCCGGGTCGGTAGAAGCAGGGGAGCCCTGGGCCCTTTAAATAGCCCCCAGAGCCCTGGGATAGCGGGGGACTCAGGGGCTATTTAAAGCTGCCTCTGCTGCACCCCGTCCCCGCACCAGCCCTGCACCCCCTGCCCTGCCCACAGCCAGCCCCGTCTCCAGCCAGCCCTGCACCCCCTGCCCACAGCCAGCCTCTGCCGCACCCCCTGCCCTGTCTCCAGGCAACCCCTGCCGCAACCCCCCTGCGGCCCTGCCCAAAGCCAGCCAGCCCCACACACCCCTGTTTCCAGCCAGCCCCGCACCCCTTGCCCTGCCTGCAGCCAGACCCTACCTCCAATGAGCCCCTGCCCTGCCTCCAGCCAGCCCCATGTCCACTGGTGCCCTGCAGTTCCCAGGGCAGTGACCCTGCACACCTGCTTCAATGAGGAGGGCAGGGAGCAGCTGGGACCCACACATGTGCACACCACTAGCGTGACCAGACAGCAAGTGTGAAAAATCGGGACAGGTGGTGGGGGATAATAGGATCCTATAAGAAAAAGACCCAAAAATCGGGACTGTCCCTATAAAATCAGGACATCTGGTCACCCTAGCACACCCCCAGGGAGTGGCGGGGACCCACACATGTGAAACGGAGCTCATTAATAACTGATCAACAGCATATATGATGCAATGTACTTAATGTATAATTTTATTATTTATACAGTTATGGAAAGTAAATAATACATGGAAGAAATGAAAGGCTTTTTTTTACATTATTTTTTTTGTCATCCCTGCCGGGGCCCCGCCAAAAATGTTTGAATTGGGCCCCGCCCTTCCTAAAGCCGGCCCTGCTGGAGAGAACAGGAGGATTCAGTCAGCAGGGGCTGCCGATCCGTCCCATTCACCAGGGCTGCCATCCTGCGGCTTCAGCATTAGTGGCTGGGGTGACTTGGGGAAAGGTCTCAACCTCCCCACATCCCACTTCACTGCTGCCAGAATCCCTCCTTCCCCCCCCCCGCTACAGTCCCCTCCCTACCCAACCTGGGTGGGGCTGGAGAAGAGGGGTCTGAGAACTTGAGCTGTGGATTGGAGGTGGAACAGCTGTCAGGGGCACTGAGGGGGAGGTGGCAGGAGCTCCCCGTACAAGGAGGGGGGTTGCCAGTGGAGGTCACTAGGAAGGACAAGACTCCATCCTGGGGATCAGGAGGGGGAATCCATCCCTCAGAGGTGGGCAGGGGCTGGGTGGAAATGCTGCTGGTTCCAGGGGCCGTTAATCCCCCCTGATTCCTCCGAGGCGTCTGAGTCTCAGACAGGTTCTCGTTCCCTTGCAGCAGGAGGACGTCACGGCCAATGTGATGCGCCAGCTCCGTATCATGCGGCACTTGTGCCAGGTGCCCGAGGCACTGCAGGGCCTGTGCCTCTGCGGCCACCAGCAACTCCCGCTCCCTGCTGCAGGTACTGCTCTGGCTCTCTGTAAATGGGGAGCTAGTGGAAGGGGAAATGGAGCCCCCCGGCACTCACAGAAAGCTGATTATAGAATGAGCCCGAACTGAGAGGCACCATATCCGCCCCCGTAAAGAGCCAGACTTCAGTGGTGATACAGCCCAGCTGGGGTAGCAACAGGATTAAGAACGAGGTAGGAAGTTCAGAGCAGCAAGGAAAGCCTGGAGGGGAACTTGAGAAGAGAGGTTGGAAAAGTGCAGCAAAGAGAAAGGTGCAGACCTAGCTGTTGGGTCCAGGGCCCTGAGCTGCTATCAATGTCAGGGTGGGACTGGGTTCCCCTACCGGCCCCAGAGGAGGCGGCGTACACGCACCTGGAGAGGGTTCCCAAGCCCAGCAAGGGGGCTACAGGCAGAGCAAATGCCCCAGCGATGGCAGAAGGACTTCTGTCTGTGGAAAGACCTCTTTGGACTTTTAGTGTGAGGCAAGCTGGGCTCCAGAAGGGTGGACTAAAGGTGGTGACCTGGCCGGAGTTACCAGGCAGAGAAACTGCCGTGGTGCTGGAGCGACCATGGATGGGGGACGCTAGCCCAGCGAGAGGGCTGTGATGCCATGCCTGGCTGCCGGGGGGCACCTAACGATGAGTAGATTCATTTATGATTGGCATCGTTGGCAGGATTGAGTTCCCCCTGTGATCCGTGAGGGAAGTCTCTCCAGCGGAGCACACTCCCTCTCAAAGCAGGGGGACCGGACATGATTGGTTGTAATTGCCAGCTGTGGGAGGGAGTGTGCAGCAGTGGTTAGTTAAGGGGCCTGGAAATAAGGACTGCTGGGTCTATTGGAGAGTGTCACTAGGAGCAGTGCATAAGATGAGGTGTCCTATCATGTTTACTCAGATCAGATTAGGACATAATAGAATGGCTGAAATAGTTTATTTTATTTGTATTGTATTATTTTGCAATTGTTAAGATCAGCATCTACTTAGCTCAGACTGAAGCATCTTATCTAATTTTTGAGATCTAAGTGTCTCCTCTTTGAGTGCGACGAGACAATTTAACACATTGTGACAAAGAATTTTCATTGCCACTTGTTATGATTTCAAGAAACAAACTGGTTTAGTTTGAATAGGATTTTCGGTCAGAAACGGTTTCAATGAAATTTCCCCACCATCTCGATTCCTGGGCTCTATCTCTGCCTTTTGGGGGGGGGGGGGTTGCTGTCTGTTAGAACTGGAGTCTGATTTGGATAGGGATCGAGACCTCTTCAATGTTTTTAATGAAGTAAATACTAATGGGAATTGTGTGATCATGGGAGATTTTAACTTCCCAGATATAGACTGGGGGACAAGTGCTAGTAATATAATAGGGCTCAGATTTTCCTAGATGTGATAGCTGATGGATTCCTTCACCAAGTAGTTGCTGAACCAACAAGAGGGGATGCCATTTTAGATTTGGTTTTGGTGAGTAGTGAGGATCTCTTAGAAGAAATGGTTGTAGGGGACAGCCTTCATTTGAGCGATCGTGAGCTAATTCAGTTTAAACTAAATGGAAGGGTAAACAAAAATAGATCTGTGACTAGGGTTTTTTTTTTCAAAAGGGCTAACTTTAAAAAATTAAGGAAATTAGTTAGGGAAGTGGATTGGACTGAAGGACTTGTGGAACAGATGGATCAGACTGAACAAGTTCCAAACCTCTCGGAGGCTCTTACCTTCTAAACAGGGACGTCAGTTTTCTAGTAAAATCAGGAAAAAGAAAGGAGAAAACTCAAAAGAGGTTCCTCCTGGCGCTCACGTACGTGACCCCTAATACTCTCTCAGTCCTCAAAGAGAGACCTCGAGAAGGAGACTTGCTGAAGGAAAGCTACAGGGGACTCAGAGGTTTCCCTGGTCCTGAGCCCCTGTCCTGCCTGGCTGATGTCAGCATCTCTCTGTGAGGTCACCACCTTTGACCAATAGGCGGAGGTCCTGCAAAAGGCCTTTGTGATGTCACTGTCACACCCACCCATCCCCTGCAGTGCTAATGTCCTGCCACAGGCCAGACCCTTTGGAGGTTTGAGCTACTCTCTGTGGATCACCCCACTCAATGAGTGTTCATTCTAGGAAGCAAGCCGGCTAGACAGTAAAACAGCAGAGGCTGCTCCCAATGCTACACTCGGTTTCTCAGAAATGAGTAGAATTTATGGGCAGAAGAGACAGTTAGAGCACCTAATCTGATCCCCTACATATCACAGGCCTTTCTGCACCATATGGGGCAGGCAGAGCTCTGCCTGGGCGCAGGGGGAATGGGATGGGGGTAGATCAAGGAAAGAGGGGAGGGGAATGGGTGTGAGGGAAAGAGCTCCTGTCCCAGATGAAGGAATTTGGGGGCAGAGGAAAGGACCCTGCTCCACAGAGAGGGGAGAGGGTTTCTGTGAGTGCCAGGGGGCTCCATTTCCCCTTCCACTAGCTCCCCATTTACAGAGAGCCAGAGCAGTACCTGCAGCAGAGAGCGGGAGTTGCTGGTGTCCTGGGAGGCACAGGCCCTGCAGCTCCTCGGGCACCTGGCGCAAGTGCCGCATGATACGGAGCTGGCGCATCACATTGGCCGTGACGTCCTCCTGCTGCAAGGGAATGAGAACCTGTCTGAGACTCAGACGCCTCCGAGGAATCAGGGGGGATTAACGGCCCCTGGAACCAGCAGCATTTCCACCCAGCCTCTGCCCACCTCTGAGGGATGGATTTCCCCTCCTGACCCCCAGGATGGAGTCTTGTTGTCCTTCCTAGTGACCTCCAGTGGCAACCCCCTTCCTTGTACGGGGAGCTCCTGCCACTTCCCCCTCAGTGCCCCTGACAGCTGTTCCACCTCCAATCCACAGCTCAAGTTCTCAGACCCCTCTCCTCCAGCCCCATGCAGGTTGGGTAGGGAGGGGACTGTAGCGGGGGGGGGGCAGGAGGGATTCTGGCAGCAGTGAAGTGGGATGTGGGGAGGTTGAGACCTTTCCCCAAGTCACCCCAGCCAGTAATGCTGAAGCCGCAGGATGGCAGCCCTGGTGAATGGGACGGATCGGCAGCCCCTGCTGACTAGGGTTACCATACGTCCGTTTTTTCCCGGACATGTCCTGCTTTTCGGCAATCAAACCCCCGTCCGGGGGGAATTGCCGAAAAGCCAAACATGTCCGGGAAAATGCTGGCCGGGTACTTCCTCTCCCGCGGCTGCTCTGCTCCGCTCCTCCCCTCTCAGACTTTAAGAGCCGAGCTGCCCGAGCCAGCGCTACTTGCTTCGGGCAGCACCCCCCCTTCCTCCAGACCCCGAGCCGCCGGCCAGGCACTTCCCTTCCCGGGCTCCAGCTGAGCTGCTCCGCTCCTCCCCTCTCAGACTTTAAGAGCCGAGCTGCACGAGCCAGCGCTACCGGGTGGGCGCTTCCCCTCCCGTGCTCCAGCTGCGCTGGGGAAGTGCCGGCCGGGGGCGCAGGGTCTGGGGGCTGCACGGCAAACCGTGAAGCCGGTAGCGCTGTGGCAGCCCTCTCCCCATGGCTGGGAGTGGGAGGGAGGAGGGGGCGGAGTTAGGGCGGGGAAGGAGCGGAGTTGGGGCGGGACTAGGGGTGGGAAAATGGGCGGGGCCAGGGCCCGTGGAGGGTCCTCTTTTTTTATTTATTAGACATGGTAACCCTACTGCTGACTGAATCCTCCTGTTCTCTCCAGAACGGGTCCAGCCTTGCCAGCAGCAGGGCAAGCGTCCCCTGCCCATGTGCCTCAGCCCTGCCTGGTCAGACGCCATCACCCGTCAGTCCTTGGCCTCCCAGGCTGCCAGTGATGGGAGCAACTCTGGGTGGTGGCTCGGGTGACACAGACACCAGACCACTAGGAATTGGGTGCGGCCCTGTGGGACAGGAGAGTCTCGCAGAGGGCACTTGGGGGACTCTCCTGCCCTTCCCAAGAGCGATAGCACCCTGTCCTAAGAACATAAGTCTGGGATGAGGCAAAGCTTGTCATTAATTAGCCTGGCTAAAGAGCTGGCTGGAGCTGCTCCGGGGACAAGCTGGCTCGCTCCTGCTCATGGAGGTGAATTCATCTCCCTTCCCAGGAGCACCTGCTCTCCCCTTCATTCCCCACCAGGCTTCTTGTGCCAGGCCAGCGAATGGCCACAGGATGGGAATGAGGCCTGGGCCGCGCCCCAATCTCCTGAGTCTAATGCAGCTGCTCACCTTGTCCCCCATCAGCTGCTGGGTTTCCCCCAGGAGGGAGTAGGTGACAGGGAGAGAGACACACACACACACACATTTGTCCTTCTGGTTGCAGGGCTTGTGTCCTTCCAATCCCATTGGTGGCTGCACAGTGGGCAGAGTCCTCGCTGCGTGCCCGGCCCAACAGAATTGCAGGGCGTGGTGTGGAACACAGAAAGAGATAGAGAGACTCATCCTCCAGCCGGGGTCAATCTGAGAGAAATTGGCTGGGGTCCCAGTCTCACTCTTCTAGCGGGTGCCATTTCCCAGCTGGGTTCCTTACTCCTCTGGTGCAGCAGCAGCTGGTAGAGCCGGTAAACCCCCTCCCTGGCCTGCCGGCTGATGTCCTTGGCTGGGTCACTGACGGACAGAGCTAGCTGTGCCATGTGGTGACCCATCCTGGGGAATTCCGCTGAGTTCTAATGGACGGGAGAGGGAGAGGGGACTCCATCAGCATTTTCCTGTCAGCTCCCAGTCCCCCCCGGGCCAGGACTCTCCTTCCCCTCAGCCCCTCTGCTGGGCCCTCCATGAGGACTTGCTTCCCCAGCTGCTCCAGGATGACAGGGAGGCATGAACCTGGAGCACAGTCCCCTTAAAAGCCCAGAGTCACCACTTAACTAGGACAAGAAGAACTTGACTCAAGCCAGGCTCACTCTCTGCTCTGACTCTGCCTCCCCAAGAGGAACACTCCTAACCCACAGCCCCTGCAGCAGCAGATCCTACAGCCCGTCGGAGCCAGATCACCTACGCCTGGAGTCAGGAAGCTGGGGTCAGAGGTCACTTACGTCAAACTCAGGGAGGGTGATGGTGAATCTGAGCAGGGCAGTGCTGCTCTTAACGGCCCTGGCTCTCTCTCGCGGCACCGTGGACACGATCTAGTAGTTAATGTGCTGTGGGGAAAGGAGGCATTGCACTGACTGCCCTGACCAAGGATGCCCACTTGGGGCCCGGCTAGGAGGACAGACTGGAAAATGGATCTAAGAGTGAAGGTAAAATTGTCCCCACCTCTCTCATCGGGCTCACCTCCAAGATGTACTGGAGCCTGTCGGTGTCTGGGGACTCTGCCAGCAGGTTCCCCAGCATGGCATCCAGGAGGTCTGGCAAGACCCTAGGCAGATCCTGAAAGCAAGGGAGAGCCATGGGTCAGAGTTAGGGAAAGTGGGGCTACACCTGCCACAGGATGGGAAGTGGGGTCTCTGGGAAACACTGGTGAGACCCCCAAACACATATCCTGGCCTCTCTCATTCACATCCCACTGCAGGCAATTAGCAAGGACTCATGGCAGGATGACAGCTGGCTCTTCAATCCATGACTTTAGCATGATCTACCTGCACTTGGGTGGTGTCCTTCTCCATGCCCAGGGTGAAGACGGCGTGCAGGGCAGCTCGGAGGAGGTGGGTCTCCAGCTCTGGCTCCACGGCAGGTGTCATAGTGCTGGCAAGAGAGAGGAGCCGGTATTAGACTGTGCAGTGCGGGGATGGGACTGGCACCAACACGCAGGTGAAACTGCAGGGAAATAGGCACAGGCTGGCGAGAATGGAAACTGAGGCACCGAGCCAGGGAATGACAAGGCCAAGGTTTCTCAGACAGACAGTGGCAGGGCAGGAATAGCCCCTGTTCCCTGGACCCTGCTGCCCCTCCTGTATCTGATCCTGGGAGTGAGCCTCTCCCCAAAGCCGTTGCAATGTTACTGGAGTGAAAAGAACAGCCCAGCCAGGAGAGAGTGACCCTTCCCCGCACCTCTGCCAGAGGAGCCACCCTTGGGCGGTGACCTGGGAGTGGGAGGGGCAGTGACTCCCAGCCCTGCGCCTGAGTTTCCTATTGACCTGTGGGACTTTGGGTAAGTTGCTCCCCGCTCTAGGCTCTGTCCCCAGCAGTCAAATGGGGATTTCATACTTTCCCACTATTGGAAAGTGCTGGGAGAATCCCCCAGCAAAAGCTGCTCTGACAGTGCTAAGCAGCATCTGACCATTAGAGGTCGGAGCGCACTGCCCAGGAGAAGGAGTGTTTGGTTCTGGGCTGTTGGAGTACGGGCTTGCAACCATCTGTGCACACATATTATACTAATTGCATCTAGACCACATCTCCCTAGTTTGTTTGTGAGAATGTCCTTATTAACACCAAGATGGATCACATCTACTGTTTACTTCACTAGGCCCGTAACCCTGCCAAAGAAGGAGCTAGGATTGGTTTGGAATGATTTGTTCTTGACAAGTCCATGCTCACTAGTCCTAAGAACCAAATTGTCCTGTAGGTGCTGACAAACTGATTGTTTAATAAGGGGTTCCAGTATCTTTCCAGGTATGTTAATGGATGGGAAGACGTTCTTTTTCAGGGATCTCTGACGAGAACTGGGGCACAGCACTTAGTTTGTTGAGGCCATAAAATGGAGACAGGCACCTCTTCTCTTCTCCCAGCACCCCAGATACCTAAAAGGGTGGGACTCACATCCCTCAATGGGCTTAAAAAAGACAATGGTTACAATGTGGCCCCAACCATTTCTGGTTTCTGCAGACTAGATGTTTTAGCAAAGTTTAGAATTCCTTGGTGCTCAACACCGTGAAACTCCCCTTTCTCCTTCACAAAGGGCTTTAACGCCCCTTATCTCACCCAGGCTCTCGACTGCCCAAAGTTGGAGAATTGTCCCTGTTCCCACTGCAGAGCACCCCCCACGACACACACACAGAGTCCTCCTGGTGGTGGGAGGGGAACAGAGGAAAGGACAGAAGACTTAAGAGATGAAGAGAAAGGAGGAAGGGATGGAGGAAAAGGTAAAACAAAAAGAACAAACCCTAATGTCCCCAGTGATTCTAAGGGACAAAATCCCAGGTGAGGAATAAAATTCGACCACCTTAAGCTAGTGTTTTCCATGCCTAGAATTCAGCTGGCGCCAGATGCATCAGACTGAACAGGTTCCAAACCTCTCGGAGGCTCTTACCTTCTAAACAGGGACATCTGTTTTCTAGTAAAATCAGGAAAAAGAAAAGAGAAAACTCAAAAGAGGTTCCTCCTGGCGCTCATGTACATGAACCTAAATACTCTCTCAGTCCTCAAAGAGAGACCTCGAGAAGGAGACTTGCTGAAGCAAAGCTACAGGGGACTCTGAGGTTTCCCTGGCCCTGCGCCCCTGTCCTGCCTGGCTGATGTCAGCATCTCTCTGTGAGATCACCACCTCCCCAGCACCTTTGACCAATAGGCTGAGGTCCTGCAAAAGGCCTTTGTGATGTCACTGCCACACCCACTCCTCCCCTGCAGTGTTAATGTCCTGCCACAGGGCAGACACTTTGGAGGTTTGAGCTACACAAAGAGGAGATACTTAGATCTCAAAAATTAGATAAGATGTTTCAGTCTGAGCTAAGTAGGTGCTGCTTTTAACAATTGCAACATAATAAAATACAAATAAAATAGACTATTTCAGCCATTCTATTATGTCCTAATCTGATCTGAGTAAACAGGATAGGACACCTCATCTTATGCACTGCTCCTAGTGACACTCTCCAATAGATCCCCATTCTCCACCTGCCGGGAGGTAAATAGGGCGGATTGTTATCCCTACTTGAAAGAGGGAGAAGCTGAGGCTGAGAAAGGAGAATTGACTTGTCTTAGGTCACACAGCCAGTCCGTGGCAGAGTTGGGAATAGGACCCAAGAGCCCTGATTTTCAAACTAACCATCGGATCTTGAATTTCAGACATTGAATGACCTGAATAAAGTGCTCTCAAGTGAGTTCCAGACCAGCAAGAGTTCATAGTAATTATTCAGCAAGTATTTTAGGAGAACTGGAATGTTAGAGAAAATAATGAACTGCAGAGACGCAGCAAAATTTGTCGAACATATGACTGGTTATGACTATTTACTTGGTCTTAAAAGAAAACAACAGGGACCTGAGTCTCCTCCCTGTCAATAACCCCCTGCTCAGCCAATCAGGGTAGAGACCGAGGGGCGGGAGGATGAGGGTTCTCACCAGAGAGCCCAAAGGATGGCCCAGGTCACCGCTGGGGATCACTGTCTGAGCACTATTTCAGCCCCACATTTTTCGGTGGACCTCCCACAATGGGAGTTGTAGAGCAACCCCCATGACACACACACACCCCTCCTGGTGGTGGGAGGGGAACAGGGAAAGGACAAAAGAAGTAAGAGATGAAAAGAAAGGAGGGAGGGATAGAGGAAAAGGTAAAAGAAAAAGGACAAACCTTAATGTCCCCAGAGATTCTAAGGGACAAAATCCCAGGTGGGGAATAAAATTTGGCCACCTTAAGCTAGTGTTTTCCATGCCTAAAATTCAGCTGGAGCCAGATGCAGCAGACTGAACAGGTTCCAAACCTCTCGGAGGCTCTTACCTTCTAAACAGGGACGTCAGATTTCTAATGAAATCAGGAAAAAGAAAGGAGAAAACTCAAAAGAGGTTCCTCCTGGTGCTCACATACACGAACCCAAATACTCTCTCAGACCTCAAAGAGAGATCTCGAGAGGAGACTTGCTGAAGCAAAGCCACAGGGGTCTCTGAGGTTTCCTTGGCCCTGCGCCCCTGTCCTGCCTGGCTGATGTCAGCATCCCTCTGTGAGGTCACCACCTCCCCTGCACCTTTGGCCAATAGGCCGAGGTCCTGCAAAAGGCCTTTGTGATGTCACTGCCACACCCACCCCTCCCCTGCAGTGTTAATGTCCTGCCACAGGGCAGACACTTCGGAGGTTTGAGCTACTCTCTGGGGATCACCCCGCTCAATGAGGGTTCATTCTAGGAAGCAAGCCGGCTAGACAGTAAAACATCACAAGCTGCTCCCAATGCTACACTCGGTTTCTCAGAAATGAGTAGACTTTATGGCCAGAAGAGACAGTTAGAGCATCTAATCTGACCCCCTGCATATCACAGGCCTCCTGTCTATCACAATAGCTACTTTTGGGGCAAACACATTCCGGAAAGGCATCTAGTCTTTATTAATGACATCAAGAGATGGAGAATCCACCACTTTCCTTGGTAGCTTCTTCCTGTGTTCAATCATCCTCGCTGTTGAATATTTGTGCCTTATTTGTCATAGGAATTTGTCTCTTTTCACCTTCCAGCCATTGGGTCTTGTTCTGCCTTTCTCTGCTAGACTAGAGAGCCCTTTAATCCCCAGTATTTTCTCTCCATTAAGGCACATCAACACTTCAATGAAGTCCCCTTCAATCTTCTTTTGATAAGCTAAACAGGTTGAGCTCTTTCAATAGCTCACTAGAAGGCATTTTTCTCCAGCCCTCAGAACATTTGGTGGCTCTTTGCTGCCCCAGCTCCAATTTCTAGGACCATCTTTTTCAAAGGAGGACACCAACACTGGAGGCAGTATTCCAATAGCAGTCTCACTGCTGCTGTGTCACCTCCCTATCCTACTCACGGCTCTGCTCCTTCGTCTAATGATGGCTTTAGCCCTGTTCACCACAGCATCACACTGGGAGCTCATGTTGAGTGGCTTCTCCACTCTGGCCCCTAAATCCTTTTCAGAGTCACTGCTTTCCTGGATACACGTCCCCATTCTGGAGGTGTGGCCGGCGTGCCTTGTTGCCACGCATAGGACCTTGCATTGGGCTCTGCTCAAACTTGTTTTCTTTGAATGGGTCCAGCTGGCCGAATGAGCCAGATCGCTCTGTATCACTGCCCTCTCCCCATCAGGAATTACCACTCTGCCTGTATTTTGTCACCCCCCAATCTTATCCGCAGTGATTGTATGTTTTCTCCCAATTCATTGATAACAATTATTTTAAAAAATTAGTCCTTGAGAGCTTCTTCAGACCCTTAGTACCCAGGACCTGCTCCCCACATCACAGTGAGAAATGCTGTCCAGCCCTGCTGGTACATAGGGGATAAGCACAGAACAAACGTACCTTTAGGAGCTGTGTTGTCCATAGGCTCTGAACAACATGTGGGGGTCAGCAGATTACAAACGCACGACAGACCTGTAGTGTAGACAGGTCCCAACTGTGTCTCGGTTTCCCACCCTGTAAAATGGGGAGAATAAACAAAACCTTGATTAGCTCCATTTGATAGCTGGGGAAACCGAGGCACCCAGCGGTGCAGAGACTCGCTCATGGTCCCAAAGCCAGGAATAGAAAACAGTAGATCTGATAGCCAGGCCTGGGACCTAACCCTGGTTTTCCTGGCCTTGCTGCTCTAAGTTTAGTCACAGCCTCCATGTCTTTTCCCCCGTGTCCCTTAACCCCACGTCACTGCAGAAGAGAGATTTTCTGGTAGCCAGCTGGCTCTCCTGCATGTGGATGTCGTTCCAAAAGACATGCTCTGGCTCAGTCCCATGCTATGGTTGGCTGAAGGAACCACTTGGTCACATTCTAGGCCCTGAGTTATACAGGAGGGGCGACTAGATGCACATAATGGTCCTTTCTGACCTGAACCTCTATCAATCGCTACATTTTCTGCTGCTAGGAAGAGAACTCTGGACCTATTTTCTCTCATTCACTTTCAGTCGGAATAATTTCAATCCAGGCCAAAGGATTTCCTCTTCCATTGTGTCTTCAGCACCTTTGCGAGCAACCAGTTACTGTTACCCACAGGTTTCCAGTTTCAACCTGTCCCAGGGTGAGATGGCCAGGAAAGGGGTTGGAGCTCAACTGCACCTGGCCCAGGTGATGCAGCTCCCTAGGGTGAAGGGAATAAGTGTGGGGGTCACGTGACAAGACGCAGCCTGTGATTAGGACCCAGGCCTGCTGAGAGATAGAAGGGCAGCCTGTGCTCAGCCAGGAGAGAGACCCCAAGGGAAGCAGGCATGGGAGGGGCTTGGAGAGTCCTTTAAAGGTCAGGGACAAGCTGGGAAGGGGCCAGGTTGAGCACTAAGGACCAGGCCCTAGGAGGGAAAGACAGGGCAGTTTAGGAGATGGGGCAGATAGTCCAGTTGGTTTCGGCTCCCAGGACCAGACACCCAGAGGTGAAGGTGATTGTCGGGGCTTCTGTCCTTCTTCCCCAGTGTAGATTTGATAGTGGAGAAGACTGATGCCGTAAGGGGGAAGTGAGTTACCCCAAGGTCACCCAGTGAGTTTATATCACGAATGCATACTCGGAAGGATCCAATAGAAACATGGATTTTCCAGTCTCTTCTTTCTAGGAGTCCCCAGGGCTAAGGTAAAACCCCTGCTGCCCCTCCCCATTCTGCTCACCTCCAAGATGTGCTGGAGTTTGTCTGTGCTGGGGGGTGCTGTCAGCAGGATCGAGAGCTCGTCATCCATGTTCTCGGCGCAGGCCTTGCTCAGAGCCTGCCAGCGGAGGGAGACCAGGGGTCAGGAGCCTGCATTAGCACCCGTGTGCCATTGATCAGGAGCTGGCTGAGGTAAGTGCCGCCTGGCTGGAGCTCGCACCCAGAAACCCTGCCCCAGGTTGGAACCCCCTCCCACACCCAAATTCCCTCCCAGACCTCACACCCGGCACCCCAACCCCCTGCCCCAGGTCGGAATCCCCTCCTGTACCCTAATCCCTCCCAGACCCCACACCCCCACCCGTAGGGTTACCATACGTCCGGATTTTCCCGGACATGTCCGGCTTTTGGGGGCTCAAATCCCCGTCCGGGGGGAAATCCCCAAAAGCCAGGCATGTCCGGGAAAATCGGGAGGTCAGCCGGCCCGCGGGGAGCCGGTCAGCCGGGCCGGCGGGGAGCCGGGAGCCGGGGGGAGCCGGGAGCCGGGGGGAGCCGGGAGCCGGGGGGAGCCGGGAGCCGGGGGGGTGCGCCGGGCCGCCGGGGGCCGGCAGTGCTGGGCGGGCCGGGGGTGGTCGGCCGGGGCCGGCACCCCAGGGCCCGAGCTGACCCAGGCTGGAAACGCCGGGGGGCCAGCCTGGGCCGCGCCTCCTCCCCCCACACCCCCCCCTTACCTGCTTCAGGCTTCCCGCGAATCAAATATTCGTGGGAAGCAGGGGAGGGGGCGGAGACTTTGGGGAGGGGGCGGGGTTGGGCGGGGCTGGGGGCGGGCTGGGGGCGGGGCTGGGGGCGGGGCCGTGGAGTGTCCTCCATTTGGAGGCACAAAATATGGTAACCCTAGGGTAGATGCTGCCACCACCCAAGTGCAAAAACCCCTTTGAGAACCCAGGAAGGCAAACTTGGGAATTCCTTCCTGTGGGGTATCCTCAAGCCCTTTCACCCCCCCTCCAGGGAAGAACTGAGAAAGAAAACAAAGGAAATCAGCTGTTGCCACCAGCTAATTAAAAAACATATACAGAAACCTCTTAGGACACAAAAATCCAATCCTGTTCTTTAAAAAGGTACATTTTATTAAAAACAAACAAAAAAAGAAAATACATTTGGAACAGAGGAATTCACAAGCCATAAAGAAATAAAAAAAAAATAAAAAGAGACAAACCTAATCGTGTCTTCCTAGACATTTCCTGATCTACTTACATACCTGGGGTTTCAAATGAGTAGTTTCTAGGTATGATCTGATGATTTTCATACCTGGCCCAAAGCTTTTTACAGCATAGTTCCAGCCCTGTCTCTGCTCTCTGGGAGAACAACCCAGACAGACAAAGGGGAAGTTTTCCCCCCAATTTTAAAAAGTTCTAGCCTTTTGGTCAGGTGCACAGTCCCTCCCTTTTACCTATGGACTTTTTAACCCTTTATAGGTAAAGCAAGTAGAGAACAGCTACTAACAGGGGTTTTTATAGCTAACTGGCTGGCTGGGTGTCCATAAAAGGGAGCTACCCCATCCCTTCATTTATCACAACCATTATCTCAGATGTCTCATCACTGGGCTAACTCTGTGGATGGCATAATTACTCACCCCACCCCACCTCCATTAACTCAGCTGGGAGCACTGACTTAAGTAAATATGTATCTTACAAGAGTGGTCCTACAAGTCAATTCAAGACTAGTTATGTGGCAGTTCTAGGCCTGTTTAGCTCACTTGCTCAGCTCTCAATGATATATTTCCCAATTTTTCTTCTGTAGTCTCAGTGCAGGGCAAGAGTCTCTTTCCAGTCTTTACTTGTGCTACATAGTAGTACAGACGTATATACAATAAGCTGTTTACACTGAGTTTTTTCAGAATCTCTTCTGTATACAAGTTTTTGAGATACTCTTAATCTCCTTTTGAATTGCGATCATTTTTGGTTTTGCAGTGGAATAATTGAAGGAAGGCATTGAGTCTGGCCAAATGCTGAAGAAAAGCAAACCTTTTCCCTCTCTCCTCCTGGGACTTAATTACAGCCATCTCAAAAATTGTAGCCATTTGACAGGTTTTACTTCAGGTCCATGAGGAACTCTAGAGATTTTTGAGAAATGTTGTTTCTCCAGGCATTACTTCAGATTATAAGTCATAGGCATGTGCATAAACAGAACCGTCAGCACAAAGATTAACTTGTCACCCTAATCAACAGCAATCAAGAAGGTCAACAAGAGAAAATGAAAACAAGGACATGCAGTAAAATTTTAGTCATTGTTTTAACCATTGTTCCATTCAGTTAAAAAAATAAAATTGTTCCTGTTATGCACACGTCAGCATTTTATATCCTCTCTTGTTATGACACCCATTATATCCTGTTTAGACAGTAATGGTTACTAAGTGCAGACAGGACATGAATTATTTATTGATGCATCCTGCCTTAATAGAGAAATGTTTTTATCAGACACTGTAGCTCTTTTGCTGGTCTTTGAGTCCTGCAGATTCAGGCGGACAGAGCTATTACTGTTCATCTAAACCTGGTGAATGAAGCTAAACCCCACATTATGCACAGCTAGTTAAACATTATGTCAAGAAATAAAGTGAGTTTAAGTTTCCTGCATCTCCAAAATATTTTGCTCATCATACCTTAACTGGTGAGATTCAGGTATTCAAAGCAGTATTGTCAACATGACAGAAAGCTGTTAACAGACAGCTGTGTGAATCCTAGGAAAGGGATTGCAAATATATATAGAAAATGCAGTTTTGATCAAAAAAATCATATTACATCATCTGCCTATAAAGCTATTTTCTGATGTGTTCCTGCCAGTTTTATTCCTGTGATAAATTTATTGTTCCTCATCCTCCCTGCACAAGGCTAATGCAAATGCAAAATGTGAAGGAGACAATGGACATCCCTGCCTAGCCCCTCTGCATAATTCAAACAGGGGAAACTTAACGCCATTAACTAACACACTTGCTTTTGAACTGGTGCAAAGAACAGTTACCCATTTAAGGAACTGGGCACATGTGATGGGGACTTTTCTGTCCCCTGCAGGAGGTTTCAGCACCCTGACTCCCCTCTGCTCAAGGACAAACCACTCAGTCCAAGCTAACAGCAAGACTTAGTCCATCAGAGGTCTAGAAGAGCCAGGAGAAGACACTGACCAATCGGAAGCCAGCAGGTCTTGTAAAGAAGGCTTGCCTTCTTCTTCTCATGGGCAGTGTGGGGTGAGTCTGGGTCACAGGAGGAGCTCCTCAGTGCTAGACCAGAACCGTAAGGTCAGGTCAGGGTCATGCCCTCAAACACTGCAACTAAGCTCTTGCCTGTGAACTTCATTTATTTAAAGGTGCAGACAGCCAAATTCTGAGTTTTGTTATCCTTAGTTAGCTGCTTAGAGGCTGATGTTGCCGAACTTACAGCATGGACTGCTCTGCTCTGAGTCAGCAGCCACATCTTGCGTTCTAGGGCAGGGCGTGCTTGCAGCACCATGCTTGGCCCTGCAGAGAGTGCCGGAGAGCAGCCCAACCTGTGAAAGGGCCACTGCCCACATGGGACAAGACTTGAAATGGAAAGTTCCACTCTAGTCTATCAAAACCTCTCTCTGCACAAGAAAACAAGAAATTGATGGGTTTTTTTGATCTGGCATGATGGATGATTCCAACTAGGCTTCAAATATTGTCTTTAACTAATCCAGTTTGAGCTACATCGAGAGCATGGACTCCAATCAGCTAGCTAGTATTTGTGCTAAAATATTCATGTCACGATTCAACAGTGATATGGGCATAGACCTTACCTTATGCAGCTTTTCTTTTCCACTTCCCCATGGTACTGGTACTTTCAATTTAGGACTTAAGTTTCCCAGCTTTCTAGAAAAGCTGTTTCATACGGATAGTTAACTTTAACAGAAGTGACAGCATCTGGTCAATTAGGAACAAAAATAACTAGTTTATATAATTGTTTACAGACAACTTTCCTAACAAAAGAATGTCCATATATGAAAAGCTAGGAACAAAACCTGGATAGACCTCAGAGGAATGGGGTTTGATCAGGAAAAGAGGACCAATAGCCTTGGTCAGTAGCACAATAAAGACAATTTCTTTAAGATACTATTTCAATGGTACCTGACACCAGTCAGGTTAAAAATATAGAGAGATTGAATGGGGATAAATGTTGGAAAAACTGTGGTGACAGAGAGGATTTTAGGCACATATGGTAGACATGTCCAGTCACTTAAGAGTACTGGGATGCAATTTATAACCAAGTATCACAAGTTATTGGATATTTATTACCAAATGATCCTTTGGAAATCCACCTAGGGCTTCCTAACTGAAACAATCACACAAAAGGAAATGAAGAACTAAACTCTTATCTACTAAGCTACTGATAGCCTCATTGGAAAAAAATATAGTCCAATTCTAGAGGGATGGATCAAAAATTATGGGAGGTGGTTGTTAAGGAAAAATTAATCCACCAATTATGTACGCACAAAATAGAAAGAGGACAGATAGATATTTAGACATTTAACTACCATTTATTCAATATGCAGACAAAGTACCATCCCCTAAAAAAAAAAAATACACCTATCCAATTTCAACGTTAATTTTAGTAGACACGTGGTTTTTCAAATAAAATAAATCACTAATAAAATCCCAAGAAATGACATATGGGTAGCGTAAAAATGTTCATTCTGTAACATGGTAATATCCTGTTAAGTAGACAGATCTGATTATTATATTAGTACATAATATTTCTCTAAACAAAAGCTCACAGTTGCATGGATTGTATTGAATTGTCTCTGATACATACAGGATTTGTAAGCCTGTTAAAATTAACTTCCTAAATAAAGACATAGTTTAAAAAAGAAAAGAAAAGAAAAGAAAATGCAGTTTCAAGAACAGAATGTAAAGTCAGCTGCAGGTAGACACAAACTAAAGCTTTCTCTAGTGTATGATGTGATTATGAAAACAGTCATTTCTCTTTCAAGTATTACCTATTATGAAGCATGAATTTAAGAGCTTAGATATTTTGTACAGGTGACTGAAAGGCTATTAGCAAAGGACTTCAGCATTTAGATTGGCTGGGGGGAAGCTAAGTTTCAAAACCGAGCAGTTTCTTCAAAGTTTCCAAAGCAGTACACAGGGATTTTGCCTGCAACTGCCATTAACACCAGTAGGCAACTCAAGCCAGACTACATAGTCCTTTGAAATTTAGGCTTATGTGTTGAGTACAGTGTGGGTTGCCAGTGTCTGGCATAAAAAAGCCTTAAAAAGTTTAAACACTAAAATGGCTAAAAAGTCATTCAAATGACTAAGCTATTTCCCTAACTTGGCCAAACATCCCATTTATTATGTTCGCCACAACCTCCAGATTGAGTTCTTTGTACGACCGAGCTCCATATCAAACAAATACTTTAATGACAATTAAGGTTGTAGCAGAACATATCCCATCTCCCCAAAAACTTGGAAGTAGGGAAATATGAGCTTAAGGGAAAGACTTGTGTTTCATTTTATACCTTCGTATTGTCTCCACCACTGTCAATAACTCACTCCAACACTCTCTGAAGCTTTTACTTCCATCTCTGACTAATACCCAAAATCAGTGTGTACCCCAGCTTGCACTCATGCAATAACTCAGTGACCTCACAGTCACACATCAATTGTATTAAAAGATAATCACACTTCACTATTATACATTCCATGCATTTGGGAAGTTACTTTACCTTAAACACTGCTGAGGTCACTTAAGATTATAATAAACAATGTCATCTTCAGTTGCATAGATCGCATGATGTGCACGACAATATCAAAAACTTTGACTAAGTCAACCTTGTCCAAGTACTCATTTAAAATAAACATGAGCAGATAATTAATTCAGCTGTTCCTTCCCCACCGTCACACTTTCCCTTAAAATGTGACCAGCTCTTCTTATTTTATAGTAACAGTGTATAATTTACACATCTGAAAGCATTTTTGCCTATGTTTAACATTTGATCAAAACACTGTTCTCATCAGTGAATGGAGGAGATTTTAGCTTTGATGATGATTGGAACATTTTCCATGACC
Source organism: Chrysemys picta bellii (assembly GCF_011386835.1). Taxonomy (NCBI): domain Eukaryota; kingdom Metazoa; phylum Chordata; order Testudines; family Emydidae; genus Chrysemys; species Chrysemys picta. The sequence continues at coordinate 33,466,653 of NC_088800.1, read as the reverse complement.
CTTTCCCTTTCATGTTCTGTTTCTGTAGTGAGTGATCCATCCAATAATTAATTATAGAAACCCTTGTTCACCTTTCAAAGCCATCTCCTAGGTAAGAATTATACAGTATCCAAGAAAATAAAACAGAAGCTAGAGTTAACTGACACCTCATTTTATGGACCAACATTGCCCATCATCTTGTTAATTTAGATGTAAATAAAGCAGCAGGTTGGATACTAGGTATCCAAACTTATTATTCACTGTTTAAGTGCTTTAAATAAAACTTTAAAAGCACCCATTATTAGATGGAATGGCCTACTAGAAAGCTCTGTAGAGATTTGTCACCACTGCTCTGTGCTGCAGTATCTAAAATGCACAACACCAAATACTCTATATATTTTAGAATAATCTTAACAACTTATGGGCAAACAAATTCCACTGCATGTCAAAGAAGCAACCCTAGAATATGCTGGACTGACTGACCTGGGCGTGGTAGACACCAGTATCTGGCATATGACGTGCAGGGGTTATTACCAATACATTTTATTTGATAGCACCAAACTGCATGCTCACTTGTTTTAACATATAACAGCATAAAGCCCTGTGTAGTCAATGATCAAGTGCCACAGGGTTCACTTATGATTACTGGTATGGAACAGTTGCAGTAGGCGGAGAGATTAATAAGACCGGGACTTTTCAGCTTGGAAAACAGAAGACCAGGGCGGGGGGGGGGGGGGGGGGGAGGGAAGGGGGAGATATGATAGAGGTCTATAAAATCATGACTGGTGTGGAGAAAGTAAATAAGGAACTTATTTACTCCTTCTCATGACACAAGAACTAGGGGTCACCAAATGAAATTAATAGGCAGCAGGTTTAAAACAAACAAAAGGAAGTATTTTTCACAATGTACAATCAACCTGTGGAACCCTTTGCCAGAGGATGTTGTGAAGGCCAAGACTATAACAGGGTTCAAAAAAGAACTAGATAAATTCATGGAGGATAGGTCCATCAATAGCCAGGATGGGTAGGTTGGGGTCCCTAGCCTCTGTTTGCCAGAAGCTGGGAATGGGCAAAAAGGCACAGATCACTTGATGATTACCTGTTCTGTTCATTTCCTCTGGGGCACCTGGCATTGGCCACTGTCAGAAGACAGAATACTGGTCTAGATGGACTTTTGGTCTGACCCAGTATGGCCGTTCTTATGTTCGTGCCTCCTCCTGGGTCCTTTGGGGATTAGCTCCTTGAAGGTCCGATACCCCCTTCCCTCACGCCACACACTTCCTCTTCATGGCTTGGCCTTCCGTCCAGGTCATTATGTGCTTTCCCCTTTCACGGTATCAAAGTCCCCCGGGACAAACAATCCCAGGCATTCTTCAAACCTAGTGCCCTGACTGTGCCACCTCCCCAGCAGCTGGTGGGGGAATCCAGACCCACCCTCAACTCTGGGTTCCAACTCAGGGACCTTCTAATCAGTGACCCAATGTTTGCAACATCCCACCTTTCTGCCATTTTCCTGATCCTTTTCCTAAGCTGCCTTTCTCAGACCTCTGCTCCACCACCCTTTTTTGTAAACCCTTCCTTCCAGGCCTGGATCCCCGGAGTTTCTGCTTTCCCTCTCTAATGTCTAGAGAGTGATTGTTCATTTCTTTTTCAGATGCAAGTATCCTGGCTTTATACCATCCCCCTTGTCTTCTCAGCTGGGCTCCATCATCAACTAGGGATCGCCTATCAAGCCTAACTCTTCTCTGGTGTGGCTTATCTGGTTACTTAACATAGCTCAGAGGGAGGTTAACCCTTTCCAGGCTGGTGTGGGCTTAACACCCCATCACATCTAGGTAGAATATGTAATTCCAAAGCAAATGTTTGTCCATCGTTCATTAGTCTTCTCTGCCTCTTTCAAACAACTTTCTGTCCTTTAAGGCTCTCCTGTTTACTTGCCTTCTTGTCATTGGCTTTCAGTAACAGAGTGCCAGCAAGCTTAAGGTATTCACAAAATAATGTGAATTTCAGCAGGTCAACTATTGAAAGTCAAGGCATCATATAAGGACAAGAAGCGAACCTATGTCAGAAACTAACCCATTTCCAATGCCAAGGACATACATACTTACCACCAAAATTTCTACAAACCTGCCACCCCTGGAAGAGGCAGAGCAGGGGTGGAGTGGTGGTGCAGCCCAGTGCAGTTGGGAGGGCTTTAACAGAAGTAAATCTAACTAAGTGCATGTTTTGTCCTTTGAGTGAGGTACATTACTGTTGGTGGCGCTTAGCACTTTCCAGGAGGGAGGGGGGAGGAGCAAGGAGCCACGCGCTCAGGGGATGAGGAGGAGAAGAGATGGGGCGGGGCCTCATGGAAGGGGTGGAGGCTGAGGGGCAGGGTGGGGGCAGCGAGTGGGGGGTGTCGTTGATGCGGCCCTCGGGCCAATGCACTAGTCCTCATGTGGCCCTCATGGTCATTTGAGTTTGAGATCCCTGGGCTATACCAACCATAACTCTTTTTGAACAGTATACTGGAACTGAATCTCAGCCCTCAATACATGCCTTTTATGCTGCTCCACAATGCCAAGGGAATGTAAAGTTGTATTGACAGGGTAACAGGAAGTTTCCATTAACTGGAGAACTACTCAGGTGGGTGTTTAAGTTACTGTAATGAGTTGAAATCAAAATTAAAGCAGTAAAATGAGAATTGTCAAGAAGGGACATTTGGAACTGCCTGGCATCTGCAGTTAGTGATATGTCTAAGACGTTCATGCTCTCTGTATGTGTGTATATATATCTCCTCAATATATGTTCCATTCTATATGCATCCAAAGAAGTGGGCTGTAGTCCACGAAAGCTTATGCTCTAATAAATTTGTTAGTCTCTAAGGTGCCACAAGTACTTCTGTTCTTTTTGTGGATACAGACTAACACGGCTGCTACTCTGAAACTTGCTTTACTTAGATACTGTCATTAAAGGCACTGTTGTTAACCACAAAAACATGCCTTTGTTGCTCTCTTCAAAAAAAAAAAAAGGGTGTTCTGGTTGCTTCAACATCTTCAGCTTTAAAGTCTGACGAAGTGGGTATTCACCCACAAAAGCTTATGCTCCAATACGTCTGTTAGTCTATAAGGTGCCACAGGACTCTTTGTCACTTTTTACAGATCCAGACTAACACGGCTACCCCTCTGAGCTTTAAAGTAGTCACTTGAAAGGCAACATTTCTATATGTGAGCTCTAAAGCAATTTTGGTGTTAATCCCAAGGCAACCTTTAATATCAAATTTTGCACTGGCTTGCATCCTGCACAATCCCCAGGAAATCAGGACTGACATTACCCTGGAATTATTTTCTGTTCTACTTCAATAGTTTCTGGTTATTTTAAATGAAGTAATTTAATTTATTCATTAATCCAGTGCAAGCCATCCTGCCCATTAACACTTCAATAAGCATTTGCCCCTGAGTTCCACACAGCGAGTATGCCAGCAAACAGGATCGTGAAGCAGCACGGCTCCAGGGGCACAGAGAAGAGTGAGCTCAAGAAAAAGGGGGCTGTTACCTCCCAGCCCCAGCTGCAGGGATGGGCAGGCAGAGGCGAATTACAAGTAGGACACAAAGGGTGTGATTTAGCAAGTGAAGCTGCTGCTCGGCGTCTGCTGCAGTCTCGAGACAGCGTGGCTTCAGGCTCACGCAGGAAGGGAAGACTGGAAAGAAGGGGAACTAGCATCCCCTGGCCCCAGGTACTTCCACCCACAGGCAGACTGGAAGCTGTAATCGGGGAGGGGGAATTGGCAAGCAAAACTAGTCAGCATCTGAAACAATTACCATGCATTGGGACGGGGAGGAGAGAGACAAGGGAATTTAACTGTTTCATGTACCAGCCGTACTGCAGGTAGATGCATGGGTTATCAGGCTGTAATTCTTTATGGCTGTGAGCGGGTTGCTGCTCAGGTGTCTGTACCTTTGCTGGAAAGGGGACAAGCAGAGGCAGCAGCTGCAGCACAGGGCAGTCCCAATGGAGCCCAATGGAATCAGTATTGCAGCAAGGGCAAGGGGTGCTCACCAGTACAGGGGCTGCTAATGCCCTGAGTGGTGTGTTTAATAACCCAGGGCAGCCTCATGGACTGAGGGAGGGAAATGACCAAAGGGAAGTGTCCATGCATGTAGGTGGGCAGGCTGTGTGCATTAATGGGGAAGTGAGTGGAGCTGTGCAGCAAATGGTCAGTGAAGTTGTTTCTGAGGTTTTCTCCACAGCATTACAGCGCTTCCAAAGGGCACAAGGTCACCCAGAACCAGAATGTTCTCCTCCACTGAACACAAGGAATGGTAGTAATGCTGATCCAAGGGGTGAGTGTGATTTGAACCACACAGAGGTTGAGGGAATGGGTGGCAGAGGGGATACCTGGCCTTGCAGCCTGGTGAGGGGTAGCAGGTGCAGGGACTGTGCTCAGCTAGTCCCTCAGTGAGTTCACCTGAGGGGGACAGGAGTGAGCCTACTGGGGTAGTAAATACTCTGGGCCCAGGAGTTGGAGATCCAGAAGCCTGGGCAGATCCACTTAGAGGTGGCACCTTCAGTGGGGGCACTGATGGTATGACACAGCTGCTGCAAGCTAATTTGCATTTACTGCAGCAACTTCAGGAAGCTGGATGCAAAGGGTCTGCATAGGGTAACAGACCCTTCGCTGTTTGTGGAAATATGGTTTCCACAATCAAAAAAGAGGACACGGGGGGGGGGGGGGAACCTTGCCCTAGCCCCGCCCCCATCCACTCCCTCCCACTTCCCACCCCCTGACTGCCCCCCTCAGAACCCCAACCCCCCCTGCTGAGAACCCCCCACCCTAACTGCCCCCCTAGGACCCTACCTGTCCCCTGACTGCCCTAACCCTTATCCACTCGCATGGGTGGCAGGGTTGTAGAAATTTTGGTGGTGCCCAGAACCCACCCACCCCCACATGCCTAAGGCTCTGGGAGGGGGAGTTGGGTGGGGGGGAGGTCTGGGGTGCAGGTCCTGGGCTGGGGATTAGGGTGCAGGCTCTGGGATAGAGTTTGGGTGCTGGGTGTAGGCTCCAGGCTGGGGCAGGGGGTGGGTGTGCAGGAGGGGGTGAGGGGTGCAGGCTTTGGGAGGGAGTTTGAGGGCAGGGGGGGGTGTTGTGAAGGGGGGAGGGAGTTTGGGGATAGGAGGGGATGCAGGGGTGAGGGCTGTGGGTCTGAGGATGGGGGTTCATGATGCAGGAGGGGGCTCAGGGCTGGGGCAGAGGATTAGGGTGCGGGGGGATGAGGGCTGGGGCTGAGGGGTTTGGGGCGTTGGAGAGGCTCAGGGCTAGGGTGGAAGGGCAGGGTAAGGGCAGCCTGCCTTGCCATTAGTGGATGGGGGACGCTAGGACCCAAGGGCAGCAGACAGCAGTTGTCTGCTTGTGCTGCCAGAGCCAGCAGCAAGGGAGAGGCAGGCGGAGGGGGGATGCATGGAGGGGGGGTGGCAGGTGGAGGCCAGGGACCCATCCAACACTCCCCCGCTCCCTGACTGCCCCCCCCCCCGACTCCCCTTACCATTCTGGCTCCACGTGTTTGCAAAACACGCTGCCCGGTGGGTCGGTTTATGTGTTACTCAGGGCTGCAGACAGAGGGAGGGGGGAGCAGGGGAGGGCTCTGGCTGCTGGAGGCCAACGGGAGTGGGTCAATTGGCCCAGCCGCCCAATCAGCAGGCGCACTCTGCATGGGAGGAAGGGAGGGAGGCGAGGGAGAAATAAACCCCGGACATTTTAACCTTGTTACCAATTCCTCCCGGACGGCTATTTAGAGACGCAATAGCCGGACATGTCTGGGGAAATATGGACGGATGGTAACCCTAGGTAGGCCCAGCATGGGCTCAAGTTTGGGTAGCAGGACAGGGGCAGGCCCTCAGCAAGGGTAGCAAAGTCATGTTGGGAATGAAGCCCCTGGGCACATGGGGACTCATCGGCCATCAGGGCACATAACCTCATGGGACAGAGTAGAGACCCGGGGGTCTGTGGGGAGCAGGGCTCTGCAGAACTCCCTCCATGCAGTCCTGAGTATGGTTCTGCTGGGTGGCTGATTCAATGGGAGTTCAGCTACTCAGTACAACTAAAGATAAAATCCTGAGAGGCGAATATGTGGACATGTTATCCCTATTGCACAGGGAGGTGTTGATAGACAGTAAGCATGGGCAAGGCAAGCAAAATAGCGAGCTGCCCAAGAGGCCAAGGGTGCCTAGAACATGGGAAAATTGGGAGGCTGCCTTCCTCATCTATGCAGGTGTTATAGTACAGGCCTACCCAGAGAGGAGCCCTGCCTTGGCCAAGTATATGGACATAATTAGGTGGGCACACTATGTTTGGGGGCATGTCCTGGTTTAATTATAATGAGCAGTTTCGATTAAGGGCAGCAACACAAACTGGGATAAGGTGGGACATACCTCATCGCACACTGTGTTTGGAGTGGATGACACCAAGGGCACCAGGCGTTCACACAGACAGTAGTTTGTTCATACCGCAGCAAGCTCGGGAGAGGCCCAAGGTATGTAATAATATTTGCTGGGCATTTAATGATGGTGGTTGTTTTCGCAGCACCTGTAGATACAGGCATGTTTGCGAGACATGTTTTGGGAAGATCACAGGGAGGAAACAGGAATGGGGCTGGCACAAGCGCCAACCGCAGGTTTGGCACGGGTGGAACAGGGTCTGGAACACAGACCACAAGCTGGGGAGGGGGACGCGCTGGGGGTGCTGCAATGGGCATGGGCTCCATCACCAGTTAGGCCAGATGTGTTAAGGGTTCTCTTATGGGATTACCCTAACAGGGCAGATGGGGCATATTTGTGGGAGTGGTTTACAGCAAGATTTCAGACCCCTTTTGTGGGAAATAGGAATCATTTGATGTAAAAAAAAATTAAATTCAGTAGCTGGGATTGGACATATTATTAAAAAATGATTGCAAAGGAATTAAAGGAGGGCAGGATAGCTGGGCCATTTGATCAATTACCTATAGCACATTTGAGAGCCCCCACCCCCCAGGGGTTGGTCCCCAAGAAGACCCCAGGTACATACTGATTAATCCATCACCTGTCATACCCGCAAGGTGGCTCTGTTAATCCTGGAATAGACTTGGCACTATGTTCCATACGCTATTCCTCCAGTGATGAAGCAGTTCATATCGTTGATGGTTTTTTGTTCACAGGGTGAGCTGGGTCAGATGAGTGTGTTCACCTGTTGGACACATTTCAGGCCCTGGCTAAAAAGTTGGGGGTACCCCATAGTGGAGGGAAAAACAGAAGGCCCTTCTATTACATTGACCTACCTGAACATTGAGCTGGACACCAGGGAGGGCGTATCTCAGCTCGCAAAGAATAAGCTTCAGGAGCTATTGGGATTGCTCCAGAGAGCAGTGGGGGCTAAAAAACTCATGCTGCAGGAACTGCAGTCTATTCTGGGGCACCTGAACTTTGCTTGCAGGGTTGTTATCCCGGGGTGCATGTTTTGGCCCAGCTGGCAGCGACAACGGCCAGCATAGCCGGGCCACGCCATTACATAGGAGTCACTTGAGAGATGAAGGAAGACTTGAGGGTGTGGGAAAATTTTCTGAGTCAATTTAATGGAGTATCACTGTGGAGGGAGGAATGGTTATTACAAGGGGGGTTAAAAATCTACTCAGATGCGGCAGGGGGCATAGGTTTTAGGCAAATGATTTGCACAAAAATGGCCCGCCACCTGGACACTAAACAAGGTTGTGTGTGACATGATCTTCTTGGAATTTTTCCCCATTTTAGTTACGGTGGTGATTTGGGGAGCGGAGCTGGCTAATAAAAGGGTGCGCTTCTGATGCGACAACATGGCAGTGGTACATGTTATCAGTCACCAAACTTCCAGATCACACAGGGTTATGAAGTTGGTAAGGGCGTTTGTTCTACAATGTTTAACCTTCAACATCTGTTTTTCTTCCAAGCACATGCCAGGCATGGATAATGGCATAGCAGATGCCTTGTCTCATTTCCATTTTGACAGATTTTTTGAGTTTGCACCAGGGGCTAGCAGTGAACCTGAGCAGATGCCACTGGCTCTCTGGAACCTTGGAATATGATGTGGTCGGCAGAATGGAGATTTTTGGTTCCAGGCTTACAAGTGGTTTATTTTGTTTTCTTTTAAGGAATCTTGTCAATTCAAGGATCCAGAGAGTGGTTCGCTTATATGGCCCTCCATGGAGGGCGGTTGTTCCAGTACCAGGTCAAGAATAATTTAGCTCCTGGTGCCCCTTGATGATCACACTTGTGACAATGGGTTCTTTCTCCCCACTAGGGCTGCTAGGCAAGAGGCCATTTGGAGATGTCTGGGAACCCTGCTGGGTTAGGGGGGAGGCAGCCAAGCAAATTGCTGGTGCCTCCTTGTGGCGGATGTCCAGTGCAGGTACTCCATAGGGAAGGCAGCCAGTGACCATATAAATGGCCTGGTAAAGGACTTAAAGGGAGGTACTGGATAAAGGAACAGAACCCCACCCCCATTCTCATAGCCCACCTTAACCCTGACGAGGGTGGTGGATGGTAAGGTCCAAGCCATGGGTCAGCTGGGGGACCTGGATGGAAACAAAGTGGGGCTGGTGGAAGCCCCAGTGAATTGATTTGAATAAGCATGGCTTTGCCTGCACAGTACACTTCATCTGTCGGATAGTCCCAGACATCTATATAATAAAGTTGTAGTCTGATTAAAATCCATAGCAAGTGTCTCCTGTCCTTCTTGTGGTGTACCCAGACAACTCTCAGGTACTCACCTCACTTTCTTCCGAAGTTCAGCACCCTGGCTCGCAGTCTCTTTGTAAATCTCATTAAGAGCTGGGAAAGCTCTTAGGAAAAGACTGCTTCATTTATCCCTGTTTTCTGCTCACAGCTACTCTGAACAGACACTTCAAATTTGATCAGAGGAGTTTATGAGCTTGTTATCTGAACACATTTCAGCCTCTAGATTGCCCACAAACTCTTTGCAGTGAGTATTCCTTCATGTTTGTGCTCACATTTCTGAATTTGATCTGAGATTGGGCATATGTTTGTAGTCAGGTTTCCAGTGTTAATATATTATGGGTTTCAGATTCACTATCCATGAAAATTGCATCATCAATTTGTGTTCTCTCCTATCATCACCTCCCCTGCCCTGGCTTTATGGGCTAAAATAACCAGGACATCCCCTCAATTAATTTATAATCAACCATTAGGAGGAAGTTTTGTTGTATTAGCCTACATCATTCAGTGACAGATTAATATCATTAATCAGAATTACAAGAGGCAGATTGAAGTTCATCTGTCAATATTTCAGCATTTTGCAGTGGTGCAAAGTGAAATGTACTAAAATAAATTGGTAGGCACTGCTGGAAAAGAAGGGAACTGTCAAGTGGATAGTGAGACAAGCAGTCAAAAATCTGAAAGGATGTCTTAAAATGGAATAGCATTCTCATAACTAAAAGTTATATGTAAGTCGTGCTTGATAGTTCTCAAACACTGCCAGAATACTGAGTGCTATAAAAACCACGTGGGTTGCAAAAAGGTTTGTTGACTGGACATACTGGCATCTAGTTTAGACTAAGGAGGAGATAGGAAGGGATTAAAGGCATATAAACATAGGTGTTGTAGTTACTTTATTTTAAGGGTGGCTACTCCTTTCTCATTAGCTAGAGAATAGGGAAATCTAAGAAAAAGGGAGGAAGACAGACAGACAGACTTTTCATATTTTAGTAGGCCACTGTGGAGGCTCCATTTGACATCCTAACAACATCTTGGTCTAAGAGTACCATCTAATTACCATCTGTTAAGGTTGGATCCCCACTTTGAACTTTAGGGTACAAATGTAGGGGCCTGCATGAAAAACTTTTAAGCTTAACTACCAGCTTAGCTTTGGTTTGGCTGCCACCATTTTAATGGATTCCCTTCCTTAAAACAAGGAGAAATTAACCATTCCCCCTTCTTCCTCCCACCAACTCCTGGTGAATCAAGTTCCAACCCCCCTGGGATCTACAACAGGGAGAAATTAACCATCCCCCCTCCTTTCTTTTACCAACTCCTGGTGAATTAAGATCCAAAACCCTTGGATCTTAAAACAAGGAAAAATTAATCAGGTTCTTAAAAAGAAGGCTTTTAATTAAAGAAAAAGGTAAAAATTATCTTTGTAAAATCAGTATGGAAATTAACCTTACAGGGTAATCAAACTTAAAGAGCTCAGAGGACTCCCCTCTAGTCTCAGGTTTAAAGTACAGCAAACAAAGATAAACACTTTAGTAAAAGGTACATTTACAAGTTGAGAAAAACAAAGGAAAACTAACACGCCTTGCCTGGCTATTTACTTACAAGTTTGAAATTGGAGAGACTTGTTTAGAAAGATGTGGAGAACCTGGATTGATGTCTGGTCCCTCTCAGTCACGAGAACGAACACACTCCCAAACAAAGAACACAAACAAAAGCCTCCCCCCCCCCCCCAAGATTTGAAAGTATTTTGTCCCCTTATTGGTCCTTTAGGTCAGATGCCAGCCAGGTTACCTGAGCTTCTTAACCCTTTACAGGGAAAAGGATTTTGGAGTCTCTGGCCAGGAGGGGTTTTATAGTACTGTACACAGGACAGCTGTTACCCTTCCCTTTATAGTTATGACACGCCCCCCAAATTACAGATAGTGTTGGATGTTCGGTTCCACACTGGCTGTGATTTTTTCCTGGAGTTCTAGGAGAAAACAGAGTTAATAAGACACATGTACCTTTAGACATACTACTGATTATATAAAAACTAACAATATGTTTTATTTTAAGAACAATTGTTAATTAGTTAACTTTGGGAAACTTTCCCAGGAGAGTGCATTAGCCACTTTGTTAGAAGCTCCCGAAATGTGTTGTATTTTAAAATCAAAATTTTGGAGAGCTAAACTCCACCGAAGAAGTTTTTTGTTATTTTCCTTGGCGGTATGAAGCCACTGTAGCGCAGCATGGTCTGTTTGTAGTTGGAAACGCCATCCCCAAACATATGGGCGTAGCTTTTTTAGCGCGTACACAATGGCATAGCATTCCTTTTTGCTGATTGACCAATGGCTTTTCCTCTCAGACAGTTTCTTACTGAGAAATACGACAGGATGGAATTCTTGATCCGGTCCTTCCTGCATTAAAACTGCTTCCACGCCTCGCTCGGACGCATCTGTGGTTACTTGGAACGGTTTGTCAAAGTCTGGGGCCCTTAGCACAGGGTTAGACATGAGTGTTGCCTTAAGCTGGTTAAAGGCCTTTTGACACTTATCAGTTCACTGAACTGCATTTGGCTGTTTCTTTCTGGTTAGGTCTGTCAGCGGGGCGGCGATTTGGCTGTAGTGGGGTACAAATCGCCTATAATATTCAGCCAAGCCTAAGAAGGATTGGACCTGTTTCTTAGACTTTGGAACCGGCCACTTTTGGATAGCATCCACTTTGGCCTGTAGGGGATTTATAGTTCCTTGACCCACCTGGTGCCCCAAGTAAATCACTCTGTTTTGGCCTATTTGACACTTTTTAGCCTTAACAGTTAGTCCTGCCTGCTGGATGCGCTCGAAAACTTTTTCCAGGTGCTCCATGTGCTCTGCCCATGAATCAGAAAAAATGGCCACATCATCGAGGTAGGCAACTGCAGATTTTTCCAATCCCGCTAGGAGACCATCTACAAGTCTTTGGAAGGTGGCGGGTGCATTTCGCAACCCGAAAGGGAGTACATTGAATTCATACACCCCTGCCTGGGTGACGAAGGCTGACCTTTCCTTAGCGGGTTCATCTAGTGGTACTTGCCAGTACCCCTTGGTTAAGTCCAAAGTAGCGATGAATTGGGCATGTCCCAATTTCTCCAATAGCTCATTTGTGCGTGGCATTGGATAGTTGTTAGGACGAGTTACAGCATTTAGCTTACGGTAGTCCACGCAAAAGCGTATTTCCCCATCTGGTTTGGGAACTAGAACCACTGGAGATGCCCATGCACTCTTAGAGGGGCGGATTATACCCATCTGTAGCATGTCCTGGATCTCCCTTTGTATAGCAGTTTTGGCATGAGGTGACTCCCGGTAGGGTGGGGTTCTAATAGGGTGAGCATTACCTGTGTTAATGGAGTGGTATGCCCGTTCGGTCCATCCTGGAGTGGCTGAGAAAATTGGTGCAAAGCTTGTGCACAGCTTTTTGATCTGCTGTCGCTGCAGACGTCCAAGGGTCGTGGAGAGGTTTACCTCTTCCACGCCACCATTTTTTTCCCCTTCGTAGTAGACACCTTTAGGCCACTCCGCGTTATCTGTTTTCTGGGCTGTAAACTGGCAAACGTTTAATTCTCTGGAATAAAAGGGCTTAAGAGAATTAACATGGTATACCTTAGGCTTTATGTTGGAGGTGGGGGAGGCTATGAGATAGTTAACAGCTCCTAGGCGCTCCTGGACCATGAATGGTTCTTTCCACGACGCTTTCATTTTATGGGCCTGGAGCGCCTTTAAGACCATGACTTGGTCTCCTACTTTGAAGGACCGTTTTCTGGAATGTTTATTATACCAGGCCTTTTGCTCTTTCTAAGCATTCTTTAGGTTTTCTTTAGCAAGGGCCAAAGAATGTTGGAGGGTGTTTTGTAGGTTGCTTACAAAGTCTAGAATGTTAGTTCCTGGAGAAGGCGTAAACCCCTCCCATTGCTGCTTCACCAACTGTAATGGCCCCTTAACCTCACGGCCATACACAAGTTCAAATGGTGAAAACCCTAAACTGGGATGTGGTACAGCCCTGTAGGCAAAAAGCAACTGCTGCAACACGAGGTCCCAATCATTGGAGTGTTCATTTACAAATTTACGTATCATGGCCCCCAAAGTTCCATTAAACCTCTCCACCAGGCCATTGGTTTCATGGTGGTAAGGGGTGGCAACCAAGTGATTCACCCCATGAGCTTCCCACAGGTTTTCCATGGTTTTTGCCAGGAAGTTAGTTCCCGAATCTGTAAGGATGTCGGAGGGCCAACCTACCCTGGCAAAAATGTCTGTTAATGCCTGGCATACACTTTTAGCCCTGGTGTTGCTTAAGGGTACTGCTTCCGGCCATCGGGTAGCAAAATCCATGAAAGTCAGTACGTACTGCTTTCCTCTGGGTGTCTTTTTTGGGAAAGGACCCAGAATATCCACAGCTACGCGCTGAAATGGGACCTCAATTATGGGTAGTGGCTGGAGAGGGGCTTTAACCTGGTCTTGGGGCTTTCCCACTCGTTGGCACACCTCACAAGACCGGACATAATTAGCAACGTCCTTGCCCATTCCCTCCCAGTGGAAGGACTTTCCCAACCGGTTTTTGGTTCTGTTCACCCCAGAATGGCCACTGGGATGATCATGGGCTAAGCTCAAGAGCTTTACCCGATACTTAGTGGGAACTACCAACTGTCTTTGAGGATGCCAGTCTTCCTGGTGCCCACCAGAAAGAGTCTCCTTGTATAAAAGTCCTTGTTCTACAACAAACCGGGATCGGTTAGAAGAGCTGAGAGGCGGTGGGGTGCTTCGCGCCGCCGCCCAAGCTTTCTGAAGGCTGTCATCTGCTTCCTGCTCGGCCTGGAACTGTTCCCTTGATGCTGGAGACATCAGTTCCTCCTTGGACTGTGGACTGGGGCTTGGTCCCTCTGGAAGCGATGCAGGTGCTGGGGCTGTTTCCATTGACTGTGAACCGCTGTCCGCTGGTGCACTATGTGGTATTTCAGGCTCTGGCTGAGCCTCTTGGGTAGGGTTATCTGCTGCTTCTGCCAGTTTCGGCTCGCTGGTGCCCTCTGGCGTTGGAGTTGTAGACGGGTTTGCAAGCGCTGGACTCAGGGCTGGCAATGGTTCTGGTGCTGGTTGCGTTGACAGTTCCGGTTCTGGGACTGGCTTTGGCTGGGTCTCTGGGATTGGATCCACTACGGCTGTTGCAGTCGTTGGCAGGGGATCCAGTTCCACCACCTTTGTCTGGGTCTCCGGTAACACAGACGGGGCCCTGGTGGACGGCTTAGGAACAGGGATGGGGGTGAAAGCTTGCTTAGCCTTTGCTAGTTCCAGTTCATGTTTTTTTTCTTTCTTTTTCATCTCTTTTTTTTTTAGCTCCATCTCTTTTTTGTGGGCCTTCTTTTTGGCTTTTTTTTTTTTTTTTTTTTTTTGCTCTGTCTCGAGTTTTGTTAATTGAAGCAGTTTCTGATGTTTTCTTTCATTTTCTTCTGCTTCTAGTTTGGCCAGTTCTATTTTGTTAGCTACTTCTTTGGTAGTCATTTTCCTGTTTTCTTGTGCTGGGTAACCCCCTCTGCAGTTGGCTGAAACTGGGAAGCTCTCAGTCAGCTCTGGCTGCTGCTGAGTTAACAGAGACTTTCTAACTAGCTACTCCCGAGGATGTAAAAAGAAAAAAAAACAATTCAGCTTGTAAAGTCCTTTTACCAGTCAAGTTTGCTAATTGAACCCTTCTCTTAACAAAGGACCTGTTAAAAAAACTTAACACCTCTGCCTTCAGGCAAGGAGAGATAAGATATGCATCTATCTACTTCCAGCTCGGCTTTCCAAGCAGCTAGAAGGAGAAAAAAAAATCTCACTGGCTTTTGGGTTTAAAATGATCCCACCGCTATCCACCATGTCAAGGCTGGATCCCCACTTTGAACTTTAGGGTACAAATGTAGGGGCCTGCATGAAAAACTTCTAAGCTTAACTACCAGCTTAGCTCTGGTTTGGCTGCCACCATTTCAATGGATTCCCTTCCTGGGAAGCCTTGAAAAACCTTCACCAAATTCCTGGTGAAAACAAATCCAAACCCCTTGGATCTTAAAACAAGGAGAAATTAACCATTCCCCCTCCTTCCTCCCTCCAACTCCTGGTGAATCAAGTTCCAACCCCCCTGGGATCTACAACAGGGAGAAATTAACCATCCCCCCTCCTTCCTCCCACCAACTCCTGGTGAATCAAGATCCAAAACCCTTGGATCTTAAAACAAGGAAAAATTAATCAGGTTCTTAAAAAGAAGGCTTTTAATTAAAGAAAAAGGTAAAAATCATCTCTGTAAAATCAGTATGGAAATTAACCTTACAGGGTAATCAAACTTAAAGAGCTCAGAGGACTCCCCTCTAGTCTCAGGTTCAAAGTACAGCAAACAAAGATAAACACTCTAGTAAAAGGTACATTTACAAGTTGAGAAAAACAAAGGAAAACTAACACGCCTTGCCTGGCTATTTACTTACAAGTTTGAAATTGGAGAGACTTGTTTAGAAAGATGTGGAGAACCTGGATTGATGTCTGGTCCCTCTCAGTCCCGAGAACGAACACACTCCCAAACAAAGAACACAAACAAAAGCCTTCCCCCCCCCCAAGATTTGAAAGTATTTTGTCCCCTTATTGGTCCTTTAGGTCAGATGCCAGCCAGGTTACCAGAGCTTCTTAACCCTTTACAGGGAAAAGGATTTTGGAGTCTCTGGCCAGGAGGGGTTTTATAGTACTGTACACAGGACAGCTGTTACCCTTCCCTTTATAGTTATGACACCATCATACGGTATCATATGGATGATTAGATGGAGGGGATCATGTTGATTTCAAGATTATTCACTGATTTCATAATTTGCAGAGATGCTGGATTAATGACATCAAAGCATCTATTTTAGAGGCATCAGGATTTGAGAAGGTGGGACTAGCTCATGTCCTGTTATTCCTCCTCTTAATTTTGGATGCAGCCTTTGGTACCTTGCTCATAATGTGGATACTTGCCCATCTGCATATAGGTTTCACACGGTCCAAATATTTACCACTAGCATCTGATGTGGGTGACTCACAGAGTAATATATGCACTATCATTTAGGAAGAATTCATTATTTAATGCCTGGTGTTTGAAGTCCTCCAACAAGCCAGATATAAAACTTGAACATAGCTGAAAAAGTACTTCACCTGCCTCCATCTGCTTTGAATCTGTTGAGGAATTTTGCTTTTCATTTACTTGTTCTTAGCAGTGGAGGTTGGCAATGTCTGATAGCAGCTAGTACAAGTAGAGATACGTGCAAAGGTGCCCTCAGGTTTACAGGAGCAGGTGCAGAACAAGATTATTTGATGCCAGACACTTTCCTTGAATAACCTTCACTATTGAAACAGTTTGCATGCTACAAGTTTTAAAATAAAGCTCAGTGCTATATTTTATCACTTTTGTCCCTCTTGTCTACCATCTGTATGAAATATGGAACACGTTTGCAAGTTTTTTAAAAATGTATTTCAACATAAAGTTTTAACTGTCAGGGGAATGCTCTATTATATTTGACTAAAACTATGATTCTGTTTGCGGCCTCATTTCAGATGTGATCTAATTTACCTATAAGTGTATTACAAAGATTTCACGTAGCACCATCACCACCAACACGACAGCTTCTTGGGGCTGCCCCAAAATAAAGCATTTTGTACAGATGCCCCTTCTGTTTGATTTTGGGGGATGTGCGAAGACTGAGGAGAATCATTGTACCCCACTCCGACACTCCATATTTTAACATTGGCTTAATAACCAATGACACCATTTGTTTACCCTGAATCAGATTATATCCATTTGTCTGTGACTAACTGGGAACTAATTGAGAGACAAATGTCTACAGGCTACAGCACTGGAGCAAAACACACACATAAATTTCTTCAAGTGCTTCTGCATCAGGTGATTACAAGCAATGCAGATGCTATTTTCTCAAATGATTCCCCTTAATTTAAGTCCTCTGCATGCCAGTTTTATCTGATTTTTATTACAGGCACTGCCAAAAGTAGGCCACCTACCTTATATGTATCTACTTCCCTCGTTGCTAGACACACATTAGGCTCCTCATTGCACAACATTTGTATTAGTGCCTAAAATAGGCTCTGTGTTCTCATATCCGCAGAAAGACCACTCCATGCATTGAGTCTCTCTCAAGCAACAAACCTTTTTCCTCTACAATCTAAGAAAGAGAAAATTGGAGACAGATTCTGTTCTCTTGTCAATGTTAGCAAGATTTGGCTTGAAGTATGACCTGTCTTAAGCTCACTGCACCAAAATGTAAGAGTTTTCCCACTAAAGCTCTGATTTGCTCCCAATACAAGAAGAGGGTTGGTCAGTGTAAGACATAGTGACCTCTCGAGTTCCTTGGTGTGTGGGGCATTCCTCCCTTAATCAATTTGTATTTCCTAAACATTCAGCACGTGATTGTCAAGGGAAATACTGGACTAGTACAAGAAATCAATTTTGAATGAATTACCAACAAAATCAAATTCTGCCTCCTTTCTCCTATATAAAACTATAATTTACGTGTTTGTCATGCGGGAACAGAATGCTCCCTCACTCTACCCCTCCAGATTGCCAGGGTGGTTTTACAGTTGCTTCTCTTTACAAAGAGGAAGAAGAGGCCATGAAGCAGCAATACTAATAAAAGCAAAGATTTTACACTGCGTGCCTAGCAGTGCAATTCCTTGCAACACAGTGTTGATCAAGAGAAGTCAGCAAAGGCAGACATTTATGTTGGTAGCATCCTCAGCTACCTTAGATAGACCAAAGTAGATGTTGGCATGAAGTTTCCTGCATGGGAAGGTGATTTTCTGATTATCCCTTATAGGATTTTTTACATCCATTTCAGCTAGTACTGGCCACTGATGATGACAGAATATTTGTCTAAAAGAAGAATTTATCTGATCTGTGATGGCAATTTCTGTAAAAAAATATCTAGCCAAAGTGCTATGTGAATTGTTCTTTATCACTTCTTCGTGTACTGAATGTAAAGGTGCGGGTGTATCATTGGAAAATGAGTTAATGGACAAATTACCTGCAGAAAACTCAGGTGTATAGTACAGCTGTTAATTAGTTACAGAGGTGAGTCCTGTTGCTTTACCAATGGTACTCATTTTTCAACAACTTGCTGTCTCAGTTTAGACTCAAGTCTCTTCATGGAAGGGGGCAAAGACTCTTACAGCACCCACTACTAATTACACCCCAGTGACCAATTCCTTCAATACCAGCCAATGACTGTCCACTGTGTTAAACTTTATAATCATCGCTGACTACAAGCATAGGCTGAATTATTGCTATTGGTTTGAGATTCTACATCAATCCTCAACTACTTGAACCTTTTATTGGGGGTGGGATGGGAAATTGCTTTTGAAGCCGTCTGAAGAATCATATCATTTCCTTACACCTACCGGATATGTACTAGATTATGACACCTTGCATAGGTATCAAGAACAGCACTACAGATATGCTGAAGCCTGGGAATTTCTTTTAATTAAACCTTTGTGTCAAATAGGTATTTTAATTAGTTTTGCATTATTTTATCCTGTGCCTTGAGTTTGATAGGCATATTTTAAAATACTCAATTTTAAACTCATCCCTGCTCAAACCACCTTCAATTCCACTAGGCCAAATCTTAGCTAATCATTTTCCTTTATGACGTGCAGTCAGTTCAGAGTGTTACTTATGAATGTAGTTTAATATTTTTATACTTTGTATCATCTCTATCTAGACCATGGCACACAGACATACTTTTTCTGTAGTGTAATACCTCCACACACTTACATCTGTATTCTTTCTGTTCTTAGTCAAAATAAGGCAATTTCATTACAATCCTATTAGGCAAGCCATATTTTTTAATCTTCGATTTCAGTTGTAAAAAATCAAAAGCTACAGTATTGGTGCAACAACTACACAGGAGGCAGTTACCAAATAATTTTCCTGGCTTAATAAGAGTAGGAGAAATATTGGCTGAGTTTTAAATAAGGAAATGTATATTTTTCAAATATTAACTGCCTTATGTTTGCACTTAACAATATATCATGTGCTTGAATATACAATTAAATTTCTACTTAACACTTCTGACCTTGTTTTTCTTAGACTGCAATTACATTTAAACAGGAGCATCATCAGACCCTAAACATATTTGTAGCAATTTTTAGAAAGCCAAGAGTGTTTTACCATAATTACATCAGACTTCCTTGATGTATTGTGGGCAAAGTGTTGTGTGAGCAAGACACATCCCAAAGTGTCCTTTTCTGTATTTGGAAGGTGAAAATTAATAAAAGAAAACAAGATAAGTAGATGAAAATCAATAGCAATAGCTATTTTCCTTTACATACTACAATTTAACCTGCTAATAGCATTTGGCTCTAATACTCAGATCAAGGGCAATGAGTACTAAACTCACCTGAAGCATGTGTTGAGTTGTGGTCAGTCTTAAAATAATATTTGTTGATAATATGAACATTGAGTGGAAATATAAATAACTTAATCAGATTAGCCATGGCACTGATGCCCTTAATTCTCCATTAAAATAAGCTAATAACCTTCCGGACTGTTTTCCCAATGCAGAAGATACCATAGTTTTTAAAGGTGGCTTCTACAAGACCTTTACTCACTATAATACCTGCAGCATCTTCAAGTTCACATTACATGAAATGCCTGGATCGGCTACTCCCCACCACTTCCAGAGGTGACACATATTGTGTGGCTTTTATTCTCTTCACATCACTGAGGCTACGATAGTTCAATATACTAAAGATAATATGAATGGCATTAAAATAAGCTAATAACCTTCCTGACTGTTGTACATTAGCACCAATATAACTCTCCTCCCTTATCAAAAGGTAGTGCGTGGCTCCTGGTCAGCACCATAATGGTGCACCTTTCTATGATTTCATTACAGTAAGTGGAAACAAAGAATTACGTTCGATGATCTGACTCATTTCCTGCTATACAATTTATATACAACACACTCATGCATGAGAGCTACAGATTTTTACATCCACCACTCTCCTCTGTGCAATTCTCCTTTTATTTAGACTATTTATTTAATGACTCTCTTCATATTTAATATAAAACTTATCAGTTGACAGACAAATGCTACACTTCCTCTTATAGCAACATGGGCATTGATGCAGCTGGCAAGAAAATAGGTGTCCATGACTAGCTGAGGTCCCTTTGCACACCTGCTAGGTACTCACCTGACTTGACATATAGCCAGGAAGGAGTATCGAGTGGGTGCAATTGGGACACAGTATTTTCCCCTCAGCACACCACAGGTCTGTTTTGGTGATACAGCTGACATAAGTAGTTGGCTCAGCCCTTCCCTCCCACCCCCACCAGCTTTTAAGGTGCTTGGAAGGAAAGGACCATCATCTCTGGCCACACGTCTGAATGCATGATGTCAGCTAAATGCTGGGATGAGCCAGAGCTGAAGGCTGGGACTGCAACGCCTGTAGTGATGGCATTGACCTTGGAGGCAGCAGACGTGACCTGACAAGCTTTGGTGGTTGCCCAGGATGCCACAGAGGCTCAAGAGAGGAAGCAGCACTTCAGTCAGCAGCAAGGACTGATGATCTGTGGCACCAGGCCTGCTGCTAGGACAAGAGGCAGCTAGAGAGTGGATGTTTGGTGAGATACCCTCCCAGACAGCCTAGCCTGGCTGAAAGTCATAGCAGTGGAGACTGGACACAAAGCACTTCTGGACCTAATTGTGTCCACCTAGTGGGCCCATCCGCACTCTCCCCTCCCCCAAGCATCTGTAATTCCATTCAGTTGAGGGGAGGCTTTCTCTGCCCCAGTGGGCATTTGTCCTTTCTGTGGATCTGTTGGAGAAGCAGCCCTTCAACAGCAGCAGACAGTGCCAGGCTGGGGTAACTAGTGGGTACCCTGGGAAGAGGCATCCATCACCCAAGAGTGAAGCAGAATCAGGATCGTTAGCCAGCTGCTACAGGGTGCAAGTGGACAGGAGCCCAGAGATGGTTTGATTGCAGTGACAGCACAGATGCCTAGCAGCACCTGTGCATGCTGCTGTAGCCTCCATCCCTAGATCAGGGACAGACAGAGTGGTACCCAAGGGGGTCAGACATCCAGGGGCTGGGTGGTGGTATGTATAGGAGACATCTGTATGTTGGGTTCTCTCATCCTGTCTGTGTCCATTTATTAAAAAGTACAAGGGAAAAGTCTGGAAAGGAGACAGTTCATTGTTTTGGGAGAAAAACAGAGTAAGGCTAAGGAGCGGGATAAATCCTACAAGCCCATGATCTTTAATCATTTGACAACTAGAGCAATGTTTTTCTTATAGGCACATGAGAGTAGCACCAAATGTTGTTTCCCCATTTGATTATCTGTCTATTGTTTGTACACAGAAACCACATTGGGATGGGGGCAGGATTTAGCTTCAACCAAGAATGCCAGTTTAGGGCTGCTGAAAAACTGATTACATTTTGGGATTGGACCTTAGAGTGCAACACATCATCCTACACCAGCTACTCAGACTAGAGCACATAGCCAGTGGGAACAGCCAATGCCCAAGGCCTGAGGCCCAAGTGCAGATCTGCTTTGTGTGTAAGAAGGGCAGCTGTTAACTCAACTATAAACAAATGCAGACACATCTACACAGGAAGCCAGGGCAAAGCCAGACCCAATGGCAGTAGTCTCCCTTCTTTAACTTCAGTCCCATGGCAGGCACTAGAGAAAACTGCCTCGCAATTGAGGTTTAAGTTTTAAGGAACATGGGCAGTGCCAGCATATCTAGTGACTTCTGTAAGCGAGCATTTGAAGACTGTCTAACTGCTGAAGTATGTACAGCAGGGGTGAAGACCAGATGTTTGTTAGATACTGGCTCAGAAGTCACCACCATTACTGAGTCACATTTTCAAAAATATTGGAAAGACAAGGAGCTGACCACGCATACCACACCGTTTATATGCCTAACGGCAGTTAATGAACTGGCAATCCCAGTGGTGGGATGCCTCGAAGCAGACATAGACTACATGGGCCAGACACTGCCAAGGAAATGCATCTTCATTCTGAAAGACAAAGCCTCTGAAGGGAGATATATGAGAGAAGTAGTCCCAGGGATTCTAAGGATGAACATCATTAGTGAGCTGAAAGGAGCTACTGTTGCCAGTAGAAGGAACCAGGGGACTGAACCATGAGAGGGACCTCTAAGAAGAATGCTGTGCTGAGTACTGGCTCCAGAGGAGATAAAAATCCATTCACTGGGCCCTGTGGGGCAGATTGGAAATGTTTAAGTGGGCAGAAAGCAGAAGACTGTTATTCCTCCTCGGAGAGGGATGTTCCTTGATGAACACTGCTGGGTACCAGGAAATACCAATAGATATCGAGCTCTTGTAGAGCCTACATCTGGGGTAAACCTACCTAATGGGCTCCAGCCAGCCAACATACCAACTAATGCCATCAAAGGAAGAGTACCAGTGAGTCTTATAAACTCAAGTTTGAAGGCTGTGGAGTTGCATCCTCAAAACAGAACTGCAGAGGTACGTCGGCCTGAGGGAGTGGTTTCTCAGGTGAAGGTAACATTTGAAGAGAATGGAAATGACCAGTGGGTGACAAGGAGGGAGAAAAGAGGACAAGTTACCTTTCCTCAAGAAAGATGTGGTGGGAAACTGCCAATTCCAGTTCAAGTGACACACCAAGGGCTGATTTCTGCACAGGTGGCTAACTTAAGGGTGTTGCCAGCATCAAGAAGTCTTTTCTAAGGATGAGGTGACCAATTTCGATGACTGGGTCAAAGGTGTCCATGACAGGCCAAAGACAGCCAGCGAAGTTGCTCTCAGTACAACTAAAGACACAGCCCAAAGTAGGAAAAGGACTTATGATTGCAAGTCCAGTGGGGTTCTCATCAGACCTGGTGACTGTATACCAGTTCGTAGCCATAGACGCCAGAGACATAATAAAACACAGGACAAATGGAAGCCAAATCCCCACACCATGGTCACCCACAACAATCCCGAACTGCCAGTTTACACTATAAAGCCTGAACAAGGAGGTCAGGAGAGAGTAGTACATAGGGACCATCTAAAACGTTGGACTTTTAGTCTGACCAGGGCTCGTAGGAGGCATAGAGCAGCATGTCCCAAGGAGACTGGAGTACTGTCATGGATGGATATAAACTGTTCAGGAAGGACAGGCAGGACAGAAAAGGTGGGGGAGTTGCGTTGTATGTAAGAGAGGAGTATGACTGCTCAGAGCTCTGGTATGAAACTGCAGAAAAACCTGAGAGTCTCTGGATAAAGTTGAGAAGTGTGAGCAACAAGGGTGATATCGTGGTTGGAGTCTGCTGTAGACCACCAGACCAGTGGGATGAGGTGGACGAGGCTTTCTTCTGGCAACTAGCAGAAGTTGCTAGATCGCAGGCCCTGGTTCTCATGGGAGACTTTAATCACCCTGATATCTGCTGGGAGAGCAATATAGCGGTGCACAGGCAATCCAGGAAATTTTTGGAAAGCGTAGGGGACAATTTCCTGGTGCAAGTGCTGGAGGAACCAACTAGGGGCAAAGCTTTTCTTGACCTGCTGCTCACAAACAGGGAAGAACTAGTAGGGGAAGCAAAAGTGGATGGGAACCTGGGAGGCAGTGACCATGAGATGGTCGAGTTCAAGATCCTGACACAAGGAAGAAAGGAGAGCAGCAGAATATGGACCCTGGACTTCAGAAAAGCAGACTTTGACTCCCTCAGGGAACAGATGGGCAGGATCCCCTGGGAGAATAACATGAAGGGCAAAGGGGTCCAGGAGAGCTGGCTGTATTTTAAAGAATCCTTATTGAGGTTGCAGGAACAAACCATCCCGATGTGTAGAAAGAATAGTAAATATGGCAGGCGACCAGCTTGGCTAAACAGTGAAATCCTTGCTGATCTTAAACGCAAAAAAGAAGCTTATAAGAAGTGGAAGATTGGACAAATGACCAGGGAGAAGTATAAAAATATTGCTCAGGCGTGCAGGAGTGAAATCAGGAAGGCCAAATCACACTTGGAGTTGCAGTTAGCAAGAGATGGTAAGAGTAACAAGAAGGGTTTCTTCAGGTCTGTTAGCAACAAGAAGAAAATCAAAGAAAGTGTGGGCCCCTTACTGAATGAGGGAGGCAACCTAGTGACCGAGGATGTGGAAAAAGCTAATGTACTCAATGATTTTTTTGCCTCTGTCTTCACGCACAAGGTCAGCTCCCAGATTGCTGCACTGGGCAGTACAGCATGGGGAGAAGGTGAAGAACCCTCTGTGGAGAAAGAAGTGGTTCGGGACTATTTAGAAAAACTGGACATGCACAAGTCCATGGGGCCGGATGCGCTGCATCCGAGGGTGCTAAAGGAGTTGGCGGGTGAGATTGCAGAGCCATTAGCCATTATTTTTGAAAACTCATGGCGATCGGGGGAGGTCCCAGATGACTGGAAAAAGGCTAATGTAGTGCCCATCTTTAAAAAAGGGAAGAAGGAGGATCCGGGGAACTACAGGCCAGTCAGCCTCACCTCAGTACCTGGAAAAATCATGGAGCAGGTCCTCAAGGAATCAATTATGAAACATTTAGAGGAGAGGAAAGTGATCAGGAACAGTCAGCATGGATTCACGAAGGGGAAGTCGTGCCTGACTAACCTAATTGCCTTCTATGATGAGATAACTGGCTCTGTGGATGAGGGGAAAGCAGTGGATGTGTTATTCCTTGACTTTAGCAAAGCTTTTGATACTGTCTCCCACAGTATTCTTGCCGCCAAGTTAAAGAAGTATGGGCTGGATGAATGGACTGTAAGGTGGATAGAAAGCTGGCTAGATCGTTGGGCTCAAGGGGTAGTGATCAATGGCTCCATGTCTAGTTGGTAGCCGGTTACAAGCGGAGTGCCCCAAGGGTCGGTCCTGGGGCCGGTTTTGTTTAATATCTTTATTAATGATCTGGAGGATGGTATGGACTGCACTCTCAGCAAGTTTGCAGATGACACTAAACTAGGAGGCATGGTAGATACACTAGAGGGTAGGGATCGGATACAGAGGGACCTAGACAAATTAGAGGATTGGGCCAAAAAAAACCTGATGAGGTTCAACAAGGACAAGTGCAGAGTCCTGCACTTAGGACGGAAGAATCCCATGCACTGCTACAGACTAGGGACCGAATGGCTAGGTAGCAGTTACCAGGTACCAGAAAAGGACCTAGGGGTCACAGTGGACGAGAAGCTGGATATGAGTCAACAGTGTGCTCTTGTTGCCAAGAAGGCTAACGGCATTTTGGGCTGTATAAGTAGGGGCATTGCCAGCAGATCGAGGAACGTGATCGTTCCCCTTTATTCGACATTGGTGAGGCCTCATCTGGAGTACTGTGTCCAGTTTTGGGCCCCACACTACAAGAAGGATGTGGAAAAATTGGAAAGAGTCCAGCGGAGGGCAACAAAAATGATTAGGGGTCTGGAGCACATGACTTATGAGGAGAGGCTGAGGGAACTGGGATTGTTCCCAGTCTCCAGAAGAGAAGAATGAGGGGGGATTTGATAGCAGCCTTCAACTACCTGAAGGGGGGTTCCAAAGAGGATGGAGCTCGGCTGTTCTCAGTGGTGGCAGATGACAGAACAAGGAGCAATGGTCTCAAGTTGCAGTGGGGGAGGTCCAGGTTGGATATCAAGAAAAACTATTTCACTAGGAGGGTGGTGAAACACTGGAATGCGTTACCTAGGGAGGTGGTGGAGTCTCCTTCCTTGGAGGTTTTTAAGGCCCGGCTTGACAAAGCCCTGGCTGGGATGATTTAGCTGGGAATTGGTCCTGCTTTGAGCAGGGGGTTGGACTAGATGACCTCTTGAGGTCCCTTCCAACTCTGATATTCTATGATTCTATGATTCTATGAGACTGAAACCAATGGGACAAACCCAAACCCTGACGAAAATGGCCAGATCCCTCAAATTGACCTGGTGTTACCTGGAGACAGGGGACTAGAAAAGTGGGTAATGACCCATCAGTCCTAAGAAGGTCCCAGAGAATTACTAAGGGTGTACTGCCTGTTAAACTTATAAATGATTGTTATTGATTCTATGTAGTGTTTTAATGAATATTGTCATGTATAGTATGAAGAAGTAGACATAGAATGTTAAATATGTTAAATGTTCTTTTGATAATTGTAATGGGTTTTTAATATGACATGATGTGGGTATATGTTGTTAATATGGGGCCCAGATGTACCGGTGTAAATATTGTGGCTGTGGCAGAATTTTAGCAAGGAGGTATGTAAGGGGACTGTTGTCCCCTTACTAAAACTCAGTGGGGGTGTTTTGGTTGGCTAGCTCCCAGTACCAAAAGAAAGGGGAAGGGTCAATGGGAAATCAGGACCCTGAGACTGACAGACCCCAGGAACAATGGGGAGAGGCCAATGCTCCAGGTCAGCCTGATTGACAGGGCAGGCAGGCTAATCAGGAAGTCATGAGGCCAGGGGGGTTCCATCCTCAGTGTGAGCTGGAATTGCCTGGGGCAGACAGAGTGGGGCCGAGCTAAGGAGAAAGCAGGGGCCCGAGGTGAGCTGGGGAGCAGAGCAACCACATCCAGAGAGAACCAGCGAAGCAGCCCAGTAAGCAGGTCAGTGCTGGGAGCAGAGCTGCAGCAACCACAGCCAGAGGGGCCAGAGAAGCAGTCCAGGGAGCTGGGGGCAGAACAGCAGCAGTGCTGGGCCCAGCACAGGGAGTTGCCCCCAGCCAAGAGGCCCTGCAGGCCAGACTTGGAGGGGAATTGTAACCCCGATGGGGCAGGGGCGACACTGGGAAGAAGGGTCCTGCCACCTAAAGCCTGAGAGCATGTGGCCACCACCAGAGCACATGTCCGACTTGCAGCATCCCTGCAGCGCAGCCAGGGTTTGAGAAGAAGGCCTGGGACTTGTGAGGAACAGACTGTGAACTGCCCTGACATTCCAGAGATGCTGGTTGTGACGTCTCAGAGCAGGGTGTTGTTTTCCTTTAACCTTTCCCATTTTTTCCTTATTTTTTTTAATTGATTGCTGTTTAATAAATTGTATTTGCTTTGAACTGTATGTAATGATCAGTGGGTCAGGGAAACATCCAGTGCGGAGAGAGCACCCCAGAGTGGGGACACCCTAGCCCTGACCCTAAGTGACCACGACAAGGTAGGGGGTCAAGCCCCCCAAGAATCCTGGGCTCAGCCTTGTTGGGGTTACGAGGACTCTGCCACACAGGAGAGTGCCAGGGGAGCCCTTGAGGTCAGGCAGGCCTCTGGGTAAAGGAAGTGGGAGCAAGGACCCAGATCCTTTCACTAGCCCTTTTCACCGAGGTAGTGTATAAGCCAGGAAAGTTCCCCACAATAGGAGGACCATTCCCCCACTTACATAATGTTAGAATGGGATGTGATCAGCACATAATGAAATGAACAGGTAATTCACTAAACCAGAAACTTTTCAAGTGTTACAGTTTGAAAAAAGTGAAGCTATTTCATTGAGTTTTTCCCTTTTTCAACCAGTTCTATTCACAAGGACTATTTTCTTTCCATGCAACGACACATGTCCCTGTCTTAACAACTTGATGGGAGTTTATGAAGCTCATGGATGTTCTGACAGCTATGGAGATGGCCGAAGACCCCACTACCATGTGACACCTGGCAACAGAGCTGTCCTTTCTTCCTTTGGACAAGCTCATGTGATTTCTGAACTCAGAGTGCCTGGAATTCCAAGCACATCATGCTGAGGCAGTTATAGGCTTTTTATGTCACCATGTCATGGTCCCTGAGGCAAGGCCTATCATGCTCATTTGGCAGTAGAAAGTTTAGAGATCACCCTGACCTATAGTTTTGGCCAGGGCACTAGTAAAATGCAAGTCATTTATAAGGATTTTAAGGGGTGGGGTGGAGGCTTTTAGTAGCTTAAAAAGAAGCTAGGAACCAAATTGCAGCTGTATATTGGGTTAGATGTATATTTTAGGAACAGAAGGTGCGCTTATCTGTGGCTGCAGCATTAAGCAAAGCAAAGGACAGCATTAAATTATTCTTTATCCATCTAACAGTCCAGGTCATGGAGGAGGCATTCAGGAACTGGCAGGTGTAGTTCTGGTAGAATGACCAGGCCATCATCCACAAAGCCACCACCTAATGCACCTGGTGAAGGTAGGGTTACCATATTTTGTGCCTCCAAATGGAGGACACTCCACGGCCCCGCCCCCAGCCCCGCCCAACCCCGCCCCCTCCCCAAAGTCTCCGCCCCCTCCCCTGCTTCCCGCGAATATTTGATTCGCGGGAAGCCTGAAGCAGGTAAGGGGGTGTGTGGGGGGAGGAGGCGCGGCCCAGGCTGGCCCCCCGGCGTTTCCAGCCTGGGTCAGCTCGGGCCCTGGGGTGCCGGCCCCGGCCGACCACCCCCGGCCCGCCCAGCACTGCCGGACCCCGGCGGCCCGGCGCACCCCCCCGGCTCCCGGCCCCCCGCGGGCCCGGCTCCCCGCCGGCCCAGCTGACCGGCTCCCCGCGGGCCCGGCTGACCCGGCTCCCCGCGGGCCTGGCGGACCCGGCTCCCCGCCGGCCCGGCTCCCCGCGGGCCCGGCCGACCCGGCTCCCCGCGGGCCCGGCTCCCTGCGGGCCCGGCCGACCCGGCTCCCCGCGGGCCCGGCTGACCCGGCTCCCCGCCGGCCCGGCTCCCCGCGGGCCCGGCCGACCCGGCTCCCCGCGGGCCCGGCCGACCCGGCTCCCCGCCGGCCCGGCTCCCCGCCGGCCCGGCCGGCCCGGCTCCCCGCCGGCCCGGCTGACCGGCTCCCCGCGGGCCGGCTGACCGGCTCCCCGCGGGCCGGCTGACCTCCCGATTTTCCCGGACATGCCCGGCTTTTGGGGATTTCCCCCCGGACGGGGATTTGAGCCCCCAAAAGCCGGACATGTCCGGGAAAATCCGGACGTATGGTAACCCTACGGGTGGGGGTGTGGGGTCTGGGAGGGATTAGGGTACAGGAGGGGATTCCGACCTGGGGCAGGGGGTTGGGGTGCCGGGTGTGAGGTCTGGGAGGGAATTTGGGTGTGGGAGGGGGTTCCAACCTGGGGCAGGGTTTCTGGGTGCGAGCTCCAGCCAGGCGGCACTTACCTCAGCCAGCTCCTGATCAATGGCACATGGGTGCTAATGCAGGCTCCTGACCCCTGGTCTCCCTCCGCTGGCAGGCTCTGAGCAAGGCCTGCGCCGAGAACATGGATGACGAGCTCTCGATCCTGCTGACAGCACCCCCCAGCACAGACAAACTCCAACACATCTTGGAGGTGAGCAGAATGGGGAGGGGCAGCAGGGGTTTTACCTTAGCCCTGGGGACTCCTAGAAAGAAGAGACTGGAAAATCCATGTTTCTATTGGATCCTTCCGAGTATGCATTCGTGATATAAACTCACTGGGTGACCTTGGGGTAACTCACTTCCCCCTTACGGCATCAGTCTTCTCCACTATCAAATCTACACTGGGGAAGAAGGACAGAAGCCCCGACAATCACCTTCACCTCTGGGTGTCTGGTCCTGGGAGCCGAAACCAACTGGACTATCTGCCCCATCTCCTAAACTGCCCTGTCTTTCCCTCCTAGGGCCTGGTCCTTAGTGCTCAACCTGGCCCCTTCCCAGCTTGTCCCTGACCTTTAAAGGACTCTCCAAGCCCCTCCCATGCCTGCTTCCCTTGGGGTCTCTCTCCTGGCTGAGCACAGGCTGCCCTTCTATCTCTCAGCAGGCCTGGGTCCTAATCACAGGCTGCGTCTTGTCACGTGACCCCCACACTTATTCCCTTCACCCTAGGGAGCTGCATCACCTGGGCCAGGTGCAGTTGAGCTCCAACCCCTTTCCTGGCCATCTCACCCTGGGACAGGTTGAAACTGGAAACCTGTGGGTAACAGTAACTGGTTGCTCGCAAAGGTGCTGAAGACACAATGGAAGAGGAAATCCTTTGGCCTGGATTGAAATTATTCCGACTGAAAGTGAATGAGAGAAAATAGGTCCAGAGTTCTCTTCCTAGCAGCAGAAAATGTAGCGATTGATAGAGGTTCAGGTCAGAAAGGACCATTATGTGCATCTAGTCGCCCCTCCTGTATAACTCAGGGCCTAGAATGTGACCAAGTGGTTCCTTCAGCCAACCATAGCATGGGACTGAGCCAGAGCATGTCTTTTGGAATGACATCCACATGCAGGAGAGCCAGCTGGCTACCAGAAAATCTCTCTTCTGCAGTGACGTGGGGTTAAGGGACACGGGGGAAAAGACATGGAGGCTGTGACTAAACTTAGAGCAGCAAGGCCAGGAAAACCAGGGTTAGGTCCCAGGCCTGGCTATCAGATCTACTGTTTTCTATTCCTGGCTTTGGGACCATGAGCGAGTCTCTGCACCGCTGGGTGCCTCGGTTTCCCCAGCTATCAAATGGAGCTAATCAAGGTTTTGTTTGTTCTCCCCATTTTACAGGGTGGGAAACCGAGACACAGTTGGGACCTGTCTACACTACAGGTCTGTCGTGCGTTTGTAATCTGCTGACCCCCACATGTTGTTCAGAGCCTATGGACAACACAGCTCCTAAAGGTACGTTTGTTCTGTGCTTATCCCCTATGTACCAGCAGGGCTGGACAGCATTTCTCACTGTGATGTGGGGAGCAGGTCCTGGGTACTAAGGGTCTGAAGAAGCTCTCAAGGACTAATTTTTTAAAATAATTGTTATCAATGAATTGGGAGAAAACATACAATCACTGCGGATAAGATTGGGGGGTGACAAAATACAGGCAGAGTGGTAATTCCTGATGGGGAGAGGGCAGTGATACAGAGCGATCTGGCTCATTCGGCCAGCTGGACCCATTCAAAGAAAACAAGTTTGAGCAGAGCCCAATGCAAGGTCCTATGCGTGGCAACAAGGCACGCCGGCCACACCTCCAGAATGGGGACGTGTATCCAGGAAAGCAGTGACTCTGAAAAGGATTTAGGGGCCAGAGTGGAGAAGCCACTCAACATGAGCTCCCAGTGTGATGCTGTGGTGAACAGGGCTAAAGCCATCATTAGACGAAGGAGCAGAGCCGTGAGTAGGATAGGGAGGTGACACAGCAGCAGTGAGACTGCTATTGGAATACTGCCTCCAGTGTTGGTGTCCTCCTTTGAAAAAGATGGTCCTAGAAATTGGAGCTGGGGCAGCAAAGAGCCACCAAATGTTCTGAGGGCTGGAGAAAAATGCCTTCTAGTGAGCTATTGAAAGAGCTCAACCTGTTTAGCTTATCAAAAGAAGATTGAAGGGGACTTCATTGAAGTGTTGATGTGCCTTAATGGAGAGAAAATACTGGGGATTAAAGGGCTCTCTAGTCTAGCAGAGAAAGGCAGAACAAGACCCAATGGCTGGAAGGTGAAAAGAGACAAATTCCTATGACAAATAAGGCACAAATATTCAACAGCGAGGATGATTGAACACAGGAAGAAGCTACCAAGGAAAGTGGTGGATTCTCCATCTCTTGATGTCATTAATAAAGACTAGATGCCTTTCCGGAATGTGTTTGCCCCAAAAGTAGCTATTGTGATAGACAGGAGGCCTGTGATATGCAGGGGGTCAGATTAGATGCTCTAACTGTCTCTTCTGGCCATAAAGTCTACTCATTTCTGAGAAACCGAGTGTAGCATTGGGAGCAGCTTGTGATGTTTTACTGTCTAGCCGGCTTGCTTCCTAGAATGAACCCTCATTGAGCGGGGTGATCCCCAGAGAGTAGCTCAAACCTCCAAAGTGTCTGCCCTGTGGCAGGACATTAACACTGCAGGGGAGGGGTGGGTGTGGCAGTGACATCAGAAAGGCCTTTTGCAGGACCTCGGCCTATTGGCCAAAGGTGCAGGGGAGGTGGTGACCTCACAGAGGGATGCTGACATCAGCCAGGCAGGACAGGGGCGCAGGGCCAAGGAAACCTCAGAGACCCCTGTGGCTTTGCTTCAGCAAGTCTCCTCTCGAGATCTCTCTTTGAGGTCTGAGAGAGTATTTGGGTTCGTGTATGTGAGCACCAGGAGGAACCTCTTTTGAGTTTTCTCCTTTCTTTTTCCTGATTTCATTAGAAATCTGACGTCCCTGTTTAGAAGGTAAGAGCCTCCGAGAGGTTTGGAACCTGTTCAGTCTGCTGCATCTGGCTCCAGCTGAATTTTAGGCATGGAAAACACTAGCTTAAGGTGGCCAAATTTTATTCCCCACCTGGGATTTTGTCCCTTAGAATCTCTGGGGACATTAAGGTTTGTCCTTTTTCTTTTACCTTTTCCTCTATCCCTCCCTCCTTTCTTTTCATCTCTTACTTCTTTTGTCCTTTCCCTGTTCCCCTCCCACCACCAGGAGGGGTGTGTGTGTGTCATGGGGGTTGCTCTACAACTCCCATTGTGGGAGGTCCACCGAAAAATGTGGGGCTGAAATAGTGCTCAGACAGTGATCCCCAGCGGTGACCTGGGCCATCCTTTGGGCTCTCTGGTGAGAACCCTCATCCTCCCGCCCCTCGGTCTCTACCCTGATTGGCTGAGCAGGGGGTTATTGACAGGGAGGAGACTCAGGTCCCTGTTGTTTTCTTTTAAGACCAAGTAAATAGTCATAACCAGTCATATGTTCGACAAATTTTGCTGCGTCTCTGCAGTTCATTATTTTCTCTAACATTCCAGTTCTCCTAAAATACTTGCTGAATAATTACTATGAACTCTTGCTGGTCTGGAACTCACTTGAGAGCACTTTATTCAGGTCATTCAATGTCTGAAATTCAAGATCCGATGGTTAGTTTGAAAATCAGGGCTCTTGGGTCCTATTCCCAACTCTGCCACGGACTGGCTGTGTGACCTAAGACAAGTCAATTCTCCTTTCTCAGCCTCAGCTTCTCCCTCTTTCAAGTAGGGATAACAATCCGCCCTATTTACCTCCCGGCAGGTGGAGAATGGGGATCTATTGGAGAGTGTCACTAGGAGCAGTGCATAAGATGAGGTGTCCTATCCTGTTTACTCAGATCAGATTAGGACATAATAGAATGGCTGAAATAGTCTATTTTATTTGTATTTTATTATGTTGCAATTGTTAAAAGCAGCACCTACTTAGCTCAGACTGAAACATCTTATCTAATTTTTGAGATCTAAGTATCTCCTCTTTGTGTAGCTCAAACCTCCAAAGTGTCTGCCCTGTGGCAGGACATTAACACTGCAGGGGAGGAGTGGGTGTGGCAGTGACATCACAAAGGCCTTTTGCAGGACCTCAGCCTATTGGTCAAAGGTGCTGGGGAGGTGGTGATCTCACAGAGAGATGCTGACATCAGCCAGGCAGGACAGGGGCGCAGGGCCAGGGAAACCTCAGAGTCCCCTGTAGCTTTGCTTCAGCAAGTCTCCTTCTCGAGGTCTCTCTTTGAGGACTGAGAGAGTATTTAGGTTCATGTACATGAGCGCCAGGAGGAACCTCTTTTGAGTTTTCTCTTTTCTTTTTCCTGATTTTACTAGAAAACAGACGTCCCTGTTTAGAAGGTAAGAGCCTCCGAGAGGTTTGGAACCTGTTCAGTCTGATGCATCTGGCGCCAGCTGAATTCTAGGCATGGAAAACACTAGCTTAAGGTGGTCGAATTTTATTCCTCACCTGGGATTTTGTCCCTTAGAATCACTGGGGACATTAGGGTTTGTTCTTTTTGTTTTACCTTTTCCTCCATCCCTTCCTCCTTTCTCTTCATCTCTTAAGTCTTCTGTCCTTTCCTCTGTTCCCCTCCCACCACCAGGAGGACTCTGTGTGTGTGTCGTGGGGGGTGCTCTGCAGTGGGAACAGGGACAATTCTCCAACTTTGGGCAGTCGAGAGCCTGGGTGAGATAAGGGGCGTTAAAGCCCTTTGTGAAGGAGAAAGGGGAGTTTCACGGTGTTGAGCACCAAGGAATTCTAAACTTTGCTAAAACATCTAGTCTGCAGAAACCAGAAATGGTTGGGGCCACATTGTAACCATTGTCTTTTTTAAGCCCATTGAGGGATGTGAGTCCCACCCTTTTAGGTATCTGGGGTGCTGGGAGAAGAGAAGAGGTGCCTGTCTCCATTTTATGGCCTCAACAAACTAAGTGCTGTGCCCCAGTTCTCGTCAGAGATCCCTGAAAAAGAACGTCTTCCCATCCATTAACATACCTGGAAAGATACTGGAACCCCTTATTAAACAATCAGTTTGTCAGCACCTACAGGACAATTTGGTTCTTAGGACTAGTGAGCATGGACTTGTCAAGAACAAATCATTCCAAACCAATCCTAGCTCCTTCTTTGGCAGGGTTACGGGCCTAGTGAAGTAAACAGTAGATGTGATCCATCTTGGTGTTAATAAGGACATTCTCACAAACAAACTAGGGAGATGTGGTCTAGATGCAATTAGTATAATATGTGTGCACAGATGGTTGCAAGCCCGTACTCCAACAGCCCAGAACCAAACACTCCTTCTCCTGGGCAGTGCGCTCCGACCTCTAATGGTCAGATGCTGCTTAGCACTGTCAGAGCAGCTTTTGCTGGGGGATTCTCCCAGCACTTTCCAATAGTGGGAAAGTATGAAATCCCCATTTGACTGCTGGGGACAGAGCCTAGAGCGGGGAGCAACTTACCCAAAGTCCCACAGGTCAATAGGAAACTCAGGCGCAGGGCTGGGAGTCACTGCCCCTCCCACTCCCAGGTCACCGCCCAAGGGTGGCTCCTCTGGCAGAGGTGCGGGGAAGGGTCACTCTCTCCTGGCTGGGCTGTTCTTTTCACTCCAGTAACATTGCAACGGCTTTGGGGAGAGGCTCACTCCCAGGATCAGATACAGGAGGGGCAGCAGGGTCCAGGGAACAGGGGCTATTCCTGCCCTGCCACTGTCTGTCTGAGAAACCTTGGCCTTGTCATTCCCTGGCTCGGTGCCTCAGTTTCCATTCTCGCCAGCCTGTGCCTATTTCCCTGCAGTTTCACCTGCGTGTTGGTGCCAGTCCCATCCCCGCACTGCACAGTCTAATACCGGCTCCTCTCTCTTGCCAGCACTATGACACCTGCCGTGGAGCCAGAGCTGGAGACCCACCTCCTCCGAGCTGCCCTGCACGCCGTCTTCACCCTGGGCATGGAGAAGGACACCACCCAAGTGCAGGTAGATCATGCTAAAGTCATGGATTGAAGAGCCAGCTGTCATCCTGCCATGAGTCCTTGCTAATTGCCTGCAGTGGGATGTGAATGAGAGAGGCCAGGATATGTGTTTGGGGGTCTCACCAGTGTTTCCCAGAGACCCCACTTCCCATCCTGTGGCAGGTGTAGCCCCACTTTCCCTAACTCTGACCCATGGCTCTCCCTTGCTTTCAGGATCTGCCTAGGGTCTTGCCAGACCTCCTGAATGCCATGCTGGGGAACCTGCTGGCAGAGTCCCCAGACACCGACAGGCTCCAGTACATCTTGGAGGTGAGCCCGATGAGAGAGGTGGGGACAATTTTACCTTCACTCTTAGATCCATTTTCCAGTCTGTCCTCCTAGCCGGGCCCCAAGTGGGCATCCTTGGTCAGGGCAGTCAGTGCAATGCCTCCTTTCCCCACAGCACATTAACTACTAGATCGTGTCCACGGTGCCGCGAGAGAGAGCCAGGGCCGTTAAGAGCAGCACTGCCCTGCTCAGATTCACCATCACCCTCCCTGAGTTTGACGTAAGTGACCTCTGACCCCAGCTTCCTGACTCCAGGCGTAGGTGATCTGGCTCCGACGGGCTGTAGGATCTGCTGCTGCAGGGGCTGTGGGTTAGGAGTGTTCCTCTTGGGGAGGCAGAGTCAGAGCAGAGAGTGAGCCTGGCTTGAGTCAAGTTCTTCTTGTCCTAGTTAAGTGGTGACTCTGGGCTTTTAAGGGGACTGTGCTCCAGGTTCATGCCTCCCTGTCATCCTGGAGCAGCTGGGGAAGCAAGTCCTCATGGAGGGCCCTGCAGAGGGGCTGAGGGGAAGGAGAGTCCTGGCCCGGGGGGGACTGGGAGCTGACAGGAAAATGCTGATGGAGTCCCCTCTCCCTCTCCCGTCCATTAGAACTCAGCGGAATTCCCCAGGATGGGTCACCACATGGCACAGCTAGCTCTGTCCGTCAGTGACCCAGCCAAGGACATCAGCCGGCAGGCCAGGGAGGGGGTTTACCGGCTCTACCAGCTGCTGCTGCACCAGAGGAGTAAGGAACCCAGCTGGGAAATGGCACCCGCTAGAAGAGTGAGACTGGGACCCCAGCCAATTTCTCTCAGATTGACCCCGGCTGGAGGATGAGTCTCTCTATCTCTTTCTGTGTTCCACACCACGCCCTGCAATTCTGTTGGGCCGGGCACGCAGCGAGGACTCTGCCCACTGTGCAGCCACCAATGGGATTGGAAGGACACAAGCCCTGCAACCAGAAGGACAAATGTGTGTGTGTGTGTCTCTCTCCCTGTCACCTACTCCCTCCTGGGGGAAACCCAGCAGCTGATGGGGGACAAGGTGAGCAGCTGCATTAGACTCAGGAGATTGGGGCGCGGCCCAGGCCTCATTCCCATCCTGTGGCCATTCGCTGGCCTGGCACAAGAAGCCTGGTGGGGAATGAAAGGGAGAGCAGGTGCTCCTGGGAAGGGAGATGAATTCACCTCCATGAGCAGGAGCGAGCCAGCTTGTCCCCGGAGCAGCTCCAGCCAGCTCTTTAGCCAGGCTAATTAATGACAAGCTTTGCCTCATCCCAGACTTATGTTCTTAGGACAGGGTGCTATCGCTCTTGGGAAGGGCAGGAGAGTCCCCCAAGTGCCCTCTGCGAGACTCTCCTGTCCCACAGGGCCGCACCCAATTCCTAGTGGTCTGGTGTCTGTGTCACCCGAGCCACCACCCAGAGTTGCTCCCATCACTGGCAGCCTGGGAGGCCAAGGACTGACGGGTGATGGCGTCTGACCAGGCAGGGCTGAGGCACATGGGCAGGGGACGCTTGCCCTGCTGCTGGCAAGGCTGGACCCGTTCTGGAGAGAACAGGAGGATTCAGTCAGCAGTAGGGTTACCATGTCTAATAAATAAAAAAAGAGGACCCTCCACGGGCCCTGGCCCCGCCCATTTTCCCACCCCTAGCCCCGCCCCAACTCCGCTCCTTCCCCGCCCTAACTCCGCCCCCTCCTCCCTCCCACTCCCAGCCATGGGGAGAGGGCTGCCACAGCGCTACCGGCTTCACGGTTTGCCGTGCAGCCCCCAGACCCTGCGCCCCCAGCCGGCACTTCCCCAGCGCAGCTGGAGCACGGGAGGGGAAGCGCCCACCCGGTAGCGCTGGCTCGTGCAGCTCGGCTCTTAAAGTCTGAGAGGGGAGGAGCGGAGCAGCTCAGCTGGAGCCCGGGAAGGGAAGTGCCTGGCCGGCGGCTCGGGGTCTGGAGGAAGGGGGGGTGCTGCCCGAAGCAAGTAGCGCTGGCTCGGGCAGCTCGGCTCTTAAAGTCTGAGAGGGGAGGAGCGGAGCAGAGCAGCCGCGGGAGAGGAAGTACCCGGCCAGCATTTTCCCGGACATGTTTGGCTTTTCGGCAATTCCCCCCGGACGGGGGTTTGATTGCCGAAAAGCAGGACATGTCCGGGAAAAAACGGACGTATGGTAACCCTAGTCAGCAGGGGCTGCCGATCCGTCCCATTCACCAGGGCTGCCATCCTGCGGCTTCAGCATTACTGGCTGGGGTGACTTGGGGAAAGGTCTCAACCTCCCCACATCCCACTTCACTGCTGCCAGAATCCCTCCTGCCCCCCCCCGCTACAGTCCCCTCCCTACCCAACCTGCATGGGGCTGGAGGAGAGGGGTCTGAGAACTTGAGCTGTGGATTGGAGGTGGAACAGCTGTCAGGGGCACTGAGGGGGAAGTGGCAGGAGCTCCCCGTACAAGGAAGGGGGTTGCCACTGGAGGTCACTAGGAAGGACAACAAGACTCCATCCTGGGGGTCAGGAGGGGAAATCCATCCCTCAGAGGTGGGCAGAGGCTGGGTGGAAATGCTGCTGGTTCCAGGGGCCGTTAATCCCCCCTGATTCCTCGGAGGCGTCTGAGTCTCAGACAGGTTCTCATTCCCTTGCAGCAGGAGGACGTCACGGCCAATGTGATGCGCCAGCTCCGTATCATGCGGCACTTGCGCCAGGTGCCCGAGGAGCTGCAGGGCCTGTGCCTCCCAGGACACCAGCAACTCCCGCTCTCTGCTGCAGGTACTGCTCTGGCTCTCTGTAAATGGGGAGCTAGTGGAAGGGGAAATGGAGCCCCCTGGCACTCACAGAAACCCTCTCCCCTCTCTGTGGAGCAGGGTCCTTTCCTCTGCCCCCAAATTCCTTCATCTGGGACAGGAGCTCTTTCCCTCACACCCATTCCCCTCCCCTCTTTCCTTGATCTACCCCCATCCCATTCCCCCTGCGCCCAGGCAGAGCTCTGCCTGCCCCATATGGTGCAGAAAGGCCTGTGATATGTAGGGGATCAGATTAGGTGCTCTAACTGTCTCTTCTGCCCATAAATTCTACTCATTTCTGAGAAACCGAGTGTAGCATTGGGAGCAGCCTCTGCTGTTTTACTGTCTAGCCGGCTTGCTTCCTAGAATGAACACTCATTGAGTGGGGTGATCCACAGAGAGTAGCTCAAACCTCCAAAGGGTCTGGCCTGTGGCAGGACATTAGCACTGCAGGGGATGGGTGGGTGTGACAGTGACATCACAAAGGCCTTTTGCAGGACCTCCGCCTATTGGTCAAAGGTGGTGACCTCACAGAGAGATGCTGACATCAGCCAGGCAGGACAGGGGCTCAGGACCAGGGAAACCTCTGAGTCCCCTGTAGCTTTCCTTCAGCAAGTCTCCTTCTCGAGGTCTCTCTTTGAGGACTGAGAGAGTATTAGGGGTCACGTACGTGAGCGCCAGGAGGAACCTCTTTTGAGTTTTCTCCTTTCTTTTTCCTGATTTTACTAGAAAACTGACGTCCCTGTTTAGAAGGTAAGAGCCTCCGAGAGGTTTGGAACTTGTTCAGTCTGATCCATCTGTTCCACAAGTCCTTCAGTCCAATCCACTTCCCTAACTAATTTCCTTAATTTTTTAAAGTTAGCCCTTTTGAAAAAAAAAAACCCTAGTCACAGATCTATTTTTGTTTACCCTTCCATTTAGTTTAAACTGAATTAGCTCACGATCGCTCAAATGAAGGCTGTCCCCTACAACCATTTCGTCTAAGAGATCCTCACTACTCACCAAAACCAAATCTAAAATGGCATCCCCTCTTGTTGGTTCAGCAACTACTTGGTGAAGGAATCCATCAGCTATCACATCTAGGAAAATCTGAGCCCTATTATATTACTAGCACTTGTCTTCCAGTCTATATCTGGGAAGTTAAAATCTCCCATGATCACACAATTCCCATTAGTATTTACTTCATTAAAAACATTGAAGAGGTCTCGATCCCTATCCAAATCAGACTCCAGTTCTAACAGACAGCAACACCCCCCCCCCCGAAAGGCAGAGATAGAGCCCAGGAATCGAGATGGTGGGGAAATTTCATTGAAACCGTTTCTGACCGAAAATCCTATTCAAACTAAACCAGTTTGTTTCTTGAAATCATAACAAGTGGCAATGAAAATTCTTTGTCACAATGTGTTAAATTGTCTCGTCGCACTCAAAGAGGAGACACTTAGATCTCAAAAATTAGATAAGATGCTTCAGTCTGAGCTAAGTAGATGCTGATCTTAACAATTGCAAAATAATACAATACAAATAAAATAAACTATTTCAGCCATTCTATTATGTCCTAATCTGATCTGAGTAAACATGATAGGACACCTCATCTTATGCACTGCTCCTAGTGACACTCTCCAATAGACCCAGCAGTCCTTATTTCCAGGCCCCTTAACTAACCACTGCTGCACACTCCCTCCCACAGCTGGCAATTACAACCAATCATGTCCGGTCCCCCTGCTTTGAGAGGGAGTGTGCTCCGCTGGAGAGACTTCCCTCACGGATCACAGGGGGAACTCAATCCTGCCAACGATGCCAATCATAAATGAATCTACTCATCGTTAGGTGCCCCCCGGCAGCCAGGCATGGCATCACAGCCCTCTCGCTGGGCTAGCGTCCCCCATCCATGGTCGCTCCAGCACCACGGCAGTTTCTCTGCCTGGTAACTCCGGCCAGGTCACCACCTTTAGTCCACCCTTCTGGAGCCCAGCTTGCCTCACACTAAAAGTCCAAAGAGGTCTTTCCACAGACAGAAGTCCTTCTACCATCGCTGGGGCATTTGCTCTGCCTGTAGCCCCCTTGCTGGGCTTGGGAACCCTCTCCAGGTGCGTGTACGCCGCCTCCTCTGGGGCCGGTAGGGGAACCCAGTCCCACCCTGACATTGATAGCAGCTCAGGGCCCTGGACCCAACAGCTAGGTCTGCACCTTTCTCTTTGCTGCACTTTTCCAACCTCTCTTCTCAAGTTCCCCTCCAGGCTTTCCTTGCTGCTCTGAACTTCCTACCTCGTTCTTAATCCTGTTGCTACCCCAGCTGGGCTGTATCACCACTGAAGTCTGGCTCTTTACGGGGGCGGATATGGTGCCTCTCAGTTCGGGCTTATTCTATAATCAGCTTTCTGTGAGTGCCGGGGGGCTCCATTTCCCCTTCCACTAGCTCCCCATTTACAGAGAGCCAGAGCAGTACCTGCAGCAGGGAGCGGGAGTTGCTGGTGGCCGCAGAGGCACAGGCCCTGCAGTGCCTCGGGCACCTGGCACAAGTGCCGCATGATACGGAGCTGGCGCATCACATTGGCCGTGACGTCCTCCTGCTGCAAGGGAACGAGAACCTGTCTGAGACTCAGACGCCTCGGAGGAATCAGGGGGGATTAACGGCCCCTGGAACCAGCAGCATTTCCACCCAGCCCCTGCCCACCTCTGAGGGATGGATTCCCCCTCCTGATCCCCAGGATGGAGTCTTGTCCTTCCTAGTGACCTCCACTGGCAACCCCCCTCCTTGTACGGGGAGCTCCTGCCACCTCCCCCTCAGTGCCCCTGACAGCTGTTCCACCTCCAATCCACAGCTCAAGTTCTCAGACCCCTCTTCTCCAGCCCCACCCAGGTTGGGTAGGGAGGGGACTGTAGCGGGGGGGGGGGGAAGGAGGGATTCTGGCAGCAGTGAAGTGGGATGTGGGGAGGTTGAGACCTTTCCCCAAGTCACCCCAGCCACTAATGCTGAAGCCGCAGGATGGCAGCCCTGGTGAATGGGACGGATTAGCAGCCCCTGCTGACTGAATCCTCCTGTTCTCTCCAGCAGGGCCGGCTTTAGGAAGGGCGGGGCCCAATTCAAACATTTTTGGCGGGGCCCCGGCAGGGATGACAAAAAAAATAATGTAAAAAAAAGCCTTTCATTTCTTCCATGTATTATTTACTTTCCATAACTGTATAAATAATAAAATTATACATTAAGTACATTGCATCATATATGCTGTTGATCAGTTATTAATGAGCTCCGTTTCACATGTGTGGGTCCCCGCCACTCCCTGGGGGTGTGCTAGGTTGACCAGATGTCCTGATTTTATAGGGACAGTCCCGATTTTTGGGTCTTTTTCTTATAGGATCCTATTATCCCCCACCACCTGTCCCGATTTTTCACACTTGCTGTCTGGTCACGCTAGTGGTGTGCACATGTGTGGGTCCCAGCTGCTCCCTGCCCTCCTCATTGAAGCAGGTGTGCAGGGTCACTGCCCTGGGAACTGCAGGGCACCAGTGGACATGGGGCTGGCTGGAGGCAGGGCAGGGGCTCACTGGAGGTAGGGTCTGGCTGCAGGCAGGGCAAGGGGTGCGGGGCTGGCTGGAAACAGGGGTGTGTGGGGCTGGCTGGCTTTGGGCAGGGCCGCAGGGGGGTTGCGGCAGGGGTTGCCTGGAGACAGGGCAGGGGGTGCGGCAGAGGCTGGCTGTGGGCAGGGGGTGCTGGGCTGGCTGGAGACGGGGCTGGCTGTGGGCAGGGCAGGGGGTGCAGGGCTGGTGCGGGGACGGGGTGCAGCAGAGGCAGCTTTGAATAGCCCCTGAGTCCCCCGCTATCCCAGGGCTCTGGGGGCTATTTAAAGGGCCCAGGGCTCCCCTGCTTCTACCGACCCGGCCCTTTAAATAGCCGCGGGAGCCCTGGGGAAGCAGCGGGGCTCCAGTGGCTATTTAAAGGGCCAGGGCGGTAGAGGCAGCGGGAGCCCCGGACTTTTTAAATAGCCCCCAGAGCCCCGCAGCCCTACCCCAGGGCTCCAGCAGTGGGGGTCTGGTAGCAATTTAAAGAGCCTGGGGCTCCGGCCCCTGCTGGGAGCCCTAGGTCCTTTAAATTGCCCCCTGGGGAAGCCGGGCCACCCTGGTACAGCGCACTGGCTCTTGCCGGTACACCGTACTGGGGCTTGGGCCCGGGGCCCGATTCAGGGGAATTGGTTGAATTGGCCTAAAGCCGGCCCTGGTGGGGGTATGGCCACAGAGCCGCAGGGAGGGGAACCCTGAGGTGTGGCGGCTGGGTGGGTACTGGGAGTTCCTCCTGAAGGGACGGGGGTTGGCCAAGGTCACTCAGCCCCGGGGTCTGGGAGGGGGACAGGCTGAGGGCACTCAGAGCCCCATGAAGTGGGGGGGGGGGGCTGAGGGGAGGGACTGGCCAGGGGCACTCAGAGCTCGGGGGGGGGGCTGTCCGGGGGGGCACTCACAGCCCCAGGAGGTGGGTGGGGGAGGGCACACAGGATTTCAGGAATTCCCTGGCAGTGAAGAGCTGCTGGCGGCAGGGAGGAGCCAGCCGTGACAATCCCCACTTGGGATCCCTGGCTGGGCTAGTGGCTATGGGGGCCCGTGGCCAAGCTGCAGCGGAAGGTGACCTGAAGGAAATGCCTCGGCCTCGGCCTCCGGCTAGGAAGGGCCTGGGCCAGACAATGACCCACCGCGCAGTGTCCCAGTTCCTTGCCCCACACCTGCGGGGCACGGCCCCTCCTCTGTAGGGAGGTTGGCATGTACCTTAGTGCTGCTTCCTCCATCCCCAAAGGCCTCTCCCAGCCAGTCTCTGGCAACCCCTGCCGTTCAATACGCACATTACCCTGCTGTGACATACCCGGGTTGGGGGGGGAACCCCTCGGGGATGGGGGGGCTGTCACACAGCTGGGCAATTTAACCCAGCTGGGCAGGAGTGACTGTCTCCCTGGAGCTGGGGTCTCAGCCCAGGTGTCTCTCTGCCCTTCCCCCTAGTCGCCCCCGGGCGAGGTGGGAGTGCCCCACGTTGCGTTCCAGCCCCACATTCGCACCCACAAGTGCTGGTGGGTTCCAATCCCAGCTGAACACGCCCACCCGGCCCTAGTGCGGAGCAGAAGGGCCCAGCGCTGCCCCACAGACCCTCTGGCTCTCCGAGCCCGCTCTTACCCATCACCCCAGCACGTCTGGCCCAGGCTGAACGCTGCTGCTCTGTGCAGAGAGGCTGGCACTTCTCGCTCCTGCCGTACGAGGGGCTGCTACCGACTGCTCCCCCTAACCCCCGCCCTGCTGCGCTCTGGGGATGTTGCCCTGCTGTGGAGCTCTGAGGTGTCTTGAACTGGAATTTGTTTGGAAAGAAACTGCTAAGGAGCCTTATCAGCCCCGGTCAGAGAGTACCTGGGAGCCTGCCTGGGTCGGGCGGGTCTGGTACAGCCTCCCCCCAGATAAGGCTCTTCCCTGGACCTGCCACCCATTGGAATCTGGAACGATTCCCTCCGAGGTAACACCCGGGGCAGCCAGGGCAGGGCAGGGCATGGCCTGCTCCCCTGGAGCGTTAGGACTTTCAGGAGTCAGAGGTGTCAGCGGAGCAGGTTGTGATTGTACGTTAAAGCAGTGAAGAAAGTTGGGGGGACAGAGGAATTGGGTGCTGTGGCCCCCCCATGCCTGGGGCCTATTTGAAAGGCAGCTGTCACACTGTCCCCTTTATCGGGAGTGCCCACTACACCCATCTCACGCAGTCCTCGGCACGAGAAGGGGGAGCATGTTCCCAGCTGAACGGCGTTCGTCCAGGACTCACCGACCCCTATTCCAGGATGGGGGAGTGACCTGAGAGAGAGGTCACCATGTAGCCTGCAATTATCAGTGGCTTCTGGATTCCTCTGGGAAAGGGTTAACCAGGGGCTTAGTTTAGTCCACACTTGGCTTTCTCGGCAGTGCTGGACTCTGGTGGCAGGGAGGTGTCCAGCTCGCACCCTTTCACCTGGCAGGGAAAGTGCCCTAAAGGTTAGGATGTTC
Organism: Chrysemys picta bellii; assembly: GCF_011386835.1. Lineage (NCBI taxonomy): Eukaryota > Metazoa > Chordata > Testudines > Emydidae > Chrysemys > Chrysemys picta. The sequence goes on along the minus strand of NC_088800.1, from coordinate 33,422,850 downwards.
TCACAGGCTGTCGTAGTTACTGGGACCTTGGCAGGGAGGATTGGTGGCTTGTGGGGCATCGGATACCTCCCCTCCTCCTAGAGCTGTGCAGTAACCAGAACATTACCCCCGCGAGGAGAGGGTTTCGGGGACCCTGGGATCTTGGGAGCCAGGGCTTCTCTCAGCAGCCTGGAAGCCCAGGCCCCCCATCAGCCTGTCAAGCAGGTGGGCAGGCGGGCGAGCTGGCAGGGAGCTAAGCAGCTTTCCGTGCTAAACCTGCCTGCTTTCTGTCTGAAGGTTTGTCCAAATCGACGTGTTCCCACGAAACGTTTGGATTTTGACAAGCTGGCAATTTCTGATGGAAAAACGGTTCCACTGGCAAATTCTGACCAGCGCCTCTCCTGACCGCACAGCTCCCTGCATCTTTGCTGAGCGTGGAATCAGAATGGACTTGACACAGGTGGTTGTGCCCTGGGATGCCATCTCAGGCCAGCTCCCCCAGTGCTCCGGCGCTCACATTCTCCTAGTGGTGACGTCTGACCCTGGGGAGATGAAAGGCCTCTGCGGGTTGTTTCCTGCAGTGTGAGCTTTGGCTGCAGGCTTCTGTCCCCAGCCATGGCACGAAGGAATCTGTCTAGCCAAGCTGGGCGTCCTCCCTCATCTGTGGTCAGAGGTCACACGGGCCCTTCCAGTGACAAGGTGGCAGCATCTGGCCCTGGGAAAACAGACATCTGCTGTGTGCTCACCTCAGAGATTTCTTTCTTTCTGCAAACTGAAGAGGCCTCTCTCCTGTAGCCTCAGCAGAGGCTGCGAGGAGGCCAGCAGACCCGGTGGCCCCCTGCAGACTGGGGGAGGCCCTGACCAGTAGCTCTAAAGGCCAGAAGACCCCACAGGACAGGTGGGGAATGGGACTGTGACGTTACGTTGCTGTTCCATGGTTCCTTTCTCCTAGGGTTACCATATTTAAAAAAATAAAAAAAAGAGGACACTCCACGGGCCCTGGCCCCGCCCCAAGTCCACCCCTACTCCGCCCATTCCCCCAAAGTCCCCGCCCTAACTCCCCCTCCTCCCTCCCAGCCACACGAAAAAGGCTGCCCAAGCACTACCAGCTTCACGGTTTGCCGGGCAGCCGCCAGACCCTGCGCCCCCGGCCAGTGCTTCCCCAGCACAGCTGGAGCCCGGGAGGGGAAGAGCCCAGCCGGGGGCGCAGGGTCTGGAGGCTGCCCGGCAAATCCGTGAAGCCGGTAGCGCTCGGGCTTTGGGCAGCCCCTATGCCTCCGGACCCTGCGTCCCCGGCCGGGCACTTTCCCTCCTGGGCTCCAGCTGCTCTGCTCCTCCCCTGACTCTTTGTCTCTGTTTAAGAGCCAAGCTGCCCGAACCAGCGCTACGGGCTTCGGGCAGCCCCCTTGCCTCCGGACTCTGCGTCCCCGGCCGGGCACTTTCCCTCCTGGGCTCCAGCTGCTCTGCTCCTCCCCTGACTCTTTGGCTCTGTTTAAGAGCCAAGCTGCCCGAGCCAGCGCTACCAGCTTCGGGCAGCCCCCTTGCCTCCAGACCCTGCGCCGCCGGAGCAGAGCAGCTGGAGCCCGGGAAGGGAAGTGCCCGGCCTGCGGCTCGGGGTCCGGAGACACGGGTGCTGCCCGAAGCCAGTAGCGCTGGCTCGGGCGCTTGGCTCTTAAACAGAGCCGAAGTCTGAGTCAGGGGAGGAGCAGAGCAGAGGGAGAGGAAGTGCCCGTCCGGTATTTTTCCCGGACATGTTCGGCTTTTTGGCAATTCCCCCCGGACGGGGGTTTGATTGCGGAAAAACCGGACGTATCGGTAACCCTACGTGACTGGTGCCCGGGGCCGGGGGCGCAGCTCCAGCCCCAGGGGGATCCAAATCCGGACAGTGCCGGCTCCCCGCAACGCGCTGGCGTCCACAACCCCCGGAGGGCGCCCCCCAGCCCTGCGATGGCTGCCAAGCGGTGCCCAGAGACACCCCCGACCCAAAGGACAGGGGCTCGCGCCCCCCCTCCTCCGACGGCTTGCTGCCTCACGGGGCAGGTTGGTCGCGTCGCAGGGGCCGCTGGGAGTTGTAGTTCTCGGCCGCTCCCCTCTCCCGGCTCTCCCTGGAGCGTGAGGCCCGGCCGGACTACAGCCCCCAGCATGCCCTGGGCAGGAGCGAGTGTCGCACCGAGATGATGTCACAGCGGGCGACCAACACACACAGATTCGGAGATCCTAGCCTCCCTATTTCCCCGGACATGTCCGGCTTTTTGGCAATTCCCCCCGGACGGGGATTTGGGGACCAAAAAGCCGGACATGTCCGGGGAAATCCGGACGTATGGTAACCCTAATCTACCCAGCCAAGGTCAGAGAAAAGCTGCAACCTTGGGAGTTGAATACAAGCCTGGAGTGGCTAGTATTAATGTTTAGAATTCTTGCCGGCCCCACCTTCTGCACTCAAAGTGCCAGAGTAGGGAATCAGCCTTGACAATGGTAAAGAGGAAAGTTGTCATGGATGAAACAGCTGAAGTCTCAGAATTAAACTAGTAACTGATAAATGTTCTAGGCCTCCTGACTAGGAAGCAGTAGACTGTGAAATTGTACAAATAACAAAACAAACAAACAAAAAAGTCATTAATGGGAGGCTTTAGCTTCTTAGGTGTAGATGGGATTACAAAGGGGGTGGGAGGAGATAAAAGGCTTGGAAACAAAATTATAAATCAGTTGTGACTTGTCACTAGTTGGAAAAGATTCTTTTCTAAGGAGAGAGATCTCTTAATTAGGGTTACCATATTTCAGCAAGCAAAAAAGAGGACGGGAGGACCCCCGCCCTAGCCCCGCCCCTGCCCCTCCCACTTCCTGCCCCCTTCAGAACCCCCAACCCTCCCCCCCGCTCCTTGTCCCCTGACTGCCCCCTCCTGGGACCCCTGCCCCTAACTGTCCCCCAGGACTCCACCCCCTACCTAAGCCTCCCTGACTCTTGTCCCCTGACTGCCCCCTCCTGAGACCCTCCCCCCATCCTAACTGGCCCCCTAGGATCCTACCCCCTACCTGTACCCTGACTGCTCCAACCCTTATCCACACCCCCACCCCAGACAGACCCCTGGGACTCCCACGCCCCATCCAACCACTCCCCACCCCCTGACAGCCTCCCCAGAACTCCCGACCCATCTAAACCCTTCTGCTCCCTGTCCCCTGACTGCTCCAATCCCTCTCCCCACTCCTGCCCCCTGACAGCCCTGCCCCCAGAATTCCCAACTTCCCCCCCTCCCCCAGCTCCTTGTCCCCTGACTGCCCCCTCCTGGGACCCCTGCTCCTAACTGCCCTCCGGAACCCCACCCCCTACCTAAGCCTCCCTGTTCCTTGTCCCCTGACTGACCAAAACCTTATCCACCCTCCCAAAAAAGTCCCCCCCTGAACTCCCGACCCCCCCGTCTCTTGACTGCCCCCTCCAAAACCTCCCTGCCCCTTCTCTGACCCTCTGGCCCCCTTGTTGGCCTTCGCCTAATGTCTCTGTGAGCTTGCTCAGGAACGGCCCAAGCCGTTCGGCCCGAGCCGTTCGGCCCGGCACGCTGGGTAGCAGTGGGGGAGGAGCTCCAGACTGCTGGAGGCGATCTGCGAATGCAGGGAGGGAGGGAGTGATCTCTGCTGCAGGGGAAGCGGAGGAGGGGCTCTCTCTGGCTGTTGGAGCCCCATGTAAGTGGCACCATCCAGCCGGCTGCCCTGTTAGCCGCGCGCGCTCTGCAGGAGGGGAGGGGAAGTCCGGATCTCTACAAATTGCCCCGGATGCTATTTTTAGCTCAAAAAGCCGGACATGTCGGGGGAATCCGGACGAATGGTAACCCTATTTTAATGGAAGAGCCAGGATTCATCAGTGGTAATGCTAAAAGTGTGTCAGACTACACGGAAACCACTGAACTATCACTTGGTATGATGAACTGGGACTGTCTGTACAACATGTGAATTGTGTGCAAGATTATGAACCCTACATGTCTGTGTCAGGCTGCAAACTCCATTCAGAATGTGTACCCTTTTCCCTTCTCTATTGTCTATTACAAAGGCTGGTGGCAAACGAATAACAATAGAGGGTAGATGACTCTTTAGTATCCAATCACTGGAAATCTATTTAGTCCGGACAAAAGACTGGTCCCTGCCTGGAAGAACTGATTTAGCAGGGGAAGTCACCTTGGCAACAAAATCACCCAGCTGGGGTTTGTGCTCATGTGAGGAAGTTGGCAAGGTGTCACCTGACACAGATGGGCTGAAGGTTTTGAAAGGGTAGAGGTTGATCTGCTCAGGGGCCATTTTCTCCAGCTTATGATAAGGGCGGGAGACCAGTTAGTATGAAACAGTCTGCATGAGGAGGGGACACTTTGCCTGCCTGCCATCCTGGACCAGATGGTTCCCCACAGGACTCACAAGAAAATGGTGAGCTAGGAAGTGAGGGATGTTTGATGTTTTATTGTTCTGTGTCATTTGTACTCTGCTGTGCTTTACATGATTAAATATAAAAAAAGCATAAAGATGTTAGACTGTGCAAAGTGTGTGTGTGTGTGTGTGTTTGGACTGCTTCACAACCTGCTGCATGCCCCTGAGAGAGTTAAACTGTAAACCAGAAGCCTCACACCTTTTGGGGTGCAGTTCTGGGACAGGGATATGTTCAGACTCCCGGAACCTGGAGAGAATCCAGCCCCTGCTCCAATCTCAGGGATCCCCAGGTGCACTCTCAGAGGACAGACCTTCCATCTGGCATCACCCTCTGAGTGTTGGAATTACTGCCCTGACGCCCACCACTTCTGAGGGCAGCACTGACCCTTTAGACTCCCCAATACCTGCACTAACCCCTTCTCAAAACTTTCTCCCACCCAAAAGATGTCAAGCTTTTGGTCACACAAAACAGTAAAACATCCTGAACACCGTGTCTCACTTTCCAGCTTGCCATTCTCTTTTATAGCAGCTGCGTTTTAAAAATAACCTGTGGCTCCCTGTTTTTGATTTCCTCATTAGAGGTATGGTATATTGATGGAACAAACCAGCATACTGACAAGGTTTAGAAAATTAGAGATAGAGTCCGTCCATGGTACAAGCACTGCATACGAATCCAAGAGGATGCTAGATAGGTTCAAATAAAGAGATGGTCACATCCCCGCAACCTAAACTACTAGGTGAGGAAATGTGACTTACTTTCTGATTGGTAACCAGGACTTAATGAAGCATATGGTGTTTTCCACAATTGCTGAACCTTCTTGTTTACAAGCACCAGTAAATGTCATCCTGTATATTAGATCCTGACAAACAGCACAAAAATCTATTTAGCGCACGTGAGTGGGAAACATACAACAGAGCTGTAAGCAAACACCCACTGGGTACATGGCTAGCCTATTAACAATTCATGTCACTTACTACAGAATAAACATTAGGTGTCCAGACATTGTAACTATTAGTTTAATTTAGTAATATTTAGAAATTACACAGGAAAAATGGTTAGTAAGCTAACTAACATTCTCAAGTCAAGCTCTAAAAAGGTAGGAAATGCCAGATTTACAGTTGGTCATGCAACCTTAATTTGGCTCCCTTGCGCATCCAACCTATAGAAAGAAGGGGGCAGGGAAAAGAAGTATGTGATCATGTAATTAAAGATCACAGGGAGGTGAAATTAAGATGGTTCCAGCAACAGCAAATCTGGCATTTCTTAACTGTTGAGTGCCTGACTTTTAACATGGCTTTCGTATGTCACTTCCTAGGATTTTGAAGGACAAAAATAAGCTATTCTGTAAAAACGTTCCTGAAATCTCCCCATCATGTATCATCTGCAGCATTTAAACGCTAAACCTGCAGCAGCACAGATGTCTGTCATTTGAGCTACAGCACTAATGACGTTACCTGGCAGCAGGAGGGAGTTGGGATTATGGCCACCCTGTGCTGGGTCCTAGGGATGGCTGTGGGAAGCCCAGTGCTCGCTCTCCCTCCCAGCAATGTGAGGTGCTCTTGCCCCATGTAGTGTCTCAGGATGTGTGTGTATGTGTGTGTGTGTGTGTGAGGGGAGAATATGGGATGCTAAGGCCTTGTCCTGGTTCAGGAGCAGGGGTTGTCAAAGGGAAACACAAGATCTTTTCCCCCCATCCCTCTCCAGTTACAGCGAGTGTGGTTTCTCCCAGGTATTCCCAGAGTGGTCTCTACTGTTGCTTTGGTGGAAGCATGGAAGATGCTCTTCATAATATTCAGTGATTTTTGGCAGGCTGCCAAAACTTTTCTGAGCAACCTAAGCGAGAGAGGGGAAATACTTAGGTTTCAGCCTTTTACCACTAGGCTAAATCGCAAAGGCATTTCATGGGACAAAGACAGTAAGCACTTCTATAACTAGTGGGGTTTCCCTTTGCTAAATATCAAAGGCTTGCTGCCAACTATGGTGGTGTTACTGCTTCCCAAACAAAAGATCCAAGGATCGTCTCTCCTTCAGCTCACCAAGAAACCTAACTGAGTCAGGAGCCCTGGAGCCAGCACTACCAGGGCTTCCTAGTTAGGGTGACCAGACAGCAAGTGTGAAAAATCAGGACCGGGGGTGGGGGATAATAGGAGTCCATATAAAAAAAAGCCCCAAATATCGGGACTGTCCCTATAAAATCGGGACATCTGGTCACCCTATTCCTAGTTCCTCCTCCAGCCCTTGTCTTGGAGTTTCTAAAACAGAATACTGGGGGTTTCAATTCTGCAAAGAATGTTGAGGTTTTGGGGTTTGTCCTAATTTGGGATGAAAAATGTTGTGAAAACTAAATATTTGTGGAACTAAAATTTGGTTTCCTGGACAGCTCTAGCCAAATGACACATGATCCCATGAAACAAACAAACAAAAAAAGTGTCCAGGCATGAAAAGTTATGCATCTTAAAGTAAGTGGTGCTGACTATATATCAGGATTTAAAAATCTGGCCCAATGTGTTAGTACGGCTAAGAGATCCAATTTAAACAACTGATGATAGGCTGATTGTTGTCTTAGTTCAGAACTCAGGATTTAAACAGAAGTTAAACAAGTAGCTTGAGGGTGGTGAAAGATGAGCTGCAGGGCCCTCCCTTTATACTTCCTGCCCTGCCCCGGTACTTCCGGCCAGGGGGATGGTGTGGGTGTGGCTCTGCCCATCAGGGCGAGTGTTGTGGTCCCTCGCTCTCGAGTCCAGGGAGGCCACTCTGCCTCACTACAGAGTGGTAGGCCGCTCTGCCTCACTACAGCTGCTACTGGCATCTTGAAGCCTCTCAGGTCTATATGCCACTAGCATGTTTACTGCAATGGTGACAGCTGAACTTATTGTGGAGGGGCATGGGAAAGCATCTTACTGAAGAGGAAAAAATAAGGCTGCCGTCCCCAGAAACCTTCAGGAGAGGATTGCAGAGTACCTCCATGAAAGTTTTAATGTAGGTCTCTCTCAGGAGGAAGAAAGGACATCCCTATGTGCATAAACAACTGCTCCACCTGCCTAACCCAATAGGGAACAAAAAGCAGATACCAACTCTACCTCTGTTTGTTGTACCACTAACTTTTCTTGTATGAGTACAACAATGAAAAGTCTAAACAATGAAAAGTCTATTCTGTGTCTTGTTAACTTGAGAGTGGGCCAGGCATGGTCTTTAAATTTAAACATTGTAAGAGATAATCCATGCACATGCTTACTTGGGGTCCCTTCCCCTTCATGCTTGGCTGGCATGACTGGCTAGACTATGGTGAAGTCTCAAACAGGTCCCCACTTCCTTCTCCTCCCTCCCGCACTGTTCACAGCATGGGTCTCCATCTCGGCCTCCTTTGAAGTGTCCATAGTGGTTTGTAGGGTGCTGGGAAGGTCTCCACCAAGTAGGACTTGCAGCTCGTTGTAAAAGCACTGGTCTATGGCTCAGCACCAGATCGATTATTGGTCTTCCTGGCCTTATGGTAGGTCTGTGCCAGTTCTTTCGCTTTCAGGGAGCACTGCTGCTGACCCCTTCGTATCACTTTGCCTACATCCCGTGTAATCTTTTCATAAATGTCTATGTTTCTATGGCTGGTCCATAGCTGTGCTTGCACAGCGTCTTCTCCCTACAGGCCCAGGAGATCCAATAGCTCCTGTCATGGAGGCAGCATGGTTGGTTGAGGGGAGAGTTACTAGGTGTGGTCACCAATCATGAAAAGACATTTCAAAAATATGTAGGGTGTTGTTAAGAAGGGGATGACTTTGGATCTCTGTACCTGTAAGTAGTGCAGTTAACAATTGTGATCAGAGCAGTCAGTGTCGGGCATTGTGGGACAGCTGCTGGAGGACCATTAGGGTCAACACAGGTCACACCATGTCTACATTTGCACTACATTGACCTCAGTAGGCCAACCGTGGGTCCATGCCATTTGGGGAGGTGGTTTTACCGCCCCACTGTAACAAGGCACTTACATTGCCCAGAGACAAATTTGAGCATAGACCTAGGCACAAATAGGTCAATACAAGGTGAGTTACATTAACCTAACTTTATAGTGTAAACCAGGCCTCAATCTGAAATTCAATGTGTTTGTGGGGGAAATTGCAGAGCTCTCATTTCACATAAACTCATTTCTGAATCATTACAGTGCATGCTTAGCATGTTTATTATACGTGGCAATTCCTTTCAAAACACACATGTTTAAACAGATGGCTCATGTTGACTATTTAATACAGTTCCTACAATTAAGTTAAATCTCAATGAAGTAGACAATGACTGATATTCTATTGACATCAAAGCTGGTATTTTGCATGTTCATCTTATGAATTTTCATTTGCAAAGCTGCCACTGCGATCTTATTGAAATGTCAACTGAGATAAACCTAGGTGTAACTGAAGAGGCTAGATAAGGTATCTGGCATTTCATTAATCTGTTTTTTACTACAATTTACTAGCAATCACACATTCATGCTGTTTTAGTAGTGAAAGAAAAGGACAGGTGCAAATGTATTTGAGCTAATTTCTATAAATAAACATAGTGAACGGGTGAAACCTTGCCTTCCCTCTCTGTGTGTATGGAGAACTGTAAGTGCACCCAAACTCACTTGTTACCATGGCACAGAGGGGGCAGGTTGTGGTAGCATGCTCTATGCACTGGTAGCAGAGAGGTAGCATGCTTTGTGCACTGTATAGCAGTCTCTGCCTCCTTAGCTGGTGGCTTTGGAGGAGGGTTGTGTGTGGCTACTGAATACTTCACCATATGGATAGCTTGGTTCTCTTTCTGAAAAAACAAAGACCTGGGAACTACAAATTTAGCTGTTACTTACTATGCTAGTAACTTTGCCTTTTATTTCTCAGGTAACTTTACATCACTTTGTGTACTGTTGCTCAGATTAATTGTTAGCAGTCTTATTTGCTGGAAAAATGAGTTTTATTTGCTTTAGTTTTTTTAATTACTGTACAACTTACAATTGGAAGGTGCTTATAGGTCATATGAACAGAAAAAGAAGACAGCTTTCTAAATCACACTCTAAAACAGGGTGTCTCTCAGAGTCTAAAGCCAACAATCGAGGCATCCACAACATGTAAGCCGGTGAAAACCTGGCTGCGTATCTTGGGCCCTCTATGTTTCTCTGCAGGGAAAAACTATGGAGTGTCTCAGAATTCTGCCCAAGAATCCTATGTTTGGGATTGTAACCTCTTGATTAGCCTCATTTTTTCCAATGGCTCAGTTAAGAGAGAGTATGGGTAGACCTAATGCAATGCCAACTGTGCATATTTAAAACATGACAAATCAGTTATCTCCTATTTCTCACGTTCCCTTTATATGTTCAGTCCTTCATGGCACTCTTCTCCTGAAGCATGTTTCAAAGACTCTTCTTTACTTCTCTACCCAGTTTGTCACAACGTTGTGAGAAAACTTCCAAACGAAAGGACACTTTTCACATACAGTTGCCATAAGTATTTTTCAAATGTCCTTTCTTGTTGAGGACAAAATCTCTAACCAAGATATATCTGCTGGGGTTGAGAGTCAGTTTTCCATGGCACAAAGCTTGTGGAATGGTGAGGTCTGACTTGTGAAGGGTGACAACAGTTAACGTTAGAATGGACCTACTGGGTCAGACCAAAGGTCCATCTAGCCCAGTATCCTGTCTTCCGACAGTGGCCAGTGCCAGGTGCCCCAGAGGGAATGAACAGAACAGGTAATCATCAAGTGATCCATCCCCTGTTGCTCATTCCCAGCTTCTGGCAAACAGAGGCTAGGGACACCATTCCTGCCCATCCTGGCTAATAGCCATTGATGAACCTTTCCTCCATGAAGTTATCTAATTTTTTTTTAACCCTGTTATGGTCTTGGCCTTCTCAACATCCTCTGGCAAGGAATTCCACAGGTTGATTGTGCGTTGTATAAAAAAATACTTCCTTTTATTTGTTTTAAACCTGCTGTCTATTAATTTCATTTGGTGACCCCTAGTTCTTGTGTTATGAGAAGTTCTTGGAAGATCTCCAGCCATTATTATATGATGTTGTTATCCAGCATCTGAAACAAAAGCACAAAGAGGCTCCTTTTGGTTCTGATCCAGGGCCAGAATTAAAAGTTTGCATGAGGGTGTTTTTATTAGAGTTTCCAGTTTGGGTGACAATAGGACAAACATCCAAATGTACGAAAGATGAACAAGGACTGAAACCTGATATACATGAGCTGCAAAACATCTAATTCTCCCTTCTGTCTAGTGACTGCTGGAAGTGACGCCTGTGAAAACACAGCATTTCTGGGAAATCCCTTAGCAAACTAGCTCTGGAACAATATGTAGTACTTAAATTTCTTCTGATTGGCCTTTGGCAGTTGCAACTCAATAACAAATTAACATTAATCTGGATCAGTCTGGATAAATTTATCATTGATTGCAACAAAGAATGCTGGCTGTCATTGGACTATGTATTGTGGCATGTTTAAACTTTTTAGATCAAAGTGTCCTCGTTTGGGAGTTACAGAACACTTTGTTTGAATCCCTTTAGCAAAGCCAATAAAATAACTTATAACCAGATTATCTACTTTCTGAAAAACTAAAGGTGGCAACTGAAATAAAATCCTAGGAACAAAGACAACAGTGTAGATAGTTCTCAAATGAAGCATAACCATAGCAACCTCTAGGTATAGCTGTTAATTCTGTAGGTGAAGAGTGAAGTAAACTTAAAATCATGCTGCATGCACAACTGATTAAATATTTGTAAAGCTCACAAATGTCCTTTCACTAAGTGAAGGTATAATGCACTAACAGCTGTAATTATAGTGCTCAAAAATCACATGAGAAAGCTGATTCTTTTTATGGCTTTGTGTTGTTCTGTACCTCAGGGGAACAGGGTCTCCCAGGGCAGGGGGCAATTTGCCCTGGGCCCCGCAAGCGCCCCCACGATAATATAGTATTCTAAAGTATTGCAACTTTTTTTTATGGAAGGGGCCCCTGAAATTGCTTTGCCCCAGGCCCCCGAATCCTCTGGGCGACCCTGCAGGGGAACTCCCAGCACCCCCATGTTCATCTTTATAATATGATTGTGTGGTCTTTAATGCAAAGTTTGTCATGTCGGGTGTCTTCAGAAGGCTCATGATGTACTAAGCATTGTTGTTATGGTAATGTTATAGGTTGTAATTTCATGTATATAGTTATGAGGCTGAAAATGTGTCCTCATAGCTTAAAGCAAGCCAAGGCAAAAACTCTCCAGCGGGCATAACTGGACATTGCAAGACGGAGGTTCCTAGGGTTGTGTCTGGGACCGAAGATATTGGCTAGTGTCATTTGGTTGCACAATCCAAGGAGGAGCTTACATGCCAGAGGCTGTGCGTGAACAGCGAGTGGGGGTTCTCACAGCAGAGCAGGGTAAGGCAGAGTCAAGGGTAAGCAGAGTCAAGGATTGGAGTGTCCTAGCAATTCACCGGTCCAGATAACACCAGAGGAGAATGTCACAGGCTTACTGGGTGTCTGCCATAGGATGAATTTCTTTTGGAAAATTTCAGTCAAATATACAGCCATTACTCATGACAAGGATAGGGGAAAATGTATTGGTTATATGTTAAAAAAAATTGTGACCTTTTCTTTAAAAACTCTAGCACTCCCACACTTTGGAGCAGGGATCTGAAATATGGCAGGGGATGGCCATTGAGTCCGGGGTGTGTTTGTAGTAATCTCTGTGGAAATCTCCCCCAAATTTGACCAAGTTATAAATCTGTTGGTGTATTTTGGATGCTTGTTGCAGATTATTAAGTGCTCAAGGCACAGACTGTCCTCTTAGTGTTTCATACAGCACCTCATAGGGCCTCAGTCCTGACTTAAGCACTACTACAATACAAATTATTTCCCATGTGTGGTTTGTTATAATGAAATCTAATGGCTATAGCTAAAATGCCTTCAAAATGGTAAACTCAGACAACCAGCTTTGTGATCTGCAAGTGAATGTGGCCTGACGACTTTTCAGCATGACTGCTAATTACATTATGAGAAATCAATTGGCTGACGTGCTTCCTATCATTATGAAAAGGGAAGGGCAATGTCTTACGGAATTGACTTCTCTCTCTCTAGAGAGAGAAATCTAAGATAGCTCCCCACTGTTTTTTAGGGTGAAGGAGGCTTGGTGTTGCAGAGGATCTTGGCTTAGTGGTCAAATAAGAATATTTTGGTGGTTAAAACGTCAAGTGTGTGTCTACCCTGACAGGGGACATTGTGAAAATGATGCAGAAAGTCAGTTACTTTTTCTCCATTTTTATTATTGTAGGACTTCTAAATGGAGCACAGCTGACAGTAAGTGGAATTCTAAGGGCTTGTCTACATTGGCAAGTTTCTGCGCAGTGTTCATACTGCAGACGTGTACACACTGCCAAGCAACTTTGTGCGCAGAAACTCCTCAGTTGCAGCGCTGCAAAAAAACTACCTTGAAGAGAGTTGTAAAGCTATTTGCTCAAAGGCTCCAGCGCTCTATTGCCAGTGTAGACACTTGATTGCTTTCTGGGCTGTAATTGGCCTCCGGAGTAGGGTGACCAGGTGTCGAGTTTTGGACCGGAGCACCCGATCCAAACAGGATCCTGGCAGCTCCAGTCAGCACCGCTGACCGGGCCGTTGAATGTCCAGTTTGCGCAGTGCCGCAGTGGAGTTGGCAGGCTCCCTGCTAGCTGCCGCGCCGCAGACCGTGCGGCTCCCCGGTCAGGAAGCAGCTGCCATGTCTGGCTTCTAGCTTTAGGGGCTGCCAGGGAGGGTCCGTGTGTTGTCCTACTCCCTGCCCTCAGGCGCAGCTCCCATTGGCTGGGCCAGGGCATGGGTGGAACTAGTGCCACTCGTGAACACTCAGCAGGGGGCTGTTGAGGGGTTGCGTGGTGCACGCCTCTCCCACTGTTGCCCGGTCCTCTTCTCCTTGTGTGGCTGGGCTTGAGCTGTGGCGAACCACGGTCTGTTGCCCCATCACTGGCAGCCAGGAGTTGGAGGTATGTGTATCCCCATCTCCAATTCCTGGGAATGGGGCTGCACCCCCAACCCCCTCAGTGCATCCCTCCCTGTCCCAACCCCTCCCATCATTGCATTCCTCCCCGTCCCATCCCATCCTGCCCCCCCACACCTACCCATCCCAGCTCTGTGCCCCTTACAGCGCTCTCCCACCCATCCTTTCCAACTCCTAGAGCTGCCACCCCCATGTCCCTCACCCCCACCCCCTGCAGCCCATTCACCTCCATACACTGCTGCACACCCATTATGTCCCTATACATCCATGCCCCCCACATCCGTATGCACCTGTAGCGTTCTGCCTCCCCTGTATCCCCAGCCACCCCACATAGCCCTCCATATCTCTTCCTATCTCCTTCACTGCCCCCTCTCACCTCTACCCTGCTCTCATCCTTGGCCTCTTTCCCTCCCCATCCTCTCTCCTCCACCCCCACCCCCACCCCATCTTTTCCCCTCCAGCCCAGCCTCTTCTCTTCCCATCTGGGTGATTTAGGCAGCCCCTGGAAAAGTATATGAAAAAGTGTCTGTGTAGGCAAGTGTGTGCATGCATGCATTGTAAGAGACTGTGTATCTTTGTGTAGGGAAGTGTGTGTATTGCCACATGTGTATATACCTGTGTGAATAACATTTACAGCCTAGCTCTTTGACTTTTATTCCTTTTGCTGGTTTGTGCACAAAAATATGGATGACATAAAATATGTGTGTATTCATTTCATAACAAGTTTTTAAAAGAGAAGGGAACTCTAAAATAAATGTATTATTTCTTAAAAAGTGAATGTTGTTGACTAGTAATTGCAGAAGAGCCAATATATCATACATTTCTCCCCACCTTTGTCTAGCTACATTATAAACTCTTTGTTGCAGACTCTCTCTTTTTATGTGTATGTCTAGCACCTACCACCCTGGAGCCCTGATCTTAGTTGGGGTCTCTAGGCACTAAACAACAATTGTAATAATAAATAATGTGGAAGTATGTGTTAGTGCATGCTAGATGCGTACACATGAATGCACGTGTGTATCTGCATGTAGGTGTGGGAGTTAGTTTCTACAGATTTATTTTTATAGGTATCTGGATAGGTGTGCATTTCTGTGGTTGTGCTCTATGGATTTGTATTTGGGATTCAGGAGTGTGCCTTTAAGGTACCTATTGCAGCTGTGATAATGTGTGATCCTAATTCCACACATAAAATTACAAAATAGGCATTTATGAAATAAAAATATATGTATTAGTTTATAATTTCCACAAGTTACCACCATTGACAAATGTGAACTGTAGTCCACTTTCTCATAGATGGAACAGAATTGTTGCACCAATGTTGCATTATACAAAACATTTATACAGATGATGTGACATGAACAAATCAGGTTTTGTACATATCAAGAGAAATATCTGACAAGTTATTAAGAAAATAGAGCTAAGGGTGGAGCAGATTCTTAGTTTCCCTTTTGGATTACACATTATCCCCTGAGAAAGTAAAATTGATCCCCAATGTCTGTTTTACAAGTTATATTCTTACTAGCTGTCTTACTCACCTGCATTTGAAACTTAAATTCACTTTGACCTATTCACCCTTTTATCATTCATCCATTTTGGAGAGCAACACCAGCATGTAGGAGTATATGTATATGGCACTGGTGAAACAAATATTGGAATACTGTATCTGTTTCTGGTGTCTACATTTTAAATAGGATGTTGAAAAACTGGAGAGGGTGTAGAAGAGAGCCACAAAGATAATTTGAGGACTAGAGAAAATGCTTTACTGTGAGAGGGGCTTAAAGAGTTCAACATGTTTAGTTTATCAAAAAGAAGACTGAGAGGTGACTTGATTACGGTAAAAGTATCTTCATGGGGAAGTAATATCAGATATTACAGGGCTGCTTAATTTAGCAGAGAAAGGCATAAAAAATAGTCTGGAAGCTGAAGCCAGAAAAAATTCAAACTAGAAATAAGACAAACATTTTTATCAGTGAGAGTGATTTAACAATTGGAACAAATTACAATGGGAAGTGGTGGGTTCTCCATCTCATAAGGTCTTTAAATCAAGACTAGTTGCACTCCTGGAAGATATGCTTTAGCCCAGTGGGTCTCAAACTTTTTTACTGGTGACCCCTTTCACACAGCAAGCCTCTAAGTGCGACTCCCCCCCAATAAATTAAACACACTTTTTAATATATTTAACACCATTATAAATGCTGGAGGCAAGCAGGGTTTGGGGTGGAGGTTGACAGCTCGCAACCCCCCATGTAATAACCTCACGACCCCCTCAGGGGTCCCTGCTTTAGCCAAACATAAGCTATTTTACAAGTTATTGGACTCAATACATGCATGATGGGGCAAAAAAAGAACAGAAGTATAAATTTAACTATTTTCTATTGTCACTCTCATGAAAATTGTTTTTGTTTTATATTGTTTGTATCTTCTTTACACTTCAGAAGAAGTTTAAAAAGTTTAATTTTCCAGTAGTGTTTAAAATCTTTCCCTGGTGAGGTGAAGGGTATCTGAATCACACATTCCATCTCCTACATTCAAACTGTTGCAGCTCCTGGCCTTCTCCTGGTGCCTGTTTAGGCCTTGCAGTGAAAATAAGCATGTGAGCCAGGGTGGGGGGAGAGGAAGCGACAGAAGGAGGGGGGATGGAGTGAGTGGGGACAGAGGTGGGACCTCAGGGAAGGGACGGGACAGGGGGCGGGGCAGGGGTGTTCAGTTTTCTGGAATTAGAAAGTTGGCAATCGTACTCCGGAGCTGTCCCATAATGTCTCAAATGACTGCTCTGCTCACTGTTTTGAACTCGGCTGCCCTGGAGACAGGTGCCCCTCTCCTTTCAAAGCACCGTTTCTGACAGCTGTTGCACGCTGTATTGATGTGCTCCACGACACAGAGCAAACCATTACTGTGGAATGCTCGTGTGTGTGTATGTGTGTGAGAGAGAGAGAGACAGAGAGAGATTGCCCAAGGAGGGACGCTGGGGCTGATGTCAGGGTTTACCCCGCTCCCTGCCTCAGGACTGGTTGCTTCCTGCCACTGTCTGAACTTACAAGACAGCGTGCTGACACACTTGTTGTCCCCCAAAACACAGTCTCTCTCCTCCTTCTATACACACACACACACACTCCCTGTCACACACACTCTCTCCCCCCCCCCCACCCTTCAGTTGAAAAGCAGCTGGCAATGTAGTAGGATGCCCATGGAACAATGGGATTGGGAAACCTGCATCAGGTGATGCTGTGCCTGCCCCATGAGGCATTGCAAACCCTTCCCAAAGCACCCTGCAGCTAGTTGCACAGTGGGATAGCTACCACAATGCACTGCTCTGTTTGCCATTGCAAAAGCTTTTAATGTGGATGCGCTCCAGCGTCACAAGGAGCACAGTGTGGACATGCAACCGCGGTTTAATTCCAGCATTTTAATAAAAGTGGTCAGAGATGAAAAGCAAGAAAGCCAAGCAGTAGCCTGTGAGTGCAGGGTGGAAAAAGCTAGAATGAGGGCTTTTGGGTCTGGTGTTGGCTAAAAGGGCTTGGTGGTGCAAGCTAAGAAATTGCTTCTTTTGTTCTTGGTTCCTCCTGCATTTGGAGAAGCAGGACTTCGCATATTCCTTGTCAAAAAACAAGATTGCGTCAATTATCAGAACTAACAATTATTATTTCCAACTGGAACATCCTCAGGCCCCTGAAATTTGGCTAACCTTTTGGATTAAACAGGGGCAGTAAGCTTTGGATCTCTGTTGATAGTTAAACACTGTTATCTGGAACCCAGCTGTGTCCATTTGGTGTAATTTTGTGTAAACAAGTTATACTTGTGAAAACCCAGTGAAGACCATGAAGTTGCTCAGATGTAAGTGAGCAGGTGAATGGGTTTACAGAACCTTAATTGGAGGAGGTGTTGCAGAAGGAAAGACCTTAGCTTAACTCTAAAAAAGCATTTTTTATTTAACATGGCTAAAAACAGAAAAGCTACTCTGCATTTTGAGGTCTCCCTTAAAAGACAAAGGGACAGCACAGCACCTCTTTCTCTACAGATAGCCCCAGGGACACGTCTAAATTTCTTCTGCTATCTGTTGCAACTTTAGCTTTTAAAACCAAAAAGCTTTTCCCCATTCTTTCTTTCCTCTGAAGATTTGTGGGTCATGGTGGAAAATCAGCTGAACATGAGCTCCCAGATCAATGCCGTGGCCAAAAGGGCAAGTAGGGAAATCTTGAGTAGGAGGACAGATGTTTTTTAACCTATGTATTTGGCATTGGTGCAAGAGCTGCTCGAAAACTGTTTCCAGTTCTGATGACCACAATTGAAGAAGAATGAAAAAGTTGTGGTGGATTCTCCATCACTGACGATTTATAAATCACGATTGGATATTTTTCTAAAGGATATACTCTATGGATTATTTTGGGGAAGTTCTGTGGTTGTGTTACACAGGAGATCAGATTAGATGATCACAGTAGTCCATTTTGGTCTTGGAATCTATGAATCTTCAAGGGACAAAATTTGCAGATCTTGTTTTCCAGAAAGAGATCACTCCCTGATCTTCCCTTCATTAGTTTCGCTCTCCCCCGTGATAAGAGAGCAGGCTAAATTGAGCACGCTAGAGGCAAGAGGTGCTCTCAGGATCCAGTGAAAGCTTGTGCCACGTCTGTTCCAAGCCTGCAAACCTTCATTTGTATGGAGCAACATGCTCAATATGGATGGCCTGTCTCGTCCGATACTAGCTGTGACTGTTAGACTGGAGCAGTGATGGTTGCACCAGTAACCCATTAAAGTATACAATTATCATTGATCAGGAATTTTTTTTATGAATAAATCTCCAAGTCTCTTAGATTTCATGATCTAATGTAGTGGTTCTCAACCAGGGGTATGCGTATCCTGGGGGCATGCAGAGGTCTTCCAGGGGTACATCAACTCATCTAGATATTTGCCTAGTTTTACAACAGGCCACATAAAAGAACTAGCGAGGTCAGTACAAATTAAAATTCCATACAGTCTGACTTGTTTATACTGCTCTATATACTATATTATATGGTAATGTAACATGCGTATACGCACTGTATTAGACACTGCATTAAACTTATGTGTGCAAGCATGTTAATGAGGTTGAAGTTCTCATAGTGAATGTGATTGTGATGTAAAAATGGTTTGATTTTTAAAATGAGGAGCGGGAGGGGCGACAGTGATAAATTGTAAGAAATTGAAAATGACTACAAAATCATGGCTCTTTGCCAAATGTGTAAGTAAAACATAAATCTGACAGCCATTCCAAAACTGCCATTAATATCAATGGAAGCAGGATTTGAGCCTACATAGACATGTCAAGTAAGCAAGTCAAAACCATTAAAATCAAAATTAATAAAAGGATAAAATTTCAAGTACAGGTTATTTGCAATGAGCTTTGCAAACGTATTGAAGAATTAATCAAAACCAAACTTAAGATATCCAATCACTCTTTGACAATTGACAGAGAAGATTGACCAAATTATGATAGCAATTATTTCCCAAATATTAACCCTTACTACGGAGATTAAATGAAGTAATTCTGCAGATCCCCTAACCTTTACAAGGATTTTTTTTCCAGACTCCTGTGTCAAAGCTTATTGCAAATGCTCATGACTATGCAAAGATAAAACCAGTATACTGACACCTGATATAACAGTTCATTAATGTCGGTTTGGGCAATGATTCAGCAGCTGACATTAAATGTCATTCTCTACTTCCTTTCTTCTCCAGGATAAACATGTCAAAGGTTCCACAGCCATGCAGGCAAGTAAAGGAAATGTGTAGTCTTGTAGATAAACCAAGCAAATAAGATCGTTAGAACCTAAAAAGCTGAATCACCGACCAAACAAATCCTACTAGGTTAACCTTTTAACTGCTAATCATGATTCAACTCCTGTGCAGCAATTCCATTTTCAGACTGTCTCAAGAGCTTCTGGCCATTTGATGGGGACGTACCAAACGTGACTTGGACTTCAATGGTTAGGATGAAGCAGGGCTATCTGCCGTAGGACACGGTGCTTGAAAAGTCAGTAGTACGTTGAAATCCAGCATAGGTAAGCAGAGAAAGCTTCACCTAATTCATGTTCACTGTGAAATATTTTGACATTCTGTATCCAATTAGTCCTGGTAATTTGTCCATACGTAACAAATAGTGGCAAAACTAACAACCTTCTTCCTTATTTAGTCTTGATCAGAAATGCCAATTTTGACTGTTGTCTTGGTGGCATTGCTCTGAATTCTGCAGGCAGTCTCTCTAAGTTGGGCGTTAGCATGCTGCTGGGATACTCTGATGAAACATGCACCTCTGCTCTGCTGTTATGAGCACATTGGATGATCAATTCTGGCACTTTTACCCAAATAATAAGTTGACACATTAACATTAACAAACAAAATAAACTGATTATGAATGCAGTCTTGGAGAAGCCTAGAGCCCACTACTTCAGGTGCAAATTAATCCTCTTAATTTTCAAATCTTGGTGTTCAAATGAATGTAGCCCCATTTATCAGGCCCAGAAATTGGAAGCATTGGAGGGTCTCAGTTTAAATAGGCAATATACGGTTATTATAAGTACATTAGATTGAGTGATTGTTCAGCTGTCATAACGGAGCAGGAGACAGTAAGTTAGCAAAGGGCTAAACACTGAAGTTTTCATTGGCAAAAACAATTTAAACAGACTGGAGAGGACAAGCAACAACACCAGGGGGCATTTAAACACATGACATATTGACCATGGCTTAAGAGGATTCAGGGCAATATATTTCAACCTCTAGTTCCATCAAATGATAAGAGCCGACATGTCCTTTTTATTATGCTAATTAAATCATACTGGACTAGAGTCAAGTATCAGGAAGGTGGCAGTCAAACTTGTACTCAGCTGAAATATATACTGTTGATCATGTGGCTCGTAAGGGGAAGGATTATCCCCTGCTTGAGACTGGTAGCGCAGCTGTCCTCCACCAGAGGGGGAAGCAGCTTTAAGTTGCATAATGGGTCCATAGAAGCCTTGACAGCATAAACTACTTGCAGGTGTTGAATCAATAGGTCTCTCACGTTTTCTGGCCCTGTTCCTGGTTTTACTCCGGCCCAACCCACTTTTTGGACCAATTAAAAGTCTTAGCTTCTCAATCCATAGAGAGAGAGAGAGAGGGAAGCTGATAGCTTGGGTTCCCCTGGTCCTCAGGTCACATGGGTAGCTTACAAGCTGTGCTCTTTCCATGGCAATGAAAAAGATCCCAAGGTACAGTAACACATTTGTTTACTGGTGGTGATTGTTAACTATTAAACAAAACTGTAAAAACAACTTAAATTGTTGCTTTAACCTATAAATCGGACTTCTTTGAAAGCTTATTTACTGCAAATTCTAGTTAGTCTGAACACTGTCTAGTTAGTGGTCACTCTTTTACATCGATAGCTAATTACACATCTAATGCAGACTCGCAATGAAACACAGTTCCTGATCAGTCTCCAGAGAAGAGGCAAACTCTCAAATGATCTTTATTACATAAATTACATCACATTTCTACCCACTTGAGCAATTCAGGGATTATTCCTTTGCTTTCAAAGAAGCCTTTGATCTGCTTCCTGAGAGACAACCTGTTTTTATTCTTTCTTGGCAGCAGAGCAGGGTTTTTTTAAGCCAATCTAATCAAAAAGCACATCATTTGATGTGGTATCTCCAGTGAGATTGATGGCTGGATAAACTACAAATCAAATTACCAAGTGTTGTCCTTCTGCATTGAAAGGAAGTGTTGTCCTTCTGCATTGTGCAAGGAACTGTTGTCCTTCTGCATTGTTTCAGACAAATATATTACTGAATAAAAAGTGTTCGTAAGAGTTGAGATTGAACATGTTAAAATAAAATCCTGCTAACACTGCATAAATGTGCCAAATATTCTGTCTCTTAAATAAAGCCAAGCTGGAAAGGAACACTTTGCTA
The DNA here is from genome assembly GCF_011386835.1 of Chrysemys picta bellii. Classification (NCBI taxonomy): domain Eukaryota; kingdom Metazoa; phylum Chordata; order Testudines; family Emydidae; genus Chrysemys; species Chrysemys picta. The sequence continues at coordinate 33,401,545 of NC_088800.1, read as the reverse complement.
CCACACAACTCTTCATCCCTCAATATCTCCCTGCCTTGCTTAACCCTCTAAACATTTGCAAATATAAATGCAAGATTCATAACAAATATGAATAGTATTTAATACTAACAAATCTAGCTTTCTTTTTATTAAAACCTCAGAGTGGAGGTTGTTTGTAACTGAAAGTTCTGTAACTCTGAACAAAACATTATGGTGGTTCTTTCAAATGTTTACAACTGAACATTGGCTTAATACAGCTCTGAAACTTTACTAGGCAGAAGAAAAAGGCTGCTTTTTTTTTTTCTTAATTTAAATGAAATAAGCACAGAAAAATTTCCTTGTCAAATCTTTTTTTAAACTTTCCCTTCATTTTTTTAGTAGTTTACCTTTAACACAATAATGTACTGTATTTGCTTCTTTTATTTTTTTTTTTTTTGTCTCTGCTGCTGCCCGATTGTGTATTTCTGGCTCCAAATGAGGTGTGTGGTTGATGGGTCAGTTCATAACTCTGAAGTTCTACAGCATACAAATAGCTATTTTGCCAGCCATTGAAATGTAGTGAAGATGGCAGTCCCATAGAGTAGCTGGTCCCTTAAGACTCTCAGCATACTTGTAACATGCTCTGCTAAAGAGAATAAGCCAGCAGAGATCCATCTTGGGATAGCTGATTGCCTAAGTATCTGGGGAGTAGTTAATTAGCTAAGGAATACCTGGACCTTTTAAAGGGTTATATAAGCTCAGGGAGGGGAGAGAATGCCTCAGAGGAACTGACTAGAAAGCTACTCCTAGTGGAGTCCCCCTAGAGAACAGAGGTTAGAGGCTCCCAAAGGACAGAGCTATGAATGCCTGGTCCCAATGGAAAGAGAAACCTTGTCCCAATGGAAAGGCTTCACCAGGCAGCAACAACCCTAGACCAAAGAAATTATATGCTTTCCTAAGAAGATTTGTCATGGTGTGAACTCTCCAGGGACCTTGACTCAAGCGGCGAGATCCATTCCCAGATGATGACAAGAGGCCCTTCTCCAGAAAGGGGTTCTGCGTTAAGAGGGCCCTCACCAATAAGGGACCTGGACAGAAGTGGGGTTGATAGACTAAAGTTAATACAACCCCTTCCCTGCCTAGCTAGGATGCTGGCATGGAAGCCTATTTGTATAATGTTCTGCCTTTGGGTTAAATAACTAGACCTCTGAAGGGACAATGTTCAATATTCATAAGCCTCACTGGACTTATTGAAAGCCCAGTAAGGGAAACTGAAGGAGACATAATTTCAGTGCTGCACCAGGCTGCCATGGGGGTGCTCCAGGGTTGAGGACCTCCATTACAGGCAGCTATTCAATATGGTAACAGTTCATTAAAGAACTGTTAAACTAAAACTATAGAATACAACTATTCAAGATCAAATATCAGCAGGACGCTACATGTATTGTGGTCATTAAGCAATTGATTTGTGAGGTGTGTGTGCTTACTTTTAGACAGACCACTATTTAGAAGTTATCTAGAAGCAGGACCACTTAATTATAACCCAGCATGAGCTTAAATTGAAATTAAATGCTCACCTGGGTAGGAAGAGTGCTACTTGCTTAGGGTTACCATACGTCCGGATTTCCCCGGACATGTCCGGCTTTTTGGTCCCCAAATCCCCGTCCGGGGGGAATTGCCAAAAAGCCGGACATGTCCGGGGAAATAGGGAGGCTAGGATCTCCGAATCTGTGTGTGTTGGTCGCCCGCTGTGACATCATCTCGGTGCGACACTCGCTCCTGCCCAGGGCATGCTGGGGGCTGTAGTCCGGCCGGGCCTCACGCTCCAGGGAGAGCCGGGAGAGGGGAGCGGCCGAGAACTACAACTCCCAGCGGCCCCTGCGACGCGACCAACCTGCCCCGTGAGGCAGCAAGCCGTCGGAGGAGGGGGGGGCGCGAGCCCCTGTCCTTTGGGTCGGGGGTGTCTCTGGGCACCGCTTGGCAGCCATCGCAGGGCTGGGGGGCGCCCTCCGGGGGTTGTGGACGCCAGCGCGTTGCGGGGAGCCGGCACTGTCCGGATTTGGATCCCCCTGGGGCTGGAGCTGCGCCCCCGGCCCCGGGCACCAGTCACGTAGGGTTACCGATACGTCCGGTTTTTCCGCAATCAAACCCCCGTCCGGGGGGAATTGCCAAAAAGCCGAACATGTCCGGGAAAAATACCGGACGGGCACTTCCTCTCCCTCTGCTCTGCTCCTCCCCTGACTCAGACTTCGGCTCTGTTTAAGAGCCAAGCGCCCGAGCCAGCGCTACTGGCTTCGGGCAGCACCCGTGTCTCCGGACCCCGAGCCGCAGGCCGGGCACTTCCCTTCCCGGGCTCCAGCTGCTCTGCTCCGGCGGCGCAGGGTCTGGAGGCAAGGGGGCTGCCCGAAGCCGGTAGCGCTGGCTCGGGCAGCTTGGCTCTTAAACAGAGCCAAAGAGTCAGGGGAGGAGCAGAGCAGCTGGAGCCCAGGAGGGAAAGTGCCCGGCCGGGGACGCAGGGTCCGGAGGCAAGGGGGCTGCCCGAAGCCCGTAGCGCTGGCTCGGGCAGCTTGGCTCTTAAACAGAGACAAAGAGTCAGGGGAGGAGCAGAGCAGCTGGAGCCCAGGAGGGAAAGTGCCCGGCCGGGGACGCAGGGTCCGGAGGCATAGGGGCTGCCCAAAGCCCGAGCGCTACCGGCTTCACGGGTTTGCCGGGCAGCCTCCAGACCCTGCGCCCCCGGCTGGGCTCTTCCCCTCCCGGGCTCCAGCTGTGCTGGGGAAGCGCTGGCCGGGGGCGCAGGGTCTGGCGGCTGCCCGGCAAACCGTGAAGCTGGTAGTGCTTGGGCAGCCTTTTTCGTGTGGCTGGGAGGGAGGAGGGGGAGTTAGGGCGGGGACTTTGGGGGAATGGGCGGAGTAGGGGTGGACTTGGGGCGGGGCCAGGGCCCGTGGAGTGTCCTCTTTTTTTTATTTTTTTAAATATGGTAACCCTAGGAGAAAGGAACCATGGAACAGCAACGTAACGTCACAGTCCCATTCCCCACCTGTCCTGTGGGGTCTTCTGGCCTTTAGAGCTACTGGTCAGGGCCTCCCCCAGTCTGCAGGGGGCCACCGGGTCTGCTGGCCTCCTCGCAGCCTCTGCTGAGGCTACAGGAGAGAGGCCTCTTCAGTTTGCAGAAAGAAAGAAATCTCTGAGGTGAGCACACAGCAGATGTCTGTTTTCCCAGGGCCAGATGCTGCCACCTTGTCACTGGAAGGGCCCGTGTGACCTCTGACCACAGATGAGGGAGGACGCCCAGCTTGGCTAGACAGATTCCTTCGTGCCATGGCTGGGGACAGAAGCCTGCAGCCAAAGCTCACACTGCAGGAAACAACCCGCAGAGGCCTTTCATCTCCCCAGGGTCAGACGTCACCACTAGGAGAATGTGAGCGCCGGAGCACTGGGGGAGCTGGCCTGAGATGGCATCCCAGGGCACAACCACCTGTGTCAAGTCCATTCTGATTCCACGCTCAGCAAAGATGCAGGGAGCTGTGCGGTCAGGAGAGGCGCTGGTCAGAATTTGCCAGTGGAACCGTTTTTCCATCAGAAATTGCCAGCTTGTCAAAATCCAAACGTTTCGTGGGAACACGTCGATTTGGACAAACCTTCAGACAGAAAGCAGGCAGGTTTAGCACGGAAAGCTGCTTAGCTCCCTGCCAGCTCGCCCGCCTGCCCACCTGCTTGACAGGCTGATGGGGGGCCTGGGCTTCCAGGCTGCTGAGAGAAGCCCTGGCTCCCAAGATCCCAGGGTCCCCGAAACCCTCTCCTCGCGGGGGTAATGTTCTGGTTACTGCACAGCTCTAGGAGGAGGGGAGGTATCCGATGCCCCACAAGCCACCAATCCTCCCAGCCAAGGTCCCAGTAACTACGACAGCCTGTGAGAACATCCTAACCTTTAGGGCACTTTCCCTGCCAGGTGAAAGGGTGCGAGCTGGACACCTCCCTGCCACCAGAGTCCAGCACTGCCGAGAAAGCCAAGTGTGGACTAAACTAAGCCCCTGGTTAACCCTTTCCCAGAGGAATCCAGAAGCCACTGATAATTGCAGGCTACATGGTGACCTCTCTCTCAGGTCACTCCCCCATCCTGGAATAGGGGTCGGTGAGTCCTGGACGAACGCCGTTCAGCTGGGAACATGCTCCCCCTTCTCGTGCCGAGGACTGCGTGAGATGGGTGTAGTGGGCACTCCCGATAAAGGGGACAGTGTGACAGCTGCCTTTCAAATAGGCCCCAGGCATGGGGGGGCCACAGCACCCAATTCCTCTGTCCCCCCAACTTTCTTCACTGCTTTAACGTACAATCACAACCTGCTCCGCTGACACCTCTGACTCCTGAAAGTCCTAACGCTCCAGGGGAGCAGGCCATGCCCTGCCCTGCCCTGGCTGCCCCGGGTGTTACCTCGGAGGGAATCGTTCCAGATTCCAATGGGTGGCAGGTCCAGGGAAGAGCCTTATCTGGGGGGAGGCTGTACCAGACCCGCCCGACCCAGGCAGGCTCCCAGGTACTCTCTGACCGGGGCTGATAAGGCTCCTTAGCAGTTTCTTTCCAAACAAATTCCAGTTCAAGACACCTCAGAGCTCCACAGCAGGGCAACATCCCCAGAGCGCAGCAGGGCGGGGGTTAGGGGGAGCAGTCGGTAGCAGCCCCTCGTACGGCAGGAGCGAGAAGTGCCAGCCTCTCTGCACAGAGCAGCAGCGTTCAGCCTGGGCCAGACGTGCTGGGGTGATGGGTAAGAGCGGGCTCGGAGAGCCAGAGGGTCTGTGGGGCAGCGCTGGGCCCTTCTGCTCCGCACTAGGGCCGGGTGGGCGTGTTCAGCTGGGATTGGAACCCACCAGCACTTGTGGGTGCGAATGTGGGGCTGGAACGCAACGTGGGGCACTCCCACCTCGCCCGGGGGCGACTAGGGGGAAGGGCAGAGAGACACCTGGGCTGAGACCCCAGCTCCAGGGAGACAGTCACTCCTGCCCAGCTGGGTTAAATTGCCCAGCTGTGTGACAGCCCCCCCATCCCCGAGGGGTTCCCCCCCCAACCCGGGTATGTCACAGCAGGGTAATGTGCGTATTGAACGGCAGGGGTTGCCAGAGACTGGCTGGGAGAGGCCTTTGGGGATGGAGGAAGCAGCACTAAGGTACATGCCAACCTCCCTACAGAGGAGGGGCCGTGCCCCGCAGGTGTGGGGCAAGGAACTGGGACACTGCGCGGTGGGTCATTGTCTGGCCCAGGCCCTTCCTAGCCAGAGGCCGAGGCCGAGGCATTTCCTTCAGGTCACCTTCCGCTGCAGCTTGGCCACGGGCCCCCATAGCCACTAGCCCAGCCAGGGATCCCAAGTGGGAATTGTCACGGCTGGCTCCTCCCTGCCGCCAGCAGCTCTTCACTGCCAGGGAATTCCTGAAATCCTGTGTGCCCTCCCCCACCCAACTCCTGGGGCTGTGAGTGCCCCCCCGGACAGCCCCCCCCCGAGCTCTGAGTGCCCCTGGCCAGTCCCTCCCCTCAGCCCCCCCCCACTTCATGGGGCTCTGAGTGCCCTCAGCCTGTCCCCCTCCCAGACCCCGGGGCTGAGTGACCTTGGCCAACCCCCGTCCCTTCAGGAGGAACTCCCAGTACCCACCCAGCCGCCACACCTCAGGGTTCCCCTCCCTGCGGCTCTGTGGCCATACCCCCACCAGGGCCGGCTTTAGGCCAATTCAACCAATTCCCCTGAATCGGGCCCCGGGCCCAAGCCCCAGTACGGTGTACTGGCAAGAGCCGGTGCGCTGTACCAGGGTGGCCCGGCTTCCCCAGGGGGCAATTTAAAGGACCTAGGGCTCCCAGCAGGGGCCGGAGCCCCAGGCTCTTTAAATTGCTACCAGACCCCCACTGCTGGAGCCCTGGGGTAGGGCTGCGGGGCTCTGGGGGCTATTTAAAAAGTCCGGGGCTCCCGCTGCCTCTACCGCCCTGGCCCTTTAAATAGCCACTGGAGCCCCGCTGCTTCCCCAGGGCTCCCGCGGCTATTTAAAGGGCCGGGTCGGTAGAAGCAGGGGAGCCCTGGGCCCTTTAAATAGCCCCCAGAGCCCTGGGATAGCGGGGGACTCAGGGGCTATTTAAAGCTGCCTCTGCTGCACCCCGTCCCCGCACCAGCCCTGCACCCCCTGCCCTGCCCACAGCCAGCCCCGTCTCCAGCCAGCCCTGCACCCCCTGCCCACAGCCAGCCTCTGCCGCACCCCCTGCCCTGTCTCCAGGCAACCCCTGCCGCAACCCCCCTGCGGCCCTGCCCAAAGCCAGCCAGCCCCACACACCCCTGTTTCCAGCCAGCCCCGCACCCCTTGCCCTGCCTGCAGCCAGACCCTACCTCCAGTGAGCCCCTGCCCTGCCTCCAGCCAGCCCCATGTCCACTGGTGCCCTGCAGTTCCCAGGGCAGTGACCCTGCACACCTGCTTCAATGAGGAGGGCAGGGAGCAGCTGGGACCCACACATGTGCACACCACTAGCGTGACCAGACAGCAAGTGTGAAAAATCGGGACAGGTGGTGGGGGATAATAGGATCCTATAAGAAAAAGACCCAAAAATCGGGACTGTCCCTATAAAATCAGGACATCTGGTCACCCTAGCACACCCCCAGGGAGTGGCGGGGACCCACACATGTGAAACGGAGCTCATTAATAACTGATCAACAGCATATATGATGCAATGTACTTAATGTATAATTTTATTATTTATACAGTTATGGAAAGTAAATAATACATGGAAGAAATGAAAGGCTTTTTTTTACATTATTTTTTTTGTCATCCCTGCCGGGGCCCCGCCAAAAATGTTTGAATTGGGCCCCGCCCTTCCTAAAGCCGGCCCTGCTGGAGAGAACAGGAGGATTCAGTCAGCAGGGGCTGCCGATCCGTCCCATTCACCAGGGCTGCCATCCTGCGGCTTCAGCATTAGTGGCTGGGGTGACTTGGGGAAAGGTCTCAACCTCCCCACATCCCACTTCACTGCTGCCAGAATCCCTCCTTCCCCCCCCCCCGCTACAGTCCCCTCCCTACCCAACCTGGGTGGGGCTGGAGAAGAGGGGTCTGAGAACTTGAGCTGTGGATTGGAGGTGGAACAGCTGTCAGGGGCACTGAGGGGGAGGTGGCAGGAGCTCCCCGTACAAGGAGGGGGGTTGCCAGTGGAGGTCACTAGGAAGGACAAGACTCCATCCTGGGGATCAGGAGGGGGAATCCATCCCTCAGAGGTGGGCAGGGGCTGGGTGGAAATGCTGCTGGTTCCAGGGGCCGTTAATCCCCCCTGATTCCTCCGAGGCGTCTGAGTCTCAGACAGGTTCTCGTTCCCTTGCAGCAGGAGGACGTCACGGCCAATGTGATGCGCCAGCTCCGTATCATGCGGCACTTGTGCCAGGTGCCCGAGGCACTGCAGGGCCTGTGCCTCTGCGGCCACCAGCAACTCCCGCTCCCTGCTGCAGGTACTGCTCTGGCTCTCTGTAAATGGGGAGCTAGTGGAAGGGGAAATGGAGCCCCCCGGCACTCACAGAAAGCTGATTATAGAATGAGCCCGAACTGAGAGGCACCATATCCGCCCCCGTAAAGAGCCAGACTTCAGTGGTGATACAGCCCAGCTGGGGTAGCAACAGGATTAAGAACGAGGTAGGAAGTTCAGAGCAGCAAGGAAAGCCTGGAGGGGAACTTGAGAAGAGAGGTTGGAAAAGTGCAGCAAAGAGAAAGGTGCAGACCTAGCTGTTGGGTCCAGGGCCCTGAGCTGCTATCAATGTCAGGGTGGGACTGGGTTCCCCTACCGGCCCCAGAGGAGGCGGCGTACACGCACCTGGAGAGGGTTCCCAAGCCCAGCAAGGGGGCTACAGGCAGAGCAAATGCCCCAGCGATGGCAGAAGGACTTCTGTCTGTGGAAAGACCTCTTTGGACTTTTAGTGTGAGGCAAGCTGGGCTCCAGAAGGGTGGACTAAAGGTGGTGACCTGGCCGGAGTTACCAGGCAGAGAAACTGCCGTGGTGCTGGAGCGACCATGGATGGGGGACGCTAGCCCAGCGAGAGGGCTGTGATGCCATGCCTGGCTGCCGGGGGGCACCTAACGATGAGTAGATTCATTTATGATTGGCATCGTTGGCAGGATTGAGTTCCCCCTGTGATCCGTGAGGGAAGTCTCTCCAGCGGAGCACACTCCCTCTCAAAGCAGGGGGACCGGACATGATTGGTTGTAATTGCCAGCTGTGGGAGGGAGTGTGCAGCAGTGGTTAGTTAAGGGGCCTGGAAATAAGGACTGCTGGGTCTATTGGAGAGTGTCACTAGGAGCAGTGCATAAGATGAGGTGTCCTATCATGTTTACTCAGATCAGATTAGGACATAATAGAATGGCTGAAATAGTTTATTTTATTTGTATTGTATTATTTTGCAATTGTTAAGATCAGCATCTACTTAGCTCAGACTGAAGCATCTTATCTAATTTTTGAGATCTAAGTGTCTCCTCTTTGAGTGCGACGAGACAATTTAACACATTGTGACAAAGAATTTTCATTGCCACTTGTTATGATTTCAAGAAACAAACTGGTTTAGTTTGAATAGGATTTTCGGTCAGAAACGGTTTCAATGAAATTTCCCCACCATCTCGATTCCTGGGCTCTATCTCTGCCTTTCGGGGGGGGGGGGGGGGGTGTTGCTGTCTGTTAGAACTGGAGTCTGATTTGGATAGGGATCGAGACCTCTTCAATGTTTTTAATGAAGTAAATACTAATGGGAATTGTGTGATCATGGGAGATTTTAACTTCCCAGATATAGACTGGAGGACAAGTGCTAGTAATATAATAGGGCTCAGATTTTCCTAGATGTGATAGCTGATGGATTCCTTCACCAAGTAGTTGCTGAACCAACAAGAGGGGATGCCATTTTAGATTTGGTTTTGGTGAGTAGTGAGGATCTCTTAGAAGAAATGGTTGTAGGGGACAGCCTTCATTTGAGCGATCGTGAGCTAATTCAGTTTAAACTAAATGGAAGGGTAAACAAAAATAGATCTGTGACTAGGGTTTTTTTTTTCAAAAGGGCTAACTTTAAAAAATTAAGGAAATTAGTTAGGGAAGTGGATTGGACTGAAGGACTTGTGGAACAGATGGATCAGACTGAACAAGTTCCAAACCTCTCGGAGGCTCTTACCTTCTAAACAGGGACGTCAGTTTTCTAGTAAAATCAGGAAAAAGAAAGGAGAAAACTCAAAAGAGGTTCCTCCTGGCGCTCACGTACGTGACCCCTAATACTCTCTCAGTCCTCAAAGAGAGACCTCGAGAAGGAGACTTGCTGAAGGAAAGCTACAGGGGACTCAGAGGTTTCCCTGGTCCTGAGCCCCTGTCCTGCCTGGCTGATGTCAGCATCTCTCTCTGAGGTCACCACCTTTGACCAATAGGCGGAGGTCCTGCAAAAGGCCTTTGTGATGTCACTGTCACACCCACCCATCCCCTGCAGTGCTAATGTCCTGCCACAGGCCAGACCCTTTGGAGGTTTGAGCTACTCTCTGTGGATCACCCCACTCAATGAGTGTTCATTCTAGGAAGCAAGCCGGCTAGACAGTAAAACAGCAGAGGCTGCTCCCAATGCTACACTCGGTTTCTCAGAAATGAGTAGAATTTATGGGCAGAAGAGACAGTTAGAGCACCTAATCTGATCCCCTACATATCACAGGCCTTTCTGCACCATATGGGGCAGGCAGAGCTCTGCCTGGGCGCAGGGGGAATGGGATGGGGGTAGATCAAGGAAAGAGGGGAGGGGAATGGGTGTGAGGGAAATAGCTCCTGTCCCAGATGAAGGAATTTGGGGGCAGAGGAAAGGACCCTGCTCCACAGAGAGGGGAGAGGGTTTCTGTGAGTGCCAGGGGGCTCCATTTCCCCTTCCACTAGCTCCCCATTTACAGAGAGCCAGAGCAGTACCTGCAGCAGAGAGCGGGAGTTGCTGGTGTCCTGGGAGGCACAGGCCCTGCAGCTCCTCGGGCACCTGGCGCAAGTGCCGCATGATACGGAGCTGGCGCATCACATTGGCCGTGACGTCCTCCTGCTGCAAGGGAACGAGAACCTGTCTGAGACTCAGACGCCTCCGAGGAATCAGGGGGGATTAACGGCCCCTGGAACCAGCAGCATTTCCACCCAGCCTCTGCCCACCTCTGAGGGATGGATTTCCCCTCCTGACCCCCAGGATGGAGTCTTGTTGTCCTTCCTAGTGACCTCCAGTGGCAACCCCCTTCCTTGTACGGGGAGCTCCTGCCACTTCCCCCTCAGTGCCCCTGACAGCTGTTCCACCTCCAATCCACAGCTCAAGTTCTCAGACCCCTCTCCTCCAGCCCCATGCAGGTTGGGTAGGGAGGGGACTGTAGCGGGGGGGGGGGGGCAGGAGGGATTCTGGCAGCAGTGAAGTGGGATGTGGGGAGGTTGAGACCTTTCCCCAAGTCACCCCAGCCAGTAATGCTGAAGCCGCAGGATGGCAGCCCTGGTGAATGGGACGGATCGGCAGCCCCTGCTGACTAGGGTTACCATACGTCCGTTTTTTCCCGGACATGTCCTGCTTTTCGGCAATCAAACCCCCGTCCGGGGGGAATTGCGGAAAAGCCAAACATGTCCGGGAAAATGCTGGCCGGGTACTTCCTCTCCCGCGGCTGCTCTGCTCTGCTCCTCCCCTCTCAGACTTTAAGAGCCGAGCTGCCCGAGCCAGCGCTACTTGCTTCGGGCAGCACCCCCCCTTCCTCCAGACCCCGAGCCGCCGGCCAGGCACTTCCCTTCCCGGGCTCCAGCTGAGCTGCTCCGCTCCTCCCCTCTCAGACTTTAAGAGCCGAGCTGCACGAGCCAGCGCTACCGGGTGGGCGCTTCCCCTCCCGTGCTCCAGCTGCGCTGGGGAAGTGCCGGCCGGGGGCGCAGGGTCTGGGGGCTGCACGGCAAACCGTGAAGCCGGTAGCGCTGTGGCAGCCCTCTCCCCATGGCTGGGAGTGGGAGGGAGGAGGGGGCGGAGTTAGGGCGGGGAAGGAGCGGAGTTGGGGCGGGGCTAGGGGTGGGAAAATGGGCGGGGCCAGGGCCCGTGGAGGGTCCTCTTTTTTTATTTATTAGACATGGTAACCCTACTGCTGACTGAATCCTCCTGTTCTCTCCAGAACGGGTCCAGCCTTGCCAGCAGCAGGGCAAGCGTCCCCTGCCCATGTGCCTCAGCCCTGCCTGGTCAGACGCCATCACCCGTCAGTCCTTGGCCTCCCAGGCTGCCAGTGATGGGAGCAACTCTGGGTGGTGGCTCGGGTGACACAGACACCAGACCACTAGGAATTGGGTGCGGCCCTGTGGGACAGGAGAGTCTCGCAGAGGGCACTTGGGGGACTCTCCTGCCCTTCCCAAGAGCGATAGCACCCTGTCCTAAGAACATAAGTCTGGGATGAGGCAAAGCTTGTCATTAATTAGCCTGGCTAAAGAGCTGGCTGGAGCTGCTCCGGGGACAAGCTGGCTCGCTCCTGCTCATGGAGGTGAATTCATCTCCCTTCCCAGGAGCACCTGCTCTCCCTTTCATTCCCCACCAGGCTTCTTGTGCCAGGCCAGCGAATGGCCACAGGATGGGAATGAGGCCTGGGCCGCGCCCCAATCTCCTGAGTCTAATGCAGCTGCTCACCTTGTCCCCCATCAGCTGCTGGGTTTCCCCCAGGAGGGAGTAGGTGACAGGGAGAGAGACACACACACACACATTTGTCCTTCTGGTTGCAGGGCTTGTGTCCTTCCAATCCCATTGGTGGCTGCACAGTGGGCAGAGTCCTCGCTGCGTGCCCGGCCCAACAGAATTGCAGGGCGTGGTGTGGAACACAGAAAGAGATAGAGAGACTCATCCTCCAGCCGGGGTCAATCTGAGAGAAATTGGCTGGGGTCCCAGTCTCACTCTTCTAGCGGGTGCCATTTCCCAGCTGGGTTCCTTACTCCTCTGGTGCAGCAGCAGCTGGTAGAGCCGGTAAACCCCCTCCCTGGCCTGCCGGCTGATGTCCTTGGCTGGGTCACTGACGGACAGAGCTAGCTGTGCCATGTGGTGACCCATCCTGGGGAATTCCGCTGAGTTCTAATGGACGGGAGAGGGAGAGGGGACTCCATCAGCATTTTCCTGTCAGCTCCCAGTCCCCCCCGGGCCAGGACTCTCCTTCCCCTCAGCCCCTCTGCAGGGCCCTCCATGAGGACTTGCTTCCCCAGCTGCTCCAGGATGACAGGGAGGCATGAACCTGGAGCACAGTCCCCTTAAAAGCCCAGAGTCACCACTTAACTAGGACAAGAAGAACTTGACTCAAGCCAGGCTCACTCTCTGCTCTGACTCTGCCTCCCCAAGAGGAACACTCCTAACCCACAGCCCCTGCAGCAGCAGATCCTACAGCCCGTCGGAGCCAGATCACCTACGCCTGGAGTCAGGAAGCTGGGGTCAGAGGTCACTTACGTCAAACTCAGGGAGGGTGATGGTGAATCTGAGCAGGGCAGTGCTGCTCTTAACGGCCCTGGCTCTCTCTCGCGGCACCGTGGACACGATCTAGTAGTTAATGTGCTGTGGGGAAAGGAGGCATTGCACTGACTGCCCTGACCAAGGATGCCCACTTGGGGCCCGGCTAGGAGGACAGACTGGAAAATGGATCTAAGAGTGAAGGTAAAATTGTCCCCACCTCTCTCATCGGGCTCACCTCCAAGATGTACTGGAGCCTGTCGGTGTCTGGGGACTCTGCCAGCAGGTTCCCCAGCATGGCATCCAGGAGGTCTGGCAAGACCCTAGGCAGATCCTGAAAGCAAGGGAGAGCCATGGGTCAGAGTTAGGGAAAGTGGGGCTACACCTGCCACAGGATGGGAAGTGGGGTCTCTGGGAAACACTGGTGAGACCCCCAAACACATATCCTGGCCTCTCTCATTCACATCCCACTGCAGGCAATTAGCAAGGACTCATGGCAGGATGACAGCTGGCTCTTCAATCCATGACTTTAGCATGATCTACCTGCACTTGGGTGGTGTCCTTCTCCATGCCCAGGGTGAAGACGGCGTGCAGGGCAGCTCGGAGGAGGTGGGTCTCCAGCTCTGGCTCCACGGCAGGTGTCATAGTGCTGGCAAGAGAGAGGAGCCGGTATTAGACTGTGCAGTGCGGGGATGGGACTGGCACCAACACGCAGGTGAAACTGCAGGGAAATAGGCACAGGCTGGCGAGAATGGAAACTGAGGCACCGAGCCAGGGAATGACAAGGCCAAGGTTTCTCAGACAGACAGTGGCAGGGCAGGAATAGCCCCTGTTCCCTGGACCCTGCTGCCCCTCCTGTATCTGATCCTGGGAGTGAGCCTCTCCCCAAAGCCGTTGCAATGTTACTGGAGTGAAAAGAACAGCCCAGCCAGGAGAGAGTGACCCTTCCCCGCACCTCTGCCAGAGGAGCCACCCTTGGGCGGTGACCTGGGAGTGGGAGGGGCAGTGACTCCCAGCCCTGCGCCTGAGTTTCCTATTGACCTGTGGGACTTTGGGTAAGTTGCTCCCCGCTCTAGGCTCTGTCCCCAGCAGTCAAATGGGGATTTCATACTTTCCCACTATTGGAAAGTGCTGGGAGAATCCCCCAGCAAAAGCTGCTCTGACAGTGCTAAGCAGCATCTGACCATTAGAGGTCGGAGCGCACTGCCCAGGAGAAGGAGTGTTTGGTTCTGGGCTGTTGGAGTACGGGCTTGCAACCATCTGTGCACACATATTATACTAATTGCATCTAGACCACATCTCCCTAGTTTGTTTGTGAGAATGTCCTTATTAACACCAAGATGGATCACATCTACTGTTTACTTCACTAGGCCCGTAACCCTGCCAAAGAAGGAGCTAGGATTGGTTTGGAATGATTTGTTCTTGACAAGTCCATGCTCACTAGTCCTAAGAACCAAATTGTCCTGTAGGTGCTGACAAACTGATTGTTTAATAAGGGGTTCCAGTATCTTTCCAGGTATGTTAATGGATGGGAAGACGTTCTTTTTCAGGGATCTCTGACGAGAACTGGGGCACAGCACTGAGTTTGTTGAGGCCATAAAATGGAGACAGGCACCTCTTCTCTTCTCCCAGCACCCCAGATACCTAAAAGGGTGGGACTCACATCCCTCAATGGGCTTAAAAAAGACAATGGTTACAATGTGGCCCCAACCATTTCTGGTTTCTGCAGACTAGATGTTTTAGCAAAGTTTAGAATTCCTTGGTGCTCAACACCGTGAAACTCCCCTTTCTCCTTCACAAAGGGCTTTAACGCCCCTTATCTCACCCAGGCTCTCGACTGCCCAAAGTTGGAGAATTGTCCCTGTTCCCACTGCAGAGCACCCCCCACGACACACACACAGAGTCCTCCTGGTGGTGGGAGGGGAACAGAGGAAAGGACAGAAGACTTAAGAGATGAAGAGAAAGGAGGAAGGGATGGAGGAAAAGGTAAAACAAAAAGAACAAACCCTAATGTCCCCAGTGATTCTAAGGGACAAAATCCCAGGTGAGGAATAAAATTCGACCACCTTAAGCTAGTGTTTTCCATGCCTAGAATTCAGCTGGCGCCAGATGCATCAGACTGAACAGGTTCCAAACCTCTCGGAGGCTCTTACCTTCTAAACAGGGACGTCTGTTTTCTAGTAAAATCAGGAAAAAGAAAAGAGAAAACTCAAAAGAGGTTCCTCCTGGCGCTCATGTACATGAACCTAAATACTCTCTCAGTCCTCAAAGAGAGACCTCGAGAAGGAGACTTGCTGAAGCAAAGCTACAGGGGACTCTGAGGTTTCCCTGGCCCTGCGCCCCTGTCCTGCCTGGCTGATGTCAGCATCTCTCTGTGAGATCACCACCTCCCCAGCACCTTTGACCAATAGGCTGAGGTCCTGCAAAAGACCTTTGTGATGTCACTGCCACACCCACTCCTCCCCTGCAGTGTTAATGTCCTGCCACAGGGCAGACACTTTGGAGGTTTGAGCTACACAAAGAGGAGATACTTAGATCTCAAAAATTAGATAAGATGTTTCAGTCTGAGCTAAGTAGGTGCTGCTTTTAACAATTGCAACATAATAAAATACAAATAAAATAGACTATTTCAGCCATTCTATTATGTCCTAATCTGATCTGAGTAAACAGGATAGGACACCTCATCTTATGCACTGCTCCTAGTGACACTCTCCAATAGATCCCCATTCTCCACCTGCCGGGAGGTAAATAGGGCGGATTGTTATCCCTACTTGAAAGAGGGAGAAGCTGAGGCTGAGAAAGGAGAATTGACTTGTCTTAGGTCACACAGCCAGTCCGTGGCAGAGTTGGGAATAGGACCCAAGAGCCCTGATTTTCAAACTAACCATCGGATCTTGAATTTCAGACATTGAATGACCTGAATAAAGTGCTCTCAAGTGAGTTCCAGACCAGCAAGAGTTCATAGTAATTATTCAGCAAGTATTTTAGGAGAACTGGAATGTTAGAGAAAACAATGAACTGCAGAGACGCAGCAAAATTTGTCGAACATATGACTGGTTATGACTATTTACTTGGTCTTAAAAGAAAACAACAGGGACCTGAGTCTCCTCCCTGTCAATAACCCCCTGCTCAGCCAATCAGGGTAGAGACCGAGGGGCGGGAGGATGAGGGTTCTCACCAGAGAGCCCAAAGGATGGCCCAGGTCACCGCTGGGGATCACTGTCTGAGCACTATTTCAGCCCCACATTTTTCGGTGGACCTCCCACAATGGGAGTTGTAGAGCAACCCCCATGACACACACACACCCCTCCTGGTGGTGGGAGGGGAACAGGGAAAGGACAAAAGAAGTAAGAGATGAAAAGAAAGGAGGGAGGGATAGAGGAAAAGGTAAAAGAAAAAGGACAAACCTTAATGTCCCCAGAGATTCTAAGGGACAAAATCCCAGGTGGGGAATAAAATTTGGCCACCTTAAGCTAGTGTTTTCCATGCCTAAAATTCAGCTGGAGCCAGATGCAGCAGACTGAACAGGTTCCAAACCTCTCGGAGGCTCTTACCTTCTAAACAGGGACGTCAGATTTCTAATGAAATCAGGAAAAAGAAAGGAGAAAACTCAAAAGAGGTTCCTCCTGGTGCTCACATACACGAACCCAAATACTCTCTCAGACCTCAAAGAGAGATCTCGAGAGGAGACTTGCTGAAGCAAAGCCACAGGGGTCTCTGAGGTTTCCTTGGCCCTGCGCCCCTGTCCTGCCTGGCTGATGTCAGCATCCCTCTGTGAGGTCACCACCTCCCCTGCACCTTTGGCCAATAGGCCGAGGTCCTGCAAAAGGCCTTTGTGATGTCACTGCCACACCCACCCCTCCCCTGCAGTGTTAATGTCCTGCCACAGGGCAGACACTTTGGAGGTTTGAGCTACTCTCTGGGGATCACCCCGCTCAATGAGTGTTCATTCTAGGAAGCAAGCCGGCTAGACAGTAAAACATCACAAGCTGCTCCCAATGCTACACTCGGTTTCTCAGAAATGAGTAGACTTTATGGCCAGAAGAGACAGTTAGAGCATCTAATCTGACCCCCTGCATATCACAGGCCTCCTGTCTATCACAATAGCTACTTTTGGGGCAAACACATTCCGGAAAGGCATCTAGTCTTTATTAATGACATCAAGAGATGGAGAATCCACCACTTTCCTTGGTAGCTTCTTCCTGTGTTCAATCATCCTCGCTGTTGAATATTTGTGCCTTATTTGTCATAGGAATTTGTCTCTTTTCACCTTCCAGCCATTGGGTCTTGTTCTGCCTTTCTCTGCTAGACTAGAGAGCCCTTTAATCCCCAGTATTTTCTCTCCATTAAGGCACATCAACACTTCAATGAAGTCCCCTTCAATCTTCTTTTGATAAGCTAAACAGGTTGAGCTCTTTCAATAGCTCACTAGAAGGCATTTTTCTCCAGCCCTCAGAACATTTGGTGGCTCTTTGCTGCCCCAGCTCCAATTTCTAGGACCATCTTTTTCAAAGGAGGACACCAACACTGGAGGCAGTATTCCAATAGCAGTCTCACTGCTGCTGTGTCACCTCCCTATCCTACTCACGGCTCTGCTCCTTCGTCTAATGATGGCTTTAGCCCTGTTCACCACAGCATCACACTGGGAGCTCATGTTGAGTGGCTTCTCCACTCTGGCCCCTAAATCCTTTTCAGAGTCACTGCTTTCCTGGATACACGTCCCCATTCTGGAGGTGTGGCCGGCGTGCCTTGTTGCCACGCATAGGACCTTGCATTGGGCTCTGCTCAAACTTGTTTTCTTTGAATGGGTCCAGCTGGCCGAATGAGCCAGATCGCTCTGTATCACTGCCCTCTCCCCATCAGGAATTACCACTCTGCCTGTATTTTGTCACCCCCCAATCTTATCCGCAGTGATTGTATGTTTTCTCCCAATTCATTGATAACAATTATTTTAAAAAATTAGTCCTTGAGAGCTTCTTCAGACCCTTAGTACCCAGGACCTGCTCCCCACATCACAGTGAGAAATGCTGTCCAGCCCTGCTGGTACATAGGGGATAAGCACAGAACAAACGTACCTTTAGGAGCTGTGTTGTCCATAGGCTCTGAACAACATGTGGGGGTCAGCAGATTACAAACGCACGACAGACCTGTAGTGTAGACAGGTCCCAACTGTGTCTCGGTTTCCCACCCTGTAAAATGGGGAGAACAAACAAAACCTTGATTAGCTCCATTTGATAGCTGGGGAAACCGAGGCACCCAGCGGTGCAGAGACTCGCTCATGGTCCCAAAGCCAGGAATAGAAAACAGTAGATCTGATAGCCAGGCCTGGGACCTAACCCTGGTTTTCCTGGCCTTGCTGCTCTAAGTTTAGTCACAGCCTCCATGTCTTTTCCCCCGTGTCCCTTAACCCCACGTCACTGCAGAAGAGAGATTTTCTGGTAGCCAGCTGGCTCTCCTGCATGTGGATGTCGTTCCAAAAGACATGCTCTGGCTCAGTCCCATGCTATGGTTGGCTGAAGGAACCACTTGGTCACATTCTAGGCCCTGAGTTATACAGGAGGGGCGACTAGATGCACATAATGGTCCTTTCTGACCTGAACCTCTATCAATCGCTACATTTTCTGCTGCTAGGAAGAGAACTCTGGACCTATTTTCTCTCATTCACTTTCAGTCGGAATAATTTCAATCCAGGCCAAAGGATTTCCTCTTCCATTGTGTCTTCAGCACCTTTGCGAGCAACCAGTTACTGTTACCCACAGGTTTCCAGTTTCAACCTGTCCCAGGGTGAGATGGCCAGGAAAGGGGTTGGAGCTCAACTGCACCTGGCCCAGGTGATGCAGCTCCCTAGGGTGAAGGGAATAAGTGTGGGGGTCACGTGACAAGACGCAGCCTGTGATTAGGACCCAGGCCTGCTGAGAGATAGAAGGGCAGCCTGTGCTCAGCCAGGAGAGAGACCCCAAGGGAAGCAGGCATGGGAGGGGCTTGGAGAGTCCTTTAAAGGTCAGGGACAAGCTGGGAAGGGGCCAGGTTGAGCACTAAGGACCAGGCCCTAGGAGGGAAAGACAGGGCAGTTTAGGAGATGGGGCAGATAGTCCAGTTGGTTTCGGCTCCCAGGACCAGACACCCAGAGGTGAAGGTGATTGTCGGGGCTTCTGTCCTTCTTCCCCAGTGTAGATTTGATAGTGGAGAAGACTGATGCCGTAAGGGGGAAGTGAGTTACCCCAAGGTCACCCAGTGAGTTTATATCACGAATGCATACTCGGAAGGATCCAATAGAAACATGGATTTTCCAGTCTCTTCTTTCTAGGAGTCCCCAGGGCTAAGGTAAAACCCCTGCTGCCCCTCCCCATTCTGCTCACCTCCAAGATGTGCTGGAGTTTGTCTGTGCTGGGGGGTGCTGTCAGCAGGATCGAGAGCTCGTCATCCATGTTCTCGGCGCAGGCCTTGCTCAGAGCCTGCCAGCGGAGGGAGACCAGGGGTCAGGAGCCTGCATTAGCACCCGTGTGCCATTGATCAGGAGCTGGCTGAGGTAAGTGCCGCCTGGCTGGAGCTCGCACCCAGAAACCCTGCCCCAGGTTGGAACCCCCTCCCACACCCAAATTCCCTCCCAGACCTCACACCCGGCACCCCAACCCCCTGCCCCAGGTCGGAATCCCCTCCTGTACCCTAATCCCTCCCAGACCCCACACCCCCACCCGTAGGGTTACCATACGTCCGGATTTTCCCGGACATGTCCGGCTTTTGGGGGCTCAAATCCCCGTCCGGGGGGAAATCCCCAAAAGCCAGGCATGTCCGGGAAAATCGGGAGGTCAGCCGGCCCGCGGGGAGCCGGTCAGCCGGGCCGGCGGGGAGCCGGCGGGGAGCCGGGTCGGCCGGGCCCGCGGGGAGCCGGGCCGGCGGGGAGCCGGGTCGGCCGGGCCCGCGGGGAGCCGGGCCCGCGGGGAGCCGGGCCCGCGGGGAGCCGGGTCGGCCGGGCCCGCGGGGAGCCGGGCCAGCGGGGAGCCGGGTCCGCCAGGCCCGCAGGGAGCCGGGTCAGCCGGGCCCGCGGGGAGCCGGTCAGCTGGGCCGGCGGGGAGCCGGGCCCGCGGGGGGCCGGGAGCCGGGGGGGTGCGCCGGGCCGCCGGGGGCCGGCAGTGCTGGGCGGGCCGGGGGTGGTCGGCCGGGGCCGGCACCCCAGGGCCCGAGCTGACCCAGGCTGGAAACGCCGGGGGGCCAGCCTGGGCCGCGCCTCCTCCCCCCACACCCCCCCTTACCTGCTTCAGGCTTCCCGCGAATCAAATATTCGCGGGAAGCAGGGGAGGGGGCGGGGTTGGGCGGGGCTGGGGGCGGGGCTGGGGGCGGGGCCGTGGAGTGTCCTCCATTTGGAGGCACAAAATATGGTAACCCTATACTTGCTAAATCACCAGTACTTTTTTCTGTAGTGCTTTGGTTTACTTCTAAGGTCTCCCATCCAAACAGTGGCCAGTCTGAGTCCTACTTTTCTTAGAGTATAGCCTAGTATAGTATGGCTAGCTATTGTCAGTAGCCACATCTTAAAAGTTGTTCTTGTGTAATGAACCCAACTTGCCATGCTCAAAGGCACTAATCTGAGAACAAATTAATGATAGGTAAAGCTCTTTTTTTTATATATGTAGCTAGTTGTAACACAGTGTAAAAAAGGGAAAAAAACTGTTTACAAGGTATATTTTATACTATATAATCTATTTTATCTTAAATTCAACTCTTACATTTTACTACCAATAATAGCAAAACATGAAATTTATTTGAGGAAAGACTGTTTTTACACTGATCATCTGACCAAGTTGCTTATGACTGTGCTGACTGATGCAGTTATTCATTGTAATAAGCTTTTATCCTTCTCTGGCTACGCCAGTTCCCAGAAATGTGGCAAGTGGTGCTTCTGCACACAATTCAGATCACTAGTAAACATACCCATCTGTTCAATATATTCCTTCCAGCATAATTTTGACTCTGTGGGTAAAAGCAGTTGACTGAGGGGAGTACAAAAGAAGAATATATGCTCTTACAGACTCTGTCCTTTTGCTGTAAAACGTCATAGGAAATCAATTGTAATTTGTTGTATCAGAATACACATTTAAGAACCTACATTGCCAGTGACGTAGCTATATAAATTAGAGGTACCTTTTTCAAACTCAACTTTTGATAGCTCTGGTAGACTAGTCACTAGTCAAGTGGGGTATTTTGGTGAGGAAAGTCACATTCTTAGCAGCGTCGTCAGCCATTTTGTAGCCTCTCAGTTGTTGTAACAAAAAAAAAATGCTACTAAAAATAATTTCATTAGTACATTATTTGCCTTGTAAAATTATATCTAGCTAAAATGAAAACACCTTTTGTCCGTGTTTATAGCTGTAAAACATGTTGAAATTAGCTATTTTGAAAGAAATTACATTTTGTAAGTTGATCATAAATGACACATATAGACACAACAAGAAGCAGAGAACATATTTAAAGTAAATTTGCCATAATGAAATCAATATATGGTGAAATCAATGAATAATTATACACATGTTAAAAGGGGAGTCACTACTTTGACTTTTTCAAGAAATTCGAGAAGGCAATTGGACATGATTTACAAAAGCATCCATAATTCTCAAAGTTACACTGCCTAATGCCACATTTCCTCCCATTTCCCCCCAGCACTCTTGGATTAATCTCCCTCCCCCTTCCTAAAAATGTGTTACACCATTTCTGGAGGGGGCATATGACAAATTTCAGATTTAATCAGGGTTTTCCATTTGGGACCCCCAGACTATTTTTTCCCCCTGTAATGTAAAGTAATTCAAAGGGAAGATGCTGCAAGTATATGTGTGTAAAAAGTCTTCTGTATTAAGATGTGAACATGTAAATCTAATGGATATAAAACCTGAGTAACTCCATTGCCTCAAGAAGTTTATTATGGACTTAAGTAAGTGTAAATTGAGCAGAATTTGGTGCTCAGATGCAGTTCCTGGGCCAAATTCTCCGACCATGGAAGTGGCTGAGGTTCCATTGACTCCTTTACAGAAACAGTGACTCAATTTCATCTGAGGCTTTTTTAGTCTAAAGGGTGGGTGGGTCTCTCTCTCTCTCTCTCTCTCTCTCTCTCTCTCTAGTTTTTTAGTCGTCCCCCCCTCCCCCCCCCCCCCGGGACAAGATACTGAGGAATGCATTTGAGTTAGCAAATTTAGTGGAGAAGAACAACTTCTTCCTAAATTCTCTCAGCAAGGCCAACCTGCTGCTTGTAACCAGTTTCAGAAGAAGTATGCCAGCATAGCTGAGCTCGCCAAACAGCCATACACCAAGACCAAAGGAATAAATGGCTGTAAGGAAATGGGTTGGTTTTAATGCCATTAATCCTAAATACTTTTTAAACCTCTTCTCACTTCAAGGGGTAATGTGGTGTTCTCGTTGCTTGATGTATTGTCTGTTGTTTAATTTAAATCCAGCTCAGATCATCAGTCTGGGCAGTTTGAAAGAGAGGAGGATTAGAGTTAAAGGATACATTAAAAACACAAATAAGGACTTAGTGCTACCCCCCATACAGCCAGCTCAAAAGAATCCTACCATATTGACATAACCAAAATCCTGACTGAGACAAATTCTTAAATCTGAAGGGTAGAACACTAGATGAGAGTATTTGCCAATCTGTGTGGAAAATAGGACACAAGGAGATAAACCAGTGCAGCTCCAAAACACTAGAATATCCAGCCTTGACATAATCTTACATTTATTACTGGTTGTAGATGTAGAATTGACAGCCTTGAAGACTTATGCTATTTGACCACCATGGGCAACAGCACTACGCATTTCCTACACTGTCTTGAGCCTCAACCTTATGCCATAGGAGCCTCCTCTAAGGTAAGAGCAATTCAGTTTTATATGACATAAATAGACCTTGACGTTTGTGCTAAGCATAACAACAATAGCATGTACACAAGCATTAACTAACTTAGCCATTACTAACCTAGGTTTGATTTAAACCAGTAACATACCTTTGTCTGTCCCACTACCAATATGCTGAGTCATCCAGGCCCACCTGTTTAGGTAATGAATTATTTAGGGATAGTGAAAGTAGTAGTGAAGTGATAACTTTCTCATACGGAAAGTGTCCTGTAGCATCATTAAAATTTAGATAGAGAAGGGGATTTCAACTACAAAACGTGTCTGTTAAGCTTTATATACAGCAGGGGATACAATTAAAAACAGCAAAGTCAGTGCACCAGCTCAGTGCTGAAAAGTTCTCAAATATCACTAGACAATCCTTGTTTGGGGTAGACTGCAATAACGAAGTCCAAAGACTTGGAATCTTAATTTCCCCTCTGTTATATTAAACTAGGTTTTACATCAGTCCTTCCAAGTGTAGTGGTATAAATCCACACTCTAATACTTTAGGTAATAAATATATTAAAGAACACTTGGGCCTTGATACTATATTGGAATCCACTGGATGAACCCTTGCACTACTGCACAGTCTCACTTACATGAATAGGCCTCATCGTAGCATAGGGATATTGCTCAGGTCCAGGGGTATGAGCTAGTGGAAGGCAGAACAGAATCAGGGACTTGGATTATCAGTGAACCTAAAGAAAGCTATCCAAAACCCTATATTTTAAATGGCCTAGATTATTAAAGATACTTGTATGGACTCCTGCAATGGACCATGTGAGCCCTTTATTCATGTGTGGTTTCTCTTTAATATTTAAGAGAGTACTTTCTTGTCATAGCAACAGTAGCACTGTTTGCTTTTGGTACATATGCTTCAGTGCTGTCAGAAATAAATAACTGACTGTACAGGAACCAGAGGCTCTTCATTCCTAGTTTCTCGACTGCCTAATTCAACCTTCTACTGAGCAATCTTTTTTTTTTTAAAAGATCCTTGGTTTTTCTCTGTCATTACTTTAATGATGCAGTATCATTAAATAGTGTTTCCTTACTTAATGTCAGAGACTGGGCTATACATGGAGACCCTACCCACAAACTTTTCTGCCTTTCCAGGCTACACAGTTTGACTCTATGGTAGGTTGATGGTTTTGAGAGAGAGGCAGGCCTATGGAAGAAACCTAAATACATAAACCAGTCTTTTATTGACTCAAACTGCACTGAGTTGCAGAACAGGCTCAGTGAGTATAGGTCAGTACACAAACACCCTTTGCAAATCACTGAGTCTAGACCAGGCAGCTGCCCCTTACTACTGGAGCTACCTGGGCAGGCTGTGGAATCTATAAGCTTTACAGCTGTAGTTCTCCTTCTCCTGCCACCTGTAGGCATCCTCAAGAAAAGAGAGGGAAATTGCTCTGAAGGCCACAATAGTTAATGAGAACCTGTATGGGGAGAGAGTGGTAGGACAGTATTTGATCCCCTATTGCTATAGTAACTTAATGCCTTCAAGTAATTGTAGGTGAGGATCTACCAGCTAAAAAGAACCAAGGACTCCTTACGCTCTTGTCCTAAAGGCAACAGGGAAGGTGATACTGCTAGTTAAATGGGGATTTCCCAGCAGAGAACTCAGATGTACCTATAGTTAGATTCAAGCATTGTGACAATAAAATGCAGTGAGAACAAGATAAATATTTTCAATAAATGTGCAGAGCAAAAGTGTAAACATCAACTTCTTCAAGTAAGGTTTAGGTCTTGTAACGGTTCAGTCCAAAATGTATGGCTGTCCTTTCCGCGTGGAATGTTCACAATAAAGATTTCTGGTCAAAGAAACAGCATTCCTATTCCAGTCACATTGAACAAGCCCAT
Organism: Chrysemys picta bellii; assembly: GCF_011386835.1. Lineage (NCBI taxonomy): Eukaryota > Metazoa > Chordata > Testudines > Emydidae > Chrysemys > Chrysemys picta. The sequence goes on along the minus strand of NC_088800.1, from coordinate 33,377,402 downwards.
GGTTTGGTCACATTGCAACAACAGACCAGGGCAAGGTGTTGTCATCAAAACAGCTTCTATATTAAAAGGTGACAAGTTGTTTAACAACATCTCTGCAGAGAAATGTGAAATTCCAGAAGTTGTAGAGGGGAAATAATACAGGTAAGCCCTAGAAGTTGTATTGTCAGTGCATTGCATGTGGTATCTGGCAACTTCCCATGGGAGCTCTGTAGGTAGGGACAAAAGTGCAATTATTTCTATTTATCTAGTGTTCCTGTCCTCCGCTACAGTAACATGCTCCAAAGGAATAGAGGATTTGCATCTATCCCCCAATTTTTAGTAAGCAGTGTAGTATAGCCATGTCAGTCGCAGGACATTAGAGAGACAAGGTGGGTGAGGTAATATCTTTTATTGGACCAACTTCTGTTGGTGAGATACATGAACTTTTGAGCCACACTGAGCTCTTCTTCAGGGCTGGGATCCAAATTTTTTAAGCAGTCCTGGGTTTCATGGCTCTGCCTCACCACCTGCAAGCCAAAAATAACCAAAGGTGCCTCTCTTTCTGGCTGTACAACATGAAACCTGTAAAAGCGGTCAGACTTTCAGAGGGCCAGTGCTTAGCACTTTCTGAAAACCGGGCCCCTCTGAAGGTCATTTAACACATTTGAAAATGTAGGTCCAAAAGTCCAGAGGATGAGATGACTATTTCAACTCTGGCATAAAAGAGGTGATGGCCTTGGAAGAATACAGGGTCCCTAACTGCCATGTAGATCTGAGAGGAAAACGTTCACCTCTATGATATATAGGGTAAAATGAGAATTGATTTTTGCATCTCAGGGCAAAATTAAAAGCCTTGCCCCAGTTGTTGAACCCTGTTCTTTATTTGTGGTGTTTCAGTGAAGGATGCCTTTCCATCCCAGAAAAAAAAGATTTGGTTAGCCCACGACCTATTAAACTCATTGGACACTTTATAAATCAGCAAAGTTGTACTGTAGAACTGAAGTTAAACTCATTGGATTTTTTTGGTGGGGTTGGGTATAGTCTGAGTGTCAAAATTATTGTTCAAGTAAAATGAAACAATTTGAGCTAACTATAACTATTAACATTTCCAAACTCCATAAAGCCTTGACTAGATTACACTAAAGCTATGTCAATATTTCTGTCAAACACGTGCTTTTAGGGGGTTCTAATCATCTCTGGATGAAACCTGGAATGGTGTTCTACAGGTAACTGAATTCCAAAGGCAAGTAGAAGAAGGTTAAGTAACAGAGATATGAGGGAAGGATCAGGCCTGGAGAGTGAAAATTGTCATACATGGATTTTTCACTTGAAGTGCTCAATCCTAGAAATTGTTCTCAGTAGTTATAAAAGTAAATGATTTGAATGCAGATGTTTCAGGTCAGCACTGAAGTATTCAGCGCAGGACCGTCCTTAGCCATAGGCAGAACAGGCAGCCGCCTAGGGCACCACGCTACCTGGGGGCACCGCTCTGCCCGGAGCCCGGACAGACGGGAAGCAGTGGAGCATTTAACAGCAGGGCTGCTGGGTCCTAGAGAGAGCCGAATGCAGCACAGTCTGAGGGAGGGGATTGGCTGCTGGGGTCTCTGGGAAGGGAAGGGAGGGGTGGGAGTAGGAACTCGCCTGTGAGTGTGACTCTTTCCCCCGGCATGAGGTGAGGCAGGCTCGGCAGCTCTGGCACCAGTATCCTTTGTTGTCCCCAGGGCCGGCTCCAGGTTTTCTGCCGCCCCAAGCGGCAAAAAAAAAAAAAAAAAAGCCGCGGCAGCACGATTGCGCCATTCCACTCTTCGGTGGCAATTGGGTGGCAGGTCCTTCGCTCCGAGAGGGACTGAGGGACCCGCCACCGAACTACTGCACTGCAGACCCTCATGTGCTGCCCCGATAGCGGCTGGAGTGCCGCCCTTTGGTATTGGCAGCCTCAAGAACCTGCTTCTTTAGCTGGTGCCTGGAGCCGGCCCTGTTTCCCACTTATTCTGTAGCTACATCTGTCATGCTTCCCCACTCCTTCACAATTCTGTAGTGCAATTTCCTTTGTTCCCCTTGCTTTTATCCATAATGGCTGTTCAGTAAAACCACTTTTCCCTGGCTGATGGAATTGATCTGCAAAGGGATTTATTAAATGCAGCATTTGTCAGAGCTGTTTTTTAAAAGATATTTAAACCCACTTGCTTTACTCAAAGGGAATATTTGTGCTTAGGCTTGTGCATCCAGTGTGCCTTCTTGGTGGCTAGTGTAAGAGGTAATAAGATCACAATGATTCCTTTGAGGTCATGGATTAGTCCAGGAAAGGAGAGACGAATTAGGTGGCCCATGCTAGGAGATTCCCTATGCATCTACCAGAGGAGGGGAAGAGAAGAGATAGAGGGCAGGGAATAAGTCAGTTCAGCTTGCTTATGGAGCTACAGCAATAACTGCAGTTGTGTATCCAGTTGTGTATCCCCACTCTATCACTGAATTGTTTTCTTCCTAACCAGGAGTCAGATTCTATTCTATTCATGTTCTTAAAACAATGCCCATCCCTGACTTATGTGAGCCCTGGGGCCTTGACAATTTGTCCCTTATATGGACTAACCTCATTCCTTGGATTTAAGCAAGTTATGTTAAATGATCACATTAATTTACATTTTGATAAAACAGCCAAAGTTTTATGGGTGGGGTAAAACATAGGAGTACTGTTAACTTTCTATAGCACTTTATATGCTCTAAAAGAAGTTGGTGCCTAACTTCCCTTAGGCTACCACTTTTTCACAGAGGCTTACAAACATGCTTTATTTGGTTATGTTGACTGAACTGTAAAACCCAGCTCAGCCCTTTGGCCCCCACACCAGTCAGCTGACTCCTGGGACAAGGGACCAGGCTGGATCAGAGGTGCTGGAACAATTTTTATAGTGGGGTGCTGAGAGTCAGTGACCCAATCTGTAAACATAGGATGGAAACCACTTCAATCCAGGGGGTGTGCACTTCAGCACCATGGGCTGGAATGGTGGTGGTGGTGGTGGAGGGTCTGGCTGGAGTCAGGGGACAAAGAGACTTGGCTGGGGCGGCGCATGACTACCATGATGGGGTGAGAGGCTGAAGATCCTCACTGGAGTGAGAGAAGATAGGAGCCCAAATGATTGGACAACAGTATACGATTCACATAAAATAGAATAAAAATAGAAAAAATAATACATTTATAAAAAGTGCAAAATAAATTTTAAATAGTAATAATGAATAAGATACAAAAATATTAACAAGTAAAAAAGTAAAATAATAAAAACTGAAAAATAAAAGAATTGTAAAATACATAAAAACCATAAAAGGGGAAATAAAATTAAAAGAAACTTAATATATATATATATAAACAACAATAAAATAAAAAAGGAAATACAAGTAAAATATATTAAAAAGGTAAAAATATAACTATTAAGAAAAAACACACACACAAAAAGAAAGAAAAAAGAAGTACAATTGTAAAACCGAGGGCGAGAGTCCATGGGGCTTGTGCTCCTATATCATAGGTGAGGAGCTCTGATGTGTGCCCCCGTGTCCCCCTCTCTGTCCCCCGTGTGGACAGGGCTAGACAGCAGTCTCACTCCGGCCACGCGGCCACCCCAACCTGGGAGTGAGGGGCGGTGCCCTCCCAGGCTTCCGGACCCACAGACAAAGCCCGGGGAGAACCACTCCCATTTATACTTGCTGGACACAAGGCTCTTGCTCGTGTTGTACAGGAGGCTAAGCGACCCCCCTGTTATACACTGAGCAATGAGGGCTCCCTCCGTGTGGGGCAGAGGCGAGACCCTGCGCTCCAGGGACGAGGTAGCTGGTGGACAGACCCCACCGGAGCGGGGAATGTCGGCAGGGGCCACTCTGCCTTGGACGGAGTCATCTCCACTTGAGCAAGCGAGACTCCCCGCAACCGCCAGGCACCTCTTCCGTCAGTGGACGGTGACCCTGACTCCGAGAGAGACCCCCCAGGAGAGCGAGAGAGAGACGGGGTGTCCCTCGGCTGGGCCCCCTGGGGCGAGATTCAGTCCAGCTGCAGCGGGGTACACAAGGTACTAGGTGGAGAGGGGAAGGAGAGAGAGAGCCAGGCTGGAGGCCTCCGGGCTCTGCTCCCCTCTCTGCACCAGCCCGAGTGGGAGGCCTCAGGGCTTTTCCCAGCGTGTACCCAGCTCACCCAACCTTGTGTCATGGGTCCGGGCCAAGCCTTCGGAATGAAGGGAGAGAAAAGGGCAATGCTGCCTCTGCCCAGGCTGTGCAGAGAATCACCCCGCCCTTCTGGAACTACCTCTGGGGACCCAGCTGGGATTGTAGCTCATTGAGACTTCCAGAGCCTGGCCCCATTGCGGTCACTCCATGAGGTAGAACAGAAACACCTGCCTTTAAAATTCAACTGTATCTAGGGTGACCCCACCTGTATTTCAAGTTCCGTAATAGAGGACACTGCTGCGGGGGGAGGGGGTGAGCTCGAGGGGGTATTTTGGGGTGCTGGAGGGGTGTGTGTGTACTGGGAGATGGAATTTGGGAGGTGCTGGACAAAGTATTTGGGGTGTGTAAGAGCAGGGGTGCCTCTCAGGACCGGGGGACCTCCCGCAGGCATGCTGCCGAAGGCAGCCTGACTGCTGCCCTCAGGGTGACCGGCAGACAGCACCCCAGGCAGGCGCTTGCTGCGCTGGTGCCTGGAGCCGCCCCGGTTGTCCCCCATAACGTCCATTCTTCTCCTCCCCACACCCCACGGAGCACTCCCCTTTTCTCCCCCCCCCAAGGAGCACCCTTCTCTCTCCTCCCCTCCGGCAGGCCTGGGTTGGGTGAGGGGTTGGGGGGAAAGTGGGAGGCTAGCTGGCTGCCTGCTGAGGAATGAAAGTGAAAGTAACTCACTTCCTCGGCAGCCAGCCAGGATTGGAATGGTCACGCGTGGCTGGGTTGGGGATAGCCAGATAGCATGTGTGAAAAATCAGGACGGGGGGTTGGGATAGGGTGAGCAGATGTCCCACTTTTATAGGGACAGTCCCGATTTTTGGGTCTTTTTCTTATATAGGCTCCTATTACAGCCCCCGCACCCACTGTCCTGATTTTTGACACTTGCTGTCTGGTCACCCTAGGTGTGGGTAATTGGTAGGGTTACCATACGTCCGGATTTCCCCGGACATGTCCGGCTTTTTGGTCCCCAAATCCCCGTCTGGGGGGAATTGCCAAAAAGCCGGACATGTCCAGGGAAATAGGGAGGCTAGGATCTCCGAATCTGTGTGTGTTGGTCGCCCGCTGTGACATCATCTCGGTGCGACACTCGCTCCTGCCCAGGGCATGCTGGGGGCTGTAGTCCGGCCGGGCCTCACGCTCCAGGGAGAGCCGGGAGAGGGGAGCGGCCGAGAACTACAACTCCCAGCGGCCCCTGCGACGCGACCAACCTGCCCCGTGAGGCAGCAAGCCGTCGGAGGAGGGGGGGCGCGAACCCCTGTCCTTTGGGTCGGGGGTGTCTCTGGGCACCGCTTGGCAGCCATCGCAGGGCTGGGGGGCGCCCTCCGGGGGTTGTGGACGCCAGCGCGTTGCGGGGAGCCGGCACTGTCTGGATTTGGATCCCCCTGGGGCTGGAGCTGCGCCCCCGGCCCCGGGCACCAGTCACGTAGGGTTACCAATACGTCCGGTTTTTCCGCAATCAAACCCCCGTCCGGGGGGAATTGCCAAAAAGCCGAACATGTCCGGGAAAAATACCGGACGGGCACTTCCTCTCCCTCTGCTCTGCTCCTCCCCTGACTCAGACTTCGGCTCTGTTTAAGAGCCAAGCGCCCGAGCCAGCGCTACTGGCTTCGGGCAGCACCCGTGTCTCCGGACCCCGAGCCGCAGGCCGGGCACTTCCCTTCCCGGGCTCCAGCTGCTCTGCTCCGGCGGCGCAGGGTCTGGAGGCAAGGGGGCTGCCCGAAGCCGGTAGCGCTGGCTCGGGCAGCTTGGCTCTTAAACAGAGCCAAAGAGTCAGGGGAGGAGCAGAGCTGCTGGAGCCCAGGAGGGAAAGTGCCCGGCCGGGGACGCAGGGTCCGGAGGCAAGGGGGCTGCCCGAAGCCCGTAGCGCTGGCTCGGGCAGCTTGGCTCTTAAACAGAGACAAAGAGTCAGGGGAGGAGCAGAGCAGCTGGAGCCCAGGAGGGAAAGTGCCCGGCCGGGGACGCAGGGTCCGGAGGCATAGGGGCTGCCCAAAGCCCGAGCGCTACCGGCTTCACGGGTTTGCCGGGCAGCCTCCGGACCCTGCGCCCCCGGCTGGGCTCTTCCCCTCCCGGGCTCCAGCTGTGCTGGGGAAGCGCTGGCCGGGGGCGCAGGGTCTTGCGGCTGCCTGGCAAACCGTGAAGCTGGTAGTGCTTGGGCAGCCTTTTTCGTGTGGCTGGGAGGGAGGAGGGGGAGTTAGGGCGGGGACTTTGGGGGAATGGGCGGAGTAGGGGTGGACTTGGGGTGGGGCCAGGGCCCGTGGAGTGTCCTCTTTTTTTTATTTTTTTAAATATGGTAACCCTAGGAGAAAGGAACCATGGAACAGCAACGTAACGTCACAGTCCCATTCCCCACCTGTCCTGTGGGGTCTTCTGGCCTTTAGAGCTACTGGTCAGGGCCTCCCCCAGTCTGCAGGGGGCCACCGGGTCTGCTGGCCTCCTCGCAGCCTCTGCTGAGGCTACAGGAGAGAGGCCTCTTCAGTTTGCAGAAAGAAAGAAATCTCTGAGGTGAGCACACAGCAGATGTCTGTTTTCCCAGGGCCAGATGCTGCCACCTTGTCACTGGAAGGGCCCGTGTGACCTCTGACCACAGATGAGGGAGGACGCCCAGCTTGGCTAGACAGATTCCTTCGTGCCATGGCTGGGGACAGAAGCCTGCAGCCAAAGCTCACACTGCAGGAAACAACCCGCAGAGGCCTTTCATCTCCCCAGGGTCAGACGTCACCACTAGGAGAATGTGAGCGCCGGAGCACTGGGGGAGCTGGCCTGAGATGGCATCCCAGGGCACAACCACCTGTGTCAAGTCCATTCTGATTCCACGCTCAGCAAAGATGCAGGGAGCTGTGCGGTCAGGAGAGGCGCTGGTCAGAATTTGCCAGTGGAACCGTTTTTCCATCAGAAATTGCCAGCTTGTCAAAATCCAAACGTTTCGTGGGAACACGTCGATTTGGACAAACCTTCAGACAGAAAGCAGGCAGGTTTAGCACGGAAAGCTGCTTAGCTCCCTGCCAGCTCGCCCGCCTGCCCACCTGCTTGACAGGCTGATGGGGGGCCTGGGCTTCCAGGCTGCTGAGAGAAGCCCTGGCTCCCAAGATCCCAGGGTCCCCGAAACCCTCTCCTCGCGGGGGTAATGTTCTGGTTACTGCACAGCTCTAGGAGGAGGGGAGGTATCCGATGCCCCACAAGCCACCAATCCTCCCAGCCAAGGTCCCAGTAACTACGACAGCCTGTGAGAACATCCTAACCTTTAGGGCACTTTCCCTGCCAGGTGAAAGGGTGCGAGCTGGACACCTCCCTGCCACCAGAGTCCAGCACTGCCGAGAAAGCCAAGTGTGGACTAAACTAAGCCCCTGGTTAACCCTTTCCCAGAGGAATCCAGAAGCCACTGATAATTGCAGGCTACATGGTGACCTCTCTCTCAGGTCACTCCCCCATCCTGGAATAGGGGTCGGTGAGTCCTGGACGAACGCCGTTCAGCTGGGAACATGCTCCCCCTTCTCGTGCCGAGGACTGCGTGAGATGGGTGTAGTGGGCACTCCCGATAAAGGGGACAGTGTGACAGCTGCCTTTCAAATAGGCCCCAGGCATGGGGGGGCCACAGCACCCAATTCCTCTGTCCCCCCAACTTTCTTCACTGCTTTAACGTACAATCACAACCTGCTCCGCTGACACCTCTGACTCCTGAAAGTCCTAACGCTCCAGGGGAGCAGGCCATGCCCTGCCCTGCCCTGGCTGCCCCGGGTGTTACCTCGGAGGGAATCGTTCCAGATTCCAATGGGTGGCAGGTCCAGGGAAGAGCCTTATCTGGGGGGAGGCTGTACCAGACCCGCCCGACCCAGGCAGGCTCCCAGGTACTCTCTGACCGGGGCTGATAAGGCTCCTTAGCAGTTTCTTTCCAAACAAATTCCAGTTCAAGACACCTCAGAGCTCCACAGCAGGGCAACATCCCCAGAGCGCAGCAGGGCGGGGGTTAGGGGGAGCAGTCGGTAGCAGCCCCTCGTACGGCAGGAGCGAGAAGTGCCAGCCTCTCTGCACAGAGCAGCAGCGTTCAGCCTGGGCCAGACGTGCTGGGGTGATGGGTAAGAGCGGGCTCGGAGAGCCAGAGGGTCTGTGGGGCAGCGCTGGGCCCTTCTGCTCCGCACTAGGGCCGGGTGGGCGTGTTCAGCTGGGATTGGAACCCACCAGCACTTGTGGGTGCGAATGTGGGGCTGGAACGCAACGTGGGGCACTCCCACCTCGCCCGGGGGCGACTAGGGGGAAGGGCAGAGAGACACCTGGGCTGAGACCCCAGCTCCAGGGAGACAGTCACTCCTGCCCAGCTGGGTTAAATTGCCCAGCTGTGTGACAGCCCCCCCATCCCCGAGGGGTTCCCCCCCCAACCCGGGTATGTCACAGCAGGGTAATGTGCGTATTGAACGGCAGGGGTTGCCAGAGACTGGCTGGGAGAGGCCTTTGGGGATGGAGGAAGCAGCACTAAGGTACATGCCAACCTCCCTACAGAGGAGGGGCCGTGCCCCGCAGGTGTGGGGCAAGGAACTGGGACACTGCGCGGTGGGTCATTGTCTGGCCCAGGCCCTTCCTAGCCGGAGGCCGAGGCCGAGGCATTTCCTTCAGGTCACCTTCCGCTGCAGCTTGGCCACGGGCCCCCATAGCCACTAGCCCAGCCAGGGATCCCAAGTGGGGATTGTCACGGCTGGCTCCTCCCTGCCGCCAGCAGCTCTTCACTGCCAGGGAATTCCTGAAATCCTGTGTGCCCTCCCCCACCCACCTCCTGGGGCTGTGAGTGCCCCCCCAGACAGCCCCCCCCCGAGCTCTGAGTGCCCCTTGCCAGTCCCTCCCCTCAGCCCCCCCCCCACTTCATGGGGCTCTGAGTGCCCTCAGCCTGTCCCCCTCCCAGACCCCGGGGCTGAGTGACCTTGGCCAACCCCCGTCCCTTCAGGAGGAACTCCCAGTACCCACCCAGCCGCCACACCTCAGGGTTCCCCTCCCTGCGGCTCTGTGGCCATACCCCCACCAGGGCCGGCTTTAGGCCAATTCAACCAATTCCCCTGAATCGGGCCCCGGGCCCAAGCCCCAGTACGGTGTACCGGCAAGAGCCGGTGCGCTGTACCAGGGTGGCCCGGCTTCCCCAGGGGGCAATTTAAAGGACCTAGGGCTCCCAGCAGGGGCCGGAGCCCCAGGCTCTTTAAATTGCTACCAGACCCCCACTGCTGGAGCCCTGGGGTAGGGCTGCGGGGCTCTGGGGGCTATTTAAAAAGTCCGGGGCTCCCGCTGCCTCTACCGCCCTGGCCCTTTAAATAGCCACTGGAGCCCCGCTGCTTCCCCAGGGCTCCCGCGGCTATTTAAAGGGCCGGGTCGGTAGAAGCAGGGGAGCCCTGGGCCCTTTAAATAGCCCCCAGAGCCCTGGGATAGCGGGGGACTCAGGGGCTATTTAAAGCTGCCTCTGCTGCACCCCGTCCCCGCACCAGCCCTGCACCCCCTGCCCTGCCCACGGCCAGCCCCGTCTCCAGCCAGCCCTGCACCCCCTGCCCACAGCCAGCCTCTGCCGCACCCCCTGCCCTGTCTCCAGGCAACCCCTGCCGCAACCCCCCTGCGGCCCTGCCCAAAGCCAGCCAGCCCCACACACCCCTGTTTCCAGCCAGCCCCGCACCCCTTGCCCTGCCTGCAGCCAGACCCTACCTCCAGTGAGCCCCTGCCCTGCCTCCAGCCAGCCCCATGTCCACTGGTGCCCTGCAGTTCCCAGGGCAGTGACCCTGCACACCTGCTTCAATGAGGAGGGCAGGGAGCAGCTGGGACCCACACATGTGCACACCACTAGCGTGACCAGACAGCAAGTGTGAAAAATCGGGACAGGTGGTGGGGGATAATAGGATCCTATAAGAAAAAGACCCAAAAATCGGGACTGTCCCTATAAAATCAGGACATCTGGTCACCCTAGCACACCCCCAGGGAGTGGCGGGGACCCACACATGTGAAACGGAGCTCATTAATAACTGATCAACAGCATATATGATGCAATGTACTTAATGTATAATTTTATTATTTATACAGTTATGGAAAGTAAATAATACATGGAAGAAATGAAAGGCTTTTTTTTACATTATTTTTTTTGTCATCCCTGCCGGGGCCCCGCCAAAAATGTTTGAATTGGGCCCCGCCCTTCCTAAAGCCGGCCCTGCTGGAGAGAACAGGAGGATTCAGTCAGCAGGGGCTGCCGATCCGTCCCATTCACCAGGGCTGCCATCCTGCGGCTTCAGCATTAGTGGCTGGGGTGACTTGGGGAAAGGTCTCAACCTCCCCACATCCCACTTCACTGCTGCCAGAATCCCTCCTTCCCCCCCCCCCGCTACAGTCCCCTCCCTACCCAACCTGGGTGGGGCTGGAGAAGAGGGGTCTGAGAACTTGAGCTGTGGATTGGAGGTGGAACAGCTGTCAGGGGCACTGAGGGGGAGGTGGCAGGAGCTCCCCGTACAAGGAGGGGGGTTGCCAGTGGAGGTCACTAGGAAGGACAAGACTCCATCCTGGGGATCAGGAGGGGGAATCCATCCCTCAGAGGTGGGCAGGGGCTGGGTGGAAATGCTGCTGGTTCCAGGGGCCGTTAATCCCCCCTGATTCCTCCGAGGCGTCTGAGTCTCAGACAGGTTCTCGTTCCCTTGCAGCAGGAGGACGTCACGGCCAATGTGATGCGCCAGCTCCGTATCATGCGGCACTTGTGCCAGGTGCCCGAGGCACTGCAGGGCCTGTGCCTCTGCGGCCACCAGCAACTCCCGCTCCCTGCTGCAGGTACTGCTCTGGCTCTCTGTAAATGGGGAGCTAGTGGAAGGGGAAATGGAGCCCCCCGGCACTCACAGAAAGCTGATTATAGAATGAGCCCGAACTGAGAGGCACCATATCCGCCCCCGTAAAGAGCCAGACTTCAGTGGTGATACAGCCCAGCTGGGGTAGCAACAGGATTAAGAACGAGGTAGGAAGTTCAGAGCAGCAAGGAAAGCCTGGAGGGGAACTTGAGAAGAGAGGTTGGAAAAGTGCAGCAAAGAGAAAGGTGCAGACCTAGCTGTTGGGTCCAGGGCCCTGAGCTGCTATCAATGTCAGGGTGGGACTGGGTTCCCCTACCGGCCCCAGAGGAGGCGGCGTACACGCACCTGGAGAGGGTTCCCAAGCCCAGCAAGGGGGCTACAGGCAGAGCAAATGCCCCAGCGATGGCAGAAGGACTTCTGTCTGTGGAAAGACCTCTTTGGACTTTTAGTGTGAGGCAAGCTGGGCTCCAGAAGGGTGGACTAAAGGTGGTGACCTGGCCGGAGTTACCAGGCAGAGAAACTGCCGTGGTGCTGGAGCAACCATGGATGGGGGACGCTAGCCCAGCGAGAGGGCTGTGATGCCATGCCTGGCTGCCGGGGGGCACCTAACGATGAGTAGATTCATTTATGATTGGCATCGTTGGCAGGATTGAGTTCCCCCTGTGATCCGTGAGGGAAGTCTCTCCAGCGGAGCACACTCCCTCTCAAAGCAGGGGGACCGGACATGATTGGTTGTAATTGCCAGCTGTGGGAGGGAGTGTGCAGCAGTGGTTAGTTAAGGGGCCTGGAAATAAGGACTGCTGGGTCTATTGGAGAGTGTCACTAGGAGCAGTGCATAAGATGAGGTGTCCTATCATGTTTACTCAGATCAGATTAGGACATAATAGAATGGCTGAAATAGTTTATTTTATTTGTATTGTATTATTTTGCAATTGTTAAGATCAGCATCTACTTAGCTCAGACTGAAGCATCTTATCTAATTTTTGAGATCTAAGTGTCTCCTCTTTGAGTGCGACGAGACAATTTAACACATTGTGACAAAGAATTTTCATTGCCACTTGTTATGATTTCAAGAAACAAACTGGTTTAGTTTGAATAGGATTTTCGGTCAGAAACGGTTTCAATGAAATTTCCCCACCATCTCGATTCCTGGGCTCTATCTCTGCCTTTGGGGGGGGGGGGGGGTTGCTGTCTGTTAGAACTGGAGTCTGATTTGGATAGGGATCGAGACCTCTTCAATGTTTTTAATGAAGTAAATACTAATGGGAATTGTGTGATCATGGGAGATTTTAACTTCCCAGATATAGACTGGAGGACAAGTGCTAGTAATATAATAGGGCTCAGATTTTCCTAGATGTGATAGCTGATGGATTCCTTCACCAAGTAGTTGCTGAACCAACAAGAGGGGATGCCATTTTAGATTTGGTTTTGGTGAGTAGTGAGGATCTCTTAGAAGAAATGGTTGTAGGGGACAGCCTTCATTTGAGCGATCGTGAGCTAATTCAGTTTAAACTAAATGGAAGGGTAAACAAAAATAGATCTGTGACTAGGGTTTTTTTTTTCAAAAGGGCTAACTTTAAAAAATTAAGGAAATTAGTTAGGGAAGTGGATTGGACTGAAGGACTTGTGGAACAGATGGATCAGACTGAACAAGTTCCAAACCTCTCGGAGGCTCTTACCTTCTAAACAGGGACGTCAGTTTTCTAGTAAAATCAGGAAAAAGAAAGGAGAAAACTCAAAAGAGGTTCCTCCTGGCGCTCACGTACGTGACCCCTAATACTCTCTCAGTCCTCAAAGAGAGACCTCGAGAAGGAGACTTGCTGAAGGAAAGCTACAGGGGACTCAGAGGTTTCCCTGGTCCTGAGCCCCTGTCCTGCCTGGCTGATGTCAGCATCTCTCTGTGAGGTCACCACCTTTGACCAATAGGCGGAGGTCCTGCAAAAGGCCTTTGTGATGTCACTGTCACACCCACCCATCCCCTGCAGTGCTAATGTCCTGCCACAGGCCAGACCCTTTGGAGGTTTGAGCTACTCTCTGTGGATCACCCCACTCAATGAGTGTTCATTCTAGGAAGCAAGCCGGCTAGACAGTAAAACAGCAGAGGCTGCTCCCAATGCTACACTCGGTTTCTCAGAAATGAGTAGAATTTATGGGCAGAAGAGACAGTTAGAGCACCTAATCTGATCCCCTACATATCACAGGCCTTTCTGCACCATATGGGGCAGGCAGAGCTCTGCCTGGGCGCAGGGGGAATGGGATGGGGGTAGATCAAGGAAAGAGGGGAGGGGAATGGGTGTGAGGGAAAGAGCTCCTGTCCCAGATGAAGGAATTTGGGGGCAGAGGAAAGGACCCTGCTCCACAGAGAGGGGAGAGGGTTTCTGTGAGTGCCAGGGGGCTCCATTTCCCCTTCCACTAGCTCCCCATTTACAGAGAGCCAGAGCAGTACCTGCAGCAGAGAGCGGGAGTTGCTGGTGTCCTGGGAGGCACAGGCCCTGCAGCTCCTCGGGCACCTGGCGCAAGTGCCGCATGATACGGAGCTGGCGCATCACATTGGCCGTGACGTCCTCCTGCTGCAAGGGAATGAGAACCTGTCTGAGACTCAGACGCCTCCGAGGAATCAGGGGGGATTAACGGCCCCTGGAACCAGCAGCATTTCCACCCAGCCTCTGCCCACCTCTGAGGGATGGATTTCCCCTCCTGACCCCCAGGATGGAGTCTTGTTGTCCTTCCTAGTGACCTCCAGTGGCAACCCCCTTCCTTGTACGGGGAGCTCCTGCCACTTCCCCCTCAGTGCCCCTGACAGCTGTTCCACCTCCAATCCACAGCTCAAGTTCTCAGACCCCTCTCCTCCAGCCCCATGCAGGTTGGGTAGGGAGGGGACTGTAGCGGGGGGGGGGCAGGAGGGATTCTGGCAGCAGTGAAGTGGGATGTGGGGAGGTTGAGACCTTTCCCCAAGTCACCCCAGCCAGTAATGCTGAAGCCGCAGGATGGCAGCCCTGGTGAATGGGACGGATCGGCAGCCCCTGCTGACTAGGGTTACCATACGTCCGTTTTTTCCCGGACATGTCCTGCTTTTCGGCAATCAAACCCCCGTCCGGGGGGAATTGCCGAAAAGCCAAACATGTCCGGGAAAATGCTGGCCGGGTACTTCCTCTCCCGCGGCTGCTCTGCTCCGCTCCTCCCCTCTCAGACTTTAAGAGCCGAGCTGCCCGAGCCAGCGCTACTTGCTTCGGGCAGCACCCCCCCTTCCTCCAGACCCCGAGCCGCCGGCCAGGCACTTCCCTTCCCGGGCTCCAGCTGAGCTGCTCCGCTCCTCCCCTCTCAGACTTTAAGAGCCGAGCTGCACGAGCCAGCGCTACCGGGTGGGCGCTTCCCCTCCCGTGCTCCAGCTGCGCTGGGGAAGTGCCGGCCGGGGGCGCAGGGTCTGGGGGCTGCACGGCAAACCGTGAAGCCGGTAGCGCTGTGGCAGCCCTCTCCCCATGGCTGGGAGTGGGAGGGAGGAGGGGGCGGAGTTAGGGCGGGGAAGGAGCGGAGTTGGGGCGGGGCTAGGGGTGGGAAATGGGCGGGGCCAGGGCCCGTGGAGGGTCCTCTTTTTTTATTTATTAGACATGGTAACCCTACTGCTGACTGAATCCTCCTGTTCTCTCCAGAACGGGTCCAGCCTTGCCAGCAGCAGGGCAAGCGTCCCCTGCCCATGTGCCTCAGCCCTGCCTGGTCAGACGCCATCACCCGTCAGTCCTTGGCCTCCCAGGCTGCCAGTGATGGGAGCAACTCTGGGTGGTGGCTCGGGTGACACAGACACCAGACCACTAGGAATTGGGTGCGGCCCTGTGGGACAGGAGAGTCTCGCAGAGGGCACTTGGGGGACTCTCCTGCCCTTCCCAAGAGCGATAGCACCCTGTCCTAAGAACATAAGTCTGGGATGAGGCAAAGCTTGTCATTAATTAGCCTGGCTAAAGAGCTGGCTGGAGCTGCTCCGGGGACAAGCTGGCTCGCTCCTGCTCATGGAGGTGAATTCATCTCCCTTCCCAGGAGCACCTGCTCTCCCTTTCATTCCCCACCAGGCTTCTTGTGCCAGGCCAGCGAATGGCCACAGGATGGGAATGAGGCCTGGGCCGCGCCCCAATCTCCTGAGTCTAATGCAGCTGCTCACCTTGTCCCCCATCAGCTGCTGGGTTTCCCCCAGGAGGGAGTAGGTGACAGGGAGAGAGACACACACACACACATTTGTCCTTCTGGTTGCAGGGCTTGTGTCCTTCCAATCCCATTGGTGGCTGCACAGTGGGCAGAGTCCTCGCTGCGTGCCCGGCCCAACAGAATTGCAGGGCGTGGTGTGGAACACAGAAAGAGATAGAGAGACTCATCCTCCAGCCGGGGTCAATCTGAGAGAAATTGGCTGGGGTCCCAGTCTCACTCTTCTAGCGGGTGCCATTTCCCAGCTGGGTTCCTTACTCCTCTGGTACAGCAGCAGCTGGTAGAGCCGGTAAACCCCCTCCCTGGCCTGCCGGCTGATGTCCTTGGCTGGGTCACTGACGGACAGAGCTAGCTGTGCCACGTGGTGACCCATCCTGGGGAATTCCGCTGAGTTCTAATGGACGGGAGAGGGAGAGGGGACTCCATCAGCATTTTCCTGTCAGCTCCCAGTCCCCCCCGGGCCAGGACTCTCCTTCCCCTCAGCCCCTCTGCAGGGCCCTCCATGAGGACTTGCTTCCCCAGCTGCTCCAGGATGACAGGGAGGCATGAACCTGGAGCACAGTCCCCTTAAAAGCCCAGAGTCACCACTTAACTAGGACAAGAAGAACTTGACTCAAGCCAGGCTCACTCTCTGCTCTGACTCTGCCTCCCCAAGAGGAACACTCCTAACCCACAGCCCCTGCAGCAGCAGATCCTACAGCCCGTCGGAGCCAGATCACCTACGCCTGGAGTCAGGAAGCTGGGGTCAGAGGTCACTTACGTCAAACTCAGGGAGGGTGATGGTGAATCTGAGCAGGGCAGTGCTGCTCTTAACGGCCCTGGCTCTCTCTCGCGGCACCGTGGACACGATCTAGTAGTTAATGTGCTGTGGGGAAAGGAGGCATTGCACTGACTGCCCTGACCAAGAGGACAGACTGGAAAATGGATCTAAGAGTGAAGGTAAAATTGTCCCCACCTCTCTCATCGGGCTCACCTCCAAGATGTACTGGAGCCTGTCGGTGTCTGGGGACTCTGCCAGCAGGTTCCCCAGCATGGCATCCAGGAGGTCTGGCAAGACCCTAGGCAGATCCTGAAAGCAAGGGAGAGCCATGGGTCAGAGTTAGGGAAAGTGGGGCTACACCTGCCACAGGATGGGAAGTGGGGTCTCTGGGAAACACTGGTGAGACCCCCAAACACATATCCTGGCCTCTCTCATTCACATCCCACTGCAGGCAATTAGCAAGGACTCATGGCAGGATGACAGCTGGCTCTTCAATCCATGACTTTAGCATGATCTACCTGCACTTGGGTGGTGTCCTTCTCCATGCCCAGGGTGAAGACGGCGTGCAGGGCAGCTCGGAGGAGGTGGGTCTCCAGCTCTGGCTCCACGGCAGGTGTCATAGTGCTGGCAAGAGAGAGGAGCCGGTATTAGACTGTGCAGTGCGGGGATGGGACTGGCACCAACACGCAGGTGAAACTGCAGGGAAATAGGCACAGGCTGGCGAGAATGGAAACTGAGGCACCGAGCCAGGGAATGACAAGGCCAAGGTTTCTCAGACAGACAGTGGCAGGGCAGGAATAGCCCCTGTTCCCTGGACCCTGCTGCCCCTCCTGTATCTGATCCTGGGAGTGAGCCTCTCCCCAAAGCCGTTGCAATGTTACTGGAGTGAAAAGAACAGCCCAGCCAGGAGAGAGTGACCCTTCCCCGCACCTCTGCCAGAGGAGCCACCCTTGGGCGGTGACCTGGGAGTGGGAGGGGCAGTGACTCCCAGCCCTGCGCCTGAGTTTCCTATTGACCTGTGGGACTTTGGGTAAGTTGCTCCCCGCTCTAGGCTCTGTCCCCAGCAGTCAAATGGGGATTTCATACTTTCCCACTATTGGAAAGTGCTGGGAGAATCCCCCAGCAAAAGCTGCTCTGACAGTGCTAAGCAGCATCTGACCATTAGAGGTCGGAGCGCACTGCCCAGGAGAAGGAGTGTTTGGTTCTGGGCTGTTGGAGTACGGGCTTGCAACCATCTGTGCACACATATTATACTAATTGCATCTAGACCACATCTCCCTAGTTTGTTTGTGAGAATGTCCTTATTAACACCAAGATGGATCACATCTACTGTTTACTTCACTAGGCCCGTAACCCTGCCAAAGAAGGAGCTAGGATTGGTTTGGAATGATTTGTTCTTGACAAGTCCATGCTCACTAGTCCTAAGAACCAAATTGTCCTGTAGGTGCTGACAAACTGATTGTTTAATAAGGGGTTCCAGTATCTTTCCAGGTATGTTAATGGATGGGAAGACGTTCTTTTTCAGGGATCTCTGACAAGAACTGGGGCACAGCACTTAGTTTGTTGAGGCCATAAAATGGAGACAGGCACCTCTTCTCTTCTCCCAGCACCCCAGATACCTAAAAGGGTGGGACTCACATCCCTCAATGGGCTTAAAAAAGACAACGGTTACAATGTGGCCCCAACCATTTCTGGTTTCTGCAGACTAGATGTTTTAGCAAAGTTTAGAATTCCTTGGTGCTCAACACCGTGAAACTCCCCTTTCTCCTTCACAAAGGGCTTTAACGCCCCTTATCTCACCCAGGCTCTCGACTGCCCAAAGTTGGAGAATTGTCCCTGTTCCCACTGCAGAGCACCCCCCACGACACACA
Source organism: Chrysemys picta bellii (assembly GCF_011386835.1). Lineage (NCBI taxonomy): Eukaryota > Metazoa > Chordata > Testudines > Emydidae > Chrysemys > Chrysemys picta. Next base: position 33,359,607 of record NC_088800.1, on the reverse strand, counting down.
CACAGAGTCCTCCTGGTGGTGGGAGGGGAACAGAGGAAAGGACAGAAGACTTAAGAGATGAAGAGAAAGGAGGAAGGGATGGAGGAAAAGGTAAAACAAAAAGAACAAACCCTAATGTCCCCAGTGATTCTAAGGGACAAAATCCCAGGTGAGGAATAAAATTCGACCACCTTAAGCTAGTGTTTTCCATGCCTAGAATTCAGCTGGCGCCAGATGCATCAGACTGAACAGGTTCCAAACCTCTCGGAGGCTCTTACCTTCTAAACAGGGACGTCTGTTTTCTAGTAAAATCAGGAAAAAGAAAAGAGAAAACTCAAAAGAGGTTCCTCCTGGCGCTCATGTACATGAACCTAAATACTCTCTCAGTCCTCAAAGAGAGACCTCGAGAAGGAGACTTGCTGAAGCAAAGCTACAGGGGACTCTGAGGTTTCCCTGGCCCTGCGCCCCTGTCCTGCCTGGCTGATGTCAGCATCTCTCTGTGAGATCACCACCTCCCCAGCACCTTTGACCAATAGGCTGAGGTCCTGCAAAAGACCTTTGTGATGTCACTGCCACACCCACCCCTCCCCTGCAGTGTTAATGTCCTGCCACAGGGCAGACACTTTGGAGGTTTGAGCTACACAAAGAGGAGATACTTAGATCTCAAAAATTAGATAAGATGTTTCAGTCTGAGCTAAGTAGGTGCTGCTTTTAACAATTGCAACATAATAAAATACAAATAAAATAGACTATTTCAGCCATTCTATTATGTCCTAATCTGATCTGAGTAAACAGGATAGGACACCTCATCTTATGCACTGCTCCTAGTGACACTCTCCAATAGATCCCCATTCTCCACCTGCCGGGAGGTAAATAGGGCGGATTGTTATCCCTACTTGAAAGAGGGAGAAGCTGAGGCTGAGAAAGGAGAATTGACTTGTCTTAGGTCACACAGCCAGTCCGTGGCAGAGTTGGGAATAGGACCCAAGAGCCCTGATTTTCAAACTAACCATCGGATCTTGAATTTCAGACATTGAATGACCTGAATAAAGTGCTCTCAAGTGAGTTCCAGACCAGCAAGAGTTCATAGTAATTATTCAGCAAGTATTTTAGGAGAACTGGAATGTTAGAGAAAATAATGAACTGCAGAGACGCAGCAAAATTTGTCGAACATATGACTGGTTATGACTATTTACTTGGTCTTAAAAGAAAACAACAGGGACCTGAGTCTCCTCCCTGTCAATAACCCCCTGCTCAGCCAATCAGGGTAGAGACCGAGGGGCGGGAGGATGAGGGTTCTCACCAGAGAGCCCAAAGGATGGCCCAGGTCACCGCTGGGGATCACTGTCTGAGCACTATTTCAGCCCCACATTTTTCGGTGGACCTCCCACAATGGGAGTTGTAGAGCAACCCCCATGACACACACACACCCCTCCTGGTGGTGGGAGGGGAACAGGGAAAGGACAAAAGAAGTAAGAGATGAAAAGAAAGGAGGGAGGGATAGAGGAAAAGGTAAAAGAAAAAGGACAAACCTTAATGTCCCCAGAGATTCTAAGGGACAAAATCCCAGGTGGGGAATAAAATTTGGCCACCTTAAGCTAGTGTTTTCCATGCCTAAAATTCAGCTGGAGCCAGATGCAGCAGACTGAACAGGTTCCAAACCTCTCGGAGGCTCTTACCTTCTAAACAGGGACGTCAGATTTCTAATGAAATCAGGAAAAAGAAAGGAGAAAACTCAAAAGAGGTTCCTCCTGGTGCTCACATACACGAACCCAAATACTCTCTCAGACCTCAAAGAGAGATCTCGAGAGGAGACTTGCTGAAGCAAAGCTACAGGGGTCTCTGAGGTTTCCTTGGCCCTGCGCCCCTGTCCTGCCTGGCTGATGTCAGCATCCCTCTGTGAGGTCACCACCTCCCCTGCACCTTTGGCCAATAGGCCGAGGTCCTGCAAAAGGCCTTTGTGATGTCACTGCCACACCCACCCCTCCCCTGCAGTGTTAATGTCCTGCCACAGGGCAGACACTTTGGAGGTTTGAGCTACTCTCTGGGGATCACCCCGCTCAATGAGTGTTCATTCTAGGAAGCAAGCCGGCTAGACAGTAAAACATCACAAGCTGCTCCCAATGCTACACTCGGTTTCTCAGAAATGAGTAGACTTTATGGCCAGAAGAGACAGTTAGAGCATCTAATCTGACCCCCTGCATATCACAGGCCTCCTGTCTATCACAATAGCTACTTTTGGGGCAAACACATTCCGGAAAGGCATCTAGTCTTTATTAATGACATCAAGAGATGGAGAATCCACCACTTTCCTTGGTAGCTTCTTCCTGTGTTCAATCATCCTCGCTGTTGAATATTTGTGCCTTATTTGTCATAGGAATTTGTCTCTTTTCACCTTCCAGCCATTGGGTCTTGTTCTGCCTTTCTCTGCTAGACTAGAGAGCCCTTTAATCCCCAGTATTTTCTCTCCATTAAGGCACATCAACACTTCAATGAAGTCCCCTTCAATCTTCTTTTGATAAGCTAAACAGGTTGAGCTCTTTCAATAGCTCACTAGAAGGCATTTTTCTCCAGCCCTCAGAACATTTGGTGGCTCTTTGCTGCCCCAGCTCCAATTTCTAGGACCATCTTTTTCAAAGGAGGACACCAACACTGGAGGCAGTATTCCAATAGCAGTCTCACTGCTGCTGTGTCACCTCCCTATCCTACTCACGGCTCTGCTCCTTCGTCTAATGATGGCTTTAGCCCTGTTCACCACAGCATCACACTGGGAGCTCATGTTGAGTGGCTTCTCCACTCTGGCCCCTAAATCCTTTTCAGAGTCACTGCTTTCCTGGATACACGTCCCCATTCTGGAGGTGTGGCCGGCGTGCCTTGTTGCCACGCATAGGACCTTGCATTGGGCTCTGCTCAAACTTGTTTTCTTTGAATGGGTCCAGCTGGCCGAATGAGCCAGATCGCTCTGTATCACTGCCCTCTCCCCATCAGGAATTACCACTCTGCCTGTATTTTGTCACCCCCCAATCTTATCCGCAGTGATTGTATGTTTTCTCCCAATTCATTGATAACAATTATTTTAAAAAATTAGTCCTTGAGAGCTTCTTCAGACCCTTAGTACCCAGGACCTGCTCCCCACATCACAGTGAGAAATGCTGTCCAGCCCTGCTGGTACATAGGGGATAAGCACAGAACAAACGTACCTTTAGGAGCTGTGTTGTCCATAGGCTCTGAACAACATGTGGGGGTCAGCAGATTACAAACGCACGACAGACCTGTAGTGTAGACAGGTCCCAACTGTGTCTCGGTTTCCCACCCTGTAAAATGGGGAGAACAAACAAAACCTTGATTAGCTCCATTTGATAGCTGGGGAAACCGAGGCACCCAGCGGTGCAGAGACTCGCTCATGGTCCCAAAGCCAGGAATAGAAAACAGTAGATCTGATAGCCAGGCCTGGGACCTAACCCTGGTTTTCCTGGCCTTGCTGCTCTAAGTTTAGTCACAGCCTCCATGTCTTTTCCCCCGTGTCCCTTAACCCCACGTCACTGCAGAAGAGAGATTTTCTGGTAGCCAGCTGGCTCTCCTGCATGTGGATGTCGTTCCAAAAGACATGCTCTGGCTCAGTCCCATGCTATGGTTGGCTGAAGGAACCACTTGGTCACATTCTAGGCCCTGAGTTATACAGGAGGGGCGACTAGATGCACATAATGGTCCTTTCTGACCTGAACCTCTATCAATCGCTACATTTTCTGCTGCTAGGAAGAGAACTCTGGACCTATTTTCTCTCATTCACTTTCAGTCGGAATAATTTCAATCCAGGCCAAAGGATTTCCTCTTCCATTGTGTCTTCAGCACCTTTGCGAGCAACCAGTTACTGTTACCCACAGGTTTCCAGTTTCAACCTGTCCCAGGGTGAGATGGCCAGGAAAGGGGTTGGAGCTCAACTGCACCTGGCCCAGGTGATGCAGCTCCCTAGGGTGAAGGGAATAAGTGTGGGGGTCACGTGACAAGACGCAGCCTGTGATTAGGACCCAGGCCTGCTGAGAGATAGAAGGGCAGCCTGTGCTCAGCCAGGAGAGAGACCCCAAGGGAAGCAGGCATGGGAGGGGCTTGGAGAGTCCTTTAAAGGTCAGGGACAAGCTGGGAAGGGGCCAGGTTGAGCACTAAGGACCAGGCCCTAGGAGGGAAAGACAGGGCAGTTTAGGAGATGGGGCAGATAGTCCAGTTGGTTTCGGCTCCCAGGACCAGACACCCAGAGGTGAAGGTGATTGTCGGGGCTTCTGTCCTTCTTCCCCAGTGTAGATTTGATAGTGGAGAAGACTGATGCCGTAAGGGGGAAGTGAGTTACCCCAAGGTCACCCAGTGAGTTTATATCACGAATGCATACTCGGAAGGATCCAATAGAAACATGGATTTTCCAGTCTCTTCTTTCTAGGAGTCCCCAGGGCTAAGGTAAAACCCCTGCTGCCCCTCCCCATTCTGCTCACCTCCAAGATGTGCTGGAGTTTGTCTGTGCTGGGGGGTGCTGTCAGCAGGATCGAGAGCTCGTCATCCATGTTCTCGGCGCAGGCCTTGCTCAGAGCCTGCCAGCGGAGGGAGACCAGGGGTCAGGAGCCTGCATTAGCACCCGTGTGCCATTGATCAGGAGCTGGCTGAGGTAAGTGCCGCCTGGCTGGAGCTCGCACCCAGAAACCCTGCCCCAGGTTGGAACCCCCTCCCACACCCAAATTCCCTCCCAGACCTCACACCCGGCACCCCAACCCCCTGCCCCAGGTCGGAATCCCCTCCTGTACCCTAATCCCTCCCAGACCCCACACCCCCACCCGTAGGGTTACCATACGTCCGGATTTTCCCGGACATGTCCGGCTTTTGGGGGCTCAAATCCCCGTCCGGGGGGAAATCCCCAAAAGCCGGGCATGTCCGGGAAAATCGGGAGGTCAGCCGGCCCGCGGGGAGCCGGTCAGCCGGGCCGGCGGGGAGCCAGGCCGGCCGGGCCGGCGGGGAGCCGGGTCGGCCGGGCCGGCGGGGAGCCGGGCCGGCGGGGAGCCGGGTCGGCCGGGCCCGCGGGGAGCTGGGTCGGCCGGGCCCGCGGGGAGCCGGGCCCGCGGGGAGCCGGGCCCGCGGGGAGCCGGGTCGGCCGGGCCCGCTGGGAGCCGGGCCAGCGGGGAGCCGGGTCCGCCAGGCCCGCAGGGAGCCGGGTCAGCCGGGCCCGCGGGGAGCCGGTCAGCTGGGCCGGCGGGGATCCGGGCCCGCGGGGGGCCGGGAGCCGGGGGGGTGCGCCGGGCCGCCGGGGGCCGGCAGTGCTGGGCGGGCCGGGGGTGGTCGGCCGGGGCCGGCACCCCAGGGCCCGAGCTGACCCAGGCTGGAAACGCCGGGGGGCCAGCCTGGGCCGCGCCTCCTCCCCCCACACCCCCCCTTACCTGCTTCAGGCTTCCCGCGAATCAAATATTCGCGGGAAGCAGGGGAGGGGGCGGAGACTTTGGGGAGGGGGCGTGGTTGGGCGGGGCTGGGGGCGGGGCTGGGGGCGGGGCCGTGGAGTGTCCTCCATTTGGAGGCACAAAATATGGTAACCCTAGTAATTGGTGCCTATACAAGACAAAGCCCCAAATATCAGGACTGGCCCTATAAAATCAGGACATCTGGATCTGGTCACCCTAGCTGGGGGAGCGTGTCTCTCCCCCGGGCTGGCAGCGATCCATCTCATCCGGGGGGAGCTGCGCAGGGCAGGATGAGCTGCTGTGGCTCCATGGGTGCTCCGTCCCTGAGATCAGATGGTGTGCTAACTTCACCATGGTCCATGGGGCTGGCGGTGGTGCCCATTGGCGTGTGATCGGACCTGAGGGTTTGCTGCTGCTGTTGCCACTCTGCACCCCAAGAGGTGGATTTTGGGGTCCTGCAGTTTTCCACCTATCTCCTCCTCTACTGCAGCTGTTGGACCAGCAGGCTGGGGGGTAAGCCAAGCATGAAAGCAGTACTGTGTTGCCATTTAGATTGTCATTTAACAACTTTGTTTACCAAAAATGCTTGCTAACAATCCCTGAATTCAATTTCAATATATTTTTTTAAAATCAATATCTTAGCCAAAAACAGGAAATTAAGTTGTTGACAATTATTTGTGACAAGTTTGGTTTGGGGCAGGGAGTGGGCCAGTTTTCATCAGAGAAACAAAAAATGTTGACTGACTTTCCTATAGCCCTGTTACTGCTAAATAGAGCCCTCCAACAACTGTAATATGCTCATCCCCTTACTAATGTATAGAGCAGGGGTCGGCAACCTACGGCACACGTGCCAAAGGTGGCACACAAGCTGATTTTTGATGGCACGCCGCGGTGGGCTGAGCGGCTCAGCCCACCGCTACTCTGGGGTTCCGGCTGCTGCCCCATTGCCAGCCGGGGTCCCAGCCGCCAGCCCCACTCAGCGCCTGCTGCTGGCCTGGGGACCCCCAAGGAACCCCAGGCTGGCAACGGGCTGAGCAGGCCGGCGGCTGAGACCCCCTCTGAGCCACTCAACCCGCTGCCGGCCTGGGGTTCCATTCACTCAGCTGGCAGCAGATTGAGTGGGGTCAGTGGGGGGCTGAGTGGGGCCGGCGGCAGGCTGAGCGGGGCTGGCGGCTGGGACCCCGACTGGCAAGGGGCTGGCAGCCGGAACTCCAGAGCAGCAGCAGGCTGAGTGCTGCCGGCACCCCAGACTGGCAATGGACTGAGCCACTCAGCCCCCCCGCCGGTCCCTCTCAGCCTGCCAGCGGCCCGCTCAGCCTGCTGCCGGCTGAGTGAATGGAATCCCAGACCGGCAGTGGGTTGAGTAGGGCCAGTAGCTGGACCCCAGACCGGCAGTGGGCTGAGCGGGGCTGGTGGCTGGAACCCCAGACAAGGATCCCAGGCAAGGATCACACTAAATTGATAAGATCTGCATTTTAATTTGATTTTAAATGAAGCTTCTTAAATATTTTAAAAACCTTATTTACTTTAAATACAACAATAGTTTATTTATATAATATAGACATAGAGAGAGACCTTCTACAAATGTTAAAATGTATTACTGGCATGGGAAACCTTAAATTACAGTGAACTTGGCACACCACTTCTGAAAGGTTGCCGACCCCTGGTATAGAGTGACCATATGTTGTACTAAGATTCTCTTGCTTTTTTTCCCAGTGAGTCAGTATAGCTTTTGCCAGCCCAGAGGTTGGGCAGCCAATGTCTTACGTTTTCACAATGTTTTGTCCAACTTTCATAAAGTAAATATATGGTTAATATGAGTTAAAAAGGCCAGGGACACTTCCTTGTGAAGAATCTGTGTAGCAGATCATGCTAGAGCTGTGAAAATGTCAGTTTTTGATGGAACTTTAGAGGCAGTGATTTATCCTGTATTTCTGGCAGTGCCCAAAATGTGCTGCTATTGCTAATGTCTTTCCAGACAAAAATGAGGCACAATAGGACTTCTGTAACATTTCTGTGCTACCTTAATCTAGATGAGATGATTCTGTGCTGACTTCATTTTGGTCACTTTGTGCTTTACCTAGGAGTAAAACTAGGGTTATATTTTCCCACTGCTTGGAAACCCAGTTTATTAAACTGGATAATGCCATTGATCTATTTACAGTGTAAGGTTGATATAGAGTTGTAACTAACATTAAGACTGATGCCCAATATACATTTAAAACTAAAAAGTGGCTTTGTAAAAATGACCTGGGTTTCCAACTCTATTGTGTCTCAGTCAGGGCGGAGCGCCTTGTGAGGTGTCTTCACACTAGCTCAAGGTCACAGCGCAAGAACCTAGAGAGCCTCCTGAAGCACGGTGATAGTTTTAATTTAAATGGACTTGAACTGTACGAAGAATTGAGGACACTGTCACCAATGTTGCCACATGCAAAATCGGTGATGGACATTGTACAGTTTATTCATACCAGCAAACTTGTTGACATATATCCTAATGTGTACATTGCCACTCGTATTCTACCGACAATTCCTGTAACAGTAGCATCAGGAGAATGGAGTTTCTCAAAACTAAAGCTCATTAAAAACTATCTCTGTTCTACAATGAGTCAGGAATGCTTGACTGGTCTTGCTATTCCTGCAATCGAACAAGACATCACTTTGTCTTTGTCATACAATGACATTATTACTGCTTTTGCAGCCAAAAAAAGCCAGAAAGATTGCTTTTAATTAAAAACAAATCCTTGTTTCAATACCTCTTCATATAAATTTCCAATAAAATGTTGACCAATTAAAAAAATTATATGATTTGCATCATTCTGTCAAATCAGAATTTTTTCTATAGCGCTACTTCTTTAGTGCTAGTCCATCAGCATTACAGTGTGCTTAATTCAGTTAAACTGGGTTTAGTAACGTGCATGTGGCAAGTTTTCCAATACTGTAAGCTTATGTTTGTGTTGTTAAGAGCAAGTCAGGCACAGGGGCACCAGTTTAATAATCCCGCCTAGGACACCATCAATCCTAAGGACGGCCCTGATTCAGCGAAAGCAAAGGTGGTGTTAGATGATGCCTAGCTCTAATGTTCTAATACCTTACTTGCGGGATAACTGTTGCTTATGTTCACACAACAGGTTACCTTCTCCCTCCTCGAGAATCCTGGTAAGACCTATACCCAGGATCAGCGTCAGAGCTACAACAGGTTCAGTGATAACATTATTTTTCCCTTGTGGAAACTGAAATATGATAAACTTTGAAATAGGATAAACTTTGAAGGGCAACTTGGAGACCTATTATCAGATGAATGGAAACAATCTTGGCTGATTGTGAGTTGGAAAAATAAATAAAAGCAGTAGCTGTTACTGTGAGAACTTTTTAATCGAGCTCAGGAAGGAATGTCCTGGGCTATTATGGATTACACCTTCAAACTACTGGGACTTTTGTTCGACAAGTGGGTGAGGGATATTCCATGTAAGACCCTGGGATGGTAAACTCACATTACCCAATGCAGCTGCAGGCTTACTCCAGGTATTGACTTAAAGGGTGATCAAAAGGAAGATGGTGAGATCTTTAAATACATACCTTAGCTTTGCTTGTTTTTTTTTTTTTTTTACATAAAAAGCCTATTCAATTCCTGTAATAAAGTGCAGGCAACAGTGAAGGAATTTACAGGTGTCTTGTTTCTTTCACTGTACATCTTTTTCAATAGATATTTTCAAGACATTGAATAGCTTTGGTTACAGAAGATATCAAAGCTTCTTTTGGTTTGTAAACTCAGATCAAGTTGTGGGGTACACTGATGCTTGCTGTTGCTCTCAGGTGGGCTATATATTAAAATTACTAAACACACAGATCACCACTGAATAATTTTTTGTATGTGGTGTTTCGGGATGTGGCAGGGTCCAAACAAACTCACAACACTGTTTACTTGGTGTTTCGGGATGTGGCAGGGTCCAAACAAACTCACAACACTGTTTACTCTTTTGCCACCAGGGCCTTTGACTTAACATGTATCTTTTTCTCTTCTCTTGAAACTGTAGGATGCAATATAATGGAAATATGAACTTTCCTTGATTGGATTCAAATGATTCATAAAATAAAGCCAAAAGCAAAACAGAACAATTTGAGAGTGGAAGATGAAATAACATTTGAGTCAAAATATGTGATATTGCTGAGGACCTGGAATTAGTGAAATGAAGATAAATATCTGCCTTTACTTTTGTGCAGATTTTTTTCTCACCCTGTTCATCTATATGTTTTCACATATATAATATGCATTTAGGGATTGATTTTCAGATGAATCTCAGCAAGCTTCTGTTCTTTGTGGGTGCAGTGGCTTATTTGCAAAAGTGTTAGCAGCTTGCTCTCTGATAACTATATTTTGTGGCATGTAGTTACTATGTCAAAGAAGCAAGGCAACATAACACATCCCCTTAAGCTGTGTTCAGTAACCAGTTTGTGTCATAATATAGCCAAAAGTACTGACGAACAAAGATGGTGAATTTAGGCTGAAGGAAAGTATTCTTTTGTCTCATGCTCTGGACTAGCCACTTTCTCCAGCCTCATTGGCACAGTGTCTAACTTCGCCCACTCATATTTCTTACTACCATATACTTTGAACATTCCATCTAGGCAGAACATAACTATGTTATCTTCATAACTCAACAGCACACATTGTTTATCCACATATGTTTCTAGAGTTTGAAGATAAGATATTAATGTTCTGCCTAGTTGGAATGTTTGAAATGCGTGGTCGTGAAAGCAGTGAGTAGGAAGGTCTGATAATGCTGAGAACCACTGCTTTTTATTGTAAATTTGTGTATCTCCAAGGCTGAATGGGAGGGAATGAAGAAATTCTAGAACAAAACTAAGTCTGCTCTGAGATCTCCTTGATAGAGCATGGATTTGATGTTTCTCTCTCCCTGTGGATCATGGTCTATCATGGTGGAGAACAGAAGAAAATAAGAATAAAACTATCAATTACATACAAGAGCAGCATTTTTCCTTTTAATTATAGGATGGAAATCTCTTAGTTATTTGCAGCTAGAAAAGGAAACAGGAAGACAAAAAGCTAACTCATAACAACTCCTAAGAAAAATCACTTGTACTGCATACTCCTGTACACCACTGAAAGGACCATTATTATGTTTCCAGCAGGGGGCTGAATAGCTGCAGTTTTGGAACTGATCAGAGGACAACATGATAGACAACTTCCTCTGTTCTTCCTGGCCAGTTAGATTGCTTTGGGAATGAATTAGTGCAGAGCTATTTTGGGTGAGCAAAAAGAGGCAGAGTGAGAGAGGCAGCCGTTTGGCCCAGAGGAGAGAGAAGGAGGGTGTGCATACCAATCCTGCGAAAGGGAAGGAAAGGCAAGAACCCAGTTAGAGGTATATAAGCAGCCTGTTAAGTGAAAAACGATGTGGGATAAGTATGGAAGATCCTGCCAGAAAGCTCAGCCTAGGCACAACAGCAGTTGCTAGTTCAAAAAGAGAGACAACAAATTGTGGGGAGAGTCTGAAGATCAAATCGGAGACATGCACCACAGACAACGCTTATAGTCTTTGGGATCCTAGTTTGGGGAAGAACTTGTAACCAAAGGGTGTGGTTCTGATGGGAAAATGAAGAGATACTTGGATTAAATCTGGTATGGGCCAGAAGGATTCACTGTAAGTAGTTAATTATTGGAATAGCTAATTGTGTTATAGCCCTAACCTATTCACTATCTATCTAACAGTAAGGGCAAGATGTCTGAAGTAAATTACCCTCATTTTTACCTATCTTATATCTTGGCCAGACTCTGTGTAAAGGTGGTTGCTTTCATTTTTAACCCCTGTATGGTTAGAGTCAATCTTGAGGGACTCTAAACTAGGTGTTTATTACTGAGGTGGTTCTCATACATGCAATGGCAAGAGCTTTTGTGGTTTCTGTTCTGGCTGTCAAGACCACCGATGCGAACACACTTTCGTGTACTGCCACACAGGGTGGATCAGGCTCAGGCTCATGTGAGCTAGGATGGAGCCATTTACAAAGCTTAAACATCAGGTGAGGTAATCAAATCATTCTTCGGGCAGGAGCTCAGTACCACCAGGTTGTCATTGGAAGCCCTTTTCCCCTAGATGCACTAGAGAACAAGTGTCCAGATGTTAGGATTTTATGTGCCTTCCCCAACAAGAGGCTTAGAATGCTGCTGGAAGCATGCTAATGAAGTTAATGGACCACTTTCCCATTCTGATAGATAAAACCTATGATCCTAGAGCCCATACCCAAACTACTGGGGTAGAAGGAATTACCTTTTCTGGAAGCCCTGAAGGCGTGGTAGTATCGTATTAAAATAAATCTTAAGTACAACCAGGGTGGCATTAAACACTTGATCATGTGAGCATGAACTTTAAAGTAAGAAAGTGGGATTTTTGGAGTTATTAAAAAACTGTCAATACACCAATTCACCAATAGTGCAATTTCCTAGTTAACAGCAATTAAGTTGTGCCACAAATGTTCTCTGCCTTAATTTACAATTAACAACGTACTACAGACCTTTTTGCCTGTAAACATTTTGCTTATAATGTTGGCCAGTCATGCAGTCCTTACACTGTCAAAATTCCCCGTCAATTACAAATAAATCTAGGTAAAGAAAAATTAAATATTTCTTCATGAAAATGAGGCACACATGCAACCACACTGAACATACTGTATTAAAATAGTTTTTCTTGGTTAAATGGTAGCAAAAAAAACCCCCTGTAAAATATTCCCCTTAAGTTAAATAAAGTGCCATCCCTTTTAGTATCGAATGAGTACATCATATGAATTTTCTCCTTGGTGCATTTAAATTATTAATAGCTAGGACCCTGTTGTGATAACTGCAAGTATTAATTGATGTGTATATATACTCATGCGGCAGCAGTGAAGCATTGTTCTAAGTAATGTTATAGATTAACAACATGCTCATTCTATAACCTGGCACTTAAAGAATTTTCCTGAGCCAAGTTAGCATCTTTCAAACATATGACATCTCTTGGGCAGATGAATATGGATTAAGTTGTCATTGACATATGTATGATAAATTGCCTCTAATTCACACATGTAAATCTCTATTGCTGCAAACTCCCAAACTATATCTAAAGTCATGTCCAACACTTAGTACCTCTTACCTAATTGTGAACGAATGTATTGCTTTTTAAATAGGAAGTTTCTTTCCTCTGTTGAAATGCAGGGTTGGCAAATACATGCAACTAACTTCCATATCAGCTGCAAGAGTAGCAAGCCAGTGGTCTGACATGATAACAAAAACTCCAGTTTTCTGTTAGGCCTGTAAACTTAGTGCACGGCAGTGGGGATTTCAAAGGATCCTGCAATTGCTTTAAATTAAGGTAAAGAAATCCTTTAAGTTCCCTCTATAGTAGAACTTAAATACTGATACGTGGGGAAAAAAAAACCTTGCTTAATATCAGCCACTTACACATGATGTACTTGAAAATAAAACTTTGCTTGCCAATTATGATTTAACAATAACATCAATTAATTGTAAAATAGAAAGAGAATAACATAAGAAGGGAAAGTAACATAGCCACATAAAATACACATCTTATTCAAAAGTGAATTTACCTAGCTCAAAATAGACTAGACTTATATTGCTTTCCTGTGCCCCTCAGATAGGCACCATATTCAATAAGCAAAGTTCAATTTTACCTAAAATATAATCTCTCTTCATAGTAGATGCTTTATTCACCGCTTTTATCTTGATTGATCGTCTGTGAAGATCATCCTTAGAAATACTATCAAAGAAGAAGTCCTCATTAAAGATGGGATTTCTGCTTCTCTTTATAACAGTGCTTCTTTGTTTCTGAACTTTCCCTGGCACAAGAGAGATGGTGATGCAACAGTTAATCCTTTTAGGTTCCATAAATACATCATATAAGCCTTCAGCACTTATCAGACAGAGTCTAAGCCTTCTGCTTTCAGGACAGTAGTCAGAGGACAGTCTCAAGATTCCTCTTCTATCAAGAAACACTGTACGCACATTTCTAAGTCTCTCTCTGCCATTAGTAAAATCCTGGGGAAAGATGGGTGACTGTGACCCAGAAGAGCTTTGTGTGCTTGAGCACTCACATAAACTTGCCAAAGACCGTCTATTGGGATTGGGGCTGTTGTCTGTGGAGCTGTCTTCATCTGTGGATAAGTCCTCCCTTAGCATTCTGGATTTGCTTTCTGCCTTTAAAGCCCTGCAGAGCAGTCTCTCTGGGCTCTGGATTGTAAATAAAGAGCAGGATCTGGGAAGGAATCTTTTGAGAAGTGAGGAGGTGAAAGGGGAAGAGTCAGTGGAGGAAGCAGTATCACAGTCACAAGTGTCTTGTCTTGGCAGGTGTGGATGCCTAGAAGGGAGTCTGGTGGCGGTAGAGCTGATGATGCTGGAATCTACTCCTTTGCAGCAGATTCTGGAACTTGGAAGCAACAGTAGACAGGACATAGAACAGCTGCATGGGTCACTGTGGAAAATACTCTCCTTTCTTCGGGTATGGGGACTCTCCAGCAAAGTGCAGAATCCATAGGAGGTCTGCACCTTGGGGAAATGGAGCAGGGAAAGTGCTGCCTGTGACTGTGGGTCTGAGTTGGTGCTTTCTTCCATTGAAATGAAGTTATTAGCAATTTCAGTTGAGAGGATATATGGCAGCTGTGTGCTGGGGTTGTGAACAGGTTCACAATGAGGGTACAGGTTGGTCTCTGCATAGGACTGGATGCGGGAGCTGGGATCCCTTGCAGAGCGCGAGCTAATCAATCTGGGTGGGATGCAGAATTCTGGAATCCTGTCTGGGGTTAAGATATTGGGAGAAACATCCGTTGCCTTCCGGGCTCTATTCCAGCACCAAACTCCTTCTTTTCCCAACACGATTGGCTCTGAAGCCTTGCTGAGTTTCTCCAGGCACAACATCAGTAACAGTTTGTGAACCACACAGCTATCGTACAGGAGGAGAGATCTGTCCTAGGGGAAAGGCTGGTCACTGGAACCTGCAACACAGGAAAAGTAAGATGAGGATCACTCGCTGCTTTTCATAAAATCCAGCAGCCACTAATGGTCCAGAGGGAGGCAGAATTAAACACTGCATCAGGAGGAACCAGCTACAGACTTCATAGTTAGGGAAGGAGACTTAAAAAAAAAAAAAAAGCCTGAGCGCGATTTTAAATGAATTGAAGCAAAATCACAAATGTCAAGAATTAATGAGGGAGCCTTCCTCTGTAGTGGTGAGACATGACAGGTGCCTCTAGGAGTTTAGGTCAGTTTTCCTAAACCACGAAGGACTTGGTTGAAGGACTCTTCTTTGTCCAAAATGGGCACCAACCACTTGGCTGCTGCTAAATGGTGTTTAACAAATACCAACACTTAAAAGCTTTTGGCTTTTTAATTTATAAGAAGTAAACACCCCACTTGACTTGCAATACATGTAACTTGAATCTTAAAGCATACTAGTCTAATGATATTTTTGACGTGCTGTTAGAATGGGTGCATGTTGTACAATTTAAGGAGTACCTACCTCTAATTCTTGCAATGCAGTGAGACAGTCTCTGCTAATGCCACTTAGATGGGACACTGCAGTGGATGTTCAAATTGTAGTTCTGCTGCAGTTCAGCTAGACAACTAGTTCTGCTTTATAAAGGCTGACAGAAGCGGTCAGCAAATCAGACAGTAGACCATCACCAGTGGAGACCTGCTCTCTTTCAGGCAGCACACATCCTCAGTTGCCGCTCTCAGGATGACGTGTTATCTGCCACAGCAACAACCTGCAAGCCCCACCCTCAGACGGGCTTCCAGTGAGTTTACATGCAGGTCAGTTTATCTACTGCTGCAGCTACACAATATAAGAACCTCATTCAGAGCCTGTGCACACCCCCTCCTGTGTAACTTCTTTAGATTTGTTTTTATTTGCTTGCATTTTTAAAAAAGACGGTATGACTGTGTCTACAGCAAATATAAAAGGAAAAATGATAAAAAGAAGTGGATGTAGTAACGATGATGCTTCCGCAAAGAATGGTAATTAGATGATCTAAGTGCCTAGGGAAAGTAAGAGGAGAGAAATGGCAAGATGACTGGTACTGATGGAACTAGTATCAGAGGGAAGGCTAAATTGCAACAGAGCACAGAATTTCATTGCAGTTGCCACTGCAAATAACCTACCTATTAACTACATATAAACAGAAATTACACTAATAGCCACCCCAGAGATCCAGAATTTAGCCCAGTAGTTTCCAAATTGTGTAAGGAGAGATGGCTGGTCATATTTGTGTTTTCTACTTAGTATCCAGCTGCTAATTTGAATTCAAAACCACTTAAAGAAAACCCACTTAATACCATTCTAATATTTTCTATCTAAGTAACTGCTGGTCAGCATAGGCACAGGCAGCAATTGACAAAAGGAGTGTTGGGATTGCAGTGCAAGGGACATTTGCAGTGGAACATTTTGGCAACTTTACTCCAGTTTATTCTGAACCACACTCTTCTATGAAAGGTCTCTCTAATTTCCAAGGCTGATTAGAGAATGGGGCAGTTGCCATATAGGGTGCCATACTTGCTTATGGGTCATGCCAAATGCCGATTCCAGATGGTCCAACAGCTCCACCACCTTATCTATGTGCTTCATAGCACAGTGCCCCTGATAAAGGCAGATTATTCAGGAGTGGCTAAAAACTCCCCAGATAAATCCTAAGCAGCAGGCATTATTCCAGATAGCTAACACGCCCCAGTGTCAACAAGGCAATCACTCTAAAATATAGTATGCCTTATGAAAAACTGATATTCCCCTGAATTAGGCCATGGTATACTTCCCAAAAGTACTTGTGATATCATTGGCCATAGTGCTGCCTGAACCCCGAAGTGATAGGCATCAGAATCTGAATGAGGATTCCCCATGCAGTGAGAAAGGTGTCTGACATTAGCTTGTGGTACATAAGGCTATTGAAATGTTAGTGCTGTCGGAAACCCTGAACATGCTGCACAGTTCAGGTGCTGCTGGAGCCTTCAGAAACCCACAAAATAGGATTTGCCATGGATATGGGGAGTTCAGTGAAAGTTACTCAGTGGGCTTAGTCTCTTCTGATCCAAGATTCCCAATCAGTTGAGGTTGGTCCTGCTTTGAGCAGGGGGTTGGACTAGATGACCTCCTGAGGTCTCTTCCAACCCTAATCTTCTATGAGTCTATGGTCAGTGTCTGCTTTAGTCCCAAACTTGATGATGAGCACTAGAAGGTCTGAACCATAAGGTGCTAGGATGCTTGCTGTAAAACTCCTGGACCCGAGCATGATTCTGCTCTCTTACTGATTTTACATACGGGAGTCACTGATTGTAATGGAGTTACTGCTGTTTTACACCAACATAAGTGACAAGAGAATCAATCTTAATATCTGCTTAGTTATGTAATGTGTATCCATGGCCATGCCAGGTATTCATTGCCAAGAGATAATCTCAGAAAACACTAGAGTGCCTTAGCTCTCTGAAATAATGCTTGCTTCTTAGGATTTATCTGGGGAGTTTTTAGCCACTCCTGAATAATCTGCCTTATGCTATCAGAAAGGGGCACTGTGCTATGAAGCACATAGATAAGGTGGTGGAGCTGTTGGACCATCTGGAATTGGCATTTGGCATGACCCATAAGCAAGTATGGTATCCCATATGGCAACTGCCCATAATCTAGTCAGCCTTGGAAAATAGAGGGACTTTTCATGGAAGAGTGTGGTTCAGAGTAAGTTAGAGCAAAGTTGCCAAAATGTTGTAGCTCTTTTTTTTTTTTTTTTTTTTTTAGGCGAACAACTTTCTTGTCCCATAGCGATACTGTCTAGTTGATCAATGCCTTGAGTAAGGAGGATCTTTTGTGAAGAGACAGAAATCATTCACCTTTTCACTTTAGGTTGGGTGATGTGTGGGACATATGGAATCTTGCCATCCTTTGTTGGGCTACTTAGAAGGACTGAAGTTCAGCTGATAATTCATTTACTCTGCTAGTCAAGAGTGGAGGCTATAATTGTGCCATATCCTGCTTTTATCTTTATTCTTTTCCTTAAAGGCCTTTAACTGTCTCTATAGTAAATTTTAGCCAATGACAAATCCGTGATCTTTCAAGAAAGAAAGTATTGCCAAAAGCTAAAGGAAACCCAGACTCCTGAACCTGCCCTGAATGTGCCCATTCAGTAGCTCTCCTTATTCAATTAATGCTTGGCCGCAAAACACAGCCCTATCAGTCCCTCTCATTTTTGAATCACCCACAAAGCCTGATCTAGGACATACTGGTCATAATGGTGTTCATGTCCATAGATGACTGGTCCATCATCCAAGTGATTACAAGTGAAAATTTTGTCATGAGAGGTAGAGTCTGGACTTGGGCTAACAGATGTAGATGACTGTACATTTTACTGTCTGCTTAAAATTAATTCTCACATTCTAATTCTCTGATGAATGATGCATTCATTATGGACACAATGCTCAACACAGTTGTCTCTGATTCTATCTTCTTAGACTTTCTCTGTGACTTGCTCCTTCAGGACCCATAACAGTCATTATTAATTCTTCACCAGCTTCTGAGGATTTTCTATCTGTTTTTACAGGCTATGGTTATCCCTGAACTATCAAAATCACTTTGTTCTCAAATACTGACTAATTTCCAGTTGACTCCATTATGTTAATTCATACCCCAAACACCTGGAGCATGTCACCATGGTTCAGTTTGTGCCATATCTTCAAGATCATGTTTTTGAAACACCCTTTTTAAAGAGGGTTTAGAATTGTCTGTTCTTCTGAAGCAGCATAATTGAAAGTATTTGATGATCTTTCAGTAGCTAAATCAAACGGCCTTTCATCAGTTCTGGATTTGCTCTGTTTAGCAGTCACGTTTAACAAGACAAACCACAAGATATAATGTTCCTATTAATCCTTCTCAAAGGATTTAAGCCTCCATGCTCCAAGTGTTTTGCTGCTTAGATCTCTAATTACCCATTTCACATTCTCCACTGGACAAAATTGTAATTATTCTATCCAGGTGAACGCCCATAAAAGGTTCTCTTATGTCCCTCCCTATTTTCTCTTTCTGTTAATTTTCAATGCTTTGTGTTAGTTACCAACACCGTATGGGCAACATTCTCAGCAGTGCAACTGTACAAATGTTCCCTGATGACTTTCAAGTGATGAATCCAGTATTCTGTATTAACACACTCTCATCAGTCGCCAGCTTGGGTCCAGCATGCAGTGATGCTTCACAAAGGTTTGAAAGCTAGAAGCCTCTGGTAAGTGGCTGAGCCTTCATCAGTGGACGGGGCATTCATACAGGCCAGGGCTTTATAAAGCAGCGCACAAGCGACCAGAGGCTGCTAACAGGGAGTTTCACAAGGGAGTTCTCCAGGTGAAGGAGGAGCAATACAGCACCCTTTTGGGGTAAGTGACTGTCTGTAGTGTGTGTTTGTTTGTGTTTGAGGGTTACTTGCTGTGTGCTGAGCTTGTGTTTGTCAGTCTGTTTGTTTGTTTTGGTTGTTTGAAGGACCGTGTGCTGTGGCTGGCAGTTGGAAGGTTTGAAAGCTAGAAGCCTCTGGTAAGTGGCTGAGCCTTCATCAGTGGGCGGGGCATTCATGCAGGCCAGGGCTTTATAAAGCAGCGCACAAGCGACCAGGGGCTGCTAACAGGGAGTTTCACAAGGGAGTTTGGAAGGGGAGCAGGAAGGGGGCGAGGGTCCCTTGCCAGTTCCATCTGTTTTCTCTTGATTCCCCTTAATACCTATAAAGCAACTACATTCATAACTTTTTGCTTAAACAACCCTTTCAGCTGACAGGGGGCTGCAGACGGGAGTTTGACAGAGGGAGGCTTACGATGGTTAGGAAGACCCGCAACACCTGTGCCAGCACTGCTACTGTCTCCTCCACCTGTGCCTGTAGCCAGACAGAGTGCCTAAGCATGGATGCCTCTACCCAGATCCTGGTGTGGTTTTGCAAAGACTGTAACTTGCAATTTCCACTTACTGATATCCAGGCTGGGGGGACCATCCAATGTGAGAGGTGCCTGCTGGTGGAATCTCTCAGGCAGCAGGTGGGAGAGCTACAGGAGGAGGTGGCTAGGTTGAGGAGCATCCGTATCCACGAGCAATTCCTCGACAGTATCCATGTGGAGACAGCTGAGGTAGCTGTCCCAGTACACAGGACTGCTGATACACCACTGGTGGAGGAGGAGATGGCTCAGGGTGGACACTGGCAGCTGGTTACTTCTGGCAGCAGGCAGTGCTCCACCCTTGCTCCGAACCCTCCTGCCGTGGTTATACGTAACCGTTATGCTCTTCTCGATACAGGAAAGAAGGAATCACTCCCTACAGTAGAGGAGGAGAAGCCTCGTACCCCTAAGGCTGGAGAGTCTGCTGCCACCACTGCGAATAGGAAACGTAGGGTAGTGGTGGTTGGGGACTCTCTGCTGAGGGGGACGGAGGCGCCCATCTGTCGCCCTGACATTTCATCTCGGGAGGTATGCTGCCTGCCGGGGGCCCGTATCCGAGACGTTACGGAGGCATTGTCGAGGATTATCCAGCCCTCTGACTACTACCCCATGCTACTCATCCATGTGGGCACAAATGATACTGCGCGGTGTGACACTGAGCGGATCAAGAGTGACTACAGGGCTCTGGGAGTACGGGTGAAGGAGTTTGGAGCGCAGGTGGTATTCTCTTCAATTCTTCCTGTCAAAGGTAGGGGCCCGGGCAGAGACAGATGCATCATGGAGGTGAATGCCTGGCTGCGAAGATGGTGTCGCCAGGAGGGCTTTGGCTTCCTAGACCACGGGATGCTATTTGAGGAAGGACTGCTAGGCAGAGATGGTGTTCACCTTTCGAGGAGAGGAAAGACCCTATTCGGACACAGACTGGCTAACCTAGTGAGGAGGGCTTTAAACTAGGTTCGACGGGGACAGGTGAGCAAAGCCCACAGGTAAGTGGGGAACATGGAGACCGGGGAGATGGGTCGGAAACGAGAGGGAGTGTGGGCTATACTGGCAGAGAGAAAGGAGAGTCAGGACAAAACTGGGAGGAAAGATCAAACCAGTATCTTAGATGCCTATATACAAATGCGAGAAGTATGGGGAATAAGCAGGAAGAACTGGAAGTGCTAATAAATAAATACAACTATGACATTGTTGGCATCACTGAAACTTGGTGGGATAATACACATGATTGGAATGTTGGTGTGGATGGGTACAGCTTGCTCAGGAAGGATAGACAGGGGAAAAAGGGAGGAGGTGTTGCCCTATATATTAAAAATGTACACACTTGGACGGAGGTAGAGATGGACATAGGAGACGGAAGTGTTGAGAGTCTCTGGGTTAGGCTTAAAGGGGCAAAAAACAAGGGAGATGTCACGCTAGGAGTCTACTACAGGCCACCTAACCAGGTGGAAGAGGTGGATGAGGCTTTTTTCAAGCAACTAACAAAATCATCCAAAGCCCAAGATTTGGTGGTGATGGGGGACTTCAACTATCCGGATATATGTTGGGAAAATAACACAGCGGGGCACAGACTATCCAACAAATTCTTGGACTGCATTGGAGACAACTTTTTATTTCAGAAGGTTGAAAAAGCTACTAGGGGGGAAGCTGTTCTAGACTTGATTTTAACAAATAGGGAGGAACTCGTTGAGAATGTGAAAGTAGAAGGCAGCCTGGGTGAAAGTGATCATGAAATCATAGAGTTTGCAATTCTAACGAAGGGTAGAAGGGAGAACAGCAAAATAGAGACAATGGATTTCAGGAAGGCAGATTTTGGGAAGCTCAGAGAGCTGATAGGTAAGGTCCCATGGGAATCAAGACTGAGGGGAAAAACAACTGAGGAGAGTTGGCAGTTTTTCAAAGGGACACTATTAAGGGCCCAAAAGCAAGCTATTCCGCTGGTTAGGAAAGATAGAAAATGTGGCAAAAGACCACCTTGGCTTAACCACGAGATCTTGCACGATCTAAAAAATAAAAAGGAGTCATATAAAAAATGGAAACTAGGACAGATTACAAAGGATGAATATAGGCAAACAACACAGGGATGCAGGGGCAAGATTAGAAAGGCAAAGGCACAAAATGAGCTCAAACTAGCTATGGGAATAAAAGGAAACAAGAAGACTTTTTATCAATACATTAGAAGCAAGAGGAAGACCAAAGACAGGGTAGGCCCACTGCTTAGTGATGAGGGAGAAACAGTAACAGGAAACTTGGAAATGGCAGAGATGCTTAATGACTTCTTTGTTTCGGTCTTCACTGAGAAGTCTGAAGCAATGCCTAACATAGTGAATGCTAATGGGAAGGGGGTAGGTTTAGCGGATAAAATAAAAAAAGAACAAGTTAAAAATCACTTAGAAAAGTTAGATGCCTGCAAGTCACCCGGGCCTGATGAAATGCATCCAAGAATACTCAAGGAGCTAATAGAGGAGGTATCTGAGCCTCTAGCTATTATCTTTGGAAAGTCATGGGAGACGGGAGAGATTCCAGAAGACTGGAAAAGGGCAAATATAGTGCCCATCTATAAAAAGGGAAATAAAAACAACCCAGGTAACTACAGACCAGTTAGTTTAACTTCTGTGCCAGGGAAGATAATGGAGCAAGTAATTAAGGAAATCATCTGCAAACACTTGGAAGGTGGTAAGGTGATAGGGAACAGCCAGCATGGATTTGTGAAGAACAAATCATGTCAAACCAATCTGATAGCTTTCTTTGATAGAATAACGAGCCTTGTGGATAAGGGTGAAGCGGTGGATGTGGTATACCTAGACTTTAGTAAGGCATTTGATACGGTCTCGCATGATATTCTTATCGATAAACTAGGCAAATACAAATTAGATGGGGCTACTATAAGGTGGGTGCATAACTGGCTGGATAACCGTACTCAGAGAGTTGTTATTAATGGTTCCCAATCCTGCTGGAAAGGCGTAACGAGTGGGGTTCCGCAGGGGTCTGTTTTGGGACCGGCTCTGTTCAATATCTTCATCAACGACTTAGATATTGGCATAGAAAGTACGCTTATTAAGTTTGCGGATGATACCAAACTGGGAGGGATTGCAACTACTTTGGAGGACAGGGTCATAATTCAAAATGATCTGGACAAATTGGAGAAATGGTCTGAGTTAAACAGGATGAAATTTAACAAAGACAAATGCAAAGTGCTCCACTTAGGAAGGAAAAATCAATTTCACACATACAGAATGGGAAAAGACTGTCTAGGAAGGAGTACGGCAGAAAGGGATCTAGGGGTTATAGTGGACCACAAGCTAAATATGAGTCAACAGTGTGATGCTGTTGCAAAAAAAGCAAACATGATTCTGGGATGCATTAACAGGTGTGTTGTGAGCAAGACACGAGAAGTCATTCTTCCGCTCTACTCTGCTCTGGTTAGGCCTCAGCTGGAGTATTGTGTCCAGTTCTGGGCGCCGCATTTTAAAAAAGATGTGGAGAAATTGGAAAGGGTCCAAAGAAGAGCAACAAGAATGATTAAAGGTCTTGAGAACATGACCTATGAAGGAAGGCTGAAAGAACTGGGTTTGTTTAGTTTGGAGAAGAGAAGACTGAGAGGGGACATGATAGCAGTTTTCAGGTATCTAAAAGGTTGTCATGAGGAGGAGGGAGAGAACTTGTTCACCTTAGCCTCTAAGGATAGAACCAGAAACAATGGGTTTAAACTGCAGCAAGGGAGGTCTAGGTTGGACATTAGGAAAAAGTTCCTAACTGTCAGGGTGGTTAAACACTGGAACAAATTGCCTAGGGAGGTTGTGGAATCTCCGTCTCTGGAGATATTTAAGAGTAGGTTAGATAAATGTCTATCAGGGATGGTCTAGACAGTATTTGGTCCTGCCATGCGGGCAGGGGACTGGACTCGATGACCTCTCGAGGTCCCTTCCAGTCCTATAATCTATGATTCTATGATTCTGTGAAAGGCGAGTGTTCATAGGAAATCAGCTCATCAGAATATCCCCTGGTTTCTCAGAGAGAAGGGCTTCAGCCACAAAGTTGAGTTCTAGGTATGAATTACCCAACAGCTGTTGGTGGTAAGGCCTGGAGCTCTGGTTTGAGCCTATGTCCAGTTAAGAACACCAGTGAGTAGTAAGATTCCTACTTGACTCTAACCGCACTGCTGCAGAGCAGCTGGCAAAATGGTCTCTTCTGATTACTTCTTTTCTTTTGACAATCACAGATGGAGTTGCAGAAGAGCCCTCTCCAAAATCTTGGAAATAATATCATGCCCAGAATTATTGCCAAAATCCTGGGAAGTAAAAACACAGATTTAAAGGTAAGAATGAGGCATCTCTGTAAAAACACAGATTTAAAGGTAAGAATGCGGGCACTCTGGAGAGAGGCGGCACGTCCAGCTATTCAGCGGCAATTCGGCGGACGGTCCCTCACTCCGGCTCGGAGCGAAGGACCTCCCGCCGAATTGCCGCTGCAGATCACGATTGCGGCTTTTATTTATTTATTTTTTGGCTGCTTGGGGCGGCCAAAACCCTGGAGCCGGCCCTGGGAGTACACTATTAATCTCAGTACCTGTGGATATGTCACATGTAGCAGTACTTTACCCTCTAGTTTCCCTACAATAATACTGACTTGCAGAAAAATCTGGAAGTGGGATGGTCACCTCTTACTCATCTCTAACAGGTCACATGCCACCAGGGGCTATTCATATATTTTGACCTGGTATACTTTTAGAAGCTACACAAACATATAAGAAAAGGTCTGGTACAGAAAAAATGGTTTAGAAAATAGACTTCATTTCTTCCTGTCACATAGCAGGAGTCAATATATGCTCAGTCCAGTGGCTGTAAAAGGAACATATATAGGTTAAGATGAAAGATGGTTGTCATCTGCTTAAGTATTTGTAAATTAACCAGTGAAAATAAAAGAGCAGATGTTGACTTGTCCTGTGCAGGATATATGAGGTTGAGAGAAAAAGGTAAGGTGCTTTCCCCTTTATCCAGTGCCATAAATTACATGTGGCAGCTAGAGTCCTGGTGCTTGCTTCCCAAGTTGAAACATTTCTGATCATCACAGCCTCCTAGTGGAGCTAGCTATCTCACAAGCATTGTGGATGGACAGGACCGTGCCCTTTTTGTACTTAAGGGGGGATATACATGTAGTAACTCCAAGTTAAGCGAGACATGAGGACTTGCGCTTCAATGCATCCCTTCATATTAATCTAACCATTCTTTGACTTTGCAACACAAGAACAGTAACTCTGGAAACTGCTGCCAGTATAACGTCTGCCCTTTGCCCAACTCTAATACTGTGCCTATAAGAGCTGCGTCATAGCTTCTATATATATATAAAAAAACATGATTATGATTAAGGCCTTACTTAAATCGCGGGATGATTGTCAAAAAATTGTGACTGAATTGCAGACAAGCCATGGAAAATTGTGGAAAAATAATAATAGACCTTATTATTTGAGGTAATAAGGTTAATTACTTTTCTGTGATTTTTCTGCTGTTGGCAGCCCGGGGCTGAGAGAGGGGACTCCCACTATTGGCCAGCCGGGGCTGAGAGTGGCCGCCCGGGGCTGTGACAGTCAAAATTGTGGTGGAAGTCACAATTTCCACAATATTGTGAATTAAGTATGGCCTTAATTATGATTCAGTAACATATTAAATGTATTGTAGAAACAATTTTGTTGTAATAATGTTTGTTTCTTGATCATATATAGCTCACTCACTGCCTCTTTATCTCTTTCTTTACATCAATTAACTTAACTAATCTGAATTTTTAAAAGATTGATTACATAATCTACTTAGTTAATTAAACACAATCATCATGCTTTTTAAAGGAGTAATACTTTCTACTTTCTGTTGCAACACTTGATGAAAAATTTATTTAGGACACAATGGGAAAAATATTTTGTACTGTTCTCAGATAACAGCACAAAATAATGTCTTCAGCATATAAAGTCACTATCTGAATAGTCTTTTTAAATATGACAGTGGTTCTGTGCTTGTGTCCAAATAAGGACACAAGGAACTAAGGCAAGATTTGCACCACATAGCTAATCATGGGTATATGAAAGGAAGCTTTGCAGTTAGGAGTACTGCTGAAAGTATAAGCCATTAATTATATCAACCATATGTGGGAGTAGCAGATAAGCATTGCATTTACATTCATACTTTCCCAGACTCATGCTGCTGAGAATCTTACACAACCTGACCTTCCCCCACACTCAATAACTCTGCATGTTTAAAAAAAAAATCAAATACATTGACAGATGTGTAGTAGAAGGAGAGGAGAATGGAGGATAATACCCAGACAAAAAAGAACAAATTTTAATTAATCTTCAAGTATTACTGAATTTGATACTTACCAATGGGCTGTGCAAAAGCTGAGTCTAATGTACCCTAACACACAGGCTATGTAGATGTATCTTACTGTTACCATAAGGTTATGTAGCATATTGTTTCCAAGTGTAACTTGATAAAATTTCCTTACTTCTTTTGAGAGCATCACTACTGCCCCCCTCAAAAAAACCTTCAGAAGCATTGATAAAATTTTGGGAAATTTGGGAGGTAACGAAAGTGATTTAATAAATAAAACCTTACTTGAACTTTAAATCCAGAACAGACTACGTTTCTCTAATAGTGGATGTGAGCCACACACATGGGAGGGTAGGAAGGTGTCTGTGGCCACATGTAACTGGGATAGGCTCCTCTGCTGCTTCCTTGCAGCTTTTCTTCCAGAGCAGAAAAACTGGTTACCTACCTTCTTGTAACTGTTCTTCTTCGAGATGTGTTGCTCATGTCCATTCCAATTAGGTGTGTGTGTGCGCGCCGCGTGCATAGTTGACGGAAGGTTTCCCCCCTAGCAGTACCTGTTGGGTTGGCCGTGGAGCCCCCTGGAGTTACACCTTCATGGTGCTGCATATAGGGCCCGGCCAACTGGCCGCCTCTCCAGTTCCTTCTTCCTGGATTACTCCAACAGAGGGGAAGGCAGGTGGTTTGGAATAGATATGAGCAACACATCTCGAAAAACAACAGTTATGAGAAGGTAGGTAACCAGTTTTTCTTCTTTGAGTGCTTGCTCATATCAATTCTAGTTAGGTGACTCCGAAGCCTTACATAGGAGGTGGGGTCGGAGTTCATGGAATTTCTGACTGAAGCACCACTCTGCTGAACGCTGCATCATCCCTGGCATGGTGGGTGATAGCGTAATGGGAAGTGAAGGTGTGACCGAGGACCACGTTGCCCCCTTACATATCTCCTGGATTGGGACCTGGGCCAGGAAGGCCACCAAGGATTCCTGAGTTCTGGTGGAGTGCGCCGTCAGAGCAGAGGCAGGGACCTTTGCCAGGTTGTAACATACCCGGATACAGGATGTGATCCATGATGATATCCTTTGTGTGGACACTGGGAGGCCCTTCATCCTGTCCGCCACCACAACAAACAGCTGGTTTGACTTGCGGAGTGGCTTAATTCATTCAATATAAAAGGCCAGTGCATGCCGCACGTCCAGGGAGTGGAGCCTATGCTCATGGCTATTGGCGTGAGGCTTCGGGAAAAAGACTGGAAGGAATATGTCTTGGTTCGTGTGAAAATTTGAGGCCACCTTCAGGAGGAATGCTGGGTGAGATTTCAGCTGCACCTTGTCCTTATAAAAAGTGGTATAGGAAGAGTCAGATCTGAATGCCTTGAGCTCGGACACCTTCCTGGCTGATGTTATTGTGACCAAGAAAGCCACTTTATAAGAGAGAGAGAGTAGTAAGCATGTTGTTAGGGGCTTGAACGGTGGCCCCATCAGCCTCAAGAGTACCAGGTTAAGGTCCCAAGCTGGGGTGGGCTGTCGGATTTGAGGATACAGCCTGTCCAACCCTTTGAGGAACCGTCGCACCATCTGATTAGTGAAGATGGAGCGACTATGTTCTCCCGTGTGAAAAGCCGAGATGGTGGCCAGGTGAACCTATATTGAGGAGTGAGACAAGTCCTGCTGTTTCAACTTTAGCAGGTAGTCCAAGATAATGGGAACCAACAATTGTGTTGGAGGGATATGCCTCTGCGAGCACCAAATCACGAATCTTTTCCACTTGGCCAGGTAAGTAACTCTGTTCAGTGGTTTTCTGCTACCCAAAAGGACCTCCCTAATGGGGTCTGAGCATGTGAGCTCTAGTACAGGGTTTCTCAAACAGGGGTCGCCGCTTGTGTAGGGAAAGCCCCTGGCGGGCCAGGCCGGTTTGTTTACCTGCCTCGTCCGCAGGTCCGGCCGATCGCGGCTCCCACTGGCCGTGGATCGCTGTTCTGGGCCAATGGGAGTTGCTGGAAGCGGCGGCCAGTAAAGTCCCTCAGCCTGCGCCACTTCCAGCAGCTCCCATTGGCCCGGAGCAGCGATCCACGGCCAGTGGGAGCCGCGATTGGCCGGACCGGCGGATGGGGCAGGTAAACAAACAGTCCCGGCCTGCCAGGGGCTTTCCCTACACAAGTGGCGACCTGTTTGAAAAACCCTGCTCTAGTAGGTTTAAGTATGCAACTTCCAAGCCATGAGGTGGTGAGATTTGAGATTGGGATGCTGGAGACAACCGTGATGTTGAGTGATGAGGTCAGGAACGAACGGCAGAGTGATTGGAGTATCCACTGAAAGCTGCAGTAGCATGGTGTACCAATGCTGACATGGCCAGGCTGGTGCCCCTCAGGATCATCGAGGTTACGACATTCCAGATCTTGAGGAGGACCTTGTGAACTAGCGGAATAGGAGGGAACGCATAGAAGAGGTAGTCCTTCCGTGGAAGAAGAAACAAGTCTGCCAGTGAGCCCAGGCTGTGGTTCAAGAAGAAGCGGAATTGCAGGCACTTCCTGTTGCCCACCATTGGAAGATATTGCTTATTACATCCAGGCAAATACACCACTCGTGATTGTGAAAAGACTTGCTGAGATAGTCTGCCAGCTTGTTCTGAGACATGGGGAAATAGCACACTTGATACTCTTGGAAGCGTCCTATGCAGAACTCCCAGAGCTTGAGGGCTTCCTGACACGGGGAGGAATGACATGCTCCCCCTGTCTGTTGATAAAAAAACATTGCTGTTGTATTGTCTGTCAAGACTGATATGCATTTGCCCTCCAGGAGAGGCCGAAAGGTCTGACATGCCAGACCGGAATACTCTGAGGAACCTGACATTGATGGGAAGCAGCAGTTCCTCCAGAGACCACGAGTTCTGTGCTCTCCGAGGTCCGCTCTCCACCCCAGGGCTGAGGCATCGGTGGTCAGACATAGCAAGGGGTGGGGATTGGAAAAGGCGACTCCTGCACACACCAAGTGCGGGTCGAGCCACCACTGAAGAGACTCGAGAACCCGCAGTGGAAGGGTAAGTACCTTGTCTAGGCTGTGCCTGCTCAGTCGATACACCTGGAGAGCTCTGAGTCTGAGCCTCATGTGTTGCACGACATACATGCAAGATGCCATGTGTCCTAGGAGTTTCAAGCAACTTCTTACCGTGGTTATAGGTAATCATCTGAGGTTCTGTATGACGTTGTGAATGGCCTGGAAGCAGGATTTAGGCATGAACGTTCTGGCCTGTCTTGAGTCTAGCACAACCCTATGACCTCTATTCTTTGAGTAGGGGTGAGCACTGACTTCAGAGTGTTTAGGAGGAGGCCCAATGCATTGAAGGTGGATTGCCTGCTGGTTTGCAATCCAAAGCTGGAGCCCTCCCATGGAGTATATCTTCGTCCCGAAGAGGTCCAGCTTCTTTATGTCCTTAGCTCAAGGGGTAGGCCCTTGCTGCCCTTGCCTCTCCCTCTCATTGACAGCTGCAACCACCAAAGAGTCTGGAGGGGAGTGGGTGAAAAAATATTCATAGCCCTTGGAGGGCACAAAGTACTTCCTTTCAACCCCTTTAGTTACAGGGGCCAGAGAGACCGGTGTTTGCCAGAGGGTCTTTGTGTTCTCCTGAATAGTTTTAATCAGGGGAAGAGCCACCCTGATAGGCCCTGCCGGGGATAAAATGTCCACCATTGGGTCTGACACCTTGGTGACCTCTTCCATCTGTATTTCGAGGTTCTGAGCGACCCGCCTCAAGAGTTCTGCTGTCGTGAAGGGGAGGCCCTGAGGATGTTCCTGCCACTGCCTCATCTGGTGAGGATGAGGAACCCCCAACCAGGGAGGGTCCCTCCTGCCCATCCGGTTCTTCAAACCACTGCGTCCAAGGCATGCCCCAGGCCCGGGAGAGGGAAGTGGAAACAGGGAGTGGGTGGAGGAGAACACCCCCCAGTATCCCCAGTTCAGATAACTAAACTAACTATAAAACAACTTTTTAAAAAACTTGTCTTTTAACTATTTACAGAGAGACTATGCTAGAGGATCGCTTGTGAAGACGGAAGACAAAACGCTCCAACGACCGTCACTGGCGGTAAGAAGGAACTGGAGGCAGGGCCCTATATGCGCACCATGAAGGCACGACTCCAGGGGGCTCCACAGCCGACCCGACGGGTGTTGCTAGGGGAAAAACCTTCCGGCGACTGTGCATGCGGTGTGCGCACACACACCTAATTGGAATCGATATGAGCAAGCACTTGAAGAAGAACTGTGCTCCAGGACTAGAGGGAGGGATTATAAACCCTTCTATGAAGTGCTGTGGAGCCAATATGCTTTGGTGAAACACAAGAGTGTAGCAAATCAACCCAGAGCCTCCTTCTAAAGACAACCCGAGGGGGCTGAATGCACACAGCAGGAGGCATGTACTCCTTAAAAGGACCAGGGGGGAGGGATAGCTCAGTGGTTTGCGCATGGGCCTGCTAAACCCAGGGTTATGAGTTCAATCCATGAGGGGGGCCCATTTAGGGATCTGTAGCAAAAAAAAAAAAATCTGTCTGGGGATTGGTCCTGGCTTGAGCAGGGGGTTGGACTAGATGACCTCCTGAGGTCCCTTCCAACCCTGATATTCTATGATTGTTTTTTCTTTCTCCTGCTGGCATACCCACTTCTGAGACTGAAGAGGCCACTTAATAAAAATTAGATAGTAACTGCCCTTCCATTTATGCTTTCATATTGCTCTTATGTATATTCTATAGGTGGGGCAGGTACTGAAGTTTGTTAAGGTTGTCAAACACTAAGACAGTTTTCAAATCACTTATAATTTTGCCAGATTTAAACTGTTCAGGCTCAAACCCATATGGTGTGTCTGCTTTAGGCTGAAATGTTTTTGAGTTTCAGCAAAAATAAACAAACCAAAATAGATCAGCAGTTTCTGGGAATGAAAGTAGGGAAAAATATGCTGTTATACATCTCTTAATGAATAGGTTGCAAGTTGTTGCTTTATTTATTTTCGGAAGCTCCGGCTTCTCCAAGATTTGGAACAAAGACTTAAAATTCAGATGGGGGCTTGCCCTGGTTTCAGGGATGTGTCTTTGGCACTCCCTGCAAAGATCTGGCCAAGTTATAAACCTTCTAAAAATCTGTTTGAACAGGCTCAGTAGTGACTTATTGAAGTTTTACTGTTAAAATTTTCAGAACAGTTTGTCTGCACTGAGCATACTCCAACCCAGGCCACTGACTAGGACTTTATTTGAAATTGCTGCTTCTGGCTGCTATAAGATGAATACAGGAATTGACAACTGCTGGACTGTTTCTCCTCCATATTCCTTATGGACATTCAGACAGTGTGGAGGAGGAAGCTACCTCAGCTGAAGGAGAGAGAGGACAAGAGTTAGTATTGGGTTGATGGTGGGGTAGATGGGACAAGGAGCCAGGGGCACAAAAAATGGAACTGCCTGGATAAAGAGAGTGGGAGGTGGGGGTGAAACAGGGGCTGAACAACTCAGATTGGGGAAGCAGCTGAAGGCCATGGAACAGGGTTGCCTGAGCACTAGTAGGAGAAGAGACGGTGCAGGAAGAAGAGGAGGAGTTGTGGGGAATGGGGACTGGCTAGACAAGGAGAGGAGAGGATCGGTGTGTAAAAGAGGAGGGCTGGGGAGAAGCATTGAGGGGAGACTAGAACTGGCTGGGAAATGGGTCTGGAAGAGGGGCAAGAAGCCCCTGGAGACGGGAAAGACTGGGATGAGGAAGGGACAAGACTGGGACAGGTTCAAAGGGACTGGGCAAAAGGGGTCACAGTTGCTGGCAACAGGGGAGAAAAGAGCGTTCTTATTAGCGCATGCTCCTCTCCAGAGCCTGGAACTGAACCGAGTATTCCACTGTCTCACATTCCTCTGCTGTCAGCAAATATCCATGAAACTCAATGGAGACTGTGTCATCCTTCTCTAGTGATGGCTCAGGTAGAGAATGATGGCCTACCACTGCTGTTAGTTATTCCGTTAGCTCAAGAGTCAATAGTTGGTATGATGGATCTAAAGCTTCCAGCCCTGTTGATGAACCACATGGATGTCAATATAACTCTATGTGATGGAATTAGTTTTTTCAGGTTTTTTTTTTTTTTAAATCTAGCAAATTACACACACACAAAAAAAATCCACCCTGAGCTGCTTTGTAAGGCTCACATTCATTCATAACTCTCCCTCACCTACAAATCTCTCATACTTGCCTTTAAGTTTACAAATAAGCCAACTAATAATGATTAATAGAGGAGATGTATATATTTAAAAATAAATCAAATGAAAGTCATAGGGTCTGACCAATCTTCACCCTGACGACTTGCCTGGTACATTGTATCTTTCTCCCATCCTTCATCGTTTTCAAAACTGTTAGTGCTTTGGGGCAGGGTTGGTTTCCTTCTGTATGCCTGAACACATACAGGGAGTTAATGTAATATAAATGATAGTAAAAGGATATGACAGAGTGCTGAGTCTGGAGTACCTAAAGTGCAGCTACATCATGGCTGAACTGCTGTATGAACAAGGAGTAGGTGCGCCACCTGCAGTCATAAAAGCTGCCATTCTGTGTCCCTACAATCTTCAGTGAAAATGGGTTTAGATTTCATGGTGGAAGATGAATTCTGATTATTTTCCACAAAAGCTGCTATAGGGTCAAAAGAAATTTTCCGTGTTTGTAGATGGATCCTCTATATAATGACCATTTGACAGGGCTTTGGAGCGGAGCCCGGAACTGGAGCGTGGAGCAGCTCCAGAGCAGTGGAGCTGCAGGTTTTTGCTTGGAGCTGGAGTAGAGCCAGAACACAGCTCCAAAGCCCTGTCCTTAGTTGGTGCCTAATCTGGGCTCATGAGTTTAAAATTTGGTTCTAAGCAGTAACCATGCAGAGCCACATAGAGTGTGATGCCAAGGTGTGATCTGGAACCATAAATGAAATACTGTGAGATGGTATGTCTGAAATATGTTTTGTCCCATATTATTCATACATTTGTCCTTGACCTCCTTGAAATATGCAATTCATGTATCTGCATTAGAGGGGGCAACCAGTGAGGTGATCACCCTCTGTCTTTGCAGAAGGGACTTTGTTTACAGAATCTGACCCCATTGGTTTGACACAAACAATACCACCACAATCAGCAAGTGATGAGCTGAGCTGCTGAAATTGACAGGCTGCCTTAGCACATGGACACCTCAAGGAGCTCGCCCTCTCTGCAGGGGAGTGGAATGACTGTCCTGCCCCTGCCCGTGAGCTCTCTGCTAGCTCAGGATGTGGGGGTCCTACGCTCTGAACACCCCTCACACTGCTGCAGCCTTGCCTCCGCTCCAAGCCTAGCATGACCAGATGTCCCAATTTTCTAGGGACAGTCCCGATTTTGGGGTCTTTCTCTTATATAGGCTCCTATTACCTCCACAACCCCGTCCTGATTTTTCACATTTGCTATCCGGTCACCCTATCCAAGCCCCACAAACCTACCTGCCTGAGGGAGTGAGGTGTGGGGGCCCCACTCCTTCAGGTCAGGGCAGGAGACCCTAACCCTCCCTGGAGGGTCTCGCTCCCGTTTCGCTACCTTGGGTGTACTGAGCATGCTCAGTCGAACTGAGCATGCTCAGTAACCTTCGTTGTAGCCACTGCCCTCTCTCTACCCTTACTTCTACTTACGCTTTGCTGCCTCCTCTTTGGGGGGGTTTAAAAGGATTAAGGGGGGCAAATCGCAGCGGGGGGCTGTAAGGGTCTGAGCAGGGGGCAGAATTTTATTGGCCTGGGGGGTTCAAGCTACTGTAGCTAGCGGCAGAAGAGGGGCTGAAGGGCAAAAATCGGTGGTGGGGGGTGAGAGCCGGGGTTAAGCGGGGGGGGGGGGGGAGACACTAGGGTTACCATATTTTGTGCCTCCAAATGGAGGACACTCCACGGCCCCGCCCCCAGCCCCGCCCCCAGCCCCGCCCAACCCCGCCCCCTCCCCTGCTTCCCGCGAATATTTGATTCGCGGGAAGCCTGAAGCAGGTAAGGGGGGTGTGAGGGGAGGAGGCGCGGCCCAGGCTGGCCCCCCGGCGTTTCCAGCCTGGGTCAGCTCGGGCCCTGGGGTGCCGGCCCCGGCCGACCACCCCCGGCCCGCCCAGCACTGCCGGCCCCCGGCGGCCCGGCGCACCCCCCCGGCTCCCGGCCCCCCGCGGGCCCGGCTCCCCGCCGGCCCAGCTGACCGGCTCCCCGCGGGCCCGGCTGACCCGGCTCCCCGCGGGCCCGGCTAACCCGGCTCCCCGCCGGCCCGGCGGACCCGGCTCCCCGCCGGCCCGGCTCCCCGCGGGCCCGGCCGACCCGGCTCCCCGCGGGCCCGGCTCCCCGCGGGCCCGGCCGACCCAGCTCCCCGCGGGCCCGGCCGACCCGGCTCCCCGCCGGCCCGGCTCCCCGCCGGCCCGGCCGACCCGGCTCCCCGCGGGCCCGGCTCCCCGCGGGCCCGGCCGACCCGGCTCCCCGCCGGCCCGGCTCCCCGCCGGCCCGGCTGACCGGCTCCCCGCGGGCCGGCTGACCTCCCGATTTTCCCGGACATGCCCGGCTTTTGGGGATTTCCCCCCGGACGGGGATTTGAGCCCCCAAAAGCCGGACATGTCCGGGAAAATCCGGACGTATGGTAACCCTACGGGTGGGGGTGTGGGGTCTGGGAGGGATTAGGGTACAGGAGGGGATTCCGACCTGGGGCAGGGGGTTGGGGTGCCGGGTGTGAGGTCTGGGAGGGAATTTGGGTGTGGGAGGGGGTTCCAACCTGGGGCAGGGTTTCTGGGTGCGAGCTCCAGCCAGGCGGCACTTACCTCAGCCAGCTCCTGATCAATGGCACACGGGTGCTAATGCAGGCTCCTGACCCCTGGTCTCCCTCCGCTGGCAGGCTCTGAGCAAGGCCTGCGCCGAGAACATGGATGACGAGCTCTCGATCCTGCTGACAGCACCCCCCAGCACAGACAAACTCCAGCACATCTTGGAGGTGAGCAGAATGGGGAGGGGCAGCAGGGGTTTTACCTTAGCCCTGGGGACTCCTAGAAAGAAGAGACTGGAAAATCCATGTTTCTATTGGATCCTTCCGAGTATGCATTCGTGATATAAACTCACTGGGTGACCTTGGGGTAACTCACTTCCCCCTTACGGCATCAGTCTTCTCCACTATCAAATCTACACTGGGGAAGAAGGACAGAAGCCCCGACAATCACCTTCACCTCTGGGTGTCTGGTCCTGGGAGCCAAAACCAACTGGACTATCTGCCCCATCTCCTAAACTGCCCTGTCTTTCCCTCCTAGGGCCTGGTCCTTAGTGCTCAACCTGGCCCCTTCCCAGCTTGTCCCTGACCTTTAAAGGACTCTCCAAGCCCCTCCCATGCCTGCTTCCCTTGGGGTCTCTCTCCTGGCTGAGCACAGGCTGCCCTTCTATCTCTCTGCAGGCCTGGGTCCTAATCACAGGCTGCGTCTTGTCACGTGACCCCCACACTTATTCCCTTCACCCTAGGGAGCTGCATCACCTGGGCCAGGTGCAGTTGAGCTCCAACCCCTTTCCTGGCCATCTCACCCTGGGACAGGTTGAAACTGGAAACCTGTGGGTAACAGTAACTGGTTGCTCGCAAAGGTGCTGAAGACACAATGGAAGAGGAAATCCTTTGGCCTGGATTGAAATTATTCCGACTGAAAGTGAATGAGAGAAAATAGGTCCAGAGTTCTCTTCCTAGCAGCAGAAAATGTAGCGATTGATAGAGGTTCAGGTCAGAAAGGACCATTATGTGCATCTAGTCGCCCCTCCTGTATAACTCAGGGCCTAGAATGTGACCAAGTGGTTCCTTCAGCCAACCATAGCATGGGACTGAGCCAGAGCATGTCTTTTGGAATGACATCCACATGCAGGAGAGCCAGCTGGCTACCAGAAAATCTCTCTTCTGCAGTGACGTGGGGTTAAGGGACACGGGGGAAAAGACATGGAGGCTGTGACTAAACTTAGAGCAGCAAGGCCAGGAAAACCAGGGTTAGGTCCCAGGCCTGGCTATCAGATCTACTGTTTTCTATTCCTGGCTTTGGGACCATGAGCGAGTCTCTGCACCGCTGGGTGCCTCGGTTTCCCCAGCTATCAAATGGAGCTAATCAAGGTTTTGTTTGTTCTCCCCATTTTACAGGGTGGGAAACCGAGACACAGTTGGGACCTGTCTACACTACAGGTCTGTCGTGCGTTTGTAATCTGCTGACCCCCACATGTTGTTCAGAGCCTATGGACAACACAGCTCCTAAAGGTACGTTTGTTCTGTGCTTATCCCCTATGTACCAGCAGGGCTGGACAGCATTTCTCACTGTGATGTGGGGAGCAGGTCCTGGGTACTAAGGGTCTGAAGAAGCTCTCAAGGACTAATTTTTTAAAATAATTGTTATCAATGAATTGGGAGAAAACATACAATCACTGCGGATAAGATTGGGGGGTGACAAAATACAGGCAGAGTGGTAATTCCTGATGGGGAGAGGGCAGTGATACAGAGCGATCTGGCTCATTCGGCCAGCTGGACCCATTCAAAGAAAACAAGTTTGAGCAGAGCCCAATGCAAGGTCCTATGCGTGGCAACAAGGCACGCCGGCCACACCTCCAGAATGGGGACGTGTATCCAGGAAAGCAGTGACTCTGAAAAGGATTTAGGGGCCAGAGTGGAGAAGCCACTCAACATGAGCTCCCAGTGTGATGCTGTGGTGAACAGGGCTAAAGCCATCATTAGACGAAGGAGCAGAGCCGTGAGTAGGATAGGGAGGTGACACAGCAGCAGTGAGACTGCTATTGGAATACTGCCTCCAGTGTTGGTGTCCTCCTTTGAAAAAGATGGTCCTAGAAATTGGAGCTGGGGCAGCAAAGAGCCACCAAATGTTCTGAGGGCTGGAGAAAAATGCCTTCTAGTGAGCTATTGAAAGAGCTCAACCTGTTTAGCTTATCAAAAGAAGATTGAAGGGGACTTCATTGAAGTGTTGATGTGCCTTAATGGAGAGAAAATACTGGGGATTAAAGGGCTCTCTAGTCTAGCAGAGAAAGGCAGAACAAGACCCAATGGCTGGAAGGTGAAAAGAGACAAATTCCTATGACAAATAAGGCACAAATATTCAACAGCGAGGATGATTGAACACAGGAAGAAGCTACCAAGGAAAGTGGTGGATTCTCCATCTCTTGATGTCATTAATAAAGACTAGATGCCTTTCCGGAATGTGTTTGCCCCAAAAGTAGCTATTGTGATAGACAGGAGGCCTGTGATATGCAGGGGGTCAGATTAGATGCTCTAACTGTCTCTTCTGGCCATAAAGTCTACTCATTTCTGAGAAACCGAGTGTAGCATTGGGAGCAGCTTGTGATGTTTTACTGTCTAGCCGGCTTGCTTCCTAGAATGAACACTCATTGAGCGGGGTGATCCCCAGAGAGTAGCTCAAACCTCCAAAGTGTCTGCCCTGTGGCAGGACATTAACACTGCAGGGGAGGGGTGGGTGTGGCAGTGACATCACAAAGGCCTTTTGCAGGACCTCGGCCTATTGGCCAAAGG
The DNA here is from genome assembly GCF_011386835.1 of Chrysemys picta bellii. Taxonomy (NCBI): domain Eukaryota; kingdom Metazoa; phylum Chordata; order Testudines; family Emydidae; genus Chrysemys; species Chrysemys picta. The sequence goes on along the minus strand of NC_088800.1, from coordinate 33,322,393 downwards.
TGCAGGGGAGGTGGTGACCTCACAGAGGGATGCTGACATCAGCCAGGCAGGACAGGGGCGCAGGGCCAAGGAAACCTCAGAGACCCCTGTGGCTTTGCTTCAGCAAGTCTCCTCTCGAGATCTCTCTTTGAGGTCTGAGAGAGTATTTGGGTTCGTGTATGTGAGCACCAGGAGGAACCTCTTTTGAGTTTTCTCCTTTCTTTTTCCTGATTTCATTAGAAATCTGACGTCCCTGTTTAGAAGGTAAGAGCCTCCGAGAGGTTTGGAACCTGTTCAGTCTGCTGCATCTGGCTCCAGCTGAATTTTAGGCATGGAAAACACTAGCTTAAGGTGGCCAAATTTTATTCCCCACCTGGGATTTTGTCCCTTAGAATCTCTGGGGACATTAAGGTTTGTCCTTTTTCTTTTACCTTTTCCTCTATCCCTCCCTCCTTTCTTTTCATCTCTTACTTCTTTTGTCCTTTCCCTGTTCCCCTCCCACCACCAGGAGGGGTGTGTGTGTGTCATGGGGGTTGCTCTACAACTCCCATTGTGGGAGGTCCACCGAAAAATGTGGGGCTGAAATAGTGCTCAGACAGTGATCCCCAGCGGTGACCTGGGCCATCCTTTGGGCTCTCTGGTGAGAACCCTCATCCTCCCGCCCCTCGGTCTCTACCCTGATTGGCTGAGCAGGGGGTTATTGACAGGGAGGAGACTCAGGTCCCTGTTGTTTTCTTTTAAGACCAAGTAAATAGTCATAACCAGTCATATGTTCGACAAATTTTGCTGCGTCTCTGCAGTTCATTATTTTCTCTAACATTCCAGTTCTCCTAAAATACTTGCTGAATAATTACTATGAACTCTTGCTGGTCTGGAACTCACTTGAGAGCACTTTATTCAGGTCATTCAATGTCTGAAATTCAAGATCCGATGGTTAGTTTGAAAATCAGGGCTCTTGGGTCCTATTCCCAACTCTGCCACGGACTGGCTGTGTGACCTAAGACAAGTCAATTCTCCTTTCTCAGCCTCAGCTTCTCCCTCTTTCAAGTAGGGATAACAATCCGCCCTATTTACCTCCCGGCAGGTGGAGAATGGGGATCTATTGGAGAGTGTCACTAGGAGCAGTGCATAAGATGAGGTGTCCTATCCTGTTTACTCAGATCAGATTAGGACATAATAGAATGGCTGAAATAGTCTATTTTATTTGTATTTTATTATGTTGCAATTGTTAAAAGCAGCACCTACTTAGCTCAGACTGAAACATCTTATCTAATTTTTGAGATCTAAGTATCTCCTCTTTGTGTAGCTCAAACCTCCAAAGTGTCTGCCCTGTGGCAGGACATTAACACTGCAGGGGAGGAGTGGGTATGGCAGTGACATCACAAAGGCCTTTTGCAGGACCTCAGCCTATTGGTCAAAGGTGCTGGGGAGGTGGTGATCTCACAGAGAGATGCTGACATCAGCCAGGCAGGACAGGGGCGCAGGGCCAGGGAAACCTCAGAGTCCCCTGTAGCTTTGCTTCAGCAAGTCTCCTTCTCGAGGTCTCTCTTTGAGGACTGAGAGAGTATTTAGGTTCATGTACATGAGCGCCAGGAGGAACCTCTTTTGAGTTTTCTCTTTTCTTTTTCCTGATTTTACTAGAAAACAGACGTCCCTGTTTAGAAGGTAAGAGCCTCCGAGAGGTTTGGAACCTGTTCAGTCTGATGCATCTGGCGCCAGCTGAATTCTAGGCATGGAAAACACTAGCTTAAGGTGGTCGAATTTTATTCCTCACCTGGGATTTTGTCCCTTAGAATCACTGGGGACATTAGGGTTTGTTCTTTTTGTTTTACCTTTTCCTCCATCCCTTCCTCCTTTCTCTTCATCTCTTAAGTCTTCTGTCCTTTCCTCTGTTCCCCTCCCACCACCAGGAGGACTCTGTGTGTGTGTCGTGGGGGGTGCTCTGCAGTGGGAACAGGGACAATTCTCCAACTTTGGGCAGTCGAGAGCCTGGGTGAGATAAGGGGCGTTAAAGCCCTTTGTGAAGGAGAAAGGGGAGTTTCACGGTGTTGAGCACCAAGGAATTCTAAACTTTGCTAAAACATCTAGTCTGCAGAAACCAGAAATGGTTGGGGCCACATTGTAACCATTGTCTTTTTTAAGCCCATTGAGGGATGTGAGTCCCACCCTTTTAGGTATCTGGGGTGCTGGGAGAAGAGAAGAGGTGCCTGTCTCCATTTTATGGCCTCAACAAACTCAGTGCTGTGCCCCAGTTCTCGTCAGAGATCCCTGAAAAAGAACGTCTTCCCATCCATTAACATACCTGGAAAGATACTGGAACCCCTTATTAAACAATCAGTTTGTCAGCACCTACAGGACAATTTGGTTCTTAGGACTAGTGAGCATGGACTTGTCAAGAACAAATCATTCCAAACCAATCCTAGCTCCTTCTTTGGCAGGGTTACGGGCCTAGTGAAGTAAACAGTAGATGTGATCCATCTTGGTGTTAATAAGGACATTCTCACAAACAAACTAGGGAGATGTGGTCTAGATGCAATTAGTATAATATGTGTGCACAGATGGTTGCAAGCCCGTACTCCAACAGCCCAGAACCAAACACTCCTTCTCCTGGGCAGTGCGCTCCGACCTCTAATGGTCAGATGCTGCTTAGCACTGTCAGAGCAGCTTTTGCTGGGGGATTCTCCCAGCACTTTCCAATAGTGGGAAAGTATGAAATCCCCATTTGACTGCTGGGGACAGAGCCTAGAGCGGGGAGCAACTTACCCAAAGTCCCACAGGTCAATAGGAAACTCAGGCGCAGGGCTGGGAGTCACTGCCCCTCCCACTCCCAGGTCACCGCCCAAGGGTGGCTCCTCTGGCAGAGGTGCGGGGAAGGGTCACTCTCTCCTGGCTGGGCTGTTCTTTTCACTCCAGTAACATTGCAACGGCTTTGGGGAGAGGCTCACTCCCAGGATCAGATACAGGAGGGGCAGCAGGGTCCAGGGAACAGGGGCTATTCCTGCCCTGCCACTGTCTGTCTGAGAAACCTTGGCCTTGTCATTCCCTGGCTCGGTGCCTCAGTTTCCATTCTCGCCAGCCTGTGCCTATTTCCCTGCAGTTTCACCTGCGTGTTGGTGCCAGTCCCATCCCCGCACTGCACAGTCTAATACCGGCTCCTCTCTCTTGCCAGCACTATGACACCTGCCGTGGAGCCAGAGCTGGAGACCCACCTCCTCCGAGCTGCCCTGCACGCCGTCTTCACCCTGGGCATGGAGAAGGACACCACCCAAGTGCAGGTAGATCATGCTAAAGTCATGGATTGAAGAGCCAGCTGTCATCCTGCCATGAGTCCTTGCTAATTGCCTGCAGTGGGATGTGAATGAGAGAGGCCAGGATATGTGTTTGGGGGTCTCACCAGTGTTTCCCAGAGACCCCACTTCCCATCCTGTGGCAGGTGTAGCCCCACTTTCCCTAACTCTGACCCATGGCTCTCCCTTGCTTTCAGGATCTGCCTAGGGTCTTGCCAGACCTCCTGGATGCCATGCTGGGGAACCTGCTGGCAGAGTCCCCAGACACCGACAGGCTCCAGTACATCTTGGAGGTGAGCCCGATGAGAGAGGTGGGGACAATTTTACCTTCACTCTTAGATCCATTTTCCAGTCTGTCCTCCTAGCCGGGCCCCAAGTGGGCATCCTTGGTCAGGGCAGTCAGTGCAATGCCTCCTTTCCCCACAGCACATTAACTACTAGATCGTGTCCACGGTGCCGCGAGAGAGAGCCAGGGCCGTTAAGAGCAGCACTGCCCTGCTCAGATTCACCATCACCCTCCCTGAGTTTGACGTAAGTGACCTCTGACCCCAGCTTCCTGACTCCAGGCGTAGGTGATCTGGCTCCGACGGGCTGTAGGATCTGCTGCTGCAGGGGCTGTGGGTTAGGAGTGTTCCTCTTGGGGAGGCAGAGTCAGAGCAGAGAGTGAGCCTGGCTTGAGTCAAGTTCTTCTTGTCCTAGTTAAGTGGTGACTCTGGGCTTTTAAGGGGACTGTGCTCCAGGTTCATGCCTCCCTGTCATCCTGGAGCAGCTGGGGAAGCAAGTCCTCATGGAGGGCCCTGCAGAGGGGCTGAGGGGAAGGAGAGTCCTGGCCCGGGGGGGACTGGGAGCTGACAGGAAAATGCTGATGGAGTCCCCTCTCCCTCTCCCGTCCATTAGAACTCAGCGGAATTCCCCAGGATGGGTCACCACATGGCACAGCTAGCTCTGTCCGTCAGTGACCCAGCCAAGGACATCAGCCGGCAGGCCAGGGAGGGGGTTTACCGGCTCTACCAGCTGCTGCTGCACCAGAGGAGTAAGGAACCCAGCTGGGAAATGGCACCCGCTAGAAGAGTGAGACTGGGACCCCAGCCAATTTCTCTCAGATTGACCCCGGCTGGAGGATGAGTCTCTCTATCTCTTTCTGTGTTCCACACCACGCCCTGCAATTCTGTTGGGCCGGGCACGCAGCGAGGACTCTGCCCACTGTGCAGCCACCAATGGGATTGGAAGGACACAAGCCCTGCAACCAGAAGGACAAATGTGTGTGTGTGTGTCTCTCTCCCTGTCACCTACTCCCTCCTGGGGGAAACCCAGCAGCTGATGGGGGACAAGGTGAGCAGCTGCATTAGACTCAGGAGATTGGGGCGCGGCCCAGGCCTCATTCCCATCCTGTGGCCATTCGCTGGCCTGGCACAAGAAGCCTGGTGGGGAATGAAAGGGAGAGCAGGTGCTCCTGGGAAGGGAGATGAATTCACCTCCATGAGCAGGAGCGAGCCAGCTTGTCCCCGGAGCAGCTCCAGCCAGCTCTTTAGCCAGGCTAATTAATGACAAGCTTTGCCTCATCCCAGACTTATGTTCTTAGGACAGAGTGCTATCGCTCTTGGGAAGGGCAGGAGAGTCCCCCAAGTGCCCTCTGCGAGACTCTCCTGTCCCACAGGGCCGCACCCAATTCCTAGTGGTCTGGTGTCTGTGTAACCCGAGCCACCACCCAGAGTTGCTCCCATCACTGGCAGCCTGGGAGGCCAAGGACTGACGGGTGATGGCGTCTGACCAGGCAGGGCTGAGGCACATGGGCAGGGGACGCTTGCCCTGCTGCTGGCAAGGCTGGACCCGTTCTGGAGAGAACAGGAGGATTCAGTCAGCAGTAGGGTTACCATGTCTAATAAATAAAAAAAGAGGACCCTCCACGGGCCCTGGCCCCGCCCATTTTCCCACCCCTAGCCCCGCCCCAACTCCGCTCCTTCCCCGCCCTAACTCCGCCCCCTCCTCCCTCCCACTCCCAGCCATGGGGAGAGGGCTGCCACAGCGCTACCGGCTTCACGGTTTGCCGTGCAGCCCCCAGACCCTGCGCCCCCGGCCGGCACTTCCCCAGCGCAGCTGGAGCACGGGAGGGGAAGCGCCCACCCGGTAGCGCTGGCTCGTGCAGCTCGGCTCTTAAAGTCTGAGAGGGGAGGAGCGGAGCAGCTCAGCTGGAGCCCGGGAAGGGAAGTGCCTGGCCGGCGGCTCGGGGTCTGGAGGAAGGGGGGGTGCTGCCCGAAGCTAGTAGCACTGGCTCGGGCAGCTCGGCTCTTAAAGTCTGAGAGGGGAGGAGCGGAGCAGAGCAGCCGCGGGAGAGGAAGTACCCGGCCAGCATTTTCCCGGACATGTTTGGCTTTTCGGCAATTCCCCCCGGATGGGGGTTTGATTGCCGAAAAGCAGGACATGTCCGGGAAAAAACGGACGTATGGTAACCCTAGTCAGCAGGGGCTGCCGATCCGTCCCATTCACCAGGGCTGCCATCCTGCGGCTTCAGCATTAGTGGCTGGGGTGACTTGGGGAAAGGTCTCAACCTCCCCACATCCCACTTCACTGCTGCCAGAATCCCTCCTGCCCCCCCCCCCGCTACAGTCCCCTCCCTACCCAACCTGCATGGGGCTGGAGGAGAGGGGTCTGAGAACTTGAGCTGTGGATTGGAGGTGGAACAGCTGTCAGGGGCACTGAGGGGGAAGTGGCAGGAGCTCCCCGTACAAGGAAGGGGGTTGCCACTGGAGGTCACTAGGAAGGACAACAAGACTCCATCCTGGGGGTCAGGAGGGGAAATCCATCCCTCAGAGGTGGGCAGAGGCTGGGTGGAAATGCTGCTGGTTCCAGGGGCCGTTAATCCCCCCTGATTCCTCCGAGGCGTCTGAGTCTCAGACAGGTTCTCATTCCCTTGCAGCAGGAGGACGTCACGGCCAATGTGATGCGCCAGCTCCGTATCATGCGGCACTTGCGCCAGGTGCCCGAGGAGCTGCAGGGCCTGTGCCTCCCAGGACACCAGCAACTCCCGCTCTCTGCTGCAGGTACTGCTCTGGCTCTCTGTAAATGGGGAGCTAGTGGAAGGGGAAATGGAGCCCCCTGGCACTCACAGAAACCCTCTCCCCTCTCTGTGGAGCAGGGTCCTTTCCTCTGCCCCCAAATTCCTTCATCTGGGACAGGAGCTCTTTCCCTCACACCCATTCCCCTCCCCTCTTTCCTTGATCTACCCCCATCCCATTCCCCCTGCGCCCAGGCAGAGCTCTGCCTGCCCCATATGGTGCAGAAAGGCCTGTGATATGTAGGGGATCAGATTAGGTGCTCTAACTGTCTCTTCTGCCCATAAATTCTACTCATTTCTGAGAAACCGAGTGTAGCATTGGGAGCAGCCTCTGCTGTTTTACTGTCTAGCCGGCTTGCTTCCTAGAATGAACACTCATTGAGTGGGGTGATCCACAGAGAGTAGCTCAAACCTCCAAAGGGTCTGGCCTGTGGCAGGACATTAGCACTGCAGGGGATGGGTGGGTGTGACAGTGACATCACAAAGGCCTTTTGCAGGACCTCCGCCTATTGGTCAAAGGTGGTGACCTCACAGAGAGATGCTGACATCAGCCAGGCAGGACAGGGGCTCAGGACCAGGGAAACCTCTGAGTCCCCTGTAGCTTTCCTTCAGCAAGTCTCCTTCTCGAGGTCTCTCTTTGAGGACTGAGAGAGTATTAGGGGTCACGTACGTGAGCGCCAGGAGGAACCTCTTTTGAGTTTTCTCCTTTCTTTTTCCTGATTTTACTAGAAAACTGACGTCCCTGTTTAGAAGGTAAGAGCCTCCGAGAGGTTTGGAACTTGTTCAGTCTGATCCATCTGTTCCACAAGTCCTTCAGTCCAATCCACTTCCCTAACTAATTTCCTTAATTTTTTAAAGTTAGCCCTTTTGAAAAAAAAAACCCTAGTCACAGATCTATTTTTGTTTACCCTTCCATTTAGTTTAAACTGAATTAGCTCACGATCGCTCAAATGAAGGCTGTCCCCTACAACCATTTCTTCTAAGAGATCCTCACTACTCACCAAAACCAAATCTAAAATGGCATCCCCTCTTGTTGGTTCAGCAACTACTTGGTGAAGGAATCCATCAGCTATCACATCTAGGAAAATCTGAGCCCTATTATATTACTAGCACTTGTCCTCCAGTCTATATCTGGGAAGTTAAAATCTCCCATGATCACACAATTCCCATTAGTATTTACTTCATTAAAAACATTGAAGAGGTCTCGATCCCTATCCAAATCAGACTCCAGTTCTAACAGACAGCAACCCCCCCCCCCCCCCCCCCGAAAGGCAGAGATAGAGCCCAGGAATCGAGATGGTGGGGAAATTTCATTGAAACCGTTTCTGACCGAAAATCCTATTCAAACTAAACCAGTTTGTTTCTTGAAATCATAACAAGTGGCAATGAAAATTCTTTGTCACAATGTGTTAAATTGTCTCGTCGCACTCAAAGAGGAGACACTTAGATCTCAAAAATTAGATAAGATGCTTCAGTCTGAGCTAAGTAGATGCTGATCTTAACAATTGCAAAATAATACAATACAAATAAAATAAACTATTTCAGCCATTCTATTATGTCCTAATCTGATCTGAGTAAACATGATAGGACACCTCATCTTATGCACTGCTCCTAGTGACACTCTCCAATAGACAGACCCAGCAGTCCTTATTTCCAGGCCCCTTAACTAACCACTGCTGCACACTCCCTCCCACAGCTGGCAATTACAACCAATCATGTCCGGTCCCCCTGCTTTGAGAGGGAGTGTGCTCCGCTGGAGAGACTTCCCTCACGGATCACAGGGGGAACTCAATCCTGCCAACGATGCCAATCATAAATGAATCTACTCATTGTTAGGTGCCCCCCGGCAGCCAGGCATGGCATCACAGCCCTCTCGCTGGGCTAGCGTCCCCCATCCATGGTCGCTCCAGCACCACGGCAGTTTCTCTGCCTGGTAACTCCGGCCAGGTCACCACCTTTAGTCCACCCTTCTGGGGCCCAGCTTGCCTCACACTAAAAGTCCAAAGAGGTCTTTCCACAGACAGAAGTCCTTCTGCCATCGCTGGGGCATTTGCTCTGCCTGTAGCCCCCTTGCTGGGCTTGGGAACCCTCTCCAGGTGCGTGTACGCCGCCTCCTCTGGGGCCGGTAGGGGAACCCAGTCCCACCCTGACATTGATAGCAGCTCAGGGCCCTGGACCCAACAGCTAGGTCTGCACCTTTCTCTTTGCTGCACTTTTCCAACCTCTCTTCTCAAGTTCCCCTCCAGGCTTTCCTTGCTGCTCTGAACTTCCTACCTCGTTCTTAATCCTGTTGCTACCCCAGCTGGGCTGTATCACCACTGAAGTCTGGCTCTTTACGGGGGCGGATATGGTGCCTCTCAGTTCGGGCTCATTCTATAATCAGCTTTCTGTGAGTGCCAGGGGGCTCCATTTCCCCTTCCACTAGCTCCCCATTTACAGAGAGCCAGAGCAGTACCTGCAGCAGGGAGCGGGAGTTGCTGGTGGCCGCAGAGGCACAGGCCCTGCAGTGCCTCGGGCACCTGGCACAAGTGTCGCATGATACGGAGCTGGCGCATCACATTGGCCGTGACGTCCTCCTGCTGCAAGGGAACGAGAACCTGTCTGAGACTCAGACGCCTCGGAGGAATCAGGGGGGATTAACGGCCCCTGGAACCAGCAGCATTTCCACCCAGCCCCTGCCCACCTCTGAGGGATGGATTCCCCCTCCTGATCCCCAGGATGGAGTCTTGTCCTTCCTAGTGACCTCCACTGGCAACCCCCCTCCTTGTACGGGGAGCTCCTGCCACCTCCCCCTCAGTGCCCCTGACAGCTGTTCCACCTCCAATCCACAGCTCAAGTTCTCAGACCCCTCTTCTCCAGCCCCACCCAGGTTGGGTAGGGAGGGGACTGTAGCGGGGGGGGGGGAAGGAGGGATTCTGGCAGCAGTGAAGTGGGATGTGGGGAGGTTGAGACCTTTCCCCAAGTCACCCCAGCCACTAATGCTGAAGCCGCAGGATGGCAGCCCTGGTGAATGGGACGGATCGGCAGCCCCTGCTGACTGAATCCTCCTGTTCTCTCCAGCAGGGCCGGCTTTAGGAAGGGCGGGGCCCAATTCAAACATTTTTGGCGGGGCCCCGGCAGGGATGACAAAAAAAATAATGTAAAAAAAAGCCTTTCATTTCTTCCATGTATTATTTACTTTCCATAACTGTATAAATAATAAAATTATACATTAAGTACATTGCATCATATATGCTGTTGATCAGTTATTAATGAGCTCCGTTTCACATGTGTGGGTCCCCGCCACTCCCTGGGGGTGTGCTAGGGTGACCAGATGTCCTGATTTTATAGGGACAGTCCCGATTTTTGGGTCTTTTTCTTATAGGATCCTATTATCCCCCACCACCTGTCCCGATTTTTCACACTTGCTGTCTGGTCACGCTAGTGGTGTGCACATGTGTGGGTCCCAGCTGCTCCCTGCCCTCCTCATTGAAGCAGGTGTGCAGGGTCACTGCCCTGGGAACTGCAGGGCACCAGTGGACATGGGGCTGGCTGGAGGCAGGGCAGGGGCTCACTGGAGGTAGGGTCTGGCTGCAGGCAGGGCAAGGGGTGCGGGGCTGGCTGGAAACAGGGGTGTGTGGGGCTGGCTGGCTTTGGGCAGGGCCGCAGGGGGGTTGCGGCAGGGGTTGCCTGGAGACAGGGCAGGGGGTGCGGCAGAGGCTGGCTGTGGGCAGGGGGTGCAGGGCTGGCTGGAGACGGGGCTGGCTGTGGGCAGGACAGGGGGTGCAGGGCTGGTGCGGGGACGGGGTGCAGCAGAGGCAGCTTTAAATAGCCCCTGAGTCCCCCGCTATCCCAGGGCTCTGGGGGCTATTTAAAGGGCCCAGGGCTCCCCTGCTTCTACCGACCCGGCCCTTTAAATAGCCGCGGGAGCCCTGGGGAAGCAGCGGGGCTCCAGTGGCTATTTAAAGGGCCAGGGCGGTAGAGGCAGCGGGAGCCCCGGACTTTTTAAATAGCCCCCAGAGCCCCGCAGCCCTACCCCAGGGCTCCAGCAGTGGGGGTCTGGTAGCAATTTAAAGAGCCTGGGGCTCCGGCCCCTGCTGGGAGCCCTAGGTCCTTTAAATTGCCCCCTGGGGAAGCCGGGCCACCCTGGTACAGCGCACCGGCTCTTGCCGGTACACCGTACTGGGGCTTGGGCCCGGGGCCCGATTCAGGGGAATTGGTTGAATTGGCCTAAAGCCGGCCCTGGTGGGGGTATGGCCACAGAGCCGCAGGGAGGGGAACCCTGAGGTGTGGCGGCTGGGTGGGTACTGGGAGTTCCTCCTGAAGGGACGGGGGTTGGCCAAGGTCACTCAGCCCCGGGGTCTGGGAGGGGGACAGGCTGAGGGCACTCAGAGCCCCATGAAGTGGGGGGGGGGGGCTGAGGGGAGGGACTGGCCAGGGGCACTCAGAGCTCGGGGGGGGGGGCTGTCCGGGGGGGGCACTCACAGCCCCAGGAGGTGGGTGGGGGAGGGCACACAGGATTTCAGGAATTCCCTGGCAGTGAAGAGCTGCTGGCGGCAGGGAGGAGCCAGCCGTGACAATCCCCACTTGGGATCCCTGGCTGGGCTAGTGGCTATGGGGGCCCGTGGTCAAGCTGCAGCGGAAGGTGACCTGAAGGAAATGCCTCGGCCTCCGGCTAGGAAGGGCCTGGGCCAGACAATGACCCACCGCGCAGTGTCCCAGTTCCTTGCCCCACACCTGCGGGGCACGGCCCCTCCTCTGTAGGGAGGTTGGCATGTACCTTAGTGCTGCTTCCTCCATCCCCAAAGGCCTCTCCCAGCCAGTCTCTGGCAACCCCTGCCGTTCAATACGCACATTACCCTGCTGTGACATACCCGGGTTCGGGGGGGAACCCCTCGCGGATGGGGGGGCTGTCACACAGCTGGGCAATTTAACCCAGCTGGGCAGGAGTGACTGTCTCCCTGGAGCTGGGGTCTCAGCCCAGGTGTCTCTCTGCCCTTCCCCCTAGTCGCCCCCGGGCGAGGTGGGAGTGCCCCACGTTGCGTTCCAGCCCCACATTCGCACCCACAAGTGCTGGTGGGTTCCAATCCCAGCTGAACACGCCCACCCGGCCCTAGTGCGGAGCAGAAGGGCCCAGCGCTGCCCCACAGACCCTCTGGCTCTCCGAGCCCGCTCTTACCCATCACCCCAGCACGTCTGGCCCAGGCTGAACGCTGCTGCTCTGTGCAGAGAGGCTGGCACTTCTCGCTACTGCCGTACGAGGGGCTGCTACCGACTGCTCCCCCTAACCCCCGCCCTGCTGCGCTCTGGGGATGTTGCCCTGCTGTGGAGCTCTGAGGTGTCTTGAACTTGAATTTGTTTGGAAAGAAACTGCTAAGGAGCCTTATCAGCCCCGGTCAGAGAGTACCTGGGAGCCTGCCTGGGTCGGGCGGGTCTGGTACAGCATCCCCCCAGATAAGGCTCTTCCCTGGACCTGCCACCCATTGGAATCTGGAACGATTCCCTCCGAGGTAACACCCGGGGCAGCCAGGGCAGGGCAGGGCATGGCCTGCTCCCCTGGAGCGTTAGGACTTTCAGGAGTCAGAGGTGTCAGCGGAGCAGGTTGTGATTGTACGTTAAAGCAGTGAAGAAAGTTGGGGGGACAGAGGAATTGGGTGCTGTGGCCCCCCCATGCCTGGGGCCTATTTGAAAGGCAGCTGTCACACTGTCCCCTTTATCGGGAGTGCCCACTACACCCATCTCACGCAGTCCTCGGCACGAGAAGGGGGAGCATGTTCCCAGCTGAACGGCGTTCGTCCAGGACTCACCGACCCCTATTCCAGGATGGGGGAGTGACCTGAGAGAGAGGTCACCATGTAGCCTGCAATTATCAGTGGCTTCTGGATTCCTCTGGGAAAGGGTTAACCAGGGGCTTAGTTTAGTCCACACTTGGCTTTCTCGGCAGTGCTGGACTCTGGTGGCAGGGAGGTGTCCAGCTCGCACCCTTTCACCTGGCAGGGAAAGTGCCCTAAAGGTTAGGATGTTCTCACAGGCTGTCGTAGTTACTGGGACCTTGGCAGGGAGGATTGGTGGCTTGTGGGGCATCGGATACCTCCCCTCCTCCTAGAGCTGTGCAGTAACCAGAACATTACCCCCGCGAGGAGAGGGTTTCGGGGACCCTGGGATCTTGGGAGCCAGGGCTTCTCTCAGCAGCCTGGAAGCCCAGGCCCCCCATCAGCCTGTCAAGCAGGTGGGCAGGCGGGCGAGCTGGCAGGGAGCTAAGCAGCTTTCCGTGCTAAACCTGCCTGCTTTCTGTCTGAAGGTTTGTCCAAATCGACGTGTTCCCACGAAACGTTTGGATTTTGACAAGCTGGCAATTTCTGATGGAAAAATGGTTCCACTGGCAAATTCTGACCAGCGCCTCTCCTGACCGCACAGCTCCCTGCATCTTTGCTGAGCGTGGAATCAGAATGGACTTGACACAGGTGGTTGTGCCCTGGGATGCCATCTCAGGCCAGCTCCCCCAGTGCTCCGGCGCTCACATTCTCCTAGTGGTGACGTCTGACCCTGGGGAGATGAAAGGCCTCTGCGGGTTGTTTCCTGCAGTGTGAGCTTTGGCTGCAGGCTTCTGTCCCCAGCCATGGCACGAAGGAATCTGTCTAGCCAAGCTGGGCGTCCTCCCTCATCTGTGGTCAGAGGTCACACGGGCCCTTCCAGTGACAAGGTGGCAGCATCTGGCCCTGGGAAAACAGACATCTGCTGTGTGCTCACCTCAGAGATTTCTTTCTTTCTGCAAACTGAAGAGGCCTCTCTCCTGTAGCCTCAGCAGAGGCTGCGAGGAGGCCAGCAGACCCGGTGGCCCCCTGCAGACTGGGGGAGGCCCTGACCAGTAGCTCTAAAGGCCAGAAGACCCCACAGGACAGGTGGGGAATGGGACTGTGACGTTACGTTGCTGTTCCATGGTTCCTTTCTCCTAGGGTTACCATATTTAAAAAAATAAAAAAAAGAGGACACTCCACGGGCCCTGGCCCCGCCCCAAGTCCACCCCTACTCCGCCCATTCCCCCAAAGTCCCCGCCCTAACTCCCCCTCCTCCCTCCCAGCCACACGAAAAAGGCTGCCCAAGCACTACCAGCTTCACGGTTTGCCGGGCAGCCGCCAGACCCTGCGCCCCCGGCCAGCGCTTCCCCAGCACAGCTGGAGCCCGGGAGGGGAAGAGCCCAGCCGGGGGCGCAGGGTCTGGAGGCTGCCCGGCAAACCCGTGAAGCCGGTAGCGCTCGGGCTTTGGGCAGCCCCTATGCCTCCGGACCCTGCGTCCCCGGCCGGGCACTTTCCCTCCTGGGCTCCAGCTGCTCTGCTCCTCCCCTGACTCTTTGGCTCTGTTTAAGAGCCAAGCTGCCCGAGCCAGCGCTACCGGCTTCGGGCAGCCCCCTTGCCTCCAGACCCTGTGCCGCCGGAGCAGAGCAGCTGGAGCCCGGGAAGGGAAGTGCCCGGCCTGCGGCTCGGGGTCCGGAGACACGGGTGCTGCCCGAAGCCAGTAGCGCTGGCTCGGGCGCTTGGCTCTTAAACAGAGCCGAAGTCTGAGTCAGGGGAGGAGCAGAGCAGAGGGAGAGGAAGTGCCCGTCCGGTATTTTTCCCGGACATGTTCGGCTTTTTGGCAATTCCCCCCGGACGGGGGTTTGATTGCGGAAAAACCGGACGTATCGGTAACCCTACGTGACTGGTGCCCGGGGCCGGGGGCGCAGCTCCAGCCCCAGGGGGATCCAAATCCGGACAGTGCCGGCTCCCCGCAACGCGCTGGCGTCCACAACCCCCGGAGGGCGCCCCCCAGCCCTGCGATGGCTGCCAAGCGGTGCCCAGAGACACCCCCGACCCAAAGGACAGGGGCTCGCGCCCCCCCTCCTCCGACGGCTTGCTGCCTCACGGGGCAGGTTGGTCGCGTCGCAGGGGCCGCTGGGAGTTGTAGTTCTCGGCCGCTCCCCTCTCCCGGCTCTCCCTGGAGCGTGAGGCCCGGCCGGACTACAGCCCCCAGCATGCCCTGGGCAGGAGCGAGTGTCGCACCGAGATGATGTCACAGCGGGCGACCAACACACACAGATTCGGAGATCCTAGCCTCCCTATTTCCCGGGACATGTCCGGCTTTTTGGCAATTCCCCCCGACGGGGATTTGGGGACCAAAAAGCCGGACATGTCCGGGGAAATCCGGACGTATGGTAACCCTAGACACTGCCAGACCCCGTGCGGGTACAAAACCCCCGTTTAGGGAGGGGGAGGGGGGGAACAGTGACCCCGTGGGATGAGCCACCCACTGTGCTCGCTAATCTAGGGGTGGGGGGGGCAGAGGCTGTTTTTGTTGTTCTCACAGGGACGCTGCATGTCAGCCTGGGAGCAGGGGGCGGGTTCCTGGGACTGGGGTCTTAAAGGCACAGGCTTCCAATTCCTAGCCTGTCAAAGCTTAATCACCGCAGCTCCTCTCTATCCTATATAAGTGTTGCAGGGCCAGGGCCAGGGCCGCCCAGACGGGGGGGCCAAGTGGGGCAATTTTCCGCAGGGGCCCCCACGAATATGTCGGAGGCTGCCCCCGCCTCCGTCTTCTCCCGGTGTCTCAGCGTGCCGCGTCCGAGAGCGGCCCTGGCGCACTGCAGCGCGGTGGCTCCAACGCTGTCCGGGGCCGCTCCTGGTCGCAGCACACTGAGGCTCCAGGAGAGGGGGTAAGCGCCATGGTAAGGGGTGGGGCACCCCCCCCCCCCGATCCCATCCTAACCATCACCATCACCCAGCAACAGCCCATTATGTAATTGCAAATGTATACATACCATTAAAGCATTTAATGTTTTTAAATAATGTATTTAGTGTATTTTCAAATTATTACTAATTAATTTTTGAATGTATGTCACTGGTTATTTTTTACATTTCCAAATACATGTTACTATAGTATTGTAACTTTTTTTTATGGAAGGGGCCCCCAAAATTGGTTTGCCCCAGGCCCCCTGAATCCTCTGGGCGGCCCTGTACATGGCTACGTTACTGATCCAGCCAGGAGACTGAATGCGGTGAAATATTGTACAGACACTCCCTCCCTCCAACTCTGCCTCTCACATTTTGAATATGTAAAAGTGTCTTCTATCAGTTTCTATGCCTATATGAAATCACTGCAGCTCATTTCTCTTATATAACGTGCTGAGTTGCTAACTCCCTCCCAGAGCCCACATGTCTGCACCCTCTCCTGTACCCCAATCCCATGCCCCAGGTCAGAGCCTGCACCCCTCACTCAAACTACCCATAGCCTGCAACCCTCCTGCACCCCAACTCCATCCCAGAGCCTGCACCCCAAAAAGGGCTGGATTAACTTTTTGTGGGCCTGGTGCTAAACATATTTGTGGTCCCCAAGGGGGGAAATGGGGACATGGGGCATGGGGGGCAGAGTCCTCAGAGCGATGGGCTGGCCGGGGGCAATGGGAGATGGGTCATGGCACGGCAGGGACAACCCTGCTCCACCCAGCCCAGTACAATGGCACTGTTTACAAACCGGGAGCTGCCAGACGCACACTGGCCAGCCCAGCCCTGTGCTCCCATCATGCTTCTTCCCCTTCGGGGCAGGCCCATGACCCCAAGGTGATACCAGAGTGGCCCCTTTGGTTGATCTGCTTCCTCTTGGCTAATGTGACACAGTGATCTATTGGATGATTGAGGCATGCTGTTTCACGTTTTTGTGTGTGAGTACGTGAAAAGGGAGGTAAGCTTTGGGGGTACGGAGCATGCCCCTGAGCCCAAGGTGAGACCAGAGTGGCCCCTTTCATTTTTTCCACTGGCTTCCGCCTTCCTTATTTCCAATGACTTGTCTGCTCATGCACCTGTCACTGGTCCATAGGGTTGCGAATCAGGAGGGATGGGGTTTGTGGTCAAAAACACTCACGGTCTGCTTCCTCCTGGCTAATGTGCCAAATTGATCTATTGGACAATTGAGGCGCGCTGTTTCACGTTTTTGTGTGTGAATACGTGAAAAGACCCCCACAAACCCCCATGCCCAGTGCCCTCCCACAGACTACTCCGAACCCCCCCAGATCCTCTCACTGCCCAGTGCCCCCTAGCTGTAGACCTTCCACAGCCCTCCCACAACTGCACAGTGCCCTGCCCCTCCCCGCCCAGAGCCCCCCCACAGATTCCCTCACTGCCCAGTGTCCCCCACCGCCCCACTGCCACAACTGCACAGTGCCCCACCCAGACCCCTGCACACTTCCCAGTGCTCCAACACACACAGATCTCCCCACCCCCCCAGACCCACTAGAGACCTACTCTCCCACACCCTAACCCCCAGCCACAATACCCAGCCCTGATGGGAGGTGACTGTGTCTGCCAGGCTGAGCCGGCAGCGCAGCCAGAGCTTGTCCTGGGGCAGGATAACTCTGGCCCCTTGGGGGTGCAATCAGCCAGGCTGGAGCAGGAGCAGGGCCTACCCGGGCCAGGCTCCCTCAGGACCCACATGCCTGGCAGGACCCAGCTGAGCCTCCCACACTCTCCCCCTCCCCCAGCCGTCCTCTGGGACTGACTGAGACTTGCCCAGCCTCTGCACCAATCCCAGGTGGCTCTTTCCCTGGGGAGGCAGGTGGGGCCCCACAGGTCCCAGGCAGTGGCAGTGGAGACAGCTCAGGGCTGGAGCAGTGCTGGGGAGTGGGGCATATCCCTGGGACATGACTCCTGAGATCCCACCCACACCCATTGGCCCCGTGGCCAGCAGCCCTGCCGAGCCCACATGGTGGCCCCCAGCTGCTGGGTGATGAGCCCCCTACAGCAGCGGCATAGCCAGGTTCTAACATCAGGGATTTCTTGTATTATGTATAGTGAGTGTATTATATAAAAATCAGGTAGTTGGGTTTACAATGTTCTAACAAGAGATTATGCTATTATCATTATCCAGTCAACTTGCACACCACTATTTTGAATTAGTGATAATTCACAGAGAGAGAAAGAAGAAAGCTGAATTTAGAGAATAATTATTAACCAGATTCTTGGTTATTCACCAGCCACTTTGCTCCAGTCCATAGCACACAGCACCATAAACCCAGTAGAATCTGGCCAAGAGAATATTCACCTCAAATTGTCATCTGCTACACTCCCCCCCCCCCCCCGCCCATTCCCAGTCACCACTATTCAGCAGGTCCGCCCAGAGGGGGGGGCAAGTGGGGCAATTTGCCCCTGGCCCGGAGTATGTCAGAGACTCCCCACACTTCCGTCTTCCCCCATCCCATCCCGCGGCGTCCTGGATGTGGCACGCTGAGGCTCCGGTAGAGGGGGTAAGCGGCATGGTAAGGGAGGGGCCAGACAACCCCCTGACCCCATCCCCCCACAGCCATGACCCCCAGCTCCGAGCCCAGCCCCTCTGAGCCGGACACCCCCTGACCCCATCTCCCCACATCCCTGAGCCCAGCCCCTGTGAGCCGGGCGCCCCCCAACCCAGAGCCCAGCTCCCCCCGGAGCCCTGGGCAACAGCAGCACCACCCCAAGGCAGCGACAGCCCATTTGCACCAACCATCACCATCACCCAGCGACAGCCCATTATGTAACTGCAAATGTCTACATCCCATTAAAGCATTTAATGTTTTCAAATGCTGGATTTGGTGTATTTTCAAATTATTACAAATTAATTTTGAATGTATTTCACTGGTTATTTTTTACATTTCCAAATACATGTTACTATAGTATTGCAACTTTTTTTTATGGAAGGGGCCCCAAAAATTGCTTTGCTTTGTAATAATTTGAAAATACACTAAATACATTATTTAAAAACATTAAATGCTTTAATGGTATGTATACCAGCTGCTTAGCTGCAGCGCACCAGGGCTGCTCCCGGACACGGCGCACTGAGACGCCGGGGGATGGAGGAAGACGGATGCAGGGGGAGCCTCCGACATATTCATGGCGGCCCCTGCGGGGCCCCCGGGGCCTGGGGCAAATTGCACCACTTCCCTCCCCCCCCCCCCCCCGGGCGGCCCTGAGACATTCTCTCGCCTAGACCTAGACCAGTTTCAACAGATTTAAAATTTTTATTAAGATGATTTAAAAAAAAAAAGTGAACAGAGTTTGAGCATAGAAGTTTATGGTTATCAGGGAATACTGTACAGAATTATCGATGGTGCAAAGTTTGGTTTAAAATCAGGTGGCATAAGGAATACATAATCTGCAATATCCCCGATTGGGGGGTAAAAGGTTGATGGGTCAAAGTACAGGCATTGAGATATGAGGGTATGAAGTTCATATAGTGGCTATGTACGGGTGTGGAGTATAATGAGTAGATATAATGATGAGGATGGATTGACCCTCATTTGGTGAGATTTAATGTTCAGGGAGTTTATGGTTCCAGTAATTCTCTACAGATTTGTCACCAAGATCAAGGACTGCAGTGAAAAGACAGCAAGGCCTGTGTGCTGGACTTGTGTGTAGAAGCTGATTCACAAATATTCAGTGTAGTGTATTATATGGTGTCATCTTACATCCTTCCCAAGGGCAAAAAATCTTCTGAAACAATGAAGGCTTGGGCTCATAACCAGTGGCTGCAGAACTTTTGGATGCGCAAGTCCACATTTCTGCATCTGTGTGCAAAACTCACCAAAATAAAAGCTGCACTGACAATGGAAAAGAAAAAAAGATTGCACTATGGGGACCTGCAACAACCGATTCTTATCGGTCAATCAGTGGTCTCTCTCCTAAACCAAGGTGGACTGGATTTCTTTAATGTAAGTAGTCACAACATATTGTTAAAGCTCATTTTATGCTCAATGCTGTGTTAAGATCTCTGCAGTCACAGATAATAACGGTCTTCTTGGGGAATCAGGGCACAGTATCCAGTCTGCAAGATACACACACACACACCCCGCTTGACCAAAACCCCATCCCTCCCGTTTTGCAACCATCCCCCAGAGGAAGCAGACCATAAGTGTTTTCGACCACAAACCCCATCCCTCCTGTTTTGCAACCATCCCCCAGAGGAAGCAGACCGTGAGTGTTTTCGACCACAAACCCCATCCCTCCCGTTTTGCAACCATCCCCCAGAGGAAGCAGACCGTGAGTGTTTTCCACCACAACCCCATCCCTCCCGTTTTGCAACCATCCCCCAAGAGGAAGCAGACCATGAGTGTTTTCGACCACAAACCCCATCCCTCCCGTTTTGCAACCATCCCCCCCAGAGGAAGCAGACCGTGAGTGTTTTCGACCACAAACCCCATCCCCCCAGAGGAAGCAGACCGTGAGTGTTTTCGACCACAAACCCCATCCCTCTCGTTTTGCAACCATCCCCCCAAAGGAAGCAGACCGTGAGTGTTTTCGACCACAAACCCCATCCCTCTCGTTTTGCAACCATCCCCCAGAGGAAGCAGACCGTGAGTGTTTTCGACCACAAACCCCATCCCTCCCGTTTTGCAACCATCCCCCAGAGGAAGCAGACCGTGAGTGTTTACCACCACAACCCCATCCCTCCCGTTTTGCAACCATTCCCCCAGAGGAAGCAGACCGTGAGTGTTTTCGACCACAAACCCCATCCCTTCCGTTTTGCAACCATCCCCCCAGAGGAAGCAGACCGTGAGTGTTTTCGACCGCAAACCCCATCCCTCTCGTTTTGCAACCATCCCCCCAGAGGTGAGTGTTTTCGACCACAAACCCCATCCCTCCCGTTTTGCAACCATCCCGCAGAGGAAGCAGACCGTGAGTGTTTTCCACCACAACCCCATCCCTCCCGTTTTGCAACCATCCCCCAGAGGAAGCAGACCGTGAGTGTTTTCCACCACAACCCCATTCCTCCCGTTTTGAAACCATCCCCCCAGAGGAAGCAGACCGTGAGTGTTTTCGACCGCAAACCCCATCCCTCCCGTTTTGCAACCATCCCCCCAAAGGAAGCAGACCGTGAGTGTTTTCGACCACAAACCCCATCCCTCCCGTTTTGCAACCATCCCCCCAGAGGAAGCAGACCGTGAGTGTTTTCCACCACAACCCCATCCCTCCCGTTTTGCAACCATCCCCCCAGAGGAAGCAGACCATGAGTGTTTTCGACCACAAACCCCATCCCTTCCGTTTTGCAACCATCCCCCCAGAGGAAGCAGACCGTGAGTGTTTTCGACCACAAACCCCATCCCCCAGAGGAAGCAGACCGTGAGTGTTTTCCACCACAACCCCATCCCTCCCGTTTTGCAACCATCCCCCCAGAGGAAGCAG
Organism: Chrysemys picta bellii; assembly: GCF_011386835.1. Lineage (NCBI taxonomy): Eukaryota > Metazoa > Chordata > Testudines > Emydidae > Chrysemys > Chrysemys picta. The sequence goes on along the minus strand of NC_088800.1, from coordinate 33,301,910 downwards.
ACCGTGAGTGTTTTCCACCACAACCCCATCCCTCCCGTTTTGCAACCATCCCCCCAGAGGAAGCAGACCGTGAGTGTTTTCGACCGCAAACCACATCCCTCTCGTTTTGCAACCATCCCCCCAGAGGAAGCAGACCGTGAGTGTTTTCGACCACAAACCCCATCCCTCCCGTTTTGCAACCATCCCCCAGAGGAAGCAGACCGTGAGTGTTTTCGACCGCAAACCCCATCCCTCTCGTTTTGCAACCACCCCCCCAGAGGTGAGTGTTTTCGACCACAAACCCCATCCCTCCCGTTTTGCAACCATCCCCCAGAGGAAGCAGACCGTGAGTGTTTTCCACCACAACCCCATCCCTCCCGTTTTGCAACCATCCCCCAGAGGAAGCAGACCGTGAGTGTTTTCCACCACAACCCCATTCCTCCCGTTTTGCAACCATCCCCCCACAGGAAGCAGACCGTGAGTGTTTTCGACCGCAAACCCCATCCCTCCCGTTTTGCAACCATCCCCCCAGAGGAAGCAGACCGTGAGTGTTTTCCACCACAACCCCATTCCTCCCGTTTTGCAACCATCCCCCCAGAGGAAGCAGACCGTGAGTGTTTTCGACCGCAAACCCCATCCCTCCCGTTTTGCAACCATCCCCCCCAGAGGAAGCAGACCGTGAGTGTTTTCAACCACAAACCCCATCCCTCCCGTTTTGAAACCATCCCCCCAGAGGAAGCAGACCGTGAGTGTTTTCGACCACAAACCCCATCCCTCCCATTTTGCAACCATCCCTGGACCAGTGACAGGTGCATGAGCAGCCCAGTCATTGGAACTAAGCAAGGAGAAGCCAGTGGAAAAAATGAAAAGGGGCCACTGAGGTCTCAACTTGGGCTCAGGGGCACGCTCCATACCCACAAACCCTACCTCCCCTTTCACGAATGCAATGAAAGCGTCCACTCCGGTCAGGAAGCAGATCGGGATCGTTTCTGACCACATACCCCATCCCCTCCTGATTCGCAACCCCATGGACAGGCGGTAGCAAGTTAACAAACAGTTTACCAAACTGCTACGCTGCGTGGCAGAAACCGCTCCCAGTTGCAAAAGGGGAGGGTTGCGCTTTGCGCTGATACACCTGCCCATTACCCCGCCGTGCAGCGGAGCTCCCCGGGCCGTGCGCAATACCGAAGCTGCGCTGGGATGCGTGCGGGGCCATAGGGGGCCCCGTTCTGGTTGTCGGGCGGGAGGGGCCGTGCATGGGGGGCTGGCAGGAGAGGGGATCCCCACCCCTTGCGGACCGGCCAGGCTCGCGCGAGGCCTCGCGACGCCATGAGTGACAGAGCGGCCGGAGTCTGACAGCCGGTTCCACGGCGCAGTCACGCGCCGGCTGCGGCGAGGACCCGCCCCCTCCAGTCACATGACAGCAGGACGCTGACGGGGGCTCGCCAGGCTTCCGTCCCGTACCCCCTCCCTGCTAACCCCGAGGGTGCTCCCCTGCCCGCCGCCATGGTGCTGGAGTCGGTGGTGGCGGATCTGCTCAACCGCTTCCTGGGCGACTATGTGGAGAACCTCAACAAGTCTCAGCTCAAACTGGGCATCTGGGGGGGTAAGCGCGGGGCGGTGCCTGAGAACCCCGAGCGCTGCCCACCGTTAGCTCGCAGCCCCCCCCCAGCGCTGCCTGCACGGGCTCCGACCGTTAAACCCCCACCCCACCCCCCTGCCTGGACTGCCCCTTCCCCAGCGCGGCCTGCACGGGCTCCGACCGTTAAACTCCCACCCCACCTCCTGCCTGGACTGCCCCTTCCCCAGCGCGGCAGCGACACGGGCTGGGCCTGTGGCCGGGCTGCCTCCCTCCGCGCTGGACAGCGCCCGAGGCAGGGGTTCTGCTCTGTCACCTGGGGTGCTGAGTTACTGGGGCGGGGTGCAGCCAGCGCCCCAGGTGTCCCCGGCTCTGCCAAGCCCCGGGACAGCCCGGGCAGCGAGGACCTGGAGCTCGGTGTTTGCAAATAGGGAGGGGGTTGATAGGGGAGGATAAGTTTGTGGTGCCTGGTTTTTGCATGTCCTCCCCCCGGATGGGGGCTGGGTATGGGTGCAGGGTGTAGAGAGGAATTCAGAATCATTCTCCCCTGTTGGCCCCTGCTGCAAGAGGAAATTAACATTGTAGGTGAGACACAGCTGCCAGAAAGCGGAAGTCTTCCCGTAAAAAAACAAAAACTACAAAGCAAATCCTGGTTTAGGTGGTAGCTTTTGCAGTGAGTTGTTTACTCTGTTGGGCTGGTCTGAAGCAAGAAGCTGACTGAGAGGAGGGACAATGAGATCATTAGGCCAACAAGCAAAACAAGTACTTCTTTAAATCAGCTAGTCTGGGGAGCATTAAAGGAACTATGTTGTGTTGGCAGAAAAAAGTGGGTTGTATATATGCATGTGTTGCAATGGCTGGGAGATGTGGGAAGTCTGAGTTGCTGAGCAGTACCTGATATATTTGTAATAATGTCTGAAATACTTGTCATTCTGTCTGGCTTGACTCATGACAGTGAGTGCCTACCTCAGGGCAGACACTCCAAACTGGTGGTATGTTCTAGACTTCATGGAGGCAGTAACTCCTAAAGTATTACAATTGTCTTATTATGGAGTCATAGACAGTCCCCTTACACAATCCAGTCTATCTTGCCACCCAGGCAAGATGGACTATGTGATAAATGCTCACTTATACCAGAAATCACAAATATTCCAAATTACACCCAGTCCCAAGAGACCAGTCACTTACCCAGGTCAATTTACATCCTAGCTCTCTCACAATGTTGTGTAGCCAAGATTATAGTAACCTAACTAAAGGTTTTTAGAAAAGGGAATGAGAGTTAGTGAGAGGTTAAAGGAGGTACAAATATACATACAGTTGAGGCACTATCTATAATTCCTAAATGTAACAGATTTATTAAACTGCCCGTTTCCCAAAAGTCATTAGGTCTATTCGGAGTAACTTTGGGGATCTTCATCTTCTCAGTGGGTTGTTCTGCCATGTTAAAATCCAAGCAGTCCAGAGATGAAGTTTTTCCTTGTGTCCATATTTACAGCATCTCAAAGAAACCAGCTGACAGTAACAGCTCTCACGCAGGTCTCTTCTTCAGGTCTCCTCTTCACTGTGTGGAGGGAGGGGGAAGGAATGCACTTGAAGTCTTTGGTCCTTGATCTCGTGCAATGGATCATTTGTGTTTAATGAACAGGATTTAAGATCTTCTTGTGAGAGACTTAGTTGCATTACACAAGGCTTCTTTCTGATTTGATGAGTTATTTAGTTATAGGGGTATATACAATGTAAATGTTTGCTATTACAGTCTAACAGGATACAGATAAGTGAAAACAATGCCTGCAGCATCCCATTAGTTTTCAAGTTAAACACCACATACATTCCTATATATGTAACAGTTACTTTGATCTATATTAATAAACAAGGGAATTTGCCTGGCTCCCAGCTTCTGAGTTTGTCAGTTCTCATCTGATTCCTACACCTTGCCCAGAGCTGGCTCTTGGCTTACCAGCATCACATAACTCATCCTCTGTATTTATTTCTGTGCTTATACTATGTGTGGTGCTTTATTGGGCCAATAAAATGGATGGAACTCCTGCTGTAAGGAGTTTTTTTGCTTTACTGCATACTTTTTCTCCCTTGTTGCAGTGGTAAGTGCTGTATGCCTGCAAACTTACTGATTACTAAAGATATATTTGTTGTAAGCCATGCATATAAATACAGTACAGGGAAGCTGGTTATACATGTTTCCTTCATTATTATGTAATCCTTTGAGCCCCCAACTCTCTTTCATTTGGGAATGATACTTTAATTCTGATGCGTAAGGCAAGTGGAGTATGAATAGCAACAAGTGTTTGAAATCTAGCAATTTTTAAAATTAGTTTACAATAGTTGCAGGAACTAATCTGCCCTAGGATGCCCACGCAAATTTTAGTGAGGGTTGTTTTTTTTTTTTTTTACAATTCATATTTTTTTGTTTTTGTTTTCCTATTGTTAAAAGACCCAGTAAAACAAGGGACACGGAGAGACTATGTAGGTGATTTAGTGCAACTGACAACATACTCAGTGCTGTCAAATGAACAAAGTAAACAAACTGAAAAAATACTAATATTTTTCTCTTACTATGTTATCTTTTAAAACAAAAATTGTAAAACACACATACATAAACCCCTGTCACATATATACCTTTTGCAATACTTAATTTCTCCAGAGGTATCAGAGTTATTGATGTTCCCCCGCCCTATCTTGGAAAAAATGCCTCTTCCTATTTTGTTAAATAATACTGTAGTCCTGCTTATTTACAGGAGTATTGATAATTTTAATCTTCTGCTTTGTAGGTAACGTGGCACTAGATAACTTGCAGATAAAAGAGAATGCGCTGGTAAGTATCTTAATATAATCAGTGGCTTTTTAATGGGTTGCAATGATTAAGCTATATGGTATAAAACTAATGACTTAAGAATTTGATTTTTATAATCCTTATTGTTCAGATTTGAATTCTAGTGCAATAGTAATACATAGAAGATTGAAAGGATAAGAAAAATAAGATTTCAGTCTCACCCTCCAGCATCGCTACCCTTCACATTTTGAATGGTATTAACATACCTTTTTTGAAGATGATATAAAACAAATTGCACTTGTAGACTACTCTTACCACCTTGTTGTAAATTCTTATTTCCTTCCATAACAAATTAATATAATGAACTACTTTATTTTGACTTCTACAGTCATTACATTTTGAATAGTTAAAACCCAAGCTTTTATCCTGCATGTGGATCTGAAAGGGTGGGTCCTTGTGCCTGTGCTGACTCCAAACAATTTCTATAACTGGGCAAATACTTGGACCAGCTTTACTTGATAGGTGTTCTGACAGGTATTTATGTAGTACTGAGTGAATCCCACTGCAGTATCTAAATATGCCTCTAGCAAAGTTCCGCTAAAGATGATGATAACCTACAAAGTATTGAGAAAACACTTCAAATGCTTTCTGTATCACCCTGACATAGTAACTAGCTTTTCTTTTCTGACATGAACGGGGACTGGCCACTTGAGTAGGTGTTGCACATGTTGCTGAAGCAGCCGGGCTGGTCAGTTTAGCTTGTGCCTTTGCAAGTGGGCAGCTTTTCACTATTGGATTTGATATAGAGGCCTAGGAAAACTTGTAGTAACTGAAATGTAACCCTAGTAAAGCACGTTATTGCTCTTTGGAAATTTCTGTAGCTATAGGCAGGGGCGGCTCCAGGCACCAGCGCAGCAAGCGCATGCCTGGGGCGGCAAGCCGCAGGGGGCAGTGTGCCAGTTGCTGTGAGGGCGGCAGTCAGGCTGCCTTCGGCGGCATGCCTGCGGGAGGTCCACCGGTCCCGCGGTTTTGGCGGCAATTTGGCAGCGGATACGCCGAAGGCGCGGGACCGGCGGACTTCCCGCAGGCATGCCGCCGAAAGCCGCCTGATTACCGTGCTTGGAGTGGCAAAATACATAGAGCCGCCCCTGGCCATAAGTTTTATTGTACTTAGGAAAATAATACTGAAATCATCTCTTTCCTAGCTGAAGGAGGCTATCTTGCTGTTGTGTTCTATTACTGCTAGAAATGCCAGTCAAAGACATAAAAATAAAAAAACGTTTTGTTAAACATTTATATCTTTCTTTGTCTGTAAGAAAATGTTACTTATGATCTGTTTGGAAATTATTACTCTTAATCACCTACCTACTTTGGGATCTTTAATATGTATTCAAACTGAAAAATTCTGAGAGTTTCAATTCAAGGACCACGTCAAAACTGCTATTTGAAAAATAGCATCTGTTTTAGTCATGTTGGCCTTCTGCTCTGCCTGTAACCACTACCTAATGCTTCCTTGACTAGTACTATTTGAAATATGAGCCCAATAGGCAGTACTTGGGCCTGCCTGCGGCAATCTGTATTGTCAAAAATGGATGATATTTAATTAATATATTTGATTTTGTATGCAGTAGGGTAATAACAATGGAATAATCATTCTCCAGTATTAATGTAATCTGTGTGGAACTGATCTGTTCTAGATTTAATACTTAGATTAGATTTAACACATTTGCTTAGCATTTGGTTTCTGACATACTTTAGGTTGGTCATTTCATGTAACAAAATTACTGGTACTACAAACTGCTATTCTACCTTGACTCAGTAGAGAGCAGATACACCATTCCACTTGCTTTCAAGAGATTCAAAAGATCCTGCATGTAGTAGAGCTCTTATGCTATCTTTTGGGTTCTTCTTTAGTGTATTTACAGTACATGATCATGGTTAAACAGAACTTCTGCTTTACAGTTCACATACTAACCTAAGTGTTCCCAAGGCAAGATGTATTGTCATGTAATTAATAACAGAATAAGGGCTGAAAGAGAAGTAAGACAAATTAGAGAGAACTAAAAGTAAGCATTGCTTTCTGAAGTTGGTAGTATGACTACAGTACCTTTAGGCTTCAGTGGATCTGAGCAATAGGTAGGTATTGTAAATGAAAGTTAGGTTTGAACTGCATGTTCAATTATAAGACTGTCCCTTTTAATTATAGCTACAAATGTAACTATTTGAAATGAATGTAGTAATAAGAAAAAAGAAAGTGGGAAGAGGAAACTAACAGGGCATTACAATAGCAAAGTGGAACACTGTTAGCACAAACACAATACCAAACCGAGATGATAGCTTCCTGAATGGTGAGAAAAAAATGGTGTATAATTAACTTTATTCACACATGCTCCTTTTCATATATTAAAAATAAGATTTTTTTTTTATGAAAAATAAAGCTGACTAAAGCTTTAAATTGAGCTTTCTGAACAAATAACTTATAATATGAACTTTCTTAGGAAGCAATGACCACTCAGAAGAGAGGGATAAACTTTAAAAGCACAGTGTATAGGAAGTACACACATTGTCCTATGGGACTTCAAGTACACCGTGAATTAATATGCAAATATAACATAAAGTAATTAAAATATTCCAGACCTTTTGATTGCTTTTTAAACAGATGATGAAGTAAGAATGAGTTGCGCTAGATTTCTATCAGTGGTCAATTTTAAAATGTTATTGACACTTCTTGGCAATATTCAGAACAGAGTTTTTGTTCACTGCTATTTATTTACACTGATACTTAGTTTTCCATTCTGTCTTGTTTTTTATCTATTCAAGAAACTGAGTTTTTTTTTCTCGTTTAAAACTCATCCCTCTAACAGCCCATTATCTTAATTTTGGACCCATAGTGATTTCAATAAGAAACAATTAACATCTTGCCTTTGTTTACACCAAATACAAGTTTTAAACCAGAGACTTTGTTTCTTGATTGGGGGTGAAGCTACTTCTTCGGGGAGTTTTTCTGCTTTTTCTTACCAAATTGTAATGGGAGCCAGGGCTCTATCCTCTGTCTCCCAGTTAGTGGGGAGAGGTGGCTAACATCTGTCTCCTTTGTAGCGATATGTTTGATAGCTTGTATTTAATCTTTGAGATTAAAAATACCTTCCAGGCTCCTGAATCTAGCAATTGATATGATTAATTAAAAAAGTATCAGAATAGTAAGGAGTTTCAGAAATTAATTGGGAAGTTAAAGAAACCCCATGTCAGTTAAGACATGCCCAGAAGTTGGCAAATACTTCTTTTAATGTAGAAAAATGTGAGATTGTAGACTTGAAGAAGATATATTCTGTTTGAGAGTAGTTAAAATGAATTTGAATGAGTATGATTAAAACTTTCTTATTTAGACACATTTGGTTCCTCTATTAAGTGTTGTTGGTATTTGTTTCACTGTCTACTTTGTAGCTTAGGTTCTTGATTGTGTTTAATAAACTGTCCTGATTGCACAATAGTAGTATCTTCCTTGTATGGGTTTATAGGTCTACTCTGCCCTTGATACTTGGCAGGGAGTCTTGTGTAGAACTTGTCTTTGCTATAATAATAATACAGTCTTACACCTAGCTCTTCTTTAGTGATTTTCATCAGTGGATCTCAAAACACTTCATGATGTATTTATCCTACAATACCCCTATGAGGTAAAGAAGTGCTTTTTCTCCCCATTTTACTGATGGGGCACTGAGGAAGAGAGAGCCATCTAAGTGACTTGTCCAAGGTTGAGCAGGGAGCCTGGGGGAGCAGGGACCTGAACCTGGGTCTTGCAAGTCCTAGGTTAGTGCCCTAACCACTGGAAAGTTGAAGAAAATATTTTTCTTTCCTTTTAAATACCACAAAATATAGTGGTAATAGTGGTAATTTTTCTTGTGTGAATAGTGGAGGTTGTGGATGAATAGTGAAGGTTGTGGGCATCACAGATTTATTCAATAAGTTCTTTAATACCCCATTTTCAGTAATAGAGACTATTTTATAACCAGGTTCCTGTCAGTCTGATTATTTTCTAAGCTATGTGGTGTCAACTTTACAGAAGAAAATTTCACTATAAACTTATTTTATAACTTTTTATACAATACATTTATTTAGAACTTAAATGACTTCTTTAGATCATGATCTTGTGAGCTGATCCATGTCGGTACAGGGATCTGCCCCCCTGAATCAGTTTACAAGATTAGGGCTTTAGTGTATGGAGGTTGCTCATTCAGCTTCTGACCTTTCAGAAAGACCAAATCCTGGTTCCTATCAACTCTGATTTTAATAAACTAATATATTTGAGATTTGCCACTTACCAACTTCCATATCATGTGTGTGGGGATTCTTCTCTTCACTGAGCCTCCAGTTCAAGAAAGCATCTCTGTTCAGGAAAGGGCATGCTAAGACTCATTGAAGTAAATGGGATTTAAGCAAATACTTAATTTAAAGCATGTTTTAAGTGTTTTCATGTGTATGTTTTGTCTAAATTATGCAGATTACACTAGAGCAAGTTCACCTTTTTTGCAGAAACGTACTTCTTGCATTTGATGCCTATTCTTAAGTTTTGTATAGAAAAGTGATTTTTGTAGAGTTACTTGAAAACTAGCTGTTGGCATTTGCTGAGAGCATTATTTATCTGTAAAGAATAAAAGGTTATGCTAATAACTTTATATGTTGCATGTCAGATTGATGTAGGGGTGTGTGTGTGTGTGTATATGTATATGTATGTATACACACACACACACACACACACACCCCACCCACCAAGTAATTGAGATTTTACCTTTTTTTGTGCCATAAAGATCTGTCTATTGGGAAAATATCTGATTTTTACCCTCTCTTTGCCACATGGTTCTACTTATAACTAATTAGCTTGGTCTTCAGTTTTATGAACATCGTTTTAACTACTATAATCTACAGTACTTGATGGAAGTTTATTTTGAGTTTGTCACACTAATTTCCTAGTTTGTAATTTCACAATTATCACTGTTACTACATTCTGTCTCAGTTTGAAGGAATACTTTTGCATAAGGCAAAATTTCCTTGTCAAAGAAAAATAACTAATTGAAAATCAGTGCTAAGATTGCTAGGATACCCTGGGTTCTACAGCAGAATGAGCTGATCTTAAAAGTAGATGATAGCTCTGAAATTTAATGAGTATACTATTACTTTTCTCTGTACAGAGTGAACTGGATGTGCCTTTTAAAATAAAGGTTGGGCAAATAGGTAAGTAAATACTTCTTACTACACAAGCTGGGATAATCTAAGCTTTCACTCTGAAGAGGAAGTTAAAGCGTAAGTCTTAATGCTGACCTGTCTTGCTCTCAACTTTCCTTATTCTTAGGCCTCGTCTACTTTGGGGGAGGGATCGACCTCAGATACGCAACTTCAGCTATGAGAATAGCGTAGCTGAAGTTGACGTACCTCAGGTTGACTTACCTCGCGTCCTCACGGCATGGGGTCAAGTGCCACCGCTCCCCCGTTGACTCTGCTTCCACCTCTCGGCGCGGTGGAGTACAGGAGTTGACGGCAGAGCGATGGGAATCGCTTTATCGCGTCTACACTAGATGCGATAAACCCATCCCTGAAAGATCAGTCACTACCTGTTGATCCCGCGGGTAGTGTAGATGTACCCTTAGAGTTCCCTTAAACTGATCTTTGAGTGCTTGATTTCCATGACTGATTTGCTGTGTAGATGTCTTAACATTGATTCCATAGCAAGTGTTGAAATCTTGCCTGAATGACAATAAAATCCTGTTCTAGCATACCTCTGCATGTCATTCCTGAAAAACCTGTCAGTAGGGATCTTGCTAGCAGATATGTGGGGTCAAACTTGAGAACTGGTGTGGACAAGCTGAATATGAAAATGTTTTCTTTTCATATACATTAGGTACATTATTCCTGGTAGTGGTTACCAGTATATTAACACTGTGCTGCGGTAAAGAACCCACTGCAGCAATATATGCCTTGGTAATGGTCCCACCCTCTGATATGGAGATGTCTGAACCTGAACGCAGATCTTTAATGTTAAATTTTTTCCCTATATATTCTTATCACTTAAATAGCTTTTAAAAATTGTTCCCAGACCCAGGGTATTACAGCGTTGTCTGTTTCTGAGTAACTCCTCACCCACCCCAATTTTAGTCCTTTTTTAGTAGTTGCTACTGCTTACATAGCCTGAGGCTTTTGGGGCTCTGGAAAAGTGAAGGGATGTACTTCTCAGAAGTTGTCAAAACTAGAAATGCTCATGTGCCACTGAGGTAACCAAAAGTGGACATCTGCTAAATGCCTGCTTTATCTTACAGTATCAATAATATTTTTCAGTGTTTGAAATTTAGTGCAAAATAAATTAAGCTCTAGGCTTATTCAATTTTTTGCTTTGTAGCATAAGAAGCTGAATGTGTATTGTATTTTGGTCTGTTTAGATAAACTTACTCTGAAGATTCCTTGGAAGAATCTGTATGGTGAGGCAGTGGTTGCAACTCTAGAAGGCTTATATCTGCTCATTGTTCCTGGAGCAAGTAAGTCATCAAATCATAGTGAAATAGAATAATTCATGATGCAAGAGAAGTAAAACTACTACTATCTGATGATGCTATATGGATAAGTACAAAATGGAACTGTTAACTAATGTAAGTTACTGGTAATGTAAGTTAGTTTCCAGAGAGAAACATTATTAGAATACTTTATTTTTAGCCAAATATTGGCAAGTGAAGAAACTTGTTGCTTTTACAGGCTGCCTTGTCCCTACATTTGTTTCCCTATCCTTTGTCAACCAAAAACCCTCTTAAACTTGCTTATCCTATCTTCTATAGGTTTTTTCCAGAATGGACTAGTTTAACAGGCTGTAGACTTAGGCTACATCTACACTAGAAGCACTAGAGTGGTGCAGCTACACTGCTGTAGCGCTTCTGGTGAAGACGCTCTAATCTGATGGGAGAGAGCTCTTCCGTCGGCTTAATTATTCCATCTTCCACAAGAGGTAGTAGCTATGTCAGCGGGAGAAGCTCTGTATACACTGGTGCTTAGGTCAGTATAATTTACATTGCTCAGAGGTGTGGATTATTCATACCTCTGAGCGACGTAAGTTATATTGAAGTAAATTATAATGTAGACAAGGACTATGAATTTATCCTTTTACAGGAAACCTTGTCTAACTTCTAACCATTGAAAACGGTAAGCTTCTTGATCTTGCATTTTTTCTCTGAGGATGTGATTAATTTCCATGATCCTTAGCTACATTATTGGTCTTATGAAACTTAAAATTTCTGATCTTGACAGGAAACTCAGTAAATTCCTAGATCCTTAAATGCTGGTTTAATAGAACTTATAACCTTCACTGTCTAATTTTTTACCAACTGCACTTCAGTGGAAGAGTTTTAATTCTCTTAAATCATAACTGTCTCATTGATTTCATAAACCTACCAGTGCAACTTGTAAGATCAGTAAGTTTGTCAGTTCCATTATCCTTACATTTCTCATAGAACTTTAGAAGCTCCATGATTTAGTGGGTCTGGTGCATGAAGAACTCAAAAGAAATAGAAATAGCTGCGTTTGATGGCACATGGAGCTTGTATCTTAGAGATTCATATGAGTTGCCAATTCTGCAGGCTTCTGAGTGGACCTGTCAGAGTATCGAGAAGGACTTGTGGACCTTGTGAAGTCCACCAGCTATGTTGCATAGTGTAAGACCTGTGAGCCATTGACAGGAGGATTCACAGAGGTTTGAATTTTGTCATCTTGTTTGTTGTGCTTCAAAATGCGATAAAAAAGTTTGGAAAGATTAGCGTTTTATCATAAATGTTGAAAAACGTTTATTTCTCTATACACACAGAAGCTGACGAAAAAGCATGTCCATCAGTGATAACTGAAATTTATAAGTAGGCAAAATAAAAAAAAATGCTGCTTGAGAAATTCTTAGTTTGATTTAAGCATATTTACTTAGTATTGTTTGACATGTGATGTTGACAATTTGTGGTTTAACAGTTTCAATTTTTTGAATCTCAACATCTACAGTCATTAAATAATTGTCTGACCCCTTCATTGTCTGATGCCCCTTCATAATTTCCTGCAACTGTGAAAATTTAAATAGATAAAAATAGAAAAAAGTTCAAAAGCCATAATTTTGCACGTTTGAAAATTTATAATGACACTCTAAAAAATGCCTAAAGAAAATTGATATCCATCAAAATTATATTAAAATATCTAATTCTGACAAGCTTCTTCATAAATCCTGAGATGAATAATTTGGTGCTGATGGTAATTCTTTTTCAGAAGATTTTGCAAAACAGATAAATCTGGTCATGAAGGATTTCAGCTATAACACTTGTGCAACATATTTATTTAAAAGGTCCACACCTATAGACAGGTCGAAATGGGTCTGAAGGCCCACCCTTGTAAGAGTCCTTGAGGGAATCTATAATGTGGCCATCTTACTTTGACAGCTAGCTCAAGTAACACCTGTGAAATTTATAAGCTCCCTGTATTACAGCTTGTCTACACACACATCTAGTCCTGTTTCAAAGAGGATGAGGTCAAAGTGTGTTAACAGTTAGTCCATGGCAAGCTAGTGTAGGGTAGATTCATGCCCCAGCTTGCTGTGATCTAAATGTTTGTGTAGACAAGCCTTTGGGTTTCTTGTAAGCTTCGTATTAGTGAGTATTAGATACGAAGTATTTATTATGATTTAATTCATTTGTATTAATTATGAGTTTATATTAGTATGCTTTTATTTAATTTGTGTAGTTGTATGTTGAATTAAACATGAAATCTCTCTTAATTTTTGTCTTCTAGGCATTAAATACGATGCGGAGAAGGAAGAAAAATACTTGCAGGATAATAAGCAAAAAGAACTATCAAGAATTGAAGAAGCTCTGCAAAAATCAGCAGAGAAAGGTACTGTATGTGTACAAAACTAATTAAAAGTTTTGGGGACTTAGACAATACTGTAGAAGTAAGAGAAACCTCATTCTGTGACTGACTTCACAAGTGGTACAGCTCAACATTTTAATTAACTGGTGTAATTTTCATGCTTTTAAAAATAATAATTTCTGTAAAACTTAAAGTAAGAGATGTAATCCTGTGTGTTTACTCTCTAGTTACTTATTTTGTAACTTCCATTAGAAATGTGAAGTTGAGTATCTGATATACAATATATGCCTTACCTCAAACAATAGCAAAAATGTAGATCTTGATGCAGCTGTAGAATGACAGCCTTTTTGTTATCAAATATGTTTTAGCTGTGGATGTTGGTATATGAACATAGGTTTTGGAAATTCTTGCAAGCTGAGTTTTGTTAAGGGTAAGGAAATATTGAGCCTACAGGAAACTGGTAACTTTGTGAAAAATGCTGTAATTTTGGTGCTATAATAAGTAAACTTATATTTGCAGTTTTTAATGTTAAACATCCGATGTTTAGTTTGGTTTTGATTTGTGCTGTCACATCTGAATATTCTAGTCAGTGTTAGAATAATGGTTAATAAATAAGAGGGCCATTAAACAATTGCAAGACACAGGAAAATGATGAAGTAAAATATAATGTTGCCACTTAATTTTTGGCCTAGGTCAGTAGGGGCTGTTTTATGGATAGCTGTTTGGCTTCATGGATGGATGTTCAAATTGCAAAAATCACTAGCTTATTGGTACGTGTGCCTCCCAGTCCTGATAAAGGTCCAGGATTTAATTTAAATAGAAATGGGACTATCATCTTACCCTCTACCCTAGGTGGCCCATCTGAGTCAGGTGTGAGACTCATTAGCTGGGTAGTGTGAGTACTCTTGGACTATTGTTGCTTATATTGTGCCCGTTAAGATAAAGAGGTGACTACAATTTACAGGGGTGCAGATCATTTCACTTTCACGACAACTCTAAAGTCAGTGAAAATTAAATAACACTTAAAAACATCTTTAGAAATAACTTTGGAGTACAGTCTCTGAAAATTCAACACATAATTTTCACGCTTTATTCTCTTGTTCCTGTTTTTTGTGCTACTTTGAAATGCAAGCTAATGCTTTCCTTAAACTGCACATGTTTGGCTTCCATTTACAGTGAAGAGAAAAGCCCTTATTCATTGCACATGTTCTTCTAATATTCCAGGAACTGTAGAATTCATGGTGAATTCATGTAATACTGATTGACAATCTTTTATCACTTATGTCCATTTGGCCCAAAGAATCATATGCATAAATAAAAATGATCAGAGTTACAGACTTGACTACTACATAAATTACAACTGCTGCTCATAAGATCAGCAGAACTATGGTAGAATGGGGCAATAGTGCCAGAAAAATTAACAATTGCCTATTTTCTATGTTATGCACTTAATTCATCTTATAATACTGTTTAATGTGCAGCTTTCTGAGGGAAGGCATCACACTGTTTTATTACTACAGAACCAGCTGATGCTGTCTTGGTAACTGGATATAATTAGGGTTTGTTTATGCATTTGGAACAGGAATACTGTTTAAGAAATTATGAAAGATGAGACTTTCATAATGGCTATGACAATCAGTAAATCATTTGTATTAGAAGGGTTTGATTGGACTACAGAAATGTAAAGTATTACATATATTATTTAATTAGTAGCTTGATTGTTTCATGAAAAGACACTAGCTCTGAGATTCTATGTTGTGTCTCTAAGAGGTGCAGCCCTGAATTTGCAGTCTGGGGGAAGGGAAGGCCAATGAGGTTTTAAGATGCCTTTGTGCCATCCTGATCCTGGGCTGTTCTGGGAGTTGGAGAGGCTCCTGTTGTATCTTAGGCAGCACTGGGGGCCTGTCTAAATTATTGTATATCCTATGGAGCCCTATGGGTGGTACTGGTGCCTGGAATCTCTCCAGTGCTGTAGCCTTGCTTCTGGCATGCTCCTTCTGCCCCTGACGCAACTCCTCTTCTGGAGCTTGCCAGTGGCTGATTGAGCAGAAGTATTACAACTGTCTTGCTGAATGAATCTCCTTGACTGCAGCTAGGGTACAAGGCTTTTAGGGCTCATTTATGCCACTCTGGACCTTTTACACAGCGTAAAGGGCCAGAGTAGAGGAGTGAATCTCATCCCATAGATGTTGTTCCTTCAGTGATATACAGTGTACCACAGATCCAGTGAATATGTATTTAAGAGCCCATGGGAGTATATCAAGGAGAGAAGTGACTGTTCTTTGGGGTGTACGTGGACTCTTGGCTCTCAACATGCTTTTCATCAAGATGCTTTTCTATTTGCTAGTGTACATGGCAAAAATAATTTTAAGTGAGAAGCCTATTACTCCCTAGTTACACATTAAGAGAAGCTCTTCATTGGCTTAAAAAAACAAAAACAACTGGTGATTTTTAGAAGTAGTACTTAAACTCATACCCAGTTTCCATGTAGTTATATAGCTAGAGAACTCTTGCCCAGTTACAACAGTCAACTGTTATATGCCACTTGTGGGGAATGCCAGAACGCTCTGGGGTACAGTTCACATGGACATCAGTTTACATGAGCGTATTTATTGGACAAGCTTTACAGGCTGGCTGTTTAAGCCTGACACTTTTGGTTTGAAACTGGAGCTTTCCTTCTCCAAGGTGAGCTGTCTGCCAAGGCTGATGAATCTCAGCCGCCCTGTGAAGACTTACTTTAAGCTGGTCTTTATTTGCCTTGACATCCTCGTCATAGGGCCTAGGTGGCATTTGACAGAGGCAGCCAAGCAACCAGCTATCTCACCATTCCCTGCTGAGAGGTGTTGCCAGTTGGTCTGCAACTGCTTCTTAAATATTTGCAGCTGTCCTGCATACGTGCAGGACGTTCCCCTATCAGCCACAAAAGGGCACACTTGATAGGAGTTGGTTGCTCCATTCCAGAAGTTACATAGCTAGAAAAGTGACACGCAGTGTTTTTTGGTGATGTGGGGAGAGGAGGAAGGAGACAGACCACCTTTGTATATAGGTGTGTTGGGTATTAGATAAAGAATTAAAGAAAATGAGACTTGTATATCATGGGCAATACAAAAAACTGCCAAAACCTTTGCCCATTGTGTTACCAGCGTTAGCTTAAAACTACTTGCATATGTGTTAAAAAACCAAAATTTAAACAAGTAATTTACATGCATAAAAAAGCAAGTTTTTCAAATAAATCACTTTGCAATGTCTACATTTATCTTCTAATATCAGGAAAGGATTATCCTTGTATTTACATGGTATGTAAATCTGCTTTGACGTTTAAAGATTTCGTTTGTTCTGAAATTTGAAAGTAGATTTCCTTTAAAAATTGTGTTTTTGGTTATTGCTGACATGTGGATCAAGGCACTCATTCAGGAGACACCATATATGGCTTGGAGAGCTTTGTTTGCAAGGATAACAAGCCTGGTGGGTATGCATGGTTCATTACCTTCTTCCTTTTAAAAAAAAAAAAAAAAAGCTTATTGTATCATTGACAGTATCAGAACTCACATACTTGATTGGCAAGCAGTGAAATTTAGGAGGTTTTGGAAACAAGATATTAAGTAACATGTCATTGAGAGAAAGCTGAAAATAACATACTATGTTACTTGAATGTTATGAGAGTCCTGCTTTCAAAAGAAAGATAAATAGAAAACAGTGAAGTCTGGTTCTACTCTCAAGTGTCTCTAAAAACAGTATTGTTGATTTTCTCAAGGAACATTCAAAGACACAGATGGCAGTTGGGCACCCAAATCCCATTGACTTAAAGTGGGAATATCTCGCCCGCTATTGGTGCCTTTGAAAACTTCCCCATCAATTATCATTATACTGTATTCTAACCATGTTAACAGTTCAGACAGACCTTAACTATTTCAAGGCCAAGCTGTACTACTGCCTTAATAGTGCAGCCAGTCTTCTTTCATGAGGTGGCCATTAATCGGCCAAGTCCTTAGCTGTTGCAAATGGGCATAGTTCCATCAAAGCCAATGAAACTAAGTGGATTTGCACCAGTTGAGGGTCTGGCCCCATGTTTCTTGTAATGCGAGATGACATGATCATGTTTTGTGTCCTCATGTAACCATGTTATTTAGCTGAAAGGTGCTAGAGTCATATGATGTTTGATTAATTCAAGGAAGTTGCCATATATTAGTTGAACTTCTTAGAGTTAGTTTTTTGTTTTTAATGCAATCCATTTGCCTCTCTCCCACTGCTACCCCAAATAAGTCAGTTTTTGTCTACTTAACCTTGAGGCTGTTGAGATTGGGATTGCTGGGTGACAGTGCTACACTGGTATTTACCTATTATGTTCTTTACAAAAAAGCAAGCATTTAAGACTAAGGAAATTTATTAATAAGGATTTAGGAAATATTCAACTACCCATATAAGAATTGCCATACTGCATCATACCAGTGATTCCTCTTAGCCACAGTCAGGCAGGAGACTGGACAGTAATAGATGAATTTGAGGATGGTGCAGAGAAGCCTGCATTAGACACTAGTGAAATAGCTTTTGCATTGGGGGAGTTTGTTGGTAATCTCCTCCAGCAGTTGATGGTTCATTTAAGCCCTAAATCTTCAGGGCATTAATCTCTGTTTAAAAAAAACCCAAACATCCGATCTAACTGTGGATGTTCACGTGATCTGTATGTATCTAATATCACTTAATATACTACTACGTTATCGGATGATAACATGTGACTATGGATTCCACAGGCGAATCTGGTTTTGTGTTTAAAAAAAAAATTGTATCTTGATAAGTTTTAAATGCATTTTGAAATTTCATTACATGACTCTTTGCTCTTACATTACGAGAAGGGGCCAAGTACAAGCAGATGTGTGACCTCTTTTGTACCATTAATTAATTTGTATACCTAATATATCTTCTTTTTATTGCTGTATCTCTTGAAACTAAACAGTCCTTTTACAGAAATCTTTCTGTGCTTCTAACCATGATTTCAAGAAATATATCTCTTTCTGCACTTAGAGATATGGTGATCAGATCAGAACATACCGTAGTATTTAAGGTGTAGGTATGCCATTAGTCTTTATATAACGGCTTTTTAGTATTTTCTAGCCTATATTTTTTATGTAGCCTAGCAATTCCCTCCCCCCCTTTTTTTATTTTTATTTTAACCACCACTGTGTATTAAACAGATAGGAGAGATTTTAATTGAGCAGTCCCCAGTGATGTCCAAACTCTTTTCCCTGTATGTGGCTAAAGTTGATGTAGAACCAAGCAACATGTAAGAATATTTGAAGTTAATCCTTGTAGCAAGCATTAACTAACATTAGTCAGCAATGGACTTTTCTGTCAATAAACAGCAACTTTGTTAAAGCTGACTGAATTTCCTTAATCTATTGTAGCCTTGATTAACTTAGATATATTTTTAATTACAAAATTGGTAACCACACTGTTCATCCTCTTTCCTGGATCATGAATAAATATATCAAACACTAATAAAAGTACAAAAACATTTGTTTTAATGTGGTTAGTTGAAATTGTCCATTATTACAGTTCTCTGACTTAGTGGCTACTTAGATCACTCTTAGCACTGTGCACTTGATATATTTTTCCTGAAAAAGAAGCAGGTAGCATAACCCTACTATTATAACCCCAGAAACACAACTATATAAAGCTGGAGGTAATGTTGAGAGAACGTATCAGTCATTTAAAGGTAAAAGAATTACAAGAATATTTTAACTATCCCCAAAATGATAATTTATTAACTCAGGAAATTCAGAATTAAGGTTAATGTTAAAAGCAAACAGATCCAGAATTCTAGCAGACAGCCTTAATTCTGATGTTTTGATGTCATAGGGCTGATGGAGGGGGAAATGAAAGACTAATTTTTGAAAAACTATTTTAATCTAATCTGGGAGCACAAACAAAGCTACTAAGGAAAGAATATTATTTATTTTGGCTCAGTTACTTCATTACTTGACCTGGAAAATGGACCAGTGCACTTTTTATATTTAAATTAAGGGGGCCAAAATGGCAAGGAACAAATGAAGAATCATTTTTACAAGATACTGGAATTTGCCTTCAGTTGTGAAAATTAGCCAGAGGCTAAAAATGAAAATTTTAAGTTTTCTTCCTGGAGCATATGTCTAGTTTTCAAAAAGTGTCAATTTCCTCTCATGTTTTACTATTTTAACACTTGAAAACTGCTTTTTACAAGTCAATGTCAAATTCCACCAAATATCTGTGTGGTGTAATTTTTATTTATTTATTTATTTTTGGTAAGCAGGTAAAACAGTGAAACTGCAAAAATTTCAGAAAGGAACCTCTTTGAAGTTTTTTTTATATCAAAAATATGTCAGGTCAGTTTTCAGGGTACATTCTAGTTGTCAATGGGAGGATTTTTGGCAGTGGTTGAGTTTAAAGCAGGGGCTGGCAAAGTATGGCCTGCGGGCCAGTTCGGCCCACCAGCCATTTTAATCCGACCCTCGAGCTCCTACTGGGGAGCAGGGTCTGCTACTCAAACGGTTAGGTTTGGCAATGAGTGTCTATATCCTTAGTGTATGTTTAAGGTTGCAGCCAACTTCCCCAATAGCATCCTATGATGCAATCTTAACTACGGAGAGGATGCAACCTCCCCATGATGGAGAGAAGTTAAACAATGTAACTAAGAAATACATTTTTCAAGAGATAACTAATATACTCCATTTCCTCCTGGAAAGTGTCAAGTCCTGGTGGTAGAATTAAAATTCATTTACTTACTAATTCATTAGCCTTAACAAGAGGCTAATGTAAGTGTTTCAAGGCACAAAACCATGACAGCACAAATTATTACAGAGCTCAAACAAATTCCTGGAAAGTCATCATCTATTGTCCTGTACAGTGAAGTAATGTAATTCAATGACTTCAATGGCAAAACTTCAATCTCAGAAATATGAGATGGAAGATGAGTTTCAGTAAATTTAAATAGATTTATTTAGAAGCCATTATTGTGCATTGAAATAGCATGTTTAAACTTGAATCTCAAAGGATTAATATGTATACATGGTACACTGGGTGTGTATTTTGCCTTACCATTCTTAAAATGATGATACAAAAAGCATGGAAAAATTATTTTCGTGTTCTTCATTTGATCAGTGTAAGAACAGCAGGGATAAATGCACAACGGACGTACAATGAATAGCTCTCACTGAAACCATTTTAACCTGTGTTTTGTGACCCCGCGAGACAGGAGTGGACTTGATGACCCATCCATATGTAAATGTCTGTTATTCTCCACTCAGTGCATTTAAGTAACTGCTTGAAGTATTGTATTGGTTCAGCTTTTTGTGTCTTTGTCGATTGGACCAAAAAATAACTGTCAGAGGCCATTTAAAGGATGACAGTTTTGGATGCTAACAGGTACACCTTTCACATGTGGAATTCTACTACCCTTTTTCAGAACAAAAACATTGTTTCTCTACTTGTGAATTTTGTTTTGTCTCATCACATGTTTAATTGCTCCTACAATATCTTAAATTAATTACATATGGTCATAGTGAATCCTGATGTGTATGTTATATGTGGACATGCATATGTTTTTAAGCATTAAACTTCCCTCTCTCCCCCCGAGTATAACATCCAAAAAGCTTGAAAACTGATACTAAGGAACAAACACAAAGAAAATTCAAACTTTCATTTGATTACAACTGACATTACCATGTTCAACATATACCTCATGATTTTTAGTGTATAGGTTTGGGGCTGATGTGACATAGCAGAGAAGAGAAAGATTAGTTTAGTAAAGTTAAAATCTGATAGTGTAAAAGAGAAGCATAAAAATCCTGCTTGAATAATTCATATAAGAACCATTTTTATGTGGACTTGTGTGCCTATGTATAGAACTGAAAGATGAGAGAGAATTGGAAACAGATGATAAAACATACAGAATAGCATGTTGCTTCACTGAGTGAATTTGAAATATTTTAAAGGTTTTGAAGAAAGGCAACTGTTTAAGATGTGTCATTTTTCTTTTTAGAAAGCCAGTTACCTACGTTTCCTCATTTTCCTTCTTACCTTTACTTGCTTTGTAATTTTACTAACTTGAATTTTATCCTTTTCTCACAAAATTGCCTGCATTGAGAAGGACGTAAGCGTAAAAAGCATAAAAAGCATTTTAAGAAACCCTTTAAAAGTCATGATCACTCAAAAGGTGGGTACAATGTAGCCTTCTACATTGCATATTTTATTTGCTATTTAGTTTTTAATAGCAAATGGGAAAAACACAGACTTCCAGGGCCAAATTCTTCTCCTCCATTGTACAGCTGGAGTAATGCTATTGATTTCAGTGTAGTGAAAATTTAGATTAACAGGCTTTATTGCAAAATTTGGCCTATCCTCTGCACATAAAACTTCAGTAAAATTCAAGCTGACTGTTGAAAAAGAAGGCACAAGATTTTAAAACAAGGATTTTTTTTTCTTTGTGTGTGTCACACTATTTCATAACGTGAAAATAGTTGTGGTCATATATCAAGAGGCTTCTGATGCCCACATGACATTGATGGCACAACAGGAAAGCATTGTTTTTCTCAACTCCACTTTTGTTAGCATTTGTTATAAATAAATGATATGCTAAACTCCAAATAGAGTTATTGTAGGCAGATAAGCTATTACAAAGCATATAGAGAATAGAATTCACATCCTCTGATATTAATGTCAGTGCTGAGGTCCTCTCTTTTTCTTTGTTATTGATTGATTGTACACAAAGCAATAAATATGAAGATTTTCAAAGGCACGAGAGGCAGATAGTTTCCCATCCCTTACTGAAAGTCAGTGGGAGTTTGGGAGCCTGTTTCAGATGGATTAATTAGAGAGGACGGGGTGGGAAATGGAAGGTACGTTCTTGGGTATTTGGGGATTATTTTTCATACCTGGGAGGATCTAGGTGGAAATGTGCAATATATAAACAAGAGGTGGAAAATGAATGATGAGTAGGTGGTCTTGTCATACAATTTTTGCTTGCACACATTTCTGCTCAAAGTTGCTGATGATTGGTTTGTTTATTTGTGATTACTTGCTTTCCATTGAGTGAGCAGTGTCATCATCCACCTTCAGTAACAAGACACGTGCATTTTTCCATTTTTGAACAAAATGCTACTTAACTTTGATGTCTGAGGCTTTTTTGAGATGCAGATATCTTCACTTTTCTCTTGAAGTGAGCTATATAGTGTATGTATACTTGGCATCATATAGCTGATGTTTGTATGTGTACAATTCATAATAACTATATATTCTATATTTAAGGACAAATGTATGCATAAAATAGTTAAGTCTTCAAGATTAAGCATTCAAAAATCAGGTGGGGCTATATGTGCAACCTTAAGTGTAGCCTTAACCCTTGTCACTTATTTAAGAATTTGATTTAAAAAAAATATTTTCTACAGATAATATCCATGTTTCTTTTTAAGCATTTTCCCCAGTTTTTTGTCTGTTTACATTTTCACAGTTGTGGGAAATTATAGGGGGAGTCAGACGGTGGGGTGGGGGGCACACAATTATTATTTAATGACAGTAGATGTTTTGATTCTGAAAGTTGAAGCTTTATAACTGTTAAAACACAAATTGTCAACATCACATGTCAAAATACACAAAGTAAATATCCTTAAATCAAAATTTAATAAGTTCCTAAGCAGCCTTTTTCTGACTTAGCCTATCTGTACATTTCACTTTATTATTGATGAAAATATTTTTTGTCTCTTTGGGTACAGTGAAATCGACACTTACAGATAAAACTCTAATCCTTCCAAGCCTACATGTATACAGTATATGCAAATTCATGTATACAACCACTGATAGCCATGCATAGCATTTTCTTTTACAGTGTAAGAGCCTGTGTCCCAGTCAGTGAAATTACAATTACTTATAAGGTGTATGTGGAATGAGCAAGGCTTCAAGAAGCCATGTCTCATTGAATTCGTAATTGAGGGAGAGAAACACATTGACTGTGTAGCTGAGTCAGCCCTGTACACATGCACTGCAGCCTTGTTTACCTAAATCACTACTTGTAAATGGCTTTAAAAGTCTTACTTGGAAGATAGCACACTCATGTGCCAATCAGACCCTATAACTTGATCAAATCAAAACCATTTTTCACCAGTACCCTTTCAAAACTACTTTCCCTCAGTGAGGAGTATCACCTGCCAAATTGCACCTTTCTACTCTTATCTGTACCAGTGCTGTTACTGTTAAGCCATTTCTAAAGTGTTGTTTCATTATGGGTAAAGCTTGTTTTTTCAATTTCTTATTCAAAACTGGGTTTGTTCAAACTAGAAAAAAATGGCCTTTTGGCAGAGATTGGGTTTGAAAAACTTCAACCTGAAAGATGAAAGTTGATTGGTTAGAAGCATCTGGCTTTAAGTGGAAATATAACTGTAGTGCAGATCGTGTGTTGCTAACATCAGTATGGACAGAATTCTTATGATCCACAGAACACATTTTTTTATATAAAAAGATTAACAGAATGTTATGGTTGGGCAAGGGATCGGGGAAATTGTCCACTCGAGAGGGATAAACCAAAGCTGCTGCTTTTGCGTCTTCAGGGTCTGCTGCAGTTCTTAGTACAGTGTATAGTTTGTCAACTAACATAACTGTCTGTCTCTATTCACACCATATTTAATATCTGTAATTCAAACAAGTTTTTAATTGTTCCATTCTTTTGCAATTTCTCCCTTTAAGCTTTAATATTTTTAATTTGTTTTCTAAGCACAAAAGGGCTCTAAACAATTTAGACTAAAGCTTAAATGGCAATACTTAATGTGAATAAGTGTGTGAAGTTGTTGAAATGTGGTGAACGAAACTTTGTATGTCTTGTTGGGCAAAATGTAATGAATTCTGATTTTTTTTTAACTTTTTTTTTTTAAGATAAGCCAAAGGCAGAGAAAAAAGATACATTCTTGGAAAAGCTGGCAACTCAAGTTATAAAAAATGTACAAGTCAAAATCATGGGCATTCATGTTAAATATGAGGATGATGTAAGTGTCCTAAACTTTTTTTTTTTTTCTTAAACCAAATTTCAACTGAGATATCTCTCATTGTGACAATAGGCTATTTTCTATCTGCACTGTGTACTCAGTAGATCTGAAGTAAAACAGAGTTTTCAAACATCTTGAAAAAGTTTTCATGTGTTTAATACAAGCAAAACAAACAAACAAAAAGCCCTCCAGGATAACTGAAAACTTAATATCCTGTGATATATAGCTGGACTTGGCCCTCCAATTTGGACAGACAGCTGCTTTTCATGTCTTTGTATATGCAATTGAAGCTGTTCAGTGTATTACGTTCAGTGTATTATGGGAGGAACATAATAGTAGGCATCCCCCCGGAGCACTGCTTTACCGCGTTATATCCAAATTCGTGATATCAGGGTAGAGGTGTATTGAGGCTTAGAAAAATGTCCTCTTATCTCAAAATAGCCTCACTTCAAGACCTATTTGAAGTGAGAAGCCTTTAAAAAGCAGAATGATGTAACCAAGACAGCTGTTGGTTGGAGAGTGTCGCCATGTGGTTTGTATGGAAAAGGGGGAATGTAGATATGGGGTGTGGGGTAGAGGATAACAGGTTGGCTTTCACCAACTAAAAGAGAGAGTTTGAATTCAATATTAGATGCAAGAAGAGGCTAAAACTAATCCCTCTAAACTGAATGAAGGGACAGATTAATGGAAGTTTTCTTAGAAGTTCCTGCATGGTATCAGATTTATCATGGGCATAGTTAATTACAGTGAAGTGTATGTTACATTGAAGATTTAAATCCCAAGGCTACAAAATGGAGTCACTGTTTTAAGATGTCTAATGAGCTAATAGGTGTTTGTTTGCTGCATAAAATAATACAGTATTTAAATAAAATTTCCTTTTTATCCTTTTCTGTTTGTAGATCACAGATCCCCTTCGGCCACTTTCTTTGGGAGTGACATTGGGTGAACTTAGTTTACTGGTAATGTTTGTTCTAATTTATGACGAAGAACGTGGTTACAGGATTTAGAACATAATGCAGACTTGCCGAACAGATTCGTAAACAGAATACTTGGATCTGTTTACTTAAAGCTGTGCATGTAGTTGAAAATAAAAACAAACAAACAATTACTGTCTATACAAATATTATTCATGTTTTGGTGGTTAAACATGGGCTGAGAGACTGTAGGGGAAGGACTGTCTGTGGCCTAGTTTGTCACTTGACCTCATGCTTCAGCTCATCTGTGTAACTGGATAGAAGGAAGAGTTTAATGCTGATTTTGCATTAATCTGTCCTGGGTAAAATAGGAGAAACAATTCCATGTTGCAGTACTACTCTGAACAATTTTTTTCTAGGTCAGCTACTAGGTACAAGGAATTCATAGAAAATACAAGTGCAGTCAGTACTAGTTAACTAGAAAACATCTACAGGAGAAGAGAGAGAATCATATATGGATATTTTTGCTTAATACTTTGTGCCCTCTCTGATGTTCAGTAACACTTGAAAAATGCAAAAACAAATGTAACTTTCTTTGTATCATGGATCTGTTGGAGAGGCTTAACGTTTTGGTATTAGATGAAAAATCTAGAACAGTATTCTGTGAGTTCTGTAGAGATGGAAGCTGGGATTGTGAAAAGCACTTGGCATTGGCTGCAGTGTAAGCAAAGTTAGCTCAGCACTGAGGGCTTTTAAAATCCCCAGCCTTAATCTTCGTATTCATGTTACGTACACATAGGTCCCAAATCTACGGTGGGAGGGATAGCTCAGTGGTTTGAGCATTGGCCTGCTAAACCCAGGGTTGTGAGTTCAATCCTTGAGGAGGCCATTTAGGGATCTGGGGAAAAATCAGTACTTGGTCCCGCTAGTGAAGGCAGGGGGCTGGACTCGATGACCTTTCAAGGTCCCTTCCAGTTCTAGGAGATGGGATATCTCCATTAATTTCAAATCCTAGTTCAATATCCTTTTTTTTAAAAAGGATATAATCAGCAATGTTGATTCTGGAGTGTACAGTTTGTTATTCCTTATGTATGTGAAACTTGAAATTCTTGTTTGAGGTGGCCTCTACGTACTCCCATTTGTGGGAAGCACCTTGTCTTCTGCTGCCACTGAGTTTATGGAAAGAGTTGTTCCTTGGGACCCCATGACTGGTGCCAAAGGACATTCACTTTTCTGAGATGAAATTACTGAAGTGTCATGTGGCTTGAACCACTCCAGCCTTTGCCTTCTTTTTGTGTGGTTAGCTGGTGTAAGGCCTAGAGTGGCTTCCCCCCTGCGGAGGCCAGGTTGGTTGGGTCATTATTGATCCATACATTTCCTTAATTTTTATTAAAACTATGAGGAATCTGGTGGCACCTTAAAGACTAACAGATTTATTTGGGTATAATCTTTTGTGGTTAAAAAACCCCACTTTTTCACATGCATGGAATGAAAATTACAGATACAGGCATAGATATACTGATACATGAAGAGAATGGAAGGGAGTTACCTGTACCTGTATCTGTAATTTTCACTCCATGCATCTGAAGAAGTTGGGTTTTTTTACCCATGAAAGCTTATGCCTAAATTAAACTGTTTGTCTTTAAGGTGGCACCGGACTCCTCGTTGTTTTTGTGGATACAGACTAACATGGCTACCCCTCTGATACCTGATTTTATTATTGCTCTGTAATATGGGTCGTAAGGTTTTTTGTTTTTAAGAAAACGTTTGTTGTACATCTCCTTTAAAACAAACAGCCAAACAAACTGGATCTCTAGTCTTTGGATATGAAAATTCCATGGCCAATAAAGCCTCAGCGGATCTGAATAGGAAGGGCATCGTTCAGTGAAGCATGTCATGTTCCTAAATGATGTAGGGCCAGCATACATACTGGTTTGTTCCATTGTGGAAACCTATTCCTAGATCACTTTTTGGTCACATAGCAATAGGGAGTGGAGGGTTCCATGCCTACGTCAGTGAAAAAGGCCTGAGGACGCCATTGACTATATCTGCCATCTGATTGGTTGTGTGGCTGTCTGAAACCAGAGAGATTCTGCTCCCCCGTCAGTGTCAGGCAAATCAGGATAAGTTAAGTACTGAAGAAACCAGTGCTAGGTCATGGGCTATACCTGGCTCTGAGAGCTGGGAACTGGGTGTCAGTTTCCATCAATAAATCCTTAATTTTGTACATTTAACTCTATTGTCTAAACTTGATGAACTTTGTAGCTTGACACACACAAGTTTAGCCTTACATGAACACCATTCAACCCTTAAAAATGTATAACTCCTAAAATGATTTATATTTAAACATCCACAATTCTATATTATAGAGAAACTAGTTTTAAACATATTGGGTTATGTAAGTCTTAAAATCCCTTTATGGTAAAAGGTATCAATATTTTTTTTTTTAAAGAAAGTTATGTCTAAGGCACTGTTGAGCCTTGTAAATGCGACAAGGTGTTGAAACATGAAATACATCAACATAAGTGGTCAAACTTTCAAAACCAGCCAATAAAATTTGTTTGCAAAATTTGTCCACAGGACATATATATACAGAACAAGCTATTTTGGCTTTCATTGTTTAAATATATGTTAAGTGTTGTAATGTGAAGTTATCTGTTAAAAAGGATTTAAAAAAAATCATTGAAATAAATGTTACATAATGAATTTAAGATGGTTTTATGGAGAATAATTTCTAATGTTTTTCAACTTCTAGACAGCCAATGAAAACTGGACACCTTCCATTTTAAATGAAGCTGCAAAAATCATATACAAGGTAATATGTCATTCATTATTTCAGTCAGTTCATTACTACTTGGGTCTGGAGTGAAAACTGGGCCAAAAATATCCACTGATAAATTAACTCAATTCAATAGTCCATGAAAGGGTGGGTGGGGGGAACATACCGGTTTAATGAACCAAAATAAGGAAATCATGGTGCTTTAACTTGTTTTTATTATATTACTTTGTAGCTCTTCATTCCCTATGCCGTTATTTTTCAGTTCTTTTTCCTTTTTATAACTAGTGAGAAGTAGAACCATGATCACTGCTTAAAATACAAGGCATTTGTTTTCAACTGTGTGTGTAAATGGGGTTCTCATACTAAGCACAAGCAGCAAGCTGTTCATTAAATGAACTCTAAGATATTGTTAACCTCGTGCAGATTCCAGCTTTCTTACTCAAGGAATCAAATATTGGCCTCAAAAAGCAAATTTAACCAGACACACCTTGCATTCATTTTTTTACCCTCACAAATAGACTTCAAGTACAGAAGTAGGAAAAAAAGGCCAGATTTTTGAGCAACACATTTAAATCAAATTTGGCAAAAAGAAATAACCCTCATTTTGATGGTATTCACATACACTGAAAGCTTATTTAATAAATACAGAAGTTGTATTGTTTATTTTTCATAAATTGCGGAATCCATTGAGTTTTGTTTACTTTGCAGCTCCTGCGTCTTGATTGCCTCAGTGCCTACTGGAACGTGGGTAGCGAGATGTATTATCATGGCTCCCGTGAACAAATATTGGTAATTTAAAAGGCTGCATACAGAAAATGGTTATATGATATAAATATTCTACTACTAGGATAAACTTATCGCGGGAGATTTCAAATGCAAAAATAGAAATTAGGTGCTTAACTCCCAATTCTGATGTAAAAATCTCCTTTGTAGTGTGTATTATGCTCTGATCATTAAGGAAATTTTTAGGCAAAGCCAGTAGAGCTGGTTGACTGATTTTTATTCCCCCCACTCCCTTCAATTATCTAATAAAATCATGAATGTAGGAACTGATCCTGTTAATATTTACTAGTTGTTCTGCTGACGGTTGAGCATTTGATCCCCACTGATTTGTGAGATCATAAACACTATCAAGTACTATGACTGTAGAATTCATAATGTTGGCTCATTCATTATAGTTTCTTATCTCATATATGATTATTTGTATTCAGAAATTGATTGTGGGCTACCTACTTTTTTTCTCATTTAGCAACTTAATTTGGGCTTTGTGTTGGTTTCTCCATTCATAGAGTTTTTAATTTCATTATGGTAGCACCTTAAATCTGAATCAGAGATCAGGACTCTTATATTACACTCGCTTCACAGGGTAAGCTAGCCTGTAAAAAGGGTTGGGAAGGAGATGAGTGTTGAAGTCATGTGTCAAGGATCATGTGACTAAACAAGGCCTGCCGTTGCGGATAAGAGAAGACTGGTGAGCAGTCATAAGTCCTAGGAGCAGTAGACCTTGGAGATCACAAGAAGAAGATAGCAGGGAGAAGAGACCTGGGAGTCAGCTCTCCATCAAGAGTAGGAGGACAGCCAGGAGGGTTGGCAATGTAGAAAGAGGCGTTGGGAAGAAGCAGGACAGGTTAATGTTTTAGAGGCAAATAATCTGTTGTTTAGGGTTCCCATAGTAAAAGGTGGATGTGGGTTTTCCAGTGCTGTTATATTGGAAGGGATGATGGAGAGACTTATGCTGCCACCTAGTGAAGTAATATACTAACACCTATGAAAAAGGGGAGCATGAAGACACTGGCTAGTGCCCGAGGGAAGGGGACTGCTGAGAGTGTATTGTGAAAGACAAGACAGACTCTTGAGGAGAAAGGGCATATCCCAGCAAGTCTGGGATAGAATATTAGTTGGTTTGGACTTGAGATTTACTCTGGAAGGAGTGGGCTTTTTGTAAGTTAGCTGGAATCATAGAATATCAGGGTTGGAAGGGACCTCAGGAGGTCATCTAGTCCAACCCCCTACTTAAAGCAGGACCAATCCCCAGTTAGGTTTTTGCCCCAAATCTCTAAATGACCCTCTCAAGGATTAAACTCACAACCCTGGGTTTAGCAGCCAATGCTCAAACCACTGAGCTATCCAAGACAGCAACCTGACCACTTTGAAAGCCAGGAGAACATTTAAGAGAGGGAAAGTGAGGCAGTGGATGGGACCAAAGCCAGACCCAGGTCCCAGCTACACTAGTGTTAGTAGTCCATTGCCGACTATGATGACAATATTGTCACAGTTCTCATCTATGGCTACAAATAACAAAGATATTCCCTGCCCCAGGGATCTCACAGTTCAGGTGTTGGATAGGATGTGACATATCAATACAACCAAATAAAGCAGGGTGGGAGTAGACCTAACAACACTTAGGTTGAGCATTAAACTGGACGCCTATGTTTGCAGCTTGACTAACCACTGCCCGATGGAAGTGACTTGTAGCCATCGCAGTAGAGAGTTTTAGAGGAGGCATTTGAAGGATGATAAGGTGGTGATTTACAGATTTTTGTTCCCCCCCCCCCCCCCCCCGTCATAAGATTCAGTATTAACAAAAAGATGGAGAGACTTGAGGGAAAAGCAGACAACTGCATGAACAAGGCTGCCATTGTTGGCAAAGGAAAGATAAAGATCAACAGCTCGATAAGTTGGTATATATGAAAGATAGGGGGAGGCTAAACAACAATGGGCTTTAAAGATAAACAGAAGGAACTAAGGCCTGGTCTACACTATGGGTTTAGGTCGACTTTAGCAGCGTTAAACCGAATTAAGCCTGGACACGTCCACACAACAAAGCCCTTTCTTTCGACTTAAAGGGTCCTTTAAACCGGTTTCTTTACACCACCTCCGACGAGGGGATTAGCGATAAAACCGGCCTTTGCGGGTCGGAATTGGGGTAGTGTGGACGGAATTCGACGTTATTGGCCTCCGGGAGCTATCCCACAGTGCTTCATTGTGACCGCTCTGGACAGCACTCTCAACTCAGATGCACTGACCAGGTAGACAGGAAAAGACCCGCGAATGTTTGAATTTCATTTCCTGTTTGCTCAGCATGGAGAGCACAGGTGACCACGCAGAGCTCATCAGCACAGGTAACCGTGATGGAGTCCCAGGATCGCAAAAGAGCTCCAGCATGGACCGAACGGGAGGTACGAGATCTGCTCGCCATATGGGGAGATGAAGCAGTGATAGCTGAACTCCGTAGCAGTAAAAGAAATGGAAAAGTATTAGAAAAGATCTCTAAGGCCATGAAGGACCGAGGCCATAACAGGGACACACAGCAGTGCCGCGTGAAAATTAAGGAGCTACGGCAAGCTTACCACAAAGCCAGAGAAGCAAACGGAAGGTCCGGGGCAGAGCCGCAAACTTGCCGCTACTACGCGGAGCTGCATGCGATCCTAGGGGGTGCAGCCACCACTACCCCAACCGTGTGCTATGACTCTCTCACTGGAGAAACACACAGGGAAGACGGTTCGGGGAACGAGGAAGATGAGGATGGAGGTACTGTAGGTAGCTCACAGCAGCAAGGAAGCGGAGAAACCGGTTTCCCCAACAGCCAGGATATGTTTGTGACCCTGGACCTGGAACCAGTAACCCCCGAACTCACCCAAGACCCTCAGGGCACACAGGAGACCTCTGGTGAGTGTAACTTTGTAAATATTTGTAAACATTACAAAAAAAAAAAGCAAGCGTGTTTAATGATTAATTTGCCCTGGCAATCGCGGCCAGTACATCTACTGGAAAAGTCTGTTAACGTGTATGGGGATGGAGCGGAAATCCTCCAGGGACATCTCCAGAAAGCTCTCCTGGTTGAAATGGGGTGATTTTATTAAGGGGACATTCAGAGGCGCCCGTTCCTGTTCTTCTGAACAGAAATGTTCCCCGCTGTTAACCACGCGGTGGAGGGGAGGGGTGAAGTGATCATCCCAGAGAATCGTGTGTGTGTGTGTGTGTCTGTGTGGGGGGGTGGTTTACTTGTGTTTGTGCCGCATGTTAACGGGGAAACCGCAGCCCCTCCTTTTACATTGAAAATCCATTTTAAATGGACAACCCAATTCATCCTTGATATGGGAAATGCGCTGCTGTTTGCAACCTTTCCCGCATGTTAAGAAGGTTAAAAAAGCCAAAACACTGTGGCCTACCATGGCTGCCTGCAAGCCGAAATATGCGACCTTGTAATGAAAGAGTGTACCCATTGTTCTCTAAAATGTGTCTTTTTTAACCACCTCTCCCTTCTCCTCCACCAGCTGCAAATGTTTCTCCTTCGCAGATGCTCGTGAACATTAGAAAGAGAAAACGTAGGACGAGGGACGATATGTTCACGGAGCTGCAGATGTCCTCCCACGCTGATAGAGCACAGCAGAATGCGTGGAGGCAGTCAATGTCGGAGATGAGAAAAGCCCAATATGAATGAGAGGAGAGGTGGCGGGCTGAATGGCGGGATGAAAAGAGCAAGTGGCGGGCTGAAGACGATAGGTGGCGTCAGCTTGCAGACAGACGGCAAGAGTCAATGCTCCGTCTGCTGGAGCATCAAACTGATATGCTCGAGCGTATGGTTGAGCTGCAGGAAAGGCAGCAGCAGCAGAGACCGCCGCTACAGCCCCTGTGTAACCAACAGCCCTCCTCCCCAAGTTCCATAGCCTCCTCACCAAGACGCCCAAGAACACGGTGGGGGGGCCTCCGTCCACCCAGTCACTCCACCCCAGATGATCGCCCAAGCATCAGAAGGCTGGCCTTCAATAAGAGTTAAAGTTTTAAAATGCAGTGTGTCCTTTTCCATCCCTCCTCCCCCACCCATCCCAGGCTACCTTGGCAATTATCCCCCTACTTCTGTGAGGAACTAATAAAGAATGCATGAATGTGAAAAAACAATGACTTTATTGCCTCTGCAAGCGGTGCTCGAATTGGGGAGGGGAGGGTGGGGTGGGGTGGTTGGTTTACAGGGAAGTAGAGTGAACCGGGTCGGGGGGGGGTTTGGAGGGTTCATCAAGGAGAAACAAACAGAAGTTTCACACAGTAGCCTGGCCAGTCACAAAACTCGTTTTCAAAGCTTCTCTGATGCGCACCGCGCCCTGCTGTGCTCCTCTAACCGCCCTGGTGTCTGGCTGCGCGTAATCAGCGGCCAGGCGAGTTGCCTCAACCTCCCACCCCGCCATAAAGGTCTCCCCCTTACTCTCACAGATATTGTGGAGCGCACAGCAAGCAGCAATAACAATGGGGATATTCTTTTCGCTGAGGTCTGAGCGAGTCAGTAAGCTGCGCCAGCGTGCTTTTAAACGTCCAAATGCACATTCCACCACCATTCGGCACTTGCTCAGCCTGTAGTTGAACAGGTCCTGACTCCTGTCCAGGCTGCCTGTGTACGGCTTCATGAGCCATGGCATTAAGGGGTAGGCTGGGTCCCCAAGGATCACGATAGGCATTTCAACATTCCCAACGGTCACTTTCTGGTCCGGGAAGAAAGTCCCTTCCTCCAGCTTTCGAAACAGAGCAGAGTTCCTGAAGACGCGAGCATTATGTACCTTTCCCGGCCATCCCACGTTGATGTTGGTGAAACGTCCCTTGTGATCCACCAGGGCTTGCAGCAGCATTGAAGAGTACCCCTTGCGGTTTACGTAGTCGGTGGCTTGGTGCTCCGGTGACAAGATAGGGATATGGGTTCCGTCTATGGCCCCGCCACAGTTTGGGAATCCCATTTCAGCAAAACGATCCACTATTGACTGCACGTTGCCCAGAGTCACTACCCTTGCTATCACCAGGTCTTTCATTGCCCTGGCAAATTGGATCACAGCAGCCCCCACCGTAGATTTGCCCACTCCAAGTTGATTCCCGACTGACCGGTAGCTGTCTGGCGTTGCAAGCTTCCACAGGGCTATCGCCACTCGCTTCTCAACTGTGAGGGCTGCTCTCATCTTGGTATCCTGGCGTTTCAGGGCAGGGGAAAGCAAGTCACAAAGTTCCATGAAAGTGCCCTTACGCATGCGAAAGTTTCGCAGCCACTGGGAATCGTCCCATACCTGCAGCACGATGCGATCCCACCAGTCTGTGCTTGTTTCCCGGGCCCAGAATCGGCGTTCCACGGCATGAACCTGCCCCAGTGACACCATGATTTCCACATTGCTGGGGCCTGTGCCTTGTGAGAGGTCTATGTCCATGTCAATTTCCTCATCACTCTCGTCGCCGCGCTGCAATCGCCTCCTCGGCTGGTCCGGGTTTCGCCTTGGCATGTCCTGGCTCTGCATATACTCCAGGACAATGCGCGTGGTGTTCATAGTGCTCATAATTGCTGCGGTGATCTGAGCGGGCTCCATGATCCCAGTGCTAGCTATGGCGCCTGGTCAGAAAAAAGGCGCGAAAGTAGTATCTGATGGACCAGGAGAAGGAGGGAGGGCGGGAGGGAGGGAGGGCCGAGTGACGACATGGCGTACAGGTACAGGAACAGGGAGAAACACAAACAACTGTCACACAGAATGGTCCCCCCAAAGATTAAACTGAAAACCCTGGGCTTAGCAGGCCATTGATTTCACGGAGGAAGGGGAAGCAAATGAATACAGAACAAATCTATTTTTTACATCTTAAGCTGGCAGCCGACGGTGCAGCATGAGTGATAGCCTCTCCAGTATGACGATGACGGATACCAGTCATAATATACCATCGTCTGCCAAAAGGCAAGGGGCTGCTGCTGTGTAGCAATGCAGCCCCACGTCTGCCAGCCCCACGTCCGCCAGCACCCAGCATCGCCCTCGGCCTCTTCTGGGTGCTTAGCAGACAATACTGGGCAATTGGCAGAAAATAGTATATTACGATTGGTAGCCATCATCATCGAAACATGTCTGCCCAGGTGGCCATGATTGACAGCCACTCCAGTACGACGACGATGGGTACCAATCATAATATACCATCGCCTACCAAAGGGCAAGGGGCTGGTGCAATGCAGCCCTACGGCTGCCAGCCCCACGGCTATCACTCATGCTACACCGTCTACCGCCAAAAGGCAGTTAGCAGCTGCGGCTGTGTAGCAATGCAGTCCCACGTCTGCCGGCACCCAGAGGACATATGGTGACGGTGAGCTCAGCTGAGCTGAGCGGGCTCCATGCTTGCCGTGGTATGTTGTCTGCACAGGTAACCCAGGTAAAAAGGCGCGAATCTATTGTCTGCCGTTGCTGTGACGAGGGGGGAGGGGCCTGATGACATGTACCCAGAACCGCCCGCGACACTGTTTTGCATCATCCGGGCATTGGGATCTCAACCCAGAATTCAAAGAAAAGGCGCGAAAGTAGTATCTGACGGACTAGGGGAAGGAGGGAGGGCGGGCCGAGTGACGACATGGCGTACAGGTACAGGGAATTAAAATCAAGAACGGTGGCTGTGCATCAGGGAGAAACACAAACAACTGTCACACAGAATGGTCCCCCAAAGATTAAACTGAAAACCCTGGGTTTAGCAGGCCGTTGATTTGACGGAGGGAGGGGGAAGCAAATGAATACAGAGCAAATCTATTTTTTACATCTTAAGACGACGGTGCAGCGTGACTGATAGCCCTCGGCATCTTTCTGGGTGCTTGGCAGCAAATACGGGGCGCTTGGCAGTTAGTGTATGACGATGGTCTTCAGGCCTATTGCACGATCGGGTGCTCGGGGAAGACTCTGCTAACGTGTGATGACCCGACTTGTAATAGGACGGTTAACAGTCGTAATACACCATCTACTGCCAAAAGGCAAGCCCCACGGCTGCCAGCACCCAGATCGCCGATGAAGGCTACCAGTCTACTGCACCGTCTACCGCCAAAAGGCAGTTAGCAGCTGCTGCTGTGTAGCAATGCAGTCCCACGTCTGCCGGCACCCAGAGGACATATGGTGACGGTGAGCTTAGCTGAGCTGAGCGGGCTCCATGTTGTCTGCACAGGTAACCCAGGTAAAAAGGCGCGAATCTATTGTCTGCCGTTGCTGTGACGGGGGGGGGGGGGGGAGGGGCCTGACGACATGTACCCAGAACCGCCCGCGACACTGTTTTGCATCATCCGGGCATTGGGATCTCAACCTAGAATTCCAAGGGGCGGCGGAGACTGCGGGAACTGTGGGATAGCTGTCGGATAGCTACCCATAGTGCAATGCTCCGGAAGTCGACGCTAGCCTCGTACTGTGGACGTGGTCCGCCGACTAGAGCACCTAGAGCATTTTATGTGTGGACACACACAATCGGCTGTATACAACCGATTTCAATAAAACCGGCTTCTATAAATTCGAACTAATTTCGTAGTGTAGACATACCCTTAGGTTAGATATGGTGGTGGATGAGGGAGATCCAGTAGAGTGACATGCGTGGACAGTTGGTATTATGAGCCAGGAAGATGGTCATAGCAACAGTATTTTGTATGTGTTTGAGAAAAATAATGAAGGTGACATGAGGGCCAGGACAAGACTTTACCACGGTTTGAATATCTGGGCTAAGAGAGAGTGCCATATCTAGGTTTAAGGCAGGTGGTCTAGTTTTAATTCCTTCAAGCTATTATTATCTAAATGAGCAATAAATCATAGAATAATACAATTTTTATATACACAATCTTTATCTCTATTAACTAGCAAAGAAGACTTATTGTGTTCTGTAACAGTTTCCTTTTCTTTGCAATATTAATATATTATCTTGTTGTAAGATTAACACTGGCAAAAGCAGGAGTTGTGAACATAATGCATTAAAATATGAGCCTAGCTATGATAGCTTAACTGAAATAGAAACTTAAATTGACTATCATGCAGGTTTACTTTCTGCTGTGTTCATAATCTAGTATTGCCTCTTACAAAGCTGATGATTAGCTAGCTATTACATTTCTTCAAAGCCAGTATATAGATTTAAGAAACCCCATAGACCCTTGCAATCTAGTTTTCAAACACAGTTAATTTGGATTTTAATAATTGTTACAATGGACAAATGTAAGTCTTTTTTTCTGTGCACTTGTTAAAGACCTCTGATGTGCCAAATCACAATTCACTAGTAAACAGATTACATCATATGGCTGCTTCAATAATGTGATTAAATGGGTTGCCTCATTTTTAAGTAATGACTAACAGATGGTACTTTGACATTTGTTATTTAATTGAACTAGTACATTGTTCAGTATCTTGCAGCTTTATGGTCCTTTGTGAAGTATGCTTTCAGAAGTACTATACAGGAGTTTTACCTTGCTTTGAAAGTTTTTGAAGACAGACAATTAATTTATTTTTTTTAATTGAAATTTTTTCACTTACTGATGTGAATGTTTAGTCAAAACCTATGTAAACTACTTACCTTTCTGTGCAGCTTATGAAGGAGTGTGATCTGTTCAAATAGATGATTCTGATGCAAAGCTTGTACAGTTAGCTAACTGATGGCTTAAGAAATAATTCTACTCAGAAGATTCCATTTTCAAAAGCTTGAACACATGCAAAAACATCCCCAGAGGGGAATGTGTGCATGGGTACTAGCAGAAGTTGAATACAAATGGATGTTTCAAAGGGAGAGGTGGAGTATGACACTGCTGGGTCTGGTGGGTGCGGCTGAACTGTCCTGTATGGCCAATCGTGTAGCTCCTTACTTATGAAAATTTTGCTTGTGTGCTTTTGCACCTGAACAATATGCACTGTTTGGTAATGTGCTCCATGTCGACCCTGCAAACCTGGCTCTTTAGTGTATCAGAACAGTAGTATAAGCACTGAAGGTGCTCATTTGGGTTTTACCTAAGCACTTGGTGACTGTCACATGAATATGGGTGACAAAAAAAAAATGTAGCTGAGGGTTTAACAAAAGGTATTCAGTAGAGCAGGTCAGAAAATCTTTATCAAGTGTTCCGTTAGAAAGTGCCATTTTGATTAAATCAAAGTTTTACATAAAATCATATCTGTTTAACTAAATTTCATGTAGAAAAATGGAAAAACATTTGGAAAATACCCGATTTTGACATTTTTAGAATACATTTCAATTTTTCATTTTGAAATGACTTCTTGTTTCAGAATTTATCTTTTGGGTAAAAAAGGGTCAAAACTGAAACAAAACATTTCAGATTCATCAAGATAAAATATTTTGGTTGTCCCAAAACAAATTTTTAACAAGTTTTGGCTTTTGGTCCTGATTAAGGATGAAAAAAAATCACTTTTTGTGTTTAAGCATACATTGTATGTACACATTTCCACCAGTAATTAGTACTATATGTTAGGGCATAAATCCACAAATTGCATTCTCAGGAAATACTCGATTGCTGCATGCATGGATTTTATAAGAGGATGATTTGTGCTGGATTTTATAGAAGACAAGGTGGAGAGTGGCTTCCAAAAATAAGTAACTGAGGTGGTCTATCTGTGTGGAAATTGATTGTGATTAGGTTCACATATTGACAAGATTGGTTTAATTCTCACTCAAGAGAATTGTTAAGTGAATACAGAAAAGCAGATCTGAAGAGCATGATAACATTGAAAGAATGAAGAAAGCTGACTTAAGAGAAAACAAAAAAGGAGGTAAAAGAAGACTAGTAAACCGTGGGGGGACTGAAGAACTAAAAAAAAAGATTTGAGGAGTGGACCTCATGTGATGTCATCCTCCCCACCTACTGCAACTTCTGTGATCATCACAGAATACAAAACTGAACTGCCACAGTGTGAATAAACTTTCAAGGTCAGATTAAGACCTCATTCGAGCATGAGATCATCTGCATCTTTGCCAGGACAGAGAGTGCTTACATATTTATCACAGTCACAAACTCCACAAATGACAGTTTCTCTACTTTGTTCTGTGCTTTCTCTAGCTTCCTTCACATGGGGAAGAAGTCAGGGCTCAGGACACTGATGGCTCCAGGACACTGATCCAGCAAGAACCTATTCTTCACTGGAATGTGTCCACATTCTGCTGACAAGCAGTTAATAGGTTAATGACCCTCTGCTTTTTGATGGACTCAGTGCAAGAATATACTGCCCTATAAGTTTTAAGCTTTAAATAGCGTGTAACCAGTCACTGGCAAAATTTGTTCTTCTGCTCTAAACAGGTTTGGAGTAACATAGTTAATTCTGTAGTTATGTCAGCTAAATTTTTTGGCTTCCGCCTATCGCTTAAATTGGCACATAATTTTGTTTTATTCCCTTGTAGCACAGATGAGACAAACCATGTTTGTGTAACTGGTTTGGTTGTTCATCTTTGCTCCCATCTGTTTGTGCACTATGGCATCCCAGAGTATGTTGCTCCTGACAGACTGACAATATCCTGGACAAACCGTATGGAATTAAGATAAACTTCACTGAATTAAATTAAAACTTATTGACTTAGGTTTAATATCTTTGGGGTCCCTTGTATTAAAAATGCAATTGTTGTGTTATAAGATTGTATGTAACTTCTAGGGAAGTGACTAATGTAAATATTAGGAACTCCAAAGAACTGTTTCACACAAGATGTGTGAAGTGGGTTTCCTAGGAGGTACTCGGGAGGCCTGTTGAAACTATACCCTGGAGAGACCCTTTATTTATTCCTGGAAACTCCAGATCAGAGACCCCTAAACAGTATAAAAAATGGACTAAACTTTTTGTGAGGCTGCATGATCTGAGCAGATGAACTTGAAACAACAGTGAAACCCCTTGGGTGGGGTTTTGAAGGGCTGTTCCTCACCGAACCAATGTTAGGTTTGAGGTAATATCTGGTAAGCTTATTAGCATGCATGTAGATTCTTTTATTGTTTTAATGGTTTCTCTATAGTGCTTTCACCTTAAGAATGAAATTGGTTCGCATAAGAAGCTCTGTGTGGTATCTTATAACTGTTGGTAATCACTCTGTTATTTGTCTCTGAAGAGAAGGCAAGGGAAGCTTTCTTAGGCAGCCTTTTGCTGTGAATAAAGCAGGGTAGGCAGGGAACTGTTAATCATGGAGATAGTCTGGTTAGGAGGGAGAGAGACAGGGTCTCCACCCAAGAAAGACAAAAGCTAAGGAGCTTGGAAGCCTGACAGTGGGTGTCCTTGCTGAACCACTAAGGGTGCAGTTGCCCTGAACTGTGACAAAACCCATTGGCCATGTTCTCCAGGTGCACTCTCCCTTGTTGAAGCAATGAGCTATCCATACCTTCAGAAAGGACTGATAGAGAAAAGATTAGGGAACTTGATAAATGCGGATGTAAAAAACATCTGTGTGCCCAAACTGGACCATGTTACTTGCAATCAGTAAAGGTAGCAATCCCTGTAACTGGTTACAAATACAAGGAAAAATGTGGGCAGGATTTCTTGGCCTTTGTATTGGGGATCCCATGATTCCTTGGTTGCAGAATTGTGTGGTGGAAATGTGGAACATCTAATCTCTCTATTTTAGAGTAGAAGTATCTAGTTTTCATGGGAACAATGGAAAAATTTTAAAATATGAATTAATTCAGGGATGTTTTCCCAAACTTTCAGATGAGCTGAACCTATAATTGAAAAGCATGAGCTATCAAATTAATCTTAGTCTCTGAAGTATATTATGATGACAATGATTTTACATGTCAAAATCATTTTATAGATTATTTTTTACTTATCTACCGTTATTGGATGGAATGGGAAAAAACTAACTTTGACTGGTTTCTGTACCAAGGGTCACTGCAGTGGGGAACTGGTCACGTAGGGAACTCTTCGCTACTCAACCCCCACTTCCCCTAGTGTTGTCACCTCAGATTCTTGCCCATAAAGGAAAAAGTGAAGACTAACAACATTGCTTAAGCAAAATTAGTGCTCACTGCCCAACGCTTCAGCTGCTTTCTGTGTGCAAAATAATGGGGCTTCCCTTCTTGCACCCCTCTGACTTTTATCCTTTTAGCTTGCTTGTTGCAGCTGTTCAGACTCCATTACTAGTACACTATTAAAGGTGATTGGGAGAGAGAGACACTTAAAGAAGCAGAGAGATCTTTCAGCAGATGAAAATTTAAGGCTAAATTACTAAGCAAAGGACTTTTTTTCTGTCCACAATTTTTTTTCAAACTAGTATTAATATAGGTTAAGCTTTGCAAAAAATGGAATGGTATATCAAGATTTTTAAAGAAAGAAACAAATTAAAATACAAACTAAACAGAAATATCAAATTGTTAAGCTTGCAAAATTCAATTTCCAATGACTGTGTTGGGATTTTTTTGGCAACCTTTTTTTTCATTAAAACGCATATATCTATGAAATTTGTAACAAGATGTGTCGCTCTTGAATTGGGCTTGTCATCCAGAAGCGGATTCATCAGGCATCTGACTAGACCTCTTACACATATACCATGATCTATGGATCAACAGTTGCCTATATATTCAGTAGCTTTATCTTTGTACTAAGAGTAGAATTCTGCTCCATGCTATTCAGAGGAAAACATCTAATTTACATAACATTCAGTAAACCCTGTTTCCCAGAGGACTAGTTCTTCCTTCTAAACAGGATGTTTGGGTCTTAATTTTAAGATTTATTCTCAAGAACTCCGTTTGATAAATGGCTAATTAGTCTGCTTTGTGTTAGTGGTAATAAATTGTGTAAGCCTTAGCAATCTGTCATTTTTAGAGCAACGGGCTTGGTGTTTCTAAGTAACAAAAATATAAGGTTGTTTGCGAAATTGGTTATTGCATATTAAATATCCCTATTTGAATGTTAGCTTTCATTAATATAGTCCAGCAGACAGGATATATGATGAAATACAAATATTGTGAATAGAAAGCTACCTCCTATTAAATTACAAATTAGCTTTACAGAGGAAGCTGGGAAACGGAACACTTTGAAGAAATTTGTTGCGACAAAATCCCCTTCTGGTAAAAACATTATTTTTTTTAATATCTGGTTATCTTTCCAATAAAGAAACACTTGTGTAAACTATCCACTGTATTCTAGTAACATCTGGTAAGCAAACATTGATGCATTTTCGGCTGAATTGTAGTTTGTTCTTGAATAGGGATATTTGGGGCTAAATATGATTTGTAGTTTGTTACCTATATTATATTTGAATAGGCTTTAAGTGCTTCCCATGACTAATTTTCTTTTTTTGGAGTGATATAAAATACGTGTTTCTTTTTCCAAAATAAAATTCTACAAATGTACTTAAACCATGCACCTAACTTTGCCTTTTTGTGATATTTTTAATCTAAAAGCTGTAGTAAAAACAATATAATGCAGTTTTCATAATACAGTAATTGCAAAAGGTATTTGAAATGTGAGAACATGACCAAGGTAGACATGAAAAGTTTTTATTTTCAGAATATATTGGTATCTACTGAAAAGTTCATATCGGGAGACTGTGTAACCCTTACTATGACCCGCCTACTGCAAGCTTGTTTCCTTCATCTCCTAGTTGTGGAACCTACTCACAACCATATTAAGAAAGCAGACTTCTTTGCTACAAAGGGGATAGCAAGTCATGATATCGGCTCTGTTACCTTTGACCTACTGTGGTTGAAGAGTGTATGCTGAGACACTCTATTCTCATACCTTTTTCTCACCTGAAGGAACAGGAGCTTCCTAGGAGTGGACTCCATATCAGGGCCGCCCAGAGGATTCAGGGGGCCTGGGGCAAAACGGGGGAGCGGACATACTCAATGGGCAGCGCTCCGAGTCTGCGGTGGCGGTGGTGGGTCCTTCCGTTGCTCTGTGTCTTCGGCAGCACTGAAGGACATGCCGCTGAAGACCTGGAGCGACTGAATGGCCCCCTGCCGCTGAAATGCTGCTGAAGACCCAGACTGCTTCCGGGTAACTCGGCCAGGGCTTGCGGGGCCCCTGTGGGGCACGGGGGCAAATTGCCCCACTTGCCGCCCCTGCCCCACCCACCCCGGGCGGCCCTGCTCCACATCTCCTGAGATGTTTCTGGGCTGTGTGGCACACTTCTGTATTCCAGTCCTGCAATGAAATGGTGGTGACTGAGTTCTGTTACTTTCTGTTGGAAATATTTTATGTACAGATAGCATTTACAGGCCTGACTTGAAGTGCATATAGTTCCGCTGCCTGGGATTATTGGTGTTGTTTTGGTGGTGCTGAATAGATCTGCTACTTTGCACACAATAGAGCAGTTGTTGTAGAGCAGCGTTTCATTGTGTAAATGGATTCTTTACTGTTTTTTTGTTTTTACCTTCTGATACTCTGGGACAGGGATCGGTAACCTTTGGCACGTGGCCTGTCAGGGAAAGCTGCTGGCAGCTGGGATGGTTTGTTTACCCACAGCGTCCGCAGGTTTAGCCGATTGCAGCTCCCACTGGCCGTGGTTCGCTATTCCAGGCCAATGGGGGCTGCGGGGAGTGGCGCGGGCCGAAGGATGTGCTGGCTGCCGCTTCCCTCAGCCCCAATTGGACTGGAACGGTGAACTGCAGCCAGTGGGAGCTGCGATGGGCCAAACCTGCAGACGCTGCAGGTAAACAAATCATCTTGGCCTGCCAGCAGATTTCCCTGCCGGGCCACATGCCAAAGGTTGCAATCCCTGCTTTGGGATTAGCCATGGCCTGGTTACCCACAGGTCATAAGCGGGGGAATTGGTTAATTGTTCCTATGCCGAATACTGTATATGCTTTTCTGAGACCCTGCTGCATCTACATGTGCATAGATACATGTTGGATTCTTCAGACTCATGAATATGGAGTGCACATAACTGCACTACTATGGCATAAGAAGTGTTACACTCAGGTTGTATATCAGATGATAATATGAGCATTTTAAACAAAAAAAAATCTAAAGCATCACTGGGTTTTATCTCCAATATTTGGGTTTGATAGTTTTGGAATTGAGAGAAGCTCAATTGAATTAAAAGTTAAACCCTGGATTAAAGATAAAGGGAAAACTTAAACAGAAAGCTTGGTTGGAGAGTAGCAGTGTAAGAGATAAGGAGTACTAAATAAACTGTTGCATTAAACTTCTTCCCATCTGATCTGCAAAATGGCAGTGTGTGAACTTAAAACACAGGCTCAGTTTGACTTAATTAACAGCTCACTAAGAACTTTCTACACAGTAGTAATCAACACAGCCAAAGCCTCATAAAGTTAAACTGTTGTCATTTGCAGGATCAGCTAAAAAGAGGAGTTCCTTCTAGCAAAAATCAACCTCAAAACTACCAGTATAGTAAGTATGTTGAAGAGTGTATTCGTATACAGCACTTGTGAGTACTTTGCTTTGCTTAAGGTTTTTAAAATGAACATTCGGAGTCAATTTTTGTGATAATTTAAAATCTTCTGTTAAACGAGACCTGTGATAACGCTTGTGATTGTAGAGGGAGAGGATGATAGGTTGTGACATATTTCGTTTCTTTG
Source organism: Chrysemys picta bellii (assembly GCF_011386835.1). Lineage (NCBI taxonomy): Eukaryota > Metazoa > Chordata > Testudines > Emydidae > Chrysemys > Chrysemys picta. Next base: position 33,257,730 of record NC_088800.1, on the reverse strand, counting down.
CTATATAAAGAAGACATTACAAATTTTATCAATGTGTCATCTCATTCTCCTCCACTTCCCCCACTTTTTTGACATTAGAAGTTACAGATAGTGTTGATCCTATTTTCATAAATGACTCGACACTACTGTAGAGGCAGCATGATATGACATCATGGGTGCAAGGCGAAACCTGAAAAATGAGGCAGCTGAATACAAGTCTCTTCCTTCAAAAACAATAAAGCTTAATTCAAAATCTTGGAAAAAACAGAAGAAATGGTTCTTGTTAAATATTTTCCTTTTGTACACTAACTTAAGTCTTGAAATAGCTCCCACAAAATTTGTTGGTCCCCCATGGACCAGCAAAAACAGGAAAGTCAGGATTTGATATTCCTGAAGTCAGGGTGGATTTGATTTAAATCGTGATTTAAATCACTCATCGAAGACTCGATTTAATCATCGATTTCTACATAAAAGTGCATTCTTGTTCGTTGTTATAGCCTTAATACATATTCTTCACAATTCAGAGATAGATGTAGGTTTCATTTTTAGAAGGTACACACTATATATTTTTAAAGTGATTTATTTTGAAAACTTTTCAGATTAGTTTTACAGCTATATCAGAAAATGAATGATTGTTTGGTTATTTCATTTACCAAAGGTAATTGAAGCAGATAGTTCACCTCCCAATGACTTCATAAATATCTCCAATTCAACAGGTTAATCATTAATATTTGGAGGATTTTCTTGCCATGCTGTATTAGGAGGAGAACATCACCAGACAGACATTTTAATTGTTTTATTTAACTAAAACAACAACATTATGTATTCTGGATTTTTTTCTTCAACCGCAATCATAATACTTTAACAAAACGAGCACATGAATTTTTGAATTTAGTTAAACATTCAAGTTTTTTTAAAATCAGGTTTGTTTTTGTTAAACTTGTTTTTAACTAAAATAGTTAAATGAAATATTTAAAAAAAAATTAAATGAACTATGTCAGCCAGGGTCAACATGAGAAACTTAAAATATTGGCTTCTTCAGCTAACTCAGTCGTCTTCACCTTCGTTTTCCTGTCCGTTTATAATCTGGAAAAGAAAAACAAGCTTTCCTGCTTTTTCAGATCCCAAATGATTTCTCAGTTTGGAATGAATTAGTCCAAAGGAAGAAAATATTCTTGCTACACCGGCAGAAGAAGCTATTGCTGTTAAAAGTGAGATTATCACTTCAACAGTCTCTGAATCCAAGTGCTTAAGTGACTTGCACTAGTTCACTGGTGTGACTTTCTTTAAAACATCATCAGCAAACATATATTTCTTGAATGCTTCACCCTTAGCTCTCAAGTTTATTATAGTTGGCATTATGGAGGGATGATTGCTGGATGTGCATGTCATAGCCAACTCCTCATCTTAAGCAGTTAAGGTTTGACCCTGGTACCAAGTATTGAGAATATTTTCAAGAAAATGAGCTGGAGATAGTGCTTGTCCCATTTGTTTTTTTAATGCTTGTAATTTAACTCTGTCATTGCATATTTCTCTTTTTAAGATCTCACTCAGTTCCTTCCAAATTTCAACAGCGTCAGCAATAAAACAGCTATTTCCCTGCATTTTGGTCAAGGCCACAGAAATAAGCTTCAGGGTACTCGGCACGTGTTCAACATTTCTCTTAAGCCCAATGTTGAGAACTTTGGCTGTGACAGTGCCATCTATTTTTTTCATGATTTTGTTCACAAACTGTCATCAGATTAGGCCAGTTCTTGATATAGTGCTCAAAAAATCCACTAATGCGTTCCATCGCATGTCTTGTGGGAGAGTTAGCTTGGTTCCTCCCATTTTTTTCAGAGCAGTGCTGCAAAGTGGTTATTATGGAAGTATTTTGCAATTTCAACATCATTAGCCTTTATCTCTGGAACACTGAAGTCTTTGGCTAGGAGGTGCATCAAATGAGCACTGCCACCATATGTTATTAGCTTGGGACTCTCTTCTAAATAATTTCTTCTCATCTTGGATACATTTGCAGCATTGTCTGTGACCAAGCTGCGTGCTAGACATTTGAATTTTTTTTCACAGTTTGTTATAGCTTTTACTGCTGCTACTTGTAAGTATTCTGCTGTGTGTGCATTTCCTGATGTAGCAGTTTTTCTGTAAGGAAGACATTCCCTTCTTCTGTTGTCATACAAGCACATACAACAGGATCGTTGTGGACACTGCTCCACCCATCAAGACTCAGGTTAACAATTTTACCTTCTAGACCAGGGGTCGGCAACCTCTGGCACGTAGCTCGTCAGGGTAAGTACCCTGGGGGGGCTGGGTCAGTTTGTTTACCTGCCGCGTTGGCAGGTTCAGCCCATTCCGGCTCCCACTAGCCGCGGTTCGCCGCTCCAAGCCGATGGGGGTGGCGGGAAGCCGCGGTCAGCACATCCCTCATCCTGCGCCGCTTCCCGCTGCCACCATTGGCCTGGGACGTGAACTGCGGCCAGTGGGAGCCGCAATCGGCCGAACCTGCCAATGCGGCAGGTAAACAAACTGGCCGGGCCGCCAGGGTGCTTACCCTGGCGAGCCGCATGCCAGAGGTTGCCGACCCCTGCTCTAGACATTTTGTACACTGCTCAATTTCTCTTTCATACGCTTTATCCAGCAATTTGCCTGTGACATCTGCTGTGTTGGGTGGACTGTATCCTGGTCTTTATGACTGAACCATGTTAATGAAGTGTGGGTTCTCAATCATATGGAAAGGAGAGTTTGTTGCATAAATAAACTGGGCAATTTTTTCATCAATTACCTCTTTTTGTAATCTGCTGGGTCTTATCACAAACTTATCTATGGTTGTTTCTGGATGATGGAGTGATAATACTGTGGCTATGTGACATTCATGATGTGACTCGAAACACTATCTTTGGCAGATAACTCTGAAACTATAGAAAATGATGGTGATCTTGAAGGTGGATAGTCTTCAGAATCCTGTATATTCCTAAACAAAATAAGTCAATGCAGTTATTTAATGTTTATTACCATACTGCTCATTTAGTATTACTCATTGCATTCACTGACACTCAGTACTACTTTAGAGGTGAAATTGTAAGAGGAAGATTTGCCTACTTTAGCTATACTTTTTTTATCACGACTGCATCTAAAATGATAGTATCATAGAGTAATGACTATATTTTTTGCTCAAACATGAGAATTCAAGAATAGTCCAGAAGGAAGACAGGCAGCCCTTAAGAAAGAAGTATGAAATAAAAAAGTTTACCAATCTGAAGATCCTGCATGTTAAGACATGTTCCTTTCATCATCTTCAATGCAGCTTCCTCCTGAGAGGGAAAACTTCTCATCATGTTTCATCTGGGCAGTCCTTGCATTTCTTTGTTGCACTGTTTGCATTTTGCACACATGCTTGTCTTATCCACAGTTAGAGGAACGTCATTAAAATATTCCCAAACTGGGTCTCTTTTACGGCCTGCTGCCATTATAGGTTTTCCCTTCTAGTGAGAGAATGGTATGGTAGATCTCAAATCAATGAAGGCTACACTCAGACCTCAAGACTTCTGGAATATGCTGCTAAAACAGTTTCACTTTTGTTTCTACTGCCTCTCCCTCCCTTCTCACATTTTAATCCAGACTTCTTCTCCTTGTCCAGATCTATTCTGCCCCCAACAATCTTCTAGTCACTGAATTTTTTTGAAACTTTGCACTTTTAGAGAGAGATAAGGGATTGACTCAGTGTACACACATTTGCAGAGGGACAATAGGGTTCAGGTCAGTTATTTCTCACCTCTATTTATTTATTTATTTATTTAAAACATGTTTGCTGTTAACAAGAATGTTATCACTGGAGACACAAAGCCACAGTTTGAGAACTGCAATACTAAACATCTCTGATGGTATCTTCTAAACTGAGCACTGAGTCCCATTGGGTAGATAGAAAGATTAACCTAAATAATCTATACAGAAGCTCCTGGAACTCCATAAGATTGGGTCCCTAATCCATGAACTATTGGAACTGTATGCAAAACTTTTCTTAAACATTACGTGAATATATTGTCATACTATAGAATTAGAATTTATAATCCCTATTCCATGATGAGATATCTTTTTGAGCTATAATATATCTTAATAAAAACTATCTTTAGAGAAGTTTTTTCCTCAAAAAGCATTTTATCAAAAAAATTCGATTTAAATTAAAAAAATCTGATTTTTTTTTATTTAAAAAAATCATTGATTTGTATCCATCCTACCTGAAATTTAAACAAAACATAAACCTTTAAAATAAATACATACCTTGTCTATACATTATGCTGAAGCAAAAAGAGGCACACATGCCATTCTTCCCCCTTGAAGAGTAAGCTTTATTAAAGCCAATCTTTTAAATGTATATAGTCATTAGTAGAGTTTTATAATATGAGTAATTAGACATGGATTTAAGACATTATTATGCCATTTAAGCATGGACTTCTGCTTTGTGTAAAGTGTTAATGCTGAAATAGTAAGGTAGTGGGGGTCTTAAAAATATTAGAAAAAGGACAGGTCATGAATTTGCTGATAGAATATCTTCAAAAGAGAGATGCTGAGCCAAATTACCTGGGTTGTGGATGTGATAATCACAGTAAACTTTTCAGTTTTAAACAATAAAAAATGCAATTATATAAAACCATTCAAATGTATGTAACAAGCCATCTTAGTCAGATGTCCTCAGAGCGAGACTGTACAAAGGTTCTAGAAATTAACCAAATAAACATTTTTAATTTTTCTTATATTAACATAGTAAATGGTGTATTATGTTGTGGCTATTGTCCTTGTAATGAATCCCTTTAGTGTTCTTTAAGGGGATCATAAAGAGCAGTGTGGGCTTCAGATAATTTAAGTAACTCTATAAATCCATTACAGACAGTACTGCGGAATGAATCCATCTTTGTTTTCTCCTCTTGCACCCCAAATTTGCTTAGTTGGGTTTAAAAACACTTGTTCATCTACAACAGTGTATTCCTTAAGTGTGAAATTATCACTTTTCCTTCTAAATTCTAATCTGTGTTGCGAAAACTAGGTTTGATGGAGTATTTTTGGTCTTTTTCTCCAGACATGCTGTAGACTAGAGGTTCCTTCCTGGTAACCAGTACTGCAGTCCTCATTTTTTTTTATGGACTCCTCGTATAGTTGATTTGTCCATCACAGAAGCATCTGCCATAATGTGTAGCTTTAATGCTCCTAGCTTCCTAAGAGCACATTTTTACTGCAGCTGATTGAAAATAAAAATAATCATTTTGTTGTCATCATTGTGATAGTTTTGAAGGGGCACAGTCAACTTAAATAATATTTATCTGAAATGTTGACCTACTAGTTTTATAGGTAATGCAAGATTAACAATTTATGAAATGTTTAATTAAGCTGAGCATCACCCGGTAGAACTTTTGCTCTTGCCATTTTGGCATAAATATTGCATTGACGTTTTTCTGTAAATATAAAATGTAATAATTGATTTAGGTTCAAACTGAGAGTCATAAACAGATCTACTACATCATATTGTGCCCTGTTGATTACGTTATATCACAGAATGCTTCAGAACATCACCAGTGGCAGAATTTGTGTAGTAGTGGTTTCCTTTACTAAGTTTTACTAATTTTGGGCCCATCAGAACCATAGTGTTATACATGTTTTGTATCTTGAAGTTTTTAGGCCAGTATCAGCCTCTGCAAAACTCTACATCAACCCGCATGCAGAAACTGAATTAAAAACTCCAAAGCTTGATTGGAATATAGAAGTACAGAATATCGCCATTGAACTAACTAAGCCACAGGTAAGTTATCTGGCTATTTTTATTCTCTATTTAAGGATTATGACATTGCCTATATATATTCAACCAGACAGGTTTGTTAGTTTAATTGCACACAAGTCTAAACTACCTAATGGTAACCCTGGGAAAGTGTGGCAGCTTATTTTTGTCTGTGTTGTAACAGGCATTGCCTGGTGTTGGCTCATGATACTTTCACTGTGGGTTGACTGTGAGTAAGATCCCAGCCGATCTATGTTGAACACTTGTACATTGGCATGTTTCCCACCTATTTGAGGTGTTTTTCCTGCAGGGCTATTATATTGTTTGCCTTTGCCCCACATAAACCTAAATTTAGCACAATGAATCAGGGTTATGCATGCTGAGCATTTTGCTCATATTTTGGATAAGGCAAGCAATAACTTTTTCAATCCAAGTCACAGTGTCTCCTAGTTTATCTTTCTGATTTTTACCATTTTCAGATACGGGCTTTTGTTTAGTATATGAAAACTTCATGCTAATGTATAACTTGATCTTAATCTAATTGAATTTCCTTCGTGCTAATGTTGTACATTTTCTGTCAAGCATCCACATGTGCCTATTAAACCTTAAATTTTCCATAATGTTAAACAATATTCATTTCTGGTAGATAATCAGCGTTATGATGATCTGTATAAAGGCATGTGGTAGTGCTCAGTGTTCCCATAGGACCTAGTTTCTGCATCAGAGACGATGCAAATAAGAGCCTGGTAGTCGCGTGACTTGGCATAATGCAATCTAAACAAGTAGGAATGGCTTTATGCAGCCAAGAGAGGACTATGTATTGGAAGTATTGAAAGTGATTGAGTATGTTCAGGAGAGAACCACGCAGAAGAGCCACACACAGTCATATTTAAAGTTACAGAACTAAATTGCATGTCTTTTTTTTAAGTCCTCGCTTTGAATGTTTTGTAGAAATGTAAGCACCTCACTAGGAAGATGCTAATTACAGTATAAAATAGACTCGGACAATAATGTTCTGTAAGTTTGAGAGGTATATGTAAAACTTGAAGAAACTTACAAAGTTTAAGCAAATAGAATGGACATTTCAATCAAAATACAGCAAAAATGTAAAATTTTAGTGGTGGGCAATTTATTTTAAATTGGTCAACGTGTATTTTTTTTAAATAACCCATGCAAATTAAAGTGAAGTTGAGGTAAATGAATATCAGTGAAATTATAAATGATGTTCATGGAAACCACTGCACCTGAGGCTTTTGAAGCTTTTCCAAGAAACATTAAACAAGAGATTAGTGTAGAGAATAGCTAGTACCTGGTGTAGGAAGTTGGGCTTGATAACATGGGATTCTTCACAGCTATGATTTTGGGGCTGCTGCATGACTGCACTGCAACAAATTAAAAGCTGTATACGTTTTTCAGTTTTATAGTCCTTTTCAGCTGCTTAGAACTTGGTTAAACTTTTGTGTTTAGACTAATGTTTTTCAGGTCTGGTCTAATCAGGTGACCAGACGTCTGATAAAATTCAGTTGTTTGTCTTGCTTTGACGGCGCTCTGGCTCGGCTTTTTTTTTTTTTTGCTTCAGCAGCGCTCCGGACCTGCCCCCCCCCCCATGTGTCCCGATATTTTGTTCATGTCATCTGGTCACCCTAGGTCTAAACCAAGAGTGTAATCTTGTGGCATACTGGCTGTATTACAGAAACAGCATGGGAAATCCAATAAATCTCTATGTGGGTTCCAGTAATACAACTGAGACACATAGGATAGTGCATTGTGGGGAACACACAGAGTGGAAGTGAGGGAAAGAAACCAATTTGAGAAGTCTACCACAGGAAGATGAGCACACTAACTGAAATACAAATTGTGCCTTTTGGTTGTCATTTACGCAACCAAAAGTTTATATTGTGTGTCATGCATGCAGCTCTATACTTTATTACCCCCAGAGCATGCATTTCTGTATATTTCAGGAAAGACTGAAGACCATTAAATAGCTCTAAGTATAACCCGATCTTTGCATGTAATTAAACTTTGTAAACCTGTGGTGGTAAGAAATAATGTTTTGTTTCATATGTGTAGTACCTCAGTATGATTGACCTTCTGGAGTCCATAGATTACATGGTTCGAAATGCACCGTACAGAAAATACAGACCAGATGTACCTCTACATAAAAATGCCAAACAGTGGTAAGTTGTACAGCCTTACAGAAATGCATTAAACTATCAGGATTTGTATTGCATATCCTGAGTAATAAATGCTGGAAGCTTTCATATGGGCCATGACCACTATTCATGCTTTCTCTTAAGGATAAGGATTTGTTACCCTCTTGATTTTACTTTGTTATTAATATGCTTTAAAAATTGATGAGATGGTCTAGGTACTACTTGTCCAATGTTAAGTTCTCACTTCTAAAGTAATGCCCGTACGGAAAACTGTATTTAAATAAGCAGAGACAAGGTGGATGAGCTAATATCTTTTATTGGACCAACACCTGTTGGTGAGAGAGACAAGCTTTTGAGCCATACAGAGCTCTTCTTCAGGACTGGGAAAGGTACTTTGAGCATCACAGCTAAATGCAAGGTGGAACAGATGGTTTAGCATCAGTAGTTAGCACATATTCTAAAGGACCAATCAAGGTAGGGTGGCCTTTGGTCACATAAGCCCTCCCTGCTTCTCCCCCCCCCCCCAACTTAAAAAATGCCAAATTTAATTCTGGAAGTAACAGGGTATGTTCAGAGGAATTAAACACCTTTCTTCTGTACATCATTCACTATTTGTTTAATAATGGAACTTGGGTTCCTAAGAGTTGTATTTCAGTGCTTCTTGAAGACTTACAGGTGAATAAGCTTACCCATTCTCTTCTGTAGAACTTCCTTTGAGCTACTGGCAAAATAGTGATATTCTGAACTCCAAATGGAGAAATGGTTAATAAGTGAACTCCATGTTCTAACTGGAAGTTAAACAGAAAAATGTGGGAACTTGCTATAGCAACTTGTGGGGTCTTCCTTAGAATGTTTAATAGATGAGCTCATTCAAGTTATTAAGGAAGAGGCAGAAGCAATTGATATAGAATGCCATAGCCAGTAGCTTTCTGCAAGCTATTCTAAATGGGTAAGCTAGTGCATTTCAGTCAAAACATGCAAAATGTTCTTCCAGCCCATTTTATTTTGAGCAGTTTGCCTATTGTGCCAAGTTCTGTGTTGCTGGAGTCAAATAGGTTAATTTGCAGTTGGTCCTTGGATGAGACCACTGAACATGAATAATTTGTGATGTGATTTGCTGTTTGTAACATAGATCGAGTACAATAGCAGTTCTTTTTCCATCCAACTTAATGTTGGACTGTATCGCCAGCTTCAGCTTTACCCTATTCAGAGTGAAAATATAGTTAAAGCTTATAGCCTGGTAACTAAAGATGAGGTGAGTTGGAATGCTTGTGTTCAACACTTGTGAAAATCAGACATTGGTTTCAAATTTAATTTATTAAATTAAACAATAACTGGAACAACTCATCTTCTAGTGTAACTCCTAGAGTTGCAACTTGTTCAGATACTATGAACAAAATAATCAAACCTTGATTTACTGGTTTTTTCCCCCCACAATTAAATTTTAAGTTGTAAATCATAAAATGCAGCCAGAAATAATTAATGCAAATGACATTCCTACAGGTGGAAATATGCAGCTAACAGCATTCTTGACATTCATATCAGAAGATGCACTCGCGTGTGGTCATGGAGCAACATGAAACATCATAGGCAGCTTTTGAAGAGTTACAAAAATATGTACAAGAACAAACTAACACAGAGCAAACTATCAGAAGAAACACAACGACAAATTCAGGTACTTGCTATTAATATGGTGGTATATTTGACAGTGGAGTACGTCTTAATGAATATTTTAGTACATGAATATTTTAGTGTATTTTTTGTAACATTCCTCTTGCCAACCAATATGTTAAATTCATTTCTCTCTCATAGAAAAACCTTGCTTAATATTCACACTTGACTAAAACTAAGGGAAAATCTGGAGTAGTATTCTTTACTTCTGCTATGTTTTTTAAAACAAAAATGTTTTAAAATAACGATCAACCTTTTATCTAGGGAGAAGGAGAGCCTGATTCTTCAATGTAAAATGTGTGTTAAGTGTAAAGTCAGGAATAATAAATGAATTTGTGAAATGTACCAAAATAAAATATTAATTTTCACAATTTGGTGTTCAAATAGCACATTAGCCATTTGGATAGTGTCACTTTTTTGAATATTTCAGAAATAGAGCTTAAAACCTGAGGGAGGATGAAATTCTAATCGCTATTACTTTTTCCCCCCATCATTGCAATTCTTGACTTTTTGTTAAAACATACATGGGAAAAGAAAGCTAAGATAATTAATTCTTTAAACTTAGTAAGATAAAGTTGACGGCTGGTTGCTTTCCATACTGCAATTCTGTATGAGTATATTTCAGTGTTCGGCTCCAAAATATCAGAAAACCTCCATATTATTGTTAATATGTGGGCACTATTAAAAAGGATTTGTGAACTTCAGTTATGTTCAACTTCCTGAATTATAGATGAAATGCACTCCCAACATTTATTGAACTGGAAAACTGGTTTATTAAATATTCTATCTACACCTTCCAGTGACCTATTGTAGAGAGATGAATTCTAAAAGGCAGAGGCTAGAAAGGAGACTTAAATGGATTTGTGGAAGTGGATTTGTGGAAGTGGATTTGTGGAATGGATTACTGCAACAATTTTTTTAAGAGGCCGTAAGTTAATTCATCTTGCACTAAACAGGGTATTTATTTCCTTTGTTTAACAGGATCTAGAAAGAGCACTGGACGTTTTCAACATCATTTTAGTAAGACAGCAAGCACAAGTTGAGGTAACAAAATAAACCAGTTTCTAATGTTTAGTAGCAGATATTTATGTATATGAAGTTAAGGCATGGCTTGTGGATATTTTCTAACCTTCAGGAAAGATTAATAGATTCTAGGACTGGAAGGGACCTCGAGAGGTCATCGAGTCCAGGCCCCTGCCCTCATGGCAGGACCAAATACTGTCTAGACCATCCCTGATAGACATTTATCTAACCTACTCTTAAATATCTCCAGAGATGGAGATTCCACAATCTGTGTTTCACTGCTGTAGTCATAGAATATCAGGGTTGGAAGAGACCTCAGGAGGTCATCTAGTCCAACCCCCTGCTCAAAGCAGGACCAATCCCCAGACAGATTTTTGCCCCCGATCCCTAAATGGCCCCCTCAAGGATTGAACTCACAACCCTGCAGGGTTTAGCAGGCCAATGCTCAAACCACTGAGCTATCCCTCCCCCCTTACCTACGTTAAAGAAGCATAGAAGGTAGATGGAGAGGAGCTCTTATATTAAACTGTCCAGCAAAAAGCAAGAATTATAATATATTTTCCTAGTTTGTTGTTCAGTCTTAAATTTGTATGAAGCATTGAGACTTCTAATACTTCTGCTGGCATAGTATCCCATAGTATGATACACCGTGCTGTCATTTTTTCCTGATAATACACCTAAGTATTCCCCTTTCTTTATTCCATTACAGGACTACTTATATTCCTGCATGACCTCCTAAATACTTGATCTCCATCCTTGATGTTATATTCCCCAAATATGTGACTGCTAGATCACTTCTCTTTATCAGCTAGCCAAGCTTATGCCTTCTGAGGCAGAGATGGAAGCAATGAGAGACACACAAGAGTATGGTTAAATGCAGTGATCACAACTTATTAAGCTATTAAACAGCAAGGAACCACTACTTGGCAGGCCTGCTACAGTGCAGAATTTAACTGAGCACCACTAACCTTGTGTTCTACAAACCTGAGTGTATATATATGTAGGCAGTGCCCTCTGTATATCCACTGGCCTAGTTGGAGATCCTGGCATGAAGCCAGAGTCTCAATCTATTCCCTTCATCCATGTTGGATGTAGGAGAGGAGAGAGGAAGGAAATCCTATACTCCGCAAGACTTGGAGGCATATCTCCTCACCGTGCAATGTCATGCATAGGCCCCATGCCCAAGCAGCCCATTGGTTTACGGGGTTTTCACATCTTATCCTTTCTCAACCCATCCATTGCACTGGAACCCACCACAGGGGACGACAGCAATTAGTTTATGTCTACTCTCGCACTGATGAGCAGCTAGAAAGGAATCTGTATTAGGTCAACCAAGAAAATATCTGTACCACGTCCTCCCTAAACCGCTCAGGAGAAGTATACTTAATTCTTCAATGGGAGATCATTGCACCCCTCATTGTGGTAATATACTTACTCGTTTCCCAGTTCACCTCTTGCCTGGTTCATTATTGCTGGTCTGGCGATTCCTTGCCAACCCAGTTTTGGAAGGTTTTTCGACCAGACCCGGGTAACACAAGGGGAAAGGGCTGAAATCTGGCTGACATCTCTCTTTAACATAATGATCAGACTAATACCTTTTGCTGTGCTTAAATCAAAATAATGAATGAATTATGATCACCTGTGAAGGATAAGCACAGCCTGCCTAGGGTAGATGAGTGGGGCCAGCAGGTGCCACAGCATTTTTCTCCTTCCCTGCCATCTCAGGTAGGGAACTTAATTGGAAAAGTCCGAATGGAGTCCCCATGTTTGCCAGACACCTTTTTTGTGCCCAATGAAAAATACTGTGCCCACATACTGAGATATCTATAGGTGTAGCTTTTCCATGTGATCCTGAAAAAGACAGACAATGTATTTAATAATGAAATTTTAAATTGGTGTTACCCATTTGGGGTGGCTTAATATAGGATGTAAACACCGGTCCATGTGTGCTAGCACCTGATAGATTGTATCTCATAAGCACCAGGAGGAGGCTAGGACCCTGTTATGGAACAAGCCAAGAAATGCTGGGCAGAAACAATCCCTACTTCCTCCCACTGCCTGTGAAGGTGTAAGACAATCAGTCAGTCTGACATGAGCCCACACATGCCGTGGCAGCAGAGTGGGTGGGATGAGCTCAGATGCTATTAGCGATAGCCCCCCTGGGAAGGAAGGGGAGAGGAAATAAACACAAGCTAGAGTTCCCCCCTGCTTTCCTTTTCTCCCACCCAAAATGGTGGGAGGTGGTTGGTGGTGCATGTGTCATCACTGCCCCCAGTCGTATCAGTTACACATCTCGGTAGCAAGATGAGCACTTAGGTACTCTGTGAATAAAGATGATGTCGTTTTCTCCAGTTTTTTTGCTCTTTGTTGTAATTGTTCCAATTTTTAATATCTTTCTTTTAACGCAGTGCCCAGAATTGAACGTAGTATTCCAGGATCAGTTATACTGGAGCCATATGTAGGTTGTCTTGGGCTCAACAAGGGATAATGTGTTACCCACACCACGCCTCTCTGTTCCATGATATGATGCATTTGTTTATAGGGCTTGATCTCGAAAGATGCAGAAAAGTCTGGCAATCTGGCAAAGTATTTTTTTCTTTGCTGACTGTCCTATTGCAAAGTCTTTTCTATCTTTTAGGGCTTGTCTATACTTACCACGCTGGTTCGGCGGCAGGCAATCGAACTTCTGGGTTCGATTTATCGCGTCTTGTCTGGACGCGATAAATCGAACTCAGAAGTGCTCCCTGTCGACTCCGGTAATCCTGCTCGCCGCGAGGAGTACGCAGAGTCGACGGGGGAGCCTGCCTGCCGGGTCTGGACGGCGGTAAGTTCGAACTAAGGTACGTCGACTTCAGCTACGTTATTCACGTAGCTGAAGTTGCGTACCTTAGTTCGATTTGGGGGTTTAGTGTAGACCAAGCCTAAGTCTGCTATGAGTCCTCAGATAAACTAAACATAGCCTATGTGTTTATAGTGCTATAATGAGAGGAAACCATTGATGTAGTTTAAATTTGCCAAGCATTTATGCTAAAGGTAGCTGAAGAACTAATGTAAGACATAACTTTAAATTGCAAGTTCTTTGGGCTAGGGACAGTTACTTAAAATTTGAGGTAATAGAGTCTTACTGCTGTGACAAAGTTCCTCCTCTGCCTTGGTGGGTTCTGCGCTTTCTGGCGGATTTGCTCACCTTAGAGGTTCACAGCAGTCCTCAGTTTGGCTCCTTTTGTTAGTGGCACAAACCTGTTGTTCACTTGGCTAACCTCATCATTGGCCAGCATGGGGAAAGGGAGGAGAACAATCCCCGCAGTCTCTGCTGACCCACCTAGTGGGTTGGGGGATAGGCCAGCGACCTTCCCTCTGGTGGGACCCACAGTCCAGGTCCCCATCTCTTGTCTTAAATAGGGAGTTGAGGCAGATGGGGGGAACCCGGGCCCGCCCTCTACTCCAGGTTCCAGCCCATGGCCCTGTGGATTGCAACTGTCTACAGTGTCTCTTGTAACAGCTGCGTGATAGCTACAACTCCCTGGGCTACTTCCCCATGGCCTCCTCCCAACACCTTCTTTGTCCTCACCACAGGATCTTCCTCCTGATGTCTGGTAATGCTTGTACTTCGCAGTCCTTCAGCAGTACGCCTACTCACTCTCAGCTTCTTGTGCCTCTTGCTCTCAGCTCCTCACACGCGCCTCACTACTGAAGTGAGGTCCTTTTTAAAACCAGGTCCCCTGATTAGCCTGCCTGTCTTAATTGATTCTGGTAGCTTCTTAATTGGCTCCAGGTGTCCTAATTAGCCTGCCTTAATTGGTTCCAGCAACTTCCTGATTGTTCTGGAACAGTCCATTATCTTACTCAGGGAAAAGGGACCTGCTTAATCTGGGGCTAATATATCTACCGTCTATCACTCTCCTATAGCCCCTCTTCCGGCTCCTTCAGAACCTCTTATTGAGGTTCTGGCTGCACTTTTCCCCGCACTTATTTCTTTATGCACACCAGATCTGAGGCCTCAGGAAGTCACGGGACCATCTCCTTAACCTTCTCCTAGCCATGGCCCAGGTGGCCATTCGTAACACCAGGGAGAGGAGGTTGGCGGGGGCGGGGGCTGTGACCGTGGAGCCGTTTTTCGTTCTTTCATCCATTCGCATATCTGGGCAGAGTTCCTCTCGCTGGCTCTCTCGATGTTTTTGAGGAGCAGTGGGTGCTGTCTGGGGTTCTCTGCTCGGTGTCCCCTTCCGGTTCCTTAGTTTTGGCCCTTTGACCCCCACGCCTTTTCCTGTTGTTGCCTTTGTTGTCTCCCGAACTCAGTTGGGTTCTGGGTTTAGTAGCCCCTCCCTAGGCTGGAGGAGGGGCTTTCAGCAGTGGGCGAGCTAGTGCTCGCCCATGTCCTGGTACTCAAAAGGATCACTCTCCTGTAGCCATCTGGCCTGACCCTGTCACACTGCTTACAACCTAAAAGTGGAAATATGAATAAAATAAATTAAAATGGTAGAACTATCACGATGGATTTATAGCAAACCTGAAAAAGTCTCTAAACTATATTAACAGTATATAGATGTTAGGGCCAGAAGTTGTCCTTCCGTTCCTTTATCTCCCTTGCTTTAGTTTTGTTTGTAGATCTCGCTTGATTTGTTTGCAATTAGATTGGAACCTCTTTGGAGCAATGGATTACAAGTAGATAAAGGGCACAACACAGAATAAATGTCATGTTAAGCAATGAAGCATTTTTTCCCCTTTAAAATACGGAGACTAATGTAATTGACGCTTCCATCTTATGCTGGGACTTAGTCTCTGATCTTTCTCATTACTGAAAATGCCTGTACATCATTTGATGTATCCATTGTTTTTTTTCTGGGAATACAAAAGTTAATACGCAATGGTTCTAACATTTATGTTAATTTAACTAATTATCTTTGGTTTGTAGGTGATAAGATCAGGGCAGAAATTGCTGAGGAAGAAATCTGCTGATGGAGAGAAGAAAGGTGGAGGATGGTTTAGTGGGTTCTGGGGTAAGAAGGAATCTAGAAAAAAGGAAGATGAAGAATCAACAGTTCCTGAAAGTAGGTTTGAATTTAAATAGGTCATTCTCACATGAAGCTTAACAAATAGTACTAATATTTAATTCACTTGTGGGTAGGTGACTGTCTGTCCTTGGGTATAGGAAAATGGAGTGCACTGTTTTCTTGTTTTTAATTTTGGGTCTCTGCTGTTATATCACTGAATAGCTAGTAGTAATTCAGTGAAAACACAGTAATAAAATATGTCAGCAAATAAGCTGTGGCATCTTGTAAATGATGTATGAAAATTTCAGAAGTGCATTATAAAGAAAAAAATACTGAGTTATTTATGATAGTTGTAAAAGGCAAGTATTCACTAGCAAGTTCCTCTAGTGACAGTTGGCTGTTTGGGCCAGGAATTCTTAGGGCAGTGTTTCCCAAACTTGGGACGCCGCTTGTATAAGGAAAGCCCCTGGCAGGCCGGGCCAGTTTGTTTACCTGCCGCGTCCGCAGGTTTGGCCGATCGCGGCTCCCACTGGCCACGGTTCGCTGCTCCTGGCCAATGGGAGCTGCTGGATGTGGCGGCCAGTAAATCTCTCGGCCCACGCCACTTCCAGCAGCTCCCATTGGCCTGGAGCAGCAAACCGTGGCCAGTGGGAGCCGCGATCAGCCGAACCTGCCGACGGGGTAGGTAAACAAACTGGCCCGGCCCGCCAGAGGCTTTCCCTACACAAGCGGCGTCCCAAGTTTGGGAAACACTGTCTTACGGTATTGCATGGTGCCTAGCACAATGGGGTCTTGATCACAGCAGGGGCTTCACTGTGCCACTGTGATGCAAGTAATTTTGGCGAGCTTACACTATGTAGGTATATATCACTTACTAGCCTGTGGTAGGGGAATATGAGTCACATTGCATAATTTATTATCTTTTTGAGAAATACTTCAAAGCAGAAATTAAATTAAGTGCCCTGGCAGCATGTGGTGTTAACGTATATTAATTAAATTATGTTTTTCCTGTACCACTTATGGGTACTAATGTGAATTTGAAATTTTTTTTTTTAAAGCCATTGATGACCTCATGACCCCAGAAGAAAAGGCTAAGCTCTTTACTGCTATTGGGTATAGTGACAGCTCTCACAACTTGACTTTACCTAAGAAGGTAAACTGAATATTTTTAATGAAAGAAAAACAAAAACTTTGTTGTCCTGGTATACATCAGTAATACAGGAGTGATGTTAGGAATGACTATATTTTGAGTGCCAATCGTTCATTGATACTGATCTGCCAAATATATATTCACTGTGAGTTCATATTCACAATCTGTAGACTAAAAGATCATTATATTGGGCTGTATAAACATCTGGGCTTGTTGAGATTTTGGTGTCCAACAGTCAAATGCATCCAGACAAATCAGTCGCTTGATGTTACTATCAAGATGTCAAAATCATTCATGTGTGATCTTTATTCCCAAAATTATGTGGAAATGGGTAATGGGAGCAGAATGAACTGAAAGATAAACTTGCTGCTTAAAAAAGAGGAAAAATAAAAAGTTTGCTGTAAATGGGGAAAACAAAACAAATTCCAACAAACAAAAAAACTAAAAATAGTTTGACCTCTTCAGCATCTCTCTTGCTGAGTGTTGGAGGGAAGAACTTAAATTTGTGTTAAACTTAGAATCCTATGGTAATTAAGTGAAATAAATATGTATTTAGGTCAAATGTCAGTATAGTATTGTTGATGTCTTGGGTCAACGGCTAACCAATATTCAGAGCTTGGCAGGGTTGTTCGTGTTAGGATGAGAAATTGATTATATGAGTCAGGTGTATATTCACTGTGTAATTTTGTTGGGTTAAAAAAATATATGCACAAGGTGCTGTTTCCATGACCACAATAGAAACAAACAGCAATAAGCTATTGGATTGCTAAGAAATCCCCAAGTCTGCCACTCCAGCTAGTTATGTGCACAAGAAGCTCACATGGCCAAAAAGCCATAATTACTCCAGGTAAGAAAGAGGACAGCTTAGGCTAAAACCTGTCCTGGTTTACTGGTGAAGTACAGACAGCAATTAGAAATTAAAAAGCAATGCACAAAAAATGGAAAAAAGAGGAAATAGATAGTAATGAGAATAAGTTAGAAGTTATGAAGTGTAGAAAGTTGATAAGGGAAGCTAAAGACCTCAGGGAGAAATCCATGGCTTGTAGGGCAAAGGACAATGAGGAATTTAAATATATTAGGAACAGAAGAAATCCTAACAGTAGTATAGACTCATTACTAGATAGAAACAGTAAAATTAATGATACAAAAAGGCCGAAGTTTCAATAAATATTTTTGTTCTGTATTTGGAAAGAAGCAGGATAATGTACTAGAATCATAAAACATCTGCTAGAGATGAACCTTTTTAAATCCGCAAGCCCAGGTAACTTGCACTAAAGGGTCCTAAAAGAGTTGGCGGAGATCTCGGTCCTGCTGACATGAATTTTTTTAATAGATCTTAGAATACCTAGGAAATTCCAGAAGACTGGAAGAGTGCTAATTTTGTGCCAATATTCAAAAAATTACAAACTGTATGACCCAGCTAACTGTGGACTGACTAGCCTGACATCAGTCCTGGCCAAAATAATAGAAAAGCTGATTTGGGATGCGGTTATAAACAATTAAAACATAGGAATATAAGTAATGCTAGTCAGTATGATTTTTATGGAAGAGAGTTCTAATCCAACTTCATTTAAATGTTTGAGACTACCAGTTTGGTTGATAAAGTTAACTGCATAGATGTAATGTACTTAAACTTATGCAAGTCATCTGTCTTATTACCAAACAATGTGCTAATTATTTAATAGACTTACACGCTGTCAATATAGCACATATTAAATGAATTAAGAATTGGTCAACTGACAGATTTTAAAAAAGCAGTTGTCAGTGGGGAATCATTATTGAATAGGGCCATTTGTAGTGGAAATCACTGCTGATAAAATTTGTAGTTATCACAAAGATTGGCAGAGCAGTAAATAATGTGGACGAGGCAGTTGTACAGATGGATAAGATGGGCCCATTCAAACAAAATGTGTTCGAATGTAGCCAAATGCACTTATACATCTAGGAACAAGGAATGTAGGTTCTACTTAGAGAATGTGGGGTTGAATCCTGGGCAGATGTAACTCTGAAAAGGATTAAGGGGTCGTAGTGGACAAGCAACTGAACATGAGCTGTGGCAAAAAGCTAGTAGGATCCTTGGATATATAAACAGGGAAGTAATGAGTATGGATGTGACTTTACCTTGGTATATGGGATTGGTGAGACGGATGCTGGAATACTATGTTGAGTTCCGGTGTCCACATTCTTTTAAAAAGAATAATGAAAAAATCAGAGCAAATGCCACCAGAATAATTGGAGGGCTGAAGAAAATGTTGTTGTACTTTGATTTACAGCATATTACTTGACATAAGAACCTTACAGTAAATCAGAGAGCTTCAAATATACAAAATATTGTTCTTGGCAGCTCTACCCCTTTGGCACATAGTGGACTAGCCATTTATGTATTTGTGATATTGTAGATATACAGAAGTTCAGCAAGTGTGATCTATTTGAATGTGACTTTTTTTGTCCTGAAGACTTGACTAGAGATCTTAGTACTGTAATCTGAGTTGTAACTTCTCATAAGTGAAAGAATGCTCATGAGAGATGGAAAGCAGCCTGAAACAGTAATCTTCTATTTTTCTCAATGAAGTGTTCACCCTCAAGATGGAACCTGAATACTCTTAACCCTGTTAACTATTTGACTGCTGATCATTTCATCTTGCTCTGTTGATCCTCTCAGAGGTTTGTTGATGCTCCAGTAGGGGTTCAAAAATATACCATTGGAAATTGTGCATAATGCAAACATAAACATGCAGAGATTAACTTGGAAGTGATTACTTCACTATATGAAGTATGCAACATCTTACTGAGTAGAAAGTGAAGGCACATCCACCAAAAAAAAATTGCAGGGCAGTATCACAAGAAAATGTTCGTACTTTTACAAGATTGATTCTGTAAGCTTTGAAGGACACAGCCATTCCGAAAATCTCCCGGACTCTTTGTGGCCATAGCAGAGATAATTAAGGGACAGCACATTTTCCACCATGAGGATCTCAAAATGGGTCTCAGGATGCATTACAGTCTATGAACTAGTAGGATGATCCCCACCAGCTGGCATACAAGCCCATTCCATAAGAGCACAAGCATAAGCTACCGCTGCACTCCATGACATGCCCCTCTTGGACATTGGTAAAGCGGCCACATGGAGCTCGGTGTATTCCTTCTCTTCTCATTATGCTTTGGTGCATGATTTGGCAAAGGATGCTTCGTTTGGTACGGCGGTCCTTCATTCTGTGGTTCTGTCATCCTCCTCGCACCCTCCTATATAGGTACTGCTTGTCAATCACCTCAGTGGAATACAATAGGGACCATCACTCGAAGAAGAAGGGGAAGTTACTTACCAGTTACTGGAGGTTCTTCGAGATGTTTGGTTCCTATATGTATTCCAGACACACACCCCTTCCCCTCTGCTGTGGATCTGAGACGTCTACGGTGGAGAAGGAACTGGAGACGTGATTGGTCTGCCCTGCCCTTTATTGCCTCGGGTGAAACCAAGTGGCAGTGCAAGGGTGCATGTGCAGACCGACGGACACTATTTTCAAAAGCTCTAGCTCCAGGGGCATGAAGCATGCACATTACCCTCAGTGGAATATAGGTAGGGACCACACATCTTGAAGAACCTCCCATTCTGTAGAAGAGTCTTTCACACAGGGAAAAACATTTATTATTGAATGAGGGAATCTTTGGTGGTAGCAGTACTCTGTCAGTATACTCCATGTACATTGCTACCCTCTTGATTTCTCTCTCCACACTGGTAGTCCTGTTCCTTAGGTTAGGGCTGCTAGTCATGTACGCAGAAGAATGTACAGGTTACATAACTGTTTCTTTTCCATGTTTATATGGCAAGGAACGTTCCAATCCTACTTTTTTTTGTTTCAGATAAAGAGAAATCATTTCCTATTGTTCTCAAAAAGGAAAAGTGTTCTCCGATTGTTATGTGGATGCATTCAAACATAGGTCCCAGGAAGTAATCCAGTAACTTTGATTTACATAATCTTTCTTGCTACTGAGACTGACATACATATGTGTAAATTATTCAAATCATGAATCAAAGTTAATGATCACAGCTAGTAATTATATCTTTTGAGTTCAACTAGCCATGGGATTAGGAGTTGCCTGGCTATACTGGATTTCCATCAAAGTAGTATGTCTACATCTCGAGTAAAAATAATTACTGTTAGATGGAATTGATGTCCGTTCTTTCAGAGAAAGGAAATACCTCAGTAACTTTTTTTTATTATTATTTTAAACTTGGAGAGGGAGGATGATGATTGAATTCAGGGGACTATAACACAGGTTTCAGGCAATATGTTGGGCCACTGGATTGGCTACACTAAAACTATATAAAACAGTGGAATATGTGGTAAATATACGAAAATAGAAATTATCATGAAGCATTTGTGCAAAGACTCCTAATCTTTTTTTATCTCCCCAACTAGTATGTTGCTCATGTAATGACACTGAAGCTGTTAAGTACTTCTCTTACAATTAAAGAAGACAAGGATGTGCCAGAGACTCTTAAAGTACAGATAATTGATCTAAGCACGAAAATATCTCAGAGACCAGGAGCACAAGCACTTAAGTAATTACATGTTTGCTTTTTCATATTTCTGTGAACAGTGATCAATTATATTTTCAATGTGCTAATTTCCACTATGCTTATCCCTTTTTGAAATTAATGATTCTTGAACAAAGCAATATGTTGTGTATGACTCTCCTGATTACATTTTCTCAGATTTTTTTTACATCTTAAAACTTTTTTGTAGGTAAATGAAGTTTTAAATATTGATTTTAAAAAACAAAGTTGAAGGAATGAGCCGTACTGGCTTGCCTAATAAAGGCCTCTTTTGGAGCCCTGCTTCATTCAATGTTTAACATACATTGCCTTTTTTTTAAGCTAGCCATTCGTACATGTGCAGCTTGTCTTCAAACCATATTTTGTTAAAAAGTGCTAAAAGTAATACCAAGCCTGGCTCCACAGTCAATGCCAAATGCTCTGGCCAGAGTGCCCCTCCTGCCTCTTCTCCCCCCCGACCCCCATGTTAAGTTGGTTACCTTGATTGTCACTTATTCAGCTAAAGGTAAATACTGCTTTGCACATAGTTCTGTTTCACCTGAAAATCTCAAAGCACTTAACAGAGGATTAACCCCGCTTAAAGGGTGACCTAATCAAATACAGAGATTTGAAATTATAGGTATGATGATGGACAGCATGGCCTGTGTCCAGTATATGGGTCTATCCTCAGCTCAGAGTTAATTTCCCAGCTCTGCCACAAACTTCCTAT
This sequence comes from Chrysemys picta bellii, assembly GCF_011386835.1. Classification (NCBI taxonomy): domain Eukaryota; kingdom Metazoa; phylum Chordata; order Testudines; family Emydidae; genus Chrysemys; species Chrysemys picta. Next base: position 33,235,729 of record NC_088800.1, on the reverse strand, counting down.
GGAATCTTCACCAAGGAACTAATACACTCTCTCCCTTAGTTGCTGCATCTGAAAAATGAACCTGTGCACACTTTTTCTAATTCAAGTTAGCATATTGGTGGTGAGAGTAGGAGAAGTAATTTTAACAGATCCTGTTTTTTCCCCACTTTTCTTTTATGCAGAACCCAATTTCACAGAATATCTGTTTAAAATATTCTGTAATGTGGTTTCATTGGACAGTTTGAGGGGCACACAACTAGCATTTGGCCCAAAAATAAAAAAGAAGACATTTGAAAGTATAGTTGGCAATGAGACTTAATCCCAAAACTGTGGAAGTGATAATTTTGCTAATAAAATTTCATAAAGGAAAAGATGGAGCTAATCTGCCTTAGTTATTCTCCTTTATTTTAAAAGGTTAAAAACATCACATCTCTATGAACCTGGGCCTAAACTGACTTCCCTGTTTTAAACTCCCAAGTCTTTTTACCACTAAAACAAAATGAAAATCTTAATAGTCAGTTGTAGAAAAACCATGTATTTTTTTTTTCTAAGGTGCAACCAACCAACATAATCTCACATTCAGAAATCTGGTTCCTGCTTCTACTGAAGTAAACAATCAAGAACTTCTATTGATATCAAAGGGAGCAAGACTGGGTCCATTACTTGCATTGAAATCTGCAAGATTGGGCTTCAAACTGGCTCTCCTAAGTCATTAATAACTTTTTTTTAATATAGCACAAGCGCACTGTCTCTGCATAAGAGAATCAGTTACAAGAGAAATGTGAACCTGAATTTAAAATGAAATAAAGTTGAGTGTAGATGGTAAGGACATTAAAATTGCAGGGCTTAATTTAGTCTCCTGTTGTATTCTTTTCTTTGGGTAGCTTGTGTTGTCACTTAAACTATTTAGCTTCATTTAACCTACGGTATTTCTTTGTTGCCTTTTTATATGCAAGAATCTCCTAAAATTCTTTTGCATGTAGTTAGTCTTATGAATTTAGGATACTTCTTGAGACAGTTCTGGCTAATGATTAGTTGCCCCGTATCTTGTGTTCACTTAGTTCTTGTCTAAGACACTGTGATTTTTCCTGGTTTGTGTTGGTGCAAAGTGAAATTGCAGCCTGTATTCCATTGATGCATTTACATACTATTGAATATTCATACAAATTGCTTTAAAACAATTCTTGTCTTCATTTACAGAGTGGAGGCAAAACTTGAGCACTGGTATGTAACAGGACTGAAACAACAAAGTGTTGTACCTTCTCTTGTGGCTTCTATTGGGGATACCAAATCATCTTTGCTTAAAATAGTGTTTGAGACAAATCCAGAGGATAGTACTGCTGACCAGAGCCTTATAGTTGAATCACAGCCTGTGGAAATCATATATGATGCTGTGAGTAATATTCAAATTAGAAATGTATGGGAACACCTTTTGTTCTCTCTCAATCTCATTGCCTTTCCATCTCCTTTCAAATACTGTACCAAAGTAGTTTTTCTTCCTTGCCTTAATTTTTTGCCATCTGTTGAATTAATATTTAATTTATATTTTGGAACTGATGCAGTGTGTATTGGATGATTGCATATAAACTGGTATTATTTGTTTTTAAAGAGAACAATAAATGCAATGGTGGAATTTTTCCAGACAAGTAAGGGAATGGATCTGGAACGACTAACATCAGCCACATTGATGAAGTTGGAAGAAATTAAAGAAAGAACTGCTGCAGGTAAATAGATAAAAGTAACTACCATTGATAAGTGAACCCTTAAATATTAGCAAAGAGTCTGGGGGCCTTACTTGCGAGGCAGTATTAGTATTGATGTTTGAATAAACGTCATACCATGGGATCTCTGAATCAAAATTACTTTAGTTCTGTTTCTCTTGAGTCAATACACTGATAAGTGATTTAACCTCCAAATAGAATGCCTTCTAGCAATAAATTGAAAAATTGACTTAAAAACTTACAAGATGTTAGTATATAGAGAAGTTTAACCAAAAAGATGTCTGCATTAAAGATTGATCACTTTTAATCTGTAACTGCTCCTACAGTGAAAATGTGACTTTTACCTTGGTATAGTATTGTTTGTTCCATGTCCCATACCTATTGGTTACAGATGTGAATATATTTTCATCTTTTAATCTGTTGTTTTCCCTATTTAAGGACTAGCTCATATTATTGAAACACGCAAAGTCCTTGACTTGAGGATTAATCTGAAACCATCCTATCTTGTGGTTCCACAGACGGGTTTCCACAGTGATAAGTCAGACCTACTTATTTTGGACTTCGGTACATTTCAGGTATGCAGTTGGTTTCCTCTGGTTTCATTTGCATTCAAGAAAGAGGGAAATAGTACAATTATTTGTTTGTTCCCAAGAGGCTCGTTTTAAGACTGACAACAGGGCTGATCAGAGGTCAGTGGGTTTTTGTAAACCCACTAGTATCATTTGTATAATAACCTTTGTCATAAACACATGAATAAGAATCATCCAGAAGAACTATATTTCATTCTTTGTGAAATGTGGTTCAGTATATCAAACAAGTTAAATTGTAAGAGCTATGTGATTTTCAAAGCCATATCTTTCACTTGTTCATAAAGCACTGTGTACCTACATTTTTTTAGTTAAGTAGTCTTCCTTTTATTTAAGAAATAAGAAGACTTAAGAAAAGCTATTGAGCTATTCTGGAGCTGTGAAAGTTGATGCTATGGTGGTGGTGTAAAGCTGAAACTTGAACTCCTATATAATTTGACTAATATATTGTTGTAGAGGTGACGTGATTTATTTACAAAAATAAAAAAAAGTTACTGAACTTCTTCTATTTTCAGTTATGATATCTTAATTTTCATTAAGGATAACCGCGTTGACATTTCTAAAATACCTCTTCTGAGGTAGTCAAACCAAAAATTACAGGCTTTAAAAATCTAGTAGTTTTACCTGTACAGTACTGAAATGAATAATATAGTGTGTGTATAAATATTGTGCTTTTAGTAGACGTACTTTTATTTCTTTCAATCTGTCCCACCAGTTGACCAGCATAAATCAAGACGGTCATCGAGCTTCCAGTTTTTCATCCTTGGAAGAGATTATGGACAAAGCTTATGACACGTTTGATGTGAAAATCAATAATGTACAACTTCTCTTGGGCAGAAGAGGTATTAAAGCATAATCACTATCTAATCAAAGAACAATAAAAATGTTTAAATGTGTATTAGTAGATAGTGGTTTGTTCGTATACATTACGTATAATGTAAAGAAAATACAAATTAAAACTGTAAAACTTCCATTATTTTGAATTTTCCAGTATCTTGAATAAAATGCCCATTTGTTCTCTGGAAATCTATATTATTGCTGTACTCATTCAAGTGTTAGCAAGTAAATTAGGGTTAGGTAATTTAGTATTATGCACCTATTGATAGGCTCATGAATTTTTGTTTGTTTGGATTAATAGACAGCTCAGACTAGCTGCAAAATATATATGATGGTCTTTTATGATGATTTACATGTGGGGACTCTTATGTTAAGAAAAATATTGTGAGGAAAAGAAGAAATCTGACATTCTGATAATGGCTGAGTTCATAGCTCTTGCTTCTGGGTTTCAAGGTTGTAAGTGAAAATACTTCTTGGTTTTGGCCCATGCTAGATGCTGATAAAGCATGGTGTTAGGGGTGGTTGTTTTCTGACCTGTGGAAGTCCATGCAATATCTTGCCTATATGAACTTAGGTTTCTGCAGTTCATTAGATGGGCTGGATTTTTTAAAGTAATTCTTAAATGATTTTTCTGGATTATTTTTTATACGGTCTCTTTATTACAAAATAAAGCTTGTGAAGTTTAATTTTTAAACTGGATAAACACTCCTTCAGGTGAAGACTGGAAGAAGGCTCGATTTCAGCATCCATCAGCTTTGCACATATTACAGCCTATGGATATGCGTGTGCAATTATCCAAATCAATGGTGGAGAAAGACATCAGAATGGCTAAGTAATGTATCAGCACTATCAGACAATTAATTTTTGCTTGGTTATTTGTGCTTATTGAAAAAGGGCATTGTCACTGAAACCCAATGGGACAAGATGGAGTTTGAAGACTTATATGCATGGTCTTAATTTTCTCCTTGTTATGGGCAAAGTCAGTAGCTACACTTATAATTAAGGCTGCCTAACAGTTTACATGTTGCTTGTAACTTCGCCAAGCTTCAATCATTTGGGCTGAGACTTGCCATATTGAGTGTTTGCTGCAGGCTAAGAATTTTGTAAAGTTTCAGCTAAAACAGTGCAGCCTTTTGTGAGAATCAGATAAAGGAAAAACACCTTGTTTTGCCCATGTTAAATTGCTAAAGTGTGTCTATGCTTTAGAGCAGGCACTTAAGAGAATTCACTCTCGTGTCAAGGATGTGCTTTTTGTCATTCCTGTGAAAATTTGGCATTAGTTGTGAGCCTCTGAAAAATGGCACATGGATACTTGTTAGCATTTGGCAGCTAAATTCTCAGAAGATTCTATCTGCACTGTCTATGCTCCATGCTCATACAGTTCCTATTGGCCTGCAATAACCTATTGCTGTGTAGACAAACCCTCTTAGCAGAAGCATTTCTCTATCTGGTCTCATCTGTCTGGAATTTTGCTGATATATTCTTCAGTCCAGTATATTTTGGACTGTCTTTTGTACCTAAAACACATATTGGTTGTTAGTTCCATCAAGGTCCACTTAGTTGTTCTCAGCTGTGGATGACGGCTCTGTCTTTTCTAATAGAATGTCAATACATTTTTGAAAGGCCTGGAAAGATTGTATCCTCAGGTACAAGATCCTGTTCCACATGGGACTTAAACTTGATACTGTCAAAGCTTATGTTCTTTCTTTTAAGCTTTTAGCTATCTGTTCTTGACTGCCTCTTTCAGTGAAAGTAGCATTTCTGGTGGCTATTACTTCTGCTACGAGGATGAGTGAGCTGCAGGCCCTGATGTCTGGCCCTCATTCTAGTGTTTTCTCTAAAGACCAAGTTTACCTGTGTATTCATCCAAAGTTTCTCTCAAAAGTGGTATCTAGTTTTTATATCAACCAAGCAGTTTACCTACCTTCATTCTTCCCAAACCACATTCAGATAAAGATGAAAGGAAGGCTGCATGTACTCTGGTTATTAGGAGAGCATTGGCATTCTACCCTGACAAGTCCAAATAGTTCTCTGTCTGTCTTCCCAACTCTTTGTGGTGATCGCAGACAGAATGAAGGGGCTCCCAGTTTGTTCTCAAAACATATCATCTTGGATAACTTCATGTATCCGCCTGTGCTACTATTTGGCTAATGTTATCCTGCCAAGCGGAGTGACAGCATGTTCAACGAGATAGCAAGCTGCTTCTGCAGCCTTCCTGGCTAAAATTCCTATCTCAGACATTTGTAAGATGGCAACTTGGTCTTTGCTGCTCATGTTTGCTTCCTATTATGCCATCACTCAGCAAGCTCAGGATGATGCCAGATTTGGGCGAGTTGTCCTTTAGTCCCTGTGCAGATTAGGCTCTGATCCTGCCACCTGTTTCCGAGGCTTGTGAATCATCAAGAGAAGAATGCACATGTGCAATCACTTGAAGAAAAAAACCAGTAACTAACCTGTTCCATAATTGTTGTTCTTCGAGATGTGTTGCACATATCCGTTCTATGTCCTGCTGTCCTACCTCTCTGCCTCAGTGTTTTTCCGGCAAAAAGAAACTGAGGGAGGGCGGTGGTGACCTTGTCCTTTTATACATGTATGCACAGGCATGCAAGAGCAGTACCCCTCTGATACTTTGCTCCAACAGTTAATCACCTGTTAAAATTAAAATTTAGTAAACCTCTTGGTATCTGCTGAAAAGTTGGCTTACATGCAACTTCATTCCAATATTATATTGTTCACAATGCCGTTTTTTTAATTCTCTACCCCCCAGGTTTAAAGTTTCAGGAGGCCTTCCTCTGGTGCATGTGAGACTTTCTGACCAAAAGATCAAGGGGATTTTTGATCTGATTGATAGCATTCCATTTCCTCAGATGTCAGCCATGTCAGTTCAAAGCACAAAGGTAAACTGACTAGAATAATGGTAAACTTGAACTAAAACATGATAGTATAACTGCATAGAACCCTTTTAGTGAGTGCATTCTTTCATTTAGTATTTACGGAAAGCAGATATTGGCAGGTAAGAGAAGGCTACAGGATATCTGAAAAAAAAAGACAGTAATATGTTCATGTGTTGCTCTAGATGATGATGATGATGATGATGAAGAGAGTCTTCAAAGTCCACTTGAACACACACAACTAGTCTTATTTGAATAGGCAGTGTATTATCATATGTTGACTTGAAAGTTCAAATTAAAATTTGAGTCTAATCCACAAATTTTATTTGGGAAGCAGGGTGGATTTTCATGAGAATATAAATGAACATTCTGAAGTCATGATAAGTTATTGTAGATCAGTTTCTGTACTTGGCTATTTTTTTCTAGGTACCTGCTATCCCCATAATTACTGATGCAAGGAAAGGGTTACTTGACACATCAATATTGCTGGAAGGAGTAGAGTCAGGTAAGAAAATATTTTTAACTATTTCTAAAACAAAACTTTGCTAGGTGTTTCTGATCATGAAATGAGTGTTCTATGGACAATAAATACCTATGCATACCTATGAATTGCAAAATTTAAGGTGGCCTTGCAGATCTTGCTGATACTATCTTAAGACACTAAGCTTGCTTTTTAAAAATACATAATTAGCTTTTTTTTTTTTGTTCAGAAGATACATTAATTTACATTATGAAAGCTATGGAAGGCTTTCCTAATCTGAGATCAGTCATTCAGTGGGATGTTAACTTGTGGTATCTGGACCCTGATTGTCTCAACCACCTTGCACTTGTAATTACCATATTTAGAAAATACTTACATGAAGAGGCCTCAAACACAAGTAAACACAGAATTGATAATGACAAACAAATCAGTATGTCAAGGTACTAGCCATTGCAAAGAGAACATTTGCTCGCTTTTATATTTGGCTGTCAGTTCAACAGACAGCATAAAAATATTACATGTCTTTATTTCCTAGAGTCTGATGAATATTTTGATGCTGAAAATTCTTTTTCACTAACTGAAAAGGCTCTACATGAAGGACATGAACTAAAAAACAAAACAGAGACTATTAATGAGGAGTTCACAGACCTTCAATTGAAGTTTGAAATTAAAGAGGCATGTGTTTTACTTTTCTTTCTTCAAATTGCATTAGTCTCTCTTAATCTGTAGGACCATTATAAAGCAGTTATTATAGGATCCGTTACATGTCAAAGTGCACCCCCACTAGTCTGATGAACGGCACAACATTGATGAAATGTAACCTCAGAAAATAATACATTTACTTTAGCACCATAATCCAGCAAACTTCCATATGTAGTAACTTGATTGTGATGCCACATAAGAAGGAGGAAGTTGAAACATCGGGAGAGTCATTAACAAAGAACCAACCCTAGGAGTTTGCTTCCGCTTTGTAATAGCAAAATTCTACTGAAAATATTTGTTCACCAAGAATTAGAAATTCCCTCCCCTTTCCATTATGCTTCAAGTAGTTCAGATCTTGACAGCTCACCTTCCGTTTCACACTCTTGTGCAAGAATGCTAGTTGTTAAAGAAAATAAAACAGTAAAGGTAGCAGCAATTTCATTTTCCTCTTTCTGATTAATAAAAAATGGAACATCAGATATGAAAAGAGATGATCTGATACCAGGCTATTACTGACATTTGTGTAATTCTTATTCATGTAGGTGGTTTTAGAACTCACAAAGCAACAGAAAATAGAGGAAACAATACTTGTATTTAATGTAATGCAGCTCGGAACAGAAGCTACAGTCAGAACATATGACTTAACAGCTGTATCTTACTTAAAGAAAATCAGCTTGGATTACTACAAAACTCAAGGTAATGAAAATAATAAAACAAAATGGAGGATAAGAATAATAGTGTCTCTGCTTAGTAGACTTCATAGTTTAAACCTTTTTGTATCAAGGTTTCGACTGCCTACCCTAGACTTTCAGAGAAAAGTTCTACAGTATGATAGTTAGGTTTGATATTTAGAATCAGCCCCTTCTCTTTTGAGGCTGCAGTTGTGTGGGCCCATATAATTGTGTGCAGTGCTCCACATGGAACATATGTGCCGGCACAGTTGATGCCATTAAGACATTCACCTGGTTTTCTTTGCTTATCTAGTAAATGTGTAATTTTAGATATATCAGTCGTAGCTGCAAAATGGTGGAAGTCAAGTTTTAAAAATCTGGCCCTTACTCTTCGACATACATGGAAATTTTTAGGAAGATAAGTAGCATCTAGAAAATGAAGTCACCTTTCTTAGTAATACATTTGTGGCAATGTATTTGTTGTAGAGTGGGAAGGGGTTAATTTAAATTTGGTTCAGAGAAACAAGTAGTGGTAGCCTACCTCTTACTAATTCAGGGAAAACCAAATCAAAAGATGGAATCTTTGTTACAGACTAATTCATGAGACGATCCTCCGGCTTATGATTCCTACTATTTAGTCTCCAGCGGTTCTTTTACATACCTTTATGGGACACCATGATTGAAGCCAAGTAAAATAATCAGTTATTAACCATGGCTGTTTTATTATTAAGGAAAGGAAAAGAAAACATTAAACAAAACAGACAAATGACAGAGCACACTGATAAATTAGCTGTTTTGTTCAGTCTAGGTGCATGAGTGCATGCTAGCCCAATTCAAGCCCTATAAGAACAACTTCCTGATACTTGTTCATTTAATGATTTTGGTGTACACTGTAAATTTTGTCCATGTTGCTGTCTTTACTACGTTATAGATAAAGGATTCAGTGTTGAGATACTGAAGCAGAGCCTATTCCATTTGTCACTACTCTTTTTTTTTTTTTTTTTTTTTTTTTTTATTAAACCGAATGCTTTGTGAAACCTTTTTCAGAGGCACATATCAACATTAGTCTCCCAGCACGCATGGACTTCTAATGCCAGTTTGGCACCTACCTTTTTTGAAAATTACAGCCCTTTAAATGTTTTAATATTCTCATTCTTCAATATCAGTATTTTAAATATGGCAAAAAGAAAAGGTACAAGCCTGTGTAATGACAGTGTTAACTTGTCATTGCCTGTCTAAACGTTCAACTCAAGATGTAAACGTGGATTCTAGGTTATTAGCACAATGCTTCAGGCAGCAACACATTTTGAAGTGTTAAATAGAAAACGATGTTCGAGGAGAAGGGTTTAATAAAATCATTTCTCTGCCTGCTTCAATATTGCGAAAGCTGAATTCTCAATATGCTCTCATTTGGTATGTTACAGATAAAAAACGACCACTTCACTTAATTAGCTCTTCAGATGGACCTGGATTAGACCTTTTGAAAGTGGAATATATCAAGGTACATGCTTACTATTTAATAAGTATTTATTAAAATGATCTGTGAAGTGTATCTGGTAATAAGTTAAAAATTTAGTACATAAGGTATAAGTGAGTGCAGTCTACACAATGCAATGGCTCATTCAATTTGTCTATCTTTAACCTTTTATAACGTTTCCCTTTCAGGCTGACAAAAATGGTCCAAAATTTCAGTCAAGCTTTGACAACACTGAACAAACACTTCAGGTAACTGAATTTTTTTCCAAGTGTCTCATATTAGCCTCTTTACTTAGCAGGTACCTGCAAGTCAAAGCTGAGACTCACTGAAGAGTGGAATGTTAGCCTGACTTCCCTAGGTAAAGTGGTATGCTCTTATCTCAAGTTAGGTAACTTAAGATAAAATACTAGTAATGACAGGGCAACTTGAAGTTTCAGCAGGTCAAGTTGAAGCCTATGCTCCTCCATAGTCTTATCTTGACCTGCAAACTGTTGTGAAAACTACCAGCTGCTTGGTCTTCACTAGGGTTTTAACTAGCTAACTTGAGTTAATGAATTTTTTATTAAGATGATGTTTAAAAAAAGTGAACGGTACAGAGTTTAAGCATAGAAGTTTCTGGTTATCGGGAATAACATACAGATTATCAAGGGGTGCGAAGTTCGGTTTAAGATCAGGTGGCATAAGGAATACATAATCTGCAATATTCCCGACTGGGAGTAAAAGGTTGATGACAGACAAACTACAGACATGGAGATATGAGGGTATGAAGTTCACATAACGCCCACCTTCGGGTGTGGAGTCTAATGAGTGGATATGATGATGAGGATGGATTGACCCTCATTTGGTGAGTTTTAACGTTCAGGGAGTTCATGGTTCCAGTTCATATGATCCAAAGGAGAAAGTTTCTTGGTCCCTTTCTCGTACAGCCTTCATCTCTCTCCCCTCCCTCCCCCAGTGGAGACAAAGCCTTGAAGTCGAGATTGCCACCATACCACTCCATCCCTGTCCCCAAAGCATCCCTGCACCTTGGGGTTCAGAGGAGATGGCTATAACAGCTGCCCCGACCTAGGAAAATTCTCAGTTGCCCACTTAGGGCAGTTTTAGTGTCCCTTCGTGCCACTCTGGCAGTGCAAAGGGGCCCAACTCTCCTAGAAACTGTTAAGTTGCTTATGGATCAGAAGTCTCAGCCAATGAACTGAAATATGTGCTTAAAAGCCTTACTTCAGGCACCAAACATTTTAACATGACTAGATAACTGTGTAACAATTGGCGGAGGGAGCAAGCTCTGTACTAATGCTTTTTTCCTCCTTAGTTTGTGAAAAGGAAATATACAGCATATATTTAACTTGTGGGACTCTCAATATCTGATGTTCGGGTGAAATGTCAGAAGAGATTAAAACAACCTTGGGGGGTGGGGAGGTAAAAAAAAAATCTCCATTAACTGTGCCTGAGATTAAAAATGACAAAGGTAGTCAGTTTTCTTACCTTGGGGCATATTGCCAATGGGTGTCAGGAAGAAACTTTTTCCCTGGTGAAAACTGTGACTGATGTAAGGAGTGCCTTGAGGATGAAGGCACCTTCTTTTGAAGTATCTGCCAGTTACAGTTGAACTGAATATTTGACTGAAATGGTCAACTAGAGTGCTCTACATTGGGTCTATGAATTCTGTTTGTTCCCAGTTTAGATATTTTTAATATTTCTGTGAATCCTATAAGAGTTGAATTCTTTGGTACACATTTAGTGTTAAATCTTTACATTCCTTAATATGAAACTGTCAAGGTTAGTGAAAAGTGATAGAACTAGGCTTAGGTACATCAGCATAATTTTCATGAAAATGATTTTATTGTTGATGGTTCCCAGATGAATTTATCAAGTTATGGCCTAATTAAACCACATGTATTGCATCTTGTCTGTCTTTTTGTGTGTTTGGGACAACTACGGTGTGGTATAAGCCTGGCTAATACCTCTGGTATAGCACGGGATTTTTAGTAACATTCAACTGCAGCTTGCTTGAAAGGTTTATTTTGTCCAGCTGAGAACAGAGAGTTTAATAATGCAAGTGTTCCCCTGAAGAACTTTCTGGGAAGGTATTTTCTGCATCTTCTGGTAATTAGTATTATGCATTTTCCCCAATAGACTAAGTTCTCATGGCAACAAAGGTTAAGAGAACCAGAAAATACAAACTTAAAAAACAGATCAGGAAAAACTACTCAAAGAATATACTGGAGTTAACTAAAAGGAAAAACCCCCACAACTAGTCAAGTATTTGATGTCTTTTTAGTTTAGTTGCATGTCACCTTGTTCTTGTATGTTGGGAAGATGAAGCCAAATATTTATTGGTGATTACATACCTGTGTCATTTTCCCGTATAATTGTCACTCTGCAAGCCTAAATCCCAATCCATTCAGCATGTCTACTCGTGGAAGTGATCCACACGCTAAATGAATGTTATCTGTAGCTTTACTTTTTGTGATTTGGATTCTTTTGTTTTAAACAGGTGGCCTTTTCGTCGTTAAATTTTCTGTTACATACACAGGCCCTTCTCTCTACTATCAATTTTCTAACAGACGTTATTCCATCAAGCAGTCCAAGTACTGGTGACATAGGACACTCGCAAACCCAAGGAGAAAAGCAGCAAAAAGATACTAGTGTGAAGAAAGGTATAGTTAATATTTCTGGCAAGTCTAATGTTGTTCAGTGTGTCATGTTGGAGTGAAAGGGTAGATTTAAATTGTTAGACACTAATTTAGTTTTAAAAATTATTAAAATATTTAGTTTGCAGAAACAAGAAATGGTAGGCCAGTTCTTACTAATTTTCTTTCACTGCCAACTTAGAGGTATCCACTGTTTAGTCACAGGAATTATTTTACATAATTCAGGGGACACCATGATCAAGGCCAAGCAAAATAATGGCAGTTATTAACTATGGCTTTTTGTTATTGAAGTAAGGAAAAGAAAATATTAAACAATACAAATGATAAGCTGGTTATTTACATTACAATTTCTGTGGTATATCTCTCTGTGGAAAGCTTTTAACAGAGATTACAACCCTGAGAATGAACACCTCTGAGGTGTGCTTTCCTCTTGGTAAGTTAAAACTAAAATATATTTTCCCCAAAATTATTGTGAATCCATTTAGTATATCCTTAGATAAATAATCATGTTCATAGATGGGCAGAAGAATTTTGTTAAAAGGCAAGTTGTCCCATTGTTTATTAATATATAACCAGTTAGTATATCAGTAAGCCAGTTTATAGTTGGCAAAGTAAGTGATCTTAACTGCACCTTTATGAAACTGAAGAAAACATGGAAATCAGTTACTTAGAAGAAGCCATTTAAGGAGAAATCTTGAGACAGGCCAGTTAGCCAATATTAAGAATCTTAAATCCAATTAAATCCCAGTGTATCTCAGTTTACCAATGTTTAGCCTCTGTCTCCTCTCCAGAAATACAAGGTTTAACCACTTGGTGATCAACAGGAGAAACTTAGTCTTTTAAGTATCAGAGGGGTAACCGTGTTAATCGTTATTCACAAAAACAACAAGGAGTCCAGTGGCACCTTAAAGACTAACAGATTTATTTGGGCATAAGCTTTTGTGGGTTAAAAAAACCTACTTCCGTTTTTTTTTTAACCCATGAAAGCTTATGCCAAATAAATCTGTTAAGGTGCCACCGGACTCCTCGTGTTTTGTTTGTTTGTTCTTTTTGGTAATTAGTTTAGCCTCAAATGACCTTGGCGTAAAACATCTGACTATTCATGTATCAGTGAAATTAGGAAGTTGTTAAATGAAGGCATTCATTTAGATACAAAATATTTGCAAATGTGCATATTAAAAGAATCTTATTCCATTGTAAGCATTGGAGAACCAACAAAGGTTTTCATCTGTAAGTGGAAACATGAGTTAGAAGTAACCAGTATCTTCTTCTGTAAAATATTTCCCACCATAAATGTTCTTCAAGTTCAAGGAATGAAGACTTTAATGTGTCTACTAAAGAAATTAATTTCAAAAAGAATATTTCTAGTTTTATTTGTGAGAGTTTAAATTCAGGTTTTTCTTTGAAAAGAAAAGTGGGGGTGGCTGGTCTAGGCCCACTTTATTTCTAGATTTATTGCTCCGACGACCTAGTCTTGCATTCCTTTCACAATTAGGTTGCTTCTGAAAAGTGGTTACCTGGTTTGTCTGGTGTTTGCTGTTCTTGGGAGATAGAAGCAAAAACTTTAATAATATTATATAATAATAATATAATTAATTAACCTTCTATAATGTCTTGGATTAGCTTCAGCATTTTGTCACATAATTAGCTAAACATGTATATTGTTAAATTTCCAAGCCTCCTGGCTATAAAACTCCAGTATCCAATCTTAATGGCCAGTAAAGGGTTCAGTCATGCAAGATACTAAGCACTCTGGCCCTGATCTAGCAAACAAGTTAAGAACAAGTGCTTAACTAACAAGACTATTTGCTTACTTAAAGTTAAGTATGTGCTTAATTTGTTGGATCAAGATGCAGGAGCATGGATGTGTTCTAAAGATAGGTGTGGCAGGAAAAAGGGGGGAAAAATGGAACGTCTGTCACCTGTGTTGTCTTCAGTTGGGCTTTTTATTCCTATATATGCTTGTTTAAGAGCTGCTTCACGTGTGGCTCACTCAAACTGAGGTATGCCAATGACTTTCTCTCTCTGTTTGTGGAATAAAAAGTAAGGCAGGATTTTCATCCTCATTTCAGGGTAATATACAGAGAGAAGAGGCACACATTGCTTTTTGCAAGTAGTCATTAACTTAAGAGCTCGGTGCTGAGCTAGAGAATGCAAGAATAAACCTTTTCTGACAAGAGACTTGCTGAGGAAGTAGCGTGTTCCTTTTTTCAGCCTAATGAAAATTCTCTACGTGCTTCTGGAACATAGGAGCAAAAGTTGGAGAAATCTCAAGACAGTTGGTGACTGAGGCAGCAGTCTGTGCCAGCTTCCCAAGAGCTATAAAATGTACTTGGCAAGTGTCACATGGGCCAAGAAATGGACTACTCTGGCAGAAGAGCAGTCTAAAGCAGATTATCGAGCTAATGATCTGTTTACGGGTGATAGGTTCGCTCCTTCTGCAGACCAGTAACAAAGTTACTCCACAGATAATTAACAAACTATGAGCATTTGAATTTCAGTGTTGAGCATTACTTTTAACTATGGTCAGTCAGCACTTTTATTAATCAACACAAATATTTAGTCTCAAATTTTAAGAAAATCCTTTCTTATCCAAGCAATAAAATTAATCATGAAAATAAGGCCACCTGTACATAGAAGATGTAAATTGATAAAATGCTCAAGGGTTTTCATAACTAGAAAATATTTATCAATCACTGTAACAACTCATATTTTATAGTTGATGTTTTATATACAAATTAGTTTAATTAACATTGACTGCACTTAAGTAGCCATACTTGATTTCTCTAAAATTGTTGATCCACCAGAAGTAGCAGAAGTGGGTGTGCTACTTTCAACAGAGCTCCAGGCAACTCTGGCATTTAAAACATGTCCTATAGACTAGATCTGAGCAATTTAAGATTGGTTAATTTGTTCATTGGTCATCTGGAACCCTGTCAAGATTAGCACCACCATTGATGTATCAGCAATGAAGATGAACCAGAGGCAGCAGTGGTTAGGAGTTCTTAATTTAAAAAAATAACAAGGTTAATCTTAGTGGATGTAGTCCTGTCAACACTGGTTCTCCACTTGTAAGGTTAATTTTGAACTCCTTTTGTCTACTTGACAGAGGCCGAAGAGCTTCAAAGTATATTAAAAACAAACAAAAAAGGAGTTATGATATTCTTTGTTTTTACTTAGTAGTGACCAGAACTGCCAAGGATAAGCATGTTATTGACTTCAAGCTGTTTGCCAAGTTGGATGCCTTCTGTTTAAATGTGTGTGATGAAAAGAACAATATTGCTGAAATCAAAATACAAGGTAATGGCTTCTTTAGTAAAGAAAGTGATTACTGGACTTGTTAGTAAATTAGCAGTAGTTTCTTTGATTACTTTTTACCAGGTTATAAAGTATATCTTACCATGAAGATGTGAACTTGAGTTCTTTCACTTTTTGGGGATCTATTTCTGGTGCCCCAGTATGTATCCTGAAGCCATCTGGTGCCCCAAGTTTTAATTTTTTAATAATCACACGTGATGTAAAATGTTTCCACTTTATAAAATATAAATAAAGAAAATTTAACATTATCTGTGATATAACATTAACACTTTCTTAACTGAATAATAACCAGCTCTTTAAAAAAGCATTTTTCATCCATAGATCTCAAAGCACTTTACAAAGGAGGTCAACATCATTATTCCCATTTAAAGATAGGGAAACTGAGACACGGGGCAGGCAGTGACTTGCTCAAGGTGACCTAGCAGGATTAGGACAAAGGCCTCCTGAGTCCCAATACAGTGCTCCATCCTCTAGACCACACTGCAGCCAAACACATAAATACAGACAGGAGATGAGGAAAGGGATGTGGGGAAGCAGTTCCATTAAACACAGATGTGGGTGGATTGTTGTGATGTTAAGTCAGAATGGAGTTGATACCTTCTCTTGGCAAATAGGAACAGTTGTCCATAAACTTTCAGGGAAGGCTTGCGCATGAAGCTAGAGACTCTGTAGCTGGCTGTTAGACTTGTAGTTAAACTTTGTGGTACAATCTGCATTTGCATGAACATAACTGAAAACAAGCAGCATTGGATCTGATTCTGAAGTGCAAAGAATGCACATTTCTATCTGCTGCTGGATAAAACACATTTTTGTTCGTGTCAGTAGCAAGACAAAAAATAGATGCTTGTTTCTCTTCAATACCGGCAATCAATATAGGAACAAAAAATAGCTAATGGCATACATTATGTTTTAAAAATAACAACTTCTTCAGAGCTCTCAGAGGAATTCATTTACTATCTATCATACATAAAACTACAAGACAAATATTTCTGAAGCAAATAATGCTGTTAGGTAATTTGGAGTTGCACTTACCTCTCATTCTCTTGCAGGTCTCGATTCATCACTCTTCCTTCAGCCAAGTCACACGGTGCTCTTTGCCCGTCTTAAAGACATAATTGTCACAGATGTTGATTCAAGGACTGTTCATAAAAAGGTATAATGCATAATAAAAGGGTATTGCTATTTTACTTGATCCTTGGTTACTTTTATGTATATAAACCATTTGTGACAGAATAATTCACCTGAATATCTTTAAATGTTTGATTTGCTAAGTTCTATCAAGATAAGATGTTAGAGACACCAGGTGGGTGAGATAATACTTTTTATTGGACCAACTTTTACAAGATATTACCTCACCCACCTTCTCTGTCTATCTTGGGACCAGCAAGGCAACGGCAATGCTGCATACAAGATCTGATGTGTAATATGTAGGTGCAGGGTCGGCTCTAGGATTTTTGCCGCCCAAAGCAAAAACAATTTTGGCCGCCCCCCTCTCCCCCCCCCCGTTCTTTAATTACCCTGGCCCCGCCTCAACTCCGCCCCTTCCCCAAATCCCCAGCCCTGCCTCCTCCCCCCAGGCTCTCAAGCCTAGGAGGGAGGGAGGGAGAGAAGCGGCGCCCGCGCCGTGCCCACTCGGAGTCTCCCCTTTCCCCCCCCCCAGGTTTGAGAGCCTGGGAGGGAGGGGGAGACTCCGAGTGGCCGCGGCGCGGGCGCCGCTTCTCCCCATCCCTTCCAGGCTCTCAAGCCTGGGAGGGAGGGGGGAGCAGCGGCGCGCGAAACGGCCGCTCGGGATCTCCCCCTCCCTCCCAAGTTTGAGAGCCTGGGAGGGAGGGGGAGACCCCGAGCCGTCGCGGCGCGTGAAACAGCTGATTCGCGCGCCGCTGCTCCCCCTCCCTCCCAGGCTTGCGAGCCTGGGAGGGGGGCGAGCAGCAGCGCGCGAATCAGCTGTTTCGCGCGCCGCGGCAGCAGAAGCGGAGGTGAGCTAGGGCGGCCGGGGCACATTTTTAGGGACGGCATTCTGGCGCTAGCCATGCTGCCCCTAAAAATGTGCCGCCCCAAGCACCAGCTTGTTTTGCTGGTGCCTAGAGCCGGCCCTGTGTAGGTGGAACTGTAAAGTATGAAACCACTGGTAATTCTTTTTTTTTTTTTTTTTTCTTTTTTCAAATGTGTATTAAGTAGTTCAGTGGGGTAGCATTCTCTCCTTCAAGTAGGCTTTACATGCAGGTATACAGTGGTAAAGGTTTGCAGGTCTGCATCGGTGATTCCAGAAATCTAATTGTAGGTGGTATTGATCTTGGATTACAAAAACTTCAGTTTGGCACAATAGCAGTTATGATTCATGAGTCCCAAGCACCAGAATAGCCAGGGAATATTGCAGGTTTCAATAAAAGTGAAATTGCAGAGTTACATTTGGGCAATTACATAATGTCCAGTCTTCGTGGCTCAAAATACTGAGTTTCACAGGAAGTAAGTTGACATGAAAACTTATTTAAAGTTTACATCCCTCCCCCTTGCTAACCTAATGGGAAGCATTATCACAAATCAACAGATGGATTTAAGGCTCGCGTTTGGGAGATTTTTATAAAATCTGGATAATTGTATGTTTCCTCAGTCTTGCTACCAGTTTCCTTGTTGCTACTGGACATAACTATAATTATTTCACCTACTGTGGCAACTGTCAGAATTTTTACATTTCAGATCATTATGCTGAATTGATTACTGTTTCTACTCCTTTAAATAAAAATAAATAAACATTTAGATAGGAGTGATATTGAGTTGGTTCTTAATATTTTACCTACAAGATTGAAAATTACATGAAAATCCAGCAACATGTTAACTTGCAACTTCTCAAGGAAGAAGATCATGTAGTTCCCAGCAGCCTTATTTGTCTTACTGCATATGGAGTTACATTAAGACATTTAAAGGTGTGGTTAAAACAATGGAATAATAGAACATTCTAATTGTTTCTCCCCAAACATTGAACTGCAGTGCTATGGACTGGAAAAAGGCTAATGTAGTACCCATCTTTAAAAAAGGGAAGAAGGAGGATCTGGGGAACTACAGGCCAGTAAGCCTAACCTCAGTCCCTGGAAAAATCATGGAGCAGGTCCTCAAGGAATCAATTCTGAAACACCTAGAGGAGAGGAAAGTGATCAGGAACAGACAGCATGGATTCACCAAGGGGAAGTCGTGCCTGACTAACCTAATTGCCTTCTATGATGAGATAACTGGCTCTGTGGATGAGGGGAAAGCAGTGGATGTGTTAGTCCTTGACATTAGCAAAGCTTTTGATATGGTCTCCCACAGTATTCTTGCCGCCAAGTTAAAGTAGTATGGGCTGGATGAATGGACAGTTAGGTAGATAGAAAGCTGGCTAGATCGTCTGGCTCAACGGGTAGTGATCAATGGCTCCATGTCTAGCTGGCAGCTGGTTTCAAGCGGAGTGCCCCAAGGGTCGGTCCTGGGGGCGGTTTTGTTTAATATCTTTATTAATGATCTGGAGGATGGTGTGGACTGCACTCTCAGCAAGTTTGCAGATGACACTAAACTGGGAGGTATGGTAGATCGGTAGGGTAGGGATCGGATACAGAGGGACCTAGACAAATTAGAGGATTGGGCCAGAAAAAACCTGATGAGGTTCAACAAGGACAAGTGCAGAGTCCTGCACTTAGGACGGAAGAATCCCATGCACTGCTACAGACTAGGGACCGAATGGCTAGGTAGCAGTTCTGCAGAAAAGGACCTAGGGGTCACAGTGGACGAGAAGCTGGATAAGAGTCAACAGAGTGCTCTTGTTGCCAAGAAGGCTAACGGCATTTTGGGCTGTATAAGTAGGGGCATTGCCAGCAGATCGAGGAACGTGATTGTTCCCCTTTATTCGACATTGGTGAGGCCTCATCTGGAGAACTGTGTCCAGTTTTGGGCCCCACACTACAAGAAGGATGTGGAAAAATTGGGAAGAGTCCAGCGGAGGGCAACAAAAATGATTAGGGGTCTGGAGCACATGACTTATGAGGAGAGGCTGAGGGAACTGGGATTGTTTAGTCTCCAGAAGAGAAGAATGAGGGGGGATTTGATAGCAGCCTTCAACTACCTGAAGGGGGGTTCCAAAGAGGATGGAGCTCGGCTGTTTTCAGTGGTGGCAGATGACAGAACAAGGCGCAATGGTCTCAAGTTGCAGTGGGGGAGGTCGAGGTTGGATATTAGGAAACACTATTTCACTAGGAGGGTGGTGAAGCACTGGAATGCATTACTAAGGAGGTGGTGGAGTCTCCTTCCTTGGAGGTTTTTAAGGCCCGGCTTGAGAAAGCCCTGGCTGGGATGATTTAGTTGGGAATTGGTCCTGCTTTGAGCAGGGGGTTGGACTAGATGACCTCTTGAGGTCCCTTCCAACCCTGATATTCTATGATTCTGTGTTGTCATAGTTGATTGCATTTTCCCCCTTTAAAAAAGGAAAAGGAAAAAGGGGAGGAAAAAACTGACCAGAGATACCAGATTTATTTGATGAAGGAAAGTCAAATATATATTCTGATTTTTACTCTGACTGCACATACATGATATTAAAATTAGACTTACTTTTAAATTGTATGCCATAAAGAGCAAAAATTACAAGCATCACAGCTCAGAGTTTGACAGAAGTGTGGGGCTTTTAATGCCTTCTTAATAGTACTGAAGATTCAGAAGACTTTAGAAAAAAAAAAAGGAAAAAAAAGATGATAATGCAAAACAAGTCCTAGGGGATCAAATTTTGTCTGCAGGTATCAGTCACAAAATATCTGTGCTGCATACGTTGATAAATGAGGAAAATGGTATACTGTGCACAGTCTGTATGTTGTCTCTATTCCATAACTTTTTGATACTTAACCAGTTACTCTTGGATTTAGAATGCAAATCAATTCCTTATTGATGTTCATGCCAAGATTGAAGATTAAATGAGGACAAATTACTGGATTATTGGAGTGCTGTGTGAATATCTGACAATTAGTTTTAAAATATTTTCGTGATCATAGGTCTGAAATGACAAAGGAATTCTTAACAAATTTCAGAAGAGTTAAAATAAATATCTGTGCTCTAAGAATGAGAAGTTTCAGATGTAAGAATTGTTTATATTATACCTGTATATTGAATTTTGTATAATTTAAAGGGCTCCTTAATTTTAACTGGAGCATGAAGTGTTTAAATAGACTTTGCGAATGAGCACCCCTAGCTTGGCTTAACTTCAATATTAAATGAGTTTTATAGACTATTGCATGCATGTACTGCATTAGAGACAATCACTGAAAAAGCTAAATTGCCTCCAGGTGGGCTTAAAATAAAAATATTTTGTGGTTATGAAGACAAACTAGCAGATGGATTTGATATTTGAAAAATGGATGTGCAAATTGTTTTTAAATAGAATCTTTTGAGTATCCATTTTAGAATAATGTATTTGCTTTCTCTGCTGTTTACATATTTAGTTTCCTACTTTATTCATAAACATTCAGGAGGATAATATGAAAAGTAGATATAAATTTTGTTTTGCATTTACTTGAGAACCGGGAATAGTGATGTGAGGATCCTGTACCTATGTCTTCTCCAGGCTGTCTCTATAGTAGGAGATGAAGTCTTCAGTTTCAACCTGGCACTGTATCCAGATGCTACTGAGGGAGAAGCTTACACTGATATGTCCAAAGTGGATGGCATTGTCTCTCTGAAAGTGGGCTGCATTCAGATAGTTTATCTTCATAAATTCCTCATGTCACTTCTGGTAAGATTGCGGATTGTACTGAATTACCAGTTCAAGTTGTTTGAGTACCTCTGCTGTATGAAAGCCACTGGTAGCTTGCAGTTGCCATTACAAAAAGGACAGGTTTACTGTTTTAAATACATACTAGGAGGACAAAGGTTAGATAAAAGCATTAATTTATAGAATAAATTCTTAATTTTAATATATGTTGGATTTAAATAGATGATGTTGATCTACATGTGCTTGAAACTCCTTTTACAAAAATGAGACATGGCGTTAATCAGAATTGAAACGTGTTTTTTCTTTCTCAACATCACACACACTGACTTAAATTCATCATGCAAAACCCAACATTATTAGAGATGATCTTCTCTTGCAGTTGATTACCTCTATCATAACCTATAGCTCATGAGACTTCTTTCTATTTGCTTTTCTGCTCTTCATAGCATTGATGAGTTAAATGTTTGTATCTAGTTTACAGGATGCAAACTAAGTAGGATGTACTTCAAAGCTGATGTCATTATGACCTCTGTTCTCCATATTTCAGAACTGTTTGCTGAAAAATGACTTTTTAAAATGCAGTTAATGAATGTTGTTGATCTTAGCCACATCTTGGGTTTCTTTAGCTGACTTGTGAGCAAAAGAGCAATGTTGCTGTGCCCTGAGGCTAATGAGTTTTGATTCCTTTCATGAAGGCTGGCAATTTGTTGACATAAGAGTGAATCATGCTAAAGAAATAGGTTTGTTACATTTGGATAAATAGCAGAATGGTGAAAATTGTTAAAATGCCAGTTTAAGCAGGACAAGCTGTTTACACTGTTACTGAATGAGTGTTCTATAGTGTCCAGTAGCCCCATTCTCTTATCCAATAGAATCCTCAGTCTGTGATCTCTGGGAAAAGTTTATATTCCAAAATTTTCCTCTTTTGCTTTAACTAATGATCAGCATTTTTTTAATGTATTCTTTTTACAAGACTTTTACTAGTTAATTTGTGGTACTTCTAATTCTGAATGTCCCAAGAAAATGGAAACACATTCTTTTAGGATTAATAGAAACCATTGTACCTTTGGTCTGGGCTGAGATGTTCAAAGCTGAATGTCCAGTTTATATTAAAATGATTTGAATGCCAAATTTACATTAAAACTAATGAGACCCAGGTGTCCAAATCATTCAGGTGTCTGTGAAAATACATTAATAGTGTAAAGAAAAATAACTACACTTTTATAAAATTGTGGAATAGTGGTATGGGCATGCTTAAGGGGAAAATATTTATTTTTTGAATCTGGAAATTAGGAAATAACAATTTTGATGAAGAAGAGAGTGACATATCAATTAAATGTGTCCAATACAATATTATTGCTGAATTATCCCCTAGCATATGCATGTATCTTCCTTTAGTAAAACCTTAAGAAACACATGTGTATTCTCACTCTATCGATCACAGATATTATTAAATCTAAAATTATTAGAATTGCCAGTATTTTTTTTAAATTCCTTTTGGGAAGACTCTGAAGAAGCCATCATTTACTAGATTTGTTAAGCAAACTAGAGGAAAGAGCATAAAGCTTAATATTTTTAATTTAGCTTTCAGTTTCACAAAGTTATCTCTATTGTTGCCTGTGTCTGTTTTTCAAATTTTCTGTATTAATGTTAACATTATGCACTATCTATCCATGCATTGATTTCTTGTTGTGAAAGTGGCACAAAGAAGGGGTGTTTGGCTTGTCTTCTCCCAGTAAGACTGGGAGGTGCTAGTGAAAATATAATCTATTTTGTGCCAGGCTGCACCTTTTCTCTCCTCTCAGCAGACATGCTCCTCAGCTCACTTCTTGCTTTGCTTGAAGAAGCAACTTGTGTCTCTGGCTGAGGTGCTATCTTAGCTAGATCCCTGGTTGCCTCAGCTTTTAAAGTACCCAGACTTGTCCATAGGAACTTCACCAGGCACATACAGGCCACTAACTTATTTGGTAAAGTCCCAGAAATCCATCCATTGAGGGGCTGGCATCCTAGAATCCTCCTTCCTGGCATTCAGAGCTCTCTGTCCATGGACAGGAGACCCATCCTACAAAATCAGGCACTTACTGTCTCTTTTCAAGGGATCTGAACTCTTTTTGTATGGGTTCTGGACCTAACCTCGAAACGTCAGAGAAAGTCTAAAACAGTTTCCTTCCTATTACAATTTCTGCTTTCCACAATAATCAGGAGATTTAGTTCCCACAGTTCTGAAATCGCTAAATTGATTAAGATCCTCTGACAGTCATTCCCATAGAACTCTTAAACTTAATCTAGAGGAGGAAGTCCCACTCTCTCTTTACCCAGCTCCAGATTCCAAGGAAAAAGAAGAGGCCTGTGGATTACCTCTCTCTGGCAGCTTCTGATTTTGTTCTCATGTAGCTTATTACATGATAGACTCATGATTAACTTAAAGCTTAGAGACAATTCCACTGTATCAGTTGCCACCATGTGAGAAGAAAGAAGATTGCAAGGACTAATCTGTGTGAATTGATTGTACCTGTGGCATTCTTGCTATTGGAGAAACATGTATCTTACCGGTGGTATTTTTCCATGACATGGTGACATTGATGTAGTTACTCACCATTTAGGTACTGGCTTGAATAGCGATAATGCTACCAGGGAGAGAGAACCAAATGAATAGACATGTCAAAAAGTCACCAAACTGAAGAGCCGCCTTGTAGGGAATAGGTGATGGAGGTCTAGATGAGGGCAAAAAATGCTTAATTCTGATTGGTAACTTCCTTCCTGATTGACAGATAACAGGGCATATCTGATCTGTCAACCCATATTATCTTGCCATGGGAAAAGGTTAACAGATAAGAAACTTGCTTTTAACCATTAGTTATACAATAGGAGAGCAGCTAAGCTGTATCTTTATTTTTTTTCTTTCCACCCCCTTATATTTGTTACAGAACTTTCTGAACAACTTTCAAACAGCAAAGGGGGCACTGAGTGCTGCTACAGTTCAAGCTGCAGAAAAGGCTGCTACCAGCGTGAAAGATCTGGCTCAGAGGAGTTTTCGCCTTTCAATGGATATTCACCTGAAAGCGCCAGTTATAATCATACCTCAATCTTCAGTGTCCCATAATGCTGTCTTAATAGATCTTGGTCTGATCAGGGTACAAAACAAGTTTAGCCTGGTATCTGCTGAAGGCTGCTTACTTCCTCCAGTCATTGATAAAATGGATGTGCAGCTCACAAAGCTTAAGCTGTCTAGGTATGATAGTTGATTTTACTATCTTGAGCTTGAACTGAAAATTCACCAGTTAATTATTAGTAATTTACCTGCTATGAAGTTATTTAATGCAACTCCTCTGTAGTTTAGAACTCCATGTGATAGAACAAAATATTACTTTTCAAATATTGCTTAAATTAGTTGATGAATTTAGGATAAAAAGGTGTTTATTTTTTCTGTTGTGAAGGTAAGTAAAGCTGTAAATCATTAAATAGTGAGTTGACTGATAACAAAAGGCAACATTACCTCAAATAGTGTTCTATTTATGAAAACATAAACACACCTCAAGAATGTTTGTATTTGAGCTTTGAGGTGTTTTTTGAAATGTCAGAACAATGAATTAAATGAAATTTAATGTGGATAAATGTAAAGTAATGCACATTGGGGAAAAATAACCCCAACTATACATACAATATGATGGGGGGCTAATTTAGCTACAACTAATCGGGAAAAAGATCTTGGAGTCATCGTGGATAGTTCTCGGAAGACGTCCAGGCAGTGTGCAGCGGCAGTCAAAAAAAGCAAACAGGATGTTAGGAATCATTAAAAAGGGGATAGAGAATAAGACGGAGAATATCTTATTGCCCTTATATAAATCCATGGTACGCCCACATCTTGAATACTGCATACAGATGTGGTCTCATCTCAAAAAAGATATACTGGCATTAGAAAAACTTCAGAGAAGGGCAACTAAAATGATTAGGGGTTTGGAACAGGTCCCATATGAGGAGAGATTAAAGAGGCTAGGACTTTTCAGCTTGGAAAAGAGGAGACTAAGGGGGGATATGCTGGAGGTATATAAAATCATGAGTGATGTGGAGAAAGTGAATAAGGAAAAGTTATTTACTTGTTCCCATAATATAAGAACTAGGGGCCACCAAATGAAATTAATGGGCAGCAGGTTTAAAACAAATAAAAGGAAGTTCTTCTTCACACAGCACATGGTCAACTTGTGGAACTCCTTGCATGAGAAGGTTGTGAAGGCTAGACTATAACAGGGTTTAATAGAGAACTGGATGAATTCATGGAGGTTAAGTCCATTAATGGCTATTAGGCAGGGATGGGTAAGGAATGATGTCCCTAGCCTCTGTTTGTCAGAGGGTGGTGATGGACGGCAGGAGAGAGATCACTTGACCATTACCTGTTAGGTTCACTCCCTCTGGGGCACCTGGCATTTGCCACTGTCAGTAGACAGGATACTGGGCTCGATGGACCTTTGGTCTGACTCAGTACGGCCATTCTTATGTTCTTAACATATGGTTTGTTTCATATTTTTGTTGGTTGTTTCTTTACTAGGACAATTGTACAGCCTGGTTTTTCACAGCCTGACATTCAGATACTTCATCCTATTAATCTAAATCTGTCTGTGAATCGAAATCTAGCTGCAACTTGGTATCACAAAATTCCTATGTTGGAAATCAAAGGGCATCTTGACACAATGAATGTAAGTATTTTTTTTTTTAAAACACACTACTTTCTGATTGTGTTGTGTTGATAGTGTGAACCTTTACATTGTTAATAATTCCATGAATATTCTTTGTTTTAAAAAAAATGTACAGGTTGGTTAAGTCTATGCAGGTTTATTAGGGCCCAGAAGAGACTCATTGTGTTGTGTTAGGTTTAGTTGGAATTAAAAAAACAACAACTTTTAAAAAATATTTTACTGCACAGGAATATAGAACTAAAATGATGTTTTTAAACTGTTAAAGAAAATACACTGTGATCAAGAATGTATATACATTTGTATAAAAAGAAAATCAGATGAGTTTAAATCTCATAGTCATCTGCTAGAAAGAACATGTTGTAAATAAGACTGAATTCCATTGTAGATAGTCAGATTCCTAAAAAGTCTTTACCCCGTAACTTGTGTGTTGTTTTGTTGTTGTTGTTGTTTTGTATTTCTTGGATGGTCACATATAGAGCTACATTTATGAAAGCCATATTATTGTGGTGTTTGATTCTTTTGAGTGGTACTGCTGAGTGAGACGTGATAAATAAAGAGTAATGTATTCCTGCCATAAAGAGCTGCTTTGCTGATATAGGTGAACAGTAAGAGGAACACATATACAATTCATTCTTTAAAACATTAAGCTGTTACGTTACAGGTTATTTTAAGTCAAGAGGATTTGAATGTTCTGCTTAAAGTATTGACAGAAAACCTTGGTGAAGCAGATGAAATGTTAAATAAAGCAAAACCAATAGTGCAAGAGGAAGGTAAGAGACTTTTTCTTCTGCAATCTTCAATTTTAAATGGGTATTAGTCTTCATTAAATTTTCGGTGAAAGTGAACAGTTAAATGTAAATGAAAAGCAAGTCTATCCCCAATTTTTACTACACAATTGTTTGTTCTCTTGCTTTCTTGTCTTATTTATGTGTGTTGACATTGCTCATATGTAAACATATACTTGAAAGTGAAAATATTGGAAGTAAAAATGAGCAATGTTATTAACTAAAAATCTATATGGAGTTAGCCAATATTGTCATATTGTGAGAGTATTTGTAATCAACAGTGCTTCCTTCTTCCATTCTTTACTGAAAGGCTCAGTTGAAAGAAATTTTGTACATTTTCACTAAAAATCTTTAAATATATAAAATACATAGAATGTGTTTCTTGTGTGAAATGAATTGTAGTAACACTTCTTTGAATGAAATTAACAAATCATTGAAAATGGCAGGAAAAATTAAAGGAACTGAGATACCTCTGTCAACACAGAATGAGAGTACTTCAGGAGAAAGCTTACCTGGTACAACAAAAGTAGCATTACATGAAGATGTAACCAACATGCTCCTTAATTTTGAAATCAAAGAGGTATATATTTAACTGTACAATATCTTGCTTGTGGCTGACTGTGAGGACCAGGTTTTGTATCCCTCTGTGGCTGCTTTGTACCAACCAGGACAGAGTAACCATAAAGCCAGTTCGGCAGGATACTTTGGGAGGATACCAGATTGCCCTTGGTTAAGGATATCACTAGTGGGTGGAGCTCACTCAGCTCAATGCCAGCTTCCTGGTCCCCAGTGTAGCACCTTTTTTCCCCTAGCGGTTCTTAGTTACCCATCTGTTACGTGCTCAGCCAGTGAAGAAATGTTGGAAAGAGATGCATGCCGCTATAGAAAATAATTTCCCTAGGTAATTTTAAATGGGCCCAAATCAAATGTAAATACTGGCAACCTTCTGCTTTAGATCTTTAGCAATATCAGAATGTTGTGTGTCAGTCCAAATAAAATGAAACAAAGCAAAACCTTGGATTCCAGCAAAGAAATCTTGTGGTATCCAAAATAGTCCCTAGAATCACTAGTTTTTAGAAGAGTTACAAAATGGAAAATAAAAATTCTCATCCTCAAAAAGAAAAGAGCCTCTAAGTTTTTCATTCAGTCAGACTTAATTATATGCTCTGATTCATAATGTACATACTGCCCCAAATTTTCTCCTTGTCTTAGAGGGTGGGGGGCAATCCAGGAGCTGTAATCAGTTGCCTGATCTGTATTATGAACCCAATTTGTTTTCCAGAGACTGTCTGAATATGAAATGTTCTGGCTGTGGCCCCAGTTCTGTTGTAAATTGGATCACGCTAATGGCTGTATTAACTTGATCCCCTTAGCTCTGGCCACTGTGTGGATATACACTAGCTGAGAATTGACAGAATGCAGATGCCCATGACAGGGTTTCGGGGACAGTTGCCATAGGATCAAGCTGGTCTGCTTTATGCCATCTGAGATTTCACCCTATGCCAGGGATATTCTCACTTCTTCATTTAGGGACGGATTAGGTCTCTCTGTGCTTCATGCTGCAAAATGGCCAGAACTGGGGATAGAATCTGGTCTTAACTCATGATTGTGTTTGGGAATAGGGGTTAGCTCATTTAAAACATTGTCATTTTGATTATAAGGTTGTATGTCTCTCTGAATATTTTTGACTCACTATAATTCTTGTGCTTTCTTGTCTTCATGCCTCTTATCATGCTGCCCCTCTACCTGGAATGGTTTCCTCATAATATTCTAACAAGCACTTTATTATTTTTCATCTAATTCCATTAAACTAACTGCATCCTGCAATGCTTTCTACTACCACATCAATCTCTTACCTAAAATTGCTGTGCTCTGGATCTGGACTCATGGTGGCTTTTCCCCTTAGCTCAGATCATAAGGTGTTGAGGGGTAAGCACTGTGTATTACTGAGATGGGGTACATTGATGGTGTTGTTGAAGTTATTTTTTAATCATCTTGATTCTAACTGGAAGAACAGTTATTTACTTGCACATTCTGTTCATTCACTTGAGGATTTAGATACATTACTCATCTAAAATAGCACATGGTTCACATTAGTGTCAGTTACCCCCTCCTTGTCCCCACAGAGGGCAACTTAGTATTTTTCTAAGTGTTCATTTGCTTGTTTTGTGTACAGCACTGAACAAAGTCTTACACTAA
Organism: Chrysemys picta bellii; assembly: GCF_011386835.1. Classification (NCBI taxonomy): domain Eukaryota; kingdom Metazoa; phylum Chordata; order Testudines; family Emydidae; genus Chrysemys; species Chrysemys picta. Next base: position 33,207,008 of record NC_088800.1, on the reverse strand, counting down.
AGAGTTTATAATATAAAATTGATCTAGATAAGACCAGGAGGTACTGAAAAAGCCAGAGAAAGAGAACCTTTTTCCCTGTTCATACCGTTGCTATAGATTGTAAGTGAAGATTTTTCTGGAGGGATTTTACAGATATAGTGGCTTGGCTGAGTGGAATTGGGAGAACGTTACATACATATAGAGAAGTATGGAAAAAGCATAGATACAGGCATGTGTGAGGTAAATAAACAAGGTGTCAAGGCTGTCATTGCTGATGGTGTAGAGTTATGGACATTATAATTACCTGCTATAACCAGTGAATACGTTATTGGAATATAACCTTAATTTATCCCCCCCCCCTAGGTTGTGGTAACCTTGATGAGACAGGTGCAGAAGGAGGGGCATCCCTTACATATTCTAACTGTGCTGCAGCTTGGAAGTGAAACCAGAATTGGAAACCACGATATGACTGCAACAGCATATCTGAATAAAATTACTTTGAAGTGCCTTGAATTTACTGGTAGGTGCATTGTAACTTGGCACTTTGTATATAGTACCCAAACATTATAGCAGTAAGGTTGTACAGTTAAAAATTTTAGAAGTGCAGAAATGAATTTCTACAGCAACATTAACTTTGTGACGTTGTCCTTAGGTAATGGTGCTGCAATAAGTCAGTCTTTAATGGTCTAAGGCCTTGTTTTTGGTGTAAAAGTTAGCTTGAGTTAGTACATTTAAGCCAGTTCAAATGGAGTAACAGCTCCAGTGAGAGCAACCACACTGCAAACCAGCACTTGAGGTACACAGAGTGATTAGATTATCAGATGATGAGTTTTAACTCATGCTGCTGCATCCTCAGCAATTTTCGAGCTTCAACCCTTTCTGTCGGGCCAGCTAGCTCAAGCTTGAAGCACCACTTAATTTGAGCTAGATGGTTTTGTGTATGACAGGAGTCTGGTTAAGAACAAAACTCAGGTGATAGCTTGAGCTAACAACACAATAAAGACAAACTGTCAATTTAATTGTGCAACCTTAATATTATATAGTGTAATAAATATTTGATAGCTGTACTGTTTCCAAAAGCAAATGCTAAAAAAAAAAAATCAATGAAAGTTTCATTTTAATTGTGTGACTTCATACTCAGCTAAAGCACTACTCATTAATAGATATATGTTAAGATGAGAACTCCAGCATTTTTTATTGTGTGTTTTTTAAATAAGGAAAAATCCATAAGTAAATTTGAGCCCAAAAGGAAGACTTTTTTTTTTCCTAAGGGTGTGTCTACATTGAAGAAAACAAACAAAAATCCAAGCAACCAACAGAAAAACAGCATATGGCAGGAAGTCTCAGAGTCTCGGTCAACTGATTTGGGCTCACACTATGGAGCTAAAAATACACTGTAGATGTTCAGGGTTGGGCTGGATCCTGGACTCTGGGACCCTCCTCCCTCATGGAGTTTTCAGAGCCTGGGCTCCAGCCGGAGCCTGAAGATCTGCGCTACTACTTTTAGTCCTGTTGCACGAACTTGAGACAGTTGATCTGGGTTCTGAAACTTGCTACTACTGGTCTTTTTTTGCAGTGTTAGATGTATAATTGAAATAACCGAGTAGTAATTCTGACTTTTGCTACAAAGAATGGTATCCATTGATGTCATTATGATGACATAAAAGGAGCACTGGGAAGATGCACATTTTTTCCAAACTGAAATTTTTTCATGGGTTTAACATAGTATAAAAACGACTAAAACCATTACTTGGATAAAATTACATAAAATATTTATTTTCGTTAGATAGCTCTTGATCTGTGGTCTTTAAACTGAAAATGACTACTTACAATTATTTTCATTATGACCCATTACTTGTTCACTTTCAATAGCTGAGTCGATTAACAATTAAAGCATTTGCATGGGGGCTTGCTTCCTTATAAAATGTGTATGTGAGACAGAGTGATTTGAAGTAATATAAATGTATATGTGCCCTTTTGTCTACAGACTCAAAAGGAGATCCTCTTCATATTATTAATTCTTCAGAGGAGACTGGTGAACACCTTCTGAAAATGGAATACATAAAGGTTTTAGTATAATCTTTATTGAAACCTCTGGATTATTTTAGCCAGTCTTAAAGCACTGATCCTGCAAACACACCTGCATTAAACTTCAATCACAGGCAGAAGTATTTGTAGGATTGGGGTCTAAATGATCAAAGTCCTGTGCCAGTTGTCAGTTTTCAAGAATAAAATCTGCATTCTGCTCTTATACTAACAAGCATAGTGCTCACTGATGTGAAGAATCAATATGAAGTAATTCCAATGATTAAATGTGTCCTCTTCCACTGGGAACAAGATGTGTCAGATCCCAGTGAGCACCCGTTCCTGGCTACCCACTAGCGTTGCTGTGAGGGGAATCCAAGCCTCAAGTGCTTTGGATTCCCAGTGGTGTATTATACTTCTGGAGTCTGAGGAGAGTCTAGCCACTGCCTCAATTTTGGGGTGGCAAGATGCACTCTCAAGATGCAAACCTTCTATTTGATAACCTCCTTCAAAGTGTTGGAACTGATTGTCCAGATGCCTAGCCTTCTGGGTGCAGAACAGTAACCCTTCAAATTTCCCAGTGGTTGAACATACCTCTGTCCCAAAACTCGACTCCAAAATTATTGAACTTCTGCCTTAGTTTTAACTCTCTTAGGGGTGTGCAGCTGTTGTGAAGCAGTTAACACACACTTTGTACAGACCAGCATCTTTATGCTTAATCATGGAAAGCACAGCAGAGTACAGATCGTGCAAAACAGTAAAACATCCTAAACACAATGTCCTTCACTAGCTCACCCTGTCCTTGGGGCAGGGATCATCTGTGTTCTGTCAGGCAGGATCTTCCACAACTTTACCTACTCTGCTCCTGCAGCAGCCTCTTATCTTAATCTGATGCAAAATGGCTCTATCCGCCCAGCTCCTGCCCATGAGTCCCTTTATAAATTCCTGCTGGGAGTCACCTGCTTCTTTTATTTTCCTCCTGCTAACTTTGCACTTAGAAACTCCTTTTCCTTCAGACAAGAAGTGGAAGTTTCTTCTGCGAGTTTGAGCTATCACATTCTCTCAAGATACTTTACTTTAAATAAATGTTCCTTGAGTGCTGATGACTCACCGTAGTCTCTGGCCTGGCAGACACACAATAGAACCCTGTTAACTCATGGGGGATCCACATACATGTAGACTTTTCATGATACAATAATTACATGATACAATTTCTTAAAACTGTCCACAATTCAAAAGTGGTAGAGACAGAATCCCCAATTCATCACACAAGGAACAACCTTATTTGCAAGAAAGTGCTGTTAAATATATTGGAGCATTTGCTCATATCTATTTGTGTGGCAGGTACCACTTTAATAGTGGTACTGGCTCAGTAGGGTTCACAAATTGTGGGGAATGGACTCTGAACAAGGCAGCCTCTCAGAGGGGAGTGAGCTATGGATGTAGATTTAGTTATAGCAAGAGAGAACCTACAATGCAGGATATCCTTCAGAAGGTACGTGGTTATTAGGGAGAAAGTCCAGGACACCATCTCAGTCCAGTAGTCCTTAACACTAGTGCATTCCTTTCTCTTAGTGCGTTTCTTTGTCTTTTTAATGTGAAAGTACATAATTGTAACCAACAAGAGATAGAAGAGATCAAGCTTATTACGTTCACAGGGGTAGCCGTGTTAGTCTGTATCCACAAAAACAATGAGGAGTAACAGATTTATTTGGGTATAAGCTTTCAGAGGTAAAAAAAACCCACTTCTTCAGATGCATGGAGTGAAATTTATAGAAACAAGCATAAATATATATTGGCACATGAAGAGGATGGGAGTTACCTTACAAGTGGAGAACCAATGTTGAAAGCCAAGTTAGTCAGGGTGGATGTGGTCCACTCCCAATAATGGATGAGGAGCTGTCAATACCCAGAGAGGGAAAATTGCTTTTGTAGTGAGCCAACCACTCCCAGTCCCTATTCAAGCCCAAACTGATGGTGTTAAGTTTGCAAATGAGTTGTAGCTCAGGGGTTTCTCTTTGAAGTCTGTTTTTGAAGTTTTTTCTTGAATTATGGCTACTTTTAAATCTGTTATTGAGTGCCCAGGGAGATTGACGTATTCTCCTACTGGCTTTTGTATGTTACCATTCCTGATGTCTGATGTGTGTCCATTTATCCTTTTACGTAGAGACTGTCCTGTTTGGCCAATGTACATGGCAGAGGGGGATTGCTGGCACATGATGGCATATATCACATTAGTAGATGTGCAGGTGAATGAGCCTCTGATAGCGTGGCTGGTGTGGTTGGGTCCTATAATGGTGTCGCTAGAGTAAATATGGGGACAGAGAAGGCAGCGGGGTTTGTTACAGGGGTTAGTGTTTCTGTGGTGTGTGTAGTTGCTGGTGAGTATTTGCTTCAGGTTGGGGGGCTGTCTGTAAGTGAGGATTGGCCTGCCTCCCAAGGCCTGTGAGAGTGGGGGATCATTTTCCAGGATGGGTTGTAGATTGTTGATGATGCACTGGAGAGGTTTTAGCTGGGGGCTGTATGTGATGGCCAGTGGTGTTCTGTTATTTTCCTTGTTGGGCCCGTTCTGTAGTAGGAGACTTCTGGGTAACCGTCTCGTTTTGTCAATCTGTTTCCTCACTTCCCCAGGTGGGTGTTGTAGTTTTAAGAATGCTTGATAGAGATCTTGTCGGTGGTTTTCTCTGTCTGAGGGATTGGAGCAAATGCGGTTGTATCTTAGAGCTTGGCTGTAGACAATGGATCGTGTGATGTGGTCTGGATGAAAGCTGGAGGCATGTCAATAAATATAGCGGTCAGTAGGTTTCCGATATAGGGTGGTGGTTATGAGACAATCACTTCTTTGAGAGGTAATCAATGTAGCATAATTAGAGAAGGGGCATTAGGGGGTGAGAGCTGAGGAAATGTTCTTCTAAGTCAGCCATAAAAATGTTGGCATACTGTGGGGCCATGTGGGTACCCATAGCAGTGCCGCTGATTTGAATGGTATAAGTTCTTCCCAAATCTGAAATGGTTGTGGGTGAGGACAAAGTCACAAAGCTCAGCCACCAAGTGTGCCGCGGCCTCATCAGGGATACTGTTCGTGTGGAATATTGGTGTAAAGAGCTTCTACATCCAGGGTGGCCAGGATGGTGTTTTCAGGAAGATCACCAATGCATTGTAGTTTCCACAGTAGTATCTCGAAGATAGCTAGGACTGCTGGCAGTGTAGGGTCTGAGGAGAGATAATAGCCAGATAATCCTGCTGTAAGAGTGCCAGTGCCTGAGATGATGGGGCCTCCAAGATTTCCAGGTGTATGGATCTTGGGTAGCAGATAGAATACCTCTGGTCCAGGCTCTAGGGGTGTGTCTGTGTAGATTTGTTCTCATGATGTAGCAGGGAGTTTCTTGAGCAGATGGTGTAGTTTCTTTTGGTACTCCTCAGTGGGATCAGAGGATAGTGGCCTGTAGAATGTAGTATTGGAGAGTTGTCTGGCAGCCTCCTGTTCATAATCCGACCAGTTCATGATGACTGCAGCACCTCCTTTGTCAGCCCCTTTGATGATAATGTCAGAGTTGTTTCTGAGGCTGTGGATGGCGTTGCGTTCTGTACAGCTGAGGTTATGGGGCAAGTGATGGTGTTCATGCACAGGCTGAAATTGTGAACATCTGCAGAAGCACTCTGTGTAGAAGTCCAGTTTGTCATTTCAACCGTTGAGAGGAGTCAACGCAGAATTCTTCTTCTGGTAGTGTTGGTAGGAGGGTTCCTGTAGGTCAGTGCTCTGTTCAATGGTGTGTTGAAAATATTCCTTGAGTCGGAGACGGCGAAAGTAGGCTTCCAGATCACTGCAGAATTGTATCATGTGTGTAGGGATGGTGAGGCAGAAAGAGAGTCCCCGAGATAGGACAGACTCTTCTGCCGGGCTGTGTGTGGTTGGACAGATTAACAATATTGTTGGGTGAGTTAAGGGTACCAGTGTTGTAGCCTCTTGTGGCATGTAGGAGTTTAGATAGTTCTTCTTCGAGAGATGTCCCTGTGGGTGCTCCACTCCAGGTGTTGGTGTGTCCCTGCGCCTTCGCTCGGAGATTTTTCGCAGCAGTACTCGTACTGGCCACGCATGCGCAGAGGCTGCCCCCGCTGTGAGTCTAGGATAATAGTACGCATGCGTGGCCAATCTCCTCAGTTCCTTCTCTACCGTCCCCGGCCTGAGACGGAGCTCAGCAGACTCGTTAGGAAATCCCTCACTCTTGCTACAATTACCTATTCTAGTAGATAGTTTGCTGTCAGTTCTTGGTAGTGTAGTTCATTAGTTCTTTTATCTGTTATAAAAATAATAATAATAATTTCTCGCAGCCGCTTCTACCATGCCCGGCTCCACCGGCTTTAAGCGCTGCTATACGTGTAAGGACGCTATCCCGCTCTCTGATGGCCACTCTCAATGTATAAAGTGCTTGCGGGAAACCCACATTCCCCAAAAATGTGCCCACTGTAGCAAACTCAGTTCCAGGACACGGAAGGACAGGGAGCTTAAACTGAAACTGCTCCTCCTGCAAAAGTCTATCGGGTCAGTTTCAGACCCAGGCACCGACTCCGGCTCTGCTGCCCGCCACAGCCCCCCTGCTTCAAAAAAACTGAAGAAATCTACAAAAAATGGGCAGCCCTCTCCAACAAAAAAGTTGGTGAGGCACATGAGTTCTTCAGGCAGGTCAACAGTTTCCCTGCCCGTGCTTTCCCGCCTCAGCACTTTTGAAGAGCCGGGCTCCTCAGGCACCGCACGGAAGCCGCCTCAGGCTGCGGCGGCGGCGCGAGGCTCTGGTGCCGAGGCTTCAGGCTTTCAGTTGCCTGCCTCATTTATGGCACCGCGACGGACACGGTGCCGACATTTCCCGCCCTGCCTGACCTTCTGCAGGCTGATGTTGCCCCCCGCGGCACCGACCATGGCACCGGCAACCGCGGCACAGACTGACAGGGAGATCAAAAGCAAAACCCCTGCTCAGAGGAATGTTCCCTCAGGGCAACCTCCTCCTCCACAGTTTTCACCTCACGCAGGAGCCTCACCTTTTCAATTTACTCAGACAGCAGATCTATTGGTATCACCTATTCTGCAGTCTCCCTGATAAATGCCTGTTTTTCTCCAATGCCTGAGTCAGGATCTGAACAACCTTCCTCCAGTGAGGAGGAAACTGATCCACAGGGAGTTTTTTCTCCATATCAAGACTCCCAGACCCCATTCAATAGAGGTTACAAAAAAAACTACCTCAGCCTATTCTCAGCATCCTGCCCCATGTGGAGTGAACCCCTGGATGGCACCACCTATTCCCTACCCACCACCATGGCAATGTTGGGCACCATGGGCATCGTACCCTCAAGAACACGTGCGCTACGGCACCTCGACCAGGCGCAACACCAGTCTAGCACCGCCACCTGACGGACCTGCCAGTGACACAAGATACCAGGTAGCACCGTCACACTTCCAGGAGCAACTGAGTCCTGCTCCTATTCCAGCAGAGCCGGACGTAACGCCTGAGGAAGCCTTACTTCCCCTTCCTCCAACACCGTCGGATGACTATGCAAAATTCCAAGACCTCTTTAAAAGAGCTGCCAGTGACTTGAGAATTAACTTAGAGGAAGTCACTGAACAACAGCATGAGCTAACAGACATCTTATAGCCCTCTTCTTCCTCTAGAGTGGCATTACCAATCAACGTAGCCCTTTTAGAACCTGCTAAATCCATCTGGCAGACTCCAGCCACAAGCCTACCTACCTGTAAACAAGCGGACAGGAAGTACTTCATCCCTTCAAAGGGCTCTGAATTCCTTTTTACCCATCTGGTGCCAAACTCATTGGTAGTAGATGCAGCGAATCAGAGGGCCAAGCAACTGTACTCCCGCTCCACTCCAGCCAACAAGGACAGTAAATGCCTGGACCTCTTTGGCCATAAAGTATATGCATCCTCGACACTACAATTTCGCATAGCCAATTATACTGCAGTCCTTGCAAAATATGACCACAAAAACTATAATAAATTCATGGATTTTATTGATGACATCCCAGAACAGAAGAAACAACAATTCACAGCTCTGGTTTCCAAAGGACAAACCATATCACGTACCGCTCTTCAAGCGGCCCTCGATGTAGCTAACACTGCAGCAAGGTCGACCGCCACAGCAGTCGTCATGTGACAGGGTTCATGGCTCTCCTCCTCTTTCTTTCCTCGAGAGCTTCTGAGCACCATTGAAGATCTTCCCTTTGATGGGGAAAAACGTTTTGCCTCCACCACGAACGACGTGCTTCATTCGATGAAGGACGCAAGGGCAACCCTCCGGTCCCTAGGTCTCCAGCCACCTGCGACCTGAAGACGACAATATAGATACCAACCTTATCAATGTCCACGCTACTCCGCATTTACACAATACTCCTATAGACCACAGGAGCAACAACAGCAACAACAACGCCAAAGACCAAGATTCCAGCGTCGTCGTCCTAACTCTACAGGGGCGCCGCAACCCCCTCTAACTAATAGGTAGATTTGAAGCATTGGTCGAGGGTTTAGAAAACAGCGTTCCCACTTCAGCCGGCACACCTATCTTTGGACACCGCCTACGACCATCCTCTCATCAATGGCAGAAAATTACATCGGACAAGTGGGTCATCGAGGTAGTTACTATTGGATATGCCATCCCCTTCCTCTCCCTCCCACTCACCCTCCCCGTCCCTCTTCAGGGACCCATCTCACGAGCGACTACTCTTCCAAGAAGTGCAGCATCTCCTTCAACTGGGAGCAGTAGAAACTGTGCCAGAACGACACAGAGGGAAGGGTTTTTACTCCCATTATTTCTTAACAGAGAAGAAAAATGGGGAATGGCGACCAATCCCCGACCTCAGGCGGCTCAACAAATTTGTCAAAAAGCAAAAGTTCAAGATGGTCACTCTCAACACTATAATCCCGGCGCTGGAGCAGGGCGACTGGTTTTCAGCCCTTGACCTACAGGACGCCTATTTTCATGTGACTATACACCCGTCCCACAGACGGTTCCTACGTTTTACTCTCAGCTCCACACATTTCCAATACAGGGTTCTCCGCTTCGGACTGTCCACGGCCCCCCGTGTTTTTTCCAAGTTCCTAGCCGTAGTTACAGCCTACCTCAGAAAACAAGGGATCGTAATATTTCCTTACCTAGACAATTGTCTCCTCAAAGCTTCAACGTTCGACGAAGCTCTCCGATCCATACGGCTTACCATCGATTGTTTCCTATCTTTAGGCCTGCAAATAAACAAAAACAAATCCACATTATACCCCCACCCAACATCTGGAGTTCATAGGGGCATACCTTGACTCCTGGACGGGGTTGGCATCTCTCCCACCAGACCGCTTCAACTCTATAAGCCGACTGGCCACAAGGATTCGCAACTGTCCCCGGGTGACTGTCTGAGACTGCCTACAAATATTAGGTCACATGGCATCGTGCACCTCTGTCGTCCAAAATGCACGTCTATACATGAGGTGCTTCCAAGCGTGGTTGGCCACGGTGTACAGACCGAATGTGCACCCTCTAAACAAGACTCTCCCCATACCTGTCCGAGTCAAAGATTCCCTACAGTGGTGGACAATTCACTCCAACCTCTGCTCTGGAGTCCCCTTTCTTCAGCAGGCTCCATCCCTCATACTGACGACCGATGGATCTCTGACAGGCTGGGGTGCACACATGTCTCACCACACAGTCCAGGGACTTAGGTCTTCAACTGAGACCTCTCTCCATATAAATGTCCTAGAACTTCGAGCCATTCGCAATACGTGCCATCACTTCCTGCCACTAATCAAGAATCAACACGTACGCATAATGACAGACAATATTGCATGCATGTTCTATGTGAACAGGCAGGGAGGAGCTTGATCCCATTCGCTATGCACAGAGGCTATGAAACTCTGGAACTGGTGCATTGCGAACAACATCCGGGTATCGGCGGCCTATCTTCCCGGAGTGATGAATACCACAGCGGACGAACTAAGCAGACGTTTCCCTTGGGATCACGAATGGGAAATAAACGAGCACACCATTCACAATGTATTCCGCATTTGGGGCTACCCAGCAATAGACCTCTTTGCAACCGCAAAAAACAAGAAATGTCCCAATTTTTGCTCCAGAGCAGGACTAGGCAAACATTCCCTGGGAGACGCATTCATGATCCCATGGCACCTAAACTTACTCTATGCGTTTCCCCCGATACTGGTTCTCAACAGGGTCCTGATAAAAATACGAACAGATCGGGCCAAGGTGATCCTAATTGCCCCGTCATGGCCCAGACAGGCGTGGTTTCCTTTTCTCACCAAAATGTCGATTTGACCACCAATCCCCTTGCCTCTCATCCTGAACCTCCTATCACAACAACACGGCCGCTTTCTCCACCCCAATCTGTCCATGCTTCACCTCAAAGCATGGTTCCTAGATGGTTCTCCCAAAGCGAACTAGATTGCTCTGAACAAGTTCAAAGAGTGCTCCTACATAGCAGAACACAATCTACTCGCACCACCTATCTACATAAGTGGAAACGATTCACACACTGGTTTTCAGCTAAACAACTTGGTCCCACGTCAGCTTCTTTTCCGCTCATACTTGACTACCTATTGGACCTTAAGCAATCTGGCCTTTCTTTCAGCTCCATCAGGGTCCATTTAGCTGCTATTACAACTTTTCATGACAAAATTGATGATACTTCTGTATTTGCTCATCCTATCACCAAGCGCTTCCTCAAGGGACTCCAAACCCTATACCCAGACATTAAACCACCTACCACCCCATGGGACCTTCATCTAGTACCATCTTGCCTAACTCAACAACCATTTGAACCCCTAGCCACGTGCTCCCTTTTACACCTCTCGATGAAAACAGCATTTTTAGTGGCAATTACCTCTGCCAGACGGGCAGGAGAAATAGCAGCTCTTATGGCAGACCCTCCATATATGCTACTTTTCAAAGACGAGATTACCCTCAGGTTACACCCCAATTTTTTTCCAAAGATACACTCGTCATTCCACATTAATGAGTCGATACACTTACCGACCTTTTTCCCGAAGCCACATGCTAACTCGTTCGAAGCCTCAATGCATACACTAGATGTCCGCAGGGCGTTGTCCTTCTATTTGGATAGAACCAAACCTTTTAGAAATTCTCCAAAACTTTTTGTCTCGATTGCTGAGCATTCCAAAGGTACCCCTATTTCTACCCAGAGACTTTCAAGCTGGATTTCTCAATGCATCCGGCTGTGCTATCAGATGAAGAAGGTTACACCTCCAGACGGCATCAGAACGCACTCCACGAGATCTCTGGCTGCCTCTGTTGCATTCTTACGCAAAGTTCCCCTGGCTGATATCTATAAAGCAGCCACTTGGTCCTCTGAACACACATTTGTTAAACACTATGCCCTTATTCATGGCCCGCTTGGCCAGGGCGGTACTATCTACGGCATTCCTATCAGATCCGAAGTCCCTACCTCCATGAGGCACACGGCTTTTAAGTCACCTGGAGTGGAGCACCCACAGGGACATCTCTCTCGAAGAAGAGGAGGTTACTCACCCTGTGCAATAACTGATGTTCTTCGAGATGAGTGTCCCTGTGGGTGCTCCACTACCCACCCTCCTCCCCTCTACTTTGGAGTTGGGGTAGCCTCCGTTGTAGAGAAGGAACTGAGGAGATTGGCCATGCATGCATACTATTACCCTAGACTCACAGCGGGGGCAGCCTCTGCGCATGCGTGGCCAGTACGAGTACTGCTGCGAAAAATCTCCGAGCGAAGGCGCAGGGACGCACCAACACCTGGAGTGGAGCACCCACAAGGACACTCATCTCGAAGAACATCAGTTACTGCACAGGGTGAGTAACGTCCTCTTTACTGTCCTTTTTCCTCTGTAGAGAAGTAAAGTATGCATTGTAAATGGCTTGTCTTGTTTTTGTAAAGTCCAGCCACGTGGAAGTTTGTGAGGAAGGTTGGTTTTGTATGAGAGTCTCCAGTTTTGAGAGCTTATTATGGTATTTTCAGAATGGCCATCAGGTGATTTGTAGACGTAGATTTGAAGGCAAGATGGGCTATTATAATTGCTTATTCTAACCCCCTTATTAAGATAGGCTATAGAATTTCACCCAGTAAATTTGCACATAGACCCCATTAACGTATGTTGGCAAAATAGGAATTGTTTAGAAAGACATCCAGTCTTAATTTTAAGGTCTCTGAGAGATGTAGAATTGCTTACGTCCCTTTGTAATCTTTTCCTTTTATTAATTATTCTCATGGTTAAAAATTGGCATCTTATTTCAGTTTTAACTTTGTACTTGATCTGTTAAAATACAGATACTGTTACTGTGTGTTTCAGTCTTGACTCTTTTCATAGGCTGATGCAGATGGACCAGACTTTACTACTACTTACAAAAATACTAAGCAAGCTGTCAATGTAAGTACAAGCATGTAGACTTCAGCAATCTTTTAAGATGAGCTCCTATGTTAATATGTAATTATTTTGAAAGATTAACTAAAAATCTTTTTTTTTTTTAAACAATACACTTGGTTTTAAGGTAACTTGAAAAATGGCGTGTCTAGAATTGATTATTCATTTTAAATGGGAACTGATGAATTTTTAATCTGTTCTTAGCTATGCCAATAGCTGACAATGCCAATTTCTGACAATAGTTTTTGTGGGATGTGATTTGTTAAAAGTGAGGAGGAGGTGTACTCTAGAGTAGTAAACTTGTTAATATATCAAATGGGAACATATTTGTGGTAGAAAAGTAAAAGCTCTTAGAACCAGAGTGGGGAGGAACAGTTGTGCTATGTAAACGCTCTGGGCGGCTTTTAAATTATGATGTGAGTCAAGCAGGCTCTAGCACTGTATTGTCCCAAGTGGACACGGGAGACAGTGTCACAGAGAAGCTACTCCTTGATTGGAGGAAGAGTTCTTCACAATGTTTCCTTGGTGGATAGACTGCGCCCCAGGTGAACTAGCTCAGCTCTATTTTCCCCACCCCCTTTCAGTATCCTTTTGAAGCAAGCAAGCCAGCTCTGTACACAACCCAGATCACATGGACGATAGCGAGCAGCTCCAGTGCAGATGTAGTATAGAAGACTACTTGCTTATTTGCAGGGAACTCCCCTTTTGAACCTCATTAAGTGACGAAATACCATATATTCTTGTCCATAAGCCGATTTTTTTTAGTAAAAAAGGGAAGCACCAGAGAAGGGGGTCGGCTTATGAACGGGTATAGAGAGGGAGAGGTGGGACACAGCCCCTCCCCCCAACAGAGGGAGAAAGGAGAGGCAGCACAGTCAGCAGAGACAGAAGGGAAGAGGAGGGGCCAGAGTCTCTCCGCTTCTGACCATGCTGCTCTCCCCCCCCAGCCTCCGAATCAGCTGCAGTTCCGGGGCTGGCAGGCTGCAGCTGTGCCGCTTGGCCCCGCCCCCCAGACCAGGCTGCGGCTGTGCCGCCCAGCCTGCCGTAGCACACTGTGGCTGTGCCGCCCGGCCCAGCCCACTGGAACATGCTGCGGCCGTGCCGCCCGGTCTGGCCCGCCAGAGCAGGCTGTGGCTGCGCTGCCCAGCCTGCCGGAGCAGCTCCAGCCAGGTCAGAGAGATCCTCCCCGGCCCTCCCCAGATAAGGTGGGAAGGGAGAGTGGGGGTGTCCCGGGCTAGGGGTCATGTGGGGGGTGGTCACAGGCGTTACTCCCCTGACTCCCACCTTCTCCCCTGCCAAAAAATTTCCCCGCCAGTTGCTGTCCCGGCCCGTCAGGGTAAGCAGCTGGCATGCTGGGACACTTTGTTTACTTAGGTTTACCTCCGTGCCTGCGGACACTTGAGGTAAACAAACCATCTCGGCCCACCAGCGGCTTATCCTGATGGCCCGGGAGCCAAAGTTTGCTGACTCCTGAATTACAGGGTCGGCTTATGAACGGGTTATAAAAATTTTCCATTTTTACTTATCCATCTTGGAGGAGGGGGGGTCGGCTTATAAACGAACCAGCTTATGATAAAGTATATACGGTATGCACTTCAGAGATGAGGGGGCAAGGCCAGAGGGACCATGGTTGTTAATAATATAAATATTTGCCAAAAGTTACTACAATAGAAGGCAATACCATGCTAACTTACATTCTGTCATATTTTAATGGTACAGATTTTAGTGACAGCCACTATAGCTCACCCTCTATTGTGGATGCATTGTTTGAAGCCTTTTATTATCCTAGAACTTCACCTAGATGTAGGGGCTCTAGACAGAAACAGCTGTGTGTCCTTGGTTGGCTTTTTCAGAGCCCTAGTTAAACATGCAGTGCTTTCTGATCCTGAGCTGTGACATGGAGAAGGATTAAGCAGTATAAACTAATATTAATACTGTATATTATATTCACCTAAGTAGCGCTAGTTAAAAATGCAGATTCACATCAAATAGCATATTTTATATGTGGCACAGAATGTGGTATAATGTCCTTGTAGGATCGTCTTGTGTCATTCTAAGCTTTCATGTGACAGAATTTTGGTGCCTTTCTTCTCTATTGCTATGCAATGCTATGTTGGTCAAAAATGTAGGATTACATGAGTAGAGAGTAAGTAATTTTTTCTACATTTCAGTGGTGATAATTTTGAATTAGTCATACAAACACATAGCGTACCAGTATGATATGTTTTAGTTAATATTACCATTTCTTTCTCTCTCTCTCTCTTATATCATGTTAGGTGTCCTTTTCATCTTTGGATCTAGTACTCCACACAGAAGCCTTACTTTCCATCATGAACTTTGTCACATATAGTGTTCCATCAGGTGGTCTTACCAGCTCTGATAAGGGATTTGACCCAAAACCTCAAAGAGAGGAACAAAAAAGCGCTGTTCTCAAAGCAGGTATTGTGATATTGGAAATTCCATGTCTTTTATTTGTGATTCAGTAGCTTGCCAGCTGCTGTCAATCAGCATTGTTTGCAAGCAACACAGAGCAGTTCATCTGGCTACACATTAGTCACACACCCAGTTGTACATGGAAAAAGACAGTAGTAACTCACAATGCTAAATATCTGTTTGAACAAAAATCATGTAAGATGAGTTTCTAAGGATATTGACTCTTCTTTTTGGTAATTGCTAAACACTTTCTTGTTGTACAAATACTACTAGCATTAGGTATTTTCCCAGATAGTGAATTAATTTTTATAGACAGTTATCTTGACTGGTTAATTTGCCTGACATTCACATCCACCAAAAGTCTAAAATAAACAAAGTTGGCTTTATCAATGGTTGAGCTATTTCATTAGTATGAATTAGTGAGATTAGGTATGATCATTGCACACTTCCACTTCTTCCCCATTAGCCTCTTGGATAACTTTAATCACCTGAATGAATTAAAATTGGTCACTTGACAAATACATTTCTTTACTATTCCTTATAGGTAGATAAAGTAGTATCCTAATTGAATATTAACAATGGTTGTGAAAAACTAAGGTGATTCTAGTAAAAGATGACAAGGTAGCTGCCATAGTATGTATACCCCTTCATTGCATTTTTCAAACATGTAGCAAGAACTTGTTGGTAGCTTTAACATCTCACTGAAGGAGACAGCATTATAAGTTGAAAAGGGCAGACTAACTTCCTGTAAAACTTATTGGAGCTGCAGAGGATGAGGCATCGTTGTCAGATGTCTTCACTGAACTATGACTCATCAAAACTCACTACACATTACAGTAGTGAAACATACCTGAAGTGTGGTGCTTCATAAGTGTATGTGCCACAACCTTCTCTTGCTGCCTAATATGACAATTCCATATGAATGCTTGCATCTTTTGAAATTTCACCATGTATTTGCCAACTTCCAGACTATATGGAACCACAGTTTATAAGAGGAATCCTAAACCACATTTTCTATTTGTGTTATGTTCGTATCAGCAAGCACTAGTGAACAGTAAAGAGAGTTTTGTTAGAAGCTATTTAAGGATTGGCTAGTTTGGGTTTTTTTAGGGTTATTTTTAAGCCTGATAGGCTTGAGCTTGAAATTGGCTGATTGTCCTAATTGGTCTTGGTCTGTGGCATAGGAGCTGCTTTTCTTCCTACACCTGAAGGCTTCCCTTCCTGTCCAGGATAGACAGTGATTTCTCACTACATTGTGAAGTCTAGTTTTCTTTCCTGAATGTAAAGAATGAACTACAAACTGTGTTTGGAATTATACTATTCTCAGAGGAAGTTTCAAATATGGAAAATGTAACCATATTCTGTTTTGAAGTGATTGCTATGCCTATATTTCATTTGGCTGCTGTTTTTGTCCCAGAACAATGATCAGTCTTCTACACAATGTAATCAAATTTTGCCATAGCTTTGATCAAATAGAGTTAAAATTTCCAAGGTGTTGCAATAGATAACTTTTGAACAGTGTGTGTATATATAAACCTTAATTACTACAAGATGATTTGCATCTGTTAGATTACTGGGATGAATGTGCCCTCTTCTGACCATGGTTATTTCTGCTATATAGTATTTAGTGATGCAGCCCATGAAGATGTATATGACTTGAAACTTACTGCAAAGCTGAATGCATTCAACATTTTTGTCTGTGATCAGAAATGTAACATTGCAGATATTAAAATACAAGGTAAGTTATCAGTTAAGTATTTTGACTAGTAGAGTTTAAAGAGATGCATCATTGCTTTTCCCCCTAAGTTTTTAAAACGCTACTGTAGAAGTTGTACATTAATATTTCAGTAGCATTTATTTAAATTTTTAACAGGAGATGAAAGAGCAACTGAGCATTAATCTGAGATTTTTAATAGCCAAGATACATGTGTGATGGAGGAAAATGTATTTGGCAAAGTGCTTAGTTTTTAATGGGGTGAATTAAAAAAACTTGAGTTGTTAACTCACTAGAAATACTGTGGACTTGATTCTCTAAGAGTAAGGCACTCATCAGTGTTAGTAACTGGTACTCAACCCTGTATTTTCAGAGAAAGTTAGAAATGGTCTTGTCTCTTCATCACCAATCTAAGACTATGTGGTAGAGGGCATAAAGCAAATTGTTAGATCAGAAACTCCTAAGGTTGAACAGCTTGTACCATTTTTGCTAAAATTCAAGAAAGAATGTGTCTTTATTAATGTACTTATGTGAAGGTCCTATTGTATCAGAATCCCTTATTGTGTTTTATACCTGTTGTTACTATGAACTAAAATTGGATTTTTTTTCATCAGGAATGGATGCTTCTGTTTCTATGAAAACTAAAAAGATAAAGGTTTTTTCCAGACTTGAGGACATCATAATCACAAATGTTGATCCAAAGACCATTCATAAAAAGGTGACTTGTGCAATGAGACAAGATTATAGAAATTATGATTTTTAAAAAAATATACATTGACTAAACAGAGCACAATCAATTGCTTAATACATTTTATTGAGATATGTATGTGGAAGACAAACGTGTTGCTTCAAAAATTGTCAAATTAAAAACTACATATATACCAAGGAAATAAAATATTTTCTTTTGAATATTTCATTATTTGCTTAGGTTAGTGTTCTGATATCGCCTTTGGCAAAATGACTAAAATCTCCAGTAAGACAGAAATAGCTAAATGAGATAATAGAATTGAGTGGAATCACTCAAACTTGTGTATCTAGCTATGCTGTATTAAACATAGAATCATAGAAATGTAGGACTGAAAGGAACCTCGGTAGGTCATGTAGACCATCCTGACAGGTGTTTGTCTAACCTGTTCTTAAAACCTCCAGTGATAGAGATTCCATGCCCCTTCACCCCCATGTCATTTGTTTCAGTGCTTAACTACCCTTTCAGTTAGGAAACTTTACCTAATGTTTAAACTAAATCTCCCTTGCTGTAAATTAAGCCCATTAATACTTGTCCTATCCTCAGTGGCTAAGGAGAATAATGTATTTTCCTCTTTATAACAACCTTTTATGTACTTGAAGACTCTTTATCAAGTTGCTCCTCAAGGTCATGTTTTCTAGACCTTAGATCTCTTTTGTTGCTCTCCTCTGTTTCTCCAGTTTGTCCACATCTTTCCTAACTGTGGTGCCAAGAACTGGACACAATGTTCCAGCTGATGCCTTATCAGCACTGAGTAGAGTGGAAGAATCCCTTCTCGTGTCTCAGAATATTTGCTTTTTTTTGTGACAGTATTTAATTGTTGACTCATATTTACTTTGTGATCCACTATAACCCCCATATAATTTTTTGCAGTTCTTCTTCCTAGGCAGTCATTTTTCATTTTGTATTTGTGCAGTTGATTATTCCTTCCTAAGCATAGTACTATGCATTTGTCCTTATTGAATTGCATCCTATTTAGTTCAGACCATTTCTTTAGTTTAAGATCATTTTCAATTGTAATTCTGTTCTGTCCCTCCTAGCTTGGTGTTGTCCTCAAACTCTGCCATTTTCCAAATATTTATGAAGATATTGAATAGAACCAAACTCAGGACAGATATTTACGGACCCCACTTGATATGCCTTTCCAGCTTGACTATGAACCATTGATAGCTACTGTCCGCCAGTACTCAAAGATAATCACTAATGGCTCAGAGATCTCTTTAGCAAGATCTTTCTTAAGATGCACGTTGTCAGGCCCTGCTGACTTGAAGATATCGAATTGTCTAAGTAATTCCTAACTTGTTCATTTCCAGTTTGAGCCTCAGATCCTATCCCATTTACACTGATGTTGACCATATTAGTCATCTGATCACTGCTAATTTTTTTGGTGAAAACTGAAACACAAAAGGCATTTAACGCTGTGTTTCTGTTACTGTCTTTCCCTCCTCATAGAATAATGGGCCTATCCTGTCCTCTGTCTTTCTCTTGTTTCTAATGTATTGGTCAAGTGTTTTCTTGTTACTGTTTGCCTCTCATTTTGTGTCTTGGCCTTTCTCATTTTGTCCCTACATGCTTGTGGTGGTTTTTTTATATTCATCCTTCATAATTTGAACTGGTTTCCACTTCTTGTATGACTTTTTTTCAATATTAGGTCATTAAAGATCTCCTGGTTAAGCCAAGGTAGTCTCTTATCATACTTCTCATCTTTCCTCAGCATTGGGATGGCTTGCGCTTGTGTCCTTAATAATGTCTCTTTAAAGAACTGCCAACTCTCCTGAACTCTGTTTTATCCCTTAGACTTATCCCTTTCCACGAGATTTTACCTACCAATTCTCTGAGTTGGCTAAAGTCTGCTTTGTTAAAGACCATTGTCTTAATTCTACTGTTTGCCTTCCTACCATTCCTTAGAATTATGAACTCATCATTTCATGATCACTTTCACCCAAGGTACCTTCCATCTTCAAATTCTCAACCAATTCATCCTATTTGTCAGAATCAAATCTAGAATAGCCTGTCCCTTGGTTGCTTTCTTCACCTTCTGCAATAAAAAGTTGTCTCCAGTGCATTCCAAAAACTTGTTGGATAATCTCTACCCTGCTGTATTATTTTCCCAATAGATGTCTGGATGATTGAAGTCCCCCATTACCACTAAGTCACATATATTGCTTGTTAATACACTCGTGGTTACATCCTATTTGTTTTAGACAACTTGTGTTACATTCTTGGTCTGTGACAGAATTAACAAAAGGTTACATCAGGATACTAAATACGTATATGTAATAAAATAGCTCAATTCAATTCTTCCAGGCTGTCTCCATAATGGGAGATGAAGTGTTTCGATTCGAAATGGTCCTTTATCCAAACGCTACTGAAGGAGAAGACTACACCGATATGTCCAAGGTGGATGGTAAAATGTGTCTAAAAGTGGGCTGCATTCAGATAGTTTATCTCCATAAATTCTTCATGTCACTTCTGGTAAGATGTTACTAGCATGTATAATTTGGTACATTTAGTTTCAGTTAATAGTTTCTATGCTGCCCAAAAATGCAAGGCAGAAACCTGTTTTATGCCATGTTGTTGTAGCTGTGGTGGTCCCAGGATATGAGAGAGACGAGCTGGGTGAGGTAATATATTTTATTGGACCAACTTTTCTCACCAGCAGAAGTTGGTCTAATAAAAGATTTTACCTCACTCACTTTGTCTCTCTGAAACATAAACATGTAAGACCAAGTTCCTTACCCTGAAGACATGATGTTTAGAAGTTGCACCACTCAGCAAGAGGTTGATAAATACGAAGGGGAATGATGAAGAACAAGAGTGATACGGTGACTTAGTTTTGGCATGTACAAATAGTTGAATGTGAGTGTAAACCCTTCAGATGTAAAGTATCAGAGGGGTAGCCGTGTTAGTCTGAATCTGTAAAAAGCAACAGAGGGTCCTGTGGCACCTTTAAGACTAACAGAAGTATTGGGAGCATAAGCTTTCATGGGTAAGAACCTCACTTCTTCAATCTTGCATCTGAAGAAGTGAGGTTCTTACCCACGAAAGCTTATGCTCCCAATACTTCTGTTAGTCTGAAAGGTGCCACAGGACCCTCTGTTGCTGCCTTCAGATGTAGATATCTTATCAGCCAAAAGTACAACTAGACATAAATGTACATAGTGCATCCTGCTTTAGATGCATGTTCCAAGTAGGGTTGAATTCAACAATGAGTACCCTGCTTAGCTAGCAGATGATCGTGTAAGTGAGGCAGATAGACTTAAGAATTGTGAACTCCAACTTGATTATATTTTAGCAGGGACCAGGGCCAGTGAGAGCGCAAATGGATTAGGCAGGTGCCACAGCCAGCCCCCACTGACAACTTCTGCTTCAGCAGCCTATTGAGTACCTTGAGCTTGTCACCTGGCAGCTCTGCCCCAGTCACCCACCCAGTATCCTGGCATGCTTCACAGGCACCCTCTGCCTAGGAATAAGGGAAGGGCTCAGGGGCTGGCAGTGCAGGGCAGAGGCAGGTGCTTGAGTCAGGCCTGGCCATTACCTATAATGATTCCAATCATGGCATTGTCCAGAGAGAAACAGCAGCTCCGCTGAGCCCCAATCCCTGGGAGGGCCGTGGGGCCAATACTCCAGAGGCCTTGACACCCGTGGGTGGCAGGATGTGGCAGCTTATAGTGGGAATGGCTGCGAACCCTCCAGCTGCTTCCTCTCAGGGCTGGCCTCTTCTCATCTTCTGCCCAGCGGCTCCACCTTGCCCTCTGCCACTTCGTCAGCCGCCACTGCTGTCTGCGTTGCAGCGCCATCCCATGCCGCCCCTAGCTCCACCCATAACTGCGCCGGCGGACCACCCAGGACTGTGTCGCAGCCCACGGTTTGGGAACCCTAATGTAAAGTACTTATTTTTGTGCTACGCGAGATAATGCTGTTTTCCAACAGAACTTCCTGAACAATTTCCAAGCAGCAGAGGAAGCCCTGAGTGCAGCTACAGTCCAGGCTGCAGAAATGGCTGCTTCCAGCATGAAAGATTTTGCTAAGAAGAGCTTCCGCCTTTCAATGGATATCAACTTAAAAGCTCCGGTTGTAGTCATCCCTGAGTCTTCAGTCTCCCATAATGCTCTGGTAGCAGATCTTGGTTTGATCAGAGTTCAGAATGAATTTAAATTGGACTTCACAGATAAATCTTCAGTTCCTCCAGTCATTGACAACATGGATGTGCAACTAACTCATTTGAAGCTATCAAGGTATAAACTACTGTGTGTCCCTTGATACTGAATGTTTATAATTGGTGTTGGAAAACAGTTCAAGTGCCAACAGTGCTCTGCATAGAGTAAGAAGATAAAGCCTGTGCCTCAAAAAATGTAATACCTAAACAGGTTGTACGGATGTCATGGGAGAGGGGGAAGTTGTGCAATGGGAAAGCAAAGTGGTTGATTGAAGAGGCTCAATATGTTAATTGTTAAATCTGCTTTTAAAAAAAAAATTTTTTTTTTTTTTAGTTCTATTTAACACAATGTTTTTAGAGGATAGGAGTAGGATTCCTAGGTTTCCTGGAATGACAAAACTGGTTGTTGTTGTGGGGGTTTTTTTGTTTTTTTTTTAAATACTTGTCTTGGGTTCTTTGGAATTGACACATGAACAGTACAAAGGGTCTTGTGGTTAATTTGTAAACTTATAATCAAGGCACTACCTTTCACTACCAGAATACAGATAAATATTCACACACAGGCTCATATCTTCTGTAGAATTTTATATATACTTTTATTTTGTGCCTCATAAATGTAAAATAAGTAGAAATAAATTAATACATTATTTCTGGGAAAACAGTCTTGTTCTGTAGAGTACTAGAGATAAATGTATTCCATATACTGGCCAGGAACATACGATTGTTGGCCTTGCCACAGTAGTTTTTGCTGACAAGCTAATGTTTGCCTACAATTATTGCATAGTGGTACCTGTGATACTACACTAACCTATACTTTACATAGAAAAGAAGTGCATAACTGCAGAGATTGTGTGATATCTGTGGAAATCTTTACTTGCTAGTGGCAACCACTATATTCTTTTCTCATGAATGCATAAACTAAAACATGTGGTTTGAGCATTGGCATGCTAAACCCAGGGTTGTGAGTTCAATCCTTGAGGGGGCCATTTAGGGATCTGGGGCAAAAATCTGTCTGGGGATTGGTCTTGCTTTGAGCAGGGGGTTGGACTAGAGGACCTCCTGAGGTCCCTTCCAACCCTGATATTCTATGATTAAGATATGATTCTGAGTTGAGATTTGAATGCTCTTTATCGCTGTAGTCCAATAAAAAGGCTGAAGGGCAAAGCTCCAAGCTCTTGGTTTTTGAGCATGGTTTCTGTAGAGAAATCTAGGTTTTCACCTGCTCCATTCTCTTCTAATTTCCCAGCTACTCATGGAGAAGTAGGGGATGAACTGTATGTCATCAGAGATTCAATAGATGTTATTTTTAATCTTTTTCTATGTGTTTTCAGGAGTATTATACCCACCACTTCTCAACCAGATGTTGAAATTTTACAGCCAGTAAATCTGGTTTTGTCTGTCCAGAGAAATTTAGCAGCAGCTTGGTATCATGATATTCCAGCAATTGGGATCAAAGGAGACCTAAAACCTATGCAGGTAACGCCACGGCAAACTAATTGTTGCATTTTAAGTAGTAAGAGATTTCTGTAATGATTAGGCAGATCTTGTAAACTTGTTTTGTAGCACTTTAGCAGGGGCGGCTCCAGGCACCAGGGCACCAAGCGCGTGCCTGGGGCGGCAAGCCGCAGGGGGCGGCCTGCCGGTTGCTGTGGGGGCGGCAGTCAGAGAGCCTTCGGTGGCATGACTGCGAGAGGTCTGCCGGTCCCGCGGCTTCGGGGGCGGGTACGCCAAATCTGCGGGACCAGTGGACCTCCCGCAGGCATGCCGCCGAATCCTCATTACCAGCCAGAACTCCTGCAAGTGCTCCGCCAAAAGCCACCTGACTGCCGTGCTTGGGGCGGCAAAATACATAGAGCCGCCCCAGCACTTTAGGTTCTTGATGCTTACAGAATACTACTGGTATTTTATTTGGTACCGCGGTGTTCCTTGGCTGTCTCTCAGTCATGTACAATTCCAGCCTGACAGTGATCTGATGTGGTTGTAGTGGCAGGTGTTGTATGGCTTCGTTGTAGTCAGATGATTTGGGTGCATGATAAAATGAAGTCTATATTTAGGATCAGCTGATCCTGGCAGAGCTCAAATACCATAGTCTTGTGGATTAATAGCCAGCAGTATCCATCAGCATGAGTTTCCCTTTATTAAGCAGCAACTTAACACAAGCAGACCAAACCTGGCTGCTTTATCATAGAAAGAAAGAAAACTGCTTTGCTAGAATCCAGAAGCTAAGTTGCAGGCTCTGAAACTCAGCTTAGTTTGACTGCCCTGTATTGCACAGTTATTTGAGTGAATGTTAAGTCTTTATCAGTTTTTACTGTAAATAGAAATCATCAGATCTCAGCTTTATCCTCTCACTTTCTTTTCCCATCATTTTCACAGTGTAGCAAGAGTCCCACTTTAATGGCCTCAAGAGTCCCAAATTTTAGCCAGGAATCAGAGTAGGGGTTGCCCTAACCCCTGTACCAGTAAGGAGGAGGGAATTGATATATCAGGCCTTTTTGGCGAGGGCTACCACAGGAGTCGTCTTGTACTAGTATGATCCTTCTGGGATTGGAGAGTTCTGTCCTATGGCCAGAATCCATCAGTGGCATGGCACAAAGTGGGGTACATGGCACAAAAGGAGGCCCAATGTAGTTACTTAAATGTTGTAAGACCTAAATGCATTAACAGCATACATTTCTAGAGACTTTAAGAATTGTCCTGTAAAGGTGTATTGCTGTTTCTTGTAAATAGTATAAATAATTATATATTCATAACATTCTATTTTGCATTATGATTCCTTAATGTTGAATTACTTATTTACTTGGTCATAAAAAGTGTTGGGTCCTAATTTAACACTTCCCAGACTTAATGTTGCCTGCTTTTCTTTTCATTGGCAAAGCATTTCTGTTCCATATGGAATTAACTCACTCTTTTATTAAATAATTATTACGCTATTTGGGGCCAGCAAGCGTTTGAAAATGATGGAGTAGGTTCTTTTTGTTTAAATCGAAAAGAAGCAAATGGCATCTTGGAAAAAGGAAAAATATTCTTCATCTTAGAATTTTTAGACTTCTTCAGCCAAAATTGTTGTTTTTCAATCAAATTACAACCTTGTTCACAGAGGAAACATCCCTTAATTAGAATGTTGGTAGGAATTGCTGGAAAGAAAAGACCTTCACTAACATGGAATGAATTGGACTGAAGTGTCTAGGTTGGGTGATGTGGTGATGGTACTACTAATAAAGAGGCAAGTTCTCAATATGTGTTGATGTGTTTTACAATTTACAGATTGCTCTCAGTGAAGATGACCTAACTGTCCTCATGAAAATTTTGCTGGATAACCTTGGAGACGCTTCTTCTCAGTCAAGTGCTACAGAACAGACCCTTCAAGAAGCTCAAAAAACAAAAAAGGAAAAAGGTCAAAGTGATTCTTATCTCCATGAAGGTATAGCTTTAATCCAAAATTTGGCTCGAGTTCAGAAAAAGATGAGCTGTTTTTAGTTAATAATTGCATGTACTTTGCAAGTATAACATCGGTAAACTAATGAATTGTTCTAGCTGCTGACCTTTGCATACATGGAGCTCGTCTGGCATTGCAGTTAAATGCTGTGTATTTTTTCTTTCTTTTGCTTAGTTATTCATTAGAACTTAAATATTGATATTTGCTTTTGGCTTATTGAATTTACAGCTTAATGGATTATGGAGAAGTTACAGAATACAACAAAATCTGTAGCTAAGGGAAGAGTAGTGATACTACTATGAAGCTGAATAAAAACTGAAGAATATTTATTAAGATATTTACACTTATTGCTCTTGTAAAACAAGTTTCATTTGTCAGGTCAACATAATAAATTGCTTCCATAGATGTAGTTTCTTGAGGTAAAGTGACAACCCACGCAGACCCTAAATGATAAAACCAAATAGATTCAAAGACATACTTAAATGCACGTGCTGTTGTATTTAGCTGGAATATATGGGCCCAAAGAGTCAAAGGTGTTAACAAGATCCTGTCACTGTCCACTTTGAAGAGTCTTAAACAAGGTTTAGAGCTTGGTATACAGAGATCTCAGCTTGCTCAGTACTATTGCAAACACACCTTTAAAAATTCTTTTAACCTTTTATTATGGATACAGAAAAGAAGAAATTAGTTAAAACATTTGAAATCTAAAGTATTAAATAAGGATTTCATTTTAGCACCATCTGCTGTTCCCTTTTGTTGGAGAGAGTTTTTAGAAGGAAAAACCTCCTCCTTTGACAGTCAAGACGGTAATAGCTGCTCTTTTGGAGAAAAGAGAAGTTGATAGAGATGGGTTGGTGCTAGTGTTGCTGTTAAAATCTTATCCCATTTCTTAGAAGACAAAACAAGACAGACATGCACAACAGGGAAGAGAAAACAGGAGCAAAGATAGGAAATGCAGCTTCTGGCTCTGGTGTTGACTTTCACTTGCAGAGGGGACTGGTAAGGGAAGTGGATTGGGCAAACATATTAATGGACCTAAAGGCAGATGATGCCTGGGATTATTTTAAGTTAAAGCTGCATGAGCTGTCGGAGGCCTGTATCCCTAAAAAGGGAAAAAGGTTAGTAAGCAAGAGATTTAGACCGAGCTGGATGAGCGACCGTCTCAAAGGGGCGATTGGGAAAAAACAGAAAGCGTACAAAGAGTGGAAGAGGGGAGGGATCAGTAAGGAAACTTACCTTAGTGAGGTCAGAGCATGTAGAGATAGAGTGAGAAAGGCCAAAAGCCATGTAGAGTTGGACCTTGAGAGGGGAATTAAAAGCAATAGTAAGAGGTTTTACAGCCATATAAATAGGAAGAAAGCAAAGAAAGAAGTGGGACCGCTGATGACTATAGCTGGAGAGGAGATTAAGGATAATCTAGGCATGGCACAATATCTTAACGAATATTTTGCATCGGTGTTTAATGAGGCCAATGAAGGGATTAGGAATATTAGCAGCGTGACAGAGGGGGATACAGGAGGGGGGATTATCGTATCCGAGGTAGAAACCAAACTTGAACACCTTAATGGGACTAAGTCGGGCGGGCCGGATGGTCTTCATCCGAGAATATTGAAGGAATTGGCCGGGAAATAGCAGGCCCCTTAGCGATAATTTTTAATGAATCTGTAAACACAGGGGTGGTTCCGTTAGACTGGAGAATAGCTAATGTGGTTCCTATTTTCAAGAAAGGGAAAAAAAGTGACCCGGGTAACTACAGGCCTGTTAGTTTAACATCTGTAGTGTGCAAGGTCCTGGAGAAAATTCTAAAGGAGAAAGTAGTTGGGGACCTTGAGGTCAATGGCAATTGCGACAAATTACAACATGGTTTTACGAAGGGCAGATCATGCCAAACCAATCTGATCTCCTTCTTCGAGAAAGTAACGGACTTGTTGGATAAGGGAAATGCGGTGGACCTAATATACCTTGATTTCAGTAAAGCGTTTGACACTGTACCGCATGAGGAATTATTGGTTAAACTGGAAAGGATGGGGATGGATATGAAAATCCGGAGGTGGATAAGGAACTGGTTAATGGGGAGAATGCAGCGGGTCGTATTGAAGGGTGAACTGTCAGGTTGGAGGGAGGTCACCAGTGGAGTTCCTCAAGGTTCGGTTTTGGGACCCATTTTATTTAATCTATTTATTACTGACCTAGGAACCTATTGTAGGAGTGGGCTGATAAAGTTTGCGGATGACACGAAGCTGGGAGGTATTGCCAATTCAGAGGAGGATAGGGATATTCTGCAGGAAGACTTGAATGACCTTGTGAATTGGAGTATCAGAAATAGGATGAAATTTAATAGTGAAAAGTGTAAGGTGATGCATTTAGGGATGACTAACAACAATTTTAGTTACAAGCTGGGGACGCATCGGTTAGGAGTAACGGAGGAGGAGAAAGACCTCGGGGTCCTTGTAGACCGCAGGATGACTATGAGTCAACAATGTGACGTGGCGGTGAAAAAAGCCAATGCGGTCTTGGGATGCATTAGGCGAGGTATATCTAGTAGGGATAAGGAGGTGCTGCTTCCGTTTTATAAGGCGCTGGTGAGACCTCATTTGGAGTACCGTGTGCAGTTCTGGTCTCCCATGTTTAAAAAAGATGAACTCAAACTGGAACGGGTACAGAGAAGGGCCACTAGGATGATCAGAGGAATGGAAAACCTGTCGTATGAAAGGAGACTAGAGGAGCTCGGGTTGTTTAGCCTGACCAAACGAAGGCTGAGGGGGGATATGATTGCTCTCTTTAAATATATCAGAGGGATAAATACCAGGGAGGGAGAGGAATTATTCCAGCTCAGTACAAATGTGGACACGAGAACAAATGGATATAAACTGGCCGTGGGGAAGTTTAGGCTTGAAATTAGACGAAGGTTTCTGACCGTCAGAGGGGTGAAATACTGGAACAGCCTTCCGAGGGAAACGGTGGGGGCGAAGGACCTGTCTGGTTTTAAGATTAAGCTAGATAAGTTTATGGAGGGAATGGTTTAATGGAAAAACATGATTTTAGTCAAAGGAATACCGTGCCATGGCAGGTAAATAGTATAATGGCTAACGAGGGTCAGGCTGGAGAATCTTGCCTACATGCTCGGAGTTTTTACTGATCGCCATTTTGGGGTCGGGAAGGAATTTTCCTCCAGGATAGATTGGCAGAGGCCCTGGAGGTTTTTCGCCTTCCTCCGCAGCATAGGGCAGGGATCGCTAGCAGGAGGATTCTCTGCTAATTGAAGTCTCTAAGCCGCAGGTTTTGGGGACTTCAACAGCAGAGTCAAGGGGAAGGGTAGGGACGGCTTTGCGGCCTGCATCATGCAGGGGGTCAGACCAGATGATCATAATGGTCCCTTCTGACCTTAAAGTCTATGAGTCTATGAGAGAGTTGCTGTTGGAGAAACACAGACACAGCTCATGGTCTTATCTACCACGTCCAGAAATGGAAAAAGTGTACCAGCATCAGGCTGTTTAGAGCATTGCTTTTAATTGCCTCTTCCTGGTCACAGGGTAACAGCAGTGTTGCAAAATATACAGTCTTGGCCAGCTTATAATTACGCAGTGGGGAAAAAGGAGTAGGATAGGCAGGGCCGGCTCCAGGGTTTTGGCCGCCCCAAGCAGCCAAAAAAAAAGTCGCGATCTGCGGCAGCAGTTCGGCGGGAGGTCCTTCACTCTGAGCGGGAGTGAGGGACCGTCCGCCGAATAGCTGGACACGCCGCCCCTCTCCGAAGTGGCCACCCCAAGCATGTGCTTGGTAAGCTGGTGCCTGGAACGGGCCCTGAGGATAGGAAAGAGAAGAAATAAAGTGGGGCAGGAAAAGGACACGTGGCAGGCAAAGAGACAAATTATCTAATCCCGCTAGATGTATGGGATTCAGCTGGAGCCAGTCGAGGTAGCAATGTCATATGGGTCTTTGGCCTCATCTGGTCTGGACATCTTTCATATTGGGATGACAAAGGCTCAGGGTCCCAGAAGATGGTGAGAGTGGCAACCACAATGGTTAAACCAGATCCAGTAGCCAGTATCTTCCCCAAAATCACTTTTTTTTTTTTTTTTTTTTTTTTAAAGGATCCCAGAAAGGAATGATGGGTGGAATAGCCCATCCTCTCATTTTGTCTACCAATTAGGCCTAGTTTCTAATGAACCTATTTTGGTTCATTGATTTTTCGGTCTCTCACTGTCTTGTTTATCAGGCATGATCTTAACACAATCTTTGAATTGTATCAGGAGGTCTTTTTGTTGGGACTAATTCAGACTTAGCCTTCTGAATTTGAAAGATACTATTAAGCTTTTTGGGACATATTCTAATAGACTTCTTGGTTTTTAAAAGCAAAATTAAGTTGTTGTGAGTGTATGAAATTTTCTTTCAATTTGCAGATCCTGGTCTCACTTCAGGGCAAACAGATATTTCTGCATCACAGCCTCCTGTGGAATATTATTCAACTCTTAAATTTGACTTCAACTTTGAGTCACTTTCAATAGTTCTTTACAGCAATGACCATAATCAGGTATGTGGTGAAATCTTCTAAAAGCTGGGGGGAAAATGTCAATTTTTTTGTCAGTAAAATTCATGGTAGGAGAATAAAAACATTCTCTATTCTTGTTAACTTTGTATGACACCTTTGCTGCAGTAGAACTTAAGATTTACATTCTGTTACTTATGATCCACTTGGGTAAAATTGTTACATACTTTTCCATCTTAATAGATACTACTAGGAATATGGTAAACCAGTTCACATGAAAAATTATATATGTGCATATTTGAAACATCATTCCAGTTCACACTGGGCATTAGGCTTTATTATGTAAAATGGAAACTGCATTATTGAGCTAAAAAGGGCAATTGATTAAAAAAATTGTGAAGTGTTGAGACAAATGAGATGCACAAGTGAGGCTAATCTTGAAAAATGTGAAGTGTTTGTAGGTGGCTATAAGGCAAATGCTAAATCGGCTCTTAGTGGCCCCTGGGGATGCCTTTGGCAACAACTGACACATGGGAATGTTTATTTAAAATTAAACAAAAACTTCTGCATGTATGTCTGTCTTAAACACTAGGCATAATGAAAAAATGTTGGTTTCAGGTTATGACCTTGTAATTATTGTGGTGTTCTTGGATTTGTAAACGCTGACAGACAGCATAATATGGTTAAATGCAGAGGCCCCAACTTAATTTAAAACTATAATCTAACTGGATTGACGGCCCCAAACTAACCTGCAAGGTTGTGCTGATGCAGATGTCAAAGAACACCAATAGCGTGGTTGGACTGTAAATACGATGGTAACTGTGGAGCAACCCTCCTTTTGCACCCTCAGGCATGCCCAAGAACTCTGACTGGAATCCAAAGTCCTAGCCTGCCCCCCTTCTTTACAGTAGAAGTCAGGGAGAGAGGCTGAGATGAACCACAAGCTGTGAGAGACATCAATGCGTGCCCACTCACCATGCACATTGTACCCAGGACCAATACCTAAACAGACCACTGGGTTACAGAAACCTCTGACTGACTCTTTCTACCCACTGATTTCACTGGAACCAGCCAACATTGGGACAGTTGTGATTTAAACCCTCAAAACCAGAACACCTAGATTCTGGCTGGGTGAAAGATGAAAAAACCCAGAGCAGTTTGCTAATTTGGTTATATGGGGATAAATCCCTTTCAGACCCCAAAACTGGCTATTAGCTTTAGCTCCCAGCATCATCACTAGAGATCCAGCAACTACCTTTCCACAGTGACAAGACCCACATGCACACGCGCTCTACCCCACCAGGCAGGAGCCAATTGCCCAGTTCCATCCCCACCACTTGATGCCAGCAGTAATGGGTTGGACAGGCCCAGGAGCCCAGGCCCCAGGGGTGGCTCTGGCTTTTTTGCTGCCCCAAGCAAAAAAGCCTCACGCTGCCCCTTGGCGGGAGCGCGGCAGGGGAGGGCGCCGAGCCCGGCCGCGGCCCAGCTCTCCCCGGCGGGCGGAGCGCTGGGGGGAGGGCGGCGAGCCCGGCCGGGGCCCCGCTCTCCCCAACCGGCCAGAGCGCTGTGGGGAGGGCGGCAAGCCCGCCGCTGGCCCCGCTCTCCCCGACCGGCCGGAGCGCCGCGAGCCCGGCTGGGGCCCTGCTCTCCCCGACCGGCCGGAGCGCTGGGGGAGGGCGGCGAGCCTAGCCGCGGCCCTGCCCTCGATCCTCCAGGTGCCGCTCTAAGCTCTCTGCCTGGAGCTGGCCCTGCCAGGCCCAAGATGCAACATACGACCCCTCCCCCCACCCTGAGCATGAGGTGGAGAAGGGGTGGGAGAGAAAGTAAAGTAGAGGGGGGCAGTTGCTCCCAGCTGAGATTTTTGTCCTCTCCCCTGGTTAAACCCATACTCTGGCTAGTGAAATTAACTTTTGGTGTCACTGATGTGACAAAAATCGCATATGTTGTAGCTATATGATGTACCTGAATCACACTCTTGTTAATTATGCAGAATGAATTCCATTCTTCACTCGCTTGATATCTGAGCTTCCTCAAATTTACTGTGTAATATCCCAAATTTTCAGATAGAATATAAATTTCTCCTCCCCCTCCATCACTGTTTGTGTGGAATTGAACTTAATAAACTACTAGCATAAAATCAGTTATATACAATGAATCATTCCAAAAGTATAGTTTACTCTTTCATGGATTAAAGTAGACTTTTCCTCACTCATTTTTAAATGAAAGAAACCATAATGCATCATTTGATTTCTGAAAGCTTGTAGTAGTACCTAAACCAGAAGCTTCTGAAACAGAAATAGCAGAATTAGAATTGCCAGAAAAAAACAGTTAAAAAACAAAACAAAAAGACCTACTCTCATTTATGCTTAATTTCCAATTCTGGTTGTTCCCAGCAGTGATCTAGTACCAATAAAATATCCTAAAGGCAACAATGATGCACATAATTATTACCACAATTCTTGAATCATAAATGTAGTTTGATAAAAGGTGCTAAGAAAAGTTGTTTGAGATTGGGATCAACTTAACTATTAAATGTTTAGTGGGCTCGGAATGGTACCATAATAATCAGGGCCTTGGCAAGCCTGAATTTGACATGGTTTGTCGTGGTAGCCGTAAGTACAGCCAAAATACCAGTTTTTGTTGCTTACAAGCTTCAGTTAATTGAGCATGATAGATCACACCAGGTTACTTTTTTCTTCTTTGCTGTCATCCTTCCCATGTATGCTTGGTGCAGTTTGGAGATGCCTCAGTTGCGTTCTTGCCCATTTGCCATAGGACAAATACAATAGATGAGAAATTCATAGTATAGGCTTCAGGAGGATCAGATGAATTGCTGTCAAAGTCTTTATTGTTCATACTTGTTAAAGTAGTTTAAGAAAATACTAAAAAACGCCCATAGTATATGAAGCA
Organism: Chrysemys picta bellii; assembly: GCF_011386835.1. Taxonomy (NCBI): domain Eukaryota; kingdom Metazoa; phylum Chordata; order Testudines; family Emydidae; genus Chrysemys; species Chrysemys picta. Next base: position 33,174,698 of record NC_088800.1, on the reverse strand, counting down.
AATATTTATCCTACAAGAATGATATACACCTGGCTTTCTATACTTTATCAGGTGGGATATAGACTGGCTTTTTGACAAAGACAACTTCGGTTCTATTGGTCAGTTATCTCTCCTGGTAGTGGATATAGATCACCTTTGATATTGTTAATCATGAGATGGTGTTAATCCATCTAGGAACTACGGTACTGAATGAGGCTGCTGTTAAGTTGGTTTATTTTCTCCCCTCAGTAGTTGTGGGCAACTGCTTTTCTTGGCAAAGAGATCTTCTGTAGGATGTCTTTCAGTCACACCTGATAGTTTGTGTGCGCACATATGTGTGCACATGTACGCAGCTAAGGAATTTAGTCGAGGCTTATTTTGAGTCTGCTGATGACACAAAACTGTCTCTGTAATTCATCTGACTCAGATGATGCAGTTCAGCACCTCAGCCTTGGTTGCTCTCATCCATGTTCTAATCTCATCTAAATTAAGTATAACTTCTCTCGTAACCAAATCATAAAGTACATTCAATCTCTAACATAAGCAGAAATACACTTATGTTTAATCTTCCATTCCCCATAATTGTTTCCCACTGTTTTTGTAGCAGTCCCTACTTTCACTGCATAGTGACAGTTTACGCCTTGGTGAACTCAGACTACATCTCATGGCATCATCAGGGAAGATGTTTTCAGATGGTTCAATGGATGTTAATATTAAACTCAAGACGTGTACCCTGGATGATCTCAGAGAAGGGATTCAGAAAGTAACAGCGAGGTTAGTTGAACGCGTCGCAAATGAAGAGCTGCAGTGAAAGTGTTATCCCTTGTAAATTACTTTTGGGAGGAATGTTGGCAGCTTTACTCAAATTTTATAAATAAACGTTAGGTATACTTTGTTGTATATATTTGCTGAGCCATGGAATAATAGTATGGACAACTGTCAAAATAGAGCTGCCAGACACGGAAAGAGAAGTAAATAGGAGGCCTGGATATCTGGAACTTCATAAAGCTTGGAATTGCTGGCTCAAGTTGAACTCCGTTTAGAGTTAGGTTGTTTTGTGTACTTACAAACTTGATTCACATTTCCTGTCACACTATATCAGTTTTTGAAATGTTGTAATAAAATACGCTAGACTACGTTTGTATGACTGTAAAACAGAATTCATACTTGTCCCTAGTTTCTTTGCTTATTGAACACAAAAGGAATTCATTACTTTTGAGCTGGGATATATTGAAATAAGTGACTTTGAGGAGAAAGAATGCATTCCATTACCACTCCCCTTCTCTATCCAAATTCTTCTAATGCTATAAAAGTTCATTAAAATAATGCTTTTTACATTTATTGTTTTTCAGAATGATTGACAAGAAATGCGGCAAGACAGATAATTATATGATTGATATAAACTACAAGCAAGATACAAATGGGATTAAAATAGTTGCTATCCTTGATAAACTATATGTGTGCGCCAGTGTGGAGTTCCTGCTAACAGTGGCAGACTTCTTTATTAAATCTATGCCAACAGCTTCAACTGAAAGGTCTACTCAGGTTCAGTTAAAGCATGTCCCTGGAAAGCCCAAAAATGAAAAAGGTTTGTAAAAATGTATCTAGCTTTTTAAGGAGTCTCTGGGGGAAAGGAAACATCCAGAATCACATAACTTGCTGATATTTTTTGAAGTTGTGTGGAACAGTATATCAAAGGGCAGTGTTAAGTCCCCAAAATGAAGATAAATATGGTCAGTTAAGGTGCCAGAGATCATACTGAACTGAACAGTAATCTTATCTAACTCTTGCTGTCATACAACACCTAAGGTATGTTCTCCAGAGATCTTAATAGGCTGGGATCAATTTCTACAGTGACACTAGAAGTATTTTTCCCTGTTACAGTAAATTTTGTAAAAATAACTTGCATACCTATTTTTTTCACCCAGCAGTTGCTGTATATCTGTAGGCACTGAAAAAGCACTTAAATATTCAAAGGAAGCACACTTAAATTATCATACTGCTATATGGACCATTAGTCTAAGCATAGTTCTCTGCTTTTAAGAAAGCAAGAAAGTGAAGAGAGAAACAGCACACTTTAAATGCAGGTTACAAAGAGCATTTGATCTTACATATAGGCTTTTGGAGTGTAAAATTCCTCCTTGGCTAAAGAAGACTTGAGAACAACACTGAGTTCCCTAGTTTGAAATTTTGGGGATATTTTTAGTTAAAAATCCAAAACCTACCTGCCTTCCCCTGCCTGGTAGAATTCTAAGGCTCCAACACTGCAATATGATTTAAATAAGAAAAAGATGCAATTTGTTTTTCAGAACAGCTTTGGTCTAATATGATGAATAATTTCTTTCTGTTCATAGGGCAGGGATCAGGAATTCAGGCTGTATCTTGACTGATCCTGCAAAAATTCAGTGTTGAAGCTTTTCCTCTAAACGAAATATTTGCTTTCCTTTTACTTATGGTATCACAAGGCATCTGTTTCCCATATGCCTTTGGCTTCTCCAGCTGCAACATATGGAACTCTCTAACTTCAATATAATCTCTTGTAGGGGAACATGGAGAACTTTGTGCTCTGTAAAGAGACCTCTTTCTGAGAAATATACTCATAAAGACTTGGAAATAGGAGGTTGAGTAATTTTTAATATTAGGAACTACAAGTAGATGTTTATAGTAGCTTTTTATTCAGTTGGGGGTGGGTGGTGTTTGTTTTGTTTTGTATTTTGTTTTTGTTTTTGTTTTTTTGGTTTGGTTTTTTTGCTTAAGTGATCACTTTATACCTGGCTCCCACTGTTTTCAACAAGCCTTTTCATGTACAGCTCCTTTTTCTGGCTACTGGCGGATTATGCAATGTATTTTTTATAGGACACACAGGGTTCTAGTAAATGGCTGTGATGAAACCAAGTCACAGCATAACGTGTCATAATTTGAGGAAAACCTTAATGAAGTCCTGCTTCGGATCAGAAACTAGGAACAGGTTTCTTTAGATTTTCTTTTTCTACTGTATAAAATCACAATCCTTCTTAATCCGCCATAAAGTAATGGTTGGATAGCATTTCTAATGATGTAATTTAAGATGTAATATAAGTATGTCTCTCAGTACTTTTTTCTTTTTGTCCAGAGGGTTCCTTACGGCCAAACATGACGGTAAAAGCAGTGATCCTGGATCCAGAAATTGTATTTGTTGCCAATTTGACCAAGGCTGATGCTCCTGCCTTAAAAGCTTCATTCCAGTGTGATTTCTCTTTATCATCTGATAAGCTTGTACAAAGGATGACAGCTCAAGTGAAGGATGTAAAAGTGCTGGCCTGTGCTTTCCTCAGAGAAAAGCAGGACAAGAATATCACAACTGTAAGAAAACTATTCCAATGCTTCACACGCAAGGAAACTAGACGCAGAACTGTTGGTTCATATAGCCTTTAATCAGTCGCGCCTCCCTCCGCCCCCGCCCCCCAAATAAAAAAAAGGTCCGGCTCAGTTCCAGGGTAACATGAAGAGATGTGTAAGGGGGCGGGGGCGCGAGGCAGAGCAATTGTATTGTGCCTTGAAGAGATAACTGATTTGGGCTATTTTGGTCAAAGGGAAGGGAGCTAGTTCCAAAAGTGATGGAATCACCTAGAGAATGCTGTGATATTCCCTTCATCTTAAATCAAAGAAGCTGCAGCTTCAGCACCTCTGCTGGTGTCAATATTGCATGTGGAGAGAGGCCACATATAATTAAAACATTAAGTTGGTATGGGTGGCGTGTTCTTTCTGATTTGTACAAATATACTGTTAACCCCCATTTCCCCAGCTCCGTTTCATTCTATTTGCTCACAGGCCAACATGTCTGAGCTCCATAAGCCACCTCTCCAATTGCTTCTGCCCTTCCTTCCCCATCCCCCAAGGAAAAGGGAAAGTTCAACTTCAAATCCCAGATCTCACTTAGAAATATTACAGAAAAAGTTGTAAAACTATGGAGCATAATCACATTCAGTGAAAGTTTTCTTCCTAGAGAAGACACTGATTATATAGTGGTTTTTTATTTAAAAATCTGTTTTAGCAAAAGCTTGTGAGCTTGAGCATAAAGCAGAAATTGATGATAGCAAGAACATATTGTAGATAGGAAACTAAAGTTAACTTACTAATGATGAGTTAAGGATAGTTAATATGAAGTCAACAGTTTTCTATTGTGGGTTAGATTTGAGTCTGTAGGGTTAGCCTTGACTAGTATGGGCAACTGGTAACAGCATTACTCCAGAAGTAGCACTGTGGAAGTCCACTGGGCTCCTCCTCCTCTTTTGCTGAGAGTGTGGGGAGTAACTTGTTAAACCTCTATTCAGGAAGTCGCTTACTCACCCCAGGAATCTGGTCAGCTCTGTCCACTCCCTGCCCTTCAGTCCTCTTGCTCACAGGAGAGTATTTGGTGCACAACTACTGGAGTCTCTGCCTCCATGCCAGCTGTATTCCCCTGAAACAGCTGCATAGCTCCGTGCTTTTTGCCAAGTGTTAAGTCCCTTTGGCCATTAATTAGAAAGATATGGGGGAAAAACATTTTTAAAAGGTGGAAGGTTGGAATTAATTTATTTCATAACCATAAATTCAAATACTCCCTTCAGGTGTTACAGCCTTGTTCTTTGGTTGTGGAAAACATGACACATGTTTCAGGAGTACAAAGTATGGCAGTGACAATAGAACAACTTATTATAAAGGTTAGTAATATTGTTAAAAATTGACTTAGAAAAAGCAATTACGCTTCTCAGACTAAAATTTTAACATGTTTTTATTTTTTTATTTTTATTGCTGTGCAAAGTTTCCATTTAGACCATCAAAATTCTATGTGTAATTTTGGTGTGGATGTCAAAACATTTTGGTAATACTACTATGAACAAGCACTGATAGTTCAGAGATGTTTTAAAATACAGTGTACTGAATTATTAATTAGTATTAATATATACTCAGTTTGTAATCTGGTCAGTTTAAAAAAAAATCAGATAGTACCCTTTTTCCTGAGTCTCCAGCCAATCTTTTTGGTTTCACAATTGGTTTTTCCTATTTTTAAAACATATTTTCCTCCATTACTGAGTGCAAGACCTACATCTGTAATGTAAGTTGATAGTTGCTTGAAATTTATGCACAATTACTTCTCTGCAAATGGCATAATTTGATAATTCTTAGAATGAAGCACTAATAACAGTTGTAAAATACCTTTCACTTAATGGCTTAATCAGTAATTTAAGGATAGCTACAATAAGAATCTTCACTTGACATTACTGCTAACGCTCCATTTTTATATAATGTGTGTTCCAATCATATCAGGGAAACTGGCACATATGGTATATTACAGTAAATCAGATTTCACCACTTGTAGCAAGTCTTTACAATAAGAATGTTGGTGGCTTTCCTCTAGAATTAACTTTGGGTTGAAGTTCTGTAGAGTATGTACCCATACCAAATAACAGGTTTAGCTTTTTAAATAAATATTTTGTGTATAACATAAATATTGATGCTTAAACAAGAAAATTGGTAGTATTTTAGCAGAGGTGGTGTTCACTGAATATATCAGAATATTGTTAAAATATATGCTTGCTGTACAGAACAGTAAGAAGGTTAGGACTTTGTGAGTTAGAGCATCAAGAATATCATTACAACTCTGAGAATGTGTGTGGAAAACTAGTGAGGATTTTAGGAAATATAGATGAGAGACACTTATGCATGATGGCCATTTTTGTGCTCTGAATTTAAGTTGTTACTTGTTAGTGTAATCAGATACATGCCTTATCTATGTGATGGTGGATAACCTATAACAGGTACCACACTCTTGGGGTATATATTCAATGTCCAATTGTTTTCCATCTGGCTTACATGTAAAAAAAACAAAACAAAACATAAGCTACAAATGAGACTCTTTATTCTTCAAGATTTCACCAATCATTTTGAATACTGTGATGACTATAATGGCTGCCATAAAACCAAAGGCCAAGGAAGAGGATTCCAAAGGGACAACAAGTGATTCTGGAAACTTGTGGGATGTGAAACCCATTAACCAGTGCAATGCTTGGTTCCTTGGTGTTGATGTAGCCACAGAAGCAACTGAAACTTTCACGGACAGTGAGCATGCTCTGAAAAATGAGAATTTTGACGTGGGTGTGAAATCAGTTCAAATCACCTTGGAATGTGGTCTGGGACATCGTACTGTTCCTTTATTATTAATAGAATCAGCATTTTCAGGAACACTTAAAAACTGGTCTTCCCTGTTGGGTGCCACTGCTGACTTGACACTGGAGGTAAGTGAGGTCAATTCATGCTTCCAAATTAAAATTGTTAAAGGCAGAAAAATGTTTTGAAATGCTAAAAGACAATTGTTACTTGATTTATATGTAGTAGTGCTTAAAGTCCTCAATAACTATTGGGCTAGCATTGTATTAGTGCTGTAAAAATGCATACGTAGTCATAGTCAATACTCCCAAGAAGTTGCATTAGAGACACTGCAATCAGTCTAAGAACTGATAACAGGGAGAGAAGGAGGGGCAGCAGACAGGAGAAATCATTATAATGTAATGTGGTTTCATAGTCTATCAGTGTGTGCGTAGCTTGATTCCAAAAATGTAAACAATTATTTTAAAAATCCCTATCAAATAACAGTTGTCTGCCTCTCCACTTCTTTAACATTTTTGCATATCCTTTGGGATCTTGGTGATGAACCCCATCCCTCTTAATCTCTATGGAAAAGGTGATCTTGGGTGTGCGTGATCATGCTTCGTGTACTTCCTTTTCTCCATACAAGCTATGTCTACACTGTGAGCTAGCTCTCATCGAACTAGTGCTTTGAAACTAGTAGTGTAGCTATGGCAGCAGCAGCACAGGCTAGCCAGCCTGAGTACCAACCTTCCTGAACCTGATGTGTACATACTGTGGGCAGTTGGCCCTTGCTGATGCTGCCTGTGCTACTGCGGCTATATTGCTGTTTTTATCAGGCTAGCTCAATGAGGGCTAGTGTAAGTATGTCTATGCAAGCTGGGAATCACACCCCTAGCTTGTAGTATACTTGTAGACACAGACTATCAACAGTTACTGCATCTATCTCATGGTTGGCTAGCTTAAAATATTATCTATCGCCACAACTCCTTCTGATGAATTATCCCGGGGGGAGGGTGTTGAGTCCCACATGGGGTTGGGAGGTCACCAAGACCCCAAAGGGTTATTCCATACTCTCTGGTGCTGTCCAAGTGGCAGGAATGGGTCCCTGCAGCTGGGAAAGGTGAGAAAATCCATTAACTTGTTAGTGGACACATGTTAATTAGCTGTACACTAGATATCCCTGTAGTTCAGGATTGTGAATGTGCTGGCAGGGGTCTGTCTATTACCTAATGCTCTAATCCCTTTCCTCACACATCCCCACCCTGTGGTCAATTCCCAACCCCACTAAACAGCTCAGAGTCCAGAACTGCTCACACTGTTGAGACTTCTGGGTCTCCAGATGCTGCCTACTGGTGCTGTGGGAGAGGACAGTGGTTACGTTAATGAATTAGGCATTGACTAATAGACTAACTTGAATTATCAGAATGTCCAGGCGAAGTCAGATTTAGAGCTAGTTACAATTTCTTAGTGATAGATTGAGAAAGAAGTCTAGTGCTATGAAAGGTAAGGAAACTAATCTTGGTGTGCAGTCTGTTATCTGTTTTTTAATAAAAGATATTCATTAAACACATTAAAAAGGTCTGTGTTTTTATAATAGTTAATATTAAATCCAATGAAAGAACCATTATTTGAAATTTTGAGTTGGAAGAAATGCATATGCTTTCATAACATGGTAATATTATTACTATAAGGAGTGATCTAACCATATACTTTGCTTTCCAACCCAATTTTAATTTTCTTTCAGGTTCATTATTACAATGAAACTTATGCAGTATGGGAGCCTCTTATTGAACGAATTAATGGAGGAAGGAAACCATGGAATTTAAAACTTGAAGTATGGAAACATAACAGAAAATATATTAAATATTCATTGTCAATTTACAATTTTTTAACATGTTGATGCATTAAGATATTGACCCATGACCTTCCAGATACTGTCCTCTTTGACTGAGGGTATGTGTACACTGCAATTAAAACCCCATGGTTATCCTGTGCTAGCTAACTCGGGCTGCAGGGCTGTTTAGTTGCACTGTTGACTTCTTGGCTCGGGCTGGAGCTGAGGCTCTAGGGTCCTGTGAGGTGGGAGGGTCTCAGGCTGCAGCGTGAGCCTGGAAGTCTAGACTGCAATGGGACAGCCAACAGCTACAACCCTGCAAGCCAGAGTTAACCGGCACAGGCTAACTGTAGGTGTCTAATTGCCATGTAGACAGACCTGTCAAGGTTAAAAATGCTGAATATTTGCGGAATTCTCAAGGAGGCTGCCTTCAAACTAAATATAATAGCCTCTTCCTTGTACATGATACTAAATGCTTGTTTAGGGGCAACACAAGCTTTCAGGAGAACTTTCCAAGATAATAGTCACTGCTAACTAGTGATTAAAAACATCTTATATAGAGGGAGAATTGTAATTATCAGGGGTGGCTCCAGGCACCAGTGCAGCAAGCACATGCCTGGGGCGGCAAGCCGCAGGGGGCGGCGTGCTGGTCGTTGTGAGGGCGGCAGTCAGGGAGCCTTCGGCGGCATGCCTGCGGGTGGTCCGCCGGTCCCGCGGCTTCGGTGGCAATTCTGCGGCGGTTATGCCGAAGGCGTGGGACCAGCAGATCACCCGCAGAAATGCCGCCGAATCCGCGTGACCAGTGGACCGCCCGCAGGCGTGTCACTGAAGGCCGCCTGACTGCCGTGCTTGGGGCGGCCAAAAACATCGAGCCGCCCCTGGTAATTATCCACACTTCTTAGGGATGCTGTTAGGCCTAGGTGGAGAAAATGCTGCCTTTGTGGATATTGCAATGAGCCTAATTGCACTTTTAAGTAACAGCCCTGTACTTTAAAGAGCTCTCACCTGGTACTGGTTTTGGATTCCAATAAATCTTTGTCCCCCATAAACAGATTGTATCCCATTTTTTAATAAGATTTGCACTTGGAAATTGTGAATAAAACTGATGTTTTAGTATGAGAGAGAATTTTTACAGCCTCTTCCAGTTTCTGATGGATTTTGGGACCCTGGGTAGTCAATTTAAAAAAAAAATTAAGAGCATAACAAAGAACTAGTCAAAGCTAAAAGAACTAGTAAAAACTGAAGGAGGACAAAGTAATAAAAAAAAATCAGTATCACCCAGTTATGATACTAAAATACTTTTAGTGATGATACTAAAAAAAACCACTTTAGGACAAAAAGGTGAGGAGGTCACTGGAGGAAAACTCTTCCCTAGTCTGAGACATAGGGAAGGCAGCAGAAAAGAACTTCACTTTGTACTGCTAACAAGACCCTGGAGCCTAAGGAGGCATCTTCGAAAGAGAGAGGCCCAGCTGATAATGATATGACAAAGGTAGAGCTAAGTGCTAATTTAGACATCTTGGAAATGAATGCAATTACCACTTGAGATGTGAGAGCCTGAATATTGGTGGTAATGGAAAAACTCTTAGCCTTGCTTATATTAACAGCTAAAAGCCATTGACTATTTTCCTGAATGAAAGTGCAGAAAACAGTGCTATGTTGACTTTTAATGTTGGTGGGTATGAAATAAATTATGCATACAAGATCATATTAAACAAATTTGCTAATAATTTCTCAACACGTTTGTGAAGTATAGTTTTAAGAGAAAATTGCAAACCTGCATAAAGCTACTTACGGTAAATTTGGAGAAACAGTTTGTGTTCATACTTATAAAATTAGACAAAGAGAAGGTTTAATGCTGTTTTTTTCCTTTAGATAAAGACTAACCCTATTCAAGATAAAAGTTTGATACCTGGGGATGATTTTGTTGTTCTTCCTGAAGCGCAAACTGCAGTTAACATCTCTTCAAAGGATACAATGAATATAACAATATCCAAATGTTGTCTTGCTGTTTTCAATAATTTAGCCAAGGTAATTTTAATAAATACGGGACTTGTCGTGAATTAATTTTGTTTGTGGCCAGTCCTGAATTCTTCTTAGTAGTGTTCTGCTCGGCCAGTCAGCTTGAGCGTCCGCTCACTCATTTTCTGTCTTTCGTGATGGGGTGAATTCTTCCTTTTGCTATACAGTTGATCCTTCTAGCTATTAAAAAGAGAGTTTGACTTGTTCAGAAAGAAGCCAGCTGCTCCCTTGACTATGAAAATGGAGGTGCTGACATAGGACTTCAAAAGGGAGAAAATGTGGTAGGGAAATGATTGAGTGGGAGTCTTAAAACTTAATCTGAATTGGTACAATAGAAGCAGCCCCTCCCCATGGTGCATGATCAATCTGATCCCTGGTCTCTTCATTATAGGGTTGCCTTTCAATAGGCATACTGGGGAAAAAAGATACTTGCTCACTGTTGGCCTTTCAAATTTAATGGCGGCAAGCCTCTGCAGCCCACCAGTGTGCTAAACTTCTATTGTATTTTCCTCTTACTCTTGAGGAGGCAGGACATGCTTGTTCATGTCCCAGAAGATGTTCTATTGTATGGATATTGCTCACTGATACTTTACTAAATAAATATAAATTGGGTTTGTCTATGTAGGTGGTAATTATATTAGACTTCTTATTCATAAATTAACAATGATCATATAAGTTATAATAATGTTAGTGGAATTTACGTTTTAGCGTGGTGAAAATGACTCTTATATTAATTTATGTAATATCAGATTACTTCAGAATACTGAATATTGCTTTTATACAGTCATTCCAAAAGCACATACTTTGTGATATACAGTATATACTGTTGCTTCTGTAAAGAAGGCAGTATTGTGTATGGATGTTTTTATGTTAACTGGTTAAGATGTTTTATTCTATCATGACCACTATCCTTTAAAAATCTTATTGTTGTACTTTCTTACAGGCATTTTCTGAAGGGACTGCCTCCACTTTTGATTATTCTTTAAAAGATAGGGCTCCTTTTACAGTGAAAAATGCACTGGGTGTCCCTCTCAAAGTGCATCCTACCATCAATCTTCGAGTGGTTGGTTCAACCTTAAAAGAAGATATTCATGATGTAGAAATTGGTCAGAAATTGGAACTGGAATATTCAGTTTTGGAACCTCTGCATCGAGGAAAGCTGTCTGCATTATACCGTCAAGAGAGCTGCCTGTTCACTTTGAGCATAGGTAGTGTGCAATGGATAACTGTTGGTAGCAATTGTGCTTGGTGAAGCGATTCAGGGGAGAGTTACTAGGGTAGTCCATGGACCAAGTACCATGTGGTCAAACTTAACCACTGAATTTCCTTGTTCAACCTGGAGACAACTGCTAGCCACCAGCTGGCAAGTGTCTTTACTCTTGCCCCTGCTAGATGTTTCCTTGAGCCAGGGTTGCCACTCCATAGTCAATTTCTCATAACACTGACTTGGGTGCTGGGAAAAGAGTGGGGAAAATTCAAGTCCCTTTTCCTTTACTTCCCTAATAATCAAACTAAAGGTTAATAAGAAGCACAGGCAGGTAGAACATCTTTCCACTCCTTCGGAGAACTAGGTTAGCTTGTGAGCTGATGCGACTGCAACTCAGCTGGCCTGCTGACCTCCCCAAATGGAGATCCAGCTGTCACCACTCACTTTATATAGCTAGATTCAGTCTCTTTGCAGTAGTCAGGAGTTCCCACATGGCAAGTTGTGCTGGTCATTTCCTTGGAGGGAGTACGATAGTGTAGATCCTACTATACTGGCATTCCCCCATCTCCTCCTTATTAAGAATCTTGAATTGCTTCTGTGTGAAAGACTTCAATTCATTCACCTAACATATAGCTGAGAGTGCCTCATGTTCTATATCCATTATGTAGCAAGGATCCGTTGTAGAGGCTGGTGGCATCATACTTGGTTTTCCCAGCCATTATTGACTTAAAACTTACTTTTAATTTTCCCTTCTGGTTAACCATTTTCTAGTTATTGTGGGCCAGAAACACAACCTCTGAGGTTTCTTAGGTTGGAGGCTATGGGGTAATTGTATTAAGGGGCTAGCATTGCATGCTTGCTTGAAAATGGTAATGATTTGTTTTGTAAGTTTGCAGAATCACATACCAGTGTTGTTTTGTAAAACAGCGCCTCTAGGCTATACAGAAGTGGCAAACATCCCCATAGCAAAACCAGGCCGACGATTGCACAGCGTACGAAGTCCTCTTGTCGACCACTCGGACTCTGTTCTGGTACAGATAGATGCAACAGAAGGGAATAAAGTTATTACCATACGGTCTCCTCTGCAGGTAAAATCTATAATAAAATGCATAAAGTTAAATAAGCTCAAGGCCACTGCTTAAAGTTTGTTTACTTCTGGAGAGTAACTTCGGCTTCCTTTTTTCTTAATACATTTTGAGATTATTCTTCAGCAAAAGGCAAACACAAACATATAAAGTAAAAGCAATTATTTCATAAATGTAAGTAGTATTGTTTTAAATTTACGTTTGAGATTGTAATTTTAAATGTGTAATAGGATTTGCATGGAGACGTATGCATATGTTGGTATAAAAATCTGTTTTATGTTAAATACCTATAATGGATAGAAGTGATACCTTGGCTACATTCCCTTTAAAGATGGTAGTTATTAAATTGTGGCTTAAACTGGCTCTCCTGTAGCTCTAAGCTATATGTTTTCAATATGTAATTTGTACTGCAAGATGCAGTGTTCTCTTCCAAGCAAATAATATTGTTAATGAGTAGCTGCAAAATAGCATGATTGTGTTGTTGTTGTTGTTTTGATGTTTCACATAGCTTTTTTTGGTTTAGGTATACATTAGTTACTTTCTGAGGACAAATCCTTATAAGTTTCAGTTCTTCTTCGAGTGCTTGCTCATATCGATTCCAATTAGGTGTGCGCGCGCCGCGTGCACGATCGTCGGATAAATTTTCTACCCTAGCAACACCCGGTGGGTCGGCTGTGGAGCCCCCTGGAGTGGTGCCTTCATGGCGCCGGATATATACCCCAGCCGACCCAGCGCCCCCTCAGTTCCTTCTTACCGCCCCTGACGGTCGTTGGAACTGTGGAGCGCGGCATAGCTGTTCTCCACTCTCCCTAGCTTATCCAGTTAATTCTTATAGTTATAGTTGTAGTTATAGTTGTATGTTCTTTAGATTAGTTATTCCTGTTCGTAGTTCATTGTTAAATACTTGTAAATAGTTAGCGGGGGTTAAGGGGGTTGCTTCTCCCCCCTTTTCCCCCGGCGCATAGCCAGGCTCATGCCCAAGGCTCCTGGCTTTAAGCCGTGCGCATCCTGTGCTAAGCCTATGCCAACCGGAGATCCGCAGGACTCGTGTCTGAAGTTTTTAGGAGAGTCCCACCAAACAGATAAGTGCAAAATCTGTAAGGCTTTCAGACCCAGGACCAAAAAGGAGCGGGACTTTCGACTCAAGCAGCTCCTCATGGAGGCAGCACTTAGCCCAGATCCTCCCTCGGCGCGCCAAGTTCCGGCACCGAGCGCTTCAGTGCGCAGCACCCCTGTGGCACCTACCGGTACTACACCGCGAGCAGAAGCGGATAAGGCCTCACGGCACCGTCCTCCTTTGGCACCGCGTCCGCCGCAAGCGCCTCGGCGCAGGTCCCTGTCTCCGGTACATAAGAGACCCCACAAGACACAGGAGGCCGCTCTCCTACAGGCACCGGCTCCCCCGGTACCGGTGGTAGAGCCGCATCGGCCTCTAGAGCGCCAGAAGTCGCAGATATTGGCTACGCCGTTGACTCCGGCACCGGGACCGTTGAGTCCAGTGCGGACTGGCTCACCACCACGTTCCGTGGTGGAGCCCTGTCTCCCGTCTACCCCGGAGACCTTTGCGACGGTGAAGGACCTCATCGCTCTCACGGAGCCGGTGCCATCTCAACCTGCGGCACCGCCCGCCCTTCGGTCAGTGCAGTCCAGGGGCAAGCCTGCACTGGTACGCCCGCCGTCTCCGAGCGTGGACTCGCGGCACCACTCCAGGTCTCGGAGCAGGTCCCGACGCCGCTCGCAGTCCTGGCGCCGACTTTCACCCCGGCACCGGTCGTACTCGCGGCCTAGGTCCTCTTCACGGCACCGATCTACGTCTCGGCACCGTCGGGATCATCGGTACCGATCGGAGTCACGACGTAGCTCTCGGCACCTGTATGAGCGCCACTCCAGTTCAAGGGGCCGCTCCCGGCACCACGTCTACAGGCGGTCGTCGTTGTCTCGGTCCAGATCTGGATCCCGGCACCGACGGCACCGATCTCGATCACGGTACCGCTCACCAGCACCGCGCGGGGACCACTCGCCTGTGGACCGGCACCGTATCGTACGGAGCCCATTCAGACGCGTTCGGCACCGCCTTGGCCCTCAAGATCAGCGTCTCGCTCCTCCAACGGCGCTTCGCGATCAGCATACCCTCCTCAGGGTCAAGCTGCCAATGACTTGGCTCACTGGCAGGAGGGGGCAGTTGACCCTGCACAGGACCCTACGCATTGGTCTTTCTGGACTCTGTGGGCGTATCACCAAGCGCAAGGGACTCCACCATCAGCCTCTTGCTCGGCACGCTCCGAGCCCAGAGTCCCGGAGGCTACCATCTCCCGTCCTCCCCCAGGGGGCATGGAGGCTCCTGTGCCTACACCTCAGGCCCTAGACCCCAGGGCAGGAGACCCTCCGATTCAGGGAGAGCCGGACCCCCCTTTGAACCCCTTGCCCCCGGAGGCATCCTCCTCATCTTCCCTGAGGCGGTGGCGGGCACATCAGCCTCGGGCCCGCCCCCAATAGATCTTCGTGCCCACCAGGACCTATTACGTAAGGTGGCATGTAATATGGACCTCCAGGCGGAGGAGATGATAGAGGTGCAGGACCCAGTGGTGAACATCCTGTCGGCTGATGCCCCATCCCGGGTGGCATTACCACTGATTCAGACGATTCAGGCTAATGCCACTACCATATGGCAAACCCCTGCCTCCATTCCACCCACAGCCAGAGGGGTAGAAAGAAAGTACTTTGTCCCATCCAAGGACTATGAGTACTTATATACGCACCCTCCACCGTGTTCACTGGTCGTGTCCTCGGTGAACCCAAGAGAGTGTCATGGCCAGCAGGCGGCAGCGCCCAAATCGAAGGATGCTAAATGCTTCGATTTGTTCGGGCGTAAAGTGTACTCCGCCGGGGGTTTGCAGCTCAGAGCCACGAACCAACAGGCGCTCTTGAGCCGCTACAGTTAACTCCATGGGTAAATTCAAAGAGTTGGTTCCCCAGGACTCAAGAAAGGAGTTCGGGGCCTTAGTGGAGGAAGGTAAGAAGGTGGCTAGGACCTCCTTGCAAGCCTCTTTGGACATAGCGGACTCTGCCGCCAGGACTCTAGCATCGGGCATAGCCATGCGACGCGTCTCCTGGCTCCAGGTTTCGGGCTTGCCGCCAGAACTGCAGCAGACCCTGCAGGATTTACCGTTCGAGGGCTTGCTACGACTTGGCCAGTGTCCCAACGCCGCGCTTCACCGCCCACTCCACGAGGGCCCAAGCCTCCTCGACTGCCTTCCTGGCTCATGTCCCGATCCAGGACATTTGTAAAGCGGCGGTTTGGTCATCGGTCCACACCTTCGCCGCTCACTATGCGCTGGTACAGCAGTCCAGAGACGATGCTGCATTCGGATCAGCGGTTTTGCACACAGCGATGTCTCACTCCGACCCCACCGCCTAGGTAAGGCTTGGTAGTCACCTAATTGGAATCGATATGAGCAAGCACTCAAAGAAGAAAAAACGGTTACTCACCTTTGTAACTGTTGTTCTTCGAGATGTATTGCTCATATCCATTCCAAACCCGCCCTCCTTCCCCACTGTCGGAGTAGCCGGCAAGAAGGAACTGAGGGGGCGCTGGGTCGGCTGGGGTATATATCCGGCGCCATGAAAGCGCCACTCCAGGGGGCTCCCCAGCCGACCCACCGGGTGTTGCTAGGGTAGAAAATTTATCCGACAATCGTGCACGCAGCGCGTGCACACCTAATTGGAATGGATATGAGCAACACATCTCGAAGAACAACAGTTACAAAGGTGAGTAACCGTTTTTTTGCAAAGGAGCATCCTAATTAGATTTACTGATTTTTGTACATTATGTATAGTTCATATTTTCATTTTGAAATTTGTGAAATATATTTAATGAGACGTATACATTTTTATCATAGATCAAGAATCATTTCTCTGTGCCATTTACAATCTACAAGTTTGTCAGAGATGTTAGACTCCTGGAGCCAATAGGAGTATCTAAGCCTGAAGAGGAATTCCATGTTCCTTTAGATTCATACAGGTACACTTATTCTGTAATGCCAAATCTTAAAGCGTGTGATGTAAAATTACCATTATTTGAATCAAAATATTTTTTTTGCCAACTCAGTCCATTAGTCTTACTAGGTACCACTCATACTCATCTTGTGCTGGGCTTTTGTCATGATTAAATTGACAAAAGCCAAATTATATTTATATTTTTAAAACAATGATATAATGCAACTGGGTGCATTTAAAAAAAAGCCCCCAAAATAGTAATACTAAAGGGCAAATGGTCCTTCAAAATGGTCGCAGTTTACATTTGTGCAGTTGCTTGTATTGCATTAACACAACCATGGTTGTTGTTCATATTTTGTAAACAATTACACCATTTGCCTAATCATAACTTCATTTGCAAATCTAACTTTTTTTTTTAAATCTGACCTGAAATAACGAGCAATGAGAGGAGATTTTCTAAGATCCAGGGACAAAGTCAATCCATTATCTTTGGTAGGAATGGTATAGCATTTACATGCTTTTTCATTGAAACACTTTGGCTTTTTAGGTTGTATTTTTGAATCATTGTTTATTATTTCCATTGTTTACTTTCCCCTCCCCAATTTTTAACTCCTTTTTTCCTTTATAGTGTATCTTACTTACAATGTGTTTATATTTAGTTGTTGATGTTTATTGTGAATTTCAGTACTTTGAGACTTGAGAGAATGCAGAAGCTTCTAAACACTTGCATGTCAATGGAATTCTGGTCTAAAACAGATGGGATATTAGAACTGTGAACCTTACTTAAGCAGAAATTTGAGAAGGTGACAGATGGTTTTGGGAGGGGCAGATAGGTTCTCATATGAGTCTCCAATGTCCATATTTTCATTGAGGTCTCCAGGTGTCACAGTTCATTTAACCTTCTGTCATCCTGTGTCTGGTGAAACACTCATCAAGATGAATGATATATCCAAAGAATCATAGGCTAAACCAGAATTAAACAGTGGAATCCGAGTCAGACCTAATTAGAAATAAACTACATTTGGTGTCTCATAAGGCCTCAGTTTAACCCATCAGTTTCTATTGGCTTTACAGAATTTAGAGTTCATAGATTCTAAGAATCCCAGGATCACATTATTTCTTTTGCTCACAGTGTCACACTGGGAGCTCATGTTAAGCTGATTATCTATCTCAACTGCAAAATCTTTTTTGGAGTCACTGCTTCCCAGAGTAGTGTCCCCAATCCTGTACATATCGACTATGTTATTTGTTTCCCAGATGTATATGTTTACATTTGTATTACAATGTATTAAAACATATATTATTTGCTTGCATCCAGTTTACCGAGTGACCTAGATCACTCTGAATCAGTGGCCTGTTCTCTTCTTTTTTGTGTCATCTGCAAATTTTATCAGTGATGATGTTAAGTTTCCTTCCAGGTCCTTAATAAAAATGTTCAATAGCATAGGGCCATGAACCAATCCCTGTGAGACCCCACTGAACACAGACGTGTTCAATGAGGAGTTCCCATTTACAGTTATATTTTGAGACCTATCAGTTAGCCAATTTTTAATCTGTTTAATGTGTGCTATGTTAATTTTATATTCTGGTTTTGTAAGAAAATGCCACATGGTATCAAGTCAAAGTATGTTACATCAACACTATTACTTTAGTCAATCAAACTTGTCATCTCATCAAAAAAAGATATCAGGTTAGTTTGACGGATCTAGTATCCATAAACCCATGCTGATTTGCATTAACTACATTATCCTCCTTCAGTTCTTTATTGGATTGCCCTATCAGCTGCTCCAATATCTTCCCCAGGATTGATGTCAAGCTGAAATGTGTCTACTTAGCCACTTCATCCCATCAGACCTTTTGAAAAGTTGGCACAATATTAGCTTTCTTCCAATCTTCTGAAACGTCCCCAGTGCTCCAAGGCTTGTTAAAAATCAGTGTTAATGGTCCAGCGAGCTCCTCACCCAGCTCTTTTAAAACTGTTGGGTGCAAAAATGTGTATCTTTAGTAGCTGCTGTTTAACATCCTCCAGAGGTACTAGTGGAATGGAGAGAGTGTTACCATTCCCCAATGAGGCTATATCATGTTTTGTCCCCAGATACAGAACAGAAATATTTATTTAACACTTCTACCTTTTCTGCATTATTATTGATGATTCTATCATTTCCATCTAATAATGGGCCCATACCATTGTTGGGATTCTTGTTGTTCCTAATATGTTTAAAAAACTCCTTATTGGACTTAACTCGGCTGGCCATAGATTTTTCCTTGTATCTATCCCTTGGCTTTCTTGATCAATTTTCTACAATTCCTAACTTCTGATTTATATTGGTTACTATCAGATTCCCCTTTCTTCCCTTTGTTGTATTTTTTTTTTTACAGCTGCCTTCATTTTCCCTCTAAATCAGGTCAGTTTATTGCCAACACTGCCTTCATCCTCGGTTGTGGAATTGTGGCTTTTTGGGTGTCTAGTAAGGTGTTCTTAAATGGTTGCCAATTATTATGCACATTTTTCTCACTAAACTCTTCCTCCCAGCTGATTGGGCTCATAATTGTTTCCAGCTTTGTGAAATTGACACTATTAAAGAACCAAGTATACGTATTACTGGTCTGGACTTTATTCTGCTTGCATGTTATAAATGTGATCAACTCATGATCACTTGTATGTAAGCTACCATTAATTTTTAGTTCTTCTTCGGGTGCTTGTTCACATCGATTCCAATCAGGTGTGCGCACGCCATGTGCACGGTTGTTGGAAACTTTTCCCCTTAGCAGCTTCTGTCGGGTTGGCTAGGGAGCGCCCTGGAGTGGCGCCTTCATGGCACTCAATATATCACCCTGCTGACGTGACCCCACCCCATTCAGTTCCTTCTTATTGCCCGTGGCAGCACTGGAACTGTGTCTCGCTTGCTTTGCAAGTGCTCCCTTTGCCTAGTTAATTGTTCTTCTTCTCGGTTTATTGTTTTGTAGTTGTTAGTTGTAGTATTAGTGTAGTTGTAGTTAGTTACTATAGAGGGTGTGAGCAGAATAGTTTCCACCTCTTCACAGTTTTCGGGGCTCCAGGGCATGCTTCGAGCCCACAGTTTTAAGGCTTGCAGCACATGCCACAAGTCTATGCCACACAGTGATCCCCATGACTCTTGTCTGAGGTGTCTGGGGGAAGCATATCGGTCTGAGTGTTGCAAGATTTGCAGGGCGTTTAAGCCCAGGATCAAGAAGGAGCGGGTTTTCCATTTGAGGCAGCTGCTCATGGACCGCCAAGGCTCTGGACCGAGCGCCTCAGTGCAGAGCGCTCCGGTGTCTGTTTGCGATTTGGTGCCAAGGAAGGACTCTACTGAAGGAGACCGTTGGCATTGGTGATCGCCGGCACCGCAAAAAGGTGCAGCGCCCCAGCACTGCTCCACTTCTCCGGTGCCTCACAATTGCAAAAAGCCTGAGAGAGAACGCTCCCCTCACAGAACTCCCGGACTGCCAGGGGATGCTTTGCGGCACCCGTGCAAAGACCTGGTTCCCAGGCACCATGAGTCGGTGCCATCAACTCCGGTGCCCAAGAAGGCACCATTGAGTCCAGCGCGAAGTGACTCTCTGGCAGGGCACGGCCAGGTGGAGGTATTGGAGCCACCCTCCACCCTTGCACTTTGAGGCTGCAAGGGATCTCATAGAGATGACTGTGGCCCAGGCCCCCGGTCCTCAGGGACAAGCCTCTGGTACCGGTGAGACCGGCATCGTCCAGAGGCAAGCCTGCAACGATGCAGCGCTCTGTCACTGGACCGGCATCGTGCCCGGCACCGCTCTTGATCACCATTGCCACAAAATTCCCCAGCACTGTGCTCAGTGGGAACATGCCTTGCATCGGGGGCGCAGTGTTCCGTCTTCCCGGCACCAAGCACGCATTGGCACTGATCCATAACGCCCTCACAGGCAGCACCAGAGCGCAGAAGCCGATTGCCGTCATGCGATAAGTGGCACCGGTCTCCCTCACCAGACTGTCAGCACTGGTTATCGGCAAGATCGTCGCGGCACCGGTCCCCTGCTTCTTTCTTGCAGCACCAATGGCTGACCCTTGGGGCCTCAGCACCGCCATGGTCTTCGCCCTTGGATTCTTAAGACTCTGATAGAGACTCCTACTATTCAAGGCGTAGTCAGCACAGGTTGAGCGGGTGCCGAAGGGACGTGCGTGCGGCTCGGCAGCCACAGTGGCAACTCCCCGAGCAATGGCCTTTTTGGACCCACTGGGTTTACCATCAGGCCCAGGGTACCCCTTCCAGAAGTTCTAGATCGGTGACCTCGGGATGCTGTCCTTACCAGTCACCTAAGGATAGACCTGCTCCGCGGGGAGCTGAAGCAACCCTCTCGTGGCCGCCCCCGCAGATTAAGGAGGTGGGCATGGAACCTGCCCAATACCTGCCAACACTTCATGAGATAGCTGCCTCTGAGGAGCCAGTGTTGGAGCCTGGTGCAGTCCAAGAGCAACCCAGGCAGCTTGAGAGCCAGGGAGGACCCTGTACCACTGCTGGCGACCTTCAGCTTCCTCACCTGACGAGGTGCTAGCAGGAGCGTCAGCTGTAGGGCCCCTGCCCATTGACCACAGGGCACACCAAGACCTCCTCCGTCACATTGCCTGCAACATGAGCTTGGAGGCGGAGGAAGTGGTTAAGGCAGAAGACCCAATGGTGGACATTCTTGCCCCAGAAGGACCTTCCCAGGTGGTGCTGCCGTTAATAAAGACCATCCAAAGCACTAATCTGTAGCAGACACCAGCCTCCATCCCGCCCACCAGCAGAAGAGTTGAGAGGAAGTACTTCATCCCTTCCAAGGGCTACGAGACCTCTTCTCACACCCACACCCTTGCTCCCTGGTAGTCTTAGCAGTAAATGAGGAGTGTCAGGGGCTACAGGCACTGGCCCCCAAGTCTAAGAAGGCTAAACGCATGGACCTATTCGGAAGGAAGGTCTCTGCTGCTGGAGACCTTCAGCTGAGGAAAACCTGCCAACAGGCTATCCTCAGCAGGTATAACTTCAATTCTTGGTCATCTATGACCAAGTATAAGGAGTTACTCCCCGCTGAGTCGAGGTTGGAGTTTTCAGCCATGGTTGAGGAGAGGAAAGCAGTTGCGAGGACCTCCCTGCAGGCCTCCCTCAACTCGGCTGACTCAGAGACGCATACCATCTCCTCCAGGGTGGTCATGAGGGGGACCTTGTGGCCCCAAGCTTCCGGCTAACCCCTGGAAGTTCAACAGACCCTGCAGGATCTTTCATTTGAGGGCGCAGGGCTGTTTCCAGACCAAACTGACTTTACGCTATATAGCCTTAAAGATTCAAGGGCAACTATGAAGTCGCTGGGGATGCACATGCCTGCTACCCAGCGCAAACACTTTAAGTCCCAGCAACAAAGGCAGTATCAGCCTCGGCCAAGACAGGTTTCCTATCGCCATAGGAATAACAGGCGCAACTCTTCAAACCTGCTTTCAGGGCAGGGACAGGGCCCGACCAAGCCATCGTTGGGCTCCAAACAAGGATTTTGAAGGTGTGCCCAAGGACAGCGTACCCACCATGATTCCGGATCCTTCCTCATGCTTCCTGAATTGTCTGTCCCACTTCTACCATGCTTGGTCACAAATAACATTGGACCGCTGGGTGCTCCGCACAGTAGTAGGATATTCTCTCCAGTTCTGCTCCTCTCCTTCCCCGTCCCTCTTCAGGGATCCTTCTCACGAGCATCTCCTTATGCAGAAGGTGCAATTGCTCCTTGCCATGGGGCAGTGGAGGAGGTTTCTCAGGAGCTATGGGGCAAGGTATTCTACTCCCGATACTTCCTTATCCCCAAGGCAGAGAGGGGTCTCAGACCCATTTTAGACCTATGAGGACTCAACCAGTTCATGTTGAAGTTCCGCATGGTCTCCCTGAGCACGATCATACCTTCCCTGGATCCAGGAGACTGGTACACGACCCTCGATATGAAAGATGCGTACTTTCACATTGCCATTTGTCCAGCCCACAGGTGTTTCCTGAGGTTTGTGGTTGACCACAAACACTGTCAGTTCACGGTGCTCCCATTCAATCTGTCGATGGCCTCCGAGCATTCACCAAGTGCATGTCGGTTGTCACGGCCACTCTCTGCAAGAGACAGGTACAGATATATCCCTACCTCGACGACTGGCTGCTGCAGGGGCACTCCAGGGAGCATGTGGAGTCCCAAGTCCAGTTGGTCAGAGACACTTTCAAGAGACTAGGACTCCTCCTCAACTTAGACAAGTTGACGCTGTTCCCGACCCAAAGATTAGAATTCATTGTGGGGGTGCAGGTGAGAGCGATACTTCCAGAGTCCAGATTTCAAACACTTACAGATATCATCCATACCCTCAGGCGATACCCCACCACAACCGCAAGGGTATGCCTGAGTCTCCTCGGACACATGGCAGCCTGCACCTGTGTGGTCAGGCACGCCAGACTGAGGCTGAGGCCACTCCAGGCATGGCTCACCTTAACTTATCATCCAGATCAGGACAGCTTGGACTCGGTAGTGATGGTACCGGAGCAAGTTCTAGAATCCCTTCGGTAGTGCCTAGATCCTTGTGCGGTTTATGAAGGAGTCCTTTTCAGCACCCCTCATTCCTCCATGACCTGGTAACGGATATGTCCGCTCTCGGCTGGAGGGCCCACCTAGGAGACTTACTGATGCAGGGTCAGTGGTCGCAGACCGAGCTCCCGCTTCATATCAACATCAAGGCACTCAGAGCGACGCAACAACTTGTGAGACTTTCCTAACCAGAAAGCAGTGGCAGTGCATGGCGGTGATGACCGATACCACCACCACCATGTTTTACATAAACAAGCAGGGCAGAGCCCACTCCTTCCCTCTGTTGGGAAGCTTTCTAGCTTTAGGAATTCTGTACAGCCCCTTCAAGCATCTATACCACTCATCCTTGAATATCTATTACACCTGAAACAGCAGGGATTGGCAGGTTCATCCATCAGGGTGCACTTTGTGGCCATCTCGGCATTCCACCCAGGAGAGCTGGGGCACTTTGTATTCATCAACCCCATGGTAAGGCGTTTCCTCAAGGGCATGGAGAGGCTATATACACATTCGTGACCACTGGTACCTGCTTGGGATCTCCATCTGGTCCTCTCCGGATTAATGGGGGCCCCATTTGAACTACTTGCAACATGCTCCCTTCTGTACCTCTCGTGGAAGGTGGCATTCCTGGTTGCCATCACATTAGCCAGGAGGGTGTCCAAATTAAATGCACTAATCTCTGACGCCCCCTACACGGCCTTCCATAAGGACAAAGTACAACTCAGGCCTCACCCAGCCTTCCTGCCCAAGGTGGTGTCTCAATTCCACATTGACCAAGACATCTTTCTGCCAGTTTTCTATCCCAAGCCACATGCTAGTGCGCAGGAGCAGAGGCTTCACTCTCTAAATGTTGGGAGAATGCTAGCATTCTACAGCGAGCGCACAAAGCCTTTTAGGAAGTTGAATCAACTGCTCGTAGCAGTGGCAGACCGGATGAAGGAACGTCCGGTCTCTTCACAACGCATCTCTTACTGGATCACGGACTGCATCCATACCTGCTATGAGCTGGCCAAGGTCCCAGTGTCATGGACTTTGGGGGAGACAAGGCCCTGCACCCCCGGCTTCCTGCGATTCACCATGACTCTCAGCCAGCCAGTAAAACAGAAGGTTTATTTAGACGACAGGAACACAGTCCAAGACAGGTCTTGCAGGTACAGACAGCAGGACTGGGCTCCCCTCCATTTTCCCAGCCAGCTCCAAACTGAGACCCTCCAGCCCCTCCTCTCTGGCCTTTGTCTCTTTCCCGGGCCGGGAGGTCACCTGATCTTTGTTCTCCAACACCTTCAGTTGACATCTTTGCAGAGGAGGGGCCCAGGCCATTAGTTGCCAGGAGACAGAGTGCCGGACATTCTCTGTGCAGACAGTATCACTGGGGCCTTCTTGGGCTCTGCAACAATCATACACACTGATCCCCCCACCTAGATACCTAAGAAATGCATAGGGGAAACTGAGGCACCCACACAGTATTCAGAGAAAACATTAAGAACATTACCACTTTGTCACATCCAGCCCCAGCGATTACAGCCCACTCAACAAGAGCACAAGCCTCGTCAGCCACCTTCCTGGCCCAGGTGCCTATCCAGGAGATCTGCAGAGTGGCAACCTGGTCTTCCGTGCACACGTTTATCACCCACTATGCCATCACCCGGCATGCCAGAGAGGACGCAGCTTCGGCAGAGCGGTTCTCCAGTCAGTGATTCTTAACTCCAACTCTACCTCTGGGGGAGAGTTTGGGAATCACTTGATTGGATTCGACGTGAACAAGGACTCGAAGAAGAAAAACGGTTACTCACCTTCTCGTAACTTCGAGATGTGGTGTTCACGTCCATTCCAATACCCACCCACCTTTCCCCTCTGTCTGAGTAGCCGGCAAGAAGGAACTGAAGGGGGGTTAGGTCGGCAGAGTCGTACATTGAGCGCCATGAAGGCGCTACTCCTGGGGGTCCCTAGACTATCTGACGGGAGCTGATAAGGGAAAAAGTTTCCAACGACCGCACATGTGGCGCGCGCACACCTGATTGGAATGGACATGAACAACACATCTCGAAGAACAAGAGTTACGAGAAGGTGAGTACCCATTTTTTCTGTGATCAGTTCCTCTTTATCTATTAGGACAAGGTCTATTATAGAATTCTCCTGCATTCATCCTCCTGCATCATCTTTTTTCATCCAGGTTACAAACACTAAAGAATTGACCTTCTTATTACAAATATTTCTTATACTGTTAATAAGGTTGTCTATGAATGTCCAGTGCACTATTTTTCATTGCATAAAGGGTTAATCAGTGGGATTTCAGAGATTTTTGGTTACTCAGTGTGATTAGGTTATTCTATTTAAGTATAGTCTAAAATTAAATGTGTTATCCACACTTGTGTGTTTGTGAAGGCTCTATTGGTGGTTTTTGTTTTTTTTCCCCCTCCATGTAGGTGTCATCTATTTATTCAACCAACAGGGATCTTAGAAGGTCAGTTTAAAGAATCCACAACTTATATTGCCTGGAGAGAAGAGCTTCATAGAAGCAGTGAAGTGAGATGTATGTTACAGTGCCCTTCTACCGAAGTAAGCTTCTTACCTCTAATAGTCATGACAACTGCTGTTCCTGATCAACTAAACTTTATTGCCACGCACGGGGAGGACTGGGATCCAGCCTACATTATCCATCTTTACCCAACACTCACTTTGAGGAATCTTCTGCCATACTCTTTGAGATATTTACTTGAGGTATGGAATTTAAGCAATCGTGACTTTTTAAAATAAAGTTAAGGAAAACATTCAATGATTTCCATCTATAAAAAGAAGATATTAAGTTATATATTCTATGGACTACATTGGCTCTTGGATTCTAGGGCAAGGGATGTGAGCTGGAGTCTTTTTCCTTCATCCCAAGTCAGTCTGAGTGCTCTTGTATGGTGAGGCTTAGTACCCAGAGACGGTTGTTGTGTTGCCATCCACCTGGAGTAACAAGAGTTAGGGACCAGGTTTTTCTAGAGGATCAAATATTGTTTATACAAGGAACATTGTTCCCCACTTGTACCTTAGTTAATGCCAAGGAGGACCATATTGCTAAATGTCAAAACTGATGGACACCAGATTTTTTTCCCTGGCTATTAATTTAGGTCTTCATGATGGCCGTCTACAACATTTAACTTGGCTAGAAATGTGAAGAAGTTAGTGGCTTTCTTTATAATTTCCCCTTCCTCACTTTCTTGGTGAGGTAACATGGAGAAGCATTTCCAGTGTCACATCGAAGGAGGACATACTTCCATAAAGAATAGTAGGACAGTAACCTCCCATCCTTTTCCCCAATCCATTGTGCACACGTGCTCTCCTTCCCATCCTCACCAAAAACCCAAACAAACAAAACAAGCCCACCGAAAAAAACATATAAATACTTTTAACTCTGCAGCTAAAATATTGCAGAAGTAAGAAAATTTGGTCTTGGATTGTTTCATTTTTTGTTTTGTAAGGGCTTGTCTATACTTACGTGCTGGTTCGGCGGCAGGCAATCGAACTTCTGGGTTCGATTTATCGCGTCTTGTCTGGACGCAATAAATCGAACTCAGAAGTGCTCCCCGTCGACTCCGGTAATCCTGCTCGCCGCGAGGAGTACGCGGAGTCGACGGGGGAGCCTGCCTGCCGGGTCTGGACCGCGGTAAGTTCGAACTAAGGTACGTCGACTTCAGCTACGTTATTCACGTAGCTGAAGTTGCGTACCTTAGTTCGATTTGGGGGTTTAGTGTAGACCAAGCCTAAGAGAACAAGACCCCTGAAAGAATGAAATCGTCTTAAGCTTTTGTACAGCAGTAGACAGCCTAAAATGTCTGCTGTGAGGTGTTTCAGCCTCCTGGCCTAAAGAAAATTGGTATTTATCCCATGATTGACCAAGAAGCAACCTGGTGTTCATTGCACACATTTCTGAGGCATTGAAGAACACTTGTTAGTGTTTATTTCTGGTATTGCCAGCTGATTTGTGTGTCCTGGCTTCATTTATGAAAGGTAAAATGCATTATTTGCATCTGATCACCACAGGCCCATCTTAGGGCTTCAGAATAGTACTACAGAATACTACTACATTAGTCTCAAACTAGGAGAGTCTTTGGATGGACAGTTACTAAAAAAACTTTGTAGGTAGAGCTGGTTGCTACAGTAATTTCTCTCGAAAAACTTGGGACAGGCTGACTTGTAGGTCATGCCAGGATCCAAAATTGTAACAGGAGTGTAATACTGTATGGAGAGAAAAGTGAAGAACAATTGTTGTCCCCGGGCAGGGGATCCTCTCACAGAAACAAATAGTTCTCAATTTGTGAAACTAAACTTGTATGTTCTAGTAGTTGGAGGAAAAGACCTAGTTAGCTCGCAGATCTGCCATGGGTTTTATATGTAACTTGAGGCAAGTTGATTTAGCTACTGTGCTACCTGTAAAATACCTCTTTAACTGTGAAATAGTTGAATGAAAGGGGTTGTATAAGAATCCCCTTGTTGACGGTTTGATCTGTTTAGGTTTTGAAACCAGATTAAATTTGTAAGTGTCTTTTCCCCGTCCGGTTCTTAAGGCTTCCTGTGTACAGTGGGCAGTCATGATGGCCCTGTACTGTGTGTCTGTAATCAATATAGAATATAAGCTATTGCACTCTTTTTGTAGTAACCACTGTATAGTTCTGTATAGTTAATAATACTGTATAGTTCTTACCAGTAAGACTCTTAAAAATTGTTTGTTTTATTTTAGGGAACCGCAGAAGCTCATGAGTTGCTAGAAGGGAGTGCTGCAGATGTTCTTCACTCAAGAATCAGTGGGGAAATAATGGAGTTAGTTCTGATAAAATATCAGGGTAAAAACTGGAATGGACATTTTAGAGTCCATGATGGGCTGCCAGAATTTTTTCCTGTGTGTTTTAACTCCAATTCCACAGATATGATGACAATAGATGTCTATATACATGTCAGGCGAGTTGGTAGTCGTATGATCCTGTCTGTGTTCAGTCCTTATTGGATAATCAATAAGACTTCCCGGGTTCTGCAGTATCGTGCTGAAGATACACATGTGAAACACCCAGCAGATTATAGGGATACTATCCTGTTTTCCTTTAAGAAAAGGAACATTTTTAGTAAAAACAAGGTATGCTACCTAATTTCTTTTAAAATATCCTCAAGGGAAGAATTATTTAACTTTTGACATTATTCATGCTTGGCCTTGAAATTCTTACCCTGCTTCAGTATCAATACTAGTTTAAAAAAATCTATCAATATAACATCAGTATTTTTGTGTTTTTGTTGAAATTTAGCTCTCCTTTTGGGAAGAAAAGTAAACACTAGTTTATTTCTCTCTTGCCTCTTTCTCTTCCCAAAATCTCGGGGAAGGTTGGGGAAACAAAGAAGCAACTTGTACCGGCAGTGCAGCATTAGTTCATTCTGCACTGATATAATCTGGAGTTCAACTTTTAAAAAAAGGAAATGAAAAATGTTGGACAACATGAAGCAGTGCTAATCTTGTATTTACAAAAATTATAATAGAGTTGTAATTTTGAGGGGAAAATTGTATCTTATTGTGGGGGTTTGAGCAGCCACAAGGCAATAAAAGCATCTATTTCATTTCTTATTTATTAGATTTGAAGAGAGGTATATTAAGTGGGAGGGTGGACAGGTGAGATAGTTGCTTGCTTTTGATTTTTAAGGCTATCGTTTCTCTCACAGCTGTTTAGAGTCATAGTCAATTTAACAGAAGTTCACTAGGCAAAGGGGTTTGGATGATGAACATCCCATTAGTTCCTTGTCTGAGGGTACATTGTGTTAAATACATTAGTCATGCTCTAAAAAAAAAAAAGGGTGTTTCTGTGACAAAATAAATGAAACAATTGGTTAGTATTACTCTTTTTCCATATTTTTTTTGGATTATGTAGGCCTTTAGTCCTGGATGCTGACAATTTAAAGATGGAACAATAAGTGAAGACTGGTCTTGACAGCATCTTTTGGTTATTACCCTGACCTTTAAATAGAGACCACAAGCATTTATATATTTTCCTCCCCCTCTTTATCTACATGCTGTGGTCACTAATGGCTACCAGGGCAGATGGCATATTTGGTTTTGTGTGCTCTTATATTGATTACCTATCTTCTGCTGCAGTGAACCTCTTTGCCAGAGCCCGAGTACTTAGCGGTTTTAGTAATCCAGTTAGCTGGAATTGCAGCGGTGAAACTGGGTGACTTTGCTAGTAATACATCATGGGTGGGATTTTCAAAAGCTTACAACCTAGGCGTTGGTGCCATTACAAAATTGGGCTAGATATTTAATATAATCAGCATATGAACTTTTTAAGTTTTTTAAATTTACATAAAAAAATCTTTTAAAATGCTTTTTCTTCTGTAGATCCAATTATGTATTTCAACTAGTTCATGGTCCACTAGCTTCTCCCTTGATACTGTAGGAAGTTACGGATGTGTAAAGTGCCCAGGCAATGACAGGGACTATCTGGTAAGGCCTACTTTCTGTATTTGTTTACTAACTTTTCTGAAGCCTAATAATAGTAATTAAATAAATTGGATACAAATAAGTTTAACAAAAGCCAATTTGATATTTCTTGGGTGCATTGGTTTGTTAATATAATCACACTAGTATGCATAATACCACTTAGTTTGACGTTTGATGGCCAGTAGTTAGGCCACCTGGGGATTCAGGCCTAGTTTGTGAAAACAGATGTTTAAATATTTGGACATGGTGAGGCCTATCTTTTCAAAGATGGACATGCCATCTCAGATAAGTTACAGACACAGATGATCAAGTTGCAATACTTGATTTATTTGTACAGTACCTACTACAGGGAATCCTGGTTCATGACTGGAACTTCTAGGTGCTACAAATAATAAATACACAAATAATTAACAGTATGTATACACTTAATTTTGTGTGTCAGTCTTTGAAATATCAGATTCAGATACAGTGGCTATCTTAAAAAAATAATCAGATAACTAAATAACTTTACCTTGTTTGCAGATATTGAAATAACCATCCTAGGGGCAAAATGGAAACATTTATAGGGAGACTACAAACATTTCCTTTTAAAGATAAACTTTATCTTTCCCATCAAACCAAAACCACTTATCCACTTTTTTGATAGCCCTTCAGAACCCACCCCCTGTCCTATTAAAGGCCAGATTGACCCCTGATTATTTTCCATTTTTTCATCTCTTGTTCTGTTCATCTGGGCTAAGTCCAAAGCCGGTCACTTTTCTCCCAATAGCATTTCGAAAATCTGACCTTTTCTCCCAATAGCATTTCGAAAATCTGACCTTTTCTCCCAATAGCATTTCGAAAATCTGATCTTTTCCCCCCTCCCTCCCATGTTGATCAAGCCATATTCATCTCATGTCTTTATTGCAGTAATTTTATCCTCCTTGGGTTTCCCTTCTCTAAGTGAATATAAAATACCACTGCTAAAATAATCTGTATCCATTGTATTGGGTATATCACACACTTCTTTGGAGGTACAGTCTCTGTTCCTGGGAGTTTGTGTAGTCTCTAGCACTGGTCCTACTACTGTTGAGGCCTTTGGGTATTGCTGTTAATAGGCTAATAAATATGTAGAAGGAATAACTTTATGGGATAACATAAAGGTTTACTTTTCCACTTGTTTTATTTATGTCATGCAGATGAAAATACCATGGAGAAATGGGCTGAGTTTAACCAAGTTATTTTTATTCAACAGGTTGGAGTTAGCATCAAAATGAGTAGTTTTAATCTCACCAGGATAGTTACCTTAACTCCATTCTACACCATAGCAAACAATTCTTCTCTGGAGCTGGAAGTTGGAGAAATCAAGTCTAATGGCTCTTTGCCAACTCATAACTGGAATTATTTCTCATCTTCAGAGGTATTCTTTGTTTTTCTTGCTTTAGATGTTTCTAAAACAGACAAATGATTCTGCGTAAGGTAAAATATTTAGAAATAAATACTCATATTTTTGTTAATCAGGCTGAGGTGTTTGTCAAATTAATGAAGAAAATTCAGTAGGCAGTCTGATATAAGGTTCTTAGATCATCATAGATGGAGTAATTTAGTAAGTGACAGTGTAAATGTGTACTCCTGGATGTCAGGGGTATAGAGGGAGAGTATCTGAAAGGCTAATCCATATTTGTCATTAACTAATTTTTATAACAATATTGTTGAATTATCATCATGTTACATGTGTCCTTTGTTTGACTTTTTTCCCCCCAGTGTCTTCCATTTTGGCCTGAAAATTTGTCTGGTAAATTATGTGTCAGAGTGGTGGGCTATGAAAGTGCATCCACACCATTCTTCTATAACACACAGGACAATGGTACTTTGTTAAGTCTGGAAGAGTTGGTGAGTCTTTGACTTTAAATAATAATATTTTCTATAATTTTGTTATGTTTGTGGTGTTAACCAAGTCAATGTAATTTCTTAGTCCCCTGCATTGAGTGCTGGCAGATGGATTTAAAGTACCTATTGAAAAGTCAGGGTGAATGTAGCAGGATATGCATTTTGTGCTTATGCAGGATATGCAGTTTGTACTTTTAAAAATCCTTTTTGTTAGATGTATGAAACTAGGTTGAATTGACTTCTTCACAAGTTTATAACGAACTGCACAGCTGTATTGATCTATAAATAGAATGGTATAAGTCACCTGCAATTTGTTTACTTGATTTGCAGCAAGATTTGCTGTGATGTGTGCGCCACCATAAAAAGAAGGGAAGATTACTTCTGTATCTCAAATTCCTAAGCTATTACAACATCATAAAGATATGTGATGTAGCATTCTTGACAAACAAATGGACAGTTATTAGTATGGTTTAAAAATGGTTTCATGTTTAAACTGATACAATTTTTGAATTTTTTACTTGCATTACATGCCACTGTGAAATTCTAGGCACATAAGTGTTGCATGCTCAAACAAGTCACTCAAAGCAGAGTTACTTTACATATAATCAAAACCAAACACTGAATGGTTGAACAGATTGTTAGGCAAGTCACTCAACTGATTGTTGGGGATGATTTTGGATTGTAGATTGCTGGAGAGATGTGCTGAGGCACTTAGATTTATTTTTTTCAAATAGTTAGAAACACAGGATATGTAAGCGTGATATCTTTGACTCCCCATTTTTGGGTCCTGACCTGCAACTTGATCTAAACTGTTTGGGCTGTCCCTCTCTTTGCAAATATTGAAGGCAGGTTGGATTTTGTTAGGCCACACCCCTTCTTTTCACAATCTTCTGTCTCTACAATGCAAACAGTGTAGATTTAGTACTTCCACGTTAACTTGAAATTTTGACATAAAATTAAATTTTCAAATAGCAGAGTGTAAGTCTTCCAGCCTCTTTTATTTCCAGTCCTCTTAGGAGATTTTCAGAAGGCACATGTGTAATGTTGCGGACCTCACTGCCTCTTATAGGGGCCACAGCTGAGCCTACCTTCCCTAATTAGCCCAGGCTTCTTGCCCCAGCCACTGCCCTCCCCTGGGCTGTTTTAAGCCCAGAGGGCAGGAGCGGGTAACTACCCTGCTACAACATGTTAGCTGAATAGGTCCACCAACAAAACTCCTCACTGATAACAGGTGCCCCCTCCCCCCGATACTCGCACTACTCCACAGAACAACAAAGTAAGCTTAAGGTAATGAGGTGTACTGTCTGTGTGGGAGAATCCTCTCTGAAGTTACATATAGCGAGGTTTGACACAACTGTTCTCAGGCCCCTAACACTCACATGACTAGGGAGAGTGGCTTTTGACATATTGGATCCTCTGCTCTTCCCTATGTGAGACAAGATTCCTATGGAAAGCCTTCTCAGAAGGCAGGGAAAACCTTTTTCAGGCTTGATTGCTTGGGAGATTGATCCATTTACATACCCAGGAAAGGCCTTCCTCACTCCCCAAAAGACATTGATCATCCAAAGACAAAAGTGCTGACCCCTTAAAGCTTGTGGAACACATGTACAACTGTGTCTCCATTTTAGAGGATTATTTTCTCTGTGAATTAACCATTAAAGTTTTTGTTAGAATTAGTTTAACATTGCCATATTTTACTTGGGGAATGCCAACTTAAGAGGCAATAAATACGAAGGTTTGAATATAAGTTCTAACATCTTCAGTATTTTAAGGTGAATGTTTCAGCCAGTACACTGAAACAAATCATCTTAAAAACTATTTCAAAGATTTAACTAAAAATCAGTCGCAACCTACATTAAGATTACATTTGTAAATAGTGTATAAAGGGTTAATAAATGGTTTAATAATTGGTTAATCATTTTCACAATTTGTTAGAGTTCAGCAGATCATTAGATTGCCTATGACTATCCACTATACATATTATGTGCATCTGTAACATGTTTACAACATACATTCATTTATAAATGGTTTATAAAGGGTACATCTTAATGCAAAGTGACTCAGTTAATTTTCAGTAACTACTGTTCATATTTTATATTTAATAAACTATATACAGTGCAAGTCTTTATCTTCAACAGAATGGAGGCATACTGGTAAATGTGAACATTTCTGAAAATTCTACAGTCATAAACTTCTCAGATTACCATGAGGGAGCTGCTCCAGCTCTTATCATTAACCAGACTCCATGGGACACCCTTAAATATAAACAGAGGTATGTAAAAGTAAGAATTCTGCCATCTATTTTTTCCAACTTTTATCCGGTTTTTAGTGTTGAAGGCAAGGAACCTAAATTCTCATGCACTTTTCTTGAATACAATATAATGAAGATAAGAAATAGATATTTTACAATGATGTTCCAATGCTTCATATTAAACTCGGCTTATGCCATGAGTTTCAGTGGCTTATTTACCTGCTTATTTTTATCGCAGTGGGTTACAGGAGGAGATGGAGTTAAAACCAAAGGAGGTGCGACTGTTTGCCTGGGCAGATCCCACTGGAATAAGAAAACTAACTTGGACGTATGCACAAAATGTTGGTGAACATGATCTACTTAAGGTACATTTTTTTTTTTTTTAAAGATTGGGGGAGGGAAGGTGTGACCCAAACTAGAATCATGAGTTCATTGAGAGACTGGAGATAAGGCCTTGACTTCAGATATGGTCATTTAAAATGCAAGACCTTTTGTTAGGTCATGGTTTTTGTTTCTGTACATAGGTAACCTTTTGTGTAGTTGCTGTTTCTACTTGAAAGTATGTTGAAGAATCTTGTAAGCCCTCATGTGTAGGGCAAAACTCAGATCTCCCAATTTCCTTTATCTGAAACAAACATTAATCAGACTAATAAGCAGGCTGTGTATAAATGAGGAATAAGAGGGACAGACTGTTACTGCTGCCAGGACTAGAAATCTGTATTTGCTGATACACCTCTAAAGAGAGGAGGCAATGAAAGAGGAAGTGATGCAGCAAGTGAAGATGGTCACTCATACCAGTATCAAAAGTGAACAATGTACACTCTAATTATTCCTGTTTGAACTGCAGCAGGTGAAAGCAGCACTTCCTGCAGTTATTTTCCAGAATATAATATGTATTTTTTCTGGGTTGGGGAAAATCACAACCCTGAATTCCTTCCCCTCACTAAGAGGAAACACTTCCGTTGAGTAGAGTACTGCATTGCAGGAGTTGCTCACTGTGAGCTACTTAAGTGTTCAGCAGCATGTACAACATGATTTAGGATAGAGGGTAGAAAGACAATGCTGAGACAGGAAATAGGAAGAAAGGGGAGCAAAACCAAGGTGAAGACATAAACCTAGGAAAAGATCAAGCAAATCCATCCTGCCAGAAACAGCACTTCATATTAAAAAAAAAAAAAAAAAAAGTTGATGGACAATTTTGCATGGGCAAAGGATTAGATCACATAGTCTAGAACAGGAAAATAGAAAATAACTGGAAATTGACAGGCAGAGGAATAAAGGAGCATTTTAATTACAAGGTGGAATTTATTTTTCTTCGCTCAGTTTTAGTAATGGTGGTTTTGTTTTGTTTTTAAATTGAGGTACCTTACAATGTAAACATCGTTACATACTGGAAAATTGCTACTTTCTTGTAGCTTCTGACTATTGAAACCTGTTTTAATGTATGTTAAGACACATCTTTTCAGCTTATGGTTAGCATTACGTTAATTATTGTACATTACATGAGTATTATATTAATACTCACTTCTGAAGTTATATTTCAAAAGCCTAAATAACTGTCTCAGTTCTCATTCATTCACAGTTATGTTAACCCTGAAATAATTCTAACACATTAAGGGGATGCTATAACATTTAAACACTACATTTGTCCATTTAATATTGTGATTAGTATACTAAGGTGCTGTATAATAGGGGATTCATTTTTCTTAACTCTATCATTGTACTGCTAAGGTCTTCAATTCTTGAGATTACCTTTAGTTTCTTTTAAAAAATGTGGATATCTTATTTAACATCTTAATAATCCACAAGACCCTAAATACCAAAAAAAAAAAAAGGTATGGGTTGTATAGGCAGCCCATGATGACAGAAGACTCCATCCCATTAATATCCTACAACAGATTAAAGGTAATAATAAGGTACCTCAGAAATTCTAATTGTTCTGCTTAATTGGGGCCGTTGCTTGCTACTTGCTTTGTGTTTTTATGCAACCAACTAAAGTACCTTTCTTTTTTCCAACTCAGGATGAATGTGGTCAATTTCCTTACAATTCAAATACTCAGATACACTGGGTGTCCTTTCTGGATGGACGCCAGAGAGTACTGCTTTTTACAGACGACGTTGCATTAGTTTCTAAAGCACGGCAAGCAGAGGAGATGGAGCAACCTGATCAAGAAATAAACTTGTCACTTCATAGTCTTGGACTTTCTCTGGTCAACAATGAGACTAAACAAGAAATCTCTTACATAGGGATTACTAGGTACTGCAGATGGAAAGCAAGTTTGCCTTTAAATGGACCAAGGAGTAGTTTAGGCATATACTTTAATGCACTTGAAAACTGTCATTATGCTTCTAAAATAAGACATTTTTTTAGCATTATATGCTGAATTTTTAAAACTACATTTTGTCTGCTGTTGTAGAGCTATCAAGGGAATATACATTTTAAATGCCTGTCTTGTCACAGTTCCATAATTAATTTGACATTTATTTCTGGACTTCAAGTCCTATTATATCATTTGAGCACAGTGGAGTTATTGTGTGACTGGTTAAAGAATTGTGCCTTGTGATACAACACAAGGTAAATTTTGATTTGATTTGTCACTCTGCATTTTAGTAACTGTTGCTTTCACAATAGCAAATTAAATTTGAAAACACTCATGTGCATGATAATAAACAATCAGTTCTTTTCTTCAATTTCCTATTCATAATTCAGAAATTACTTTACTATTAACTTGATTCTGTATACTAAATCATATCCTTTTCATCAAAAATTGCAAAGATAGATGCATAGAAATATCCACAAAAGGACATCAGTAATTTGGGTCATGTCTTTACTTTGTTATGATAGTAACTGTAGAAATCTGTATTCAAGAAAAATAAATTTCATTTCTAAATTTCATTTCCACTTTCATGAGTCATTGACTTGGCAGGCATAAAGAAAGAATCATAATTTTGACAAATGAATGGAAATCAGCATCAGAAATATGGGGATGAGGCTTTGTATGTTTTTTTTTTATTATTATTATTTTTATTAACATTAGAACATTTGGTATACTCTACTTCAATGCATTTTTATTCAAAAGTATTAATTACATTAATGTACTTTCCTTGTAGTTCTGGTGTTGTCTGGGAATTGAAACCAAAGCAGAGATGGAAGCCATTTAATCAAAAGCAGATAAACCTGTTGGAAAAAGCCTATCAAAAATACCTTTCCACAAATGCCATGGAGGATCTGGGCTGGGTTAAAATAGACAACAACTTTGAGGTACACTTGTGGCTCTTCAGTGTTTAATCATACAATTTTTTCTATCAAAATTATTAACAGTTTTCACCATATTACTACCAGTAATGTATTTAGACAACATGTAAAAGTCTTCATTTGGGAAATGCCTTCACAGTGTATGCAATTGTACATTTAAGTATGTTACAGATCATCTCCAATCAGACATTTGTCAGATAGCTTTAATAAACATTGTTGATGATGGTAGCCATGTTAGTTTGTATCAGCAAAAACAACAAGGAGCCACAAGGACTCTAAGTTGTTATTGTTAATGATATTTGTCTGACAGACACTGTAATTTCAATTATGCAGTAGTTGTATGTCATCTAGGATGCATGCAGTACGACAAAAACATTGCAGAACTTGCAGGATATTTGGTTATGAAACCTTGTTTAAGTTGGTCTAAAAAGTTTCTTCCATGCAGAAGTTATACTTTATGTATATTCTTTATGAAGCACCAAAACACATCTCATCCCTTTTATGACACAGGAATTGGAAACTTTATAAGCACATTGGACTTTATAATAATTCACTGTTTCACTTACCTTGGGCTTTTGGAATTCAAGACCATAATTGGTGGATAAACTCAGGATATCTGATTTTAAAAAATTTATGCCACTACACCTTCTCCTAATAGAAATTCTCCTTTGGCTGTAGCAGTATTAGGGATCAGATGGCAGCCACTAAAAGGATAAGTAAAAAGTGACAGAGTCTTCTGTGGCACCTTATAGACTAATAGACGTATTGGAGCATAAGCTTTTGTGGGTGAATACCCACTTCGTCAGACACAGCGTCTGACGAAGTGGGTATTCACCCACGAAAGCTTATGCTCCAATAGGTCTGTTAGTCTATAAGGTGCCACAGGACTCTGTCGCTTTTTACAGATCCAGACTAACATGGCTACCCCTCTGATACTTAAAAAGATAAGATCAGTCACACTTCCATTCAATTCAGTATTGTATATGTGCTGAAATACCATTGCAGTCAACTGGACTTAAATATGTGCCTAAAGTTAAACATCTGCTTAAGTGCTTTACTAAATAGATGTGTACTGCTGAATTGTGGTCTTTGGATTCCATCTATTTTAGGGCAGTGATGAATGTAAATATTGACTAGTACATTATCGCCTCTTACTTAAAAATGGGAGCTGTTTCATTTTGTGGAATCTTAATCCTTAAAGAGATGCACAAATAAAAATTGAAGACATAGCATTATAGCCATTCTTCTTCGAGTGCTTGCTCATATTGATTCCAATTAGGTGTGTGCGCGCGCCACGTGCATGATCGTCAGAGAATTTTCTACCCTAGCAACACCCGGTGGGTCGGCTGGGGAGCCCCCTGGAGTGGCGCCTTCGTGGCGCTGGATATATACCCCAGTCGACCCAGCGCCCCCTCAGTTCCTTCTTACCACCCGTGACGGTCGTTGGAACTGTGGAGCGCGGCATAGCTGTCCTCCACTCGCCCTAGCTTTCTTAGTTTTTGTTGTAGATAGTTGTTAGTTGTATAGTAATAGATTTAGTATAGTTTAGTAGTTTAATAGCTGTTACAGAGTAGTTATAAGTAGTTAGCGGGGCTAAGGGGTTTTCATCTCCACCTTTCCCCCTGGCGTGCAGCCGGGCTCATGCGCAAGGCTCCTGGTTTTAAACCGTGCGCGACCTGTGCTAAGCCTATGTCAACGGGAGACCCCCACGACTCTTCTCTAAAATGTCTAGGGGAGTCTCACTAGACTGATAAGTGCAGGATCTGCAAGGTTTTTCGGCCCAGGACCAAAAAGGAGCGGGACTTTCATCTTAAACAGCTCCTTATGGAGGCAGCACTTAGCCCAGACCCTCCTTCGGCATGCCAAGCTCCGGCACTGAACGCCTCAGTGCGCAGCGCCCCGGTGGCGGCCTCGGGTACTGCACCACGAGGAGACGCAGATAAGACCCCACGGCACCGTCCTCCATCGGCACTGCATCCGCCACAAGCCCCTCGGCACCGTTCCCTGTCTCCGGGTCACAAGAGAACCCGTAAACCACAAGAGACTGCCACGCAACAGTAGGCACTGGCGCCCCCCGCACTGGCTGCGGAGTCGCGTCCGGCATCGGAACGTCCGAGGTTGCAGGCGCCGTCATCGACACCGTTGATGCCGGCACCGGTAGTAGGGCCGTTGAGTCCGGTGCGGACTGGCTCCCCGCCCCGTTCCGTGGTTGAGCCGTGTCTCCCGTCTACGCCGGAGACGTTTGCGATGGCGAGAGACCTCATTGCCCTCACGGAACCGGCACCGTCTCAGACCGCGGCACCGCATCCGCTCCGCATGGTGCAATCCAGGGGCAAGCCTGCCCTGCTACGCCCTCCATCTCTGAGCGCGGACTCTCAGCACTGCTCCCAGTCTCGGAGCAGGTCCCGACGCTGCTTGCAGTCCTGGCACCGGACTTCATCACGACGCCGGTCATTCTCGCGGCCCAGCTCTTCCTCCCGGCACCGGTCCACCTCTCGGCACCGACCCGAGCATCGGTACCGCTCAGAGTCCTGACGCTGTTCCCAGCACCGGTATGAGCGCCAATCCCGTTCGAGAGGCCGCTCCCGGCACCGATTCTACAGACGGTCTTCTTCGCGATCCAGATCTGGATCCCGGTACTGGCATGGCCATCGGCACTGTTCTCGCTCCCAGTTCCGCTCCCTGGCACCGCGCAGCAGGAAACCCTCTACACAGGCCACTTACTTGGCCAAATGGAAGCGCTTCTCCTGTTGGTGCGAGCAGCGGGTCACGCCCCCCTTGCAGGCATCAATCCCACTTATACTTGAATATCTCCTATCCCTAAAACAGCAGGGCCTGGCGATATCTTCGGTCAGGGTGTACCTGGCTGCTATATCAGCGTTCCACCCAGGAGAACACGCTTCCTCAGTCTTCTCTAACCCGATGGTCGTCAGATTTCTCAAGGGCTTAGACCGCCTATACCCACAGCTGCGTCAACCGGTTCTGGCGTGGGATCTTAACCTGGTTCTCTCCAAGCTCACGGGGCCCCCGTTCGAGCCATTGGCTACCTGCTCACTCCTTTACCTATCTTGGAAGACAGCCTTCCTTGTAGCCATCACTTCAGCAAGGTGTGTTTCTGAAATCGGAGCCCTCACATCCGAACCTCCGTATACAGTCTTCCATAAAGACAAGGTGCAGCTTCGCCCCCATCCTGCCTTTCTTCCCAAGGTGGTATCAGCTTTTCATGTGAACCAGGATATATTTCTCACGGTCTTCCATCCTAAGCCGCACCCTACGCGACAAGACCAACGTATGCACTCCTTGGATGTACGCAGGGCCCTTGCTTTCTATATCGAGCGTATGAAGCCGTTTAGGAAGACGACACAACTCTTCGTTGCAGTGGCTGACCGGATGAAAGGCCTACCAGTCTCCTCACAACGTATCTCCTCTTGGATCACGTCCTGTATTCATGCTTGCTACGACTTGGCCGGTGCCCCGACGCCGCGCCTCACCGCCCACTCCACGAGGGCCCAAGCCTCCTCGACTGCCTTCCTGACTCACGTCCCAATCCATGACATTTGTAGAGCGGCGGTTTGGTCATCGATTCATAACTTTGCTGCTCGCTATGCGCTTGTACAGCAGTCTAGAGACGATGCTGCATTTGGATCAGTGGTTCTGCACTCAGCGATGTCTCACTCCGACCCCACCACCTAGGTAAGGCTTGGTAGTCACCTAATTGGAATCGATATGAGCAAGCACTCGAAGAAGAAAAAACAGTTACTCACCTTTGTAACTGTTGTTCTTCGAGATGTGTTGCTCATATCCATTCCAAACCCGCCCCCCTCCCCCACTGTCGGAGTAGCCGGCAAGAAGGAACTGAGGGGGCGCTGGGTCGGCTGGGGTATATATCCGGCGCCATGAAGGCGCCACTCCAGGGGGCTCCCCAGCCGACCCACCGGGTGTTGCTAGGGTAGAAAATTCTTCGATCGTGTACGCAGCATGCACACACACCTAATTGGAATGGATATGAGCAACACATCTCGAAGAACAACAGTTACAAAGGTGAGTAATCGTTTTTTAATGCATAGTGGTTTGAGGATGAAAATAGAATTACCCATTTTTACATTGTTGATTCAGAAAAAAAATCTGTAGCTTTTCAGGTGTTTATAACATTTCTCTCTTGTGATTTAGATGTTTCTAAAGAACCAGTTATTTGTAGAACACTTACATTCCAAGCATATTGGAATTGTTGAAAAAAATCTCTTAAAGTACTTAATAAGGCTAAATAAAATAGAGATAAAACTTTTATGATATTCAGTATTATAAACAATCTGAACTTTTCTTCTATTTTGTATCCAAAAAGGTAATCTTTTATACTACCATAAATTATATAGGCCTTAAGTTTTTGTGTAGCTTTGAATATGATTGTGTTTGAACTAAATGATACATAGGACACTCAATTTTTTGTGATTCAGCATTTTTGAGTTAAAATAATGAAGTGATGGAGGTTTTTTATTAAACTGATTATTTCTTCAGAATATTATCCAAGTTACATAGATTTGTGGTAAAAAAAATTCCGTGCTGGAAAAAATATTTTCATTTGCATGCATATATCTTTAATTCTCAGAGGGGTAGCCGTGTTAGTCTGTAGCCACAAAAATAACGAGGAGTCCGGTGGCACCTTAAAGACTAACAAATTTATAGGGGCATAAGCTTTCGTGGGTAAAAACCCACTTCTTCAGATGCATGGAGTGAAAATTACAGATGCAAGCATTATTATAGCTGCATAACAGGTATTGTGACGGGTTGAATCACAGAAACTCCCTTGGGAACTGCCACCTGATGTGCCAAGACTACTTCTGATCTTGTTTTCCGTGCCAGCTTGGGACTTCAGTGCCTTGCCTGGTTTGAGCCAGACACACTTGCCTGCTACAAACACAGACCCAGGTCTGAACCACGTCCCCCAAAAGCTGCAGGCTTAATTGAAAACAGCTTAAGAAGTGTTCCTGTCTCCAACACTCAGGTACCCAACTCCCAATGGGGTCCAAACCCCAAATAAATCCGTTTTGCCAAGTATAAAGCTTATACAGGATAAACTCATAAATTGTTGGCCTTCTATAAGACTGATAGAGAGAGATGCTCAACTGTTTGCCCCCCTCCTCCCCCAGGTATTAATACATACTCTGGGTTAATTAATACAGTAACTCCTCACTTAACGTTGTAGTTACGTTCCTGAAAAATGCGATTTCAAGTGAAACAGCCCCATAAGAATGAATGTAAATGCGGGGGTTGGGGGGGTTAGGTTCCAGGAAAAAAAATTTTTTTGCCATACAGTACAGTACTATAGTTGGGAGGTGCCCCCGCCTTACCCATACAGGCACAGCTCACTGGCACTAGAGACAATGAGGTAGGCAAGGAGGCTGAAGGTGCTGTAGGCTAGGAGAAGCATGTTGAGCAGCAGCTTCCCCTACTCTGCAAGCACCAGGGGTGGGGGGCTCAACCCTCTGCCCGCCCACGCCACCCCTTCCCACAAACCCCTACCTTTAACCCGCCTCTTCTTCCTTCCCTCCTCCCCCTTTACTCTGCACGCCGTGTCCTCGCTCCTCCTCCCCCTGCCTCCTGCCCGTGGCAATCAGCTGGCTTGCAGTGTTCAGGAGGGAGCGGGGAGGAGCGAGGACACGGCGCACAGGCTCACCTTCACTCCCCTGCCTCCTGAATACCGCAAGCCAGCTGATTGCCGCGGGCAGGAGGCAGGAGAAGGAGGGGGGAGGTGCGAGGACTCAGAGTGCAGGCTCCCTTCTCTCTCCCCTGCCTGCGGCAATCAGCTGGTTTGTGGCATTCGGGTGGCGGGGGAGAGAGGGGAAGCCTGCGGGCCAAGTCCTCGCTCCTCCCCTCTTCCTCCTGAAGGCCACAAGCCAGCTGATTGCCGGGGGCAGGAGGGGGAAGGCGCTGATCCGTGGGGTGTGCCGGCGGGCAGGAGGCACTGTTGGTGGGGGGTGTAGGGGAGCTGCCAGCTGTGGACAAAGCAGGCAGCCAAATGACGTTATAGCGAAGCATTGCACAACTTTAAATGGAGCATGTTCTGTAATTGAGCAGGGACGTAAGATCGAAACAACGTTAAGCGAGAGGACGTTAAGTGGGGAGTTACTGTAAGTAAAAAGTGATTTTATTAAATACAAAAAGTAGGATTTAAGTGGTTCCAAGTAATAACAGACAGAACAAAGTGAATTACCAAGCAAAATAAAATAAAATATGCAAGTCTAAGCCTAATACAGTAAGAAAGTGATTACAGATGAAATCTCGCCCTCAGAGATGTTCCAGTAAGCTTTTTACAGACTAGCCTCCTTCTAGTCTGGGTTCAGCAATCACTCACACCCCTGTGGTTACTGTCCTTTTTTCCAGTTTCTTTCAGGTATCCTTTTTGGGTGGAGAGGCTACCTCTTGAGCCAGCTGAAGACAAAATGGAGGGGTCTCCCAGGGCTTTATATAGCTTCTCTCTTGTGGGTGGAAACCCCTCCGTTCCCCTGTGTAGAATCCCCTTTACAAGATGGAGATTTGGAGTCACCTGGGCAAGTCACATGTCCATGCATGACTTAATTCTCTACAGGAACGTTCCCAGGAAAGCTCAGATGTGGATTGGCATCTATCAAAGTCTATTGTCAGCTTAAGTGTTTCTTGATTGGGCACTTACTGAGAATAGTCTTTTTCTCAAGAAGCTGACCAAATGCTTCACTGAGGTTACTTAAAATCAAATAAGTACACAGCCAGTATTCATAACTTCAAACACAAAAATGATACATGCATACAAATAGGATGAATATATTCAGTAGATCATAACCTTTGCAGAGATATGTTACATGGCATATATAGCATAAAACATATTCCAGTTATGTCATATTTACATTCATAAGCATATTTCTATAAAGCATTATGGGGTGCAACCTCAGAGGTAAAATAATGCCTGCATCTGCAATTTTCACTCCATGCATCTGAAGAAGTGGGTTTTTTACCCACGAAAGCTTATGCCCAAATAAATTTGTTAGTCTTTAAGGTACCACCGGACTCCTAGTTATCTTTAATTCTGTTGACTAAAAATGTTACTGATA
Organism: Chrysemys picta bellii; assembly: GCF_011386835.1. Classification (NCBI taxonomy): domain Eukaryota; kingdom Metazoa; phylum Chordata; order Testudines; family Emydidae; genus Chrysemys; species Chrysemys picta. The sequence goes on along the minus strand of NC_088800.1, from coordinate 33,130,961 downwards.
CCTTAAATTGGGATGAGATTGCTCCCAACTTCTCCATTCAACAAACTAAAGATATGCACCAAAAGTAACAAAATAAGATCTGGTTTTCTTTCCTCCTTTATAAGGAAAAGAAAAGAAAAAGAAAAAATCAGTGTTGGCTTGTGTACGTCCAGTTCAATAACCATTCTATTATGCAACAGCGATAAAGTTCTGGAAATTCAATTTTTTTAATATTAATGTACTTTCTTTTAATTGATGAACGCCCATTCACATCTAGTCCAAGGACATTTTAATGAAATCTAAGAGCAATAATATTAGCCAAATGGAGCTAAAATGTATTATGTGTTTCTAGGTGAATTTTTGTAAGATGCCAATGAAAATGCGCCTCCCAATCAAATGCAGTATTCGACGAAACTTCCTATCGGGCATTCATGTTGAGTTCAAACAGTCTCCTCACCAAAGAAGCTTACGGGCACAGTTGAATTGGCTTCAGGTATCATTTTTATTATTCACTGTAGGCTGAACAAGAATTGCTAGTAAGCGTTGAGATCAATTCCACAGCAGGTGAGATCATCTGAAGCTGACAGTCCTCTTGTGGTAAAATAAGAAGGGGCCACAAGGTATTTGTGGTGAATAATCCTTTGATCTGGACCTCACTGTTAGCTTTGCTTCATCAGCTTAGATGACCTTAAAGACATGCTACAGGACTTTACTGTATCCCAGAATTTCACAGGTGGTGCTGGTAAGCAATCTATAGGACAGAATAAAGACGAGTGGGAGACGTTATAATTGAGGTCATGATGGAAATCTTGTTGTGGCAGAGAAAATAATTATAAACGTTGTCAGCATTTAAATTGTTGTGTATTTTGCATTTAGTTATGAGATGTCCCTTACTCTCTGTGCTGTACCTAGAGGTTCAGAGTCCAATCCTACAAGAATTACCTGGCATGGTGTTTACTACTGTGAGCAGTCAACATAGAAATTGCTGTTCTTGGTAGTAATAGTTGGAAGGTTTGGGTTCTTCAGTGTATTGGAAGTCTGAAGCAATATTTGTACAGTAAGAACATTTCGATTGTAAAACTTGAGCTTCTAGGCCTCCCCTTCGCCACTCCCTGTAATTGTAATTGCATACCCATTCATGCACTGCCATGAATTCAGCACCAAAGGTAAATCTTCTGAAGTGCTCTTAAAGTAGAAATAAAGCTATTACATTTGACTTGTAGATTCTGATTACATACAAGCTTAGCAGATTCTAATGTTCTTCAGTCAAAAGAAGAAAGGGAGAATATTTGCTAAAAGCGTTCTCTGAAGGGTAGATAATACTTTCTTAAAGAATGAGAAATAGGAGTTTGTGGAGGAAGAAAACTTGTGGTATTCCAGTATTAATACTTCTGCAAAGAACCTCTCTTTAAATAACCAGCTATGTTCCTCATAACTGGATATTTTTTTCCAAATCCTGTTACTTGACTCAAGGCCACAACTGAAAGTGTTTTTATATTCCATTTCTTTTTATTTGCCTAATGATATAAAAACCTTACAAACCTAAAAAGTTCAGTCCATTTGAGAAATTTTAAGAAATTTATCTGTCTACCAAGCTCTCTTAGCTTCTTATAATGTCACTTCAGTCATTTATAGCTTCGTGTTCGCATCAGCACTTCGTACTTGGAGGAGTAATACAATATGGTACCAAGTATTCATTGTATGCCACATTTAGTTGGAATCTCAAATCATAACGTAAGGCCTATGTATGGAATGGGGCATGTGACCAGGCTGTTGAAAGTGGAGTTTACAGAGACCATCTTATTTGATTTGAGCCAAATCCTGTAAAACCTTTTTTTTTTTTTAAATCCCTTTGAAATAAAGGGGAGTTGATTTTAGTGGGAGCCTGTAAGTAAGGACTGCAAGATATGGCCCCTCACTATTTAAAATATAAAACAGCAACAAACAGTCAGAGTGTTTTTAATAGTACCTAAACCCCTGCCTGTGCTGAAATTTGAAAGCTTATTTGCACACTTCCAATCACAACTGTTATTCTGTTGGTCCTAACTGTTCTTGATAAACAGGTGCTAGCAAGGCTTCAGATATCAGGGTAAACACAAAATAAGATTGCAAATGACAACTTTTACTCCAAAACATCGTTATATACCTAAGCTGCTTAAGCCACCTGAAGCCAAGGAATCCTTTATAAATCTTACTCTCACTAAAATACTGCTCATCTGATATGACTTTGTTTCAGGTTGATAACCAGTTACCTGGTCCAATGTTCCCAGTTGTGTTTCACCCTGTAGCCCCTCCCAAGTCAATAGCTTTGGATTCAGGTAAGTAAATGCAAGAGTAATCTAAAATTAGTTAGCCATGACATTAAATATTTTGATTTAACTGCAGAATGGAATCCATTATAAAACTAATTTGCACTTTTTTTATTAGAGCCAAAACCATTCATAGATATCAGCATCATCACTAGATTCAATGAGTACAGTAAAGTACTGCAGTTCAAGTAAGTAAAAGCATATTATACCTTGCTTTAGAAATGTTAATACCTGTGGAGCTAATACTTTGAGCCCAGTGGTTCTCAAACTGGGGCCGCTGCTTGTGTAAGGAAAGCTCCTGGTGGGCCGGGCCAGTTAGTTTGCCTGCCGGGTCTGCAGGTTCGGCTGATCGTAGCTCCCACTGGCCGTGGTTCGCCGCTCCAGGCCAATGGGGGCTGTGGGAAGTGGTGGCCAGCAAATCCCTTGTCCCGCGCTGCTTCCCGCAGCCCCCATTGGTCTGGAGCGGCGAACCACGGCCAGTGGGATCCGCGATCGGCCGAACCTGCAGACCCGGCAGGTAAACAAACCGGCCCGGCCCGCCAGGGGCTTTCCCTACACAAGCTTCGGCCCCAGTTTGAGAACCACTGCTTTGAGCCTGTACCATTGCATGCTAAGATGCAATTAGCGTACCAAGTCTTCCAATCCAAGTACTAAAACAAGTCTCAGCATGAGCCAGTTTGATTAGATACAAAAACACATTCAGAGAACATTTGTGTTGTAAATGCAGTTTTCCCCCCGCAGAAGCTGACAAATCATTGTGACCACCCAGGTAAATGGGCAGTTTACATGGGAGTTTTACAGTGGTCAGAATCAGAGTTTAAGGATCTGAAACCACTTATCCCATGACCTTTACTACTTTCTCAGAATGTATTTCATGAAGCAATTGTATTGTAATGTATGAAATTCCAGTTAATTATTAGGATAAACCCTAAATAGATTAGATTATTAATGTATTGTGCCTTTTCTGTGTTGAATTGCAGCCTATTATTAATAGCAGAACTCTTCAGATGTCTTTCTGTTAGGCCCCTCCAACTATAAACTGATGCTTTTAATACTCTAATCAGAGCATTAAAATATTGTTATGAGCTTGAACACTTAATACCCAGCATGTGGTTGTTAATTTAAATCTGTATCTATAAGATGATCTGTGATTATAAGTATGCAAAAGTCAGTCACCATATTTTTCCTTTTATCTTTTCTTAGATATTTCATGGTTCTTATCCAGGAGATGGCATTGAAATTGGATCAGGGGTTTCTAGGAGCACTTATTGGGCTTTTCACCCCATCTACTGATCCAGAAGCTGAAAGGCAAAGGGTAATGTGTGTTTAGGGAAAAAGTATTTATTTTGCTAAAACAGGTTTGATTTATTACCATGTGAATTAGATATTTTGAAAATCAAATTTAAAACAAATGGAAAGCATCTTCCAAACTGTAAAATGACTACCAGTTGAATGCTCAGACAGTTGGGGAAAAATATATATTCTCAAATTGAAGTATAGAATTGGGCCCTCTATTAGTTTGTGCGGGCTCCTAGTAGTAGTAGCTTGTCAGTGTTTGGGTAACTACTATTCATAAGAAATGTTAAAACACTTGTTTGAACAATGCACATTCAACTTGTGGATCTCATGGCTACAAGGTGCTGGGGGCCAAGATTGCAGTAGGATACATACAATTATTTTATAGGGCTAATGAAAAAATGCACAGTTAACTTACATATAGAGTATCTTTAATTGAACCTGTTAATAGTTCCCATTTTAATTGACTGTCAGATTGAACGCAAGAATGGCCATACTGGGTCACACCAAAGGGCCATCTAGCCCAGTATCCTGTCTTCTGACAGTGGCCAATGCCAGGTGCCCCAGTGGGAATGAACAGAATAGGTAATCATCAAGTGATCCATCCCTTGTCACCCATTCCCAGCTTGTAGCAAACAGGCTAGGGACACCATACATGCCCATCCTGGCTCATAACCATTGATGGACCTATCCTCCATGAATTAATCTAATGCTTTTTTTAAACCCTGTTATTGTTTTGGCCTTCACAACATCTTCTGGCAAGGAGTTCCACAGGTTGACTGCGTTGTGTTAAGAAATACTTCTGTTTGTTTGTTTGAAACCTCCTGCCTATTAATTTCATTTGGTGACCCCTAGTTCTTGTGTTATGAGAAGGAGTAAATAACACTTCTTTATTTACTTTCTCTACACCAGTCATGATTTTATAGACCACTATCATTTCCCCCCTTAGTCGTCTCCTTTCCAAGCTGAAAAGTCCCAATCTTATCAATCTCTCTTCATACAGAAGCCGTTCCATACCCCTAATAATTTTTGTTGCCCTTTTCTGAATCTTTTCCAATTCCAATATATCTCTTTTGAGATGGGGCAACCACATCTGCACACAGTATTCAAGATGTAGGTGTACCATGGATTTATATAGAGGCAATATGATATTTTCTGTCTTATCTATCCCTTTTTTAATGATTCCCAACATTGTGTTAGCTTTTTTGACTTGCGGCTGCACATTGAGTGGGTGTTTTCAGAGAACTATCCACAATGACGCCAAGATCTCTCTCTTGAGTGGTAACCACTAATTTAGACCCCATCATTTTGCTGTAAAGTATGCATACTCATTCCATTTCTTCCTAAGGGAGCAGCAGGTGCTAGTTGTGCAGTGTAAGACAGGAGCATTTTTTTATCATCTATAGATCTTCAGAAATAAAAAGATCCCCCATAATTTCTGCGTGAGAGTAGCTCCTACAAACTGGTTTTGAAATGAAATGTTCAAACCCATAAAGTTTCTTATTTCCAGGTGGAACTGAAGGCCCTCTCTAATTGAGGGGAAAAAAGCTTTAGGTGAACAAGGACTTCATGGAAATCATAAGGGTTTATAATTTGTAGTTCTCAGCACTCCATCTCAATGAATAAAGTAATAAAAAACTAAAGAATGACAGAAAAATCTTGAGTGAGATGGAATAAATGTGAGAAGTTATATTTGTCATCAAATCAAGAAAATTTACCCATCAAAAGAAAAACGTGTGTAATAGGTCATCTAGAAAGTATTAGTTTGCACTTCTTTGAATAAGGAAGGAATGAGCATAGTTATCACAATTTAGTATATGATGGATAATTATTCTACTGTACTTGTGTATTTGGAGGACATCTCTGCTACAGCTCTCTAAGCAATTGTGTAATTATTTTACTTTTACATTTCTTTGATCCCATAGCTTTTTTTTTTTCCATTTTGAATTCAGGTTGACATTGAGGAAACCAGAGTTTTGATTTAAAATTTTCTTTTTTACAAACAGACAAAGTTAATTCAGCAAGACGTAGATGCTCTTAATGCTGAATTGATGGAATCTTCCTTAACTGATATGTCAACCCTCAGTTTCTTTGAGCACTTCCATATTTCTCCAATTAAGGTATGTTGTAGAGGAAAATACTTCAGAGAAGCAAAAACCTTAAATAGTATCTCCTAATTTCTTTATCATGTTTAACTAGCCATTCACATTGATTGGATTAAATAACTATTTTCTAGCCTTTCGTTTACAGTAATATGACCCTGCAGGAATCTGTGACTTGTCAGATTTTCAATACTTGGTGGAAATGTTTTTCAGTTGATCTAGGAATCATCAACAAATATTTGTTTTATGTTCCTTCTGCACTTAATAACAATAACTGTCTACACAGAAGGCTATAATGGATGTCATATGGATGTCAAAACTAGAAAGAATATAAAAATACTAACATATATAATGGTGAAAATGTTCACCTTTTTAACAGATGTGAACAATCTGAATAAAAAGCATTAATCTTTCGTTATACTTAATGTCCTCTCTTTCATTTCTTTTGTTTACCTTTTTATTCCAGTCACAGTAAGGGAAGAAAGCTCACTGATGGTTGTAGTCTAGTTCTGCATCAACCTGTAGTATTCTTCCTCTGCAGTAATGAGTTAATTGCTTAGAGTAGTGTTTCCCAAACTTGGGACACCGCATGTGTAGGGAAAGCCCCTGGCAGGCCGGTTTGTTTACCTGCCCCGTCCGCAGGTTCGGCCGATCGCGGCTCCCACTGGCCGCAGTTCGCCACTCCAGGCCATTGGGAGCTGCTGGAAGCGGCATGGGCCAAGGGACATCCTGGCCGCCACTTCCAGCAGCTCCCGTTGGCATGGAGCGGCAAACCGTGGCCACTGGGAGCCGCGATCAGCCGAACCTGCGGACCCGGCAGGTAAACAAACCGGCCTGGCCCGCCAGGGGCTTTCCCTACACAAGCGGCATCCCAAGTTTGGGAAACACTGGCTTAGAGGAACCACAGTTTTTGTAAAGAATTACACTTTTGTTTTTTATAGTATTACAACCTCAAGTATTCAAAAATCATGAATCATGCCCCCCAGAATATAAATGGCTTAAAATTGTTACATTGAAAAAATAATAAAAGATCTTGATTTCTTCTTACTGGGCCTTATTTCTGAATCTTTAGGGTGTATTTGGGTTACATTCTAAGCTCTAGTTGTGCTTCCTCTTCTCTCCCTTCTCCCAAATTAAACTAGTGATTGTAACAATCACATAACTTCAGGACAGAGTTTAAAAAACCACTAAATATCATGGGGCCCACAATAAAATGGTGGAATTTGACTGTACTTTCATTAACTCTTTGGCGCTACTTGTGGAATTTGGTCATATACCTGTTGAATTTCATTGGAGATGGCTATGCTTTTTGGCCTTTTGGAGCTCTATCTTAAGGGTCTGTAATTTTGGGGAAGAAGGGCTGTTTTTTCTTTCCACCAACTAGCGTGGCAGGTCCCAGTATGCAAAAAACCTGGATGGTAGCGAGGCTCAGAAATTGACTAAGGTGAACAGTTGGGGGGAGGGGGAAGGAAACAAAACCAAAACTTAAGCAAGGAGAGATACTAAGAAACCCCACAATAAGGTTGATGCAGTAAGCAGTTAATGAATATGGATAGAGAAGGCTCTCTGTTATGCTGCTCCCTGCAAAGGTAGAGAAATTTTGAATAGTCCCCCTACTTGCTAAACAGGTAGTTCTTCTTCGAGTGCTTCCTCATTTTGATTCCATTCTAGGTGTATGCACGCCCGCGTGCACAGTTGTCAGAGACTTTTGCCTTAGCGGTATCTGTAGGGTCGGCTGTGGTGCCCCCTTGAGTGCTGCGCTCATGCGTCAGTATATTAGGCGCCGACGACCCTTCGCCCTCTCAGTTCCTTCTTACTGCTCATGACGGTTGGAGTGCCTCATCTTGCCTTTAGCAAGAGCATTAGTGGTTCTTCATAGTCCTTTGTTCTACCTAATCTGTGTATAGTTAATAGTAGTTAGTTAGCTAGTCTTTGTAGTGTTAAGTTAGAGTCCTGGCTGGCAAGGTCATTGGTCCAGTCACGATCACTACTTGCATATTGACATCAGGGAATTCAGGGCTGTGCACCTGGTCTGGCTTGCCAAGTCTTCCTACCTAATATACTGGGCAAAGTGGTTCAGGTCCTTATAGACAACAATGCCGCTGTGTTTTATATCAACAAGCAAGGCAGAGCCAGGTCGACGGCCCTCTGTCAAGAAGCCCTCAGGCTCTGGGACCTCTGTCTGCAGTACGGTATATGTCTCATTGCAGCGCACCTTCCAGGGGCCAAGAACGCCTTGGCAGATTGCCTCAGCAGAATCATCTTGTCTCGCCAGGTGGTCAGTTTAATCTTCTGTAAGTGGGGAACTCCCCAAGTGGACCTGTTCGTAACCAGACAGATTAGGAAATGACATGTCTTTTGATCGATGAGAGGCTTGGACAGGGGGCCCTTGTCGGATGCTTTTCTACTCCTGTGGTCGGGGTCTCTGATGTATGCCTTTCCTCCAGTGCTGTTGCTCCCCAGGGTCCTTATGAAGATCAAGCAGCACAGAGCAAAGGTGATCCTCATGGCATCAGCCTGGCTGTGCTAGCACTGGGACAGCACGCTGCTGGACCTTTCGGTGGCAACTCCGTTGCAGTTGCGTCTTGGGCCGGAGTTGCTGTCCCAAAATCACGGCAGTCTTCTGCCTCCGAACCTGGCAGCGCTGCACCTGATGGTTTGGCTGTTGTGTGGTTGAATGAGTGGGACAGCAGTGCTCGGCAGAGGTTTAGCAGATCCTGTTGGGAAGTAGAAAGCCCTCTACCAGAGCGACCTACCTGGCTAAGTGGAAGCTGTTCACTTTTTGGACCTCAGAAAAAGGTGTCCAGTCTGAGCGGGCCTCGTTGCAGCTCATTCTGGAATACCTTCTGCATCTCAAGCTCCAGGGTTTGTCCCTTTCATCGATCAAGATCCATCTGGCAGCCATCTTGGCGTTCCATCCACTGCTCAAGGGCAGGTCAGTCTTCGGCCAGGACATGACTGCCAGATTCCTCAAGGTCCTTTAGCGCCTCTACCCGCACGTCAAGGATCCTGTTCCTCCGAGGGACTTGAACTTGGTGCTGTAATGGCTCACGGGGTCCCCTTTCAAGCCTTTGGCTTCCTGTTCTCTCCTTCTCTTGTCCTGGAAGATTGTGTTCCTGGTCACGGTGACTTCGGCCCATCGAGTCTTGGAAATTCGGGCGCTCACTTTGGAGCCGCCTTATACGGTTTTCTACAAGGACAATGGAAAGCGGAGACCACACCTGGCTTTCCTTCCCAAGATGGTGTCTCAATTTCATTCAAGCCAGGACATTTACTTGGCTACAAAATTGTTCATCACGGTGGCTGACAGGATGAAAGGACACCCTGTATCTGCCCAAACAATTTCTTCTTGGATCACTGCCTGCATTCGCTTCTGCTACAATCAAGCGAAGGTGTTGCCCCTGGCGGTTGTCACTGCCCACTTGACCAGAGCACAGGCCACTTTGGCAGCCCAGGTACCTATCCAGGGCATCTGCATGGTGGCCACCTGGTCGTCCGTCCATACGTTTACGTCCCACTACGCACTGACCCAGCAGGCCCGGGACGATGCTTGCTTTGGTAGGGCAGTACTGCAAGCCATGAAACTGTGAACTCTGAGCTCACCTCCCTAGATACTGCTTGAGAATGCTAGAATGGAATCGACGTGACCAAGCACTCGAAGAAGAAAAAACGGTTACCTTTCATAACTTTGTTCTTCGAGATGAGTTGCTCATGTCCATTCCATTACTCACCCTCCTATCTCTGTCGGAGCTGTCGGCAAGAAGGAACTGAGAGGGCATAAGGTTGGTGGTGCCTAATATACTGATGCGTGAGCACAGCACTCAAGGGGGCGCCACAAACAGCCTTAAGGCAAAAGTTTCCGACAACTGTGCACGTGGGCGCGCACACACCTAGAACGGAATGGACACGAGCAACACATCTCAAAGAACAACAGTTATGAAAGGTAACCATTGTTTGCCTGAAGAGACTCAGAACTGAGATCACATATTGTCAACACTGTGAAATGTGTAGTTCCAGAGAAGAATTCAGGATAGTTAAAATACAAGCCTTTTTTGCCAATACTAATTTCCATCAGGACCCAAATGAGTCACTTATATTCCACATTCTTTTCTGGCAGTGAACTTGATTGATGTCATCATGACTTATGAATAAACTTTGGCGTTATTCTCACGATTTTTATGAACAGAGGATTTTGTTTGCGTTTTACTGTGCTCTGTGCACATGGTAGAGCCCTGCAAATCCACGGATAGCCACAGATATCCACGAACCATGTTTCCAGCTTGCAGATGGATGCGGATCCAAATTTTGTATCCATGCATGGCTCTACACATGGGTGAATAAAAGAGCTATTAAGGGAACTTGATCACTATTTTTTAAGCGCATTGCAGGTGTAACTGTTAAAGTAGTGCAATTTTTAAAAACCAAGTTAAATATAAATAATTTACAAACATGATTGTTGGATTTCATATATACCTGTTGATTTCACTCGTTACAAATATTTTTGTCTTGTAGTTGCATTTGAGTCTGTCTTTGGGTTCAGGTGGAGAAGAATCAGATAAGGACAAAAAAGAAATGATTGCTATTCATTCGATCAACTTGCTATTGAAAAGTATTGGGGCTACTCTGACTGATGTGGATGATCTTATATTTAAGTAAGCTGATACTTCTGGCTAATAGATTTTGACTGTTAAATTTGTAAATAGAGTTAGTGAATTCTTGCAGGTATTTCAGTTCTTCAGCAGTAGTCAGTAAATGATAGGTCTGATTTAACGATTATAATGAATTTAATTGCTCTGTAATCAAGTAAGGTGACATGCATGTAAAGTATGTGTGTTATTTTTAAAAGCGGACTTGAGCTCCTCGAGGGAAGGAGATGAATGGGAAAGGAAGGGTATCTAATTGTTCTAAATCCTGGCACTGCATCTCTTGGTATCCTTTGCTCCCTACAAATGTATAAAGTAGTGCTCTAACTGCATTACTGAATAATGCACAATAGAAAGGTATAGGTTAGTTAAATACTCTAATACTAATCTCTAGTTACTAAGTCCATAAAAGATTTTTTTTCAGTTATTAAAAGTTCCTATTTGTCTTTCAGACTTGCTTTCTTTGAAATTAAGTATCAGTTTTACAGGAGAGACGAGCTACTAAGGAGAGTTGTTACACATTATAGTGAACAAGTAAGTTCATTCAGTGAATTCTACTTTTTAAATATATATTTTTAGGATAAATATACCTGCCTGGAATGTGAAGCTTTTGTGAAATAGTTTATTTGGGTATAAACTATTAATTTTACAAATCCATTGTTCATAGTCATTTTTGTGGCAAAGCATCTAAACCTGAATTACCTCTACTTCAAATGGATTTCAGTTTCAACAGTTCCTGCTTTTTCTTTTGCCCACCTATGTCAATACAGTACTAGACTCATCATCCACCATGACATTCTAATAGAGCTACTTGTACATGTGCCGCATCTTTTGTCATAGCCAGACCCTTTCACAATCACTCAAACAGAGCATACTTACTCCTGTGCCCATGTAGTGCTTTTATCCTGGTCTATAGCATTACGCAGTACTTCTGCTAAGCCACTGTTTTAATACCATCTTACTTGTGCTTGAAAGATTTAAAAAGCTATGTTATATAGATTTTTAATTCTAACTTGGGTGTAGTGTTAAACAAGAGCTGATATGTACTATGTCCACTTTTGTTCTTCATTTAGTTCTTGAAGCAGATGTATGTTCTTGTACTGGGTTTAGATGTCCTGGGAAATCCATTTGGCTTAATCAGAGGTTTGTCTGAGGGTGTTGAGGCTTTCTTCTATGAGCCTTTCCAGGTATGATTTCTTCTTTTAGGTCACTGTATTAGTCAGTTAACTATAGATTGCTAAAAGTATTTTGGAACCTGATGAAGAATTGGGAAATTGTGACACTTGCTACTTGAAGAAATGTCTTGTTAAAGGGTATGTCTATACCACAATAGAAGATGCATGGGATGGCTGCGGTTGGCCCGGGTTAGCTAACTGTGCCTTGCTGGGCATGGGGGCTATGATATTGTAGTGTAGATGTTTTGGCTCGGGATGGAACTCAGGTTCTGAGACCCTGCAAGGGGGGAGAATCTCAGAGCTTGGGCTCTAGCCCAAACTCAAACGTCTACACTGCTGTTTTTAGCCCTGAAACCTGAGTCCCGTGAGCCCCATCAGCTGACCTGGGCTCTGAGACTCAGTGCTATGGGTTTATCACCGTGTAGACATACCCTAAATGAACGGACATTTTCCAATGCACAGCAGTTGCCATTTGATTCTTGAAGAGCTGTAGGATGAAGAGAGGGTTTTCTCTCTCTCTCTGTATTTTAATTTGTAGTAAATTTCATCTTTAGGGGGCTGTTCAAGGACCTGAAGAATTTGCTGAGGGCTTTGTGATTGGTGTAAAGAGTCTTCTTGGTCACACAGTAGGTATGTATCATGTACCTTTGTCATTGACAAAAGTACTTATTAACCTAGTTCTTGTACTGTATGACCAAATGTCTTTGCAGAGCTTTTGCAATTTTAATTTGGTTGAGAAGCATTTTCAAAACACTAATCATGGGAATCATGGCAGAAGCTGTGCTAGAAAACACTGGCTGAAGAGATCTCTGAGCTATTAGCAATTATTTTTCAGAACTCATGGAGGATGGGAGATATCACAGAGGACTGGAAAAGGGCAAATATAGTACCTACCTGTTTTAAAAAAAAGGAGTAAGGGCAACCCAGGAAATTATAGACCAGTCAGCTTAACTTTGGTACATGGAAAGATAATGGCGCAAATAGTCAAGCAAACTGTTCATAATCACCTAGAAGATAATATGCTGATAGTAGCAGTCAACATGGATTTGTCAAGAACAAATCCTGTCAAACCAACCTAATACTGTAACTCCTCACTTAACGTTGTAGTTATGTTCCTGAAAAATGCGACTGGCTCTGATAATTGTAACTTTTTTTAGTAAACAATTCTGATAGTGTAGAAGTCAAACCTCCCTTGCTGCAGTTTAAGCCCCTTTACTTCGTGTTTTGTCCTTAGGGGTTAAGGAGAAGAATGTATCACCCTCCTTTTTATAACAACCTTCTGCCTCTTCTGAGAGGGCTTTGATGGGGAACCTTCTCTCCTGAAGGTACTCAAAGACTTATGTCCCCCCTCAGTTTTCTCTTCTCCAGACTAAACAAACCCAATTTTTTCAATCTTTCCTCAAGGTCATATTTTCTAGACCTTATATCATTTTTGTTGCTCCCCCCGGCCTTTCTCCAATTTGTCTTCATCTTTCCCCAAGTTTGGTGTCCAGAACTGGACAGAATACTCCAGTTGAGGCCTTATCAGTGCTGAGTAAAGTGGAAGAATCATTTCTTGTGCCTTACTTACAACAGTCCTGCTAATACATCCCAGAATGAAGTTTGCTCTTTTTGAAACTGTTTTACATTGTTAACTCATATTTAGTTTGTGATCCATTTTAATAAAGTACTCTTTCCTAGGCAGTCATTTCCCATTCTGTATTTGTGCAGCTGATTATTCCTTCCTCATCATAGTACTTTTCATTTTCCTCATTGAATTTCATCCTTTTAATTCCAGACTATTTCTCCAGTTTGTCAAGATGATTTTGAATTATAATCTTGTCCTCCAAAGCACTTGCAACCTCCCCGAGCTTGGTATCGTACACAAACTTGATAAAAGTGTATTCTCTATGGCATTATCCAAATCGTTTATGAAGATATTGAATAGAACCTGACTCAGGACAGATACTTATGGGACCTCACCTGATATATCTTTCTAGCTTGACTATGAACCATTGATAATTACTCTGGAGTACAGTTTTCCAACCAGTTGTGCACCCACCTTACAGTAGGCTCATCTAGGCTATACTTCCGTGGTTTGTTTATGAGAAGGTGATGTGAGACAGTATGAAAAGCCTCACTAAAGTCAAGCTATACCACATCTACTGCTTCTCCCCTATCCACCAAGCTTGTTATCCCGTCAAAGAAGAATACTGTAACTCCCCATTTAACGTCCTCTCGCTTAACGTTGTTTCGATCTTACGACCCTGCTCAATTACAGAACATGCTCCATTTAAAGTTGTGCAATGCTTAACTATAACGATGTTTGGGTGTCTGCTCTGTCCACAGCTGGCAGCCCCCCATCAGCTCCTCTATGCCCCCCCAGTGCCTCCTGCCCGCTGGCAGACCCCGTGGATCAGCGCCTACTGCCCGCGGTGATCAACTCTGGCTTGCGGCATTCAGGAGGGAGAGGGGAGGAGCGAGGACTCGGCGCTCTGGCTCCCCCTCCCTCCCCTGCCTCCCAAACGCCGCAAACCAGATGATTGCCTTGGGTAGGAGGCAGGGGAGGGAGTGGGGAGCCTCTGCGCGGAGTCCTCGCTCCTTCCCCGCTCCCTCCTGCCCCCAAACGTCACAAGCCAGCTGATTGCCGCGGGCAGGAGGGAGGGGGGAGGGAGGAGTGAGGACACGGCACACCTCCCCCCCCCTCCCCTGCCTCCTGCCCAAGGCAATCATCTGGTTTGCGGTGTCTGGGAGGCAGGGGAGAGAGGAGGAGCCTGCACACCATGGCCTCGCTCTTCCCCCCCCTCCCTCCTGCCCCCTAAACGCTGCAAGCCAGCTGATAGCTGCAGGCAGGAGACAGGGGAGGGAAGGGGGAGGAGCGAGGATGTGACATGCGGAGTAAAGGAGGAAGAGGAGAGGGAAAGAAGAGTGGGGTTAAGGGTGGGGGCTTGGGGGAAGGGGTGGCGTGGGCGGGTCAAGGGTTGAGCCCCCTGGCCCTGGTGCTTGCAGAGTAGGGGAAGCTGCCGCTGCTGCTGCGCAATGTGCTTCTCCTAGCCTACAGCACCTTCAGCCTCCTTGCCTGCCTCATTGTCTCCAGTGCCAGTGGGCTGTGCCTGTGTGGGGTAAGGCGGGGGCATCTCCCAACTATAATACTGTACTGTATGGCAAAAAAAAATCTTTCCCTGGAACCTAGCCCCCCATTTACATTCATTCTTATGGGGAAATTGGATTCTCTGAACATCGTTTCACTTAAAGTCTCTTTACTCAGCACTGATAAGGCCTCAACTGGAGTATTCTGTCCAGTTCTGGACACCAAACTTGGGGAAAGATGAAGACAAATTGGAGAAAGGCCGGGGGGGAGCAACAAAAATGATATAAGGTCTAGAAAATATGACCTTGAGGAAAGATTGAAAAAATTGGGTTTGTTTAGTCTGGAGAAGAGAAAACTGAGGGGGGACATAAGTCTTTGAGTACCTTCAGGAGAGAAGGTTCCCCATCAAAGCCCTCTCAGAAGAGGCAGAAGGTTGTTATAGGTTTGTAAAAGGTTGTTATAAAAAGGAGGGTGATACATTCTTCTCCTTAACCCCTAAGGCCAAAACACGAAGTAAAGGGGCTTAAACTGCAGCAAGGGAGGTTTAGGCTAGACATTATCAAAAACTTTCTAACTATAAGGGTGGTTAAGCACTGATACATATTACCTAGGGAGGTGGTGGAATCTCTGTCATTGGAGGTTTTTAAGAATAAGACAAACACCTGTCAGGAATCATCGTCTGGGTAATATTTAGTCCTGCCTCGGTGCAGTGGACTGGACTAGATGATCTATCAAAGTCCCTACTAGTCCTGCAATTCTATGATTCTGTGCTAGGTGTTATAAAGTCTGCCACTCATTCTACAAGTGCTTTGTTCATTTGCAGATTATTAATAGTAAACGCAATTAACTGAGAATTCCTAGTTTTCAGCATGATGGAGAAAAAGGCAGCTAATTTATGAAAATGTAGAATGCATTGTCAGTGCTGGGATGATAAACAAGTGATAAGTATTAGACTTTGAAGAAATTTTTTGGAGACCATGAATAGTATATCCAAGATAAAAAGCAACAAAGAGTCCTGTGGCACCTTAAAGACTAACAGATGTATTGGAGCATAAGCTTTCGTGGCTGAATACATGCATGCGTCTGACGAAGTGGGTATTCACCCACGAAAGCTTATGCTCCTATACATCTGTTAGTCTTTAAGGTGCCACAGGACTCTTTGTTGCTTTTTACAGATCCAGACTAACACAGCTACCCCTCTGATACATATCCAAGATAGTAACCATTGCTTTGGCTAATTTATTAAAGCATCTATTTTAAATACTGTATCAGTTGTTGGAAAAATTCAGGTAACAGAGGATGAACCTGACTGTGCTAAAAATGTTTCAAGGCATGCCAGGTCTATATGAAATATTTGTCCTTTGCTACAATAAGTTTCATGCCTATACACTGGAGCCTGTTGCTTGAAAGGTAATGTGGTATTCCATGCTTCTAGTGTGATGATTTTACTAAATGATCATATTGTTAACTTTAGCACTAAAAGATTTCTCTGAATTGCATGCTGTTTAAATTGTATATTATGGTTTGTCCATTTTTAAATATTAAGAAGGAACCATGTGACTTAATCTCTCCTTGGCTGACAGGGGGCGCAGCTGGGGTGGTATCTCGGATCACTGGTTCAGTTGGAAAAGGCTTGGCTGCTATAACTATGGACAAAGAATATCAGCAAAAACGGAGAGAGGAGATGGGCCGTCAGCCAAAGGACTTTGGTGACAGTTTGGCCAAAGGAGGAAAAGGCTTTTTACGGGTATGAAATTCAAACTAAACGTACAGTGAACTGACAGTTGGGTCTGTGCTAGAAAATCATTATCTACGTATATGAAACAATTTAATGGTATCCTCCATACTCAGTTTAATGAACTAATAAAAGAAGCAGAAACTGAAGAAAAATAATTAAAGTATATTTACATAGCATGGAGTTGTGGATATTATTGTAGGGTGATTTATTTTCTGTTTCTTCTAGAATCTACCTGGGAGTGTCATAAAAAGATTTTAAATTTTTAAAAAATATCTGAAGAGGAAGCATATGTAGACAAATTGCTTCAACATTTCTGAAATGTAATGTACTTAGATTCTGAAGTGTGTTCTGTTCCTGACAATGATACATGTATTTTGAAAAATAAGACACCTAATAGTATAGATATGTGACATGAGGCAGAACGGGGAGTGTTGAGAGTTAAAATCCAAGAGATAATATCTGGTCATAAGTAAGTGAAATTCTAGTTAACAATAGTATTGTCCTGTAAGACCTAAGTATTACTGCTCATTATTATCAACTTCTGTAGATCTAACACAAATATGCTAAATGTTTCTGAAAGAATATCAGTTATAGTATTTGAGCTGCTGTCTTTTTGTAGCTTGCCTTTGCAAAGTAGGAAGCTCATATCAAGGGTATTTTATTTTAAAAAATCTATCTTGATGGGTAAGTGTGAAGAACCATGCAATTAATGTATTTTATAGATAATAGCTGTATCGGGAACAGAGAAGGAAGGAGGCTTCCACTCCTTTCCTTATTTGACTTCCCACTCTTTCACATAGGAGTAAAGCTGAAGGTAAAAAGGGAAGGACCAACTGGGGCCCCTTCCAACCACTTTAATCCCCTTCCCCCTGGCTAGCAAGTTTCTTGTGGCCTGAAACTTACTGGGTTTTAGATCTTGAGTGATTGTCCCTATGTGTAGTGCCCTTCAGGTTGCACATGCTCTCCATACAACAAACACTGTCAGTACAGGATTCTTCCCTTTGGATTCTGGGCAACACCAAGAATGTTCACCAAGGTGCTATCAGTGCTGGCAGGTTACTTCTGCTGACAAGGAGCGACAGTATTCCTTTACTTAGAGGATTGGCTCCTAAGGGACAATCTTACTGTGAAACGTAAGAAGCAGCTTCTAGATCTCTTTGACAGACTGAATTCAGGGTGAACCTGAAAAAGTCCACCCTAGAAGCCACAGTTGTGGATGAGGTTGAATGCTGTGACTGCCAGGATATATTTACCAGATGACTAGTTCCTCTCCATCAGTCTCATACAGTGAACCCTGATGACCCTCAGGATGTCCATACAATCCTGGCACTGTTGGATCATATAGCCACAAGCACCTATGTGATCCCGTTAGCTGGGCTTCATGTCCGATGTATGAAGGCTTGGTTACAGACTATGTATACCCTGGTTCAAGCATAGACTCAACCTGCTAGTCAGGGTTCCCCAGAGGTTCTTGTACTCTCTTACTTGATGGGAACACAGACAAAAAAATGTGTGTGCGCATATCCATTATATGAATACCGTTCAACTCCCTGCTCCCAACAAAGACCTTGACCATGGATGCATCCCTCATCAGTTGGGGAGCACACATGGAGGGACAGGTATATAATATTACCTATAGAAATATTGTTATCTTATATTTACCTATCCCTCCATGTGTATATAATCTTGAGTTCTGTTGTAGGTTCTGGAGGAGAGTATTCCTCTACTGGCCACAGACCTTCTGTCCCATCTCCTTCAGTTTTTCTGTTTGTCCGGTCTCTTTCACACTTCCCCATGTTACCCCAGCTTCTTGTTTCAGTTTGACCCTTGGGGCTCCTCGTCCCTGAACTCCCTGTCAGAGTCCTGGTTACCCCACGCACTGGCTCCCAGTCTTCTTCACACCCATCTCCCTGTTTCTTCCTCCCTCCCCACCCTGGGCTCCTTGTCCAAACTGCCTTCTCCTTCTCTCCCGTACCCCACTTTGGTTCTTGTCCTCTCTGCATTGATTTAGGCTGCTGATTCTACGAAGTTACTTGGGCACTACGGGGGAGCACTGGAAGCACAGGAGAGAATCTCTCTTCTCTCAGTTCCTATGCCACACCATAGAGGCTCCTGGCAGTTGGGAGGAGCAATTCCAGTGGAGGTGCTTCTCAGGTCCTGCCTCCCTGGACTAGAACATACTCAATAGCTCTGTCAAGATGGTCTTGCCCAGTCAGCTGGGTAAATAGGACCTGTGAGGAGATGTTGCATGGAAAGTACAGATGGACTCTTAAGAGAATTTAGCTGCCAGATTCTTTTAAAAAAAAAAAATCTCTACTGAGCATGTGTGAACTGAGATTTTCAGGAAGATAGTAATTTGGCCAAATGTGGGCTGTTTCTCACGGAAACCACAAAGGAAACAGATTGCCAACCCCAGGGTGTGACCCACCTGCCAAATTTCAAGTCCCTGCTTGCAAAGTGGTTCGTTCACCTCAGGAGCCACCTCCTTGTGGCCAGGCATGGTGGCAGTCTCTGTGTATGGCACCCCCTGCCAATAGTCATTCCATCGTTGCGGTGGTCTCTCTCCCTGCAGCTTGGCCTTCTGGCCAGGTTATGCTTTAATCCACTCCTTCCAGGGTAACAGAGTCACACCCAGCGATAGACTTTACAGTGGGCCTTCCATCTGTCTTGGTGGTTGGAGGTTGTCACAAATCCACAGGATCAGTGCTACGGCCCCAGCTACATTGGTGGCTGGTATGGAAACCCTGGGATCTTGTAGCTGGCAGCCAAGGTCTTCTCCCTCAGACTCCTTGCTGCCTCCCTGGATCATATCCTACCTTTTTTATCCCCCAGAGAGAGACACTACAGATTGTCTCCCTGCAGCCCTTCCAAGCTGGGTTTTGGTATCAGTTAAGCTTTTTTGCTCTCTTCCTTGCAGATGCTGCTCGGTATGTTAATTGACCTCTCAGGCCCACATTAACCTCTTCAGGGTCTATGTGGGGTACACATACCCCTCATTGCTCCAAAGTACGGAGACACTACTAGAGCTTCTAAATTAAACAGTTATAAAAATATTTTTTAACATGGGCAAAAATATTTTCTCCTAGTCTTGTTTTCAGAGACAGATGTAACATATTTGCTAAAACTTTCCAAAAATGTTGAATATGAGTCAGAGACCTAGCATGTAAAACTTCAGCTGAAATTTTTCAGGTTCTGGACAGGTTAGAAGAACTGAAAACAGTGTCATAATAGGAAGTATTGGGGGAGCCTTAAGTACAGGCAGCACTCTCAGCTCACCTATCATTACATATGTAAATAAGTTACTAGTTGTATTCAGTTTTGGAAGAACTCACTCCCCAGGTGAACAATTGAAGAAGGCTGTGTCCACCTTTATTGTCTGTGACAGAAACAACTATAAGATGCAGTAAAAGGGCCCGTGTGCAAATTCAGATCACTGAACATTTGCTTCACCAGAGAAGAAAAGCAAGCTTCTAATCTGAAGTAACATGCAACAAAATGATTTTTTTAAAAAAATCTGTTAAAGGTCTGATGAGCATGGAACAAATTACCACAAAATAAACACTACGTTACCTACACGAGGTTTCTCTGAAATGGATGTACATGAGGTTTCTCTGGAATGGATGCTAAGTGCCAACGTGATCCATTTTATCTCAAGTGAGAAATTCTTCCTAGGAGATGAAAGGCCATGTTTACGTCCAATGTCTGTTTTTAATGTGGGTTTTGATTCATACCCTATCATCTTTATGCTAGAATTATTTGCTACGTGAAATGCAAATTAAGCACATTAGGAACTGCTAATCATTGATATTCAAAAGAAAAAACATTTAAGCTCCCATACTTGCTCAGTAGTGTACATTGAGTGAAATGCTTTTTTCTAATCTTGTTTACTGACAAATTAATAAAAGCCTGTTTGCTATTCTTATACCGTACTGCCAATCTTAAGCATTAATCTTTTTAGTACTGCTGTGGTTAGGGTACTGCCTAATCCATTCAATGACAACTTTTGTTTACTTTATAAAACTATTCAGCATATTAGTGACCTTCTTTCCCAAAAGGCTTTACTGTACTTTGGATATTTCTGAAAGCACTCATTTAAGATTAGTCAAATTATTGTTGCGATACATATTCAATCAAGGCTTACCTAGATGGATACTCGGGCTTGTCTACACTTACCGGTGGATCTATGAGCGGCAATCGATACATTGGCGGTCAATTTAGCGGGTCTAGTGAAGACCCGCTAACTCAACCGCAAATCGCTCCGCAGACCGTCCACTTCTGTACTCCACCAGATCGAGAAGAGAAAGGGGAGTCGATGGGAGAGCATCTTCCGTCAACATTGCCTAGTGTGGACCCCGTGGTAAGTAGATCTAGGCTATGTCAATTTGAGTTACACTATTCACATAACTCAAATTGCATACCTTAGATCAAATTTCCCTTGTAGTGTAGACAAGGCCTTAGTGGCAAGCCAGGACGTGACTCTACAGTGCACAAACCTGCTGCATACTAACTGGCCATGCAGAGTCTGATGTGGAGAGCTATTAGTTCATGGTAGCAAAGTGTGCTAGAAGTTCCCAAGTGCACTCTGGCTTAGAGAACTTCTAATGTGTGGTAGCAGAGTCTGCATGGCCAGTTAGTGCTTGGGAGGCTAGTATGCTGTAAATTTACATCCTGACTTGCAGCACACTCTCTCTCTGTAGAGAAGCCATTATAACATTAATTCTAGAACTTAGGCTTAGTTAACTAGTTATTGTTGTGTCTTATAATATTGCTCACTTGTCTTTCTCAGCCAGGTAAGCTGTGATCCCTTTTTCATGAAACAAGCTATGCTTAGCTTGTCTCCTCAGTGAAAGCTGTCTCTCTCCACCCCAAGTTATCCCCCAACAATCCATTCTTTATTTATAACCAGGATCCCATGTTAGTTGTTTTTCCTGTGTGTTCCTTCCTCATCGACTCTACAAGCTCTTCATTAGCATCAGGCTCATTATTGCAAATAGACTTCCATTGAAAGGCACTCAGTACACGATGACCAGCCAGAGAGATAAGTGTTTACTCCCTTCTGCCTGAATAGATCCTGTTTATCACCTCTGGTGACCTGTGTTAACTTATGTACCTTAATAACATAATTTTCCGTAAAGACACGTAACTCCTTAACTATCATTGTACATACATTTTGCAATTATTATGATGACCAGTAAGCTACTGGCTCTTGGTAGAGACCTCACATGCCCCCACTCTTTGGTGAATGATTACATAGGGGAACTCTGTAAACCGCTGTATATGCCCTCTGCCAGTTGGCCCCAGTGGTCTGTTGGTCACATTCTGTGACGTAGGCTGCAGAACAGCAATTGAATAGTAACTTAGCTGTTGTTTTGCACTACCAGTCAAGATTCTAGCATGGTATCTGGCAGGGATGGACTGTGTCCAGTTTACTAGTTCCCTGAGTCTTCTAATTATTCCATAGATGTTTTCTTTCATGATGATTGTGTCAACAGGAATTCATAATAAACAAAAATAAGCCTTAGGAAAAATCCCATTTGAACGCTTTGTCTAAATGTTAATTTTAAAACACAGCAGGAGAGACACCTAGTGGCTGAATCACGCTTCAGCATTTCTGGCTTTCAAGTGCTGACTTAATTAAACTATCATTTTTCTTTCAGGGTATTGTTGGTGGTGTGACTGGAATAATCACTAAACCTGTAGAAGGTAGGCAAAAATTATTAGTAAACCTAAAGCCCATTTTTCAGAAGGCTAACACATTGTACTACTTATAACTTACTTTCTATTAAGAAATATTGACTTAAACATGATAGTACTTATTTAGATCTGAGCTCATTATTTTTGTGTTTCTGAACAAAAGTAACATTTTAAAAATAAAATCATGTCATTTGTAAAAATTAGTTTTGATTTCATATATTTTTACAGTTGTTACTAAAGGTTCTTGTGCAAATTCACATGTAGACTTTGACAGACCAGTTCACATAATATCATGTGCAGCTGCATATGAATAAATCTAAAATGAAAACTTTCTCTGAACAGCAGCCATATAAATGTAAGATATTTTTGCTATTGGACACTTTCAGTAGAGTTTCCTCTGTATCAGCAAATTAACTGTATAAAGCTAGCGCTTGAGTAACTATCTCTACCAGCAAAGTAGTAGAAAAATAGACCTTTATGCATTAAGGTATTTCACCCCATAGGTGGCACATGCGTGTGTGTGTGTGTGTGTGTGTACAATTAGATGTTGAATAATAGCACGGGTAGTATTTGTGTTGTTGTGTAAGTGACACAGTAAAGAATAATTAGAGTGGGAGCCACACTAAACATAACGTATGTTTTAACCATTTGGTCTGTTTTTGCTTTTTTTTTTCATTGTGAAGCTTAACTGGCTTGTGCTTAAACCTGACCGGTAGTTTTTTTGTTTTAAGCCTGCTTCACTCTATCAATATGATGCATGGTAAAAAGAGTAAAAGAGATGAAAAAATAGGTATAATTGCTACTTTTAAAATCTGGCATTTAGATAAGCAATCAGGACACTCTCACAGATCTACAATCCCAATACCTTAAATGTTGACAGAAGAACCATCTAAATATAAGTCAGTTAATGGCACTAAATTTCACCTGATTTTTGCAGGTTGCTAATAAATCAACTGAATTGTTCTTCTCTTCTGAGCAGTGATTCTGTAAAAATGGTAAAAAACTACACACTGTAGTTTGGTTCTTTCTACTTGTGCATCATCACCAGTGCGAATGGTTTGGGAAGCTAAATTCTGACCTTAGTTGCATCTGTGTAAATCCATAGTCTTCACATTTTGCTCTTAATCATACCTGGGAGGAACCTCATTGTCTTTAATGGAAGTGCACTGATGTAACTGGCTCTGATAATTGTAACTTTTTTTAGTAAACAATTTTGATAGTGTAGAAGAAAGAAGAATCCCATTCACCCTCTCTTAGCTGTGTTGGTTCTGAAGGGCTAATGAGATTTAAGGTGAACAGCTGTATCACCAAACACAGACTGGGGAGGTTCTGTACAGCAAAAGGTGTCATTAATACATAGTATTTTTTCTGAGCTGAACTGCATGTAACCAGCTATTTTGGAATGTTTCATCTACAGAATTGTTCTAATTAAAGTTAAGTCTGCATAAAGCAGGAGGTGGATTAACTTTAGAATTTGGATCTTCTGCAAGGGTATGTAACTAATATTGTATTCCCTTTTCTGAAGGGGCTAAAAAGGAAGGTGCAGCTGGATTCTTCAAAGGAGTTGGGAAAGGGCTTGTAGGTGTTGTGGCCCGCCCAACAGGTGGCATCATAGATATGGCAAGCAGTACCTTCCAGGGAATTCAGAGGTAAAATGATGGGGTGGGAGTTGCTGATAGTCTGTTTACCAAATGTTCTCAGGTATGTGCAGTGTGTGATTAGAGATACAGTGGTAACATACGTTTGCTTGCCATTTGATGTGATTAAAGTACAAGATGCATAGGAGGTCTGAGAGTGCACCATAGTGATGCTCTGTTAGGTGCCAGGTGAAGGAAGAGTGCTACAACCAGCTGAGACTGATGCTATTACAGTATAACTTAATATACTACAGTGTCATATGGAGGTTATAAATCAGCTCCAGGTAAACATGAATAATAAAATGAAAGTCCTATATTATGGTGTACCAACTGAAAGTCCATACAAGAATGTAGAAACTAAATAAAAACATAGAACACTTAGTAATTAAAAACGTTATTTTTCAGCTCCTGAATGCTCACAGACATCTCTCACTTTACCCTTCTGTAGAACCTAGACCACTGCAATGACTGTCAGTGGGACTTGTAATCCTAAATCATTTATGCGCTTCTGAAAGTGCAACTGAAAAACTCTTTCTTAAGCTATAGAAGAGTCTATAATTATTTTAGAGTTGGGAAGAAACTTCTCCCATAGGCATGTAGTTTCATAATTGTCTGGCTGATGCAGGATGGCGATGTTACAGATTGCCATGAGACACAAAGTATTTGTATAATTCATGGCTAGCTAGCAAGTATGAGCAGGATCTCTCAAGGTTTGAGGGGATGAATTTTAAATAACTTCTGTGCTGACTAAACTAGTGTAAAAAATAAAATAAAAGAAATGCAAGTAACAAAAACAATTTTGGTGCAAACTGAAGTCTGTAGTAGTTCTGAATACATTGAAATTGTTGGTCTTTGACAGGGTGGCAGAATCAACTGAAGAGGTATCTAATCTCCGTCCTCCACGTCTCATTCATGAAGATGGCATTATCCGGCCATATGACAGGGGTGAAGCTGAGGGTCATGATTTATTTCAGGTAGGAGTTGCATTGTTAACTTAGGTACAGCCTAAATTTTCTAACCATTGAGGAGCTTGCCTATCTATTACCATCCAATGCACACTTTAGTCACAATGAAGAACTAACATATTTGCTATGCAGAGTAAATCCGATTACTGCACAGCCTTTCAATATTCTGTTTTACCAATTGCTCATCTCCTCATTTTGTGTTAAATATTTCACTATGACCCTCGCTTAAAAAGGAGGGGTGAAGATATTTTAGCATTTGAGGGACAGTCTTGTGGGACAATATTTAGGCGGTTAATCCTGTTACTTACGTTTCCCATGTTTTCAATCTGTATTTTTAATGGTAGTGTGCTAAAAGCTACACAACACATATGATGGTCTAGTCTGGTTGACCACCTGCATGGTGTTAGACATTGGTGCCATATTGACAATGAATGCTATTTCTCATATACAGGGGAATTTTAATCCAGTTAATTTTGAGTAAATGCAACAAGACAGGAAACAGGAAAAGCACTTTAAGAACACGCTGGCTGAGATTTCAAATATAATTTAGCTGAAGTATTGGTTATGATAAAAAATAAAAAATACTGGAACAAAATAACTAATTTAAAATGTTTACTTCTAAGTTAAGACTGAAACTTGCATCTTAATTATTGATGATTGCATTTATTTCCTGTAGATATCAACTATTGTTTATGATCCCTCTGCATGGGTTTCTAATGTTGTCCCCTCTCTCTCTCTCTCTCTCTCTCTCTCTCTCTCTCTCTCTCTCTCTCTCGCCCCTTGCATACGCAGCAAGAACTGGAATAATGGAGTAAACATTTTCCATACTTTTTCATGATTTCCTTCATGGGCCTTTAAGAATTTAGATTAAGGGCATGAGTCCATAAAAAAACTCAAAATATTCATTGACTTCTATTAGAACCTCTATGTAGCAGTTGAATGGCACTTTATTTTGTTCTTACTATGAATTGGATAATTTAATTTACCTGTTATGGTCCAAAGGGTAACACGGGAAGGTAGTACACACTAACATGAAATCATTTCCTCTTCCTGTTTTTTAATGATGCTGGGCCTCACTTCTGAGCTCTGAATGGCAAGTGTTTAATAAAGTGGTCACTAAAGAAATATTCATGGTAGTGTAGACGATAAAATGCTCATTGGCTAGTCAGCATTCTCTGGAGGGTATTTAAATAGTGATCTTGCTTAAAAATGCCAAGAAAGGAAAGTAAGCATGGCTACTAAAAATGAATAAAAAATTTGCTCCTGTCTATGAAAATGCTTTTGCAATTTCATAAGTCAGTTATATAAAATTTGAAAATATATCAACTAAAATGCTTCTATTCGTGGTTTAAATAAGCTGCTATAGGTCTGCCCTTGACACTTCTGACTAGCCACATGATTCCATGTTTATAATGAAAAATGAGTAATCTTCTATATAACATGTTCTTCCAATCAAGGAACAGAAGGCTTGGTTGACTCGACCCCTTTGCCCCAAATAAACCTTTTGTATTTCATTTTATGCGATGCATATACATACTATTACACATCATTTAAAACTGTAATCCCTAGTATGTAAATGCCAACTTTTTTAAAGTGAGTGAAGCCACAAGTCTCTCCTTGATGTGTGACATTTCATATTAGGGAAACCAATAATTAATCTTACTAGCAACAAAATGTCTGTTCTATGTTTTATGCATATACGCTGTTGACAAAAAATTTTACTGGCTTCAAACATTTGTCTTAAACATTATTAATAAGATTGTGATCAGTACTCAACACTTCTTTTTTGGAGTTGTTGTGGTGCTTGAGTGCATCTCTGTGCACTAGCATGAATTTTTTTCAGTTCCCTTCTCAAAAATTCTTAATATTAAATAGTTGCAGCCTTTTGTAAAGCAACACTGTCTTAAACTTAGAGTGCAAAAGCAAATTTTTTAAAATTCATCCATTTGTCATACCATATTAAATAAAAATAGAAATGTTAGTTCTAGGTGTGTGCTTGTCACTCTATTGCTTAAAAACACTTTTCAGTGCAATGTTAGACTTCCTGGTCTGTTATGTGGGGAAAATGCTTTTGGTACATGAAAAGGAAAGATGTCGCACAATTAACGTTGGAAATTGGCTGCTATACATATACGTAGCCTCTAAGTTTTGTATGTTTAACCTAATTTTTGTGGATTAGAGTTTGATAATATTATTAAAAATAAATATTCCTGTACATAGTTTTCCATATTGAATTTTCTTTCTGTCGGAAGCCAGGAAATGCTAAGGTTGCTGTGAAACAGCTCTCTCCACCACCCCCCTCAATGCTGTTGCTATACCTGTACATTTGAGAAATTAGGGTGGTGGTGTAGCATAGCCCACATGATCTGTTTTAATGATCAAACAAATACAGAGGGAGCCTTCGAGGAAAATAGGACATTTAGTAAAGGAGTCTTAGCCTTTAAACTAAATCACCCTTTTCTCATAAAAAGCTTGCACTTGTCAAAACACTGAATAATAACTCAATCTGAGTCCTAATTTTGAATTTTCTTGAACTAAATTTGTCAGAACCTTACAGTTAGTGAAACATAGATGTTTTATTTCATATTCCTGGGGGGGGATTCTGCACCACTGCGCATGTGCAAAATTCATGTCCCCCCGCAGATTTCCCTGTTCCCGCAGAAAACAGATTATGTTGGGGAGGTGCTGCAATTACATCTTTTGCACACCAGGGGCTGCTGTGGTGTCAGAGTGGGCAGCCAGCTCAGGGCCAGAGCAGCCAGCTGCAGAGAGGGAGGGGGGCAGCCACTGCCCCATCATAGTATCCTGTCATGGGGCCAGGTGGGGGGACAAGGGATATGGGAGGGATGGACAGTGTGGGGCAGACAGGGCTGCTGGGGGGGCGGTTACATAGGCATTCAGATGAGCTAGTGGGGGGGAACAGACTGGGTGGGGGCACGGGAGCTAGTGTGGTGAAAACATTGAGTCAGGCTGAATGGGAGTGGGGGTGCAGGAACACATGCGGTGGCATAGGGGGATGCAGGGACACATGACGAGGGAGGAGGAGTGGCTGAGTGGGAGTGCAGGGACACATGGAGATGGGTGGGAAGGGGAGTGCAGGGACACACAGGGACTGGAGCAGACCCAACAAACCTTCAGGTTCACTCCCAGGCTCCTGCCCAGGAATTACTTGCCTCTCCCTCAGCTCCTCTGTTACCCCTGACTCCCCCAAGCCTTTGCACTACTACTGAGGGGTACAGGAAATAGGTTTCTGTCTTGTAGTTTAATTGAATTATTACTCAAAGTTCTGTATTAATATGCCAAGTAAGAAATCTGTTTGCCAGAAACCATTTCTTGAATCTTTTTTGTTTTCTGTATTGTTACAGACATACTTGCTGACAGGTATTTTGAAATAAATTAACAAAATAATTGAAACTGGTGTAATTATTTTGTGGTATTTTAACAAATAAGATATGCAGAATTTTCAAAATTTTACAATATTGTGTACAACGTTTTTATTTTTTTGGTGCAGAATTCCACCAGGAATAATTTAAGTGTAATTCTCATGGTTTTTTTCCTCCTGAATTGGCCAGAGTATAAGCTTAAGAAAACAACTATTTTTAGTTGTAAATGAGTTACTGTAGTGTAAACTTGTCTCAGTCTTTGTTCCTTTCGTTCTGTTGCATTTGGTAGCTTCCAATACTCAGTCTTGCACCACTGACATGTTCAACTTTCTTCCTCTCTGCCACTGGTCATTCATGCTGCCATGAAGTCCTGCTGCCACTTTACCATGACAGCATTTCCAGGCTGTTTTCTTCCTGCTTCTGAAATCCTTTTTTAACACATCATGTCTGAAACACTGACTCGCCTCATCTTGCTGAAGTAATTCAACTAAAGTTCTTCAGTGAAAACCTAGACTGCTCCCTGGACCAGGTGGATACATTTTCTCAGATCCCATCACTAGGATTCATTTGCCTTCTGCAACAAATTTAGCCTTCTCATTGTCACTTGATTGGACCTTCTCAAATTTTATCTCCCTCTCACCACCCCACTCTTGTGTATCTGCTGCCTTCCTCACCCCCTTCACTCTTCCTAATGTGAATGCCTAGCTACTAATTCTTTTTCCCCACTTATTACCATTTATTTCCCCCTGTATCTGGAACTCACTTCCTTACCAAGTCCACCATGTGTCCACCATCTCCTGCTTAAAGTCCCTGCTTAAAATGCAGTCTTCAACAAGGCCTATAAAATTTAGGATGCCCCTCTAACATTAAATATAAGTTTCAAAAATAATTAAGACAAAGGCTTGGAACCTTGAGGAAGAATGCCTTACTCTCTCAAACTACCAGGTGGTGGTGGTTTGTTCTGTCTTAAAGCTAGATTATGCATGAAAGGCACTTGATTTAATTGGGTGCTGCAGACTGGTATCCCAGAAAAACTTTGACTGTGAGGAAGTAACATTGCTTCTTGGATTGTAATCTCTGGAACACCCTACACTAGAGTGTCCATAGCTGACCAGCTCAGGGTTAGTGCAGAAGGTTGGAATAGACTCATTTACTCACCAACAAGTCTTGGGATAGCGTGTGCCATTAGTTGTCTTGGCCGTCTATAGCCCAGAATGTAAAAACTGCAGTTGTGACTGACTGCTGCATCATGACACTAGTGAGGAGTTGTTTTACTCTGTTCCCCACAACTTCTGCAACTCCACACAGAAGTCACTTTCAGTCTAATCCATATGTAGGGAGGGCAGTGGCTTTATCTGTTTTATTTGTCTAAGGGCTTATAATGGTGCTTTACAAAGAAGGTAGAAAACCTCTTGATAAAGCGAGCTAACTTTTCATATTTAATAAATAGTTAACACGTTATGCAATTATAGGAATGTGAAATAATTTGCATGGGATGGTGACCTCTACTGGAGCGTGTACATGTACAAAATGATCTGTTCAAACTGGAGAAATGGTCTGAGATAAATAGGATGAAATTCAATAAGGATAAATGCAATGTACTCCACTTAGGAAGGAACAATCAGTTGCACACACACAAAATGGGAAATGACTGCCTAGGAAGGAGTACTGCAGAAAGGGATCTGGGGGTCATAGGGGATCACAAGCTAAATATGAGTCAACAGTGTAACGCTATTGCAAAAAAAAAGCAAACATCTTTGTGGGATGTATTAGCAGGAGTATTGTAAACAAGACATGAGAAGTAATTCTTCTGCTCTACTCTGTGCTGATTAGGCCTCAACTGGAGTATTGTGTCCAGTTCTGGGCACCACATTTCAGGAAAGATGTGGACAAACTGGAGAAAGTCCAGAGAAGAGCAACAAAAATGATTAAAGGTCTAGAAAACATTACCTCTGAGGGAAGATTGAAAAAATTGGGTTTGTTTATTCTGGAGAAGAGAAGCCTGAGAGGGGACATAACAGTTTTCAAGTACATACAAGGTTGTTGCAAGGAGGAGGGAGAAAACGTATTGTTCTTAACCACTGAGGATAGGACAAGAAGCAATGGGCTTAAATTGAAGCAAGGGCGGTTTAGGTTGGATATTAGGAAAAACTTCCTAACTGTCAGAGTGGTTAAGCACTGGAATAAATTGCCTAGGGAGGTTGTGGAATCTCCATCATTGGGGATTTTTAAGAGCAGGTTGGACAAACACCTGTCAGGGATGGTCTAGATAATACTTAGTCCTGCCTTGAGTGCAGGGGACTGGACTAGATGACCTCTCGAGGTCCCTCCCAGTTCTATGAGTCTATGATTGTTCTTCTTTATTAGCTGGAGTGATTTTAGTGGATGTCCAGTTCAGCCCTAAATGCATCTAGTGACAGTTATTCCCCAATTCCCTTTGGTAGTAGATCTTGCAAAAAAAATTAATGTCTTTTAATTCATTTTATCAAAAACATTATCAGAGGTCCTAGAAACTGCTTGTTTATCAAAACCCTTTTTAAATAAAAATGTCTGTCTTGTAATTGTTCTATCAAAAATCATGACTGAAAAATGTTGACAAACTGAAAAATGGTTGCCTTTTAAAATGACAGTAAATATAATTTCCTTGAAAATAAATTTTCACATTTAGAACAAGATGCCAGGTAGAGCTGGTCAATTGTTTAATACTGCAGTTATCCTAAGAGTTAACTGGGTATTTCAGTATGGCAGGCTGAAGTCAAGGATTATGCGATTATCACTGGGGACAGAGAAGTTCCAAAGTTTCATGTAGACACACTTAACCTACTTTCTAATTTAAAAGCTAAACTTGGACCTATTCAGTCTTGTATTGTAAGAGAGTTGAAAATGACTGTCCATAAATGGTTATTGAAAGAGCAGTAAGTTGGACATGGAGGTAAGGGATCCAAGACCTCCCCTCTGTCCCTCTCCCCCAAAAAGATGTTCCCCTAGAAAAGTGTAGGAGCTCTTGAGAATGAAATGCTGCATTCTCAGACTTTCCAGCTACATTTGTTGGTTTGTTTATTGATTTATTAATAGCAGTGTGTTCAAAATTGTTAAAAGAAACAGGAAATGGCATTGACTTGGATTTAGAGACGGTGGTTTTATTTTGAAATATATTTGTCATCTCTGTATCTTTAACTGGCTTTAATTTTTTTAAAGACAGCTAAGCTAGTAAAATAGCAGCAAGATAACCAGCTAGCCTACTGCACATAAAAGTGTAAGTTGAAGTTTTTATTTAAGGCTGATCCCTTTTCAGCATTTTAAGCTTGTTTAAGAAGGAAATTGAAGAGGATTCTCATGTCTCAGACTGAAATTCCCAAAGATGTTTGAGTTTCTTCAAAAAGGACTTTAATTGTTCAGACAAAGAAGAAAAAAAGAAGATAATCTTTTATGGCCAAATGTAGGAGCAGGTTTCCATTTTCAGTTTGAGATGTGCTGTCTTTCACAATCAGCCGTTGAATATGCACACCTAACTTTAGGATTTGGAATGAAGCTGGCAAAATGTTTTTTTGCTCCATTTATTTCAAGTAGTAAAACAATCATGCTTCAGATGTGTAGGAAGTCCATTACATAGATTGAAGGTTATATATTTTAGAATTCATACATTGCCTTCATTCTCCAACTTGGAGGGATGTGAAGAATTTTCCTGGATCAACAGTTGAATGTGAAGCTCCTGCTTTCTCATTTCTTTGACATTGCATTTCTTTGGCATTGCATATTTTAGAATATCAGAAGTCTGGTTTGAAAGTGTGTCATAACATGAACCTACAATAGATTAGAAACTTGTTTGTAATGATTTGTGGTGACTGAAAGAAATGGATATTGGATTTTAAAAGATTTATTGGAGTGTCTTGTTATTGAAACCCACTCCAAAGGTGCACAAAGTCCATATAACTTAAAACACTGAAATTTTAATCTATTTTAACTGAGTTGAAAGATTATGTATATTGCAATGTATAATATGTTTTAAGTTGCTTGGAAAGATTTTTTAAATATGTGAAAATGAAGAGCAAACCTAAATAAGTGTTGAAACCTGTTTTAATGGACTTGGTATTGATGTGAACCATGATCACTCTGAGACCTTTCCATGTATTTTACTTGAGCTAAACAGGAATTGTAGCCTACACAGTAGAATATAGAAAGAAAGAAGCAAAGTTAAGCTTAACTTTTATTGTTCTTGATAGATATACATTAATATAGTGAGTATTTGTTTAAGAAGTATACAGAATTAAAAATTTAGCTTTAAAAGGGGGATTACTAAAGAAAAATGGATCCAAATTCTTTCACCCTTTCTTCCATTGAATGTCATTCAGGTTCATGAATAGCCTACTGATTTAAGTGGGACAACTGACAAAATATGCTACTACTCAGCATGAGTAAGGGTATTGGAACTTGACCCAAAGAAAATTAAGTAACATTGGTAGCAATGAGGAGCTAAAAGTATTCATGTTAATCAGTTATATAATTAAGTAAGGTTTGGATTATCTTGATAGCAGAAGGATAGGCACTAGCTGTATTCTTATCCAAGGCAAAGCCATTTTGCATCCCTCTAAGCAAAGGATGCGTGGTTTTCATTATTCCTTTCATTACCCCACATAGTTGCATCAGTTTCACACATGATGACAGTGGATGCTGCATTCTAACAGGCAGTGTAGGGAGTTGGGTTAATTTAGAAAAAAACTGGCATGCATTGATTTGCTTTATCTTGCTCATTTTATTAATTAAAAATATTATTTCTTAGAAGTGTTGTATGTATTCTACAAAGACTTCAGACAGTAATGTAAAATTTCTTCAATTCTAGATGGCTAAATACAGATGCAAAATTATAGTAATGTTTAACAGTGCCTTGACAATATTGAGCTGAAATCTTATTAAACATTTATTCGAAAATATATCTCAAATACTCTTGTGTATTGAAATCTCTTGTGTTTAGCAATGAAGTGTGAAGTTGGTTTTGTGAACTTAGAAAGTAGAGATGTTGTTTTTGTTACAGTTGCTATTGCCAAAACTTAATCCAAACCCATCCAAGTATGATAAATCATATAAATCATAAAATAAATGATGCAGGATTCATGCCTCATGGTGTACTACATTTGTAACGGTTATGGTCTAAATTTGAATATTAGTGACAGAATCTCCCAAACGCTACACATTTTAATTGTACATGAGCATAAAGCAGTCTACAGCGCACATCCTAGGCTGCCATATTAACATTCCTTTTTAACCCTAGCAAATCACCTCCCCTGCCCTTAATAAGCTGCCTTACAGTTGAGCAACCTTATGTGTGTATTTCCCCACAACATACAGATTGTAAACAAGAAAGTTAATTCAAGGGAAGGACTTGGATTTTAAATCATTGTTTACCACATAAGACAAGAAGCAAGTTCTCTAATGTGTGTAAGTTTGTCTGCATATGATTGTGGAGTTAAAATTGTGTGTTCAATATGATTTCATTTTTTGTTTGTTTTACCTCCATAACTTACTGTCATTTGGTCAGTTTGCTCTCTCCAGAGCCCACAGATGTGTTGTCATATCCTCATCAGTCTCATATCCTCAGTATTATCATTATCATACCTTCTGTGTGTGTAAATGCGTGGAGGAGATTGCTTGTATTTTGGTGTTTGTGAAATGTCAGTACCTGGCATTTTTCTGTGATTTATCACGAAAGATAAAGGTTAGATATTAGTGACTGAATCTCTCAAATGGTACACATTTTAAGTGTACCTTAATACAAACCAGTTTACAGACAGCCCCCAGACAGTATTTACATTCTTGAATTGTCATGTTTCAGTTAAACAGCAGATAAAACGTTGCTAATTCTAAGAAGTTGGTTTAACAGAATTAAGTCCATAAAAACTCGCTGGAAAAGAAAACAATTTTTTTAACTTTACTCTTACTTGAAGACTCAGCTCCCTATTACTAATATATCAGAAACATACCTGAGATGTTGGATTTAATATGCATTTTCCTTTTCAGCCTATATGTTCCATAAATACTTGTATCTAACATTTCACTTGCTAACATTTTATAATAAAAGGCCTGATCCTGAGAGGTGCTGAGTAGATTCAACCTGATAGTTTCTTGTGCAGGACACCTCTCTCTGGATCATGATCTGAGTTGTATGTTTAAAACTAGGCATATTCTTTAAACAACATATCACAGGATTCTCACTCTTGTGTTCAAGGATCCAATGTGAGGCTTGGCAGAAGGAGAGAGCTCCTAGACAACCAATGGCAGAAAAAGAATGACAGTTGAAAAAATTAATAGGAATGTTCCACCTGTTTGAGTGATTGAGGACTTGAACAGATATAAAAAATGACTTAACTTTGGGTGTGAGACTCCCATGAAATAACTTCAAAGAACTAAAATGACTAGATAAATTTTTGACCTGGAAATAATAAATCCAATATAAATTGAGTATTTAAAATATGTTCCTAGAATCCTAGAAATGTAGGCCTGTAAGGGACCTCAGGAAGTCAAGTTAACTACCTTTATAGTTGGAAAGATTTTCCTAATATCTAACCTAAATCTCCCTTGCTGTAGATTAAGCTCATTATGTCTCATCCTCTCTTAAGTGCTCATGAAGTCCTCTTTATAACAGACTGTTAACAGGTCCCCTCTGTCTTCTTTTCTTAAAACTAAACCCAGTTTAAATCTTCATTTTCCTTTTTCAGAACTCTCATATCAGAAAGCTGGAAGGAGAAAGTTATCGATACCACTGTGTGCTTCCAGGAGGCAAGAAGACAAACCTTGTTGTTACCAATAGGTATTACTATCAGCATAGCCTAATATCTGTTCAAAAGCTGCTTTTTAGAAGCGTTCCATATTTTCAGGGCTTTGTCTCTTTCTTAGTGTGATAAATAAAAATCAATTATTCTTTGGCCTATAGAAGTTATGTTAAACTTCTGTGAACTTTCCTGTCTATTTCCCGATATTTTAAACTTCCTTTATTTTGTTCCTATAAAAATTTTAAAATGGAACCAAATCTCTTCATATTAACGTACCTGCTTGGAAATAGATCTTAATCAATGTCATTGTGGTTTGTGGCATTTTTCATGCAACTGTACTTGACTAGGAGGCATACAATGCATGCAAATGAACATCCACAAAGAGCAGTTAATCTCTTTCATGTATTAGATGAATGGACTCCAGCAACCTGGGGTTTTGTTTCCCAAATGATTGTTTTGCCCCTGAGTAATGTGTCTTTTATTCAAATAGGTAGACTAGGTTATACTGAAACTAAAATTCCTAAATTGTTGTAACAATCAAACTCTAATTGTTTGAGAAATGGATTTCAACCTTGTTTCTTACATTACATTACTCACTCGCTGTATACATCTACTTTATCCCACATGCTCCAACAACCGTGCCAACGTTAATGTGCCAGTTGAGGCACCTGTGACTTTTTTGTACAAACAGGAGAAGAAATATAGCAATCGCTACTTAAGAACAATGAGAACATCACTTAGTAGGTCACTGCCTATGGTCTTAGACACAAACAGTTGAGGGATTTAATTGTTTTTAGAAGTGCTTAAACAGAAGCAAAGAGCACATGAAATGTGGTCTTACCGACCTGAGAAACAGAATGAGTGACTAGTTTCTGATCTTACTGATCACATGGGGGTAGGTTCACCCAATACAAAACCCACATGAAAATGCCTCTTAGTTAACTTTGACAGCCCATCCACCTTGAAATTCACAATGCAATAGAAAAAGCCTGTTGAAACTACTATTGAAGTCCTGATAGTAGTAACAAGTTAAGGCTTGTCTTCACTGCAGCGTGAGCTCGCCATATAACTGGAATGTAGGTCCTAAGCTGACTTCAGTCCCCACACACAAATTTTGTAGCTAGAGTTAAATGTTTGAACTCAACTTAAACTAGCTCGCCTGTTGGGGATATGGGTTGAAGTTTGAGTGCTCCTGACACTCCAGCTGCTAATGCAGCAGGGATGCAACTACAGCTTGAGTTAGCACAACTCATCAAATAGCTTTATGTAGCTCAAGTGTGTTTTTCGCTGTGTGCTTGCTCACAGCAACTTGAGCTAGCTGTTGCAATGACGATAAGCCCTGAATTTTCAACCCTGATGAAAAGGTGGTTTTAGTTGCTGTTTGTTTTTTTTCTGTTTATGCAGATTGGTCTAAAACATAAGCTATTTTTGAGTACTCCTGATACGCAAATTGTCAAGGTAGTCCCAGCACCAAACTCATAGCCTTCAAGTAACATACCCACCCCTTGGCTCTGGAGCGATCACTGGTCTGTCATAAACATAAGGACAAGTCAAAATTAACCTTGTTTTCCTTCTGATAAAGTCATGGCTCTAGGAGGAGGTTATTTCACAATGCTTTTGTCTTTTGGATAGGAGGCTGATGTGTGTAAAAGACGTGGAGATCCTAGGCCATGTAACAGACTGGGATTATTTATTTGAAGATTTTACACATCCTCCTTCTGTCGAAACAAATGTACTAAAAATCACTGTGAAGGTAAAAAAATATTTATGCCTTTGGAGTGCAGATCTACTCTGAAAAGTGACTTGGATTTAAAAAGTATCAAAACGGCATTTTGGAGTTCTGTGTGTCAGGAAAACACCACTCTCACTGTAATCGCTAACACCCTGAAAGTCAAATTGAGTCTCTTCCCCCCTATTCCCCACCTTACGTCTTCCATAAATAAAGGTTTTGCAGGCAAAATTATGCCCTCAACTAACATTTGCAACCCTATGATGTATACATAGACTTTCTGTGAAACCTCTCCAGCTTCACTGCCTTTAACAGACATGCACAGTTGTAACTGACTGAAACTTTTTAAGAATCTTATAATGTCAGGTACAGAAAAAGTATATTTTAATAAGGCTCAAACCCTTATTTTTAGAACATAAGTCCAAAAGCTTAACTTTTTGCTGCTATGCTATACTGAAAATTTTGATTTAAATTTTTTTACATGTAGCACAGCCTCTGCTGCTTTCAGCATTTGGTCTTAAGACCTATATTGATATATCAATTTCTAATAAAGATTATGCATCCAATTCCTTGGAAAATTCAAGAATTTAGTGGAAAGTTAGGAATCCTAGATTAGAAGAAGCGACCTTATCAGGCTGTTTATATTACCAGGTGTTCTTGTATTGTTACTGTATGTCAGCCAATTTCAGAATCTTTGCATTTCCAGGGTTCTAGCTAAATCAAAAACTACTATAATTCAGCCAGTGCATGCTGCATGTGTAATGTTGATGAAATTTTTTGTGCCTTGTTATACTCTTTTTAAAATACCCCAATTATATAAAAAGCGTGATTGTCAAGAACTTGGATTGTAACATCATTCTACTTGAATTGTATCCTTGCATAACTTGACACTTTGTTGTCATTTCTGAGCGGAGCTAATTTTACTGTGTCGTCCTATATCCACAGATTTTGCCTGCAATTTAAGGAAATGGACTAGTATTTTTAATTTTTCACCGATGATGAGTTAGCTAGCAGTCTTGTTGCATGATACTTATCCATAGAAATTCACTTACTAAAATTTATTTTTTCAGATATGTAAACATCTGTCTCTAAACATAACTACTTTGATAATAAATTAGGATGATTGTGGTGTGAAGTCATTTATTTATAATATGGTCTGGATCTGTACAGAAAGAAAAGCAGATATAACTTTAAAGATGACATGTAAGCAACCCAATATTGGGTTGTGAATTTTTTCCCCAAGGCTTTTAAATTTATTTTTATTTCTCTTTTTTCAGGATCAGGGGCTGTTAATGTTCCAAAAAAAGGACCATGCAGTTCATGAATGTCTGAAGAAAATTCAATTGAAGGATGAAACTAGTGCAAGGGTAACTATTTCATTATTTATTTATTTATTTTTACATCTCATGCCATTCTAGCAAAATCAAAAACTATTGTCATTCAGCCAAAGGGGAGGGCCTGCTTGAAAGGATTAAAGCAGGCCTGCCCTGACTACTGGTTATTTGATACAGAGGTCATTTAACACTGCACTGGATCCAGATACATGTACCTTTTTAAGATGTATACCTTTGTGTACAATAACAATCCTAAAAGAGACAGTCTCTGTAAATTTCCCCTAATGTGAAATGTTTCTGAATGCTGGGAATCTTGTGAAAGGCAAGACAGTGCCTGGGGAGGCCTCAAAAGTGCCTTCTGTAAGTGCTGAAAGGTAGCCGGTATGGTTCAGAGAAGACTGTGGCCCCAACTATGTCAGTTTCCTCCTTTCTCAAAGCAAGTGTGCATGTAAGGACCCTCTCTCTCTATGCCCAGAGCTACTTCTCAGATTTTGAGCAAAAAGTCACTTAATTTCTTGTGTTTTGTTGTATTATCACAGCTAGGTAGAAGTATTAGGTAACCTACCTTGACTTTTTGTTTTGGACACTTCAGGAATTCAGATAACAATGGCAGATTTAAGCACTCGCTCGTTCTCCATATTGCAAGAGGTCAATGCACGTACCTATTGACTTTTCTGCCTAGGGTTGTTGCCTCTTCAATTAATTGGCTATATTGATTATTTGAAAATCCCCAATTAATAAACTAAACTTCTGAGGTTTGATAGATTCTAGTCCCAGAATCAGGTACAGTAGTATTAAAATTACTGTTTGGTTGGGAACCCTGCTATGCACAGCTGCAACACTTGCACTTAGAAAAGTTTTGAAATATTCAGTAATTTTATTAACACTAGTAAAAACACAAATGTTCCTATGCAAACAAGAAAGTAACAGTAGTGCAATATTAATTTGACTTCCAGCATCATATTATATTATATAATATTCAGCATCATATATATAATATGCATACTCACACAGTTCTGGAAGTGGGAAGACAGGTGATGGTCCACGAGGGTCCTATCCTGTCCCTAGCATGCCAAGCAAGTCCAATGGTTGAGATCTCTTTGGCTTAGATGGTGGGTGGGCCTATAATAAGGTCTGATGACTGTCCTGAATACTCATAAGACAATTCTGCCTCCTTTGCCCATAACTAACTTCCTCACCTTAATAACAAGGAGTCTGGTGGCACCTTAAAGACTAACAGATTTATTTGGGCATAAGCTTTCGTGGG
Source organism: Chrysemys picta bellii (assembly GCF_011386835.1). Classification (NCBI taxonomy): domain Eukaryota; kingdom Metazoa; phylum Chordata; order Testudines; family Emydidae; genus Chrysemys; species Chrysemys picta. The sequence goes on along the minus strand of NC_088800.1, from coordinate 33,091,873 downwards.
TAAAAACCTCACTTCTTCAGATGCAGTGAGGTTTTTACCCACGAAAGCTTATGCCCAAATAAATCTGTTAGTCTTTAAGGTGCCACCAGACTCCTTGTTGTTTTTGTAGATACAGACTAACACGGCTACCCCCTGATACTTAATAATGTTGGGGGTATCCTTATCCTATAGCTTAGTAATTAATTATGTCAAATTTATTAGCATATACATCAATTGGTTATTGTGGCAATCTTGTGCTTATACATCTGCTGATATTCCTAACCTAAAATACCCCAAAGTGGTATGAACAGGTTTGTTATGTTTACATGTCAGCATTTTATGCAAGATCTCAGCAGAACTATATACTGTAAAACAAGCAAAATAATATATCTTATGACTCAGCGTAACTGCTGGTCAACTTAATTTTGATAAGGATTATAGGCCTGACTTCCTTATGCCAACTCTGTAAGCTAATACAGGCTTGGGCCTGCAGATTCCTTGCATTATTCTGGATACTATACCTTATTTTTGTATTCAAGCTGACTTAAAATCTATAGGATATTCCCTAGACTGGTCCATAGGGCCTTCACCTCCATCCCACACTGATAAACAATGGAGGCTTTTTGCTATCCTCTCCAACCCGTTTTACAAGCTGAAAAAAATTCTCTTGCCTAATTACAAGTTTTAGGTTGTCTTCAAATTTTGGGGAACCTAAATCTTTCTGGTTGGTCTTAGTTCACATTCAAAGTTTGCATTGAGTTGTTGAGAGGTATAGAAAGGGAGATAGCATACACACAAGCCAGCTTCACTCTATCATATTACACACACTAAATGAGTACACTGTTTCTAAAAAGAAAGGCATGTCAGATTGAATCCAGGATAATGGAAATTAATGCATCCTCTTAGCTTAAATGCTCCTTGTTCCATTTTTTTCATTAAATATGAGACTCTCCTTTGGTATCCTTGTTTTGTTGTATTGTTTTGAGAAAATCACCTGTATTACTATTTTTGTGAATACCATTTGATACATAGAGCAGTAATTAAAATATTAACCTTACTGAGGTGTTGGATATACATCCAACGTATAGGTGGCCAAAGCTTTCCAAGTTGGGTGAATACATTTAGACAGGCGTCTAAGTGGTCTGCCTTTCAAAGTTACAGAGCACTGACTTAAATGGAAATTTTACATGCTCAGCACATGTGAAAATGAAGTTACTTAAGGAACCTTGTTGTATCAGTGCCCTAAGTGTGTGCCTAACTATTTAAGCATGTGAGGAGTCTCATTGAAGGGTTAAGTATGTATTTTAAGAATGTGAATATTCCCATTGACCTCAGTTGGGACTATTCACTTGCTGAAGATTAGGCCCATGCTTAAGCGTTTTGCTGAATAGGGCATAGGTTCCTAATTTTAGGAACACAAGTTGAAAGTTTTGGCCAGTGTTCACACCTTTGCACTAGTGCTGATTGCTTTCAGACAGTGAGTGCCAGCATTTTAATCAGTCACCGTGTTTTGTTGTTTGCAGAACTAAAATACATTTTAGAAAATACACCTGTTTCAAAAATTGCCATAATTCAGTAAGTTGTGACTGTTTTTTGGTGGGGATCGCTAGCTAAACATGGCCTTTATTAATTTTATTATTGCTTTACAGAGAATTTGTCATGCTGTTAATGAAGCCCAAGCAGCAAGACAGCAGCAAAAATTGGTGAAGAAAGCTTCACTGAAATTAATCAAACCACAGTCACCACCTTAATGATAACAGGGTTTGCATTTGGTTTAACGAGTGGTATGTGATCTTATTCCTGAAGATTTACCAGAAGCAATTTGTATACAATGTACAGAAAAAAATGAAATGCACTGATGGTCTTCCTGCAGGGTGTAGCTCCTATATTATCTAGACCACCTTTCATTTTTAAAAGTGAAGTTTCTTGGCAATTGTTGCATAACATCATCTGATGGACTTTAACATTCCCCTTCAGCATATATATGTATTTTGATTATTTTGCAGGAAACAAATTCAATACGTTGAAAATTTCCTTTAGAAAAGAGAAACTTTTATGGATTTTCCTCTTACCTTTTTTCCGATTATTAAGAAAAATATCCAACAATTCTTTTTCACAGACTTGAATTGCTACTTGCATGAAACTATACCTAATTTGCAGTATAATGTAATGGTTTACAAATGAATTAGCAATAAATAATAATTCTAACTTTTGAAAACTAAAATCCATATATATCTAATTGAAGCTTATTAATAATATGTCCTTTATATTAGGAAATATTTCTAATGTTTAAAAATGTTCTTGTGGTGTTGGTCTTTCTATATTTGAAAGAAATACAGGGCTATTTGTACTCTGTGGTACAAGAAAATATTGCACTTTAGAATAATGTAAAAAAAGAATGTGGGTATATATAAAACACATCATTACTTCTCAGCAGAGACATGCACTTTAGAAATAATAGCCAATTTGCATATTATTAGAAATAATAGCCAATTTGTGTATTATTAGAAATAAAATTGCTCTAACTCACTTTAAAAATTGACAGCTTAGGTTCTCCTAAAATGACAAGCCATTTAATATCTTAATATGTATTAATAATAGGAAGGATTTAGTAGTAGACTGCACATTAATACTGGCTGTAGTTGAAAACTTAAATAGCTAGTGGGAAGATTTCCCTGTGAAGAAAATACAACTCATTTTTATACAACAAAATATATGCAGTTGGTCAAAAACTTGAACATTGATTTGTTGTCCATATTTCAGTGTCTAATTGATATTTGCCTGAGATTTGCCATTTACTTAAGTTAAATAATCAACAGCTGACGGTAGTATTCTTACTGAGTGTACTATTGCTTGTCTTGAATACTACTTCTAGGCCCCAGTTCAACAAGATACATAAGCGTATAACTAATCTTTAAGTGTATGAATAGTCTCATTGACTTCATTGAGACAACTCACTGCTTAAAGTTAGTCACATGCTTAAGTACCTTTCTGAATCAGGCCTATATGAGCAAACTGTTTAGTTGAGTCATCAGTAAACCGAGACCTACCACTGTCAAATGTTTGGCTTTCAAATAAGAGAATATGTGCCCTAAAACACCACTTGTAAATTTTTGCATTTTTTACTTTGTACCTCAACTAGAGAAAAAGACCAGTTATTGACTTGCCCTTATTTTTCTTTATATATGCAAGCTTAAAGACTGCCAGTATGAACTCGGTGTTGAATAGATTCTTGCTCTGTCAATATTTGAACTTTATTTCTGCTGAAGCAATCATCAAAGATAGAGGAAGACTCAAATTTCAAATCTGTACCAGAATCTAAACTTTCCCAGATTTCAGGGGTATGGAATTCTAGTGTTCTGGCCTGGGTCCATAGCTAATTAAGTGGTATACTTTGTCTGTCTTACCAAAGGAGAGAAATTAAAGATAATGAAAATGTGCTGCCAAATATGAAGCATCTAGGGAAAACTTGCACCTGTGCTTCATTTACTGCTGCTATGTACATTTGTAGTTTTGAACATCACATAGTACAGTAGGAAGAAAAAACCTTAATTCCTTAACTGTGAGGCCTTAGACACAGCTGTTGGCTAGAGAAGTCCTGAATGTGTAGTTTCATTCTAATGTTAAAACAGTACAGTGAATTGATAGAATGAGTTGTTTGGTATATTCTGTACATTTCAACTACTCCGTTTAAAATACGGACAAAATAAAATCTTTATATGCAGTTATTTATGGTTTGAGTCTCAAAAATCATGGTATGAATCTCAAATGATGAATGAGGTTTATTTTCCAAGTGAAACTTATAAACATTCCTAAAATACTTATGGTGGGGGTACAGGTGGAAAAAGAGTACTCACATACACTCAAATTGTAAACTTACATACTGCACAAGAGTTCTCATTGTGTCATTGTTTTCTGCACTGCCTTTCCTGATCTCAGTTTGTGGCCTCTGAGGAGCAAACTGGCAAATCCTGATAGAAATCAGAAATTTCACTACTCTTTGCAGAATTGGTCTTGGATTTTTAGAGGCTGTCATGTTGATTGAGGGGAGTAGTGGGTATTAAAACTGATCCCAAATTTTTGCTCCCAGTTTTCTGCCATCTTGACTCATGTGATTCTCTTCACAGTTGCTATTATATCTGTAATAGTAGTTTAGTCTTGTCTGCAAATATTGTAGATAATACTTAATCATTTAAATAAACATGATGAAATAGTTTTATATACCGATTAAATACAGATGGAAAAATGAAAAAAAAGTGATTATTTTATACTAACATTTTTACAACTTGGGTCATCTAGCAAGGGCTTTGGACCTTTAGATTCACATTGCAGATCTCCACTACTTGAGCCAACACAGTAACTGGTGGTAGTGTCAGGCTGTTACCAACTATGTGGGCCAGCCACTAGAGGGGATCCTAGATGTACTCTCCCCCAGTGGGTATCACAGCTGTTTGCTAACAGAAGAGGAACATGCTCCATGCTCTTGGTTCAATTCCAGATTATGTATGGGAATGTGGTCCACTAGGTAAACCCTTCTGCCCTGCCTCTTTTCATCTATCTTCCCTACCCTAGCTCCTGCCTCTGTTCTACACTCCTCTTATCTAATCCCTACACCCTGGCTCCTGTCCCTTTCTTCTTCACCTGTATATGCCCCAACTCCCTCTGCTGCTGTCCACCCCCACTCTCTTCTACATCCTCCTCCCTCTGATTCCTGCAAACCCCATCTATTCCCCTCCCTTTCTTACTCCTCTCCAAACACCATTCTATTTTGTCTTACGCAGTGCTTTTCAAACTAAAGCTATCATGGCAGGAGTATGAATGTTTTCAATGGATTCTTCAGCTAATGGCTTGTAGTATTCAAAAAACTTAAACTTATCTGAGAAAATATAATTATTGAATTAATATAACAAGATGTATATCTTCAATTGGCTGCAAAGAACTTCTCCCCCAGGACATCTCAAGTCATGAAAAAACATAAAATACAAAAGAGCACAAAAAAGTTTAATTTAAAATGTGAAAAAATTAACTTGTAAACCTTTTGGTAATAGCTGGTATAAATTTAATACAGTCTGAATCAGTTATGCCAAAAGTTTACAAATATGTATCACCATGTATCAAAGCGTGAATATGAACAATGGCTATTTCTCAAAGTGGATGCCAGTGGACTACCAACTTCAAGGGGAGTAACAGTAAGACTGTAAGAAGAAAGCACCTTTCTAAGAAGAAAGCCATTTGTCTGATGTGCAAGTTATCTTAAAAAACAGATTATGGCTCTGTTTTTATTATACCTTCCACGGATGACATCAGTACACTATTATATATATCACCATATGAAGGATAAAATCAAAGTTAAAGCGTTTTTGTGATGCATCTAATATAAAATATATATTCTTAGTCAAAGTGCAGGAATTGTGTACAGTTATGAATGCTTATGTCCTTCCAGTTGTGCAGTTCCCTTCCTTAAACTGTGGATATTTTATTTACATAATCACTGTATTGTTATGTCTCAGTAACAATGCTGTGAATATGCAAATCTCCCAACTCTGGCTACTATAATCTCTCCGCTCTGATTTGCTCCTGCTTGTGGAGTTTTCAAGCTATTTGTCAGCAACTAAGATGGTAGTTCCATCTATTCACTTGATCTAGCTGAAGCAGAAAAGCTGTGAAATGTATGTGAAAGGGGAAAATATACCAAAAGGAAATTGACCTGTCAGAACGAACTTCTGAAGTGAAAACTTTGGATTCATTTCCTTCCATTCTCTCCTTTCCTTCTTTCTACAGTTCAGCAGAGATTTTTATTCCAGAAAAACTATTGTCTATTTGTGCTTAAATGACATATAGCAGGAGAGTCCAACACCCCCTTCCGAAGCCTCCAAACAATAGATGGGTTTCAGTGTGGGGAAAAAAGGCCTTGATGTGTTCAGTGGGTTGAGGAGGAAGAGGATATGAGGAAGGGAGGAAGGAGAAGGCGGGATGATGGGCGTAGAGGAGCAAAGGACAGCTCAAAAAGGTAGAACTTTTTTATATTTAAAAAGTTCATACAAACAAATATGGTCTAAAGTTTTGCATACATCAATTTCTATTACATCAGCAAACTGAAAATACCTCCTCCAGCTATGGAGCCTGGCTACACAACAGAAGGAGAGTAAGCCCAAGAATTGTTAACGTGGGGGTGGGGATGGGGGAGGGTCGAGGGGAAGAGCCATGTAAAATGTTGCCACTGTCAGAAATTTGCTCTTTCTTCCTTTCATTTCTGCAAAAACCCCAGGCCATATGATGAGTTTGATCTCTTAGTGTGGAGTGGATAAGTCAGTGAAAGGAGTACAAGTCTGGGAAAGAGGGAGGGATTGGTTACCAGCTTGGCTGCAGGTGTGCTTGAGGAAGAAAGCTATTGGGGTGGAGGAAGGTTAAGATTGCTCTCTGGGCTGATGTATGGGGTTAGGTTATGTACACAGGAGTGCTTTATGTTCCCTGAATCTACAGTCTTGGAGTGATGGTGTGGGACAGAAGGTGCAGCAGACTGCACCAAGCGGGGGCCAAGGAGAGGGTTTGGAAGGAGCCTACTAGGGTGTATTCATTATTCCCTTGAGAATGTTGAATTCCAATCTCGCTTCGCTGTTCAGCTGGTTCATATTTTATCAGGTCTAGGTGGTAAAGTTTTCTTGGAGAGTTGCAACTGAATCTCAAATGCACCTATGGCCACCCATTATTTCTGCCTCTGCAGTGATAAATTTCCTAAAGAGTGTTTCCATATTTTCAGTCCCATTCTCCTACACTTGAGTGTGCTGGCAAGCTCAAACTTCATGATCTCCTGTAGGCGGGGAGGCATTACCTCTTTCAACTGCATCATCTGAGAAGAGCACAATCGGAGATTTGGGGCAAACACAAGGCCATATGGGTGCCCATGTATGGAGTGTTCACAGACAAGCAAGTCTGCATGGAGAGCTGCATGCTGTTGGGAGGGCTCTGGCAGAAGGATGGGCTCCAGGAGGAGCATGGAAGTGTGGAGTGACACTCTGAGGTAGTTCCCTGCAATAAGGCAGATTGTTGGACATCCATCTCCATTGCTTTAAAGTTGCTCTTAGGTATTCATCATCAGCTGAGACTTTCGGTTATTTTAAGGCTTTTCCTCTTACCTGCATTGTGCCCCAGTACTGGTGGCAGCTCTGTCCCCGGGTCAAAGCTCCTAGCAGCATCAGGAGTTGGATGCCATCCTGCCTTGGCATGACAGTAAGCAGATGTGTGAACCTCTGTGTTGATGACAGGGTGGAAGGAGACGAGTATGTACCAGATTTGTTGCCTCTGCATCATAAGTCTATATGAGGCCAAATAGTTTGACATTGTCAATTTTCCTTTTTTCTTAACCAGGTGTCAAACTGCCTCTTAGTATAATCCATCAATCACTATAAGAGTATTACTCCTTCCTCTCTTATCCTAAGTAGAAATAAACCAAATTTCTTTCGGAGGAATCGTAGCTCAATCTTTGCACTCTAGGAGAATCCTGGATTGTATTATAGTGTGATTACTGTTTATTGGTCTCAGTCTCTTAGCCACGTAGTGACATCTATTATAATATTTTTCTGATTTTGCTGTAATGTCTCTCCTACATCGTCTGTTTTTATTTATCAAACTTCTTTACTAAGTTAATTTTTGTTTGTTTGTTTTTTAATTTCAAGTTAGTTACCCAAAGAGGGCATGACAAATATGAAGTCCCCGCTCTCTACAGATTGTCAGGTTGTGGAATTTGACAATGGTAATGCCTTACCTTGGTTGGTATCAGACTCTCACTGTGGTTGAGAAGGTAGCTTTCACTCAGTTGTTTGCCTGATGTTTAACATTAGGAAGGGACTGGGTACTTTGGTTACATTTTCATCTTTCATGTTTGGAGTTTGTATATCATAATGAGCAGTTTTCACTCTTATAGTATGTGCCACTGTGAGAGTCCCCAAGGTACTGATGGACAACAGCTTCCAATATGTAAATCACTCCCACCTATATTGTGTGAGTGCTATAACCAGCCACTCACGAATTACACTAGAACATGTGGCGAGAGAGATGTTAACAAGCTAAGTGAAGTTAGGTGTTAATTTGCATTTTACCTTTTATTTCTTTGTAACCAATTTTTATGCCTCACTACTTGTAATCACTTAAAATCTATCTTTCCATAGCTTATAAACTTGTTTTATTGTCTTATCTTAAACCAGTGTGTGCTTGGATTGAAATGTTTGAGAAACTCCTTTTAAAATAACAAGGGTTTCTATTAATGAAATGATGGACTTTATATGCGCTTGTATTGTCCAGGAGGATCCTGGGCAATATAAGACACATTTCTGGGGGAAAGTCTGGGGCTAGGAGTCTTCTGGCAATATAATTCATGAATGTCTGGCTATAGCACTCATACAGTATAGCTGGGAGTGATCTGCATGCTGGAGGCTGTGAGAGAGCAGACCAGGAGTGGTTGCTCTCTCAGTGAATCAGTGTAAGAGGCATCCCAGGTTGGTGAATTGAGGGAGCATAGCTGTCCATCAGTCCAGATTGTACACCAGCAGATGCCACAGCCACTTACTTGGGTCACCACTTTATTCAGATGTCCCCGGGGAGCCAAATTAGCCTAATGAATGTCAATGTCAACTTATTCAGGACAGCATTAGTAAAAATTCCACTCTTACTAGACCTCCCTCTGAACCATTGGCTGTGGACAGAGACTGTGAAAGGAGTGGTAGGGTAATAAGCCCACCTCCTTGAGTTCCAATATGTCTATGGTTTTAAGTTTCCCCATATGTTCATATCTCAGTTCTCCTGGCACTGCTGCCTCTGTGCCCAGTGGAGATGAGGCAGCATTGCCAGAGGGAGCCTTTCAAGCTCTGATACCCAGATCAAGTATTATCTTTAAAGAGCAATGAGTCTGGGCTAAATGTACCTATGAGAACTTTTGATATATGTGCCCACTCTGGCTTGTCCCACTGACTCATTACCAATAGAATTATTGCATGCTAATACGCTATAAAGGACAGGTGGGCAGTTATCTGTTGTCAATGACTCCACACTTAAAAGTTACCTGAGCTGTTGCAACTTTCTTATATCTTATAATCAGAAAACAATCAGATACAATGATTAATACCTTCGTTTAATTACAATCTAATGTGAGTGTTGTGCAATTTTTGTGCGAGACCATTTTTCCGTTGTAAATTGGAATGATACATCAATGTGATGATTGTTTGAGGAGTGGTTCATTATCCTTTTTTATACATAAGATTCTTCTAGAATGGGCCACAAAGTGTCTAACTTTTCCTTAATGGTAGCTTGTGCCAGTATTATGAAACCATCTTGATGTAACCCATTAAAAAGAAAGCTTAAGAAACAGGCTGCTGCAATAAATGTCAAGAGAATCAGTATCCTCCTCCTCCTTTCTTGCCACTTTCCTATTTGGGGTCAGCGACTTTTAAAGCCTTCCTTTAAAACTTACGATCATATGCCAGACTGTCGGAGATTGGATCTCTCTGAGTTTCACAGATATTTGGTCCATGTACCAAGTCTTCAGTCTCCTACTTGGTCGTCTTCCATCCAAAATCATTGCAATCGTCCTGCCAATGTAACTCTCCAGTCTCTGCTGCATATTCCCACATTGTAGCTTAGCTTCCCTCAACTTGTCTTCAATTGGAGCAACCAGCATTAGGCCCCTTACAATCTCATTTCATTTTCTATCATGGAGTGCCCAACCATTCAACCATCTTGAACATCTTCATTTCCATGGAGAGCATACTGATTTCTCTTTTAATGACTGGCCAGGTCTCTGGTCTGTACATTAAGATGGGTCAAAGTACATTCTGCCTTTTAACTTCAAAGAGAACTGGAGTCACTCCCACCATTTCCATCAAACAGCTTCAGTACGCTGCCAGGCATCACTCAGGAGGGCACTGTCATTGGTATTGAAATTCTTTCACTCTTCTAAGCTCTCTGCACGTGGTATCCTTTACTGTGCATAAAACAGATACGTCCTTAATTTGACAGGTCTTTGCAAAAAATAGAAAATACTACATTAACTTTCTCATTTCACTGCTAGGATTTTTAAAGTTCAATGTTTAACGTTCACTATAACATATGAAGTTTGCTAAATAAACCAAGATGCCTCCGTTGGTTATTGTATCAATATGTATCATTGTATTATACTATAATGTGAAATGATGCTGTAAATTGTTGTTTCAGTTGTTGCCCACAAGATGGAGGAATGACTTAACATTTATATTTTGCTGCTGCCCTTTTAACATTTTTTCCACGTACTGACATTGGTGAAAGGAATTAAAATCTTTAATGCAGGACATAAGATGTATATCAGAGGATGTTATAAGGTTTGCCAGCTGTGGACAAAAACCAATGATTTATGGAGGACTACTGAAAATACAGCATAAAGGACACTCTTGCAATAATTCTTGCTGTGGCCACTGTGAAATATGAATTGCTGCCCAATTTGCAAATGCACAACATACCTGAAGGGATATTAGTTTTGAGGTTTAAGTAAAACCTTTGTATATAATTCACTCAACATACTCCTCTCTCTGCTGTATTGGAATGCAGAAGTTTGTGTATAGATCTTTGTATAAGACAGAGTATTGTATCAAGTCTGTACTATTTTTTGCTTGTATAGAATAACAGGCACAGAGGGATCTGAGAATATTTGAGATCCTTCCCAGGTCCTTTTCCGTTTAGGCCTTCCCAAAACTCTTCATGGGATTATTCTTTCTGTTTCCTCACACTATTCAGCTGAAATTATCATTTTTATTTTTTGGGAGAATAGAAGGAATGGTCTAAGCATTGTGTAACACAAGGAAATGTCTGACACATGAGACCATTGGGGGAAATGCTTTAGAAAGATCCATGAGTTCAAAATTTTTGAACTGTTGTTGTTCTGGGTTGGCTCTTGTTGGACAATTTCTATATTTTATAGTTATAAAAACTAGATGAGATTTGCTGATTTAAAAAACAACAACAACAAAAGCTCTAACAGAAGTTCAGAACATGGGTCATGGCTGCTACTTTCTCTCTGTCAGGACACTGAGGAAAACATACTTTAAAAAAAGGAATCCTTCATTATGAACTCACCATCATCCTCTTCATACCGGTGAGCTTGAGGAACCTTCTAGGAAAAGGTGTTTTAACTGCACAAGCGCTCCCTCATGGCACTGAACTTGGAGTCTTGCTTATGTATAAAAACACCAGTCACTTCAGGGGTTTTATGGTGACCTAGATGTGGGAAGGTGTGTGTGTGTGTGTGTGTGTAATTACATAGAAACAATAGGTGCACACACATACATGCAGTTGTGTATTATTCAATAAAACATCTTAGAAGCAATGTGATTTTTTTTTTAAATTAACGTACTGGGTGAAGGTCTGTACTGCACTGCTCAGGGACACAGCACTGACGCAATCTGGGGTAGCATGAGGTTTAATGGTGCTCAGGGCCGGCTCTAGGCACCAGCCGACCAAGCACGTGCTTGGGGCGGCACCTCAGAAGGGGCGGCCAATGTTGGGGTGGCGGAGGGGCGCTCGAGGGTTTGAGCAGCCCAGTGCTCTGGGGATTTGGGCGGCCTGGCCTGGCGCTGGGGGTGGGGAGGGGTTTGGCCGGCCAGGCACGGCGCTGTGGGGGGGTTCGGCGGCACGGCGCTGGGGGAGGGAGGTGTTACGGCGGGGCGGCACTCTTCTTTTTTGCCTGGGGCGGTAAAAAAGTTAGACCCGTCCCTGATGGTGCTAAGAGTTTTTTTAAGACATCCTTACATCCTTGTGACTCTGCCAGGTCTGGCTCCAGCATTTCTGCCGCTCCAAGCAAAAAAAAAAAAGCGATTGCGATTGGTGGCGGCAATTGGAGGGGAAAAAAAAAAAAAGCTGCGGTTGGTGGCGGCAGTTCAGCGGCAGGTCCTTCACTTCTCGAGGGAGTGAGGGACCTACTGCCCCCGAATTGCTGCAGGTGCCGCCCCTCTCCCTTGGCCGCCCCAAGCACCTGCTTGTTAAGCTGGTGCCTAGAGCCGGCCCTGTACTCTGCACTATTGTTAACACTGGAGTAGCCCCTGGCCTAATTTATGCAGACACGAGGCGCTGTCTGAGTTACAACAGCCTGTGCCCTGCTGCTTCTGGGTGACTGGGCTGCCCAGAATCTCTACAGTGCTGTTATCCAATCTCACTTTTGGCACAGCCTTCCCATCTTTAACCTCACCTCTACTATGCACCCTATCCCAGAGCTTGTGACAGGGTCCTCTAAGGACAACTAGTTGCTGTCTTCCTCAGTTCTTACACCAGGAGAATTCTGTACTGGCTGGATCCAGAGCTTAAGACTCCTTTTATGCCAATCCAGCCCTTTTACCCAACATAATGGGGTCAGAAGGGAGGTGAAAATCTCACCCAATATGTATTAGAACAAACCATAAAACGCAAAAAAAAAAAATTGCAAAAAAATTTTAAATTTCCAAGCTATGTTTTTGCAGAGTTCAAAATGGGACCATTTTTAAAAAATCAGTTTTGCATTTTGGGGTTTTTCCCCTTTCTCTCTTTCTGTTTTTTCCCTTTTTGCTGCATAGTGAAATAATATGAATATCCAGACTATTTTTTCAGATTTTCATTTTCTTCTCTAACTTTTAAAAATGTCTCCACCTTCATAATAGTTAGAAGGTAGGCAAGAGGGTAGAGAAAGGAAAAAACGAGGGGTGAAAAACCTCACAACAAAATTGATTTACATTCACTGGCAAAAAAGGAAAGGAAAATACTTTCCCTCTTTTTTCCCCACATGGGAAAAGTGAACTTGGTTGGTTGTAATGGAATCATGAAATAAGTAACCATTTCTCTTTTGAAACAACAAAAATGACGCACAGTAATCACAGTTTTAGGGGGAGGGGGGAATTAAAATAGAGGGTTTTTTGTTCCCTTCTACATACATTTTCTCTCAATTATCTCCAAGAGAGAGAAGGGAATTTTACAATTGTGAAATGAGAATTCTTTTGGGGGAAAGACTTTTTTCATTGAAAATGAATTTTTCCCCACACAAAAATGTGTTTGATTAAACTGTTGGTTTTTTTTACAAACTTCTCATAAAAAAAATTCCAACCATCTCTTTCATCTGTCCTTTTTCCTTCCACTCAGACAGGCAGGGGAACGATGTGGGGAGATGGAGACAACTTTTATGGGGAGAAGTTAAAGGTAAGGGGAACAGCCTAAGGGGGAGTGTGGTTGCTGGGCAACAGGTAGCCTGGAGATCACTGGAATAAACCTGGAAGAAGGGTTGCTATAGGGTTATATTAACTTCTGCTTCTTTTCCCATTAGTTTCTGACTCTCAGGACAGTTCTGCCCTGGCTTTTCCCATCCCTGGCCTTCTGCTCCTTCTAAGGGCCCACAGGAACTTCTCCACTTACATGCATGAACTCCTTCCTTCCCATGCCTGTGGGGCAATGAGGCTGCTGCCTCTGAGCCACTCTAGAGGTCTGGGAAGTGTCATGGGAAGCAGAGGATGCTTGCTCAACACTAATGCTTTGCAACAAGGTTGCTCTCCTATCCCTTTCAAAATATAATCCCGTCCCGGCTTCCTGCAGCCAGCCCAAATGAGAAGAGAGGGTTAAAACAATTGACCACTCACGCCTTCCATACAGTGCAGCTTGTCTGGGGAGTCAGAAGATAAGATCTGCATTTCTTCCTCAGAGTCTACCAACTGGTTCTTCTCTGCAGGAAGCCCCTAGACCCTGTACCTTTTATCTCCCTTCATAGCTGCTTTCCTCTGGAAGCCTTGGCTTTAAAGGCTTCCCTGTTCATGAGGTGTTGCCCTCAGCTGCCTCTGGCAGCAATAACAATGGATAAGAACAGTATCATGGTAGGCCTGTATCGGGAGCTTCTCCCCTTTCCTGCTGGTCAACTCTGTGGCACCTTCCAGACTTGCTTGAAGGAGGATTATGTAGAGTGGATGAGGAAAGGGGAACATTAAATGGTATGGAGAAAAAAGGAAACGCAACTCCACCCCTAATTCCAAGAAAAGGGGATGGTTCGTGTGACACTGTATTCTCTCTGCATTACGTGTTTCTTAGCCATGCTTTTAAAATTCTACTAGAACCAATTTATCATTAATGCTAACACTTGTAGCCTAAGAATTACTTAAAGAAACTCTCTTGGGTTAATGAAACCAGTCTAGTTTCTGTAATGGAAATCAATGCATTCGGGAATTCTTTAAAAAAAAAAAAAAAAGTGGAACTTAGTTTGTGTGTGCAAATTGTGTGTCTGTGTGCGTTCCATGCTTAATGCGGTGATTTCAGGATTAAATACAGTAATAATAGAAATGAACTAGCTTATTCTTTTCATAACAGGGCAGAAATACCAACTCTTTACTTCACATTTTATTGCAAAACTATTGAATATAAAAATAAACTCTGTGGAATAGTGCATTGGGGGATGCTCACACTGCAGCTATGAATATTGTGCCTATGCTGTGGAGAAACATAGAACTTCATCTCCAAAGCTGACAATCCTATCATCTTCCAAGAGTCCTACATTCGTTAACATGCTTTACTGCCGTTGTCTACAGCGTACGTTTGATGAATAAGTGGACAGCAACTTCTACTTTTGCCATTCTTCAGGTTTTGTTAGCTCTATTTTTACAGTTTAAATACAAACTGGCCATAAATCCAAAATGAGTGGCATTACTTTAATTTTGGGAGGAACTAGCATGTCACTGATTATCTTAATAACTTTTGGTACAAAACTCATGAAATATAAGATGGGAAATAAACATCATTTTTCAACATTTTTATCATCCTCATAATCAAGTGCTACGATACAAACATGGAAACATAATCTACTAAATTACCCATGATGGCTTATCCTGTGTTAATGCAGTATTTCAAAATTGCAGCAGTCTGAGAGAGAAATCAATTACCCTAATTCATATTTAAACTACACTACAAAAGTACATCTCTCTTCAGATAAAAACAGTTTTCTCCAAGCTTGTCAATTTTTTCTATTTGATGACCACATGTAAGTCTATAGAGACGCAGAGTGAAATGAGGAGAGTTCATTTCACTGTGGGGAGCTCAATGGGTGTTTTCTGTAAGGTCATCAGACATCCTTGAAAGATTTTTGGAGGGAAAATGACATGAGGGGAACCATGGGAAGCATGAAAGAAGAATTAATATAATAACACAATGGTTTTGCTAGCATACTTGTCCTCCCACTGACTGGCGGTTCAAATCCCACAGCATGGTTTGGGCTCGTAACCAGTGTTGTCTAGGGCTGGTTGAAAATTTTCCGTCAAATCTGTTTACTAAAAGAGAAATTGGGCGATTTATTTATATATTTTGCTAAACTAGTCTTTCACAGAGTGTCTGCTTTGCATGGATTCCTCCCCCCCCCCCCAACAATATTGGGAACCAAAAAATTATAGGTTGTCAGCTGAATGCCAAAACCTTTCAATTCAATTCTGAAATGCCACTGCATGGGAGTTGTAGTTTGTATTGCCTCATGCTCCCAATCTTCTTTAAGGGCCAGGCTTTCCAGCCAGTCTTCACCTTCCATGATGTACCTCCTACCCTCACCAACAAGGAGACACCATGGTACATCATGTAGTCCACCGAGGGAGTCTGTAATTGTTACTCATGGATACCTTTGGCATAATAGTACTGTACCATATGCAACTAAATAGTATTTTATGTTTTATAGAATAGACAGAGTTCAGACAGCTAATAGGGCCCTTCAGCTGGGAAACCTTAAAATGCAAATTGTTCAAATCCTTAGCCCTGAAGCAAAGAGAGAGAGACTCAGTGTCTGTGGGGGAGCACACTGGATTTCATTCCCAGATGCTATTGGGGTACTTGGGTTAAGTTTAAGTCTGCCTAAGACTTGAGGAAAATAAGACTAAGCTTTAGGTAAGAAAATATGCATATAGGCTTCCTGATGTTTAACCCTTTTATTTCCGATTTCTATATGTCTGGGGTGGCTGAACTTACTGACCCGCCGAGACCATTTTCAGAAGTTCCAGAGATGGGGCGCACCTGCTGGGACTTGGGGCTCCAACCATGCAAAATGCACCTGCTGGGGCTTCACCCCAGCTCTTGCTGAAGCCCTGAGCCCTAGCAAACGTGCCCTGAGACACACACCCCCTGTGGGGCAGGAGTCCTCTAAATTCCCCCCAGTCTGGTAGGTGGAGAATGGGAGGAATGGGGGGGGGGCCTGCAAGCTGCACTTTAATTGTAAAAGAGCCGTATGTGGCTTGCGGTCTGTGGTTTGGTCACCCTTGTTATATGCCTATGGATAAATAAATAATAGTTTGCTTTGAAGAAGCTGTTCTGAGTCACAGCATTTTCCTAATTGCCACAGCTCCTGAAGGCACCCAACCCAGCTGGGGCTGCTGAGGAAACATACCCAGTAACCTGGGGTGCTGTAGCCTTGAGACTTAGTCGAAAAGTAGAAAGAATCATGGGAGTCCTCTCTGAAAGAAGTGCAGGTACTGGGCCTATTGTTTGGAAAAGGTGGCCATGGGAAGACAGAGAGGACAAAAGTGTGGATAACCCAGAACCATAACACTAGATATACACCGGATTTGGCAAAAATTCCTTGGTATTTGGAAGGTGTTTAAAATAATGGATGATGATAGTGATTTGGATAATTGAGGTTTTATTGATTGAAACTTTAAAAAAAGCAAACACTAAAACTGAAGATGAGAGGAAACACTCAATTTTATAATAGATCCTAAACTATGAAGTGGAAAGGTGTGTGATGCATATATCCTTTGGAGAGGGAAGGAATATGGGGAACAGGAATGGTAGAGCTAAATTTTCACAAGAGAACTTGAGGACTAGAGCAAGTGATGTGTGTCTGTATAACAGTCTTAGCTTAAGGAAGGGCAAGTTCATCTTCAGGCGCACTTGTGCAGACTATTGGGTTGTCATGCCAGTACCCTTGCAGACCTTGGGGCAGATGTGCAGTCCAATAAAGCACTCCCAACCGCAAGATGAAAGGAGTGGAGCACACGGAGTGTACAATTTTAGTAGAGAGGCTGTTGGCAGGCATGCAGGCAATCCATCAATCCACCACCAGATAAGCGAGTGTGTGACTTTTTTACAAAGGCTTAGGGCAGGTGAGTAAGGCAGAAAACAAGTTGGCAGCTAAGCCTATCGCTCTATGTTGAAAAAAAAATCCCTCCAGCACCACTAAGATGTACTTTGTTTTAGTTCACTGTGATGGGGTGCGCTTTCTACACTGGCCCTGAAAGAGCCAAATTAGGACAGGTGGGCCCAATCAGCTGCAAATGGGGGAGCTTTAGGCTGGAGGCAGCTAATAAGAGAGAAGCTCACCTGTGAGGGACAAGTGGGGGTTCTACAAAAGACAAGAAGTTGGAAGTTTCCAGGGGGGCTCCAGGGAAGGAAGCTGTAGTCATTCCAGGGGGATTGTAGAGATGAGTTGCTTGAAGTTACTCCCTGGGAGGAGGGAGTGAAGGGACTGGTAAACCCAGAGGAGTGGGGCGGGTCAGAAGATATTGAAGTGCCTCAGAGAAAGGCAGCAAGGGGCAGGGAATGGGCCTTGGCTGCTGTGTGTGGCAGTGTTTTTCAAACAGTGGGTCGTGACCCACTACTGGGTCGCAGCATGTAAGGAGCTGGGTCGCCTTGCTCCGGTCAGCACTGCTGACTGGGATGTTTAAAGCCCCGGTGGCGGAGCTGCCCAGCTAAGGCAGGCTAGTGCCTTCCTTTTCCGACACCACGCTGTGCCCCGGAAGCGGCTAGCAGTGGGTCCGGCTTGTAGGCAGGGGGGGCCATGGGGCTCCGTGCACTGCTCCTGCCCTGAGCACCAGCTCCACACTCCCATTGGCCGGTTGCCGGGCAATGGGAACTGGGCGGCAGCGCCTGCTGGCGAGAGTTACGCAGAACCACTTGCATGCCTCCGCCTAGGAGCCAGACCTGCTGCTGTCTGTGTCTGCTTCTGGGACACAGCATGGTCTGCAGTGCACCCGGGCTACGCCGCTGACTGGGAGCCGCTGGCGGTAAGTCTGTGCCCCAATCCCCTGCACCAGCCCTGAGACCCCCCAAACCCAGATCCCCTCCTGCACCCCAGATCCCCCACCCCAACCCCCTGCCCCAGCCCTGAGCCCGCCCAAAACCAGAACCTCTCCTGCACCCCAAACCCCTCATTCCCAGCCCAGAGCCCTGACCCCCTCTCGTACTTCTGCCCCAACCCAGAGCCCCCTCCCACACCCTGAACCCCCTCATTCCTGGCCCCACCCTGTAGTCCTCACCCCCAACCCTGAGCCCCTACCACACTCCAAAACCCTCATCCCCAACTCTGTTGTATCACAGGCATCAACAATTTTCTTCAACTGGGTCCCCAGGAATAAAGTTTGAATATCACTGGTGTAGGGGGTCCCAAAGCAGGAACCCAGAGTAGAGGGTGAGCCTAGGTGCCCCTGCCAGTCACTGTGGGAGTGGCACCATGAGGCAGTGAAGCAGAAGACTGCTTGAGACACTCTCCCACTCCCCAATAGTGACCTGGCCGTAGGGCTGAGTCAGGAAGAGGATGCTGCGGTTACTGGAATGAGAGAAGCGCTGCAGAGGAGAAACTGATGGGGTGGAATGGCTGGAAGCGGTGTCTGCCTGATGGAGCTAATCCACTGAACTGCTAGGAGGCTGTGCCATCCAGCGGGGAGTAGGGCAACCCCGTCACATCCACTTACCTGCCAGTGTGTGACAAACTAAACATGATTCAAGACCCAAATATAGTGACAGCTGACAAAAACAACAGGAAGTAAAAGATTGAAGGGTGAATTCTGACAATATCACAAGCACATCTAGATGTTAGGAATGACAGCTGTTACCTAATCACTGAGAGTTAACAATGCTTTCCAAGGAACTTTTTGTATGAAGACCTCTTAACATTTTAAATTATAAATATGCAGGAAAGATGGTGAGAGACCACAGCCTGTCTCTGAACTGAGGCCAGTCGAATTCCTAGTACTCCAGTCAGGAGACATTCCTTGCATTTTCAGCAGAATCTGAAATAGATTTCAGTTAATATGAAATGCAAAGCAATACAGAGTAGAATGATTGCACTGGTCTGTAATGCAGTTAAGTGTTTCCAATACCCATTTTTCTTATTAAAAAGAGCCTTTTCTAAGCACCCAGGTGGAGATCACAGGATAAGTAGATGCATAATGTATTACACACACTATTCCACTAGGCATATTCTATTACAGGTGAGAGGAACTTGGAAATGGAGTCTTCCAGGTCAATGCATTTTCATTTGAGAGAAACTGTTTTATAATTAAGATTGTATCAGCATTTCCATTACAAACCTCTGTTTTAAAACTCACTCTAGAACTAAACTTGGCTTAACAGCTCTCCGTCTAGAAGCAACCTGTTCTTTCAGATTTAAAAAGAAAACTCCAGTGTAGGCATTCTGAAGTTAGACCACAGTAATGCCAAATTAGACATTCGTGGTAAGGCTGAATCATGAACATTTACGCATAAGCAGTAACTTTTTGAGAAGGTTGATCAGGTACATGAGGGATGAAGATGCTAAATATCTGCTACTGTGTACCTGCTACACAGGTAGGGGCCTCAGCAGAGACAGATGCATCCCGGAGGTGAATGCCTGGGTGCGAGGATGGTGTCACCAGGAGGGCTTCGGCTTCCTTGACACAGGATGCTGTTCCAGGAAGAAGGACTGCTAAGCAGAGATGGGGTCCACCTATAGAGGAAGGGGAAGAGCATATTTGGCTACAGGCTGGCTAATCTAGTGAGGAGGGCTTTAAACTAGGTTCAACGGGGGCAGGTGACCAAAGCCCACAGGTAAGTCAAAAACATGGAGATCTGGGAGAAGGGTTGGAATCTGGGGGGAGCATGGGCTGTTGTAGCAGAAATAAGGGAGAGACAAGACAGAACTGCGGGGGGGGGGGGTCAAATTAGTATTTTAGATGTCTGTATACTAATGTGAGTAGTGTAGGGAATAAGCAGGAAGAACTTGAAATGCTTGTAAATAAACACAACTATGAGATAGTTGGCATCACAGAGACCTGGAGGGATAATACGCATGACTGGAATATTGGTACAGAAGGGTACAGCTTTCTCAGGAAGGATGGGCAGGGAAAAACGGGAGGAGGTGTTGCCTTATATATTAAAAATATATACATTTGGACTGAGGTTGAGATAGAAGTAAGAGGCAGACTTGTTGAAGGTCTCTGGGTAAGGATAAAAGGGGTAAAAAACAAGGGTGATGTCATGGTAGGTGTCTACTACAGACCACCAAACCAGGAAGAAGAGGTGGATGAGGCTTTTTTTTTAAAAACATCTAACAAAATCATCCAAAGCACAGGATTTGGTGGTAATGGGGGACTTTAATTACCAAGACATCTGTTGGGAAAATAACACAGCAGGGCACAGATTATCAAACAAGTTCTTGGAATGTATTGGAGGCAATTTTTTTTTTCAGAAGGTGGAGAAAGATAGTAGGGGGAGGCTGTTCTAGATTTGATTTTGACAAATAGGGAAGAACTGGTTGAGAATTTGAAAGTGGAAGGCAACTTGGGTGAAAGGGATCATGAAATGGTAGAGTTCATGATTCTAAGGACTGGTAAGAGGGAGAACAGCACAATAAAGACAATGGATTTCAAGAAGGCAGACTTTAGCAAACTCAGGGAGTTGGTAGATAAAATCCCATGGGAAGCAAGTCTACGGGGGAAAAACAATTGAAGACAGCTGGCAGTTTTTCAGACATTATTAAGGGCACAAGAGCAAACTATCCCACTGCATAGGAAAGATAGGAAGAATGGCAAGAGACCACCCTGGCTTAACCAGGAGATCTTCAATGATCTAAAACTCAAAAACGAGTCCTACAAAAAGTGGAAAATTGGTCAAATTACAAAGGATGAATATAAACAAATAACACAAGTATGTAGGGACAAAATTAGAAAGGCCAAGGCACAAAACGAAATCAAACTAGCTAGGGACATAAAGGGTAACAAGAAAACATTCTACAAATACATTAGAAGCAAGAGGAAGACCAAGGACAGAGTAGGCCCATTACTCAATGGGGGTGGGGGAGACAATAACAGAAAATGTGGAAATGGCAGAGGTGCTTAATGACTTTTGTTTCAGTTTTCACCAAGAAGGTTGGAGGCAATTGGACGTCTAACATAGTGAATGCCAGTGAAAATGAGGTAGGATCAGAGTCTAAAATAGGAAAAGAACAAGTCAAAAATTACACAAGTTAGATGTCTTCAAATCACTGGGGCCTGAGGAAATCCATCCTAGAATACTCAAGGAGCTGACTGAGGAGATATCTGAGCCATTAGCAATTATCTTTGAAAAGTCATGGAAGACGAGACATTCCAGAAGACTGGAAAGGGGGAAATATAGTGCCCATCTGTGACGGTACCTCCCATAAGACTTTATGGAAATATGCTTAGAATGTGTTTTATGCTACATATGCCATGTAACATATCTCAAAAGTTATGATCTACTGAATCTATTAATCCTATTTGTATGCATGTATCATTTTTGTATTCAAAGTTATGAATATTGGCTTGATTTCTAAATAACCTTAGTAGAGCATTTGGTCAGTTCCTGGAGAAAGGAATGTTGAAGTTAAGTACCTAATGAAGAGACACTTAAAGGACAATGAATCTTGGAATGCTCCAATCCACATAAGAAGTCTACTTGAGGACATTCAAGGTAGCATGTGACCCATGGCTGCTACCTGGTAAGAAACTGTGAGTCATGCATGGACATGTGACTTGCCCAGGTGACTCCATCTTGGAGCTGAACTTTGCATAGGAGTGAGGAAGGGGTCTTTTGGTTTAAGTTGGACATTAGGAAAAACTTCCTATCTGTCAGAGTGGTTAAGCACTGGATTAAATTGCCTAGGGAGGTTGTGGAATCTCCATTATTGGGGATTTTTAAGAGCAGGTTGGACAAACACCTGTCAGGGCTGGTCTAGATAATACTTAGTCCTACCTTGAGTGCAGGGGACTGGACTAGATGACCTCTCGAGGTCCCTTCCAGTTCTGTGATTCTATGATTCTACTATGTTGGCACTGCTAGAAAATTCAAAAGACAGGTGAGAAGCAGTGATGAGAGAGAAACCTCAAAACTTAAATATTTTCATGCCTCTTGTGTTCCCGCCAACTCAGCAGCGTAGGGCTGAGTTAGTATTCATGCATAAAGCCTCCATGAAACAGCCAAGATGCTGCAGGTGTCAGTATTGTAAATTCATAGATAATACTTGTAACTTAAAGTAAGTACTCACCCAAAATGGTGAAAGAGGGCAGTAGGCTTCTATGGGAGATGAAAAATTGATTGTCTGGCTATTATTGTCATTTAAAAATCTTAGCACTTTTTGAAACAGTAACTATACTGGAAAAATGGTATAACTTAATAGTAATAATAATTACCACCTTGTCCTGACCAAATATTAATGTGGGTAACTGTATCCTTAAATTCACTCTGCTGTTTTAGTTGGGTTAAGCTTTTCACTTGCTATCCAAAAGACTTTGAAGTTTTTCTCTGCATTGTCGCAGTTGCTCCATTTCACTTTGGAGGCATTTGCAACTCATTGAAAGTAAGGATGGCCTCGTGGTCAGAACATCAACCTAGTTCAATTTCCTACTCTGCCAGACTTCGTGTGACCCTGGGCTAGGTGCTTTTAAAAATTTCACATTAGTCTCTCTGTGCCTCAGCTCTCCATCTGTAAAATGAGGATGATAGCACTTCCCTAACTAACTCTTGTGTTGAGGATAAATACATTAAAATTGTGACATTCTCACATAATAGGCTAATGAGAGGGTCCCATTATCAGTACTTAAGATAAGTAGATAGTCTCAGTTTGTCATTTCTTGTATATAGTTATACAAGTGTGTGACACATTTGGTGGTCCTTTGAGATGAAAGGAGCTATACAAGTTTAAAAATTGTACTAAAGTTAACGTTTAAAATTAAATATACACAAGTTAAGAGGGAAGGTACTGTACATCTGGGGTCTGGCTTGAGTTATGAGGGATTACAGGTATCGGTTATAAGGATGAAGAGATACATATCACATATCACATAACCAGCATAGACCCAGATTGGGGTGCGGGAGTTTTTAGAGCGTCAGTGGATAAGTGGGCTCAGGTACGCCACCCATGGAATGTATTAAGAGTCCAAGTCAGTATCGGTGTAGTGAATGGGTGGGGTGCGTCCCTTGGTTCGTCAGGGAAGGAAGTGGGTTATTTCCCTGGTCGGCGGTCTCAATTACTCAATGTAGTATTGATGGTGTCCTGTGATATGTTCCGTATAAATGTCTCTGGACCACTACTATACTCAGCCCTTAACATATATGTCCATTTTGGCTGATATCGCTATATTATATACATACTCAATCAACCTTGTCCACCACTCCATGCACCTTGACTTTCAATTCTTTATTAATTGTGAGAGAGATGCTTAGGAAAACTTTGAGGAAACATTGTTGTTCTTGGAGGGTTGAATTGTTTGAATTAAATTCCACCAGAAACCTGCCTGGTTTCTTGTTAGTTCACCTAGGTTCCCTAAGTTGCCTGAATGCCCATCTGGCAGGTTGTCACCATTGTGGGCAGCTTGGGAAGCCTCGGAAATGTTCAGATGAAAATTTTGGAACTTTTGGCTTTGTTCCCACATTAGAATGAAACCAAATTTTGAAATCTTGAAATCCTCCATGAAATTGAATTACCGCAATCTACCAAGCTCTAATTTTTTGTGTTTTCTCCAAGAAGTTAAACTAAGTTTTTGCATAATAAATAATCCAATGTCCTTTGGTGTTGAAACCAAGTGGAAGTTCAGATTCAGAATTGTCTTATAATTTATGATGCCATCAACACCTTCCCTTGATTGGGTCCCAGCTTTACACCAGAGACCCAATCTCCATGTTTAATCTAAAAGTTAACAGTTTGCACAGGATGCCTTTTTCTAATTTGTAAAGCAGGCAGAGATTCAACCTTTACATAAAAGGTACTGAATAAATCCATCTGGCTGTTAATGGCATTATAGTATGGGGAACACTAGATAATACTGACAATTGTCCTCAGTATTCCAGAAATGTTGAGGTTATGCCCTGTGTCAAGTGAGTGTCAATGCATTTTGAGTTGGAAATCTGTAGGGACCGTAAAATATGTGAACTTTTTCTTCTTTAGGAAATATTTCTGTAACTGTTGAGGAATTAAACCGGAGGTCTAATCTATAAAGTCAATTCAAATGGCTAGTCACTCTGAACTGCTTATCTTAGAAATTTGCTTAAGAACTTTAAAAGGATTGTAAATATAATCATCGAATATTTTGAGATGTTGAGCATTTGCTAAGTTCAAAAGGCATAATTTATTTATTTTGAATGTGTGTTCTGAAAGCCTGTGTGGGGTGAGCCAGAAAGGCCAGATCTAAGCGGGAAGTAAATTCCATAAAAAGTTGAAAAATTGCTTTAAACATTAAAAAGCAGAAATGTACTGATCAGTACTTGTGCTTAGAAATACTATCCACTGTAACTACTGTCATAGTAATGCACCAACATGAGCGTTGCCTGCCAGCAGACCGCATCGGAGATCCAACATATTGCTTAAAGCCATAGTAGATCTGAGTCTGACCCCAAAAGTTTTCAAATTTGAGTGTGGTCCTAGGCAATTATCTCATATACGCTATCAAAGGAGTGGCTAGTGCTCTGATTATCCACAGAACACACAAAGCTAACACTTGTAGCTAGGAAAGAAGTCCTAGCATTTGTCTGAAAGGGAATGTACAAGCGCTGAAGCATGTGAGTGCTAAGTCATCAAGGTGGCTGAAAGCTCAATAGTTCGAACAGCCACTTAAAATTTTTGAACTTAATGAAAGAGCCTCAATTATAAAGCTCTCTGCCTTTGACACTTCAGTATCCATCTCCATTTTCTCTTTCTTTACAGAGAGACAGTGATTAAAGATTCATTCTAAACATAAAACAAGTGATCAATGGCAGCTGGCAGTTGCCATTGTTCCTTTCTCTGAAAGGTTTACAGTGCACGTGAGGAGCAGCAAAGCTTGAACAATGAGTGGCTGGGTTAGGTTCTGCTTTTGCTTATACTGTACACAGTGTGTATTTTTATTTTTCATTTTTATCTCACAGAGATGAGACTTTGGAGTTTGAGAGTTTGGCATTGACAGTTCCAGAAAAGATGTGATGCAAGAGTGAAACCAAACTTTTAATTCAGTGAATTTGTTTAAAACAGAACAAACTGGCTGTGTTTTTAATCAAATTTGTCATTAGCAGTCTTGCCAACCCAAGCATTCAGAAACCATGAGTCAGACCCCCCAAAATAATTGAGACTGGCTTAAAAGTAATTAGAACAAAATAATAGTATTTTGGCAGTTCTATTTGCCTTCTGGTCTTTTGAGCCTTTTGGTTTTGCTTTTCCAAGCTTTTCTCTGTAACCATGAAGACTGGAGGCTTACTTTGTTCTTTAACAGAAAGCTGAGATTCTCACATAATGACTCCAAGAACTGGGACCTGATGAAAAAACAAAGTTGTAATGAAAAAGGTGCCGGGGCTCAAGCTAGGCAGCCAGAGAGTGGCGACACCTGGCCAGGCATCCAGCTCTGAAGGCAGCACCGTCACCATCAGCAGCAGTGCAGAAGTAAGGGTGGCATAATATGGTGTCTTGCTGTCCTTATTTCTGTGCTGCTGGTGGTGGCAGCACTGCCTTCAGAGCGGGGCAACCGGAGAGTGGTGGCTGCAGGCCAGGACCCCAGAAGTGCTGGGGCTAGGAACTGCCAAGCCTAGAGGTGCCAGGGTTCAGCCCTAGCACAAATTAAGTACTGATTTTCATGTATTGGTGTTAAATATGAGTGTTCCTATAAATTCACATTAGTATTCTGTTCTAGTTCTTGAACAAGTAAATCTGCTCTTGGCAACACAGGTAGTTGGTTTTATGTTTCAGTTCTCCTCTATCCTCTTAACCAAACCCTAAGCAGAGGGCACAAGATCTTCTTCCCTTTTGTACTATCCCATTTAAAGCTTCAGTGCCTTAGAGGAGCTGGTTAGTAGTTGTGGTAAAGTAGTGGTCCGCAGTAATGGTGCCAGTCAAGAATATAAGCTCTTCAGGGCATGGAAAAGTTGTAAATTACTGTGTAAAGCATGATGGAAAATTGATATAAAGATTTTTCATCACTTTTAGTCCAGATTTTTTTTTTGGGGGGGGGGACCCACAAATAGGCATCCAGATAAGTAGCCTGAATTTCAAAAGTTCGGAGAGCCCAGAAGCTTCCATTGTCCATTCCAGCCAGAGACTGGCTGCTTGGCCTTTAAGAAAATTAGCATCTATGGGTTTAGGAACATAAACGAAGGCTTGTATTTGTGAAAATCTTGGCCTTGGAGAATGTCACTTGAATTTCTCCCTATGTAAAGAATCTATTGTTTCCTTTTGTCTCATAATAGTTTGATAGTGGTCATGTCTGCCAACGCTTTATGTTGCATGTATACTGCTATCACTTGTTAGTGTCCAAAGCACAAGATGGTTAAAAAACACCTTTCCCATTTCATCCCATGGAACCGACTGCTACCTTCCAGATGTACATGTACAATTCTCTTAAGGTTTTAAGAGAAGGTATTTCTTTTGCTCAAACTAAAAGTCCAAAGTAGGTGATAAGCAAAGTTCCATCCAACTATAAAAGTAAGAGTTGTGTTATTACTGTATTAAAATGTGCTGCCTATGCAACTCCCAAGGAAGGTACAACTGAAGCAAGATATTGTTTAAAAATATTTAAAAGGATTCACACTTGTGATAGGGTTTATAGGCCTCTCACAGATGAGGAAGGGGCCAGAGAGGGCCTGGCAGCACGGCTAACCCCATTCCTCTGGCACTGTCAATCAGTCAGCAGCTGATTCTGAGGAGCGTGCAGTGGCAAGGCACTCCCAGGGTAAGGCAGACAGGCTGATCCTGTCCCAGCCAGAGTGATTTCCCCAAATCCATTGTGCTGGGGCTGCATCGTTGCCAACACATTCGCTGCTCCCGCCCTCCACCCCACTTTCTGGGACTTCAGGGAGAGTGTGTCCCTGGAGGTGAGGAGGCTTGTGACTTTCATTTTGATCCCCCAGCCAGAGAGACTTAAGGAGGCTCACAAAGGGCAAATAGTGGGGAAGTGGGACCGGGTTGTGACCACCCAGTGTAGCTAAGTGGTCAGGTTCCCCCTGCTTCCCTTGAGGAAGGAACCACCAGGGACTCCGTTACAGCACCAGATAACCTCATTGAGTTAAAAAGCCATGTTACTTTAGTATTCATGAGCACAGCATTGCAGAATACCGTTTCCTAAACTAGTTTTAGGATCTTAAAACATTGGAGATATTTGAGTGTAGGTCAATGAGGATCAAATAACATCCTATCAATCCTTACGACATATAAGCTGAGAGAGAATTCGCTGTGTGCTTGCTCACACAAATTGGGCACGTAGCATACGCTGACTTGTACAGCAAAAGCTAGAGTGCGCTACACAAGTATCACTGAGAAACGCAGTTCTCAATTTTTAATTCTCAGAAATGCCGGGATGCAGCTGAGGGCATAATGTTAAGCAGCTTAAGGTAAATGAGAAGGCTAAAGGAGACCAAAAAAAGATGACATCCATGCCAGGAACTCTCTTTTAACTGCATTTTTGCATTATGTTCATACCAAACTCGCCTGCAGCACTGTTTTGCATCAGAAAGTAGTCTCATAGAAGAAGCCCTTGTAGTCCTACGAAGATGACCTATCATAAAGTTGGAGGGGAATGTATTCTAGATGTCAAAGCATAACTGTGTGTGTCACTATTGCCTTCCATCACTTTACAGTACCTGCCTACCCAGAGAAGATAGGGGCATGGAAGAGTTTTGTATTTAGATAGCATTCTGTCTTTTGGAAACACAACACTTGTAAACTGTTTTGGTAAGATGTGACAGTTCTTTAACACCAGTTGCAATGGCCCCATTTTAGATTCTTACTTTTTATTTCAGCTAATCTCCTATATTTGCTGCTACTAGATGCACATTTTGTCTGCTTCCAGCCCTTCTGGTAAAGGAAGAAATAGGAATTCCTGCTATACATGAGCTATGTAAAGGCTAAATGTTGTTGTAATATGCGTGTATCTGCTTGGCTTTGATTGAAATCCTGTGCTGTTTCTACAACCCTTCATTCCCTGCAGGATTCTCCATCCTCCCAACTAAAATATAAGGGTTTCCATACATTCTTTCATCAAAGAGTTTCAGTATGTAGAAACAGCAAAGGAGGAAGTGACCATGAAGAAGTTGGCTGGATAGTTACCATCTTGGTAGCTTGCTGAGTGCTAGTCAAACGATTACTATGCAAGCTAAAGTTCCTCCTTTCCCCCAAATAGATGACATCAGTGCTGTCAGTTGTTTTAACATGGTATGCAGTCATAGGTAGTTAAAGCTGGTGGTAATGCATACTAACACGTTTCATACTTTCTTACTACTCACAAGAACGAAGCATCCATTAAAGGGGTGAATAGATGTTGTGATATGCATTTGCAATCCACAATAATACTGTATCCAAAGCTAGGTAGACCAACCTCAACATGCCTATTTTAAGGATACCATACTAGTAGTAGTATGCGTAAGTTTGTGATTGTGTGAAATCTCCAGCATTGATACTCGCACGCTTCCCATTCAATAAATGGGAAAATCTATGTCTGGGAAAATCCCCATCAAGAGTTGTGATAGGTATGGTATGTCTCAAGGTAAAGTAGATGAGCATTCTGTGAGGTATTAAAATAATTCTGGATCTTTGTTTGAAGACAGGAAGGTAATGTGCAAACAGAATAAAGTCCAGTTCAGTTATATACTAGGTGCTTTACAGGAATCATTTTCACAAAGCTGCAAACAGCTATGAGCAATTTTAGCTGGAAGAATTTAATCAGAAAAATGAATGGTAATTGGGTATTATTTAAGAACACTTTACTAGCTGACCAAAAAAACCACAATTGAAGAAGGCCATATTGATTTAAAAACTGGCCTGGTTTAGAGGGGAAGTCAAGGCAGCTATAAAATAATGTAACCTGGGTACAAGCAGACAATGTGTTTTAGTATGGCTAATTGTAAATATCTAGTAACAAAGAAGGTAAGCTATACTAATGGATGGAGACTCGAGTCTGGGAAGCAGTGACTTGTGACAAGCAGTGACAGATGGGAGTTGTGCTGGATAATCAGCTGAACCTGAGCTCCCTCTGATGCTGTAGCCCAAAGGCCTAATGCATGAACAAGGGAATCTTGAGTAGGAGTAGAGAGGTTCTTTTGCCTTTGTATCTGGCAATGATGCGATTGCTGCTGGAATACTGTGTCTGGTTCTGGTGTCCATAGTTGAAGAAGGATGCCAATAAATTGGAGAGGGTTCAGAGAAGAGCCACGAGAATGATTGAAGGATTAGAAAACGTGCCTTATAGGGATAGACTGAAAGAGCTCAATCTGCTTAACGTAACGAAGAGACGGTTAAGGGTGACTTTATCACAGTTTATTAAGTACCTACCTGAGAAACAAATGTTTGACAAAGGGCTCTTCAATCTAGCTGATATCTAGCTGGTATAACACAGTCCAGTGGCTCAGAGGCAAACCCCATATTTCTGCCAGTGCTGAACTGCACTTGCCCTGCTCAGCCTGCTGGTGGGGAAGGAGGGCTCTGTGTCTCCCCCCGGCTCACTCAGCCCCTCCTCCCAGCAGCCAAGCCTGGGCAGGGAGCGGAGGGAGCGCTATGGAGCCGCTTCTCGTGCCGGCTGACTCGGCTCAGGGTCCCTGCCTCTGTGCAGCGTGGCAGCTGCCTGCAAGAGTGCCCAGCTGGGGAGGCAGTAGCAGCCCACACCCTTCACTCCCCACCCAGCACAGCTGTCAGCAGGGGCGGCTCCAGGCACCAGTGCACCAAGCGTGTGCCTGGGGCGGTAAGCTGCAGGGGGCGGCGTGCCGGTCACCATGAGGGCGGCAGTCAGGCTGTCTTCGGCGGCATGCCTGCGGGAGGTCCGCCAGTCCCGCGGCTTCGGTGGCAATTTGGCGGCGGGTATGCTGAAGGTGCGGGACTGGCAGACCTCCCGCAGGTATGCCGCCGAAAGCCGCCTGACTGCCGTGCTTGGGGCGGCAAAATACATAGAGCCGCCCCTGGCTGCCGGGGACAGGGTCTGAGCAAGCCAGAAATGTGCCAGAGGGAGGAGCAGCGGGAGGACAGAGACCCCCCTGCAGGCAACTCTGTTGGGGAACAGTGCCTCGGCCCCACGCTGGACACAGGATGGGGGGTTGCCGGGGAAGGTGTCAGGAGCAGGGTCCCTCTGTTCAGCCAGAGGTAGGGGCATTGCCTGTGCCCCTCCCCCAGCTGAGGTGTCCGCAAGGGCATGGGAGCTCCAGGAAGACACTGGTGCTGAGAGTTGCCTCAGACTGGACCAGAGGCACGTTCTCCCTGCTCTTGTGGCCCCAGGAGCCAGCGGGA
Organism: Chrysemys picta bellii; assembly: GCF_011386835.1. Taxonomy (NCBI): domain Eukaryota; kingdom Metazoa; phylum Chordata; order Testudines; family Emydidae; genus Chrysemys; species Chrysemys picta. Next base: position 33,061,452 of record NC_088800.1, on the reverse strand, counting down.
TTGGCTGCCCTGGCCCAGGGAGATGGAAGCTTCCTCCCAGAGCTGGCACAGCCCCTCCCGCCCCTTTACATTGTACCTCCCCACTACCAGCAGGTGCGAGTCATCTCTGCCGTGGCTGGAAGTTGAAGCTAGACAAATTCAAATGGGAAATAAGGGGTAATTTTTCTAACAGTGAGGGTAATTAACCACTGGAACAACTTAACAAGGGCCATGGTGAATTCTCCATCACTGAGCATTTTAAAATCCAGATTGGATGTTTTTCTAAAAGATCTGCTCTCGGAATTATTTTGGGGAAGTTCTCTGGCCTGTGTGATATGCAAGTTCAGATTAGCTATGGCAATGGTACCTTCTGGCCTTGGAATCTATGAATCATAACACACACGTCCCTACTGAAATAAAAGAGATCCCTTCTTTCTATAACGATCTGGAGATGAAGAATTCAGGTGAAGGACATTTAGGTAAGTTACGAAACTTATTGCCATATCCCCCACCATCCTCTGGCAGGTGAATAACTTTGTGTTGAGACATGTCTTTGATGCTTCGTTGCTATCACTCTTTTCAAAATTTCTTTCCAGTAGTGACTTGTCTGTAGCCCTTCTTGGAAAAGAGACATACTAAACATTTTCATCGTAACCCCAGGGTACCAGTTTCTTGAAACAGCTTAGCATTATTGTATTTGTATAGTATTCAATTTGCTTTCAGGTGCCGAGCCTGCTTTTTACTTCTTTGCAAACAGAAAAATAGAACACATTTAAATGTCACTCTTCACTTGACTTTTTGAGACCCATTTTGTTGCTCTTAACTGGCACAGTAAATAATCTCTGCAGTTTGATGTCCTGTATTACTGTCAGGGAGAGGGATGCCCAGTGTAAGCTTTCAATTTGAGGAACACAACTAAGCTCCTTATAGAAAAGACTGCTTTTTATGTATTTATTTTTAAATTTGCCATTAGTGAATTTATTCCTTGAGAAATATGATGGCTTGGCAGTTCTAGAGCTGCCAGCCCTGTTTATCCAGAGAGGATAGCTTAACTGACACAGCCTCCCGTCTGAAACACCTACTCCCTTGAATCCACAGTTCAAACCCTAGCATGGGCAATTGAGCCTTTCATCCTACCAAGGCAGAAAAATTAAATTTCATGCTATTCACTTGGTGAGGGTCTTCAGATGTTATCTGCTTTTTGGTAGTTTGTATTGCAGGAGTTTGCCATGGTGCCCTTGTCCAACATTTTCCTTTCCCTTTTATATTGTGTTGTGTGCAATTCACCCGTTGGTTACTACCTTGACTGTGTTTGAATGAAGCAGTGTGCAAGTAGTTTGAAAACTTCTTGATGAAAGCTGCTGTACAAATGCAACATATACGGTAACTATCCACGGGATATGGACATTAGGGATAGTAACAGCACAAGCTGCCCTTTGCAGGCACTGTGATTAGCCCTGCCATGGAGGGATCCATTTATAGGAAGTAACTTCCATGCCTGTTCCCTCTTAGGCCTTTCTGCTGCGGCCATCAGCAAATGTGCTAGTGTGGTGATGGTTTTGTATTGTGAATGCATGTTCATTTCATATAGGCCAATTGATATTCATTAGGGACTTGAACCTGCTCTCAATGAAGTCAATAGCTAATTTTGCATTGAGTTCAGTGAAAGCAGGATCAGGGAAAGATGGAAGCAACTTTTCATAGACAACTGACCTCAGCTGGGCATGAATTTGTGGTGACCTGGCAGTGAAAATGAGTGAACCACTGAGTTCTTCGAGTGATTGTTCACGTCCATTACACATTAGGCGTACGCGCGCCGCGTGCACGGACGTCGGAAACTTTTTCCCTTAGCGGCTCCCGTTGGGCCGGCAGGGCCCCCTCCTTCCCGCCAGAGCGGTGCCCCGCTCCAGGGTATGTATATCCCTGCCGACCCGACCCCTCCAGTTCCTTCTTACCGTCCGTGGCGGCGTTGGAACAACTCTGTCTCTCGTGTGAGAGTGTCCCTTAGCAATAGTCATTAGTGTTACTTAGCAGTTATCAGTTAGTTTATGGTAGTGTTGAGCCAGTAGTTAACAGCTCATTAGAGTACTTAAAGTTCCTGCCGTGGCTGTTTGTTCAGCCCCGGCATCGGCCCTGGGCGGCGGGGTATGCCACACGCCCAAGGCTTCAAGGCTTGTGCCACGTGCCGTAGGCCTATGCCATTGAGCGACCCCCACGCCTCGTGTCTCCGTTGCCTGGGGGAAGCTCATCAGAAAGAGCGCTGCAAGATCTGCAAGGCCTTTAAGCCCAGAACTAAAAAAGAGAGGGACTTTCGCCTTAAGCAGCTGCTCATGGAGACGGCGTTACAGCCCTCCACTTCGACGGCACCGTCTGCCTCGGTGCGGAGCGCCCCGGCATCGGTGCGGGAACCGGCACCGGCGGGTCACCCGAAGCCCGCGGCACCGACCCAGCGGGGAAATGCACGGCGCCGATCGTCTTCGCCGGCGAAAGCGAAGGGCCAGTCTAAGGCCCGAGGACGCTCCCCGCACAAGAGGCCGGCGCCGGTAAAGACCTCGAGTGCCCCTAAGGCCGATACGGCCCCAACACGGACCCCGGTAGTGGCTCCGGCGCCGAAAGGCCCGTCGAGCCCCGGGATGGGCGCGTCGAGTGAGGATGAAGGGCTCGAGGAGCTCGTGGAACAGCCCTCCACTCCGGACATGTTTGAGGCAGCTAAGGACCTCATCGCGTTGTCCGTCGAGGCCCCGGCACGCGCTGAGGGCGCTCCGCCGATGCTGCCGCGTAGAGGCAAGCCGGCGATGTTGCGCCCATCGCGGTCGCCGTCACGGCACCGCTCCAGGAACCGGTCCCGGTCGAGCTCCGCCTCGGTGGACTCCCGGTTGCCCTCGGCGCAGGAAGCACTGCAGCAGTCGGGCTTCATCAAGCGGTCGGCACCGACTCAGCAACCGAGCACGAGTCAGCACCGCGAAGCGTCGGCGGTTCGTTACCCAAGGCCGACCAGTCGTAGCCGTTCCCGGTCCCGCGCCCTCCCCCTCCATCGCGACCTAGTCACGCAAGACGAAGGTCGCCTACTCCACCCGAACCTGTCTTCGCTACATCTCACGGCATGGTATCTCTCTGGCTGAATGATGCAGAACACAGGTGTTCTCACCAAGTTCAGCAAATCCTCCTTAATAGTGGGAAGCCCTCTACAAGAGCGACCTACCTGGCAAAATGGAAAAGGTTCTCCCACTGGTGTGAGCCTCAACGCATACAGCCTTTACAAGCTTCAGTTCCGTCTATCTTGGACTACCTACTGCACCTCAAGAATCAAGGGCTTGCGCCCGCCTCAATTAAAGTTCACTTAGCCGCTATTTCGGCTTTCCATCCAGGAGAGTTGGGGGTGTCAGTGTTCTCCAACCCCACAGTGGCCCGATTCCTCAAGGGGCTGGAAAGGGTCTTCCCCTACTTGCGCCCGCCTGTCCCGGCGTGGAGTCTGAACCTAGTCCTAACAAGACTCATGAGTCCTCCCTTTGAGCCCCTAGCCACTTGCTCCCTCACGCACCTCTCGTGGAAGGTGGCGTTTGATTGCCCCTACTTTCCCTGGGCTAGTCCTAAATAAAGAGGAGATTAAGATGACCACAGAACGTGTCAGCCTGTCCAGCTAGTTGCTCTGAGGAAGCTGGTTGGCCAGTGTGAGGTGTTGTCTCTGACAGGAACTGTGGTCATTTTGGTCTCCTCTTTACTTAAGGACTACCCTGGGAAAGTAGGGACATGAGCCTTTTTTTGTCTTCTGGGGGCCAGAGGGGAAGATGACATTTTCTGCGTTTATCTTGATTTTTAAGGTTGCAATTCTAGCTGGTTACACCCAATGGCACCTTCCCAGAGGTTCTCTATGCAATTCAAGGCATCAAAAATCTTGCACACCAACAGCGTGGTCTAATCCTGAGCAGGAGTGAGCTGGCTTGACGACGGACCTTTGTTTAATTTGGAAAGCTCCCTTTTTCAACTGGCAGTTTTTACAATACCCATCTTAGACCTCAAGCGTGTGATTACTCCAAAAATACAAAAACCCTGGGATCAATAGGAGAGAATTCCAGAGAAACCACTTCAACCTTCTCCTTTGGAGTGAAGAGTTAATGGATGCAGCTGGCTCCAAGTCTACAGAGGCCTTGCCACCTTCGTGGACATGACTTACGGGCCAAAGAAAACTGTCATCGGTTCTCATCCACTTACACATCTCACCCTCTCAGCATGTCTCTGAGGGCCTCCTAGCAACAGTAAGGAATTAGGGAACTGACAGTTTGTGGCTTAGCGTGGGTGAAAGGTTGCCTTGCGTTGACAGTGTCTAAAGGCATGGCTGCTTTTAAGATTCTGTTAATATAAATCTCTTTGAAGCTAAAGCAAATTAAAGTTTATACATGCTGTGCCATGCTCATCCCTCACCATGTCCTGATCCTGTACAGTGGAATGCAGATTTCAATAATTAAATACAAGTGAGTTCAGTGACTTCTCCATATAATTTCTAGCCCTCTATAACTGCTCTGTTTCTGACTGCCAGTATACCATTGTACCATTAGAAGATTGACTAGAACAAATGAGACATACTGTTGGGGATGGAGGAGGAATTATCTGTGTTTTCACTAAATGTTCCAATCCTTAGAGGGCTGCAATACAGAAGCAAGACAAAAGATATTTATATACATTCATCACTGTCTCATACTACAGGTGGAATTAAAATCATGGATGAGCTGTTGAACTAAATTTGAAAACAAACATGGTACTTGCCTACACAAGTGCCTTTAATCAGATTTTTAAGCAGTAATTTCCCCTCTGTTGATATTCACCCCTTCTGGTCAACTGCTGAGAATAGGCCACTTCCACCTTGATTGAATTGGCCTCGTTAGCACTGACCCCCGACTTGGTAAGGCAGCTCCCATCTTTTCATGTGCTGTAATATATATACTGCTTCCTGTATTTTTCACTCCATGCATCTGATGAAGTGGGTTTTAGCCCACGAAAGCTTATGGCCAAATACATTTGTTAGTCTCTAAGGTGACACAAGGACTCCTCGTTGTTTTTGCTGATACAGACTAATATGGCTACCACTCTGAACCTTTAATCAGATTGTTAGCTGATGCTTAAAACTGTTCACAGGATGGGAAGTTTGTGATTTTTCTTTAGGAATTTTTCTCCCTGTAACTTATTAAATTTCACTGAGTGCCTCTGAACTGCTGGTACTGGGGACAAAAGAAGGGGTGGCTACCAATAACTGAGACACGGGACCAGTGCACTAACTATTCACCTCTTGACTCCTGAAATGAAATCCTGGTCTTGGACTCAAGTGAAAATGAGTGCTGTAGTGTTAGCTTAGTTTCCCATATGTCCACATCATTAACTCATCCCTTGCCGTTGGGGTATAATGGACAATCTTGTGCAGATTGGCTCCAGCTTTTTTGCTGCCCCAAGTAGTGAAGAGAAAACAAAAAGCCGCGATTGGTGGCACTTTGGCGGCTGCTCTACCGCGCCACTTCATCCTTCGGTGGCAATTCAGCGGCCGGTCCTTCCCTCCGAGAGGGACTGAGGGACCCACCGCCAAATTGCCACCAAAGACCCGGATGTGCCGCCCCTTTCCATGGGCCGCCCCAAGCACCAACTTGCTGCACTGGTGCCTGGAGCCGGCCCTGATCTTGTGAACACGGGATCTATAACTGAACCAATTTACCAGCATTCCAATAGTTGCACGTCACCTCTGTGTATGCTGAAGCCCAGCCAGAGGTGTTCAAGCAGCAGCCGGCAAGCTCCCTTCACTGCCATGTGCTCTCCAGAATGAAATTGGTCTACACTTTAATCCCCAGAAGTGACCCACGCAGGGGCAGGTGGCAAGAGATCATAAGGAAACTTGTGTTGCCTTTGCCTTCATCATGGATAAACTAAGACCTTTTATAAGCATTAACATTTGCTAGGGAGAAAAAGAACAGCTGGGGAAAATACAGCTGAGCTCTTCCATAAGCATGTTGTTTGGGGGATTGGGTATAACCTCACTGAAGATAGTAAGTGTAACAGCTGTCCTTCATTCAAGATAAATGTAATAAGCAATAAAGTTCCTTTATTGAGTAGATAGCTGAAACAATAGGTGTCACCACTAGAAACACAGGCCACAGCAAGGCTAGTGAGGAAATTGAGCTAGGTGGGCAGGTTTGACTAGGGGCCGAATGCGAAGGCAGGGCACTGGGTATTGCTGTAGGAGGCTGTGTGAGAGAGAAGCAGCAGCAAACACCACAGAAGCATACAAAGAAGGCAGTAAGGAAGCCCCAGAGACACCAGAGAAGCTCTTGTAGCATGACCCTGAGAAAAAGCTGAGAGCACGCTTAGCGCACTGGCTATAAAAGGGCTTGGAACTGGGAGAAAAGATTTCTACATGTTCAGCAAAAGGGGACTTTATGTACGTTCTTAATAAACAAACAGGATTGTATCAAAAATGCCTGATTGCATCATTTTCTCCTCCTAATGGAAGTGACTTGCAAGATTCTGAATACTGTCTAAGAGCTTGGGTCAAAAGGAGTAATTATCAGAAAGATACAGGGATTCAGGCTGTCCAAGGAGGACTGCATTCCTTTTAGAAGAGAAGGTTGAGGGGAACGCCCCCTAAGGCCCAAAAAATGGAGGTCATAGGCACAATAAGGTTGTTGAACCAATGTCAAAATGTAGGAAGCAGTCATCTAAGGGAGGAAACCGTGGCTTTGGCTTGAAGTGTGCGGCGACAGTTCTGTTCCTAGCACTGCCATTGACTTGCTGTGTGAATATAGGCAGGTCACTTATTGTTTCTGTGCCTCAGTTTATATGAGTAAAAAATTAACATACTGAAATAGGCATGTAGTATTTGCTATTTCACTGGGGTATTGAAGCATAATTCATATGTGTAAAGTACTTTGAGATCTTCAAGATGGAAGGTTCTTAATAAATGTAAAGTATAATAACAAGTGAATGAGTTAAATGCTGAAGGAATCTACGTGGAAGATTTCTCCATAGTTGATCTATGGATAGGGTGACCAGATGTCTCGTTTTTAAAGGGACAGTCCTGTTTTGGGGGACTTTTTCTTATATAGGCACCTATTACCCCCCACCCCCATCCCGTTTTTTCACAGTTGCTATCTGGTCACCCTATCTATGGAACAACCAAGCAAATGCAATGACACAAGTTTGAAAGTGTTCAATTTTCTAGACAAGTATTTGGAAAGACAAGTGAGCTCCAACAACGAAAGACAGACATATTGGGGGATAGACTTAGCTGGATTGCATAACCCTTTTCTGTCTTAAGTCATCTCTATGTCTGTTTCTAAGCATTTTAGCAAAAATGTGAACACTAGACCATCCAAACCACATTCTGTGCACATTTTACAACATGAATGACTGCACCGCCCCTTTAAGTGGGGGAAAGAGGGTGGAAGGGGTGTTGTCGAGCTTGCCGGGGGAGAGGGAATAGGGCTTTATGGGCAGGGGGGGGGGGGGTTATGAGGCTCAGAAGCTTCTGCAAAAAGGGGATTGGGTCAGTGTGGTGATGCTGACTTATCCCTAGGGACCAGAAGGATTGGGGAGTTCACAAAATGCAAGCCCTGAGGGAGAAGCCCCTTTTTCCTAGACCTAAGGTGACCAGATGTCCCGTTTTTAAAGGGACAGTCCCATTTTTTTGGGACTTTTTCTTATATAGGCACCTATTCTCCCCCCACCCCGTCCCATTTTTTTCACAGTTGCTATCTGGTCACCCTACCCAGACCAGGTGGAGCAGCACCTGCCCTCCCTCCCCTTGAGGTGGCAAGAATACCAGGTTTGGTCCAGACCTGCGTGGACATTGCGCTAGCTGCTCCTTTTTAGGGGAGCTGGGAAGATTGGCCTTGGTGGGTTGGAGTTTTTTTCGCCTTCCCTACAGTGGGTTCAGGGAGGGCTTTGTTATGGTGAGTAGGGAAGGGCATTAGACTATGATGTCACAGCTCATTATGCAAGTGTGGGGCAGATGTCCAGTGCAGGTACATACACCGTGAAGCTATACAGTGACTGGATAAATGGTTTGCTAAAGGACTTAAAAAATGAAGTGTTGGTTAAAGGTGCAGAACTGGGGAGGGTGCAGGGCTCCTATGACTGGTATGGCAGGGAGCCAACCCCCTTTCTTATAGCAATGGGTTGGCTGGGGGACCTGAATGAAAAAAGGGGGGGCTGGTGGAAGCCCCCCAGGTAGTTATTGAATGAACAAGGAGTTACCTGCCCTGTACACTTTTATCTGCTGGGTAGACCCAGATATCTTCTAATAAAGTTGCAGCCTGATTAAAACCATATCAAATGTCACTTGTCCTGCTTTCAGGATAGCTGGCCCATGTTTGCAAGAAATTTCCAGTCCCATCACCTTACTACTTACTTTGATAGTATGAAGAATAGCTTTGCCTGTTAGCTGAACAGCCCTAAAGGCCATCCAGACTCTGTTCTTGTACAAGAGACCTCAAATGGCAAATTTTCAATTTGAATAGGCCACTAAATCAACAACAGGAAGTGTAAAATCGATCCACTCTCATATAAGACAATGGAGAAGATCTGAGCAAAAAAGCGGTTCAATCTAAATAAGAGCATGACATGAAGAATTTTTCACGAGCAATGCAGATTGTAGGATTTTAAGGTAAGTGGGTAAAAGCACCCTTTTAATATCCAATAGTAATGGCAATGTATGTTAAGGTCTCTGCTACTGGGTTTAAAGAAGGAAAATACCTGAGTAAACTAAGGTAGAATTAATTCCTAAGTAACAGAACAGTGTGCATCAAGGCTTACTTGTTGAATGCACAAAGTGACATGTGACTTGACAATTCAAATGTTCAAGTGATAGTTAATTCAGAACCAAGAGGTAATGACTTCGATCCTGATACCCAAACTGAATTTTCATGTATCAATTATTGTGTTAGCCAGAGACCGGGAGCCAATACTTCAAAAGGCTCAACAGCAGTAGCTGCTGTTTAGTAGAGACTAAACCTGTCTGTGCGCAGGAGCGGCGCCAGGGTTTTTGGCGCCCTAGGCGGGGGGTCCTTCCGCGCTCCTGGTCTTCGGGGCACTTCGGCGGCGGGTCTCGGAGCGAGTGAAGCACCCGTTGCAGAATTGCCACCGAAGACCCAGAGCGCAGAAGGACCCCCCGCCGCCGAATTGCCGCCGATGGCGGCAAAATGCCGCCCCCCCCCAAATCCTGGTGCCCTAGACGACCGCCTAGGTCGCCTAAATGGAAGCGCCGGCCCTGTCTGTGCAGTTCCTTCTTTGTTCTGAGATTAAATAATACACAGATTTAATATAGCATTAAGCAAAGCTCAAGTTTTGAGGAGTGGAGCCATTTTCAATTACTGAAGTCACTTTGGTTGACATTTGAATAATTATCTACAAAATTTATAAGAAAAGTGCGATTTCTATCTTTGGGTCAGTCTTGACATCTAAGCAATAGCCAGGCCTCTTGCAAAAGGAGCTTGAATTTGCTTGGTTCAGAAATTCTGCAGTATACCCTAGAAGATTCCTGTATCTATAACCCACATTCTTTAATGTGTAGCTAGTCATTATCATTGATGGACAATTTCCATGTCTCATACAGGCTTCCCAACAAAAATAATTTGGATCAAAAGTACCACTCTTACAAGTCTTCAAGCTAGAGGTAATGAACAAGGCTGGTGTTGGCCTATTGGCCACTTTTAACAAGCAGATTGACTTTTTTGTCCGAAACACATTATTAATTACTGTTTGTATTATGGTAGTTAGCTCCTAGAGGTCCCAATCAGGGATTAGGGCTCCATTGTGGTAGTTACTGTGCACATACATTAAAAGAAGGCTCTGCCCCAAGGAACTTAAAATCAATGTGTAAAATGAGAGACAAAAGGTGGATACAAGAAACAGATGGAGGAATACACAGTAACAATTCGATGATTGTAAGTGTAATATACAATGGTCACAGCATACTAAAAGCCTTGCCATCATCCACTGTTTTGTAGGAATCGTGGCAGAAATGACTTTTAAGGAGAGATTTGAAGATTAGTATAGTATACATTAAACTACAGACACCTGTGACAGCTGGGAACTGACAGGAGACAACTCATACATCAAATCCACAAGACAAAAATGATTTTAAATGAATTGCTGTGCTATCAATTTAGTGAGGTGAGATGGAAGCTGGAAACTGGCTGGATTTACCCTCTGCCCTATGTTTTATTTGTGTAAACAATATACAAAACGTTTTAGCAAATGTGGATATCTGTTTCAGCTCCAGAGATGACTGCCCCATTTTCAGTGGGTTTCACACTTGTCCAAGCTGAGCCTGGTACCTGCACACACACACATCAATTTGTTTATGGCAAAGCAGAATGGTCTGTGTGTGTGTGCAAAATGGATGTGACACCTCTAAGTCTTAATAGAAAATGTATGTTTAATAATGGGCTCAAATTCTGCAGGCTTGCAGCTACTTAACACCCCCACACCCCATAACTATGTCACAATTTTGGTTTAGATATCTGGCTCAAAGAAAGATTAAGAGAACATCTGTGCATAACTTAATTATGAGTGACTTATCAAATTTGCATCCAAAATACAAAATCGATTGCTTGGACGTCTCCTATAGGATTTCACCTCCTTGCACCCAGCTCCCAGAACAGCATATTTATATTTAACAAAATTCTAAATGTGTCTGTATAGAATTCATAAGTTTTGGTGTTGGGGGAAAAAAAGATCAGATCTTCCCAGGCCCCAAGTGCTGTTTACAAATAACAGCCAACGGTGAACCTTCAGGCTATGCCCACAGACATTTAAAGTAGGGCTGTCAATTAATTTGCAGTTAACTCATGTGATTAACTCAAAAAAATTAATCACGATTAATCACAGTTTTAATTGTTAAACAATAGAAAACCAATTGAAATTTAGTAAATATTTGTGGATGTTTTTCTACATTTTCAAATATATTGATTTAAATTACAACACAGAATACAAAGTGTACAGTGCTCACTTTATAGTATTATTTTTATTACAAATATTTGCATTGTAAAAATGATAAAAGAAATAGTATTTTTCAATTCACCTCATACAGTACCATAATGCAATCTCTTTATCGTGAAAGTGCAACTTACAACTGTAGATTTTTTTTGTTATATAACTGCACTCAAAAACAAAACAATGTAAAACTTTAGAGCCTACAGGGCCACTCAGTCTTCCTTCTTATTCAGCCAGTCACACAGACAAACAAGTTTGTTTATATTTATGGGAGATAATACTGCCAGCTTCTTATTTACAATGTCACCTGAAAGTGAGAACAGGCATTCGCATGGCACTGTTGTAGCCGGCATTGCAAGGTATTTATGTGCCAGATATGCTAAACATTCATGTTTCCCTTCATGCTTTGGCCACCATTCCAGAGGACATGCTTCCATGCTACTGACGCTTGTTAAAAAATTACATTTTGACTGAAATCCTTGGGGGAGAATATTATGTCTCTTGCTCTGTTTTACCCATATTCTGCCATGTATTTCATATTATAGCAGTCTTGGATGATGACCCAGCACATGTTGTTCTTTTTAAGAACACTTTCATTGCAGATTTGACAAAATGCAAAGAAGGTACCAATGTGATATTTCTAAAGATAGCTACAGCACTCGATCGAAGGTTTAAGAATCTGATGCGCCTTCCAAAATCTGAGAGGGATGAGGTGTGGAGCATGCTTTCAGAAGTCTTAAAAGAGCAACACTCTGATGCGGAAACTACAGAACCCGAACCACCAAAAAAGAAAATCAACCTTCTGCTGGTGACATCTGACTCAGATGATGAAAGTGAACATGCGTCAGTCTGCACAGCTTTGGATCTTTATTGAGCAGAACCCATCATCAGCCTGGACTCATGTCCTCTGGAATGGTGGTTGAAGATGAAGGGACATATGAATCTTTAGCACATCTGGCACATAATTATCTTGCAACGCTGGCTATGACAGTGCCATGTGAACGCCTGTTCTCACTTTCAGGTGACGTAAACAAAAAGTGGACAGCATTATCTCCTGCAAATGTAAATTAAACTTGTTGGTCTGAGTGACTGGCTGAACAAGAAGTAGGACTGAGTGGACTTGTAGGCTCTAAAGTTCTACATTGTTTTATTTATGAATGCAATTATTTTTTGCACATAATTCTATATTTGTAACTTCAACTTTCATGATAAAGAGATTGCATTGTAGTACCTGTATGAGGTGAATTGAAAAACACTATTTCTTTTGTTTTTTACAGCACAATTACTTGTAATAAATATAAAGTGAGCACTGTACACTTTGTATTTTGTGTTGTGATTGAAATCAATATATTTGAAAATGGAGAAAAAAAATCCAAAAATATTTAAATAAATGGTATTCTATTATTGTTTCAGTGTGATTAATCACGATTAATTTTTTAAATCACTTGACAGCCCTAATTTAAAGTGATTTGAGTTATTTCATGGCCAATAGCCCATAAATTATAGGGTGAAACTGATGAGTTTGTGCAAGATTCCTTGAAGAAGATAGGAGAATAACCTTATAATAAAGGAGAACGTAAAAAGATGGGAGAGGAAATATATTACTGTGACACAGAACAGGCCAACAATTTATGATTCTTCTGTAAATAAATAATTACATCTTATCTATCAGCCAAGCAACCACCAAATTTACATTTTAAATGGGCAAAAATTGATTTAGTCTTCTTTCTGGGTGCATGCATGTTATTCTCCATTAATGTTAATAGAAGTTTTGTGCACTCATCAAGAAGAAATATAAACCCACAATTGTGGTGGCCAGATGTTTTAGACCTTATCCACAGGACAACCTTTTAAACTAGACTTGAAACTTTGTTTTGGTTTAAATTTCCATGAGTATGTATGTGAAAGTAGTAGACTTTGGTTACAAGAAGGAGCCCAGTCTTAAGATATCAGGGTTGGAAGGGACCTCAGGAGGTCATCTAGTCTAACCCCCTGCTCAGAGGGGGAACCAATCCGCAGATAGATTTTTGCCCCAAATCCCTAAATAGCCCCCTCAAGGATTGAACTCACAACCCTGGGTTTAGCAGGCCAATGCTCAAACCACTGAGGTATCCCACCTAGTCTCTTACTGTGTAAAGGTCAGTTAGAAGGATATAATCATCACTGTGTCAGCATTTCATGCTGTTGTACAAAATGTTTGTTTCTTCTGCAAAGTGAGTGTCGACACATGATGTGAGGAAATCATCTTTTTATGTGGACCTCAGGTGTGCCTGGCTTTTCCTTGCTCTTCTCTACAACTGGCTGTAAAAGATGCATAAAAGCTCATCTATGTGAAAGAGAAATTATTTTTCTTTTGTTTCATTGAGAGAGAGAGAGAGAACTGCTACTCTCTCTGCTACCTCCCAAATAATGAATTAGGAAGTTTGTACAACCGAATTCTACAATATTAATCTCCAGCGAACACAGCACTTTGGTCACTTGCATCTTTTTATATTCATCAGTTGTCATGCTTGCATCCACTTTAAGTTGTTTTAAAAAATACCCCCCCCCAAAACACAAAAAAAAAACCCCAAAACCCTCCATTTGGCCAAAGTCTTGCATGCTATCTGTACATGCTGGACTGCAAGGTGATTCACGAGTACGATCAAGCATTTAGTTCAAGCTGTACAAATAGCAGGTTGTAAAAACACGTTGATATTGAATAAATTTAAAATGAAGCGTAAGCCATTATCTCAAGGCGTTGGTGTCCGTATGTTCTATGAAGGAGAAAGTTGCCAAGATTTTTTCTCTGGAAGTGAGAAATACTCTACAGATTTATGTGCAGTCCAGTTCTACAGGTACGCAGCAGCCCACCCAGCTGCTTAATTCTCCTGCACCCTAACCTTGTGCATCACGATTCCGTTCCAGAACTGCCCATTTTAGCTCTGGGAGACGACAATTGTAACGTAGATTTTCAAATTTAAGCACTTTCAAGTGTCTTTACACACAGATACGAATTTTAATAGATAAGAACGATAGTGCCTCTTTCTCAAAATGTTCTATCCCCATTAAGTGACTGTGTGCAACTGGCTAACATTTGAAGCCAATATTTGTATCATACTCTGAATCAAAAAGGAGATATTTGTTTGTGACTATTAACACACTCACATTGGGAGAACTGCCCTGGTAGGAGGGATCTTGCATTTTATTATTGCATAACAATGGGAAAGAGAGACAGTTCCTGAAAATAAATGAGTGAAGAGAGAGCTATATCCCTATAGTCCACATTTTCTCAAGGCTGTGATGATCTAAAGGCAAGTGATAACCTTGAGCTACTGCACAGGCTAGATAAGAATTTCGGAGATAAAGTAACTATTTCTGCCTTGACAAATGGAGCTGTCCCCGCAGTCCCAGGTAAAATCACAGAGTTAGAAGGGACCACAAGAGTCATTTAGTCTAACCTCATGCCAAGATGCAGCATTTGTTGTGTCTAAACCATCCAAGACAGATGGCTATCCAGCCTCCTCTTTGAAAATCTCCAGTGTAGGAGCTTCCACAACCTCCCTAGGCAATCTGTTCCATTGTCCTCCTGTTCTTAGAGTTAGCAAGATTTTCCTGAGATTTAATCTGAATCTGTCATACTGTAGTTTGAGCCCATTGCCTCTTGTCCTGCTCTCTGTGGCAAGAGAACAACTTTCCTCCATCTTTTTTATGGCAGCCTTTCAAGTATTTGGAGACTGCTATCATGTCTTCCTTTAATCTCCTATTTTCCAAACTAAACATACCCAGTTCCTTCAGCCTTTGCTCATATGGCTTGCATTCCATCGCTTTGATCATCTTTGTTGCTCACCTCTGAATCCTTAGATTTCACACATGTATGTATTTGTAATATAATAAAAAAAAATGCAAAACCAAAAAGAGGTTAGCTGGTTGTTTTTTCCTAACATAATGGTATTAACCTATGCTTGGTAATTGAATGCCAGGAATAAAAGGTACTCAACATTTGCCATTGAGACCGCAAGGGTTTGTTTTATCCATTACTAATCCTTATATTAAAAAATTGCTGTAAGTTGCTCATTACTATTTCCAGTGATGCTTCCTCAAGCTCGGAACAACGCTACATGGACTTGCAGAAGAGCTAACTCCTCGTACAAGAGCTAACATCCTTCCAGGACCTTGTAGTTACAAGCAAGGCATACACAGTCCATTCTCTATATCTGCATATCAATAAAAGGGCCGCACATTTAGAGTGAGGAATAGCACTGATGTAAAGCTGAAATGGTTAAAATTCAAATACTTTTTCAAAATGTATCATGGGTTTTTGGTGTTTTACCTGATCTTTATTGTTATTACATATATTAGTGATCACATTTTCCCCATTGTTTCTATTTTTCTCCTAAGTGTTTGGTTATGGTGGGGAGGAGGAGGGAAGCCATAGTGTTGGAGGCTTACATGTTCTCTTATAGCTACCAGAGTATGTGTCTTAAAGAAGAAATGGCTTGAATGATGCCAGCATTTGGTCTAGCAGTGAAGGAATGTGCTTGACACACTAAAAACAGTTAATAGACTTTTGGCTTGGTGGAGGAGAGAAGGAAGAGTTGGGGAAGTTTAACATGTCACCTGTTCCCAGGAACTGAGGCATCAGAGATTGGTTTGAATGTTTGTGTTTATGGTGGTGAAGAGAAATTGGGAAGAAAAAGATCAGAGTTGCGGGATTTCAGAGGATGGGTAAAGATGGTGTTTGTGGAATTTAGAAGTATTTGATTGAGTTTAGAGCAGAGGTCCCTAAACTGTGGGCCGCGTCCCCCTATGGGGAACAGAGGAACTTTTGGGGGAGGGGCACAGCGGAGTCCGGGATAAACACCATGGGGTTAGGGGAAGGAAGCACCACCCAGCTCAGCTCCGCCCACAGCCCCGTTCCTGGCTCCCAGCTCCACCCGCAGACCCAGTCCCAGCTTCACCTGTGGTCCTAGCCTCTGGCCCCTTACACCCGTATGGGTCCCCCAACCCTGGAGCCGCAGCCCTGGGTGCAGTTGGGTAATGGGGGACAAAATACTGAAAAGTTTGGGGACTACTGGTTTAGAGAATCATAGAATCATAAAATATCAGGGTTGGAAGGGACCTCAGGAGGCCATCTAGTCCAACCCCCTGCTCAAAGCAGGACCAATTCCCAACTAAATCATCCCAGCCAGGGCTTTGTCAAGCTGGGCCTTAAAAACCTCCAAGGAAGGAGATTCCACCACCTCCCTAGGTAACGCATTCCAGTGCTACACCACCCTCCTCATGAAATAGTGTTTCATAATATCCAACCTAAACCTACCACACTGCAACTTGAGACCATTGCTCCTTGTTCTGTCATCTGCCACCACTGAAAACAGCCAAGCTCCATCCTCTTTGGAACCCCCCTTCAGGTAGTTGAAAGCAGCTATCAAATCCCCCCTCATTTTTCTCTTCTGGAGACTAAACAATCCCAGTTCCCTCAGCCTCTCCTCATAAGTCATGTGCTCCAGACCCCTAACCATTTTTGTTGCCCTCTGCTGTACTCTTTCCAATTTTTCCACATCCTTCTTGTAGTGTGGGGCCCAAAACTGGACACAGTACTCCAGATGAGGCCTCACCAATGTCGAATAGAGGGGAACGATCACGTTCCTCGATCTGCTGGCAATGCCCCTACTTATACAGCCCAAAATGCCGTTAGCCTTCTTGGCAACAAGAGCACACTGTTGACTCGTATCCAGCTTCTCGTCCACTGTGACCCCTAGGTCCTTTTCTGCAGAACTGCTACCTAGCCATTCGGTCCCTAGTCTGTAGCAGTGCATGGGATTCTTCCGTCCTAAGTGCAGGACTCTGCACTTGTCCTTGTTGAACCTCATCAGGTTTTTTCTGGCCCAATCCTCTAATTTGTCTAGGTCCCTCTGTATCCGATCCCTACCCTCTAGTGTATCTACCACGCCTCCCAGTTTAGTGTCATCTGCAAACTTGCTGAGAGTGAAGTTCAGACCATCCTCCAGATCATTAATAAAGATATTAAACAAAACTGGCCCCAGGACCGACCCTTGGGGCACTCCGCTTGAAACCGGCTGCCAGCTAGACATGGAGCCATTGATCACTACCCGTTGAGCCCGACGATCTAGCCAGCTTTCTATCCACCTTACAGTCCATTCATCCAGCCCATACTTCTTTAACTTGGCAGCAAGAATACTGTGGGAGACCGTATCAAAAGCTTTGCTAATGTCAAGGAATAACACATCCACTGCTTTCCCCTCATCCACAGAGCCAGTTATATCATCACAGAAGGCAATTAGGTTAGTCAGGCACGACTTCCCCTTGGTGAATCCATGCTGACTGTTCCTGATCACTTTCCTCTCCTCTAAGTGTTTCATAATTGATTCCTTGAGGACCTGCTCCATGATTTTTCCAGGGACTGAGGTGAGGCTGACTGGCCTGTAGTTCCCCGGATCCTCCTCCTTCCCTTTTTTAAAGATGGGTACTACATTAGCCTTTTTCCAGTCATCTGGGACCTCCCCCGATCGCCATGAGTTTTCAAAAATAATGGCCAATGGCTCTGCAATCTCATCCGCCAACTCCTTTAGCACCCTCGGATGCAGCGCATCCGGCCTCATGGACTTGTGCACGTCCAGTTTTTTCTAAAAAGCCCCGAACCACTTCTTTCTCCACAGAGGGCTGGTCACCTTCTCCCCATACTGAGAGAGTAGGGACAGAGTGAAAATGGAGGAAAAAAGCTTAGTGTTTTGTAATCATACACAAGTTTCAGCACTTGGGTTCAGATACTGTAACTTGTAAATTTGTCTCTGCTCCCAAGTGGAGAGACATTCAAGTTATGACCTCATCAAAAGAGAAAATGCTAATATAGCTGCTGGCAAGGTAGTTAGGACCTCTTGTGTGGAGTACATGAAAAAAATACCTGGTATCTGATCTCATAACTAAGACTGATCATCATGGATGAGTGAGGAGATTAATGTCAGAAGACATGAACCACCATTGTGTATTTGTACTGTTTGTGCATGGGCTCAGAGTATGTATTTTGATTTTTCTCTGACTCTTCTGCAGCACTGAATCTGTTCTGAATGAGAATGCTGGAGAATTAAGTGATTGGATTGTGTCCAAATATGAGGTTATGAATACTGTTAGCTCATGTGTTGTTAGTGTAAAACTTGATCATTGCTGTAATAGTAATACATGTGGAGAAGTATTAGCCTAGAAATAATTACAGAAAGGTCCTGAAAACTCTCAAATTCACATAGGAAAGGGAAGATGTCTGTTGAATAGGAACTTGATATCATCTGCAATGAACAACAAATGGAATTTATTCGTCAAGACTGTTTATTATATTTGAAATATTGGCATGGGATGACTCCAATTTTTTAAAGTTAATCATCTGTTTAATTCTATTATCCTATCTCCTTGGGTTTTATTTTTATAAAGGTATTTTGGGACTGACCCTGGGACTCCTTTCACAGGCAAAATTCTCATTAAAACTAATGGGAGTTTTGCTTGTGACAGGACTGCTGGATTTAGCTTAAGATTTAACCTCCTGGTACATTAAAACTGTTATCATTAAGCAGTATGTCATCTGGGTTCTAAGGATTTATATTTCATTAAATCAACCACTGTATACCACAAGCAATTAGGTTTTTTTTTAAGTAAATGAGACTAGGATAAGACAAAAACTATCTTTATAATGGACCCAGAAGAGACGCTACAATCCAAACACCCCTGAACTTTGGCTTGGATTTCAATTTTATTCCAGATCTGAGTTTTGTGGTTCAGGCCCATCTTCAATAATAATGGAAAGGACCTATCATGTTTTGAGCCAGCAGAGAAAGTAGAAACCCTAATACAATAGAGACGCTGACACTAACAGTGCGGATACATAAGAAATATTGATCAAGAATATCATGCTAGTTTGTGTTCTCCTAAGCAAGAAAAACATTCTTTTTTTCCAGATGGGAAAGGACAAAATTGGTAGAGGGAGAAACTATATTTCCCGGTTTCTAGAGCTAGTTGGACTTTTCCAATGAACATTTTAGATGGAAAATGCAAAACCTAAACTGTTGGCAGGAAAGAATCCGTTTTGATGAATCTCCTGATAGAAAAAAGTTTGAGATTTTAGAAATGGGATTTTTTAAACCAAGTTCTTTGTTTTTCAATATGAGGCAACTTGTTTTGAAATGATAATTAATTAATCAAAAAGTTTCATTTTGATTTTGATCTTAAGCTGATCCAAAATTATTTTCAGATTCGTTCATAAAAGTTTTGGAAATTTCAATTTTGTCCCAATTTGGTATGGGGAAAATATTTAAAAAATCTCAAACTCTTGTGGAGCTGAAAAACTATAAAAACTATTTCCCATCCAGCTTCTAGAAGCAGATTACTAACAATGGGGTGAGCAATACACACAGATGGTTGGGAGAAGTACATGAGTCCTTTTTGAAACAATAAATAAAGATGAAGTAATCTGGAAATGTCTTGTTTTTATGCAAATACTCACTAAGGGACCGATCATGGAGGTGTTTCTATTCGGTGTATGTTTCTCAACATAAGCAGTGCAATGCTAGGTAATAGTGAAATACAAAATTAGGTAAGTACTGCATTTAACAATAGGGAAATGGGAAGATGCAAATAGGAGGCATTTCTTATTACTGTCCCTAAAATAGTTGGGTCTATTCTGAGGTACCATTGCTCCCATAGGGATCTATCTGTATAGCTGTTGCAGGTCTGGCACTTAAGCCATAACACACTGATTTTGTTATTCTAGCTCTTTCCCTTACCAGTAACGGTTTTCTCTTATGCTTTTCTAAAGTATGGGGGGAAAGCATACAGCAATAAAGTCTGAATTATGGACAATAAAAAATAGCAAAGTAGCTACTTGGGAGTAAAATCTGATCTAATTAAGCTAGACTGCATCTGGTTTTCAGTTTCACCTCTGGTGACACCATACTCCTCTGAGCAAGAAGTTCTGGTTGGCTTATCCTCTGAAAAGGTTTTTTAACGAATGTAATATTATGCATGTAAGAGGAACTTTAAAACATGTAATTTTACTCAATATATGATCTTACCAGTTATGGTTTTATGCAGAATATCCAGGAGCCTTTCCAGTATGGTGTGACTGTATGGTAAAGTAACTTGGAACAGGAGGCAATAGATTTACCATAGCTATATATTTCCTAATTAAAAATCTGAGGTCAAAATACTTTGGTGACTTTCAAATCATTATTTTGTAATCATTGTTCCTCAATTTTGGGGTTAACATAGGCATTACTATATTCTGAATTTTCAAATGCAATAAATTAAACAGCCGCTGCACGGTTTAAAAAAAAATCTGATAAGGTGCAAACTGCCATTAAATAATGCCCACAGCAGATTTAACTGCCTTTGGCTTTGCCTCCAGCTTTGAGACTGTCTAACTGTTGATACCCAATGAGTGCACATTTCCACGGTTTTTAGAACATTAATACGCCAAAATGCATATACAACCAATTTGAGTATATTGGATAAAATAAGTTACCTAACTGTCTTATGAGAAACCCAAACAGTGAATTTACCTAATTATACTGAAATGGAATCTCCAGCCAATCACAGTGAGCAGTTGCTGTCGAGTTACGGATAGAGAGCTGTACAGTTTTTTTCCTGTTTGCCAATTCCATACAGTCTGATTGGTGTGTTTCAGTTGCATAATTGTTATATGGTTATTTCTGAATTAATATGTAGTATGTGAATCGGTGTAATTTAGCAGGCATGAATGCTAATCAGAATGCAGAGGGATGATTTTCATTGCTGTACTGTCACTTCTGAATAACCATAACTTGGGAATCTACAGATCTTTTGATTCTGGCTAGTGTAATCTTTCTGCTGCGATTGAGCCTGTACTCAGATTTTCAGAGCCTAAACACTACATCATCTTAGAGAGGAGGGAGGGAGGATGGGACCCAAAAAGCAAAGAAAATGGCCTCTAACCACAGGTTAAAAAAACCCTCCCAAACAAACTTTGCTTTTTCTTCCCATTCCTCTCTCTCCATCCCAGCTTCCCCCATATCCACATTCCCCCCATATCCACATTCCCCACATCTCTAGAACAACCGTCACTTATTAGTATTTCAAATCCTGTTGTAAAACATGCACTTATCAGTTCTGGGGACAAGAACCTTGGTTACCTGTAAAGAGGGAAGGGATCAGACAGTAGAGAAGGAGTAATGGAGTGTGTGGCCTAATTGTTTATTTCCCTCCTCTCTTTGACTTACGACTTCCTAAGATACCTGTGAGAAATGTTATATATCAAGTATTCACGACTTAGAAAGATGAAATAAAAGATGAAAAAGGCATTGAAACCCCCAAATGTCCTAACCTGGGCTTCTGTGCTGGATTACACTCTGCCATGCTGAGTTACAGCACACTTCTGACATGCTTCTGTTAATCATAATAACTGAGGAGTTCTTTGCTTGAACTCCTTGTTTCAGACCCTGGTGCATCAGCAGTTGCTAAGTGAGCTTCCGAAGTGACATTTTGTCTTAACTTTTGTATTTTATGATTACATCGTAAATCTCTCCCTAAACCCCAACCTCCTTTATTCTTTGTGTAAAATTTGGCTCATTTTTACAAGTGGCCATAATGAAACTCATTAGTATTGGTAAGACTTAGCTGCTGCAGGCTTCCTTAGAGCAAAGCCATACTAATGCTGGCTACTGTTCCAGTGGCGTGTGCTCTTCATTAATACAAGGTCATTTCCACTTCCTTCTCTCATTTCTCCCTATGGCAATGCTTCCCCCAGTAGGTCATCTGGGGGGCGGGGGAGTTCTCCCCCTTTTTCTTGATGTGCTGTGGTGTTATAAAATTAAAGAATCCTGTCTCCTAAATAACAGCTACCAGCACACCCTAGTCCCAATCTAGTGTCGTTTCTATTTAAACAGGAGCCTATCTACTTAAGACATACGAGCCAAAGCATAACATCCCGCCTTTCCCAGTAAAGCCCTAGGAAATGAATGGGCTTTGCAGAGTGGCCTGAAGGCTATCAAAGTTGTGTTCCATTGGACCCAGGTAAGGAGACTGAGTGCCAAATTAAAAAGTCTCCTGGCTGAAAATGCCATGCCACCAGCCAACCCTAGCTTCCAAGACAGGGCTTGTAGCTCAAGCACATCCTCTGCACCCAGCTCTGGCAGTGTCACATAGGCGCAGCGGCAGTCACTGGGACAGCACTGACCCATGTCATTCAGGGCTTCTTAGGTTTAACAGCACGTAAGCTAATAAGCAGTGTAGAGGCAGACCTTAAACCACAGGTGTGACGTGCTCTGCGTCAAGCTCCACTGAGCGGCCACTCGGAGTCTCCCCCTCCCTCCCTCCCTCCCTCCCAGGTTCTCAAACCTGGGAGGGGGGGAGACTCTGAGTGGCCGCGGCGCGGGCGCCACTTCTCCCCCTCCCTCCTAGGCTTGAGAGCCTGGGGGGAGGAGGCAGGGCTGGGGATTTGGGGAAGGGGCGGAGTTGAGGCGGGGCCGGGAGTGGGGTAATTAAAGAACCGGGGGGGTGGCCAAAATTGTTTTTGCTTTGGGTGGCAAAAATCCTAGAGCCGGCCCTGAATCAAAGGGACTGATATCACCACCACAGGTTGCCTTCTCCATCCTACAAGCTTTACCTCACTCTGACCAGGAGAAAGCCTCAGCCAGTTGGCTTTTTCAATTGTCCATTTCAGCCAGATATTGAGTCAGACCCTCAACTATTCCAGTTTGGCCAGGTGAGATGCAGGCAGAGCTGAGTGCCACCAACATTAGAGCTCACAATTTGTTACCCTCCTGACTTCCTTGTATGTGCGTGCAACAGAAGAGGGGACCACAACACACTCCTGCAATACCCCTCTTCGGAGAGCCACTAGGGCAGAAGAGCAATTTCCAACACACGGCCCCTCTGGCACATCTCAGAAAGAAGGGATTGGATCTGCTTGTGCAACTCCGTTTCCCCTGCAATGGATTATAGGCTTGCCACCAATGTGGACATGATCAGTGGTATTAAAAGCAGCTGACACACCTAGAAGAATCTGCATGTGAGGTGAAAACCTGGCCCCCACTAAATTCAATGGCAAAACTTCTTTCATTTGAATGGAGCCAAGATGTCACCCATGTTCTTCATCTGCATGAGGACATCATTGATCATTCCAACGAGCACAGCGTCAGGCACACGCAAGCCTGAAATCAAACTGACTGAGGTCAAAGAGACGATACTTGGATTGAGGACTCCAGATATTGCCATAGATGCTTTGCCTCAATCTTTACAAAAAGCTTTGGCCAAAAATGCGTGTTTTTCCATAGTTTGAGATCATCCATTTCAAAAGATGACAAAGCAGCTGGCTGCTTATCTTCGCAGAATAGATGTGTAAAGCAAAGGTTGGAAATGGTGGTGACATGGTGAACTGTTTGCACCATCTTTGCATTTGTGTGTGCCCTGGTTGGACTGGACAGACTAAATACAAGGGGATTGGTTTCACTTGAGTTAATATTTTGAATTCAACTAGTGAAGCAACTTTTGCATGGAACTCATGGAACTTTAATGCCTTGTTCAGGCATTGTTTACTTGACAGGCTAAAAACCGCTCCACAGCTTGAGCTCCTAGAGGACAAAATTTGTTTCATACCTTGAGGGTATACAATCCCAGGTCAGCAGATGGCCCTATGATTATTATTTCCAACCTGTCTTACCTGACCATTCCTTCCCTGTATGAACAGCTGTTTCATTCACTTCAGTGCAACCCATCCGGATGGGCTATTTTTCTTCTGCCCTTTTCTTTGCACATTACATACATCTTTTTTTTTATTTTTGACCTGGCCTGCAGTTCCATCCACCTGTGCATGCCTTGAGCAATATATAACTTTTGCCAGCTTTGCTTGCCTTTACGAGCTACAGCTTTTTAAACCACACTTTTTTTCAATACTGCTGAATTGGCACATTAATTGTGTCCAGTTTATGGTTTTCAATTTTAATATAGTTTCACAATTTCAGATCCTTAGTTGTTCTCAACTGACTAGAATGGAGCTGCACTCAAGATAGGAAATGCCAGGATTAAGGTTGCTCGTGCATAATTAAATTGGTCCCTGGTGTGTTAGTATTATACATATAATTACATGATTGCATACCATTTTTTCACAGGGCCCCTGCCTCATTCAGTGTGCAGGATGGAGCTCACTGAATAAGCAGCATGGGCCATACCTTATTTACTGCACACTAGCCAAACCCTGCTCTGAATACAGACTTATTTCCTTATGGGCTTTTTTATGGTGCCTATCAATTGTAGCATCAGCATCCTTCACAGATATGAATCTATCTTCATAACACTTGTGTGAGAGAAGGTGGTGGTATTATTCATGTTTTGCAGATGAGAAACTGAGACACAGACCCTAATATCAAAAGCATACATTAATCTTGGGCGCCCAATTTGAGACACTTAGGAGCTAATTTTCCAAAATATTTAACATTATATAGTGTTTTATAATGTTCAAAGCACAGCACCTGTTGCAGCTGCAAGTGCTCAGCACGTCTGCAAATCAGATCCCAGGTGTCAAGTCAGGCACCCATAAAATGAGGAACACAATTAGTGATCACCGGTGGAAATTTCAAGTGACTTGCCCAGCATCACATAGGAACTTAGTAGCAGAGATAAGGATCGAATCCAATTCTCCAGGGACACATTCAAATGCTTCAACTGTGAGGCCCTCGTTTCTCTTCCTGCAATCCCCTGCTTCATTCACTACACACAATCAAATTTCTGCAACAAATAAGGCAAGGATCCTACAGGCAACAGCCTCCTTCACTATACAACCCTAATTGATTCCCTGGGCACTGCCCATTCTCTATACATGATCACGTAATTAAAGGCTGTCTTAGAAAGCATATTCACAGTGGGGCTGAATTAAAGATCCATGGGCATGTCCTAATTTTTGAGTGTTCGACTTGGCATCCTTAATGTTTCTTTAATGTAGTTTTTAATACGTAATTGTTTTTATAAATACAAATTTAAAAAATAAGATTTCAATCATGTCGAGCCTGCTGATTCACCTATGATTCATCAGGGATATAAACTTTAGGTCTTGAGCTAACTGATAGCAGTAGTAGGTTGTCATCTATGTGGGCCAGCCAGTAAAGGGAGATGAGGCACGCATTTTGACAGTGGCTTTCGCTGTTGTTTGCTGCCAGAAGAGGATGCTGAGACTCAGAAGTCTTGGATTCTATTCCTGATTCTGAGAGGTGTACTCTAATGCTTCCAGAGCCGCCTTCTAGTGCCTCTAGCTTAGCTTGACCACTTCTGCCCCGGTGCCTCCAGCCTGTCCTTCGCCCAATCTCAGCCTTACCTTGGCCCAGCACCAGTCTCTCTTCCCCCTACCATTCCTTGTCTCAGGATCCCCCCTTTGAGGAACTGCTCTTCGCCCACCTACTGCCAATCAGCCTACTTCTGCTTCTCTTCCTCCTCGCTGTGTGGGCACCAACAGGGGGAGAACTGAGAATGCAGGAGAGACTTTCCTGCTCTGTTCCTGTGCCTGGCACCACAGCAGCACTTGACAAGGAAAGTCCGGTTTGGCCCCTGCAGCCTTGGCTGAAGCATGTTCAGTCTCTCTGTGGGATGATGCATGCGCAACTTGGTTGCCATGCAGGAGTTGGCTGGGAATGAAGAATGCTCAGTGCAGATGGAATCTTGGGAGAATTTAGCTGCTACACACTCTACTGAGCTTGTGCAGACTGCTTTTGATTGGAGGCTTATAACGTGACAAATGTGTGTGAAATTTCACCAGGACAGAAGGAGAGATATCCCTGACATCAAGGCAAACTCCTTGCCAAATTCCAAGTCCCTGCTCCAGAGCATGGAAGCACTAAAGCTTGTCAACAAAACTGTTGTATGAAATTTAATATGCACAAAACATATTTTTTTCCATTACCATGTTCTCTGCTTAGCTGTTTTTGCTGAAGTTTATAATAAAATTCAGCCGGAGGGTAACAACCGGCATGGGACATTTCAACCTGCATGGTTTGTCTAGCAAAAGGTAGAAACAACTGAAAACAGGGTCTTCTAACGGAAGTGTTTGGCAACCTTAACTAAAGGCAATATTACCTGAGCAGCCTATAATAATGCCTATTTCATTAACTTCTTATTGTCACTTTCTTGAGACTTTGCAGAATCCTTCTGACCTCCTCATGTACATGTTGAATAGAACAGGTGACCAACACACAAACTCTGACATACTCCACCTGGGAGAGCCCTTAGGACAGAAGAGCAATTACCCAATAGTACCAGGCCATTATTCAGTGATCTCAACTGATCCCCAGACACTCATGTTGTGATATAATTGCTATCCAACATTACATTGATCTTCAGGGTTATTTTTTGTTGTGAACTCTTACTATCTGTGTGGGTTTTTGGGGGGGGAAGAGGGATCCACATTAAATGCTTTGCTGTAGAACCTTTATCCACTTTATCCACTGTCAGCAATTGCTTTTATGTAACTTGAACTGCAAATAAGATATATTTGATACAAACTAATCCTAAAAAAGGGCCTGATGAAGTGTTATAATCTTATTTCTTCTGAGAGTTTAGCGGAGTCCCACATTAAATATCAGGCTGTACTGCCCCACTTGTGCTACATAAATAATAAGGAAAAATAATTAGCAACCATGCTAATAAAAACCCGAAAAAGACCAGCTTCTGATTTTGATCCCGGTCTTGTCTCAGCATCTACGGTGACTTGGATAGCACCAGACGTATGCTACTTTACTGACCCTAATTTTGTACCTCGGGTAAAAGTATGTGTGCACATAAAACCCATGAAATTCAAAATAACTGACAAGTTTGAGACTTAAAAGACAGTATGGGAAACAAGGGATAGAAAGCTTTCCAGAAAGGTCTCGGAGGAGCAGTCAGCATAATCTAATATATATAATGTTTGTGTGTGGGGGAGGCTACATATATTAAAAATTCTATCCACATCTCTGCTTCTCTTACATTTAGAGACATGAGTATGAAATAGGGAGGTAGCCCTGACTGTGAAACGTTATGTTTGAAATATAATGTAGTGGAGAGAAACACACAAGTTTTTATAGATGATTTAACCAGGGGACTTAAAAGTATTACTGAATATTTTTATAGTAAATTGAGAGGTAAAAAAATATAAATTTGTGTCTCAGGCACCAATGGACAAACTCAGCAGTCTTGTGCTGTGTATAACTCTTTTTGAAAGACAGACTGGTAAAGATAGAAAATTAATTATACATAATATGAACAAGAAATTTGAAAGAAACAAGTTTATCTATGTTGATTAATAAGTTGAATTTTGGAGAGGTGTGGACATACATCATGAAAATGAAATCTGTTTGCAGAACAGGGTCAGTAACCCTGCACAGTCCCCACAGATGAAGCATCCAGCATGTGTTGAGGTTTTTAAGTGTAATGTTAGCTGGTCAGGTAGCGCAGTCTCGTCTCTCTGAAGCCACACGAATAGAAAGAAAATGATTTCCAGTATTCTTCGAGGAATGACCTGGATTTAAATTTCTGTGACTGATGGAATATACAAGCCCCACACTGAGCAATACAGGGCTAATGAGCTATTGTGGGCCCACTACACCTGTGAGAGATGTCAGACTTGGAGGGAGTTTAAAAAGGGGAAGCACTGCACAGTGGTGGCAGACCAGAGAGAAGTGTAGGCCTCCAGTCCTCAACTCCTGGAGCAAGGACTGGCTGAAGGTAAGAGCTCCTTAAACTACTGCTGCCTGATGGCTCTACCCGGAAGGGAGGGAGGGCGTAATGTTGATCTACTTTTGATGGGACTCTTCTTCCATATTAGCCTGTGAGCCTAGTTGGGGCTACAGCTTCACAGAAGCCCTCTGAAGAAAGAGACCCTTCCCATACATTCCCATTGGCATTCATCCAAGAGTTCTGA
This sequence comes from Chrysemys picta bellii, assembly GCF_011386835.1. Classification (NCBI taxonomy): domain Eukaryota; kingdom Metazoa; phylum Chordata; order Testudines; family Emydidae; genus Chrysemys; species Chrysemys picta. The sequence goes on along the minus strand of NC_088800.1, from coordinate 33,033,593 downwards.
AAGAACTCAAATGTGAAGTTGCGAAACTATTAACTAAGGTTTGTAACCTGTCCTTTAAATCAGCTTCTGTACCCAATGACTGGAAGTTAGCTAATGTAATGCCAATATTTAAAAAGGGCTCTAGAGGTGATCCTGGCAATTACAGACTGGTAAGTCTAACGTCAGTACCAGGCAAATTAGTCGAAACAATAGTTAAGAATAAAATTGTCAGACACATAGAAAAACATAAACTGTTGAGCAATAGTCAACATGCTTTCTGTAAAGGGAAATCGTGTCTTACTAATCTATTAGTTCTTTGAAGGGGTCAAAAAACATGTGGACAAGATCCAGTGGACATAGTGTACTTAGATTTCCAGAAAGTCTTTGACAAGATCCCTCACCAAAGGCTCTTCCATAAATTAAGCTGTCATGGGATAAAAGGGAAGGTCCTTTCATGGATTGAGAACTGGTTAAAAGACAGGGAACAAAGGGTAGGAATTAATGGTAAATTCTCAGAATGGAGAAGGGTAACTAGTGGTGTTCCCCAAGGGTCGGTCCTCGGACCAATCCTATTCAACTTATTCATAAATGATCTGGAGAAAGGGGTAAACAGTGAGGTGACAAAGTTTGCAGATGATACTAAACTGCTCAAGATAGTTAAGACCAAAGCAGACTGTGACGAACTTCAAAAAGATCTCAGAAAACTAAGTGATTGGGCAACAAAATGGCAAATGAAATTTAATGTGGATAAATGTAAAGTAATGCACATTGGAAAAAATAACCCCAACTATACATACAATATGATGGGGGCTAATTTAGTTACAACGAGTCAGGAAAAAGATCTTGGAGTCATCGTGGATAGTTCTCTGAAGACGCCCACGCAGTGTGCAGAGGCGGTCAAAAAAAGCAAACAGGATGTTAGGAATCATTAAAAAGGGGACAGAGAATAAGACTGAGAATATATTATTGCCCTTATATAAATCAATGATACGCCCACATCTCGAATACTGCGTACAGATGTGGTCTCCTCATTTCAAATAAGATATACTGGCACTAGAAAAGGTTCAGAAAAGGGCAATTAAAATGATTAGGGGTTTGGAACGGGTCCCATATGAGGAGAGATTAAAGAGGCTAGGACTCTTCAGCTTGGAAAAGAGGAGACTAAGGGCAGATATGATAGAGGTATATAAAATCATGAGTGAAGTGGATAAGGAAAAGTTATTTACTTATTCCCATAATACAAGAACTAGGGGGTCACCAAATGAAATTAATAGGCAGCAGATTTAAAACAAACAAAAGGAAGTTCTTCACACAGCGCACAGTCAACTTGTGGAACTCCTTACCTGAGGAGGTTGTGAATGCTAGGACTATAACAGCGTTTAAAAGAGAACTGGGTAAATTCATGGTGGTTAAGTCCATTAATGGCTATTAGCCAGGATGGGTAAGGAATGGTGTCCCTAGCCTCTGTTTGTCAGAGGATGGAGGTGGATGGCAGGAGAGAGATCACTTGATCATTGCCTGTTAGGTTCACTCCCTCTGGGGCACCTGGTATTGGCCACTGTCGGTAGACAGGATACTGGGCTAGATAGACCTTTGGTCTGACCCGGTACGGCCGTTCTTATGTTCTTATACCCTTGGGACAATTCGTGTGCATTGATTTCTTTTTGTGTTAATTGACAACCCTGAAAGGGGTGGACTGTTCAGGGTTGAGCAGGAAGACTGAGTTTCTTAGAACTGGACTGGTGTGGTGGAACACCCAAATATCGCAGAATAGAGGTTGGGTGAATAACAATATAGGCATGTCCTGTATACCCTACATATACAAATCTCCCATTAACCTGTAGAGAAGATGTATATGCTGAAGGCAAGCATGATTTAGACCTGTGGAAATAACTTCCTTAAGTTTATTTCTTTTGGTCTTTGTACATTTTTTTCCCTGTGCTACCTTGTTAAAGGGCAAACTCCACTGTCTTCTGTGACTCTAATAGTGTAAGAAGGCCATAAACAATGCCCAAGCATGCTTTAAATTGGCAGATCCTGAAAGTTTGAACTGTGCCTATCATTATAAGGGAAAGGTGAAATAACTCAAAATATTCCCACTGCAGTTCTAAAGCCTATTGTCCAGGCTGAGAATCTGAAATGCAACCTCCCACCTTGAACAATAACTTCTGGGTGACTCACAGGAGATTGAGATTTTACTAGACTTATACAAAAATTTCACAAATTGCTTTCAATTGTCCAAGAGAGAACTCAGAATGAGAAACAAATGGTTTTCTAAAACAGATTAGATAGAGAGTTCGCTGGCTAGGGGTCATATCCTGCAGATCCAAGACTGGGAGTCCAGAGAGAAGAGTTTCATTATAAGCTCTGCTGCTGACTTGCTGTATGATCTTGGGCAAGTCAGTTTCTTTGTTGGAAAGTGAATAGTTTCCTGGTCTTCAGTTTCTCTTCCTATTAGATTTTCCTGCATTAGATGGCTATATGTAAGGATTCCCCTGGAGTGCTGCTACTGGGTTGTCAAATTTCAGGCTTGGTTGTAAGACACAAGATGGGATGTAGACCCCTCACAAGGCCTGAGGGGGTTAAGATGGCTAGCTGGGCCAATTAACTGTTTAGGCTGCACCTGGAGGAGGGGCCAGGGAACAATGAGGGCTAATTAAAGAGGAAGCTCAGCTGGACAAGAACAGGACTGCTTGTTATGGCATCCCTTGGCTGGAACCCACTGTAGAGGGCAGGCCTGGGTTCCCCTATCAGCCACTGAGGAAGTGGCACCATTAAAAGGCCGTGAAAGAGAAGACTGCCAGGGACAGTGAGTCCTGAGAAAATTTGATGTATGAAATTTCTCTGGAAGGGGAAAAAACACAGTGACCTGGCTGGATCCAAGCCATGACGATGGGTCAGTCAAGTCTACAGAGCACAAGACTTGGAGAGTGATACAGAGCAACCATAGGAAGGGTCATTGGCCCAGCAGAGTTAATCCCCAGACACAGCCCAAAGGAGGCGCTCCAGCTGTGAGTAGAGCGCCCCATGACATCATGGAACTGAGAACACAAAAGTGACTGGAATGGTGACCTGTTATGTAACCTCTATGCCAGGGTGGGCCCGCGGGCTGGATCCAGCCCCTCAGGGCTTTGGATCCAGCCCATGGGATTGCCATCCCAGTCCGGGAAGCAGCCGATACCACGTCCCTGCACCCCTAGGGGAGGGGAGGCAGAGGGCTCCGTGCGCTGCTCTTGCCTGTGGGTACCTCCCCTGAAGTTCCCTGTTCCCTCTGTCAGAGGGAACCTTGCCCTGGCCCGCTGCACGCCATTGCCACCCCAGCCACTCCAGGCAAGCAGCACTGTGCCAGAGTCTGCACCCCAATCCCCTGCCCTGAGACCCTGCTGCACCCCTCCTGCACCCCAACCCCCTCCCACACCCTCCTGCACCCCAGCCCTGAGCCCCCGCTGCAACTTGCACCCCTCCTGCACTACTGCCCTGAGCCCCACCACACTGTGCATCCCCTCCTGCACCCCAACCCCATTCCCTGAGCACCCTTGTGCACCCTGCACCCTTCCTCTGCCCCAACCCCTTGCCCTGAGCCCCTTCCTGCACACTGCACCCCCTCCCACATCCCGCATCCCCTCCCGCACCCTAACACCTTGCCCCAGCCCTACATTCATGGCCCTACATGCTATTTCCCCACCCAGATGTGGTCCTCGGGCCAAAAAGTTTGCCCACCCCTGCTCTATGCTTACCGTACCTTTTGTCATAGCTATTAACTTTTCTGACGAAATCATATTTCTCCTGCTGATAGCCCTGTAGAGCAAATACAGCTAGGACAGTACCTAGGTTCCAGTTTGACAATTCTGCTGATGATGCATGAGGCAGCTGTGTTCCAACTGCAGAATTTTTTTGCCAGTGATAACACAGGAGGCAGAGAAAGCAGCCTGATTTTGAGCATCCATGCTGAGTTTGCTGTTCTGACAATTTGGGCATGGAGGGGGAATCTATTTGGACTTTAAAACTGAGTTAAGGCGATATAGAAATCATTGAAAGAGGGGAGGGGGGAAGTATGATAGCTCATTACTGAAGGTTGATTTCAGTCACTTTTCTTACTAGCATTGTATTTCAAACTTGCATCAGCTGGGAGAAGGGGAAAAAACCACACACTAAACTAGATATACCTCATGCCTTGGTTTTGGTTTTAAAGCCACAAATCAAAACTTATCTTCAGTGCATGCTACTCAAAAAATTTCATCTGGAAGCTAAAATATTATGACAATGTATAGGGCATGTTGTCCCTTCATATATGATGATCTAGAATAGTACCAATTTTCTTGCTATTGGGTTTGGTATATTGTAAGGCACTGCACTTGGCTTCGTACTCTGCTCAGCCCCGTGAAGCGCCCTCATTTTTAGTGAGAATACTCATTTTAAAGAAGCTGACTCTGAGGGTTTCCTGACCTATACAATTTCAGGAGCTGATCTAGTTAGTTCTGTTTTATTTAGTAAACTAATCACAACGTATCCTAGGCATTTCTAATGGGTCCTGTGATATCTAGTGTTTTTCAAGTGAAAGATGTGGAAAAGATGCATGTATGTATGTGGGCGCCCTTTGGAGGGCACTTAAATTTTCAAATATTCACCACCATTCTCTTCACTCTTGATTACAAGTACTATAGCTTTGTGAGACAAGTTCTCCTCTCCCTAGAGACTATCGTTTGTGTCACAGCCATTCCTGTTTTGTGGTATGACGTGCTATCCTGGCACGAGGGAAAAATATTCTTCATAGCAAACACTCATCAGTGGTCTCTGCCAAAAGAGTTGCAAAAACAGATAGAGAAATTCTTCTCAGAGGCAGTCTAACTTGTTCATGGCAATTTGGAATTGTGAGAGGGAGATACGATACTGTTTGCCTTTTATGCATTTTACTTAGGGGGAAAAAAAACACAGAAAATAGCTCTGCAGCTATTGGATTTTCTGAACATCTTCCATCCAATTATCCTTCAGTGTTAGGACTTTACAGAGCTTATTGGAATGTCCAATGCAGGAAACAAAGCAGACAATGTGTTTTCTTTGTTTGGTACACACTGAGGTGCTCAGATAAGACACAGTTCAGTGAAATACAAAGTAGATGAAGTCAGAAAGCAGACTGGAGATCTATTTACTTATTCACGAACTGAAAGTGTTCGGGCATGTAGCAATCCTTTTGTAGAGTTGGCATGTGTCTGAGACACCTGGGTTATAAGAGGTGATTTTTAGTTATGCCCTCAATGCCTAATTTAAAAACACAAGACTCCATTGCATCTGCTTTTCAAGTATATGGATTGTTAAAATCCTTGTGATTTTGTCATTAACTGAAATTCTCTTTTTTTTTCTTTTCCCTGGCACTGTCAGAGGTTTAACTGAAAACATGTGGACATTGTGTCAGCTTGGAGCTTCCCCTTTTCTCTTCCAGAGCAAGGGGAGTGGTGGTGGATAGTGATAGGAGTCACACTATGTCCAGGTTCTGTTCTTCCTCCTCCCACCCCCTCCATTTTACTTGCTGTGGCTGGTGAGCGGTTGTGGTGGAAGTCTCCTTATTTTCTCTCTGTTCTGTCTGACTGACCAGCTGTGATTTCTTTGTTCTGTTCTTTTTTGTAAGGAGCCTAATTGGAAGGTTTCACAGCCCTAGTTATGCTCCGTCTGCTTGGATACTCAGACTGCAGTGTTTGGATCCCAGCACTGGACTCAGGTGCTTTTAAGCTTCCCTTGGTCAGAGTAATCTCCAGCACTGTATCTTTCTATGGTCTACTTCCTAAGCATAGCCATACTATCTGTTACCTCTTCTGGAAGTGGGACCTCATAGTTCAGCTGTCCTAGTTCTCCAGGATCAGTGCCGAACTCCCCCAAGACACCCCAGTAGCTTAAGCACACTCTTTCCTAGGTTCCCAGCCTTGCAGGCACTCTGGTTTAGAGCTTACACCTTCAGGGACATGTGATAGACATAGATTTACAGAAGGATTGCTTAAAACAATCACTCTTTTTACTTTAAACAGCACAAGACCTGAAGAAGAACTCTGTATAAGCTCGAAAGCTTGTCTCTCTCACAAACCAAAGTTGGTCCAATAAAAGATATTACCTCAACCATCTTGTCTTTGATAGCCTGGGATCAACATGGCTACAACAACACTATGTAGCACAAGAGATACACAGATCTAGGCAAACCAACAAACACCTGTACACTATTATCTGCCTCAGTTTCCTCACCACTTTTGAGCATTCTTGAGGACCTGGTCAGCATCTTCTAAGGAGTTGAGTATCTTTCCTCTCCTCTTTTCCACTTGCACATGTCTTCTCTTCCAGAATATGGAGTCTTTCTTCTTGGCCTATGCAGTCGATGTTCTCCAACTCCTTTGACAGTCAAATAGGTTCCCCCTCATTCCAGGTACCTGCCCCTTTGTTCCTCCAAGTCCCGTTCACAACTTTTCAGTCTTTTTGTTTGTAAAGGATGTCAACGCCTCAGTCTTTGTTCCCCTTCTTTTGAAATTCCAGGCCTTCTCCTTTAGCGATCAGGTTTCCCTGGGCTTCAGACATCTATTGTTCTATTCATGCACAGCCTATTAACCTGTTGATGATAGCCCTTAATGAGAATCAAATTCAGAGAAAGACATTCAGGCACCACTTCCCTCCCCTAAGCACCAGGAGTATAAGGTAAGAATATAGTACAAATAACTGGGCTTCACTGCCCTGCCCACTTTGACCCCAAAACCCTCTGTCCCAGTTGAAGTGAACACCACCTGTATTGAGGGCTGCCTAAAAGTAAGTAAGTAAGTGTGTGTGTGTGTGAGAGAGAGAAAGCAGTTTGCCCTTTGGCCCCCATTTGAGAAGACCCTCAAACCAAGTGATGTTGTGACTCCATAGATGGAAAGGCAGATGGGCCAAACCTGAGTAGTTCTGGATCTCACTTGAGCCACTTGAAATGTCGGGAGTAGGAAATTAATCTTAAGGGCTTAAACACACAGTTGATAATATCAAACAGTAGAGATAAGAGTGAGTGTTAGATCCTGGAAGGAGATGTTGAATAGAGCCAAATGCAAACAGATCCCTGCAGGATCCCACTCTATATGCCCTTCCAGCCTGACTATGAACCATTGATAACTGCTCTGAGTATGGTTTTCCAACCAGTTGTACACCCACCTTCTGGTATGTTCGTCAAGGCAATATTTCCTTAGTTTTTGCTTATGAAAAGGCCATGTGAGTCAGTATCAAAAGCCTTACTAAAGTCAAGATATATCACATCTATTGCTTCCTCACTCTCCACAAGGATTGTTACCCTGTCAGTGAATGAGGAGAGGATGATTAGACATGATTTCTTCTTGACAAATCCATGCTGATTAATTATCACCTTATTATTTCTAGGTGCTTACAAATTGATTGTTTGCTCCATTATCTTTCTGGATGCTGAAGTTAAGCTGGTCGATTACACTCTCACGCTCTCTCTCTCTCATGTTAATAAATGGCTATTTTTATATGCATCTTTCTGGCCTTGAATTTATCCATCCTTCTGAATCCAGTGGGGGTAGTGGGTTCTTGGTATAGGTCTAAGAATGCTATTGATTTTTACTTGTATCCTCTTTATTGTTCTGATATTCTTTTATAGAAATACTACAATACCTGGTCTTATTTTTAATATCTATTTAACCCCTTGGATTCTGCAGGTTGGCCAACACCTCTTTACAATGAGGCATAACACTGGGAAATCTCATCACAAACATTACTAAGGAAGATAAATGTACACACCTTGGGAAACACACGTTATGGGCCCCTTGCACTTTGTTATGCCTTCATGTGGCATAAGATACATGAGACCTTGTGAGAGCAAGAAAAGGGAGAACTAGCTTGAAACTCATCCCTGTTCCTAACCAGTGTCATCTCAGTAATATTCACCCTCTCTAGAAGATCTGTTCTACATACACAATTACCAAGGACATTGGAATTTAATATAAATTCAATATACATAACTTTTTCTTCATCCATTGATCTGGATTGCTTATCAAATAATTATACCTCCAATAAAAATACTTGCTAATGATGCTTATCTTTGTTACAAAAAGCTTTATCAGCCATCTTTTATAAACACAGCAGTGGCAGTCTAAACCAAGATTCACATTATATAACTTCACTTATATAGTAAAATGAAAAATTCAGATTAGAGATTGACATTGCACTAGAGAAAAACATACGGAAGTCTCTTTTGAAATGCCTTTCTCGTGGCAGCTAGGACTGTTGAAATTAAAACTGCAACCGCCCTGACTTTCATAGAGTTGTCTATTATCCCACAAACCTATTATTGGACACTAGCAGCATCCCAAAGTAGCTAAAGGTCAACATGCAATCACAACATGAAGTTATGTGGCTATGCAGTGACAAACTTCATGATTTTATTGTAGAAGTCACAGTGGAAAAACCAGCAAACAAAGCAAGGATGGAGGGAAAGGTTAAAAACAGAATGTCAGCATGACATTTCAATAGAAATTGATTGCTTTTAGTGGCTTGCTTTAGTAGTTTAAGTTATTTTAAACTATTTTTCTTGTCGCTATATAATACTAAAACACAAATATGAAACCATGCAATAAAAACTAATAATGAAAACATTAATACAGGAGGTGAATAAGAAAATCTTAAACTAAGTATTTTGTGGAAGTTTCAGATACTTTGAACTACTTTTAATGAATATTAATGAGAATGGGACATAGGGTTATAAAACCAGGAAACCAAACTTTAGAAAGATAAGAATTTAACACAAAATCTTAGTTATTAAAAATAATTGATGCTAATGTAATAATGCATTTCCAAGTCTTTAAGAGAGAAAAAATTCTCTTTGAATTTAAGGTCAGGGTAGTTACCCTCTTAAATGCCAGCTCAGCCACTGTTGTACCATTTCTAGCTCCCATTAAGCATTGAAAATGTATCTTAGGAAGCTTTCCATTTCCTTAATTTAGTTCTGTTAATAGGGAGCAAAAGTCAAAAGGGGCATGTACTAGCTGAACTGCTATTTGAACTCAATGATGGTAACCTGAATAACATGGAACAAGCAAGCAACTAGGAATAGTGTATTACCCCATGTATATGTAATGTCATTAAACTGGAATAGAAATTTTTAGACAAAGACTAGAAATAAAATGCAACATCTGTCTAAGCTCGGTTACCTTAATAACCACCAATATAACAGAAGCCCTTTTACTTGGCTTTGCACAAAGGATTAGAATTTTAACTAGATAGAGTTCTTACTCCCAGTATCTACATGTGTCTATGGCCAAACCCCCTCTGCACTGTTAGACTTAGGAATGAGGTGAAGGATCTATGGTTTAACGGAGGAGCAGCACAGTGGCCTTGGGGACGACCATCTCTCTGAAGCTACAGCAGGAATCACGAAGCAGCCAGTTCCCCTGGCATTCCATATCCAAACAGAAGAGAATTCCTTCCCTTCTGCACATTTTCCCCAAGTGGATGTTACTAGGTCCAATGCCAGCCATTCAGACTGTGTTCTGAGGCCAAGTTTTGGAAACAGCTAATAGAAGGTTTTATGCTTTAAATATTGCCTACCTGCCCAGAGACTGGATATGCTTGTACCTATAAATCATGACCAATATTTTTGAGCTTTAGTCCTGAAATCCTTGGGCAGAATATTTGTGACAAAAATACCCTGTTTAGAGGATACTTTCCAAGAGTCCTCAAGTGGAACTCATTACCTGGAAACTTAGTTCCTTCACAGGTTTAGGGTTACCCTGATTGCATCAACTGTTGCATGGTTATGAGCTATAAATAAGTTTGCAGCTTCCATTTTGGGGGATCTTCTTTCTTGTTTTCCTGCTAGAACCCTCAAAGTAAAGTATAACAGACTAACAAATATACCAAGAACAACAATACAAGCACTTGCTCAAATAACATCAGCTTTGATTGATTAATTCCCAGCATTTTCATGCTTTACCGGGGCATTTCTGAGGCCCTTATTCTTTACAGCAATTTTACACTGACTGATTTCATTGTAGTTGTTCCAGAGTTACACCATGGAGAGATCAGAACCAAACACCCATAGGGTTAGGCCTCATCTAAATTAGTTGCTGATGTGAAACTAATTAGGGATTAATTGGCTAATATCTAAAAATTATGGATTAGTGTTTATATAGTTCAGTGCTTTGAAAATGTAAATTGCTGTATAAGTGCGATTATTTGTCAACTAATAGTGTTTCTATTGCTCTTAATTACAGACTGCATACTGTAGTCTCTGCCACCTACATGCTTCTTCATGGTCCCTTCTGTCTGTATAGTCACTGATTACGGATCAGATCATCCCATCTCATAGAAGAGTTCAGAGAGGAAAAGGGAAGCATTTATGGGGAAGTATCTGCATCTCACAACTAGAGGTGTAAGGGAGAGTCGTCCCCCCTCCTCCCCCCCCAGCCCAGAATGGATGACTGTCCTGCAGAGGTATATCTGTGAAATCACAAGATGCAAAGATTTCACTCACTCTCTAACCATATAGGGAACAGGGCCCTCTCCAATATTCTGACACTTCCCTTCTTCATTGGCTCTTTCCTCCCAAACCCTCACCCCTTCAAAGATGGATAGATAGCACAGAAAGGGAGTTTAGGGTGTTTGGCACATTAACTCTTGTGCAGATGAGAGATACGTATGTTCTGCCTACCTAAAATTCTCACCCTAGTTCTACAGGGATAAGGTATTCACTTCTTGCACTAAACTGTTAAGCAGTGTTAATTTGCACGCTCAAAGAGCTGGCTGTGTTTCAATGGCTTTCATTAATTAAGTCATTCCTACGATGAGTTTTCAACCTAAATGTGTGCCCTCATCTATGGTGCTAAACTTTTAAGCAGTATGATTATTAGTTAATTAAGGTCAGAAAATGAAAGCATTGGGCCAGACCTGGAGGTGGTGAGATTCTCTCTCTTCTTTCCATAATTAAGGAAGAAACTTGTGTAAGAGTGCATAGGCTTTTTTTTTTTTTTTTTAAGTCATGATAGGTGTGATTTAACAACATGGACTAGGTACATACAACTAGTGAAAACCCAAGATCAATTAATACAAAATAAATCAGATTTAGAACAACTTTTCAAGCTTTATAGACTACCCTGCACCAGTCCAGAGTCTTAAAGCAGTAGACCATAGCAATATTACATAGTGATATTGCTGAGCGCACTTAAGACATGCCAACACTGCAGAAATGTTTATTAAAGGTAGCCCTTTACCCCAAATTCCCTTCTCTAAAATCTTTTAGTTTGTTGAAAACTCTGACAAATGAGCAAAAGAAAATCTTGTAGTAAATAAATTTTATAGGAAGAAAATGCTGGTATCTAAAGCTTTTTTTTTTTTTTTTTAAACCAAAAAATACCTTTTTCCAGTATTGGCAAACTCAAGATTCCAAAAACAATCAAATCTTTAGCCAGGAAAAATGTTAAGGACAGTTACATGCTAGAACAGACCATACCCAAGAAAACTTCCATAAACGGAGAATTCCTACAGAACAACAGCTAAAGCAGACTCATGCCAAGTCCCCTATTGTTTCCAAGTTACACAAATAAACTAGCAACCCAGTAATGAAAGTATCTCAGATAATTTACACACAATGAGCTTCTGAGTCTTCCTCTTGCCACAACAGTGAGCTCTTAACTAGCCCACAGCATACTGCTTGTAAGCACTCTGATTAATTCAATCAAACTATTTCAGATGGCTGCAGTTTCAACAACAGATTTGTTCCCTTGACAATAAACTGATATGATATAGACCCCCAGACAAGACAATTTCAAGGCACCCTTGTAGAAAACAACAGTTTGATACAATATTCCTCCTCAACCTTCTAGTTAGCAATGCAACTAACAACTGTGCAGACCTACAAATGATCAGGTGATGTGTGTGTTAAATGAGGATAGTGTTAACAACATATGCAAAATGTTCATTTTGTCTGTGCTACTTTGTATTTTTATGGCAAAGCTCTTGCTTATATTGCCATATCAGTGGAGACCAACAGGTACCAGAGCTCAGAATCCACAATGGAAAGCTGCACAAAATTGACTGATCCTGACAGAAAAATTTCCATTAACGACAAACTTCATCTAAGACGATATAAATAGCTAATTTGCCAAATTCTCCTTTCATAAGCTATCAAAACTGTGTGTGCCAGGGTATTTGTTCCCCACTCCGGGAAGCCCTACTGTCTTGGTGCACCTCTCCCGAAGAATGTGTCCTGGCCTGGGGAAGGGAGTTTACACCTGCAAGAGCTGCCTATGCAGGCCACCCAGGATCATCAGTAGGCAAAACCAGTGAGAAGTGGGCCTCCCTCCACTAGAAGGGCTTGGAGCAGACAGAAGGCAATCAGGGCCCAACATATGCAATACAAAGGGCTGCCTGCTTCTGCATAGGGTCAGTTCTTGGTTGGGATGGGGAGGGCTTTCCCAGCCATGGGCCTAAGTTTGACTGCACCTTTTTGACTGAGTTAACAGAAGGCAGTTTTGTTTACACCTTGTGGAATTGAAAGCCCAAGTCACCACATTGAGTCTGGACCTCAGTTTAAGTGCTGTAAAAATTAAAGGGAGCTTGCTTCAGGAGGTGTTCTGTTGGTTCAGCTGAACCCAGGACGCTTACCATTAAGGAGATGGTGAAAGGCTAGAAATACTGTTTAAACTTTTAGGGTCTGAATGCAAAGGCTGAACAATTCATATCCCATTTAAATTATACTTCCAGTGGAAGAAGCAACCTAACTAAATAAATGTAGCAAAAGGATCTCATTTAAGAACAGACAGCAGGATATTTAAATTTGTGGCCCCATACCTCCATTGTCTCTTGTTGATTTTTGTGATCTACCATTCAGTTTACCTAAATGTATTCATCTCTAACAAAACTAGTATCATTAAATAACTGAGCTCTGAAATGCTTAGTCATGAAACTGATGTTGTGGAAAACTCTATACATGTTAGGAGTTGAATCCCCAACACCATTTGAAGCTTTTTGCAAGATACCCTATGTTGTCTCTACTGCAGGGTTTTAATCACACATTTTAAAAGGTAGTGGCACATGTTTGAGTGCTCCAGTATCTGTTAACCATCTACTAAGCATCCAAGTATATTGCTATTAGTCATCCACAGGCCTTTTTCTCAGAAGCTCTTGTCTTTATGGCTGTCTCTACACTATGCTAATTATGCCTTACTGACAAAGCCACACTAGTATTGAACATGGTTAGCTGTAAAAGTAGGTAAGGATGAGATCTATTCAGCTAGCACTGTTTCAGTAACCGCTGTTAATGACTAAGACTTATCAGCAATGGGTGTTTGTCCAGTACAGACAGAGACTCAGGTTTTGTCTATGTACCCTGCTTGGGAGTCCCATGCGGGCAGGGGACTGGACTCTATGACCTCTCGAGGTCCCTTCCAGTCCTAGAATCTATGAATCTATGAATCTATTATGCCTGCTTAGATCAAATTTATAGAAGCCGATTTTAAAGAATTCGGTTTTATACAGTTGATTGTGTGTGTCACCACATAAAATGCTCTAAGTGCATTAAGTCGGCGGACCGCGTCCACAGTACCGAGGCTAGCGTCGACTTCCGGAGCGTTGCACTGTGGGTAGCTATCCCACAGTTCCCGCAGTCTCCGCCGCCCATTGGAATTCTGGGTTGAGATCCCAATGCCTGATGATGCAAAAACAGTGTCGCGGGGGGTTCTGGATACATGTCGTCAGGCCCCTCCCCCTTCGTCAGAGCAATGGCAGACAATCGATTCACGCCTTTTTACCTGGGTTACCTGTGCAGACAACATACCACGGCAACCATGGAGCCCGCTCAGCTCAGCTCAGCTCACCGTCACTATATGTCATCTGGGTGCCGGCAGATGTGGTACTGCATTGCTATACAGCAGCAGCTAATTGCCTTTTGGCAGTAGACGGTGCAATATGACTCGTAGCCTTCATCGGCGATCTGCGTGCTGGCAGACGTGGGGCTGTACTGCTATACAGCAGCAGCTCCTTGCCTTTTGGCAGTCGATGGTGTATTACAACTTGTATCCATTGTCGTCGTATTCCTCAGTGAGTTCAATCAGAGGCACCTGGGCAGACGTTTTGTCTCCTGGAGACTCAGTCCTGCCTGCAATCCTATTGAACTGTCTTGACGATGATGGCTAGCAGTCGTAGTACAGCATCTTCTGCCAAGCACCCAGAAGATGCCGATGGCTAGGAGTCATGCTGCACTGTCTGCTGCCAGCTTAAGATGTAAAAAATAGATGGACCAGATTTGTTCTGTATTCATTTGCTTCCCCCTCCCTCCGTGAAATCAATGGCCTGCTAAACCCAGGGTTTTGAGTTCAATCTTTGGGGGGGGGGGCATTCTGTGTGACAGTTGTTTATGTTTCTCCCTGATGCACAGCCACCTTTGTTGATTTTAATTCCCTGTACCTGTAAGCCATGTCGCCCCTCCCTTCCTCCCTCAGACAATAGTTTCGCGCCTTTTTTCAGCCCAGACGCCATAGCACTGGGATCATGGAGCCCGCTCAGATCACCGCGGCAATTATGAGCACTATGAACACCATGCGCATTGTCCTGGAGTATATGCAGAGTCAGAACATGCCAAAACAAACCCAGGCGAGGAGGCAATTGCAGCGCGGCGACGAGAGAGATGAGGAAATTGACATGGACCTAGACCTCTCACAAAGTACAGGCCCCAGCAATGTGCAAATCATGGTGTTACTGGGGCAGGTTCATGCCGTGGAATGCCGATTCTGGGTCCCGGGAAACAAGCACAGACTGGTGGGACCACATCGTGTTGTAGGTGTGGGACGATTCCCAGTGGCTGCGAAACTTTCGCATGCGTAAGGGCACTTTCATGGAACTTTGTGACTTGTTTTCCCCTGCCCTGAAGCGCCAGAATACCAGGATGAGAGCAGCCCTCACAGTTGAGAAGCGAGTGGCGATAGCCCTGTGGAAGCTTGTAACGCCAGACAGCTACCGGTCAGTCAGGAATCAATTTGGAGTGGGCAAATCTACTGTGGGGGCTGCTGTGATCCAAGTAGCCAACGCAATCAAAGACCTGCTGATATCAAGGGTAGTGACTCTGGGAAACGTGCAGGCCATAGTAGATGGCTTTGCTGCAATGGGATTCCCTAACTGTGGTGGGGCGATAGACGGAACCCATATCCCTATCTTGTCACTGGAGCACCAAGCCACCGAGTACATAAACTGCAAGAGGTACTTTTCAGTGCTGCTGCAAGCCCTGGTGGATCACAAGGGACGTTTCACTAACATCAACGTGGGATGGCCGGGAAAGGTACATGATGCTCGCGTCTTCAGGAACTCTGGTCTGTTTTGAAAGCTGGAGGAAGGGACTTTCTTCCCGGACCAGAAAATAACCGTTGGGGATGTTGAAATGCCTATCGTTATCCTTGGGGACCCAGCCTACCCCTTAATGCCATGGCTCATGAAGCCGTACACAGGCAGCCTGGACAGGAGTCAGGACCTGTTCAACTATAGTCTGAGCAAGTGCCGAATGGTGGTGGAATGTGCATTTGGACATTTAAAAGTCGCTGGCGCAGTTTACTGACTCGGATAGACCTCAGCAAAGCCAATATTCCAATTGTTATTGCTGCTTGCTGTGCGCTCCACAATATCTGTGAGAGTAAGGGGGAGATATTTATGGTGGGATGGGAGGTTGAGGCAAATCGCCTGGCCGCTGATTACATGCAGCCAGACACCAGGGTGGTTAGAAGAGTACAGCAGGGCGCGGTGCGCATCAGAGAAGCTTTGAAAACCAGTTTTGTGACTGGCCAGGCTACGGTGTGAAACTTCTGTTTGTTTCTCCTTGATGAACCCTCCACCCCACCCCCGGTTCACTCTACTTCCCTGTAAGCTAACCACCCCACCCTCCCCTCCCCCCTTCAAGCACCGCTTGCAGAGGCAATAAAGTCATTGTTACTTCACATTCATGCATTCTTTATTAATTCATCATACAACTAGGGGGATAACTGCCAAGATAGCCCGGGAGGGGTGGGGAAGGAGGGAAGGAAAAGGACACACTGCAGTTTAAAACTTTAACACTTATTGAAGGCCAGCCTTCTGATGCTTGGGCAATCATGTGGGGGGGGGGGGGGAGTGACTGGGTGGCCAGAGGCCACCATCTTTCTGGAGATGTCCCTGGAGGATTTCCGCTCCATTCCCATACACGTTAACATACTTTTCCAGTAGCTGTACTGGCCATGATTGCCAGGGAAAATTAATCATTAATCATTAAACACGCTTGCTTTTAAACCATGTGTAATATTTACAAAGGTACACTCACCAGAGGTCCCTTGTGCGCCCTCATGGTCTGGGAGCACGCCTTGGGTGAGTTCGGGGGTTATTGGTTCCAGGTCCAGGGTAATAAACATAAAAAAAGGGCTTCGTCGTGTGGACGTGCCCAGGCTTAATTCGATTTAACGCTGCTAAATTCGACCTAATCTCGTAGTGTAGACCAGGCCTTACAGGCAGAAGTGGTCCCCTTAAGGCAGAAAAAAAAATTGTTAGAAGTAACAAAATATGGAGTGCCTGGGCTGTGAGATTTTACTAGTGTGCCAAGGGAAGCAAAAGTATTATGCAAAAAGAAGAACAGGAGGACTTGTTAGTCTCTAAGGTGCCACAAGTCCTCCTGTTCTTCTTTTTGCGGATACAGACTAACACGGCTGCTACTCTGAAAAGTATTATGGAATATCTCCAGATCAGCTATTGAGTGCAGCAGTTTTCAGATAAAACTGCAAGTCCCCCTCATCCCCCCCCAAATGGATAAATACCACAAAATTTCTGTTCAATTTCCAATCTAAGCCACTTAGGTTTGGGGGATTTGTTTTTTTTAAACTTTGTTTCCCTAACTACACCCACTTAGATGGTCTCTTCCCACACAAAGCCAGAGTATGAATCTGTTTTCTCATGGGAGCAAGCTTGGCAGCTAGGACACTAGATCCTCCTTCCCTGGCAAGGGCTACCTTTGTCTGTTGCCTGTGCAATACTGTTACCTTGGCACTAGGAAGATTGTGTTACTGGATCCTTCCCATTTGACTCATAGATAGAGGGTTAGTCATAGAATACTTAAAGACTTTTTCACATCTGGGCTCACCCACTGTTTTCTAGAACACTGGTGGATGGTTTCACTTCCCCTGCATGACTGCAGCCATCAAAACACACACACACACTTTTCATTGCAAAGCACACAACACCTTTAATCTATATATGTTCATTCCCCATAGAATGTAAGATGCAATAGGAATTGTGTAATGAGAATGCAGAAGGTGTGAAAACTCATGTGTGTTGCTCATTAATTAGTCAAGTCCCCAGCTGTCTTCCTCATCCAATGCTGCTAGCTGGCTCTTTTAGGATTTTTTTGCAAAGGAAAACTTGCACCATGCACGGAGCTTGCGTTAAAAAGGATTTTGTCTCTGCAGTATTTTACTTGTACCTCTCAGTATTCAATGCCTCTGATCAATGTCTCCTATGCTAAAGGTGCTCCATGGAAAGCTTTGGAGAACTTCCTGGTCACATGGTGCTGAAGGCTCCTTTGTTTCTGCTCAAAACTGCACTAAGGTATAGATGAAAAGATAAATGATATTAGGGAATTCATGTATCTGCACAAGAAACTGCTGTTTCCATAGGGATGTTATGAGTATGAGAAGGAAGAAGGATGGCTCGTATACATATGAATATCAAAGGAAATGGTCCATGAGACAGTTGTTATACAACAATATGGCTGACCCTTTTTTAAAAACAAAAAAACCTCTATTGATTTGTATTACAATCATGCTTGCAGACCCCAATTGTCATCAGTCCAGTTGTGCAGGCACTACACAAACAGATAGTAAGAGACAGTCCATGCCCTGAAGAGCTCACGGTCGTCATCATCCCAGCTCATCAGTAAATCTCAGAGCACTTTACAAAGGAGGTCAGTCTCACTGACTGGCAAAGAGTCAGAGTAAGGCAGCATTATTCCCATTTAATAGATGGAAAAATAAGGCAGAGGTGGGAAGTGATTTGCTCCAAAGTTGCACAGCGTCTGTAGCAGAGACAAAAAGTTAATCCAGATCTCAGAGATCCAGTCCAGTGCCTTAACCAAGAGACTACTGTTCCTCTTTGGCCTCAACAATTTCATTGTTAACTATAATTATTGATTTATACACAATTGTTAAAATTCCTTAAAACAGTATACAAAGTGGCATTGATAGTAGGCTGGTTCCTTTATCGTGTGTGTGTGTGTATACGCGCACACACACACACACACTCTCTTAGTGGGATTATATACACAACACCTGCACCCATTATAGTTTTCATGGTAAGGGCTTTTTCCTGATCCAAATAAATACTCAGCTTTCTTTAATGGTAATTGGAAAAGTCACCATTGACATTCACAGACTTCTCACGAACCTTTTATTTTTAATCAAAACCACACACACAGTAGAAATTAATCCAAAATTAAGCAGGGCACTTTGCTGAGACATGTCTTTCTGCAAAGTAAATGAAGCTTAATTGCTCTCTTTTTAAGCCTACCATTGATAAAGCCCTACCCAACCTGTAAGGGTACCATTCAGAAATGCTTTTCAATTGTTTAGATCTTCTTCTTTTACCAGATTTATATGAAGGACAATCTTGAGCCATCTGGTGCCTATTTAATTTTTAACCACCTCTCACTTGGAATATTTATTTCTTTATACTTATTTTGTCTTAACAAATTGGCCATAAGCGAAACCACACCATCTGTGACTTCCAGTAAATACAACTGTTACTAATGAAATTACCCAGCTTCATCATTTTGATTTAAATGCTTTGCCTGCTTTTTCTATGACCTTTCATTGCTTGCCATCAAATAACAGCTTTCACACATTTAGATACATGTTCATGTAGGTCAGGCTTCAGGAATAAATCTTATCTGTGAATCTGAAGAAGCCTGGCCAAGCTTGCTCAGCAGGTTGGCATAAGAGACCACAGCCGGGGCCATGCTAAGAAATCATTATGGCATTTGTGCCCATCCAGCTAGGGGCTCGAACACTGTGTGCGTATCATGCTCCAGGGCAGATCCCCTGCCATGTGACCAATTGGTCACTGTTCCTTGTTTCCTTGCCTCCCATTTGTCAGACTGACCGTATTAATGATTCTAGAAGCTGAAGGCCATTCTTTTGGCTCCTCATTCTCACTTTCAATAAAAGGACTCGTTTGACCAGATTGAGCAACAGTAAAGTCACAACAAAGATTTGGCATCTGACATTAGGAAAAGTACACCATGAATATGGGACATCCATAAAGGGAAGAGATGTTTAATGACAGTTAAATATGAGTTTTTGCAAACATTTATATTGTATTTCTTAAATAGTTTCCTGTGTGATTAATATGTACATACAGGAATCAATTCATCCTCCCCCTGAATCACCCGCTCCAATCACTTCAGCATGCTGGTGTTTCCTTGTAGGTCTCTCATCCAT
This sequence comes from Chrysemys picta bellii, assembly GCF_011386835.1. Classification (NCBI taxonomy): domain Eukaryota; kingdom Metazoa; phylum Chordata; order Testudines; family Emydidae; genus Chrysemys; species Chrysemys picta. Next base: position 33,014,154 of record NC_088800.1, on the reverse strand, counting down.
GCACTGAGTATGTTACCATAGGCAGTGATCATCTTGTGACATCTAATGATATTGCCGCCTGAGCTGCCATTGCTACACACAGAGATTTGATCCAATCGTCACCTCTGTGGATGCACATTCACTCAAAAAAATCAGCCACTGAAAATTGTTGTGTGGCTGATGTGACAAAGAGTGGCTAGCACAACACAAACTTTTACAAAAACACACAATGATCCAGGTTCAGCTACTATAGAAATTGTCCATGCTATACACAGAAAGAACACTCGTATATAGTTTCCTGCTTGGATACCATCAAGCTAACAGAACAAAGTCTCAGCTAGTGTAAATCTGGTGAAGCCAGTGAAACTACTCAAATTTACATTAGATGAGGATCTAGTCTCAATAATATCAAACCTGAGAATGCAGTAAAGTTCTGCAATGGAGTTCACTCACCACTCAGGGGCCTCCTTGTGGTTGCATCTGGGAATTAGCTCTTTTCAGGTCAGATGCCCCTGGTTGCTTACACCAGCACACCCCTCTCCAAGACACGGTGCTGCCTCTTTGGGAGGGAGCCCTCCTGTCAGATCGCTGGATAGTCCTCCCCTTCTAGGTTATCCAAGTCCCACTGGATCCACTGTCCACATGCCTTTTCAGACAGTCTGCTGATCAAAGGCCAGGTCCTGTGCCATTTTCCCAGCATCTGGTAGGGGAACCAGGCACACCCCCTACTCCAGATTACAGTCCAGTGACCCTATGTCCATCAACAAGAGTCTGCTCATGCCCAGAACCTGTCGCTACTCCCATGGACTTCTTCCTAACTTATAGGCCCCCACCTCTGGGTTTACCGGTCCAAACACCCTTCTTCCAGAGACTAATTGTAGACTCCTCCTTCTCTCTTTCCAGACATCATACCCTCAAAGAAACCTCCCAGGGAGTGACTGCAAACTACTGCCCCTGCAGTCTCCTTCTGGTCTCCACTTAATCCTGTCATACAGGCCCAACCTGCCCCTTCTCAGATGAACTTCATCTTCCATTAGGCTTTATTGAGCCATGGCAGTCCAGGTGCAGTATATAAGGTCAATTGATCTAATTTAACCTATTCTGCCTTATGTGGGGTGGACACCCCATCACGAGCTCATGAAACCAGATGCATGTGGAATAGGAAAATAAACTGAAGATTTCATTCTGATTGCTCTTTCAGTTACCCCAAATCAAGGTGTAGAACTATGAAGCACAGGTAAATCACTGCGTATTTTAAATCAAGGCATAGGAGTTTGAACAGACCAGCATGGTAAATAAGCTCCTCTTCAACAGTGACAACAAAAGCCTTTAGAAACTTGCAAACCTCAGAAGAGCTGAAATAAAATGAATTGTGGGTTTGAAATTTGACAACTTCTCCTCTGAAGCTGTGTCAGAGTGGACATAGAGATATTATATTGTAAAATGAAAGGTCTTAAATTGCCTTTTCTGTGTTCCTCTACTCTCATTAGCAGGTATCAATTCTGATCACCACAGTGAGCCAAAATTTGAGCCAATGCTTCAGTTTTGTACATATAAAATGGCATACACAAATGGGCCATGTCTATTTAACTATAAATCTCCCTTATATTCAGCCTGCTCCTCTTCTCATTGGATTCATGTAGGGATGTTGTAATCTACTGTTTACATCACTGCTGTTCAGGCTGAGACAAAGGGTTATGATATCACAAAAATGTAACTCTTGGTAATTTTACTAAATGAACCAGGCTAGAGGGCTCATCAGCAAGTAGGCGGGTTATATTTTTACAGGGATACCGTGGTAGTCAGATGGAAAAAGGACAAACACCTATGGGAAGATGGCAGTTACAATGGAGTTTTGGATAAAATATAAAGGTTTGTCAGATTGAGGCAGGGCTTGTGTAAAGAATATGTCTGGGGAAGGTGAATCACCTCTGTAACATTGCACTTGTCTCACTTAGATTTCCAAGAAGGCTGTGGATGCCAGCTAGACTTCACTCATGACAGCACCATGCTCCCTTGCCAGTTTTCAGCAAAATATATGTTGTTAAACATGCTGTTCACCAAACTGCAGTCCACGGGAGTTGCAGGTGCTCTTAGAATTTGGCCTATATGTACTGTATTCATTTTCACTGGCACAGCCAAAGTTCAATGCTTAATAAGCACAATATTTACAATAATCAATAATTAATTACACTGAATCCAACAAGTGTTTTTCTTTTCAGCGTTAGATTCCACAGCAATGAGGAGTTGAACCCTATTCTGAATTTTATGAAAAATAGCAGAAAGCAAGGATAATTTTTCTGCAAGTGCACTGTAAAGAAGATATCTTGCTGGAATATGACTTCTGGCAGCAGAACATGCTCCGTGATATCTGAAGACATGAATGTTTTAGTATCAGAGGGGTAGCCGTGTTAATCTGTATCCACAAAAACAACGAGGAGTCCGGTGGCACCTTAAAGACTAACAGATTTATTTGGGCATACATCTGAAGAAGTGGGTTTTTTACCCACGAAAAAATAAATAACCCAAATAAATCTGTTAGCCTTTAAGTTACCACCAGACTCCTCATTGTTTTTATTAATATTTTAAAGTTTCAAATCTATTTACAGAGACAAAACTGCAAGGGCAACATTATGGACAGCATTGTTCATCTGGAGAGACTTCTGAGAGTCAGCAGTAAGTTTAGTATTCAGCCTGTGGGAACAGTTAAGGCTGGTCAGAATGAAGGGTGATATATTGCTGCTAGTGGATCGACTTGCTGTGTATATATTTACAGCACACAAATCCTGTGATCTAGAAAATGAAAAATTCCAGCAAAAAGGACCCCCGATACCTATTAAATATGCTTGAAAGTATTTTAGATATGTAATATACAGTATACAAAGCCCGAATATTTAGGCTGCAGACGTCTTGTAGATTTTGAATTAGTTTCCTATTATACATATATACACACTTGCAATTGGATGATCACAAAAATTCATGACTTGCCTTCTACAGCACCATTTTGTATTTGAGTTGAATATTCAAGAGAAAATTGTACTTGCACAGCTATTCATGAAAAGTGAATTTTAAGATTACAGACTAAAGCACTGTAATTGATAACATTATATTTTACATGGGATGGAATGCAACAAGAGGAAAAGGGCTCCCAAATCAACTTGCAAAGCTCAAGCACAAAGACAATTAGACCCTTCACAGCTAAGACTATTCATGTTCGTTCCATAACTGTGTGTCAACAATTGTTTTTATAACAGAAAATTGCAATGCAATTTGTTATATTTTATTACATGGAACTCTGCTTACCCTAAAAAGATAAGGTTCCCTAACCCCCCTGTTAGAGCCAGACACACATGCAGTTAAACATGCCTGAATGATTACCATGCGGTCAAATTTTTACATCATAACAGCATACTACATTCAATATGAGATTTCAGATGTAAACTCATTCAGCTCAGAGATCTGACAACTGCATGTATTGTCTAGGTGTGAAGAGAACATTATATAGGGTATATTAGAAATCGTTAATCTATTTTATCAGATATACCTCCAAGAGTCTCAGTGTTGCAGTGTTCTCTTCACTGTCTCCTGATGTCTGACAGCTATATGTATCCAATCAGTGAACAAATACCCTGGCACCAATCACAACTAACAAATATATCTTGAAATTTGTTTATCAAATGTATACAGACAATTGTTTATAATGAACCCACAGAAAAAAAGCTTCACAAAAAGGTGTTACATAACTTTGAATGATTTATAGGAAATCAGATTCAAATATTTCATAAGCAGTAGAAAGGGGCTAAGTTTGTTGAGAAAATTATTTCATAATCTTTATTATACAACAACTGTTGTCATTCCATGGTCTGTCGAATACTAGTGGTCTGTGGTGCCCTTCTTGGGGTTTCACATGATGAAACAGTGGAGAGTTGGACTGATGGGAGGGAAAGCGGGTCTAGTGAGGTGACTTCTGTTATGAAACATTCTATTATGAAACCCGTTCTACAAGGCACACAGTGTTCTATCATCAACGAAACCACAACACACACCCCTTCTAATTAAGTTCACATTACACGATGCCCAGCCAGAATTGTTTTACACAGAAACCATTAAAATAGAGAGGTTTATACAGGCATCGAGAGGTTTTGAGGTGGAACAAAAAAAGGGCGCAAAGACTTGTTTATTTATATGTGCATGTAACAGGATGACTGGGTTCCTCCTTTGACCCACCCTAGGTTGGAACCCTGCAGAGAAATGCTAGTTGATTCTACTGATCCATTGCAACAGGCGCTGCATTTTAACTCCACCCCACCTATGAGAGGGTAGGGGTGTGTGAAGCCCTTTGAGGTCCCCCGCTGGAGGCCTCATGGTCCTACCACATCCCACCCCAGGAGAGGAGCAGTGAAGGTGGGTCCTCCAGGCCTGCGTAGAAAGGGTATAGGGAAGCAGCCAATCAGAGCACAGCAGGCTCCGACAAAAGGAACTACAGGGCTTGAGCAGGTCAGTTCCTGACTGGGACGGGTGTGGTAAGGAAGGGTGCTCTGCCCTGGTCACAGGAGCTTGAGAGATAAGCAAAAGTTGAGTTCTGACTGCATTTTGCTCTTTGCAAGGAGAGAGCAGACTTGAGAACTATAATCATAAAGTAATAACTGAGACATGAGAGAAGAAGCCCAAGGAAAACAATAGCAGCTAATTGAAGGAGTTGAAGGGAGCAGTATGTGACAGCTGTTCAGAGGATCTCTGGGTTCGGACCTGGGATAGTGGGCAGTCCTGGGTTCCCCCCACCGGCCAGTGAAGACCCTGGTGAGGGCTGACCAGGCCCAGAGATGGGGTTGAAGATCCTGGTGAGGACTAACCATTTGTTGAACTTTGTTACCCCAGAAGGGGTTCATCGATTACTGACTGTGTGACTTGGCCAAAGGGTTGAGCCATGGAAGACCCGCCCATCAAGGGCAACAACCTACGGGGGTGCCAGAACCAAAAAAAAAGGTTACAGCATCAAACCCAGCCCACAAGAGGCACTGACGAGAGGTGAGTATGCCCCGTCACAGGCTGTTTCAATGAGTGGAAGGTACTGAGTCCAAGACAGAGGTTTCTGCAGAGAAACTCGAAGAACAGCTAAGATTATAGAGGAAATTAAGGCTAAGGATGAAAGATTTTTGTTATTTGAGGTAGCAGTAAAGAAAATCCAGGGTAAGTTTGGACTAAATACATAGTGGGGACTCTGCTGTTATGGTTAGCTGTTGGAGCATGAGACAGTTTTGAGGCACCGGGGGGCTGAAGTATAACCAAGCATTATAGTGAAACACACAGCAAACTAATTCAAATATCTAGTGATAATTCACAATGACATTTTTTTCCAGATTGTTCTTTCTTAATGTTCCATTTAAAATCCCAGTCTAAGCAGAATTTTAATAATTATCAAACTGCCATACAATTTTATTTGCAATCCCATTAAGGGAGAGATATATGTTAATTGTTGCAAAATTATAAAGGCCCTTAAATTACAGTTACTTAACTAGTTGAAGCAGCTGGGCTTGCTAAAACAGGAAGTAATCTGTTAAATGCTGACCGTGGTCGTGAAACTGATATTGTATTTAGATGTCCTTGCAGCATAGAGAGAAAGATCTGAAATCAAGTTTATAGTCTGCATGCAATAGAAATATAAGCAATGGTGTATATTTTGGCAGGTAGTGTTGAGATTTAGTTGTAGTAATTCAGAGTGTTGCTTCAGGGCCTCTATGTTGCTTTGGGCATAAAGCTGTATTATAAATTATAGCACACAAAGCTGAATCTGACCTACCAGTTGGTGCATAATAAACTGACTTAATTCTGAATATTAACTACATATTGTGGCCTTAAGGTTTTCTGCTCTCTAATTGTAGCACTGAATTATACAAGAATCCTTCTCTTGGGTGAAACCTATATATATATCTATATAAATTTCTCAGTCATAATACTATACAGAAAGGAACAGTTGCAATAGATAACACTGGGAGAATATATTAATCTTAAATATTTGTTATTGTATACCGATTAAGATAAGTTTTGAATATTGCTAAGTAAGTGAGGCAATTTTTGAAACTTGGTGATTGTATTTTTGTCTTGTTGAAGTGTCAGGACCCGAATAAATCATTTGAATACCCGGAGAACATTAGCAGTGATGATTATGAACAGAGAAAATGTCCTGATTATAATTGTACAGTATTTCAGGTTGTGTCAGAACCTGTTTTATGAATTAGTATTTTAATAGATTCTAACTTGGCTTTAAAACTTTGCCCTAAGCTGAACTATACCATAAACTATTTCAGCCCTGGTGAAAATATTTTTTTGCTGATTTTCTTTAAAATAGTTTAACTAGATTTTTTTTTTAAATTTCATTTCAAGTGAAGAGCTTTTTGCTATGGACCAATAGTACATATTAGCATACCTGGTAACATATTCTTCCACTAGTAAAGCTAGAGGAATAGATAGTTTCCATGTGATGCTGAAGACAGAGAATGTTTTTTCAAGTGATGACTCCTATGTTTCACTGTGGGTACACAGCCGCTCCATGCATTTGAGACCCAAAGATTCTTGCTAGCAATGTCCTTTGGTCCGTGCCTGCACCCCTCTCCTCCTCGTACTCTGAACCAAGATCATAAGGAGTGGTGTGGACCAATCACCTCTCCAGTTCCTTTCTGCTGCCCATGGTCTGAGATTGAAGCTTTTCACTGTCTGCAGCATTAGCTAGCTTCTTCAGTCTAACTGTTATCTGTATATAGTTTTTAGATCATAGTTTTAGATAAGTATAGTTTTTAGTGGTCAGAGTTTCGGGGCTCCACTTACCTGAACACCTTCCCCTGTATGGGATGACTAATATGCCCCAAATCCCATGATTCAACAACTGTGTATCCTGTCCTTGGGGCTTCCTGGTCAAAAATGACCACCTCAAGAACCTCTTATTGACTAGGGGAAGCTCACATCTCCACAAAGTGCAGCATTTGCCAACACGTTCCTTGCCAAACTCATCAAGCCCATGAATATAGGCTGTGAAGATTCCTAATGGATTGTGCTATGAGGCCCCAGTCAGGCCCTGGCCCATCAGCTCCCTCCTCCTCCATACATCGGGCAGAGGCACTGAGAAGGGCTCCAGGGCTGATAGGATTAGATCAAAGGACACCTTCAAACAGGAGTGTGAGGAGGTAGGAAACACTCACAAAAATGAGAGAGATCCTCCTCCACATCCTCAGTCAAGAACAGGACATCTTCTCCGACACCCTCCAAGCTGGGTGAGATGCTGTGCCCTGGTATAGGAGAGTCAGGAGCTCACAAGGACCACAATACTGTTCTTCTAGCTCCAAAGGACAAAAGTGCCCTGGAATGGATGCTATGTACAGGCGTGGGACTGTCCCAGGTACCAGGGAGGGAAAAACAGTGGAAACCTCCTACCCTGAGGGCACTGATCCACTATGTAAAGGAGTTGCCTGTGTCGAAGACCAGGACAAAATCGACACTGCCAGTGCCACCAAAAGAAAGGAGTCTATCCTGCTCCTTTGTGTCATGGGATAGATACACCGCCCCTGAGGACATTGCCTTCTGTGTTGCTGGAATCCCTGTAGTGGAACGAGCAGCTGACGACGGAGCAAGTGGCTGACAGAGCAGCTGGCAGAGTGAGTGGGCAGCAGAGCGCCCAATAGCGGAGCAAGCAACCAACAGCAGTGTGAGCAGCCAACCTGCTCTGCCAGCTGCTCCACAAACAAAACCTGGACAAACTAGTCTCTGTCTCCCACAGGTATGGGCTTCTCTCTCCTGGTGGGATTACAAAGATGTAGTATGGGTGAGTGGCGGGGTATCTCTTTCATGTCTCTCCCTCCCACAAAAAAAATGATCACTGAGAACTCCCTACTAGGGTGGGGAGTCTACCTGGACAAAGAGGTAATGCAAAGTACATGGACCCTCCAAGGATACCCGTTACACATAACCCCCCTGGAGCGTTGGGCAGTATGAGACCTGCAAACTATTCATACAGTTTGTTCAGACCTTGCATGTCCAATTCATGTCACACAACATGACAGCTGTGTCTTACATCAGCACTCAAGGAAGAGTAAGATCCACCCCTCTTTGATGTCCCTCTTCTGGAAATCTGCAGAGTGGCAATGTATGGCTCTGTTCATACCTTTATGAAACATTATGACTTGGTGCAGACTTCTTCAGCTGATAGAGGACTATTCTGCTGAAGGATGCGATCAGTGGTACAGCAGGGGTCCTCGCACTCTCCCCTCCAATAAACACTGTTTGTGAGTCACCCACATAGTAGAGTGCACATAGGGACCATCGCTCTTAGAAGAAAAAAACGTTTCTTACCTTGTGCAGTTACTGAAATTCTTTTGAGATGTGTGGTCCCTGTCTGTATTCCATTATCCACCCTCCTTCCCCTCTGCTGTGAAGCCTTATCCTAGGACATTCATGGTGGAAAGGTAACTAGAGAAGTGGTTGGTCCTCACTGCCCCTTTATACCCTCAGTTTGGAGCACAAGGAGGAGAGGGACCTGGGCACAGACCAATGGACACTGCTAGCAAGAATCTTCTAGTCTTAGGTGCGTAGATGTATGCTAGTGCACAGTGGAATACAGATAGGGACTACACATTTTTAAGAACTCCAATTACTGTATGAAAGAAAAATATTACTGAAAGAAGCTTAAAAAAACTGTAAAGAAGTTAGGTACTTATTAAAGTGACAGAGAAACTGGGTAAGAGTGTTGGTGCCAATTAAGATTTGTTAAAATATATACTAGAAATAAAGCTAATAAACTAATAGCAGCGTTCTGTTAGAGCCTTGGGGATCATCTTTATTTGTCATTCCCATAAGTTAGTATCTAACTCTTCAGGTCTTCTGAAATAGAGGACAGCAGTGAAAATGGGAACCCAACATGCGCACTTTCTATCGTAGTATGGATTGGTTCTGATGCTATGATTAGATAACTGTTGAAATATTTGTGATTCAAAACCTTTCTTCTTAAAGAAGATTATTATTATTTGCCCTTGTGGTAGCACCTAGGAGCCTTAGTTATGGACCAGGACCCCATTGTGCTATGTGCTGTACAAACACAGGACAAAACCACGGTCCCTGCCCTAACGGGTTTACAATCTAATCGGCCATTTATTACCAAAGGTGGCCAAAACACACACTAAGAGTATTATTTGTAAGAAATTAATTTCCCTTAGTAAATGATTCACCAACCAATCCTGATTTTTAGGATGAAGACATGGGAACCGACATGTATGCTGAGGTATGATTAAATACAAAGATGCTCAGGCCTGCCCGGGTATCCTGGTTGCTGAAAGCCAAAATACTCTTTCCTCCTCCTGCATGCAGGGAGGTAGGAGAGATGAGATATGGGGAATCCCAGGCTGTTTGTGGTATGCAAGCCTATCCCCTTGCTGTGCAATGTCATGCTCTGGGCCCAGGCCCAAATAGCCCACTGGGTTTCAGGGATCTCACATCAGGTCCTTTTTTAATCCCCCAGCTGCACTGGAATCCAGAGCCGTAACTAAGCATTTTAGTGCCCAGGGCAAGCAAGCATACTGGCACCCCCTACTGTTTTATTCATCACTTTTTCCACCAAGAGGTGACGCATGGGTGGGGGGTGCATGTGGGTCATGTGCCCCCCCAGATTTTTTGGCTGTGGCCCACCTGTCCAGACAGGCTGGGGGGCCTGCTGAGGTGAGTTGGGGTGGAGGTGATGCTCCCTCCCTGAGCTCTGCCACATGGGGCTTTATGTATCTCCTCTGTTTCTGCCCATTTTTTCACACCAGCAGCTTGGCGCCATGGGCTGCTGTCTCACTCACACCACCCCGGTTATGTCCCTGCTGGAATCTGCCAAACTTGTGAGAGTGCAATTTAAACTCTCAAAACCAAGTGTCTGAGATGCTGGATAGAATGTGAAAACACCGACACAGCAATTTACCTATTTTGCCAAATGGGAGAAATCTCCTCCAGTCTCCAAACACTTGACAACCAGACTGACCCCTGACATCATAAGAGGAGGCCCATCTCACTAGAAAGGGATGGGGCTGGAACAGAACCCAAAATGGCTACTCCCCAGCAGCAAGAGCAGAGTCCAAAATGGCTACTCACAAACAGAAGCTAGTACTTCTATTCCAGCAGGAGAGAGCCGTTCAGGGGCAGCAGGAGTGGGCATGATAGGCTTTTTTACCTGTAACCAGTGGGATAGCCACTGCACTGGGAGTAAGGGGAAGAGCGAACAAGAAAGAAGCAGCATCCTCCCTCCTTCCACATTATGCTCATGCTGCAGGGAGGGATGTACATGTCTCTGTTTCCATGTCTGCATGCTTTTAGCCCCATCCACTCCTGTTCTCCAGGATTTTCTCATCCACCTCTCCACTACCCAGAGGATGTGAGAAGTGGGATGTCCCCATTGCTTCTGGACCCATCAAAGACACATCCTGGCTAGCGAGGTGAGGATTGTTTCTAAGCATCTGCTAAGCAGTTTGAATAACAATAGGTAGGCTTGGAAAGATTAGATTTTTTTCTGGTCAATGTTGGTAAACATTAATTTCATCATACACACCCCAACGAAAAAATCCTTCAATCAATACTCTCAATTTACAGATGGGGGAAGATGGAAAAATGCTGCTTGAAAACTTGTTAGAATTTGATTTAAGGATAATTACTTTCTATATTTTTGACTTGTGATGTTGACAACTTGTTTTAGTGGGTATAAAGCTTTAACTTTTTGAATCTCAGTGTCTACTGTCATTAAAAGCAGCAAAGAGTCCTGTGGCACCTTATAGACTAACAGACATGGTCAGAATACTTGTGAATAACTGATATGCCCTTGTGAGTCATAGCAAACTAAACTTTAGTTTGTAGAAAACATTGTTGAATCAGCTTTTAACTATTTGTGAAAAAGAGACCCAGTATATGTCTGTTAGTCTATAAGGTACCACAGGACTCTTTGCTGCTTTTACAGATCCAGACTAACACGGCTACCCCTTTGATACTGTCATTAAATAATTGTCTGATTGCACCCCATAATCTCCTTCAAGTGTGGAAATTTAAATTGATAATCTAAAAAACAATTAAAAATAAATACTGCCATTACCTGTCAAAATGTTTAAAAAAGGATTGAATTCTGCCAAGCCTACCTATGGGCAATCTCAAACAATTCACTTGCAACTATTTGAAATTCATTTTTGCATATAGTGTAACTGCCCACCAAAGTGATCAGGAGAATAACAAATTGTGAATTTCCATCCAATTTTCTGAGGAACACTAAAATTAATTGAAATTTCAGATATGAGAACATTTTCATGAATACCCAGCAGTGGTCAGAATACTTGTGAATCACCGATATGCCCTTGTGAATCATAGCAAACTAAACTTTAGTTTGTAGAAAACATTGTTGAATCAGCTTTTAACTATTTGTGAAAAAGAGACCCAGACAGTACTTTTTCCTTTTCTTAACTTACAATATTTTTGCCAGGAAAAATAACCTGTTGCGATATTATGGTCTTGTTTTGAGTAGTGCCTTGGTGAGAAGCATATGACAAGCAGCAATGTACCCCGTCATTTTGAGGCACATCATCCATCATAAATATTTAAAACAATTTAAATCAAAATAGCTGTATACATGCTTCAGGTGATCAGCAACCAAAGCCTTAAGAACTCTGATTTTTAAATTGGCTTTTGTAGTCTTTTTCCCCGCCCCTTCTTGCAGATGGGATAATCACAGGCTACCGGCTATGATCTAAGATTCCTTCTATCAGCAGCCAAGTTGTCATCTTGAAATTTCAAACTTCTTAAGGAGTTGCACTTATTTGTAGGCCTCATGGATGTTGAAATTTTTCGAGAAGATGCTTGGCTCTGAGAATTAGCGTTATGAACTATGGTCTTGAGGCTCTGTGTGAGGATCCATGAGTCTCGAACCCAGATCCACTGGTCTGGAATCTGGGTCCACAGGTTCTCAGACAATCATTGCATCCCACCTGCCATCTGGCAACTTGCTAGTAATTAGAAGGCTGAGTAGCTAATGGAAAACTGGTCCCACCAGGGGCACCACTCACAGGTTTCATGATTGGAGGAGTGCCAGGCCCCACTGATGGTCCAGCGGCACAGTTTAAACCAGAAGGAGACACAGGAAGTCTGGACAACAGGGTCAATTCCTTGCTGGCTGCTACATGGAATCCTGCCTTTTTGTCTTGTTCCTGCCTTGTTCCTGATCTGGGGGGGGGGGCTCCAACTCGAGCTTTGACTCTAGGCTCAACTCTCTCTTGCTTGCCTCCCGACTCTGGCTCTGACCCTTGGCTCAGCTCCTGACTCTGGCCACTAGGGCTGACCACCCCAGCCTCAGTCGCAACACCTTGAGAATTCTTTGTACGTAGAGGGGAATAGAAAAAGATGCATGAAGAATAAACTTATTCTTACTTGATTCTCAACAGAAACTTGAACATGTTGTTATTTAAAACCAAAATATTTTGGGTGGGTATTAATGCAGAGTCCAGCTGTCCATTCACTGAATTTTAAAGTCTCATCTGAAACACCCCCACACAGTAAATTCTGTAACTTGTCTCTACCTTGAGAAAATGAAAAGCACTCAGTTCTGCTTGGAATATCAGTTTGCAGTTCCAGATATTTCAAACCTGAAGCTTCGACCTGTACTAAACTTCAGGTGAAGTTCTGCAATGGGAACAACATAAAGTGGGTAGTGATTTCTCATCTTGACTACTTCCTGTCAGGTTGGTTTGTTCTTTTATTATGTGCTGACAATTGCATGGTGTAAGAAAATAACAAGTGATATCTATAGATCTACATACACATAGCTTATGATCGAGGCTTCATGTGCTCTTATGTATATCTTAAAATATAATTGTAAAGTTTCTAATAGTGGGGCTGTTTACCACATGTTTGCATTGGACTAGGTTTTGAGTAAGGTAATATTCTGAGTGAAAGAGGGAGGCTATCCCATTGTTGCATAGTATGTTGTGTAATGTGTTGCTCAGCATATGTCATTGCTAGCCAGTGATTTAGGTGCTGAAGTACCTGTATCCTTGAAAAGCCCCAATGAGCTGCTGTGGAAGCTGGGTACTGTATTTATTAAAAAGTCTAGGTACAGGTTTTATCGCAGTTGTGGGAGTTTATTATTGAAACGATCTCCCAGGCAGGGACACAAATTTGCAATTTTGATCTGTAAGAGGGACATGAAAAGAAGCATTGCTGAGGTCAGTTGTAGGAAGCCAGCCACCTGGCTGTATAAATATGTTAGTTTTGACCAGTGGTTATCAACCAAGGGTTCATGTACTGCTGGGAGTATGCAAAGGTCTTCCAGGGGGTACATCATCTGATCTAGATATTTGCTTAGTTTACAACAGGCTACTGAAAAAGCACTAGCAAAGTCAGTACAAACTAAAATTTCATACAGATTATGACTTATTTACACTGCTCTATATACTGAAATGAATGTACAATATTTATATTCAAATTTATTTAATAATTATGGTAATGAGAATGAGAATGTAAGCAATTTTTCAGTAATAGTGTGCTGGGACACTTTTGTATGTTGTAAGTAAGGGTACGTCTACACTACCCGCCAGATCGGCAGGTAGTGATCGATCTATCTGGGATCGATTTATCGCGTGTAGTGTAGACATACCCTTAGTGAGGTGAAATTTGGCATACGCAAAACAAATTAGCCTTCTGAAAGTGGTACAGTAGTCTGGAAAGGCTGAGAACTACTCATCTAGATCAGTGGTTCTCAAAGCCGGTCCGCCGCTTGTTCAGGGAAAGCCTCTAGCGGTCCGGGCCAGTTTGTTTATCTGCTGCGTCTGCAGGTTTGGCCGATCGCGGCTCCCATTGGCCGCGGTTTGCCGCTCCAAGCCAAAGGGGGTTGCGGGAAGCGGCGCAGGCCGAGGGTTGTGCTGGCCGCCCTTCCTGCAGTCCCCATTGGCTTGGAGCGGCAAACTGTGGCCAGTGGGAGCCGTTATCAGCCGGACCTGCGGACGTGGCCGGTAAACAAATTGGTCCAGCCTGGCAGGGGCTTTCCCTGAACAAGCGGCAGACCGGCTTTGAGAACCACTGATCTAGATCACTTGTGAATACACTGAATAAAGTGTTTGTTTTGGAATGGAATGGAATGGAATTTTTGTGTTTGTGACTCAAATACACCCTGAAAATAGGTCCCAGCCTACAGAAAGGGAGAAAAAATGAAATGTGAATGAAGTTAAAAGTAAAAAAGCAAGAAACACACTCACAAGTGAGAACAATAGAGGGACACTGGGGCTGTGGTTAACAATTTGCACAGCCTTCCAAACCCATCTGAGTTTGAGTTCCTAAGCCTTCTTTAAAATGCAACCAAGTTAACAAACTTTTAACCCATATGGGCTAAAGATCTAGTTTGTAAAGCCATAAGATCCAACCTTGCAAGGTCAATGGGTATGAGGGGTCTCAGCCCTGCAGATAATTAGGCTTATAATTCCGTGTTTTAAGGAGCCTTCCAAGTTCCCTAGCAACCTCTCCTGATGGAAGATAGACCTCTACCAAAGGCCGTGGTATCTCTGCTAAGTATTCTTACTGGACATGTGCGCCAAATTAGGCCTGCTCACTCACTCCTATCTGTAATCATGACTTGGTTCTGTATTTTGGAGTAGGAAAACTGTTCACCGTTGTGCATCTCCTGATGGAAGTTTTGCCAAACAGCAAAACATCCCCAGACCACTGATGAAATCGTGACACCTTTGTGATGATGGGAGTTCTTGAAGTTAACTTTTTGAAGAATCCAAATATTAAACCCACTAGAACTAAGTGAGCCTGGACAAATAAAATTAACTAAATTTCTAGACCGGGGTTGGCAACCTATGGCACGCATGCCGATTTTGAGTGGCACACTGCCTGCCCGGTGAGAGGAGGAGGGGAGGATGGGCCGGAAAGCGCCACACTGGGGGAAGAAGCGGTGGAGGGGGAAGCTTGGCTGCCACAGGACCAAGCTTCTGCCTCCTGTCCCGGCGGGGGAGAGCGGTGGGGGGGGTTCCGCCCCCCCACCCCACTCATCCCACCGCTCTCCCCTGCAGAGGCAGGAGGCAGAAGCTTGTTCCTGCGGCAGCCAAGCTTCCCCCTCCCTCGCTTCTTCCCCCAGTGTGGTGCGTTCCGGCCCCTCCGCATCCCCCTTCCTCTCCCTCTCCCTCTCCCTGCCGGCGATGGCCCTGGGGAGGGGGAGTGGAGCGGAGCCGAGCCGAGCAGCAGCGTGCTCGCTACTCTGTAGAGCAGGCAGAGAGGTAGGGACGTGCCTTGTGGAAGGGGGTGGAATAGGGCATATCCCTCCCAGCCCCCTGCCGTGAGCCGCTCAGGGCAGGGGGCTGGGAGCACCCCCACGAGCCAAGCACCCCAGCCTTCTGCCCTACACCCCCCACACACCCCCCAGCCCTCTGCCCTGACCTCCCTCCAACACCCAGCCTTCTGCCCTGCACCCCCCCCACCCCCAGCCCTCTGCCCTGAACCCCCCCCACACCCAGCCTTCTGCCCTGCACCCCCCACATCCCCCCAGCCCTCTGCCCTGACCTCCCCCCAACACCCAGCCTTCTGCCCCGCACCTCCACACACACCCCAGCCCTCTGCCTGACCCCCCCACACCCAGCCTTCTGCCCTGCACCCCCCACACCCCCCCAGCCCTCTGCCCTGATCTCCCCCCAGCACCCAGCCTTCTGCCCTGCACCTCCACACACACCCCAGCCCTCTGCCTGACCCCCCCAGCACCCAGCCTTCTGCCCTGCACCTCCACACACCCCCAGCCCTCTGCCCTGACCTCCTCCAACACCCAGCCTTCTGCCCTACACCTTCACACACACCCCGCCCTCTGCCCTGAACCTTCCCACACACCCAGCCTTCTGCCCTGCACCCCCACACCCGCCAGCCTTCTGCCCTGACCCCTGAATCTCCCCACACCCCTGGCCTTCTGCCCTGAACCGCCCACATCCCCACTGCCCTGACCTCTGAACCCCCCTCCCCCACACACACCCAGTCTTCTGCCCTGCACCCTCTGCCCTGACCCCTGAACCCCTCCCCCCCAGGTCTGGGGTCCCAGCTGCCAGCCCCTTGCCAGCCGGCGTCCCGGCCACAGGCCCTACTCAGCCCGCTGCAGACCTAGGTGAACAGAACCCCAGGCTGGAAGCGGACTGAGCAGGCTGGCGGCGTAAGATCAGCATTTTAATTTAATTTTAAGTGAAGCTTCTTAAACATTTTGAAAACCTTGTTTACTTTACATACAACAATAGTTTAGTTATGTAATATAATATAGACTTAGAGAGACACCTTCTAAAAAACGTTAACATGTATTACCGGTACGCGAAACCTTAAATTAGAGTGAATAAATGAAGACTCGGCACACCACTTCTGAAAGGTTGCCTACCCCTGTTCTAGACCAAGAGGCTTTGGAGACAAGTTTTTGCAGAGGTTAAATTTCACCCATTTTAAAATCTCGTAACTTGACCAATTAGCCTGAAATGTGTAATTGCCCTGGGTCCCATCCTCAAATCCTCCTGTGAATGGAGAACTCACAGGGGCATTTGAGCCAAAGGGAATGCTTAAGGGGTGATAAAAATAATTAAAATAGAAAGCTTCACACAGTGGCAACTAAAGAGAAACTGTTTTCTCTTCTCATTTAAAAGCAGCAGGCTTTTAAAATTTCAGTTAAAACAATTGGGAGAAATTTAAGTGAGGATATTGATTAATGATCTGTTCAATTATGGAACCAAGTTATTTAGGGATAGCTTAAGTTTCAAGATATTACACAAACATATATGTATGCATATGTATATAAAATGTAAGTTGTTTAGAGGATGGTGTAGCAATTTGATACTCTGAGCCCAGATGGAGCTGCAAAGATAAGGAAGTGTCAGACAGATCATCTGTATTTGTAAATTGTCCATCTGCAGAGAGGAAGTACTTGAACCTACTTTTCTCTTTAGACATGAGATTGTGCCATTTCATGTTTCCTAGCTGTGTCTACTGCTTTATTTAAATCACGCTCGGGAGCGATTAAAGAAATGCTTTTTCTTTTAAACATATGTAAAATGAATGCCATATCTACTTCTCCAAGTGATATTAAATCTACTCTGGACAAATCTAAGATTTTTAACATGCCAGCTATTCACTTGGCCCCAATCCTGCCACATGCTGAGCATCTTGTGAGAGGTGCTGATCTGCCTGAGCGCTCTCTGAAGCTGACATGTCCTGAGGATGCGCAGCAATTTACAGGACTGGCCACTTAAAGGGAAGAATATTCCAGTCATGTATAATATGATCTTTGCTTTCAAAAAGTAAGAATGGCACTTACTCATTCCAAACTGCATTTTATGCCTGCCTTTTTTTGCAACCTTTGGTGATGTGCCAATACACAGAATGGCAACTGGAAATATTTCTTTTTCATGGATTTGCTATAATGCTTCATGAAATCCTGCAATAAATATAGACCATGCAATTTTGTTTGGTGCTTTTGTGTATGCTTTTCTTTAGGGCAGCCCCTAGACATTTTTGAGGCAGATTTAAAATGGTTAGTAATTGCCATTTGGGAGTGATAAAATGAGAGTAGGTGGTACTCTTTAAAAACATTGACTGGGCATGTGGTATTCAAACAGTTAACCTTAAAGCCAGTATGATTGTATAGGACCCCTCACAGTGGGGCACGATCACAATTCTGGCCTTTGAGTACTACCACCATACAAATAACACTAATGGTAGTTCATTTTTTAACTTAGGAAGGCTGCTGGCATTGGCTTTATATAGCATGTTTAAATCAACCAGATATGAACCCTTAGTCAGAACTGCTCATGGAGTGAAGGGCTAATCAGCATAAACCAGAATAACAAAAATCAGACCCTGTATTTATTTATATACAAAAATAATAAAGCATTAAGGAAGGACACTTGGAATATTTTTTCTTTCAGTAAAGTGCACTTACTCAACTTTTCTTAAAAAAAAAACAGTTATGCACAAATGCAAGGTAACCTTAAAGACAGTATGATTCAAAACTATACATAGTAGCATAAAATATAGGAAACAAAAAAGTAATCAAATAATGACATGCAAGTGCTTTGCAAAAACCAAGTCATGGACACCACCTCATTCTTCCGCCTCCCAGTACCTCCTTAGCAGTCTTGTGTATCTCTCATTTTGTAAAATTGTGTTCCTCCAGATAAGACATGCATTTATTTCCATATTATCTTCATTTTTATCTTTATTATTTGTATCCAATAGTACCCAAAGATTGCACTAGGTGCTGCACTAACCCATAGGAAGAGACAGTCCTTGCCCCCAAAGAGCTTGCAGGCTAAATAATCAAGATAAGTTAAAAAGGAAATAGAGGAGAAGGGATGTGACCAGAGTGCCACAGCATATCAGTGGGATTGCTGGGAATAGAATCCAGGTCTTCTAAATCCAATCCCATCAATAGACAACACAGCCTCAATTTTATGAGTAAGATATTCATAAGAAGCAACATACTATTCTTTTTTTAAAAAAAGGAATATAAGAGATTTTCTGTCTTCTAAGGAACAATCTCTTTGCATAACAAAGGGCAATTTCACATCCTTTAAAAATACTTTGTAGCCTTATGAGTTGAAGAACAATCCTGCAGCAAATATTCTGAGTTGATTGCTAATTTATGAGGCCATGCTATTTCTCATGTATAACATGTGAACAAAAATTTGTTGTAGTAGGACATGACAATTAGTGTGTGAAAATTTATATTGCTGTTTCCCAAATGGCGCCCTCATATCATTGTCTGCAGTGTTGTTGTAGCTGTGTCAGTCCCAGGGTATTAGAGACACAAGGTGGGTGAGGCAATAACTTGTATTGGACCAACTTCTGTTGGTGAGAGACAGACAAGCTTTCCAGCTTACACAGAGCTTTCTCATCAACAGAAGCGCAAAGCTGCGGAAAAGCCTATGGTTCTTAGCCGTAATGGATGTAACTGTTTGGAAGGTGGCTTGGCTTTTTATTGTATGGTAGGATCCAGACTATGATTGTGGACAATTGTTCGTATATCTCAAGCTTTCTCTTCTGTGAGACACCATAGGGCGATATCCTAGGCACACCCTGCTTTTGTACATTGTCCCAAGAACTTCTGTTTGGCACACCTTGAGCGTACCTTTTTTCATATCATTCTGTTTGGATGTTTGTCACTATACAAGGTTTGTTCAATATGTAGTGCTGTATTAAGTAGAATTTGTGTTTTGTTCACCAGGGACAAGCAGTTCAGTGAATAAGTGTTCACTGTGATGAACAATGTTTGGAGTGAACAGAGAAGCTGAGTAGAGTGTAGACGTTATCAAAGCTGTTTCTTCAGAGCAAATATTAATGACAGTGCCCAGGAGTGCATGATAAACTCATTAGAACAATAAGTTGCAAAAAAAAAAAAAAAAAAAAGTCCACTCTGAAAAGTGCTCATATGCTGAGTCAGAAGCTGTCAATTACACTGCTCTACAGCCAAAATGCTTCTGAAATAAATGTAGTTAAACTTTACTAATTCTGGGTCACTGAGAACGAAAATGATGCTTAAAATTGTTGATTGGCTCTAGTTTTCAAGATATGCTCTTGGGTCAGTATATACGACCCTTGACTTGGGAATGGCAGAGGATAAGTGAGTTATAAAGGGAAGGGATCTCAATTTAAACCAGAAATGACTAAAATACATCTTTGACTGGATCTATGAATAAATCTATGTTTGGGTTTGGACAGTACTTGCTTTTTAGGCAAAACAATGAATGATGCAATCTGAAGCTGGTATTGCGTCACACATGATATGAATTGCATCATGTTATTCCTAGAAGTCATGGATGATGCAATCATAACGAAGCTTACATCACTCTGCTGAACAAATTGCCCTATATCAGCTCTAGAAATCATACAGTGTCGTGCTCTCTTATTTGTCAGTTTGATTTTGCAAAGGGACACATTTCTGTTTAGCCAAAGTGAGCAGAGATGCCTCGTACTTGTGTGAACAGTGCAGATAACTTCTGCTATGTTTGTGGTGAAGTGACTTTTGCATCACAAAAGCGCAGTATAACCACTCTGGTTAAGAAAGCCTATCACCTTTATTTTGGCTGCAAAATTGGAGCTCAGGACAAGAGGTGGGCCCCACACATATGCTGCAACACTTGTGCAACAAATCTTCGCCAGTGGTTGAACAGGAAAAGGAAATCTATGCCTTTTGCAGTGCCAATGATTTGGAGAGAGCCAACAGATCATACCAGCAATTGTTACTTCTGCATGGTGCCTCCAGTTGGGAAAGGTGTGTCAAAGAAGAAAAAGTGGACTGTGCATTATCCAAACATTCCATCAGCTATATGCCCAGTACCCCACAGAGAAGGACTGCCGGTGCCTGATGCACCAGAATCATTCTCACTTGAGTCAGACGAGGAAGAGGAAGAGGATGAAACTTCTGGTCCTGAACCATCAATGTCACAGGACCCACATTTTCTCCCATCCTCCTCCTCTGAACCACACCTCATAACACAAGGTGAACTGAATGACCTTGTCAGGGATTTGGAACTACCCAAGAGTAAGGCAGAGCTGTTGGGCTCCAGACTACAGCAGTGGAATCTCCTGGCAGGTGATGTTAGGGTTTCCATGTTCCGTGACCGTCAAAAGGATCTTGTCCCATTCTTCTTCATGGAAGGTGATCTTGTAGCCTGCAACAACATCGATGGTGTGATGGCAGCCCTCAACATTGTTCACGATCCAGATGAGTGGAGACTGTTCATTGATTCATCGAAGACGAGTCTTAAAGCTGTTTTACTGCATAATGGCAATGTTTTGCCATCAATTCCAGTTGGTCATGCAGTTCATATGAAGGAAACCTATGACAACATGAAACAACTTTTGAGGTGACCAACATCAGTGGCAGCTTTGTGGTGATTTGAAGGTTGTTGCTCTCTTGCTTGGTCTGCAGACTAGATACACAAAGTACTGCTGTTTTCTCTGCCAATGGGATAGTCGTGCAAGAGATTCCCACTACATCAAGAAAGATTGGCCACTCCGACAGTCATTGGAGCCTGGGAGGAAAAGTGTTCAGCATCCACCACTTGTTGAATCAAGGAAGATTTTGTTACCACCCTTACACATCAAGCTGGGTCTGATGAAGAACTTTGTCAAGGCCATTGACAAAATACAAGCAGCTTTCAAGTACCTCCATGGAAAATTTCCAAGGTTGAGTGAAGCTAAGATAAAGGAAGGTGTCTTTGTTGGTCCTCAGATTTGTGAACTTCTTCGAGATGATGCCTTTGACCATGCACTGCGCAGCAAGGAAAAGACGGCATGGAAAGCCTTCCAGTTAGTGGCAATAAATTTTCTCGGAAACAACAAGGCAGACAACTACAGGTTGTTGGTGGAAAACCTCCTCAAGGCATACAAAAGCCTTGGTTGCAACATGTCACTAAAGAGACATTTTTTGCACTCTCATCTAGATTTTTTTCCACCGAACTGTGGAGCAGTGGGCAACGAGCACGGCGACCGATTTCACCAGGACATTGCAACAATGGAGAAACGCTATCAGGGCAAATGGAACCCATCAATGCTTGCAGACTATTGCTGGACAGTGACAAGAGATGCTCCATTTAATGAATACAAGAGACAAACCAAGAAGCGCCGAGTAGACACTGAATAGGACTAAACTATGTACATAATAGTTTTTTGCCTTTTGTTTCATAATAAATTTTATTTCTATAACCCTTTTGCTGATTTTTAAAGTGTTACATAAACAGGACAGGTGAAATATTATCTTTTAAAGCAACCATAAACACATGAAAAGACCTAGGTTTACAATTTATGATTAAAACTCTCCTATCTACACAATATACATAGACATAAAATGTAAAAACTTAAATATCTTAGAAACAGTAGCCAATTAGTTGTTTTAATTGTCATATTTGAATTCAGCACATGAAAATACATAATAAATAGCACATTTTATCTCTGAAGCAGACAACGTCTCAAAAATTGTAGACCAGTGTTATTTTTAAAATTTACTTTTCTCATTTGCATGACTATTATACAACCGTAAAGTGTCACCACAATATGGTCATTTTATTAATTATAAACATTTCCATATGAAATGTTACTAGAATTTCTTTTAAATGTTATTAGAATTGCTTCCCATTTCACAGACCTTCACAAACAAACATGTTTTTATGAGGAAAAGTAATTTCTTGTGAATAATCCACCCTAGCTGCATTAATGATTAAAATGATAAAACATGTACCTCTAATCTCAGCAAAGAGTAAAAATTTAAATAAGGAATTCTAGGCTACTCAGGATATTAGATACATTACATATATTATTAAAAAATAATAGGGACAAATTCATAAGGGAGAATAGAATCATAACAATTGGGCATTCGTTGTAGGAGGGAAAGAAATTACCTTTTCCTTTTAGATACACAGCGTGATTTCAGACCTGTAAGCCAGGTTGCTGAAATACAAATTTAGATGCATGGAACTTGACAGAGATGACAGATTTTCACATCTGGAAAACCGGATAATAACAACAATTCAGTTCATGTAGAAGGAATGAAAATTATGTTTTCAATTTTGATGCATGGCAGGAGCTCTAGATGAGCAGATACAAACTTCATTTTGTATGAGTTGACTATTTTTAAAAAAAAGTGACAGGAAAGAAATAATAGTTGGGGGAAATTGCCTTTTGGTGACTTCAGAAAGAAATCTTATGACTTTTTTTCCCCCTTTGCTGCTAGCAATGTAGATCATATGTAGTATGGTAAGTGATTAGTTCCCTCCAGCCACTTGATAAACTGCAAGGTGACTGAAATGCTAACATTTCTAAGCCTATCAAGCAGCAAATTAACCAATTTGTTGTATACACTGCACATGTGCACCTGCTAATTCAAAATGCTGATGCATCAAAGAGAATCTAGGCTGCCCAAAGAAGTAAGCTCTGGCCCATTTCTTTGATACGTGACTTGTTCTAACTTTGATGTTACTAAATAATTTTTTTCTATTCACTTTTAATTTGAACAATAATGGTTTATGACTTGAGTGCTACCTGTGATTTCCATTGTGCTGAGAATCATTGCAACACATATGCCCCAAATATAGGGAAAATATAGACATCAAAGGAAAACCACAGGAGGATGTGAGCAGCATTTTAGAAAAAACAAAGAGTTAGAACAAAAAAAACTGTAGGTAAGTATAAGCTCACTTAAAATGTCATAGACTGTGTATATTTAATACAGTAAAAGTGACATTTTTTCAGCTTAAAACATGTTAATAGGAAAAATTGCAGCCATAATAAATATTGTATGAAAAGCTGTCAAATAACATTAAAGCCTTGACAAACCCAGGAAAACAGGGAACTTCAGTTGATGCTGCCACTGTATTTTTTGTACAGTCTTCTACCCTTGTTCTATATGCAGAACTCACCAACTTCAATAGGAGTTTAGCATACAGGGTGGATGAATTTAGATGCCACAGTGATGCATGTGTGAATAGACTAGCCCATGGCCCAGATGCATCGTTATGGATACATGGTATTACAACACACCTGCTCTGTAATTCCAGGGCATGACATGATGGCAAGCTGAGAATGGAGAATTAAAAAAAGAAGCCAAACTACTAACAATTATTTCAAAAGTAGTTATGTGCCTAACAATTTGTCACAAACGTGGTTATAGATATAAAATCAGTGCTATGGTGCTATGGTGGGGGCAGTAGAAGAGGTGAGACTTGCAGAAGGGCTAAATAAAACAGCCATTGCAGGAGATGACCCCAGTGTGAGCTGGACTTAATGACACTGTAAATCACACTATCGATGCTTCAGACTAGGGCTGTCACGTGATTAAACAAATTAATTGTGATTAAACAATAATAGAATACCAATTAAAATTAAATATTTTTGCATGTTTTTCTATATTTTCAAATATATCGATTTCAACCCAACACAAAATTTCAGAGGGGTAGCCGTGTTAGTCTGTATCGGTAAAAACAATGAGGAGTCCTTGTGGCACCTTAGAGACTAACAAATTTAGTTGGACATAACCTTTCATGGGCTATAACCCACTTCATCAGATGCATGAAGCGGAAAATACAGTAAGCAGGTATAAATATACAGCATATTAAAAGATGGGAGTTGCCTTACCAAGTAGGGGTCCGTGCTAACGAGGCCAATTCAATTAGGGTGGATGAGGCCCATTCCCAACAGTTGACAAGATGGGGTGAATATCAACAGAGGGAAAATTACTTTTTGTAGAACTAACGAGGCCAATTCAATCGTGGTGGATGTGGCCCATTCCCAACAGTTGACAAGAAAGTGTGAGTATCAACAGAAAGGAAATTATTTTTTGTAGTGACCCAGCCACTCCCAGTCTTTATTCAGGCCTAATTTGATGGTGTCAAGTTTGCAAATTAATTCCAGTTCTGCAGTATCTCATTGAAGTCTGTTTTTGGATCTCT
Source organism: Chrysemys picta bellii (assembly GCF_011386835.1). Lineage (NCBI taxonomy): Eukaryota > Metazoa > Chordata > Testudines > Emydidae > Chrysemys > Chrysemys picta. Next base: position 32,989,720 of record NC_088800.1, on the reverse strand, counting down.
TGTGTGCACTGGTCCTGGCTAAGGTTGATGGTGAGGTGGAAATTGTTGAAATCCTGGTGGAATTCCTCAAGGGCCTTCTTCCCATGGATCCAGATGATGAAGAGGTCATCAATGTAGTGCAAGGAGGGTAGGGGCGCTAGGGGACGAGAGCTGAGGAAGCGCTATTCTAAGTCAGACATAAAAATGTTGGCATTCTGTGGGGCCATGTGGGTACCCATAGCAGTGCCGCTGACTTGAAGGTATAAATCGTCCCCAAATCTGAGATAGTTGTGGGTGAGGACAAAGTCACAAAGCTCAGCTACTAGGTTTGCCGTGACATTAAGCAGGGATACTGTTCCTGACGTCTTGTAGTCCATCGAGTGGGGTTCCGCAGGGGTCTGTTTTGGGACCGGCTCTGTTCAATATCTTCATCAATGACTTAGATATTGGCATAGAAAGTACGCTTATTAAGTTTGCGGATGATACCAAACTGGGAGGGATTGCAACTGCTTTGGAGGACAGGGTCATAATTCAAAATGATCTGGACAAATTGGAGAAATGGTCTGAGTTAAACAGGATGAAGTTTAACAAAGACAAATGCAAAGTGCTCCACTTAGGAAGAAAAAATCAGTTTCACACATACAGAATGGGAAGAGACTGTCTAGGAAGGAGTACGGCAGAAAGGGATCTAGGGGTTATGGTGGACCACAAGCTAAATATGAGTCAACAGTGTGATGCTGTTGCAAAAAAAGCAAACATGATTCTGGGATGTATTAACAGGTGTGTTGTGAGCAAGACACGAGAAGTCATTCTTCCACTCTACTCTGCTCTGGTTAGGCCTCAGCTGGAGTATTGTGTCCAGTTCTGGGCACCGCATTTTAAAAAAGATGTGGAGAAATTGGAAAGGGTCCAGAGAAGAGCAACAAGAATGATTAAAGGTCTTGAGAACATGACCTATGAAGGAAGGCTGAAAGAATTGGGTTTGTTTAGTTTGGAAAAGAGAAGACTGAGCTGGGACATGATAGCAGTTTTCAGGTATTTAAAAGGGTGTCATAAGGAGGAGGGAGAAAACTTGTTCACCTTAGCCTCTAAGGCTAGAACAAGAAGCAATGGGTTTAAACTGCAGCAAGGGAGGTCTAGGTTGGACATTAGGAAAAAGTTCCTAACTGTCAGGGTGGTTAAACACTGGAATAAATTGCCTAGGGAGGTTGTGGAAGCTCCATCTCTGGAGATATTTAAGAGAAGGTTAGATAAATGTCTATCAGGGATGGTCTAGACAGTATTTGGACTGGAGTCGATGACCTCTCGAGGTCCCTTCCAGTCCTAGAATCTATGAATCTTCGTGTGGAATGTTGTTGTAGAGGGATTCTACATCCATGGTGGCTAGGATGGTGTTTTCTGGAAGATTGCCAATGGATTGTAGTTTCCTCAGGAAGTCAGTAGTGTCTTGAAGATAGCTGGGAGTGCTGGTAGTGTAGGGCTTGAGGAGAGAGTCCATATAGTCAGACAATCCTGCTGTTAGGGTGCCAATGCCTGAGGTGATGGGGCATCCAGGATTCCCAGGTTTATGGATCTTGGGAGCAGCTAGAATACCCCTGGTCGGGGCTTTCGGGGTGTGTCTGTGTAGATTTGTTCCTGTGCTTCTTTAGGGTGTTTCTTGAGCAGATGGTGCAGTTTCTTTTGGTAACCCTCAGTGAGATCAGAGGGTAATGGCCTGTAGAATGTAGTGTCAGAGAGTTGCCTAGCAGCCTCTCGTTCATACTCTGACCTATTCATGATGACTACAGCACTTCCTTTATCAACCTTTTTGATTATAATGTCAGAGTTGTTTCTGAGGCTGTGGATGGCGTTGTGTTCTTCACGGCTGAGGTAATGGGGCAAGTGATGCTACTTTTCCATAATTTCAGCTCATGCACATCGGCAGAAGCACTCTATGTAGAAGTCCAGTCTGTTGTTTCGACCGTCAGGAGTCCATGCAGAATCCTTCTTGTAGCGTTGGTAGGAAGGTTTCTGTGGGTTAGTGTGCTGTTCACTGGTGTGGTGGAAATATTCCTTGAGTTGGAGATAATGAAAGTAGGATTCCAGGTCACCGCAGAACTGTATCATGTTTGTGGGGGTGGTGGGGCAGAAGGAGAGGCCCCGAGATAGGACAGACTCTTCTGCTGCACCAAGAGTATAGTTGGCTAGATTAACAATAGTGTTGGATGAGTTAAGGGTACCACTGTTGTGGCCCCTTGTGGCATGCAGGAGTTTAGATAGTTTAGTGTCCTTTTTCCTCTGTAGAGAAGCAAAGTGTGTGTTGTAAATGGCTTGTCTAGTTTTTGTAAAGTCCAGCCACGAGGAAGTTTGTGTGGAAGGTTGGTTTTCTATGAGAATCTCCAGTTTTGAGAGCTCATTCTTGATCTTCTCCTGTTTGCTGTATAGGATGTTGATTAGGTGGTTCCGCAGTTTCTTTGGGAGTGTGTGGCATAATTTCTCCTCTTTCAAGCTCCAGCCTCTATCCTGCTCAAGCATCTGGACTATAAACTTATACTAATAGGAGCATTCTAACCAACGGACTGAGGACCTTCCATTGATTTGGAAGCAACCAGAGACTTATCAAGCCAGCAGTTTATTCCATCACTGCTACAAGCGTGAACCAAGAACTCTGCAGTTACTGAAGTCTCTCTTTAGCTCTGTTAACCTTGACAAGAATGGAAATGTGAAATCAACCAGTAATAAATGTGAGAGGCAGACAGCAATGTGATATATACCATCATGTCCCAGCAATGCCCCTCTGCCATGTATATTGGCCAAACCGGGCAGTCTCTATGCAAAAGAATAAATGGACACAAATCAGACATCAATAATTGTGACATTCAGAAACCAGTAGGAGAGCACTTCAATCTCCCTGGGCACAGAGTAACAGACTTAAAAGTGGCCATTCTTCAACAAAAAAACTTCAATTGGTATTCTATTGTTTAACAGTGCGATTAATCATGATAAATTTTTTTAATCGTGATAAAATTTTTTGAGTTAATCATGTGAGTTAACGGCGATTAATTGACAGCCCTACTTTAGACACTTAAATAATGAACATAGATTAGATAATGATCGCCTATGGGCTCTAAAGCAGATGTTACTTTCAAATATAATACTGTAGTTTTATAATAAGCTCCCTTTTAGTTAAACTAGAGAAGCCCCATGTGGGTTGGTACGCGACTGGGACGCTGGGTGGAATGATTGTGTGTCAGCCCAAGCACATATGCTTGCAGAGAAATTTTTATGGTATTTTATAATTTCAAAATTGCACATTAGTTTGGGACAGTCTTTGGAAAGCAGTCTGGTTGAAGGTTTGAACATAACTTCCAGAACTCCAGCAGAGTAGTTAATACCATATTCTCAGTGCCAATGGTCATGTTATCCATCTTAGCTGATTACACTGAAATGAACGAAGTGCTTATATTATAAATAAAAAGAAATTAAGAATGTCTTTGATCTTTCTTTTCACTTCTTCCCAAACAAAGAATTAAACCTTTCCAGAAGTCTAAGACCAGCTTGGCATTCTTTATACTTAACATAATAGCAAACATATTACACCATTTTTGATTTCCATTCTAATTATATTTATGGACGTTAAAATCCTTTTCTTTCAAAGGACTCCATGCATATGCATCTTGGAAAACTTTGACTTTTGTTTTTGCTCCCTTTTCCCTTTCTTCTTCTTCAGCAATTAGCCTTTTGCTTTTCCCCCTGTACCTATTAATAGCCTTTGTATTCTATCATTTTAACCTTAAAAAGCTAATTAAAAATAGAAAGCATGCCTTCAAAGCATTGAATTACAAAGTGCAATGGTTCACTGTTTAGATGGATTATGATAAAAATGCGACTCAACAACAATTTTAAGGCAGCAAGGAGAAAGTAAATAAAATAATTGACATGTATTTTTAGTGTCCTTGTTCTTTAAAAAAACACCACACTGTTCTTCATGGTTTCAACAGTGATACTCAAGATATTTACTCTACTATATAGTCTTGTTTTAATGTAAGGATGGATAGGGTAGTGAAGGCAGAAAGCAGATGGGAGAGAGGCTTTTTCTTTTGCTCTCATACACCTCTAGAATTCACTCCAAAGTCAATGAGTTGTGTACACATATCTGATGGTAGGGCTGTGTCCTGTATTTTTCGGTAAAAAATCTGACTATTGTCCTAAAGCCTGTTTAACGATTAAGAACTAGGTTTTTAAAGCTGTTTAAAATTTCTAAAGCTGCTGCATTCACTGTTGCAACACCTAACTGATTTAGGAGTCTAAATGTCATTTTCAAATGGATTCAGGCAATTACGAGCCTAAATCCCACTGACTGGACTTTACACTCAAGTGCCTAAATCCTGTTTGAAAATGAGATTTAGGCTCCTAAATCAGTTACGCGTTGAGAAGCTGAGTGCAGCAATGCCTAAATATCTGGGGCTAATAATCATACATTCTCGGGCTGTTTTAATCCATTTATTTTCCAAAATAGTGAATGTTTAAGGACCAATTGCTTTTCTGAATTAAGCCGATTAATATTCTATTCAGTGAAATATGAAACTGCCGTGATACAGTTAAGCCCAAGCACCCAGATTCTCCCTTGAATTGCTGACTGAGCAATTGTCACATCACTACTCTGCATAGGTATTTAGTTAAGTTCCTCCGGTGTTACCCACTGTGAGGGAAAGAACTTAGCATTGCTGTGTGCCACCTCATCAGACAGAGCAATGTACTGCTTTACATTCTTACCACCCCCCAGTCTTACTTGGCACATAAAGTTGTTGAAATTTCCTGTCTGTGCTGTCATAAAACCCAGTGCAGCTACCAGGGCTGGGTTTCAAAGTCTCACTCTCTAGGTAGAGCCAGTTTGACAAAGCTGACTGCCGAATTCTTCACTTTATATATCGTGGATCACTGTGTTGTAATTCAATCTGAATATTTTCCTGCCATTAAGAATACAGTCTATCCATAGACCAGATTTCAACAGAAGCTGTGTGTGGTAGTGTGTTCGGTCACAGAACCATATATTTGTTCTTTCTGTTGGTATACTGTGTTAAAAGTAAAGTGCATGTTATAAAGGAGATTATAAAAGACCAGAAATGAGTTGGAAGCTGAAATATAAATAATTTCCTTTACTACCAAATCTGTATCCCAAAGGGCCTATCACAATCTGTCTCCACAAATGCTTTAGAGAGTTAAGTAATACAGTTACAAAGTTAAAATGAAAGTGGAGGGAGAGAAATTGCATATAAGTAAGGGAGAAAAGCCTTTTGATGCTGGATTTTTCAGACTCAAAACTTAGATGAATGAGGACTGAGCTTCCTTAGACTGCTTTGGAAAACAGTACATGAACTCTATCAGAAAGTATAAGGACATATTCAATGTAACCTTCACATCTGCAGTTTTTGAGTAAGCTGCTTGCTAATAATGTGGAAAATTTCAAACTGTCTCCAAGTATTAAAGCATCAAGCCAAATGGAAACGGAATGACTTATTAAGATGTTAGCACTATGTAAGTGACCTCCTTGATGTGACATTTGTTTGGCAGAAGAAGCACGTCCAGCAGATGTTTAGTATTAAAATCTGTTTGAGAGGCAGCCTTTCTGTAGGAGACAACTGCAGGAAAACTTCTATACAACAGGCTCCCTGCCCCCAACAAATACTAATAAACCAATATATAGCGGCAGATGATGGTTGGGTCCCTTTGATTGAAGTGTGGAATTGAGAGCTTGGATTTTGGGTTTCTGCTCCTGGTTCCATCACAAGCTTCCTATGTGACCTTGGGGAAGTCACATAACCTCTTTGAGCCTCAGTTTCCATACCTGTAAAATGGGATTTTGTTTTACCTTACTGGGGTATTAAAACTTAATTAATAATGTTTATAAAGTGATTTGGCATCCTCTGATGAGAAGTAATAGTGTTTGTGAACCATTACATAGATATGCCTTTGCTTGAAGGGCATTCTTGTGACAGCAATAATATTTCCTGTCCTGTGGCGAAAGGCAGACAATGCATAGCCTTTGTCTCTCCAAAGAGTCTCTTACTAAGTAGAATAGATGACCAGAGCACAATGTAACTTATGCATCCCTAAAACATAAATAAATAAAGGTTGAAACTGTTTAGTTTTCTCTCTTGATTAGGAAATGACTCTATTGAACAGGTCATTCCACTCTCATTTCATTGGTTCTGTATATTCCCTTGGGGCTACAGTTGCCTGACACATTTGCATATGAAAGAGTTTAAGTATGTTGGTAACAATGTTTTTTTCCCCATGTTTGGAGTGTTCTCCACATGTGCAGACTGCAAGCTGCAAAAACCCACGTAAAGTAGCTATGATATTACTTTGGAGCTTCATATCCAATGACAATATTAACAGGTTGAGTCTTGATGTCTTCTTATTACTCTTTAAATGTGGCTCAATACTTTCCAGTGCTATGACTTTACTACTCTGAGTGCACACATAGGGAGAATCTACTTTGACAATTAAAAGATCAAGCTTGCCTGATTATCCCACAATTAGTTTTTGGGCTGTGGGTATTAAGCAATTAAAAATAAAAGCTTCTTTCTGGATTAGAGTGTAGATATTAAGTGACTATAATAGAGACTAGGGAAAGTCTTTTGTTGTACCTGGGCAAATGAGTTAGCATAAAAACACAAAACAAATTTTGCCTGTGTTTCAATATGAAATATTCCTGCTTCATAGGTATTTCATGCACATTTAACTTTAGGCCTGTGAAACAGCCCACAAGGGAAGGATAAACATTTTCATGTGAAAACATTTTATTTTTCACACAGCTCAGCTAAGAATGACATCAAGGAAACATGATGGCTCCCAAAGAAGTAGATTGGACACCAATGACTGTAGTTTAATCACCTCCAGAGAGAGCGACAGCTTGACAATGCCATTGATAATCAGCCTCATGCTAGAGATGGTGACAGTGGGAATTCTTTGTGGGTATTTCCCCGCTGTATGATTTTGATGCATGTGGGCAGATTATTTCTGAAGGTATTGAGTATTCTTTCCAAAAAATCTAGCAATTGTGAAAGTTCCACTAAATTCCTAAAATATAATTTAGTGAAGTTTGTTATCAAAGTATCTGCATCTTGGTTGGCCGCCTTCAAGTGGATGAATTGAGGAGTGTGAGAATCAGAAATGGTCAGGAAGTCGCTCTTAAGGGTCGTATTAAATGCACCATATTTCTGCGTAATCTCGTATGCAAATGTAAATTCATCTACTATCTCTATTTTGACAACTGACAAATCTACCTCTCTACTCCTATATTGTCTTCTTCTGTCCAAAATAAATTTTCAGCCTGTATCTTTGACATTTCTTTTGTGGATGCCTGTCAGAGCAAGCTCAACATGGCTAACTCAGAGTTCTTAATCTCCTCTCCTCATCTCTTTTTTTCCTCAGGCCTGTAACCTGGGTGTCATCTTCAAGTTGGACCTCCATCTTGATTCTCACATTCAGGCTATGCCTAAATCTTGCAGATTTTCTTGTCATAACATTTCTAAGATGCATCCTTTCCTATTCATCCATGTAGCTAAAATGCTCATCCAGGCTCTTGTGATCTCATATCTCGATTACTGCAACATCGTTTTGTCAGGCCTTGACAAATGTTATCTTTCCCAGCCTATAACCAGAATGTTGTCACAAAGGTTGTTGTCCTAACCTGTTCCTTTGACCAGGTTAACCCTGTCCCGGCTATCACTCCTCTTTAGCATCAAACATAAAGTACACCTTTTCACTATCAAGGTTCTTCACAACCTATCCCTGTCCTATTCATTCACTATCAAAAATGCCAACTCTTGCCCTCAATCCATCCATGATGCCAGCCTCCACTGCCCACTTGTTCAACTTTCAAACATGCTCCTTTGTGCTTTCTCCCTTGCTTCCCCTCATGCTAGAGAGGAGCACCTGTAAACCTCTGCAAAGTGACTTCATTATTCTCTAACAATTCCTGCCTTAAACTCTCATTTTCTGTCTACAAAAAACTTGACAACTGTTAGGTCACTGGTGTGCTGACACGCTGGCCAATATTGTCTTGGTTCCTTGTATTCTTGCATCTGTCTGTCTGTCTCCATCTGTTGTCTCTTGTCTGTTCTTTGTCAGGGACTGTATTTATGCATTTCTGTAAAGTGCCTCGTGCAATGGGGTCCTGGTCCATGATGAGGGCTTCTAGGTGACACTGCAGTGCTGATAATAGTAATAATTGCCCTGTCTTAGTTTATTTCACCTGAGAGTTTAAGTAGGTACAAGATAATTGTGTATTAATAAATCCAATTAGTGAAACCATCACTGAATATAACGTTGCATTCCCTGATTGGAATGTAAAATTCCAAATGTAAATATACTAGGAAAAAATACATTCTAAAATGTGGGTCTGGTTCAGTATGGCTTCTCTACACTAGACCATTAAGGGATGTGCATACCAACACTTTTATCTGGCTCCAGGGAGATGGCCCCACTAAACTGAGATGTTCTACTGGTATAGAGCCAACATAAAGTCTTCTCCACACCCTATCTCCCTGTTTCCAGCCTTTGCTGCATAGACCTCTTATACTGACACCTGACCGTGTAAGTTAAAGCAGCCTTCGGACTGTGATTTGCCCTGCCCACAGTGGTTTCAGAATGCAACCGTTTCATGCAACATTCATGCACAAACCTGTCTAGGTTTGTGTGACATGCTCCTTGCTTGTAACTGGGCAGTTGGTTCATGGTATCACATTTGAAAAGACACTACAATTTTAAGTTCAAATATTACCTGTCTCAAAATTACTGGGTCAGGACAACCATCTGGAATGTAAAAATACTCACTCAAAACTGAGAAATTAGTGATTTAGTTTTAAGTCTTGTTTTGTGCTCCCTCTGCTGGTACCACAGCTAAATGGGAAATGATTCCAAGAGCCAACCTTTTCATCAATCAATGATGCTCTTGTACAAAGATACTTTGGCATAACAGGTGATCCGTATTCTGGAGCCTGAAGCTGAGGTTGTAGTTAAAATGAAGTTACGTGAATTGAAGTTCCTTTTAAAAAAAATTATGTGAGGGGGATGAGAGGTTGGAAATTGGAGTAGCCAAATGGAAAAGGACCAAATTAGTACAAGAAAATGTTTGTAAAATTATTACAAGTGATAGGTTAAGTGGGGATTGCAAATTATTTTAAAATTACTTGGTAGAATCACTTTCTGTTTCACTGTACTGTTGGAATGTAACTATAGTACTTCAACTTAATCTTCAGCTGCTGGATAATTAATCATTGGCATTAGAGAGATGTTGACCTTAGAGTGACATACTCTGCACTTGATCCACATGCAGAGATATTTTTGAATGTTTGGCTCGAGGACAGCCTACGGGGGAGAGAATTAAATCTAAAGCAGAGCTCAGTCTCCATGTAGAACACCATTGCATGTCTGTGGACAGTTATTAGGTCTAGTCCTGGTTCCTTAATGTTCCTCTTGTTCTGCAGGGGATTTATTGCAGGGGAAAAAATCTCATTGAATAGCATCGAGACTCTTCCTAAATAAATAACTCCCCTTCAGCATGGCAAGTGCACCATTTAAGGCTACAGGACTGTAGACACTTTCATGCCACACTGGTACTTCTTGCTGTCCAGACACGTTGCCCTTACCTGCCCTAAGTACCTGTAACTGCCTACATGGTGCTCCCGATCTTTTGTATTTTATTTATAAACTTCTCTGTGGTACTATGCTGATGTGCATCTTGCAAACATGGCTGAAATAATTATTAGTACATCCCTGTGAGGTAGAGACATACTATCCTTATTTTACAGGTAGGAAAACTGCAGGCTCAAAGAGAATCAAGTAATAGAGGAAATTTCTGGCAGAGCCAGAAATAAAACTCCTGTCACTCAGAGTTTGTCACTTTTTGGATCAGACCAATATCTTGTCTCTCACAATGGCCCAGGTGCTTCAGAGAATGGTGCAAGAAACTGTTCTGACAGTTATGAATACCTTGCTCATCAGAAAAGTTACTTCCTAGCCCCATTAGCCAGCAATTACAGACCGGTAAGTCTAACGTCAGTACCAGGCAAATTAGTTGAAACAATCGTAAAGAATAAAATCGTCAGACACATAGAAGAACATAACTTGTTGGGCAAAAGTCAACATGGTTTCTGTAAAGGGAAATCATGTCTTACTAATCTATTAGAGTTCTTTGAAGGGGTCAGCAAACGTGGACAAGGGGGATCCAGTGGACATAGTATACTTAGATTTCCAGAAAGCCTTTGACAACGTCCCTCACCAAAGGCTCTTACGTAAATTAAGTTGTCATGGATTGAGAACTGGTTAAAAGACAGGGAACAAAGAGTAGGAATAAATGGTAAATGTTCAGAATGGAGAAGGGTAACTAGTGGTGTTCCCCAAGGGTCAGTCCTAGGACCCATCCTATTCAACTTATTCATAAATGATCTGGAGAAAGGGGTAAACAGTGAGGTAGCAAAGTTTGCAGATGATACTAAACTGCTCAAGACAGTTAAGACCAAAGCAGACTGTGAAGAACTTCAAAAAGATCTCACAAAACTAAGTGATTGGGCAACAAAATGGCAAATGAAATTTAATGTGGATAAATGTAAAGTAATGCACATTGGAAAAATAACCCCAACTATACATACAATATGATGGGGGCTAATTTAGCTACCACTAATCAGGAAAGAGATCTTGGAGTCATCGTGGTTAGTTCTCTGAAGACGTTCACACAATGTGCAGCGGCAGTCAAAAAAGCAAACAGGATGTTAGGAATCATTAAAAAAGGGATAGAGAATAAGACAGAGAATATCTTATTGCCCTTATATAAATCCATAGTACACCCACATCTTGAAAACTGCATACAGATGTGGTCTCCTCATCTCAAAAAACATATACTAGCATTAGAAAAAGTTCAGAAAAGGACAACTAAAATGATTAGGGGCTTGGAACAAATCCCATATGAGAAGAGACTAAAGAGGCTAGGACTTTTCAACTTGGAAAAGAGGAGACTAAGGGGGGATATGATAGAGGTGTATATATAATCATGAGTGGTGTGGAGAAAGTGAATAAGGAAAAGTTATTTACTTGTTCTCATAATATAAGAACTAGGGGGCCACCAAATGAAATTAATGGGCAGCAGATTTAAAACAAATAAAAGGAAGTTCTTCTTCACACAGTGCACAGTCAACCTATGGAACTCCTTGCCTGAGAAGGTTGTGAAGGCTAGATCAATAACAGCATTTAAAGAGAACTAGATAAATTCATGGAGGTTAAGTCCATTAATGGCTATTAGCCAGGATGTGTAAGGAATGTCACTCCCTCTGGGGCACCTGGCATTGGCCACTGTCGGTAGACAGGATACTGGGCTGGATGGACCTTTGGTCTGACCCAGGATGGCCGTTCTTATGTTGGTGTATGCCTTGAAGCATGAGGGTTTATGTCAGAGACAAAAGTCTTGATGATTTTCAATATGGATATTCTTTATAGCCTTTCTTGAATTTTGCTAAACTCAGCCTGTCTTTGTAGCAGTAAGTTCCATAGGCTAATTGTGAGTCATATAGGAAAGTATTTCCTTTTATATTTAGAGTTTGTCAGCATTCATTTTCATTGAATATTTCCTCATTCTTCTGTTCATTCTCATATAATAAAAGTTCCTGACCTGTTTTCTCTATGCTGTTCATTATTTTGTATACTTTTATTACATCCCCCACATCATCTCTTTCCAATCAATTTTTATTTTAAGTTTTATAATCTTTGTGACAAGTATCAGGGGGTAGCCATGTTAGTCTGTAGCCACAAAAACAACAAGGAGTCTGGTGGCACCTTAAAGACTAACCGATTTATTTGGGAATAAGCTTTCATGGGTAAAACCCACTTCTTCAGATGCATGGAGTGAAAATTACAGACCTTTGTGAATCTTTGTGATCATTCTCACTGTTAGCTGAAATAGAGGAGATACAAGTAGGTAAACCCTTGAGAACTGAACACAATATTCCAGGTGAGGGCATCCCCTTGATTTATATGATGGAATTAGAATATTTTCCAAGATATTTCTGTCACCTTCCTTATGTATATTAACTTTGTTTACCTTTTTGACCACGGCTGCAAGCTTGGCAGAGGTCTTCACTGAGTTGTCCATAGTTATGCCCAGGTCTTTTCCTGAGGTGCTACAGTTAATTTAGAGCCCAGTAAGGTGCCTGGGTAATTCAAATTACTCCCTGTAATATGCATTATTATGCATTTGCCAACACTGAATTTTATTTGCCAACATGTTGACCATTCACCTAGCTTGGACAGGTCTCTCTAAAGTTCATCACACTCTTCTCCAGTCTTAACTAACCTAAATAATTTGTCATCTGCATATTTCCCATTTCACTGCTTATTCCATTTTCCAGAACACAGATGGGTAGACTGGGCAGAGTGAGAATATCTGAGCAGATAGGAACCCAGGTTGGGGAATAGTTATCAGGCTGATGTTGGCTCAGGTTTGGGAACTTGTAGTGATATCTGTATGGCTAAGAAGTGGGTAGGGGAGCGTATCCTCAGTTCTCCTCCCCGTCCATTTTGACCACTGTGTAGAAGAAGGGTCCCTATGACCATTCGGTACTATAGCTGCTTTGTTTCAATTCCCTTTTCTCAGGTTCAGCATATAGCCCTTCTACCACTAGACGAGGAGCTTCATTGACACCAATGTTGTCCGAATGGCTTTTCTCCTATTTTCTAACTAATGGAGTTGAGAGCCCTGAGACAGCTTGTCGTTGTGTTCATCAGCCATAAATATAAATATGCCACACTCACCTTGATTTCATGGAGGACAACTGCACAAAAGCAATTCAATGAATCAAGACTCTATCAAAGCAATTCTCTGAGTTATGCTAGGATTTACTGTTGTGCTCATCAGGACATTATAATTCAGTTTTCATTATTTTTTGTTTATAAACAATGATTTATGACACTACAGCACTTGTTCTATTGATACTGCATTGTTACTTTTGAGAACATTTCTTCAAGCTTGTAGACCTCCCAGCAGTGCAATAAAGATTGTATAGATAATGGAACTGGAATTGATAGAGACCTTTGAACTTACTAGCTACTATCACTACAAAGTTTGGTATGACAAATGGTTAAGGTCGGCAGCGTAAAACCAGGAATGATGAATAATTAAATCTAATAAAAGACTTGACCTGACTCCCAATGAAGGCATTGGCAGTGTTTCTATCCATTTCAATGGGAGTTGGAGAGGCTGTAAAGGTATTGACTGAAGATCAATACTTCTTTGTAAGCTAAATGAAGAATCCAGTTAAAATAATATGCCAGCAATACCTTGATTCTAAATCTATTCACAATTGATTTAAAAGTATTACTTTTTTGTTTGAGTAACAATTTCATGGCACAAGCTTCAGTTTTTCTCCTCTCTTGTATTCAATTCATGACCATTAGTACAGGAAGCATCCTGAATTATGCCTACTGATGATGATCTTATACAGTTGGATCCCTTAAATGTACTTAAAGCAACAGGCACTGGTTTATTTTAATCCAGCTGCTTCTAGAGATTGTAAGGAGAATCCTTTTGCTGACAGGTGGCAGAAGAAAAAATCACAACTATGCTCAGGTTTTATTAAAAGTGCTTTATAGGTGTAACTACCTTAGATTGATCGCACAGTAAATCTGCGTATTAGACCTACAAGAGTCTGTTAATTATTAAAATATTGCATTATAATATTAAAAAGTAGTATGAGGAAAGTCTGTTAAAGTAACTCACAAAAAATGACCCTGTTAGGTTGTTCAGCAGTTCAAGTTTAATTACAACTAGAGCAAGGATCATAAACCATCGAAATAGACACCTGACATCCTTAGAAGTCAGCTTACTAAATATAAACATGTTCCCAGACAAAAACCTTTCAGTTTGTTAAAAGAAAGGAAAACTTAAGTTGCAGTCAAAAATTTTTTTAAGTGTTTCAGTGCACAACTGATATCCACTAAACAACCCTTCTCGTGTGCCACTTGCAGAGCAACTAGAAACTGAGTAACACTTATGCATAATTCAGACTACATTTAGATCAGTTTCTGTCTCCACTACTTTCTCCTCAAAAGAGTCTTACTCTTCACTGTACAGTGGTTGCAAATACTCCAGTTGTCTTGATGTAGATATATTTTGCCATGTAATGAGTTGAAATCCAGAATAAATTCCTGGTCACAAAGGGTGAATATCATAAAAAGGCAAGTAGATGGAAAGCAAGTACCTCTATATATCTAAACCGCCCTCCTAAATGATCTTAAGATGGTTACATAGGTTATACTCAATATGTACACACATTACAGAATTTTACGGCTTGCTAAGCGGGGGTTACCCCATGGAGATATGTCAAACATCACATAGTTCTGGAATGTTTATCATTTATTACTTCAAATTTTAAAATTACACCTATATGTGGTACTCAGTGGGAATTTTGCCTATATAGTACAGAATCGGACCCCACGGTAAAAATGTTTAGAATTAAATACATAAAGAGTGATCTAAAATTGATGGCCATAGTACAACACACAACAGGCCTATCACCTTGTACTGCACAATGTTTACAGTAAATACTGGAGTATATAAAGTCTATCAAGGAGCTAATACTCATGGGATGAAAGGGTCGGTTTCAAATGAAACTGCTGATGGAACCTAAGTATTAACATGGATTACCAACATGGATCACTTTGGGGTGACATGACGTGATATTTTCACTAGTTAATTATAATTAAAAAATTACTGTGGGACAGAGTGTGATACCTCTGCGCACACTGAATTTATTCTATGAGTTGTCCCATTAAAGTCAATAGACTATATATGGAGTAAGCTACCCCTTCATATCCATAAGAATATCAAAATTTGGCTCTATCTACTTAAACAGCTAGAGTCTAGATTTCTTTGTTTGTAGTTTGTTGCCAAATAGGATTTTTAGTGTTGTGGGAAATACTAGGACTTTAGTTATTGAGAAACTTCTGACAGCTGCTTGTTCAGTGACAGGTATTTATTTCCCATCAATATTGTAGAGTGCCCCCATTTGCACAAGTAAACATTAACAGTATAAGGTTAGAATGGTGTTTAATCACTGGATTTGCAGTTATTCGTTATGAGAAGGCCTTACGGGTGCTCTGTAGTAAAAATTTCATTAAGCAAGTCACTCTGAGACTTGACTTAGCTTCCCAGAAGTTATTTAGAAGGGGGAGTGTCGAGGAGATGCATACGGTGGTGCCACTGGAGCCATGGAAATGCCATCCTTTTATTATTGCTTCGTCCTATTTATTAAGAAAAACTTTGCTTCTGTTAATGTCTTGAATCTCATACAATCCCTTAATATGTGTGAGTGGGAGAGAGAGAAGAGAGAGTGCCTAATTTTCAGTCTTTGATATAACAAATTCTGGTATCAGCCATTTAGTCCTTGGCAAATTTAGGTTAGGAGATTGTGCCAAGCTCTCCCTTTCTCTTAAATATTTTCCATTGATTTGCTGGGTTTTTTTTACCGTCAGAGGTGACAGTACATTCTTCTTAGTTGTTTGTAGCTTACTTTGAAACAAATACCTGAGAGTTTGGGCTTGACACCATTGCTGCTAGACAGCTCACTTTGGGATTTTTTTTTTTTTTGATGAGGGCTCTTGAAGGGGGGGACAAGACTTCTCCAAAAATCATCAGTGGCATGATCATTCCCCACATAGGTGGAGAGGCGTTGCATGTACCCACTGCCTTGATGGACCCTTGGCCTGAGAGTAGGATTTGGTGATGGTGAAACTATCTGTTCCACCTTGTATTTAGCTGTGACACACTGAGTATCTTTCCCAGACCTGAAGAAGAGCTCAGCATAGCTTGCAAGCTTGTCTCTTTCACCAACAGAAGTTGGTCCAATAAAAAAATTACCTCCCCCATCTTATGTCTCTAGCTGCTACAGGGTCATTTCTGAAGAGGTAGGAACTCTCTTGGGATAGATGGTGCACTCAACCTACGCAGAGCATTGCTGGTGCACTCAAATCTAATCTGAACATTTCAGTGCCAGCCCATTGCTTGCTACTTAAGATTTTGGTCTTAAAAATCTTTCTAATAGGCATTAACCAGATGTTTCAACTACAGCTACACAGATGTGTATGATTACAGAATACACTTTCTCTTCGTTTCCCTCTTCTCCCTCCCCCCAAAAAAAAGTTTTCTTGGCAGAGAAGACGTATGTTGTAAAAAGCTTGAGTGAGTTGTGAAAAGCTTTATATTACTTACTAGGAGAAGCTTGTCTCTGCAGCACTTGTATGCTCCTTTGGTTATTTTTACTCGCAAAGAGCTTTTCCCCCCCATTCTTCAGCTGCTGGACAAGATGGTGTTCATTTGGCTTCAGTTCTGACACAAGATAAATGAGCTTTGGGCCCTCAGTGATTCACTCTGGCTGCCAGAGGGTTCCAAAATAGCAAACTATTTTTCATAACCGCAACGTGATATGAAGTGAGTTGCAGCAGGTGCGCTAACATACACCACAGCCGTCTGTGGAGTGGGGAATTCATTAAGTTTCCTTGTTTGTCCAAAAAAAGTCACCTTTCTCAGTGACTAGTGTTTTGTCTTTGCTGGGTTAAGAGTCTCTCCTGACACTGGGTAGAGCATTCATTTGGGTTAGGTAACGATGTGATTGCTGCTACACCAAGTGCGTATTTTAAATGATGATGTGTATTTAATTTGTCCAATTTGTGAAGAAATGTTCTTATTCAGCAGCATGAACTTTTTACTTTCCTCTTCAATGGTCTTCTGCCTTTTTTCCCAAAAGATGGAATAAAATGGACTTATGAGTTAGGTGTATCTCTCAGGGATCATTTATATATTTGCTGCAAATATAACTTTCTGTGATGCTTTAGAAAAACCTACAGACAAAATTTGAAATAATTGACAAAATGCTCTTGATATTTAGGAATCTTCTTACTTCAGTCCTCCTCATTTAAATGGAAATCGGGATGTTCAATGCCCTATCAATTCCATGACGTTAAATATGTTTTAGATATTTCTTCGAAGATGAAGTGTTGAACCAAAAGGTACTCTGTAGTTCACCTTGTAAGTAGATACAGCTAGGTATTGAAGCACCCTAGAGGAATCCGCTCACAGCTGGGAAACAGGAAGACTTCAATTCTAATCCAGGTTTTGTCACTAACTTCTTGTCACAAGTCACACATAGACTTTCTGCCTCAGTTTCCCCATTCATAACATGGGGATGATAATGCTTATCCACTTATCAGGGATGTGAAGAACAAGCACTGATCTCTGTGCAGGCAGATGCCTGAGGCTGGCTGGAGCCTCACGGAATTCAGTGGGGTTTCACAGAAACATGGGTCTTGCAGGATTGGGGCTTGAATACAGAATGTTTGTACACTTGTGCAAAGGTGCAAAGCGCTATATAAATCCTACAGTGTGGTGATTATTATTTTATTCAAGGTCTTTTCCAGGTGAGAGTTTGTTTAGAAGAAATCTGTAGATAGATGTAAAACATATATATGTTTAAATCTATGAAATATAAATGGGAGGGGAGAGATAAATACAACCAAGTAGTCCATACGCATCTATGCATGTTGTGTAATGGTTATGTGGTAGTATTTGGTAACTGAAGGTACAAGACCCAGCCTCCTGCCTTAAAATACATCTTAATCTAGAAACAGCTTTGTTTCCTGCAGAGCCTGAAGTACGTGGTGGGTGAACAAATTAATGCCACTGTTTATTTTGGAGGCCCCAGTCATAAAATACAATTACATATGTTGCAAATTCTCATATGCTACTTCTAGTTTTCAGTTTATTTTTTACTGCATTGCAGGGGAGAAATGAGGCTAATGAATTGCTAGAATTTAGCTAACAGAACCTTAACCAAAACAAGTCCCTGTGGTATAAAAACAAGGTTTGCTTTTTAACTATCCAGTGGAGCATGAATATATTTTGCATGTATTCAGGTGTAGCTTTGGTCTTTTGCATAGTGAAGCAGTTGATAAGTGCAACATTACACAGGAAACTCAGGCTAATAGAACTGGTCTTATTGGCAAGTTTTGTTTTGCGATTTCTTAAAAATTCAGAATAAAGTTGTAATAAATAGATTTATTGCATATGATTTTCTAACTCTCAGAGTAGCTATGAGAGGGCCTGAAATTCAGTGACTAGCTTCCCAAATAAAGAGTCTTTCCCAGATTTGAAAGACCAGCTATAGTTCAAAGCCAATGATGCCTTAAATTTTGAGATTAGGATTTGCACATGTTCAGTTAGTTTAGTTGAGTGTGGTTTCACAAACAGCATGGTCTAGTCATCCGAACCCAGATTGCCTCACTGTCAGTCCTATGATTTCTTAGCATTGACACTGACCAAGAACTTGGATAATATGGCAATGGGCATGTGTATAAAAACCTATATACACAGATTTCCCATGTGACCATGGACAAGTAACGTAACCTTTTCTGGGCTGCAGTTGCCTTGCTGGTGAGTTGAGGATACTGCTTCCTTACACTGAGAAGGGGCTCAGGTTACTCAATAGGAAAAGTTGGTTTTGTCCCATTTTTGCTACTTTCTGATGTATGAAAAAGGCTTGAAAGGTTTTCACTTCCCCCTGCCCCCCATTTTATTAGAAATTCAGATCCCAATATTTCTGTGGTGACTAGTTAGCATAACAGCAATATAAGAGAGAAGAGACTTGAAAACTAGCCAACTGAGGAGAAGCGGATTTTTATTTACCGGTAATTTATTTAATTAAGTTATTCATTAGAATGTTATAAACAGTTTCATGTCAGTGTTAGACATTTGTGAGTAGGGGGTTGGAAGACATCTTTGGTATAGATACATCACCCTGTTCTTTCAGTTAACGTATGAGAGATCACGGTAAACATTATGTTGTTACTTTAACCAGCATAGTGTTAAACTATCCTATGGCAAAGTCTTGTAAAAGTCTGGCTTGCCTTCCATATTCTGTTTGGTAGTTCTTGATCCAGGAAACTGTCACTGTATTACTTAACTCTCTAAAGCATTTGTGGAGACAGATTGTGATAGGCCCTTTGGGATACAGATTTGGTAGTAAAGGAAATTATTTATATTTCAGCTTCCAACTCATTTCTGGTCTTTTATAATCTCCTTTATAACATGCACTTTACTTTTAACACTTGAGATGAGGCTGTTCAGGGATGTAAAGTGGCTGACATTCTGTAGTTTTCTACCACTGACAGTAATTTTTGGCTAAGTGCTAATGGGGCTGGTTGGAAGAGGTCTTAAGTTTTTTCTAGGCTGATGGTGAGTCTGAACTATTCAGCTGCTTCTGACTGCCTCCTGCCTGGCTCTCCGGCCAATCTCCAGAAGAAGACTGGATTTTTTCTGGCCAGGGCTGCAATGGGTCTCTACGGGAAAGGATGGCAGACAGGGCCTGCTCTGCCTCTGCAGTCAGGTCCAAGTCTTCTGCCTCCAGGCACTGCAGAGACTCCTTCATGGAGCAGGTAGTCCGGCGAGGAGCGCGTTGGTGCATGCCTTCCTCCACTACCTCCGAGGGTTCCAATACGACCGGCAGCTCTTCTGTCTCCACCTAAGGATCAGAGACATCCTGGACTATGACCAGAGGGACTGGGTGGACCCTGTGGTGCTTGTTTGGCACATAGGGCTCTCAACCCCTCATGTGCTCTGTTATGTACTCCAGGAGGTGAGGGCAGCCTTATCGCATGCCTCTCGCATTTTCCTTGAATGGGTCCTGCAGAAGGGTTCTCTCTGCCCTCTCCTCACCCTGGTCCTACAGAAAGTACCATCAGGCCTCTCCCCACAAGCTTCCCCAGCCACCCCATCCATCATCTAAGCTATGAGACATGCAGCCAGTCCATCTGCAAGCCACGCCCAAGAAACAACTGTCCTTGTTCATGCTCCGCACCTTTCACTTCCTCACCCTTGTATCGCACCCTGACACCAATTGGCAGGACCTCTGATCACCCAAGGAGGATGAGTAACCCCGGTGAGCTAATCCATATTTCATTCTGGTCCCATGGCCTGCCAGGGATATTAGTTGGTGGTCCTTCATGGAGCCATGAGCATGGGTGTGTACCTGGCCTGGTTCATTACCTCCCCCAACTCCTGCTCCTTCTGAGGTGAGAGGGAGACCCTAGCACACACTTATATCAAATGCACCAGGTTGCAGCCCCTTTTCCGACTCCTCCAGAACTTCATCCTCTGGTTCTGGCTGCACTTCTCCCCACATCTCCTGCTTTGCTTGCACCTCACCCGTGGCCCCACAAAGTCGCAAGACCTCCTCATCAACTTCCTCCTGGCACTGGCCATCCACCATACCAGGAGGAGGCAGCTGGACCAGGGGTGCTCTGAGACAGTGGGGTATACATCCAATCCTCCCTCAAATCACATCTCCGAGCAGAGTTCCTCTGGGCTGTGTCCCCTGGCTCCCTGGATGCCTTTGAGGAGTAATGGATGCTATCCAGGGTTCTCTGCTCGGGGTCCCCCTCTGGCTCCCTGATTTTATACTTGTGACCCTCCCTTACGTCCCTGTTTTTCATTTGTTGTTCCTCATAATCATTTGATGCCTGGATCCTGTGGCTTCTCCCATTATGCAGGGGGAGGGGCCTCTAAATGTGTGTGGGTGGAAGCCCACCCATCCCCAGTGCTTCAATAAGTGCCTCTGAGAACCTGTCAAGGATAAGCTGTAGGTCACTTTCATTATGACTAAAGCACAATCATTTGCAAAAAGGGCTTTGCATGGGAGTTCCTCAAGGACTTTTGTCTTTGTAGTAATCTTTTGGAGACTGAAGAGTTTCCCATCAGTTCTGTACCTTATGTAGATGCCCTTTTAAAGGTTTTTTAGTTGTGTAATTCACAATGGCTGCTTAGCCCTGGTCTACACTGGAGGGGGGGTCGACCTAAGATATGCCGACTTCAGCTACGTGAATAGCATAGCTGAAGTAGGCGTATCTTAGGCAGACTTACCTGGCCAGGAGGACGGCGGTGAGTCAACCACTGCCACTCCCCCAGTCAGGGATCGATTTATCCGCATCTAGGCAAGACGTGTTAAATCGATCCCCGATAGATCGATCACTACCTGCCGATCTGGCGTGTAATGTAGACCTGCCCTAAGAAGAGACCAAAGAGGACTGGTCAGGGCCGGTGCAAGGATGTTTCCCGCCCTAGGCGAAACTTCCACCTTGCGCACTCCCCCCTCTCCGAGCCCTGCAGCAACTCCCCACCCCCACTCCACCCTGAGGCACCCCCCCCGCAGTAGCTCCCCACCCCGCCCTCCGCCCTGAGGTGCCCTTCCCTCTGTGGCAGCTCCCCACTCCCCCTCCGCCCAGTGGTGCCCCCCCTGTGGCAGCTCCCAACCCCCCTGCCCTAAGGCCCCCCCGTGTGGCAGCTTCCCCCCCCCTTCCACCCTGAGGTGCCTCCCCCATGGCAGCTCCCCCACCCCGGCCTGGGGAGCCATGCGGCAGCTCCCCACCCCAGCTCACCTCTGCTCTACCCCCTCCCCAAGCCCTGCGGCTGCTCCCAACTCCCCCCCGCCCTGAGGCACCCCCCCTCCGGCAGCTCCCCACCCCCCTGCCCTATGGTGTCCCCCCCGTGGCAGCTCCCCACCCCCGCCCAGTGAGCCACGCGGCAGCTCCCCACCCCAGCTCACCTCTGCTCCGCCTCCTCCCCAAGCATGCTGTTGCTGCTCCACTTCTCCCACCTCCCAGGCTTGCGGCGCCAATCAGCTGTTTGGCACCTCAAGCCTGGGAGGGAGAGAAGCAGAGCGGGGTGGCATGCTCAGGGGAGGAGGCAGAGCAGAGGTGAGCTGGGGTGGGGAGTGGGTTCCCCTGTGTGCCGCCCCCCCTTACTTGCTGCAGGCGGCCCTCCCTATGCCACCCTGCCCCAGCTCACCTCCACTCCACCGCCGCTCTGGAGCGCGTTTTTGTCTGCCCCCAACCACTTGGCGCCCTAGGCAGCTGCCTAGTTTGCCTAGTGGTTGCACTGGCCCTGAGAGTGGTGCAAGCACACAGCCTTGTTTCACCCCACTGGAAATAGGGAATGGTTAAGAGAGGTCACCATCTGAGAACAGCTGGCCAGTCATGTCTTTGTGAAAATGACATGATGTTCAATAATTTGGTGGGGCACCCAAACTTTTTTAGGATTTTCCAGAGGCCTTTTCTGCTCATAGTGTCAAATGGTCTTTTTAGATCACTGAAGACAGCATGCAGTTCCATACTTTCTTCAGTTCATTTTTCTTGAAGCTGTCTCAAAAAGAAAATTTCAACTGTGGTGCTCCAACCTGATCTAAATCCACCCTGAGTCTTTGGTAGAAGCCTCTCTGGTACTCTTTTGACAAGCCAATTGAGTAAAATAAGAGTGCAGTTTTTATTACCTGCAGTGAGCAGAGAGGTACGTCGGTAGCTGCCACTGTCAGATTTGTTGCTTTTATTTTTGTATAGTGTAACTATGATTGCATCTTTGAAATCGTGGGAAATGTGCTCAGATTCCCAGATATCCTTAAGAATGTCATATAGATAGTTGACAGTTTGGGGGCCTTCAAGATTAAAGATTTCAGCTGGTATGCTATCTTTGCCTGGTAATTTACCTGACTTCATTTGTTTGAGAGCTTTTTGTACTTCCTCAATAGTAGATACTTTTATCATGTATGGGGTGCAGGGTTAGTTCCTTGAGCACCTGGGAGTTGACAGTAAAGTGCTCCACCCATATTTCAGAGATGCCTCTCTTGATCTTGATTAAGGTG
This sequence comes from Chrysemys picta bellii, assembly GCF_011386835.1. Classification (NCBI taxonomy): domain Eukaryota; kingdom Metazoa; phylum Chordata; order Testudines; family Emydidae; genus Chrysemys; species Chrysemys picta. The sequence continues at coordinate 32,967,020 of NC_088800.1, read as the reverse complement.
GATCCATCTGAATTCTTTTGTGGAGCCGGTCCCAATTTCAAAGGGCCATAAATGGCCTTTAGGGAGTCATAGAACAACTTTGTGTGACAAAGTTCCTCCTCTACCTTGGTGGGTCCTGCGCTTATTGGCGGATTTGCTCGCTTCACAGATTCACCCTGTGGGTCAGGAAACAATCCAGAGACCTTCCCCTCTGGTAGAAGCTATAGTCCAGGTCAATTCCTCCTGTGTTTGATCAGGAGTTGAGAGGTATGGGGGGAACCAGGGCCCTGTGGACTGCAGCCTCCTGGTACAGTTGCACGACACCTACAACTCCCTGGGCTACTTCCCCATGGCCTCCCAACACCTTCTTTGTCCTCACCATCGGACCTTCCTCCTGATGTCTGATAACGCTTGTACTTCTCAGTCCTCCAGCAGTACGCCTACTCACTCTCAGCTTCTTGCACACCTCTTGCTCCCAGTTCTGCGCGCGCACACACACTTCCTCTCCTCTGGCTCCCTAGCTCCCCCAGCTTGACTGGAGTGAGCCTTTTTATAGCAGCAGAGGGGCCTTAATTAGAGTCAGGTGCTTAATTGTCTCACCTGACTCTTAGCAGGTTAATTGGAGTCAGGTGGTCTATTAGCCTGGCGCAGCCCCTGCTCTGGTCACTCAGGGAACAGAAAACTACTTATCCAGTGGCCAGTATATCTCCCTTCTGCTACTCTGCTGTTCCCAACTGGTCTGGGTCTATCACATTTTTTATTACATTGTTGTAATACACATATGGGGCATAGGGCTGTGTGCCCTGTGAATGAGGATTGCCTCCTATTTTTTATTTTATTTAATCTTTTAGTAATAAATTCCCAGATTTGACAATACTGCTTTTTATTAATTGGGGATCCCAGGCATGTCACTTGTGCATACCCAGGTAGGTTCCAAACAGGCTACTGTTACCATACAACAAAGCCTGAGGTCCTTTCATGTTGATATCTATTCTGCTTATGCTACTGTGTATTTACAAACAATCAAAACAAAAATCTCTCCTTGTTTCCTTTAAACAGAGAAATATAATTGCAAACATAAATAGTTTGTCCCTCTTCTGTTCATTGATCTAGCACTTTCCGTCCAAGGATCTCATAGCCCTTTCTCTACTCCCTGTGTGTGTTTCTCCTTTTGCAATCATTGTCGTCTGTGGGTCCATCCGCCTCCTGCCTCTTGCCCATGGAGAAAGGGAACAGGAATTACAGGAAGCATCTTTCTCCTTTTTCCAGGCAACAGCAGGTACTTGGAGGGGAAGCAAGCATATGTATTCTCATGCATCACAGGGGGACAGGTTTCTCTCTCTCTGAGCAAAATCCTTGGACTTCAACATTTTCTACTATGCAGACATGGTAGCCAGTTTCCAGTTGTCTACAGTATTCTAATATTCAACCAATTTTTTGACCAAACCTGGCCTACTTAGTGAAGGTCTGCATATACGTATGTAAAAGCTATTTAGTCGACATATCTCTCTGCTTGAGACCTCTTCATCATGACATACAATAATCTCATTTGGTGTATGCTATGGAGAGATTGCAATGCAGATCTCATTTAATGTTATACGTTTTGTCTAAAAGCGGCAACATTTGAAATCCTGCATGGTTCTATTATGAAGTCAATCTCCCTCCACTCCATCTTCATCATAATGCAGCCTCTGCTCCCCACCTCATCCTTTGTTCATAACCGTACAGGGCAAGATACATCATTGTAGCATTTACTATTTGGAAGGCAGAGCACACACCATTTTCTGCGCCCAGTTGTGCTCTTAGATTGGAAACAATGCCACCTGCAGCTCTAAATACCCTGCACTCTCATTATAACACTATCCTTTAAACCCAATCATTTTAGGAGTTATCAAAAGGTGTTATTACAGAAGTACCTACTGTAGTTAATGTTGTGTCAGCACTTTCATTTTGAAGCAGTATTTATTGGGGTTACGGCGAGACCATCAAAATTATTCTGGGAAGGCATTTTGATGTAGAAGATTGCTCAATGTGTGAGGGGAATTTGATTTTAAAAGGGTTCTATCAAATGGTATTAAACTTAATATGAACAGCAATGTTTTTATTAATTGTTTTAAATTTAAATGAGCACAGAGATTTGGGGGATTTAAGCAGCTAAGCAGTCCCCTTCAGGGTAGGAAATCTAAACAGACCAGAATTGTGCATCAGAAGGAAAGAGCACCCTCTTTCCTCCCAACAAAGACAGGATGAAGCACTAGAGAACGTGAACTTAATGGAGCAATCTCAAATCACCGGAAGGGATAAAGTAGATCTTAGAGATCTTGTCTAATTTCTGTGATCCGCAAAGTGAAAAAGGACATACACCAAAGTTAAAATGAGCAGTCTAAGTCCATTGAGTATAGTCAAATGCAAGCAGTGTAGAAATAGAAGTAATGGTGGCATTTAAATCAGTAAGGAAGATGTTCAATAAGAAAACAGAGAGGTTATTTTCAAGAAATTGATTATGCTATTGGCACTGATGATTTAACTACTTTCCAGAAATTTATGAACCAACTGGCCTTGTGCTCATGGCAATGAACAGAGATCAAAACCAATGTTTTTTGAGTGTGTCTTTGCACAGTGTATGTGGACATACACGTTAAGCATAGGCATTCATGATGCTCATACAAGCTTGGGGCAGAGTTCTGAGTGCTCAAGACTATTTGGGCACTCTTAACCCCAACTTGAGTTGGGAAATTTTTGTGCCTTAATCTTGCTCACATAAAATTGCACATGCATCTAGACACACATGCTTTTGAAAATTTGGCTCAGATATCCCTTTTGATAATATTGGATCTAATATCAGCCTTTGGCACCGTTGATTATAAGGTGCTGCTCATTCACCTACATTAACAAGTAATCTTCAGTGGAGTCATTTTTAGAAGGCTTAATTCATTGCTCTGAGAGATTCCATGAGATGTGTGTAATTAATTACTCCCCTTGCTCAACGTCTCTGAGGCCCTGGGATGGGAAAGGGGGTGGAAATGTCAGACATTAAGAGCTGAGATGTCCTTGGTATGCTCATGGAATCCAGGGCTATGTCTCTTTTTAACAAGCTTGAATGGGGAAAGTGTTCTTGCTTTCTCACTGTCTGGCTGTGGCAGGGACTTGATGATGATAACTTGCTGGTTAAGACTCAAGCCAGGTAGATGGAGATGATGCTCATTTAACAAAAGCCATTTCTATCTGTAAATACTTGGGAGATACTCAGAGGTCATGATGAGGTGAGCCACATGAGTACCTGGATGGATATGAAAGTACCTAAAAGGCTGCTGGCATGTTGAAAATAAATAATAGCAACAGTAATAACAATAACGGGCAGGTGTTTTGAGGAGCTGATGGACAGGGACCCCAAACTTTGTTAAAAGTTTATCCACCAAGTAGCATACAACTTTGGGGTCCTACGAGACCCCTTTCTACTCATTATATCCCTAATAGCTGTGGCTGGAAATTATTTTTTTCATATTTGCCAAGCCAGGAAAATGTATTTTCCTCCAGAATCCATCCCTAGCTATGGTCATCCATGTCTGTCACCTCCAGAATAGACTACTGCAATACATTCTTTTTGGCCTTCCCCTGAGGGACATCCAGAAGCTATATATAGAATGTTGTGGACCAATAACAGTAGATTACACTAGTATTCTGCACCTTTCCTCCACTGCCAATCTAGTACCAGTAGTAGTAGATTCTCTTGGGTATCTGGTATAACTATTGTGAGTTGAAGTTATTTCGGATTATGGACATCAAGGCTGAATTGGTAGGGGCAAGGGGCTAGGCATTCTCTAAGAGTGTCCTCCACCATGGAATGTATTCTGGATGAACATCCATTGTAGCCAAGTCTCAGCAGTTTCTGTTTGGGATTGCATCTCTGTACAGTCTTTCTTTCCTGACTCTTATGTCCTAGCTGGCCACCCTGGCACAATCAGGGTTCGGTTTCCTCATTTTAAGTTGTTTCAGAAAAAGTGAAGAGGAGGGTATTGTTCCAGATTTTGAGAGACGTTTATCAATTGTAATATGTAAAGAATACCTACATATTGCAGTGATGGGTTTGTTAAAAATATACATAATACAGTTATAAATTACGCCCTCAGAACCACGAGTATCCAATCCCTCCCACTGAGGTTAATGCAAGTTGCATGCATGTATCGGAGAGCACAACTTGGCCCTTGGTTTCCTAATCTGCAAGTGATCTGAGTGCTGAAAAAAATTAATGGGAATTGAGCCTTCTTGTGATCATAATGCAAATATGGCTTGAATATAAATAAAAAAACTCTGGGCCTATTGTTTCTTAGGAATAAATTCCATGGCAAAGTTAGTGCCAAAGTTAGTGTTTATGCATTAAATTTGTTTGAGTAATATGAGCACATCCTAGATTTTTAATCTTCACTCTGAATTTCCTTTCCTTGTAAATTTTAATAGGAAACAAGACAGATGAGCCGCAGACTAAAATAATGTAATTCTTCTGTCCTTAACTCTTCCAGTTGTACTTAAACCTCAAAACATATTAAGGAGCATGGTGAATTAGAGAGCACTGAGAAATAACTATAAAATCATGACAATTCTCTTCAGTCTCAACAAATGACATTTCAAAATGTGATACTGAAAGACTATTGCAGAGTGGTTTTCCCATCCTGAACTCTCTCTTCCAGGCTCTTTACAAAGTTGTTCCTTTAAACAGGTTTCAGGTACATTTTCTCCTTACCTCGCAATAATGCGGAGATTCAGGAAGTGTGGTACGTGGTCTATAGTGTTTTACTGAGAGCTGGGCTGGTCGGATGCTGCTGCCTGTCATTTGTTTTTTGTTTGGCTGAGGGAAAGGCAGATGGAAGGGGGAACAAGAATAGGGCAATGGGCTGGGAGGCAGGAGAGCAGGTTCCATTCCCAGATCTGCCACTGCTGTGTGACTTTGAGCAATCACTGCACCCCTTTCAGCCTCTGTTTACCATCCCATTCTGTCTTCTCTAAACACTTTGGGGGCAGACACTAATTCTGTGTGTCTGGCCATCACCCTAAGCAAAGCCAACCTCCTTTCTGAGGCTGTTGCACTACAGGAGAAAAGCCCTATGCCCATTTTTTTGGTACAAAGAGGACATGTGAAAGTACAAGAGGAGACGGGGTGCCACTAATTCCACTAATGGGAATGGACTGGAACGGGCGGCATAACATCCTTTCTGGAGACTTGCCTTTGTGCTCTCAGTGATACCAACTGACTCCACAACAAAACCAGCTTATTAAAGGAAGGACAGAGTTTCTCCCTGCTCCCTCCTGTGTGAAACTCTCATCAACAACCCCCACCATCACCCACCAACTGGTCCTTTTAAAATGTTGCAACCTGAGTCCCACATGGGCGCTGCCAACCTTTTTATTTGTATTAGTATTATTATAACGGTGAGCAGCTGTAATTGAAGTTATCAAACTAGGTGAACAAGTTAGCAAAACAACCCCTCCTCAGCAATTCCCATTATACCTCCCATTGCCTAAGGGCGGACCACACACTGAGGTGATGGATGTGTGGCCGATCGGCTATTCTTTCTCACCTTGCCTCCTCAGTCTTTTTCATTGTTGTTGTTTTTAACCCACCATGTGTTGTTGATGTGCCTGAAATGATCACAAAGGTGTCGGAGACATACATATTATCCTTAGCATCATTGCTAAAAAAAGGTGCGTTTTTTACCTGTGGGTAACCAGCGTAGCATGAGTTATCCCCAGATTAAAAAACACAGTAAAGAAGACAAGGTGTTTTACCTTGAACTGGTGGTAAAATGAGACAAGGTCGGCATGATATCTCCCCATCTGTGGTGACCTCATCTAGTGCCTTGTCTTCATTGTGTTTTTCACCTGGGGATAGCTCACACATGGCAGTTACACAGAGGTAAAAAATGCACCTTTTTTTAGCAGTGAAATGAGGCATAACAATTCTGCAGCAATAACTATCTGCACGGTATATAATATAATCTCTAAACTAGCGGGGCTCCCTTGCTCAAGAGCAGCATGTAGCTCTTGCCGGGTGTGTAACTTTTTGGTGTTCCACTTGCTGTATCAGGGAGTAGGGGACAAACTAATCAAATGGGAGTGGTGGAATTTCCTTCTACCCTATAGGGGATGATAGAAAGGAATTGCTGGGATCTTTCTATAGCTAAGAGCGCAGTGCCTCTCCTGTCTGATAACAAATCGGATGAGAGGAGGAGCAGGAAAGATTCCTTTGTCTCTATCCTTCTCTCTCAGCCAGGAGGCTAAAGGAAAGAGGGTAAAGTCTCCTCTTTCCCATCAACAAAGGATCACAGGCACTGGAGATGGCAGAGACCATTTAGACCATCCAGTCCAGGTCCTTGTAGATGTAGAGTTCTTCCCTACAATAGTTTTTCCATAGTCTCATAAGAGCTTGAGATGGAAAAAGGCCTATTGGAGATAAAAATGAGAAAGGAGGGAGAACTCCTCTCTCCACGCATCCAGGACTATTTGAGGAGAGAGAATCCCAGCTGTCAAGTGATACTGCATGATTGTATTTGTGCAACTTTGTGTTAACACTTAAATCATGATGCAAGGTTAGGAGGGATTATGATGTGTCATTCCAGCTGTTAAACGTTGAGTACCACTGATCTAAACAATAGCACAACTGTCTGTAATGTTAGACAGTATTGGCTGCCCAAAAATGTAGTTAAGTTTGACTGGCGGTGACTCTTCCAGAATAGCAAATGTGTGTGTGCATATATACGTAAACCACAGAAAACAGTGTTCAGGTACTCGCAAGCCCTACCCTGCAACCTTAACTCTGCCCTCTTTGGTCTTGTTTTGTCTACGGAAAAAAAAAGGGGGTGTCTTACCACATATCAGCTAACAAAATTAACCTCATTTTCACCATTGGCCCTATCTATTCTCGAGCAACACAAAGCACAGCAATTTTCAAGACAATCCGAGTAAGTGTGTGGAATTTAGAGAACTTAGAGATAAATCAACAGTTCAACAGTAAGCGAGTCTCAACCTTAACTAGACTAGGGCAGTAGTAACATTATAATATCAAGTTGTACATAAGACTGGTCACCAAACACATTCTTTCCATGCTGGTTCTACTAGCAGAGTTTTATCTAATGCTCTTTACAACTATGATACAAAGAAACCACATGGACACAGTTAGGCCCCAAATAACTGTTCACTAACTATACTCAAATACGCAAGGCCTAGCAGCATACATACTATTGCTCTGACTGGTTTACGGCCGCTTCTAAAAACTAGAACACAGCAAGGCCCACTAGAAAGCTCACAAACTCTTTAAATAAAGGTATCCTGCCCTATTCCTAGATCCTAAGAGTAAAAAGGAAATGGTAGAGGAAGTTCAGAAGCCAACTAGATCTATTCCTAATGTAAAATGTTGTCCTGTATTTAGTTACTAAAGTTATGTCTACACTAGAAACGTACGTCGACCTATATTGGTGCAGTGGTGCATGTCCACAGTACCCTCCTTGGGTTGGTGGTGAGCGTCCTCACCTGGAGCTCTTCCACTGACCTAAGAGGGATAGTGTGGGGAGCGGAGAGCCTGGTCTCTCAGCCTCGCTGGCAGCATCCTGCTGACAGCCCAGCTGCCCCATAGGCTCCTGGGCTCCGGGAGGGCTTCCCGAGAGGGGTCTCTCTCTCCTCCCTGCCCCTCTCCTGCCTTGAACTTGACAAGACAGCCAAGAGCTTATGTAAGGGACACAGTGTCTACGGAGACACTGAGTCACCCTAACTACAGTGACATAAGCCTTATGCCTCTCGTGGAGGTGGAGTTATGCCTGTGTAGTAGGGCACTTAGGGCTGGTCTACACTAATGCTGTAAGTCGACCTAAGTTATGCTAGTTCAATTATGTGTCTTGCGTAACTGAAGTCGACATAACTTAGGTCAACTTACAGCGGTGTCTACACTGCACTATGTTGATGGGAAATCCTCTCCCGTCAACATAGCTTCCGCCTCTCGGGGAGGTGGAGTACTGATGTAGATGGGAGAGCACTCTTAGTGTGTCTTCACCAGACCCGCTAAATCGACCCCTCTGCAGCGATCTCAGCGGTGCTGATTTAGCCAGTAGCGTAGACATGGTCTTACATCAGCGGGAGGAAGGCTGTAGTGTAGACATTTATATAATTAGGTCGACATAAGCTGCCTTATGTAGACCTAACTGTAGTGTAGACCAGCCTGAAGTCCTACTTGTGCACCTATAAAAAGGAATAAGAGCACTTTTGTCCCCCAGAAGCTCCCATAGTTCTGTGAGACAGTATTTCAGAGTCTACCCTATTAATAAAAACCCACATGAGGCAATTCTGTCTTTGAAATGTCAAAATATATAGATCATTTGGCTTTGCTTTTTGTATGTTTTATTTTCTAATACCCTCCTCTGTGATGCTCTGGGTTTTTGAATGTGAAAAATAGATTTTACCTACCAACAAAGCTATAAAACACACAAAGAAATGTTTTGCCTGATAAATGCATGTGAAAATGATTAATTATACTTAGCAGAAAATCTGTTAGGCCTTGGCTACACTTACCCGCTAGTTCGGCGGCTGGCAATCGAACTTCTGGGTTCGACTTATCGCGTCTAGTCTGGACGCGATAAGTCGAACCCGGAAGTGCTCGCCGTCGACTGCGGTACTCCAGCTCGGCGAGAGGAGTACCGCGGAGTCGACGGGGGAGCCTGCCTGCCGAGTGTGGACCAAGGTAAGTTCGAACTAAGGTACTTCGAACTTCAGCTACGTTATTCACGTAGCTGAAGTTGCGTACCTTAGTTCGAATTAGGGGGGTAGTGTAGACCAAGCCTTAGAGAATTCAGACCACAGGTGCATGTGCATTTTCTCTTCCTACTTTCAGACATGCTCTCACATTCCCTGATGTTCTTGTCTCTCTAATTCCTCCTCCACTTAGTGAGTGTTACTGTTCATGAGCAGTGAAGGATTTCTTGGGGCAAAATTGTCCTGTAGTACAGATTTCTCTCTCTCTCCCTCTTCCCATCTCTCCCTGTTTGTGGTCTCAGAGTAATGTGCAGCAACAGCTGAGCTGTTTTTCTGAACTTCCTATATTGTTTAGTCATTTTCTCAATTTTGTTTTTTCACAAAGTTGTTGCATTTCCAGACATGGATTCAGCTCCTGAGCTTGTGTAATTAACTACAAAAACCTGTTCTAATTTGACACACGCTCTCACCATCTGTCTACATTGCAGTTGAAGCCCAGGGTTTGAATTCTGGCTCAAGCCAAACCCCACTTTCATTTACATACAAATTGCAATAACCCAGTGCTTGGACCCAGGGTCTCAGGACCCCAGGGGGATGAAGGTCAAGTCTGAGTCAAGCTGGGACCCAGGTTTAAGCCCTATTGTTTTGCAGTGTGAATGCAGCCCACTGGACTCATGCTCTGGGAGTCTGCCAAAAGTATCCCATGGGCCAACTTTCTTTGTGCTCAAGTTTTCCCACATTGCACCACAAAGAGCAAGAGCAACCACATTTTGGGAGGGTGGTAGGAAGTCTGGGATATGGACGGCTGGACTCGGGCCCACATAATGCAGTGTAGACACTAGAGCCCTAGGTTGGGACCCACAGTTCAACAATTCCTAATCAAGGGTTACAAATGAGTGTGGATGCTCAAACCCTTGGTAAACAAACCCAGGGACTGCTAACTTGAGTTCTACTAAACCAGAGTTTACATTGCAGTGTAGACAGACCATCAGTCTCTTCTCTTCTTGAGTTAAAACATCCTGCCCCTCTGCCCTCAGAATTATGGGCAAAAATCTACTCACAACTCACCCATATTGCAGCCAACAAATTTATAGATTTGCAATTCAACAGCAAATGTATTGTGAGGGGCAGGATAATATACTTGTCAGAGGGTGTGTTGCTGTTATGGATTTAGATGTTCCCACTTTCTCATGCTGAATGTTGTTTGCTCTTTCTCTGTTTCCAGCGAGGTCAGTTATCCACTGCTAGCAGTACCCTATAGGCCCTAAAATATAAAGCTATTGTGGCAAAAAAAAAAAAAATCTTTAAATCAGTGCCTAAAGTTAAGTTCCTAAATCTACATTTATGCTCTTTAATAAATGGCCTGATGTTCCAGTCTGAACTTGGGACGCAACGAAAATCAGTGGGAACTGCTTGGATGCTCAGCAGTTTGGTAAATGAGGCCACTTATTTAAGAGTCTCTAAATAAATAGTTATGAAAATTTTGGTGTAAGAAGGAGGAAATGAAGTCCTGACATTAAGAGGCACAAAAATGGAGACAGATTTTCTAAATTAACTCTTTTTAGGCATTTTTAAATTACTGTAGTTTCCTGGCAAGAAAGGAATAAGATCTCCTCTCCATAGGAAATACATTCAAACATTGGAATGGTAGTGTCACTTCAAATATTTGCTATTTAACTAGTATCTGGTTCCAGGCAGTTGGGAAATTAGTTAGTCTCTCTCTTTGTGAGGAGAAAAGATTCAGAGTAATGACTCAGTAAATGAATATGTTAATTCTCACTTCATTGTGAACTTGAATGTGACATGAAAGCAAAGAGTAACAAGTATCTGAGACATTGCGTCATGGTCCAGTGGTTGGGGCATGGAAAATTTGGGGATGTTAGACCTGGGGTCTCTTTCTTGCTCAACTACTGACTTGCTTTGTGGCTAAGAGCAAGTCACTTAACCTGTCTGCCTCAGTTTCCTCATGTCATAATGATACTCGCCATCTCCTTTGAAGTTCTTTGCACTCTCTTGATGAAAAGTGCTAAATATCATTATATGCTGCCCAAGCATGGAAAGGACTGGAAATAGTATTTGAAACCAGTGGCAACGTCCTCGTGTTGTGTTGCACATGAGGCCCCCATTCAGCAAAATACTTATGCACATTCTTAACTTTAATGCAACTTTTGAACATCTGTGGTACATGAGTAATCCCATCTCTGTTAACATAAGTTACTCATATGCTTAGCTCAAGCCACATGCCTAAGTTCTTTGCTAAACTGGGCCCATTACCTACTGAGCTAAGTGGGCTTCTGAGCAGTTAAATGATTATTTTTATAGATCCATGTGAAAGCACCTTCTAAACTGTCAATACATATTTTAAGTACTTTAAAAACTGAAGAATAAGAGGAATGTTGTCTATTCATTTCGTGATGAAAAGGAAAGAAATAGTTCGGGATCAATAAAGCCTAAATTCTCCCCCGCACCTTATTTAAGATACAACAAAGCCAACAGCCATGGTATCTCTTCAGTCACTGTCAATGAGCAAAGAACAGGAGATGTGTCCCAGTGTCCGTTGCCTCCTGGTGCCCGCCTCACCCCACGTGGAGACCTACGTGTAGGCGTTTTGGGTGGTGCCAAAATGTATGGCAAGGTTGTCTTCTTCCTTGCCTCAGAGGCCGCCGCCCAGGAAGCAACGGACGCCGTGCTTCCTGGTCAAGGTGGGGAAGGGGCCCCGGCTGCTATAGAGGGAAGCAGAGGCGGTGGATGGACGAGATGACGTATCATCAGGCGGTGGGGCTGCCGCCACCTGGGCATACACGCTGGGGGCCGGGGGAGGGGCACCCGCAGAGCTGATGAAGGGAGCAGCGGGAAGGGACGCTGCAGCCGGTGGTGAGGCTGCGGCAGTGGGGGCAGCCCCTGCCATGGAGGGCCCAGTCTTCTTAGCGGGGCTCTTTCCTTTTTTTTTGCCCTGGCCTTTCCTGCCGGCTGGGGCGGCTCCCCCAGAATCGGAGGGGGCAAGGGACGTGGCAGCAGCGGAGGTCACCCCATCGCCCGCTGCTGCCGCAGCGGGGGCAGTGGCAGGTGGTTTGGCAGCGGCGGTTGAGGAAGAGGCTAAGGGGGCAGGCGGGGGGAGGGGCGGCGGAGTCTACTTGGTGGTTCTTGCCCGCCGTGTTTCCCTCCATAATGAGCAGGGAGGGAGGGGAAAACTAGGGTGACCAGACGTCCCGATTTTATCGGGACTGTCCCGATATTTCCTTGTTTGTCCCGCGTCCCGACCGACGTGCGGTCGGGACACTGGACAAACAAGGAAATGCGCTGGAGCCTGAAGCCCGGAAGTGCTCGCGCCCCCCCCCTGCCCCGACTCCGCTCCCTCCTCCCCCGATTGGCTCCCTCCCCGAATCCCCGCCTCTTCCCCGGGCTCACCATTCCTCCTCCCTCCACAAGTGCTGGAGGGAGGCCCGGGAGACTATGGGGAAGCGAGACTCAGAGGAAGCGCGGGGCCGGGGTGAGTAAGAGTCCGGCCTGGTCCCGAGCAGGCAGGACTCAGTTGGGTGGTAGGGAGAGGAGGGGGGCGGCCCGCGGGGCCAGGCGGCGGCTGTTCTCACCCCCGGGCAGCAGGACACAGGAGCAGCCGCTGCTGCAGCTCCCACTGCCGCGGGGGGAGGAAGCGGCCATGGCGCTTGGCAGCTGCGGCTCTGGCGCCCCCGAACCTCCCGGGCCTGCTGCAGGGACCCAGCAGCGCGTACGCTGCGCCCAGCCCCTGGCCAGTTGCGTCTGGGCTGCTGCCCAGCTGGTGCTATCGCGCGGCGGCCCCGGGGTGGAGGCATCGGCAGCCCAGCCCCGTTCGTTCCCCTGCGGGACCCGAGCGGAACGGGGGGGCTGGGGCCTGGGCCGGGGGCTCGGGGGATGGGCCAGCGGTGCCAGGCCGGGCCGGGCCGGGGGCTCAGGGGACGGGCCGGCGGTGCCAGGCCGGGACGGGCCGGGAGCTCGGGGGACGGGCCGGCGGTGCCAGGAGCCGGAACAGCGGTGCAGTGCCGAGGGCCGGGCTGGGGACCGGCGGTGCGGTGCCGGGGGCCGGGGGTGCTCGGCCGGGGGCCCGGGGGCCGGGCCGGGGACCGGCAGTGCTGGGCGGGCCGGGGGTGCTCGGCCGGGCCCGGGGCCGGCACCCCAGGGCCCAAGCCGACCCAGGCTGGAAATGCCGGGGGGGCCAGCCTGGGCCGCGCCTCCTCCCCCCACACCCCCTCTTACCTGCTTCAGGCTTCCCGCGAATCAAATGTTCGCGGGAAGCAGGGGAGGGGCGGAGACTTTGGGGAGGGGGCGGAGTTGGGGTGGGGGAGGCGTGGGCGGGGCGGGGGCGGGGCCGGGGCCCCGTGGAGTGTCCTCCTTTCGGAGGCACTAAATATGGTAACCCTAGTCTAGACCCCCACCACTAGAGCACAGTCCGAAAATTACTCAGTCCTGAATGGCCCCCGCCACAGTGGTCTCCAGAGTCCTGTGCACTCCCCCAGCAGCCGATGGTCTACTTAGTCCTCTTCCTTCTCCAGGCTCCAGCAGCTCCCCAGGAAAAACGCAGCAGCGGCAGCAGCTGCAGCTCCAGCAACCCTAGCAGCCAGGCAGGAAGGACCCCGCACAGGGGGTAGCAAAGGTGGTGAAGGTCGGGTCCTGGCTCCTCCCTCCAGAGGTGGTGGTGGGGGGGATGGCCAGCAAGGCCCCCCCACCCCTCGCTCAGTAACAGTGGTAGCAGCAGCAGTCCAGAGAAAGAGCACTCCAGCCAGCAGCAGCAATCCAGGAAAGGAAGGGAGAAGGAGCTCCAGCCAGCAGGGCAGCTAAAGAGGAGGAGGAGGGAGAGCTCCAGCCAGCAGGGCAGCCAGAGGACACTGAGCACACTCTGTACATATTGCTAAAGGGTCCCCCCCCAGCCTAAGGGGAGGACCCATAGGGCCTGAAACCCAAAAGATTACGGGGGACAACTAAAGTAATGACAGGGACAGGAGTGCGGTCAAAGGGTCAAAAGAAGGGAACCTGACTGGGACACCGAGCAGAGAACCCCAGACAGCGCCCACTGCTCCTCAAAGGTGTCAAGGGAGCCAGTGGACGCCGCCCAGAGGAACTCTGCCCAGATACGTGAACGGACAGAGGATCGGAAACGGGCCCCACAGTCACAGGAACCTCCATTGGCCAACCTCCTCTCCCTGGTTTTATAGATGGCCAGTTTAGCCAGGGCCAAGAGGAAGTTGACCAGGAGGTCCCGCGACTTTGTGGGGCCACAGATAGGGAGTGCGTATATAAGAAGGTGAGGGGAAAAGTGCAACCAAAAATGAAACATAATATTGGTGAGGAGCTGGTGTAGGGGCTGCAACCTGGCGCACTCCAAGTAAACGTGAGCCTGGGTCTCCCTCACGCCGCAGAAAGGACAGGTGTCTGGGACAGGGGTAAACCGCGCCAAGTACACGCCCGTGCTCATGGTCCCATGAAGGAGCCGCCAGCTGATATCCCTGGCGGGCCTCGGGACCAGGGTGGAATATAGGCTGGCCCACCGGGGCTTCTCACCCTCAACAGGTGGTAAGAGGTCCCGCCCCTTTGTATTGGGGCGGGACACAAGGGTGAGGAAGTGAAGAGTGTGGAGCACGAGCATGTATAGATGTTTATTTGGCGCAGTCAGGAAATGAACCAGCTGCAAGTCGTGCAGCCGGCTCATGGAGAAGGGGCAGGGGGCAGGGGGTCCACGGGGCAGGGGCCCGATGAAAAGGTCCGGAGGGCCAGGGGTGGAGGGTGGTAGGGGCGTGCCCTCGTGCAGGACCCGGTCGAGGTAGACCTGAGCAGCAGGCAGCAAAGCGGCCCTCACCTCCTGAAGTACGTGCCGGGCGAGCCCCATGCGCCGAGCGAGTGTCAGGGGATCCAGCCAGACTCCCCGGTCATAGTCCAGGAGGTCTCCGACTCTAGTGACTTCTGCCAGGACCAGCCTCTGGCGCACCGCGGGGGACTCCGCCACCTGCACACGGAGCTGGGAGTTGTGTAGCAGGGGCTCCGCAAGGAGATCTGCCTCTCCGGTGGCCGCCACGGACCTGGTCGCTGAGAACAGTTTCCAGGTCCGGAGGAGGTCCTGGTAGAAGACTGGCAGCCCGGAGAGGTCTCGTGGAAGACCTCTCGGATCGACATAAAAGAGCTGCCGGTCGTATCGGAGCCCTCGGAAGCGGCGCAGGAAGGCGTGCGCCAGTACTCTCCATGCTGGACTACCTGTACCATAAAGGAGCCTCTGCAGGGCCTGGAGGCGGAAGACATGGACCTGAGTGCGGAGGCACTTCAAGCCCTGCCCTCCCTCCTCCAAGGGCAGGTAGAGGACCCCTGCAGAGACCCAGTGCAGTCCTGGCCAAAAGAACTCCAGAATTGCCCTCTGGAGGTCGGCCAGGAAGCCTGGGGCCGGGACCAGGGTGTTGAGACGGTACCAGAGCATGGACAGGACTAGTTGATTGAGTACCAGTGCCCTCCCTCAAAGGGAGAGGCACCGGAGTAGTCCTGTCCATTTCCAGAGCTGCTCCATCACCCTGCCCTGTAAACCGTGCCAGTTCTCCGGCGGAGACGGATGCGTGGCAGAAAAATAAATGCCTAGATAGAGCAGTGGACCTGCGCTCCACCGGATGGCGCTGAAGCGCGGGTGGGAGGGAGCTCACCTGCCACCCGTTCCCTACCACCAGGCCAGAGCTCTTGACCCAGTTGACCCGGGCGGAGGAGGCCGCCGAGTACACGGTCTGGCAAGCCTCCACCCGCACCAAGTTGCCCAGGTCCTGGACCACGAGGAGCACATCGTCGGCGTACGCCGACAGGACCAGCCGCAGCTCCGGCTCCCGAAGCACCAACTCCGTCAACCTCCTGCGGAGGAGACAGAGGAAGGGCTCGATCGCCAGAGCGTACAGCTGGCCCGAGAGGGGGCACCCCTGCTGCACTGATACTGCAGTCTGCCCCAGGCGTGGGGCTAGATGATGACTGGCAGTAGCCTTACACTGAGGTGAGGTGGAATTAGTGGGTGGAGGTACCCCTGGGTGGGGAGACCCAGAGAGAAATTGGGGTACTGCCAGGGGGGCAGCACCCAAGTCAAGAGCACTGGGGTCTGGGAGGGCCAGGTGGGACACCTGCCCTGCAGAGGGCGCTCCGGATACTGGTGAGCTAATTCCTGAGATGACCAGCAGGAGGTGCCGCAGGGGTGAGTCTGACCCCTTACAGGCCTCAACTTTTTACTCTCTGTTAAAATACAGACATGATCTAAAACCCTTAGACAAGACAGAATACCTTCTCAACTGTACTAGATGTGGTGGTGCAAAACGAAATATTGTGGGTTTCCTGGCTGAAAATATAGTAGCCAACACTACAGAGCAGCTGTTAGAAAACTGAGTGGGAAAGTGGTAAAATGTATTCTGAGTTAGCTGTAGTGTAGCATCTAAATTGACTTTAAAAAGGGAGTAAGGATTGAAGAACTTTCCCAGAGTGAATGATTTTGTAGATTATTGATTTGGGCAGCAGTTTATTTAAACATTAAAACTCTGAATGAAGCAAGTTACCCCAAAGAAAAATGTCAGGTATAGAACTTGTTCCAGCTAACTGTTCAGCCTCTGAGGACTTTGTAAACTGTCCAGATATATTTATTAAAGACAATACTTTCTTGAGGAAAAAATAGATTTCCCCCCCTCCAGAGTACACCAGAGTATTTTCTGAAGTGAATGTTTGATGTTAGTGGTTTGTTGCCATCACAGGTATTGTAACTCTGTATTGTGGTTGCTTCAACATACAAAAAAACCTTTGTTTTCAAGTCAATGGCATTAGAGGGAAAAAAGGAAAACTTAAACTTGTATCAATAAATAGCAACAGTTGTACTGTGGGCACTGAAAGGAATTACTAGGACAGTGCACCAGGATGCTGTGATATGTGGATACTATACTAATCGTATGTATATAGGGCATATCATCCAAAGATGTAGCATTGGTGGCTAAGCAGCATCATTAGTTTTATGGACTGGTTGAAAATGAAGGCACTAGAATCTTGAACTCTTATTCAGAGTTAGGTTGAAGAAATAAAATCAAGGCAAATTAGTATTGGAAGGGATTTGGGGACAGCCAGGTGAATATCTGTTCTTTATTCCACTGAGGATCAAATGTTGGTCCTTGACCACAGCTGGGCAAAGGGGAACTGGAACCTCAACTTGGAGCTAGCGAATGGAGGAGTACTCATGTAGACTTTCTGCGGTTGCTGCTGCATTATACCAGTTCATAAGCCCCCACATCCAATATTCAGTCTTTAGACACTGATTTTGGCTATTGAGCACTATTCATGCTATGTGTCTGCTCTGACACAAATTGACCAGCTGTGGGCCTGCTGCTAAGACCACTGTCAAGCTATAAAATCAATGGAACTTCTGCCTCAGTGAGGGCTGAAAGATTAGTTCCTATGGCTCAATTCCTCAAATATATTTAGGCACCTAAATTTCATCAATTTCAATAGGAGTTAGGTGCCTAAACACATTTGAAGATCTGGGCCTATGTGGGTTTTTTAACGTGACAGCCATGTACTTCATCTGCACTTTAGAATATCAAAATCGAACCTCCAAACTTTCAAGTATTTGCATTGCTGGATTAGCCACACACTTCCCATGAAAGCCGAGAGGAGTCTGAATCACATTTCTTTGAAAACATAGGGGCTTAATGTTCAAAGATTCTGAAGGGACCCATCATAGTCACAGGGTGGGGTGCGGAAGACTTGAGTGAACTCACTGTATCTCTTCACAGTGCGATTATAAGAGCTGTTTTTTTTTCCAGTGCTGTATGTTCCTAACTGCTGCAACTCTTAATTGTGTAATAGTTGTAAAGTAATTTGCGATAATCTGATAAAAGGTGCTACATGCTATTTTAATGTGCTAATTATTATTATTAATAGAAGCCTTGGGTCTTCAGGACTATGAGTCTGGCACTCTTCATACACAATAAATTTACTTAACAGTTGCAAGATCCAATCATTTTTAAAAATTGCCTATGTGAGTACTTACACAATTGTGATATGAGCCACTAAGATATGATGTCAACATTGGTACTTCTCTACCTTTTTTTTTTCTTTGTATCTTTTCTTTAGGGTTCAAAAAAGAACTAGATCAATTCCTGGAGGATAGGTCCATCAATGGCTATTAGCCAGGATGAGCAGGGATGGCAGGATGGCATCCCTAGCCTCTGTTGCCAGAAGCTGGGAATGAGCGAAAGGGAATGGATCACTTGATGATTACCTGTTTTTTCCATCTGGGGCACTGGCATTGGCCACTGTAAGAAGACAGAATATTGGCCTAGATGGACCTTTGGTCTGACCCAGTGTGATGTTCCCCTGGTGTTATCTGGACTGGTGATCTGCTACGTCACTCCAATCCTTGACCCTGGGAGCCAGCCTTACCCTGCTCTGCTGTGAGAACCCCCACTCCTGGGCTGATGATGGCTAAATATAGCGGCATTCTCTAGCTGCCTTAAGCTTCTCTGGAGCAGTGCTGAGCAGCCAGAGTATAGTGGCAAATTAAGGTGGGTTTACAGCTGCTTTGTTTCACCAAATAGCAGTGAAAAGCAGATAGTCCATACACCTTAATTTCTCTCTCCCTCCTTCCCGCACTCCACATTGCCCTGGGCTGGCCACACACACATTTACACAACATAGGTTATCTCTCCCTCCTGGCCGCTGATAGATTTGGTGCCACAGATAGCTTTTGAAAAGAAGTATTTAGGATTAATGGTAATCTTCTCCTCCCCCCCCCCCCCCCGCCATAGCTAAAAGTTTGTCAGCAGAGGCTAGTGTATAAAATCTTCCCCAGCAGAGAAAATCAAAGAATTGTCCCCCTTAAATATGGCCACAATCTCCCATTGGTCCCAAAGACAGTGAAACCAGCAAAGATGGTGGGTACCTATTGTGTTAGGACACTCAATCCCATTGAGAACAAGATGTTTTTCTCAAAAGCCCACCTGAGAGCAGTCTGAAAACCACAGCTGTCATTTTGAAAGAGGGTGGTTCTTGTGGAATTCTCTGTAGAAGACCATTACTCTTCAGCCTCTGCTGAAGAAGAAACTTTCACTTTTGAAGAATAATGGGGAAAATTTCCATTAATCCTAAAACAAACAAACAAAATGTAGCTCACGCGTAAGATTTCAGTGAGCTGAATCTATTTGGTAAGTTTGAAGAACCTACCTCCTGTTGTTAAAATCATTTTGGGGGGGTGTCTGACATGGGATGCTAAATTTTTTTCAACGACCTATTTTTAATTGAACTCCAAACTAATTAAGAGATTTATTTGGAAACTCAGTGCTGAAAGATTAAGTACTGTAATTTAGGAGTAGATGCACTGTGGCATTCTTACATCAAGAGGTTGAATCCCTGCTTTCAGTGCTAAACCCAACTTATCCTTAATTATGGATCCTCACTTGATTCCTCCATAATTATTAATGTTACAGTAGAGTCTAAAGGCACCAAGAGATAATAGGCCCCAGTGTTATAAGAGCTGGACAAACATATAAGACAGTCCCTGTCCCAAAAAGCATAGGAAGAGAGGTGGAATGACTTGGCCAATGACACACAGCAGCTCAGTGGCTGAGCCAGGATTAGAACACAAGCTTTCATGGCACCAATGCAGTCTAGTGCCCCTGTCTTGTGGACTACATGGGTGCCCCTTAATGCATTCAGATGGCACTTATATTTCTTTCCAGGATATAGTATAACAAGGTTTTTCTTTTGGTTTGATTCTCCCTTCCCAACCTGTCTTACTCTGTGGTTGTTGTTTTTTTCCTCAGTGAAGTTGCTCATTTATACAGATATGATAGCAAAATCAGGCCCATTATTTTAAATGGTGAAGAAATGCCAAAAAATTACATTCCCCCCATCTTTCTCTATGCAGGAAGCAGGATGTAGACTTATTAAAATCCCACAACTGAATTCACTTAAAATATCCTAGCAAGGGGGAGTTTGTCTGACAGGCCAATTCTAGAAAGTCTATTGTCTAACTCATTAAGACACATTTTTGACAGGCTGGATCTTATTTAAGCTCAGTGTCTTATACACAAGCTAATAATTTAATTTTCTTCCAGTGAAATGAAATATGCTGAGGGGCGGGGGAACATCACTGGAAAACATGAACAAAAAAAAAGCTAGCAGTTCAGTGTTAAGTTGAAACAAGTTTGAGACAGCAGTCATTTTGTCTGGGGGAAAAATATGTTCCAGGCTAAATAGATTATACAGGGCTTCAGCCCAGGAGCACATACTTTGTTTGTGTTTTACAGATTGTAAAAATCATGAGTGCTGCCGTTTCTGTGTAAAACAGAACATAGAACCACTTTCCTCCTTCTAACTAAAACAAAAATAAAACCCTTTTTATTTTCAATAAAAGTAGTTAGAGGAAAACAACAAACGATACAGCAGCGTAAGATGACAAAATTCACCATCCAGTTAGAGGTTAGATTCTGGTACCCTTTCCACATTTGAAACAAATGGTTTAGAAATCTAAATTCTCAATAGTCTCCAAGATAGTGAGGTTTTAGTAGGAATTGCTGTGTACATGCAGTAAGTAGATGGAGATGTAATACATAGCCCATAGTAAAGATAAAATCCTGGCTCTCTTACATGTCCTGGACATATTGGGGTGGGGAAGGGTAAGACTTCAGAGAGCCTTTTCATTCCCAACACGTATTAATGCAGGGGCCTGGTTATGAGATACCTAGCAAGTGTCATGCATCTAGGCAGCCCCATCACAATCCTGCAGCCCAGACTGAGTGTCACACATTCCGCTGGGCTACAGGACTGGCCTGCAATTGCTGCTGAGCAGGTATCCAAACTGCCCCTGCTGGAGGCAGGGAGTTGCTGAGAGGAGGAGACAAATGGAGACAGCAGGGATAGGTTGGGGGGACTGAGTACATGTCTCAGGCTTTCCTAACCAGAAACCAATAAGTTCCCCATCTGGACACTCCCAGCCCCCTCAACTATCTGTCCCCCTCTCTCCTCAGCCACCAGCTCCAGCTACCAAACAGCCCCTTCCCAACTGTCCTCCTGAACACACCAACAAACCTACTTTTTCCCAAGAACACCCACTCAGCTGCTCCCTTTATTCAACTTCTATCCTTAGCTACCTCCAGAAACCCTGCTTCCCTTAGCTGCCACCTCTTTCCCCCACCACCCACTCGCTCCCCCAGTGCTCCCATCTTCCAACCAGACACCCTGGCAAATCAAACTGCCCTGACTTTCTCCCCAAACAGTCCTATACCTGTCAGCTTCCACACAACTGCCATATTCTGGGCAGCTCCATAACCAACCCCCACCATTGCCTGAGGCAGAGTGTATTGTCCTTAGGCTGGAGTTTTATAGTCTGTTTATATTTGCCTGTTGGAAAAATTATAATGAGTCTGCATATTAACAAATATTTTGCATAAAACACAAAACTTGGCAGCTGTGAATGAAGAGCATGAGATATGGTGCCCTAGATATCTCCCTTCCTTTGAACCATCTTCACTTCCCTGCACCTGCTCTTCACCTCCACTCTCACAGCATGCATCATATTAGAATATCCAGAATTTGGTCCTGAATTTATTATGCAGATATAGTGGTGTTATATATGTGCACTGCATACTGTGTGAATGCATAACCCTATATGGTTTAGGTCCTGGTTATCCCAGAAACAGCATCTCTCCTCATGCTCCATTCCAACAAATGAAATCTGCTACGGTGCTAGATTTATCCCATGTTAAAAAACCAAAACAAATACAAGCATGCCTTAGTTCTTAAGGTCACTTACGTTAATTTCCTTCCCATGTAATCACTAAAAATCCAGGACCATTATCCTGACCAGCCTCAACTCTTATTACTGCCACCCCACCTCAAACCACTTCAGCTCCATAGGAAACTCCCAATCCCTGCCACCATAGATCCACCGTAGTGCTCATATCCAACTGATCAAAATAGCATTTAAATACATAAACTCAACTCCAGCCTCAGCAAAATTGTAATCTTACAGACACTTTTACTCTAGAAGTGTATCTATAATGTGTTATTACTACCGAAGAAAAGCCTTGGATTTGTAATGATGATAACTAATATATTCTGAAGTGGGATCACTTCACACCGCACCACTAGAATGGAATCCTCTCTGGGGTAGAATGCAGTGTCTATCTGAGAGTGCACAGCAAGACTACATAAGTTTAGCACATGAAATAGAGATACTGTATCTCTCAAACTTGATTTCAAAGTGGGCTAGGAAATGGGGGTTACTATCTCTGTTTGTAGAAAAATAAAATTACCATTGGTACTTTAATGACCTCATGTGAATGGCATTTAAGTTGCAGTTGATCCAAAAGGTAGTGGACACTGAATTTGCTATTCTGCTGGGGTGCTGATTCAGTAATGACTCAACATGAAGGTTGCAATCTACCTCCCCAATGCTTCCTACAGCATCTTGTGTTTTCTGTGAGGTCTTGGGTTCAAATACTGTCCCACCCCAGCCCCGCCTCTCTTGTGAGAGAGTCTGTTTACTAGTTAGTCTTATGAAAAAGGAGGAACATGAGTAGAGTGCCTAAAATCAGCGGCAGCTCTAACTCCATAAATATTATAGCCTGCAGATAAGCTGCCAAAAGATGTTTTACACTTCTGAAGTAGTTTTAAAAATTGCAACTCCTACTATTCTGTTTCCAAGTTTAAAAAAATGGATTTGTTCAATTACAACACTTTTCTGGGGAAAATAATGGCAAATCAAGTTATGTAATGTAATGTATCTCATCATAAATTTCAAAAATTATACTGTTTCAATCACATTCCTGCTATAAATTTTAAGAATAATTATTCTTCTCTTGTGCTGAGTAAGAGGAGAAGGTCTGACTGTCCTTGGGAAGAATCAACAAACCCCACTGTGTTTTCCAAAAGACTCTGTTCTAATTCTTCATGAATTTGAGCCATGATGATAAGAACCTTAACATGGGTGTTTTTGTAATCAGGGTTCTGGGTTAGGCCCATCACATAGGCAGTCCTAACCACAGCATTTAAATCTGAAACTGCATTTGAAGATTTGCAAAGATCGGTGGTTATGTCTGATTCAAATTAATGTCAATTTATAACTAATATAGGTTGTCTGATGCAATTGGGTTTGTAGTCTATTTTTCCTATATGCCCGCAGTGAAACCAAGAAGGTTTCTTCCCATATTCCCATCTTTTAACCCTCCCACACCAAAAAAAGTGATCAGACTGTAGTCTGCATCTCCCAAAGGCAGAAAGGACTGGAATCTGACAGTGCATGGGCACTCCCTCTCATCAGGGACTTGCGCAGCCTAGAAGGCGGGAAAGCAAAGTTCAAGCCTGAACCAGAATCTCCCACTAGACAGTTCAGAGTCCTAGAAACCTGAGTCAGCCTCAGACTTGAGATTTCAGTGGAGACCTCTGCTTTATACTGATTTTAACATGCTTGTTGAGTTTTAAGTGGCACAATCAGTATTGTCAATATTCGCTGGTAAGTACTAGGCACAGTAAAAACCCAACTTCTAGTTAAATAGAAAGGAGTTTGTCTACATGAAATGGAGACAGTTTCAATTTTTATGGATAAAAAGAAAATAAATGCTATTATGTACTACCCATTTGTCACATTTAAATATGATTTATTAGGACCATGGCCCTTTGTATAGCAAGTATGCAGTTGTGCAAATAGCCACATTATTTGCCCTTGTCAGGTTTCATCAGTCAAAACAAAAATGTGGCCTTCTACTCCTGAGTTGCTCTGCCCGCTGTTGTGCCTTCTGATTCCCTTGTTTGTTCCCATGCTGTTGGCCATAAAAGAATAGAGTGGGAGCCAGTCAGAGGAAACTTTATCCAGACTGAGGACTGCAGCAAGGGCAAGAATCAATAGCCAACTTTTCCCGACCTTTACTGTGTGGATACAATGCTGTTTCCACTGACCTGGGCTCGCTGGGTTACTATTAGGAGCAGCATGCCATTGATAAACTGCTTCCCTCCTATGGGCCTTGAGAGCTCCGTCAGAGAGGGGACAGTAGATAGCACAGCAAGAGTCATGATGCTTGCAGTGAGGGGAGGCTGGAAGATGGCTGCTACTGTGCAGCTGCAGGGGTCTCCACCAATTTTCCGCACAATAGCTTCTCAAGCAGCAGGGGAAAGGGTTCATGGCAGATCCACAGGTGTGATAGGTTGTGCCCCTTCCTCACTCAACAACCTGAAACCTCTCCCACTTCCTGGACAATTGCCAGGACACTCTGACGCCGGCCAGCAGTTTCCTGGCTTCTCTGCTGAAATGGTTTCCTGAATCAGGGCCATAAGAACTGCAGCGGGTTTCTACATGGAAGGGATGATCCACAGGGCCGGTGCAAGGAAGTTTCGCGCCCTAGGCGAAACTTCCACCTTGTGCCCCCCCAGCCCTGCGGCAGCTCCCTGCCCCCCCCGCCCTGAGGCATTCCCCCCCCCCCGTGGCAGCTCCCCCCTGCCCTGAGGCGCCCCCCCCAAATTTGGGTCTGGACAAGAGACAAAGGCAGCAGAGTCCCTGCCTCAAGGAGTTTACAACACATGAAGGTTTATTGATGATGATCTATTTTTGCTCCCATATTTACCCTAAGTCTAGGACCACACCCTGCTCCTACACCGGAGCAAACGCTGCTCCGGATTTACTCCAGTGTCCTGAGCTCCCCCACCCATTGCCTGGCCCCGGTGGAGAGGGTGAGTGGCTGCTGTCTCTGGGAAGGGTCTTTGGCAGGTGGCAGCCGGGGGCAGAGGACAGGAGCCAGAACAGGGCAGTGCCATGTGAATGTGCTGCCTTCGGAGTAAGGGGTGGGTGCAAGATGCTCTCACCTGTCTCTGGCAGGTTGCTCAGCACAAACTCTTTGGCCGCGGCCACGTCCCGCTCCCAAGTGACATCCAGCGGCAGCACCCGCAGCAGCCGCTGCGCCCCTTCCCTGCCCGGGCAAAGGCAGCCGGTGAAGACGGTGAAGCCTAGGCGGTGCAGGCGCAGCGCCAGCAGGTGTCCGAAGCCGCTGTCGCAGCCGGTGATGAGCACCGCCCAGCCGGCGGGCTGCAGTGTTGCCTGCTGCAGGAGCCTGGCCAGCAGCGCCAGGGGCAGCAGCAGAGCAGTCGCTTCCCACCTGGTGGCTGCGCAGGAGCAGTGCCAGGGTTTTTGTGGCCCCCTAGGTGGGGAGTCCTCCCGCGCTCCCCGTCTGCAGGGCACTTCGGCGGCGGGTCCCGGAGCAAGTGAAGGACCCGCCGCAGAATTGCCGCCGAAGACCCAGAGCGCGGAAGGACCCCCTGCCGCAGAATTGATGCCGAGGGCAGCAAAATGGCACCCCCCAAATCCTGGTGCCCTAGGCAACTGCCTAGGTCACCTAATGGAAGCACCAGCCCTGATTATCCAGCTTCAAGCCCCCATTTCAGCGAGGACTGAAACACGTGCTTAACTTGAAATATGTACTGGAATCCATTGACTTCAGAACTTAAAGCGTGTTTTAGAAGTGCTTTTCCGAACAGGGACGCTTTCCTGAATTGTGGCCAGAATGAATAGATCTCAGAGTTAAATAAGTTCTAGTAGAATGGCTACCCATCTTCCACCTAAATATAGCTTTGAACTAAAAGCAGAGAAGTTAAGCTATCATGAAAGCTAGGCTGTTCTTACTGTTTGGGAAGCTGGGGAGTAAGAAAGTAAAAATGTGCAAGTTTAACCAAAAAAAGCATACGGCATCCTTATGTCACATCTAAATATTTTATTTTAATGTAGGGAATAAAAAATTGCTTAGGTTGGTCACTCATGTCTACAGACTTACAAGTGAATTTTGAGTTATCCAGCCAAAACCAAACAGAATTAAAAACCCAGTATAAAAATCACAAATTGAATTGGTTGGCTACATTTCTCCTTCAGTATCTCAGACATCAGTGATGATTAGGGGCTAATAAATCCTTCAATATTATCCCACATGTATTCTAGTGTGGAAATATTACTTTATGAGTTAAATGACCTCAAATGAGCCATTATATACAGGCATAGTGGCAAGAAGGTTTCATTTCACTTTGCGTTCTCAGCCCCTCGGTTACTGTTGCTTGGAATGTAAAAGTATCTGGAATTCCATGAGTTTTCCAGTAAAGTTTGTACACTTTCTTTGCTCTACAACTGTATAGGCCAGTTTTGTACAGTTTGGTCCATTTTCATTTTTATTTGCTGGATATTTGTTTTGCTCCTCATGTCTACTTCCAGAGCAGGTTTTTGAACGATAGCATAATGTGAACTGTGGGTCATCTGTCACTGGATTAAGGTGCTTTCATCTGTAGTTAATATGGAAATCACATGTAGCATAATTTAGTCATGGTTTCTGTTTGCTGTAGGCAAGTTGCAGGGGATATAGCCATAACTGCATATTTCAGGGTTCATCACATGGTCTTGAGAGATGTGGGGAAGCTTGGTAAACTCAGGACCAATCGGGCCGGCTTCTGCAGTCCACCCCTGCCCAAATTCTGCCCATTCCCCTTGCACAGTGGAAGCATAGCAGAGCATTCTAGACTGCCTTGTAGTGAGGGGGAGGAGTTGAGATGCTGAATACCCTTCACTGGTATTAATTTCAGTGGGAGTTGGTTTCTCTCAGCCTTTTCCTGGATTGGTCCTCACGCAGTCAAACCAAATCCAGATGTTTGGTACAGCTCTTCCCAATTACACTGTAAATATTTCAACATATTGCCACCACTAGTTTTATAAAACTAATGCTATCATGCCAGTTTCACTGGCTTGGGGATCCTCTATCATAGATTTCAGATAAGCACTGAACAGCAATATGGATGACCATTTGTTTAGTATTATCTCTTGAGGTCCCTTCCAACTCTACATTTCTATGATTGTGTCTCCAGTTGTACATCTATATAAACTGTAAGCAAAATGCAAGAATAATCCACCCATAATAAACTCCAAACACAATGGCTGGGTCTACCCTAGCGTACTTGTGCTAATATATCCAAGCAAGGCTACCAATCTTCCAACTCCTCTGGTAAAATTGGGAATGCTAGAGTAGACTGGGTTCTAGGCAATCACAGCACTGTGTTGTCTAACCCGCATCACAGCAAGTTTACTCAGTATGGTGATTAAAATTCTAGCAGCTGTCTGGAGCCCTGTCTATGCTGGTGCTACTACTACCAGTGATAAGTGAAATGGTGGCTAGCAAGAGGGGGAAATTTTATACCACAGGCAAGACTACATTGTTGCATTCTGACCTCCCTTAAACTAGTTTTAGACCATTGTAGCTCCATGGACTGTGAATTACTTCTGACGTATGCCAGTGTAAATAATTGGAACAAAACGGTTGGATTTATTATACCATCCCAAATGGTAGGTGATTACCAGAGCTGAGCAAATAATTTATTTTTCAAATGAAAACTGAATATTTAAGTTTACAAAACAAAAAATTGGGAAGAAAAAAAAAAGCTTGTTTGAGTCAAACAAAACATTTTGAATGTCAGTTTGAATTGACATTTTCTATATGGACTGGTTTGACATTTTCTAAAATTGTTTTCAGGGGTGTTTTGGGTGGGGGATGGTTTTTTGTGTTTTCGTTGGTTTGTTTGTTTTTTTGAGCAAAATTATTTACCAGATTTGACCCAAATTCTCAAATAGTTCTGGTGCCCCAAAAATGCATATTTTGGTGAATTTACTGTTGGCCAAAATAATTTTGCCCAGCTGTACTAATAATCACAAAAAAATTAACAGCAGACATTTCCGATTACCTCAGACCAGTTATACTGGATTGACATTGCTGTATCTGAGAGCACAATCAGACTTGGAGTATGTGTAGAATTTTTCAATGTTTCTTGACATTTATTATTGTTGTTGTTGTTGTTGTTGTTTTGCTTAATTTGTTACTCTAAATGTTTCTCAATTAAACAAAATAACCCCAAATTACTGATTTATTTGCTAGCATTATTTTTCCTTACCTTTCTTCAGTCTGTTTAATCTTTGCATAGACTGATTTATCTTCCCCACTTCCATTTTAATTCCTGTATCTCACGGTTGGCTACCTAAGTAAAACATTTCCCCCTTTGGGATTTCATTGCCGCTTGATTCAGAATTTCACTTTTATGAAAAACCTTTAAAACATCATGGATAATCAAATGAAATGATGAAATAGTCCCCTAAGGAAAAACATACTTCAATTTGTAAAATATTCCCTCCAGATGTCTTAGAAAATGTTCCCTCTCCTCATGCAATTCTCACTAGCAGTACAACATGCTTTGCATTTGTAGATCATTTTACTAAGTGATAGGCATTAGAACTCTTTAAAAACTCCATAATCTTTCATTTGCACTCTGTTTCACCTAAGGGATTTCTTTTGGGGACAGTTACCCTCAGAGATGGGAGTGGATACAAATCTGTTTTTTACGCTAGACTAAGTGCTGTTACATAGAGCCATATTTTCAAAGGGCTGCCTTAGATATGCAAATCAGGTAATTTTACATGCAAATAAGTAGACCAGTACTCACTTTATTTGTGAATATTAATATGAGGGGTTATTCTTGCATATGTTGCCAGTGCACTTAAGGGGGTTCTTTTGAAAACCTGGCCCATACACCTTAGCTGCATGGTTGGATGTATGAATGCAAGTGTTTCAGATCTGATGCATGTCTTAGAATATGAATAGTTTAAGTAAAGCAGCACAGTGTAGAGTGAGACCAAATTAAAACCCTAGAAACAAATGCTAAATCCATTTTTTTTTTAATCTCAGACCTGTAAATCAGGCAGAACACTGGCTCTAGACACTCCAGAATTTGGCAATTTAAATTCTAGATGTCAAACTAACCTTTGCAAATATTGTGGAGTATTCAAAGTCAGTGACCAAGTCTGGCCCTTTATAGACTATCCCTGATTTTCAGTAAATTCAGACCCAAAACTCAGACTTGTTCCAATCTGGAGTTTTGGGTTCAGGCCCATCCTTGTCATGTAATAAGCCTGTTCATAATCTAGGAAGTTGGAAACTACCAAATTAAAGCTCTCATTGTCTTGATAGCTGCATACCCTGCAGATGCTCTGGGAGCTGCAATGTGGCTCTGTAATTCTGATTTTGGTCCTACACAGATTCCAAGACCCGTCTGCTGGACTGGGGCTCCACCATCTCATATCTGGCAGATAACAATATGCTGAGGATTCAGGCCCATTATGGATGGATAAAATTTAAGCCTTACTTGGACATTTGCATACTTAGTTATTTTAATGTAAAAAGTGAAATTTTGCAAGCTAGCAATACAACAACTTACCTATCGGTGTAAAAATCTGACATCATGCTTTACAAATCAGTGACACATATGGCCTGGTCCCGAGAGGTCCTGAATTCCCTTATTTCCCATTGACTTTGGATCAAAGCAAGTAACAGACAGCAGAAAGAAAAGATCCTATTCAATATCAACCTCCTTGGCTAGCTCCTTAAAAGAAAAACAACCCCACCGAAATACATTTGCTGTGTCTGAGTGTATATGCTAACCTGTGTACTACAGAGTTGTAATAGATCTAATTGGGCAGGCATGAGCAGTAGTAGCTGAATGTAGGATTTTTGTCTAGTGGGAAAGTACAACAGGGGAATTGAAACTGTATTGGTCACATCCCTTGTAGTGAAATGATGCAGTTCTGTAGTGGTTCAGCGGCAGGGTTCCTCCCACTCCGGGTCCATGGGAAGCCAGTCGGCCTCACTACGTTGCTGGACGTTGCCTATCGTGGGGAATTAGCAGCGCGGCAAGAGTCTCTAACTCGGGCCTGTAGTCAGGGGCTGAGCAACAAACAATTAGCCCAAGCCCTCATGCTGGGTGAGGCAATGAGTCTATAGCTCAGGCCTGCTTCAGGGCTGAGCAGCAAGCGGTTTGGGCATCCTAGCTCCGGCGGATGGCTGACAAACACTGGCTCCTTGGCCTAGAGAGGGAGAGACTGGTACCCCAGGATTGGGGTGGCGGCGGGGGCGCAGGCCCACACACTCCACTGCACCTCGGCCCAGGGCCCTAACAGTGGCAGCGGGATTTGCCACTGGGTCAACGGGGATCCTGACTGCAACACGCTGACCTATGCTCAGGCGGTGCTGCAGCCAGACAAGGGTGAGCTGTCCCATGGCCACTTCCTAACTCCCCCTCGGGTTGTACCTGTGTCTGTAAAGGGTTGTCCAGATCATCCGGGTAGAAGGCCCGTGGTAGTGCTGGCAGCTCCTTTGTGGTCGGGTCAGCATACGGCTCTGGCCAGTCCTCAGGTCCCCAGGGGCCAGCAGCAGTCTCCCAACTTGGGAGCAAGCAGGAGGTGTCTGGCTCTTCCAGCAGCTGCAGCCCAACAGAGCTTTCAGACCCATCTTTTATACTTCTTGTCCTACCCACTGACTTCCAGCGGGAGGGGTGAGCATGGCCTGGCTCTGCCCAGCAGGCTCAGTGAGGGGTTCCCCCCCCTCCAGATCCATGGGAGGCCACTCTGCCTCACTACAATTTCCTATGCTCTTGTGCTTCTGAGTATATATCAAGGGTGCCCAGAGTGCTCCCTTTGGTTGTGGAGTTCATATAAAACCAAATTGTAAATAAATAATACTATTAGTTACACAAACACATCATAACGTAGGGATGCATATGTGTATGTGCACGTGCCCACATACTCTCACATGTTTCCCTCACTGTTCTACTTTGGCTAGATTACCACCTTTCAAGAGTTGACTTATTTCGGGTAGTGTCCCCTAGCTGTGAATTTGACGCACACCCTCTCTTCCTAAGCAGAACATGTTTAATGACAAGTGTGTTATGGGAGAATTGTGGCCTCCAGATCTGGGCATGGAGGGAGCTCTCTGTACACAGATTTACCCCTCTTCCATTAAGAAAGGGGTGAATAGGGCAGCTAAGACAAGGGAAACAGAGGCCCCTGTCAGGGACTCAGGCCCAAGCCTCTAGGGTCGCTGTATTGGGTAGCCTGAGAGAAGCACAACACCCCTGGTATTTCTGAGTGAAGGTGCATATATAATTCTAGATCAGCCCTACACACAAGATACCAGTTCCTATCAGACATGCCAAACCCGTGGAAAAAATGCAGAAATTGGGCTTGTTTTTGGCTTAATTGGCTTGTGAGTTGCTTGTTGGCTAATTTTTGGTTTGTACCTTGTTGCTTGTTGTAGCTTGTTGCTTCTTTTTTTTTGATCAGCTCTCGATAAGCAGGGGCAAGCAGGGGTGAGAGTCGGGGTGCACAGTGGGCCCTCCACAGTCCCAGACTGCATGCCGGGGGGATCTAGTCACATAGAGTGTTGGGGTTCTTAGGGATTTACTTGTTTTGGCCTTGTTTTCAAATGGGATTAGCTTGATTTTTGGCTTATTGTGAAAGTCGGGGTGCTTATTTACCATGTGAAAGTTGGCAACTGTGGTTTCTATATATGGACTTTGGATGCAGTATGTTCATCTCTACAGAGCTCTCTGAAATCTTTGTCACACTGACACCTGCCAACAAACATACTTGCTTGACTGTATACTTTTTGTATAGACTTCCCTATAGCTAATGGAAACTGTCAGTTAGTTTTGACTCAAAGTGAGAAGGCTGAACTCTGGTCAGTTACCTAGGTGTAAGTTTGGGAGAGCAAAATGTACCCAGGTCTTGTATTGAAAGAGTTTGCCATAATTGCAAAAAAAAAGTTGAAGTAATATTTGTTGGCATTTAAACTTTTCCCTGCATGCCAACCAGCGTGGTGCACAAGATCCAAACTCACTCACCTATTTTAGTGTTTGAAGCAGAGTGAAATGTAAATAACAAACAATCAGCATGAAGCATGACAAGGGACTTTTAATAATTTATTATAGCACAACTTCCTCTAATAAACAAATGCTTTATTAAGATAGGGTTTTTTTAAATCCACAAATGAGTGGGGGGTAGATTTTCCAAGGTCAAAGTCTAATTGTGTGAGTCTCATAAGGCTATAAAAGGTGCTCTCAACCCCTATTGATCCATAAGAAGGAAAGGCTAAGGATGAGATGCAATAGGTATTTCCTGCAGGCTGGGATTATTGTGTCTTCACTATTGCTGAACTAGTCTCTTTGCTGTCTTTCTTCAGAACCTGGCGATTTGTGCAGTTGATGGGATGGGAGAGGACTGCTCTCCCACTAGGAAATGTTCCAGATAGATGAGCCAAAGGTCAGGTCTACCCTACAAATTTATATCAGTATAAGCCACACCCATGTGCGATGTAGTTATACCAACCTAACCCTCCATGTAGACAGCACTGTATCAACTACCATCTCTCACATAGGCAGATTAACTACATCGTTGGGAGAGCTCTGTCCCATTGGCATAGGAGTGTCTTCACTTAAGCACTACAGCAGCGCTGATGCAGCATTTAAAGTGTAGATGTGCCCTAAGTCTAACAGTGCCCTTGTGTTACTAAGAGGAGAGAAAACAAAGTTTGTCACATTTAGCCTCCTTTTCCTACTGTGACTAATGCTTAAGGAAGGTCTTTAGCCATCTCTGCTATACCCTTAATCACACTGTCAAATGCCATAGAGATTGCAATATGATTTGGAGACATTTCCTGTGTTTACATCTCATCATTCATGGAAGCTAGAGGGATCTCTGTTCCCACTCTGCGGTATATATAGCAGATTGATCACTCTAGCATCTGAGCACAAACTGAGATGCAGCCAATCCACTGAAGTATCTTACAGATACCATTAGATGTGATTATTGCCTGAAGATAAAATAGGAAGGGACCTAGGCTCTCAAAGTGCATCCACCACCCTCCCTCAGGGCAGCAGGCCTCCAAGGGAATAGCTAACCTGTTGTATGGAAAAGAGACAGCATGGGCACCCTCCCATCCTCACCATGTTCTCTTTGGATGTTTAAGATCTCAATATTACAGTGCACTATGGGTGTGGGAGACTTTCATGGGATCCAGGAAGGAAAGGCTAAGTCATGGAGTCACTGTTCCCTGCATTCTCTGCCACCCTTTCACTATATCCACATGTTCTCCCTTATGAAGGCTGAACTGGCAGGGAGCAGTGGGGCTTTAAGTTAGTAATAGTACTGTCACTATGGTCTGTGTAGTACCTTTAAAACAGAGCAGAAAAGACTGAGGTGAATGGAGCTGCATTTACAGCCCCACCTTATATTCTCCTTCCCTTGTTTATATAGCTATTTGTTCCCTTCCTAGAGTTGTTGGGTTCATGCTTTCTAAAATGAGAGGCTAGCAGCTGAAATCAAAATCACTGTCTTGACTTCTCACCATAAAAGTTGTTCAATCTCAATATGGCTGTTTGAATTCCATCGGTCACACAACTGGACACACTTCCCAAAATAAGTCAGCTGGCCAATCCTCCAAGGTGATGTCCACCCTCTTCTTCTCTGAAGACCAATAGCAATAGCCCAGTATCTTGCAGGGAGGACCCAGAGTAAGGGCCTCATCCTCCTGAAAGTGGACGTGATCACTTGTCTTCTCTGGCTATAAGAGAAACCACTGGTTATTGTCCCTAGTGTTGTGCCCGTGTGTCAGGGGTTTCACTATTATTTATATTGCAGTAGCACCTAAGAAATCCAGGTCTCCGTTGTGCTAGGAGCTGTACAAATACAGGACAAAAAGAGGGTCCCCGCCCCAAAAAGCTTACAAGGTAAACATAAGACAACAGGTGGGTGCAGACCTACAGGATCACAAGATAACAGCTAAGACTTAATTTAACCATTAATTGAAGGTTTTTCTGTTTCCTGGGCTAGTATCTTTGTAATTAATGAGTTCCTACCCCAATTTTGAACTACCACTCGCCAAACCAAAGAAAGTCATGCTTTCTGGGTTTTGGTTATTAATAAAAAATATTAATCCCAAAATACTACCGGAAGCTCCAGGCTAAGCTTTCCCTTCAGGTTTTGCAGCTCCTAGGGTTTGTTCCCCCCAAGGTCTGCTTGTCCTAACCCCTAGTTTCCTTCATCTCTATGAAGGATGCGCCCACCTCATTTATAGCCACGTGTGATAGCACACCAGCTATGCTAGTGTGTCAGCAGAACCTACTTAACACTTTCCCTGCAGGATCAACAACAACTAACAGACGCAGATTATTTCAAGCAAACACTGCCAGCCTGTTACACGCTTATTTTTATCTACAATAGTTCCTCCAGGCAGAGTCATTAGGTAGGTTGATCATACGTGATGCCCAAGATTTGTGATCTCAGAGGCCTTGGAGAATCTCTGACTTGAACCTTCACTTCATCTCAGCAGAGTAATTAAAGAAGTGAATGCAGATAATGATGTACATGTAAATATAGTGTCTAAACACTTATCTTGGATTTTGTCACAGCTTGAAATATATAACTAGCCTGCTGCTTCCAGTTCTCAGCTGCACTATCATTTTATTTAGCTGTTTGTTAGTCTCCTATGCTATTTACAGACACTTGGATACTACAGCTCAGCTTCCAGTGTGGTTCTGCTCGTTGTCATCATAAGTTTATATTAAAGCAGGACAGTCACTAACTGATTTCTTATATCACAACTCCAGTAAAGCTGTGCACGTCTAAGGCTATTACTGTAATAATCAAAGATCAACATTTTCAACGATGGATTCTTAAAGTCAGACACACATCCGTACTTAGACACCTAAATATGGGGCCTGGTTTCCACTGGAACTGAGCACCTGCAACTTCCTCTTAAAGTTAGAGTGAGTTGTCGGTGCTTAGCAACTTTTGTTAATTAGGTACTATACTTTAGGAACTTCAGTTTGAAAATTGCAACTCAGCATGTTTTAAAATAAGAGGCTGACAGTGAAAAGCAATTTGAAAATAAGGGGTCAGAGCTGTGATCGGCACTTGAGAAACAAACATGAGCCCTGAACAAAAATTCATTATGTTCTAAATTAAGAGAAAATGAGCCTGGAAGTTATGCAATAAAAGTTGAGCACTCTAGATTAATAGAGGGTTTTTTTTATTAGTCTTTCCCATGTAACTCTCCTGTTAAGTGAACATTCATAATGGAAACAGTCTAGAGTATCCTATTGTTTCTGGTCATGCCACACCATCTCTTTACATTGGTCTCTATTTGCAGATTTACCCAGCTGAGTGATTAACAAAAACAATAGGTAAAATATATTGTGTACAGCAGAACCAATGTATATGTGTTGGCAAACAACTACTATGAGCTTAGCTTGACTTCTTAAGTAAAACTATTAATTACATGTTATTGTGCTGCACATTGATGAATTTCTTTGTGGTAGAAGAATTGTGCACATTTCGCTTGATATTAAAGCCTTTTCTCTTTGATGGTGGTAGTTAAAAACAAAGACAAAATATGACTGTCAGAACTGAGGTTTGTTTTTTTTTCCTGAGAAGACATAATTTATAAATTAGAAGCAGTATGTCTAAGCTAAGAATAAGCTGGCAGGTGGTCTTCTGAACTATGGTATGAATTTTGTCAAATACGATATGAAAAACATCATCTTTTCCCAGCAGAATGAGTGTTTTTTCTAGTTTCTTCACATCACTCAGAGCCTGAGCCTGCAATCTTTATTCACTCATGAGTAATCTTTACTCACTGGAGTCAGTAGGACTGCTCCTGTGAATAAAGATTTCGGAGACTAAGCCTCTGGTTCACATTTAAGACTAAACCTAAGCCTATTTTGGCTTCAGCAGTTAGCCAGAATTCAGGTCCTGGAAGGGATATTTCCATTAGGATGAGAAATCAATTATGTG
Source organism: Chrysemys picta bellii (assembly GCF_011386835.1). Classification (NCBI taxonomy): domain Eukaryota; kingdom Metazoa; phylum Chordata; order Testudines; family Emydidae; genus Chrysemys; species Chrysemys picta. Next base: position 32,931,643 of record NC_088800.1, on the reverse strand, counting down.
GGCCAGGCCTATTCTAGGTATAATCTTGGTTATTTACAAAAAATGTACATAAAGTCCTGTTTGTCTGAACACAGTGGAAACAAACAGAAGCAGGCAATGTCCTTGCTCAGAAATCCCCACGTCTGCCCCTCCAATGAGCTCTGTCTCTGCTTCCCCTCAGGGTCACTACCCATCCTGGCTGTCTGCCTCTGATACACTCAGGCTACATCTACATGTTTCTGAGTGTATAGGATTGTATGTGTACTTTTCTGCCATTACCCTCCTATTGTCCACATCTGTAGCCCTGAAGGACAATATAGTGTGGGAAAGCTAGCATGCATGAGGGGTGTGAGTATGTACATGACCCTGTACCTATTTCATAGTGCAGCATGGACAGAAACAAGAGGTGTGTATTGAGTTACATGTATCAATAGTCCTCCAGTGCCATCCCCATAATGCATTGAACCCTTTGCTGCCTGACCCTTACCCAAAGTTATAAAGTTTCCCCCCTCACTCACACACACACACACACACACCATTGCCAGTGGTAGTAGAGACCTGAACTGAGCATTGAAGATCAGTTCTTCCTTGAACTGTATTGATGAGCACTAGCAATCACGGATCATGTTCCAAGAGCTGCCTCCTCGTCTGTGGAGCATACCTGGATGCTGATCAGTATGTGGCCGAGTGCACTGTCCTCCATGACTTCGCCCATACCAGCAGGAACATACCGCTGTACCAGGAGATTGCGTGGAAGGTGAAGGAGGCAAGCACTCACCAGACTCCATCCCACCTCAGGATGCTGTGCTGAAGGTTGAACAACTCTACCAATCACTCCAGCAGGAGATCTAGTTGGACTGAGTGCTCTCACGGGCTGAGAGTACTGAGTCTGAAATGACTCATGACCTCCTCCTCAAACCTGCTGTCCTCCTCGTATGGTGGGACACCAATGAGGGGCAGGGTGAGGAGGCAGCCCGCATCTTGGAGGAAGTCCCGGAGGAAGCCCTGGGAGACCCGGAAGAAGAGGAGTACATTATTCTGTACTTCTACTTGGTGGGCGTGGTTGAAGACAGCCCCCTAAGGATCCTGAAGATGACACTGAGCCACGGCAGGAAACAGATTCCAAAGCCATTAAGTTACAATAGTCCCACACACTCCCTGGAAATATCCCCTCTTGTTCCAATAATATATGCCTCAAGCTGGCTCCCCACCACACCACATGGTCCCCGAGCAAGACAAGGCTGTAAAGCAGTTATTTAATTGAAGTCCCATGAACCACTGTGTCTGTGCATTTCTTGGCCAGCACTCTGAACAAGGCTAGGCCCTGGGACCTGTGGACCAGTGGGGAGGAATGGCTGAAGGAAGGGAGGGGCAGGTTCTGAAAGGGTTAACCTATGGAGCCTATGCCAGCATAGCCCCCTAGTGTAGACACAGCGATAGAAGGTGTTTCTGTGCAGTGTAGGAACACTACCTCCCTGAATGACATTAGCTATGCTGACAAAAGCACTCTTCTGTCAGAGCAGCTGCATCTACACTAGGGGTTTTGTTGGCATGTGTCAATCAGTGGTGTGTTTTTCACACCCTTGACCAACATAGCAAAGCACTAAGTGCTAAGTGTAGATCTAGCCACAGTCTGCAACTGATATTTTAGTCCCTGAATTTCAACAAGGGAACCCCCTGTTAATATTTCTAGGTTTTGCTCTAGTTTGCTATTATCTTGGTCAGTCACCATCTTTATTTGCAGCTACATACAGTTTTTACTATAGAGCGAGCCTTGAAAGCCTCCAAGAATGCTCGTCCCACCCGTTGGTTTTAACAAGGTCAGTGTCCTCCAGGTGGCAGCCCATAAAGCGCTATTCATTCTGTGAAGTCTGGTTGGGTTTAGGTGTATGACATAATAATGATCCAATAGGGCAATGATAATCTAATACCTCAGTTGAGCTCGCCAAAAAAGAGTGTATAATATTTATATAAAGGCCTAATCCAATTATTTAAAGATTTCCATTGATTAGGGTTGTGCCCTGAATTCAGAAAAGTGAGCATGTAGTAGTTTAAACTTACTGCGTTGTTTGGCATTTCCCATTCTAAAGTACCGGAGAAACATTCTCTGAGCAGGTATTACTTTTTTTTTTGAATATGCATCGTTTACCCAGATATACCACTATACTATGCTTAAAAGAAGTGTCAGTTTTATAATATATAATATAATAGGGTGACCAGACGTCCCGATTTTATCGGGACCGTCCCGATATTTCCTTGTTTGTCCCGCGTCCCGACCGACGTGCGGTCGGGACAACCGGACAAACAAGGAAATGCCCCGAGCCTCGAGCCCGGAAGTGCTCGCGCCCCCCCCCCCCTGCCCCGACTCCGCCCCCTCCTCCCCCGATTGGCTCCCTCCCCGAATCCCCGCCTCTTCCCCGGGCTCACCATTCCCCCTCCCTCCACAAGCGCTGGAGGGAGGCCCGGGAGACGCAGGGGAAGCGCGGGGCCGGGGTGAGTAACAGTCCGGCCTGGCCCAGTGCAGGCAGGACTCAGTTGGGTGGTTGGGAGAGGAGGGGGGCGACCCGCGGGGCCAGGCGACGGGGGAGGAAGCGGCCATGGCGCTCGGCGGCTCTGGCGCCCCCGAACCCCCCGAGCCGGGGCCTGCAGCAGCGCGTACGCTGGGCCCAGCCCCTGTCTAGGCACGTCTGGGCTGCCCAGCTGGTGCTATCGCGCGGCGGCCCCGGGGTGGAGGCATCGGCCGCCCAGCCCCGTTCGTTCCCCTGCGGGACGGGGGGGCTGGGGCCTGCTGCCCCCACTCCGGGGCCGCCGCGGGATAGCACCAGCTGGGCAGCAGCCCAGACACTGGCCAGGGGCTGGGCCCAGCGTGCGCGCTGCTGGGTCCCCGCAGCAGGCCCCGGCTCGGGGGGTTCGGGGACACCAGAGCCGCAGCCGCCGAGCGCCATGGCCGCTTCCTCCCCCGCGGCAGTGGGAGCTGCAGCAGTGGCTGCTCCCGAGTCCCGCTGCCCGGGGGTGAGAACAGCCGCCGCCTGGCCCCGCGGGCCGCCCCCCTCCTCTCCCTACCACCCGACTGAGTCCTGCCTGCTCGGGACCAGGCCGGACTCTTACTCACCCCGGCCCCGCGCTTCCCCTGAGTCTCCCGGGCCTCCCTCCAGCACTTGCGGAGGAAGGTTTTTTTTTTTTTTTTTGGCCCCGCCCCCCGCCACGCCCCCCCCCACGTCACACCCCCCCCCCCCCGCGTCCCGATATTTGTCTTTGGTGATCTGGTCACCCTATAATATAACATATTATATACCATTATATTTTATATTAGTGTTAAGATCCAGGAATAAGAACAGAAGAATCCATTTAATGTCAAGCAGGAATGCACATGGATATTGATGAATACTGCTTTACCACCCAGTCAGCCAATCCTGGTGCTGTTGCAAGATTAAGATGTTACTGTCTTTGAGCAACAGTGCCATTGATTAACAGCCAAAGAGTATGACCTGCTTTCCATGCCCTACTCCACAATCCTATGTTCTAGGAAGACAAGTAAAATGGTTGTTGGTGGTTTTCAGACAACCACTATAAACTAGGCAACATTTAAAACATACCACAGCACCAAAAATCACCCTGGCCTGGTATTAATCCCAATTTAAGGTATGGAAACAGCTTCCCTTAAAGCAAATACAGCCCTATCTAACACATCCCAATAAATTCTAAAAAGTCTTGAGACCCAAATTTAAAAAATAAAACAAACCAAGGTGCTTTTTTCCATGATTGCAGGTGATACGGAGAGTCCAGAGAATGTCTTTCTCAAATGTGTAGTTAAAACATCCTCCATCCATGAATTGGATCAAGTTTGACACTTTCTGGTTGTTAGCATTGCTCTTGTAGCCATGTTGGTCCTAAGATATGTGAGAAAAAAGGTGAGTGAGGGTAGTATCTTTTATTGGATCACCTTCTGTTGGTGAAAAACTCAGAGAAAAGCTTTTGAGCTCCACAGAGTTGGGTTTGGGAAAGGTACTCAGAGCATCACAGCTAAATACAAGGTGGACCAGATCCTTGTGTTTTACAGTCTGGTCAAATAAAAGATATTACTTCACCCACCTTTTCTCTCTTTCCTGGTTGTCAGGCTGAATATCCAAACTTTAAGAGTTTGAATGTACCTCTGTAGAAGTCGTCCCCTCGTTTTCTCTCCCCCCCGCCCCCCCCCCGCCATCCGAAGCAGTAAAATATTTGATTGGTGGATTTTTTAATCTTTGTTAATTTGAAGGTTTGCTTCTCGTTACCTTGCACTTTACTGCTGTTTCCTCTAAAACCCAATTTTAGCCTGGCTAACTTCAGTGTCTGAATCACAGTCTGAAGCTTTGCGGTTTGTTCCCAGTTCCTGCAGCAGAAGATTGCACTTTAAATAGCTTTGTTGTTCTTCTATTTCATCAAGGAGCTGAGTTAGGTTTCGTGATCTGCTGTTGGGTGCTTGTTCCTTGTGGTTGTACACGATGACGTTTCATGGTACAAAGTTCTTTTTGCTGCTTGTATTCTGTCTTGGTACTGATAAATTCAGGACTTAAAACAGAATAATATATCAGATCAGTGGCTTTACAATCTTTTATCTAAAAGTTTATTAAAATTACAGGTGGCTGTAATTTTTCATCCCCAGGTGTTTTGATGAAAAATTGCTTATCCCCCCACCCCCATATATGAATTTTAAATGAACATTTCAATTTCTTTCAAAAATTTCTATTTTGGAATGAAAAAGTTGAGGATTTTTTTAAAGGGATCTCCCCCCTTTCTTTCAATGCCCACCCACCCCCCTGCACCAACACATATACAAACACACACACTCCTTTTCTAGTGGCAAAACAGAACACCAAAAAAAGGTGTGGAGCAGGGGTAGGCAACCTATGACACGCGTGCCGAAGGCAGCATGCGAGCTGATTTTCAGTGGCACTCACACTGCCCGGCTCCTGGCCACCAGTCCGGGGGACTCTGCATTTTAATTTAATTTTAAATGAAGCTTCTTAAACATTTTAAAAACCTTATTTACTTTACATACAACAACAGTTTAGTTATATATTATAGACTTAGAGAAAGAGACCTTCTAAAAATGTTAAAATGTATTACTGGCACACGAAATCTTAAATTAGAGTGAATAAATGAAGACTCGGCACACCACTTCTGAAAGGTGTGGAGAATGAAGAGGAGAAGGAGGGAAATCACCCAAACCAGAAAATATGAATGGAAAACTTGGGGAAGGAAAGCATTACCACAAAATATATTTAATGTGTTTCAATGAACTCTTGTTAAAATTAGCTGAAAGTATAATATTGTGGCATCAGTATCTCTGAGCTTTGTGTGGCACCTCTGCCCTCCTCTTGATATTTTTAGCACTACTTCTCCTTTTATGTCTTTCTGTTCTTCCCAGGTGAGGTTGCATTATAGGACAAAGTACCTTTCTCTGTGACTCTCCTGTTTTCCACTGCCCTTTAGTGGCTCTTGGCACTTTTCCTTGAAGCACTAAAATGAGTTTTACCGGTATCCAAGCTTCAGGCACCATACTGCCAGAAGTCTCTTATGACACTGGGGATCACAGGAGCTACAAAGAACTCTGAGTTCTTTTGAGAGGCATGATTATGCAGTGGTTGTCATGCTTTGTGTCTTTACGCTGTGTGTTTTCGTGCTACTAAGGGAGAGGTGAATGGGGAAAGAGTTAATGTCAGCTCCAGGGCCATGAGAACAGACAGTCATAGCAGCATACATTGCCTGGGGCCAGGCTCCCACTTGGCATCTCTGGTGTTGCCTCTGCTAATCCCTTTTGGGTTGGCTGCATGTGGCCCCAGTGTAGAGTAAAAGAGTGGAGTGACCTTCCACCTCTGTTAGAGGTTGTTAGTTAAAGACAGTTAAAATGGCAGTAAAAGTTTATTAAATATTGTTGTTAATAAATATATGCTAATATTGCAATCATCCTGATCAAGGGATTGGAGGTCATACCTGAGACACTTGAGCTAATTGGGTGCTGTGGAATTCACAAAGGAGAGACAGATTAAAACCAGAATCACATGAACCCTCATTTAGATACCACTGCAGAATAGGCAGAGTGTTCTCTGCCCACCCCACCCTCTATTTATCTTTTGCTCAGAAAATGTTATTGAATTTTAAGAACAGCTATCAAACATGCATAGACAATATTGAAAAATTCAGTCACCGAATAATATATCTTCAAAAAGAAAAATGTGACCAGGATTATGTCCTGTTATAAGATATTTTCCATCACCAAATATGAAGAGCTCTTGCATTTTCTAGTCTAAAGTCTTATGGTCATTCCAATGTTATCTTGTATTGTCCCAATCCACTAACAGTAAAAGCTGTTTTTTTCTTGTTTTGCCAATTAGTGCATATTTGATAGGGAAGCTGGCTGTTGGTTAAAGCATGTTTCTGGGTTGTTTATCCTAAAATAATAGCCCAGGCTAACAAGATGCTGGGTTATCACATATGGAAAAATAATTCATAGTGAATTAAATATGAAAGAATGGAGTAAATCTTCTGACTCTCTCTCTCTCAAATATTTAGAGTTAGTTTTGTCTTATTTAAAGCCAGTTGGGTCAACAAAATTGCATAAAGATGGTTTGATATAACAGGTATATGTTTTTTTTAATCCTCCTCATGATGAAAATTATGTGTTTGAACCTTATACATATTGTGAAAAGATAATTTCTATATTAGAAAATACTGTTAGTTGATTACTGTTAACGTTGAGCTTTGACGACCAAAGTTATCCCTAGAGTAACTCCCCTGACTTCAGTGAATTTACATCAGATATGAATTTGGTCCAGTGACTTTATGTGAGCAATCTAACTGGCATGTATGGCCCTTAAACCTGCTATGAATTCCACATGGAGCTGCACATTCTGTTCATAGCAGGACCAGGACCTAAAATTGTTGCTAAATTCATTGATAGGTGTCTCTTCAACCGGTCTTTCTGCACTGGTAAGAGGATTCAGAAATATATTTGAACCATATTTGAGTATTCTCTACATCGAATATGTACAAATTTGCAAAAAAAACATATCAATCTTACTGCTGTTTGGGGTTCTGATAGTGGTCATTCCACATTACAGTTATCTTCTGGATGACATAAATTCACCACTCCTTGTGAAGAATATTGAAGAAAAAAACTTTCTCTTACTGTAAGTGTATTATTTGGGGTTTATATATATTTAAATTTTGTCTGTTGCAAGTGCAATAACATGTCTGAAATAGAGAAAGTGATATTGTTATAAGAACATCTAGCAACCATTCAATATGCTAACTGGATTAGTCAGGTAAAGTTAATGGCTTGAAAATTCAATTTTCAATGGTACTTCATTTTTTCTTTTTTAAAGAAATTTCTTTTTGCAAGTACTTAAAGATGAACTTACTTTTAAATAATGGGACTAAATCTACCAGCGAGAGTACTATGAAGCCAACACGCTTGTGGGTATTAAATCATCTTTATGCAGTTTTTATGGTGTCCATTTGATGCAATGCAATGCAAAAAAACAAACAAACCCCAAACAAAACAAAATTGAGATCTGGAGACTTGAGACTAAGCCAGAAGATTTAAACATCCACTTTCCTATTTTATTTCATTTTTCCATGCTTTACTCCCATTGTAAATCATCTTTTCATAGGAAACATCAGATGACTCACATTTATTACTAATATTGAGGTGGCTCTTTTTTTTTAAAGACTGTCTGGGAGGATTTCAATAAGGAAACAGTTAAGGACTCAGCTGCATTCTCATATTTTAAAGGGCATGCAGTAAATTGAGAAGGAGAAAACTACAGCATGTTAATGGCATGTATTTATAGTATGGAGATTCTGCCTTACAGTATTTTCACTGTATTTCTGAGAATCTCTTCTATCAGTTGTTGTATCTACAGAGTGAACATTTTTCTGTCGATTTTTTTTAGTGAAATGGCATTTTATTTTTAGATGAGACCCACTGAGCCCCATCTGCCAGAGTGGTGAAACCCAGCGGAACAGCAACAGCACATCAGAATAGGTAACACTGTTTGTCTACAATTCAGCAAACTATTTCTCACAGCCAACCCATGACTTTGTGAATGGGGCAGCAGACAAGGGGTTATATGAACTCACGTACGTTGGAGCACAAACATGTCACAGCTGATTTTAATCCTTAAGCCACTTTTTGTTTTGAAGGTTCTTGTTTGATGCAGGTACCTAAATTTAGCCATATTTTTGTCAGCTAGAAACTATGTTACAGAAAAGAAGGCTAGCAAATCTCAGCAATGTCACACTTTATTAGTCATGCAAGCACTTAAAAGCAAGGTTAGACACAAAATTCCAGAGATTTGTGGTGGCAGTTCTTTAAAAATGCCACATTGAGCCTTTTAGGATTTGCCTCCTGAAACTGGACAAGTTATAGCATTAAATTTTATGAACAATGCAGCTTTTTTATGTTTGGAAAAAAGAATATTTAAATCCCAAAGAAAAGCTCAGCTGGTGATGCGTGCTCCCTTTTGCTGCGACATTGAGTCTATCACATTTTCTATCAAGTTCAAAGGAAGAAAAATTTTATTTTCTGATACTTTGCTATCTTACTTGGGTAACTTATATAGACTGTCAATGCAGGTTGAGTTACACAAATAAGCTAAACTGAACCCTGGCATCAAGTTTTAAACATTCTCCCTCTATATTTTTTTAGTCTGGCTATCTGTCATTGTTGCATTGTTCTATTCATAATGTTAGAGGCCAGAAGACATGCTATGCTGTTAGACAGCAGTTTCAGATACTGCAGCTCTAAAAAGGAGCTTAAAAGCACAAAGCAGTTCTGTTGCTTCTATGTCAAGTAAGGATGTATTAAAATAAATAAATAAATAAAATAATAGCGCCATGTCTATCATTTTGAGTTCCCCACCATGGTGAGTGCAAAGGAGAATAGCTAATCAGATGTTTTTATTTATCCTGTCCTGTCTTTTTAAGTTCTCTTGAAGTTACACAGAATTGATATTAGAGATTTAAAATCACAGGCTCACCAAATATCTCTAGCCCCAATGTCCTTGAGCCTATTATTTCTTTCCATTACATAATGTGCTGCTATTTAACCAAAGAGAGCTAGTGAGCGTTCTAACAAACAGCAATATAACAAATAAAATAAAAAGGGGGGAGAGATAGCAATTGATATCAATTTTCTGCACTTCATAACTTCCAATTTATAAGGGAAGTTAAGGACATCAGGGAAAAATCTCTGGCTGGCAGGGCAAAGGACAATAGGGAGTTTTTAAATGATATTAGGAACAAAAGAAATCCTAGCAATGGTATAGACCCATGATTAGATGGAGATGATAAAACTGTTGTTAATGATGTAGAAAAGGCAGCAGTGTTCCATCAATATTTTTGTTCAGTATTTGGAAGGAAACAGGATGATGTACTGGCAGGGCTGGCTCCAGGGTTTTGGCCACCCCAAGCAGCCAAAAAAAAAAGAAGCCGCGATCGCGATCTGCGGCGGCAATTCGGCGGGAGGTCCTTCGCTCCGAGCGGGAGTGAGGGACTGTCCGCCGAATTACCGCCGAATAGCTGGACGTGCCGCCCCTCTCCGGAGTGGCCGCCCCATGCACCAGCTTGACAAGCTGGTGCCTGGAGCCGGCCCTGTGTACTGGAATTATATGAGGATGATGAAGTACTTTGCAGCCCATTAGTAACTGAAAAGGATGTTAGACCACATATACTAGGGCTAACATTTTAAAATCAGCAGGCCCAGAAAGCTTGCACCAAAGAGTTCTCTCAGAAGATCTCGGGCCTGCTGATGTTAATTTGTAATCGACTTGGAATATCTGGGAAATTCCAGAAGACTAAAAGAGTGCTAATGTTGTGCCAGTATTCTGAAAGGACAAGCATGATGACCTGGGTAATTATCCACTGGTTAACCTGACATCAGTCCTGGGCAAAATAATGGAAAAAAAACATACAGGATTCAACTGATGCCGGTCAACACGGTTTTATGGAAAACAGATCTTGTCAAACCTGATTTCATTCTTTGATGAGATTGTGTTTGGTTGATAAAGGTAATTGTGTAGATGTAATATACATAGTTTTTGGTAAGGTGTTTGACTTAATACTGCCTGACATTCTGATTAAAAAATTAGCACTATAGAATATTAATAGAGAACACATTAAATGGATTAAGTACCGGACTGATAAATCTTTAAAGGTAGTTGTCAATGGGGAATCATCACTGAATCGGGATGTTTCTAGTGGGATTCTGCAGGGATCAGTAAGAGCCTTGATGCTATTGAGCATTTTTATCAATGATCTGGAAGTAAGTATAAAATCACTGCTGATAAGACGTGCAGATGACACACAGATTGGTTGAATCGTTAATAATAAAGAGTACAGAGGATGATCTGCCTCTCTCAGTAAATTGGGCCTATTTACATTTGATTGTATTAAAACACATTTGGTTTGATGTTTAAACATCTAGGAACAAGGAATACAGGCCAAACCTACAGAAAGGGGGACTGTATCCTGGATAGCTGCAGCTCTGAAAAGGCTTTAGGGGTTATATTGGACAAACAACTGAATGTGAGCTCCAGTGTGATGCTGTGGCAAAAAGAACTAATGCAATTATTGGATGTATAAACAGGGAAGTAGAGAGGTGATTTTTACTTCTGTATACGACATTAGTGAGACAATATTAGAATACTGCATCCAGTACTGGTGACCGCACTTTTAAAAAATATTGAAAAATTGGAGCAGGTGCAAAGAAGAGGCACAAAAACTGTGCATCTGGAGAAAACAACTTACAACGAGAGACTTAGTGCTTGTCTACACAGCAAGTTTGTGCATGGCAAGCCAGGGTGTGACTCTACAGTGCACTAGCTTGCTGTACCCTCATGGGACATGTGGAACCTGTAATAGCACACTGAAAGTTCCTATAGAAGTACATCAAACCCACTCAGCAGGGTCCACAAGGCCATTTTCACTATATTGGAACAATACGTTGGGATGACAAGGAGAGCCACAAAATGTAAAGCCATGCACAGGGAGGGCAAAATGAACAATATAAAAGCTATAAATACAGATCAGGACATGGGAATAAAGGACTTGTCAACGGTAACTAAATTATGATGACACTGGGCCAAATTCATGAATATCGAACAATGAAATTCAATTTTTTTACCCCTTCCCCAGTGATAGGACTAAGGCTTCCACTTTCACATAGTATTCTGTTCCAAAAACTGCAACTATGAAACATCAGCATCAGAGAATTGCACTTAACGTGGTTCCCAGTAACAGATTTACAAAGGCAGCACAATGTGAAGTTGTAGGGAATTGAAGCCTTGAGGCTGTTATCAGCATCCCTTGATCCCTACCTGGTTACAGAACCTCATCTTTCTGTGCCAAATCCCATTAGGATACCCCAAAATGACAGATGGCTGTGCCTAGCTGCCATTCGGCACAGATGTGATCCCAGTTTTTGGATAAACAATAGAGCTTGTATGTAGTAACCTAAATTTTCCTGGCATAAATGTAATGAATGCCATGATACAAGTAATGCAGGTGGTTAGTTGTCTGTTTGGGGGGCTTTTTTATATTGTGAATCAGGGCTTTTGTACATGAGAAAGTTATCTCATTATAAGGTAATGTGTGAATTTTAAACCCCCATAGTTAAAGCAGTTTAACCCCCCGTGTAGATACTCTTACTCTGGCATGAGTGACTTTTCTTTTTTCCAATTTAGCTTATGTCACTTTTGGAAGCAATTTAAACTAAGCTGCCAAAAGCCATTCATATTCTAGAATAAGAATGTCCACACAGGTACTCTTACCAGTATTATTATAACTGGTGAAACTTTTCCATGTAGACAAGCCTTCAATTTAAAAAAAAATTATTCAACTAATTGTTAGTAAATGTTTCATCATGTTGTAAATATAGGATTCTTAAAAATATGGCAAACTGGCCCAGCTAGTGTGTAATAATCTAGTCTTCTCCATCATACAGTTGATAAATAGTGGATGTTAATACAAAATAATTATTTACTACACCATGGTCAAAGTGCCCTTGCTGTTATAGGATCGTATTGTGACTCTTAACCATGGCTCTGGCTGGGGACCAGGGTGGACCTGTGTGATGTCAGCAGGAGCACTACAGAGGGATTGTGCCTTCTTCATTCCTCACTTTCTTGGAGTCTTTTACCCCAGGGCATTAGCAATGGATGGTTCCTATGACTGGAAGGGTGCAAGGTCTGTGATTTATGGCTGGAGGACACTTCATGCTTTCTCTGCTTACCTTTTACATTCACCCAGCTGCCAACCACAATCTGGCTACTGTGTGGTATTTGCCCACTTTCTAATGGCAAGTGCTTGTAGTAGAGCTTATTCTGTAAGGGGACAAATACACACTTAAGAGCACATGGCCCAGACTCTCAAAGTGACTAGTGATTTTGTGTGTTCAAGCTGAAACACCTTAAAGGGACTTCCTTTTCCAAAAATGCTGAACCACTTGACCTCTGAAAATCAGACCTCTTTAAGGTGTCTCGGCTTGTACACACAAAATCACTAGTCACTTTGAAAATTTAGGCCAAATGTGAATGTTCATCAAAACACAAAATATTGTGCATGTGTTATACATGTATCTTACTTTTGCATTTGATGTTCAAATGGAACTCACCTGTTTCTAGTATCTAGTTGTGAATCCTGTTTAACTGCAGAAGTAAAGCTCTTCATTTTACTCTCAAAAAGATAATGCACAGCTTACACAGGTAGCATACAAACTCAGAATGCATGAAACAAATAAATGAGAAGAGTTGTTTTCAGAAATACAGTTTGCTACAGAATTAAGATGGAAAAGTTGTGCTTTCTGGGAAAGATGAGAAATATTATTTCTTAAGGGAATTGACAAAGGAGCCCTGCTGTTATTGAAGTTGATGGAAATTTTCAGTCAATTCAGTGGGGAAGAATTAGGTCCTAAATAAGATACTGTAAACAGTACTCAATGAATCCCAGTAGTGGCTGACTGTGCTAGGGGACCAAACTTTAATATTTCCCCACCAGTACAATATGGAGAAATGATAATTTCTTAGCTCAGCACAGAAATACTTACCAATTGATTTCTGCTCCTGTGTTGTGAACAGTTGGACATACTTGTTAGCTTTCAAATAAGTCAAATAAACCTCCCATTTACCAAAGCAACCATTTCTGGACTTCACTCCTTTTGAAAAGGAAGAATGTAGAACCATGCTACCAGCCAATGTACATGGCCAAAATTGTAGTTGTGGGCTCTGCTGATGAAGTATTTGGGTCCAACCCCGCTCCAAAATGAAATAATACAGGAAAACTAGAAGGACTGTGCATTGTAATATACTTAAAAAACCAAAAAACAAAATAGAACAAACTTTTAGTTCTGCCTTGAGTCATTGTCCCTATATGTAGTGCACTTCAGGCTGTGCATGTGTTCCATGCACCAAGGCCAGAGATTTTTCCCTTGAGGTGTCTGTCTGGTCTGCACGTGCACACCTGCTTGCCTCATGCTCTGCACTGAGTGAATAAAGGGGGCTGCCGGACCACTACCAGCTTAGTTCTTTCTTACTGCTTGAGTTGCTTACTGCTTATTGCATGAAGTAACCCAAACCTTTCACGATCATGGACTTCCATGAAACCTGCTTGTCTTGCCTGGGGAAAACTCACATCCCTTCTAGGTTCAGTATCTGCAGGTTTTTCCTGAGTAGGACTAAGCAGTCCAGGGAGTTTGGTCTCTAAAATTTCTTTATGGAGAAAGACATGAAAGCAAGAACAACCTCTGACTGGGGAGACACCCCTGTATGTTGGCCTGAAGGAAGTAAGAGTGGCCCTTTTTTGGTCCTGGATAGCTCAATTCCTACACTCCCACCACTGGCTCTGAGAGACTCAGGAGAGCAGAGACAGAGCAAATATACTATTCCCATAAGGACAAGAGGGAAGGCTCCCCATCCAAGCCCTCTAAAAGGAACAGAAATACCCATCTCCTACGAAGTCATGCTCCAAGGCGGGACCATCTGGTACCAGGAAGAGCCGGAGTGGGACTTCTTTGAAGGGCAAAACCACCCTCCAGTACCATGGACTGTTTCTGCAGAACCAAAACCTTCACTGGTACCACCGGATCCAGCGCTCTCTACAAGCTATGGAAATGACTCAACATTGGCTTGCTTCCTGGCTCCAGAACACTTTCTATTACTCCTGGAACCAGAGTCATCTTTCCTTTCAAGACTTCAGTGTCTGGTCCCAGGACTTCAGCCAGTACCGGTATCACTACAGTACTCCACTCTGTTCCTGTCTACAAGTAAGGGTCAAGCCAGACTGTCACTGGTACTGTCAATGAGTAGAGACAAGTCTTCACCACCTCCTCGGATACCAGTGGCTTCTCCACTAGATCTGGGCTCTGAATAGTCAAAGTCGGAACAGGTCTGTAATAGACACCCACTCCCAAACTATCCCCCAGGGAGCACCTGGAGGGGATTGAGCCCAGACGGGACATCAGGAGTCTCCAGGGTATCTCACTACTCTCATTCAAGAGAATATCCCCCTCTACAGCCAGTAGTACCCATCACCCTGGGGCCCTGCAATGAGGGGAATATGAGATTCCACAGTGGCAGTACTGGGCCTTGAAGATCCTCAAGACTACTGCCCAATATGCCCACCTTGTAACACAAGGAACTCAAGCAGATCTAGGGCTCCAAGAGTAGAGGAGGGACATCTTCAGCCTCCTAAAGAGGCCCAACTTCAGCAGCATTAGCAGACAAGCAACAGGAACAAGAGGAATCTATGCTTGTGACCTCTTCTCTTTTTCCCTTGATGAGGTTGAGGTTCCAGCTTCCCCACCATGCCTTGGTGATCCTAAAGCCTTCAGAGTCACTTCAGATCCCCATGGAAGAAGTTCAGGAGGCACCATGCAAACTGCTGGGTATCTTGCATAGCTTGGCTCTGAGTATAGTGGCACTTCCTAGTAATGTGGCTATCCTCAAACCTGCCAGGGCCCGCTGGCGGACACCTGCCATGATCCCACCAGTATCTATGTGGGCTGAAAAGACATATCTCGTACCAGCAAAAAGGTTGGAGTACTATTCGCTCACCCACCTCCCAAAGCATTGGTAGTGTCAGTGGCCACCGAGCACAGCAGATGGAGACAACTCAAGGCCATGCCACATAAGAAAGATGCTCGACCTCTTTGGGAGAAAGGCATTTTTCTCAGCCTCCCTGCAGTTTCAAGTCTCAACTTCTAAGCTCTGATGGCCAAGTATGATTTTATCATCTGACAGATTGGCTGGCTTTGCCAATCAGGTGCCCCAGTATGATAGAGACTAGTTCCAGGCCCTGACTGATGAAAGAAATCTGGCGATGAAATCAACACTTCATACTGGCTTGGACATAGCAGACATGGTGGCAAGGTCCATGCTGACTGCTGGTGTGATGAGACTTTCATTGTGACACTCCTTTTTGGGAATCTCTAAGGAGGTTCAAGCTGGCAGAGGACCTTCCATTTGAGTGTGATGCTCTGTTCACTGTAAAGATGGATGAGTGTCTCCACTCATAAAAAGACTTCCAAGCCACATTGCAGTCGCTGGGTATTTAAACACCTTCACTCAAGAAGAAATCCAGTAAGCCGCAATTTAGATGACCAGCCCTTACATGCTTTTTGTCTTCAGCAACAGTATGACCCACCATGTTAGCATCAAAGGACAAACAGAAAGGGTGCATGAGGTCAACAATCTTTCACTTCCCAACCACTACCACTCTCAAAACCAGCATTTTCATTGGACCTTTGAGAACCACACACCATTTGTCCCTCTGGATCTGTACAACCCCTATGGTATTTCCCCTCCGATTGAAGGCTGAATTTCCAACTACCTATTTGCCTGGATGCAAACCATGTTGAACAGATAGGGTACACCATCCAGTTCTCTTCAATCCCCAGTCCCCACCCCCTGTCCTCCTTCAGGGACCCATTTCACACGAGGATTATTCTGCAGGAGGTAGAGGTTCTCCTTGAACTGGAAGCAATAGAACTAGAATCTCCCGCAGCAACAGAAACGGGTTTATACTTGAAGTACTTCCTCATCTCCAAGAGGACAGGGACATAGAGACCCATTCTGGACCTCATGGAACTGAACAATTTCATCCGCTGTGTAGCATTCAGAATGGTGACCTGCCATCCATCCATAGAGCCAGACAATTGGTTCACAGCTGTCTGTCTCAAAGATGCCTACTTTCATGTGGACATTCATCCAGCACACAGGAGATTTCTAAGATTTGTGGTGGGCCCCTTTGGGCTCTGAGTGGTGCTAAAAGCATTTACCAATGTGCTGTTAGTGCTGGCAACTCACTTTCATTGACAAGGGACAATAGCTTTATTTAGCTGATTGGCTCCTGAAGAGACAATCACACCAAAAAACAAGAGAAGCAACCACTGTACTTCTAGATCTCTTTGAGATATTGGGTCTCAGAGTGAACCTAGAGAATTCCACCCTGGAACCCTCACAGTGAATAGAATGTATTGGGGGAAGGCTGGATAGTGTAACGGTCAGGGCATACCAGACAACTGCTTCCTTTCCATCATTGGGCTTATAAAGTGAATCCATACAAGCTGTAGTTTCTGTGCTGACCTGCATGGCACTTCGGGGTTATATAGCCCCAAGTACTTATGTACTTATGTGACACTGTTTGCGAAGCTTCACCTGAGATGTCTACAAGCCTAGTTGTGGATTATCTACACTCTAGCAAACATAGTCTTGACTTGCAAGTTTCTAATTCCCCAAAGGGTCTTAGCCTCCCTTACTTGGTGGGAGGACAGAGGAAAGGTATATGTGGGGGCACTGTTCAACTTCCCAGTTCCATCAAAGACTATAACCACAGATGCTTCCCTCTTAGGGTGAGGAGCATGCATGGAGGGACAAGTTGCCCAAAGAAAGTGGTCCCCTCATAAGTCTATGCTTCACATCAATGTGTAGGAGCTAAGAGCTGTCCGACTGGTCTGTAAACAATTCCCTCTTGCATCTGCAGCCAGCCAATCCAGGTGTTATCAGATGCTATCATGGCGTCTATTATATCAACAAGTACAGAAGAGCACACTCTTCACAGCTCTGCACAGAGGCTGTCGCACTTTGGAACTGATACATTCTCATTTAGGTTACCCTGACTCCTACCAAGGGTGTACAACACCTTGGCAGATTATCTGAGCAGACATTTCTCCACAGAACACAAGTGAGCGCTGTACAGTCCAACTCTCCAGGAGGTGTTTCAGGTGAGATATCTCCCATCCACAGATCTCTTCATGTCCCATGTGAACATGTGCAAGGAGTTTTGCTCCAGGAGGGTTGCAGCCCAGCCTCTCTGGGTGATGTGTTTCTCATGCAATGGTCAGGAGCTTTGCAACACCCATTTCCCCAAATGACCTTATTACTTCAACTGTTGAGGAAAATAAGATAAGACAAAGTGCAAATTATCCTTATAGCACCAGGCTGGGCCCCCACAATTCTGGTGCACTATGCGTCTGCAACCAACCTCCCCTCTGCCTTCCTTTGATACATCAACTATTAACCCAGGACCAATGATGGACTTGCCACCCGAACCAAGCCATGCTTCACCTGACAACATGGTATTTGGATGGATGTCAGAGATAGAAAAGGTCTGTTCAGCTGATGTCCGGGTTATCCTGAGAAGCAGTAAGAAATGTTACGAAAAAAAGTGCAAAAGATTTGTTTTGATGCGACCAGTGTGGAAGCTCTCCTTTTATGGGCAAAAATTCCAGATGTACTACTAGACTACCTCTTTCTCTTAAAATCCTGGGGGCTGCCTAGTAGTTCCCTCAGGCTACACGTGGCAGCCATCCATGTGTTTCATCTACCAGTAGACACCTACTCTATATTTTCCTACCCTGTCAGTGCCCACTTCTTGAAGGTATGATTCAAGTCTTCCTTCTGGTGGCAAAGTCTGTACCAGCCAGGGACTTGAACCTTGTTTTAGCAACCCTGACTGAGTCACTTTTCAAGCCTCTGGCATCCTGCCCTCTACGTCTCTCTATGAAGGGACAATACGAATGTCTACACTTGTAGACAAGTTATTACAAGGGGAACGACCTATCTCTTTGGTTTTTCAGAGGAGTAATCTAGGAAAACAAAATTACAAGGGAATCTGGAAACATTGCCTCAAACTGTCAAATTCAATACATTGCTGATATTTTAAAATCTATGATGAGTGCCACAATATCATGCTGATATTGCTGGTAGAGTACAGTATATAATCAAGGTTGTTACATGTGAATATAGCAAGGTTCTCATCAGGCAGTACAAAGATAAAATACCCATTAAGAAGAACTTAAAAATCTAAAGCAAAAATCTGCAATGTGTTCTGTACAAGTTAATGACTTACTTGTGGTCCTGTTTGGTCATATAAATGGACCCATAAGTTCATGGCAAGATTGGGCCATAAAAAACAAGTGATATATAAAGGATGTCGAAGGGTACAATCAAACTTAGTATTTATACAAATGTGCACAATTTCTGTTTCTTGTTGCTTTTTTGAAGGAAGAGAAGGCAGTGGACGGGAGGGTTACAATAATGCAAGATTGGAGCCTTCAAGGGCTGGGATGGGAATTTTGGTGTCCTAGCAGAGTGAAAAGGCCAATCTTACAAATGTTATGGAGCAAGAAGCAGCAAGATTTGAATTTTGGTTCCCCAGATACTCAGATAGTTTACTCCACTTCTGCTGTGACCCCCCTTGGGGGTAGGTTATGAAATGATATAAGGTATATGCAAATCTGTGCCATATATCTGAAAAACAAAATAAAAGAAAATTTATTGATCTGTCCCTCCCTACTATGTAGATCAGCATCATGCTTGTAGTATGAATACATACACAGCAGAATTCTGGGACACAATGGACAAGCATAAACCAGCCATCTGTGATGTCCAAGAAATGCAGCGAGGAATGGGAGGGGAGAGAGAGAGTTTGAAATCACATAGGTGTGGAATGCTCCTTGACCCCTAATGTTTGGAATAAAGGAGCACATGTAAAATGTTTTGTATTTGATTTCCAGCCTGGTTGGAATCCCAGCCTCACTTTTGGTGACTGCTATTTCGCAGGCACAAATTAGCATTTATTGAGCTAGCTATCTGAAATACAGGCTCAGACAGATATCTGAAAGGTATATAAACTGCACCCACAACTATTTACTTATGCACAGTGCAGGCTCCAGAAGGGAGGCTAGGCTTTTTAAATTTGAACTCACAAGTGTCAAGTAGAAGAAACAGAGGCAAACTGCTTCCTGACTTTTTTAAAAAATATAGAGTAGTTTCAAGTTTCACAGTAATGAAACACAGCACACACACTTTAATAGCCATCCTGCTTAACAAAATGACTCCAAAGCAAGAGTATAGTGAGGAGCAGCAGAAATATAATGCCTTTTTTAAAAAAACAGCTGGCTCTTATTGACGTGATCAGCTGCACTCAGACTCATAAGAGATAGAACTCGAACAGAGGACAATCTCTGACCTACAATTTGAAGAAAATGTTGGGGTTGTAGTGGAAAAAACTTGCCTTATTAGCTTTATTAATTGGAATACTTAGGTTGTTTAGATTGGGCATTTTAAAGTGTTGTTTTGTTGCTTGTTATTAAAACTTTGCCATGTAATTTAAAGAAGTTTGTGGATGATTTCCTGGCCTCTGATGGGATTGTCCTGTCTTAAATCAGCCCTGCCAAAGTAAACTTAGTTTGGGGTTTCTTCCAATACTTGTAAAGTATAATTTTTGGTTGTTGGAATGCACCATGTTTGACCAAGAGTCAGGTATTTTAAAAACATTTCCCCAAAACTTCCAGAATTGTGTTTAACCACCCCACCCTCCTACAAGGTCTTGCTTTCTCCAGCATGTTGTTCTACTTTGTTAAAAACCTCCAGTTTACTTTTTGGGAACGAAGTATCCAAACACTTCCAGCAAATGTTACAGTTTTGATTAGCCTCAAACGCCACCAAATTTGGATCCAGACTCAGATTCTGAAAACCTCAAATTGTGAAGCTCTTCAGAGCTGGAGTTGTGAATGGGCCAATCTAAACTATTTTTTTCCTTAAATGTTAATGCAAATGAATTGAATACTCAGTCCTGTACTCCTTTTTGGTGAGCATACATACACACCCCTACTACATGGTTATCACAAACTAAGAAGAGCAATTTTTGTGAGCGCCTGTTTACAAGATAATATTGCATGTCACAGCATCACAGTTATCAGCTACACAGCTCATTTCAGCTATACTTGACTCGTCACCATGGTATCCGAAAGCTTCTGAACTGACATGGCTTTTTTGTAGGAGGCCTTTTACAAGTATAAAGCAATTCAGAAATATTTTTAATTCTGTCATTTGAACCAAACTGAAGTACTTAAAAAATGTTGAACCCTGTCTATGGATGATTTTTACCCGGCTACAAAGTATTTCATGCTTAGAGCATGCATCATACTGAAACTTTTAGGTTCATATACTTGTAATGTATTTTCAATACATGTATGCAGTACAAGCATTCTGAGCTGCCAACAGATGGTGCTGGTGTGACTTACACTTATCTTGCCCAATATGCAAATCTAGCTTCAGGCAAAGGGTTTTAGGGCTTACCTCTGTGCACATAGTTATGAAGCATCATGAATTGATAGCAGGAGATTGTTAGTAGGATTCTGTCAGGTTTTTAAGGGATTTCAGATAGCTGTGTTGTGCCCAGAGAAAAGTGCTAGAAAGCAGGTAGAGTTAGTATTGGCAATGGCCTTAGGGGGTTTTGATCCTAGGAGAAGCATAAGCCCATATATATAGAAACCCAGTATGTGCTCTCGCTGAATATCACTAGTTTTCCTCTATCTCTACACAGTCTTAATTTCCTCTAGCCTTCTCTTCCCTACCTACGACCACCCTAATGCACCAGGGGAATTTGCCACAGCGTACCTATCTGTGTGGCTTTTGGGTCTCTGGTGATTCCTCTGCATGAATGAGGAAGCCAGGGGATGGAGTTTTCAAAACCTAAAGTGGAGGTTTTGGGAGTAGATGGCACCCTGCAGAGACAGGTGTGTTAGAGTGTGGGGCCTATATAGCAGCACTGGTCTAAGGGTGCCACAGGTAAACATAGCCTGTTAAATCATCCAGACTTTGTGTTTGGAGCTACAGGGAGAAGGATTGGGTGGGACAAAGGGGAGAAGACTGTGACACCCATGTCACTCAGTGGAATCTTAGGCTGGGTCTACACTACCCGCCTGAATCGGCAGGTAGAAATCGACCTCTCGGGGATCGATTTATCGTGTCCCGTCGGGATGTGACAATCAATCCCCGAATCGACGCTCTTACTCCACCAGTGGAGGTGGGAGTAAGTGCCATCGACGGGAAGCTGAGAGGTCGATTTTGCCGCCGTCCAACCAGGGGGGTAAGTCGGCTGCGATACGTCGAATTCAGCTACGCTATTCGCGTAGCTGAATTTGCGTATCTTACATCGACCCCCCCTGTAGTGTAGATGTAGCCTTAGCCCAGTAATTCATTTATACATATGTAGCTTCACTCCAGAAATTAGTTACCAATGGCAGTACCGAGTCTCATGGGAGTTGTACTTGTTTTGTAGCTGCACAGTGCAGCTAAGTTGGAACTTCGGTACTGTCATGAACACTGACAACAGGAAGGGAAGATGCTTGTAATTTTAGCATGCTTTTTCCTCCGCTATTGTCCTGTTCAGTTTCATATGGCTCTGATACACATGGTAGTTGTACCTTAGGGTGACCAGATGTCCCGATTTTATAGGGACAGTCCCGATTTTTGGATCTTTTTCTTATATAGGCTCCTATTACCCCCCACCCCCTGTCCCGATTTTTCACACTTGCTGTCTGGTCACCCTATTGTACCTTGATGCTACCTTTAGTAAAACAATCTACAGAAAAGCTTGAGGGTGAATAACTCCCATCCCTCATTTGATAGTATCTTACTATACCATTCATTACAGTGGTTAGATAGTATTGGGTATTAATTCCAAAAGTACTCTGAGAAAAATGCATTAATTTATTTAATCCATCAGAAAATATCATTTATGGGAGTTCTCTTTACAATTAAAAAAACCTTCAACCCATTACAATTGTTATATTTACATGTTTTATATATTTTAAAAAATATTTGATTTTGGTGCAATTGATCAGAATGAATAGAAGGAGAGATGCATTTGTAGTCTTATTCTCTTTGAGATAAAATTGCTAAATGCATTAGTGATAATGTTTTTGAAAGTGAATGTAGAGAACATTCTGAATTAAATATTCATGTTTAAGCTTTTATAGGCAATCTAAATAAAGCTTTTGTGGTTTTTTTCCACTAAACAAAGCAGGCTTAATTTTACTCAGCCAAATTTAACAGGTTTTGGCTCAGTAGGTACTAAACTGTGGTTTTATGGGGAAAAGTGCTAGTAGTCTATGATCTTAACTCTGTTCTACAACTCAGAAGGGCAGGGCCAAGATGGCTTAATCTGAGCTATGCACCTCTCAAGCTGCAGAGGTTATACTGCTGTACACCTTGCCCGCAAACTGCAACAGTCCCCAGTGGATCATCCAGCAGTCCAGGATAATTGAAATGCAGAGCACTCCAGTCACATACCCTTTCCTCCTCAGTAAAACTGGGCGGTGGTGGTGACCCGCACAGGACTATTACCGTAGCCCTACACCAGGAAAATGCATCTGCACTAGGAATGTTCTTGGTTCCTGCCTTCCAAGAGGAGTGGTATCAAGAGCTCAGAATGCAGTCCTGAATCAGGGCCCGTATGTTAATTGCTTTCAAAATGGAACAGCAAATGGTAAACCTTCCTAGGAATGCTGTTAGTTACAAGCCTGGTTAACATAGTTCATTAATTACAAATGATGTATGCAATTATTACTGAGAAAAGGAACTTAAAAGCATAAAAACTAATGAGGAAAGGAACTAAAGGAGCACAAACTCCAAAGACATCAGTTATAGTTCTTCACTGATATTCTTCACATTAGATTGTGAATGTTTTTACCCAATAAATGACTGACTTTCAGAAACATGCAGATATATGACTAGCTTGAAAAATCATACACAGGAAACAGATAGGAAGAGCCTTTCAATTTTTGTCTTCATGGTGCATATACCTTAATGATACCCTACTATGAGACAGAATGTTTGGTATCTGGTTGTACTGAATTATTTGAATAAGCTGCGATCAAACAATGGTGGTTTATAATACAGGGGTATTTAGTTATAATTATAAATTTAATTGTATTGAGGAATGGTACAAATGTCTTTTCGCTTTCCTTCTTTTAAAATCTGAATGCCATTAAACATTTGAACCTGGATTGAAATTATAAAAGCATCACAAAATTAATAAAACAAACAAGCTTGTGATTTAAATATCTTTCACCCAACTTTTCTCGGGAGTGGTGGGTAATTTTATACTTAAAAAACAAGTGGGAGTTGCTTGAACTTGAAAGTAATGAAGTTAAATTACCTTTTAGTACTCAATCATAATCAAACCTTGAATATCTGATAGCCTAGCCTCAGCAGCAAACGTGACTGTCTGAGTTTGCCTGAAATGTGCCTGACTTGTAGATTGTAGACCCTAGATCCATAAACTATAACATGCAATGAAAAAAATAATCAACCAGTTCAAAATGTTCAAAAATAATGAGTTAAGCCCCACAAAATCATGATTGGCTTAAATCATGTGATTTAAAAAGAAATGGGTTTGTTTATTTGCCTCTGCTATTTCAGGTTTAGGGTTCAAATTGTCAAGCTTTCTCCAGGACAGAAGGCCTAGAAACTTTTCTTTTAGATGAAAGCTGAGATTCTCTCATAATTACAGGACTCCAGTAGCTGGGGCTTCGAGAGACTCCAAATATCACACAACTCACAATAAAAACTGAGAGAGTTGGTAAACCACTTCAAATAATACTTTTGAGGGTAGCATATATATATATATGTAATATTAAAATAAACTGCTCACAAAGTTACCAAGTTTTTGATTTTAATATAAAGCTAAATCTACTCTTATAAATATTCCAGTATGTCTTCATAATAGATCTGCCAGCCCTGAAAGAGCACCATCACACAATCCAGCTATATATATAATTAGTTTTACTTGATTAATATAAAAGAGAAGCACAGTACAGAAAACCGGTGGTATTCTCTTTGCTGCTGTTAGGAGTGTGCTTGGATAGGAAGAAAGCGGATACACTGGTTTTACAGCTACACTGGAATGAGAGACCTGCAGCACGGCTGCCCCGGCCTGGGTCAGCTGACTTGGGATCATGGGGCTCGGACTGTGGGTCTAAACATTGCTGTGTAGATGTTCGGGCTCTGAGGCCTCCCCCGATGTGGGGTTCTAGACCCTGGGCTCCAGCCCAAGCCCAAATGTCTACACTGCAATTAAACATCCCCATAGCCCAAACCCCACAAGCCCAAGTCAGTTGACACAGGCCACTTATGGGTGTTTAATTGCAGTGTTGGCATCCGAAAGTGAACAAAACCACCAAAAACTTGAAGGTCATTATAACTAGTAATACCAAATACACATGTAGGGTGAAATTCACCTCTGAGAAGAAGGGGCACACTCAGGGCCTATGCACCACTTAACTTCCATGTAAATATTCAAATTAGGATTTCATTTTTTTTTAATTTGCATTAAAAAGACTAGGGATCTTAATTTTCCTCTCATCCATAAGATGGCAGTTAGCAGGAAAGGCTCAGTGTCCAAATTGAAAGACTGCTTGCGTGTTTGCATATTCTAAAGCTGCAGTTTTGGTTGGTTTGTTACTTATTTATTGCCCAGTGTGCTAAGAACACCATACGAGCAAATAAAGAAGCAAGGTCACTGTTGTAAGGAGTTCACAAGCTAAACTGACAATGAACATGGGATAAGAACTAATAGGATTTTTTTCTTGCAGAAAATTTCAACTTTTTGGCAAAAAATGGAAGTATTTTGGCTGTAAACTGTAATATTTCAGCTGAGAGCCAAAATAGTTCAATTTGGAAATGCTGCCGCAGTGCCTCCTGTGAACTACTTGAGGCACTTCATATTCCCCTTGGTCTTCTACATGCTGGGATTCCTGGTTGGTTTGTATCTCCCAAGATGCACTATGGTCTCTCATCTTGGTGAGAGGAAGCAGTGTATCATGGGATAACCAGTCCAACTGGGGGATCTGACCCATAGAAGATAATGGGGACATGAGGAAACCAAACTACAACTCCCATGAGGCACTGCTGTGGCATTTCCAAATCAAAATATTTGTTGTTGGGCATTCAGTTTTTTCATGACAAATTGAAACTTCCCTTGAAAACAAGATACTTCTGTTGAACAAATTTGGTCAAAAACAGTTATCTGACAAAACGGTTTTGACAGAAAAGTTTTGGTAATGGAATGTTATGTGGGATGCAACAAAAGGAAGCTGATCCAGATGTGGAGATTGGAAAGTTTTTTTTTTTTACTTATTTAAAAATGTAATGTGTTGTAAAGTCTTCCTCACCATGGTAAGTGGAGTTAATAGGCTTTGTGGAAATATATTGTAATGATTAGGAAGAAGAGTTATCATACCACTTGGATGGAGCAAAGGGGCTAGGTCAGGGGTCGGCAATGTTCGGCACGCGGCTCGCCAGGGTAAGCACCCTAGCGGGCTGGGCCAGTTTATTTACCTGCTAACGCGGCAGGTTTGGCCGATCGCGGCCCTCACTGGCCGTGGTTCGCCGTCCCGGGGCAATGGGGGTGGTGGGAAGCGGCGTGGGCTGAGGGATGTGCTGGCCGCGGCTTCCCACCGCTCCCATTGGCCCAGGATGGCAAACCAGTGGGGGCCGCGATCAGCCAAACCTGCCGCTTCAGAAGGTAAATAAACTGGCCCGGCCAGCTAGGGTGCTTACCCTGGCGAGCCGCGTGCCGAACATTGCCGACCCCTGGGCTAGGTGAAGAATGGAAATGGACAAGAGCAAAGAAACAGGCAGACATTAAGTTGCAATTCCAGGGCAAGGACAAAAATAAATGTCTTACACCATGTCCTTTCTAATGAATGAAATAACAGGTTCACTCAGCTGCCTTATACCAGTGGTTCTCAACCAGGAATATGCATATCTCTTCAACTCATCTAGATATTTGCCTAGTTTTACAACAGGCTATATAAAAGCACTAGTCAAGTCAGTACAAACTAAAATTTCATACAGACATTGACTTGTTTCTACTGCTTTATATACTATACACTGAAATATAGGGTTACCATATTTTGTGCCTCCAAATGGAGGACACTCCACGGCCCCGCCCCCAGCCCCGCCCCCAGCCCCGCCCAACCCCGCCCCCTCCCCAAAGTCTCCGCCCCCTCCCCTGCTTCCCGCGAATATTTGATTCGCGGGAAGCCTGAAGCAGGTAAGGGAGGGTGTGGGGGGAGGAGGCGCGGCCCAGGCTGGCCCCCCGGCGTTTCCAGCCTGGGTCAGCTCGGGCCCTGGGGTGCCGGCCCCGGCCGACCACCCCCGGCCCGCCCAGCACTGCCGGCCCCCGGCGGCCCGGCGCACCCCCCCGGCTCCCGGCCCCCCGCGGGCCCGGCTCCCCGCCGGCCCAGCTGACCGGCTCCCCGCGGGCCCGGCTGACCCGGCTCCCCGCGGGCCTGGCGGACCCGGCTCCCCGCCGGCCCGGCTCCCCGCGGGCCCGGCCGACCCAGCTCCCCGCGGGCCCCGCCGGCCCGGCTGCCCGCGGGCCCGGCCGACCCGGCTCCCCGCCGGCCCGGCCGACCCGGCTCCCCGCCGGCCCGGCTCCCCGCCGGCCCGGCCGACCCGGCTCCCCGCCGGCCCGGCCGGCCCGGCTCCCCGCGGGCCGGCTGACCTCCTGATTTTCCCGGACATGCCCGGCTTTTGGGGATTTCCCCCCGGACGGGGATTTGAGCCCCCAAAAGCCGGACATGTCCGGGAAAATTCGGACGTATGGTAACCCTACGGGTGGGGGTGTGGGGTCTGGGAGGGATTAGGGTACAGGAGGGGATTCCGACCTGGGGCAGGGGGTTGGGGTGCCGGGTGTGAGGTCTGGGAGGGAATTTGGGTGTGGGAGGGGGTTCCAACCTGGGGCAGGGTTTCTGGGTGCGAGCTCCAGCCAGGCGGCACTTACCTCAGCCAGCTCCTGATCAATGGCACACGGGTGCTAATGCAGGCTCCTGACCCCTGGTCTCCCTCCGCTGGCAGGCTCTGAGCAAGGCCTGCGCCGAGAACATGGATGACAAGCTCTCGATCCTGCTGACAGCACCCCCCAGCACAGACAAACTCCAGCACATCTTGGAGGTGAGCAGAATGGGGAGGGGCAGCAGGGGTTTTACCTTAGCCCTGGGGACTCCTAGAAAGAAGAGACTGGAAAATCCATGTTTCTATTGGATCCTTCCGAGTATGCATTCGTGATATAAACTCACTGGGTGACCTTGGGGTAACTCACTTCCCCCTTACGGCATCAGTCTTCTCCACTATCAAATCTACACTGGGGAAGAAGGACAGAAGCCCCGACAATCACCTTCACCTCTGGGTGTCTGGTCCTGGGAGCCGAAACCAACTGGACTATCTGCCCCATCTCCTAAACTGCCCTGTCTTTCCCTCCTAGGGCCTGGTCCTTAGTGCTCAACCTGGCCCCTTCCCAGCTTGTCCCTGACCTTTAAAGGACTCTCCAAGCCCCTCCCATGCCTGCTTCCCTTGGGGTCTCTCTCCTGGCTGAGCACAGGCTGCCCTTCTATCTCTCAGCAGGCCTGGGTCCTAATCACAGGCTGCGTCTTGTCACGTGACCCCCACACTTATTCCCTTCACCCTAGGGAGCTGCATCACCTGGGCCAGGTGCAGTTGAGCTCCAACCCCTTTCCTGGCCATCTCACCCTGGGACAGGTTGAAACTGGAAACCTGTGGGTAACAGTAACTGGTTGCTCGCAAAGGTGCTGAAGACACAATGGAAGAGGAAATCCTTTGGCCTGGATTGAAATTATTCCGACTGAAAGTGAATGAGAGAAAATAGGTCCAGAGTTCTCTTCCTAGCAGCAGAAAATGTAGCGATTGATAGAGGTTCAGGTCAGAAAGGACCATTATGTGCATCTAGTCGCCCCTCCTGTATAACTCAGGGCCTAGAATGTGACCAAGTGGTTCCTTCAGCCAACCATAGCATGGGACTGAGCCAGAGCATGTCTTTTGGAACGACATCCACATGCAGGAGGGCCAGCTGGCTACCAGAAAATCTCTCTTCTGCAGTGACGTGGGGTTAAGGGACACGGGGGAAAAGACATGGAGGCTGTGACTAAACTTAGAGCAGCAAGGCCAGGAAAACCAGGGTTAGGTCCCAGGCCTGGCTATCAGATCTACTGTTTTCTATTCCTGGCTTTGGGACCATGAGCGAGTCTCTGCACCGCTGGGTGCCTCGGTTTCCCCAGCTATCAAATGGAGCTAATCAAGGTTTTGTTTGTTCTCCCCATTTTACAGGGTGGGAAACCGAGACACAGTTGGGACCTGTCTACACTACAGGTCTGTCGTGCGTTTGTAATCTGCTGACCCCCACATGTTGTTCAGAGCCTATGGACAACACAGCTCCTAAAGGTACGTTTGTTCTGTGCTTATCCCCTATGTACCAGCAGGGCTGGACAGCATTTCTCACTGTGATGTGGGGAGCAGGTCCTGGGTACTAAGGGTCTGAAGAAGCTCTCAAGGACTAATTTTTTAAAATAATTGTTATCAATGAATTGGGAGAAAACATACAATCACTGCGGATAAGATTGGGGGGTGACAAAATACAGGCAGAGTGGTAATTCCTGATGGGGAGAGGGCAGTGATACAGAGCGATCTGGCTCATTCGGCCAGCTGGACCCATTCAAAGAAAACAAGTTTGAGCAGAGCCCAATGCAAGGTCCTATGCGTGGCAACAAGGCACGCCGGCCACACCTCCAGAATGGGGACGTGTATCCAGGAAAGCAGTGACTCTGAAAAGGATTTAGGGGCCAGAGTGGAGAAGCCACTCAACATGAGCTCCCAGTGTGATGCTGTGGTGAACAGGGCTAAAGCCATCATTAGACGAAGGAGCAGAGCCGTGAGTAGGATAGGGAGGTGACACAGCAGCAGTGAGACTGCTATTGGAATACTGCCTCCAGTGTTGGTGTCCTCCTTTGAAAAAGATGGTCCTAGAAATTGGAGCTGGGGCAGCAAAGAGCCACCAAATGTTCTGAGGGCTGGAGAAAAATGCCTTCTAGTGAGCTATTGAAAGAGCTCAACCTGTTTAGCTTATCAAAAGAAGATTGAAGGGGACTTCATTGAAGTGTTGATGTGCCTTAATGGAGAGAAAATACTGGGGATTAAAGGGCTCTCTAGTCTAGCAGAGAAAGGCAGAACAAGACCCAATGGCTGGAAGGTGAAAAGAGACAAATTCCTATGACAAATAAGGCACAAATATTCAACAGCGAGGATGATTGAACACAGGAAGAAGCTACCAAGGAAAGTGGTGGATTCTCCATCTCTTGATGTCATTAATAAAGACTAGATGCCTTTCCGGAATGTGTTTGCCCCAAAAGTAGCTATTGTGATAGACAGGAGGCCTGTGATATGCAGGGGGTCAGATTAGATGCTCTAACTGTCTCTTCTGGCCATAAAGTCTACTCATTTCTGAGAAACCGAGTGTAGCATTGGGAGCAGCTTGTGATGTTTTACTGTCTAGCCGGCTTGCTTCCTAGAATGAACACTCATTGAGCGGGGTGATCCCCAGAGAGTAGCTCAAACCTCCAAAGTGTCTGCCCTGTGGCAGGACATTAACACTGCAGGGGAGGGGTGGGTGTGGCAGTGACATCACAAAGGCCTTTTGCAGGACCTCGGCCTATTGGCCAAAGGTGCAGGGGAGGTGGTGACCTCACAGAGGGATGCTGACATCAGCCAGGCAGGACAGGGGCGCAGGGCCAAGGAAACCTCAGAGACCCCTGTGGCTTTGCTTCAGCAAGTCTCCTCTCGAGATCTCTCTTTGAGGTCTGAGAGAGTATTTGGGTTCGTGTATGTGAGCACCAGGAGGAACCTCTTTTGAGTTTTCTCCTTTCTTTTTCCTGATTTCATTAGAAATCTGACGTCCCTGTTTAGAAGGTAAGAGCCTCCGAGAGGTTTGGAACCTGTTCAGTCTGCTGCATCTGGCTCCAGCTGAATTTTAGGCATGGAAAACACTAGCTTAAGGTGGCCAAATTTTATTCCCCACCTGGGATTTTGTCCCTTAGAATCTCTGGGGACATTAAGGTTTGTCCTTTTTCTTTTACCTTTTCCTCTATCCCTCCCTCCTTTCTTTTCATCTCTTACTTCTTTTGTCCTTTCCCTGTTCCCCTCCCACCACCAGGAGGGGTGTGTGTGTGTCATGGGGGTTGCTCTACAACTCCCATTGTGGGAGGTCCACCGAAAAATGTGGGGCTGAAATAGTGCTCAGACAGTGATCCCCAGCGGTGACCTGGGCCATCCTTTGGGCTCTCTGGTGAGAACCCTCATCCTCCCGCCCCTCGGTCTCTACCCTGATTGGCTGAGCAGGGGGTTATTGACAGGGAGGAGACTCAGGTCCCTGTTGTTTTCTTTTAAGACCAAGTAAATAGTCATAACCAGTCATATGTTCGACAAATTTTGCTGCGTCTCTGCAGTTCATTATTTTCTCTAACATTCCAGTTCTCCTAAAATACTTGCTGAATAATTACTATGAACTCTTGCTGGTCTGGAACTCACTTGAGAGCACTTTATTCAGGTCATTCAATGTCTGAAATTCAAGATCCGATGGTTAGTTTGAAAATCAGGGCTCTTGGGTCCTATTCCCAACTCTGCCACGGACTGGCTGTGTGACCTAAGACAAGTCAATTCTCCTTTCTCAGCCTCAGCTTCTCCCTCTTTCAAGTAGGGATAACAATCCGCCCTATTTACCTCCCGGCAGGTGGAGAATGGGGATCTATTGGAGAGTGTCACTAGGAGCAGTGCATAAGATGAGGTGTCCTATCCTGTTTACTCAGATCAGATTAGGACATAATAGAATGGCTGAAATAGTCTATTTTATTTGTATTTTATTATGTTGCAATTGTTAAAAGCAGCACCTACTTAGCTCAGACTGAAACATCTTATCTAATTTTTGAGATCTAAGTATCTCCTCTTTGTGTAGCTCAAACCTCCAAAGTGTCTGCCCTGTGGCAGGACATTAACACTGCAGGGGAGGAGTGGGTGTGGCAGTGACATCACAAAGGCCTTTTGCAGGACCTCAGCCTATTGGTCAAAGGTGCTGGGGAGGTGGTGATCTCACAGAGAGATGCTGACATCAGCCAGGCAGGACAGGGGCGCAGGGCCAGGGAAACCTCAGAGTCCCCTGTAGCTTTGCTTCAGCAAGTCTCCTTCTCGAGGTCTCTCTTTGAGGACTGAGAGAGTATTTAGGTTCATGTACATGAGCGCCAGGAGGAACCTCTTTTGAGTTTTCTCTTTTCTTTTTCCTGATTTTACTAGAAAACAGACGTCCCTGTTTAGAAGGTAAGAGCCTCCGAGAGGTTTGGAACCTGTTCAGTCTGATGCATCTGGCGCCAGCTGAATTCTAGGCATGGAAAACACTAGCTTAAGGTGGTCGAATTTTATTCCTCACCTGGGATTTTGTCCCTTAGAATCACTGGGGACATTAGGGTTTGTTCTTTTTGTTTTACCTTTTCCTCCATCCCTTCCTCCTTTCTCTTCATCTCTTAAGTCTTCTGTCCTTTCCTCTGTTCCCCTCCCACCACCAGGAGGACTCTGTGTGTGTGTCGTGGGGGGTGCTCTGCAGTGGGAACAGGGACAATTCTCCAACTTTGGGCAGTCGAGAGCCTGGGTGAGATAAGGGGCGTTAAAGCCCTTTGTGAAGGAGAAAGGGGAGTTTCACGGTGTTGAGCACCAAGGAATTCTAAACTTTGCTAAAACATCTAGTCTGCAGAAACCAGAAATGGTTGGGGCCACATTGTAACCATTGTCTTTTTTAAGCCCATTGAGGGATGTGAGTCCCACCCTTTTAGGTATCTGGGGTGCTGGGAGAAGAGAAGAGGTGCCTGTCTCCATTTTATGGCCTCAACAAACTAAGTGCTGTGCCCCAGTTCTCGTCAGAGATCCCTGAAAAAGAACGTCTTCCCATCCATTAACATACCTGGAAAGATACTGGAACCCCTTATTAAACAATCAGTTTGTCAGCACCTACAGGACAATTTGGTTCTTAGGACTAGTGAGCATGGACTTGTCAAGAACAAATCATTCCAAACCAATCCTAGCTCCTTCTTTGGCAGGGTTACGGGCCTAGTGAAGTAAACAGTAGATGTGATCCATCTTGGTGTTAATAAGGACATTCTCACAAACAAACTAGGGAGATGTGGTCTAGATGCAATTAGTATAATATGTGTGCACAGATGGTTGCAAGCCCGTACTCCAACAGCCCAGAACCAAACACTCCTTCTCCTGGGCAGTGCGCTCCGACCTCTAATGGTCAGATGCTGCTTAGCACTGTCAGAGCAGCTTTTGCTGGGGGATTCTCCCAGCACTTTCCAATAGTGGGAAAGTATGAAATCCCCATTTGACTGCTGGGGACAGAGCCTAGAGCGGGGAGCAACTTACCCAAAGTCCCACAGGTCAATAGGAAACTCAGGCGCAGGGCTGGGAGTCACTGCCCCTCCCACTCCCAGGTCACCGCCCAAGGGTGGCTCCTCTGGCAGAGGTGCGGGGAAGGGTCACTCTCTCCTGGCTGGGCTGTTCTTTTCACTCCAGTAACATTGCAACGGCTTTGGGGAGAGGCTCACTCCCAGGATCAGATACAGGAGGGGCAGCAGGGTCCAGGGAACAGGGGCTATTCCTGCCCTGCCACTGTCTGTCTGAGAAACCTTGGCCTTGTCATTCCCTGGCTCGGTGCCTCAGTTTCCATTCTCGCCAGCCTGTGCCTATTTCCCTGCAGTTTCACCTGCGTGTTGGTGCCAGTCCCATCCCCGCACTGCACAGTCTAATACCGGCTCCTCTCTCTTGCCAGCACTATGACACCTGCCGTGGAGCCAGAGCTGGAGACCCACCTCCTCCGAGCTGCCCTGCACGCCGTCTTCACCCTGGGCATGGAGAAGGACACCACCCAAGTGCAGGTAGATCATGCTAAAGTCATGGATTGAAGAGCCAGCTGTCATCCTGCCATGAGTCCTTGCTAATTGCCTGCAGTGGGATGTGAATGAGAGAGGCCAGGATATGTGTTTGGGGGTCTCACCAGTGTTTCCCAGAGACCCCACTTCCCATCCTGTGGCAGGTGTAGCCCCACTTTCCCTAACTCTGACCCATGGCTCTCCCTTGCTTTCAGGATCTGCCTAGGGTCTTGCCAGACCTCCTGGATGCCATGCTGGGGAACCTGCTGGCAGAGTCCCCAGACACCGACAGGCTCCAGTACATCTTGGAGGTGAGCCCGATGAGAGAGGTGGGGACAATTTTACCTTCACTCTTAGATCCATTTTCCAGTCTGTCCTCCTAGCCGGGCCCCAAGTGGGCATCCTTGGTCAGGGCAGTCAGTGCAATGCCTCCTTTCCCCACAGCACATTAACTACTAGATCGTGTCCACGGTGCCGCGAGAGAGAGCCAGGGCCGTTAAGAGCAGCACTGCCCTGCTCAGATTCACCATCACCCTCCCTGAGTTTGACGTAAGTGACCTCTGACCCCAGCTTCCTGACTCCAGGCGTAGGTGATCTGGCTCCGACGGGCTGTAGGATCTGCTGCTGCAGGGGCTGTGGGTTAGGAGTGTTCCTCTTGGGGAGGCAGAGTCAGAGCAGAGAGTGAGCCTGGCTTGAGTCAAGTTCTTCTTGTCCTAGTTAAGTGGTGACTCTGGGCTTTTAAGGGGACTGTGCTCCAGGTTCATGCCTCCCTGTCATCCTGGAGCAGCTGGGGAAGCAAGTCCTCATGGAGGGCCCTGCAGAGGGGCTGAGGGGAAGGAGAGTCCTGGCCCGGGGGGGACTGGGAGCTGACAGGAAAATGCTGATGGAGTCCCCTCTCCCTCTCCTGTCCATTAGAACTCAGCGGAATTCCCCAGGATGGGTCACCACATGGCACAGCTAGCTCTGTCCGTCAGTGACCCAGCCAAGGACATCAGCCGGCAGGCCAGGGAGGGGGTTTACCGGCTCTACCAGCTGCTGCTGCACCAGAGGAGTAAGGAACCCAGCTGGGAAATGGCACCCGCTAGAAGAGTGAGACTGGGACCCCAGCCAATTTCTCTCAGATTGACCCCGGCTGGAGGATGAGTCTCTCTATCTCTTTCTGTGTTCCACACCACGCCCTGCAATTCTGTTGGGCCGGGCACGCAGCGAGGACTCTGCCCACTGTGCAGCCACCAATGGGATTGGAAGGACACAAGCCCTGCAACCAGAAGGACAAATGTGTGTGTGTGTGTCTCTCTCCCTGTCACCTACTCCCTCCTGGGGGAAACCCAGCAGCTGATGGGGGACAAGGTGAGCAGCTGCATTAGACTCAGGAGATTGGGGCGCGGCCCAGGCCTCATTCCCATCCTGTGGCCATTCGCTGGCCTGGCACAAGAAGCCTGGTGGGGAATGAAAGGGAGAGCAGGTGCTCCTGGGAAGGGAGATGAATTCACCTCCATGAGCAGGAGCGAGCCAGCTTGTCCCCGGAGCAGCTCCAGCCAGCTCTTTAGCCAGGCTAATTAATGACAAGCTTTGCCTCATCCCAGACTTATGTTCTTAGGACAGGGTGCTATCGCTCTTGGGAAGGGCAGGAGAGTCCCCCAAGTGCCCTCTGCGAGACTCTCCTGTCCCACAGGGCCGCACCCAATTCCTAGTGGTCTGGTGTCTGTGTCACCCGAGCCACCACCCAGAGTTGCTCCCATCACTGGCAGCCTGGGAGGCCAAGGACTGACGGGTGATGGCGTCTGACCAGGCAGGGCTGAGGCACATGGGCAGGGGACGCTTGCCCTGCTGCTGGCAAGGCTGGACCCGTTCTGGAGAGAACAGGAGGATTCAGTCAGCAGTAGGGTTACCATGTCTAATAAATAAAAAAAGAGGACCCTCCACGGGCCCTGGCCCCGCCCATTTTCCCACCCCTAGCCCCGCCCCAACTCCGCTCCTTCCCCGCCCTAACTCCGCCCCCTCCTCCCTCCCACTCCCAGCCATGGGGAGAGGGCTGCCACAGCGCTACCGGCTTCACGGTTTGCCGTGCAGCCCCCAGACCCTGCGCCCCCGGCCGGCACTTCCCCAGCGCAGCTGGAGCACGGGAGGGGAAGCGCTCACCCGGTAGCGCTGGCTCGTGCAGCTCGGCTCTTAAAGTCTGAGAGGGGAGGAGCGGAGCAGCTCAGCTGGAGCCCGGGAAGGGAAGTGCCTGGCCGGCGGCTCGGGGTCTGGAGGAAGGGGGGGTGCTGCCCGAAGCAAGTAGCGCTGGCTCGGGCAGCTCGGCTCTTAAAGTCTGAGAGGGGAGGAGCGGAGCAGAGCAGCCGCGGGAGAGGAAGTACCCGGCCAGCATTTTCCCGGACATGTTTGGCTTTTCGGCAATTCCCCCCGGACGGGGGTTTGATTGCCGAAAAGCAGGACATGTCCGGGAAAAAACGGACGTATGGTAACCCTAGTCAGCAGGGGCTGCCGATCCGTCCCATTCACCAGGGCTGCCATCCTGCGGCTTCAGCATTACTGGCTGGGGTGACTTGGGGAAAGGTCTCAACCTCCCCACATCCCACTTCACTGCTGCCAGAATCCCTCCTGCCCCCCCCCCCCCCGCTACAGTCCCCTCCCTACCCAACCTGCATGGGGCTGGAGGAGAGGGGTCTGAGAACTTGAGCTGTGGATTGGAGGTGGAACAGCTGTCAGGGGCACTGAGGGGGAAGTGGCAGGAGCTCCCCGTACAAGGAAGGGGGTTGCCACTGGAGGTCACTAGGAAGGACAACAAGACTCCATCCTGGGGGTCAGGAGGGGAAATCCATCCCTCAGAGGTGGGCAGAGGCTGGGTGGAAATGCTGCTGGTTCCAGGGGCCGTTAATCCCCCCTGATTCCTCGGAGGCGTCTGAGTCTCAGACAGGTTCTCATTCCCTTGCAGCAGGAGGACGTCACGGCCAATGTGATGCGCCAGCTCCGTATCATGCGGCACTTGCGCCAGGTGCCCGAGGAGCTGCAGGGCCTGTGCCTCCCAGGACACCAGCAACTCCCGCTCTCTGCTGCAGGTACTGCTCTGGCTCTCTGTAAATGGGGAGCTAGTGGAAGGGGAAATGGAGCCCCCTGGCACTCACAGAAACCCTCTCCCCTCTCTGTGGAGCAGGGTCCTTTCCTCTGCCCCCAAATTCCTTCATCTGGGACAGGAGCTCTTTCCCTCACACCCATTCCCCTCCCCTCTTTCCTTGATCTACCCCCATCCCATTCCCCCTGCGCCCAGGCAGAGCTCTGCCTGCCCCATATGGTGCAGAAAGGCCTGTGATATGTAGGGGATCAGATTAGGTGCTCTAACTGTCTCTTCTGCCCATAAATTCTACTCATTTCTGAGAAACCGAGTGTAGCATTGGGAGCAGCCTCTGCTGTTTTACTGTC
Organism: Chrysemys picta bellii; assembly: GCF_011386835.1. Lineage (NCBI taxonomy): Eukaryota > Metazoa > Chordata > Testudines > Emydidae > Chrysemys > Chrysemys picta. The sequence continues at coordinate 32,895,144 of NC_088800.1, read as the reverse complement.
TAGCCGGCTTGCTTCCTAGAATGAACACTCATTGAGTGGGGTGATCCACAGAGAGTAGCTCAAACCTCCAAAGGGTCTGGCCTGTGGCAGGACATTAGCACTGCAGTGGATGGGTGGGTGTGACAGTGACATCACAAAGGCCTTTTGCAGGACCTCCGCCTATTGGTCAAAGGTGGTGACCTCACAGAGAGATGCTGACATCAGCCAGGCAGGACAGGGGCTCAGGACCAGGGAAACCTCTGAGTCCCCTGTAGCTTTCCTTCAGCAAGTCTCCTTCTCGAGGTCTCTCTTTGAGGACTGAGAGAGTATTAGGGGTCACGTACGTGAGCGCCAGGAGGAACCTCTTTTGAGTTTTCTCCTTTCTTTTTCCTGATTTTACTAGAAAACTGACGTCCCTGTTTAGAAGGTAAGAGCCTCCGAGAGGTTTGGAACTTGTTCAGTCTGATCCATCTGTTCCACAAGTCCTTCAGTCCAATCCACTTCCCTAACTAATTTCCTTAATTTTTTAAAGTTAGCCCTTTTGAAAAAAAAAACCCTAGTCACAGATCTATTTTTGTTTACCCTTCCATTTAGTTTAAACTGAATTAGCTCACGATCGCTCAAATGAAGGCTGTCCCCTACAACCATTTCTTCTAAGAGATCCTCACTACTCACCAAAACCAAATCTAAAATGGCATCCCCTCTTGTTGGTTCAGCAACTACTTGGTGAAGGAATCCATCAGCTATCACATCTAGGAAAATCTGAGCCCTATTATATTACTAGCACTTGTCCTCCAGTCTATATCTGGGAAGTTAAAATCTCCCATGATCACACAATTCCCATTAGTATTTACTTCATTAAAAACATTGAAGAGGTCTCGATCCCTATCCAAATCAGACTCCAGTTCTAACAGACAGCAACCCCCCCCCCCCCCCCGAAAGGCAGAGATAGAGCCCAGGAATCGAGATGGTGGGGAAATTTCATTGAAACCGTTTCTGACCGAAAATCCTATTCAAACTAAACCAGTTTGTTTCTTGAAATCATAACAAGTGGCAATGAAAATTCTTTGTCACAATGTGTTAAATTGTCTCGTCGCACTCAAAGAGGAGACACTTAGATCTCAAAAATTAGATAAGATGCTTCAGTCTGAGCTAAGTAGATGCTGATCTTAACAATTGCAAAATAATACAATACAAATAAAATAAACTATTTCAGCCATTCTATTATGTCCTAATCTGATCTGAGTAAACATGATAGGACACCTCATCTTATGCACTGCTCCTAGTGACACTCTCCAATAGACCCAGCAGTCCTTATTTCCAGGCCCCTTAACTAACCACTGCTGCACACTCCCTCCCACAGCTGGCAATTACAACCAATCATGTCCGGTCCCCCTGCTTTGAGAGGGAGTGTGCTCCGCTGGAGAGACTTCCCTCACGGATCACAGGGGGAACTCAATCCTGCCAACGATGCCAATCATAAATGAATCTACTCATCGTTAGGTGCCCCCCGGCAGCCAGGCATGGCATCACAGCCCTCTCGCTGGGCTAGCGTCCCCCATCCATGGTCGCTCCAGCACCACGGCAGTTTCTCTGCCTGGTAACTCCGGCCAGGTCACCACCTTTAGTCCACCCTTCTGGAGCCCAGCTTGCCTCACACTAAAAGTCCAAAGAGGTCTTTCCACAGACAGAAGTCCTTCTGCCATCGCTGGGGCATTTGCTCTGCCTGTAGCCCCCTTGCTGGGCTTGGGAACCCTCTCCAGGTGCGTGTACGCCGCCTCCTCTGGGGCCGGTAGGGGAACCCAGTCCCACCCTGACATTGATAGCAGCTCAGGGCCCTGGACCCAACAGCTAGGTCTGCACCTTTCTCTTTGCTGCACTTTTCCAACCTCTCTTCTCAAGTTCCCCTCCAGGCTTTCCTTGCTGCTCTGAACTTCCTACCTCGTTCTTAATCCTGTTGCTACCCCAGCTGGGCTGTATCACCACTGAAGTCTGGCTCTTTACGGGGGCGGATATGGTGCCTCTCAGTTCGGGCTCATTCTATAATCAGCTTTCTGTGAGTGCCGGGGGGCTCCATTTCCCCTTCCACTAGCTCCCCATTTACAGAGAGCCAGAGCAGTACCTGCAGCAGGGAGCGGGAGTTGCTGGTGGCCGCAGAGGCACAGGCCCTGCAGTGCCTCGGGCACCTGGCACAAGTGCCGCATGATACGGAGCTGGCGCATCACATTGGCCGTGACGTCCTCCTGCTGCAAGGGAACGAGAACCTGTCTGAGACTCAGACGCCTCGGAGGAATCAGGGGGGATTAACGGCCCCTGGAACCAGTAGCATTTCCACCCAGCCCCTGCCCACCTCTGAGGGATGGATTCCCCCTCCTGATCCCCAGGATGGAGTCTTGTCCTTCCTAGTGACCTCCACTGGCAACCCCCCTCCTTGTACGGGGAGCTCCTGCCACCTCCCCCTCAGTGCCCCTGACAGCTGTTCCACCTCCAATCCACAGCTCAAGTTCTCAGACCCCTCTTCTCCAGCCCCACCCAGGTTGGGTAGGGAGGGGACTGTAGCGGGGGGGGGGGGGGAAGGAGGGATTCTGGCAGCAGTGAAGTGGGATGTGGGGAGGTTGAGACCTTTCCCCAAGTCACCCCAGCCACTAATGCTGAAGCCGCAGGATGGCAGCCCTGGTGAATGGGACGGATCGGCAGCCCCTGCTGACTGAATCCTCCTGTTCTCTCCAGCAGGGCCGGCTTTAGGAAGGGCGGGGCCCAATTCAAACATTTTTGGTGGGGCCCCGGCAGGGATGACAAAAAAAATAATGTAAAAAAAAGCCTTTCATTTCTTCCATGTATTATTTACTTTCCATAACTGTATAAATAATAAAATTATACATTAAGTACATTGCATCATATATGCTGTTGATCAGTTATTAATGAGCTCCGTTTCACATGTGTGGGTCCCCGCCACTCCCTGGGGGTGTGCTAGGGTGACCAGATGTCCTGATTTTATAGGGACAGTCCCGATTTTTGGGTCTTTTTCTTATAGGATCCTATTATCCCCCACCACCTGTCCCGATTTTTCACACTTGCTGTCTGGTCACGCTAGTGGTGTGCACATGTGTGGGTCCCAGCTGCTCCCTGCCCTCCTCATTGAAGCAGGTGTGCAGGGTCACTGCCCTGGGAACTGCAGGGCACCAGTGGACATGGGGCTGGCTGGAGGCAGGGCAGGGGCTCACTGGAGGTAGGGTCTGGCTGCAGGCAGGGCAAGGGGTGCGGGGCTGGCTGGAAACAGGGGTGTGTGGGGCTGGCTGGCTTTGGGCAGGGCCGCAGGGGGGTTGCGGCAGGGGTTGCCTGGGGACAGGGCAGGGGATGCGGCAGAGGCTGGCTGTGGGCAGGGGGTGCAGGGCTGGCTGGAGACGGGGCTGGCTGTGGGCAGGGCAGGGGGTGCAGGGCTGGTGCGGGGACGGGGTGCAGCAGAGGCAGCTTTAAATAGCCCCTGAGTCCCCCGCTATCCCAGGGCTCTGGGGGCTATTTAAAGGGCCCAGGGCTCCCCTGCTTCTACCGACCCGGCCCTTTAAATAGCCGCGGGAGCCCTGGGGAAGCAGCGGGGCTCCAGTGGCTATTTAAAGGGCCAGGGCGGTAGAGGCAGCGGGAGCCCCGGACTTTTTAAATAGCCCCCAGAGCCCCGCAGCCCTACCCCAGGGCTCCAGCAGTGGGGGTCTGGTAGCAATTTAAAGAGCCTGGGGCTCCGGCCCCTGCTGGGAGCCCTAGGTCCTTTAAATTGCCCCCTGGGGAAGCCGGGCCACCCTGGTACAGCGCACCGGCTCTTGCCGGTACACCGTACTGGGGCTTGGGCCCGGGGCCCGATTCAGGGGAATTGGTTGAATTGGCCTAAAGCCGGCCCTGGTGGGGGTATGGCCACAGAGCCGCAGGGAGGGGAACCCTGAGGTGTGGCGGCTGGGTGGGTACTGGGAGTTCCTCCTGAAGGGACGGGGGTTGGCCAAGGTCACTCAGCCCCGGGGTCTGGGAGGGGGACAGGCTGAGGGCACTCAGAGCCCCATGAAGTGGGGGGGGGCTGAGGGGAGGGACTGGCCAGGGGCACTCAGAGCTCGGGGGGGGGGCTGTCCGGGGGGGCACTCACAGCCCCAGGAGGTGGGTGGGGGAGGGCACACAGGATTTCAGGAATTCCCTGGCAGTGAAGAGCTGCTGGCGGCAGGGAGGAGCCAGCCGTGACAATCCCCACTTGGGATCCCTGGCTGGGCTAGTGGCTATGGGGGCCCGTGGCCAAGCTGCAGCGGAAGGTGACCTGAAGGAAATGCCTCGGCCTCGGCCTCCGGCTAGGAAGGGCCTGGGCCAGACAATGACCCACCGCGCAGTGTCCCAGTTCCTTGCCCCACACCTGCGGGGCACGGCCCCTCCTCTGTAGGGAGGTTGGCATGTACCTTAGTGCTGCTTCCTCCATCCCCAAAGGCCTCTCCCAGCCAGTCTCTGGCAACCCCTGCCGTTCAATACGCACATTACCCTGCTGTGACATACCCGGGTTGGGGGGGGAACCCCTCGGGGATGGGGGGGCTGTCACACAGCTGGGCAATTTAACCCAGCTGGGCAGGAGTGACTGTCTCCCTGGAGCTGGGGTCTCAGCCCAGGTGTCTCTCTGCCCTTCCCCCTAGTCGCCCCCGGGCGAGGTGGGAGTGCCCCACGTTGCGTTCCAGCCCCACATTCGCACCCACAAGTGCTGGTGGGTTCCAATCCCAGCTGAACACGCCCACCCGGCCCTAGTGCGGAGCAGAAGGGCCCAGCGCTGCCCCACAGACCCTCTGGCTCTCCGAGCCCGCTCTTACCCATCACCCCAGCACGTCTGGCCCAGGCTGAACGCTGCTGCTCTGTGCAGAGAGGCTGGCACTTCTCGCTCCTGCCGTACGAGGGGCTGCTACCGACTGCTCCCCCTAACCCCCGCCCTGCTGCGCTCTGGGGATGTTGCCCTGCTGTGGAGCTCTGAGGTGTCTTGAACTGGAATTTGTTTGGAAAGAAACTGCTAAGGAGCCTTATCAGCCCCGGTCAGAGAGTACCTGGGAGCCTGCCTGGGTCGGGCGGGTCTGGTACAGCCTCCCCCCAGATAAGGCTCTTCCCTGGACCTGCCACCCATTGGAATCTGGAACGATTCCCTCCGAGGTAACACCCGGGGCAGCCAGGGCAGGGCAGGGCATGGCCTGCTCCCCTGGAGCGTTAGGACTTTCAGGAGTCAGAGGTGTCAGCGGAGCAGGTTGTGATTGTACGTTAAAGCAGTGAAGAAAGTTGGGGGGACAGAGGAATTGGGTGCTGTGGCCCCCCCATGCCTGGGGCCTATTTGAAAGGCAGCTGTCACACTGTCCCCTTTATCGGGAGTGCCCACTACACCCATCTCACGCAGTCCTCGGCACGAGAAGGGGGAGCATGTTCCCAGCTGAACGGCGTTCGTCCAGGACTCACCGACCCCTATTCCAGGATGGGGGAGTGACCTGAGAGAGAGGTCACCATGTAGCCTGCAATTATCAGTGGCTTCTGGATTCCTCTGGGAAAGGGTTAACCAGGGGCTTAGTTTAGTCCACACTTGGCTTTCTCGGCAGTGCTGGACTCTGGTGGCAGGGAGGTGTCCAGCTCGCACCCTTTCACCTGGCAGGGAAAGTGCCCTAAAGGTTAGGATGTTCTCACAGGCTGTCGTAGTTACTGGGACCTTGGCAGGGAGGATTGGTGGCTTGTGGGGCATCGGATACCTCCCCTCCTCCTAGAGCTGTGCAGTAACCAGAACATTACCCCCGCGAGGAGAGGGTTTCGGGGACCCTGGGATCTTGGGAGCCAGGGCTTCTCTCAGCAGCCTGGAAGCCCAGGCCCCCCATCAGCCTGTCAAGCAGGTGGGCAGGCGGGCGAGCTGGCAGGGAGCTAAGCAGCTTTCCGTGCTAAACCTGCCTGCTTTCTGTCTGAAGGTTTGTCCAAATCGACGTGTTCCCACGAAACGTTTGGATTTTGACAAGCTGGCAATTTCTGATGGAAAAACGGTTCCACTGGCAAATTCTGACCAGCGCCTCTCCTGACCGCACAGCTCCCTGCATCTTTGCTGAGCGTGGAATCAGAATGGACTTGACACAGGTGGTTGTGCCCTGGGATGCCATCTCAGGCCAGCTCCCCCAGTGCTCCGGCGCTCACATTCTCCTAGTGGTGACGTCTGACCCTGGGGAGATGAAAGGCCTCTGCGGGTTGTTTCCTGCAGTGTGAGCTTTGGCTGCAGGCTTCTGTCCCCAGCCATGGCACGAAGGAATCTGTCTAGCCAAGCTGGGCGTCCTCCCTCATCTGTGGTCAGAGGTCACACGGGCCCTTCCAGTGACAAGGTGGCAGCATCTGGCCCTGGGAAAACAGACTTCTGCTGTGTGCTCACCTCAGAGATTTCTTTCTTTCTGCAAACTGAAGAGGCCTCTCTCCTGTAGCCTCAGCAGAGGCTGCGAGGAGGCCAGCAGACCCGGTGGCCCCCTGCAGACTGGGGGAGGCCCTGACCAGTAGCTCTAAAGGCCAGAAGACCCCACAGGACAGGTGGGGAATGGGACTGTGACGTTACGTTGCTGTTCCATGGTTCCTTTCTCCTAGGGTTACCATATTTAAAAAAATAAAAAAAAGAGGACACTCCACGGGCCCTGGCCCCGCCCCAAGTCCACCCCTACTCCGCCCATTCCCCCAAAGTCCCCGCCCTAACTCCCCCTCCTCCCTCCCAGCCACACGAAAAAGGCTGCCCAAGCACTACCAGCTTCACGGTTTGCCGGGCAGCCGCCAGACCCTGCGCCCCCGGCCAGCGCTTCCCCAGCACAGCTGGAGCCCGGGAGGGGAAGAGCCCAGCCGGGGGCGCAGGGTCTGGAGGCTGCCCGGCAAACCCGTGAAGCCGGTAGCGCTCGGGCTTTGGGCAGCCCCTATGCCTCCGGACCCTGCGTCCCCGGCCGGGCACTTTCCCTCCTGGGCTCCAGCTGCTCTGCTCCTCCCCTGACTCTTTGTCTCTGTTTAAGAGCCAAGCTGCCCGAGCCAGCGCTACGGGCTTCGGGCAGCCCCCTTGCCTCCGGACCCTGCGTCCCCGGCCGGGCACTTTCCCTCCTGGGCTCCAGCTGCTCTGCTCCTCCCCTGACTCTTTGGCTCTGTTTAAGAGCCAAGCTGCCCGAGCCAGCGCTACCGGCTTCGGGCAGCCCCCTTGCCTCCAGACCCTGCGCCGCCGGAGCAGAGCAGCTGGAGCCCGGGAAGGGAAGTGCCCGGCCTGCGGCTCGGGGTCCGGAGACACGGGTGCTGCCCGAAGCCAGTAGCGCTGGCTCGGGCGCTTGGCTCTTAAACAGAGCCGAAGTCTGAGTCAGGGGAGGAGCAGAGCAGAGGGAGAGGAAGTGCCCGTCCGGTATTTTTCCCGGACATGTTCGGCTTTTTGGCAATTCCCCCCGGACGGGGGTTTGATTGCGGAAAAACCGGACGTATCGGTAACCCTACGTGACTGGTGCCCGGGGCCGGGGGCGCAGCTCCAGCCCCAGGGGGATCCAAATCCGGACAGTGCCGGCTCCCCGCAACGCGCTGGCGTCCACAACCCCCGGAGGGCGCCCCCCAGCCCTGTGATGGCTGCCAAGCGGTGCCCAGAGACACCCCCGACCCAAAGGACAGGGGCTCGCGCCCCCCCTCCTCCGACGGCTTGCTGCCTCACGGGGCAGGTTGGTCGCGTCGCAGGAGCCGCTGGGAGTTGTAGTTCTCGGCTGCTCCCCTCTCCCGGCTCTCCCTGGAGCGTGAGGCCCGGCCGGACTACAGCCCCCAGCATGCCCTGGGCAGGAGCGAGTGTCGCACCGAGATGATGTCACAGCGGGCGACCAACACACACAGATTCGGAGATCCTAGCCTCCCTATTTCCCCGGACATGTCCGGCTTTTTGGCAATTCCCCCCGGACGGGGATTTGGGGACCAAAAAGCCGGACATGTCCGGGGAAATCCGGACGTATGGTAACCCTACTGAAATATAAGTACAATATTTATATCCAATTGATTTATTTTATAATTATATGGTAAAATGAGAAAGTACTAGTGTGCTGGGACACTTGTATTTTTATGTCTGATTTTATTAGCAATTAGATTTTAGGTGAGATGAAACTTGGGGGGAAGGGGAGTACAGAAGACAAATCAAACTCCTGAAAGGAGTATGGTAGTCTGGAAAGGTTGAGAGCCACTGCCTTAGACAAGCAGATTAGATTGATGATGGTGGCTAGCTGTGAAGCAGTTAACAATTTTGGCCTTGAAGTGGTTTATATATAGGCTTCAAAGCTGACATGCTAAAGCAAAGAATGGGAGGCCAAGGCACTTCTCTATGTAATACTGTTTTAAAGTCTGTTCTGTTGCAGATGCAAAAAGAAATGTTTGCCATCTTCTCAACGAGAACGGCTATAACTTGTTCTGTCTTGCTCTGAAGGGAGGTCTTCAGGAAAACCTCTAGTTCATAGATTATATGGGTTTTCTGAATGCACAGGGTTTTACTTTCCTAGGCTTCAGTTCATCATGGCCAAAAGAAACTGCAGGCTGACAGTTGTCTGTCTCTTGTGCTGTGTTACTCTGACATTCAAGCTGTCTGTTTTCCATTCAGTTGCACTGTGAGTCTGACATGAGCGCTTGGTAAAGAAAATAGGAACTGTTAAGAACCTGATGCTCATAACATCCATCCAGTGGAGGGTTGCTCCTGGCATCAGGTGGTCAGGTTCAAAAGGTCAGCCTCTTATAACAGTGCTATGCCATTTTTAGCCTCTGATGCATAGTAATAGGTTGGCAACTGACCGTGATAGAATTATAGGACTTCTGGGTGAATCGTACAGTGTGTTCCTTTACTGTGCACTATATTACACTATAATATTCAATAGATATACTATTGAAAAGCTGAACGTTCTTTTCCACTTGATATTAACAAAAAGACAGCTTACCATACATTAAAGGACAGATCACATCATTATGTGATCAGTAGTTGTCTACAGACTTTGGTACAACATTGAAAGAACAGGGTATATAGGCTCAGTACTTCTTGTGCCATGCTTTTGAAATAACTGATGGCTATTAGGTGCTCGATTACTTTCTTTTTAATTAATTCCATCATGTTCGGAAATAAAGTATTAAATGAAGAATGTAAAGCTTCTTTGCCTTTGCTGTTTAATTGTAAAGAAATGAAATTGCCTGTCCCCCCCCCCTTTTTTGTGGGGGGGGATGCAGGGGGTAAGTGTTCCGCAACCTGAATGCTACAAAAAGTATTGTCAATGTATGCATATAATGTGATATACTAATATTACTTGAAATGTGAGGGCAAAATTAATACTGCTGGTACCATGGTTAAGGTGTGTGATGAATTATATCTCAAGCATTTGAAGCATTTTTTATACACCAGATCTGAGCACTTTTACGCTTCACACCGGCCGGTATTTAAAAATGATTGATTAAACTGACATTATCTGAGAAGACTGCCACTGTGCTATTCTGCCATGTTACAGGAACAATATCTCAATTTAATAGAATAGACGGCAAGTTACAAAACTACCAGGTTTATATCCTTCTGAATTAAGTTGGAAAAACATACACAAGCTTCCAGCAAGTAATTGTGTAGGGGTAAGGAGGGGGAAGTCTCAAAGAGGAGAAGAGAGGGGAGGGATTGAAGGATGAATATGGTACAACAGGAATTCAAACAGATGTGGCAATTTGTTTTAGAAAATGCTACTTAAAATATCTCATTTGTATTCTGTGTCAATGTAACAGATGTAAATCTTTCAGTGAGTTATTAAATACAGTATACATTTGTGTTGGCAAGTACAAAAAGCACATGATCCATGAAAAGGTCACAGTGATTTTTTAGGGGTGAATGATGGGATTTTCTGGACTTGTTCAGAGTAGCCTCACATTTTACTTAATTTGTTCTCTGCCTTTCCCTTTGACATTTTATTGCTTCATAGGTGGGTTTTTTGTCTTGTTTTGGTTTAGGTTTTTGTTTGTTTGTTTGTTTGTTTTTTTAGTTCTCATCATACACATCATGGTACTGGTCAGTGAAATATCTGCTATTGAAACTTGCTTGCTGTATAAAACAGTGATATGTCACAAATAGGGCAATTGTAAAATCCCCAAAGTCTTCTAGTGAATTTCCTGAGAAATAGCAGGTAATAGAGGACCTGAGGCCTGATCCAGAGAGTTGGTGAGTGTTTGCAGCTCTGATTGAGGAATGAGAATTATAGGATCAGGTCTTTATTACATCAAGAGAACAGTTGACTTCAATGGGACTACATGGGCATAGGCAGAGTTTGGCCAATCTTTATAAAGAATGGGAAGAACATATTTTCAAATGATTCTGGAAAAGGTGTAAAATTGGTCATCCGATAACAGTTTTAAATTATCTAATTATTTAAATTATTATTATTTTAAATTTAAATTTTACGTTCCATAAATATGATGACTGCTACGGACAAGAGTAACTACTAATAAAAAGAATTAAGGGAAGCACATATTTTAATGTCTGTATGTCTTACATGAAGAGTTCTATAGATAACATGGGGAACAAATTTCTTTTGTCTGCTAGTAGGTATTGACTTCTGTTCTGCAGAAAGTCTGGTTATGTGGACCAATTCTTGACTCAGAATTCAGTTCCTGTTTCTTTCACACGTTTGTCTGCTGACTTCTGAGCTGAAGCATTCTACATCACCTATTTTTCTAGAATGTGGTGCCTCTAGGAATGATTTTATGTCATGGAGAAGATAATAGCATTCAGCTGTGGTGAAATATAGGCACAGATCTTGCCCGTATAGGTTCTTATCACTGTAGTATTTAGTAAAATACTGGCATCACCCAGAAATGAATGTGTATTTCCATATTAGGACATAACTCTCACTTCATCATTCAAACCTGTAACAATTTGATTTTGCTGAAAAGTCTTTGGAACAGCTTTTATTTTTAATAGCAAAAATATGTCCTCTTAAAGTATTCTGCCTAATAATGAGGTTATAGATCAGTTAGTCTGCAATCTATACTGTGATTGATTTCAGTATCTGCACATTTGTTAATATCTGTAGCTGTCCTATTCTATCTTACTTATTTGATTCACTGCATCCATTATCATTTGAAATCTCACTTAAAAGGATTAATACTCTGAACTCTAATTTTTGATATAGTCCGAGAAGTTCATCTCCAGACTTCAGAACCCTTGAGGAACGAATCAAAACAATCACACAAAGCTCTTTGACAGACCCAATGTTTGAATTTTCTGGGAGCTGCTGCCTTTTGCTCTCTTTCTCAAGTGAGTTGGCTGACATGCAGGAAGTTATGACACCTTTAAGATCACACAGCAAGATAGAAATCAGATGCAGTTAAAATCCCAAACTGGCTTTGTTTCCAGTCCTTTGCTCTAACCATTGGACAGTACAGACCCGCTTGTGGGTATCATATCTTGCTTGGTAGCTACTATGTGAATTTTATGCTGCAAGTTATATCTTTTTCTTTTAACTTTACTAAATGTTGAAAGTATGCACACATAATTGTCCACGTCTCTCTCTGCCTTACTTGCTGGTTCATAATACTGTATTCCCGAAGCCCCAAAATCCATCTCCCTTGAGCTTGAGAAGCTGAAGACTTCAGAAGTGATTCTTTATCCTGCATGAGTAATAATGTGTCTATATATGCATAGCTGTGTGTTTGTGTCTCTGTGTGTATACGCATTACTGTGTTCTACAATAGTTGTCTAAAAGAGCATAATTTACAGTAATACTGCATCATATGGGGCTATTTATATTTAATGGTGTAGCCTGACCTATAGATTATGTATTGATTATATTGATTACTTAAGAATTCCCAGTTATCACTTTGAGGGTTGATAGGTTCTTGTCCCAAGATCAGGTCCAATATTATGAAAATTACTATATAGTTGGGAACCCCGAGGTGCATGGTTGCAAAACTCATACTACAGGAACTCTTCTATATTTACAATAATGTATTAATATATGTAGCAAAGTCACAAACACTCCAGCTCAATAAGGTAAATAGAAATAATACAGAATGTACATCTAAACATCCATACTTTCCATATTCCTTGCAGAACAACCTGAAATGTTAGCCATTATCTTCCTCTTCACCATCACCTTCCTCATCATCATTTGAAGCCATCATTCTGGCACCTCCCAAGGGCTACATTTCTCTCTTCTACTGCCCACAGGCTTGGGTGCAACTTTATAATATTTTACGCTGACACCACTACAGCTAATGCATATTCAGTAAGGGTTTCTCCCCTCTTCCTTATTTGTATTTCCTCATCCTATAATGTTGAGGTTTCGTCCTTCTATAGGTTAATATATTAACATATTATCATATACATCAATTAGTTGCCATGACACTCTTGCAGTTGGATGTTCTTTCCAAAAGTTTCCAAAGGCTGGTGTAAGCTTGTGTTTCTATGGTTGGCCGATATCATTATGGACCACATAAGATATAGGCTCGTAAGTTCCTTGCATCGCTGCTGTATATCATAAAGGCAGAATAACAACTTAAGGCAAGGCAGTGAATATAATAAAGGCAAGCTAGTCCTATGGGCTACAATGGTTATACAATAGAACTCAGGACTAAGAGCTAATTTTTACCCTAGCTGTCAGTCCCTGACTTAGAAAGACCTGGGAATTGAGTGGATATGGTCCAGATAACTCATGAGCCCTGTTTGTTCTCCATGTATCATCCTAGTCTCATAATTATCTTATTTCACCATTCTCTATGCATTCCTTCTATCTGTTCTCTGACTAAACCAATGAACTCTCTTTCACCTCTTCAGTTCTCCTTCTTTTTCTTTTTCATTTTATTTTAGAAGCTAATATTCTCTTTTCTTTCCTCCTTTGTTGGACTTAGGTTGTGATTGGTGCAAGAACTTTCCATTGTGAACTCCCGCATTAGCTTGTTTTTTTTTCTGAGATTTTGATTCGACTCTGCTGGAGTCCCTTCACAGTCATGTTTTACAATATGAGTGTCCCACCTGGCCCAGCTAATATTTCAACTTAATCGGTCTGCTGAGCATGGTGGCAGCAGCAAAGGGTATTACAAAGGCTGGAAAACCAATTGAAGTACAGTTATCCTCTGAAAAGTTACTTAAAATAAAGTATCGTGGGGTTCCACACTTATTTTCTCTTAATGACTTTGTCACTTCTGTTCACTTTACAAATCACATAATGACTTTTTTCCCCCTACTGGCTGACTCCAGTGACTGAATAGTTTAGTGCTACTGTATCTCATAGATAAAGGAGTTAAATAACTCACATATTAGAAGCCTATATTCTTGCTGCTGACATTCCTGGGTTTGATCCCCACTGGTAACTCCAGGCTACCTATGTGTGTGTGTGTGTGTCCATGGCATGTGACAAAATTAGCTGTATGGACTTGGGAAGCTCTTTGTTTCTCTTACTAATTTCAAATGTAATTCAGCAATCACTTGCTAGATACCTTGGCTAAGATTCTTACCCTGATACAGGCCCCATTCACCTGGAGCTGTAGAAAAGCCAGGTTTATATCTTTAATGAGAAAGGGGAAGAGAGAAAATGATCGGAAGCATAGTCTTGTGGTTATGGCACTGCACTTAGAGTCGGGAGATTTGAGTGCAGCTCCTCACTCGACACAGTCTCCTTGTGTAACCTTGGGCAAGTCACTTAATCTCCTAGTGTAAGTCTTAGCTGTTTAGATTCTAAACTCTTTGGCACAGGAACAGTTTCTTACTATGTACGTACAGCATTTAGCACAATCTGACCTGCCTGGGCCCTATGTGCTACTGTAATACAGAAAATAATATCAACAGAACTAGAATTTAAACATTTAAATCTGAGTTAAGGGTGTCTGTGCAAACAATGGGGGGGCTCACAAATAAGCTCAGCAAACTGGACCAAGGATTGACCATCAATCCATGCCTTTTCTGCCTCACAATGTTCTCCCTAGTATCACTGGTCTTTCCTTCAGAATTCAGTGGACAGTTAGGTTACTGATGTGCGTTTCCCAATAAAATCCGGCAGGTTCTTATCAAGCTGACTTGGCTCTGCAATAATAATGATGAACCTCTTTTATAGCTGTTTTCATCAGTACATGTCACAATGCTTTGCAAAGGTGGTAAGTGTCGTTTATAATGCAAGAAACTATTGACTCAGTAACGTCAACAGATAGGGTGTGTGAGATGGTGTCAGTTTTACATAGCTACCTTTTTGGCCATCACTACCATTAGCTGAATGGGAAGGAAATAATGTATTGTGCACACTTTAGCAGGAATAGAATCCAGGGCCTTTTAAGGTGTTGGACTTTTTCACTGAGAATAAATGAGTAACTCCAGTAGCTGTTAGCAGTAGTGGGCCTTCATGCTCTATGTGGACTGGCCATTAGAACGCAACTCGTTGCACAGTTACCCCAAGGATATAATCCAGATGGTGTTTACACCAATATTAAAATGCTAATCCCTACCCGCCCTATATTATGTAAGACCCCAGCATAGAAGAAAGATAAAGCAAGCTGCAGGGAATAGGCTAAATATTACCATTTTTAAACTATGTAAATGATTGGGAAAGATAAACACCAGCAATGTACTCCTTTTCTGTATACCTTTCAAAGCAGAGAATTAGCCCAAAGTAAATTTAGCAGATAAAACAAGTATTAGTATTTTTGTACATTTCCTGCTGCTGCAATAAGATATTTTTAAGTCCCTAAAATGTGTAGCATTGGCCCTAATGAATATTCTTATGGAAGCTCACAAATATTTAATAGAATACTATGGTATGTAGTTCTGCATACAGATGTATTATCATAACATTAACAATTATTCTCATTCCAATTCAAGTGACATTTAAACATGCTTAATCCTGAATCTTTATGAATTATTTTACAGATCACTAAAACAGATGCAAGCAAATGTACTGTAAACTGCAGATTTTATGTCTTCAACTTTGGGGCTATGTCGTAATTTGCTTTGTTTTCACCACCAGCTTCATTAAAGAGTAAATATGTTTCTTGGTCTTTCTGAAGCTCAGGATCATTTTCTCTTTCGTTATATAGTTCCAGTCTTCAAGAAACATATCCTTAATCTTAAAGAAATGTTCAGTATTGGCTGCACACAAACAGCAAATCTTTCGTCTCATTTCATACTCAAAGATAATAAGCTGATTCACACTGCTTGAAGCAGCAAAGTATGAAACTGGACTAGGTTGCATTTTACAGCTTAATCTATTATATATTTTGTTCTCCTTTTAAAAAAGATTCATGGCCACTTAAATGTACGTGTGTACACAGGGTAAGTATTTTATGTAGTTATATTTCTTTTACTGATTAGAGGTCTTGTTTTTCTGAATCTGAAACCAAAAATAAGGCTTTTTAAAAAAAATTAGAAACAGCATACTAAATGGGGAGAGACTGTATCAAAATGAAGCAAACTGTCAGGAATCTATTCATATAAGTAGTTTTTAGCAAAAACATGATATCAAGGAATACTGTCAACTATATTTGGCATTTCTGGAGCAGGAAAAATGTGGGTGCTTCATTAAAGACCAGCATAGTGAAAAGGGAAAGAGAATGTTGAGCCTCTATCAGGAATGTCCTTGAAATGAATATAGGTGATCTGAAAGGTATGTTCATATCATTGTGGTATTGTGTAATATCTTCAACAACAACAACAACATTATTTCTTTGTTTAAAGAGCAGTAAGCTGTAAATAATCTATGGGAATGTTGAAATGCCATGCACAAAATTATTTTTGATCAAAGGGAAGACCATAAAATATTAATATTTTTAATACACATGAAATTAAACATAATGAAAACCATATTTTGATCCTTTTGTGTCCCCTGGCCACATAATAATGATTTAAAAAATATATCCTGGCCAGAGTTCTAAAGATGATTTTAGATTATCAGATATAAAATGGCCAATTTTAAAATTGTACTTAATCAAATAATTTATGCAACAAAGCATACCTGTGTATCTTCCTTCCCCAACTATACACAATAAAACCATAAACACTAATCTTTATGAAGAAACAGTAATATTTAGTAAATATTCTGTATCAAGAGCCCACTACTGCATGCTCAGTCTTCCATTTTTCTTGCTTTCCCAAAACTTCTGTGAAAGCTAGTGAACATGGAATTGCAGGGTCAGCGTCCAAAATGACACTCAATAGAAAATGTTCCACCAATGCAGTGTGGTGGCATTGTAAATTTAAAATATAAATGTCTAACAGATGTATTTGGTATTTAAGCAAAGGCTTTTTAAGCCTAGTGAACTATCTCTTAAAGACTAATTTCCTTTTTGAAGGCGAGGGGGAAAGAATGTTCTGCCTGCAGAGGTGTGTTGCAGTAGCTGTTCTCTAGGTTGCCATGTGGCCAGGAGTGACCATAACACACTCATTCTTGTAGTGGATACTAGGTGTATGGTAAAGATAACCCTTCCTGGCATATAGCATGCTGTTGGTTCTGCTTTTCTTTTGATCCTTTGAGAAGGACTGAGTTTGTGAAATAATGGGGGTGTTCCATCCTCCTGATTGCAGATGTTGTAAGGTACATTGATGTTGGCCAAATTGTGGGTGTCAGGGGGGTAAAAAAAGGCTGAGAAGGCAGCCAAGAATGAAGGCTTGGCTAAAGCCCATAAATGAATGCTTAAAAATCCCTCTCTCCAGCTTTGCTGTGGGGTGGGGGGAAAGAAGAACATTACTTTTTTTATTGTGTTCCTTGTCTGGTGCTGCTTTTCTCTTTCTCCTTTTCTGTGCCATGCCACACAGAACCCTTTGAGCATGTTAAAGAAGCCAAAATTAAAACTATAATGGGGGGGAAATAGTGTGTCCAGTCCCCATGGTGTGGTGAATTGGCCCAAAAGCTAATACCACCCATATGCAGAATGAGGCGCTTGCTGCTGCAAGCCTTTGTTTCGTTGCCAGTGTTATATTCAGTCCTACAGATACCATTCCTGAAAACATCTCCCAAACACCAGCTGTAAATGCAGTTACTAAATGCCCACATCATAAAAGCACTTCTAAATGCAAATGGCCCAGTTTTCTTTTGTATATAAAACCATGGGGTGCGGAGTGTGTATAAATCATTTTCAGTTTGGTTATGATTGATGGACTGTCCTCCGTACCAGAGGGGAAATAGAAAAGAAGGAAGTCAAAGCCTCTGATTTCTGTTTCAGTGACAGCCAGGCACATACATCTGTGCACAGAATTTGGCACTCCGTAAGGCTGAATTTGCCAAACCAACCCAAGCAATTGGTGTAACAGGGCTCTCCTGAAATGCATGGAAAAAAGACAGTAAAGCTCTCTTGATCTGAACAGAACGAGATGTAAGGAACATATTTAGATAACAACCAGGGTTATCTTGAAGGTTAATGTAGGTTATCCAAGTAAGTTATCCATCAGGGTTAAATTGGTGTCTTTGCAATGCAAATGATGCTTGTAAGGGAGACTTGACTGATGATGTTATTTATTTGGATTTTGTTAATGGCCAAAGGCCCCATTGTGCTAACACATAGGAAGACATGGATTCCCAACTTCAGAATCCTTACAATATAATTCCAGACATTGCTCAGTTCACTCAAGTGCTAACAATAAGGAAGCTAAGAGAGGCAGAAGAATGGTTACTGGCATAATAATGTAAAAAGATATGACTAATATTAGTTATTGTCAGCATCATACTATGTGGTTTAGGCACAGAGGAAAGTACTTAACACACACACATCTGGGAAACATATTGACTGGTGGTGGTTATGGGAAGGGGAGAAAAGAGCTACTGTCTTGGTTTTGTAATGACCTTTTGTTTGGTGTTGTATTAACAACAATACGGGTACTTAGAGCCCTGGCTAATCACTGTCAATACTGACAATCCAGAGTGTTTCAATATCATGAGCCAGGCCCCAAAAATCATGACATTGGTTTTAAAATCTTGAAATGTAAAAAAAAATACATTTTTGATTTCCTTTACTTACTTTCTGGTATTTGCTGTGCATTGGGATGGCATTTTCAAGCTTTTCTCCACAATAATAATGGCTAGAAATTTGAGCACTTTTTAAAATGAAAGTTGAAATCCGAGCATTTTCACATCATTCCAGGAGCACAAATATTGCAAGGCTTACAATAAAATCATGAGAGTTGGCACCACTGCATTAGTGTTGCATTTAAATAGACCACTGCAAGGTTCAGAGATTGCTGATGAGAGTTCCATGCTGCCATCGGGGAGGGGCAGTCTTGCCAACTCCCTCTCCCCACACACACATCTTTTTTAACATGCAGTGTTTGGAAAGATGGGGAGAAAGTATATAGCGGAGAGAAATAAAAAAAATCAAATAATGTTAGCGCAATCTCTAAATGTTTTGTATAGATGATTGTTAGAGCTGGATGGAAAATTATTTTTTTCTGCTGAAAATGTTGACAAAAATAAAAAAAAAAGTCTTATTCAAAATTTTCTATGAAATATGTGACTTCTTGACAAAAAAATAAAAAACTGACAAATGAAAACAAGCACAACGTTGGGTATTTTTGGAAATGTTGTTGTGGTGCCTCATGGGAGTTGTAGTTTGGGGTCTGATTCCCCATTTTCCTCTATGGGCTGAGCTTCCATGGTGCGCTGCTGTCTCCCCTCTTGCTGAGGTGCTATGGTGTGTCAAGGTCAGAGTTGTAGTTCAGCTAGGAAGCCCACTCATGGAGGAGAACAGGGGCATGTATTGCCCAAACTTCAACTCCCAAGAGGCGCCACAGTGACGCGTCAAGAAAATTCTATTTAGGCATTTTTGCCAATGCCAGGGACATTTCTGAAGCAGGGGCAGCTCTAGCTTTTTTGCCGCCCCAAGCACGGCAGGCCGGCTGCCTTCGGCGGCGCGCCTGCGGGAGGTCCACCGGTCCCGCAGATTCAGGGCCATGCCTACAGGAGGTCCGCCGGTCCTGCGCGGCTTCAGCGTACCCGCCGCCGAATTGCCGCCGAAGCTGCGGGACCGGCGGACCTCCCGCAGGCATGCCGCCAAAGGCTGCTTGACTGCCGCCCTCTCAGGGACTGGCAAGGTGCCCCCCACAGCTTGCCACCCCAGGCACGCGCTTGGAGTGCTGGTGCCTGGAGCTGCTGCTGTTCTGAAGAGAAATTTTTGGTTTGGGGCCAAAGGTTACTGCATTTCAGATGAAAAACAAACACTTTTCAGTTTGGGAGAGGGGTGTTAGCTTTTTGATGAAAAGTTCATTTTCTGCAGTAAGGGGATTTTTTTGTGAAATGTGTTGTTTAATCCAAAAAAATCTGATGGAAAATTTTCCACTTGCCATAGTGTTCATACCTGAATAGTTCTTCAAAAACAAATATATACACTGTCTTCACCTATTCTACCTCACTGCCCTAACCCCCACCACTACCTCCCTGTGCACTGATCAGATTATGAACCATTACCTATTTCTAAAACCAAACTTCAGTCAACTGTTTAAAAAGTTTAGACAAGTTTGGAGGGAATATTTTTTTTGCTTCCAGTTTCTGTCTGTAAAGAAGGAACCTGCTCTCCTAAGATTTACAGCCCAATTTCTTAATCTCAAAAGCTTGTATAGTTGGAGTAAGCATCTGACCTGTTGGATGCTTATCTACACTGAACCAGATCATTTCAAGCTTTACCTGTTGGTGATCGGGTATATATCTCTGAATGTCACACCTACACTTTAACACTTCTGCAGATGCCTGTTTTGAAGGGCAAAGAAAATAGATACCTAAACTCTTTTATAAAGTAACAAAATCCAAAACAAAGTTAAAGCATGATCCTTAGCTTTAAGGGGAAGGGAGTTCAAAAGGAAATACTTGAAATAGCCTCTTTGACTTTAATGAGCTAGGAAAAGCAGCATTAGAAGACGCAGGGTTCACTTTACCCGAAAGCTCACGCTCCTATATGTCTGTTAGTCTATAAGGTGCCACAGGACGCTTTGCTGCTTTTACAGATCCAGACTAACACGGCTACCCCTTTGATACTTTACTCATATTGAAGCCAGCGGGGAGCTTTGCCTTCTTGTGAGCATTTTCTTGTGGATAGGTTGCTGGATCAGAAGTTAGAAGTCCTAGGTTCTGTCACTGGCTCTGCCACTGATCTGTTGTATGATCTTGGACAAGTCACTTTCATCAACAATTTCTCTCCCTCTTTGGTGTTGACAAATAATTATTGCCTCTTTTGTTATTGTCTTGATTTAATTGTCAAGTAGCCCCAGGTTTTGTGTCCACATCAAGGCACCCTAGTAATTAGTAATGTGCACCATGGCTATCTAAACTTACCTCCACGGTCATAGTACCTAGAACTGGCCAGGACATTTTCATTGGAATGGTTTTTCTGATAGAAAATGCCCTTTTTGCAAAATCTGAATTTTCCATATAAAAATATTTCAGTTTTCCTCAGCTGCCCACACGGAGAAAGGTCTTGTCATCTTCACTTCCTGCTCACAGTCAGAAAGTGAGATGGACAGAAGTCTTCAGGAGGGCTGCCAAGACTTAGTCCCCTGACTCTTTGCCTCTCTGATTCTCGGGCTAGAGAGAGAGAGAGATGGGGTGCTCCTCCTCCCTCTTTTCCTGTCTCCAGCTCTGGGGTGGAAGAGGCTGAGCACCCCAGCTCTCTGCTTCTCCAGCAGCCAAAGTGAAATTGACAGGAGTCGACCAGGCGGGTACCTGGGAAACCAAAGAAATCCATTTTCGGGACTCCCAAGATGGACCCTTTTCTTGAAATCCCTTCCTGTGAATCATTTTGCGGTTTTGACTTTTTTTAGCCTGGTTTGGAACAACTTTTTTTTTTTTCAAAAATGTGAGATTTTTCATGGCAAGGGATTTCCATTTTCTGGCCTGTTCTCATAGTGACCCAGTGATAGAACATGGCGTTGCTTTGTCCTTTAAAGGACTGCTATAGTTCCATTTGCAGCAGCTGTCTCCGCTGTACTATTCACTTTCAGATCCAAAAACAGAAAAACCTATTGCAGATTTTCATTTTGTGTTTGTAGAAATAAATTTTACAGCTGTTTTTTTTTCATAAAACTCAGTTTTTTAAATAATACCCATTTTTCTTTTCACATCACAGCCAGACAGTGACAAAGGAATTGCACAGGTGTCTCTCACTGAGACAATGTAATTGTTAAGTTTGCTGGCATCCTGCTTGCTTAGTCTCTGTCAAGACAGACAGCAGTATGAAGTGTTACTTGAGCGAGAGTTTTTCACACCCAGCAAATGGCTAAGAGTGTCTGTAGCTGGGACGCTAGCAGCTGTCACTGCAGAATTTGAGATCTGGTGAACTGAGATCTTTGCTATCCCCTGGGCTGTTTGTCTTTGCCCTTCTGTAACTTTCCTCATCTGATTTATAATGGTTTGTGAGATAGATGCTACTTGAGCAAATCTTTTCTTGTTTGTACACAAGCTGGCTGTGTAACTAGCCAAGACTGTAGCAGCCTCATCAACCTCTGTCTGTGGCCCAACACCACTAGAGTGAGACAGAGCACCACACTGAGTGGGTGTGGGTTACCCCTGCTACATACTTGACGGACCAGTTGGTAAACTGCGCTGCCTGACAGAGTGCAAGTACATGTATTGGGACTCACTACTCAGTGACTTGTCCCTGTACTATAGCACGAGGGGAAGAGAAGGCACAAGGATCTTTTCCCCACCTCGCATCTTGTACTGCACAATCACAACCCTTGTGTTTCCTGAGTGCAAGAGCTGGTTCTGGTAGCTCCCAATACACCCAAAGGAGGTACAGTGAGGATGCAGTCAGAGCCCAGCTCTTCCTCCTCCCCTGTCCTTGACCATGAGAACTGAACTCGTAGTAGGAGAGAGCACATTTTCATGTGGTGGCAAAATTAAAAGTTGAGTGCTTCCTCAGAGCCTCAAAAGGGATTCTGGCTGACTTATTTGGACACTGGGAAAAAGCTGGTCATGAAGTTTCTAGAGGGACTTTGCTGCTTCTCACCAGCTGAAGCACACTCTCAAGCTTAAATAGCATGTGCACATAATAATGTGATGTCCTGGTCCGCAGCAATTACATTTTCAGCTTTTGCAACAGCAAGCAAACAGAAGAACCCAATAAGTTTTTTAACTGAATGATTCTCAGTAATGTAGGATACACTGAGACCCAGTGTGTATTTAGCTGCTTTGTTTTGATCACGCTAACAATCAGTAATGGTCGATATTTTCCCTCACAAATAGCTGCTGCATTTTCTGTAAATGTTTTAGTGGTAAGGTCGCATTGGGAGGTGGTGCATCACAGTGATTTCAAAAAGGCTCAACTTGACCAGTCAGATTGTAGTTTTGGAGAGGTGATGGCCCAGCCCTGCTAGTACATGAGAAGTCCCAAACCTGCTCTCTTTCATCCTGTAATCTTATTCTTAGCCCATAACTTGAAACTTCATTGAGGCCTTTTGTCATCTTCTGCTCATTTTTTAAATCTGGCTCAAATTTGTTGACAAGTTCTATTAGACCGGGAAAAATTACCATCAATATTATGAAATCACCTGAAGACAGGTTATCCTGCTGAGCACTGCATAATAGCAAATAGCTGCTTCACCATGCTTTCCTGGTACTGTTTTCCCATTTTAGTAACCTTTGATTGTGGCTGTCGCTTTTGCAAGGCTTATAAAGGCTGATTTCTAGCTCCAACTACGTGTGCATATCTCCCTATGTTGTCTGTATGCTTAGGCAATCACTCATGTTGACATAAAATTTCCCTTGTTCTTCCAGGTGAGAGACCCTCTAGTCATTACATTAATTTGAACAGTTTAAGAATGATCAACAGCAAAAGCAGAAAACATCATTTCTTACTTTAAATAAACAATTCATCTTCTTACAATGGCTACCCCCACCACTTGAGTTTCCTACATATTACACCATAAATTTATGCTTTCAATAAACTATAACCTCGTGGATATTTCATAATTCTTTGGATTGCATCTTTGGCAACAATTCTGATTTCCAGCTTGGCATTAATTATGCTGTCCAAGTAGCTGTGATCAGATGGATGGGGTTGTGATCAGATGTAGGTAACATAGTTTGAACATCACTATTATGGGAGATATCTTTCAGTAAATCAGTAGAAAAAAATCTTCCTCTCTCCATGTTGGATTGTTCTTTTGTTCCTTAACAATATGGATGTTGTTAGATTTCAGCAAAGCACATTTTTTATCAGCAGCAAATGGGAGAAAGGAATCAGAAATCATAGGGGATGCTAAACTTCCTTCATATGATTTCAGTGCTTCCTCTGTCCTATTCTTCTCCCAGTAGTTTATTCTTACTGCAAAGATCCTTTTTTGATGTTTTAGAAATGAGTTTCATTCAGCCTTAATCGTCTGAAAGTATTTTTTAAATGATTTTTTTTCCATCTCTGATTTTAGGATTATTTTCTCATGTAACTAACATTGTTCAAAGAAGCCAGTCTATTCGATCTCTCTAGGAATGGGTGGAGCCCCATGTCTCAACAAAACAAAACAAAAATGCAGGTCTACAAAAGAACAAGATCAAATAATTACAGGGGGAGAGAGAATGCACAAACAGGGATTGAAATACAGGTCATAAATTCAAAATCAGGGGACACGAAGGGGATACGAAGCAGAGAAGCTCAGACAACACCCACTGCTCTGAGAGATAATCTAGGGAATTGGTGGATGCCACCCGAAGGAACTCTGCCCAATATGAAACTGAAGGAATGATAGGAAATAGGCCTGGCGTTTCATACTGTGTATATCATGAGTAAACACAGTGCAAGCTGACATTGCCCTGACAATGAGCTCTCCCCTTCCTTGGAGAAAGGACCTTCACAAACGAGAGGGTAATTAACGCCTTCATAGCCAAGGCTGAAAGTCCCAGAAACATGTGCAGGTTCATCTCCTCTGATCTACTAAAGAGGCACACTGAATTATTTTAATAGTTTTGTACACAAGTCTTGGCTCCAATCATTGATTTAAATGTACAATGTCTTTCCAACAATATTCGGAGAGATATCGGGAGGTGGGAGGGAGTTCTTATGAATAAGATACAACCCCTTTCAAATAAATTCAATAGTAATGGTTTATCTCCTACCACCAATTACTTAAAAGCAACAGGATGTTTTGAGACAACTATTGAATTATTATCAAAATGTCTCAGTCTCTCAACTCAGACTTTGACACATTCTATAGCATGGTATGTTCTTTAGCCAGATGTATGGAATTGAGGATTCCACTCAGTAACTTCCCACTCAAGTTATAGATTTTCTGTTGGAGAAAATAAAATCATACTCATATACAGCTATAATTAAAATGTGTGGCTGTGTTTTGGCATCTGTTCTTTCTTTTGATTAAAGATTTCAAATAAATAATAATAAGGGCAGTGTTATGACTACAGCTAGTTTTGGGTAGTGATTTACAGTTTGGGAGGCTGGTATTACTATATTCCTTTAAAATCTATAAGAATAGTTCTTTACTAAATGGTTCACAAAACATAACTATTTTGTGGGAATCTGGCCTGGGTTTCTAGAGTATCTGAATCTAAACATACAGTAACTCGTCACTTAAAGTCATCCCGGTTAACGTTCTTTCGTTGTTACGTTGCTGATCAATTAGGGAACATGGTCATTTAAAGTTGTGCAATGCTCCCTTCTAATGCCATTTGGCAGCCGCCTGCTTTGTCCACTGCTTGCAGGAAGAGCAGCCCGTTGGAGCTAGCTGGTGGGGGCTTGGAACCAGGGTGGACCGGCAGCCCCCCATCAGCTCCCCCTATCAGCTCCCCACTCCCCTAAGTTCCCTGTGCAGCAGCTGCCCAGCAGGCTATCAATTGCCGGCAGTTCAGCTGTCCCTCCCCCCACTGCCATGTGCTGCTCCTGCCCTCTGCCTTGGAGCTGCTCCCCGAGACTCCTGCTTGCTGTGGGGGGGGGAGGGGAGGAAGAGGGGGTGCTAATGTCAGGGTGTCCCCCTCTCCCCGCTCCTGCACCCCACTTACCCCATCTTCCATAGAGCAGGGGGGACAGACGACAGGGCTCAGAATGGAGGGAGCTTGCTGGCAGCAGCTGTGGTCTCAGCAAACTGATCTAATTAACAAGGCAGTGTACTTAAGAGTAGGGTCAGTGTACTTAAAGGGGAAATGTGCATCTCTCTCATACACACACACACACACGGTGTGTGTCTCTGTCTCTGCCTGCGATGCTGTCTCCCCTCCTTTCATTCCTGCTGCCTTGTAGAGTTTGAGAGTTAACCCTTGAGGGCTCAGCCAATTGCTAGTTCATCATTTAGCAGCAAGGCATTCCCTGGGAAATATCCCATCCTCTGACTCCTCCACCTCAGCCAAGCTTCACAATTATCATCGCTGTGTACCAGTATTAAATTGTTTGTTTAAAACTTATACTGTGTGTGTGTGTGTATATATATATATATATATATATATATATATATATATATATATATATATATATATATATATATATATAATATAGTCATTCCCTGGAACCTAACCCCCTCATTTACATTAATTCTTATGGGGAAATTGGATTTGCTTAACATCGTTTCGCTTAAAGTCACATTTTTCAGGAACATAACTACAAAGTTAAGTGAGGAGTTACTATATTAAATCAGACTAATTATGACTAATTCCTAAAAGGTATCAAATGTTGACACAAATTCAGCATTATTAAGGTGGAAATTTTCAAAGGCACAGTTAGGTACTTAAATTAACCCATTGTGCCTTTGAAAAATGCCCTCTAAATTCTGAATCAGTATTGTCTTATTGGAGCATGGTTTTTCACTACCTATTTAGACAAAACTAAGATCTTAGAAACAATGATAAAATATTCCTTATAACTTTTACAGCCGGGCAAGTAATGGGCAAAATCTTTATTGAATATTTTGAAATTGATTCACTTTGGAGTTGGTACCTTTTTAGTGTCATTTTCCTCCAACATTTGAGTTATCAGTTTGAAGGTCACAAATTGTAGTGGCACTGTTAGCACACACATTTTAAAGCTTTCTATTGTATTTGAAAGTGCATTGCATGCTCACCTGATCAAACAGTAAATACCATTTGACATATCTGACAAATCACAGCTAAGTAACACAGCTCAGAGTTTGATTATTCAGGATCCACAGAAATATGTGATAAGATATTCATCACATTCGAATAAAGACTATATATGAGGAAATAATGATCTTTTCATTGGTAGTCTATGAAGTGGAAGAGGCTGAATTCAATGAATAAGTTACTTGCTGTGAATTACTTGCTTAGCTCAGAAAACAATGTTGAATCTTTAAAAAGCAGCACTAAATTCTTGGGTGAATGGAATTTTAAAAGCATCTGGTTTGGATGTATCTGTATTAAGTTCTTTGACCAAATGTGAATGTTTCTTCCAGTAATGCACTAATGAAAAGAAAAAAACTTAAATCTCTAAGGGCAAATCCTGATCCCATTGAAATCAATGGGAGTTTTGCCATTGACTTAAATAGGAACAAAATTCTGCTGTAATTGCATTACAGCAGCTGGATGGTGTGGGTAGCAAATTTTCCAACTGTTTTACTGGAAGCCAAGAAGGCAGATTCTTTCAAATAAGCTCCTCATACATCTAGGTTCTATGTGGTACCACTAACTGCATGCTATAAGTCAGAGACTAACTGCCAGAAAGATTGACATTACATAGGGTATGTCTTCACTACCCGCCGGATCGGCGGGTAGTAATCGATCTATCGGGGATCGATTTATCGCATCTCATCTAGACGCGATAAATCGATCCCCGAACGCGCTCCCTGTCAACTCTGGAACTCCACCAGAGCGAGAGGCGGTAGCGGAGTCGACGGGGTAGTGCGGCCATGGGTCCCATGCCGTGAGGACCCAAGGTAAATCGATCTAAGATACGTCAACTTCAGCTATGCTATTCATGTAGCTGAAGTTGCGTATCTTAGATCGATCCCCCCACCCCAGTGTAGACCAGCCCCTAGTGCCTAAATTCCTTTTAGTTACTGTAGTGAATTTACATTTCCAGAATGTTTCCAGTTGCAGAATTCACAGATGCAGGAGCCTAGTGATAGGAATGTTTTATTGCTATGCAAGCTAAGACTATGAAGAAGGTAGTATATTAAGAGCTCTTGTTGCAGGGCATCAGATGATGACTTTCATAGTTTATGTAAGAACCCCGCTCCTTCTGTAGAGTGCTGCATAACTGGCTGGGGTGATTGTAGAGGAGTTTGCCCTAGTCAGTGGCCACTGTCAAAACAGGATACTAGATCAGATGGACCAGTACTCTGATCCAGAAAGATAATTTCTGTCTTAACTATACATCCCTTCACTCCCACTTGCTGTGCATACTGTATCTGTGTACTTTTTTGTTGTTAAAGACATAATACCCAGCTCTTGTATAGCATTTTTCATGAGCAGATCTCAAAGTGCTTCTACAGATATGGAAACTGAGGCACAGAATAGGGAAATTACTTGCCCAAGGTCACCTAGCCAGCCAGAATAAAGGTGGAGTCAGGAATAAAACCCATGTTTCCCCAGTCCAAGCCAGTACTCTATCTATTAGGCCACATTCCTCTGTGTTCTAGATATGTGGATGTTGCGGTAGAGAAGTCTATGATCTGGAGTCATTATTTTACTCAAATTTTTATGTCACTTCTTTAATGTTCTGTTTTTTCTTTTAAATCCAGTTAGATATTACTCCAGTTGTTTGTTATAGCTGTTTTCAAGCAAGGTTGATGCTAAATGACAATACTTAAATATAGATCTAAACTCCATGTCTGAAAAGAGGGAATTATTATTTTTTTAACAACACAGTTTTGGCCCTCAGGTTCTTAAATCAGTTTTGTCTGGTTATAGCTTTTAATTTATATGTACTGAGTGTTCCAACCTCATGTATTTTGAGCATAAGATATAGAATGAGCGTTCAGTCTAAAAATGTAGATTCATTGCTATGACTCAGAGAAACTGAATTACCATATCATAAAGTCCTGGTAATCTGTCTTTCCTAGGGCACCTACAGTTTTCACCATCTGCTCATATCGATTTTTTCCCTTTGCCAACTATAGTAGTCAGCTCTTTGAGACAGTGGTTTTCTTTTATTGTTTTACAGATCCGGGATCATATGATGGGCATAGAAACAGGCAGAAGATGCACCAGAAGTCTTCCCAACATCAACTACTGTATCCTCATATTTAAGAGAGCATTATGCTCTGTGTGTTGCTCATCCAAAGCTTCCTACATTGTGGTTTGTAGATAAGCTAGCTTCATGTGGCTTCTCTGATTGTTCGTCTCTGGGAGCCATCTTGTTTTAGAATACACAATTCCTGAGAGCTCAAGATGCCACTTTGTGCCCTTTGGGCTGGAGAATATCTTACAGCATGTGGACTTCATCATATTCCAATGTCCTGTGCTAGATCAGACTGGGAATACCTTTACCGTTTCCACCTTTTGGGAAATGCCACTGCAGCACTTTCAAAACTTAAAAAAAAAAATTTTAGCTGCCTTATTATGGAAGTAATTTTACAAATCTTCCTTAAAATATTGTCTCTTAGTGTTTCAATGCTGTAGCCCCTTTAAAGTGAGGTGCCTCTACCAATGGTCAGAGGGGAGAAGTCATCACCTCAGTAGGTGGTAACTGTACCCTTCCGTGCAAAGCTGCCACTGAAACAAAGCATCTCTGCTGATGTCCTATTGGTATTTGGAGGCTAATGGGGTTTGGTTGGGTTTCAGATGCCTCTAAGAAATAAAGCCATTATGCTCTTGGATCACTCTAATTGTAGCCAATTTGGACATGAGCTTTTTTTGCCCAAGTCACCCTTCATCTTCTTTGTAGCTATCCAGTCAGAAACTGAGATGAATTCACCAATGCTTCTACATTCCTTATGTTCACCACCCTACTTGAAGGACGGTTTTTATTGGGGAGAATTTTAACTTCATGTTGACAAGTATATTACATCCACATGTGTAAGAGTTTGCACCAGAAGTGCTTACACACTCATTGAATCAGGTCGCAAAGCAAAATCCTGGGACTTGACTGCTGAATAGCAACTAATCAACACAGTTTGATTAGTGAACATGTAACAGTAACGCTTGAATAATCCAGATTTGGGAAAAATAGTCTACAAATAATTGAATCATTTTCAATAATGAAAAAGATCAAGGAAATTGTGGTCTGCTTGTGGTTATTTTTGCAAAGAGAGGCCACATTTATTCTATTATTCCCTCAGTCCTAGTTAATTTTATTATACAGCTATTATGTGAAAGTTTGTGCCATGTAAACTAGAAGACATTTCAAGAAAGGAATAGTTAAATAAATACAGTGAAATGGGTGCAATTTGCTTTTTTGTCATTTTCCTTTCCAAGCAGAAGAATTCACCTATCACTTGGGTCAACTTTGCCTCAGGCAAATACTTTCATTGTTGATGGTGGTGGTGGTGGTGATATATATTTTAACTTTCATAGCAGAAAGTGCATCAGTGATAGAGGTGCAGGTTAAAGATGGAATTCAATTTGCTATGCAGTGACGGTTACCAGAGCTCAGTGTCACAGCCAGGGAAATGTGGCAGGCAAGGTCATGTAGGCCTTGAAAGAAAAATCAAAAGAAAATACTAAATAGAATTCACTAAACAGAGTTGTTTTTAAAAATATTTGGCAGGAGACATTCATGGAGTCGTTAAGGTTAACTCTCCATTCTAAATCCAATTATTACCAGCTTAGATGATGTTGTATCCTCATCTTACTTTAGTTCTCTTTTACTCTAAAGTTTGACTTTTTGAGCTTTGTTTGTACTTCATGGATTTTGGAAACTCTCTGTTTTGCTGGCCCATATTTCTTTTGTGCAAAACTTCTGTGACATCTATGCAAAATTGTCTTGGAAAATGTACCAGCCCAGACACACAATATTCTGTCCTACCTCTTGATGATGGTTGATAAAATGAATGTCTCGATCACCTAATAAATGTTTGTTACTAGTACTTTTGCAAGGCTGGAGTACAGTACATAGACAATACAATACATAGACGCCAATCTCCTGAGTTGCAGGCTTTAATAGCATGTTAAAATACTAAAACTTCTAAATTCCAACACAAAAATGCTGCTCTGTAAGTACATACTGAACCCTGAAAATTGTACTGAGCAACAAATACCAAATGACATGGGACAAAGGAAACCAATGAGACAGATTCTCCAGCTATGATTATAAGGGTATGTCTACACTACGAAATTAGGTCAATTTTATAGAAGTTGATTTTTAGAAATCGATTTTATACAGTCGATTGTGTATGTCCCCACTAAGCGCATTAAGTTGACAGAGTGCGTCCTCACTACCGTAGCTAACATCGACTCACGGTTCCAGCCGAATGGCTAGTCTACACTACCCACCCGGATCAGCGGGTAGAAATCTATCTCTCAGGGATCGATTTATCGCGTCTCATTTAGACTGATAAATCGATCCCCGAATCGACGTGCTTACTCCCACCTCGTCAGGAGGAGTAAGCGCCGTCGACGGGGGAGCTGCAGCAGTCGATTTGCCGCCATCCTCACAGCGGGGTAAGTCGAATAGGATACGCGTAGCTGAATTTGCGTATCTTAAATCGACCCCCCCCCAGTGTAGACCCAGCCTAAGTCTGAATGTCTACACCACAGTTAAACAGCCTGTTAGCACAAGCCCCTCAAGCCTGAGTCAGCTGGTACAGGCCAGCAGCAGGTTTTGAATTGCCATGTAGATGTACCCTTAGAGCACCGATGCTCTGTGGAGCCATGCATAATGGTCCACATAATGATACATTTGGTGAACCAACATGACAGTGGCTGACTGGTGTCCTCAGAGGAGAGATGGGTCTCACAAGAGAATCTCTGTGTTGCTAAGAGGCTCTTGGGGGGTGGGGTAGAGTTCCTGCATTAAGCAGTTAGACAAGGATTCTCAGGTTTGCCTTAACAATTGTCTCCTTTAGGATTTATGATAAAAAAAATTAAAAACCCAAAATCTATGGGACGTACTGCAGGAAAACTTTTCTGTGTATATATTTTAAAAGAAGAGCATAAGAGCCTTTCTAGTGCTCTTTGGGGAAAAAAACTTCATATGGCCAAAAATAAAATATCTTAAAAAATAAATGCCAAAAAGAGAGTATGAAAATATCACTACCATTCACACCTAGTATTAATGATTTAAAACAAGCAGGGAAAGGAAAGTATTAATTATCTATGGAATTACTTATTATCCAGGGACTCTAAACTAGCTCATGGAAAGTATCTCATGTATCACTCCTAACTTCTATATAACACTTTTCATCAGTAGGTGTCAAAGCACATTGCAAAGGAGGTCAGTATCTTTACCCCTATTTTGCAGATGGAGAAACTGAGGTACAGAGAACAAAGTGACTTGCCCAAGGTCACTCAGTAGGCCAGTAGCGGAGATAGGAATAGACTCGAGGCCTCCTAAGTCCCAAGTCATTGCTCTAGCTAATAGGCAGCATTTCCTCCATTTTAATATAAAAATATTTAGCATGGAAGCCTCTTCTCATGAAATCAATTCCCCCTCCCCATACACAGGTGAGAACTGTAACTGTCAGTTGGAGCTATGCTAACTAGAACTGTGATTTGTTCATTGCAGTGCATGTGTATAATTGGAGATTTTCATGCCTTTTCAGCATCTGAGCTTCATTATCTGAGTTGACTGTGGATCAAGTGCCCGAGGCACTTCCTGCAGCAGGGCCAAAAGCAACGTAAGGGTTGTAGTTCTGATCCATAGAAAAATAAGAGTGACAAACTCTGCACAGGAGGATTCCATGTTTCTATGAAAGCTGCCCAAACTTTTGCTGTTCAACATGTTTGGTGAGGGTGGTGGTTATAAACTTGTTGAACAGTGAGTCTCAACTCTATTCCTCCTTATGCTTGGTAGTGATTGTATGCAAACCAGCTGTACTGGAGATCTGGCTACTCAGTGAGCGTGAGGTTTCTGTTTGTTCTCTGTGTTGTGAATGAAGTTTTTGTTCATACCACTCAACTTACATCGTTCTCCCAGGCAATTCTCTTTGTGGGTTTTGCTGTTGCTGTACCTAGATTCTTGTCTGCCCTACATCTGAGAGAGGGAGAAAAACAAGAGGTCTCTACAGAAAAAAATAGAGCAGCATTTCAAACAAAGGGACATAAAGCTTACCAGAATCACATGCTGATACTTCCCAAGAAAAAACATGGGGAAACAATTAAAACATGAACCATTTCACAGTTGGGGGAGGGGGAGGAACTTGCACCAATGTTTTTTAAAGAAGCAAACAAATTCTGGGAAATATGTGCCTAGCACATTTAAGTGCCATAAAGACTAATGTAAAGATCCAGTGATACCAATCCATCTGCATTTTATTTAAAAATAAAGTGAGGAGGACAACCCTTGGGATAAGCATGTTCTGCGGAACATTCTGGCAGAGCTGCATTGATACTGGAGGCACTGGTTCAAGTAGCTCTGCCGGAGCTCCTACTGCTGTAGGGGTGAGAAATAGGATGTCAAAGTGTGGGGAGGGTCAGACACACCTGGGATGTGGATGTCTCGATGTGGCGAGGGTACAGAGTGGGGCTGCCAGAGATTGGACTGTAATGGGGAGGGCATAAGTAAAAGGTATTAACATTAGAGATATTTTTCTGCAATATGAAATCTCTGCCCTTTGCCCTTTCAAGACAAATGTATTGAATCCCAGGGATTTTGTCATATGGGTGGGAAGTCATACAGTTGAGAGTTTAAATCATGAGACTCTGTCTGCTCTGCATGGACATGGGAAATTTCCATAGCTCTTTTAATATGCATCTAGATTTGTCCACTTTTCATTGGACAGAATTTCAACTTCAGTCCATTTGGGTTGAATTCCAACCCAGAGATGGCTCTCTATACCAGTACTTCTGTATTGATAGAGACAGTACTTTCTCTGGTGCTTTGTGTTCATTCAAAATGAAAGGCAATATATTAAGATAAAATAGCATTTATTTTCATTGATTCTGACTCTAAAGAGATTAGAATTCCACCAAGTGAAGGTTTGTCAGATATATGGGTAACTTTACAAGAAGTACAATGTGTAATACTGCAATAGAAAACGTTCCATTTTCTTAATTTTATTTTGTTTGTCAATACGTAGAGTGTATTGAAATCACCTCATTTATGATTATATGGAATAGTCAATTATTCTAATAGTGTTGTCATTTCTTATTGGAGAACAATTGAAAGTTCATAGTCCATAGACACAAATCTATTCTTCCTAGGAATGACTGGAAAAAAGGGAGAGACTATCAGTATTCAGTGCCTTCCATTCTTGTTGGCTTAGTAATATTTGTCTGAATCTGTAACTCTGGGGGTTGGTATATGTGAGGGGGGCAGGAGTATTGAGAGAGATCTGGAAATGCAAAAGCTTAGGCAAGCATGGCATTAAGAGCAGACAAAACTATAGGTCAGTGCTGGCAGATGGTATTGTGAGCTGAGGAGGCTGAAGGCAGATGGCACTGACAGCGTGGACAAGGCTGAAATTTTGGCTACAGAAAGGGAGCTTTGGAAAGATATTAGATGTCTGTCTATCCTGATGATTTCACTGTTGAACTTGGACATACTACATGTTTTTGACCAGACATATTCAAGAGATAGAGAAGGGGACAAGCTTCACTGGTATAGAAAGGGAAAGGGGCATAAAATAGGGAAAGGAGGGCTTTGTAGTTTGGCTAGTGCCTTACCAAAGGCTGACCATTCATTGGCTGTAAGTAACAAGAAAGACACTGTAACTGACATGTAGCTTTATGATTACCAGTGAAGATCCTTCTGTCTCCTTCCCTGTTACTGAACTAATTACACTTTCCTTATGCAACATTAGCAAATGAAATCATTCCAATTATTCACATTTCTTTCTTTTCATTTATCTGTGTTTCCTTTTGTGCCATGCAATCTTTCTCCTCATCCCCTATGATGGTGTCTGTCACACTTTCATTTGCAACACAATTTCCTCTTTGGCAGCTTGTTCATTCTTCTGCTTAGCTTAGAGCCTACAACAAAATTCTGACTAAGGTACTGGATATGATCAGTGTGAATGTGTACATAACTCCGAATGTGTGTGTGTATAATAGTCTACTTGGATTTCCATGGTGACAGGTGACCTAAGAACCTAGGTAGATGGTAAGTATGTGAACACAGATATTTCAAAAGCCAAATGCTTTTAAATATGAATTAGGAATAAGGGAAACAGTTCATATAAAATAAGAACCCTCCTGAAATGTCATCCAGATGCAAACCATAGTTTTTAAGGTTCAAAATTGTTTGTTCTGTTGATTTTGTTTTTTTGTGCACCTCAAAATGTTAAAATATCAAGAAAGCAGGTATTAGGGAATGTTGGTTGATTTGTTTGTTCCCCCCCACCTCCAATTAGACTTTTAGGTCAAAGAGTCAGGGGTTTCAGAAAAGCAGCTAGATTATTGGCTGGGTGCTGATCATGTTACATGTTGGTATTCTCGGTGGCTTTAGGGGGAGGGGAGGGGGAAAGTGCTGCCTGGAGAAAAAAAAATTAGGCCGCTCACCCAAAAATGCTGAGGTCAACTCAGGAAACTGTCCCGAAACAGAGGAGTTTGGATCCAAATCTCAATTTATACGAAGTTCAGTGGAGTTGTAAATTGTCATTCTTGTTAGGATTTCCCTCGCAGAGATGGGCCTGAGCCAAAATGTTTGAATTCAGACCCGAGCTTCCTTAGATCTTAAGGACCTGCACCTGAACTGGAAAACCAGATCCATCTCTACTTTTGAGGTTCACCTATCACTACTATGAACTTGCTCCCCTGGGTGTCATGGTAGGTGTCATGGTAATAGGTAACAGAACCTTTCAAGAGCTCTACTTACAGCCAATAAGTAACTCTTGCTTTGCCCCATTATCCCTGCTGAAAGAAATGTTACAGCTGCAATTGTTTTTGCTTTACAAATTACAAATATACTGTAAGCATTAAAGTTCTGTGGGACTCAGACAGCACCAGCTATTTACAATATTCTCCTTCTGAAATACAGTTTGAATTTAATGTTGGTGCAATCCCTTTGTTATTATCTTCCCAAGCTTTTCCCGACTCTCTCTAAGTTGGCAATATGGCTTTAATTGAAACTTATTGACTACAGTGATAATTGCAGTACCTGAGAACTGTAGTTCACACTAAGAATATCTTGTTAAGTTGGCTGGCTTCCTCATGACAAGTATGGAACTTCAAAACTTTACTTTGCAAAAGAAAAGTATTAAATAGCAGTAGAAGCATTGTAAGAATAGTATTAATAATTGTGTGAATGTTGCATAAACAGGAATATATACTGCAGTGGTAAACATAAAAAAGTCAACCTTTGCTGGCCATTATATGTCAATAGTATGTCTGATATTACGGAATGTCTCAATATTAATAATAGGAAATACTTTAGTATTTAGTGGGTAACCACTGGTTAATGCTGACTTATTGTGGGGACCAATGTAGTGTAGAATTATGAAGTCAATGGATAGATTTTCAAAGGAGCTGAGCTCCCTCTTAAGCAACTAAAGGCGCTCATTTAAGCAATTAAATCAAGTGGCCAGATTTACAGGCGTGCTCAGCAGCTCATACTGGGAACAACAGAAGCTGTTGGGTCCTGAGATCTTCTGAAAATCTGGCCTTCTCTTCCTCCATCTAAAACCCTTTCACCTTACCACTTTTTATTTCAAAGAGCGGACTGAAAGTTTGGAAATGCCGATGCGAAAGTTGTAGTATCATCTATTCCATTTACAATCTCTGCTGGTGATGCTCAGAGTTGATAAATACCTCAAGCAAAGTAAATGTTTATGCAATACATCATCTCGAGACCTATTTACATCAACAAGAGTCTGGAGAACCATGCATGTGTCAAATTCTGCAGAGTTTAGGTACCAGGCAGTCATCAAGTCACCATTCCCTGTTGTCCATTCTCAGCTTTGGCAATCAGAGGCTAGGGACACCCAGACCATAGGGATGCATGCCTGACCATCTGGGCTAACAGCCATTGATGGACCTATCCTCCATGAATTTATCTAGTCCCTTTTTTGAATCCCATAATAGTTTTGGCCTTCACAACATCCCCTGGTAATGAGTTCCACAGGTTGACTGTGTGTTGTGTGAATTACTTTCTTTTTTTTTAAACCTGCTGTGTATTAAATTAATTGGTTGACCCTTGGTTCTAGTGTTATATTTACTTTCTCCACACCACTTATATAGACCTCTATCATAGCCCTTCTTAGTCTTCTCTCTTCCAAGCTGGAAAGACCCAGTCTTTTTAATCTCGTCTCATACAGAAGCTGTACATTATCCTTAATCATTTTGGTTGCCCTTCTCTGTACCTATTCCATTTCTAATGTATCTTTTTTGAGATGGGGTGAACAAATCTGCATGCCGCATTCAAGGTGTAGGCATACCATGGATTTATATAGTAACATTATGATCATTTCTTATTATCTGTCCCTTTCCTAATGGTTCCTAACATTGTTAGCTTTTTTGACTGCTGCTGCACATTGAGTGGATATTTTCAGAGAATTATCCACAGTGACTCCAAGATCTCTTTCTTGAGTGGTAACTGCTAAGTTAGACCCCATCATTTTGTATGTATAGTTGAGATTGTTTTCCAATGTTGCATCTATCAACACTGAATTTCATCTGCCATTTTGTTGCCCAGTAACTCAGTTTTGTGAGATCCCTTTTTAACTCTTTGTGGTCTGCTTTGGATTTAACTATCTTGAGTAATTTCGTATCTTGTATTGTCTCTGAAGCCTTTTTAAAAACAATTGGCATCACATTAGCTATCCTCCAGTCATCTGGTACAGAAGCGGATTTAAATGATAGGTTATATACCATAGTTAGTAGTTCTGTAATTTCATATTTCAGTTCATTCAGAATTCTTGAGTGAATACCATCAGGTCCTGGTGATTTATTACTGTTTAATTTATCAATTTGTTCCAAAATCTCCTCTACTGACGCCTCAATCTGGGACAGTTCCTCAGATTTGTCACCTAAAAAGAATGGCTTATGTATGGGAATCTCCCTCACATCCTCTGTAGTGAAGACTGATGCAAATCATTCATTTAGCATCTCCACAATGGCCTTATCTTCCTTGAGTGCTCCTTTAGCACCTTGATCATCCAATGGCCCCTCTGGTTGTTTGTCAGTCTTCCTGCTTCCGTTATATTTAACAAAAAATTTGCTGTTAGTTTTTGAATCTTTGGTTAGCTACTCTTCAAATTCTTTTTTGGCCTGCCTAATTATACTTTTACATGTGACTTGCCAGAGTTTATTCTCCTTTTAATTTTCCTCAGTAGGATTTCATTTCCAATTTTTAAAGGATGCCTTTTTTTTTTTTTTTTTTTTTTTGCCTCTAACCATTTCTTTTACTTGTATTTAGCCATGGTGGCACTTTTGGGCCTCTTACTATGTAAAGTCTTTCTCACGCTTGTACTGACAGAACTCAGAAGTGCAGAAACAAGTAAAAAAACTGCAAAAAATAAAGGTATCACCTTTTAAAAGGCTCAGTTTGGATACTGGGAGAAAGTGTGGGGTTCTTTATATGAATTGTGTAGCCCAGCCCTACATGGAATATATGAGTTTTACTTTCCATGGTTTCACACACAATGTATTTGCAAGTGTTAATTCACTGTGAAAATTCTGCTTACATAATGCCACTTAAAAATTTGGCAGGTGGCCCTGAAGCCCAGCTGTGGTTCTGAACCCAGACTTCAGTGATAATGCTTTAGCCTGTGATTGGCTGACATTTTAAATTTGGAGTAGAACAGGAAGGTGCTCACAAGCTGGCAGAGTGAAATCTGTGTGTTTTGCTTTATTAATGAAAACTATGCATGAACTAGAAAAATTCCTGATATTTCACCAAATCAAAATCTGAAATGAAATTTCACCCTACAACAAAGACAGGGAAGAGAATGAGCCATAGAAACAAATTTAGCTTGAAACTCTTTCCAAGATTTTGCTGATCACTAGGGAGGGGGAACTTCCAAAGGTTGGGAGATAGATTTGGTTTGAGCATTCATAGGGTTTGATACAATATCTAATTAAAGTATTCAACACATTTAAGCCTGTAAAACTGGGGTATAAAACTGGCTTTCTGAGTTATTTTCAGTGCTTCCTGTCCTTCTTAGAAAAACCTTTTTCTCCTAGTATTTTGGCACTTTCTCATTCCAATCCTGGCTGCAAACAAAAAGTATATCACACAAGCAGAACTTGTCCTTTGACATTTAGCTCCCATCCTCACAGCATTAAGCAACTGTGCGTGCTGCTTTAAGGCTGAAAAACTCAGCCAGGTTTTTGCCTTTTTGTGAAACTTAGCTCTTCATTTTCACTTTCCATCGGTACTTTACACAACTGTATTTCAGCTGATCTTTGAAAACCACCGCCCTCCTCTTTTTTTACCTTCTGGTGTCAATCTTGATTTTCTGTTGTTGACTTGTACATAACAAGAATATTTAGCTTTCACTTAGAAATAAGTTCCAGTTGATTTTTATTTCATTTTAAATGTTGACTTTTAAAAGATGGAGGGACTTTTCTTACCATTAAAATGTAATGAAAGTCCATATTTGGAATTACAAATATAAAATCAATGCAATATCATTAATAAGCTAACCTTTAGGAAAAACACCATAATATTTTTGGTTTATGTTTAGTATGATTGAGAGTATAATAAAAGGAATTAAAGAAATGTCAGTCTAATAGCAAGTTCAGAGGAATGGTGTGAATTATTCATAACAAAATGCTACTCAGAATTCAAAGTTTTTTCATGTTAATTCACAAATGATTCAATTGGGAAAATTTTGCAGTAGTGCTGATGTGCAAATTCTCAAAAAAATGAAACTAACTAATATTTAGTGACTTGGCCAACTCTGGAGGTAAAAATGGACCCATTTTTTCAAGAATAAATGTCTTTTGCACCAAATATATATATGACAATAAACCCACATGTCTGAATACTTGAAATGCAAAAATACATTATGAACTATCCATTTTGTAGTAATGGGAAATAAAGCATAATTTCGGTAAAGTGAAAGCATGTGACATAAATTGGTGGGTATTGCAGCTCATCTCTGAAAAAAAAATTGTGAATGTTGCAGAGCTTTAATTATTAGCTAACTAGATTCAAGATGGATCTGTATGTAAGCAAAACAATAGACAAAAAGAGTATTATGCAGAGCACAGCATGCCTCTAGCCACTGTTTGTTCCATTTCATTTGCAGCTACTCATAACAAGATGCTAGTTTAGCTTGGCATATATATACATCATTATTTTATAATTCAAGTAATGATTCTAGATTTTGCGATACAAAATTCTGCTATAGGTCAGGAATATATACAATATTCAATATACATGATATATATTGTATATATTGTATATACTGTATAAAATAATTCTTCTGAGTAAAGGTTAGAATCTGGTGACTGCCAATTTCTCTCTAATAAATTATTTCTGGTTTATATTTCATTGCAATAGATTAGATTTTTAAACTGAAATCAATTTTGTAGCTGAAATTCCTGAGCGAAGAGAACTTTGTGATTTGTTTATAAAATGCTGATAGTATACACATACTTAATTCATTCAACTTTCTTCATAAAGATTCAAATAATACTTGAAATC
Source organism: Chrysemys picta bellii (assembly GCF_011386835.1). Lineage (NCBI taxonomy): Eukaryota > Metazoa > Chordata > Testudines > Emydidae > Chrysemys > Chrysemys picta. Next base: position 32,855,592 of record NC_088800.1, on the reverse strand, counting down.
GCTGTGATTCATAATATTTAGGATTACTAAATTCCATGCTATTATCTAAACTATTATGTAAACTCTGCAAGATGTATCTGTAGAATCTTTGAGTCCAGAACCTTGTCTTCAAGGTTCAGTCATCAAAGTGCTAGTAAAGCAATATGTATTGTGAACATGGATATTTTGTGCATGGTGATGGAATAGAATTTTTCTCTAAGATATTGCATTGGTGAAGTTCATGGACCTCATCCTGCAGCTCTTATGTAACTTGGCCGATCACATATGACAAACCGGGGGAGGAGGAGGTTCTCTTAATCTGTTTCCACCTCATTTCCTGCATTTTTGTGTGTGTCCATTTCAATTGTAAACTCTTTAGGACAGAGACCCTGAGCAGGCATTTTTGTTTCTAAAGCACCTACTACACTGTAAACACTTCACAAATATAGCTAACATCTTTCTACTGATAAGTACAACTTAATTCCACCCTGAAATCTTGGTGATATATATTATTTTTAAATTAAATAACTTTAGAAATGTATGCATTGTTTTTTTCATTCCCGTGTAAGCAATTTTGTAGACGTCATGGCACATATGAAAGAACCCTATTGCTTTGTGCAACTACTGAGGGTGTTTATTTGTAGAACAAATGGCATGTATAGCTCAACAAACATACATTTGTAATCACACTTGAAATTCAGTAGCATATTCCTGCTGCATGTCAGCACTCAGAAATATAAATTGACCTCTCTGCAATGGCTCACATAAATTCTTAAGAAAACCACCAGAGAAAAAGGATGTCGTTTTCAACCAAGATGCACCTATCAGAGAAGAAACTTTGCTGCAGCAGAAACAGTCACAAAACCTCACTGATGTGCTGGAGAGGTGGATTTTCTTCTCCTTCCCCCCTTAAAATCAGTTATATGGAGATGGGGGCCATATGGATGATCTCATACAAAAAATGAAAACGTGGCAGACCATAACCATAAAACCCAGACAGAGAAACTAAGAGGCTAATGAGGAATGGGAGGAAGAGTTGTGTCACAAGGTATAGCCTGTGTATCGAGAGGAAAGGACCTCATGAGGACAAGGGTCATACCTTGGCACTGAAGTGCTAAGCTCTCATTGCTGCATAGTGAGTGTATATCAGGATATTGGTGTAATAGAAAATAAATCCAGCGATGACTGGAAGTCTGGTAATGGCCCTAGCTCCTAGATATTTGAGCTCTTTTTCTCACTCTGCTCCCCCAATTTCTGCATTGTTTCCCAACTGTTCTCTATTTTACCATGTTCATGGTTAGCAGAGGCAATATGGAAATCATTCACTGTACTTATTATCTCTGGGGTTTCTGTGGTGGTGGTTTGGAAAGCAAGCTGTTGGTTACTTGTTACTTTTCTGCTGCTAGGTGAACAGCATGGCAGGGAAACCATAGAGTGAGCATCGGGCCAACACTTCTCCCAACTTTTATGACATGGTCCTTCTTTTCCCCAGCCCCAGGGGCCTCAGGGCTGGCTCCTCAGAGCAGTCTTTCAAAGTCAGAAACCCAGAAGCAAGAATGGTGGAGGCTTATGTGAAGGGTTGCCCCCAGGGTGCCACCTGGAATTGGGAGCCCTCTGACCAATTGGGAACTGGAGCCCTCTGACCCACCAGCCTGGGCTCCCTCCCTCTCACACTGTGCTGCTTTGACAAGCTGCCAAAGCCCTCCAAGCTTGCATTTTCACCACCATTCACACAGGTAGGGCACACCCAGCTGGTTACATGCAGGCACTGTAACCACCAGCCTCCCAGGCTAGGACCCCAGAGCAATACCATTCTGCCCTGGTCAAATCTGGCCAGTATATGGTTTAATACCTGGTCCGCCTCTCCCTCAGTGTGAAGAGGACCGTGGACACTTGTGGTAACCAAGCTGAGATTTTCCCCAGACTTAGTCAAACACACTCTGGTTTGGATTAAAACATAAAATAAGTTTATTAACTACAAAAGATAGATTTTAAGTGATTATAGGTGATAGCAAACAGATCAAAGCAGATTACCTAGTAAATAAACAAAAACGCAAACTGATCTGAACATACTAGCTGAATTAGCAAATTCTCACTCTGAGTGATAAACAGGCTGGCAGATTCTTAAGGCCCTGGGCGGTGGGTGAAATTTTCCTGGGGAACATAGCCTAATTATATGACAGTGGTGAATAAGGGGTGCCAGGGCATCACAGCTTAAACTCCAAACTACTCAAGAAGGGGTAATGAGGTAAAGAATACACTTTTGAAAGTAGAATGAAAAGAAATAGTCTGTATGACTGCAAGAAAGTCATCTGTCATAACTTGAAATTTTTGCTATCCCCAATGGAATCAGGATGGCCTGCGCTTGTGAAAGGGGTATTAAATTGTGATGGTATTTTAGATTCACTGTAAATGTAGGTGAAAGGTGAAATGTATTCATGTCTGTTTTAAATGGTACTATTCTGGAATATTAAGCAATACTCAGCTCCTATGAGCTAAGCACTGTACGTATACATACTGAATTCTGTAATTAAAAACAATTGCCAGTATAAATAGAGCAATACTACATTTTATGCATCTACATTAAAATAGTGAGCTGTGACAAACTTGGAAAATAAGCCACAAATATCCCAAACACCCACTGACAACACAACTGCCTTATTATTTGGTTAGCCACATAAGTGCACATGATGCTTTATAAACAAGTACGAAGATCGGATCCCTGCTCTGAGGGACTAGCTTTTTCCTGTTAGACTGAAGCACAATAAAAGAGCAACAGACTATAGTGAGCAAGTGGGACTTGTCTGGAATGCACGTCACACTGAGTTACGCATCTTTCCCAAATATCTGCCTTGCCAGTCATTACCTATATCTTTTGGAGGCCTAGTTCCAGTTTCTAGTATTCGCAGAGTAAGACTACCACAATTACACAATGGAAGACTAGATGTCAGTGTTATCTTAAGTCCTGACTGAGATTTATAAGCACAGATGGGGAAGGGACATGATCAATTTCACTATCATAACTGTCTGGCAAAGAGTCATGAAAAAATCTGACACTTTCTCCTTTCTTTATTGCCTGGCAAATGCTGTCAAGGGAAGGTCATCTGACTCCTACCCATCAGTACAGGAAGGTGATAAATGTGTCACATCAGATTTTGTGCTATCTTCCCCCTTGTAAACACTTTCTTTTGCTGTTCGTTGAGTTGTTTGTTTTGTTTTGTTTCGTTTCATTTTCATATTTTTTCTCTATACCAGGAAAGTGGTTGAAACGTGAGAATTCCCCCACACACCCTCCATTAAGCATTTTGATTTATGTTGAAACTTGCATGTACTGTGTTTGTTTATTTTTTGCATAGGCTGACATAGTGGATGCACAACCCAGAGTCGGAGTGTGAGTTCTATCAATGGAGGGAAGTTGCAGGAGGGAATGTTTTTTCCAGTGCAGTTTTCCTGCTTAGACTCAAAGTCACATTGGCAGGCTTAGAAGGGGCACAGCATCTATTTGTGCACGTTCAATAGATGAATTGTGGTCATTTTGGGGTGAGAGGGTGTTTCAGGGGAACAGTGGTGTTTTGTTTTGGAGAAATGAAAATACTGAGTCAGGAAATAATGAGACAAGTTATCTCCTGTGCTAAGGCACTGCTTGGGGTATCAGGAATCCACTCCCAGCTTCCTGATTCTCAGGTCCAGGTCTGGCCCCAACACCACCTGGAGTACTACCGGGCAGTTTCTAATTCTCTGATTGGCTCCAGGAACTGTAATTTACCCCATGATAGTGCAGGATTTGCTTAGTGCAAAGGGAGATTCTCCCTGCCCTGCTATATCCTCAGCACACTTCCTATGCCAGAAAGCAGGAGAGTTGCAGACTCCAGCTGCAGTATGTATTTCTGCTGGCCATTTTGAGATGCCATATGCATAGTCCAAAGGGTCCATGTCAAGCCTTGAGAATCTGGCCTTAAGAATCTGGGCAAGAATTAAAGGAATACCTGTCCTAGAAGCTTCTGGAAAAGTTGCCTTAAAATTAACCCATTCATGGCCACTTTACAATGTTTGGTGGAAAAAGAGCAGATGCTTTGTCACTTGAAGGCAGCAAGACCTACAATAAGGTGTAAATAGATCAGCGTAACGGGTACATTAGCATGTTCGTTTGTGCTTTGAGGGTCTTGTTTTAAAAGGTACAGTGGAAAAAAAACAATTGAAGAATACGGAAAGCTTTCCGTTGTCTTTGGAACAGGCTGCAAATGATTAAATGTGTTGGGATAAAAGAGAATAAATATTTAAATCTGCTTTGCAAAATTTTAATCAATCATTCACCTGGGTGAGTATTTTTTTGATGAGCAAGTAAAATACCATTAAATGTTTTTATCATCAACATGGCAAAAGGAGTCTGAATAAAGTGTCTCAGATGTTGAATTCTCATGACAACTTTACAAGGTTGATTTAAAGCCGCTGTGTGCTTTAGCCAATCAAAAGTTGGAAAATTTCAAACTTTCTCGCTTTTTTATTCTATTAGAAAGTTCATATGTTTATAATAGATTTCAAGCTGGGGAGGAAGTGTGCATCTATGGATAAGGGCTTGGGACAGCAGGCTTCTATCCTTGCCTCTGTGTGCCTCTGGTTCCCCTCCTGCCATTTCTCTAGTTAAGACTCTAAACTTTTCAAAGTAGTGACTATCTCTTACAGTGCACAATGGGGCCTAGCACAATGGGGCCTCCTATGGTTACCATAATACAAACCAGTGTACCTTCTTTTGTACTTGATTCCACAACAAACAAAAGAGAAAAGTTGGAGAAGCTGTCTGAGGGGGTCCCTTGAAATAACAACAAAATCTCTCTGAAATAACAGCATTAATCATCACATTTGGGGATTGATAAATCTAATAACCAGGCAAAGAAGTCTGAAAATGTTGTGGTTCAAGCATGCTAAGAAATTTTAACTGCTTTACTTAATTAATTAATTACGTTTATTTTGAATTCTCTGCCACGTGCCTGGCTGCCTCTTTTCTTCTCCATTTGTTTCACTTTCTCACATTTCGAAGGCTACTGGGTTGTTGTTGGAGGGTGGGGGCGGTTTATTTTTTGGTTTTGGCATTATAAAAAACACTAGAACTCATTCTTAGAAAAAAATGAAAGTTTTTCCCTTATGAAGGGTAATCTCTTATTATCCTGACTTTCCTGATTATGCCCTTGGAGAAAGTATTGAGGGCTACTTGAACTGTAACATCTCCAATGGAGACCAATTTTTCAGGCTCATCGTTGTAGTCATTCATCAGCTTCAATGAGGGAATCCTGACTTCTGGTGCCTTAGAGGTAATATGTCATTGGAGTGAAAGTGCTATTAAAGGGCTTTGCGGTAAATCTGCTATAGGAGTTTTCATGTATTAAACAGCTGTTTTAAAATTTATTTCAAATTTTCATAAGGATCCTCTCAGGTCACGGTTGTACGTTATTTTATGGTGGAAATAAAACTGTCTAGTCAGTGTGAGTCTAAAGGAACATGTTTCATTTTGTCCTGTGCTCTGAAGAAGCACATTAGAATCAAGAGGATTTCAAAGGTCTGTATTAGTGCATAGTGAAACTATTATTAATGGTGAGTTAGTTAATACTGGAAAAAGCATTCATGACCATTTGTTCAAATAAATTGTGCGTTTTCTTTGATGGTATTCACAGCATCTTCTATTCACTTCACACAAACAATTATATGAGTGAGTTTTTGTTTGCAATAATACTTCTGGAAAGAGAATTTTGAAATTACTTAGTCATGTAAATATTTGGGGAAAAGTTTGTGTCGGCCATCTTGAATGTAATAATCTGAATAATCATGAAATCAAGGCCCAAGTTTGAACTACAAACTTTGGCTGACACAAGAGACGTCAGCATAAAGCTGCTGCTGCAGTTAGTACATTGCTTGTGTGCCTGCATACTTGGCTCCTTGCTTCAGTGCTGCACATACTTACCAGTAGTGCTTGTATTAATGCATGGCACAGTGCAACATGGGTAGTACCCCAGTCTGAAGCCCACCATCATCCAGCGCACTGTTTTGGCAATGCTTGGTGAGGCAGAAATGAGTTGCACAAGGGTGACTAGTAGCAAGGGCTCAGCTTGCCAGAGTGCAACTGTCTCCATCCTATGTCATCTAGATCCCATAACTTTTGTGCCTCTTTAAAAAATCCCATGAATCCACACAGACCTCCTTGCTGTCCAACCTACTCCCCTCCCATGAAGTTATACACCAGCCACCTTGACAGCACCAAGGAAAGATTCAACTACAAACATTCAGCAGGTGCAGAATGACAGCTGAATGAGCTTCTGGTAGATTGAAGGGACACCGGCACTGTTTACTCACAAGATTGGATCTCAGTAGGGGGGTGGGGGGAACATCCCAATTGTTGTAGCTGCCTGCTGCATCCTGCACAATATTCATGAAGCACAGAGGGAAAAGTTGCTGATAGGTAGAGGGCAGAGGTGGAGCGGCTGTCTGCCGAGTTTGAACAATGGTTTGAACAATGGGCCATTATCAGAGCTCGATACAGACCAATACAGCTCTGGGATACTTTGAAAGAGCACTTTAACAGTGAGCCACAGTAATGCATTGTGGTGTACTTTGCTCTGCCTGGCCCTGCTGTTTCGGGCTCTGTTAGGAATCGTGTGGTACTTGGTGCACATCTATGAATTTAACACTGTCGATGCTCCGATTAATGTTGCGGTGCTTGCTGTATATTCATTATTATTACACTGTTTGTCACTGATCCTATGAGTTGAGTCACACTGTAAAGTAACAAGTAAGTGGGTGCTTTGAGAACTGCTAGGCACTATACAGCATGTGTTGGGAATTATAAAGATGAAATATTTTCCAAATAGAATTTTATTCAGTAACAAAACCAGTGCAAAAATCTGTTCAATTTAAAAGCAAGTATATTACAACTTTATATATTAATGGAACAGAATTTAAGAAAGGGAAAGAAAATTCATGTCCATTTTAGCTACACAGACAGCAACCATGGGTCCGTGTAAGTGAAGCTGTGGTTGCCCTTACCATTCCCTAGTGTGGAGTGGGTGGGAAAGGAATGTGGCTCCTGATGCCACATGGAATGTTGAGAGGGTGGGGCTGAAGGGAGGTGCTGTAATGGAGTTGTCCCTGGACTGCAAAGGGAGGTGAGTCTGTGGTTGTTGAACCTGTAGGACCAGACGAGTCTGCAGCATCTGTGTTTGCTGCTGGATAAGCCCCATTATGTCCTGGTGCATCTCTCTCTTCTTTTCCTGCTGGGACCCTGGGACTTTCTCCTGCCTGCTCTTTCTTTCTCCACATAGACTGCAATGTTTACCTTCTAAATCTAGGCCCTTTGATCACGGTGTCATACAGCACCGGCTTGCAGGATCCCATTGAATATCATCCCAAGTCCTCTGTTTTCTCCTCCTCATCTGGTTCAGGCGTTCCAAGGATGTGGAGGGGGTGCTCCTGAAGACTGCAATGGCAACAGCTACAGATAAAACTCACAGAGGTAACATTGTCAGTGTTGTTGCATTGGGAAACAAAAGTTAAGGTTCAGAATGCCCGTCCCTTGCTCCCCTAAAGTTTTATACAAGACATAATTATTGACACTTCTACTTTGGAAGTAGATTCTTCTGTTGGTAAGAAAGACAAGCTTTCAACTTATACAACTTGAACTCTCTGTAAGCTCAAAAACTTGTCTCTCTCACCAACAGAAGTTGGTCCAATAAAAGATATTCTCTCTCCCACCTTGTCTCTCTAATCTCTGCTGAAGTCAATGTTTGTGCACATACTGATATCAGCATGTAGAACAGTGTTTCTCAAACCGGGGCCGCCACTTACGTAGGGAAAGCCCTTGGCGGGCCGGGCCAGTTTGTTTACCTGCCCCATCTGCAGGTCTGGCCGATTGCGGCTCCCACTGACCGCAGTTCGCTGCTCCAGGCCAATGGGGGCTGCGGGAAGCAGCAACCAGTACGTCCCTCAGCCTGCGCTGCTTCCCGCAGCCCCCATTGGCCTGGAGCAGCGAACTGCGGCCAGTGGGAGCCGCGATCAGATGGACCTGCAGACAGGGCAGATAAACAAACCGGCCCAGCCCGCCAGGGGCTTTCCCTACACAAGCAGCAGCCCCAGTTTGAGAAACACTGATGTAGAATGACTTCTCTTCTCCCTTTTAATCCTATCCATTAAAACAGTGTGTCTACTGCTGCTTTGTATACCCAACCCCGCTTGTACTCATGGTGGATTTTGAACCTGAGACCCATAGTGCTAAAGGCATATGTTTCTACCCCTTGAGCCATAGCAGTCCATTAGTGGACTAGCCATTTGTAGGATCAAAGATGCACACTCTCATAGTATGGGTTGTAAATGTTTGTGAGTACGAGTGTGTTCACAAAACATTCTTGCAAACAGTATTTGTCAAAGTCTACTTATTATATCTAAGCAGCTAATATAATTTTAATGTCATAAGTCAGCATTTCTGTCAAGGCTTTAACAGGTTATTTGGTTCTTCACACAAATTATTAGTAATATTCTGCTATATGTTTAAAAGCATCAGCCTTAGAAAATTATGGCTAGGCATCAGGGGTAGGGTCTGCACTTGGGTGCATGGTTGCTGGTACTTAAAATTTACTTGGCTAGATATACCCTGTAAGGTTATCAGTGGGTAAAATATATAGTATTTGGGAACCTCCCAGTGCTTACAGAAGATTATGATTACAATATGAAAGTTTGGAAGAAAACCTTGAACATTACAGCATAACAAAGCATATTGGACAAAAATCCACATAATTAATTAATTAATTTTAGAGTGTGACACGCAAGACAAAATATATGGCAATTCAATTCATAAGTCAAGAACTCATCAGAAAGGGAGGAATAGAGCCAACCAGAGCTGGATGATGGAAGAGCAGTAGCACTGAATAATTTATGAAACAACACAGCAGAGTACATGTACTGGTCGGAAGCCTCTTTAAAGCCTTATTAATAGATGACAAAGTTCAATCAATTCAGCTATTAATGAGTCTTTAGAAAGAAGGATGTTGGAGAATGTGTTTGTGATGCAGAATAAAGAATTAATATGAGTTAAAAGGTCAAGTATCCCTCACATCAAATATGAATGATCAGGACCAAAAAAAAAAAATGCAGGACAAGTATATGGTTGATAAAACATAAGGTAGCAAAGGCAAATGTGACCTTTATTATAGCTTTGATTGTTTAAGGTGTTTATAAGCTCTGCTAAACCCTGTCCAACAAGTTCTCAACCCAAAGGAATACAAAACAAAGTGTAACATGTAGAATAAATGTGGGTACAGTACTCATAGGTGAAATCGACATACAGGAACTTTACATACAAGTTTTCTGAGGGATAGAAATCCAGATTGTTACAAATGCATGTCCCTCAAAATCTGAGACAAGCCAATAGAAAATGGTATCCAGGAAAAGCCCAGAGAGCCCAGCAGCAAAATAGTCATGTGACAGATCCACAGGTAAGTCCAAAGCCACTTGAGGAGTCTACCACGAAAGAAGATGTTGCTGCTAAAATGTCTTCTGCAGCATGGCATTCAGAGCCTCTGAGTGCTGTCCAGAGACAGTGGGGAGAAACTACATACCCTGAGGAGGTGAACAGCAGTTTATCAGAAGATTTATTTGTAAACTAAAATCCAAATTATTGAAAACAATTGAGCAGAGGATTTTGATTAGGAATTCAAGATTTTTTTGCTTATGATGAAATGATACTTTGAAATAAATTTACAAATCTGTGTACACCTGCCATAGGCATGCAAATATCTGTGGTTTCTGCAAACCCAATATTGTATCCACACCCATCTACAGATGCATGAGGAATGAAATTAAAAACACACATTGGCCTAAATCAAGCGTGAACACATGTAGTTGTGTGCTTATGATTTTGAAAATATGGCCCATTATTATCAGTCTGAAATTGGACTCTGGTTTAACTATATGCTGACCTCAGTGTCTGTGAGAATGGGTTTTGTACTTGATTCAGGAAAATGGAACCTGTGGAGTCTTCAAAGTTTTTGCTAACCAGAACAATGTTTGTGACAGTAGCGGAGCTAGGAGTGGAAATTTGGGTGGGCCCTGACTTTCGAGTGGGCAGGCAATGTCAGGCTTTGTCTATCACCCAAATCTCCACTCCTAGCTATGCCACTGGCCTGCAGGCAGGGGGCTGGCGGCCAGAGAAAGGGAAGGGAGCCAGGCAGAGGAGAGCATGGAAGCGTGGAGGAGGACAGGTAGGAGTAGGCCATGCACATGTGCGTCCAAGGCCACTGTATGGGGGGGGGCAGATTAACCCACCACCACCCAAAACAAAAACCAGCCACTTTTTATTGATATTTTGCAGACTTTGGGAACCTAAAAGGAGAAATCTATTATGTTTCAGCATTGACCGTTTCGCAGGGTGAGAGTGGATAGTATCAACCTTTTGTTGCCACTTATGTACGGAGATATACCTATCTCATAGAACTGGAAGAGACCCCAAAAAGGTCATTGAGTCTAGCCTTGCCTTCACTAGCAGGACCAACTACTGATTTTGCCCCAGATCCCTAAGTGGCCCCCTCGAGGATTGAGCTCACATCCCTGGGTTTAGAAGGCCAATGCTCAAACCACTGAGCTATCCCTTGGTGGTGTCTGCCATAGTGAGGGTGGGGATGTTGTTGACACAGTTACTGCAGTCCTGGGGAGAGCTATAGAGTAGCCCAGGCAGGTGGAGTGTGTGTCTGGCAAGAGGGAGAGAGGGGGTGCAGGAGAGAGAGGGAGTGATGGCCGTGGTTTCCTCCAGCCTGGGAGCTCAGCTCCTCCCATTGTCCTGTGCCGCTGCCTGCCAAGAGGGCTCCGTGCTGCTCCTGTCCGACCCGCCTGCAGGTGAATTGAAAGTCATTGGCGAGGAGGGAAGGACGCAGACTGCTGGGTGTCCCCTGCTCAAATTTGGGTGGGCCGGGATGCTAAGTGGGTGGGCCGCAGCCCACCCAGGCCCACCTGTAGCTATGCCCCTGGTTTGTGATCTGGAGTGCAACAGGAGGTCAGACTGTCACCGGATGAATTCTATATGATGTGAGGCAATGTCATGGGCTGAATCAATATCCACTCACGTAGCAGTGCTTACGCTCCCAACAAGGGGAACTTTGAGAGGGGGAGTGTGTGAGGTTGGACAAAAATGGAGAAATGTGTTGATGGAACTGGATTTCAATACCGATTTACCTGGCAAATGCTTTGGGACCAAATGTGCCTTTAGACATGCATTGGTTTATTCCTGAGAGGGAATTAAAGTGAAGTTTTGATGTGAGTCCAAAACATTTAATTTAGGGGGACCAAATCCTTTTGGCCTTACTCAAATGAACAATCTCATTGGTTTCAAGTCTGGCCTGCTGGAGTTGACCATGTATCTGAAAGATTCTGCAAGCCTCCCAAACCTCTCTGAATTCCTGTATGAGTGTCTTGTGTAATTCAGAGGCTGGAATTACAAAAGGGAGAATGGTGTAGATAGAGACTCCTAACTAACCGTTGCAAAAGTCAGGTTTACAGTTACCACTCTCAATAAATGGGAGGTTGAACATGACCTCCCCTTCCAATAGTCAGAGTCCTTGCTGGACATTATGGTTTATTTAAAATCAATCAGTGCTTTACAGACCAGTAAAGTTTGGTCTGCCTGAGAGCCTGCAATCTGATTTTAGTTTTGAACATGACACAGGAGTGGGACAAGACAAAAAGCAGGTTAAATGGTGGGAAAGGAAAAGCAAGTAAACTGAATAGGAGAGTGAGCCTTTCTGTGAGCGGTTGAAATGGGAATCCTGGGGGCTGTATGTTGGTTGGCACTGAGCTGGAGCACAAAGGCCTTTGTAACCCACTTACCCGACCACAATTTCTCTCTAAAATGGGGTGAGTGAGTGGAGTTGCTGTGGCAGCATTTGGAGAGCACTGAGGATCAGCCAAATCTGGCTCCATCAGCGCAGTGCAGGAAGAAAGTTCATTCAAATATGACAATGGTGAGTTGATAGTGACACAGCCCAAAACCACGAGGCCCTTTACAGATGAATATTAACTGTACCTGAAAGCAAATAGGAAATTAGTACAATCTATGGCACACAGGTACAATGTTCTCCCTTTGGCCATCCACTTGAGTTTGTAGCAAATTTGAAATTCTTGTGGTGAATTTTTAGTAGATTTGAAATTTTTCAGCAGCTTCCTTTAAATTAAACAAAGGGAGGGTTTTTTTAAATAATGTATGCAAATGAACAGCCAATTAGAGCAGTAGCCCCGTGTCTGTTATTTGGATAGTACTTTAAGTTTATTTTACACGGTCCTTTTGTTCTCAGTTTTTGATATGACACAGATTGACATCCACAATGGACAGATCGCTGCAATGTAGAAATTACCATGGAGAAACACGAAGTTCGGGCAGCTGAGCAGAGAGTATTTGGGGACTTACCGGCACTTATTGTGGTGTAGGGAGTAATTTGGGATTCTGGAGTAAGCGCATTAGCTGCATGTTTCCACTATAAACACTGAAATAGTTAACAATGTAAGTTTCAGGCTTAACACCCCACTGAAATATATGGATAGTTCATATTGATCTGTGCTATTGTTTCAGGCAGTCTACAGACTTGGAAGAGAACATAGCATGGGTTTCCACTTAGTTAATGTTTTCAAGGTTATCTTTGCAATCAGGAAAAACTAGGCCAGGTGCACACAACAAATTTTTGCCAGTATGCCTATGTCTATCAGGGTTGTTGATGAGGGATTATTTCTGATTGACATAATTATGCTAGTGAAAGCCCCTAGTGCAGACATAGTTATCCCAGAAAAACTGTGCATTTGCAGGTAGATCTTATTTCACCTGGGTGGGGCGGGGGTACACCTTCCTTGGCTGACAGTCGTTAAAAGTCAGTGTCCATTGTTTCTTAAGGGTGCCATATTCATATGAGTTGATTCCATTCAGTTCTTGATGGTCCATTTTCATCCCACCATGCACACCTTTGCCTATGTGATTCAAAAAACCGTCTCTTATTCCCTGTGTCCCAGAGGAGAAATTAACCCCTTCATACTCGGTGGCAATACAGACTGAGTGGGTAAACTTAGTCACCCGGCTTGTTCATAAAATATTACAAGCATTTCAACATTCTCCACATCAGCGAAGTGCTCCTAATATAGACCTAGTTTTGTGTGTGTGTGTGTGTGCATGCGCACATTCGTGTGCTGACATTCTGGTGCAGTCTGTGGCAAAGGGTGGATTTCTTTCATTACAAAATACACAGGTCCTGCCTGCGGCCCACTCCATTAAGAAGGTGGGCGTTCTGCACCAGCTGAAGTTTCAAGGTTTTATGGGATAGTGGATGTAGAGCATAGTGAAGCAATCCTGTAAGTGGGGAGGGAGGGTGCACAGAAGGAAGAAGCAGGAATGCATAGGTAATTGTGGCCAGGTGGACATTGGAGAGATGTTGGCAGAGTAGATGGGAAAAGTCACTTAGCTGAAGAAAACCTCTTCCTGTAACTGAAGTCTGTTTCAGGAGCATACAGTAATCCTGGCTTTAGGTGGAGTAATACTTTGGAGCAGCTGTGGATGAGTAACCAACAGGAGCTGGCTGCCAAGATGTGTCTTTAACACATATATATGCTAATGTAAATGACCTAATGCATTTCTAAGCATTCAAAAACATTATGTGGATTTGGGAAAACCCCTGAAATTTTAATTCCATAAGCAAAATATTATTTTGGCAGTGGATGACAGAAATAATCCCGCTCCCCTATGTTTCATACTTTTGAAATTGAAATTAGTGTACAGCCATTTTCCAGCCAGAGCTGAAATTTCACAAGAGAACCATTTGAGTATGTGTCAACTGAAGTATACAGAGCAGCAAAGAATTTTGCATGAACTTGGAAATTGCAGTTTTCTGGGAAATGTGAATTAGAATGAAGTTGACTTTTGACCTGTTTTTGGAGCATCTCACTTGAAAAAAGAGAACAGAGTGGAAATAGTGAAAAGGGGGAAAAACTGAAAAGGGGGGGGTGACAACATTTTGTGGCTTGTGCCAATCAAGTCACAGTTATGTTACATGCCTAAATTTTGGGGCTGTGGCCTGCCAGGAGGCTGTGTCATGTCACAGTTAGTTTATAGGTCCTCTCTGAGGGTTTAGAGTTTGGCTTTTGAGCAGTCAGCATGTAGTGCATCTGCTACAAGAAGAAAATAAAAGTGTATATAAAGCTCTGTGACTGTATTTGGGTATAGCCCTAGTATGTTACCAACTCAAATTCAGGGATACTAGTCCCTACAAGAAATCTGAACCTAACTGAAGATCATAGGGATGGGATTATGAATTGTTACAACAGATGGATATTATCAGGGATGCTGGTTTGGTTGATAAATTATGGGGAATCCTCAAATAGGGAAACATTGTTTTTGCTGCTCTTTTTTTGTCAGAGTAATGTGTGTCATAAGTAGCTAATATTTCATTTTTGAACATGTATTTGTTTAAATAACTGGAACATGACCCTGTTTACTTAGGATTTGAATACAGTGAGAATAGTGCAACATCGTTTAGAAATCTTAAGGGCTTCAGGCATTAATAACATAATGCTGTACCTGTAGCAGAAGCACGAGGCATAACAGGCCACAAGAATTAGTTCAGGGGTCTGACTTAGGATCCAGGGAGGACTAGCCCTTCCCTGTGCTGCATAGCTGTGGCTCCTGGGGCTTTTATGCCATGGAGATATGCCAACAACATCTAAGTAGATTCATCGATTCCAAGGCCCAGAGGGACCATTGTGATCACTACATTAATGAAGTTTCTGCAAACTTGTCCCAAAAGTTTAGACCAGATTTCAAATACATCCTCAGGGATATCTTGACATATTTATAATATCTGAAGAGCTTGTTTTTAGGGGAAGCACAGCTTGAGGAATGGCACTTTTTCACACTAAAAAACTATTATATACTAATGAGACCTATATTAAATATCTGAATATCAACTCTTTTTTTATAAATGACTGAAGAGATGGTTTGTAGACACGTAATTGGAAGGAAAAGAAGAATATTGGAAAACTATTGAATCAGATATAAAAGGATTGCTTAGGTACCTGAGTGGCAAATAGAAGGCAGCTATATTAATGCAGATCTTCTAGCAGAATGAGCTACGATGTGAGGAATAAAAGGAGAAACATGATTATTTCTGATTCTCAGTCTTTGTCCTTGGTTTTGTGTAGCACAATGGTCAAAAAAAGTGAGAGAGCGAAATGTCTGAGTTGTTGCAGAAAAAAAGCCAATGCTTAATTGGAATTTACATTAAAGAAGGCAAGAAAGAAGCTATGGGTAGTGAATGCTTCTGCTTGTAGAATAGAGTGAAATATTTGCAACAAAACTGAACACACGTTAAATATTCCTCTCTTTCCAAACTCTCCAAAATCCCACCCTGTATTTTCACAGGCACCCAACTCCCACTGACTTCCACTGGCAATTGGGCAACTCCCTATCTCCTTGGAAATCCTAACCACAGTGATTAAAAAGTATTTTCTCTATTATTTGTTCACCCACTTATAGTAAAGGGTGTTAACCGGGATGACTGAGCTATTCTGCCTGTACTACTCACATAGGCTTTGGGGCCAGATTTGCCCACCAGATCACTGCAAATCCAGATGCTGGGCCACCAAAGTAGGATATCCTCCCAGGGGAGACTATTTCAGTACAAAATTGCAGCAATTTCTTTTCTGGCAAGTGACATAGCCAGGGGAGCAATGTGCTGACTGACTGAGTCTCCTTAGAGAGACGCGGTGGGTGAAGTAATATCTTCTATTAAATCAACTTCTATTGGTGAGAGAGACAAGCTTTCAAGCTACACAGAGCTCTTCTTCAGGTCTGGGAAAGGTAATAAGAGTATCACAGCTAAATACAAGATCAAACGGATAGTTTAGCATAAGTAGTTTACACACATTCTATAGGACCATTCAAGGTGTGGTCCATTAACACTAATGCAGCCATAGGACAAAAATGGGGGTTAGTGGGTTACAGATTGTTGTAATAAGCCATAAATCCAGTGTCTTTATTAAGACCATTATTTTTAGCATCTAGCAAAGTTATGAATTTAAACTCCCAGGCTTGTCTTTTGAAAGCATTGTGCAGGTTTCCTTTGAGGATGATAGGTCAGAAACAGAGTGATCACTTTTTATGAAATGTCTTCACCCACGGGTGAGAGGGTGTTTTTGTCTTTTTTCATTTTCCTGTGTGAATTCATTCAAGAGTGTAGTTATTGTCTGGTTTCACCCAGATAGTTGTTATTGGGGCATTTAGTGCACTGGATAAGGTACACCACATGTTGTGATAGGTGTGTGCAGGATCCACGGATCTTGAAAGGTGTATCATGGAGGGAGTTCATCATTGTGGCAGTGGAGATATGTCTGCAGTTTTCCATCTGTTGTTCTGGGATGGTCTGGTGCTGCTTTGAGTTGGTGTGTCCTGGTCTGTAGGAAGCTTACTTCTGATGACAAGCTTGGACAGGTTGGGGGGGGGGAGGGCGGGGGAGTTGTTCGAAGGCCAGAAGAGAGGGTTCAAGAACAGTGAGGCTCTTACTGACCTGTAGCACAAACCCTGAAGAACTGAATCCCTCATTCAGTGTGTAGGCCCTTTTTGGTTCAAAACTTCGATTGGCACCTATGCCAAGCAGAGTGAATCTGATCCTTGTGTCTGTAACAGTACATAATTGAGGCCTGACTGACCACAATCTTGCTTAATTCCCCCTTGAGTTGAGGGAACTAATTGAACGAAATTTATTGCCTTGGTTTAATCCCCTTGATTTTCAGACAGGGAACTGATTGTGGCTTCCTCTACTTATTGAGTTTCCTTTTTAGTATTAAATTCTAAAACTAAATGTGCTGCTGCTTATTACCACAATGGCATTTGAACCCAGCCCCCTGAGAAATACCAGAGTTCTCTTCTCTTAAACTGAGGCAGGAGGGAGACTCCTCACAAAATGAAGAGGGTGAATAGCACAGAAATAGCTTTATAGTCTCACACTTTGTCTTGCACAACTCTTTTCTCCCCAAGAGTTACCATTATCAAGGTATCACATCATGCTGTCCACTTCCCAAGCACACAGTTCTGTTTGCAGGTCTCAAAGAGGTGCCACTCAAGAATCCAAAACTAATTGACAGTAGTTAACCAGGATGATTAGTCAGTCAGCAAATTTACTTGCCTGAACAAGAGACTGTGATACAAGTTGTTGCCGGGATTATGAGGTGGCTGCTGTTGCAACTATGTCTGGAAATCCTGTTACATAAGTACACTGTTACAGAGCAGTTAGCAATGGCAAGAAGGAGCAGTAGAGTTGGCTGATTTTCAAAAGTTATTCAACCAAAAAAGAACGGTATTTTTGGAAAACTTTGGAAAACTTCTGGTAGTTTTCACTGTGGGTAATGTTATATCTCTCTTGATGATCACAACAGGCAGGTGGACACATTTGTTGAATTATTGTCTCTATACGCGTGAGCACCCAGTGGGTTATCTTTGAAGGAGGAAACTCTGAGGCTTGGTCTACACTACCCCCCTAATTCGAACTAAGGTACGCAACTTCAGCTACGTGAATAACGTAGCTGAAGTCGAAGTACCTTAGTTCGAACTTACCTTGGTCCACACTCGGCAGGCAGGCTCCCCCATCGACTCCGCGGTACTCCTCTCGCCGAGCTGGAGTACCGCAGTCGACGGCGAGCACTTCCGGGTTCGACTTATCGCGTCCAGACTAGACGCGATAAGTCGAACCCAAAAGTTCGATTGCCAGCCACCGAACTAGCGGGTAAGTGTAGCCAAGGCCTGAGAGAGAAGAGGAGGAGGGTTAGTACTCCAGGGCAGGATGCCGGGCTGTGCATATGCAACTTCAGGATGCCACATACTATGTGACAATCTTTTGCACAGTCTGAGGCAGTCTGAGTGGGTGCCCAGTTCTCCTCCCTGAGAGGCCACAGACACTGGGCTGGGTACGGTGCATGACAGTGGGTAGCCTGCTTTGTGCCAGGCCAGCCAAATATAATTGTGTATATAATGATTCCTGTCTTTTAAAGCTAGAGAATGCACAGCTGCTACAATATCTATGAGCATATTTCAAGGAAAAACTGTCTCCTTTGTCTTTGCAAGTGAGAGAGACCGAGATCGAGCCTCTGTCTGAAACTTCACGACAAAGTTCCATTTTGGGAGCGTGAAACCATCCTAAGTGAAACAGGAAAAAATGTTTACCAGGGAGCCATGCTAATTAGCTTGTAAGGCATGTCGGAAACCTAAGGTGCTATAGAATGCTAAGAATCAAGTGGCTTTTCATATTACTCCATGTGGCTCTTCACTGGCATTTCAAGAAGACTCTGTTCAACTTGATGACAGTTGTCCCAGGAAGTGGCAAATTCAAATGAGGACAAATGGAGAGATGCACACACAAGTGTTAGAGACACTGACTGTCACCTGGCTTGTCAAAATCAGTGACAGACGTTGAATAGCTCATCTTGGGTTGAGTTCTAAGCAATGCAACTTTTGTAAAGCTATTTGGATTAATAGTAACTATTTACTTACAGCAAACTTGTTTGTCGTCCCTCACCCCTCCCCCTGGCTAAATCCCACCCATGGTGAATGATGCATTCTCTTCGACAGGAATCCTGGTAAAAGCAGGAATCCTCACAGTGAACCAGTGTGTGATGCTTTGTGATGCATGGTTTGCTTGTCCTCTAAGTAGGAGCAAAGTTCCCGCAGGCAGCCAGGTGGTGGTGTTTTGCCCAAGGATCTCACAGGCTACATAGGCAGGACATAAGAAAGCAAAGCAGGGCAAGCAATCTGTGGAGTATGGAAACAATGAGAGTTACATCATATAGAACTATTTAATGTATACATCTTATGAGTTTTCTTATGAGCTGGATATATGGTTCTAGGTATTGTAGATGATGGAAATAATCCCATAAAATATCATGTGTTAGTCCTGTAGTTTGATGGAACAAAGTTTGGCAAGTGGACAGGCGTATACATCCTTCCTCTAATGTACACCGCTACCCCGATATAACGCTGTCCTCGGGAGCCAAAAAATCTTACCGTGTTATAGGTGAAACCGCGTTATATCGAACTTGCTTTGATCCGCCGGAGTGCGCAGCCCTACCCCCCCAGAGCACTGCTTTACCACATTATATCCGAATTCGTGTTATATCGGGTGGCGTTATATCAGGGTAGAGGTGTATGACTTTTCCTTCGGGGTTGTAGTTCCTTAGTGAATTAGCCAAGTGTGATTCCCAGTGCACAAAGGTGTGTGTTACCATAGAGGAATTCTACCTAACTCGCTCAGGGGCAGAGGTGGGGAAACAACTCCTTTACCCCTTGCACATCAGTGTAGCAGAGAACAGGTATCAGCCCTAAATGTGTGTTATTGTTTTGTGAAACTTGATGTACGGGTTATGCTACAGCTTTATTGCATTCGTACAGTACTGTATAAAGAGGTAATGGAAAGCTCTGATCATGTGCCCCAGCTTGAGCTCTGCTTATCATATTTAAAAACAGACATTTCCCTAAGGTATCAGACAACAGAAATAATACTGTATTTTATAGAGTGAGAAAATGAAGTTTCCAGTGAGAATGCTTAAAAAGCTCCAGAGATATTACTGAATTTACTGGTATTCCCCTTTATAAGTATAAAGAATCCTCTGAAACCTCATGACCTCTCCAACCCAGAATGAATTTTTTATGTGCGTATACTGTAGGCTGCTTGAAAACAGCATTCTCCCTCTTAGCAACCTCTTTGCCAATTAAAAGTTGAAGTAATAGAAATAATGATGAAGTTGGATTGATTTACTTCTTTCTTGTAAAGTTATGATATTTGCAAATAACAAAATCAGAATCGGAAAGAGAAATATAGGAGCCTGAACTTACCATAAATGTGATTGAATAGTTACTACCAAGAGGCATTGATGTAATGAATTTGAATATACTCCAAACAGTTCCAACATTCTTATGAAAAATTTAAGGAAATACCATGTTGAGCACTTTCAAATGTATTATAAAAAACCTCCAATAAAATCAGAGGGAAGCTAACTGAAAAATCTCTTACAATATAACAATAACAGTCCTTTCTACATGCCTATAGTACTATGCAGTTGGTTGGCAGTTTTTTAGGGAAGAAGGTGGAAAATACTAGCTTTCTAATTATGAACATTAAATTAGAAACCTGTTTTTCAGTGGTTGCTACTTACTTGACATCCTGACAGCCCCCTTTTTCATGCTGCACTATTAAATAAAATAAAACAAAGAGAAGGAAACATTATTTTTGTTCATCTCTCTACATGATCCCAAGGTGCTCAGTAAGTGCCTCCCTTTGGTACTTTTAAGTTAACATGCTAAAACTATAAATAATGCTTTTACTGTTCAGTTGAGCCCCTCTTTAATTATGGAGAGACACTAGTTTCTCCATAGTTAAAATGGGAAGCTAGCTTGATTTTTTTGACCTGTAACAATGCTTTGCACTTCTGTAACATTCTCCATAAGAGCACCTCCACAAGCTTGACAATCATTAACAAATTTAGCCTGCCAGCTCTCCTGTGAGGTAGATAAGTACTGCATTAGCATTGTTAGTTTACAAATGGGGAAACTGAGAGGTCTGATTATTGCTGCTATACAGTATGGAAAGGCACTTCCCAAAACTTACCCAAGACATGCTTGCCCTGAAGAGATTATAACCTAAATAAATACATTACAAAAGAAATGGATGCAAGAGAACAAAGGGGATGGGTTGAGTGAAAGGAGCACATGGTTACAACATCACTTGGTTGCTTTGAGAGTGGGGTACACATGTCAGTACTCAAGTTCTGAATTTTGTTTGGTGAGAGAGTGGTTTTTAGCTGCTGTGGTCTTTGCAAAATTAAAAAAAGAGAATTAGAAGATGGGTGAGAAACAGAAGAGAACAGGATGTAGTGAGGTTGGGCAGCTGAGGGGCCACAGTGATAGAAAAGTTGTAGGATGAAGGAAGATCATCCATCAATGGCAGTAGAGCAAATGAGAAAAAAAGTCCAGAGTCCTAGGTTTAACGTTGGGTGAATATGATATCTGGAGGTTCTGAAAGTCACTCTGAGTCTGGGTAGAGCTGGAATTCCCTGATTTATCCCATGTAATTTTGTAGCTAGTACTGGCTGCTTTAGTGAAAGAGCTCTGAGGATGCGTGGCTTCCCCAAAGTTCACCTCCACATGCTGACCTTGGCAGGAGCTGCTGCCCATTGAATGGGGAAGGAGAGGCTGCTAAGTGGAATCTTGTCCTTGGCTCCCCTCTAGTTCAGACCTACCCTTGGTATCCTCAGATTTCTTGAGCTTTGGAGTTGGAAAATTACCCTTTAAATGATGTTCCTTTTCCAGATTACTCTGAGATATCTAGCACTGAAGAAATAAATTGGCTTGTGATGAGATCAGTTATACGGCCTGTGGAAGCATCCGTAATCCCTCTTCTGCAAGCAGAATCCTTTTGCAATGTTTCCAGCTCTGTGATTTTATCATGACCCTTATGATATTTGGTGTATTCCTTAAGTTTTTAAGGAGTCGTGTGATTAGGTGACAGTCTGTTTGCATTTTTTTAAAATAAATTTTAGCCTTCAAGGTTCCAGAGAAAAGCTAAGAGAATCTGACCCAAGGGTATCACAAAGATTCACAAAACAGAAGGTAAATAAAAAGAATCTAAAATATATACATATATTTTTTTAATCTCATGATTTTTTAATGCTTGGGGCTGGCAATACTCCTTTTGGATTGTTGCTGGATTGTCACATACAGGGGCACCCATTTGGATTGGATGAAAATGGTCACACGTGTTTGCTTTGCTGCTTGCATTTTTGCAGTATGTTGTACCTTTGGCACCAACTGATGTTTCAGGTGCTTTTTGATATCAATACAGCTTCATTCTGTACCTGAAGAGTGCTCACTGAGTTCCCTGGGTTATAGAATCAGTCCCTTACCACCATGGTTTGATTCTATGCTAGGTTAAATACAGAGCTGCCTTTAAAGGCTCTGTAAACTACTTAAGCCTTCAGTACCATTATCAGTATGTGCTGATAAATTTTTCTAGGAGCTTGAGTGCTACATTTTAGTTTTCTACTGTAACATGCTACTGGATTTTAAAGTACTCAGAGGGTTGATCTTTCTCTCAAAGTGAAGGTCTTGCAACAGAACTTAAATTATTATGTAGTATTGCATGTGTATATGAAGGAGAGAACAGACCCTTATCTAATTTGTCCAAAAAACAAGTGACTATTCTGCAACTAAGAAGTCTGGTCACTAGCACCACTTAATGTCAAATGCTTCTCCATCATATGATTTAAAGGACTATAGTGCACTCGATAATTGTATTGGCAGGAAGCATTTGTATTTCTATGAAGCATGTGCGTTTTGCATTCAGGAGTATCCCTTAACATGGCTCTTAGAAGGATTGTCATTTTTTAAATATGTTTTGTCCTGCTTTTGAAAGACATTTAATCTTTTCCCCATTAATCTGCTTTCCCTAAACCTTTCCCTAATTCTTCTTTGAGGATTCCCCACCTGCTGTGCAAGCTACACAACATAGTGAATCTAATCATGTCTGGAATTATTTTATCATTTTAATCCATATTTTTGTGTTATTTGCTTTCCAAAATCTTAGATATAAATTGTACTGTGCTAAGCAATGGTGGGAGTTAGTCTCTTTCTGAAAAGGCTATGATTATGTAGATAAGATAATAAATTGATTATGTTCTGGAATATAGTGTTAGCCTTCTATGTAAGCTAAGCTTGATTCTTAGATTTGTTGAATTTATTTTAGACTTCAAATTGTACTTCCATTGAGCAACAACCCCCTCCCCCGTGCATTTAATTGTTAATATGAAGAAGGTTTGCTTTAATATTTAAAACATTTTCTGTCATAGACTCCACGCTATTGTCACTTTGAATTTGTTCATGCTGTGTTCATATACATTTTTTTCATATGTTTTTTTCTGGGAAGCTTTATAAAATAATTAAAATGAAGACAACGACATTGCCTATTTTCTCAAAAATTATTAATAGCACTAATTTAACTTAGGTACAAATCATACTATCTTGGCTTCAAATAGCACAGGAAACCAGTCTTAATTCAAATTAAGGGCTATATACTGGGCCAGACTTGGATTTTTGATGGGAATACTCTGGATTTTTGATGGTGTAACAGAGACTAGAGTTTGGTCGAATGTCCCCAATTCTTCTGCATGGAACTCCCGTTATATATGCTGAACAAGCACATTATTCAGTTTACATTTTTGCATGCTGGGAAGGGCAGATTCCTTGTGGCTTTGACTTACAACATATAACAACGAGGCTGTTGCTCCTGTATTATTTTGATATGTGATGTTTTCCTTATGGGCACCAGGTAATATGAAACACCTAAAATAAAATTATATATAGATACCTAAGTTTTTGCTATTAACAGCAGTTCTGGTGCAGGTGTCATAAAGAAATAGCCCCGGAGGCTCCGTACTGTTTCCTTCAATAGATTTCACTGTGGTTCCAGGGTAATTTACTCATTCAAGGTTGTCTTTTTTTCCCTCTACTTTTTATATCAGCTGAAGGAATGCTCAGCAACTTTAGCTATTGATCATCCATGTAAGTATAAAGGTCTAGTACTGCTCCTTCTGAGGTGTTTTATAAAATATAACTTAGCAAAATCCTCACTAACACACTGTAAACCGTTTGTAAAGGCCTATGATTTCTGCTATTTTCATTCTGAGTGGGACATTAGGGGTCCAGCCACATTTCATTATCCATCTGAATAAGTTTTTCAATTTAGAGCTCTCTGCCTAACCATGAGCACTAAATTATGACTAGATTCTTTCCCTGCCTAGTGGGAACACTAAATAGATAAATAAAAATCTTTGCAGAATAATTGTAGGTGCTGTGGGCTCAATGCCAAACCAGGCCATTTCAGCCTTTGAGCCTTGTCTGTCTGTTTTTTTCCCCATCGTAATAGGGTATTCAATTATAATCTTTTCTGTGCGTGCACAGTGGAGGTTTGCATACAATGGCCTAGGGGCATTATTAATCTCAATGCATTTGGAGAGTGAATGAAAAGACTAAAGGGTTAGGGGGCAAATCTCTTTCCCTTAAAGCTGTGTTCATCACTTAGGGTCTTTTTCAAATTGTACTCTTCCCCCCCCCCCACCCTTCCTTGGAGCGTAAGCTGGAAATGACTCCAGAAGTTACAGGACAATGAAAGCATTAGCACAGGGATTATGGATCTTCATGTTTACGGTGGGGGAGGGGGCCTGCTCCTGGCAGCAGGGTATGGAGGTTTAAATGCACCACTGAACTAGTGCTTCCTACTGGATAATGAGTCAACAACAGTATAATTCAGTGACAGAGCTTTCTGTGGTAATAAGGGGGTGCACTAGGTAGTTTCTAGAGTGGGGCAAATAATAGATCGTAGCATAAATGCCTAGATAGAATTCATAGCAAATAACATATTCCACTAATTTTGCTTATTATAGTTCAAAAACTGCCTTCCAGCAGCTTATGATTTTCTTGAATTTATTAATTACTCAAAACTATCTGAATACTTTCTGTGCATAATTCTTAGATTGCATATGGCTTGTGAGCACTTCATTGTAAGAGTCCAAAGTTAGCAATATGGGGTGATATTTTCAAAAGCACCATAGCAATTGGAAGCAGAAGATCCCATTGAAAGTCATTGCCACCCCTGAAACTATATGGGCTGGTTTTGACTGGACATGTATGTCACATCGTATGTGCTTTCTTTGCCTGTCTAAAAGAAAACAAATTAGAATCTGGTTTCACCACTAATCATAGAATCATACAACTGGAAGGGGCCTCGAGAGATCATCTAGTCCAGTCCCCTGCACTCATGGCAGGACTAAGTATTATCTAGACCATTTCTGACAGGTGTTTGTCTAACTCACTCTTAAAAATCTCCAATGATGGAGATTCCACAACCTCCCTGGGCAATTTATTCCAGTGCTTTTCCTAATGTCCAACCCATTGCTTCTTGTCCTATCCTCACAGGTTAAGAAAAACAATTTGTTTTCCTCCTCCTTGTAACAACCTTTTACATACTTGAAAACTGTTATCATGTCCCCTCTCAGTATTCTCTTTTCCAGACTAAACAAACCCAACTTTTTCAATCTTCCCTCATAGGTCATGTTTTCTAGACCTTTAATAATTTTTGTCACTCTTCTCTGGACTCTCTCCAATTTGTCCACATCCTTCCAGAAATGTGGCACCCAGAACTGGACACAGTACTCCAGATGAGGCCTAATCGGAGCGGAGTGGAGCAGAAGAATTACTTCTCGTGTCTTGCTTACAACACTCCTGCTAATACATCCCAGAATGATGTTCGCTTTTTTTGCAACAGTGTTACACTGTTGACTTATATTTAGTTTGTGGTCCACTATGACCCCCAAATCCCTTTCCACGGTACTCCCTCCTAGGCAGTCATTTCCCCATTTTGTATGTGTGCAGCTGATTGTTCCTTCCTAAATGGAGTACTTTGCATTAGTCCTTATTGAATTTCAGCCTGTTTACTTCAGACCATTTCTCCAGTTTGTCCAGGTCATTTTGAATTTTAATCCTATCCGCCAAAGCACTTGCAACCCCTCCCAACTTGGTATCGTCTGCAAACTTTATAAGTGTACTCTGTATGCCATTATCTGAATCATTGATGAAGATATTAAACAGAACCAGACGCAGAACTGATCCCTGAGGGACCCCACTCGTTATGCCCTTCCAGCATGACTGTGAACCACTGATAACTACTCTCTGGGAATGGTTTTCCAACCAGTTTTGCACACATCTTATAATAGCTCCATCTAGGTTGCATTCCCCTAGTTTGTTTATGAGAAGATCATGCAAGACAGTATCAAAAACTTTACTAAAGTCAAGATATACCACGTCTACCGCTCCCTCGCTTCCCCCATCCACAAGGCTTGTTACCCTGTCAAAGAAAGCTATCAAGTTGGTTTGACATGATTTGTTTTTGACAAATCCATGCTGACTGTTACTTATCACCTTATTATCTTCTAGATGTTTGCACATTGATTGCTTAATTATTTGCTCCATTATCTTTCTGGGTACAGAAGTTAAGCTGACTGGTCTGTAATTCCCTGGGTTGTCCTTATTTTCCTTTTTATAGATTGGCACTATATTTACCCTTTTCCACACTTCTGGAATCTCTCCCGTCTTCCATGACTTTTCAAAGATAATCGCTAATGGCTCAGATATCTCCTCTGTCAGCTCCTTGACTATTGTAGGATGCATTTCATCAGGCCCTGGTGACTGGAAGACATCTAATTTGTCCAAGTAATTTTTAACTTGTTCTTTCCCTATTTTATCTCTTTTGATCCTACCTCATTTTCATTGGCATTCACTATGTTACCCTTCTGTACCAATATTCCAGTCATGCATATTATCCCCCCATGTCTCTGTGATGCCAACTGTTTCATAGTTGTTTATTTATGAGCATTTTGAGTTCTTCCTGTTTGTTCCCCATATTTCTTACCTTAGTATACAGACATCTAAGATACTGATTTGATTTCCCCCTCCAGTTCTGTCTTGTCTCTCCATTATTCCTTCTATAACAGCCCTTGCTCCCCCCAAATTCCAAACCTACTCCTGGGTCTCCATGTTCTTGACTTACCTGTGGGTTTTGGTCACCTGTCCCCTTCTAAGCTAGTTTAAAGCCCTCCTCACTAAGTTAGCCAGTCTGTATTCAAATATGCTCTTCCCCTTCCTCAATAGTGGACCCCATCTCTGCTTAGCAGTCCTTCTTCTTGGAACAACATCCCATGGTCAAGGAAGCCGAAGCCCTCCTGATGACACCATCTTCACAGTCAGGCATTCACCTCCAGGATGCATCTGTCTCTGCCCGAGCCCCTACCCTTGACCGGAAGTATCGAAGAGAACACCACCTGCACTCCAAACTCCTTCGCCCGTACTCCCAGAGCCCTGTAGTCACTTCTGATCTACTGAGGGTCATATTTTGCAGTATCATTAGTGCCCACATGTATGAGTAGCATGTGGTAGTAGTCAGAGGGCCAGATGATCCTCAACAATCCCTCCATAACATCTCGGATACGGGCCCCTGGCAGGTAGCAATGCCTCCCAGGATGCCATGTCAGGGTGACAGATGGGTGCTTCCATCCCCCTCAGAAGAGAGTCACCAACCACCACTACCCTACGTTTCCTCCTTGGCTGCAATCCTCCCAGCCTTGAAGGTACGTGGCTTCTCCTCCTCCTTTGGGGGTGATTCCTCATCGCTCGTTGCCAAGGCAGCATATCAGTTTTCCATCACCATGGTGGGTGGGTTGCGAGTAGTGGTAGAGCACTGCGTGCTGCCAGAAGTAACCGGCTGCCAGTGCCCTCCCTGTGACAGAGCCTTATCCTCCTCCCCCGCTGGTGTGACAGCAGTCCTCGCTAGCTGGATAGCGTCCTCAGCCTTGGATGTCTCCATGTGAATACTCTTGAGGAATTCCTCGTGGGCATGGGTGCTCCTCAGCCTAGCCACCTCCCCCTGTAGCTCTCCCACCTGCTTCCTGAGAGATTCCACCAGCAGGCACCTTTTGCACTGGATGGTCCCCCCAGCCGGCTTTCTGAGAGTGGGGAATGCAGGCCACAGTCTCTGCAAATCCACACCAGGATCTAGGTAGAGGCATCCATGATTAGATTGTCTGTCTGGATACAGGTGCAGGTGGAGAAGACAGGAGCAGCGTTGGCACTTGCAATGCGGCCCTTCCTAATCATAGCGACTATATTACAACTCCCTCCTTCAAACTCCCCTGTTTGCAGTCCCCTGTTTGCTAGCTCCCCTTGGTCACTGAGCCTCTGGCTTTTAGGGCCTTCTCTACGAGGTCAGCCCTACCCCCTTATTAATCACAGAGGGGGAGGGCAATCACAAGGCTGATTGAGGCTGATCAAAGATGATCAATGATGATCCAGGGAACAAAGGCTCCAACAGTCCCCAGACACACAATCTCAACTGATCCAGTAACTGAAATAACTGAAATAACCTGAAAGAGAAAGAAACACACAAACAGCCAAACAAACTCACTCATCCCAAAGTTAGTACTCTCACCTTGTTCATTCAGCAGGGGAATCTCCTTCTTCCCCTCTCAAACTCCCCTGTTTGCAGTGAACTCAAGTTCATGAATTCAAAGATGACTCTGAATTTTCTATAACAATGGCTTAGGGGTTGGATAAATCATTTGGGGGAACTGGCTGTTTCTACAGAGTTCAGGGGTGTTTGGAGGCAGGATTTGGGCCAATTTCTAACAAACTTGGTAGGGATGTTAGTAAAGAAAACTGATGAGAGGTGAATGAATAATAAATGTAGAGTTGTTAGTAGTTTGGGATTTTTATTACTTAATTTCCACATTACATTTTTTCTTACCAAAGAAATGATTCTTCACCATGTATTAGCTGAAAACACAATGCAGTTTGTACAGGCGACCATCATTATTAGA
The DNA here is from genome assembly GCF_011386835.1 of Chrysemys picta bellii. Lineage (NCBI taxonomy): Eukaryota > Metazoa > Chordata > Testudines > Emydidae > Chrysemys > Chrysemys picta. The sequence continues at coordinate 32,827,140 of NC_088800.1, read as the reverse complement.
GACCTTCCCAAAACACTGAGTAAAATTTTTCTCCTTCCTTATTAAGCTACTGATTATTGTTATCAGGCCTGAGAGTGCTTTAAATAAATCTTAGTGTTGCTTAAAGGAGGTTTCAACATATATTGAACTTACATGGGAACAGTAAAGATAAGGGAATAATGATTTCTCTACTTCTTTGTTTTACTTTGAATATTTTTCTGACTATCAAGGCCTGGACTTTTTGTTAAACAATTTTGACTGAAGGCTTGTGACTGAAATTGATCTAGTTCAGTGCGTTGAAGAGGTGGGGAAGGATTCTGGATACTACTGAACATAAGTCTTTCCACATACATGTCGTGACCCCAACTGGAGTGCCCTCCTGCTGCAGGTCGTATCATGACAGGCATGCCTGCCACAGTTTCCCCTTTGAGGGATTTCCCCTTGTAAATCTACTTCAGGGTCTCTTGCTTAAATAATGTCCCTCTCTGAGGCTGGATTATTACCAAACAGTTCATTGAATTATCAACAAAAGACACAGACATAGTCTATTTCCCACACACAGTGGAGACAGTCCTCAAAACCCCATTCTTCCCAGTGGGCATCCCAACCAGACCCTCCATTGGGAATCCTTCCATGCCACAGTCCGGTGTCATCTGCCATACCTTGGTTCTTTGTCGGTCCTCTTCTCTCCTTCTGCCACGACAGCCGCCCCAGTTCTTCCAGCTGAAATGAAACCCCCTTTTCTCTGCAGGAACCTTCACAGCCTTTCTACTGGGAGCTCATCCTTGGAACACCCCTCACTGTTCCCCTGGGTCCTTCTCTCTGGCACGGAGAAGTCAGTGGATAACCCTCTCCACTGCTCCCCTGCCTTCAGACCTCTGCGGCTCTCAGCTTCAGCTCCCTGGCTTAGAACTGGTAGGTAGGCATTTCCCTCTGCTGCTGCTCCTGCCTCCAGCCCTGGGTCTCTGCCTTGGGAATGTCAGCCAGCAAACCCCTCTTCCTGCTCTCCTTGCATTCAGCATTCCCCCAGTAAACACCTTCCAGCTCCAGCAGCCAGTGCCAGGTTTACAGTGGTGCTAGTGACGCCATGGAGCTGGGCCCATGCTCAGAAGGGGCCCCAGCCTGCTCTGCTTGCACTGTGCCCTGAGATCCCACCAGCTCTCTGGCTCCCCCCCCCCCCCCGACCCTGCCCACCACTTGCACCTTTCAGCCTTCACTCCCTGGCCCCATCTTCCGGCTTCTCTCCGCCCCCTGGCCAGACCCCAGTGCACCTCCAGCTTCGGGTAGTCTCTGCTTCCCACCACCTGTGGGGCCCCACCTGTCTCCCCCAAGCTGAGCTGCCTGGGACTGGTGCAGAAGCCTGGCCAGTCTCTGCCAGTTATGGGGGGGGGACAGTGTGGGGGGCTTGACTGGGCCTCTCTAGGCAAGTGGGTCCTGAGGGAACCCGGCCGGGGCAGGCCCTGGCCTGGCTGATTGCACCACTCCCGAGGGGCCAGAGCGATTCCCCGCCCTGGGACCAGCCCTGGCTGCACTGGCAGCTTAGCTTGGCAGACAGTTGCCTCCCAGCAGGGCCAGTGAGAGCGGCCAGGAGGCAGGGCAGGGGGGAGTGGGTGTCTGCAGGGCCTTCGGGGGTGGGGGTCCTGGGCTGTAAGGGGGTGGGGAAAACCTGTGTGTGCTGGGGCACTAGAGAGTGGGGGGTTTGTGTGGGGTGCTGGGCAGTTTTGGTGGGGCTGGTGGCAGGGGGGCGCTGGGCAGGGGTGGTGTTGTGCAGGGTGCTGTGCATTTGTGGCAGGGTCTGGGGGGGCGCTGGATATAGTGGGTCCAGGAGGGCTCTGGCCATAGGAAATCGGGGGGATGTTCCAGTATTGGGCAGAGGGGCTGTGTGGCATGGCATGGGCCCACCCTGAGGGGAAGGGGCATGCTGGCTGCACAGGGCTGGGCGGGCCACTGTGCGTCTGGCAACTGCCAGTTTGTAAATAGTGCCCTCACACTGGGCTGGGCGGAGCAGGGCCGCCCCTGCCATGCCATGCCATGCCCCTGGCCAGCCCCTCACTTAGAGACTGACCCCCATGCACCATGCTCCATTGCCCCAATGGGGGCCCACAAATATGTTGGGTGCCAGGCCCACAAAAGGTTAATCCAACTCTGCCAGCAGCTCTCCTCTGCCCTTCCTGATTCTCACTCAGGCAGCTCTGATCACTTGCTGTGCTCCACCCCCCGCTTCTCTGATTCTCCCATATCATTTTATAGCCCCAGGTGCTGCTCTGCCCTCTTAACTGGCCAAGTGGGAGCACCTGTTCTGGCACAGGGGCACTGGACCTACTTCATTTATAGGGGCCAGCCACCTTGTGATGCATACACTACTAGTTTTCTGTTGTTGAACTGTACGGTGCAGCTCTCTAAGTATTCACAGTTGTGATCTCTTGCATGACTTTGTGTAGCTTCATGGGATAGCCACTAACCAGGGCTATTAGACAAGAATGGATGTTAATAAGCCTTGACCCCACTGAATCTTTGGTGTGCAAAATTCATGGGCACGTTCCTCATTGAAAGCACACAATTTGATTTCAGAGGCTAAGATTTTCAAGGAGCCTAGGAGTTCAATGGGATATGGATGCCTACCTCCCTAAGGCTCTGTCAAGGCTGCTTCCCCACTCTGAACTTTAGGGTACAAATGTGGGGGCCTGCATGAAACTTCTAAGCTTAACTACCAGCTTAGATCTGGTCCGCTGCCACCACTCCCAAAGTGCTAATTCCCTTCCCTGGGTAGCCTTGAGAGACTCTTCACCAATTCCCTGGTGAATACAGATCCAAACCCCTTGGATCTTAAAACAAGGAGAAATTAACCATCCCCCCTCCTTTCTCCCACCAACTCCTGGTGGATCAAGATCCAACCCCCTTGGATCTAAAAACAAGGAAAAATCAATCAGGTTCTTAAAAAGAAGGCTTTTAATTAAAGAAAAAGGTAAAAACCATCTCTGTAACATCAGGATGGGAAATAACTTTACAGGGTAATCAAACTTAAAGAGCCCAGAGGACCCCCCTCTAACCTTAGGTTCAAAGTTACAGCAAACAGAGATAACCACTCTAGCAAAAAGGTACATTTACAAGTTGAGAAAACAAAGATAACTAACACGCCTTGCCTGGCTGTTTACTTACAAGTTTGAAATATGAGAGACTTGTTCAGAAAGATTTGGAGAGCCTGGATTGATGTCTGGTCCCTCTTAGTCCCAAGAGCGAACTCCCCCAAACAAAGAGCACAAACAAAAGCCTTCCCCCCACCAAGATTTGAAAGTATCATATCCCCTTATTGGTCCTTTGGGTCAGGTGTCAGCCAGGTTACCTGAGCTTCTTAACTCTTTACAGGTAAAAGGATTTTTGGAGTCTCTGGCCAGGAGGGATTTTATAGTATTGTACACAGGAGGGCTGTTACCCTTCCCTTTATAGTTATGACAGGCTCCTTGGAAAATCCCAGCTTCACAGTTTAGCTCCCTATCCTGTCTATACATGGTGCTACAGTAGAAAAACAGTAGAAGCTGTTTTAGTTGATAATTTATTACACACATGCAGTAGGTCCTGGGCTCCACAGAGAAAGTTGTTGCTCAGTATTTTGAAGGGTCTTTCCTTTTCAAACACCATACATAGACTAGGTCGTTGCCTCCCCCCATGTACCTCTTCAATGCTTCCCCCAGCGATGCAACCCAGATGAATTCTGCCTGGATACATGAGCCAAGGGAGGAGTGAAAATAGGCCCTACAGTCACAGAGCATCTCCTTGTCCAGCATCCTCCTACTGCAGTGTTTCCCAAACTTGGGACACCGTTTGTGTAGGGAAAGCCCCTGGCAGGCCGGGCCAGTTTGTTTACTTGCTGCGTCCGCAGGTCCGGCTGATCGCAGCTCCCGCTGGCCACGGTTCACTGCTCCAGGCCAATGGAGCTGCAGGAAGTGGCGGCCAGTACGTCCCTCGGCCCGCACCACTTCCAGCAGCTCCCATTGGCCTGGAGCAGCGAACCGCGGCCAGCGGAAGCTGTGATCAGCCAGACCTGCGGACGCGGCAGGTAAACAAACCCGCCAGGCCGGCCAGGGGCTTTCCCTACACAAGCGCCGTCCCAAATTTGGGAAACACTGTCCTACTGGTATGATGGATGGCCACCTTGCCAGAACCAGGAGGAGGTTGACGAGAAGATTCTCGCAACTTCATAGGGTCATGGATGGGATTTGCGTAAATCCGAAGATGCGGGGAAAAGTGCAGCCAGAACCTAAGGAGGAGATTCTGGAGGAGCCAGAAAAGGGGTTGTAACCTGGCACACTCAAGGTAGATGTGTGCCAGGGTCTCCCTTACACCTCAGAAGGGGCAGGCATCAAGGAGGGGGGTAAACAGCACCAGGTACATGTCTGTGCTCACAGATCCATGAAGGAACCATCAACTAATATCCCCAGCTGGCCATGGGAGCAGGGTGGAATACAGACTGGTCTGCCAGGGTTACTCACCTTCCACAGGTGATAGGAGGTCCTGCCACTTGGAATCAGAAAGCAGGAGCCTGATGACAAGGTCCAGAGGGCCCAGGTAAGAGATGGGCAGGGAGAACCCTCCTGTAGGACCCATTCAAGGAAGATGCGAGAGGCAGGCGGTAAGGCTGCCCTCACCTCCTGGAGTATGTGCCAGGTCCCGTACCATGAGGAGCATGTCATTGGCATACGCTGACAGGAACACCCATGTCTGTGGCTCATGGAGCACCAACCCCATCATCTTCCAGTGGAGAAGACAGAGGAAGAGCTCAATAGCCAAAATGTACAGTTGGCCTGACAGCAGACAGCCTTGATGCACCCCTTGCCTGAAGCTGACAGGTTCAGTCAAGGTACAGTTGAGCTTGCCCAGACACTCCGTGGAAGTGTTCAGCACCTAAAGAAAGCCCACAAACCAGAGCCCAAAGCTGAATGCCCGCAGAGTGCCCAGGAGATACCCATGGTCCACCCTGTCCAATGCCTTCTCCTGGTCCAGGGACAGGAGGGTGAACAACAGACCATCCCTATACCTGAGTGTAGGAGATCCCTGACCCAATAAAGATTATCAAAGATGGTACGGCCTCAGACAGTGTAGGTCTGGTTGGGATGAACCACATCTGCCAGCACGGACCCCAGCTGCAGCAAGATGACCTTCGCTACAATCTTGTTGTCTGTGCGGAGGAGCAAGATAGGACATCAATTCCAAAGGTCACAGAGGTCCCCCATCTTGGGCAGCAGGTCAAGCACGGCTCACCTGCATGACAGGAGGAGCACCCCGCTCTCCAAAGACTCAATCTAGACAATGGTGAGGTCCCAGCCAAGGATGTCTAAGAATGCATAGTAGATCTCCACAGTCAGTCCGTCGATGCCTGGGGATTTATTGGTGGGCATCAGACAGAGGGCTTCTGAGAACTCAGCCAGAGTGAGAGGCAGCTCCAGCAAGTACCGGTTGCGTGCGCTGACTGTTGGGAATCTGTCCCAGAGCACCCCGCAGGCATCGGCATTGGTCAGAGCCAGGGAGAAGAAGCTGGCTTAGAATGCCCTGCCCCTGCCCTGCATCTCCACAGGATCTGTGAGGGGGTCCTGTCCCCTGCCAGGAGGAAGGTGAGGTGCTTCTTGGCCCCCCTCCTTTTCTCTAGGACATAGAAGAAGCTGGAGCCACAATCCATCTCCCTGTCTTTGCATTCTCTTAACCTTCCTTTCAGTGGCTTTCCCTTCACCCAAAGGTGTTAAGGCCATCTGCTCTATTAATCTCTTTCACCACACCTTCCACTTAGCCCTCTAGAATGGGTAGCTCATTCCTCTGTTCTTTCTACCTCCAATTATGTAAGGGAAGGAAAGGAATTGTATTGCACTCTCCTGACCAGCCACTCCCACCCCACTCAGAGGTGATTAATGTTGGAAGTGACCCCTTTTTCTTTCACTATCCCCGATCCACCACAGAGAGAAGGGGTCCATCTATTGAAATGTTAATACAGTAGATATTTTGGCAGAGTTCAGACCATATTTATGGACCCTTTGCCTGATCTTAATTTATAGTTTCAATGGCAGACCCCAAGAGGGCTTGGATCTAGGAATCCATGGTCAATATATCTATGGTTGTAGAGTATGAACTGAATGACCTCGTTCACCACCATGACAGTGTGACGTGACACTTGCATCTCCTCTGGCAAGTAGGGCAAATGTAAAAAAAATCAGGGATCCCAGACGGAGTTAGCTGCTATGCTGAAACCGGTCTCCTAATGGAACAACATGAAGATTGTGTGTGTTGAATATTGCATTCAGTTTTTTTACATAACTAATTAAAATCCAAATCTTCTCTTTGTCCCTGGAAAATTACTGAAAATTTCAAGAAGAAAAATCAACAAGTTTTCCTATAACAAATTAAATTTCTCTGTAGCCCCAGAACATTTTACAGTCAGTACTGCCCCCTGAGAAATCATCCTTCTGAAATATTGATGACATGAAGAATGCTAATGTTGTAGAAAATATTAACTAATTATTGCAGACTACAAACAAATTAGATATATAATTTAGGTCATAAGCCAGAATATGGTCTTCTAATATCTATTGCATGTTTTTCAATCATGAACTGCTTTTATATTACTTATATTCTGTTTTGATTTTAGAGAAAATATTTTTAAAAGTATACAGTTTCACAAAAATTATACAATGTTACCAAATCTACAGACCTCTGAATGTTGTTGTCTAAAGTGTAGATGCCGTGATATTGTGCCAAACACTTCTATATGTAATTTTAGCTGTCAGCATGCTAGAAGCATCGTCAGCTGGAGAAGGATTATGACCTTTTCTTATTCTGTTCAATGAATTTGGTTCTAAGCCTCACTCTTAGCATTACAAAACTACTTGTTCGCCTTCTCCCAATCTTCCCATGCAAGTCCAGTGCTTGCTTTGAGAAGATGGCTCGCCTCAAAACACAAGGTAGTATTTACCCATGACTTGCAGTGAACTCAGTCCTTTCCACCTGTCTTATACTCTGGAAATCTTAAAATGATTATTCACATTTCAAGACTATCTTCTCAATAAAATCTCTCGAAACTGTAAAGCTCACTTGGCATATCCAAGTGGTAACCTTGAGGGAATTCCCGTTCTTATGTTGCCTCGCTAGTTTTTTTTTTTTTTAGGGAGGTTTATCCATGAAATATTTCCATGTGAGTGATATAGGATGGTTCTAACTCAACTACAAGAATAGAAATTATATTTTAAATGAGTAAACCATCCTCAGTCATGTTACTTAACCTCCATGTGGGAAGATATGGGTGTAGCTTTGTTAGCATGGCTGCATCTACTAACAAAGAATGACTTTTTTTAAACTTATGTGTGGTTCCATACTCAATCACAGTGACTATAAAGCTTGCAGACTTCCTCACTGAAAGTCTTCATGCCTGACTACTAGTAAACCAGGATTATACAGTATCTGATTTAACCTGGATAATACTTTAACAGTGTCTTCTGCATAAAAGCTTTAACATTTCACATCAAGACTGTGATTTACTTACCATCTGCTCAGAGGTCTGTCATCAACAGAAATGATTTCTGATTCCCTTCAGAAGACTGGAATTTGGCAGGGTTCTGGTAAACAGTCTATAACCTTGAAGATGAGGAGCATACAGTAACTCACACATATCAATTAACCTTTTAAAGTGGCTTAATTGACTCTCTCTAAATGAAGTCTGCAAGTCTGCCAGGTTTTTCATGACTTTCCACACGAGTCAGAGAGAAAACATTCAGTGAGACCTAGAGGGCAATGAGAAAATTTCATCACTGTTTTGTCTTCAGTGTCTTCTGGTCCTTCCCCAAAAATCATCCTTAAGGTACTTGTTTTCCCTTATATCTGTCTTCCTCAAGATTGCTGCAGTGGACAAAGTTTATGGCGAGTCCTTTTGGAAATTTTGTCGTGGGAATACAAATGTTTGGCAGAAAGTCATAAGCAACTTCACTGGCTATTTTCTGGAACCAAATTAGTCCAATAAAGTAGGAAGAATAATTTGGGCTCAGTTTCTGACTGTGGCTTTGGACAAACCACTTGACCTTGCTCCTCAATCTACCAAACTTTAATAATAAGTCTGATGTTTCAAGAGATATAATAATTTAATACTATATATTTCCCAGGGTGTCAAGCTAATGACTGAAAGCAGAAAGGAAAATGAATGTCTCCTGCTTAGGTTTAAAGAACAGAGGAACTGCAGAAAGATTTCTGTGCACGGAACTGCAAAAAGATTATGCTAAATGGTGGCCCAAGACTTATGTTTAGATACTCGTCAGACAAACAAGCCAATATTAGATGGCCTCATTTAAGGCATAAGAGCAGAAGGAGTGGCCAGAAAATAAGAGACTGTAGCTTAGACCAAAATTCCAAATGTAAGGCAAGAAAAGCTCCATCAATCTGACTGGCATCCAGTAGTTCATCAAGGTAGAACTGTAGTTAGACTTCTTTGGTGCCAGTCAAAATTGCAGCTGTATTTAGTACTAGATGTACTTGATTAAATAATAAAAGGGTGTACAGAAGAGTGGCCAACTACCCCATAGCAGCACATTCACTTAGATACTATGCTGGACTACTTATGGGGCAAATGTTTTTGATTTCAGTAGATGCCCATTCTAAATGGCCTGAGGTATCTTTTATCAATTCAACTAGTTCAGTGCAGTGTAAGTGCAGTGTAAAGACTCCCATTTTCAAGGACACGGGTTCCTGAACAGATTGTAAATGACAGTTGAACTCAATGGATATGCTTAATCCTGAGTACAGTTTTCCTGAGAAGCTAAATTACAAAAACTAAAGCCCTTTTAACTTCTCCACAGATTGAATTCTGTCTACATTTCACAGTCTCTGCTCAGGGAACAGAATGGGAGACCTTGGCCAAACATCCATTGAGGAAGAAGCTGCAGAATAGGGAATAGCACTGCTACTACAAATTACCAATCTTCAGTGATCCTTAATCTCAATCATTTTAAGTGCTATTTTACCTGAAAATGAATGTATTTATTCCTTCAGATGTGCTTTTTTCACTTTATGGTCATATAAAAAAGACAAGGCATTCAGAATCTAGCAGCCAGCACTCCACACCTATCAGGAGGTGATTTCTCTGAGATTTCACTGGGATTTTAACCTAGAGTCTCTTGCATCTTAAGTGAGGCTCAGACCCCAGGGCAGCAGGCCAGCTATACACAGGCACACTACAATGATTTTAGCTTTGATAATATTCAAGTAGCAGAAAAGAGGCTTTCTGATAAAAATCTGAACTTCTCCACTAGGTCTCAAGTTTTATATTACATGCTTTCCCTAAACAATAACAACAACAATCCTCCAACTGTCTTATTTACCACAGTCAGATTTGGGACAATCCAAAATATGACTAACATTACCATGAGAAGAATCTGAAGATGGAAAATACGATGCATCCTTGTTAAATCTCACAGTACCGGTTCAATGTAAAATACAAAAATACAAACTGGCTCATCTTTTTGCTAAGTGACATGAAAGTAGTACCAGTATGTGCAAGCCCACTAAGCCATGTTCAATACCTTTTGGATTGCACAGGTATAAATTGAGGGCACTGCATTTATGTCAGAGGGGTTTCATGAACGTTGCTGTTGTTATTTATGCTATTTTTATTACTGTAGTGTCTAGAAATGCTAATCAAGGATTTGGAGCCACAGTGTGCTGAGCACTGGACAGATGTGCAGTTAAGACAGTCCTTACTCCAGTCTTGGCCGAACACAAGATATAACTGCAATATGAGGTTAATAGTAAAAATACCTTGTTTTGCATAGACAGGCCATGTACTCCCTTCATTTGGCCAGCTGCTTTGCCATTATCAGCTAGCAGTGTAACTGAGCTGAGTTTGGTCCACTGTGGTTAAGGTTCTCTGAGAGTATGTCGACACTGCAGTCGCAGGATGTGGTTGCATCTCATGTAGACCTATTCATTCTTGCTTTAATCGAGCTAGCTTGGGTATTGGTAACAATGAACCCACAGACTTCAGCATGGGCTAGCCATCTGAGTAATTACCCAGGGTTCCAAGTAGGCTTGTACAGCCCATGCTGGTGTGACTTCACTGCTGCCAGTACTCAAACCTGTTAGATTAAAGCTAGCTCAGGGATGCTGACATGAGTTGCAATCATAACCTGAGGTTGCAGTATAGACATACCTTGCCTATTTTTTACTCTGTGTATTGCTCATTGTGGGGCAAAGGGAGCTCACCAGTGTGGTGTGGTTTGCATTTCTCTAGTCCCGTTTCCTACTTTTATATTTGTAGTTTTAGAATACAATCTATGGCTTAAGAATCAGCTGACAAAAGATGGAATACATGTGATGCTTCATGGAGCAGGTCAATAAGAAGCCAGTAAAACTAGATGGTATAGAGTTAAGGTCTGTGCCACAGTTTAAATACCTCAGTTCAGCATTGAGCCATGATGGGAATGGGGATATGGAGTTTAGGAGCCAAATGAAGAGTGCTTGATGTAAATGGAAGGAGTTGACTGGAATTCTCTGTGATAAGAATATGCCGACTAAACTAAAGATCGAAGTGTATAAGATCATGATTACACTAGCCATGATGTATGGGTCAGAATGCTGGCCAATGAGGAAGAGGGAAAAACAACTACTTCATACTGTCAAAATGAGAATCTCAGGTGAATGCTGAGTAAGGCGAGGCTACACAGTGAAATGGTATGAGCCATAGTGCAGGTAGCCCTTATCATGGAAAAGTTGTAGGAGTATTGGTAACTGAGAAGGCTGAGCCATATGAGATGATGAGATTGGGATATGTTGGCCAGAAAGTATAAGACCTAATAGTCACAGGACAAAGACAACAAGGAAGACCTAGAAAAAGGTGGTTTGAGACCCTGAAGGAGAATATGAAGAAGATTGATGTTAGCTTGGAAGACACACTTGACAAGAATGCTTGGATGTGAAGAGCAAGATCACCAACCCCAATTGACTGGACAAGCCAAAAGTGGTGAAGAAGAACGCAATCCATTGTAATAATCCACTACAGAGGCATGTACTTCAGTTTATACTCAGTACAATAACAGGAAGTGACTAAGCAAAACCAGGAAGGATTTTTTACTAGGCACAAAGGTAAACATTCTAACCTTCTAGCTTGGTTAACCTACCACAGAAAATTCAATCAGCCCCTTGCAAGAGCTGTAGTGAAGATCTGACGGCTGTTGAGTTAACTTCTCCCTATTACATCAAGTGTCTTTTGCCTTGTGGGTTCTTACCTGTTGGTAAGTACCTCTAGTACCTGCTAAAGGTACCTTACAGTGCAGTGTGCTCGTTAAGCTTCAAACTACATACTAGGAGGATTTCCAGGCATGCTGCATGTGCTGGGTCATGTCCCAGAGCTACCAAATTCAAAATAGCCAACAACAGTAGACTCAGCACTGTCTCTGATGACAGAATGGAAGAGAGAACAGAGTCAACCTCAGACTCTTGCTGAAAGGATTGCAGAGAGATAGTCTAACCAACCCAAATAGCCAAAACTCATGATAAAAGACTTTCATAGTGGGTGGAGGACATAGAACCTACCTTTAAAGCCTTAAGCAAATGGCAATGCCTAGCCTCTCATCTCCACGGTGTTACTCCCTGGTGTGACATAGAGGAAGACTCCACTACTGCAAAGTGTGTGTGTGTGCACACACGCATGCAGAAAGAAGGGCTCAGGAAGAAGGCCTTCTCAAATATTCAAAGACTTGTTAAGATGGCTGGGTGCTTATTCACAGTGCATACTCCATCATTAGGAAATGATTACTTTTAGACTTAGTCTTTTAGACTAAGTAGGAGTTCTAATTAAAGCACTTTATTATTATTTTATTACAGTATAATCTAGAGATTGGAGGCCCCAGTGTGTGAGGCAATGTACAAACACATGGCAAGAGACAGGGCTTAAAGTCTAAATAAACAAGACTGACAAAGGGTAGGAGAAAGGTTATCTCTATTTTCTCAGATGGCAAACGGAGGCACACAAGAGCTCGGTGTCAGAACTGAGAACTGGACCTAGATTTTCAGTGCCAGCCCAGTAACTTAGCCACAGGACTATCCTTTCTCTCTACTTGTATGCAGCTAGAATCACTCTGAATGCAAGAGAAGATGCCTTTCTAAATGCTTAATACTCCAAAACATTCTGCAATAATCTCTGGGGTGGAGTTATCAAGATTAGAGTTTGGACGTCAATGTTTAATGACATTCTGCACAATATACAGTAATTGAATTCTATATTAAAAATTTAAACTGAATTACATAACTTTAAATGGAATCCAGGTGCAGTAACAACTTTTTGCATTGTTTATATGAATTCCAGACTATGTATCAGCACTGCAATTAATCCATAATGAGGACTGGCATAAAACACCATAATGACTCTAAAGAAGTCATAAAGTATTGTGGTATTCATTAGCTTTTTCTGTAGTGTTTGTGATTGACATAGTGAATTTCTTTTTACTGCAAACTGATTTGAGGTATACATTAATGAATGTCACCTTCTTTTAAACACTGATTGGTTTAGATATATTATGCTTGAAACCCTTAAAGGAACGTGTCTATTACTGCACAAATAGAGTTTGCAAGTATCTGTTTGTATTCTGAACCACTGTTAGCTGCTTAGACTGTGAATGTGACTCTTTGTTTATGGACACTTGTGAGAACAGGTTTGTGTTTATCTGACTATGTGGGAAATGATGGTACTTTGTATGAATGGCTGTATGTGTACATAAACAATGATGTGCATGAGAGAGAGAGAGAGAGTGTGTTTTTGCTGTTTATTGTTCATCATTTCTTATTCTTGTATTTAAATAGTTTCAGTGATCCAGTCAGAGAGGAGAAACAATGCTTTGTGACCCAGCTGTCAAACATGTGCAGCACAAACAGTCTCTGTGAATGCTCCAAGAATAACCTGTAAAGCTGTAAAATGTTCAAAATCTTTGGTAAATAGTTAGGAATAACTAACATATTTTGAGGTAAACAGTATCAGTCTGGGAACAGAAAAAAAGTTAAATTCATAAGAAACTTATTGGAAACCAGTAATTCAACAAGCTGTTGTCTGAATAGAGCACCTTAACTCATATTGATCTTGAATTGTACTCGGGTGCCTAACTCCCTTAGGCTCATTTGAAAATCTTAGTCCTAATCTTGACTAGGTACTTCTAGTTCAGCATGTGACACAAGTGCTTGATGATGCTGTAGAAGTACAATAAAAATAGATGGATATGGAGAATCCTAGAAAGAAAACAGAACATACAGTCATAAATCCGGCCTCTCTTTGTGAGAAAGGAGAATCAGATTAGGGGAACAGTTTTTCTTTAAATGAAAGTTTAGAACAAACAATACCTTAAATTACCTTGCTCCCACCTATATCTCTGTCCTTGTTTTTCTAGGTGCTCAATCTCTAGGTTCTTCACAAGTCTTCCTTCACCTCAGTCTCCCACCCTTGTCTTTATGTTTCCTACCATGCTGCCCACCATGCATCGAACCCACTATCCTCTCAGTCTTCAGGTGGCCTCCTCTCTCCTCCTTAGAACCTCTGCAAATAATCCCTTCTCCCTTCTGATCACTAACAGTCCTCATGCCACGCCTCCTCCAAGCTGTTCTCCTGTCTTACCTTTTCTTTAGATTGTAAATTCTTCAGGTCAGAGATCATGCCACACTTAAGTTTGTAAAGTGTACATAAATACAGTGCTATATAAATGTTTTGTAATAATAATAGAAAATCATCCGGGTAGGATAATATGAAATCTCAGGTTTAGGGGGTAAATCTACACAGTGGGTCAGATCCTCTATCACAATCTGGCACTTCGAGCTGCCTGAGTGGTGCTAAGGAGCAGGCCCGCTGACAGCAATTCCGGGCCCCAAAGGCAGAACAGTCAATGGGCCCCCTGGCAAGGGATGGCCTGGCGTGGCATCGCCATATGGGTGTGGAGCTGGACCACGTGTGGCAGCTCGTGCACGCACACACAAGCTGTGCCTGCATGGACGCGGTCGACCTGACATTTGGGCTGTGCTGCATCTGTGCTGGCTAGTGCCCAGCAAGCTGCCGGCTGCACTAATGGGCGTGCTCTTCCAGCCAGGGCCAGATTAACCTTTTGTGGACTAGCGCCAAACATATTTGTGGGCCCCCATGGGGGCAATGGAGCATGGCGCAGGGAGGTCAGTACCTGGAGCGAGGGGCCGGCCAGGGGCAATGGGACGGCATGGCATGGTGAGGCCAGCCCCACTCCACCCAGCCCAGTGCGAGGGCACTGTTTACAAATCAACAGCTGCCAGATGCACACTGGCCTACCTGGCCCAGTGTGCTTTCAGTATGCCCCTTCCCTCAGGGGCTGTGCCACACAGCCTCCCCACCCAAAAGCGCCCGACTATCTATGCCCAGCATCCCCACGCTCTGAGACCTCCCCACAGAACCCACCACCACAAATGCACAGAACCCTATCATAGAAGATTAGGGTTGGAAGAGACCTCAGGAGGTCATCTAGTCCAACCCGCTGCTCAAAGCAGGACCAACGCCAACTAAATCATCCCAGCCAGGGCTTTCTCAAGCCAGGCCTTAGAAACCTCCAAGGATGGAGATTCCACCACCTCACTAGGTAACCCTTTCCAGTGCTTCACCACCCTCCTAGTGAAATAGTTTTGCCTAATATCCAACCTAGACCTCCCCCACTGCAACTTGAGACCATCGTTCCTTGTTCTGTCATTTGCCACCACTGAGAACAGCCTAGCTCCATTCTCTTTGGAACGCCCCTTCAGGTAGTTGAAGGCTGCTATTAAATTCCCCCTCACTCTTCTCTTCTCCAGACTAAATAACCCCAGTTCCCTCAGCCTCTCCTCCATAAGTCATGTGCCCCAGCCCCCTAATAATTTTCATTGCCCTCTGCTGGACTCTCTCCAATTTGTCCACATCCTTTCTGTAGTGGGGGTCCCAAAACTGGACACAGTACTCCAGATGTGGCCTCACCAATGCCGAATAGAGGGGAATAATCACTTCCCTCAATCTGCGAGCAATGCTCCTACTAATGCAGCCCAATATGCCGTTAGCCTTCTTGGCAACAAGGGCACACTGCTGACTCATATCCAGCTTCTCGTCCACTGTAATCCCCAGGTCCTGTTCTGCAGAACTCCCTTTTCTGCACCCCGCACACCATCACCCCTGCCCAGACTCCACCACGCCCGCCCACAGCCCCACCATAACTGTCTAGCACCCCACACAGAACCCCCACTCCCTAGCACCCCAACACACAGAGATCTGGGCCATAGCAAGAGATGCCATAGAGCCCAGGCTGCTGTGGGGACTCCTGGACCCTCCACCATGAGGGTCACCAGCAGAGAGAAGTAATGCAAGGAGAAGGCTGCGGGAGACAGGAGCTCCTGGGAGGAGGTGGGTTTATAGGCCCATGGGCCAGGGGGACTAGGTGTTTTGGAAGGGTGGGAAGCTTCAGTTTCAGATTTTGCTCCAGGCCCACCCCCTCCCCACCCCCAATCTCTGTGCTTAACACCACAAGGAACACTAAAACTGACCAGCTACATGGGGCACCAAGCTGGAAACACAACTCACCACAGCATAGAGATGTGAGTCTCTGTGTCAGTAACCACACACACACAGAATTGCTTCTTCCTGTTCACTTGAACTTTAAACAACTGCTTCCCATTAGGTCCTTGCACTATTTATATTTTCCAGAGGAAGATCTGCAGGTCCTGGTTTCATACACTTGCACCTCAGTGACATTAATAATGTCACTTAGTTAATAACACCACCTTACAAGCCCCCCTGAGTGAGAGACAGCACATAGTTGTGCTTCCTCGTGTTCATATCAGGTACTGAATTGTGACTCAATCAGTATTTCGTCTTTTCCTCCCCACCCTCTTGCTGCGCTCGGGGAAATAAGCAACACCAGCCCTTTTTCTGGCACAACTTACTTCCCCCAAACATGCTGTATGCCCTGCACTCCCCTTCCTCTCTCTCCATGTGCAGAATTGTAAAGTGATGCCTTTCTGATCTCTTACTTCTCACTGTGGGCACAATGTAGGCAGCCCACATCTTGGAAAAGGGCTGCCCACATAAAGAAGTGGAATTTCTACACTCATCACGTATCCTTTGGTGAATTCAGGTTCAGCCTTGGAGCCAATTATATTAACATTTATTCTTATTAGTACAATTGCTAGAAAGCAGAAACAGCAGCGGACTGACAAATGCCATCTCTTCCTCATCATCTTTCTTCTAGTTTCATATTAACACCTTTCTCCCCCACACAAAGAAAAAGTAGCGAGGCTAGAACTAACCTGTTTCCCTCATGCCTGCATTCTTTACTCAGGGCCAAATCTCCTTTGAAATCAATGGGAGTTGTTTGTCCTGGAACCTGTTTCCCCCTGCCCACACCGCAGCTTTTGCCGGGGCTCCGGGGCTTCCCCACCTGGCACGGCATCTACTGGGCTCAGGAATCCCTCCACCCCGCCCTGTGGTGTCTGCCTGGGATGGGGCTTTCCCCAGCCCGCCTACACACCTGCCCGGCGTAGCTTCTGCCGGGGCACCCAGGCAAGCTTGGGGCTTCTTCCGCCCCATGGCTTTGGCTGTCTGTCTGCTGGGGTGCCCAGTTTTTCAGGGCCCCCAAATTGGCCGGGGGCAGCCTGGGCATGGGGCCCATTGGCCTGTGCATTAATCTTCATGGCTCCCAGTCCCTCGCAGCACCCACTGCCCCATGCCAGTTCCTACCTTGTTGATCTCCCAGGGGCTGGAGAGAAGCCCTCCCGCCCCTCTGCCAGCCAGCGGGCAGGCCAAGAGGAGCAAGCGGTGGGGGGGAGGGGACAGGCAGGTGGGGCTTCTTCTGCTCCCCTCTCTTTTTTTTTAAAGTCCCGTCTGTGCTGCAGCGGTGGCAGATGGGGGCCCCTAGGCCCTTTTAAATCGCACAGGCCCCTGGGCAATTACCCCTTTTGCCTCCACACCCATCAGCGGACCTGCAAATGAGCTAAGCATTGCTTCAACATAAACACAGCTGCTAAGTATTGCCTCAGCATAGAGGGTTAGTCAGGGGAAGGAGGAGGCATGAGTGGAGGGAGCTCAGGTCCACTTTACTGATCCTCAACTGATATATAGTTCTTTTGGGATCTTACGCTGATAGCATAAATTAGAGCAGCCATAAGGCTGCTCTAACTCCATGTTGGGCCAATGCAGATAAGTTTCAAACACAGGGAGATGTAACCAGCTATTGGATGCCCCGTCCTTCTCCTATTTGCCTGCACATTGAGTGGAGTTCTGGTGCAGGAAAGAATCTGCACCACCATCTCTTTTAATATTCTAATAGTCTTCTTGGGTCTTAGAGATACAACAGGGTAATTATTTCCTAAGCACCTTGTGACATTGCACTCCATATGATTTTATGAAAATATGCTAGTAAGTGTGGATATAATGTAACTGGAATATGCTTCATGCAAAAGGTCTCTTGTAAGGTGTCATTACAAAGCTTATAATCTACTGAGTGTGTTCATCCTATTTGTATGACTGTATCATTCTTGTATCTGAAACTAGGAATATAAAATATAACTCTGAGGTCCTATTGTAGTTATACAAAGTGTGGGCCATTAATGGTGGTTTAGACTCTTGATGGCGCCCATCAACTAGGACAATTGACTGTAGATGGTTCTGTTTACGTGCAAGCCATCCTGTGAGTCAGGCTGGGAGGAATGAAGGCTGGGGGTCTCCCAGGACATGTGACCATGTCACCTGGTACTGGAATCCATCTTAAACCTGGTGTTTTTCCAGTTAGAAGGAGGTGTGGGGACCTAGAGAGACAAAAGATTTCCACCTTGTGCCAAAGGTATATAAGGGGGTGGAACAGAACAAAGGAGGCTGCAGTCATGAGAAATCCCCTAGCTACCACCTAAGCTGGAACAAGGTTTGTATCAGGGGAAAGGATTGGGCCCAAACTAGAAAGAAGTCTAGTCTGTGAAAGAAGCTCATTGGAACATCTCTGAGGGTGAGGTTTCATCTGTAATAGGTTTCTTACTGTATTGGGCTTAGACTTGGATGTTTTTGTTTTATTTTGCTTGGTAATTTACTTTGTTCTGTCTGTTATCACTTGAAACCACTTAAATCCTACTTTTTATATTTAATAAAATCACTTTTGCTTATAAATTAACCCAGGGTAAGTAATTAATTCCTGGGGGAGCAAACAACTGTGCATATCTCTCGATCAGCGTTATAGAGGGTGGATAATTTATAAGTTTACCCTGTATAAGCTTTATACAGAATAAAACAAATTTATTCGATGTTTGGATCCCATTGGGAACTGGATTCCTGGGTGCTAGAGACAGGAGCACTTCGTAAGCTGTTTTCAGTTAAGTCTGCAGCTTTTGGGGGATGTGGTTCAGACCAGGGTCTGTGTTTGCAGCAGGCTAGTGTATCTGGCTCAACAAGACAGGGTACTGAAGTCCCAAGCTGGCAGGGAAAACGGGCTCAGAGGTAGTCTCAGCACATCAGGTGGCAGTCCCAAGGAGGTCTCTGTGACCCAACCCGTCACACACCTAACATTCTTTAAATACATTTTTTTCTATTTAATTTTCTAAATAGCTAATAATCTTTATGTAATGTCCCAAGTAGGTTTCCCCAATTTACTTTTTCATTTGAAAGACTCTTGCAATCTCCAGAGCTCCAGTAGTATTAGCTGATTTTGTTGAATATTTGGACACCAACCCAGTTTCTACTTCACCTTCAAATGAGGTGATCTTCTGTTTAAAGTCCTCCATTGATCTTCTCTCTTTTTAAAATTTCTCCAAAATGCATGAGAACAGCCTGAAAATATATAAATTAGGCTTGTAGAAAATTCCCCTTTCTCTGCCAAAAAGGGATATCCAGAAGGTAATGCAATCCAGTCATGAAGCTTGGAGTAAGTACTTGCTATCTTAACTATTTATAACATTTCTGCTACATTTTTGTGATCTAAATACTAATCTCTGAATCTTGTGTTGCACTTCACAAAGTGATTTCTGTCCAGTGGGTGACTTTTAAACCCAAGTACAGGATTAGAATAATAGAAATTTTGAAATTTTGGTTTGGTAGGGTTTTTTTTTTTGCAGTATTCAATGCTTTCTTTTCATTTAACTCTTGCAACTCTAACTTCTGCTTTATTTGCAATTTTGAGATGTTACTTGCACATCAAAACCATGAACAAATTTCATGCAAGTTATGCGAAAAACCATCTTCATTCAGAAAATGGGTCTGTTAAATGTAATTTCTGCAGAAGTGAGTCAAATTTTGCATAAGGAAAAAATCTTCCATTCTGGCTAGTTTCACATTTTTTCCTCATTAATTTTTTGCACACTTCCAGCATAATCAAAATCTATCATGGGCAGTGAGTAACATTCTGTCTACAGAAAAATTCCTTTTTAAATTTTGTTGGGAGAATGTATTCTTCACTTGGCTCATTGTGTGAAGCTGCTGATACAGAATCAAAATGGTATTCACCACCTCTTTAGAGGTAGAGAGTAAGAGCATCTCTCTAATCTCCTTGGTATTCTTCTGGTTTAAGGATATATAAACTTAATGATGCTGTTACTGTATAGTATGGATTTTGGTATGCTTCATGGAAAGGACAGGAAGAGGTTGTCAAATATAGTGTTGCTCCTCAGTCATACTTGGTTTCAAGGAAGACTTCTGAAACAAAGTATAATAACATCACTGTATTTCAAAGGAAAATTAAACAAAGCATTAACAAAAGGTACCACAAAAAAGGCAGCAAAAAGGAAGTAGGGACAGGAATGCACAAATAAAAAATTGGGGAGAAAAAACACCAAGTAGATATTAACGTCTGGGTTCATTTCAGATGAAGAAGCTCAAACTATCTTGGAATGTGTTCTAAAGAAAATTTTCAGTTCTCTCTAATATATGCTGTTTTATTACAATCCAAAACTCTAGGTGTGGCTGGGAACAAATATGATTGTACTAAGAAGGCAGCTCCAACGAGGTAATCTGGGACTAATCAACTCAATAGGCGTTAAAGTAACACAACAATGGTTCTCAGGGTATAGGGCCAGTGAAAGTAAATGACACTGAGACTATTACATTGTAGAGAAGTCCCACTATAAACATCTCAAGAAACAATTCAAAGTGCAATTATGTTTCTCCATTGCCATGGATGCTTGGGTCTTCACTTATATCATTAAGACAAGGACCCTACTTAAAATCTTCATGAGACAAAAAAACAGACTGAGGGGTGAGGGAAGGCATGTTTCAGGTATGTGACATGCCTGGATTATGTTTGTCATGTGTTGTACCTCCAGTGTATCTTTAATAATATTTTATATTTTCATATTTATAACTGGTATTGAAGGCAAGAGAGTAGGAGAAGACTGTTAGTGCCAGAGAGGAAAAAAAGCCAAAATAAATTATTCTAGGTGCAACTTAAGGAGGCCACTAAGCAGCCTGGCGCACAGGAGAGGGAAAGGAAGCTATTGCAGGAATAGGGACCAGTGCTGGATAAAGGGGTAGTAACTTCCAGTGAAGAGCCTAGTCAGAGAATCTGATGACCGAGCACATGGCTAAGACTGGGTTTAAGAGAATGGGCTTGATTCTCTTCTGTTAGTCCAATACCAGTATAAACCTGTAAATCATTGATGTTATTCCATCCTTAAACTCATGTGGGTCCAGTAGATGTAGCTTTTCATTAGTCACATATAATCCTGGAGAGCCTCATTACACTTAACAAAATAAACAATAATAAAGATCACTCAGTTTGATAACCAGAAGATTTAAAACATCTGTTTGCGGGCAATAATGTTGGCCTGCAGCAATTTAAGATTAGGTAGGTGAGCAAATTGCTCTACACCATAAATTGAGCTAACTTAGTTCAGTGCCTCATAGCAGTAAATGAAGCATTAGAGGGATTGCTAAAGTATGTAAGGCCCAAGAGGTGATAGTTCAAATTTACAAGAGGCTGGATGAAGAAGCCTGTATGTTAAAAGCAATTGACTATTTTATCCTTGTTAACAATAGAAAGAACAGTAAATAACTGAAGTCTGGTGGGCTAAAACTAATAAAGCAAGCTATCAAAAATACAGCTAATTAAACAAGATAGAAAAATCGGCACTGAAGTAAAGTAACCTATGATAAAATCAATTTTAGCAACATGAGCTGCCAAGAAGAGAGAGATTTCAACCTTAATTTTAAAAAGATGCAGTTTAAGTAGCACATGGTGCCTTGGTGATGGAGGCGTTTAACACTTAAAATATGGCAGCTAGAGGTTTTTGCTTCATGCATCTTTCAGGCAATCTCTGGGACAGGGAGAAGATGTAATCCTACATAGTATAGAATACAACCAGGGACAGGAATACTTAAAATATTGGTAAAATGTGCCAGACCATGACACTGTATCCCTGATTTGTGCTACAAGTAAACAAAGCAATTTTTTAATCTATTCATTGACTTTGTTGCAACTGATGGAAAGACTTTGCAATCAGCGAAATATGTTCCAATCATTACTTTCTCAACAGAAATGGAGCAGCAGCCTGTACCAGCTGGAGACTTTGCAGAGCCCTGTTGTGCAAACCAGCCAATAAAGAATTACAGTAATCTAATCCTGAAGGAGAGACGAAAGTGTAAATTGCCTTTTCAAAGTTTCCTGAGATGGAAATGACAACCGCTTGGCAATGGCCTTTTCAAATGGTAGCAAGATGATCTCGCTGTGGAGATGAAATACTTCTCAAAGGTCTAACATGAATCTCAAACATTTCTGACGACTGAGAAAATAACTTGATTGCAAACTGAAGAATCGTTTGGTGAAGAAAAAAGCTTCTATGAACTTCACAGCTGAGAAGCAGCATATCTGTCTTGTCCAGATGGACTGGACATCCACCAAGAATGATGCTAGCACTCCTGTTACATGGCACGTATGTCTATGAGAATTATAGTATTAGAGATAGGCAAACTCTGTGCACTGCCTGCTTAGTGACTCACCCACTTCCCTGCTGGAATCTAACATGGATTTCCTCTCTCTCTAGTATAAAGCGTTCATCACTGAACAACTTCTTTGGGCTGAGAAAGGAAGTTCCTCTCAGGATTCACTTGGATATCAGCAACTACAGAGCAAGAAAAAAATATCAGGTCTCGTGGCCTCCATTCTGTGCAGACTTTTGGGCTGAGCATTTGGGCAATTTGTTATCCTTGTTATCTGGATGACACAGATAAAAACCCCGTCTTGAAAATTTTTCTTTTAATATTTTGTTGTTTGTAATGTGATTTTTCATCCTCGTTCAGAGTGTTTTTAAGAGTGGACGTTCCATCTAATGCAATGATCAGGCCCCTCTGGCCACTGTTTGGAGATTTATTATTAGAATTTTACACGTGTTTGATCTGAGGGTGTGAGGAATAGGCAGCAACACTAAATAATTATTTAGTATAACCAACAAGGCAAACATCCAGAAGTCACTAAAAAACCTCACTGAAGATTAACTACTTTCTGAGACATCTCTCTAATGATGTGGATATTACTCAATAAAATTTGTAGTAACTGATGTATAATGTAGAAACTATTGCAAGAAAATCAATCTGGAATTGGCAAGGGAGTTGTTCTATGCTGAATAAGGGGCAAACTGATCCTAGTATAACTCCACTGAAGTTATTCACTCCAAGTAATTAATTGTCTGAAAATGATGAATAAACATTTTCTGAGGACTAGCCTTGACTCAAACAACTGCTTTGTGTTTCTATGTAACTTTAAGGGTATTTGTGTAGATGTAGATTCTTTCCCACTTAAAAAGAACAGTCAGCTTGTAAATCAAATTTCCACTGGAACCATTTTGTAACTGCAATTGTTACATGCAGCTCCTAAGATTATGACTCTTTCACTGGCTTGTCAATTTGCATCATTCTCATGCACTACTTTGGGGGGAGCTTCCCTGCATGTTTTTTCCTCAGGCTTAAGAAAAGAGGGTGTTCCAAGTAACATTCAGCAAAGCTGAAACTTTGAAGACAGGTGTGTTCGCAGAGAGAGGAGGGGGAAGGAGAACTGGGCCTAAGCATGTCTGATGATGGTATGCTCAGGTTTGCCCAGGTGTTGCATCCAAAAATTTATTTAAAAAAAATTGTAGTGTTCAAGTGAATTGATCCTGTGAGATCTTGAAGAGCCAAGGATGGGTCAGTATCTGAAATAATGCATAATAACTTGGGAAGTTAATAACTATGGAGAATGGATGTTAGAACAGCAACTACATACCAATAAGTCAAGGAGTCCATTTTACATAATACGTAAATACACTTCAATTCTGCTTGCTTTTTAATTTTACCATGCATTCCAACATTCTGGAAGTAAGAAGGCATGTGATGGGGTGTACTCCCCACACTGGTCCTGAGAAAATTAATTAAGCCCAATTAACCTATTGATGCCACATGGAGGAGGAGTCAGGGAACAGGGCTTGATTAATCAGACGTGAGGCTCAGCTAGACAGGAACAGGAGGGGCCTGTATAAAGCCAAGTAGCTGGCAACTGAAGGGGATGAAGGAAGGTGTGTTGGGACTATAGAAGGCAGTCCACAGTTACTCCCGGTGAGGAGGGAGTTGGGAGGCTGGTAAACCCAAAGATGGGGGAAGCCAAGCAGGTAGGAGAAGGCTCACAGGAAAAGCAGCAAGGAAAAGGAGTGCAGACGTTGGCTGCTGATTAGAGGACCCCTGAACTGGAACCCAGAGTAGAGGGTGAGCCTGGGTTCCCCGACCAGCCACTGGAGATGTGGCACAGACCAGGCAGAGGACAGTGGACTGCCTGGGATGATTTATTCTGGAAAGACTTTGTTAACCTTCTCCTAGTCCCCCGAAGGAGGAACTATGTAGAGACCCAGCCAGAGGGCTGAGTCACGAAGGGGAGGCTGCAGTTCCTGGATCAAGAGGGGTCTAGAGGGTAAGAGGACAATGGGAGAGTCGCTGCCAGAGGAGGAACCAGCGCCTGGCCGGAGCTAATCCCCAAAGCGACCAGGATGAGGTGCCATCATCAGTGAGTGGACCCCATGACAAGGCATTATTTCAGCCTGAAGTTAAAATTTAAATCTGTATTTCCAGTGCTATCTTTCATGGGCCAGCATAAAATCCTGGCAGCATGTCTTCCTTTGAGAGCTTCTCCTACCAACATAGCTACCGCCTCTCATGGAGGTAGATTTATTATGCCAACGGGAGAGCTCTCTCCTATTGGCATAGGGCGCAGCTGCACCAATGTAGCACATATTGTGTAGACTGACCCTTAGTCTGTAGGAAATAAAAGGCACAGAAAGATGAAAGATCTATCAAGATACAGAAGAAATGAGGATGAGAAGAGAGAAAAGAATGACAGCTGAGAAAAAAACTTTCATCTTAACTGTGAGATGTTATCTTATAGAAAACCTGTTTTTGAATCCATGAATAAATGGTAATTTTGCTGAACCTGACCTCACCTGCTGCCTGCCCCAGATACAACCTGTTTGGTTGCTTATGTATATCCTCTGTGTGTGTTTATAGACAGAGCTGGCAGTAATGCTCAAGTTAAGATTGACTAACACTTTCTATTATTCACCAAACATTAACTATTAAGGTTGAAATTTTCCATGCTCATCTCTGACTCAGATTCTTTTTGGCAAACTTTCAGCAAAATGATTGTCGTTTCTAAGAATGATATAGGGGACAAATATATTTATTTGCTCAGGTGTATTCTTACGGTTTTGCTCAGAATTTTTATCACTCCATGCTTAGGAGCAGGAACTTCAAACTTGATAAGAGGGCCATCCTGGGGTCAGAGGTCATTTGTTGTTCCCATAAAAATCCACTCAAATCTGGCCATATTACAAGTCTTAGAAAATTGCTATTTGCACGTGTTTGGTAGGGGCTTGTTAGAGTTGGTCAGCAAAATTCCCCCTAAGATTCTTTCTGTGTTGAGTGTGCTCCAGTCTCTGAGAACTCAGTGAATATGCTGCAGGGAGCAGGACTTTCCCTGCAGTTGATTCTCCTAGATGCCAGGTGCTCCTGGACACAGGAATTGAGAGCAAAGATGCTGCCTCTGCTGTGTTCTTAACGATCCCCCAGCTGATGAGCAGGTAGCATAAAGAAGAAAGGACAACCGCATTGGAAAGCGGAGAGGTGAGGAACAGAGAGAGGGAGACTAGGGGGTGGATGAGAGAGAGAGAAGAGGAATATGTTGGAAGAGATGGGGCAGAAGGATCTGCAACCACTAGAGCAAACTCTCCTCCAGAGCCTGGAAATGAATCCAGGATTCCTGAGTCTCAAATTCCTCTGCAGTCTGCAAGTATCTTTGAAACCAACTGGCAAAATGTCTTATTCCCCCTTTAGTGGGTGGTCCAAATAGAGAGAAACTTGCTACTGCTGCCAATTACTCCATTAACTCAAGAAGACAAGAGGTCTACACTGTGGATCTAAAGGCTGCAACCCTGCTTATGACCCATGCTGAGGGGCAATATGATTCCCCATGATAGAATTTTGTGAGGAGTGGGATTCAGTTTATAAAAAATTCAGAAATCACATACAAACATCTGTTAAAAGAACATAAGGTTACCCATATGATCTTTATTCATTCCTCCCCCCCTTGTGCAAGTGCATTATGAGACAGTCTTTAATTCCATGATCACAAGACCCCTGCCTCATACTGTGCACGCTATAGACCTGCTCTGGGTTATGTAGTGAAGGAGCCTGTTGTCTGTAAGACCCCTGCCTCGTTTGTTCCAGAAGTTGGAAGGTGTGTAGTGAATAAGGCAGAGGACTGGAGGAAGAGAAAGTACGGTCTCATGGTTAAGACAATTGAATGCTGCCCTGGGAAATTGGATTCTATCCTTGCCCATGCTACAGAACTCCTGTGTGATGCTAGACAAGTCACTTAAACCAAACTCATCACAGGTGGTCACTTGTTGCATGTTCCTCATGTTCTAGGTGCCCAACTTTTTGAGACACCTCACCCTTGCAGTGATAAACACTAAAAACTGCAATTGAAATCAAAGGGAACTGCACTTTGAATGTAAAATGTGCTGAGTACTCTGAAAAATCACATTGTAGGTATCTCAAAATGGGAACCCAAAGTAAACTAACATTTGACAATTTTGTCATTAATCTCCTTCTGCCTCAGGTCCCATCTGTAAAATGGGGTAATAATACCATATTCCTTTCCAGGGGTGCTGTGAAGATAAATTCATTAATGAGCACCATACAAAAATCCATAAGGAAATTAATAATTCTGCATTCAGTGCAGGGTTTAAATGGCATACAGCAAATACGGTCTGATGGCACACATTGAATAATAAGGATAAAAAGAAATATTAAATGACTCAGAGGTCCAGTGGAAAGAAGACATGTGTAGCTAAAGTCACACAAACAAGGGGGGCTGAATTAAGTGGCATTTCCCTACTTTTGAGTGCTTGACTTTGCAACCTTATACTATTCGAACTGTTTGGGTTTGGGTTTGGGTGGTTGGTTGTTTAATATCACCTTAATTTTGGACTAAAAATCTGAACAGTAGCAAATGATAGTGGTATAAAAACTGTGTAGCCCAGGCCTAAATGTCCAAGATGAATAAATAGTGAAAAGTAAAGTAGATTTTTAAAAATCCTTCCATGCTTGGTGGAGCAGGTGCTGAGGTCCACCCAGTACAGGATTAGAGCCCTTAATTTACATTAGGTGGAGCCGACCCTGTAAACCCCCAGTCATGTGAGTAGTTCTTATCAGGACTACCTCCTCTGAGCAAGGATTTATGCCACTGGTTTTTATATTGAGTATTTGAATGCATTACAACTAACAAAACAAAGTGCCGTGGAACTGCTGGTACTTCTTGCTTTTGGTTGGGTTGATAATACAGAGAAAAGAACCTTTCTTACAGTAATTCAGTGCTTCTGGGTGGAACTCAGAAGTGTAGGTATGTGGTTAAAAATAACTTAATTAATATTCAGTGTTTTTAATGCTTTTAAAAAGTTTCAGTTCCTGTCTGATTTCAGAAGATCTATTACCATCCTTCCTCTTGCAAGATCCCTGTCCATTTCTGAACATGTTCATGAGGTTTAAAGCCTCAGGGTGTTCAAACTTTTATTAAATATGGTAGATCAAGAAGCTTTCTTCAGAAATATTATCTGGTAGAGACAGTGGAAGACAACTAACCACCAGAATTAATGTTACTCTATGAGTTACATTAGCTGACTGAGTGCTTCAGCTTGAGATGTAAGTGAGCTTTTACTTTTGATATTTCTATTTGTCTGAAAACAGAAGCACCTTGTAGTATACTTCATAAAGTTCTTCCTGGTTTGTTATCCATGTAAAGGACTGCAAATGTCACAGCAGCAACTTGCTTTTGTAACACAAAATGGGGTGAGATATGGCTGTGCTGAGAACATTATGCATTATAGAACATCCCAGCCACCTGTATGTGCATGAGGTGCTCTAAAACAGAAATGTGCAAATTAGTGCTTGGCCTACCAAATCAAAGTTCTATGGAAAGGATAATACATTTTACGGTTCTTGGGAATACAAAGTTGTCTAATAACCTACGCAAGGAAAAAGAAAGAAAACCACAACGCCCTGAGAGATGAATGCAAGGAGTGCTGTTTTTTCTACAGTTCTTTGAAGAGTATTTTAGACAAGATTTTACAGTGTTCATAATCTTGGACTTTTTAAAAGGAATGGGAAATGGATTGATTGGCATGGTGTGTTTGTTTTAAGTAGGTAGACTTGAATCAGAAAGTTAGGGAAAATTCAGATCCAAAAAGTTTGGGGGTGGGAGTGTTCAAAGGTTTTGCTTCATCCCATTAGGGATAGGAATAAACTATCTGAACTAGTCTGAGTATTTGTTATCTTAAGTTTGGAAAGAACAAGGAATTTAACTTGGATTATGTTGAAGTATGGGTTGGGACTGGGCAGTTTAGTTTGTTTTGTATTATGTATTGTATGTTGTGCTGTTTTTTGATGCTTCATGGGTTTGAGATTTGTGCTATTAAAAAAAAGTGGTGTCCAATTTTGTGAGGTTCTGAGCCCTCAACTCCCATTAATTCAGTAGGAGCTGAAGGTGTTCAGCTGCAGGATTGACCCCAATCTCTATTTCTAAGATTGGATTGAATGTCAATGAGGTAACTTAAGCCATGTACAGTGATGTAGGATATATTTGAGCAATTCCTTATCCGTTTGCACTTTGACTGTGACTCCTTGAAAAAATGTTGCATATTAATGCATTAAGCACTCCCAGAAGTAGTTCTCTCCAAGGAAACTGTATCAAGCAGGAATGAATTAAGAAAAAATACAGCAGGCAGCGTCAGCATCAGGAAGAAAAGCAGCAAGGTCAAGACCAATTGCAGGACACAAAGTTGAGTTTCTCATGAAATGTTTCCATTGTAAAGTGTTAGGATATTGCAGAACATTAACTATATATGTAATATGTATGTTGTATTCTTTGTAGTTTCCAACTGGAAACATTTTAGGGTCATTCCTCCCTAAATAAGAATTCTTTATCATATAGGGCTAGTAGCAAATGGGTAAGATACCAGAAGGAAAATGCATTTACTTAATTAATTTTTGGGTCTAGTTGTATTTCCATTAAAGTTAATTGCAGAGCTCCTATTGATTTCAGAGAAACCTAGATCAGGCCCACAAAAGATGCTTCCTAAGACGGAGAAACCAGTTTTATAAACAATATACAAAAACTGAGCATATTAATTTTAACAACAAATTAAATTAAAAACCTTTAAAATGTATTAGCAAAATCTAATGTTAAACATGGCTGAATTCTGTGCAAAATAAAGAATCTAAAACTGTTTACATTTTTAAATTTCATATTGTTAGTTTTATACATTTTTCTATGGATGATTTTTCTGGCAGAAATATACACAAAAATACATGAATACCGGAGACGATTTGTGAAAACCAAACTCTGAATGCATAAACATGAGATTTTGTATCAGAAAACTTCTACAGCCAACACAGCTCAGATATCAAATAGTCTCTTATGCATAAACAATTCACTTAGACCAATAATTATTTGTTCGAATTGTAGAGTGAATATTTTAGAATAATAAATTCATTTGAGGAAATTGAAATCTGCTCATGGATAACTTGAAAAAAAAAAAGAATTATTTGACTGCCCTAACACTCCCATATATATAACTAGAGCTATATGATCCTTTGGCAGTGATACCCAAAAACCACCTGAAAATCAGCTAGCTTTGGGTTCATAGGTGGGGGTGGGAGGAATCCAAGTGGGCCTTATAAATGTTTGGCACAACCTAAAGCCATACATGTCTATCTGCTAAGACCCAAATGTGAGATGCGGACCCAAAGTGCAAGAAGCAAAATAAAAAAAAAAATAATCATACAGAAAATGTAAAATGTCATGATTCCTTCCCTTAGTGTAAATAACCTCATATAATGTCAGTTTTATTATTATTTTACAGATATAATTTTCAACAGTGGGGGAATGACTTATTTTGGTGGTACATGGGTAACTTGGAGAATAAAATGAATGACACAGAATATCAGGGTTGGATGGGACCTTGGGAGGTCATCTAGTCCAAGCCCCTGCTCAAAGCAGGCCCAATCCCCAGACAGATTTTTGCCCTGGAGCCTTAAGTGGCGTTCTCAAGGATTGAACACACAACAATGGGTTTAGCAGGCCAATGCTCAAATCACTGAGCTATCCCTCCTCTTAGGTCCAGACTGTGGGGGGGCACTACTAGGACCCAGAGTGTAGAAAATTGTGTCTGCTACTGGTGCATATGTATTCTCTCTGCTCTAGATACACAGAGATGGTGGAGTGCTGTGCTGGAGGAAGGAGGGCACAAGAGACATAACAGGCAGCCAGGAGAAAAGGTGAGAGGGAATAACAGAAAGCAGCAGAAGCTGCAGGGAGAAAGAGGAGGAGGAGCCTCTTATGTACCTCTCTAGCACCCCCAGGAGCCTGGACTGATTAACACAAGCTTCTCAGGGAGCTTCCTGTTGCTTCCCTGAACCCACTTGAGGAGAACAGGCAGTCAACTGAAGTAGTAGGAGCCAGTTAGGCCCTTAAGACGCTGATATCTTCCCTCACTCAGGCCCTGCTACCAGCCTGCTTATTTGTCCCCTTCAACTGAGTGTTGAGAGCCACTATAGCTGGCACAGAACAGCAGTCATGAGTGAAAGAAGAAAACACCCCTGTGGGGCAGCATTCAGAAAAAGAAAGAAAGCAAAGGAAGCTTTTCTATCTAAGCAGGAAGGTGCTCTCCTGAGATACATAGACTGGACTGCACACCTGACATCAGCCATACAGAACAAATGTCCCTGCAATGGTGACTGTCAGACAGCATTTTCTAGAATGTATTGACATTGATGATACTACAGGAGCTGGTATGACAAATGTGCTTCTTAAAAAGCTGGAAGATACAGGAATTACGATAGCTGACATGAGAGGTCAGGACTACGATAATGGTGCCAACATGAGAGGAAGAACAGAGGAGTTAAAGAGTTAAACCCTCGAGCTTTTTTTGTCCCATGCAGTTCTCATTCATTGAACTTGGTGGTCAGTGATGCAGCATCAGATTTTAGTGAGGCTGCTGAATTTTTTGATACAATTCAGAGCATCTATGTATTTTTCTCTGCATCAACTCATCGATGGCAAATTTTGAAGCAACATCTGGGAACATCCTCTGAAACACTGAAACCACTGAGTGCCACACAATGGGAAAGTCGAGTGGAGGCGATAAAGCCTATCAAACACCAAATTGGGAAAATAGATGATGCCATAGTTGCCATGATGGAGGATAATGCTATGACAGGAACTGTTCTTGGGAGAACAGTGACAGAGGGAAATGGAATCATCAGAAAGATACATAACTTCAAATTTCTGTGTGGCTTAGTGTTGTGACATGACCTACTATTGTAAGCAAGAGACTCCAAGGTGCTGACCTTGATATATCTGGAGCAATGGAACAACTGGACAAAGCAAAGCCATATCTACAGTCTTACTGGTCAGATGAGGGATTTCAAAACGTTCTGAAGAGTGCACAGAAGTTGGCAGAGGAACTTCACACTGAAGCTATTTTCCCACCCATTCAAGAATACAAGAGTCACCGAAGAAGAAGACATTTTGATTACGAGGCACGGGATAATCCCATAAGAGACCCCAAACAACAATTCAAAGTTGAATTCTTTAACAAAGTGCTAGATTGTACAATACAGTCAGTTGAAGAACGTTTCATGCAGCTCAAGGAACACAGCAGTATATTTGGGATGTTGTATGATATTTCAAAACTCCTCACTATACCTGAAGAAGACCTACATCAGCAATGCGGGACACTAGAGACAGTGTTTACACACGATGACATGCGCGATATTGATGCAAGTGATTTAGGTGATGAACTGAAAGCCCTTTCAAGATACATTTCAGAAGGATCAACTCCAAAGGCTGTTCTGAAATATATGTGCACAAATAAGATGACCACCCTCTTTCCAAATGCTTTTGTTGCTCTGCGCATACTTCTAACACTTCCTGTAACAGTTGCCAGTGGACAATGCAGCTTCTCCAAGCTGAAGTTAATAAAAACACATCTACACTCCACAATGACACAGGAGAGGCTGGTCAGCCTTGCAAGCATCTCAACAGAGCATGAGCTGGCCCGCACTGTGGACCTTCAGCAGGAAGCAGTTCAAATCTTTGCAACCACTTTAATTATTCAAACAGATAAAAATGCCAGTGTTTACTATGCAGATAAGAAAAGTTACATTTGCTGTTCAGGTGTTTGAAAGTTAAGTGTTACTTAAAATTTTTGAACCAGGCATTTTAAGTTGTTAGTTCTCCTTTATTGGGGTAGGTAGCAGAGCAGTACCATGAAAGGAGTAGAACAGGAAGAAGGCAGAATTGAGACCTTTCAAAGTTTTGGCCCAAGCGAGGGGCCATGGGGACGACATTTGAGCTCCCCACCTCAGATGCCAAAATGTTGTGGGCCAGCCCTGTGAGGGGGAACTGAGTGCTCAGGACCTCAGAAATTAAGCCCTTTGAGTCTGGACGAGTTGTAGTTCACAATGAGGAAGAAGAACAAACCAAAGGGCAAACATGTAGAATCTCTCTCTTTAGCACCTCCCCCTTTCATCGGCTGCTTAGCTGACAGGCCTGCAGACTTCCTATATTTAAAGGTACAGTGCTATCCAATTTGTTGTATGGGTATGAGATCTAGACTTGGTACAGGCATCACATCAAGCTTCTAGATAAGGTTCATTTATGAAACCTGCATGCCTCAAATAGCAGCATAAAATTACCAATAATGAGAGCATGGAAAACAGTCACTCCAAGGGATTGAAGACATGCTCATTGCATCACAGCTACGCTGGGCTGGTCATGGGTTGAGGATGGATGACACCAGAATGCCAAAGCAGTTGCTGTATGGCAAACTGAAAGTTGGTACCCACACATGAGGCAGCCAGAAGAAATGCTTCAAGGACACATTGAAGCATAATGTGAACCAGTGCAACATTGACATCGACAGCTGGAAGTTGTCAGCAAGAGATAGATCAGGCTGGCGAGGAACAGTCAACAATGGAGTTATTCAGTTTGAGATTAATCACTGGATGGCTCTTGGGGCACAGAGGCTGAGTCATAAACAACGGCAGATTCAGTGGGCACAGTCAGTTATCCCTTCCTCAACACTGAGCTACATATGCGCTCAATCCAGAAAGGACTACCACTCCCGCATCAGCTTTTTTAGGCACAATAGTACTCACAAGGTCTAACACCATCATCTGCAACATCTTCAGTGATGAAGGGCAACAATAGTCGATAATAGAACATACACTATGGTGCTTCCTTCTGGTTTTGATATGCAACTTACACCCTGCTTTATTTATAAGGTGAATTGAGAGAAACTGCATTATTAATTTTTCTCTTCTACTCTCTGAATAGGTTTGTCATTGTTACTTTCTCTACTATACATAGCCTCTCAGCCTCAAAGCAGTTTTAAGCAGCAGAAGCGCATAAATTATTTCTTGTGTATATAAAATGTAAAAATTGAGGTGTGAAAAATCCCGTGAATGCCAGTCAAATTAACTGGATAACTTAAAGCAAGTATGTACTTGCATAACCTATTTTATATTATTAAAAATAGTGGAGCTAGCCTTGACTTCTTAAAAATGTTAATAAAATTGCTAACTTTATACTTTGCAGCTTGTTATAAATGACAAACATTGAGATTTTTTTTAATTAAGCACTTAACACTTTTTATACATTCTCAACAAGATTATTATAGGGAGAAACATTTATTAGTACAAAAAATAAGGATAGGGTGTAATGTAAACCAGAAACAAGCAAGGGCATTCTAAGATGAGACTGCCCCATAACTCTATGCCTAAACTCTGCAGGATCCATTATCATTACAGTTAGGATTGCTGGACCATATTATATATGCTCAGCGGTTCAGCTGTAACTAATACAATAGTTAGTAACCATTTAGTAGCTGTGGAGTAAATGGAGAGCTGTCAACTGGTGGAAAGACTCAACAATGACCCAACCCAACTGCAATGAGTAAGACTCTTTTAAAAATTATTTTGGGTAGGGATTGTATCTCGGTTGCATGTGTATATAGTGGCTAGCACAATACAGCCTTATGGGCTACTGCAACATGAATAATAAAAGTTTATATGTACTAATAATGAAGGAAAATAAAACAATTTATTTAGCGTGTGCATAGTCGTCTAGCCAAGCGATGGCATCTTCAGTGGCATCATGCAGGTCTCCTAGGCCACTGCTGACCCTAGTCAGCAGGCATCCATCGACAATGTGCGTCATCGTCTGTATTGCACTGCAGCTGTGCAAAGAGGTGTCACAAAAGCCCCAGCGATACTGGTTGGCTGCATAGAGACCTTGCCTGGTCTTGAACCTGTTCAATGGGGACCACTGATGACAGGGCAGGTCAAAACCAGGCGGGCAGATTGTGGGGTCGGCAACGAGGGACTGGTTGGGGATTATAACAGATATCCATTCCTCTTGCCAGAGTGTTTCCACCTACCATCCTGGCATGGCGGATGAGACCATAATGGGCAACGTAATGGCAAACATGCAGCTGGTGGTTTAAAAAGGTCATTGTGCAGAGGCAGGCTTGGGTTGGCGCATACTTTCTCCAGTAATTTGCCAGTGGCAGCTTCTCGTCTGATATGAGAAGGAGCAATATTGCTCAGAGCTGGAAGCCATGGGAGTGGAGTTGGATGCAGGGTGGCGGCATGTAACTGCGTATCCATCAATTTGGTGTGTAACGATCGACTCCAAACTGGTGCACAGTACTCCCCCACCGAATACGAGGTGGCAAGAGCTGACGGCAGAGTTGGAGCACTGGCACCCCATGACGAACCTGCCAGTTTACTAAGAAGATTGTTACACGTCTTAACTTTAGCTGCTGTCTTCTTCAGGTGGGCATGGTAACTTAGTGTGCGGTCTAAGGTCATACCTAGACAGACCGGTTCTACTTCATGCTTCACCCTCTGACCATTCAGATAAACATTCAGTTCTCGGGTTGCGCTGGTGTGATGAAGATGGAACAAACTGGAGACTGTTTTTATGAAGCTTGGCTGGAGGCACCAAGTCTTACAGAAGTCAGCTAACTTTACCATGTCCCGGTTTAAGGTGGCATCAAGCTCATGAAACATCCAGGCCGGGGTACCGCAACAGATGTCGTCTGCGTAAATGAACTTTTGTGACTCCGTTGTTGGCAGGTCATTCATGTAAAGGTTGAACAGGGCTGGAGAATGCACAGAGCCCTGGGGTAACCCATTGCTCTGTCGTTTCCAAGCACTTGTCTTCTCCCCCATATGAACTCTGAACTGTCTGTCGCGGAGGAACAGTTCAATGATGCCTGTGACCCAAGGTAGCAGGACCCGTGATACCTTCACAAGCAGGCCAGTGTGCCATACCGTAACATACGCTGCTGTTAGATCGATGAAAACAGCACCTAATTTCAAGTTTCTCTGGAAGCCATTTTCAACAAATGTGGTCAGCGCGAGACATTGGTAAAACAATGAAAAAGTGAACAGAAAACTGTAGAATAGGGTGACCAGATGTCCCGACTTTATAGGGACAGTCCCAATTTTTGGGTCTTTTTCTTATATAGGCTTCTATTATCCCCTACCCCCGTCCCAATTTTTCAAATTTGCTGTCTGGTCACCCTGCTGTAGAAGGTGGAGTGGTGAACTCAGTCCATTGGTTTCTAGATTGGAGATTTACCCTTGAATATTCTCACCACTCTGTTTTTTGTTTGTTCGTTTGTTTGTTTGTTTGTTGGAGGGTATATGTGAGGGGAGTACTGAGCCGGAGTTAGTCTCTTCTTATCCAGGACCAAGCCATGCTTCTGCAGCCTATCACAGCCCTATAATTTATTTAGCTTATTTGGGGGAAAATTGTTCTTTTCCAAGTATTATTATGGCTTACCATTAATGTCATTATCTGCCAGTAATTTTAAATTTACAGCAGCTTTCACATGAGAGTCCAAAGCACCCATACAACTACAGAAACTGATTACAAATGATATAGAGCAGTGGTTCTCAACCAGGAGTATGCGTAGCATACTGGGTACAGTAGATGTTTTCCAGGGGGGGGTACATCAACTCATCTAGATATTTGCCTAGTTTTACAACAGGCCACATAAAAAGCACTAGCAAAGTCAGTACAAACTAAAATTTCATACAAACAATGACTTGTTTATTCTGCTCTATATATGATACACTAAAATTTATATTTATATTCCAATTGATTTCTTTTATAATTATATGGAAAAAATGAAAAAGTAAGCAATTTTTCAGTAATAGTTTGCTGTGATACTTTTTTTTATTTTTATGTCTGATTTTGTAAACAAATAGTTTTTAAGTGAGGTGAAGCATGGGGGTATGCAAGACAAATCAGACTCCTGAAAAGGGTACAGTAGTCTGGAAAGGTTGAGAGCCACTGATATAGAGCAGTTACTTCACCCTTCACTGAAATGCACCAGCCCTAGGGATGGAAGTTGGCAGTACTCTTCGATCAGTGTACACCAATAATATATAATTCTTCTGGACACAGAACAATGCTTTCCCCTGAAGGAGAATATTGGGTAAGTGAATCATTTACCCAATCAGAGTTTAGTTAGGACGTTAACACTCAAATGCTTAAGTAGACATGTTTGGATTCCACAAGGAGTGCAGTATAAATGTCCTTAATGCCTAGACACTTCCCCCCTCTGTGCTTGTGAAAAGGCCCTGGAGATTGTTGATGACCACAGACAATGAGAACTTTAACTTTCATCTCATGTTGATATGGGGGAGTGGCCAGAGAATAGCTCCAAGAATGATTAAAGGATTGGAACACATGCCCATGCTAGACTAGGGTTACCATATTTTGTGCCTCCAAATGGAGGACACTCCACGGCCCCGCCCCAGCCCCGCCCCCAGCCCCGCCCAACCCCGCCCCCTCCCCAAAGTCTCCGCCCCCTCCCCTGCTTCCCGCGAATATTTGATTCGCGGGAAGCCTGAAGCAGGTAAGGGGGGTGTGGGGGGAGGAGGCGCGGCCCAGGCTGGCCCCCCGGCGTTTCCAGCCTGGGTCAGCTCGGGCCCTGGGGTGCCGGCCCCGGCCGACCACCCCCGGCCCGCCCAGCACTGCCGGCCCCCGGCGGCCCGGCGCACCCCCCCGGCTCCCGGCCCCCCGCGGGCCCGGCTCCCCGCCGGCCCAGCTGACCGGCTCCCCGCGGGCCCGGCTGACCCGGCTCCCCGCCGGCCCGGCGGACCCGGCTCCCCGCCGGCCCGGCTCCCCGCGGGCCCGGCCGGCCCGGCTCCCTGCGGGCCCGGCTCCCCGCGGGCCCGGCTCCCCGCGGGCCCGGCCGACCCAGCTCCCCGCGGGCCCGGCCGACCCGGCTCCCCGCCGGCCCGGCTCCCCGCCGGCCCGGCTCCCCGCGGGCCCGGCCGACCCGGCTCCCCGCCGGCCCGGCTGACCGGCTCCCCGCGGGCCGGCTGACCTCCCGATTTTCCCGGACATGCCCGGCTTTTGGGGATTTCCCCCCAGACGGGGATTTGAGCCCCCAAAAGCCGGACATGTCCGGGAAAATCCGGACGTATGGTAACCCTACGGGTGGGGGTGGGGGGTCTGGGAGGGATTAGGGTACAGGAGGGGATTCCGACCTGGGGCAGGGGGTTGGGGTGCCGGGTGTGAGGTCTGGGAGGGAATTTGGGTGTGGGAGGGGGTTCCAACCTGGGGCAGGGTTTCTGGGTGCGAGCTCCAGCCAGGCGGCACTTACCTCAGCCAGCTCCTGATCAATGGCACACGGGTGCTAATGCAGGCTCCTGACCCCTGGTCTCCCTCCGCTGGCAGGCTCTGAGCAAGGCCTGCGCCGAGAACATGGATGACGAGCTCTCGATCCTGCTGACAGCACCCCCCAGCACAGACAAACTCCAGCACATCTTGGAGGTGAGCAGAATGGGGAGGGGCAGCAGGGGTTTTACCTTAGCCCTGGGGACTCCTAGAAAGAAGAGACTGGAAAATCCATGTTTCTATTGGATCCTTCCGAGTATGCATTCGTGATATAAACTCACTGGGTGACCTTGGGGTAACTCACTTCCCCCTTACGGCATCAGTCTTCTCCACTATCAAATCTACACTGGGGAAGAAGGACAGAAGCCCCGACAATCACCTTCACCTCTGGGTGTCTGGTCCTGGGAGCCGAAACCAACTGGACTATCTGCCCCATCTCCTAAACTGCCCTGTCTTTCCCTCCTAGGGCCTGGTCCTTAGTGCTCAACCTGGCCCCTTCCCAGCTTGTCCCTGACCTTTAAAGGACTCTCCAAGCCCCTCCCATGCCTGCTTCCCTTGGGGTCTCTCTCCTGGCTGAGCACAGGCTGCCCTTCTATCTCTCAGCAGGCCTGGGTCCTAATCACAGGCTGCGTCTTGTCACGTGACCCCCACACTTATTCCCTTCACCCTAGGGAGCTGCATCACCTGGGCCAGGTGCAGTTGAGCTCCAACCCCTTTCCTGGCCATCTCACCCTGGGACAGGTTGAAACTGGAAACCTGTGGGTAACAGTAACTGGTTGCTCGCAAAGGTGCTGAAGACACAATGGAAGAGGAAATCCTTTGGCCTGGATTGAAATTATTCCGACTGAAAGTGAATGAGAGAAAATAGGTCCAGAGTTCTCTTCCTAGCAGCAGAAAATGTAGCGATTGATAGAGGTTCAGGTCAGAAAGGACCATTATGTGCATCTAGTCGCCCCTCCTGTATAACTCAGGGCCTAGAATGTGACCAAGTGGTTCCTTCAGCCAACCATAGCATGGGACTGAGCCAGAGCATGTCTTTTGGAACGACATCCACATGCAGGAGAGCCAGCTGGCTACCAGAAAATCTCTCTTCTGCAGTGACGTGGGGTTAAGGGACACGGGGGAAAAGACATGGAGGCTGTGACTAAACTTAGAGCAGCAAGGCCAGGAAAACCAGGGTTAGGTCCCAGGCCTGGCTATCAGATCTACTGTTTTCTATTCCTGGCTTTGGGACCATGAGCGAGTCTCTGCACCGCTGAGTGCCTCGGTTTCCCCAGCTATCAAATGGAGCTAATCAAGGTTTTGTTTGTTCTCCCCATTTTACAGGGTGGGAAACCGAGACACAGTTGGGACCTGTCTACACTACAGGTCTGTCGTGCGTTTGTAATCTGCTGACCCCCACATGTTGTTCAGAGCCTATGGACAACACAGCTCCTAAAGGTACGTTTGTTCTGTGCTTATCCCCTATGTACCAGCAGGGCTGGACAGCATTTCTCACTGTGATGTGGGGAGCAGGTCCTGGGTACTAAGGGTCTGAAGAAGCTCTCAAGGACTAATTTTTTAAAATAATTGTTATCAATGAATTGGGAGAAAACATACAATCACTGCGGATAAGATTGGGGGGTGACAAAATACAGGCAGAGTGGTAATTCCTGATGGGGAGAGGGCAGTGATACAGAGCGATCTGGCTCATTCGGCCAGCTGGACCCATTCAAAGAAAACAAGTTTGAGCAGAGCCCAATGCAAGGTCCTATGCGTGGCAACAAGGCACGCCGGCCACACCTCCAGAATGGGGACGTGTATCCAGGAAAGCAGTGACTCTGAAAAGGATTTAGGGGCCAGAGTGGAGAAGCCACTCAACATGAGCTCCCAGTGTGATGCTGTGGTGAACAGGGCTAAAGCCATCATTAGACGAAGGAGCAGAGCCGTGAGTAGGATAGGGAGGTGACACAGCAGCAGTGAGACTGCTATTGGAATACTGCCTCCAGTGTTGGTGTCCTCCTTTGAAAAAGATGGTCCTAGAAATTGGAGCTGGGGCAGCAAAGAGCCACCAAATGTTCTGAGGGCTGGAGAAAAATGCCTTCTAGTGAGCTATTGAAAGAGCTCAACCTGTTTAGCTTATCAAAAGAAGATTGAAGGGGACTTCATTGAAGTGTTGATGTGCCTTAATGGAGAGAAAATACTGGGGATTAAAGGGCTCTCTAGTCTAGCAGAGAAAGGCAGTACAAGACCCAATGGCTGGAAGGTGAAAAGAGACAAATTCCTATGACAAATAAGGCACAAATATTCAACAGCGAGGATGATTGAACACAGGAAGAAGCTACCAAGGAAAGTGGTGGATTCTCCATCTCTTGATGTCATTAATAAAGACTAGATGCCTTTCCGGAATGTGTTTGCCCCAAAAGTAGCTATTGTGATAGACAGGAGGCCTGTGATATGCAGGGGGTCAGATTAGATGCTCTAACTGTCTCTTCTGGCCATAAAGTCTACTCATTTCTGAGAAACCGAGTGTAGCCTTGGGAGCAGCTTGTGATGTTTTACTGTCTAGCCGGCTTGCTTCCTAGAATGAACACTCATTGAGCGGGGTGATCCCCAGAGAGTAGCTCAAACCTCCAAAGTGTCTGCCCTGTGGCAGGACATTAACACTGCAGGGGAGGGGTGGGTGTGGCAGTGACATCACAAAGGCCTTTTGCAGGACCTCGGCCTATTGGCCAAAGGTGCAGGGGAGGTGGTGACCTCACAGAGGGATGCTGACATCAGCCAGGCAGGACAGGGGCGCAGAGCCAAGGAAACCTCAGAGACCCCTGTGGCTTTGCTTCAGCAAGTCTCCTCTCGAGATCTCTCTTTGAGGTCTGAGAGAGTATTTGGGTTCGTGTATGTGAGCACCAGGAGGAACCTCTTTTGAGTTTTCTCCTTTCTTTTTCCTGATTTCATTAGAAATCTGACGTCCCTGTTTAGAAGGTAAGAGCCTCCGAGAGGTTTGGAACCTGTTCAGTCT
The DNA here is from genome assembly GCF_011386835.1 of Chrysemys picta bellii. Taxonomy (NCBI): domain Eukaryota; kingdom Metazoa; phylum Chordata; order Testudines; family Emydidae; genus Chrysemys; species Chrysemys picta. The sequence goes on along the minus strand of NC_088800.1, from coordinate 32,786,922 downwards.
GCTGCATCTGGCTCCAGCTGAATTTTAGGCATGGAAAACACTAGCTTAAGGTGGCCAAATTTTATTCCCCACCTGGGATTTTGTCCCTTAGAATCTCTGGGGACATTAAGGTTTGTCCTTTTTCTTTTACCTTTTCCTCTATCCCTCCCTCCTTTCTTTTCATCTCTTACTTCTTTTGTCCTTTCCCTGTTCCCCTCCCACCACCAGGAGGGGTGTGTGTGTGTCATGGGGGTTGCTCTACAACTCCCATTGTGGGAGGTCCACCGAAAAATGTGGGGCTGAAATAGTGCTCAGACAGTGATCCCCAGCGGTGACCTGGGCCATCCTTTGGGCTCTCTGGTGAGAACCCTCATCCTCCCGCCCCTCGGTCTCTACCCTGATTGGCTGAGCAGGGGGTTATTGACAGGGAGGAGACTCAGGTCCCTGTTGTTTTCTTTTAAGACCAAGTAAATAGTCATAACCAGTCATATGTTCGACAAATTTTGCTGCGTCTCTGCAGTTCATTGTTTTCTCTAACATTCCAGTTCTCCTAAAATACTTGCTGAATAATTACTATGAACTCTTGCTGGTCTGGAACTCACTTGAGAGCACTTTATTCAGGTCATTCAATGTCTGAAATTCAAGATCCGATGGTTAGTTTGAAAATCAGGGCTCTTGGGTCCTATTCCCAACTCTGCCACGGACTGGCTGTGTGACCTAAGACAAGTCAATTCTCCTTTCTCAGCCTCAGCTTCTCCCTCTTTCAAGTAGGGATAACAATCCGCCCTATTTACCTCCCGGCAGGTGGAGAATGGGGATCTATTGGAGAGTGTCACTAGGAGCAGTGCATAAGATGAGGTGTCCTATCCTGTTTACTCAGATCAGATTAGGACATAATAGAATGGCTGAAATAGTCTATTTTATTTGTATTTTATTATGTTGCAATTGTTAAAAGCAGCACCTACTTAGCTCAGACTGAAACATCTTATCTAATTTTTGAGATCTAAGTATCTCCTCTTTGTGTAGCTCAAACCTCCAAAGTGTCTGCCCTGTGGCAGGACATTAACACTGCAGGGGAGGAGTGGGTGTGGCAGTGACATCACAAAGGTCTTTTGCAGGACCTCAGCCTATTGGTCAAAGGTGCTGGGGAGGTGGTGATCTCACAGAGAGATGCTGACATCAGCCAGGCAGGACAGGGGCGCAGGGCCAGGGAAACCTCAGAGTCCCCTGTAGCTTTGCTTCAGCAAGTCTCCTTCTCGAGGTCTCTCTTTGAGGACTGAGAGAGTATTTAGGTTCATGTACATGAGCGCCAGGAGGAACCTCTTTTGAGTTTTCTCTTTTCTTTTTCCTGATTTTACTAGAAAACAGACATCCCTGTTTAGAAGGTAAGAGCCTCCGAGAGGTTTGGAACCTGTTCAGTCTGATGCATCTGGCGCCAGCTGAATTCTAGGCATGGAAAACACTAGCTTAAGGTGGTCGAATTTTATTCCTCACCTGGGATTTTGTCCCTTAGAATCACTGGGGACATTAGGGTTTGTTCTTTTTGTTTTACCTTTTCCTCCATCCCTTCCTCCTTTCTCTTCATCTCTTAAGTCTTCTGTCCTTTCCTCTGTTCCCCTCCCACCACCAGGAGGACTCTGTGTGTGTGTCGTGGGGGGTGCTCTGCAGTGGGAACAGGGACAATTCTCCAACTTTGGGCAGTCGAGAGCCTGGGTGAGATAAGGGGCGTTAAAGCCCTTTGTGAAGGAGAAAGGGGAGTTTCACGGTGTTGAGCACCAAGGAATTCTAAACTTTGCTAAAACATCTAGTCTGCAGAAACCAGAAATGGTTGGGGCCACATTGTAACCATTGTCTTTTTTAAGCCCATTGAGGGATGTGAGTCCCACCCTTTTAGGTATCTGGGGTGCTGGGAGAAGAGAAGAGGTGCCTGTCTCCATTTTATGGCCTCAACAAACTAAGTGCTGTGCCCCAGTTCTCGTCAGAGATCCCTGAAAAAGAACGTCTTCCCATCCATTAACATACCTGGAAAGATACTGGAACCCCTTATTAAACAATCAGTTTGTCAGCACCTACAGGACAATTTGGTTCTTAGGACTAGTGAGCATGGACTTGTCAAGAACAAATCATTCCAAACCAATCCTAGCTCCTTCTTTGGCAGGGTTACGGGCCTAGTGAAGTAAACAGTAGATGTGATCCATCTTGGTGTTAATAAGGACATTCTCACAAACAAACTAGGGAGATGTGGTCTAGATGCAATTAGTATAATATGTGTGCACAGATGGTTGCAAGCCCCTACTCCAACAGCCCAGAACCAAACACTCCTTCTCCTGGGCAGTGCGCTCCGACCTCTAATGGTCAGATGCTGCTTAGCACTGTCAGAGCAGCTTTTGCTGGGGGATTCTCCCAGCACTTTCCAATAGTGGGAAAGTATGAAATCCCCATTTGACTGCTGGGGACAGAGCCTAGAGCGGGGAGCAACTTACCCAAAGTCCCACAGGTCAATAGGAAACTCAGGCGCAGGGCTGGGAGTCACTGCCCCTCCCACTCCCAGGTCACCGCCCAAGGGTGGCTCCTCTGGCAGAGGTGCGGGGAAGGGTCACTCTCTCCTGGCTGGGCTGTTCTTTTCACTCCAGTAACATTGCAACGGCTTTGGGGAGAGGCTCACTCCCAGGATCAGATACAGGAGGGGCAGCAGGGTCCAGGGAACAGGGGCTATTCCTGCCCTGCCACTGTCTGTCTGAGAAACCTTGGCCTTGTCATTCCCTGGCTCGGTGCCTCAGTTTCCATTCTCGCCAGCCTGTGCCTATTTCCCTGCAGTTTCACCTACGTGTTGGTGCCAGTCCCATCCCCGCACTGCACAGTCTAATACCGGCTCCTCTCTCTTGCCAGCACTATGACACCTGCCGTGGAGCCAGAGCTGGAGACCCACCTCCTCCGAGCTGCCCTGCACGCCGTCTTCACCCTGGGCATGGAGAAGGACACCACCCAAGTGCAGGTAGATCATGCTAAAGTCATGGATTGAAGAGCCAGCTGTCATCCTGCCATGAGTCCTTGCTAATTGCCTGCAGTGGGATGTGAATGAGAGAGGCCAGGATATGTGTTTGGGGGTCTCACCAGTGTTTCCCAGAGACCCCACTTCCCATCCTGTGGCAGGTGTAGCCCCACTTTCCCTAACTCTGACCCATGGCTCTCCCTTGCTTTCAGGATCTGCCTAGGGTCTTGCCAGACCTCCTGGATGCCATGCTGGGGAACCTGCTGGCAGAGTCCCCAGACACCGACAGGCTCCAGTACATCTTGGAGGTGAGCCCGATGAGAGAGGTGGGGACAATTTTACCTTCACTCTTAGATCCATTTTCCAGTCTGTCCTCCTAGCCGGGCCCCAAGTGGGCATCCTTGGTCAGGGCAGTCAGTGCAATGCCTCCTTTCCCCACAGCACATTAACTACTAGATCGTGTCCACGGTGCCGCGAGAGAGAGCCAGGGCCGTTAAGAGCAGCACTGCCCTGCTCAGATTCACCATCACCCTCCCTGAGTTTGACGTAAGTGACCTCTGACCCCAGCTTCCTGACTCCAGGCGTAGGTGATCTGGCTCCGACGGGCTGTAGGATCTGCTGCTGCAGGGGCTGTGGGTTAGGAGTGTTCCTCTTGGGGAGGCAGAGTCAGAGCAGAGAGTGAGCCTGGCTTGAGTCAAGTTCTTCTTGTCCTAGTTAAGTGGTGACTCTGGGCTTTTAAGGGGACTGTGCTCCAGGTTCATGCCTCCCTGTCATCCTGGAGCAGCTGGGGAAGCAAGTCCTCATGGAGGGCCCTGCAGAGGGGCTGAGGGGAAGGAGAGTCCTGGCCCGGGGGGGACTGGGAGCTGACAGGAAAATGCTGATGGAGTCCCCTCTCCCTCTCCCGTCCATTAGAACTCAGCGGAATTCCCCAGGATGGGTCACCACATGGCACAGCTAGCTCTGTCCGTCAGTGACCCAGCCAAGGACATCAGTCGGCAGGCCAGGGAGGGGGTTTACCGGCTCTACCAGCTGCTGCTGCACCAGAGGAGTAAGGAACCCAGCTGGGAAATGGCACCCGCTAGAAGAGTGAGACTGGGACCCCAGCCAATTTCTCTCAGATTGACCCCGGCTGGAGGATGAGTCTCTCTATCTCTTTCTGTGTTCCACACCACGCCCTGCAATTCTGTTGGGCCGGGCACGCAGCGAGGACTCTGCCCACTGTGCAGCCACCAATGGGATTGGAAGGACACAAGCCCTGCAACCAGAAGGACAAATGTGTGTGTGTGTGTCTCTCTCCCTGTCACCTACTCCCTCCTGGGGGAAACCCAGCAGCTGATGGGGGACAAGGTGAGCAGCTGCATTAGACTCAGGAGATTGGGGCGCGGCCCAGGCCTCATTCCCATCCTGTGGCCATTCGCTGGCCTGGCACAAGAAGCCTGGTGGGGAATGAAAGGGAGAGCAGGTGCTCCTGGGAAGGGAGATGAATTCACCTCCATGAGCAGGAGCGAGCCAGCTTGTCCCCGGAGCAGCTCCAGCCAGCTCTTTAGCCAGGCTAATTAATGACAAGCTTTGCCTCATCCCAGACTTATGTTCTTAGGACAGGGTGCTATCGCTCTTGGGAAGGGCAGGAGAGTCCCCCAAGTGCCCTCTGCGAGACTCTCCTGTCCCACAGGGCCGCACCCAATTCCTAGTGGTCTGGTGTCTGTGTCACCCGAGCCACCACCCAGAGTTGCTCCCATCACTGGCAGCCTGGGAGGCCAAGGACTGACGGGTGATGGCGTCTGACCAGGCAGGGCTGAGGCACATGGGCAGGGGACGCTTGCCCTGCTGCTGGCAAGGCTGGACCCGTTCTGGAGAGAACAGGAGGATTCAGTCAGCAGTAGGGTTACCATGTCTAATAAATAAAAAAAGAGGACCCTCCACGGGCCCTGGCCCCGCCCATTTTCCCACCCCTAGCCCCGCCCCAACTCCGCTCCTTCCCCGCCCTAACTCCGCCCCCTCCTCCCTCCCACTCCCAGCCATGGGGAGAGGGCTGCCACAGCGCTACCGGCTTCACGGTTTGCCGTGCAGCCCCCAGACCCTGCGCCCCCGGCCGGCACTTCCCCAGCGCAGCTGGAGCACGGGAGGGGAAGCGCTCACCCGGTAGCGCTGGCTCGTGCAGCTCGGCTCTTAAAGTCTGAGAGGGGAGGAGCGGAGCAGCTCAGCTGGAGCCCGGGAAGGGAAGTGCCTGGCCAGCGGCTCGGGGTCTGGAGGAAGGGGGGGTGCTGCCCGAAGCAAGTAGCGCTGGCTCGGGCAGCTCGGCTCTTAAAGTCTGAGAGGGGAGGAGCGGAGCAGAGCAGCCGCGGGAGAGGAAGTACCCGGCCAGCATTTTCCCGGACATGTTTGGCTTTTCGGCAATTCCCCCCGGACGGGGGTTTGATTGCCGAAAAGCAGGACATGTCCGGGAAAAAACGGACGTATGGTAACCCTAGTCAGCAGGGGCTGCCGATCCGTCCCATTCACCAGGGCTGCCATCCTGCGGCTTCAGCATTACTGGCTGGGGTGACTTGGGGAAAGGTCTCAACCTCCCCACATCCCACTTCACTGCTGCCAGAATCCCTCCTGCCCCCCCTCCCCGCTACAGTCCCCTCCCTACCCAACCTGCATGGGGCTGGAGGAGAGGGGTCTGAGAACTTGAGCTGTGGATTGGAGGTGGAACAGCTGTCAGGGGCACTGAGGGGGAAGTGGCAGGAGCTCCCCGTACAAGGAAGGGGGTTGCCACTGGAGGTCACTAGGAAGGACAACAAGACTCCATCCTGGGGGTCAGGAGGGGAAATCCATCCCTCAGAGGTGGGCAGAGGCTGGGTGGAAATGCTGCTGGTTCCAGGGGCCGTTAATCCCCCCTGATTCCTCCGAGGCGTCTGAGTCTCAGACAGGTTCTCATTCCCTTGCAGCAGGAGGACGTCACGGCCAATGTGATGCGCCAGCTCCGTATCATGCGGCACTTGCGCCAGGTGCCCGAGGAGCTGCAGGGCCTGTGCCTCCCAGGACACCAGCAACTCCCGCTCTCTGCTGCAGGTACTGCTCTGGCTCTCTGTAAATGGGGAGCTAGTGGAAGGGGAAATGGAGCCCCCTGGCACTCACAGAAACCCTCTCCCCTCTCTGTGGAGCAGGGTCCTTTCCTCTGCCCCCAAATTCCTTCATCTGGGACAGGAGCTCTTTCCCTCACACCCATTCCCCTCCCCTCTTTCCTTGATCTACCCCCATCCCATTCCCCCTGCGCCCAGGCAGAGCTCTGCCTGCCCCATATGGTGCAGAAAGGCCTGTGATATGTAGGGGATCAGATTAGGTGCTCTAACTGTCTCTTCTGCCCATAAATTCTACTCATTTCTGAGAAACCGAGTGTAGCATTGGGAGCAGCCTCTGCTGTTTTACTGTCTAGCCGGCTTGCTTCCTAGAATGAACACTCATTGAGTGGGGTGATCCACAGAGAGTAGCTCAAACCTCCAAAGGGTCTGGCCTGTGGCAGGACATTAGCACTGCAGGGGATGGGTGGGTGTGACAGTGACATCACAAAGGCCTTTTGCAGGACCTCCGCCTATTGGTCAAAGGTGGTGACCTCACAGAGAGATGCTGACATCAGCCAGGCAGGACAGGGGCTCAGGACCAGGGAAACCTCTGAGTCCCCTGTAGCTTTCCTTCAGCAAGTCTCCTTCTCGAGGTCTCTCTTTGAGGACTGAGAGAGTATTAGGGGTCACGTACGTGAGCGCCAGGAGGAACCTCTTTTGAGTTTTCTCCTTTCTTTTTCCTGATTTTACTAGAAAACTGACGTCCCTGTTTAGAAGGTAAGAGCCTCCGAGAGGTTTGGAACTTGTTCAGTCTGATCCATCTGTTCCACAAGTCCTTCAGTCCAATCCACTTCCCTAACTAATTTCCTTAATTTTTTAAAGTTAGCCCTTTTGAAAAAAAAAACCCTAGTCACAGATCTATTTTTGTTTACCCTTCCATTTAGTTTAAACTGAATTAGCTCACGATCGCTCAAATGAAGGCTGTCCCCTACAACCATTTCTTCTAAGAGATCCTCACTACTCACCAAAACCAAATCTAAAATGGCATCCCCTCTTGTTGGTTCAGCAACTACTTGGTGAAGGAATCCATCAGCTATCACATCTAGGAAAATCTGAGCCCTATTATATTACTAGCACTTGTCCTCCAGTCTATATCTGGGAAGTTAAAATCTCCCATGATCACACAATTCCCATTAGTATTTACTTCATTAAAAACATTGAAGAGGTCTCGATCCCTATCCAAATCAGACTCCAGTTCTAACAGACAGCAACCCCCCCCCCCCCCCCCCGAAAGGCAGAGATAGAGCCCAGGAATCGAGATGGTGGGGAAATTTCATTGAAACCGTTTCTGACCGAAAATCCTATTCAAACTAAACCAGTTTGTTTCTTGAAATCATAACAAGTGGCAATGAAAATTCTTTGTCACAATGTGTTAAATTGTCTCGTCGCACTCAAAGAGGAGACACTTAGATCTCAAAAATTAGATAAGATGCTTCAGTCTGAGCTAAGTAGATGCTGATCTTAACAATTGCAAAATAATACAATACAAATAAAATAAACTATTTCAGCCATTCTATTATGTCCTAATCTGATCTGAGTAAACATGATAGGACACCTCATCTTATGCACTGCTCCTAGTGACACTCTCCAATAGACCCAGCAGTCCTTATTTCCAGGCCCCTTAACTAACCACTGCTGCACACTCCCTCCCACAGCTGGCAATTACAACCAATCATGTCCGGTCCCCCTGCTTTGAGAGGGAGTGTGCTCCGCTGGAGAGACTTCCCTCACGGATCACAGGGGGAACTCAATCCTGCCAACGATGCCAATCATAAATGAATCTACTCATCGTTAGGTGCCCCCCGGCAGCCAGGCATGGCATCACAGCCCTCTCGCTGGGCTAGCGTCCCCCATCCATGGTCGCTCCAGCACCACGGCAGTTTCTCTGCCTGGTAACTCCGGCCAGGTCACCACCTTTAGTCCACCCTTCTGGGGCCCAGCTTGCCTCACACTAAAAGTCCAAAGAGGTCTTTCCACAGACAGAAGTCCTTCTGCCATCGCTGGGGCATTTGCTCTGCCTGTAGCCCCCTTGCTGGGCTTGGGAACCCTCTCCAGGTGCGTGTACGCCGCCTCCTCTGGGGCCGGTAGGGGAACCCAGTCCCACCCTGACATTGATAGCAGCTCAGGGCCCTGGACCCAACAGCTAGGTCTGCACCTTTCTCTTTGCTGCACTTTTCCAACCTCTCTTCTCAAGTTCCCCTCCAGGCTTTCCTTGCTGCTCTGAACTTCCTACCTCGTTCTTAATCCTGTTGCTACCCCAGCTGGGCTGTATCACCACTGAAGTCTGGCTCTTTACGGGGGCGGATATGGTGCCTCTCAGTTCGGGCTCATTCTATAATCAGCTTTCTGTGAGTGCCGGGGGGCTCCATTTCCCCTTCCACTAGCTCCCCATTTACAGAGAGCCAGAGCAGTACCTGCAGCAGGGAGCGGGAGTTGCTGGTGGCCGCAGAGGCACAGGCCCTGCAGTGCCTCGGGCACCTGGCACAAGTGCCGCATGATACGGAGCTGGCGCATCACATTGGCCGTGACGTCCTCCTGCTGCAAGGGAACGAGAACCTGTCTGAGACTCAGACGCCTCGGAGGAATCAGGGGGGATTAACGGCCCCTGGAACCAGCAGCATTTCCACCCAGCCCCTGCCCACCTCTGAGGGATGGATTCCCCCTCCTGATCCCCAGGATGGAGTCTTGTCCTTCCTAGTGACCTCCACTGGCAACCCCCCTCCTTGTACGGGGAGCTCCTGCCACCTCCCCCTCAGTGCCCCTGACAGCTGTTCCACCTCCAATCCACAGCTCAAGTTCTCAGACCCCTCTTCTCCAGCCCCACCCAGGTTGGGTAGGGAGGGGACTGTAGCGGGGGGGGGGGAAGGAGGGATTCTGGCAGCAGTGAAGTGGGATGTGGGGAGGTTGAGACCTTTCCCCAAGTCACCCCAGCCACTAATGCTGAAGCCGCAGGATGGCAGCCCTGGTGAATGGGACGGATCGGCAGCCCCTGCTGACTGAATCCTCCTGTTCTCTCCAGCAGGGCCGGCTTTAGGAAGGGCGGGGCCCAATTCAAACATTTTTGGCGGGGCCCCGGCAGGGATGACAAAAAAAATAATGTAAAAAAAAGCCTTTCATTTCTTCCATGTATTATTTACTTTCCATAACTGTATAAATAATAAAATTATACATTAAGTACATCGCATCATATATGCTGTTGATCAGTTATTAATGAGCTCCGTTTCACATGTGTGGGTCCCCGCCACTCCCTGGGGGTGTTCTAGGGTGACCAGATGTCCTGATTTTATAGGGACAGTCCCGATTTTTGGGTCTTTTTCTTATAGGATCCTATTATCCCCCACCACCTGTCCCGATTTTTCTCACTTGCTGTCTGGTCACGCTAGTGGTGTGCACATGTGTGGGTCCCAGCTGCTCCCTGCCCTCCTCATTGAAGCAGGTGTGCAGGGTCACTGCCCTGGGAACTGCAGGGCACCAGTGGACATGGGGCTGGCTGGAGGCAGGGCAGGGGCTCACTGGAGGTAGGGTCTGGCTGCAGGCAGGGCAAGGGGTGCGGGGCTGGCTGGAAACAGGGGTGTGTGGGGCTGGCTGGCTTTGGGCAGGGCCGCAGGGGGGTTGCGGCAGGGGTTGCCTGGAGACAGGGCAGGGGGTGCGGCAGAGGCTGGCTGTGGGCAGGGGGTGCAGGGCTGGCTGGAGACGGGGCTGGCTGTGGGCAGGGCAGGGGGTGCAGGGCTGGTGCGGGGACGGGGTGCAGCAGAGGCAGCTTTAAATAGCCCCTGAGTCCCCCGCTATCCCAGGGCTCTGGGGGCTATTTAAAGGGCCCAGGGCTCCCCTGCTTCTACCGACCCGGCCCTTTAAATAGCCGCGGGAGCCCTGGGGAAGCAGCGGGGCTCCAGTGGCTATTTAAAGGGCCAGGGCGGTAGAGGCAGCGGGAGCCCCGGACTTTTTAAATAGCCCCCAGAGCCCCGCAGCCCTACCCCAGGGCTCCAGCAGTGGGGGTCTGGTAGCAATTTAAAGAGCCTGGGGCTCCGGCCCCTGCTGGGAGCCCTAGGTCCTTTAAATTGCCCCCTGGGGAAGCCGGGCCACCCTGGTACAGCGCACCGGCTCTTGCCGGTACACCGTACTGGGGCTTGGGCCCGGGGCCCGATTCAGGGGAATTGGTTGAATTGGCCTAAAGCCGGCCCTGGTGGGGGTATGGCCACAGAGCCGCAGGGAGGGGAACCCTGAGGTGTGGCGGCTGGGTGGGTACTGGGAGTTCCTCCTGAAGGGACGGGGGTTGGCCAAGGTCACTCAGCCCCGGGGTCTGGGAGGGGGACAGGCTGAGGGCACTCAGAGCCCCATGAAGTGGGGGGGGGGCTGAGGGGAGGGACTGGCCAGGGGCACTCAGAGCTCGGGGGGGGGGGGCTGTCCGGGGGGGCACTCACAGCCCCAGGAGGTGGGTGGGGGAGGGCACACAGGATTTCAGGAATTCCCTGGCAGTGAAGAGCTGCTGGCGGCAGGGAGGAGCCAGCCGTGACAATCCCCACTTGGGATCCCTGGCTGGGCTAGTGGCTATGGGGGCCCGTGGCCAAGCTGCAGCGGAAGGTGACCTGAAGGAAATGCCTCGGCCTCGGCCTCCGGCTAGGAAGGGCCTGGGCCAGACAATGACCCACCGCGCAGTGTCCCAGTTCCTTGCCCCACACCTGCGGGGCACGGCCCCTCCTCTGTAGGGAGGTTGGCATGTACCTTAGTGCTGCTTCCTCCATCCCCAAAGGCCTCTCCCAGCCAGTCTCTGGCAACCCCTGCCGTTCAATACGCACATTACCCTGCTGTGACATACCCGGGTTGGGGGGGGAACCCCTCGGGGATGGGAGGGCTGTCACACAGCTGGGCAATTTAACCCAGCTGGGCAGGAGTGACTGTCTCCCTGGAGCTGGGGTCTCAGCCCAGGTGTCTCTCTGCCCTTCCCCCTAGTCGCCCCCGGGCGAGGTGGGAGTGCCCCACGTTGCGTTCCAGCCCCACATTCGCACCCACAAGTGCTGGTGGGTTCCAATCCCAGCTGAACACGCCCACCCAGCCCTAGTGCGGAGCAGAAGGGCCCAGCGCTGCCCCACAGACCCTCTGGCTCTCCGAGCCCGCTCTTACCCATCACCCCAGCACGTCTGGCCCAGGCTGAACGCTGCTGCTCTGTGCAGAGAGGCTGGCACTTCTCGCTCCTGCCGTACGAGGGGCTGCTACCGACTGCTCCCCCTAACCCCCGCCCTGCTGCGCTCTGGGGATGTTGCCCTGCTGTGGAGCTCTGAGGTGTCTTGAACTGGAATTTGTTTGGAAAGAAACTGCTAAGGAGCCTTATCAGCCCCGGTCAGAGAGTACCTGGGAGCCTGCCTGGGTCGGGCGGGTCTGGTACAGCCTCCCCCCAGATAAGGCTCTTCCCTGGACCTGCCACCCATTGGAATCTGGAACGATTCCCTCCGAGGTAACACCCGGGGCAGCCAGGGCAGGGCAGGGCATGGCCTGCTCCCCTGGAGCGTTAGGACTTTCAGGAGTCAGAGGTATCAGCGGAGCAGGTTGTGATTGTACGTTAAAGCAGTGAAGAAAGTTGGGGGGACAGAGGAATTGGGTGCTGTGGCCCCCCCATGCCTGGGGCCTATTTGAAAGGCAGCTGTCACACTGTCCCCTTTATCGGGAGTGCCCACTACACCCATCTCACGCAGTCCTCGGCACGAGAAGGGGGAGCATGTTCCCAGCTGAACGGCGTTCGTCCAGGACTCACCGACCCCTATTCCAGGATGGGGGAGTGACCTGAGAGAGAGGTCACCATGTAGCCTGCAATTATCAGTGGCTTCTGGATTCCTCTGGGAAAGGGTTAACCAGGGGCTTAGTTTAGTCCACACTTGGCTTTCTCGGCAGTGCTGGACTCTGGTGGCAGGGAGGTGTCCAGCTCGCACCCTTTCACCTGGCAGGGAAAGTGCCCTAAAGGTTAGGATGTTCTCACAGGCTGTCGTAGTTACTGGGACCTTGGCAGGGAGGATTGGTGGCTTGTGGGGCATCGGATACCTCCCCTCCTCCTAGAGCTGTGCAGTAACCAGAACATTACCCCCGCGAGGAGAGGGTTTCGGGGACCCTGGGATCTTGGGAGCCAGGGCTTCTCTCAGCAGCCTGGAAGCCCAGGCCCCCCATCAGCCTGTCAAGCAGGTGGGCAGGCGGGCGAGCTGGCAGGGAGCTAAGCAGCTTTCCGTGCTAAACCTGCCTGCTTTCTGTCTGAAGGTTTGTCCAAATCGACGTGTTCCCACGAAACGTTTGGATTTTGACAAGCTGGCAATTTCTGATGGAAAAACGGTTCCACTGGCAAATTCTGACCAGCGCCTCTCCTGACCGCACAGCTCCCTGCATCTTTGCTGAGCGTGGAATCAGAATGGACTTGACACAGGTGGTTGTGCCCTGGGATGCCATCTCAGGCCAGCTCCCCCAGTGCTCCGGCGCTCACATTCTCCTAGTGGTGACGTCTGACCCTGGGGAGATGAAAGGCCTCTGCGGGTTGTTTCCTGCAGTGTGAGCTTTGGCTGCAGGCTTCTGTCCCCAGCCATGGCACGAAGGAATCTGTCTAGCCAAGCTGGGCGTCCTCCCTCATCTGTGGTCAGAGGTCACACGGGCCCTTCCAGTGACAAGGTGGCAGCATCTGGCCCTGGGAAAACAGACATCTGCTGTGTGCTCACCTCAGAGATTTCTTTCTTTCTGCAAACTGAAGAGGCCTCTCTCCTGTAGCCTCAGCAGAGGCTGCGAGGAGGCCAGCAGACCCGGTGGCCCCCTGCAGACTGGGGGAGGCCCTGACCAGTAGCTCTAAAGGCCAGAAGACCCCACAGGACAGGTGGGGAATGGGACTGTGACGTTACGTTGCTGTTCCATGGTTCCTTTCTCCTAGGGTTACCATATTTAAAAAAATAAAAAAAAGAGGACACTCCACGGGCCCTGGCCCCGCCCCAAGTCCACCCCTACTCCGCCCATTCCCCCAAAGTCCCCGCCCTAACTCCCCCTCCTCCCTCCCAGCCACATGAAAAAGGCTGCCCAAGCACTACCAGCTTCACGGTTTGCCGGGCAGCCGCCAGACCCTGCGCCCCCGGCCAGCGCTTCCCCAGCACAGCTGGAGCCCGGGAGGGGAAGAGCCCAGCCGGGGGCGCAGGGTCTGGAGGCTGCCCGGCAAACCCGTGAAGCCGGTAGCGCTCGGGCTTTGGGCAGCCCCTATGCCTCCGGACCCTGCGTCCCCGGCCGGGCACTTTCCCTCCTGGGCTCCAGCTGCTCTGCTCCTCCCCTGACTCTTTGTCTCTGTTTAAGAGCCAAGCTGCCCGAGCCAGCGCTACGGGCTTCGGGCAGCCCCCTTGCCTCCGGACCCTGCGTCCCCGGCCGGGCACTTTCCCTCCTGGGCTCCAGCTGCTCTGCTCCTCCCCTGACTCTTTGGCTCTGTTTAAGAGCCAAGCTGCCCGAGCCAGCGCTACCGGCTTCGGGCAGCCCCCTTGCCTCCAGACCCTGCGCCGCCGGAGCAGAGCAGCTGGAGCCCGGGAAGGGAAGTGCCCGGCCTGCGGCTCGGGGTCCGGAGACACGGGTGCTGCCCGAAGCCAGTAGCGCTGGCTCGGGCGCTTGGCTCTTAAACAGAGCCGAAGTCTGAGTCAGGGGAGGAGCAGAGCAGAGGGAGAGGAAGTGCCCGTCCGGTATTTTTCCCGGACATGTTCGGCTTTTTGGCAATTCCCCCCGGACGGGGGTTTGATTGCGGAAAAACCGGACGTATCGGTAACCCTACGTGACTGGTGCCCGGGGCCGGGGGCGCAGCTCCAGCCCCAGGGGGATCCAAATCCGGACAGTGCCGGCTCCCCGCAACGCGCTGGCGTCCACAACCCCCGGAGGGCACCCCCCAGCCCTGCGATGGCTGCCAAGCGGTGCCCAGAGACACCCCCGACCCAAAGGACAGGGGCTCGCGCCCCCCCTCCTCCGACGGCTTGCTGCCTCACGGGGCAGGTTGGTCGCGTCGCAGGGGCCGCTGGGAGTTGTAGTTCTCGGCCGCTCCCCTCTCCCGGCTCTCCCTGGAGCGTGAGGCCCGGCCGGACTACAGCCCCCAGCATGCCCTGGGCAGGAGCGAGTGTCGCACCGAGATGATGTCACAGCGGGCGACCAACACACACAGATTCGGAGATCCTAGCCTCCCTATTTCCCCGGACATGTCCGGCTTTTTGGCAATTCCCCCCGGACGGGGATTTGGGGACCAAAAAGCCGGACATGTCCGGGGAAATCCGGACGTATGGTAACCCTATGCTAGACTCAAGGAGCTCAAGCTTAAGAAAGTGAAGATTAAGGGGTGACTTGATCACCATCTATAAGTACATACATGGGGAACAAAAACGTTATCATGGGCTATTCAAGCTAGCAGAAAAAGGTTTAACAAGGACAAATGGCTGGAAGTTGAAGCTAGACAAATTCAAACTGGAAATAAGGTACTTAACCCTGAGGGTGGTTAAACACTAGAACAATTTACTGAGGGGTGTGGTCAATTCTCCATCACTGGCCATATTTAAATTAAGATTGGAGGTTTTTCTAAAATATCTGTGCTAGTTCAAACAAATTATCTTGTGGGAGCTCTAGGACTTGTGTTATGGTGGAGGCCAGACTAGATGATCAAAATGGGCTCTTCGGGCTTTAGAATTTATAAGTCTTATGATCAGTTATGGCCATCAGAGCCTAGAAACCAAAAACAGAGGCTCATCTTTCAAACTGTTTGTTATGGGAACTGTAGTGAGGCACACGCTAGGCCCCTCTGGTTTTGGCCCCTGTTGCCCTCTCCAATCAGCCAGGAATGCCTCAGCTTGATGCAAAACCAATGTTCTTTATTTACAGTTGTTTTCCTGCCACCCCTTTCCACCTATGTACAGGTTTCGCAGCCAACTTTGCCAAGTGCAGCCCTTGCCAGCAACAGACCAGAAGGCTCCCAGTTCCCACCTCCCTCCATGCCTGGCCTTTCTCTTTCCTCCATTCCTTCTGGCTTCCTCCCAGCCTTTATAGCCCTGGCTAATGAGGCTGGCAGGTGCTGCCCGTTACCATAGACACAGGGCTATCCAACCAGCCCCAATCAAGGGATTGGGGCTGGAGTGTCGGGCTGATTAAGTGCTTCTCACTCAGCCAGGGCTGGCGCCAGCATTTCTGCCTCCCCAAGCAGATCGGCGGCGGCAATTGGAAAAAAAAAAAAAAGCCGCGATCGGCGGCGGCAGTTCAGCGGCAGGTCCTTCGCTCCTAGAGGGAGTGAGGGACCTGCCGCCCCCAAATTGCCGCAGGTGCCGCCCCTCTTCCTTGGCCGCCCCAAGCACCTGCTCGTTAAGCTGGTGCCTGGAGCTGGCCCTGCACTCAGCACCCTGTCACAGGAATGTTAGGGGCCAAATTTTGACTGGTTTGCATGTATGGAGCCCCAGTAAAGTCAATATGGTCACATGAGCGAAAATAAGAGCAGAATTTATGTTTATAACTTGAAGGTTCCACTCTACTCTGTAGAACTTGATATCATAGTGACTGACTGCTGTAAAGAACTCCATACACAGAGTAGCAATCACCCCATCACCTCTACCTTTCTAAGCACAATCGAGGCAAGAGTTTTTGTGTCAATTTTTTTTGCTTTGTGAGCTACTGTTTTATTAAATATAGCTTTTCCCACTGTATTTTGCAGTAGCTGCAATTTTCTAGTGTTTTTAAGATGTAGCCCCATGTACATGACACTGCAGTAATCCAGTCTTCCAAGTGACAAAGATATTGAATAATTGTGTCAAGGTCCACATCCAAAAGATAAGGTTGCAACCTTGTTGCAAATCACCAGTGATTAAAAATATTCTTTGCAGCTGTTGCTATTTGGACATCCAGAGCTTCTAGAATCCAAAAAGATCCCCTAGTTGTGAAGCCAGGTAAGCAGCAGCACCCTGCTCATCTCGGTTGTAGGTGCTGACATCTCTGCTGTTTCTTCTAGTTTCTTACCCCAAATCCCACATTTCCTTGCCCAGAGCTGCCCTGTATTAGACGTTCCATAAATTTACCAGCTGCTGTGTCCGGTATCTTCTCTCAAGGGTGCAGAATGTTATCTGATCATGACCCTGCATTGCAATTCATGCTGTTTAAGCAAGGTCAGTGCCTAATGAAGTCTATATTATTGATTGATTTTTATTATGGAGAAGCTCTCTCTGATTTTGCATGTGTAGCTAAGACCTCTACTGATAGATTATTAGCCTGTATGACTGTGGATGGTACTCTGTTCAATCTGAATTGAGAGAGGGTCATGGATGGTTTGCTTGTACCTGGCCTTAATTGGAGAAGGTCTATGGTACCTCCAGAACCGCAACATGACTCTTCCTCTTTCCTTTTCAGCATACTGTGACTGGCTCTCCTTCCTTTGCTCTGCAACAATATTTTAAAGCACATAGCCTCTTCCTCAACCAGTATATTTAATAAAAATATTACACATACAATAAAAATGAACACATATAAAGTTATTTGCACCAAAGCAAATTAGAAATGAATAGAACTGAAAGAATTACTAAATAAAACTTCTATTAAATTAATAGAAAACAAAATTCGAATAAGCGAAAAAGTGAAGCTGTTTCACATACAGTCTTCTACCATAACAGTTTAACCTCATAGATGAAGTCTAAATGACTTAGGTGCTTTTGAAAATTTTATTCTGTATTTAATTGTGTCTCTCAGTCCCATTTTCAAAAGCAACTTCGAAGCCTTTTTTGAAATGGGACTTGGACACTTCTGGAAATGTTACTCCATGGTTTGCAAACAACCAGAATCACCATCACCACCCAAAAATGAATTTATAGTTTTCATTCCTAACAAGAGTGATACAAATAATATACCTTTATATGAATTACATGAACATTCTTTATCCTGATCTTCTAGTGCCAGAGATTGTCCCAATGCAGTCTAGAATTATCAAGATGGGAGAAAAGAGAAACCTCTTCTGAGTTAAAAAGTCAAAATTTGGTAGGAAATAAAATATTAGTATCAATCCCCAAAGAAATGAGAATTTTTGAGCAACTTTTTCTTTGGGCTTAGGTAGCTTGAGTAATATCTAGGAAAATAAATATTTTCTCCTCTTGATTCAAACTATTTCCCTGATACATCCAAACTTTACTCATAATGTGATCTACATTCTGACCAGAATAAACAGCAATATATGAGTTAGTTGACACACTGTGCCTTACCCAATTGTCATTTACACCAAACTGGCATAAGTCCATTGATTTGACTGTATTTATTCCTGATTTACACAAGTGGAACTGAGAACAAAATTACTGTCAAGTTACTGCATGGTTCTGTTGAGAAAGATGCAGAATTAAAAGGAAGCATAAATATATTTGATATCTGCAAAGACAGATAATACTTCCTCCAGAAAGGAGACTGTAGCAAAAGAGTGAAGGTTTTTCAGAGAACATCTCCATTACTCCTCCTAGGGATACATAATGCTTGATGATCTCCCCAAACTATTTTCCATTTTCTCTGTTTTGATTATAACAGCTTTTCCTTTGTGAGCACCAAAATCCACCATTTTCCCTCCAAGTTTTTAAGATCCCTCGTCAGCTTGCAATCCCACCTGCCGCTTCCAGGGACCTAAATGGTGCATAGAATTTGTGTGGGCCTTCTGAGCAGATTTTGCCTCCTGTGAATATTCAACAGATGAAAAATTCTCCATTACTTCAGCTTTTTTATTTTTAGGGCATCGTTTTAGAGACATCTTAACAAAAAGTAGCGGAAAGCATCCAAAACACCCACTCTAATTAAAGTATGGAAAAAGAGCTACCTTTGAGCTCATGAAGTGTAATTAAATTCAGTGCTTCTTAAAAGCGTATATGTAGAGTAAAATAAAATAGAAAGCAATATGCTAATCACTAAAGCATCCATCAGCCCATATCCCTATAGCCCTGTACTTTCTTAGAATTTCTTAAAGACCAAGAGTGATTCAAAATTACCCTTGAAAGTCCTCAGCTGGAGTATCCTTCTAAGCAGAAACATAAAAGGGGGTTGCAGCAGATCAATTGGGTAACACCCCAGCTCAGCAGTTCCACTTCACCCCTCTGAGCGCTTCAGTAGCAGAAAACTTGTCAAACAGCAACTCAAACACAGCCCATCTCATTAGCACAAGTCCCCAATGAAACATCAATTGGGCAGGCAGCAGATTCACCAGTTCTTGCTCCTCAGCATCTTCAGCTTGATAAATCAATATGTAGCTTAAAAGTTATCCTGGCTGGACAATACCAAAAATAAGACATCACCTCCTTAATTCAATGCTTAGGCCACTGTAATATTAGGCTGACCATAGTTACTGTACATATTTTTTTCTAACATTAGTGTGACAATCAGGGTCCAGACACACCCAGGGGAGAACAGGGGCTGAACACCAAAGAGTAAGCAATGGAATCAACTGGTTGCATACATTGATATTGTGTATAAAATATGTTGTCAGGTCTTTTATGAAAGCGTGTAATGTTCTGTACTTGGTCATTATGAGATAGACGTACGACTGTCCTTCTGACTGTATGTATTTGTGCATGTTTAGAGCTGTGCTGCAACATTCAGCTCCACCTCACAGAAGGGTGATGAAGCAGTCAGGCAATGAAAACAGATCAAAGGGGAAGGTGCAAAGCATGCTAGACTGTTAAACCTTTTGTTTATTTTTTCCCCAAGCTGGTCACAAACTGTGTGGAGTGCCGCTGCCCAAGGGAACTGATAACCATGGGCTGTTTTCACATCTCTGGGGGTAACAAACCATAGAGGGG
Organism: Chrysemys picta bellii; assembly: GCF_011386835.1. Lineage (NCBI taxonomy): Eukaryota > Metazoa > Chordata > Testudines > Emydidae > Chrysemys > Chrysemys picta. Next base: position 32,768,062 of record NC_088800.1, on the reverse strand, counting down.
AAGTGTAGTAAAGTACTTGGGGTAGACGGACTTTGGGGACACATGGGACTGGAAAGGTTTTTGGGGTCCCCCTGTAAGGAGTAACTGGACTGGTGAGAGCCAGGGTCGGACCTGATGCTTGTGGACTGGCTAATGGTGTCAGGGCTCTGAGCCATAGCGGCATAGCATTAAGGCACCCAAAGTTACATGGCAAGTGGTGACACAGCTCCTTAGTGGTCTGGGTCATGCCCAAAATGCCACAAATAGAAACCTAGATGGTGTATGGCTTAGGCCCTACTAACCTGAGATTTCTTTCTCTCACTGTGTCATTCCGCCACATTCAGCATCACTCTATGCACGAGCTGAAGCCCTACTGGATATGGGAGAAGGGCTACTCTCTGTGCGTTCTCTGGGAGGACATTCCAGACCTTGGTTTGTAATATTCCCAAACTGGGGTCTTTCAGGGTGTGCTGCAAAACTCCTTCCCCCTGCCAGCCTCCCCGCCCCCAGGTATTTGAGAACAGTCTCTGGATTGCAAGGGTGGGGAATTGCTGAAATTGAAGGGAACAATGGAAGCTGTGAAATTGCCTGGTTTGCTAGTTATAGGTTATATTGCATTTTGCTGCTGTACTTCTTGGGTCTCAGGTTTTTTTGTGTTATTAAGTAATGTTGCAGATAGGTGACCTCTTTAGCATTTTCTGTGAATCTAAGGAAATAACAACATTCTTCTGGTGCGTGCAGCTTCCCACAGTCTGTCTAAGGTCACTAGTGGAGACTGGCAGAGGGAGCAGCAGCTGCCTTGTTAAGGCGCTTCTATGAGCGTACACACATTCTAAAATTGCGGTTTCTGGGGTAGAGCAGGAAGGGGCCAGTGAAAAGTTTGCATGTCTAACTGCAATTTTTCTCTCGATCTTTTCTAACAGAATAGAAGCTTGGCATTATGACAAATGCCACGGTAAACTGAACTACTGTATATGCACAGCTCTGAATGATTCCGCCTGTACTTTGCAAACAGCTAGTAATTTGCATGACTACTTGGGCCATTGCAGAATTTTGTTCACTAGCTTCATCTCTTCAGTGCTTTTTATGTGTCTTAATATTTTTGTAGGTTTCTTCTAACTACAATATGGACTTACCTTTTTGTAGCCCCAGCTACTCTGAGCTCTAGAATGCTTTTCCTTCCATGATTAGATATTTGAATTTTTACCACCTTTGTCAACTGGTGCTAGTGAGGTTATACACATAATAGTATGGACTTACAAATGCGTGATGCTCATGCCTTATGGAAACAGGTACACCACCTTGTGAGCTATCTGTGTTAAGATCGTTCTAAAACATGGTTGTGATTTCAGACTAGCAAAAAACCAGCTGCAGAAGTGACACAGTCAGTGACCAAACAATGTAAAATTTCACAGTTTCTCCATAATGAGTGTAGCTAAAATAGAAATGTTAAATGTGGTACTTTAAGTTCAGAAATATTGACACAATAGTCAACCCCACCTCTTTGAATAATGGGCTATGACATCACTGTACCAGTTGAGATTGGAAGTAAAATAAAGAAGAAAATAAAAGAACAAAGAAAAAGAAATCCTCTGCAACCACAAAGCATCCCTGGCACTGATGAGTCAGGATTAATGTCCTGAAATGGTAAGGAGAGAGGTTCCAACTGGAGCCCCACCGCTTTTTGTATCTCCATTCAGGGTCCATATGGAACTGACTTAGTAATTAGTCAGGCAGCCAAGTTTCTGCTGAACAAGTCAAAAAGGCCTATTCCACATCCTGAAGGCCTGCATACTATTTAGGCATCTTTAGTTTCAAAGGGTCAACACTGGCATGCTACAAAAGACATCTTTAAGGGAAGTTTGTCTAGAATTTTGACAGATGTTGTTATGTAGCTTAATTCCTATTTAGATTGTAAACTCATTTTGTAAATTTCCTTACAGTTAAAGCACATTATTCTGTCAGATAAAATTTCAGTCTCTTCCAGTGAGAGAGGAAACCTTGGGTCAGATTCATCAAAAAGGGATAACAGATCGTTTTAAGGTGTTGCATTCTAATGAATAACTGGCTCTTATTCATTATTTATCTACTTCAGAAGTTTAATGAATAGCTTGAAAGCTAATTACTGAATTTCTCTATTTGTGGAGAAAGTGCTTTAAGAAAGTAGAACCAGGTGAATACCCTCCCCAATACTAAAGTATGGCTGAATCTTAACATTAAGAACAGAGTAAAACATAAGAGAAACAATAGCTTACCACCCCTCAGGAAAGTTAGGAAGACTTAACTTCTTCAGAACCCCAGGTGGGTATGTCTGTCTATCTGTTTGTCTGTCAGTCAATCCGTTCCCCATAGACAGCTCTCTGAAGTCTGGCTAGAGAGAGACTTTTTTAATTCAGAGGTTCTCAACTGGGGAAGTGCATCAAACTTTCTAGGGTGGCGTGGCAAGCTGGGTCAAATTGCCTGCTGGCCTGAGGATGGAGGACAGTCTGCAGTTTGTGCTCTGAATGAATCCCAGGGCTGTTTCACAGAACCCCACCCTCACAGGAAAGCCACGATTAGCCTGTGGTTTTGTCAATCACCATAGCTCTGGGACGGAGGGAGCTCCCCATGAGCCGGTGACAGGGAGTTCTGACCCAGGTGAGTGGGGAAAGGGACTTCTGGACTAGGGGGCAGGTGGTAGAACAGGAAACCTCACCCCTCCCAGGAGAATTTGCTCCATGTGGCCTCCCCTTCCTCATCTTCTCTCTGACTGCTCCATTGTCCCTAGAGGCAGGGGCCATGGACAGATGATAGAGGGTAAAGGGAGCTACCTGATTGGAGCACAGCCAGGACATTTGCAGCTGGGGCACTGCCAGGTGGGGTTGGGGCAGTATGGAGATGGAGGCAAGTGCTGCCAGCTGATCTGGGGGGGTTTAGGAAGTGGGGGCACTGCTGGGTGTGAGGGCACTGTCAGGTGAATTGGAGGGGGGAGCATAGGGAATGGGGGGCAGTGCTGGATGGTGTAGGATATAACAACAACACATGCTCCTAAAATAGATGGATTTTTAAGGTTAAAATGTAAATATCAAAGAGCTGCCAGGGGCCAAGTGGCCCCTGGACGCCCGCTGAAAGTTGCCCTCCCCCCAGTGAAATCTGAAATGGCAGCCTTGCCCTCTGTCATGACTTGGGGAGGAAGAGGGATGCTCCAATTAATTTTAATAAAATGCTAAGCTGGGGCATGATTCAAAAGAGATCGAGAAAAACTGTTTTAAGTGTTTGTGGTCCTTTTGATCTGTTTGCTCCCACCATTGACCAACCGAGTCTTGTAACATGGCTGGCGCATGGAAATAGTGCCTTCACAGCTGATAGCTCAGGCATTGTCCTTTATTGACCCTACAGGTCTTTACCAGGAGATTGCTTATGTAGGTTACCTTCCTGCTTGTTTTCCTAATAGCACTGCTATTAAACTAAACCAAATATGCATCCAGTAAGCATAATACATGTTTAGAACCTTGCTAAATAAGGACTTAAATATTTTCTATGATTTTCTGCTTCAGTCATCAACAGAAGGACGCAAGTACATTGCTATAGCATTGTAAAATGATTGGTAAAATGTTCCATTACATTCCATTGCGTTGTATAAAGACTGAATCTTCTCAAGATTGGTCAAAATGCTTCCCTAAAATTAAACTCTTAAGCCAAACTGAGCCCAGAATTTCACTCCTTATTTAGACAAAACTCTTTTTCCCCCCAATCAATGGAGAGTCTTGCCTAAGTAAGGAGGGCAAGATTGAACCCCTTTAAAGTACAAACCAATGCAAATCTTTTGGATAAGTTGCTTAGCAGGCTCTCAATGCGTGCATTCAACATGACCAGGGCTGGCTCCAGGCACCAGCAAACCAAGCAGGTGCTTGGGGCGGCACATTTTCAGGGGCGGCATTCCAGCCAGCCTTTTTTTTTTTTTTTGCGCTTGTGGTGGCAAAAGCCTAGAGCCGGCCCTGGCAGCAGCAGCGCGTCCTGCACAGGGGGCACCCTGTGGCCGCTGCGGTTTGCGTTAGGGAGCAGCGCCCACACCTTATGGCCGGGCGGGCTCCGAGCGCAGGACACTCGAGCTGGGGGCCGCCCTGCGGGGCACATGGAGCCGCCTGCAGGTAACACAGGGTGGCCGCACCCCAGCGCCGCAGCCGGGGCTGGATGAAGCGGCCCGAGCCACCCAGGGACTGCGGCAGGGCGGCCAGGAACAGCAGCAGCAGCAGGGCTATAGTGGGAACCGGTGCCCGGGGCGCTGTCGTGCAGGGCACACATCCCGCTCTCCGGGGCTCTGCTCCCTCTGGGGCTGCCCTGCCCCAGCTCCTCAGCCCTCTGCTGTCCCGGGTCCCGGCCGGTCCTGGAGGCAGGAGCCCCGGCTGGAGGGACCCTGGGCTGAGGCACGGCCCGGGAGCCGCGCTGCTTACCCCGAGCCTGCCAGCACCGGACCGGCTGGAGGCGAGGGGGGAAGTGGGCGGAGTCAGCACTGGTGGGGAGAAGAGCCCAGAGTTTGGGCAGCAGGGGGTGGGGGGGAGAACCCAGCTCTGGGGCGGCAGGGGGTGCGGATGGCGGGGGGAGAGCCTAGGGCTGGGGCAGCAGGGAGGTGTGGGGGGAGCCCAGGACTGGGGTAGGGGGCAGCCAAAAATGTTTTTGCTTGGGGTGGCAAAAAACCTAGAGCCAGCCCTGAACATGACATGCCGAAGTCTTATTCCTCCGCTGCTGTAAATCATCATAACTCCATTAACCTCAAATGTTTGGGTACCTACATTATTTGCATGCCCCCCACATCAGATGTGTGTGCACACAAATATTGATTGTTTATGGCCAAATGGGGCGCACAGATATCTGTTTGCCTGATTTGGGAGAGGAAATACCTTTTCATGAACAAATCCAAGTTTCTGTGTATGCAAAACCTAGGGCACTTAGTTTTGGGCTTGGCAATGTAGAGCCCAGATTGAGAGAGAAGGACATTCATTTGAAAACATAATGTGAAGTATGAGGAAATGTTAAGAGAGCACGTGTATTAAAAATGCCCAGTTTTCAACCATTCTTTAAAAAATTAAGGATTCTTCACTAATCATTCTGTATGTACTTTCCAAAAGTAGATTTTTCCTAAAGATTTTATGACCAATTTAGGACCCATTCCAATATATCTTTCCTCGTGGGAATAAGGTTTTGTGGAATTGAGGGTCTTAAAAAAGATATTCTCATCCAAATTCCATAGTTCTGTGGAAAAACCTACTACGGTAATCAACAGATTCATCTGGGTCAAAAACAGAGCTGAGCTATTTATTTATCTTTAATTATAAGTGGTTAAACAAGGAGAACAGACTTGCAGTTCTTACTGAACTTTAAAAAGATGTGGTTTGTGTAAACTGAAAATTAATAAGGGATTTTTAATTCCAACATCCCAGGCCAAGTCTATTTATTCCCCAAGGAAAGGGGAGGGGTATGAGATCAGATCAGAAGGAATATAAACTTTGTATTACACAAAGCTGACACTTTGAGCACCAGTGCATAGCAAGAGTCCATTTTGTGTTTTTTTATTTATTTATTTATTTTGTGGTAGAGCCCAATTTTTATTTATGTTGTGGTAGAGCCCAAAAGCCACATTCAGGATTGGGAGGCTCCATTGTGTCACATAGAGGAAGACAAGGTTCCTGAATATCACTAGAACACTTTCAAGTAGAAAAATATTAACAGTAATTTGGTGGCAGACACAAAATGACTCCCCTTTGCCGTGTTTATTTAGTTGGAATGATTTATTAGCTAATACTATTAATTTCAGGAGAACATCATACTTTTTACCCCTCCCTCTTCTCCATTTTTATTAGAGGGACAAAAAAAATTCACAACAAAAGGCATATTATTTATTCTGAGTGTTTTGGCATATTGAAAATGGGATTATTTTGCCAAAGCTTCACTACATTTTGTCTTATTTTGGAGGTGGGGGATTGAAAATGGAAACCTTTTAAAACTGACAGACTAAATGGACACATTTCATAAGGCAAGATTTTGAAGCTATTTTTCCTGTTGGAAATGTAAAGTTTCACATATTCTCAAAATGAAAATATCTGATTCCAAAGAAACACAATTGTTGAGGGTCGCAAAATCACTGACGGCAACTTTTTCTGTATCATATATTCACATATCACAGTTTCAAACACTTCCATTTATGAAGAGCTTCACCACTACCTCTGGGAAATGAATAAAAGAACTTAAAACATATTTGTGATTTAGCTTAATCTTCTAACATGCACCTATTGAAAACCTCTTAGTAGATCTGTGTTTTCCATTGTTGTTGCAAGTATATATTGATTATGCCTCAATTTAATTGAAAGCAACAAAGTCTTGCATGGAATTAGTCCTTAAGTGAGCGAACATTTTTTTCCCTTTGAAAATTATCCAGTGAGCACATGCAAAATGCATCTTCATACAGTTTTGTGACAATGCTATAATTCATCCTTCACTTGAATATTTAATATCAACATGAAGGTCTCATGAAGCTATAAATCAGGGCTCAGGAAAGGCTGAACAGAAGCCCCAATGGTGTAAGTACTGGGAAAATGTCAATGCAAGTCTACAGATGATATACAATATGAGGCAAGGCAAAATGATGTCAGTGTAAAGTGAATAGCTTAACAACTGTTGAACTTTCTTAACTATTTGTTTAGAGTATTGGATATCTGAAGGTGAGGGCAAATACTGGAATCCATGCTAAGGTGAGAACAATAGTATAATGTTGTCAATTAAAGTTTGTCTTCTCTGAGGCCTAGTCTTCACTTACCGGCTGGTCCGGCGGCACGCCATCGATGTTCTGTGATCGATTTATCGCGTCTGGTTAAGACGCGATAAATCGATCCCGGATCGATCCCGGAAGTGCTCACAGTCGGCGCCGGTACTCCAGCTCGCCGAGAGGAGTATGCGGCGTCGACGGGGGGAGACTTCCTGCCGCGTCTGGACCGCGGTAAGTCCGGACTAAGGTACTTCGAATTCAGCTACGTTATTAACGTAGCTGAATTTGCGTACCTTAGTCCGAAGTCCGGACTAAGTGGGGACCAGGCCTGAGTGAGTAATGGGAAGTCCGTATTGATGAATTTATGTGAGCAGTGGCAAAAAAATGTTGGGGGGGAAAGTCTATGGCTGTTTTATTATGAATGTAACCATGGGCAAACTTATTCTTATTAATGGCTATAGCTTTATAATGCCAGGCAAAAATTAGAGTCTATCTTTAGATAGGTAATGAGTTGACTTTAATTCACCCATTGAGTTGTCACCTTAGTAGAATTTTCTGCATTTTTATCTTTAAGGGTTTTCCCTGAGCTGCTGCTTTGCAGTACCTTTGATTGATAGCTACATTTCTACAATATAAATAAATAGAATATGGGAAACTTCTTCATTGCAGAAGCAATGTAAGCATAGAAGTCCCACTCAGACTCTCATGCAGTACGGAAGATAGGATAGCAAAAGCATAGCACATAATCTGGTACACGTGAAGAGCTCAAATGGAAAAGTATCTTGAGGTTCTTTCTTTTCCTTTATAAGTTCAGTTCAACTGTATGGGTAATCCTAAAATGTCTCTATCACAGTATTCAAACATAAGCTAAAACAAACTTGTGTAGGGAAAGGTTTTTTTATTCTGCATATAAAAGCTGAAAGCCAACTATTTTTTTAAATGAGAATGTCTGAGCCATGTTAATGGGAGTTTTCTGCATAGTTTGTTTTTACTTTTAAGTAATGACTTTAGCTGTAAGAAAAATGATGATTCCCTCTAGAGGGAAAAAAAAAGAAGAATCCTAACTTCCCTATTTAACTGCATTGACATTGTGTTCTTGGAAAGGTTTTTCTACTGCATATAACTGGGTTCTCTTTAGTGGAGGGTGGTAAACCCACACTGACAGTTTTGAAGAGAACTCTGTCTGTGTTCTTTGAATCAGAGTAATGAAGACTTAAAGAAGCAGTGAGTTATTTTTACATTTAATTTGCATAATTCAAGATTTAACAAGAATCTCGTCAGATGAGTAGTTCAAGATAGTTATTTTGTTACCAGTCTTTTCCAGCTTCTTGAGATTAAAGTTGATATACGATTACCCCCAAAAAACAAAACAAAAAACCCCCTAGAAAATATTTAAAACTAAACCTGAGGCCTTTGTTAGAGTTTCTCCTTCGACTGCTATGGGGGGGAGAAGGGACCGGATATGCTGCCATCTGGTTTCTGTCTTTGTCTTCGATTTCTACGGTTTATTGTCATTTAGATAACACTGGTCTACAATTTTTGAGAAGTCGTCTGCTTCAGAGATAAAATGTGCTATTTATTATGTATTTTGATGTGCTGAATTCAAAAATGACAAGTAAAACAACTGATTGTATTTCTAAGATATTTAAGTTTTTACATTTTATGTCTATGTATATTGTGTAGATAGTAGAGTTTTTATCATAAATTGTAAACCTAGGTCTTTTCATGTGTTTATGGTTGCTTTACATGATAATATTTCACCTGTCCTGTTTATGTAACACTTTAAAATCAGCAAAAGGGTTATATAAATAAAATTTAGTATGAAACAAAAGGCAAAAAACTATTATGTACATAGTTTAGTCCTATTCAGTGTCTACTCGGCGCTTCTTGGCTTGTCTCTTGTATTCATTAAATGGAGCATCTCTTGTCATTGTCCAGCAATAGTCTGCAAGCATTTATGGGCTCCATTTGCCCTGATAGCGTTTCTCCATTGTTGCAATGTCCTGGTGAAATCGCTCGCCGTGCTCGTTGCTCACTGCTCCGCAGTTTGGTGGAAAAAAATCTAGATGAGAGTGCAAAAAATGTCTCTTTGTGTATCCAGTCTGCAGACCAAGCAAGAGAGCAACAACCTTCAGATCGCCACAAAGCTGCCACTGATGTTGGTCATAGTTTATGCACCTCAAAAGTTGTTTCATGTTGTCATAGGTTTCCTTCATATGGACTGCATGACCAACTGGAATTGATGGCAGAACATTGCCATTATGCAGTAAAACAGCTTTAAGACTCGTCTTCGATGAATCAATGAACAGTCTCCACTCATCTGGCTCGTGAACGATGTTGAGAGCTGCCATCACACCATCGATGTTGTTGCAGGCTACAAGATCCCCTTCCATGAAGAAGAATGGGACAAGATCCTTTTGACGGTCACGGAGCATGGAAACCCTAACATCACCTGCCAGGAGATTCCACTGCTGTAGTCTGGAGCTCAACAGCTCTGCCTTACTCTTGGGTAGTTCCAAATCCCTGACAAGGTCATTCAGTTCACCTTGTGTTATGAGATGTGGTTCAGAGGAGGAGGATGGGAGAAAATGTGGGTCCTGTGACATTGATGGTTCAGGACCAGAAGTTTCATCCTCTTCCTCTTCCTCGTCTGACTCAAGTGAGAATGATTCTGGTGCATCAGGAACTGGCAGTCCTTCTCCGTGGGGTACTGGGCGTATAGCTGATGGAATGTTTGGATAATGCACAGTCCACTTTTTCTTCTTTAACACACCTTTCCCAACTGGAGGCACAATTGCTGATATGATCTGTTGGCTCTCTCCAAATCATTGGCACTGCAAAAGGCATAGATTTCCTTTTCCTGTTCAACCACTAGTGAAGATTTGTTGCACAAGTGTTGCAGCATATGTGTGGGGCCCACCTCTTGTCCTGATCTCCAGTTTTGCAGCCAAAATAAAGGTGATGGGCTTTCTTAACCAGAGTGGTTATACTGCACTTTTGTGATGCAAAAGTCACTTCATTACAAACATAGCAGAAGTTATCTGCACTGTTCACACAAGTACGAGGCATCTCTGCTCACTTTGGCTAAACAGAAATGTGTCCCTTTGCAAAATCAAACACTGACAAATAAGAGAGCACAACATTGTGTGATTTCTAGAGCTGATATAGGGCAATTTGTTCAGCAAGGTGATGTAAGCTTCGTTATGATTGCATCATCCATGACTTCTAGGAATAACATGATGCAATTCATATCATGTATGATGCAATACCAGCTTCAGACTGCATCATTCATTGTTTTGCCTAAAAAGCAAGTACTGTCCAAACCCAAACATAGATTTATTCATAGATCCAGTCAAAGATGTATTTTAGTCATTTCTGGTTTAAATTGAGATCCCTTCCCTTTATAACTCACTTATCCTCCGCCATTCCCAAGTCAAGGGTCGTATATACTGACCCAATAGCATAACTAGAGCCAATCAACAATTTTAAGCATCATTTTTGTTCTCAGTGTCCCAGAATTAGTAAAGTTTGACTACATTTATTTCAGAAGCATTTTGGCTGTAGAGCAGTGTAATTATTCCAAAATAGATTCTTTATTTGGTTATTTATTCATTTGTTGTGATAGGTGTTGGCTTCATGGCCCTAGACATGCAAGTTGGTCACTTATTCAACGGTATGGTTAGGTCCTTCGCCCCACTCTATCCCTAAAGCTGGCTCAGCTGGCGCAGTAGATGATTCCTCCTGCCTAAGGGTGTCCTTGGACAGCCCCGGTACAGGAGATGCATTCGGTCAAGAGGATATGTGACCAGAACTTTTCTATGTTCCACGGATGCTTGGCCCTGGAATTTCCTCTTGGGGAGCTGTTCTAATTTACAGCAGAGTCCTGGGCCAATCCAGATTTGTTCTGGGGCCACAAACGTGCCTTAAAGCTACTTTTACACAACTTGGCCAGACTGGAGGAGCTGGCCCAAAGATGTGAGCCATCAGACACCTCCTAAGGACCAAAATCATCATCTGAACCATAACTGTAAAGCATCACTCTGGACTACTGTTTATGGCCCATCAATTCGCAGAGCACACATTCTGAATTTGAAGGTTTTGAAGGACCAACTCCAGGGATGAGAGAGTAGTTGCATCCTGATTTCTAAGGAAGACTTGGAGAACTATGCTGAGAATATTAATAAGGGGTCTGGTTTTCATGCTGTGGACATATGTCTACTGGGAATTGGACCGAAGTCACCGACTCTTTGTATGTAGGCTATCAAGCAGCCACTAGATACTTCATTACACACTAGGCATATAGAAAACATCATGGTGAAAACAAATCACAGGATTTTCTTACTATTATAACTGTCGTTATGTATGGTCAGTAGCTACTTTCTTCTCTTCTCACTCATCTCTATACATGGGAGAAAATAACCTTCTTTTCCTGCCTTGTAAACCTTCGACACACTGGAATTATTATATCTATTATGAGTGAGTCTTCCTCCTTGCAAGCACAGATTTGTGGGTGTGAGTGTGCGCATGCGGGCACTGCCTGATGCTTCAGACTCAGAACATGCATGCAATGTATTTATCATCTACAAGTAACAAACACAAGGAACCCTGACATTAATAGTATCTTATATGGTAATGCACTGCCTGCAGATCCTTTAGGTTGTCAGTACATGAAGAACTCCCTGTTCAGATCCTCCTCCCCACCCCCACCCCCACAAAAGTTTTCTAACTACCTGAAAGCCTGGTAACAAGACCTGATTGCATACTGTAGCTCATGTCAGCTGTGTGAAACTAGAGCGAAAATAATCAGATGATCACTCAAATAACGAAGCCCAGTTGCTTGACTTTGGCATCTCACTAAGTAAGAATATATATGTTTATTTCCAGTGCAAATGTAATGACTGAGTGGATTTTCCATTTTATGTTTCAGATGCAGTCTTCCTATGTGCTGTTTCCCTGGCTCTAACCTGGTGAGGTTAAGTTCTCTAAAAGTTACATAGAATGGAGGACATATATTTTCAACAACTTTTGCCCTGCTAGATGACCTTTGCACACGGTGGATAGCTTCCTTCTTTTATTTAAAAAAAATATATATTTTACTAGCTACCATGTTCAATAAATTAAATTAAGCCCAATATTATGTAAAAGCTGAATAATTAATTAAAATTAAAATTGCAGTTTTCAACTCTGTCTGTGTGACATAATTCAATTTTAATGCTAATCTAAACCCCAATATCTCAGTTTTGTGCTTGTGCTGAAGAGACTGATGGGGAGTGTAATTTTTTGGTTCAGACATTGGGGTGCAATTTCTAAAGTTTTAGGCTAGCTGAAACACAAAATACTGTTAATGAAGAGGACTCAGTGGGGGGGGAGGGCAGGCTTGCCTCCTCAACATCATCCCCATCCTCAATAGGAACCCATAAAAGCCCCTCTGCCAGAGCTCTACAGGTTTGTGACTTCAGGTTAGTTGAAAAGTGCAGTTGTTTCTTTTTAATAGTCTTTCTTTTCATACGCCTCGGAAATTCCAGGTACATTCTGTGGAGAATATTAAGGTTGTGCAGTTAAGCACCAGATTCAGGAAATACCAAAACTACCACTAAGCATTTAGTCTTCACTCTGCCTCCTTGGGTGGATGCATTATAACATGGCCTATGAAATTATTGCCTTGATTACATATGTATATGCTGTTTTTTGAGCAATATAATGTAAAGTTCCATTTTTACAGCCTTACATTATATGCAGGACTAGGAATACTGATGAAGATATACACTAATCTTTCTGCTTTTACATACTGTTGGTTTATCAGTGTAAAGTTTTTCTTATTTTGAATACAACTGAACTTTCCAAGTGAGTTTGAACTATTTGAGTTTTTAAGATCTCCCCTGTAACAGTGCGGACTCACCCCGCAAAGAAAAAGTAACTTGGAACACATTGACTCTCTGATAAGATATTTAGGAGGAGTATCACTGGCAAAGCTCAATGGGAGCATGATAGGCACTCAGTACAATTTGAGAAATATATGCATAGGTAATGCTAAGAACTCTTTTATGACAATGCAGCTACTTTTCCTATATCCCAGCTTTAAATCGCCTCAAAAGTTTGCTAGCTCAACTATATTTTGCAAAAACCTTTGTACAAAAGGTGCTAATTATCATTCAGACTTAATGGGTAGGCCAACTATTTGAATTACATAACAACACTGCATTTGGGGAAATGGCTAGTCAACGGAAACTGTGTTAAAATTACGATATATGAAAGGGATTTAATTAAAAACAAACAATAACAATTAAAACTTAAATAGAGTTTGAGCTTTGAAATCTTTTAGAAATGGCCTCTCTTTTTCTGGTCTTCATTAAAATACCTAATTTTCCCCTCTTCTAAGGAGAAAAAAATTCATACTTTAAGATTTTCTTATCCATGCCTCACTTGGTTCACCAGATAGTTTGGGTTTGACAAAAGCTGTATTGCTCTTCACAATTCAATTAGCTCAACTTTATGGGAGGAAGAGTCATAGACTTTAAGGTCAGAAGGGACCATTATGATCGTCTAGTCCAGGGGTCGGCAACCTTTCAGAAGTGGTGTGCCGAGTCTTCATTTATTCACTCTAATTTAAGGTTTTGCGTGCCAGTAATACATTTGAACATTTTTAGAAGGTCTCTTTCTATAAGTCTATAATATATAACTAAACTGTTGTTGTATGTAAAGTAAATAAGGTTTTTAAAATGTTTAAGAAGCTTCATTTAAAATTAAGTTAAAATGCAGAGCTCCCCGGACCGGTGGCCAGGACCTGGGCAGAATGAGTGCCACTGAAAATCAGCTTGAGTGCCGCCTTCAGCATGTGTGCCATAGGTTGCCTACCCTGGTCTAGTCTGACCTCCTGCACAACGCAGGCCACAGAATCTCACCCACCCATTCCTGTAATAAACCCCTAACCTAGGTCTGAGCTGTTGAAGTCCTCAAATCATGGTTTAAAGACTTCAAGGTGCAGAGAAACTTCCAGCAAGTGACCCTTGCCCCATGCTGCAGAGGAAGGCGAAAAACCCCCTGGGCCTCTGCCAATCTGCCCTGGAGGAAAATTCCTTCCTGACCCCAAATATGGCAATCAGCTAAACCCTCAGCATGTGGGCAAGACTCACCAGCCAAAAACCCAGGAAATAATTTTCTGTAGTAACTCAGATCCCACCCCATCTAACAGTCCATCACAGGCCATTGGACATATTTACCGCTCAGAGTCAAAGATCAATTAATTGCCAAAATTAGGCTATCCCATCAGACCATCCCCTCCATAAACTTATCAAGTTTAGTTTTGAAGCCAGATATGTCTTTTGCCCCCACTGCTCCCCTTGGAAGGCTGTTCCAGAACTTCACTCCTCTGATGGTTAGAAACCTTCATCTAATTTCAAGTCTAAACTTCCTGATGGCCAGTTTATACCCATTTGTTCTTCTGTCCACATTGGTACTGAGCTTAAATAATTCCTCTCCCTCCCTGGTATTTATCTCTCTGATATTTTTGTAGAGAGCAATCATATCTCCCCTCAGCCTTCTTTTGGTTAGGCTAAACAAGCCAAGCTCTTTGAGTCTCCTTTCATAAGACAGGTTTTCCATTCCTCGGATCATCGTAGTAGCCCTTCTCTATACCTGTTGCAGTTTGAATTCATCCTTCTTAAACATGGGAGACCAGAACTGCACACAGTATTCCAGATGAGGTCTCACCAGTGCCTTGTATAATGGTACTAACATCTTATCTCTACTGGAAATACCTCGCCTGATGCATTCCAAGACTGCATTAGCTTTTTTCACGGCTATATCACATTGGCGGCTCATAGTCATGCTGTGATCAACCAATACTCTGAGGTCCTTCTCCTCCTCTTACTTCCAACTGATGCATCCCCAGTTTATAACAAAAATTCTTGTTATTAATTCCTAAATGCGTTACCTTGAACTTTTCACTATTAAATTTCATCCTATTACTATTACTCCAGTTTACAAGGTCATCCAGATCTTCCTGTATGATATCCCGGTCCTTCTCTGTATTGGCAATACCTCCCAGCTTTGTCATCCGCAAACTTTATTAGCACACTCCCACTTTTTGTGCCAAGAGGCTTGTCTCCAATTGTATGGAACCTCTTAAAGCTGCTCAGTTTCCTACAGGATGATATTCAGTAATTTATGACCAAATTGCAGGAAAACAGCGGTGAAAGAAAAGGTATTGAGAAAGCCAACTGTGGGAGACAGAGATGACTGTGCCATTTCCCTTACTTCAGTGAGAAAGGCTATTGGTCTGTTAGAAATACGTTGGTGCTGTTACTGTTCACCCTTTACATCAGGAGGTATTGAATGTGAATATGGTCACTAGTATATTGATGCGTGCTAAAGAACGAATTTGGTTTACATATTCTCTGTTTCAGCCATTTTCAGAAATAAATGAGGAATCCAGTAAGGATCCAAATCCAAACTGCAGGAGCGGGAAGTGAAAGTAGTGGCTTATCAAGCAATGAGCTTGTTGAAGGAAGACTAGTGGGTTATATTGTGAGTTTGCAGGGCACAGAGGAGACTACTGCAAAAAAGAATCTAACCAGTGACTTCTGCTGAGCTGTATCTGAGGCCAGCAGCCCACACTTCTGCTTCATTTAGGGGCTGAGGAAAGAGCACCCATCATTATATAAATGATATTTAGTTACATTTGTAGGTGTTCATGTATAGTTACAAATATGAATGAAGAGGCTTTAATAATTTAGTCACAATGCTTCTCCCTACCCCTTCACATTGCTCTCCCTTTATTTTCCAATTTTTTCTCCTTTATCCTAGAGCAGATGTTTAAAATTCTGCTAAAGTAATGTCTTATTTAATTACTGGCAAATGTTTGAGTTCCAGACATGTAACCAGCATTTTTTTGCTAGAGATTAGTGGGTTGGTTAAGTTACAGAAAGTTGTTTTCAGGTACAGACAGGTAGCAGATATTTCATGTGGAAGCCATGCCTGCTATTGTAATTGCAGTGCCAACTTTAACCAGCAAAACAATTTCAATTAAGTTATATAAATCATTAGAATACACACCTGAGGATATGGCAGCAGAGAATGGCTGCACACAATGCAAGTGCTTATTTTAAGAGGGAATTATGTAAAGGTGAGTATATCCTTAGTATTGCCAAGATAAATTCATACAGTCGTCTCCATATGAACTGACGCATTTGAAGACCCATCACAGGTCCCTCTCCATCAATGACTGAAATTAGCTTCTCCTAACTATCTACTACTCTCCCCCACCATCTCCAACATCTAACTCCTTTCCTGCAATCCTTGTCATCTCTCCTGTCCATCTGTTTGGCTTTGCAACCTGTAGAAACCCACCTCCTGATACGTACAGGGAAGCTAATAGGATGCAGCCAATGAGCAGTTCCCTAAGCAGGAAAGGATAAGGCTGGCTAGAGCCCATCCTGTGCTGTGGCCTGATCTCATTGGAGTCCAGTGGGAACACAGAAGGAGGTTGTAGGACAGTGCAGTAGCTGGTGTGTGGGTATACAATAGTGTGGCATTCCTTAAAGTTAAAGCATCTAAATGGCTGCATTAGTCATGTAGCGTTATGTGGCTCAAATTCAAAATGTGTGTTCTGCGAATTGATAGGCCATAAACAGTAGGCCAGAGTGATGCTGTCTAGTTATTATTCAAATGATGATTTTAGTCCTTAGGAGGTGTCTGGTTGCCCTATAGCTGCTGCTGATACATGCTGCCCGTTGTGTTTGATGGCTACATGCATTATTCCTTCTCTGTCAGTTATGCTACTATGTCACCACCTTGACAGTGTACCTACATTATTTCACACTGTGGATGTGCATTGCTCCAACACCTATGGGTTCATTTCTGTGTTCTGCAGACATTGTTCCAATAATTAATATATGCAGTGATACTTGGATTACACAATTTCTTCCCAAAATGAATGATAGTTTATGCAAAGGTCCCAACTTCTCTGACATAGCATCTACAAAATCAGCAGCAAAATGCATGCAATTTTATTTTTTATATATCTTGCTATGAGAAATATGCCATTACAGAAAGTTGTCAGGGATGGTCCTGGGTTTAGTGGGGCCACAAGGAAATAACATCTGCAGGAACTTATGTAGCACCTTCTCCAACCAAACATTTCTCCCCACCTTTCTCTGCATACCTATCTGTGCCAGCGACACCATCTCACCTGTTTAAAGAAGTTCCCTGGACCATAGAGAAGGATCCTGGCTTCCTACATGCTCCTGACAACCACAAATGGAAGAGGAATTTAACGTTCAGTACAAAGCATGAGACAGGTCATTCAGGGAACTGATTTTTCTGCCATGGCTCATTTCCACAAGTATCTGAAAGGCCTACAGATAGAGAACTGGGGATGGCTTGGGGCTTAGCGCATGGTGTGTTTTGTGGTGAGGAAGACTACTCGGGGCTCTATAAGTAGTGTGACCATATTTACCAAAGTAAAATTGGGACACCTCTCAGGGCTGGCCTGAGCTGTCTTGGCATCACCGCTCGCCTGAGCCCCCCCTCCCATCCTACTCAGGGCTATCCTGAGCCACCTGGTGTTGCTGCTTGCCCAAGCTCCATGCCACCCGGGACTGGGGCTGATTGCCTGAGCCTCGCACTGCCCTGGGCTGACTGCCCGAGCCTCGCCGCCCAGTGTCTCATGTCGCCACTGGCCTCCCTAAATGTTCCTCCATGCCCCCCCCCAAAGGGGAACAGCATTTGTTCCATTTGTTCTTGTCAACTGATCAGAGCAACTTGCAACTGGTGAGACCAAATGGGACAAATGCCCATGTTTGCCAAAAAAGTCAGGACACGGTTTTAAAAAGGGACTGTCCTGCCCAAAACTGTATGTATGGTCACTTTATCTATAAGTCACATAGGTCTAAGGCTGGCTGTGGGCCTAGTGATGTACCTAGAGCTGGCTGAAACAGGAATTTTGGTTCATAAAAAATGTTGGTATTTTGCAATTTGCTTTTGTTCTGAATCGGGACAAAAGCCAATTGACTTGAAATTTCTTGTGAACTGAAGACCCTTGAAAATTTTGTTTTGGAAACAGTGAAACATGGTGTTCCCAAAAGGAAATCTTCGGGGACAGCCGGGAATCCGGGACTGGCAATGGAAATTTGCTTATGTTTTTACTAAAGTTTCATCCAATTTGTAATAGATTTGGCCAACAGTTTGTTTCAGCAAATCAGCACTTTTGGAAAAAAAACATTGTTTTCTTGGGAAATTTCTGACCAACTCTAATTATATCACTATATATAAATCCGGCTGGCCACTTGACCCTAGGGATTGACAGTGTAGGGGAATGTTTATTAGAATAATGTACCTCTGCTCTTCTCCCTCTTCAAATCCATTTTTCTTTCCCCATTGCCACCTTTGCTTCTTTCCTAATACTCCTTTCCTTTCAGTCACTGAAATCCAGTGCTGCTGGCATTATTGGTAGAGGGACTTATGTGGGATCCAAAAATAGGCTTTTTTATTGTTCCTAATTATTTTCACTAATCTTGAGAAAATAATACTGGTCCTGCCAGTGCAATATCAGCTCAAAATGTAGCCCTCCTTCCTTCAGGTCTTTGCTTTGTTTAAGGATATTTGGCTAGAGTTTAAGCCTTCCCTAGAGAATGATGAAGTTGCAGGCAGCCAACTTCACTTGGGTAGTCACAAAATCGGTCAGAGAAGCATGGAAATGGTGTCTAAGGGTTCCTGGGGAAGAAGAGAGGTGTATGTGTCTGTGGCCTCCCACTGACCTTGTGTATGCGGTAGTGAAGTGGGCTCAGCTGCTCGCTTGTTTCTTCCATGCTTGAGCTTGCAAGACCGACAAGGGCTGCTTGATAGCAGCCTAGTTAGGGAGCTAATTTGAGCAATAATCTGTTTCAGTGCCCCCGACATAATGCCCCATAGTCTGACTGCAGTAATGGTTGTTTCTCCCCAATTATATAAAATGTGAGGAAGCTCCTGCTGCTATTGTTTCTCTGACACTGAAATTAGGTTCTCCCGAGGCTTTGTCTTTTGTTTTTACTGAGCAACAGGGCCGCTTTTTCCATTTCTTGTGTGGATGTTACTGAAACACTCCAGTAAAGAGATATTGCCTTTTGAGCTGTTACTTTAGGCTCTAGCCCTGCCTCAGGTGATTCTTGCTCCTAGTGAGTTATAGAGGAGAGGTGGTGTTGAGAGAGAATCTCTCTTGTGCATTAATTCAAATCCCTGTTACAAACACTAGCATTTTCTCCTCTGGTCTGTTTTCCCTTATTTTTAGTTTTTGAAGAAACCTCATTTTCCAACAACCAAACCCTACTGTACATTGTCCTACCACAGCCTTCAATGCCACACTCTCTTCTTTTTTCTCCCTTAAAAGTAACACAATAACTTTTTGATTTGTTTAGTTTTGCAAGCAGAAAAAATGAACGCTACATGAAAAATATTTATCCATAAATAGGATGAGTGTATTCAATCTCGGTTTGCGTGTGTGTGTGTGTGTGTGTGTGTATATATATAATCAACAAACAAAGATCCCTGGTTATTGAAAGTACACCTCTACCCCGATATAACGCTGTCCTCGGGAGCCAAAAAATCTTACTGCATTATAGGTGAAACCGCGTTATATCAAACTTGCTTTGATCCGCCGGAGCGTGCAGTCCCGCCCACCCGGAGCACTGCTTTACTGTGTTATATCTGAATTCATGTTATATCAGGTCGCGTTATATCGGGGTAGAGGTGTATATGGTATTCTAAAAGCATAGTGTCCTGCAAATACTCCTTACCCTCAGATGTAGTCCCATTGTATCCAGTGCTGGTGAAAGGCATTGGTTTGATAGTCTTAAGGACTGAAGTCCTCTTTGCCTTGTCAGCAGGCCTCAACCTGGATCTGGGAGGTGGGAGAAACTTTTGCTAGGGATAACAGGTGGTTCAGTTTCTGTGGCGTATGCAATTCTTGCTTTCTCTTCTGAGTCTGCCAGTTAGTAAAAAGAGAGTCATGATGTAGGAAGTTGAAACTCAAACCCACTAAACTTGCACCATAGAGGGGCCGCCAAACATCCATTAGATGGGAACAACTTCTGATCCCTACTAAGCTGAGCTGGTCTCAGAATGGTGATGCAAGTGAAAAAGCTTTGTAGCCTTTGGGGACAATGAATGGTGAGGTTATTAAATAAAGTTCTGACCTTCTGGAGTTTATGCATTCTCTGGGGACAAAGGCAAAATAGTTCTTATGCTGCTCTCTGTCTCCTCCTAACATACACTACCATCTCAGTTCAGCCCCATTGTATGTTTGCATTGGGATATGGTTTTTCCTCCCTGCATAGGTGGTCAGCCAGGACCGTCAGATCCACAGCCAAGATATTTTACAAGTGAGCTAAAAGAACAACCGGCAGTAGAGTAGGATGTTGTCCAATTTCTGAACAGGGCCCTAGAACTGTACATGTCAAACAGCATGTCATACAATATGAGAGACAGTTGTGAATGTTGTCTGTTGGGATTCATGGGTTCTTTTCCAGGCTCTGATGCAGGGCATGGTGTAGTGGTTGGACTAATGCTTACAAACAGTATACCCAAGCACATAGACTTGTCACTTTGAGCCTGAAAGGCAGTTTGGCTGAGATTTGCCTGTCATAGTCGAGGTGTATTTTGTTCCCAATTCTGGCTACTGTGGTTGTGTAAAACTCATGTTATGTTGTAAAAGAGGGTGATTGATAGTTGTCTGCTTTCTGGGATGGGGAATACAGGGGACTCGCATCTTACGTGGGGGTTAGGTTCTAAAGTCAGCGCGTAAGGCGAAAATCGTGTATAGTCAAAATTACCCTTGAAAAATCCTTTAAATCGCCCATAAAGTACAGTATACTGTACATGGTTTTGTGTATACAACCCTGTACAGTAATACTGTACATATAAATGTATAATGTATACAGTAATGTACAGTATATAATAAAGGGTACATATGCAAAATATAATTTTACAGTATTTTTAATTACATAAAAGAGAGAGAGATGGAAGAATGAAAGAATAAAAAAGGAAAACAGTAAATCTAACCACTCCATTCATCCTGGAGATTCTTGCTAGTCTACGACGACGATGATAATGGTGATACGATGACTATGACAATGGTGATGTGATGACGATGATTAGTACAGCGCCCGTATGTTGAACGATAAGACGATGAAGATGGGTGCTGTACACAATCCGATGATTAGTCTTCCTCTTCCCCTGATAACACTATTGGAGGAGTCATCAGGGCTTTATGTCGAGCCAGGAGATGGAGGTGACGGAGAGCGAGTCGTAGGTGAAGTGGTTGGCTCTGGTTCAGCTCGAGAAATTGATTGCGTAGGCTCATCTGCAACTGATCAGCAACTGTTGCTGTTGTCTCTTGAGCTGCTCAAACATTTCTTGATATGGTCTCAAATCGTCTGTAATACTACGTGTGATTTTGAGGCTTTGTCCATAGAGGGATCGTATCCAGAAATTAAATCATTCAAGTGTTTTGCTGCTTGGAACACTTCAGCAAATTTACCTTTTAGGGCACGGGGATTTGCAGCCCTGTAGCGCAAGCCCGGCTTTATTAAATACCCAGCCACATTGCCACAAAACAACACAGTCACACGCTCTTTAGCTGCTTTGAAGCCAGGGGCTTGTCTTTCTGATTTCGAAGTGTAAGTGCAGTTGGGCATTTTTTTTCCAGAAGAGCCCAGTCTCAACAGCATTAAAAACTTGTTCCGGAATATAGCCCTTTTCTTCTATGATTTTCTTTAATTGTTCGGGGTAGGCTTTTGCTGCCTCTTCATTGGCAGATGCAGCTTCACCAGTAGTCTGCACGTTTTTGAAGTTGAAGCAGTTCCTAAAATTGTTAAGCCAACCTTGCCTGGCTTTGAATTCCTTCTCATCAGAAGGCTGTCCCTCTTCGGGGGGAGGCTTGAACAGCATGTAGAGGAGAAGAGCCTTTTCTCACAATGTCTTGCCATCGATAGGCACACGTTTACGGTTCATGTCTTCCAGCTCTAAGTTTAATGCCTTTTCAGTCTTCACTAAAGCGCTCTGGCCGCCGGGGAGAGCGGAGAGCCCCGGCCGGGCTCTCTGTCCTCCTCCCAGCGCTCTGGTCTCTGGGGGCTCTCCGCCCTCCCCCGCAGCACTCTGGCCACGGGGGAGAGCGGAGAGCCCTGGCTGGGCTCTCTGTCCTCCTTCCGGTGCTCTGGCCGCCGGGGGCTCTCCGCCCTGCTCCCGGTGCTCTGGCCGCCGGGGGCTCTCCGCCCTCCTCCCGGCGCTCCGGCCGCCGGGGAGAGTGGAGAGCCTCGTCCGGGCTCTCTGTCCTCCTCCCGGCGCTCTGGCCACCGGGGAGAGCGGAGAGCCCCAGCCGGGCTCTCTGTCCTCCTCCCGGCGCTCTGGCCGCCGGGGGCTCTCCGCCGTCCCCCGGCGCTCTGGCCACCGGGGAGAGCGGAGAGCCCCGGCCGGGCTCTCCGCCCTGCTCCCGGCGCTCCGGCCGGTCGGGGATTGCGGGCCCACGGCCGGGCTCGGTGCCCTCCCCTGCCGTGCTGGGGGGCAGCAGGTGGCGTTTTTGCCTAGGGCCGCAAAAAAGCCAGAGCCAGCCCTGGTGGTACCAAGGGGAGCAGCCAGCTCTCTGACCCACAAGCCGGGTGCCTTGGCCTGGGCGTGTCTCCGCCGGCGGTGCAGCGAGAGCCCCCCGCCCCCGTGTCGGGGCTGGGCAGCCCGCGCCGCGCGTGGCGGCGAAGGCGGGGGGATGCGGGGCTCTCGCTAGCGCTGCCTGTGGTCACAGCCCGGCGCGCTCGCCTCCCATCCGGCTCCGACTCGCGCTCTCCCCGCTGCAGCCGCCGCCGCCGACCATAGAGTCGCGCTGCAAACAGAAGATAGAGGGAGTGCAGGAGCTCGCCATCTCCAAGCCATCTACAGCGGGAAAAACATGGAGTCCGCTCCGGCAGCCCCCGATCCAGCCGCCACCGAGCCGGGCAGCAGCGTCACCGAGCCGGCTGCCGGCGCCAGGGACACCCCGGTCAACCTGGAGCCTGCCCGGAAAAGCGAAGCGCCGGCTCCAGTCCGCAGGCAGAGCTACTCCAGCGGCAGCGGCAGCAGAGGTAGGGAGACTTGGGGAAGGGGGAGCGCTGGGATAGGGAGGGTGGGAATAGAGAGAGGGGGGTAGGAGAGAAGGGCGAATGCAGCAATTAAACCACCGGGGATAAACCAGGGGATTTATTGGGAACTGGGCACAAAAAAGCAACTCCCCACTCCATGCAATCTGGCAAACTTTTACAGCTCCTTTTAATTGCTGAGGGAGGAGGGACAGACCGGAGGGAAAATATTGAGAGAGAGAGAGAGAGAGAGAGAGAGAGAGGCTGCTCGGTGCTTTCCCGTTTCCCCGTTTATCGCCTGCAAAACTCAGATGGGAACTATGCCCCTGAAATTACATAATTAAAACACAAAACAACCCCCCAGCAGGATCATTAGAATTCAAGAAAACAAACTTTTAAAGCTGCAGTGTCCTTCTCCCCCACCCTTTCCTTTTCTCCCTGCTTTTGACAGTTTCGTCTCTGATGTGCTGAGGTTTGTTGTTGGAATGGGGGAGTTTTATGTGATCTCGCTGATTAACTAGGAGGTTGCCGATCTGCGATTTACTGCTCCACTCTTTCGCATGCTGTGTTTTTTTAATTTGTTTCTTCGGTGTGTTAAAAAAAAATCCCTCCCAAAAGTTGATGCTCTCCTGGCGTTTCTTGAAGGTGCACAACTTTGCAGAGAAGGCTCTTCCTGATCTCATGGATTTTCCTCCCCTCCACCCCCAGTCACAAGATATTGCAAACAAATTTTAAAAAGCCTTTAATTGCTGGTTTGATGATGACCTAAGCATTCTCATGATACCAACCGCATGTTTAATAGTACGGGCAGCGAGAAACGTGTGCTGGCCAGTTTAAGTTCGGCATTGTTTATAGCATTACCTGTCCACTTTTACTGAAAGTAACTGTCTTTCGACAGCATTGTACGCTAACTGTTCGCTACTGTAGAGGGAGGGAGAGACCCGCTGCCCCCCTTTCTCCATTGCACAGGAGCGGTTAAAGTCGATGGGTTTTAAATATATTTAGGGTTGGGGGGGGGGGGAAGCGAGAGGGACAAAAATGCCGCTTTAATTCCCGCTGTCAATAATTTATAAATCGCTGCTATCATCCAGGGGGAACTGACTCGGTAGGATCGTTGAGTGATCGGTGGAAACTAAATAAAAATACATATACTGATCTGTTAAAGAACTGACAGCCAGGCTGGCGCACACAGTCCTCGCATGGCTCCGGGGTCCTGTGCCAGCTGCCGGCTGATCGCAGGGAGTCGGGGAACGTTTTCAGGTGGTGCGGGGAAAAACCCGATTCCTCCCGGAGTGTGTGATTTTTGTTGTTGTTGTTTGGAATATGGCTGATCATGTGTTGGCTTGTGTTTTACAGTATTTTTCCCATTTTGGCCACGCCCCCCTTTCCAGGCAGCTTCCCACTCAGGGAATCCGAGTACAGTAAAAGCCAGCAAGATGACACACGCTGAAACATTTAATTAGAGGCAATTTCCGAATAATGACCGCGCAGTTATGCAAATGCACGGGGGAGGGGGGTGGCGAGGAAGAGCTGGCTCTGGAGAAGACGGGAAGATGGGGAAGGTTTTTGTGTGCAGAAAGCATTTGGCTGCAAAGAATATATTTAGAGCTTGAGACAGTGGATTTGGAATGCAAGCCGGTTATGTAACAAGGTTAATCAGAACCACTAGAGAAAATTTCCTTAATAATGTTAAGGAGTTTTCTGAATGTTTTCAAAGCGGCCGTAGTTTGTGGTTGTTACACAACCTCCCCCTCCTCAGTTGCTTCAATCTGCTTTAATTGTCATTGCTGGCATATGATGACTTTTACGGGTGGGAGGGGTGGGGAGAGAGGGATGGCAACCTTCAGATTAGTCTTGCGATGTTGTAACTTTTAGACCATAAATTATGTAATGGACTACTAGTAAGGTATGTATGTATCCAAAGGGGAGACGGCAATATTTTTGATGATGAGGGTGATCCGCTTGTGATTCTGAATCGTTTAGGCTTTGCTACCGCTAACCTGCTGACCCATATGTCCCTCCTCCCCCTTGTGTAGCATTAAATAAGGGGGGGGGGGTTAAACACACACACACTGCACGCAAGCACTAGGTTATGTAACAATCTGAATGAAAAAAACGAAGGTCAGTGATGGAGGCATCCATGCAGCAATGCAATACCAAAAGCCCCTGGAAATTGTCTTCAGAGTCTTTAATATCTAAGAGAATGTATGCTTTTTAGGGACAATAATTGTTTGTGCATTGGAGGGGGTGTGGGTATGGATAGGAATGATTTAAAGAAGGAAACTGTTTTGGGTTTAGGGATGATGTAATGGAGTTGGTAGGAAATACAAATCTGCTCCTAGATTGCAAACAGTAAGAAAATTGGAGCTTGCATTCAGGATTAATGTTGCATAAATTACAGTATTGAAAATAATTTGACCTATACACTAGGTGATTATGCCTTTCTAATATTTAAAAGGTGAAGGTCTGTAACTTTGCAAGAAAATACCAGAGAATTGTAATTAACGTTTTTAGCCTGTTTGAAAGCAGGATGCAGATGGAGACATTGGGTGAAATTGAGGCACCCGACTTATGATTTATTTATTTATTTTTTTAAAGATTCCTGAGGCTGGTTTAATGCTTATTTCATATAAAGGGAAAATATATGGAAATCTTCTTGACATTGGGATGACCTCGCAATGCATGAATAGCACATGTATGCGTATAGATAAAAAGAATAGCCCTGTAACACAGGTAAATTCCAAATCATGTGTTCGTGTACATGTTCAGCACATCAACTAATCTCTTAGGTTGTTATCCTGCAATGTGCTCCATGCAGGCAGATCCAGACACACATGCAGGTCAGTTTGCAGAATTGGTACCCAGAAAAGCATTCCTTAATTTTTAAATCAATAAAGTTAAAAGACACTGGAAATATTTCTTCTCTATCATCTATTTTAGAAGCTGCTACTGTTGTAAACCTGTACTCAGGGCTGTGCAGCTAAACTAGCTGTTCTTAACAGGGAATTTGAGAAAATAAAGAATTGAAGAAAAGGGTAGTCGATGAGACTCGGGAAAAAAAGATGGTGAGAGGTTAGATTCTTAACTGCAGCTTTAATTACTGTAACATTTGAAATACTGTATCTCTTGATACCACTTATATATCTGGCGTGTCAGAACCCTAAATAGCTTTATTTTATTTTTACTTTTGCTAATGTGTGGGTATTTTTACTTTTGTTCTAACGGGTTGGTGTTTATTATAACAATTAATTGTTGTGCTTTTAGATATCAAAAGCATTTGCAAAGCAAGTAGTCTTATAAAAGTGTGCGTGTGTGACTGAGAGAGAGATCACCTGTGGACTGATGGTATTGAGTAATGTTATTGAGTAGTGTGGAAGAATAATGACACAGTAGGTTGAAAAAAGTGACCAACAGTCAGATAAAAAGCCTGGTATTTCCAAGTAAAGATGTTGTTGTCACCTCCTCTAGTTGTTTATTTTAACCTAAGGGCAGTAGATTTCCAGTTTTTCATTAGGTTAAACCCTAATCCATACATGTTTGTACAGATGTTCTCAGATGTCTTCATACATGCACTGACTTCATTGACTACTTTGCACACCCTAGTCACAATTGTATATACCACTTCCGCTTTCATCTGCAGTCATAGAATATTCCTAAGGCAACTACAGCTGTTGCTTACATGTAAAGTAATATTAGGAGAGTATTTATATATATATATAATATATAAATTATTGAGCATCTGGAAACAAAGAGAAGCCAGAATCATGTGACCAGCCAGCTGTTTGTGGATCATCAGGAAGTGCTCCACACACCACAGTCTAAGATTCTCAGTGTTATTACCTCCTTCTAAAAATGAACGTATTTGAAAAAATGATAACAAATGTTGGACTGGGCTCTCTGTTATCCCATCAAAGCTTAAATGTTGCGTTTTCATTTTTTAAATCTGAAATATCAGTTGTCCTAATTTCAGGAGCCAAGTTCTTGTTCTCTAGGCTTTTTTCTCACCTTTTGTCATCTATAATATGTCAATCAATTGCAGTAGTTTTCCAAGGGCTGCCGAGGGGCTTGTGTTATACTGTCCTGAAGTTTCTCCCCTGTCTGTTAATCAGACCTAGGACTAGAAAGCAAAATATTATTTTTTCTTTTCTGGGCTGTTACTCTGTTTTTTTTTTTTTTTTGCAGTGTCAGTAAGTGGAGGGTGGGAGGGAAAGAAGTTTCCCCTCTGTTGAGAGAAGAGACAGAAATTGTTTAGTAAAATTTCCTATTCATGTCCCCCAATGCATTTTTCAGGTATCTTGTTAGGAAAGTTGAACATTTTAAAGGCAGCATTCATGTTGTTGGAGGACATTGTATTAAATGTTTTGTGGTGGTGATTGCCGTACTTCTTTGAACAGAAAGCTATACGCACATAGGAGGCAGTTTCCTGAACCCTTACTGATGAATATTGAGTGTCTGCTTGCATTTCCCAATCCCTTGTTGGGACTTGGGTTTTTGTTATCACCACTTGAGACTAATGATATCCTGATTTTTACTGTATTTAATTTTTTGCACTGTGCTGTGCGTAATTTGATTATAACATCAATGAATAGTGGCATCAGCCCTTTATTTCACAGCTCCATCTGCAGTTGCACACTTAGCAAATATTTCAGATGTTCTAAACAGAATATTTGTGATGTAACAAAATTTGTCAGTTTAGTGCGTGATCTTTGCATTTTCAAGTTTTGAGTATTCTCTTTAAATTTTCAGAACACTTTTCTCACACCGAGTGCTGTTTTGGAAGCACTGCTTCTGATTTAGGACTATAGATTTGCCTGTTGAGTAAATGAGATGTACTATGAAGCATCTGAAAGAAAACCCCAATCATTTAGTTTTAAACCTTTGTAGCATAAGAGCAATAATACCACTTTTGCATTATTTTCTCAGGAACAGTCCTGTTCCCTTGTTGCAATAAAACCATAACTTAGTCTTTTATTTTATTGACTTGAAAAGTATCTCAGTGGCTCGTAAACCAGTAAAGAACACATTTGGTAATGGAGATTAATTGGCAATACGACTATTATAGCTCAGGTT
The DNA here is from genome assembly GCF_011386835.1 of Chrysemys picta bellii. Taxonomy (NCBI): domain Eukaryota; kingdom Metazoa; phylum Chordata; order Testudines; family Emydidae; genus Chrysemys; species Chrysemys picta. The sequence continues at coordinate 32,740,192 of NC_088800.1, read as the reverse complement.
ATAGAACTATATTTGAGTGGTAGGACAGTTTTGTCTGTTGAAAGTTGTCTGATTTTTTTTCTACTGTTTGTTTCCAACTGTAAGGAAATTTGGCCTTGGGAAAATATGGAGTAACTCCATTGAGGTTAATGGAGTTAGTCCAGATTTACCCAACTGCAAAGAAGAGAAGAATCTAGCCCTAAGGTTTTATAATGTCTAAAATTAACCTTAAAATGATTTCATTATCAATACTTCAGATTGAGTATTTTGAGTTATTTAAGGTTGTAAGATAATGGGCCCAAAAAACTGGGAAGTGAAAGTACTCTGGGGAAAAAATATTAAAAAAAATTCATTAAAATATGTTGATAAATGATAGATTTAATATGTTTGAGAAAGAGAGACTGGTACCACCAACTTCAGCACGCATAATTAATTTAAAAGTTTCAGTTAGCTTTAATATTGTTTGTTAATTTTGACGGTTATCAACAAATTTGGGTAACTGCCTTAAGTGTAACCTATATAATAGAATAAATGTCTTTCAGTTTAAAATAATTATGAAATAATTGTTCTAAAGTACTTCTTTTTTTTTTAAATACATTTTTCTTTACGTTAGGCTTGGTGCTGACTGTATTAAGGACTGGGTTTAAAAACCATAGGTATATTGCATTTTGAACATAATTGAAATGGAAAAAAGGAAGGGAAATGCACTTTCTTTTTTAAACAAAATTCCTAAAATCACTTTATATTTTTAAAGTTCATTAGGTATATTTTAAGTGATTATTTTGACAAGTTCAAACACAGTTAATATATATTTCACCAAAAAAAGGGGGTATATTAGATAATGCAAAATATTTCTTAGTTAGAAAACATTGTGTGTAATTTTTGCTACCTGTTTGGGGTGTGAACTTTCTGCTGCTGCTTCAGTTTTTTTGAGTAGCATAGAATGAAATTGAGTAAATTTCGCATGTGTTGAAAATACTTTAATATGGTACATTTCTGTTGTTCGCTGTGGTGCAGTCGTGTTTTAGAGGTTGAATTTCAAATTTCTCAAATGATGGGGCTTTCACCACTTACCTTGGGAAACTCTTTAACACTGTGTCATGTTTTCCTGATACTCTGTTTAACATATCTTACATCCCATTTGTCCTCATCTCTTTCATTTGAACCTCAATTTTTCTCACTGCATGCTATTCCATTCCTCCTCCTTAGACATCGTTTATGTCTTTTAAAAATATTTACTCAGGCATCAGTCCATCTAACTCTAACTCTCTCCCTCTTCTCTCCCCCCCCACTCCTTTCAATTGGACAATAAATAAGAGAGATTTCCTTTTGTCACCTACAAGAAATTCAAACTCAGCAGAGAAACCACACCTGTCCACCTGATAGCTGCCAAGTTGTGTGCAGCTCCATTTGTGACATTTCTCATGAATGACAGAAGTCACTGATTGGGGCAGGGTGCGTGAGATGGGGGGAAGTAGTCGCATTAGCGCATGGACATGGCAATGGGGGTGTGTGATAGGTGGGGGGCTAGGGATGCTGGGGTGCCTGAAAGGTAGTAAAGTTGCTGATGTGTCTGGGATGGGCGGGTGCAGGTGACAGCTTCGAACCCAGTGTCCCGCACCCACAAACGATGTGGGTAGTTGCAGGTGTCTATCTGAAGAGGGTATCTGGGTGGAAGAATCTTGGGCCAGTATTCTGTCCTTCCTTTGCCTTCTGTCCTTGCCAGCTGCTGCCATTGCCACCTTTTGCTGCTGTCTCCTCCTATTCCTCTATTCGGATCTAGGGGAACTGCTGCTGCTGGCTGTGAGGAGCAATTGCAGGTCATCGCTTCAGTCCAGTGGATATATGAGGATCCAGCTGGGTTGCGAGGATGCATGACAGGACTGCCAGATATGGCTGAATTCTGTTCTAGAAACCTAGCTTGCAGTGACGCAGGTGTCTCTACTCATGATGGTGTTGTATTGCAATATCTGATGCAGTGTCATGGTAGAATTACTTGATCCATGGACAAGAAAAAAAGTCATTAGAAGAGGGATTTGTAAATTATGTCAGAATGTAACAGTCTCCCTAAAGTTTCCTCTGTGAAACCTTCATTTCCTCAAAAACTACATAAATTCAAAGCTTAGCCCTACGTTTTCAGAAAGTTAATGAATTTTTCAAGTTAGCATGGGACCAATTTTGAGTGAAAATCGGCCAATGGAAAATTCTGTTTCACAAAGTTCTGATGGGTGAAATGGGTGAAACTTGCAAATTCTGACCAAATTTCACATTTTTATTTTTTGGGTTTGTTTTAATACTGGTTGTCCATTCTCCCTAACTGAAAGTGAAGAGGAGGTTGGCATGAACTTTTGTGAGATCTGAACTTCCACACTGAGCACTGCTCTCTCTGTCTACAAACTTCAGTTGAACACTTCAGCATACCTGTTATTGGTCTGTGCTGATAAACGCATAACTGTAGGTAGTGGTGCCTGTCAATAGGAGTTACGTATGTAAATTACGGCTTCTTTATGAAGTTGCTATTTGTGTGTGCTTGTGTTATAACACTTTAAATCTCCTAGTTATTCCTGCCATAATAGCATCTTTCCTTTGGAAGGCTCCTCAGGTACTTTAAATACTGTACTGCTATCAGGAACAACTTCAATTGTTGTTGAAATCCAGTCACTTCTTGTGTGGAATTTGACAGCTATATAATAGCACAGATAGGACAGGAAGTGAAGAATACCATCCCTGGCTGGAACACCGAAGGAGTTTAGATAGCTAGAATGTAGTTACCCAGTCAAGACGCTGGGATGAACAGCTGTATTCCTGTAGAAGAAGTCTTAGCAATCTTCCATGACTGTGTATGTTATTACATCTCACCCGAAAGACAGAACTTCCAGCAGCACAGTACACTCTAACATCAGTAATCAGTGCTGTCTCAGATGGAAGAGTGCTGTCTACTAAATCATGACTACTAGTTCTGTAAGCTTCTTTGGATATGTCTGCATTCATTCACTGAGCAACTCCAAGCCTGACTGGGTTTTGAGACCTGACAACACTGAAGCTGGAAGTGGTATGTCTGCAGGTCCTGCTTTCATTGACTTTATTAAACAGATTTCTATACAAAGTTCCTTTCTTTAATAACGTGTTACAAAGCATGGTACCAAATGCCCTGATATTACCAGAGGCTTTAAGAAGCTTGTCATGAAGCATGTGTTGATGTTAAAGCAATGTGATTTTTTTTTTCTTTTTGGGGTATGGGGAAAGTCTGTGGCTGTTACCCAACCTACTTAATTTCTTCTTCTCGCATAAATCCTCTTCCCCCCTAACCCCCCAAATAATCACACAAACAGAAGCTTCTGCAGTTAAGGGACAACCGTTAAAATTCACGCTCAACCAAATGTACATAAATGATCCAGTACTGGTGTCCCACTGCGGAGTCTTTCATTTGTAATTTAATCTAACAATTTCCATACACTTCTAAAGCAGCACACTATGAAACTGGCAACTTCTGAGAAATTGCTGTGCTGTTACAAACAGTGTTTGAGCTGGTATTATAGCAGCATGAATAGATGATGCGATGGAGAACAAAGTTAGTGGCTGAGAGAAATTGCTAGCAGAAGGTGAGAAAGCAGAGTTGGATTATGATAACCTCCCTTGTAGAATCAAATTAAATCTTGTTAAAGGTTTTATTGGTCTTAGTTTGTAGTTGTACCATGCATTTACTGCACATAGGTACATGAGATTAATGAGGCAGATGTTCTGATCCAGGAGTGAAAAATTACAGTGTTGCTGTTTTTAAAATGTTTTATTTTGTATATGTTGTAGGATAGTTTGTTAATTGACTGTATGTTTATGCACTTTAATTCCATGCCCACTCAAATATGTTGGAGGCATCTAATGTGTAGCAATAATGGAAATACAGTTAAAATGTAAGAACATAATATTCTACTCAAATGTGTTTGAGCAGTAAGCACCCACTTTCTCTAATTTGTATTTCCCAGAGAAAGTCAGAATTTGTAGTATACAGCAGTATTGTCATAGGAAGAGAGTGTCTGTGTAAAGAATAATGTATGTATATCTGATCATGTGGAGCTAGCTTTTGAAGGTAGTACATGCACACTGTCTGATCTGTTGCCCCTAGCTCCATAGCTTCCCAGAGTAGACATCATTGCACACAGTGGGAATCACTAGTAGATGCATGCTTTTAGATATTTTTAGATCTCACTATGCATTAAATGCTTAATGAAATACTTTACAACTTACCAGTTTCCATAAAAAAAATTGGCCTGGGAAAAAAAAAACGTGTGTGTGTTTGAAACCAATGGAAAAAAAGTAAACCTTGATATGTAGTGGGGTATATGGGATATGCTTGAGTACAACTTTTGGTATCTGAGCCATCACCTACCTACCCAATGGAAATTAAGGTTTGGCAGTATTTAGAGGTCAGTTTGTCTGTGTACATGTGCAGTAAGGTATAAACAGGCTGCTGAAACACACATACAGTTGTGGACATGGTGGGGAAAATGAAATTATGTATTAATAGAGTTTTACTTGACTTGCTTTGACACTGGTACAAGGTCTGTGATATACAGTCAAGAATAAAATCAAGGCCAAGGCTTGTGAAACACAGGTTGTAGGATTTCCCCCCTCCCCCCGTCATATGAGTGTGAGAGTATTTTAAATTGAGATTTTTCCTTTTTGATCACCTGTGAATGGAAAACAGTGGCTATTCGTATGGAACTTACAAACTGATAGACTTTGCTTGGCAAAATAATGTCAGTTGTGCACCAGTGATTGCCAAGTACTACTGTAAGTAAGGACAGAGAGAATTGGTTTTAACTATGCTTTTGAAAGAAGACTCGGAATTTGCTAAGACAAGCTAATATACAACTTTTGTTAATACTTGAAGTCATAAATCTGTTAGCACAAAACTTACTCTAAAACCTGTGTACATTAAAAAATAAAATGAAACAAATCCCAAAGAAAATGGGGTATACCAGAAAGTCTTCTCTCCACGCATAATGTTTTATGTGCATAATTTTCGATGAGAGTTTTTGTTAGTCATTTGCAGTGTGGAAGTTGCAGATAGTTGGCCTTGAAAGTAATATAGGACCAAAAAGTGATCTTTTTAAAATTTCTAACCGGGTAATGAATGTACTCTAGATTTTTAACACCTGATGTTGAACCATAGTGTGCTGAGACAATAAATATAATTTATGTTGGATCTAGCTAAAAACAGATGTAGCAACTATTTCCATGGCTGTTCCCTGGTGCTGATACACAGAAAAATTGTAAATGAAAAAAATGCACAGTAATTTCAAACTCTGTTAAATATACTCTCTCTCTCTCTCTCTCTCCAAGTAATTGGCTGATCATTAGGAAAGTACAAAACAAACAGCAAAAGAGATGTTATTTTAATACTTCTAAGAGCCTGTTTATAAGCAACAGATAACTTTAAAAAATATTTGAAAATGTCTTATTAAACATCCTCTTGATTTTTATTACTGTGTCTGTGGTGACATTTTATTTCATATTGAAATCGCGGTATACTTCCTTAACCGTATTAACCATAATTCCATGGAAAATCAGTATGCAGGAGATCCGACTTCTGGTTAGTAGTTGGTCATGCAGTACCAACGTGAAAACAAATCTTGGCTTCTAGATTGGGAGTGTTTTATATTCCTAACTAGGGCTCCAAACCTGCAAACGCTTAAGCACATGCTTAACTTCATGTACGGTGAGCTGCCCCACTGAAGTCAGTGGCACCACTCACAATGTGTAAAGTTAAGCATGTCCATTGATGTTTGCAGGATAGAGGCTGAGGTCTGCTACTAGTTAAGAATCATACTTTAAAGTAATTTTGGGGAAATAACAAGCTTCTTAGTAACATGAACAAGTGTTTGGAAAACAGGTGAATTGTATTTTATTTCATGGGTTTGTAACTACTTTGCAGAACCTACTGTTATCATGCCATAATACTGCCTCCCTGATAGTACTGTGCCTCTGGTGCTGGTATTGTTATACAATAAGGAAGGATTGTGTTATGGTATAGGATGTAGAACTTGAATTGTGCTTCTGTAACACTATTTATGGTATTTGACTATTGGCCAGTTTTTTGTTTCAGGGAAGTCTTGTCCCCTTTGCTCCAAGAAGGCAGAAGAAAGGCTGGAGAGACAGGCTTCAGAGAGCCCAGAGGGATTCTGCATCCACTCAGACCCTGTGGCTGTGGAGCAGAGTGCCCTAATGGTGCTGTGAGCTCAAACGCACAAGGAGGGTTTGCAGGCAGGTTGGGGGCATGGCCAGTGAATCTGTCCATTGCATGGCTCCATTGGCTTGAAACGCTGTGTAGGAGGCAGTGAAGGGAAGCAGGCTCCATACAAAATTGCCCCAGGAATGACTTGGCTGCTGAGGCAACCCAGTCAGTTGGGTTCTGTTCCTCCAGAATTTCCCTCATGGAGCAAAGCTTGCTTGTGCAGTGTTTGCTCCATACAACAGGTTTTGGCCTGGAGGGCTTAATTCTGCCCTGGCATGTGCATCCACAGTTCTGGGGATAGAACCTGACAAAACACTTCTGCTTTATCTCTTTGATTTTTGCAGGTGGGTGGGTTATTTCTAAAGACCTATTTTTCCAAACTCATCTGTACGATTACATACTTTGCATCTTTTTAAAAAATGTTTGGCTCTGGTTTTGAGCTATTTGCAGTTGTTCATGCTTTTGACCATATAACTTCTCACTAAAAGGACCATGTCCCACTGAGCAGTGTCTCAAGGATATCCTAGCTATGGTGAATATCAGTATTTTAACAAGCCCTTACACAGCAAAGTCTGCCTCCGTTGGATCAGTGCGGCGATAGGCTACTCCACTCCCGAAAGAACATTTGGTTTCTCTCTCAAACCACATTTGCCTGCATCCCAGCTAGTTGGGGAGGGGAAGCTCATTGCAATAATGTGAACGAGACATAAAGATACCGGGCAGACCCAGACTGAACAGCTCAGCATGTGGGCTGACAGAATTTGCTTACTTTAATTGGAACTGGTGCATTTTGCCCCTCTGACAGGCTTCTCTGTCTTTGCCTACGTCTACACTAGAAGCACTACAGGGACACAGCAGCAGCGCTGCGGTTACACTGCTTTGTGCTGACACTTACTACAGCTGTGAAAGGGTTTTTTTCCATTGCTATAGTAAATCCACCCCTTCAAGAGGCAGTATCTAGGTCGGAGGAAGAAGTCTACTTCTATCAGGGATATATGGGTGTCTATACTGGGGCTTAGGTTGGCTTAATTGCATCTCTCAGCTGTAGCCTTAGGCGTGTCAGAGGCAGGCAGGCTGGCTTACATCTCTCAACCCACCTCTTATCCTTCTCTGCCAAGCTTGAAACTGCAAGAGTGGTTTGCCTGGGATCTTTCGGTTGCTGCCTCTCCTCTGCACTCCCCCTGCCTATCCTGCCGCCTCCTCCTTTTCTCAGCAGAGGCTGCAGAACTAGGATGTTTTCAGGGACTTAAATAAAGGGTGGTCAGTTGTTGGGTAGGGGCATGTGCAAGCCTTCCTGGTACCTCTGAAAGATGCTCAGAAAATATTTGCTGAGCTGCTTGTCTCCATCTGTGGCAGTCCTGGCAGAGCTTTGAGACAGTGCACACTGGAGGCGTTTGAGAGGGTGAGAGAGAATTAGAACAGCCAGCAGTAGGAAAACTTGGGTTACGGGCAAGGGAACCATGAGAGAGCAACAGCGTGATTGTGGGAAACCGTGGGATGGTATTGGAGAAGCCAGGACACCCAAGAGAGGGTATTGAAAAGGCCCAAAGGACGTTAAGAGTATAGAACAGTGTGTGACGGATTGTCACCCCTGGAGTGCAGTCGGGGAGCTCTGGGGACCACTGCGCCCCCCCAAGACACACAAGTGGGTTTGGGAACACAGCCAGCCTCACCCAGGCCTTGTTATCACCCAGCACTACAGCAGGTGCTGCCACTCACCCAAAATGGGCTACCTGAGTGCAACCAGCAGACAGCAGCCAATTTCCCAGCTCCGTAGGCATGCGCCCCCCTCCTGTGGAGTAGAAACCCAAAATTGTACCGTCTTGCACTGCACAGAGATTGGTACAATGTAAGCTCGTAGAGTTTGCCCCTCCCTTAATGTGGAGAGGAAATACAACAGCCCCAGCCCCTGCTCCTTGAGCTAAGATTCCCAAGCACTTCACTCCAAACTTACTGGTTAAGATAATGCATAAAACACGTTTATGAACTACAAAAGATTTTAAGTGATAGCAAACAGATCAAAACAGATTACCTAGTAAATAAACAAAAATGCAAAGTAAACTTAACATCCTAGAAGGATAGGATTTGAATTAACAATCTCTCACCCTGACCGATGATTAGGGCTGTCAAATGATTAAAAAAATTAATCGTGATTAATTGTGTGATTAATCGCACTGTTAATAATAGAATACCATTTAAATATTTTTGGATGTTTTCTACCTTTTAAAATATATTGATTTCAATTACAACACATAATACAATGTGTGCAGGGCTCACTTTATATTTATTTTGATTACAAGTATTTGCACTATTAAAAAAAAACAAAAATAGTATTTTTTCAATTCACCTAATACAAGTACTGTAGTGCAATCTGTTTATCATGAAAGTTCAACTTACAATTATAGAATTATGTATAATTATGTAAAATAACAACAACCCTGCATTCAAAAACAAAACAATACAAAACTTTAGAGCCTGTAAGTCCACTCAGTCCTACTTCTTGTTCAGCTAATCGCTCAGACAAACAAGTTTGTTTACATTTGCAGGAGATAATGCTGCCCACTTCTTATTTACAATATCACCTGAAAGTGAGAACAGGTGTTCTCATGGCACTGTTGTAGCTGGCGTCGCAAAATATTTACATGTCAGATGCACTAAAGATTCATATGTCCCTTCATACTTCAACCACCATTCCAGAGGGACATGCGTCCATGCTGATGACTGGTTCTGCTCAATAACAATTCAAAGCAGTGTGGACCGATGCATGTTCGTTTTCTGAGTCAGATGCCACCAGCAGAAGGTTGATTTTCTTTTTTGGTCGTTCAGGTTCTGTAGTTTCCACATAGGAGTGTTGCTCTTTTAAGACTTCTGAAAGCATGCTCCACACCTCCTCCCTCTCGGATTTTGGACGGTACTTCAGACTCTTAAACCTTGGGTCAAGTGCTGCAGTTATCATTAGTAATCTCACATTGGTACCTTCTTTGCGTTTTGTCAAATCTGAAGTGAAAGTGTTCTTAAAATGAACAACATGTGGTGGGTCATCATCCAGGACTGCTATAACATGAAATATATGGCAGACTGTGGGTAAAATAGAGCCGGAGAGATACAATTCTGCCCCAAGGAGTTCAGTCACAAATTTAATTAACGCATTATTTTTTTTAACGAGTGTCATCAGCATGGAAGCATGTCTTCTGGACTGTTGGCCGAAGCATGAAGGGGCATACGAATGTTTAGCATATCTGGCATGTAAATACCTTGCAATCCCGACTACAAAAGTCCCATGAGAACGCCTATTTTCACTTTCTGCTGACGTAAATAAGAAGTGGGCAGCATTATCTCCCATAAATGTAAACAAACTTGTTTGTCTTAGCGATTGGCTGAACAAGAAGTAGGATTGAGTGGACTTGTAGGCTCTAAAGTTTTTTGCATTGTTTTGTTGTTGAGTGCAGTATGTAATAAAAAAAATCTACATTTGTAAGTTGCACTTTCACGATAAAGAGATTGCACTACAGTACTTGTATGAGGTGAATTGAAAAATACTATTTCTTTTGTTTATCATTTTTACAGTGCAAATATTTGTAATAAAAAATTATACATTTTGATTTCAGTTACAACACAGAATACAATATATATGAAAATGTAGAAAAACATCCAAACAACTTAATAAATTTCAATTGGTATTCTGTTGTTTAACAGTTTGGTTAATCGCGATTAACTCAAAAAAATTAATTGCTGTTAAAAAAAATGAATGTGAGTTAACTGCGATTAATGGACAGCCCGACTCATGATACAGGCAGGCTTGCAGATTCTCAAGGTACAAGATGCACTTGCTTTGCAGTATCCCCACCCCTGTTCCAAGTCCTTTTCTTTTGGAGCTTCTCCTAGGTGCTCAGTTGTGGGGGAGTGAAGAACAATCAGTGATGTCACTCTCTGCCTAATATAGCATTAGCACATGGTGGGAACCCTTTGTTCCAAACTTAGTTTCCGGACCAGCTTGTGGAAAAACACACACCCTCAAAATGGAGTCCAGAGTCATGTGGGCTGGTCATGTGCCCTTGGAGAGTCATAGCAGCCTTTGTTTACAAGCTGGACAAACTGTCCACAGGAAGGCTCACCAGGAGGGGGAAAGCTTTTCCTAAGACCTATTGTTTTCTCTAATGGCCCATTACCCTATTGGGCCCTTCACAGCCAACTATTTAGACTGGAAAAACAACAAGGAGTCCGGTGGCCCCTTAAAGACTAATAGATTTATTTGGGCATAAGCTTTCGTGGGTAAAAAACTCACTTCTTCAGATGCATAGAGTGAAAATTACAGATGCAGGCAGTATACTGACACATGAAGAGAAGGGAGTTACCTTACAAGTGGAGAACCAGTGTTGACAGGGCCAATTCAATCAGGGTGAATGTGGTCCATTCCCAATAATTGATGAGGAGATGTCAATACCAGAAGAGGGGAAATTGCTTCTGTAGTGAGCCACTCCCAGTCCCTATTCAAGCCCAGATTAATGGTGTTAAATTTGCAAATGAATTGTAGCTCTGCAGTTTCTCTCTAAAGTCTGTTTTTGAAGTTTTTTTTGTTGAAGTATGGCTACTTTTAAATCTGTTACAGAATGTCCACGGAGATTGAAGTGTTCTCCTATGGCTTTTGTATGTTACCATTCCTGATGTCTGAGGCAGGCCAGTGCTCGCTTATAGACAGCCCCCTCAACCTAAAGCAAATACTCACCAGCAGCTACACGTCCACACCACAGAAACACTAACCAGGAACCAATCTCTGTAACTAACCCCGTTGCCTATTCTGTCCCCATATCTACTCTAGCAATACCATCAGAGGACCCATTCACCTGCACATCTACTAATGTGATATATTCCATCATGTGCCAGCAATGCCCCTCTGCCATGTACATTGGCCAAACCAGACAGTCTCTATGTAAAAGAATAAATGGACACAAATCAGACATTGTGGGACTGCAGCCCAGGGCCCCGAGCCCTACTACCTGGGGCTGAAGCCAAAGCCTGAGCAAGTTAGCTTCACGGTGCCCCCTATGCAGTGTGGGGCCCTGTGCAATTGCCCTTCTTACCCACCCACTAACACTGGCCCTGGCTTTTATATGCAGAAAAAACAGTTGTTGTGGCACAGCTGGGCCAAGGAGTTTTTATAGCAAGGCGGGGGCGGGGCTCAGAAAGAAAAAGGTTGAGAACCCCTGGCATAGAGAACTGGGGAATGGAGATGGCACTGGATTGACTGGGGAAGCAGAGGGAATTGGAGAAGCTGAGGCATCTATTAAAAAAAAAATTCAATTGATCCATTGCCTCTGCACAGCTCTCATTTTGTAAATGATGACCTTGTCTTTACTCTGAAGTGCAACAGAATGTGCTTTAATGCATGATGAGGTCTCAAATACTTGCTTCTTACAACTTTGCTCCAGCACCCCATTGTTTCCAATGAGCTCTGACTAAATGCTTTCACTGTAGATATTGTGCTAACGTGTTATATGAATTATTTGTCTTATCACAGTGCTGGGAAATTAGAGGCCCTTTCCCACAGAGTGTTAAGCAGATTAAAATGAAAGGCTGTTTTTATGGTCCAGAAGCAATGCAAATATTAGGAAAATATTTTGTTGTGATCTAACAGTAGGGTGCTGTAAGGCGGCTTTATGAGCAAATGCATTTTGTAACCTAAAAGCTGAGATCAGCCCCCAAGGTTCCTTCAAAGAGGTTTTTATTTTATTATCTGGTGCTTCTTAAAGCAAAGGGAAAGGTTTAGGATTGGGTGATACTTGTTGGATGACTTTTTTGTTGTCTTTTCAGATTTTGCTTTTTTTGGCAGCAGTTCAGGTAGTTCTTCAGAACCTTCTCAGTAAGTTAAGGCCAGATCCATCCTCTTCCATTAGGCCATGCTCATTTCCCCCTCCCCCCGGAAAGTATAGTGGAGCCTAGTACTGGCTATGTTTTATTGTTGTTTTTAAGAGAGCTCTGAACAGAAACCATTTAAAAACCTAGTGAAGAGATGGTTCTGCTAAACTATAGACTAAATCCAATATTTTTGTTACTCCAGCTACTCTATTACTTGAATTGATCTGCCTCATGTGCTACCCCTTTGCTTATGGGTGTGGGTAGAATATAATCTTACTTTCAGTGATATTTTATATTCATCTACTTAGTCTAATCTTATTGTTAGTGTCTCAAAGGATCTTTAGTGTCTTAGACATTTATATTTTAGCTACTCCTCTCTGTGCAGTATTTGGTACAAAAATGGTCTAAAGCTATAATGAAATTTCTGCAGGTAGTGGGAGGGAGGGCAGGAAATGAAGTCACTATGCAGATATTTAAGATACAATGAATTTTGTATTGCCTTAGAGCAATAGTTTTAATTATAAGACCAATACTATTGTATTACGCACAGTAGGGGACAGAGTAATGGTAGCATGTTAGAGTTAAGGTTGCACATTTCCTAACCTCAATTCTTAACTAGGGGATAACTTTGTTTTCCCTCCTCTTCTTCTACTCTCTCCCCTTCTCTCCTCCCCCGGGTGTGGGAAATAAAAACAATATATATTTTTGTGTGTGTGTGTGTATTGTATGTGTGTTTGTAAGATCACCATGTGGGGTCTTCTGAGTAGTTTTCCAACTTTTCTTGGCCTTAGAAAAGCCAGAACTTGTCTCTTAAAGTGTTTGTTTTTTATTACAAGGCTTTCATTTTTCAATATTTTGTTTTAAGCATGAATATCTCTGCTCACAATAGTTATTTCATAAAAACACTGTGGAATACGCACTGTATTTAAGGTACTGCCTTAACAAATGGCATCTTAGTGTTTTACCTACGTAAAGAAAACGTGGTCACACAGAGGAATAAAGAGAGCCCTTAGAAGGATATAGACATGATCATAAATTCAGGTTATGCATCGTTAGTGGACCTGGTTCATGAATATTCCAAATGACAAAGTGCATGTTCCTTAGAATTTGTTTAACACTTCACATGGTGAAGAAACTGTGAATGTAGGTACTGTAGAGAATGCAGGGCACTTCCTGGAACAACATATTCAATCCTCTGGATAATGGGCTTCCACAGAATTAGTGTATACAAAGGGGCAGTGGAAGCATTTCGAAAAATTCATAGCAGCACTATTGAGGTGGCTCAACAGCAATGAATTAAATGGCTAATGGCAGGTGGTGGGATTGAGCCTACTCACTTACAGCATTTGATTTGTCTGTAGGTACATTTCTTGTAGGAAGCTGCAGGTGCCACGGCCCTACTTTATATGAACCCTCATTTGCAGGGTTAGTCCCCACTTGGTAGACTCAGACAGTCTGATCAAACTGCTGCCGCTTCAAAAGAATGCTAGGGACACTGAGCCCCACCAATGGTAGAGTGATGTTCATTGCTCTTCTTACAGTGTGCTGTGCTATGCAGTGTGTGTGGCTTCATGACTACTGGGAGCTCTGTTCAATGCAAACACACTGTTGAATCAGGATGTCTGCTACTTTTTCAAGGCCCTGGTTTGGGCATGTCACAAGTTTCCCTCCTGAAAACTCCTCCACTCTTCCCAAAGCATCCCCCTCCCCTTCCAAACTACAAACATATTGCCTATAATGTTTTCTTCAACCCATTGTCAGACTGAGCCTCTCATGGCATAAGAGCTTGGAGCAGGTGATGAATCTTTGGACCCCAATGAATGGGTTGGTTTTCTGGGGACGTTGGGGTAGGTGGGTCAGATTTGCTTGAATCGGCTCTTCCAAGTCGACTTTCTGCCACTAAGATTCATAGCCTAGGTTCTGCTGATGGAACCTAGGCAGTGAATCATGCTTGTGAATAGATGAGTCTGGGAATGGGGACAATAGAATTCTACATTCACTCTTCTTCCTACCCTGCTTCTGAGCTTAATTTATTATTAATAAATTATGGCTGAGATCACATATCTGTATGATATTTGGAAGGACAGGGGTTTGTTTGCATTGAGGAAGTGGGAGAAGTAGGAACTTCATCTTGTACCTAAGTATTTTAAAGCTAAACCAGGACATTAATATGATCAAATGTGAGCATCTGTATTTTACCCAGTGATTATTCCATCATGCCCAACAACATAAGTTTGAATAAATCCTTTCTTGCAGAAAGACATTCAATCTTAATTTAAAGACTCCAAGTGATGGAGAATTGACTACATGCCTGGGTAATCTGGTCCAATGATTAATACCTCACTATTAAAATGTGCATTTTATTTCCAGTTTGAATTTTGTTGATGTGCTCTTCCAGCCAATGGATTTGGCTGGTAGATTAAAGCGTCCTCAAAAGTCTCAGGAGAACCAACGTATATCCTTTTGACTGTATATTTTCTCCAGCTTCTCTCTCATTCTGACCACTTTCTGAATTAATATTCCCTTCTTTTGGAAAAGAAATGTTTTCTGAAACTTGTTTTTTCACTTTTACAATACACACAAACACCTTGTCCTTTTGAACTAGAGTCAAAAGGACATGCATTGCTTCTCAAAAGACTTAAAATGTTTCTGCTGCTTTTCTGTCTGGGTCTTGCTAATGCAAACTATTGTCAGATAGTATGTGTTAAATCTGCAGTGAAACCATTGATTTCTCTTTTTCTTTTTTGGAAAGATGAGAGTGGGATAAAGGGGAGGAGATCAGAATCTTAACCCTTATCCATCCTAAAATAATAGTAAATAAGCATTCAGAAAGGGTATGAAATCATTTTCTTAACCTCTAAATAAAAGATATATAAAATATTTTGTTGCAAACTAGTAACAGAACATTCTCAGCTAGATTTTTCCAAAGAGCTCAGCAGTTCCCATTGTTTTCAAAGTGAAGTTTTAAGTGAAATATTTCTATTCCTGCAAGAGGGGGCAAGGAAGTATTAGGAAAGTAAAGATCTACTTGATTGGTATGTACACTGGTACTATCGTTGTTCTCAATGAGTGCTGCTAGATGCTGAGGACTCTTGAAAATCTGTACCCAATTTTATTTTCAAAATGTAAGAGCTGGGTTTTGGAAAGGAAGATAGAGGTATCAAATTATAGAACTATGCTCTATTTATTAGCCAATAAAAAGCCCACATATCGAGATTCCATTCAAATGCAGGACTCTGGCATATAACAAGAGTCTTTTTATTAAATAATTTAATAACAGTAAAAAAAAGCTTTAGAAAAATAACAAATGCAAGGGATGTGGTATCCTATTAGCAAAGATCATCTCCCAGGCTGTTTTTTTTTTTTAATTGACAAAATTATAACAAATGATGGACCATTGGGTTCAACATGTCGTAATGACCAATTAATGGAAACAGGTTTTACTTCTGAAAATTGATGTGGCAAACAACTAGAGCAGATGCAAGTACATTGACAAATTGCTAAATTGATGTACTGTAGTGCTGCTTCTGAAAGACAAACAGCTGCGCAGGTTTTTTGGTAAGTGGGCTTTTTTTTTTTTTTTTTTTTTTGCACTAGCAGGATAAGTGCTGGTGATGCCACTAAGCCAAATATTAGTCTAGTAGATCTTTATTTTACTAATTTGTTGCATGTTCTGTTAATGCATTTGAAAGTGTAATAGATGAAGCATTTCCTTTCACTGTGCACTAACAAAGACTATGGGGTTCATCTGCGTCTTGTGTTGGAGTAGTGTTTCTTTTCCCTGTTTTGTCTCTTCCTAGCTGTTCATATTTCAGTTCTCTCACCCTCAGGTGCTTCTTATTTATTTATTCTTAAACATCTTGTTCCCCAATTTACAGGGAAGGATGTTTTTCAGCACGAGTAAACTTCTTGATAGTATAACAAAATTTAGCTTTGCTCCCTGCTGTCCTAACTAGCTTCCTTCTGGGTAGACAAAATTAGGCTCCAACCGTGTGCTTCTTGCACACGGATTTGACAAGTAACTTTGGCTGATTGTTAAAAGCAAGCTATGATTATGAAATGGCAGTATGCACTACCAATTCTGAATAGTAAAGAGGTATTATCTGCTGTTCCTTGGAAAAACAACCCCAGCTCCAATCAATACTTGAATAACAGGAGTTATTAGTGGAATTATTCTTGAAGATGCCTTGGCCATACAATTAGGGTTTTTTGCTAGGGATCTGACCTATTGGCTTTTTTTCTATTTTCCAGACTCACAATATGGGGGGAGAGGGGGCTGTTTTTCTGTAGTAGAATCCCTTAGATTGTATTTTACACCCCATAAAAGTAAGTACTGGATGCAGAATAATTCTAAAAGTTAATTTTGGATTAAATTCTATGGCCCAATGGAATTTAATAGGTGAAACGGAGAGTGGAATTTAGTTCAGTGCATATGAAGTCTGGCTTAAACATCCTATACTTGGGAGTCATGATAATGAACACGACAATGAGTCTGAGGAGCTCCATGAATATTTCATGATTTTTCGCTTGTTTGTCATTTTATTTTGACAACTGTAAAAAGTAAAAGTGGTACCAGATCCTTTCTTTAAATGTTGGCTCTGGGTATACAAAATGTATTACACTATAAAATAGACATGAAATACAAATAATAGAATGCCACACAGACCTCTTGATTCCTATAGTGCAAAATCAACAATTGCTTTCAAATGAGCTCCTTAATAGCAAAAGCTGTGCTTCTCTACGATCCTTGGCACATTACAGGATCGTAAATCATGACCCTGTAATGTACTGCCAGGTTACTTTAAAGAAATCTTATTTCTAGCACACTTGCTGTGCATGTTGTATCTGACTCTGTTCTGTTTTTAGATGTCAGAATATTTGTTATTAAAGTAAAAAAAGTCACTGAATATGGACTTTCTTCTTAGTATCTTAGTTATCAGGGCTGAATTAAAGAGCACTCGTCACTGTTAGACAGGGAATGTTAATAACCAAAGTTAGTTGCTGAAGATGTAATCTGATATGGGACATACAAGTCCTTCAGAACTCAATATGGAAACCATCCTGGGGCAGAAAATTTTGCTTTTTACACCAGATAATTGCCCTATCATCCTTGTAAATTATATTGAGAGGTATAAAGTCTATGAAGCCAAATACTACAGGCAGGAAAGTAGAAAGAGTCTTTCTGAATCTTAGGTAGATGAAGCAGAAATCCTGTAGAGTCAGTAAGTGTTCCCCTCTAGTCTGAGGGGTGGCAGTCTGAGAGCAGTGTTCGTGCGACAGCTAATTAATGAGCTAATTAAAGGGACTCAAAAAATGGGTTGGGAAAGAGACGGAGATGGGAGGACCTGTCCTGGGAGACTTCTGATGCATGGAAATCAGATGAGTGAGTTTTATGTACTCTATAGGTTTTGCGATTGCTCAAGTGTTTAATTTTGACTGTAGATACTATGAGCCATATGTCCATGACTCTGGACTGTAATATTTTATTGAGAGTCACAAGCACGATAAAATAAATCCAGCCTCCTTGAAGATGGTTTATTCAGTCATCTAATCTGCTCAGAAAGTCTGGGTTTACAGTAGCACTGATCCCCATCTCTTCCATAGCAGTCATGAAGTCCTAATCATTTACCTGTTGGCTTGTAAGGAAACTATTACTGTATTATTCACTTTCAACAGAATCCTCTTTCTGAGGGTATCCATAGGAAAGAGTACTAGAAGCTAATAAACTATGCCCTTTAGTGTTTCACTTTCCACAGTATAACTTTCATAGGGTGCTGTAATGAGACTATTTTTCAGACATGCATGCTTGATACTCTCCCATCCAGATTATAGAATGCAATTTATATCACCTAACAGTGATGTCAATTCATAGTTGAACGTTCAGAATGGGTGAATTAATCTGGGGGGCTCCTTTCCCCAACTCACAAACCTTCACTGTAAAGTTAAATTGAAACCAAATCAAACTTGTACTGAGATTTAAAAAAAAGTTTATTTTTTCATTATTTTCTCACATCTTTTGCATTTTTTGGGTTCAGGACTGAAAGTGTAAGTGCCAAATATCAAGAATGAGTTGTCAAGTTATTTCCAGCCCAAGTTTTGCAGATATAAGGTGTTTGGATAATTCAGATAAATTTTGTGTATGTACTGGTATTTGCCAATGCTTATGCAAACTGAACCTGCACTCTCTCTGAACACTGTATCTTGAAACTGATCCATCTTTTGTGTTAATGATGATACTAATAATAGTAAAGAAACTGTGTTGTGTTACTTTACTGTTCCTTTCATATGTTGTCTCGTTCTTTAGTTTTTGTCTTGAGTTGTAAACTCTTCTGAGCAGGGAATCTGTCTTTGTTTTGCATAGCACCATCTGTGTATACCTGTGTTGCTATAAAAATTAGCAATGTAAGGTAGGCTCCCCGATCCTTGTCTATGTCCCCAAATAAATGGCAGAGTTTCCAAAAGTGCTAGGCATTGTCAACACTCCAGTTAAGGTAGGTGCTCCTGATTTGCTCTTAGTGACACAAGACCAAGTTCTTGGTAATGCAGACAAAGTCCTTCCTTTCTCATAAATGGCAGATATTCCTTACAGGTTTGCTACAGTACTCGCAGTCACATCATTCTCATAATTATCCACTATTAAATTATGGCATCAGAGTCTGGGGGGTGCACTGGGCACACCTTTCTTAGGAGACTTAGGTTAAAAACTGGTTTAGGTCATTAAAGAAATTACTGATATAAACTGAGATACCGGCCCCCTTCCCCTGTCACAATTCATTCAAAGAATGTCTCTATATTGGGAAATATTTTGGATTAAACAAAATGGAAGGATGTTTCCAGTTGCGTGTGTGAGAGAGAGAAAACTTAAATTCCTAATGGTGGTTTTCAGGACCCATAATTAAGGTACACTTGTACAGCTGCCATTGGAGTCGATGCATGCACATCTAAGGACAAAATCTGGCCCTTTATTCCCATATGTTGTGTCACAGATTCTAGTGAGCACCCCTTCCTGTCACCCACCAGGGCTGCTGCTTGGGGAATCCAAGCCCTGTGTTTTGGATCCCCTGAGGTGTGTTAAATTCCTGGAGCCTGAACAGAGTCCAGCCACTGCCCCAATCTTGGGGTACCTAGGCATACTCTCAGGGTGCAGACCCTCTGTGTGTTTGAACCTGGTGTCCCACCACTTAGCCCCCCTGGAGAGCAGCATTGACTCTTTAGACTCCCCGGTACTTAAACACACCTCTCTTCCAGAACGCCAGCAAAGAGGTGTGAAGCTTCTGGTTTACAGTTTAACATCTCAGGGGCACGCAGCAATTGTGAAGGAGTTAACACACACATATTTGGTACAGTGTAACAACTTTATGCTCTCTTATTCTTATTCATATAATACACAGGAGAGTATAGATGAGAGAAAACAGCAAAACATTCTAACCACAGCATCCCTCATTAGTTCACCCCTCCCTTGGCAGTCCTTGGGGGATCATCTGTGTTCTGTCAGGCCTGCAGGGTCCTCTGCCCCCTTGCCTACCCTGCCCCTTCAGTAGCTTCCCTCATCCTAATCTGGTGCAAAACAGCTCTCTCCTCCAGTTCTTTCCTTATAGACTCCTACTGCGGTTATCTGCTTCTTTTGTTCTCCGAACTAGAGCAAAGTCACTGACCAAGGTATTTTACTTTGAATAGAGGATCGCTGTGAGTTGATTGCTCGCTATTGGCTCTGGCCTGGCAGACATGACACAATCCTGCTAATTGAGGGTGGGTCCACATACATGTCGTCTTCCCATGACACACTAATTTAATGGTACAATTTCATGCAATCTTCCACAATTCAGAAGTGGTTCCGAGGACCCCCTAATCATCATCATCATGTAGAAACAAATCACGGGGCTTAATATTTATATTTACTATATTTTAACAGTTTGCGGTTTCTATGTAAGTAGAATAATTATTCTATTTGAAATTTCTATTTTTTCCTTTAAAGCACCAAAACCTCTCCACTTTTGTCTCTCCCTATTTCTGTTCCTCCTAAGAATGAATAGTTTTGCACTGTAAACACTCATGGGTTGATCGACTTTAAAGATTGGTAGATCATGACCAGGTGCCCTGGCAAGTTGTAAAGCGGAGACTGCTAAATTTACTTGGCACCTTTGTTTTAAAAGAAGGAAAAAGTAGCTTTGAAAGAGAGACTGCTTTATGTGGGTTAGTTCCATGTGTATTTCAAGGGCTTGAGAACATATTGAAGAAACTACAATTGTGGAATTAATTTTCAATGATTTACGACTTGAGCTAGCTGCCAAAGAGTTTACTTAGGTATGTATGGATGCTAAGGATAAAGGGGAAAGGGAACGAAAAGATGGAGAAGAGAGCCCTATATTATGTTACAAGTTTATTTCCTTTGCCTTCCACCTCCTTCTGCAAATGCAGACTCTTAAGCAACCTCCTTGTCCGTTTGTTTTTCAACTACCTTTTCCTAACCTGAATTTCAGCTTTTGTTTTCCATGTAACCATGTAATTCTTGTAACCTGGATTAAAGATGAAAAGAGCTAATTTGTCTGTCTTGCTGGGCTAAATTAATCTTTAATTTGCCTTTGCTTAGTTGCAGCCCCATAAATGGTCTCACCCGACTTCTAGAGAAGTTTAAAGATAACTAGATACATGTAACTTCATGGTACATTTAAGAAAACTGCAAAGTCTTGAGTTGTTTCACCTGCCTTTGATTTAAGATGATGAGGTTGAAACAGTTGATGGGTTGTAATGTGGATACAAAATTCATTCTGACCTGGTTGCATATTCTCGTTAATATGGAAATCTTAAGGATTTTTCTCTCCCCCACCTTTGGATCCAAGGATTATTTATATTTCCCCGCCCCATTTCATAGCACCAATGATGATAGTCATTGCTGAGTATGATGCTACATCTGTAACTGAGGGGTTGGCTACAGAGTTACATGTATATCCATCTACCAGTTTAGTTCTGCAAAGTAGCTTTAATTCTTTCATTTTCACCACTACAGATAGAACGCAAGTCTGTGAATTTTCCAGCAATCACATGGCATCCTACACCTCCACTCTAATTGGTAAATTACCTGACTAGATCTGCTGAGAACTGAAACTAAAGCTTCACCCAGGGCAGCATTATCTGCTTTCTCCTGTTTGCACTGCATTCTTCTGTTATGCCACAATATAACGCTCACAATGAAAAACTGTATCTAAAGCAGAAGAATCACTTCAAAATTTATTCTAGTTTTGAGGCTTGCAGTATGGATTTAATTTACCATGAAAATGTTTTTCTTTTTATTTCATTGCTATCAAAGTGAGAAATGTATCTGTCTCTCCCCGCCTCCCCATATTCAGAGGAATGGGATTGTGCTGTGTAGTTTCAATGTATGTGTTGAATTTTAGGGCCATTGAAGATTTAATTCAGGAATGATTTAATTAGGGATCCAGAGAACTGGATTCAACTTATCCTTAAGTGTTGACTGTCCTGGGAAATGCTCTGGCAGATGGTTAGTTCAAAGTGAGTTTACCTTGGGCTCAGTTGCTTTAGACTGACAGCTTTTTTTACTCAATTAAATGAGACAACTGTCAAAAGAACAGACTCTGAGTTGATGCAAATAACTATGCAGCACTGATAAAGCTTAAATGTGTTCCTTGAGTCAGCTGAAACTGTCAGGTGCTTTCAGTAACTAGTTCAGCCAGCCAAAGAGGCACACTGGTATGCAAAAAGAAAATGTTAGGAGGCACCTAAAAATAAAACAAGCCTGGGTTTGTGTTACCTTTCTTTCTTGGTTTCATTTGTTACATACTAGTATGGAATGTTGGGGTTCTGTTGTATTTTTTTGCACTTGCTTTTGAGCCTTTTTACGAAAGTTACATCAGGATTCATTTAATTACCTTGTGGAGTTTATTTTTTGTTAGGGTGCACAAATGCCTTGGGGTGCAAGTTCATGAAGATGAGCTATTAATAATAACAATAATAATAATATCCTTTTTATTGCTGTTATGTCACAGTCCTTAACCTAAGTCCCTTGTCTGTGAATTTTCAGTTGATTCCAAATGAATTCATTTTATTCCCCAGCAATTATAGCCAAAAACTATGATGTATGCAGTTAAAATCCAGGCCTTCCCTGACCCTTAGAAATGAACTAATTTTTTTTCCCAGGTGCTGATTCTTAACAGTAAGTCAGCCCCCAGGGTTTGTGGTTTCTACTGTCCAGTCCCTACATCCTCCCTCTCAGATCAGATCAGCCTTACTGCTGGGATCTGCTTCTGTTCATGTCTTGAGTTCTCTGCACCAGATTTTGCTCAAGGAGGAATAACAGTGGAAACTTAGCAGATAAAGTGGAAGGCCAAGTGCTGCTGTTGAGCAAGGGGGAAGCCAGCTGTTTGGCTTTGAACTGAAGATGAGCTGCTGTCCTCTGAAGATCCTGTTGTCTCCAGGTTGTCATAGGAAAGGCCGAGGTCATCTTGCTGAGTGGGAAATTAGGGGAAGTGAGAGAACCAAGGGCTGCAGGAGAGAAGTCTCAAAATGGGGTGAGGGGTGTGTGGGGGTCTTGGCTTGTGTGTGGAATCCACTGTCACTGGATGTTGAAGTGGGGTGTGGCTGAAATTACTCTTATAAGGTTGAATAAGCGTTTATACTAGTGAATGCTTATCCAAACCCATAGTTTCCCCATTAGTGTTGTACACTGACTGAGCATGGACAGCAGTTGAGTTAGTGTAATAAAAAAGCAAGCTCTTGCTCCCACAACTCTGCCTGGAAATTTCAGTTGAGAAAAGGCAAAAGCCATTTTATTTTTTAAAGGCTATATCATTTCTTCAAGGGAAAAGGGGATGGGTTCATGCTGCCGATATCAGATGGGGAAGATCCTCTAGTTCACATTTTGTATGCCCTTGGAATGCTGCTCATGCCACATTTATGACTATTAACTCTCCATAGGCTGTAGCGATGACATAGAATGGTGGCTAATAAACAGATTTGCTTGCAGGGCTGCATATTTTTATAAATGGAGAAGTTTGGCTGGCAGGTATAGGATTTGACTGAGAGAATCCAGTGTAGCTGTGCAAGTCAGAGGATCCTTTAATACATGTTTATATAAATGTACCAGGAAATTTTTTTTATAAATGCAGTAACATTCTTCAATAAAATACCTGCCCAACATGGGAGGTCGGAGCACTTGTTTCCAGCTCATGCCTCACAATGTATCACAGGCATGCAGCTCTCCAGTATATAACTATACAGCTTATGTGTTATTACTTATGTATGAACCAGGGAATGAGACCTTGAATGTTCCTCTTTGGATACATCCTACTTGTCAGCCTGATGCCAACTCCCTGATTTACTGTGTAACAGCTTTGAGAATTCTTGTCTCACGGAATTACATTTTCCTGTTTCTCTCATGCTCTACAGTAAACCTGTGTTAGAACCATGTGCTAGAAAAAATAGAATTGTACAATATATACAGTAGATTTTATAAAGGAAATTTAATCTCTCTAATAGTTAGGAGGAATATATTTAAAACTTCAATCTCCCTGGCTAAGATAGACTCCAAGACCAGTGAATGCCAAGTGACTTGCAGGACTCATCCTGAGGGGTGGAGAGTGGTCTCAGATCAGGGTTCAGGGGAAAAAAAGACTCCTCCCAGAATAAAGCCCAGTCCGTGAGTTCTGTAAGTTTTTTACAGGTTTTGAACTTCAGTAGATAAATTTTATATGAACATAATTTTTATATTAGAGCCATTAAGATTTATTATCAGTCAGTGAATGAAAATGTTAACTACTCTGACAGGTAAAGAAGAAGTGATGAGAACATCAGAGAAGCTGAGAGGGAAAGGGGAGAATGTGAAATCCTGGGTAACTGGAGTGAGGGGTGTAGCTTCTGGATCATCAGTATACGAATGTCTGATTCAATATGCCTGAAATTGAAAGAGGTGGTAGGAATGGAGCGATAACATGGAGGAAAAGGTAATGCTACTAGTTAAAATGTAAGAACTGACATGAGTTAAGTGGTAAGGATTTGTGGTCATTTTAAAAATAAAAAGCAGAAAATCATTTGAGCCCAGCACAGGCTGAAGAAGTTGAAATGTGCCTGATTGAACATAATCCTGAGTTCCTTTCTTTTTTTTCTAGCATTTTCATTAGAGGTCCATATTTCTTTCCCAAATTTTCCAAAGGAGACTGAATCACAGTTCATTGTAGTAAAATGTTAGAAATGAAAACAAGGAAGAAATGACTTTAATAACTTTGTCAAATTTTAGAAAACCTGCATTATTGTCCAGCTAGCTCTCCACAAAACAAACATGTTTTTAACACATTTGGATTGGTTTGACTGAAACTTCATAATAGGTTAATTGCTGAAAAGAGCATCTAGGCCTACCGCTCATGTCTCTGCCTTTAGATCCTAGTACACTCTAATAAATCTATCTAATTATTAGTTTCAGGAATTGATTATTGTCTACTTATGTTTTATTTATGGAATTGCAGGTTATTTATTTTGGGCAATATATATACCTGTTTGAGTAATAAATATATTTGCATCATATAGCATGTGTTTTCCATTTCATTTGGTAAAACTTTGGATATTTTCCATTTTATTTTCTGGAAGAAAAATAGTGAGATTTCTTTTGGGTTGGGTAAAATCACAATGCCAGTGGCAACTCCCAGAAAAGCTGTCATACCTGCCTCAAGAGTGCAACATCATTCTGATAGGCAAAGGAACATCCACAGATGGCTGTCTTTAAAATATACTAAATCATATGTAGCTGGATCCTTGGTACATCCTTTCATAATGCCTTGATCAGGAGGTTTTAGCTTGTGATTTTTTTTTTTTTAAGCACAGTTACTTTGAATACTTTTCCTTTGGAACAGATTAATGTAAAGATACCATGGCATTTTCTATTCTAAACTGCACATATGAGAACATTGTATTAATGACAAGACTCATTACTGCTCTTGAAAAAAGGAATGCATGTGTTAGTGGAACATTGCAGTGTTTCATAGACTGAAGAGTCCAAGGGACCCTGGTGATCTGGAATGCTGGATAAAAGATAAGGACGGAAAAGTGCCCTCAGGTATGTCTGTGGGACACCTTAGCTGGTCATCTAAGGTAGAATTGTAATCACATGTGTTCCTGCACTTACACTAAGGCCCTATTACCCTGCTAGAGCAGCGTAAAAAGGCCTTAAAATGATGTGAGAATCAGGTGCATGTATGTTTAAGACTATTTCAACTGTGGGTTTTTGTATACAGTCTGAACTTCCTTTCCTTTAATGTTCATCTCCATACTTATACATTTTTGACTTTTTTTTTACTGTAATGTTATTGTTTGGGCTACATGTGTGCATTTGAGTGCTGACTAGCCAACTTCAGTTAAAGGTAACCCAGTGTTTTGTCTGGTAATAAATAAAATAAAGAAAACAGACTCACAGAGATTAGCCATAACTCTCAGTCATTGGGATGTGCTAGTTGTAAATGCTAAAGCAGTTTCATAACGATGCTAATAATATACTCTGTTCTCATTATAAAGCTCCCTGTTATGACACATTCTCTATACAAGTGCTTACACTTTGGCTCATAACTGTATTAAACCCCATAAGTATCTATATTGCCAACGCCTGCTGTTTGAATGCAGGTGGAGGGAAATGTGGCCAGCTTCGTAAATGAACAACCGTGCTCTTGTCAGGATTCATTGTTCTCAAACTTGCTATTAAAATGGCTAATGCGACCGTGTTTCTGTGACAAGCAGAATGTTGCCTTACAAAACGCGATGTCTGAGTG
Source organism: Chrysemys picta bellii (assembly GCF_011386835.1). Classification (NCBI taxonomy): domain Eukaryota; kingdom Metazoa; phylum Chordata; order Testudines; family Emydidae; genus Chrysemys; species Chrysemys picta. The sequence continues at coordinate 32,714,353 of NC_088800.1, read as the reverse complement.
ACCTATCTGATTCTTTCCGTGGAACCTCTGCCCTCCCCCAGCACAAAAACAAACAGGGTGATATGTCTTTAAATTTCTATTATTTCACGTGGCCTTCTCTAGCAACAGATCTCTGTCCTAAACCTGCAAAGTTAAATTTACCCAGAATGACAACTGTATACTCAGGGTTTAGTTACATAACAGCAGTTGCTGCGTTTCACATTGCACTAATCCAAATACACTGATAAAACGGCCCATGAAAAAGCTGTCTGTTTTCAAGATATTTACATAGGTGATAGGATAATGTGCCTTTTAATTTTCCTTTTACATTGTCAAAATTATGCCCAGTACCTTGCATTTTGCGCTATCTGGTGACTTATTTAAGATTTTAATTGTTAAATTAGCAGATGAGTGATACATAATTTTGTTAATTTATTCTGTCAGGTGAAAAAATGTATAATATCCCTTCCCCCATACACCCTTAATACCATTACCTGATCCTTTATGGTGCTGCAAGAGGAAAAAAATGCACTTCAGCTTTTGTATACTGTTGTGGGACTACTCTTAACACTGTTCATATGGAGAAGTTTCAAAACAGCACTGGGAAGAGCACCCCTGGACTACACTTTCAAGAAGTTACATCTGGGTGCTCAGAAGTCATGGTGGTCATATAATCTATTGAGTATCCTATTATTTATAGGTTATGGTTCAAAATTTTGAACCCTACTGAGATTGTGCGCCAGTCAGTTCTGTTTGTGAGCGCACACCTTCCAATTCCATGTGGGAATGTTTGCTCCAAATTTTCATTTGTTTAATCAAATGACAAGCCCTCCCTTGCACTCCTGATGTCGATGAAATGTTCTAGGGGTGTACAGAGTTGGGTTCTGGATTCATGCAGCTTGAGGTTGGTTTGTCTTCTCTTCCCTAAGGCTTCCCCTTCTCCATTCCTGCATCCTTGCTGAATCTATAGTTACCTTTCTCACCCCAGTGATGCCTTGAACTCCTCTTTGGTGGTGGTGGTTTTATCTGTTTTGTCCTAACGTTGTGCTTGGCACTTGTACAAGAAACAAAAATAAAGACTGTCCATGCTATTAAGAGCTTGCAGGCTGAAGGACTGTACCTTAGATGATCCCATGTGAATGATGTCTCTAGACTCTGGCAATGTGCCCATGGTCTGCAGTGGGGCCTGGCAGTGCTCCATTAGAATCTCTCATGCTCTAGTGCACAGTGTACTGTTAGGCTAACTTCGTAAGGAAAGCCACAGAGTGTGAGAGAGAGCTGAGCACAACTGTGTCAGGTGCCCAGTGTAAAATTGCAGGCACACTGTCTTAGGCAAGACCTCCCATGCTACGATCACTAGGGGATAGGTCTTGGGTGTCATGAAGGGAAGTCTCAGGAGGATGAGGAGAGGGAACTTAAAGCCAAGTTGTGGGGCTATTGGAGTTTTCCATAAGCCTGACAGCATAACACAGACGTGGAAGTGGATAGGAGCGTGCTAATATTTAGGAAACGGTCATTGGCTACTCAGATTTATGCATGTCTTTGAATACAAAAGCAATGTTGGGTGCTATGAATGAGAGCACTTCAGGCAAATGGACACCTCAGAAAAACTTCAATGAAATGTCCAGAACTTTATCTCACTGTTTGTTTAAATACAATTTACCTGTGTTGATAAGCATAAATAACAGGAATTAATGACTGAAAGTCAAATGTTCAGGCATTATTAACATTGATTTGGTAACAAATCATGTGCACAGGCCCTACAAAGTAATGTTGAGTTAAATAGACATGCATTGGTTTTGGATAGCATACATTGACATAATTACCCTGAACATGTTACATGCTGACCTATGAGCTAATAGCCATTATACACCTCTTCTTTACATATAGGCTTTTTATTTAGGGATCAGTGAATGTTTTTATTTGCAAACTAAAATTTTGTATGGTTACGTTGGCATTGATAGTATCATCCCTGGAAAAGAACACATGGTTCACAGCCCTTGTACTTACCTGTGGACATCACCTTGGCTGGAAGGATAGGTGAACTCAGGTCCCTCGTGGCTGATCCATCATTAGCAATGTTCCCATAAAAAACGAAGTCTCGCCATGTTTACACCCAAAACTCACTCCTAAGCTAGTTTCAGATTTTCATATAAAACTGTCAATTCACTTACCTAGATTTCTTCTGAAGCCTCATGTCTCTTGCGAGCTGAGGAGACTTCATTCCCTCGACATGCAGTGAACATTGGCATTTTACTTGCAAAGAACTAAACTAATTAGAAAATCATGTAGACTGTTCATTACTATAGCAGAACGAGTCCAAGGTCAAGTTATTTCATCTGAGTATCTCTAAGTGGACTTCTGACAGTATCCTCGTCGATCCATTGACACAGCTTCCTCTCCCACACTAGGAGAGGACTGCCTTTACAAGGGCACGGGGGTCCTTTCAAGAGGTATTCCTGCTTGATGTTTGCAGGGTATCTACTTGGAGTTCCATCCTCACATTCTTGAGACATTAGGCCTTCGTCCCGGACTCCTCCACTAACCCATCAATTGGGACAGCAGTTTTACAAATAGCTATACCTCCTGTATCCTTACACCTTCCTCCGTTCTGAGTACTGCTAGTCAGTCACCCACCATGGGAATACACTTAGGGACCAGCACTCAAAGACGAAAGGGAAGTTACTTACCTTATTGCAATTGGAGTTCTTTGAGATGTGTGGGCCGTCTCTGTTCTGCTAGCTGCCCTCGTTCCCCTCTGCTTGGATTATGACTCAATTCACAGTAGAGAAAGAACTGAAGAGGAGGTTGGTCCACTCCGCCCCTCATATCCTCAAGGCAGAGCATGAGGAGAGGAGGGTCACAGGCATGGACCAACAGACTCTGCTTGCGAGAATCCTCCAGTCCCAAGGGCCTGGGGTGCATGTGTACCCACAGTGGAATACATCTAGGGACTGCACATCTCCAAGAACTCTACTTAGAATAAGTAAGCTTCCCTTTTATTGTCTGTTCTCAGTGAGCACACGTTTACCCTCCCATTCATATTAATAGACATTGCACACATGCAGCAATTAAGGTATCAACAGACTCTTTAGCTTCTGTCTTTGATTTTTTTTATTTTACTGAGATTTCCAGTGCTTCATACCATTACTTGTGCTCCAGCATGAAATTCTATGTAAGCAGTCCTTTTAGTGACATTTCATTATTACTAGTTCCAGTCATAGCCAGAACTTGGACTCAGGAGAATGTAGGGGAAAAGAAAAATGTAATCCAAACGATATGAATCTAATAAAAAGTTTTGTTTAACTTTGGAGTGAGGTTTTTGTTCATTCATGTCTGTCCAAACTCATTCAACTCTACCTAATAAATTTACAGATCCAGTGCTGCAGGAGCAAATTTATAATGAGCAATTTGGACTTTAAAATGAAACATCCCAAATAGTAGAACAATATAGATTCAAGTCCAAAATGCATCAAGAGCAGAATCAATTGATTACATGATTTTGCTCCCAAAAGAGGGCAGGAAAACAAAAGGGGGAAATAAGTCATGGGCTTGCTCCCTCTTTGAGGGTATGAGAGGGATGTGATTCTCAAAGATAACACCACTTTTGGCTCTTCCAGGGAGTCTTGTATGTGTTGGGGTTTAGATTATAAACTTCCCAAGACCATGATTCTCTTTGTGTTCCGTGTAACACTGAGTGCCGTGGAGGCACTTAAGGGAGATTTTCTAAGGCACAAAAAGACACACAACTTCCATTAACAACGAACTTTTATTTATGCCTGTGAAACCACTTCCTCCTAAATAAATGCATTTATTATTTGTTATTGAGAATGGAATTGTGTGTAGCCTAATGTTCGAGTTCTAAAATGTGGCGCCGGGGGTTGGTGCAGTTTTTCTTCACTGTTTTGTAGCTGAGCAAGTAGAGCTAGCATTGGGAGGGTTGTTTTGTTTTTTTCCCGACAAGCTGACCATCCTTATGTTATCCTTATGAGATATCAGAATGTGAAGTTACCCGTATAACTCTCACTTTGTTATAGCTGAAATAATAGTACAGGCTCTTTGACTTTGTGTATTGAAGTTTCCTTGAATTTTGTGGATATCTGAAAACCAATATAGTCCTTTCTCTTTCTCACTTCCCCCGTTTTAAGGTTAGTTTTCTTTAGGGTATCTCCTCATGCCTGCCGATCTGATAAAGCTGACTTAATTAAAAATATTACCATTGGATCATACAGTTCTTTCTGAGTTAGATCCGTAGGGGTCCTTCTCCACTGGGAAATTATTTACTTCAGAACTTGAGAGGATAGCCTTGGCTGTCTTTTGTTTAACATTGCTGCTTTAAAGCTTTCTACCAGATGAATATTTTTCCAGGTCCTTTATTGCAAGTGCACTGTTACCTGAGATAACCATGTGATAGCTGAGTTGTACAGGATGGACTGTAGAATGTTGTTCTGACTGGACAGTTGTATTGCAAAGGAGACATAACTATGTATTTTAGGAGTTGAGGTATGGACCCAGTCTCTGTAGATCTCTCTCATTCTCCTTTTAACAATTCCGCAATGGCTTGATTGTAGGAACCGTGCAAGATCTTTGTATACTGACGTAATTTTTCCCTCCTTTTCGAGGGGGGAAAAATAAAGCAGTTATCCTCTTCCATCTTATCTGCCAGTTTCATATAAGGGCATTGATCCTGATCTGCTTGAGATGTAGCATGCAATATTTTTTGCATCCTAGTGAAATAGGCTATTGTGTTTCGGGTTGGGGGAGGCAGGGCAGAATGCTGTAATGGAGTCCTAGAACTTTGTGGTATTCTAGTCTGGGAGAGGATGCAGTGTGGCCTAGTGAGTAGGACACGAGACTTGCAGTCAGGAGATCTGAATTCTGTTCCTAGCTCTGCCACTAAACTATCATGTCACTTTGGGTGAGTCACTTCACCTCCATGCCCTGGTTTCCCTTCTTATCCTTTTTCTATCTTCTTTTGTTTAGCCTGTATGCTCTTTGGGACAAGGACTGTCACTTACTATGGCTAGTGCAATCCGTGGATGTGGTTGGGACCTCTCTGCACTACTTGGACACAAATAATAAATAATGATGATAATAGTATTGGCATATCTTCTGATTATACTGATACATTACTTCAGCAGGAATTAATTCTTTCAGCATGTGTATGTACATTACTCTTTGATCTTAGTGTGCCTAAACAAAGACAAAAGGGGGTTTATTAAACATGTTAGCTAACATATTTTAACTGAATCATTAGTAAACCTTCTTGTAGACAGAGCAAGTTGTATTCTACCATATTTTAGCCGGTTGAAGTGAACGCTTCAACTATCTAATGTGTTAAAATACAACTTGCCCCGTCTGTGCTGGGGTTATAAAATGTGGTCATTTTTATCCTATTTAAGACATACCATAGGAAATGGGACATTCCATGCATACCTTGAATAATGGGCACAACTCACCTTTATTCTCTCTCTCCTTCCTTTTAAAAGCTGTAATTCAGAGGATAATAGGATTTGCTGGCAATAGACACTATTTGTTGCTAAGATTCTGGTCAACTGAACAAGACTGTATTTGGGAATAACGGTAATGATAACTTCTGTTTCCTGAAGCATGCAATTTAATTCCCTTGCTTCCACCTATATTATTGTGCACAAAAATAAATACGGTTCTTTCTCAGAACATTATTTTAAGGTGGTCACTTGATGCTGATTCCAGCTTTGAGGCCAAATCCTGCTCACTTCACTCATGCAAGCAACCCCATTAAAGTGAGAAATGTGAACAGACTTTGTCCCCCAATCTTGTCTATTTTTGTTCTCATCGGACATGACTGCTGTAGCTCAGACTATGTTAAATGCTAGCATGTAGGGAGCATTATTTTTCATGATGCTCCCGCCCTCATAATTAAAATTCATGAGCAGTTCCCCAGAGAGCCACCTGAGGTAACTTAGTCTTTTCAGCATGCCATTAATATACAGGAACACTGTAGACAGACATTTGGCTGTGTTCACTTTTCCTCACTCTTCCCTGGCTGGCCGCCTGTACGTGTTATGAAACAGAACAACCAAAATCTGGACAATTTATATTTCGGTATTGACAGGATAGTCTCTCTTCCCCTGTCACTTCACATTAAGGACCTGTCACTAATAAAACTAATTAATAACTGTTGGCTCTGCACAGAATAGTTGGACTCCCTAAAGCTGGCACTGTGCCATTACAGCTTTTGAAAGAAGTGTTTCATCTTAGTCAGGGACAGGATGAATATTTCTCCACACTTCTAATTGGACAAAGTGCCTTTCAAATTCCCTGCCATTTCGAAGATAGCAGATAAGTAGACTATAGGCACACCAGATAGGATCACCTCTCCATAGCCCTGAGATAGGAAATGTGTGTGAGGTGGGAGGAACTATGGTTTCTTTTCTCATTTCCCCACCATAATAGCATCAGGATGGGACAAAAGCTGAATATGACTCACAATACGTACCCGTTTATCCTAACCATGCTTTTCATCTTCAAATCCCTCTTCTCTGCTGTCCTTCTGCTCGTGGCAGAAAGGCAGACCATAGTGGCATTGGCGGTCTGGGATGTCATTGCAGATATGTTTGTATCCAAGCTGATCTCTTTTAAAAACATGAATGTGGTACTGGCTGACAGCTCTGAAGGCTCAAGTCCTCTATCAGGTCCAGCATGGGCAGCTGTGATGCTTTCCTGACATTGCTCCCACCAGTGTGCTTAATCCTGAAGGACCAGTGCTAGAGGGAATACAGTTTTAAATGGAGCTGGCCAGAGAATTTCTGTCAAAGAAATTTTGCTGAAAAACATAGCGGGGTGTGTGTGTTGTGCAAAACAACCACTTTGAATTTTCTGAGCTATTCTAGCCCTAAAGCTTCTATGTCTATGCAAGCCTCAAGCTTCCTAGTCTGTTCAGTCCTTGGTCTTTCTGCTGAATCTACCAATTGCGGTGGGTGATGATTTTTAAAATTAATTTATTTTTGAGGGGAAGGTTACAGAGGGGAAAGGTTACAGGCATATTGGAAGAACTGAAGAGAATCCATAGTAGGGGTAATACTGTACTGATGTTAATATCCCGTCACGTACAGAATACGTGAGCTCCTTGCTTTTCTTTCCCACCAGTTTACTGTCAACATAAGAGACTTCTCATTTATCATAGAATCAAAGAATCATAGGGCTAGAAGGAACTGCAAGGGTCATCGAGTCTAACCCCCTGCCAAGATGCAGGATTTGTTGTGTCTAAACCTTCCAAGATAGATGGCTACCCAGCCTCCTTTTGAAAACCTCCAGTGAAGGAGCTTCCACGACCTCCCTAGGCAGTCTGTTCCATTGTCCTACTGTTCTTACGGTTAGGAAGTTTTTCCTGAGATTTAATCTAAATCTGCTGTGCTGTTGTTTGAACCCGTTGCCTCTTGATTTGCCCTCTGTGGCAAGAGAACAACTTTCCTCCATCTTTTTTATGGCAGCCTTTCAAGTATTTGAAGACTGCTATCATGTCCCTCTTAATCTCCTCTTTTCCAAACTAAACATACCCAGTTCCTTCAGCCTTTGCTCATATGGCTTGCATTCCATTCCTTTGATCATCTTTGTCACTCACCTCTGAATCCTTTCCAGTTTTTCTACATCCTTCTATACACTGGTGACCAAAACTGCAGAGTACTCCAGCTGAAGCCTAGCCAGCGGTACTGTCATGTCCCATGATTTGCATGCTATGCTTCTGTTAACGCAACCTAAAATTGCATTTGCTTTTTTTTTTTTTTGCAACAGCATCACACTGTTGACTCATTTTGATGTTGTGATCCACCGCAACTCCCAGATGCTTCTCAGCAGTGCTGCTGCCAAGCCACTTATCCCCCATTCTGTATTGGTGCATTTGGTTTTTCTTCCCTAAGAGTAGCACTTTACATTTGTCTTTGTTGAATTTCATTATTAATAATGTGACATAAATGTGCATGGCGCTTCACCAACAAAGATGGATTCTCTATCAGCAGGAACTTTCTGTGTAAGTTAAGCAAAGAAAACTGGAGGAGGTGACAAACGCTGAGATGGGGGGGTCGAAAAGGATGACAACAGTAAGAACATCCGATAGCTTAAGTGGGTAATGTGCACATGTGAAGTTTTGGTAAATTTTGGGGGGCCTACGATTAATACACAGGAATACATTATCTAGGCTGTGTTCACTTTGCCTCACACCTCTCATCATTCCCAATGCTACAGCTCCAGAGGGTGTAACTAACATGGTTCAGGTTCTAGAACATAAAGGCAAGGAGAGCTTTAGTCTAACAATAATGGCTCTGTCATCAGGAGGGAAAACCATTGGCAAATAGATGGAAAAAAGCAATCATTCTATAAAGCTCTCTCTGTCCTTATTATCATTGACATGCTAACAGATGTGAGGCAGTTACAATCAAATTCTAATCTTTTATACCGATACAAATCTGGAGTAATTACATTGACTCTAGTAAAGTTATTTTGGATTTTTACCAGTGTTAACTGAGCAAAATTGGCCTCCTGGTTTTGTTGCCTAATAAACTTGTAAGGCTCAAATACTAAATGAATGAAAGGACAGCAGCAATCCACACAGACATTCTAATGGTCCTGGAAAAGTAACTGCTGTGTTAAGTTCTATATCATGCTGTCAAAAGAAAATATGAGTCCCTAAATCCCAGCTATATTTCTTCCCTAGTCTCACTCCTCCAGTACTCCTCCTTGACTTTATGCCTTAATCTTTTTCAGCGGAGCAGCCAGTTGGCAGCCTCATGGTCCCAGAAAATATAGCTTTTCCCAGCATAAATAAGAGAGTGGCTGGAATAATAACGGATACTTCTTACTCAAGAAGCTTTCATGTATTGCCATCTCCCTCAATTTAGTCAGGAATAAGGACATGGAAGAGGAAAAGTTTCCTTCTCTCTAACAGGGTAACGTATCTTGCATTGAGCGAGCTGCTCCCAGCATTCTATCCTGGTCTCTGAAGTGAGAGAGAATGCACAAGTGGGATGCTTTGGGCCTTACCCGGACCACTAAGGGGTTCTGTCACTGCCTGCCTTGTAACCTGGGGAAGCCTTAATGCTGTGCTACTATGGCTCAGATGCCTGACACTAGTAGCCTGCCAACAAGCACAGAGTCTCACCCTGGCTTCCACCAGTCTAGTTACTCCTGTCAGGGTTCAGAGTAGCAGCCGTGTTAGTCTGTATCCGCAAAAAGAAGAACAGGAGTACTTGTGGCACCTTAGAGACTAACAAATTTATTAGAGCATAAGCTTTCGTGGACTACAGCCCACTTCTTCGGATGCATCGATATATATGCATCCGAAGAAGTGGGCTGTAGTCCACGAAAGCTTATGCTCTAATAAATTTGTTAGTCTCTAAGGTGCCACAAGTACTCCTGTTCTTCCTTTCAGGGTGACACCAATAGCCCTTGCAAGTTCCAAGTCTCCACAAATCTGTCCTTCCTAAATTCTTAAGTACTGTTCCTCTCTGGTCCGTCAGCCCTGAAGGCGTGAAGCTAGCCCCCCAGTTATCAGTTCACTGTAGCATGTATGCTCCCCACATAGTTTGCACAGTAGAGGCCAGCGTGAGGTAAAAATAAACAGTTCATTTAATAGAAAACTCACAGATGAAATAGTAAGGGAGAGCAAACATACAAGCTATGCAGTAAATAAATATAAAGGTTCAACCTCAGGCTTTACACTGCTATATTAGATAAAATCCATTTTCTAAAACAAGTTACTTATTACTTTTGAACATTTTTGCAGAGTACCCCCTAGCTAAAGGGGGATCCACTGTTTCATGGACAGCTTCCCTCCTAGAGACTGTCCCTCAGTTTCAGGCTGCCTTTGACTTCAAACACTTCCCATTTTAAAAGGGTTTGCTGGGTTTTTTCCTTCAGTCACTATAGATATTCAAAGTGGGGAAATCCCCAGTTGTTTCAATGTCTTTCCATTAATTTTTTCGGTCCATCATTGCCTTTTCCTGGGTTGTACAACTGATCATTACTTGAGTCTGGCTTTTCTGTAAAGACCTATCTTGGGAGCTGCATTATCGTGTCTGATCACTCCCTGTCCTGCTGTGAGGTAGAGCTGATGTGTGTACATATGTACATACACACACACCCAGAGCCTCTATACATATCTCATAATGATTTTGAAAGCCTGTAATGTTCTCAGTTTAATAAAAGACCTTACTTGACATATTTCTTTGCACAATAACATTATATACAAATGCTTATTCTTTGGAATGCAAGCTCCCTGTTTTCCCCTTGTAGCATGTGGACCCTAATTGTCACGAGTGTAGGGAAAGCAGGATTTGACCCTATATTTTCAGTGTGTGTGATCAATATTTTGCTTCAGATTTATTCTTCTGTCTTCTGTTTTTCCTCTTCGGGATTCCAGTTCTACACAAAGACCTTTTTTTTCATTTCTAAATTAAACAAGTAGTCATTTTTTTCATTGCAATAATTAAACTGGGCTGCCTTTTCCACCAGGGAGCCTTTATGATCTGGGCTGGTTCACGTTTTTCCAGGTAGTGATCAAACAGTTCATTAGTTAAAAAAATACTTTAAAGGCATTATAACCAATAGCAATATAGTGTGTAAATAAATGAAAGACAGAGCTGTGTGGTCGGTGAATTACCACTAGTGTCACAAGTCATCCAGCAAACAAATGGAGAAACTGGTTGTCTGAGATCAGTTCTGGAAAGATTGATAACAGGGAATTAATTGTGCTGGAGGGACTGGAAGGACAGCCGTGAAGGAACTGCAGGTGGCAAAGTGAACCAGGCATTTAAGGAACATCCAGGGAAATTCAGTAGGCTGGATTACAGGAACCAGGAACTGGACTCATGAAGCCAGAGGAGCTGTGGGAACCAGAGCATCAGTTGGACTTGGGGCTTTTGCAGCGAGGCTTGATTTTGCCCATATTGAAATTGGATTCATTTGATAATGTATTGGATTATCTGTCTCTCTCTCTTTCTGTCAAAGTGCTTAATTCCAAAATTACAAATGTATTTAAAAAAATGTATCAGGACAATGCCAGCCAGATTAAAGACCCTATTTCAAAAAGAGTTGGAGGTTAACATTTATGTGTGTGTGAGAGAGAAATATTTATAGGAAATGCACATTACCCCTCTCTGTGCAAAATCATCAGCGTACAGATGAATTACTCAGTATAATTACAGTATTGACATCACTAGCTTCACTTTGGGCTTCTCTTTAGAGGATTGGTAATAACTTCGACTAAAATCCTCAGCTAGATCAAGCTGACAAAGCAAATGCTTTAATTCTGTATTACATTGTACTGTGTTGCAGTAGAACTTAAGGGCTTGTCTACATGGCACTGCAGTCCAGACTGTGGGGGTGTGAATTGTAGAGTGGCTTTGAAGTGTTACCCAATAATTACCCTGTATAGGCCCAGCTGATGTGAACTAAAGCATACCTAGTTTGTGGTAATGTAGTCCTGTTTGGAATGGGAGTATGTTAGTGCAAACTAGACACCTCTTAGTTCGCACCAGCTGGGTCTGCACAGGGTATTTAAAGTGCAACACTTCAGAGCGCTCTACAATTCACCCCCCTCCCCAGAGTCCGGACTGCGGCGCTGTATAGACAAGCCCTAGGTCTTAAGTACAGTGGCTCTTAATATTTAAACAATAGTTTCAATCTTTAACATATGATATCAAATAATGCAGATCACTTTTTCTGTGGTGTTTCTAGTACATGGTGAGTCAGGACTAGCGTGCCCAGTCAGTGGAGGAAAGTGACTTTGGGTGGTTTGTGATGGAAGAGTGAGAGCACAGCAGCGTAGGGGATGATAGCCTCAAGAGTGGTGAGGAGGAGGAGGAACTGCTAATATTAATACTCATTTAAACCTAAATGAGTACACTCATCACAATTATGGGAGTACTATATTTTCAAAGGTATAACTACTAAGATGCTCTCTCTTAATTTACTGAATTTGAATGGCCCTGGTCTGTTTTTATGGTTCTAAAAGTGTTCTTTGGGCTTGGCACTTAATGACCTACTTAATCCGCTTCCCTGCCAGCATTTATCCTTAACATACAAATTCTTCCTCTGCTTAGCTAATGAAAATGCGTTGTTTATCAGCAATGAACATGTCATTTAAAACTAGGTGACAAAGTCTGATTGGCTATGGGGCACATTTGCAGAACTCTTAGACTTGGCAATGATTTCTCAGACCTATCTAATTTCTTTCTTCATTGCCTTTCTAACTTGCATCCTCACACTGCTCAACAGCTGGTTTTGGACATTATTTGTCACTGCTTCTGATTCTTGACTACTTGGCCCTTTTCCCTGGTTCCGTGCTGAGTTCAGGATGCTTTGTTCACCTTAGTAGTAGAGCTGGGCACACTGGATCCAAACCTTTGGTAGTTAATATTTGGGTCTGAATGTCATGGCTTTGGCCAGTCTCTGCTTGCTATACAGTATGTTTAATGACATTGTTTCATAAATTGCTCTGAAAAGTTACAAATCTGAATGTACTGGGCAGAGTGTGTGGGTTTTCATTTATTTTTAAATCAAATTTTCAAAGCCATTATAAGCCTCCTGTATTATATCAGAATCAGCAAGGTGGAGTATTTTCTGGTTTGGGAGTTTGTTCTTTTCCTAACCATTTAACCTGGTGAATATGGAATGGCACCTTTGTAGTAAAACTGTCCTAGATGCATCTTGACATACAAGGTGTGCACTCCTTTTAGTGTATATCTCATAAAGTAGAAAAGCCTGAGTTTAACAGTGCAGCTGAATGACAATGTCCTTGTGGGCATAGCACTCCAATGCCATGTCTTATTAGGATCCCAGGAGACAGATATCATGCATGTCTCTAACCAGAATTTTGAGTGGGAACTTTGATACAGTTAAATTCTTAAAATCTTGTTACTTGAGAATGGTGGTGTAAAGCATATAAACTTATACATGATTAGTAGTTAAAAATGATAGTGTTTTATGGTGCAGTCCTAACAAGCCTGTCAAAAGGTACAGAATTTGGAAAAAATATTTTTTTGTGCACCAGAGGAAAAATTATAGGGCCAGATCCTGCTTGCTTTATTCCTAATAGTCCCACTGGGGCTACTCAGGGGAAGAAGACAGACAAAAATTGTTTTGTCTACAGTAGTGCAGTGAATCCTTTCATATTTGTTTCCTTATCAGGTACTCATTTTAAAGACAGCTGTTCCACTGAGCCAAAAGGTGAAGTAGAATAGAAAATTAAATTGAAACACTAGTCTGTGTGTCCAGCATGTCACGCATTCTGTACATGTAACTGGAGTATAGTTCAAAAACATCATGTCAATTTAATTTTTATTGTAATTTTAATTTGAAATTAAAAGAAAATAAGTAATTAAAATAGAGCTTTCTTATTAAGATATGCCTGTGAAAGTTTGATACTTCTTGTTGAAACAGTATCAATTCTTGCAGATTTTCGGTGACTTTCTTTTCGCCTTTTTTGAGGCTTAAAAGTATTATTCAATATTGAGACTCATTTGCAATTTAAACTTGCATAGAATTATAGCATTGAGAGAGAGAAAATCAAAATCTGACTCATTTTTTGCAGTTCACTCACTGGTTGATGAAGGAGCAATGTGGACTTCAATTTCTACACGTACATTTTATCTGTAAGAATCCCTTTCTGCCTACGGTGCGTTGTAGGGTTCATTCATCAAAGATAAAACACTTTTTGCTCCTGTTACATTAGATGACGATTAAAATATACAGTGCATCCATATTGTCTAAATAAGTTGTGCAAGAAGAAACGTTGAGTAACAGGATTATAAATCAAGTAGGTACATTTCTACAGACTCAATAGCAAATAAAAACTCCACAGGATCATATCTTTAGCTTTGGTTTTGTCCCAAAATAAATCATTTGAAAGGTAAATGTAGACTATAAAAATATCATATAAATTGCTAATTCTGAATGTTTCAGTATTCTGTATTACTAGAAGTTGAAAGTCATGGCATATGCCACTGGAAATGTAATTTTTCTGAAGTTTGCAATAAGGTCATAGATCTTACATGGACCTAGGGGTTGTGAGAATTTGGGCTTTCTTTTTATATTTGTCAAATAATTACTATATTTCCTTTGGTATTTGCTAATTTTTCCTGTTGAAAACAGCTAGAATTGAAAATTTCTCGTTCCTTTTTTTTAAAGTCATACAGTGTGACTATTTCTGCATATTTATGGCCCTGTTACAGTCTGGAATAGTACATATAGAAATGAAAAGGGTTCATTTGAAACTCAGTTATCTTAGTAGTTGCAGTATTGCTGTATGGTTGGATTTGTTGGTCTTGAAATTGCTTAAGTAGAACCAAATGGTTCTAAACAGTTATTATGGGCCAGCTCGTTTGTGCTACCCTTACACAAATTTAATTGAATCAAGATTTGTGTGTGTGTGTGTGTGTGTGTGTGTGTGTGTGTGTGTGTGAGAGAGAGAGAGAGAGAGAGAGAGAGAGAGATAAGGCTGCCCTATCTGGGGTGCCCCCCTGCAGTAGGTCTCAGCTTTACAAGGACGCCTGCTGAGTTTTCCTTCCTCTAGAGTCCCCAGAAATAGTTCCCAGACTCTCTCCAAGTATAAATGTAGCCCTTGTGGGGTTCATTTATTACAAAAGTCCCACAACCCTAGTTGAGATTTCCCTCAAACAGTATGTACAGCATGCAGCTCCAGTCTCCCTCACCCTGCCCCAGCTCCGCAGCACGGACCTCTCCTGCAGGAAACCACACCCCCGCCCCGAGCTTCTCTGCTGGGAGCATTTTAGCCAGGAGAGCATCCCTCATTCCCTCTGGCTCTCTCATGGCTCCCCTGGGTCCAGCTCTCTGGCGCTGGCAATGTCAATGGGTAAGCTCCTCTGCTGCTACCCTAGAGCCTTCTGACCCTGGCTATATGGCTTGGGGATGCCAGCCAGCAAACCCCTCTTGCTGGTCCTGCCTTCAGCCTTCCCCCAGGAACCGCCATCTGCTTCTTTCCAGGACCACCTCTAGGCCCCTGGTTTCTGGCAGCTCTTGTCTGCTCTGACTCATTGGGACTCCTCCTGGCTTCCTTCAGGGACATTAACCCACTGGATCTCTGAAACTTTACAGACCCCAGCAGCTACCTTTCCTAAATTGGCCCAAAATGGGAGTACCTGCGCTGGCCCAGGGGAGCTGGACTTGCCTCATTTATAGGGGCCAATCACCCTAGGACAGAGTGATATTTATGTTATTCCCAGAAGTGCATCATATAAATGTAGTATGGACTAATCTGCACACAGGATATGTGGCTGCTGACACATGCAGTATATTTCTGTAAATATCAGAGCAAGACACAGCAAGTCTGTGAATCGATTGTGATAGACGAGGTATGGACCAGGACACTGGGGGTATATATCTGAGCTTGAGGACACTGGATTATACTTCCTTTTAATAGTAAGAAAAAGGATTTTTAACAATCAGATTGGAAACATAAGGCTGGGACCTTTTTTGTTTTACACTTCATCTGATGGCCTTTATCCCATTAGCACACGGTTTGCATGCAATACCTCTAGTTCTTTAGCATTTGGCTCTAGCGGTATATTGGATATAATGCAATTGTCCTCTAGACTAGGGTTTAAAATGTATACTTTACTGATCCACAGCAATGTCCCCAGTGGAATTATTCCAGGACATTAGTGTAACTCTGGATTTTATTAGGTTAAAATAATTTTCAAGACCTTTCGTGATCAATGTTTCTGAACTGTTTTTCTTTGTTTTGCATTAGCTTTGTTTATCTAAGGACCCCGTTTCCTGTTGTTAACTTTAAGCATGTGTGTACATAACTGCAGGATCGTGGCCTTAGGTTGCAAACCCTGAACAGTAAGGAATGTACTATACTCTGTTATCTAGTGGTGTGTTATTTTGCAGTGCTGTTTGAGATCCACAGAGCAGGTCTGAGGATAAAAAACTATTAAAATAGAGTGTTTAGATCGTCAAACCAACAAAAACCCTCAAGCCCTTCAATTTATCCATTTAGCTAACGAAAGGGCTGGGAACATAAAAACAGGATCCCACTGAATGAAGGCATCTTATCAAAGACCAGCACAGGTGGAAATAGTCTGGCGAGCCAGTTAGTATAGAATAGGCTGAGTTCAATTTAATAATAGTGCTAAATAAGAAGATTGGACGTTATGGCAGAATTTTTGTAAGACACATTGATCACTTTGATCTATTAGATGATGGGAATGGTTTCAGAGCCAACTAATTCAAATTCTTGTTTCAAACAGAAATAGAAACTGCAATTTTACTTAGTCCTTCCTCAATTTGAGTTCAAGTGTGTTTGCGAGGAATATTTAGATACGTACAGCCATGTTAAGTGGTCATTCCTGAATATAGGACTTTCCATGGTCCTGCATGGAAGTGAAACACCTGAGCTTCTGGATGGTCACTTAAATGACTGTACAGACTCTGTCCAATAGATAAAATATAAAGATCCCTATCACTGTGCTAGACAAAACCTCAGTCAGGAATAAACCGAGGATAGTGAATTCCAGTTGAAAAATATAAACAATCTCATTGGGTGAAATGTTGAACCTACTAAAGTCAGCGGGAGTTTTGCCTCTGACTTCAGTAGAGTCAGGACTTCACCCCTGAGGCCTGGTCTACACTACAAACATGTCGGTATGAATACATTCCTCAGGGGTGTGAAAAATGCATACCCCTGAGTGAAGCTGTTATGTCTACCTAACCGCTGGTGTAGACAGTGCTGTGTCAATGGAACGGCTTCTCCCATCAATGTAATAGCAGCGTTTTAAGTGTAGACCTGCCCTGAGTTAGTGTTCATTCGCATCAGAGTGAATTTGAGACACACGTTCTCAACGAGGGTGGAACATTGAACTAACAAGTGACAATAAAATGTATTTATATACTGACAAATTGCCTTGCATGTTTACATTTTTTCCCACTGCAATATGTTGAGGCAGAGATTACGTTTAAAAATAGCAGGTGTGAGCAGATTGGACCTTGTGAGGATGCATCAGGGTCATTTTGAAGTAATGGTTTATATACTCTAAGCAATAGGCCTTACCCACTCTCAGAAAAGTCAGTGACAACATATGTTGACTTAATTTAATGTAGTGTCCTTTTAACTAGATTGTAAAGCCTCATTTAGAGCCTTTATGAATGACACTTTTCCGTTTGCAGTTTCAGTTAAGTTTGCACAAAAGTGCAAAAATGGTCTCTTAAGATTCCAGGAAGCGAGTTGGTTTCATAAAGCCACTTACTTTAAATGCAGTTTTTATAATTGGTAATTTGTTTTCCTGATACTTCCAGTAACAGCTGATCCTTACACTCCTGCAACAAGGGGGTAATAGAATATGTAGATATTGTTTTTGTTATCTTGTATATGGTATAGTATTGTACAGAATATGCAGAGTATAAAAATAATGTATTTTTTTTTAAGATAAGCCCCAGACGCTGAATATTCAGTTTCCTTGTCAGAAATTTGGACTAAGTTACTGTGGTTCCTGTCACATCTTTTCATTTCGATCCTTCATCCTTTAGTCTGCATTGTTCTCATAAGATGCTACACACTGTAAATAGTCCCCTGTGCAAAGCTTAAAATCCTCATCTGCAGCCAACCGAGATATGCTAATATGTTCATGTTTCAGTCAGGCAGGGTTATATCTAAATACCCCCACTGCAATGGTGTAGTCATGCTGATGTGATCCAGAGTGGTGTTCTAGGAACAGTTTTACAGTTGGTTGAAGGCAGCTGCCATGTCTGAATGGAAAGGTGTATGTTGGCGTTCCTTGAATGCATTCCTTTCCTCTCCCCAGAGGAGGTACTGTAGGGTTATTTAAGTGTTACCAGGGAGAGATTTTTGATGCAGTAAAAGTTTTAGAGAGATAGTGATGATTTGATAAAAATGCCGTATGCTCATAACTGTTCTTGTTCTTATTTTGTCATGTCAAGGGTTGACTATTTAACTCTCAGAGTATGAGTTCCCTAAGGGCACGTCTTCACTAGCAATGTTAAAGCGCGGCATAACGCTGGGAGAGAGCTCTCCCAGTGCTATAAAAAAAACCACCTCCACAAGGGGACTAGCTACCAGTGCTGGGGTGTGTTTTTTCACACCCCTGAGCAAGAAAGTTGCAGCGCTGTAAAGTGCCAGTGTAGACAAGCCCTTGTGCTATCATTTAAGGGGAAGCTAGAATTTGATCTCAGCACTCCAGATCTGAAACTTTCTCTGTTGAAGTCACATATTGATTATAAAGTAATTTTCTTAGCTTACTGATTCAATATGAAGCCAATGCATCTTTCCGACTTCCTATTTTAGAATGTTTGTCTGTGTCTGTCCGGTCTTTTTGAGGGCTGTGATTATTGGCTTACTGATTTGTTTTATTTTTAACCAAGAATTACTTGGGTAAGGACTTCTTTGTGCTTTGTTTGAGCAATCCACTTAAACGTAACACTTGCGGAGGGGGGGAAGCAATTTTTTAAGTTCAACACTCGATGTTGGTGTGTGATAAATCTTGATCTGCTGCTAGATCTTTAGGTAAAGATCATGTCCATATGTGTCCCCTACAATATAGTTTATACATGTAAGTGGCATTAAGATTCTGCCTTGAACCCAGGTATAAAAGCAAACAAATTTGTAATACTGAAACATCTTCCATAATACGCCATCCCTCTTTACTCCTTGTTTGCTGAGCTCTTAACTTGTGTATAAAGGGACTGAAAATGTTCTAAGGAGCTGCCTGTGCAGTAACTTTGTGCATGTGTTTCACACCCATCTGCACACTGGCGGTCCTCAGAATTGTAACTCTTGCAACCACTAAGAGTGTACAAATCCCACTGTTCTTTGTCTAACACTAGGGATATTTGGACATCACACTTTCTCCTTCCATTAGGACACATTGTGGCAACTTTTTCCTTTGCTGCCTTCTTTTGCTAAACTCTCTCCGTCAGTTTCTCATTGGGGACGAAATGAAAGAAGTAATTCTAATTGTGTCTAGGGTGCTTTTACTACTGCATCATTACTGAAATAGTATTTTGCAGCTCAAAACCTGAGTCCCATAATTGAGAAGAGGAGGATGATGAGAAAGAGAGAGACTTCAGTGCTCATCTCCCAGGCTGCTGTTCTGTTACGGGAAAAGTTATTCAGCTACATCCCCATCTGTAAATTGAGTAATACCACTGCCCTCCCTTCCCGGGGTATTGTAAGGATAAACACGTTGAAGATTCTCAGGTGCTTGCATACTATGGCAATAGCAAGCATAGAACTATGTAAGATACATAGATGCTCCTCTTGCTGAAGCATCAGAAGAGGCAAAAAATAGGAACAGTTTTATTGCCTTAAGTGGGCTGTAAATGCTGAGAGTCGCACCATTACCACAGTACTTGTGTCTGCTTGGCAAGAGATGGGTTGTGTCTCACTGGGTAGAGGCAGGCTTTAGTTCAGTTGAAATTCGAACTTCAGCTTCCTGGAACGTGTTCACCTGGAATGTTTACATGAGCAATATTTCCCAGCTGGAGCAGAGCTTGTATCCACTTTCCCCACCTGCTCATTCTGCTGCTGTAGTTTTAGTCACTTATTAATCCCCATAATTTGGTCTGTCTTTTATATTGCTCCTTCTGTGGCATCTGCCACTGTCTCCACACCATGGTCTTCGAGCCCAGTGAGCCACTTCTCTTCTTTAAACATCAGGATAAAAAGCATCCTTTGCTCTTTAGTCTACAGTGGGACTCTTTGTGTGCATGTAACGAACACAGGTGGGGGAAATAAAGTGCATTGCATAGCATTCTTCCTGGGACTTCTGTGCTGCATATTACTCTTTCTGTAGTTGATGTTGGAGGGACCACTCCCAATACCAAGGGGAAGAGATGGGAGGATTCCCATTCCTGCACTCAGAACTTTGAGGGTGAAGTCCATGCATGCACTGTGGATTCTGTGCTTTTCTCAGATTACACAATGCAATGTGGATAGGTTGCACTGAACCAGAGTCGGTTTGGCTCTTATGCCAGTGTGCAATGTGGCCAGGAAGAGCTCGGGGAACTTCCCTTTTACCTTGTGCATGTTAGCCCTTGTAAGAGCCAAGCAGAAATGCAGTCCCTGTGCTTAGGGGAAATCAGGGACTGTTCAGTTCCTACTCCCCTGGTACCAGCTTGCATATGGGAGCAGACTGTACCCCATGAAGGTATGTAGTAGAATTCATACTCCCCTTGTGTGCTGGGAAGTTCAAGGAGGTGCTCTACAGACTGACTCTCCGTGCTTCCTCTGGGATGCTGCAGCCTCGTGTTGCGCTCTCTCTCAGGGCTCTGCACACCTGACATGATCTATCCCTTTAGGAACAATTCCCCCTTTTTTAAAAAAAGACATAAGGAAGAGCAATTCAAATGAGCACAGGTTAAGCCAGTGGATAATACAGCCCCCCCCCCCCCCCCCGGGTTACGCAAACCCAACTTACACAAATCCGCACTTAGGGAAAAAGTTCTGTAAGCTAGAAATAGTTGTTTTTTTGTTTTGTTTGTTTTTTTGCATAATAGTTGGGTATACGTTTCTGACTTACGCAAAATTCGAGTTACACAAGGCGTTCCAGAACAGAAAGCTTGAGTAAGTTGGGGAGCATCTGTAGTTACCATGCAACACCTTCCAAAGGGCATTATTTGATATGAGCTTTGGTTTAACTAGTAATATAATGTTCAATATAATATGGTGCAGAGAGGACTTGCTGTTTCAAGGAGACATATTTCTGGGCATACCAAACAACTCTTTCATAGGTTCAGTGGTTTTAAAATATTAGCTTTTTAAATGTGTCCCATGTTAAATATCTGGCCTGGTGCCTGGAAAGTGTTCTTGCACCATGGAAGCATGAATCCCTGGGTTAGGTAAAGATTTAAGCACTTATAGGCTCCTACTTGTTAAGTATCTTTCATGCATATTAAATGCATACATTCAAAAAAACCCTGATCTTTTAATGCTGTTTAAAAACATATCTGCTTTTTGCCTATATTCTAGGCAATACAGTAGATATGTAACTTTTAAAATGGTGCATTTGACACAATTGAATAAATTCCGTGGTTGTGCAATAAACTCGAGATGCTTTGTATTTAATACATCCAAGTGTAACTGCATTTTTTTTTATTGGGTGGTGTGGGGCAAAGAAAGCAAAAATTCGCTAAACTAAGGCTTATCATTTATTTAACTGAGGGAATGCATGCACAATGCCGCTATCTGTCAAATGGACACTCTTTGCAGTTCTAGAGACCTTCCCTTTCATTGCATATAACTTAAGCAACAACGATAAGAGCATTGAACAAGGAGCTCTTTCATTATTACAGTGTCTCATCAAAAAAAAAAAAGAATCAAACTTAGCTATGGCAGCTCCATGTTAGTTTTCTTTTAAAATATTAATATAATATAAAGAAGGATAAACTTCATATAGATGTGTGAAAATGTACATGGTCGATGCTATATAGGTGTAATATATATGATCTGAGAATGTCTATCTTCTGCTTTTCCCATAGCCAGTATAGAGAGAAGAGATTTAATTAATGTGATCATTATTCCCTTCCAAAAAAAAAAAGTGTGATATTATCTAGTGTTACTGAACACACATTAGGGTTTCAGACTGTAGAGCAGGGGTAGGCAACCTATGGCACGCGTGCCGAAGGCAAGCTGATTTTCAGTGGCACTCACAATGCCACAGATCCTGGCCACCGGTCCGCTCTGCATTTTAATTTAATTTTAAATGAAGCTTCTTAAACATTTAAAAAACCTTATTTACTCTACATACAACAATAGTTTAGTTATATATTATAGACTTATAGAAAGAGACCTTCTAAAACGTTAAAATGTATTACTGGCACGCGAAACCTTAAATTAGAGTGAATAAATGAAGACTCGGCACACCACTTCTGAAAGGTTGCCGACCCCTGCTGTAGAGGTTCTTGAGTTGAAGTTACCCTCTGTGACAAGCTTTTATATGCATATTAAGAAAGACCAGCTTCTCACAGGTCACCTAATTTGCTAATTACTCAGCATTCAGATCAGGTATTTGCAGTGAAATTAGCATGCGACAAAGAGCATTTTTGAAAGGGTTTTCTGATGGGAAAACCGGTCAGAGTTTAAAGTAACATTTAAAAACATGAAAGCAGTTTTCTAGGGTTTAGATTTTCAGTTCCATTGTATGTGGCTGCTACAAGGAGGAGGGAAAAATCAAACTTTGGGAAAAGGGCAAGAGAGGATTCAGAATAGTGAGAAGAATGATTTGCTTTGAGGCTATGGCATGAAAATAATGGTACCTTCCTAGAGATTATACAACTTCTCTTAGCCCTTCTGTCCGTATCCCTAACCCTTGTGCAGGGGCAAAAGGAGATGGAGAAGCAGACTCCACCTCCCTAGCTGGAAGGAACAGAAAAGGTCAGTGCCCTGGGATGTCCAACCCCCAGGTAGGTGGAAATGGAGATCATCAATAGCTGGGAGAAGGAAGAATCCTTGGAGAAGGGGAGAGAAGAGGACACCCAGCTTGATCAGGTTACTATGGGACTGTTCTCCGGAAGACTTACCCCATCAAGTTAAGCGCATGGGAATGGGATGGGGGAGCTACTGTCCATGGTGTAAATCTGTCTTCTGGATGAGGACTCTTGCCATCTCTTGTGGTTCTAGCATCTTTGTTTGGAGCCCTGACTTGGTTTCAAAACACATCCTCAGCTGTTACGGTATTATTGCTAATTCCTGATCATTATTGTTGTTGAAGAAAAGATTCTGAATTTTGTTTCTTTCCAGCTGAAGAAGCAACCCAGACGTTGTTAGCTAACAATGCAGACAGCACCATCATCCTGCTATCCCAGTGCCGGGGTGAGATTAACCCCTGGATGGAAAATCTAATCCTAGCAAGACAGAGTTCATGTTGGTGGGACAGGAGAAGCCACTTTGAAGAACTACCCAAAGCTATAACCCCTCTCTCCCTGGAAGATGTCTCCTTTCTCATGGCCTGGATGGTGGTATGCAGCCTGAGTTTTACAGGATCACACTCTGCTCCTGCCTACCTCTATAGTGACGGTGCCTTTTCAGCCTCTTCAGCTGTCCAGGAAGCTGTGCCTGTACCTTTCAGCTGTGAACGTGGCCATGTTGATCCATCTGTTCATCATAACCAGGCTCAGCTGCTTCTCTGAACTTCATCTAGGGATGGAAAGGGAGGTGATGAGAAAGTTCCAGGTGGTTCACCCTTTAGCAGCCCAGCGGCTACGTTACCCAGGGTGACAAAAACACATCAATGAATGGTTATTTGTGTGACATTGGCCACCCTTTTGGATACCAGATTGTAATCAAGATCCTGATAATTATACTCAATGTGCTGGGCCCCATTTAATTCAGTGATTCTTTCTGCAGAACCTACCATAACAGCTGTGCTTTATTAGGGTCCTGGAGCTGTTGGTGCCCAGGATGAGGCTCATAGGGGCAAAGGAAGAGGGCTTTCTCAGCTGCTGAGGCTCAACTATGAAATTGTCTTCCACCACACAGGTCAACATAACATCTTGCCACCTTCTGAATTTAATGTGAGACCTGCCTCTTTGCAAACACCTTCCTACCATAGCAACTGTAAGGAGTGGTCTGAAGATGAGTTAATGAAACCTTCTTTGAAACTCAAACAAACTATGCAACTTTAATGCTGTATAAGGAGTTGGGAAAGAAGGAAAACAAAGCCCTTTGAGACTGTTTCTTGCTTTAGATTCTGAGCACCAACAAAATTACATCAACTGATAGTTACATTAGAGCTACTTAAATAAAATCAAAGATGAATGTATTTACATTTTATCTAAATTTCAGACCTTTTGGATCTTTTTTTTTCAGCTGGCCTAAAACAAGCCCCTAATTTTGCATCCACAGCATTGCATGCATGTGCAATGGTGTCTTCCAATCATGTGATTGGATGCTAGCTTTCCAATATGTGTATGCAAATATCCATTTGCATTTACAAAACTGACATGCATACAAACACTTCCACACACATTTATGTGCCGCAACTGAAAATTTAGGGAAATTACATAAAACCAAGCCTACAGAAAATGATTCAGTGCCCATCTTATGGCCACAGTTCACACCCAAGCATACGTGCACACATATGGTAAGCTGTATTTATAGCTAATACAGTTTTTAGGTCTTTTCAACATATGGGCACTAGATGAGTGTTCTCTTGAGATGTATTGTACTGAAAAAGAATCACATCAGGTACAGATCAGAAAAAAAATAATGATTTGCTTCCAAACCTCAGTGGAAAAACTGCCAGACACTATTGTCAGTTGTATCTCTTCGATCTGTTGTTTCTTCTGGCACCCTGCTTTGGATCACCACTGCACCCACAAAAAATCCAAGAAAGCTGATGGCTCTTCAACAGGAAGGGGAAAAAAGTGGGCAGTTAAATTGTTCATCACTATAGTACTTGCTAATGATTTCTGTATAGTAACCGTAATGAGTAGCTGAGAGTAATACTGTGTGTACCCACAATAAATTGCTTCCAGATCTGGTAATTACCACATTTTTGGCATTCCGCCAACTTGGTAATGAATTATTATGCTGTGTCTTCATGTTATACCTTTCCCATATGGAAGATTTCCTTCCCATCTTGGGTGACAGTGACATAGAGTGGATAAATGATGCCTGGATACATAAGCTAATATTAGGAGCAGTAGCTGTGATAGGTTGCAGTGAGTTAGACATCCTTTGCAACACTCTTCATCTATCCTGTCTGACTCTTTTTTTCTTCTTCTTCTTTTTTTCCCCCCTTGGTATCTTCCGACATGGTGTTACCCTGACTTTGGCACATTTGTTTTGTTGTGTCAAAAATAGTACAGTAACTCCTCGCTTAACGTTGTAGTTATGTTCCTGAAAAATGCGACTTTAAGCGAAACGATGTTAAGCTAATCCAATTTCCCCATAAGAATTAATGTAAATGGGGGGGTTAGGTCCAGGGAATTTTTTTTTACCAGACAAAAAAACTACATATTATATAGATATACACACAGTATACGTTTTAAACAAACAATTTAATACTGTCCACAGCTATTGATGATTGTGAAACTTGGTTGAGGTAGTGAAGTTAGAGGTGGAAGAAGAAGGGATATTTCCCAGGGAATGCCTTGCTTCTAAAGGTTGAACTAGCACTCGGCTGAGCCTTCAAGGGTTAACACATTATTATTAATGTAGCCTCTCATCAAGGCAGCACGAACAGGAGGGAGGGGAGACAGCAAGCAGACAGAGACAGACACCACCTTGTGTGTGGGAGATACACACTGCCCCTTTAAGTAAGCTGACCCACTCTTAAGTGCATTGTCTTTTTAAGTGGATCAGGAAGTTGAGGGACCCAAGCTCTCTCTGTCTTTCTCTGTCCATGTCCCCTCCCTGCTCTATATGGAGAAGAGGTAAGCGGGGTGCAGGAGCCGGTGGGAGGGGATCACCCTGACATTAGCCCCTGCCTTCCCCCCCTGCACAACAAGCAGGAGTCTCTAGGAGCAGCTCCAAGGCAGAGGGCAGAGGGCAGAGGCAGAGGGCAGGAGCAGCACATGGCAGTGGGGGGGGGGAAGGACAGCTGAATGGCTGCAGCACTGGGAACTTAGGGGAGCGGGGAGCTGATAAGGGGAGCTGAAAGGGGGGCTGCCGGTCCACCCTGGTTCCAAGCCCCCACCAGCTAGCTCCAACGGGCTGCTTTTCCTGCAAGCAGTGGACAAAAGACGTTAGAAGGGAGCATTGCACAACTTTAACAGAGCATGTTCCCTAATTGATCAGCAACGTAACAACGTTAACTGGGACGACTTTAAGTGAGGAGTTACTGTACTACAAGGTAAACACCCACTGTATTGATCCTCTGAAGAAAGGAAAACAGCAGCGTCCTGTCAGCCTCAGAAGTGATGCTTGAGTCTTTGGAATATGTGGGAGAAAGTACTCTTCACGTTTGTTGGAGATGACCTTACTGGTGAAGGGATGGATGCCAGAAAATTCAGAGTTCACCGTCAGTTCAGATAGGCCCAGAAGAATTAAGCATTTGTTGGAGCCCCAAGAGCAGAACTTAACCCAGTGTTTACCTTTAACATTCCTTCCATTCTGCTGACTGCAAGTGGTGGCTTTTCTTTTAGGCAAGAGAAAAGTGGAAAGACCTGAAGAGGCTTTACCTCACTTACGTGAGCTGTTCCTACATGTATAATTTAACACCAAGCTCTATGTATAATTTAACATGTGGAATAAGCCTAACATTTGAATTGCACAAGTGGAACACTTCAGCTTACAAAGGCAGATTACTTTCTGCTGCAGAAGTTCAGTTTCTTAAATAAAATAAATCTCTTCCAGGCACTCGCAAATGCTACTGAAACCCAAAGGCAATGGTTGCCTGACCTACATGTCACTCCAATAGTGGCTGACAGGACCAATGTGCCTTGTGAACTGATACCTGCATCACAACTGAGCCCTCACTTTTGTCCTGCAAACTGAGCCAATTATTAATAGCTCTTTTAATAGTGTCCTAAGTGTATAGTGATGCTTTTCGAACCCACCAGAATTCAGGCTCCTGCTTCAAAGAGCTTATAGTATAAATGAAATAGATAACCAGGAAGACAGCTCAAAGGGAACAGTTGGAAAAGATACAAGGGTGGGAGGAGGAGGATACAATGCAGCTCTCATGAGAGCAGATCCAGTGTTCATTTTTTTGTTTTGAATTTTTGTTTTTAGCAAGGTCACTATTTTTACTCTTAGGAGTAGATAGGCCCAGAGCAGAGATCAGTGAGCTGATTGACAGGAGTGGGGAGATATTTTTAGTGTACCTGGGGAAGGAAAGCTGTTCTAGGCACTATGAGTGGCATAGAAATAATGCTTGTGAGGAGACTTTGGATCAGATGATCAGCTGGTGTAATTAAGTTTAGCTCTGTTGACTTTGATAGAGCTATGCCACTTTATTCCAGCTGAGGTTTTGGCCCAAAGGGGGCAGTAAGGAGCAAGAAGGAGTGGCCTCTGAGGGTGTGAGGAGAGAGGAACACATCTTATAAACTTAAGCCCTTTGCTTAACATTGACCTTTCAGTCTTCATGCACATTGCTCCTCTTATTCTAATATACTGACAGATCCTGTACCTTAGTAAAAACGAGGAGTCCTTGTGGCACCTTAGAGACTAACAAATTTATTGGGCATAAGCTTTTGTGGGCTAGAACCCACTTCATCAGATGCACGGAGTGGAAAATACAGGCGCAGGTATAAATATATGAAAAGATGTGAGTTGCCTTACCAAGTGTGAGGTCAGTCTAATCAGACAATTCAATTGATAGCAGAATACCAAGGGAGGAAAATAACTTTTGAAGTGGTAATGAGAGTGGCCCATTTCAGACAGTTAGAATCATAGACTTTTTAAGGTCAGAAGGAACCATTATGATCGTCTAGTCTGACCTGCACAACGCAGGCCACAGAAGCTCACCCACCCACTCCTGTAACAAACCGCTAACCTATGTCTGAGCTATTGATGTCCTCAAATCGTGGTTTAAAGACTTCAAGGTGCAGAGAATCCTCCAGCAAGTGACCCTTGCCCCACGCTGCAGAGGAAGGCGAAAAAACCCCAGGGCCTCTGCCAATCTGCCCTGGAGGAAAATTCCTTCCCAACCCCAAATATGGCAGTCAGCTAAACTCTCAGCATGTGGGCAAGGCTCATCAGCCAGACACCCAGGAAAGAATTCTCTGTAGTAACTCAGATCCCATCCCATCTAACATCCCATCACAGGCCCTGGGGCATATTTACCGCTAATAGTCAAATATCAATTAATTGCCAAAATTAGGCTATCCCATCATACCATCCCCTCCATAAACTTATCAAGCTTAGTCTTGAAGCCAGATATGTCTCTTGCCCCCACTGCTCCCCTTGGAAGGCTGTTCCAGAACTTCTCTCCTCTGATGGTTAGAAACCTTTGTCTAATTTCAAGTCTAAACTTCCTGATGGCCAGTTTATATCCATTTGTTCTTATGTCCACATTGGTACTGAGCTTAAATAATTCCTCTCCCTCACTACAAATATATCAGAGGGATAAATACTAGAGAGCAATCATATCTCCCCTCAGCTTTCTTTTGGTTAGGCTAAACAAACCAAGCTCTTTGAGTCTCCTTTCATAAGAGAGGTTTTCCATTTCTTGGATCATCCTAGTAGCCCTTCTCTGTACCTGTTCCAGTTTGAATTTATCCTTAAACATGGGAGACCAGAACTGCACACAGTATTCCAGATGAGGTCTCACCAGTGCCTTGTATAACGGTACTAACACCTCCTTATCTCTACTGGAAATACCTCGCCTGATGCATCCCAAGACCGCATTAGCTTTTTTCACGGCCATATCACATCGGCGGCTCATAGTCATGCTGTGATCAACCAATACTCCGAGGTCTTTCTCCTCCTCTGTTATTTCCAACTGATGCGTCCCCAGCTTATAACAAAAATTCTTGTTATTAATCCCTAAATGCGTGACCTTGCACTTTTCACTATTAAATTTCATCCTATTACTATTACTCCAGTTTACAAGGTCATCCAGATCCTCCTGTATGATATCCCGGTCCTTCTCTGTATTGGCAATACCTCCCAGCTTTATGTCATCCGCAAACTTTATTAGCACATTCCCACTTTTTGCCAAGGTCAGTAATAAAAAAAGATTAAATAAGATTGGTCCCAAAACTGATCCTTGAGGAACTCCACTAGTAACCTCCCTCCAGCCTGACAGTTCACCTTTCAGTATGACCCGTTGTAGTCTCCCCTTTAACCAGTTCCTTATCCATCTTTCAGTTTTTATATTGAGCCACATCTTTTCCAATTTAACTAGTAATTCCCCATGTGGAACTGTATCAAATGCCTTACTGAAATCGAGGTAAATTAGATCCACTGCGTTTCCTTTGTCTAAAAGATCTGTTACCTTCTGAAAGAAGGAGATCAGGTTCATTTGGCACAATCTACCTTTTGTAAAACCATGTTGTATTTTGTCCCAATTACCGTGACCTCAATGTCCTTAACTGCTTTCTCCTTCAAATTTTTTTCCAAGACCTTGCATACTACAGATATCAAACTAACAGGCCTGTCATTACGTGGATCACTTTTTTTCCCCCTTTCTTAAAAATAGGAACTATGTTAGCAATTCTCCAGTCATACTGTACAACCCCTGAGTTTACAGATTCATTAAAAATTCTTGCTACTGGGCTTGCAATTTCATGTGCCAGTTCCTTTAATATGCTTGGATGAAGATTATCTGGGACCCCCGATTTAGTCCCATTAAGCTGTTCGAGTTTGGCTTCTACCTCGGATGTGGTTTCTCAAACTTTTGTACTGCTGACCCCTTTTACATAGCAAGCCTCTGAATGCACACCCCCACCCCCTTATCAATTAAAAACACTTTTTAATGTATTTAACACCATTATAAATGCTGGAGGCAAAGTGGGGTTTGGGGTGGAGGCTGACAGCTCGTGACCCCTCATGTAATAGCCTCGCGACCCCCTGACAGGTCCTGACCCCCAGTTTGAGAACCCCTGATCTATCTCCATATCCGCATTCCCATTTGTCATCCTACCATTATCCCTAAGCTCCTCATTAGCCTCATTAAAGACTGAGGCAAAGTATTTGGTTAAATATTGGGCATGCCTAGTTTATCCTTAACTCCATCCTCAGTGTTTAGTGGTCCCACTTCCTCTTTCTTTGTTTTCTTCTTATTTATATGGCTATAGAACCTTTTACTATTGGTTTTAATTCCCTTTGCAAGGTCCAACTCTACATGGCTTTTGGCCTTTCTCACTTTATCCCTACATGTTCTGACCTCAATAAGGTAGCTTTCCTAGCTGATCCCTCCCATCTTCCACTCCTTGTAAGCTTTCTGCTTTTTCTTAATCACGTCTCTGAGATGCTTGCTCATCCAGCTTGGTCTACAACTCCTGCCTATGAATTTTTCCCCCTTTCTTGGGATGCAGGCTTCTGATAGTTTCTGCAACTTTGACTTGAAGTAATTCCAGGCCTCCTCCACTTTTAGATCCACAAGTGCTTTAATCCAATCCACTTCCCTAACTAACTTCCTTAATTTTTTAAAGTTAGCCCTTTTGAAATCCAAAACCCTAGTCACAGATCTATTTTTGTTTATCCTTCCATTTAGTTTGAACTGAATTAGTTCATGATCGCCCGAACCAAGGTTGTCCCCTACAACCATTTCTTCTATGAGGTCCTCACTACTCACCAAAACCAAATCTAAAATGGCATCCGCTTTTGTTGGTTCAGCAACTACTTGGTGAAGGAATCCATCAGCTATTGCATGAAGGAAAATCTGAGCCCTATTATTGTTCCATCCTTCCCTCTCCACTCCTTTCTGACATAAGGGTGTCTGCAACAGAACTGCTAGAGACACAGACAATGCAAAAATAGATGCAAACCTTTATTTAAGACTCCCTTGTAAAAGAAAACAGAGCCTGGAACAACATGAAGGGATAATTCATGGTGATTGCTGTTGTTCAGAGCCACAGTCTGTCTTGCCGTTCCGCAAAAGTTTGCTTCCTACCTGTTTGCTGGTCTCCAGTGCTTTTTTTTTTTTTTTTAATAGAAAAAAATCATTAGATCATTTTGTGTTATTCTGTGGTTTGGCTGAAACACTTGTTCGTTGCAATTTGGAACTGTACATGTGCTGTCTGTTAGTGGTCCTTGCTTTGACTTTTTGGTTTAGCTATTGCTTCTAAGACCTGAGTCCTGGTTTCAGTATCTCCCTGTAATGGCTGATGCCATCACTTCCATTGGCTATGGTCCTTACTCTGCTTTAGATAACAGTGATATCACCAATGGAGGAAGAAACACAGAAGAAAATTGAACTTGGGTCATGTCAGCTTACTGAAGGAGGAACTCCTCTTTAAAACGACTTTTTTTTTTTTAAATTGAAGTTGTGGAGAATTCACAAGGTCCATGGCAGCAGGAGGCGTGTAAAATAACTAAGTACCAAAGGAATTTCATGTACCTGTGTAGGCCAAGTACTGTGCACTCTGATCACACTAAATTCCCATCGAAGTCAACAGAAGTTCTGCATGAGGAAGCTGAACGGAATTAGGCCATATATGAAGTATAAAGCTGGCAGTAATTGCAATGTTCAGGTTTGGAGTTTTGTGTGTGTTTTTCTCTTTTCGTTGTGTGCAGGGAAGAGAGGGCTAAAGAAAACTTTCAATGATGTACATTTTTTAAATAGATTACAAAATGAAGGCGCTATTTGGCATCCTTTGTGCACCCAGAATTCCCAGTGAACCACTTAGGAACCTGGGCCTGCAAGTCCTTATTAATATGAGTATTCAATGGATTTCTCACATAAACTTAGGACTTCATAGACTGTGAAGGGGGAGATATAAGACTTGACATCTGTGGGCCTAGAATATGAGTGAAAGTTTGCAGTGACAGGCTCTTGTCTTTTAAAACTAAACCTATTTTTTCCCAATTTGGGATTTTAAAGAGGTTTTAGTATTTTATTTATTTTGGAGTATTTTAGTTATTGTTTCCAGGGACAGGCTATTGAACGGAAAGCCATATGTTAGATTCCACATAAAGAAAACTGAATAGCAACATTATATGTGAAGTGGTTTCAACATTACACGAATTCAGTATCAGGTGAGTAAATTTCAGGTATGAGTTCATTGTCCCCATTACAGTTGATAGGATCCTGAAATCTTGCATCACAGGATACTAAGAAGAAAATAGTAACCAATATCTTTGAAGGACGTCTAAGTGGTATGAGTTGCCCAGTGGTCTCTTGCAGAAGATTGCTTTGGTTGCTGAATGATAGGTACAACAGAAGTGCACTCAGTGGGCTTGTGGGTGATCTGTAGTAAAAAGAAATGAGACTTTTTTAATCTGGCATCTTCACAGATTACTCTTCTTTTCAAAAAAATGTATACATGAATTGGTAGGGGAGAAAGTTTTGTGCATTTGGAGAAAATCCCAGATCATATGTCTTGGATTTGGCCAATCATATGCCAAAGCTTGTGATCCAGTTACACTTTGCTTTTAGATTAACAAAATTTTGGAGTCGATTTACAAACAGATCTTAGTATGAAGTGTTCATTATTCACTGCTGTTCTGGCCTGAATTAATTATCTTAATTATGGCTTTTCTCCCTCTGTTATTTTTCAGGTATCCTACAGAGTGCAAATTTATAGCCTGATCGAAACATTTCATTTGTATTTCAGCCCATGTCTATATGTATCTTTCTTAAATGAGGTGAGCTACAGAGATGTGGTTGGGAATTGCAATCAAAGCAATTAGAATGAATGTTCTTAATAGCTAATGATAGGCAGTTGACGGGGGGAGGAATGCTGCTTTTCGGAGGAGGGGGAGAGTGAAGAAATGACCTTGAACCTTTAATGTGCACTGTTGCTGCATGTAGTAAGTGTGAGAATAAAGGCTATAAACAGCAATACTGTCAATTACTAAATAATTTGGAAATAGAATGCAAATGAAAATCCAGAAGTATAGAATTTGTTTAAATTGAAGATCTTTTTAATTTAACAGAACACCTTTAAAACATGCTAATGTTATGAACGTTATACCAGCCTCACAAAATAAGACACTGATATTTTGCTTGCCCAACCAGATTCCATCCATACTGGTTGCACAGTGTTTTCACCAATTTGAAAGATTTTACCAGTTTGAAAGAGATTTCCTATATGTCAAATGCCAAATCCCACCAGAACTGGTCAAAACCCTAAAACTAGTACAAACTTCTAAGTGTGTGTGTGTGTGTGTGTGTGTGTGTGTGTGTGTAACCCAGAACTCATCTGTCAAAAATTACTCTTCAGGAGTTTGTAGAATTTTCCACTGCTGACACATCAGCCATACAACACAATGTATGTCTGGGTCAGTACTGCAAAACTCTACTTGCCTGTTTGCCCAGAGCAAGGAATTTAGGCAGAGAAATAAAATATTGGAGTTTTCATGATCAGTTGTCATGATGAAGGATGGATGAACATATTTTTTGTTTGGCTAGTAAACTCTGACAACTTGGTAAGGTTGGTATAATGTCCATGATATTATAATGTTTTATAGTATAGAGATAATATAATATATTATACACGTACATATGCATTATATATCTACACATAGGACAATGTTTACAATTATGGCTTTTGTCTGATTAATTTTGCTATGATACTCCCTGTTCTTGATATAGATTGCATAGGGAATACCTTGGTGATGCTGATGACTTGCAAACTACAGCTGTAAAGTTCTTATAATGGCAAAATGAAACCAATCCATTTCTCACAGACTTTTTACATTCTCTTCATAATGTGCTGTTTCTAGTTTAGTGCACAGTAATGAGTATATTCTAGTTCTTTACTTAGAGTCAGTGAAACATCTTGCTGACGCTCTTCCATTAACCTTGCCTGGCTGGAGCTAATGGTGGCATCATATAATATTTTGCTATTGATTCCCTCCTTCCTCTCCCCAAATTGCCACATCAACACACAGGGTGAATAGCTATTTTAAAATACCTGTTAGGATTAAAAACTATAGATAAAGGGTGCTGACAATTTCCCCTTTATGGATGTAAGCTATTTCTGCAGCTTCTCCTGCAGGGAAGGGTGGCAAGTAGCAACCTTTTGGGTCTCTTTTCAGTATAGAAAGTGCAGTCAAGCCAACAGGCCAGCTTCGTTGACGTTCTTATGCAGCACATCGTGTTAACCAGTTTTCCAAAATCTAATTGACGTTTGCTGTATGACACAGTTTAGCCAAGTAGCAGATCAAACCCACAGCCTCTTTTGCTGAAATTTACTCTAAGCGCAGTATATTAGATTTGATGTTGTAATTGTGGTACCAGCTATTGAACTAGTTGGTGGTTTCTCTCCCCAGGGCCAGCCCACAACATTTTGGCACCTGAGGCAGGAAGCTCAAATAAGGCCCCCCTGCCCCCTCACTTGGGCCAGAACTTTGAAAGGTCTCAATTCTGCCTTCTTCCTGTTCTACTCCTCTCATGCCACTGCTCTGCTACCTGCCTCAATAAAGGAGAACTAACAACTTAAAATGCCTTGTTCAAAACACTTAACTTTCAAACGCCTGAACAGCAAATGTAACTTTTCTTGTCTGCATAGTAAACACTGGCATATTTATGTGTTTGAATAATCAAAGTGATGCTTTCCGTGCCTCCTTGGTTGCAAAGATTTGAACTACTTCCTGAAGGTCCACAGTCTGGGCCAGCTCATGCTCTATTGAGATGGTTGCAAGGCCGACCAGCCTCTCCTGTGTCATTGTGGAGCGTAGATGTGTTTTTATTAACTTCAGATTAGAGAAGCTGCATTTTCCATTGCAACTGTTACAGGAATTGTTAGAAGTATGCGCAGAACAACAAAAGCATTTGGAAAGAGGGTGGTCATCTTATTTGTGCACATATATTCCAGAATAGCCTTTGGAGTTAATCCTGCTGAAATGTATCTTGAAAGGGCTTTCAATTCATCACCTAAATCACTCGCATCAATATCATGCATATCAACACTGTCTCTAGTGTCCCACATTGCTTGTGTAGGTCTTCTTCAGGTATAGTGAGGAGTTTTGGAATATCATACAACATCCCAAATATACTGCTGTGTTCCTTGAGCTGTATGAAACGTTCTTCAATTGACTGTATTGCACAATCTAGCATCTGGTTAAATAATTCAACTTTGAATTGTTGTTTGGGGTCTCTTATGGGATTATCCCGTGCCTCGTAATCAAAATGTCGTCTTCTTCGGTGACTCTTGTATTCTTGAATGGGTGGGAAAATAGCTTCAGTGTGAAGTTCCTCTGCCAACTTCTGTGCACTCTTCAGAACGTTTTGAAATCCGTCATCTGACCGGTAAAACTGTAGATATGGCTTTGCTTTGTCCAGTTGTTCCATTGCTCCAGATATATCAAGGTCAACACCTTGGAGTCTCTTGCTTACAATAGTAGGTCATGTCACAACACTAAGCCACACAGAAATTTGAAGTTAGGTATCTTTCTGGTGATTCCATTTCCCTCTGTCACTGTTCTCCCACGAACAGTTCCAGTCATAGCATTATCCTCCATAATGGCAACTATGGCATCATCTATCTTCCCAATTTGGTGTTTGATAGGCTTTATCGCCTCCACTCGACTTTCCCGTTGTGTGGCACTCAGTGATTTCAGTGTCAGAGAGGATGTTCCCAGATGTTGCTTCAAAATCTGTCATCATGAGTTGATGCAGAGAAAAATACATAGATACTTTGAATTACATTAAAAAATCCAGAAGCCTCACTAGAAGCTGATGCTGCATCACTGACCACCAAGTTCAATGAATGAGAACTGCATGGGACAAAAGAAGCTCGAGGGTTTAACTCTCAGATCCATGTCTGCACTCCTCTGTTCTTTCCTCTCATGTTGGCACCATTATCGTAATCCTGACCTCTCATGGCAGCTATCGCAATTCCTGTATCTTCCAGCTTTTTAAGAAGCACATTTGTCATACCAGCTCCTGTAGTATCATCAATGTCAATACATTCTAGAAAATGCTCTCTGACAGTCACCATTGCAGGAACATTTTCGCTAGGTTCTGTTGTTGTTGTTACAAAACGCACCATTAAAGTAATTTGTTCTGTAAGGCTGATGTCCGGTGTGCAGTCCAGAATAACAGAGTAATATCTTGCTGACTTCAGATATGTCACAATCTTCTGTTTGACTTTTGTTGCCAGTAACTGTATGATCTCATTTTGAATTGTTTTTTCAAGGTAGTGGTGTGTGTACATTTCTTGGGTGGTGACTCTTCTTAGATGCTCCTGGAGTACAGCATCAAACTCAGCCATCAGCTCCACAATTTTAAGGAAGTTTCCATTGTTTGGCACATACAGCTGATCTGAAGTGCCACACAGTGCTAAGTTTTGGGTAGCAAGCATTCTCACAATGGCAATGAGCCTTTTCAGCACATTTTGCCAGTAAAGAGACTCTGATGCAATCTTCTCTTGATGCTGATCATCTATGGTGGCTTTTAACCTTAGTCTCATCTCAAGCTCTTTCCAACTATGGAATTCTCTCTGATGATTTGCTACCTTCTCATGGCATGCCAGATTTCTAGCCAGATTTTTCCAGTCCTTTGTTCCTATAGAACCCAATGTGGCTAGAAGATTAGACTGGAAGAGTTTGCAACAAAAACAGTATGCAGCGTTCTGGGTTTTTGAGTACATAAGCCATGGCCTCTCCACTTTGTCACCATTGGTGATTTCACGCCAGTAATGTGTTGGATGGAAACTTCTATTTTCATTGTCTTTGGGGAGCATGAAGTTTTTCACTTGCTGTGGCCCATGCAGTACAAGGAAGTCCCTCAGGCTACTGCTCAAGTGGGTCCACAGTCCTGGATCATCTAGACTTAAGGAACTAAACTCAGCAGCAGCTGTTTCTTGTGCCTCCACCACACTCTTCTCTGATCTACACTTTCCTTCAGGAATGTGCATGGTTACATCCATTTGAGATGGAGATATGGATGCTGCAGTAGCTGCCAGGTCACCTGCACTCTGACTAACTGGAAGATCAGGCATCTTCTCATCACTTACATCTTCACTGGGGCCAGAAGGCTCACTGTGAACATTTTGTGTCTATGTATCTCAGGAGAGCTCCTTCCTGCTTAGATAGAAAAAGCTTTCTTTCTTTTTCTGAATGCTGTCCCAAAGGGGTGTTTTCTTCTTTCACTCATGACTGCTGTTCTGTGCCAGCTATAGTGGCTCTCAACACTCAATTGAAGGGGACAAATAAGCAGGCTGGTAGCAGGGCCTGAGTGAGGGAAGATATCTGTCTTAAGGGCCTAGCTGGCTCCTGCTACTTCAGTTGACTTCCTGTTCTCCTCCAGTGGGTTCAGGGAAGCAGCAGGAAACAGGAAGCTCCCTGAGAAGCTGGTGTTAATCAGTCCAGGCTCCTGGGGGTGCTAGAGAGGTACATAAGAGGCTCCTCCTCCTCTCTCTCCCTGCAGCTCCTGCTGCTTTCTGTTATTCCCTCTCACCTTTTCTCCTGCCTACCTGTTATGTCTCTTGTGCCCTCCTTCCTCCAGCACAGCACTCCACCATCTCTGTGCATCTAGAGCAGAGAGAATACATATGCACCAGGAGCAGACACAATTTTCTACACTCTGGGTCCTAGTGGCGCCTCCCCCCCCCAGTCTGGCACCTGAGGCAGCTGCCTCAGTTCGCCTCATGGTAAGGCCAGACCTGTCTCTCCCCCATGCTTCTTCTAGTCATCCTAGACTGCTTCCAAACGGATCTTTATAAATACTCACTGTGACTTGTAATGGAAGGGTAGGAAAGAAGAGCACTTAGCCTAGGGTTACCATTCGTCCGGATTTACCCGGACATGTCCTCCTTTTTGGCTAAAAATAGCGTCCGGGGGGAATTTGTAAATCACTCAAAATGTCCGGGATTTCCCCCCTCCCCCGGCAGAGCAGAGCGAGCGGCTGGGAGGGCTGCAGGAAAGTCCCGGGCTGGACTCCGGAGCAGCTGTAGAGGAGCTCCTCCCCCCCCCCTCCCTCCCTGCATTCTGAGCCGGCAGCTCCTCCTCCCCGGCAGCCCGGCAGCACTGTGCAGGGCCAGGGACCGGGTTTTGTTGTGCTGGGGAGCGCAGCCACGTGTCCGGCTCGCACAGAGCCCAACACCCTGTTCTGAGCAGCAGGGTAAGGGGGCCAGGGGGCAGGAGAAGGGGCAGGGAGGCTCTGGAGGGGGCAGTCAAGAAACGGGGGGGGGTCAGGAGTTCAGGGGGGGGCTTTTTGGGGGGAGTGGAGAAAGTTTTGGGCAGTCAGGGTACAGGTAGGGGGTAGGGTCCTGGGGGGCAGTTGGGGGGGGTCTTAGGAAGGGGCAGTTAGGGGATAAGGAACAGGGAGGCTTAGGTAGGGGGTGGGGTTCTGGAGGGCAGTTAGAAGCAGGGGTCCCAGGAGGGGGCAGTCAGGGGACAAGGAGCGGGGGGGGGGTTGGGAGTTCTGGGGGGGGCTGTCAGGGAGCAGGAGTGGGGAGAGGGATCGGAGCAGTCAGGGGACAGGGAGCAGAGGGGTTTAGTTGGGTTGGGAGTTCCGGGGGGGAGATGGGGCGTGGGAGTCCCAGGGGTCTGTCTGGGGGTGGGGGGGTGGATAAGGGTTGGGGCAGTCAGGGGACAAGAGGCAGGGAGACTTAGATAGGGGGTGGAGTCCTGGGGGGCAGTTAGGGGCAGGGGTCCCAGGAGGGGGCAGTCAGGGGACAAGGAACAGGGGGAGGGTTGGGGGTTCTGGGGGGCGGGAAGTGGGCGGGGCTAGGGCGGGGCTCCTCCCGTCCTCTTTTTTTGCTTGCTGAAATATGGTAACCCTAACTTAGCCTGGGTGACTGAAAATGCCTTCCCTTTGGTGTTTGCTCTGTGCAGGTGCAACACACAGATCCCTTCCACCCCTCCTGGTGACAACTCGCAATTCACCATGGCTGAAATCCCCTGGACGTTTGGAATGTGTGACTGTGAATCCCAGCCCTGTGATCAGAAGGCTCTCTATAGCTTTCAAAACAAACAAAAGAGTGGCTGAAATGTGTGCTGGTGTATCAGATTCAAAGTGATATGTTTGTCTACTGGGTCTTCTCCAAGCTGTGGAGGAAAAAATAGAACAAGATTGGTTTTTCCATATTTTTTCCCTATAGCCCCCAAAAGACTTCATGACAGAGATGTCTTCTCTAATCTTTTCTATCTAGTCTGTGTTCTCTGCTTCCCCTCCTCCTTTCCTTCTGTTTCACAGCCGCTCTCCTTTGGCAGAACACTAGTTTTATTCTCTAGCTCCCTGGTTAGCCCACATAGGTGTCTAGCCAGTGCCCCAGCCCCAGCTAATACATTAGAGTTTGAAGAAATGTATAACAGCAGGTAGCAAGTGACTGGTGACAATGTGACATATTGACTTAATATCTTGTGTAATGTGATATGAAGGATGT
The DNA here is from genome assembly GCF_011386835.1 of Chrysemys picta bellii. Lineage (NCBI taxonomy): Eukaryota > Metazoa > Chordata > Testudines > Emydidae > Chrysemys > Chrysemys picta. Next base: position 32,675,476 of record NC_088800.1, on the reverse strand, counting down.
GCCTTTTGGTGTGTATTTTCATTTTAATTATTTTTGTTGTGTGCCTTAGACAGACACTTGTAGGCAGTTCTGAGTAATTGTCTGAAATCATTAACATGTTTATTAAATAAGGAAGCAGAGTGCATTATCTGATGAATCAATTATGTAAATGCACAAAAAGCATAAGAGATGAATCTTTAACTGTTGCTGAACTGCATCCATTTTCCTAAATTATAGATGAAAGTGTTTTCTGCCTGTGTGTGCGCCTTTGTGGTGATAATCTCCATGTTACTCGCTTAGAGTAATAGCAATTAATTGGTGATATTGTGCAGGAAGAGGGCATTTCTGTTGTACAGTAACGAACATCAGTGTGCATACATCCTTTCTATAGAGGGCTAACAGATGGTCTGGAGTGAAGAACAAAAATAATCTCATCAGAAGGGTCTGGATGACGTGATAAACTGACAGTGAAACTCCAGCAATTTATTCTCTCATCTGGACGCTGGGAAAATCTATGACTCTAGCCTTGTTAGCAGTATGTTCTCTTTTGGGTCACTTACGATAAAAAATGCCCCCTGCAAATCCACCTGTCCTCAGATCAAAATCAAAAGGTTTCTTGATCACTGAGCACCCAGAAAATTCACCTCCTTCATTTAAAGCCCAAATAAATGGCAGGTGGGTAAGGGACTGTGTGGAGTTGGAGAAGTACAACTATCCTACTCCCACCCATATCCACTCCATCTCTACTCCAGAGATGAGAGGATGGCCTTTTTGACTACGAGGCTGGTCTTTTTGGGACTCCAACGATTGGAGTCTTCTTGCTTTTCTGCAGGTTGCCTGTGTGAACTGGGGCAAATCACTTAACTTCACTTAATAGGAAGAATTGCACATCCTTACTGCAAAGGTGTGTATGTGGAGATAGGTAACTTCATGTTTGTGAGGCACTCAGAGGCTACAGCGATGGGGGCATAGCAAAAGCTTAAAAGGCAGACAGGTTCATGGCAGTTCTTCCACAACTGTCCCTGGGCTGGAGTAGAGGCTGTTGCTCCCATACATTCTCAGAGGTCACCATTGGTGGGAGGTGACAGAGACCTGCCTCCTCCTGGCAACCTAGTATTTTGCTGATATCCTTCTGGTACTCCCTACAACTGTGCCTATTGAGTTTTGCCTCTATGGCTATATGCAGAGGGTTGTGGAATCTGGATCTGTGGAATCCTGGATGCAGTAGCAGTATTAACCCCACCCCCAAAGTACCCCTGAATAGAGGCCGACAGAGAGCTGATGCAGTATACTCATCTGCCCTCATCTGTAGGAGTTGCAGAGTCCACTTGCAGTGCCCATTTTGCAGCCCCCTGTTCACGCCCAATCCCCATAAAGGAGAGCTGCCTCGGGGACTTTCTGCAGTCCCTACTCCCTAGATGAATTTTATCCTTGGAGCAAGTTAACTCAGTTTATTCGCATTGGCTTTACTCCTTACCCAGTACTGAATGCAGATGTCTATTCAGTTTGTGTAAGAATTTTAAGTGGGTATTTCTGTTGGTAGTTGTGGCTGATGTAGCCACATACAATCCTTACACAAACTGAATGAAATGGTTTTGCACATCAGATCCGGTTACTAACTCAAGGTTGTTTCCAGCTCTTGAAGGCCAGCAATTTCTCTTTGTCTCCCAATCCTGACAGCTAGCATGAGGGGGAGGAGCCTTGTATCCATGGCTGTCTTGAAGGACTGTGCCCTACAATGGCAATGGCATTAGGCTATGCATTGCCAAAGTTCACTTGGCATAAAATCAACAGCCATGTTCCGTAGCTTAAACTAAAGAACTCCAATGCTGTGTTGCCATGTTACTCTGCTTTCAAATCAGGATTGTGTATTGTAATGTAGGGCAGTGCATTTAAGTAGGTCTAAAATGGATACTGTCTGTTGGAAGAATTTATGGGGTGCCATCCCTGTGGTGCCAGGGAATCTTACTGGCTTAGCTGGAGTGAGTAAAGATCTTAATGTGGCTGAATGTAAGATCCTTTGGCTTCTGCTGAAATTTTACTTATAAAATCTCATTTAAAAACAGTCCCTTTCCTGGAATTCCCAGTGCTTAAGTAACAGAACGACGTGTGTCATGTTTATTAATTGTCAAGATTTAATCAATCATAACAGAACTAACAGACGTGTCTGGTTGAGTTGAAAGATGAAGATGGAAGAGCTAACAGATATCACTCAGGAGCGAAGAGATGCCAGAAGAGATGACAAATGTGGCTGGACGTGTGCAGGGAAAGATTGCGGGGGGGAGGGTGGTCTGGAAAACACAGCCCCAGATGCTCAGTGGTGGCCTCAGGGAAGCAATATTAAGCCTTGTACATATTTAGAAAGATGAAAGAATATGTAAAATGAACAGGCTGAAGATTGTCGTATAACAGTGGAGGAATCTATTTTGTACTTGGGGGAAAAGGCCAACTTGCAAACGAGAAGTAAATGAGATGACGTAGTAAGGATTGTAGTAGCGGGGGGAGTGCTATTCACAGTCAGGGCTTTGTTTTTGTTCATGTTTTGTTTTAAAATCGACAGACACAATACAACTGAAAATAGTGAATTTGTGTATGTCTCTAATTGTGATCTTACTTCTGGTCATGCCTCATCATTTACGGAATGGTGAAGGTCCTGGCTAAGGTGCTGATCCTACAGGCAGCGGCTTGTGAGCAGACTTCTATATCCATGCAGAGGTTTGAGACGAGTGAGGCTCCAGTGTTAAGGCACTAGCCTAGGACCTGGGAGACTTTTTTGTTTTCAGTTTCCTGCTCCACTCAAGACTTTGGGCAAGTCACTTAGCCTCTCCATGCCCTAGTTCCCCATTTGCAAAATGGGCTGATATCGTGTCCCTATCGTACGGGGTGTTCTGAGCACAAATACATTAAAGACTGTGAAGCGCTCAGATATTATGCTAATGCTGGCCATATGAGTACCTTAGGTAGATGCAAAACTCGTTGCAGGATTAAAGCCTAATTTATTGACAACTTAAAATAATCATATTAAAATATCCCTTTCAATGTGTTTTAAATTATTATACTGGCATACTTTAAAACGCCTTATTTAATGTTTTCCACGTAGGGATGCCTGGGAAGTTAAAGTAGATGGGTTCATTTCATTTCTGTTTGTAAATGGTGGTTTCTGTGCACTAGCACAATACCATTGAGTTTGCATTTCCAGTACCTAAAATAGTTTTTCATTCAGTTGTTAAAAATAATAATGAAAATATTTATACTCTTAGTGAGTATGATAAAACAGCTCCCCACCCCCACACAATAGTTTTCTTACCAAAACCTGAAATTTGAGCCCAGACTATTAAAAGGCCCTTTTCAAAATAATCAAAGATTTTAACCTAATCATGCAAATGTATATACTTCAGACGGTGGTACTGTAGGTATGGTGTTTTTGTAAATGTTGGTTCAGAAAGTCTGCAGTACTCCCCCTCCTTTATGCTATAAATACATCTTTGTGAGGGAGCTGAAAATGTGGCTATAATATTTTGAAACTGGTTATAACTTTTTGATACATCTCTTGGCTTTCAAGATGAAAGGATTTACTCATAGAATTTACACTTCTCTGATGTGATTAAAAACAGATAGGTGTACCGTAAATAGAATATGCTGTGTATGAAGGTAGGTACAGTTTGGTGTTCTGAGCAGAAGGTTTCTCTCTGTGAAAAACAGCTTTTATTGACAAGCAGGTTGTCACAATTTTCAGTAGTGCCTCCTTTCATTTATTATTCATTATGGGAGATTAAATAGTGTAATTCAGGCATAAACTGGCAGCAGATGCTAATAAGCCATAACCCCTGAGAAAATAAGAAACCAGCGAAAATACTGAGGGCGTGATGGGAAATGCTGGAAATATATTCTTTAGAAAATATCAAAATTATCTCTGTTGTATTCCTTCTTTGTTTGCCTGCCTGTCTGTTATATTTACCCCTGTAGTTGGATCAGACATATGTGAGGGACAGTGTGTGTGTGTGTGTGTGTGTGTGTGTGTGTGTGTGCAGCGTACTGCCTAATGTATTTTGTACCACTGTCCTCTGGAGATATAGGGTTGCCAAGCCTCCTGGATTGGCCTGCAGTCTCCTGGAATCAGCCTCAATCTCCTGGAGGCTACTGCAACCAATCTGGGAGCTTTTAATAGCCTGCTAAAAGTCTGGTGGTGCAGCAGGGCTAAGGCAAACTCCCTATCCGCCCTGGCTTCGCGCAGCTTTGGGAAGCGACTGGCACATCCCTCTGGCTCCTAGGCGCAGGGGCAGCCAGCGGGTCTCTGCGCACTGCCCCCCATCCCGAGCGCTGACTCCACAGCTCCCATTGGCTGGGAACCATGGCCAATGGGAGCTATGAGGGCAGTGCCTGCAGGCAGGGGCAGTGCGCAGAGCCGCCTGGCCGCTCCTGAGCGTCAGAGTCAGACATGCCGGTTGCTTCTGGGAGCCGCCTCAGGTAAGTGCCGCCTGGCTGAAGCGCACACCCCTCAGCCCCCTACCACACCCAACCCCCCTGCCCCAGCCCATAGCCCCTATGAAAAGGGAGTGAGGGTGGGGGAGAGCGAGCGATGGAGGGAGGGGGGATGGAGGGAGCGGGGATGGGATCTTGGAGGAGGGGCGAGGCAGGGGAGTGGCCTCGGGGAAGGGGGCATGGCAAGGGTGTTTAGGTTTGTGAGATTATGCAGTTGGAATCGCTACATGGAAAATAGAATGTCAGACCTGCCCAAGTGCCTTTAACCATATTGTCTAATAATGTCTGGCCCATATAATAATACCTCATGTAACTACATCTAACATTCTCCATTAGCTCATTTGAGTGGGCCTATGTTTTTTGGAGAGGACGGTATAGAGTTTTTCCCTGTTGTTGATTGTGGGGGTCTATAGGCCATGGTATTTGGTATAAATAATGACTGTGAAGTCCTGTGCGGCCATAGATTTGTTGCAGTCTCTGTGTGCATGTAGATAGATATATTTATAGAAGAATCACTGTAATGTGAGAAATAAGCCTTTGAAGTGTCAAGCCAAATATTCTGGGGGGAATAAAAGATTTCTTGTCTACATCAGAAGCTTGCATTTCATGTAGAGCTATCTCATTTTGCCCAAAACATTTCCCCATGGGTTAGGAGAGCTGAAAATAATAATAACGGGGGGAAGCAGCAAACATCTTCCCTGAAATGTTTTTGTGTTGTTTTATCTTTACAGTTTCTTTGTTTCCACCAGTCCTTTCCCTCATTTATTTCCCATCCTGCCCTACAAAAGAATTCAGTAATCAGGAAAGCGGAGCTATGTTGCTGCCCTCCCTGAGCCAATACCCCTGCAGGTCCTTGGCTGGTAAGAAATGGGTGACGAGGAAGGGTGAGGCTTTTGGCTTTTTCTGATGGGTGAACATATCAGATCCTCAATGTGCTTGGGGTTCAAGTACTGGGTCGTTGTGAGATGATGTCCAGGATGGTTACATGTTTCCCAGTAAGTTGTCAGCACAGCTGCTGCTGCTGCCATGAAACCAGCCGAGCCCTAGCTTAGTTTTATTGGTTTCCCGTTAGAAAAGAAAAGGGAAAGGACATGTAGGAACTTGGGGGGAGGGGGGAGAAAGTGTGGGGTGATCTTTTTAGACTGCCTCTATTAAGGCAGCCTGAATGATTTTTGGGTTATCACAGATATAAACCAAGATACAGTGGTGGCAGTGATTTGCAGTCAGAGCAAAATGTAATAGATTAAGATGGCTTCTGAAATTAACTCTTTAGTTCATTGTAATGCTTTTATAGACTGTAGCAATACATGAAGGTCATTCTCACCAAGAATTGTTTCAGAACATCTCTTTCAGGAAGGAGTCCCTCTTTGCAGGTTTTGCTAAAGGTGCTTTTAAAAAATCTCTAGTAAATGTTATAAAGGAAGACCAATGCTTTGTGTATACAGGTGTGCGAAATGTAACTCTACTTTCTCTAGCAATACAAATTAATAGTAGTAATGCCCTGGATCTGCAGAGTACACCACCACAACAAAGACCTTAAAAACAGAAATTTGCAAATAGTTTGTGGTGATGTTATGAAGCTCTCTTTGTTTTTTTGGCCATAGACAATTTGCCATTTATTAGGCAACCTATATCAGTCCTCCGATTCTTCCATCCCCTTTTGTGATTAATGAAGAGTGCATCATGAACCTAGATGACTTTTTAAAATGAAATAAAAACCACAAGTTATTCCATATAAAAACTTAATTTATATACTTCTGTGTCGCTGATTTCATAGGAATGTTGCCTTCTGAGGCTTTTGCATGCTGAAATGATGCAAGGTTACGTGGTAAGATGTATGATCCATTGAAAGAGCATTTGTGACCTGAGGTATTTAGAATCGCTTAATATCAACAAAATATGTGAAATTTAGCCAGGCTAAGAATTCACCAGTTTATTGTGAAATGTATTCAAAATCCATTATTTCATATCAACTGATGTCCATTAAGTGTGTGATCGTTTTTATCCTGTTCTTAGATGGTATTGGCACAATAACTGCAGTTATTAAGTTTCTTGTTTACTGTTCAGAGGATTTAATGATCTTACATTTACATTAGAAGTCATGTATCACTACCTATTGCTTAATCGTCATCAATACACATCATGGATACTTTTATATAAAACTATTGCTATGCTGACTTAATAGAATGTAAATTGTTTGTGTGAGCAAGAGTATGGATTTAAGAAAATGTTTAAATGCTCAAATGGAGTTTCATTTTGCCTTAAGGCTCAATGAGAATAAGTGTTTAATCTCTTCATATAACTTGCATGTTTGGAATGGGCTTGCACTTTGGCATTTGAATAGACGTGCACTGCTGTAGGTAAATGTTAGCATGCAGCAGGCACTGCAGGCAGAGAGACTGGCTGCCAAAAACAGGCATTTTTCAAATGTATTGCTATAGTTTTGAATAGGAACTGAGACGATCTTTAACAATCTTAAAGAAGCGAGTAGCAATAGATGAAAGAGTGCCTATTGGTTAACAGCATTTGGCCAAATATCAAGACCAAATTGGGAAGTAGAACTTATAATTTAAATTACAGCCTATTTTATATTGAAATATGTGTTAAGAATTCTTTTTAATTACAGGATGTTAAAGCTTCAAAAATTAATATTCTTCAAAGTAAGTCAGAGTAAAATAACTGCAGACTTAGCTGAGCCTCAGCGTCATTAAAACTGCTCAAACGGCTGATGGAGCCCTAATAAATTTTGTTCAAAGATAGAGATCTTTGAAAATTCTCTGCAAATCTAGCTATTAGCTTTGATACTCCCTAATTGGATGTTGCTATCTCTGCTCATGTTGACCAGCGAATTGCATCCATAATAGGAGGTTGCAAATGTATAGCCTGATCCCATTGTCCTGAAATTAGCAAAATCCCAAGGATTTAAAGGTCCATTTTGAAAGCTCTTTGAAGCAATATCTTATAGGAGAAAAGCGCAAACAAGTATTTTGTCTAATATGGGCAAGTGTATGAAATCTATTTTGGGGGTTAAACTGGAATCACAGATGTTCTAACAGAATCAAATCATCAATGAGGGCAAAGATACCTAAATTATTGACAGTAAATTCTATGTGCTCATTGGGTAAGAATCATTAGCATTAAATGCAACTTGTAAATCACAGATCATTTTTTTTTTAATTTTCTTTCTCTTCTCTTTTTTTGTGATATAATTACTGATGCTGTTTTTTTCTCAAAAGGTGAGAGGATTTTTTCCTACAAAGTAAAATCAATAACCAATTTTAAATACAGAGTATCACCATCTTGAGAGCTATCAAAAGCGCATACACCATGGAGAAGCATGGACAGTTAGTATTTATTTTAATAAACTGCAGTGTATAGGGCGGAGCCATGATAGGGGTTGCATTATGTCATCCACTAGAGGAAAAATCAGGTCAATTATTCCTTTCTTGAAGATTGTCTAGTCAGGCTCCATCATTTGCAGTACAAGAGCATTTTGCAATATTTTCAAGGTCTATTCTTTGATTTTGGGAGCTGTTACTTTCAGGACCTACATCTGACCATTATCCTTTTGATGACCATGAGCCAGCATAGACAGCAGATACAAGGGCAGTGTATTGCTTTGTCTCCCAAGTGACTTGAAGGCTTTTGAAAATTTTGCCCTAAAATCCATGTGTATGTGCCTACCTAACTTTCAGAAGTGCTCAGAACAGATCCCAGTAGGCTGGTGTAGCGAAGTTTTCCCCTCCACCTCATATGTGTGCGCATGTTATAAACCAGGTGTACTTACAATGCCAGAAAGGGTCCTGCAACCCTGATCGCTTCATCTGAGCTATCCCGTGCAGTTGTGGACCTAGCTTAGATCCAAAAATGGAATGGGTCTTTTTGGTTTGGAAGAAGTCAGAATCCTTTGAGAACTTTTCCTCCATGACTTAAGATCAAGATGGTGGAAATATTGTAAAAACAATGGATTTTTTTCATTTGGGTCTGAAATTTTGCAAGAACAGTATATAGATCTTAATCACTGTTGAACTCTATTTCTGACTTTGCACTCCATCAACCCCCAAGCCCTGTGCTTAATCAGAATTTGGATATGACCATCATCTCCTTGGCATTCCTTCAGTTACTAGTGATACTTATCAGAGTAACAGCCGTGTTAGTCTGTATCCGCAAAAAGAAGAACAGGAGTACTTGTGGCACCTTAGAGACTAACAAATTTATTAGAGCATAAGCTTTCGTGGACTACAGCCCACTTCTTCGGATGCATCCGAAGAAGTGGGCTGTAGTCCACGAAAGCTTATGCTCTAATAAATTTGTTAGTCTTTAAGGTGCCACAAGTACTCCTGTTCTTCTTTTTAGTGATACTTACTCTTTCAATAGTGGATATGTTCAGTCTCTGTTCTTAAATGACATTACACAACATTTTCTCATGTCTGATGTCCCACCCAATCTTTAACTGGCCAATTTATTCTATATACCCCCAGAATAAATACTCAGAATTATGTGAAATAATTTTAGGATTTTTTTTTTACAAGGTCATGAGAGAGGATAAATGTCATGCAATCACTGAAAAATAACAGGCAAAGATGTGCAGAATTTCACCATCATTTGAATGAGAAGCTACACTTGGGACTTTGCTTGTATCTGAGCTCCTTAGCGCTATCGTTAGTATTAATGTTTGACCTTAGGCACTTTGATGTTGAGAGAGGTTGTTTAATACAAAACATTAACAGCTAACCCCTGTGATTTGTAGGTGTAAATACAAAATACTATAATATTTTGTGTTGAAATTCATTCCTGCATCCAGCACAGAAGTTTTATGTAAGGCCTTCCTTGTCAATTCAGTCTTTAACATGGGGACTGAGGCCCTTGTACAGTTCTTCTGTACTGGAATGAATTTTATCCTTGGAGAAATTATCTGGAGTGAAAATGGATGTATGTTCAGAGAACTACTGTTTTCATTTGGAAATATGGATTTTATAGGGTCAGACACCTTGCATAGAATCAATAGAATAAAAATGGGTGTAGAAATACTTAGCTCCCTAATGGAAATTTTAGGAGTAATTAATATTTGTTCAGTGCTTTGTAGGTTCTTTGTTGTTGTTGTTTTTTGTTTTTATTTTCAAATTAGCTACTCCCATGAAAAAGAGTTTTGTTCATTTTAACATGTTTCTTATGAGTTGTTCTTTTATCCCTTTCTCTCCCATTTCTTCCCCAAGGAGATAAATTGTCACTTCATCCTTCTGAAGGAATTTCTTCACGTTTAAGGTGGGGGGATTGTCTGAGAGCCGGAGGAAAAAATAGACTTGCATTATTTCCATGAAGATTTGTAAAAGTGCCAAATGTATGTTCTGATTTTATGCCCAGCTGGAAAGCCATTTAGTTTTAGAGACATATGAATTCTCAGATTATTCATTGTATCATTTTAACCCATTTTAATTCATAATGCTAAGTGATTTAAAAAAAACCCGTGAATGTGAATTCTGCCTGATATCCTCGTTGGCTTTTCTCCCCCATTCGTTAGCATCACAAATGAGTTGCTCTGTGCTCCAAATATTCTTCATGCTTATATCCTTTACTGTCTATTGGTATATGTACTAATCATGAAGACAAAACTAGTTTTAAAGCTACTTGCCTTATGGCAAGGTGCTCTGAAGGTCAGTGCATTTCTTGTAGCATCATCACTTGAATTTTCCCCGTTGTTGTTGATCATTAAATCAACACCCTGGTTTTGTAGGAATGATTCTTTCTTTGGAGAGTGGGATGGTATCTTATGCTTGAATGTTTAAAAATCAAATTAGGATTCAATAAATGGATCTGTGAAGATTTTCCCAATTTCAAAAAATAATTAAAAAAAAACCCCTTATGTATAGGTAGATCTTGGGGATTGGACCTGGCAACCTAATTACATTGATACACAAGAGGAAGCAAGAAGTTTATGGTTAATGTATAGGTGTGAGAGGTAGGAAATTAGGGTTCTGTACCCACCTCAGTCACAGATGTACTGTGTTTCCATGGACAAGTCACTTAATCCCTCTATCCCTGTTATGTCAGTTAATTAATGTTTGTAAAGTGCTTTGAGATCCTATGATAGAAAGTACTATGTAAGCACAAAGTGGCGGTAGTCGTATTAAAGAAGACAATAGGGCTTAATGAACAAATAATGAAATAATTTATAAAATGTCAAAGGCCTGCAATGTTAAATCAGATTAAAATAAAATAAAATTTACTGTTCCTATTGATTATTTCCAGAAACTTAATCAAAGGGGAAAATAGGTATAGCTATATAAGATTTGACATATTTCACATGTGTTTTCTCATATATACTTGTTTTTCTCCTAACTTCTGTAAAGATTTTTGAATTATTAAAATGAAGCTGGTTGTTTGAATTTGGAAGATTTTGTATACAGTACTGTCCTGATAATCCCCTTAGCAATTATCACTCCAGAACATACTGTCTTGTACAATGTGCAACATGGAGTGTCTCTTTTCATTTATAGAGATATTCTTCACATCAGACAAAACCCTATGCCTGTAATCCTTAGTAGATCCCTGTTTCATCAGTGACACACTCAGCGTTTCATTTGTTTAATCATTTGAATGATGAAGGTTTAATATTCTTCACTTGTCATTTTCTGAAGTAAAATTGGCTGGTAATAGCCATATTAAATCTACTTAGTCATGAGAACCAGATCTGGTACCTGGAGCCACCCTGGGAGGCCTTGTTGAGTGCAGATTTGAGGTTGGAGGGCACAGTCAGGATACCTGTGAAACCAGGTCTGAGACTCTGATTTTATTGCTGTATGGAGAATGCCCCTGCCATACTTTTCCTGGGTAGGTGTCTAAAGCTGTAATATTTTTATAATTGGATTTTAATGGTCATCTGATTTTTTTTTTAAATTTGCTAGTGCCAAAGGGGCAGTGATGTAAATGAAATTCTGCATCTTGCTGGGTAATTTATACAGAACAAAGGAAAGTACACTGAGACAGTGAACCAAGGGATACAACCTGTCTCTGCTTGTGCAGGGGCCCTCTTGCAGTGGAACTGATGTATCCTGCTGCATGAGGCACTGTGCGCTCTCTCTGCGCTCCCCCCCCGCCCAATGGATTCTAACCCTGCGGGGGTCCCTGTGTGTCAGTGTGCCGTTGGGGTTTGAGGTTGAGCTACGGCGGGATGGAGAGGGACCAGAGGATCCATGATGCTGGGACTCCTCCATTCTCTCTTTGCCCTTTATGGAGGCAGCTCCTGCCATTAGGCTGGATGGAGTTACTTGCTGCAGAGCATGCCTTGGTGAGGAGAGAACTTTTCCCCTGCTTCCCTCATGAGGAGTTTCCCAGCATCCAGCTGGGTTACCTTGGGTGGATGCGGGATTTTGGTCTGTTGTGTGTTAATATATTGCTTTATCCAAAACTCTGTAGTCTGGTTAATTAATTTATTGTTTTCATTTAGATCCTTCTGAATAAACCTATCAGACTTATTGAAAGTTTTCCCCATCATTGTTAAGGATCAAAACTCTGGATCCACACACCCCAAATTTGGGTAGAGTTCAGGTATGGATCTAAATTTAGGTCCTTTGGCCCATCTCTAATTAATACTCTTCTTTATTAAACACTCTGGGTGCTCATCACTTATGAAAATCAGGCCACACATTCTGGAGCCTAAATATGGATTAGGAGCCTAACATTAGGCACCAGTTTTTGAAAACCGTCACTCTTATGGCTAATCCAGCTTCAACAGAGCAAGAGAAGCATTTTGCTTCTGTCAGAAGTGAGGCTTGCATGCTCTTTGGTAACTGAGACTGGGGAACTTGGTGAACACTCAAGAGGGAAAAGGTAGTCAATCTCCCCCATCACCCTCTCCTGAGATACTCAGCCCCCACTGTCATGATAAAAGCATTGTTCATGCTAGGGTTGAAACAGTGCTAGCAGTAACTGTGTTTAAACATGCCTCAGGTGCCAATGATGGATAGCACTGCAGGAAAAGTGTAACTTTCGCAGTGGTCTCAAACTGTCCCTTGTTTAACCAAGCTGGGAGAAGAAGTATTGAAGAAATTGTTAAAGAATTGGATTGGGCTAGATGTTAAGTAAGGGATGTGGGTTAACGTGCAAATTAGGGGGGAGAGGGGATTTTTTTTTTAAATATAAGAGTGGTGAAGGGAATAGCAAAAAAAGAAGGCAGGAAGAGATGAAAAAGTAGGAAGAGAGAAAGCAAGGCAAGGTGAGAAAAATGTGAAATGGAACCAAAATAGACTCTGGTTTTCAGAGTTAAAGATGACAGAAGTTAAAGTAGCTATTCATCTCTTCAGCTTGGCTGAATACAGAGGAGTGGAAAAGCTAAGGTCACTTTAAAGGGTAGGTCAGCAGTGTGACTTCATTGTTCTGTGCTCTTGCTGCAATGTAAGAGCCTGGAAAAAAGGAGCAAGATGAATTGAAGACATACTGGAATATATAGTACCTTTAAAAGAACAAAAAGATTCTGCTGATTCAGCATGAAACATGAGCAGAGATGCCTTAAAATGAATCAGTTTTATTCATACTTTTGTAATGCTCACCATGCAAGGGATGGATACCCCTTCAACTATATTATCATGAACTGCCCCATAGGAACATGGGAATTATAATATTGGAGCAGACCAGTGGTCCATTCAGTCCCATTTTTATCCTGACCATGACCAGTAGCAGCTTTTTTCAAAAGGAAGTGCAAGAAAACCCAACATGGGTCAGTAATGGAATAGCTTGCCCACAGGTGAAATTTTTTCCCATCACTTAAAGGTTGGCTTATGCCCTGAAGCATGAGGTATTATCTCCCTTCCATATTTGCGTAATCTTGTGTAATAGAACTGCGAAAGTCTAATCCTTTTTTAATTTTGCTGCGCTATGGCCTCACTGGTGTGTGTGTTATCGCTTTCCCATGCCCTGTGGCTGTCTTTTCTGTTTAGATAGTGAGCTCTTTGGGGCAGGGACTGTTTGCTATCCTGTGTTTGTACATTCCTCAGACAACATTAAATCACATTTCTTTTTCTTACATGTGTGTGTATAGTCGGACAATCTGATATTTGGAAACAAATGCAGTTTCGCAAGAGCGATGGAAAAATATACAGTAGTTCGTTTTAGGGCATGACCATTTTCCCATTTGAAGTTACTGGGGAAATGATTGGGCCCTTCATGTAATTCCTCAATATATGTCACTGTAGATTCAGGTTTTTCAACACAAGAAAGTTCATAGTAAAAATTAGACAACTTGGTATTTCACGAAAGGATTTGATTCTGGGTAGGGGTGTTCCATACACTTGTAGCTACATTGAGTTCTGGTTTCCAAAATATCTTGAAGTCTACACAGGAGCCACTGGCTTTATGTGACATACACATGTCTTCTGTATTTCCAGCCCAACTGGGGAATTGAAGGCTTAAAAATAAACATCTTGGAATTTGGCTATGAAAAGCAAATAATGATGAATCAAGGTAGATATTAGCCAATGCTCACACTTCCAATAATGTTGAGACTGTTATCCAAGGAAGTGCGAAATGAAACACTTTAGTTCTGGTGGGCAGTTTCTGTTGTACAAGTGTTTTAAAAGTAGATTTGATTTAAAAGGACTTTTTAAACATTAAAAATGTTACTTCGGCATTACTTTGATGTTTCATCATGTGTATATTGTGACGTTGTGCAGTCTATATGGTTTTATAAAAATATGATAAGTGAATATAATGTAACTGGGATATGCTTCATGCAAAAGGTCTCTTGTAAGGTATCATTACAAAGCTTATAATCTACTGAGAGTGATCATACTATTTGTATAAATGTACCACTCTTGTATCTAAAACTAGAAATACAAAATATAATTCTGAGGGCCTATTGTAATTATGCAAAGTGTGGGCTATTAATGGTGGGTTTGGAATCTTGATGACTCCCATTAACCAGGACCATTGTCTGCAGATGGCTGTGTTTTACCTGTGAGTCTTCCTGTATACGTATGTGCTGGCAAGTGAGTAATGAAGTCTTGCAGTGACATAAAATTGATACACTTTTGGCCACTTACTGAAGGGGGCAGTCTCCCATTGGGCATTGACATTCCATGGTAGTTAGAGGATTTGCATAATGCTGTCCTCAAATGCACACATTGTGACTTTTTTTTAAAAAAAATTGAGTTCATATTTCTCCCAGCCCTGAAGGTTTCAATACCTGCATATTAAAATGAAAAGGTTAAATAAAGGAAAATGCCAAACCTCCTCAGAGGTTGTAACCATGTAACTTTCATACATTTTCTTTGGATCCTTGGCTTCAGGACTTATTACTTACTATGGCAGGGCACATCAGAATGAACATCTGAAGGTCTAAGTTACAGCAGTACCCTGTTTCCCCGAAAATAAGACAGTGTCTTATATTAATTTTTGCTCCCAAAGATGCGCTAGGTCTTATTTTCAGGGGATGTCTTATTTTTCAATGAAGAAGAATACGGTACACATCGGTGGATGCCTTATTATCGGGGAGGTCTTATTATCGGGGGGATGCCTTATATTACAACGAGAGGCAAAACTGTAAGTAGGCCTTATTTTCGGAGGATGTCTTATTTTCGGGGAAACAGGGTAGTAGATGCCCCACTCTGAGGCATGGTCTTTCTGCTCACCCTTCACAGTATACTGATGCACATTTAGCTGGTCAGACAGTGTCTGACAAATAAAGTGGTAACTCTGTCCTCTGGTTTTCTCCCAAATAAGCAAAGTCAAGTAAAATTGCTTTTAAAAATTTGAAAGTTGCAAAGCCAGATCTATTTTTTTCTATTAATTGGTAACTCTGGAGAACATACAGTTCTGTATACAGTATGTTAATGATCTGCATTTATCTGTGTCAGGTATTTTAATATTCATCTTGTTTGAACTCTCTTGCTTTTGTTAGTCTGGACTGTTTTCCTTACTTTCCCCGCTCATGTTAAAGGCTATATAGAAGCATCCAAATTGTCATTTTGGGTTTTACAGCGTGTAGAGAATTTTGAGCACTTAGGTCTATCTGATGCCTTGTTTTTTTATGATTTTTTTTAAATAGATAAAAACATGATTAAAAAAAACGTAATAAGACAAACAAAAAAAATGTGGAATATATTATAAAGCTGCATCAAAGCTTGTTGAGGAAATCCTGAATATGAGTAGTTTCTGGGAGTGTAAATAGAATTCACTGTGATTAAACTATCACTATATGGTAAGCCTAGGAAAAAGTAAATGCTTACAGCAATGGAGGAACATCATGTTAGCCTAAAAAGCCAATGAAAACACCATTGAAAGCTGGCTAGCAGTTGCTACTATTTTTTGTAATAATACACTTTCTTCAGTAAGAAGAGTTCTATATTTCTCACACAGTGTGAATAACATCCTGTACATCCTGTTTTCTGTCTCTCTTGCAATGACCACAAACTTTAATTCAAACCTTCCTCATCCATTGTCTACTAACTTTTTTTCAATATCTGATTTCAGTGATACTATATTTCAAAAGAAAATGTGTGTGTGTGGGGGGGGGGGGAATGTTGGTGAGAGTGGTTTTCTGGCTTTCATCTCTCCTTTTTCCAAGCAGTGTTGGACTCCTATGAAGTGACAAACGAAAAGGAAACAGATCAGTTAAGCTTTCATCAGTTGTCAGATTTCCTGGATGAAATGAAACTGGTGAAGTACAGAGTGACTGGCCAGACTTGTGAAACCCTCAGCATTCTTCAGGAGTCAACAAGCCAATGGTCAGGGGAAATGGAGGCCAAGGCCCTGGTGAAAATCATAAACTGGAACTGAAATAGAAGGGTTGTAGACAGTTGTTTCATGAACAGTAGATTACCAAAGAGGGAGAAGCTGAACAAGTGGTGGTTGGTAAGGATGTGTGTCCCAAATCAAATGCACTCTTTCCCTGCCTTTTCTTGGCACCAGACGTTCTTGCAACCCTCCTGGTTTTAACTTGAAAGAGAACTTTGAGGAAAAGGGAAGAGATATTTCACAATGTGTCCTGTCTGCAGAAGAAACCACAGGAATTGATCCCGTCAAAAGTTAATATCAGGAAAATGAGAGAAATTTACTCTTTAGTTGGTTATAGTTCAGGTGGATGTGGTCTGTTCAACATATGGACTGGGTGGTAGTGTCTATGTAGCATGGTTTGCAATGTCTATTTGAACTTCAGTAGGAGAAAACAAAATATAGGCATCCCTTTTTGGGTTTGCAAAATGGTATAATCCCTCTGCTGAGATGTTAAATATATTGAAGGACCCTCTCCTGGATTGTAGTGAGAGACAGTCAAAAGTACAGACACAGTTGACTAATCATAGAGATTTCAGAAATAGATGTTGGGTCATGACCATCCTGACCTTTCCATGTTCCTGAATACGAGGGAAGTCACAGCTAAATGGGATGGGGGTTCTGGGATAAAATAAAGGATAGTGTTATGAAAAAGGCTGAAAACCCCTGGTTTAGATACTCCAACATTGGACAAGAAACATGGCAATTTCTCATTTCAATGTAGGCAATCTCTGGTCAGAAAGGAATTGACTATAAAGAGGGAATGTGAAAGGAGCAGAAAATAATGGACACAGGTTTTTTTTCCCCCTTCTCGTATCCTTTCCTCTCACTACTACTGGGCAACTTGGAACTAGAAGAGAACTGTGTGTCTGTTAAATGCTGTTCTATTTCATAAGAGGCAAGAATTCCAGTTCTTGGGTCATGCAGTACTCTGTTAGCTAGCTAGTGTAAGGGCCTTAGTGTTCCAACTCACCGGTACTGAAGGAGTAATTGCACAGTGTTGAGATGTCTCAGACTCCAAGTAAAATATTATTTATGCAGGTAGATGAATAGTATATAATTGGATGAGGTTAAGGAGAGAGAGAAGATCTCTTGAAATGCTTGGTGCTTATGACCACATCATCAATACTGCAGTCTATTAAAATGAGAAGACATTCATCACTTTCCTTGTTCATGCAAACAAGAAAAAGCCCAACCAGACTTGACATACAGGAAATTAAGAGACCATGAAGGTGTGTCTGAGGAAGGCCTAGACACTCCCAACTCCAGTAATATTATTTAGTTGATTTAAAGGTATATTTCTCCCCCAGCACCACCTTAATGTATGTCCTTTTGGGCTCCAGTCAGCGTAGTATCATCAGGACAGAACATGACACCAGCACAGGATAAAATTCCATTTCTTAAACTCTGCATTCCTTATTCAAGCAACATCCTCATTAACGTATCCCATGGGCCAATTCCTACAGTACTTGGACCTTGGTCAGTCAAATCTCCCTGCAGCTTCAATGAGGATTGCATTAGCAGGAGTGTTGTAAGCAAGACACGAGAAGTAATTTTTCCTCTCTACTCTGTGCTGATTAGGTCTCAACTGGAGTACTGTGTCCAGTTCTGGGCGCCACATTTCAGGAAAGGTGTGGAAAAATTGGAGAAAGGCCAGAAAAAAGCAACATAAATGTTTAAAGGTCTAGAAAACATGACCTATAAGGGAAGATTGAAAAAAATTGGGTTTGTTTAGTTTGGAAAAGAGAAACGAGAGGGGACATAACAGTTTTCAAGTACATAAAAGGTTGTTACAAGGAGGAGAGAGAAGAATTGTTCTTCTTAATCTCTGAGGATAGGACAAGAAGCAATGGGCTTAAATTGCAGCAAGGGAGGTTTAGGTTGGACGTTAGGAAAAACTTCCTAGCTGTCAGGATAGTTAAGCACTGGAATAAATTGCCTAGGGAGGTTGTGGAATCTCCATCATTGGAGATTTTTAGGAGCAGGTTGGACAAACACCTGTCAGGAATGGTCTAAATAATACTTAGTGCTGCCATGAGTGCAGGGGACTGTACTAGATGATCTCTTGAGGTCCCTTCCAGTCTATGATTTTACCCTAAATTTGTACTGTAGCATGAGGTTTCTGTCCTGAAGCTTGGCTGCTTTTCTGAAAATTATTCCTGCTGTACTAGAATGCTGTGTCCATAATGTTTCATTGTGAGATACAGAGTACCCGCTATTTTAACACATTTTACAGTACAATGTCTTTCTTCAAATGGGAGTCCAAGGAATGTTTTAGTCTTTGAAGCTGAAATATTTTGGCATTGCACTGGGAGATGAATTACTGTGATTTCCAAGGGTAATGTTACTGCTTGGGAAAAATCATGCCCTTAAAATGAAGAGTTAGGTGATTAATCAATGGGCATTCCAGCCACTCCATACTATGTGTCTCATTATCTTGTGGGTCAGAATTCAGTAACCACCTCCTTCCCAATAGTGCTTCCATCAAAGGGCAGAAAAAAATCAGAGGGGAAAATATGCAAACTATTATTCATTTAATATGCAATTAATTTCAATTGAGCAGCACTTTATACACAAGAAGTCTGAGGCACCTAAAAGTGCATAGCTGCTTTCATTTAAAAGAGACACTTGCTATGTTGACGTGGTGGGCAGACATTTTGAGGCTAGCACTGCTCAGGGAAAAATGGACCATGTTTGGAAATTCCAGAGTTTCAGAGAAGGAAAGTAACCGTTTTGATGCTCAGAATACTTGACTTCTGTCAGAGAAAACAAATGATTTTCTTGAAGTATTCCCACTTCAGAAAGACTTTTTGCACACCAACACTCAAAATGATGTCTTGGCCAAATCAGCATTTTGTGGATTGCGTGGTTATTTGGGTGAAATCCCCTATGTGCTTTAGGCTTTAGGCTGACAGGGTCTTCAGTGTAATATTGGTGGCCCACTGTTGCACCTGCTTTAGGGCTATTCCTTGTAAGCCTTTTCTCATTAGTTGATAATTTTTCTGTTTTCTGATTTGTTTATAAATGATTACTGGTACTTGTTGATTTTGTTGTGGCTGCCTTTGTAATCATTGCTCAGCACTTAGCTATTAAGTGCCACACACAAATGAGTAAAATGTAGTGTAAGATTTAGTTCACATAGAATATGAAAGAAAAAAGATTATCTTCTGATTACATAGTCATAGAGGAATAATACCTGTTACAGGGCGAGCTAAACTTTAGACCCCATTTATAGTCCTCCTTGAGTGCACCCGGGTTTTGCTACCTTCTCCTCTGTCTGGGTGGAACCACATGGTCCTACTGCTGAATCTCTGGGTTGCAACAGCAGCACCTTCTCCCCCTGTTTCCCACTGGTGTTAACATGTTAACAGGCCCATGTGGTTTTTGGCATCTGTTTCTGTGATTATGAACCAAATATATTGCTGCTTAGTAGAAGCCCTTCCTTTCTTTGGTGTAAAATACAGTGGTCAAATTTTTTTTTCCCCAGCTGTTGCCAAACACTGGTATGTGAGATCAAAGATTTTCCCTAGTATACGAAATAGTTATTAACTCTGGTATCTCTTGACAAATC
Source organism: Chrysemys picta bellii (assembly GCF_011386835.1). Taxonomy (NCBI): domain Eukaryota; kingdom Metazoa; phylum Chordata; order Testudines; family Emydidae; genus Chrysemys; species Chrysemys picta. The sequence goes on along the minus strand of NC_088800.1, from coordinate 32,655,678 downwards.
TGACTTTTCATTATGACCGCTGTAGTAATAATGAGAGAGCCTGTGTATAGCCCTCCAGGGCTCTGTGACAGCATGCTGGGCTGTAGGCATACCTTACTAGGACCTCATATGCTGTCTAAGAATGCATGTCAGCAGAAAAATAGCTACTGAGACACTAATGCAAATAACTTGTTTCTAGCAACTCACTGAGGTCAATGTTGATTCTTATTTTTTTAATCTCAAAGCAATAAATACTCTACTAATTGTAAATATAGCATGCACACACAATTTGCATGACACCAAATATTGATTGCTGTGCAGTTGTCTGTTAAATGCCATATTAATTCAATACTTTTTCAGTAATGGAAACAACGCTAATGTGAAAATCTAGCCTTTTTTCCCTACTGATTTGTCAGTTACCATTTGCCTTTTTTTCTGTCTTTGTTAAAGGGGGGGAGTTTAAATTTGTAACTGAAATGTAATTAATATGTAATTGGGTTAGGGTTGTCATTTAAAATCTTTGCCATTATTTTTCACCTGTAAATTGTGTGTGAGGGTGGGACAAGGGAAAGGGAGTGTCACAAAGTGAGAGAAGATACAGAATGGGAAAGGCACTGAAATCTCTTCCCCATCTTGTTCTAATGATCAGAACTCCCCTGACAATGAACCAACCATATTTGATATTGTTGGGGTTAAACCTATTGCTTTTAGAGGTAAAAATGTGCATTCCTGGGAATGACAAGGTGGGCGAGGTAATATTTTTTATTGGACCAACTTCTGTTGATGAGAAAGCTGTGTATAAGCTCAAAAGCTTGTCTCTCTCACCATCAGAAGTTGGTCCAATACAAGATATTTCCTCAGCCACTTCTCTAATATTACCTCTCTAATGCCTTGGGACCAACGCAGCTACAACACTGCATATGTTCCTGGGAGTGGCATTTAATGTATGTATTTATAGAAAATATACCATAGCTGCACTGACAGTAATGAAATGGATCTCCCTGAAACAGGGATGATGTCCTCACACGTAACGAATGCCACGGTGGAAGGTAATGAACAAATCCTATTCCACATGGACATGCTACAGTGTCCTTTCTGGTTCTAACATACAGTATCTATGACTCTGGCGTTGTTAAACTGTCCCTAGATTTTGGCCAAGGCTGCCATTATATTCATAACTTGCATTTATAATTGTGCCTTTGATCCCCAGCATCCCAGAGTTCTTTAACAGATATAGGAATGGGCTCCAATCCTCCAAACAGCTACAAGTGGGCACAGAGGTTCTCCTGTCTGATGCATTTATCCATACTGGGGCCATGGTTTGTAGTCACTACCAATGCACAGTAAGCAGAATTTGCCCAATAGAGGTGGACGTTCTTGATAGTGCATGGAAGCAGAAAGGAGAAGAGATAAAGAAAAGGGAAGAGCATGGTAATATTTTTACAGAGATGCTTGAAGGGATCCCATCTTGACTGGGTGTGTCCAATTCCCCTCCGTCCCCCGCCTGCCTCTTTAATGTTTTCTAGATTAACTGGTAAAATTTATTTACCTTTTCAGAGTAAGATATCTGTAAAATTAGTGAGCGACTGCTAGACCCTTGATAAGTTTGCTGATGAACTATATAGAATTAAGTTGAGCAGTTTCCAAGTTCAATGTTTTCATCAAGGAACTCAACATATTCTGGACAAAACTTTTAGGGGGAAAATAACATGAGGGTGACAGAAGAATTCCAAAGCTCTTTGAAGTTCTTTATCAACTAGTACCTACTAAGAACAGCTATATGTACACTGTTTTTTTTCTATCCATTTATCATCTACCTAACAAGCTTGTGGCATATATGCATATTTGTCTAGGAATCAGAGACAAATGTTTAGAAAGTCTATCGGGAATCCAATTAATCAATCTGATTCATTACATTACTTAATAGTAGTGATGGCTGAGCCTCAAAAGGTTTGCCATTTTCTCTGCCTAAAGTTCAGTGGATTCCAAGCCATAACACTGAGATTAATATCTTAACTTTTCTTTACCCAAAGAAATTGTCAAATGTCTCTAAAGATTGCAGCTGGACTGAGAACAGCTTTTTTTTCTTTTCTGTGTGTTATCGATTCTGCCTGAAGCTGAAACAGAAAGAGGATAGAAACACAAAAATAAAGGTGAGGGCGGATTTTAGTAAAGGTTTGTGTCCTTTTCAAATTTTATGAGGCCATTTACATAGTCTTTTATTTTGTCTCTTCACCCACCCCTACTTAACTGCTTGTAGAGATCTTTGAAATTCTATTACTTTATTCATTAGAGATTTGCCTGCTATTTTCCTCTCTCTCTCTTTGTCTCTTTGGGATTCTGTGAACTTTTTTCCTGTACGCTGTGCCAACAGCAGATTTTGTCTGAGTGTTCTTTTCCTCATTAACATGAATCGAAGTGAGACGTCAGAAACCCCGGGACCATTTGCAATGACAGGACACTGCCAATGCTTTTTTCTTTTATAGCCCATAGGAATAAAACTATGCAAAGCATCATTTCATTATTCACATTATGATAACCTGCATAAGTTACGGATCATAAGCTAGGGAAGTCATTTTCATGCTGTCCATTGTCAAATACCCAAAGTTAAAATTTTGAGAGGAAAAACAAAAAAGAAAAAACTCTAATGATACCACTATTAGTTTTTTGGCATGTCAGTTTCTCTCCAATAAGTTTGTCAATTTAACATGTTAGTGTGCATAGATGAGCGGAGATAAGCGATGTGTCTTTTTAAATTTTTGCATATATTGAAATTGGTACCAGTATGTTTTCTGATGATGATGAGATGTTCTGGGACTAGATCCAATGCCCATTGAAGCTAATGGATGCCCTATATTGACTTCATTTGGCATTGGATTAGGCCCTAATGACCTGATTCAGCAAAGCACTTTAAGCATGTACATATGTCCACTGACTTGAGAAAATGCTTAGTCAAATGTTCACTTAAGTGCTCTGCTGAATTGGGACCCTAGTACACAAGATGAAATAAATATTCATTTTAGTAAATTAATCAAGTATTCACTTGCAAAACGAATTAAAAAAAACATAATTATTTGTTGATAAATATTTTAACAACCTTGCTATGCAGTAGCTTTAAAAGGTCACTGTCTGATTGGTTTGTGTGTTTGTTTTATTAAAAAAAAAATATTTTCAGTTGGGGCCTCCCTACTCACTGTGCTTAAAGGCTGTGCCTTTATAGTATCTCCCTGGGAGAGTTTACACAGTCCTGAATGAGTTGCAGTCTCTAGCATTGGGTAAGGCCGTGTCTAAACTACAGACTGTGGCCAATGCAAGTTATGTAGGCATAAAGCCACCACAATTAGTATATTGCTCTTGTACATGCATACTTGGCTCCTTGCGTTGGTGCTGCATGTGCTCCTTGCGTTGGTGCTGCATGTGCTCACCTGGAGTGCTTGTGTTGGTGCACCATGGGTAAGTATCCCAGTGTGCAACTCACCACCATCCAGCACACTGTCTTTTGGGAAGTTTTGGCAATGCATTGTGGGGCAGAAACAAGTCATGCAATGGGGACTGGGAACAGAGGGTCAAGTTCACATCATGCAACTTTCTCCATCCCATAATGTTATCTATGTCCCATAATTCTCATGCCTTTTTAAAAAAAACCACTCGCATGGCCCTCCTCGCTGGCTGTCATCTCTGGCAGAAGCATGGAACCTTGCACAATTCTGCACTATTGTCATGAGCGTTGCAAGCACAGGATGCATGATCCCATGGTATTTGCAGAGCCGCAAAGAGAAGTGAATCAGTGGGGAATATGATGATTTCTTGGAAGCCAGATTTCTATGGGAAATAGTGAAAACCAGTTGTAAGTTGTTGTTGGCATTCACAGAGTGCTTCTTCTGGGCCTTAGAAATGAGTACCGACTGGTGGGATCGCATCATAATTCAGGCTTGTGATGACAAGCAGTGTCTGTAGAACTTACAGCTATGCAAGCCACATTCCTGGATCTGTGCACTGAGCTTGCCCCATCCCTCCAATGCAGGGACACCAGAATGAGATCAGCGCTGTCAGTGGAGAAGCTAGTGGTAATCATACTGTCTAAACTTGCAATGCTGGATTGCTGTTGGTCAGTGGGCAATCATTTTAGGGTTGGACAATGTGCTGTGGGAGTCGTTGTCATGCAAGTGCTCAGGACCATTAATTATCTCCTGCTACGCAGTACTGTGACTCTCAGTCATATGTAGGACATGTGGATGGATTTGCAGCAAAGGGGTTCCTGGATTGTGGGGGATCAATAGATGGTGCACATATCCCTATTTTGGCACCAGTCCACCTTGATCCAGAGTATGCCAATGGAAAGGGCTACTTTTCAATGGTTATGCAAGTGTGGTGGATCACCAGAGGTGCTTCACAGACATCAATGTTGGATGGTGAGAGAAGGTGCATGATGCTTATATCTTTAAGAAAACAGGACTGTTCAGAAAGGTGAAAGCAGAGACTTTCTTTCTCGACCGGTGACTTAACACTGATGAGGTTGAAATGCCAATAGTGATCCTGGGGGACCCACCTACCCCTTGCTCCTTTGTCTGTGAAGCTGAACACCAGCCTCCTCGACAGCACCCAGGAAAGATTCCATTACTGGCTCAGCAGGTGCAGAGTGACAGCTGAATGCGCATTTGGTAGGTTGAAGGGACACTGGCACGGGTTTACTCACAAGATTGGAGCTCAGTGAAAAAAATCCCAGTGGTTATAGTTATTGCTTTGTCCTGCAAAGCAATAACTATATACCTGTGAAGCAAAGGGGGAAGAGTCACAGCTGGGTTGGAGGAGGAGCAGCTGCCTGCAGAGTTTGAGTGAACAGCCAGAAACAATGGCTATTAGAGCTCAACACAGAGTTTTGAGGCTGAAGGAGGCCTTGAAAGAGCATTTTAACTATGATTCACGATAATGTGTTGTGGGTGGACTGTACTCTGCCTTGCCCTGGAATTTGGGAGCCTGTTAGGAACTATGTGTTGGATGTTGTATATTTATGATAGTTACACTGTGTGACTGTGTGTGTGAGTTCTGTCACATTGTATAATAACAAGTAAGTAGGTGCTTCCAATATTGCTAGTCATTCTGCAGCATATGTTCTGAACTAATAAAGATGAATTATTTCCCAAAAAATACAATTTTATTGAGTAACACAACCAGTGCAAAACAAATCTGTGCAATTTTAAAAGCAGATACATTTAAAAACTTAATAAATTAATAGAAAAGAGCTTAACAAGGGGAGTGAACGTTCATGTCCATTTTAGTTATGCATACAGCAACCGTGGCTCTCCCAGATGAGTGTATGTGAAGCTGTGGTTGTCCTTACTGTCCTCCATTGTAGAGTGGTAGGTGTAGGGATCCGGCCCCTAATGTCACATGGCATGTTGAAGGGAGGTGCAGGGAAGTGCTGAAATGGAGTTCTCCATGGGCTGCAAAGGGATGTGAGCCTGGGTGTGGCATTACACCCCATATTCTTCATAGTAATGTTATGATATACATATGGCATAATTATGATGTATTTTGTGCAAGATAAGGCATGTGAGATATCATTGAAAAGGTTATGAGTCACTGAATATGATTATCGTATTTGTATGTATGTATCATTTTTGTATCTGAAGTTAGGAATATTGTCTGTGCACCTATTACAAAGGTTTTACACCAGGGGAACACACACTAGATTGCTGGCTGGAAAGGGCCAGTAGGAAGAACAATAGGTCTTAGAAGATGCTAATCTTTTACTGGGAAGGCCTTCCTAGGCAAGCCTTCTTGGGGATGCTGCAAACAGACTTTGCATTATGGTTGCATGGTCATGTGATCAAGTCACCTGGTACTGGACTCTGTGATAATATTAGTACTTTTCCACTGACTGGGGGTGAGACTCATACTGGAAGACAAAAGTTTCCTGCCATATATAGAACCTATTTAAGGCAGGGGAGTGACATAATCAAGGTTGGTTCTTCACTGAATCCCTGCCCAAGATGACTGCTATAAACATCTAAGAAAAAGACTGAAGGAGTGGAAAAGGACTGAGCCCAGACTGGAAGGTTTCTAGCCTGTGAATGAAATATCTGAAGTTTTAAGCTGCAGCCAAGTGCAGCTGGCCTTCAAGAATCTCTGCAATCTGCCTAAAACAACATTTAGGGTGAGATATTACTACTTGTAACCTGTTTCTTTAGTATCTTAAAGCTTAGATTGCGTCTTTGTTTTATTTGCTGGGTAATCTGCTTTGATCTGTTTGCTGTCCCTTATAATCACTTAAAATCTATCTTCGTAGTTAATAAACTTATTTTGTTTTGTCTAAAACCAGTGTGTGTGGAAATTATAACTTTGGGGCAGAAAGCTGTGCATATCCCTCTCCACATTGAGGGAGGGGTGAATTTAATGAGCTAACCCTGTATAGTTCTCTGTGCAGCGCAAAACGCTACAATTTTGGATTTACCCTTTAGAGGGGTGTGCACTCGAGTACTGGGCAATTCCTAAGTCCTCCCATCCAGAGCTGATCTCAGCATCTGCGTGTATAGTTGCAGCTGGGTGTGTCTCTACCTGTGTGTATGCTGGTGAAAAAGCAAGCCTGGAGAGCTTGGCAACTTGTCACAGCAGCACAATGTAAAGGGGAATCCAGGCTGGTGGGTCAGGTGGGCTCAATGGTACCCCAGTTCCAAGTGGCACTCCGGCAGGGAACCCGTCACACTGGGATTGTTGAACCTGTAGGTGCACAGGAGTCTGCAGCATCTGTTTTTGCTGCTGTAGAAGCCCCATTATGTCCTGGTGCATTTTCCTGTCCTTTTTCTGCTTCTTTCTCCTCTCCACTCTTTCCTTCTCAAGGCTGTCTGCAATGTTCACCCTCCGGGCCCATTGCTTATGGTCTGATGCAGCACTGGCTTGCCTGACTGGCACCATTTTCCACAGGTGGTGGTGATTTTAACTGATATCTTGTTCCTGAAGGTAGCAAAGGCACAGAGAGCACAGCTGCTGCTGGTGTCCTGAAGCTGTCCGGGCCTGTATGCCACTAGTCTGTGTACTGCAATGATGTTGCTAAAGTTCTCGCAGACTGGCATGGGAAAATGTCCTCACATGGAGGAAGAAATAGGGCTGCCAAAGCTAGAAATGTTTAGGAGAGGATTACAGAGTACCTCCATGAAAGTTTCATTGAGATCTCTCAGGTGTATTCAAGGAACATCCTTGTGTACATAAACAAACTGCTCCCCAACCTATAGGGAAATGAAAAGCAGATAACAACTCCACCTCTCTTTGTACCGCTACCTCTTCTAATACAAGTAAATGAAAAGTTAATAGTGCTGTCCTGCAAAAGTGGAGATGCCATCATTGTAATGGGAAATACATTGACACATTTACCTGAGGTTCCTTCGCCTGCATTGGGCTTGGCAGTACTTGACTGCTGGGACTGTCTGGTCTGCGATGGAGTCTCAAACAGGTCCTAGCTGGCGGCATAGTTGGACCTGCCAGTCACGTGCTTCTCATTCTTGTCCTCGCTGTATCCACAGTGGGCCACCAAGTATGGCATGAATCTCTTTATAAATGCAGCAGGTCTGTGGCTCAGCACTGGATTGAATGTTGGTCACCTTGGCCTTCTAGTATGCCTGCCGCAGTTCCTTCACTTTCACACAGCCCTGCTGCTGATCCCTGTCGTACCCCATCTCCTATATTCCCCAAGCAATCGGCTCATAGGTGTGCACATTTCTATGGCTGGTGCATAGCTGTGCCTGCATTGCCTCTTATCAACAGGCCCAGGAGATATCTCCTGTCTACTCCAGGCCAGAGTGCATCTGAAGCACGGAGCTGGCATGGTAGGCTGAGCAGTTGCAAACGACAGTGGAGAGCTGCTAAGTGCTTGCCAAGCTGGATGATCAGAGAAAACATTTGAAATATGTGTGGGGTTTTAAAGTGTGTATGGGGGGGGCAGATTTTTTGGTCTCTGTCCCCTGGGCAGTGGTATTTGTGACAGTGTACCCCATAAGGCTTTATGAGGGGTGTGTGTGTGCTCATAAATGTATGTATGATATAACTGGAATATGCCATGTAAAGGTTATGATCTACTGGTTATGTTCATCCTAGTTGTATGCAGGCACCATTTGTGTGTTCAAAGTTATGAACATTGGCTGTATAATTGCTTGATTTCTGAGTAGCCTTAGTTAGAACATTTGGTCACTTCTTGAGAAAGGAACGTGCAAATTAAGTGCTCAATCAGGAAGCACTTAGCAGACAAAAGAGCTTGGAAGACTCCAATCCACATAAGAAGTCTACCTGAGGATGTTCAAGGTAGCATGTGGGTAATGGCTGCTACCTGCAAGTCCTGAGTCATGCATGGGCATGTGACTTGCCCATGTGATTCCGAATCTCCATTTTGTGACTGAATTCTACACAGGGTGAGCATTGGGTGTCCACCCACAAGAGAAAGTCTATTTAAACCCCTGGGAGACCCCTCCATTTTGTCTTCAGCTGGCTAAAGAAGGAGCCTCTCCACCCCTCCAGGATACTTGAAGGAAACTGGAACAAAGGACAGTAACTACAGTGGGTGTGAGTGATTGCTGGACCCAGGCTAGAATGCTCCTGTAAAGGGGAGCATTCAGGAACTGGTGAGGATCTTATTTGTATTTAGTTTGATTAGACATAGATTTGTACATTTTATTTTATTTTGCTTTGTGATTTACTTTGTTCTGTCTGTTACTACTTGGAACCACTTAAATCCTACTTTCTGTATTTAATAAAATCTCTTTTTACTTATTAATTAACTCAGAGTATGTATTAATACCTGGGGGAGCAAACAACTGTGCATATCTCTTTCAGTGTTATAGAGGACGAACAATTTATGAGTTTACCCTGCATAAGCTTTATACAGGGTAAAACGGACTTATTTGGGTTTAGACCCCATTGGGAGTTGGGCATCTGAGTGCTAAAGACAAGCACACTTCTGTGAGCTGTTTTCTGATAAACCTGCAGCTTTGGGGCAAGTAATTCAGACCCTGGGTCTGCGTTGGAGCAGACGGGAGTGTCTGGCTCAGCAAGACAGGGTGCTGGAGTCCTGAGCTGGCAGGGAAAATAGGAACAGGGGTGTGGCACAGCAGTTGGCACATCAGTTGGCAGCTCCCATGGGGGGTTTCTGTGATCCAACCCGTCACAATATTCACAATTTTGACCAGAGCGGTCATTGTGGGGTGGCTGCTGAAGGACTGTGAGGGTCGATATAAATAATGCAGTCTCTACATTTGCACTGCGTCGACTGCAGCACATTGACCATGGCTCAGTGCCATTTGGGAACTTGGTGTTACTGTGTAACTGTAACAGGGCACTTACATCGGTGGGGGGAGAAATTATGTAGAAGCATGTGTAACTAGGTTGACACAGGGCGCTTTCATTGATCTAACTTGGTAGTGTAGATCAGGCCTCTGGGAATGCCACTGGTGAAACTAGAAAGAAGTTTGAAGGGTCATGGCTTGGTAGGGTTGCCAACTGTCTAATTGCACAGACCCAAACACCGTTGTCCTGCCCCTTCTCTGAGGCCCTGCCCCAACTCACTCCATCCCTCCTCCCTCTGTCTCTTGCTCTCCCTCACCCTCACTCACTTTCACCAGGCTGGGGCAGAGGGTTGGAGTGCAGGGTGGGGGGCAGGGTCTGGGAGGGAGTTTGGGTGCAGGAGGGGGTGAGGATTGTGTGCTTTGGGAGGGAGTTTGGGTGTGGGGTGAGGGCTCTGGGCTGGGGCAGGGCGTTGGGGTGTGGGAGGGTTGAGGGATGTGGTCTCCAGCTGGCTGGCGCTTACCTCGGGTGGCTCCCAAAAGCAACTTTGGCAGCAGCTCCTTGGTGGGGGTGGGTGGGCAGGGGGTCTCCGTGCCCTGCCTTTGGGCACAGTTCCCAGCCAATGGAAGCTGTGGAGTCGGCACTCAGGGCGGGGGCAGTGCGCGGAGACCCCCTGCCCATCCCCACCCCTCCCCCGGGGATGCAGAGATGTGCTGGCCACTTCCGGGATTGGCGCGGAGCCAGGGCAGGCAGGGAGCTTGCCTTAGCCCCGTTGCGCCTGATTCCGGGAGACTCCCGGCAAAACTGGGAAGGTTGGTAACCCTATGGCTTGGTGGTAATGAGTCTATTGCCAGTAAACATGGTTTCCTGAATATACTAAGTTTCAACATTAGTTCAGAATAACTTTCGCTTACAGCAAACCACATGGTTTGACATGCAAAATTAGGGCAAATTAGGGTGTGAATTTGAAGGGCAATAGCTGTTCTGAAATAACTCTTCTGTGGACACTCATTCCAGAATAGGTATTCCAGTCAGTTTCCAAGTGTAGACAAGCCCTTACGGAGCCTTATTATATTAAATGTATGTTTTAAGTAGTCTATTTACATAAGAAAGGAGGCATGGGATGATCACATCTCTTGGCATTTCCAGCGACTGACCTACATTGATAATGAAGGCAGGCAAAGCACAAACCAGATGCCAGGTGATGCACACAAACCTCTAACCATTGTTTAAAATTCGATGGAGTTTCATGAAGTGTTTTGAATCATTTTATGATTGCCCACAGTCTTAGAACAGCCCAGAAATGTGTCCATGTATGATGGATGTAGATTAGCCTGGTCATAAGATACTCTATTACCTTGTTTTAAAGTGCCATTTTTTCTCTGCAATGGAAAGCTTTAACAGGTGAGGATAAACTTCCCTTGAATGCCCTCAAGGCCTTGTTAGATCCCTCAGTATGTAAACATATATTGCATTTTTCTTTTGGGAAAACAGGCTAGACTCTTTGCAAACACCTTGAAACCTAAGTGAAATCTTGAAACTTTAAGATAGAATGCATCCACTTGCTAGGAATCTTTTGACTGATGCCAGATCCATAGCATCAGTCATGTGTCTTCCATTAAAGATGGCTGTGTGGTGGTGTGCTGCATTGGGTGGAAGTTCTCATAAAGGTTTCATGCATTTATTATTATATTGATGGAGTCAGAGCTTTTTTTAGTTAAAGCCCAATTTTTATGTTACATCAAAAGTGCTCAAACTTATAAATAGAAGCCGTAGTCAAAGTGAGCAAGGAGAGAACAGAAATTCTGGATTTCAAAGGTGCTGTGCACTCTCAGCTCCCACTGACTTCTACTAGAGCTGCAGATGCTCAGCCCATCTTAGGTATTTGCTCTTTGAGCTTGATCACCAAAAATAACTGGAAAAAAACAGGTGCGAAGGTTTTCAAGTGAAGTATCTCTTCCCTCCTCCTATAATTTTGGCATTTCCTGACATCTGAATCCTTGGTTTTGAACCTTAACATTGTTTCAATGCGTTTTGATTTGTTTGTGTGTATAATAGTAAATAAAACGAAGTGGTTATTAGACAGATACTTTGTCTTTTTCGGGACTAAGACAGGATGAAGGATAAGTAGTTTAATCTGAATTTCATAATTGCATTCTGGAAGCATGTCTGTGAGTCAGCACACCTCGGTTCTATTCCTGGGTTCTGCTGGTGACCTGCTGTATGAGCTTAGGCCAGTCACTTCACCTCTCTGTCCCTTTGTTTCCCTTCCCACCTTTTGCATTGTCTGTTTAGAGCAGTGTTTCCCACGCCGCTTGTGTAGGGAAAGCCCCTGGTGGGCCAGGCCAGTTTGTTTACCTGCCGCGTCCGCAGGTTCGGCCGAGGTACGTACTGGCCACCTCTTCCAGCAGCTCCCATTGGCCTGGAGCAGCGAACTGCGGCCAGTGGGAGCCGCAATCGTCCGAACCTGTGGACGTGGCAAATAAACAAACCAGCCCCGCCTGTCAGGGGCTTTCCCTACATAAACGGCGTCCCAAGTTTGGGAAACACTGGTTTAGATTATAAACTTGTCAGGGCAGGGACTGCTTCTCACTAGTGTTTGTATAGAAGCTAGCACAATGGGAGCCTGATTTCAGATGGGGACTCTAGTTCCATTCTATGCATCCGAAGAAGTGGGCTGTAGCCCACGAAAGCTTATGCTCTAATAAATTTGTTAGTCTCTAAGGTGCCACAAGTACTCCTGTTCTTTTTGCGGATACAGACTAACACGGCTGCTACTCCGAAACCTGTAATATAAATGAAGGCTTCGTTTTCACAAAAAACCTGGGGTAGAAATCTTGGCCCATTTGGTCTTGACGTCACTAGGAAAAAAGGCCTGTTCTTACCTTACATTAGCTAACGTGGTAGACAAGGCAGTTGGTAGCTTTCACGCATATTAGCAGGTCAGCCTAATAATGGGTGAAAGTTATGAACTGCCTTCATTAGAAATTTATCAGGTGTTAGTTACCTCGGGGTAAGAACACACCTTTTTTCCCTATTTAAGGCACCCCATTGAAGTTGATGGTGGAACTCCCATTGATTTCAGTAGGGCCAGGATTCCACCTCAGGTTTGGCTCTCATGTTGGGTTTGTCTTGCCAGAAGTAATGGGTTATAAATATGGGATATTTCCATTTAATCTGACCTTGCATCAAGAGAAGTACTGGAATTCTTCCTTGGACCTGGCCATGGTTTAATAACAGGCTGGCTAGACCTAGCTGCATAGAAAATAGACTTTGAGTCAATGGGAGCCTTGCTCCTTTTTGAGAGTCAGAGCAAGAAACAACCTTTTCTTTAAATAAATAAAAATAAATGAAGAATAAAAGAAAGATCATTCTGTCTCTAGCTAATCCTGCAGATCAATTGTTACCCCTTCACCTCACAACTGCAGGTAGACTGTTTTGGCTTAGGCAAAACTATTTTTGCTCATTATAAGGGTAATTTAAGTAAATTGGAGATGTTAGAAGTTTTCTCTATGCTTGTCAGAGTTTATATTGGATGCAAACTGACGGCGCCTACAGGCTGTGGGGCTAATCATAGAAGAAATCACCTAAGTGGGTTTGTTAATTTTCTTGGTTCCCTTGGTGATCTGTCTGCATAGCATGAAGTTCTTCAATCTGACTTAGGGAACAGAAGGATATTTTTTGCATTGCTGACCGTGACAAGGGAGTGCAGGTTTTGAAATTAGGAGGCATAGAAAGTTGACAGGTAAACAGAAAAGAAGGTAGAATGTCTGGGATTCATTGCCTGCTGCTAAATCTTCAAAGCAGTGATTTGAAATGTACATATTTCTTTGTTACTCCTAGGCAGAAATAAGCTTTTTAAAAAAATGGAGAGCATGGTTGAATATAATTGTGCTTAGTTTAAAAAAGAAATTGAAATGAATTAGCATAGTCTTCAATAGAAAAAACAGAGAAAAAAAATCACCTTTTCCATCAAATTTGTTAAGATCTAAGAGAGTTTGATGTCCCTTTTTTAGATTCATAAAACACACTGTACTTGCAAAGTGGTATTTCAGGGAGGTTGCAAGGCAAATTCAGCAAGTTTAAATGAAAGGAATTTAATCTCCTCTTGCATGCAAATGATTTGGAGTTGCAATGTTCGCAGAGTCCTTTGTTTGTGTCCCAGTGATTTCTGGGCACAGGTTTTTGAGGTGTCTGGAGAGCCAGTATTTTATAAAGGTGAAGGGAATTGAAATATGCTATATGATGCCCTGCACCTAGTATTGTACTTCTAGAGTCATTCAGGATAGTTTTCAGCAAACACATGCAGAATGTTTAAAGTGTCAACAAGTCTCTAAATTGGAGGAAATTAGCAGTGTATTTAGCAGTCTCCTCACATAGTTCTTCCTAGATGGAAGTATTGTTCAATATTAAAGATTAAAACTAAAACAAAACATAACCAAGAGCTCTGTTACTATAACTCTAAATGTCATGTACCCCATACATAAAGTATTTCTCAGCTTAATTATGGAACTTTTGGATTTCAAGAAATCCATTATAGATGCAGGAGGGGTGGCCCTCCAGAGATAGATGTAAAGGTGTTTCATGCCAACAACAAGGAATTGTTGGGGATACTAATTGCTATGAAGGATTTAAAAAAAAAAAAATAAAGAAAGGACAGGGAAAAAGTCAGCAAGATGTAAGGAAAGAAAACAAAAGATGATTTGAGTGCTGCCAAGAAAATTAGTAGTGGAGTGGGATCATTTTGTGTGTGTGTGTGTGTATACATATGCATACACACACACAAAATGATCCCACTCAACTATGAGTGGGATCATTCATATATATATATATAGTGACAGACCCAGACCAGTGGGGTACAGGAGTCTGGTAGAGGGCAAATATACTGGTCACTGGATGAGTAGTTTTCTGTTCCCTGAGTGACCAGAGCAGGAGCTGCACTAGAGTAATCAGGAACCTGCTAGAACCAGTTAAGGCACGCAGGCTAATTAGGACACCTGGAGCCAATTAAGAAGAAGCTTCTAGAATCAATTAAGGCAGGTTAATCAGGGCACCTGGGTTTTAAAAGGAGCTCACTTCAGTTTGTGGTGTGAGTGTGAGGAGCTGGGAGTAAGAGGTGCAAGAAGCTGAGAATGAGAGGGTGTGCTGCTGGAGGACTGAGGCGCACAAGCGTTATTAGACACCAGGAGGAAGGTCCTGTGATGAGAATAAGGAAGGTGTTTGGAGGAGGCCATGGGGAAGTAGCCCAGGGAGTTGTAGCTGTCATGCAGCTGTTACAGGAGGCACTATAGACAGCTGCAGTCCACAGGGCCTTGGGCTGGAACCCGGAGTAGTGGTTCCCCCCAAACCTCCCAATTGACCTGGACTGTGGGTTCTTCCAGAGGGGAAGGTCCCTGGGCTGTTCCCCAACCCACACTGTGAATCTCTGAGGCAAGAAAATCCGCCAATAAGCACAGGACCCACCAAGATAGAGGAGGAACTTTGTCACTATATATATATATGATGGTGGGGTTTAACGGTTTTATCTGTACTCGTTTGCCAGACTCTAACAAACCTCCATTCCACATGTATGAACTGCAGTTTTTGTTTCTGAAACAGCAGAATCATTTTAGCTGAAACTCTTCCCCTCTCGCTTCTCTGCACCCCCCTCAAAAAAAAAATCTAACCTAATCAAAACAAAATCAGCCTGAGGCAGACACCCAGTATGGAAAATTTCCGTCTGAATGGTTAATGTTTGACAAAGTTTTAAGATCTCTTTTCTTTTGCTTTTAGGGAGCTTTAACTATAGATGATGTCCGCATCACCTATAATTCCTACCCTAATCTACCACTGCTTCTCTTGGCAGTTCTCCTACCATCTACTATTCTCAATCTTTGTATCAAACCAACCTTTTTCTGGGTGCTAAGAGCACAGGAGAGACCGGCCGCTCTTTTTATCTTTCACACTAGTCTCCACAACAATCCTGTGTGTGTGTATTGCCACACAGAGAGATGGAATCCATGTGATACACTGAAAATCCCTGTAATAAGAAAGAAACTAATGAAACACAATGATTTTTGGCATATACTGAAGCTGTCAGACTTCACCATGCAGGGAAGGTAGCCTTGACGTTAAAGGGTAAATGGCATTAAGGGAGATAGGCTGAGTAAGGAGCTGAAAGCAAGTGAGCCAGGTTCCCCTGTAATGGTCCCGATGTTACTGAACAGCAGATGATGCAGTGCACGGCTTAAGGTAGGACTTTGATTTTTTTTTTTTTTTTTTAGGAGAATAGTTACATGCTCAGTGGGGAGAGGAATGAAAGATCACATCTCACCGTTTTTGTGCCATTTGGAAGGATTTACATTGGCTAGCTCCAGCATTACTGTTTGCCATTACTTGTCGAGTTGTCCCAGGAGGAAAGAGTTTTGGGGCCCATTTACCAAGGGCCTCCTTTTTTACCTGTGGGAAAGAAACTTCACTGTAAAGCCCACTCCTATGTCTTACCCAGCAACTCCCTGGCAAAAAACTAGTTAAAACTTACTTTGCCAGGTTTCAGGCATGGCTGGATTTTTACAGAGATGGGCACAAATTTTAGATTCACATCTCAACTTCCCTCAAGTTCAGGGTGATGTTATGGATCCAGAGTTTTTGTTCAGCCACTATAAATATTTTATTTATTTATATTACTGTAGTACCCTAGGAGCTTGGATACAAAGATCCCCAGTTGGAGTCTATTTGGAACTGGGCCTTTTAATTTAAGCCAATCTTTATTTATTTTTTTTTCATTTTGCCAACTAAATGTAATTCATGGGTGGTGTGTGAGAAAAGGTATAAGCATAATGTCCAGAGAGCTGTTTGGAACTGAAAGATCAGTTTGCAGCTCCCACAACTGATAAACCTATCAGTCAGCTTCATCAAAGAGTTTGTAGACAGGTAGCCTTGACTTGCAATCTCTGTGTCCTGTGGGAAGACCCTACTTTATTCCAGACTGAACTAAAGTAGGAATACATGCTTCTCTTCCCTAGACACCTTCTACTGTTTGGGGTATTTGACAAAAAATAACAGTGAAAAACAATGTTTGAATATTGTAATCCGTGCACCTTTAGCAAGTACTCTGTGAGGTAAAAATCCAAAGCTGGGAATAGTATTAGGGGATTAAATGAACCACTACTGAGGATTTGGCTAAACCCCAAAGGTTTAAATTGCTCACCCGAACAAGGAAGGTGAAGGGGAGATTATTCCGCTCTGTCACTGCCCCAACACATTCACACAGAGACAGCACTGCACTTGGCAAAGCGGATCATGGAGTGTAGGTGATTTTCCTCTGACTCAGGCATGGTACACTGCTGAAGGCAGAATACAGAGTTTATGGATCAATGATCTGATACAGACTAGTAAATTCTAGGTTCCTACACTCCACTCCAATTGGCTGCGCATTTAATATATATAATCCTAACTATTCCACAACAGGATATGTTATGCCACAGAAGGCAGAGAGAAACAAAATAAAATATTTTGAACTTCTTTTTAAGCTTGAAAAACACGCTGGTTCGGAGTCATAGTCCAATGTCTTCATCTGCATTTTGACCATAGTTTTGGGTCACAGTTCAGGGAGGACAATTCCAAAAATCTTGCAGCTCCCAAATCAGAACTAGCTTCTGCCAGATCAAGGGGTTGAAGGCCCTTCTGTACCCTTCCTTCCCACCTATTTGTGGTCAAATGTCTAGATATTGCTTTTGGAGCTGATTAAAAACACCGAAACCACAGTGTAAGGTTTTAAGAGTGTAGCTGGGGTGGAGCAAAGCCCCTATACTCCTCTCTGCTGCCATTGTCAGAAGAAATGAGCTGTGAGCAGATGCCGTCAAACTATGTCCCCTAAAAAAGCCTAAATGACATTTTCTTCTTTTCCAGAGGAAGAACTTTCTCTTTGTACAGTGTGTCAAGTTCCAAAGCCTCAAGCTTCAGCTGAGCCTAATGCCAGTGTCATTAAATGAATCTGTTTTCAGTTACTTATCTATTTCTGCTTGAATGTGGGGATCGTTCTCCTCATGTCTGTTCATTATCCTCTGCGTGTCTGCTCCCATCTGCTGACTTTCCCAAATTAGTTGTGGCTTGTTCCTAGAGATGGGGATTTGTTAGGGTGAGCTTTATAAAAATGCCTTTGGTGTTCTTCTAACGGGGGGAAAAGAATAAGAAAAGAAGAAATCCCAAAGGCAGCCAGAGATAAAAATCACCCAGTGAAAGGATAAAAATGAACAATGCCTCCTTCAGTGAGCCTAAAAATACAGTACTTCCCTCTCACATGTGCTTTAGTTATTGAAATAACAACTTGATTGTACAATGCCAGAATTATTATGGCCTCAAGAAAATACAAAGTCTAGGAACTTTATACAAGATGCCAGGTCAGAGGAAACATAACTTCAAGTTTAAATTAGATCCAATATTCTCAGTAAAGAAGTGTGTGTGTGTGTGTATATATATATATATATATATAAAATAGAAGGAAGGATGGTCTGGTGGTTAAAGCATTGGGCTGGGACTCAGAAGGTCCTAGCTCTGCAACAGACTTCTTTTGTGACCTTGGGCAAGTTGCTTAATCTGTCTGTCTCAGTTCCCTGGCATTTTTTTAAAGTAACATGAGACTGAAAATCCTTTGTTAACTCATGGGCAAGTGGTGAAGATAAATTGATTGGTCTTGAGTTGCTCATGTAAATGAGATATTGGATGTATTGCTGACAGTAGCCATGATTTACATGGAAAGAGACAGAGGAAAGGATGTGGAACTGAAGGAGATGGGGGCGGGAGGGAGTGGAGAGGGAAGGAACAAAGAGTTTGAATTTTCTTCCAATGAGATATTGAAGGAGCAAATCTGGTTTGCTCCCTTCATTACAGATCCTATGGAACTCTTCGACACCCCATTTAGCAAGCTGCTTATGCACATGCCCCACTGCAGCCATGTGAATAGTTTCATTGGTTGCAAAAGGATCTTTACTCACAAAGAGTTGGGCATGTGTTTAAGTAGTTGCTGAGTTGGAGTGCCAAAGAGCAGGAGTTGACCCACATGTCCTTGGTCCACATTTCCCATCCCCACTGCTTTGTGACAAGTTTATATCCAGTAGTACCCTGTGTCCTGCACTTTCAGGTGAAGTCGGGTGATATAAGGCACTGTGGCTAGCTCCTCAGCTAGAATAAATCAGCCTAGCTCCACAGAACTTAATGGAATGACACTGATTTACATCAGCTGGGGCTCTGGCCCTATATAAATAGAAACTAACTGCTCATTGGTTAAAGAACAAATTGCCCCCCAATCATATTTGCTTGTGATTTTTTTTTCTTGACTGCGTTGTAAGTCTTGCACTGTGCTAGTGGTGGTTACTTTATCAAGTTATCTCAAAAGATCATCCTGCTCAGCTAGAAGGGGAGATCGGAGGAGCAGGTATGCAAGAAGCTTTGGTGTGTGTTTTTGGGGAGGAGAGGCCTGTTTTACACTTTAATGCCAGTATTTCCTAACTGATTTCAGGATGGGGCGTGGCGTTCTCTGAGGCAATGCCTTTGTTAGTTCACTGACACAATAGTGTACGTATTGTACTAGCTTATTTAGCAAAGGACTGGAGGGGGAACCTTGGAGTGGTTTCTTTTTAGAAGGTCAATTATGTCAATTTCTAGATTTTTATTTTTTTAAATCACTATATCCAAGTAGATAATGTTTAGGCATAGCTAGTCCACGTTTCTCAATCCAGGCTGAGGGCAGGTCTACACTAGAAGCACCGATGCAGCTGCGTTGATATAGCGCGTCTGGTGAAGATGCTCTATGCCAATGGGCGAGCGCTCTCCCAACAGCATAATTCCTCCACCTCCGCGAGAGGTGGAAACAGTCTATCACCCACGTAATCTCCAGCTGACATAGTGCCAGTGTGGATAGCACTGAGGTCACTGTAACTGGCGTCACTCTGGGGGTGGGAGGTGTGTCTTTTTCACACCTCTGAGTGACATAAGTTAGATCGACTTAAGTGGTAACGAAGACCTGCCCTGAGATCATAAAGCAACATATCCTGCCGAAAAAACAGGCTTTCCTAATGGCAGACACTGCAACTAATTGTTCATCCTAGGTAAGGATAAGCCCCTTTTTACTGTTTCTCTGATGATGGCTTTTTGTTTCCTGCTACAAGCAAATCTAATTTGCAAGTGAAAAATTTCATTATAACTCAAGTTGCCTGCAAGGGAATTAAAGCCCAGCACATTCAGAAGAGTTCAGCAGAACATACAATTGCCTTTTAAACAAAAGATTTACGATCCCAATTCGCAATTAAAATAACAATTGCTCTTAAGTGGTGCTTATTATTTTTAAAAGGGTAGACGTTCCAACAATAGCATTCAAAGGGAATAAGTCAGCTTGTGAGCAAAACATACGGTAAGTAATTGGCAAAGCTCACTTAATATTTCTTGTTTGCTATCCAAGAGCTATTCACAATGCCACTGTAGCAGTATGTTGTTGGTACAACAATGCTGACAGTTTTCTGAGATGAAAAGGAAGAGAATGGAATAAATCACACACATTTCACCACACTGTCTAATAACACTGCAAGACTGAGCGCTGCTAGTACCTGTGTTACTTCAAATTGCTCTGTTATATTAATTAATCCTTTCTCTGCTGACCTCTGCTGCAGTTTCTGTACAATAGCAGGATGTGGCTTGTTGCCTTTTGAAAAGATGAGGCTACGGTAGGTGATATCTCTGGTGTATGTGGCAGCATAGGAGGTGCACTGTATCCAGTACACGATGTAAATTAAGCAACATAAAATTGGTTAATCTATTCTGTGGGGGCTGGCACTCCTTGTGGTAGGAGTACAGACTGATGGATGGAAATATCTGAAAGGCGTACTGTGACTGAGAGGACAGTCACAGTACGCCAGGGGAATGTCATAAATACACCTTTCCAGTTTTGTTTTTTATATATTTTTCTAAATGTAGGTTGTTGAAGAAGGGTGTTGGTTTTTGTTTTTATTTTTTGCCAATATAACATTACTGGTGGGTTAGGAAGACATTTCACCAGGAAGAAACTACTCACCCGAGTTAGGATTTCTTACTTATGAGCTATCATGTGAGATTTGAATGCTTCCTGGTTGGGGAGGACATAGTAATTTCACATGGTATAGGGCCCTGTCTTGCACATGGTGTGGGATTCCCTTCCAAACACACACGCTTCAAAATTTAAAAAATCCTTTTAATTTACTCTGTCTTGTAATAAACCATGCAGTCGGCAAGTCAAGGTTATGACTATGTAGCTGCCCTTTGAGTTGTAATGTTCTGCATCTGTGCAACACAACACAGTGGAGAACATACAAAAGGGTCATGGGAATCTGGGTGTAGATTGGTGAAGAAAGGGACTAGGAATAATAGGAAAGTGTAACTGCTTCCTGAAAATACAGTACTCCATATCAGAGCCACTTTATTGACCAGGAAATGCTCCTGTACCTAACCAAAAAAAAAAAAAAAAAAGTCCACATTGAGGAATATAATCTGTTCCAGAGGACTGTTAAGATTTGGATATATCTAGTTTGAGATATATAGAACTATAATTTAAAACATTTATTGTATGTTACTTTAAAGACCTTGGAAAGACTCTTGTTCAGGAATACAGAAAAATTCACCTCAGAATATAATCCATTAACTCTGTTACTTTTAGTGGCCTCGGTTTCTTTTTGCCATTATCTAGAAAGCTCCAGTGACTAACATACATGAGTCCTGCTTTCCTGAACAATCTCTACTCTAGAGACACACTCGGTTAAATTTTCAGTTGATTTTAACCCAGCAGTTCAGTGTGCTTATTTTGTGTGCATACCTGTTTGCTTTGCAGAGAGTTAGGAATCTACTTTTAGAAGGCCATGTTTTGCAACATTTCACTCATTGGCAAAGAGAAGTCTTAACATTTTATTTTATTCTTTATTCAAGAGGCTCTTTTTTGACCTGTAAATTTAGGGTTTTGCTGAGAAACTGACTCTAAAGGAAAACAATGTGTGCACAGGAAGGAGATCTAAATGGCTTTTGGTATGTTGGTTTCTATAGAGAGAAAGAAAAGGGCTCATGAAGTGATAGCATTACAAGGTTTCAAAGGCAACTGTCCTGACTCTAACCTTTTTGCATATTTAATATTATGCGGTGGACTGCTTTGTGTAGACAAGACAAAATATTGGTCTTGCTTTTGTCCTCAAAGGATCACTTTGATTCCTTACACCTTATTTCCAGTGAGGTTGCAAATTGCTTCCACTGTGATGCAACCTTAGTGTGACGGCACTTTGGATGTCTGCCCTAAACCTATTATGAATTTATATTTCCATCTGGAGCTCAGACTTGCAATGTTAGTCTGCCAAGGCTGTATTCAGTGTCGGTTCCATCAAGCATCAACAGTCCTTTAGTTATCTGATCAAATAAATTGATGGACCACTGAATCATAAGACTTACCTGATGCTGTTTAATGTCCACCTGTCCCCAGCAAGTAATTGTTCAAAGCTTTAAATGTTTACTGTTGAGCTTTGAACTCTGGTGCATACCTCAGGCATATGAATTATATGCCATAAAGGAGGGAAACCAGAGTTGAATGAAAATCTAACATTTTGTTTAGTCTCTGATTACCTTGTGCACGTTCCTGATCTTTGAGGTTCGCACCCAAATCTCCTCTAGCTGCACAATTGCCATCTGGCTTCCTCCTGTGGTTTTACCACTCAAGCAGGAGGAAAGCCTGTTAGGAAACGCAGTCCAGTTTCTGACCAATGGGAGCTTGAGGCATAGATGCTGGAACTAGAGATGCTGCCACATCCCCTGGCTTGAAGTGGTTTCCAGCATCTACAGGATTTACAGTTTGGTTCAATGGCTCTCAGCACCCCCACTGTACAAATTGTTCCACCCTATGGCTTGAACCTTTTACCTGTGGCTTTGTGAAATGCCATATTTCATTCCTCTCCCTCTGTTCTTACTCTGTATCCGGGATTGTTCTCTTCTGACAGAGGGCAGCTCTAGCTGTACAGAGAGGAAAAGTTCATGGGATGTCACAATCTGGTTGACAGCAGGAATTAGGCTTTCTCTAGAATTCTGCATCCTGTCACTTCGGTGAGACGGGGGGATTGGCACAGTAGCAATGGGAAACGACCTGCTAGAGTTGCCGTCTCCACGGAGGCGCCTGCCAAGGTATGGGTGCTGTTTATAAACTTCAGGTAAATGACCCTTCCAACATGAGAGTGGGAAACATTGTTCAGTATTGTAAGACGGGCTCCCCACATGCCAGTGTGTCTTAATACCACTGAACCACCCGTCTACCAATGCTTTCCCTGTACACTTAAAAGTTAATTTGTGTAGGCCTCTATTAAAGTCATCCCAATTGCTTTTACGAGCCAGTAATATTACTGTGGGTTGCAGGGCCGGCTCTAGGATTTTTGCCGCTCCAAGCAGAAACAATTTTGGCTCTCAAACCTGGGAGGGAGGGTGAGCAGCGGTGTGCGAATCAGCTGTTTCGCACGCTGCGGCTGCTCGGGATCTCCCCCTCCCTCCCAGGTTTGAGAGCCTGGGAGGGAGGGCGAGCAGTGGCGCGCGAGCGGCAGCAGCGGAGGTGAGCTAGGGCGGCCAGGGCACATTTTTAGGGGCGGCATTCTGGCGCCAGCCATGCCGCCCCTAAAAATGTGCCGCCCCAAGCACCAGCTTGTTTTGCTGGTGCCTAGAGCCGGCCCTGGTGGGTTGGTCCAGAATAGCATGGTAATGCTGTCCATGTGCAAAGACAAAACTGAAGATTTTAGTGGCAACCCCTTTTGTAAGCAGTAAGAACAAAATACTGCGGGTCTATCATCTACCGCTGAAAACTCTTCATATTTCCTGAACTCTAAGTGCATTACTACATATTTCATCTAAGAGCTACAAAGGAAAAAATGTGTTAAGACCAATTTTATATCTTATTGTTTTAATATAAATTTACAGCATATAGAGTAGCAGACCCTCGAGGGACTATAGTAAAGACCAAAAGGGCTAACTGAATTGTATGCATCATGCTTAATGCTCATTTTGGAGCTGTTGCACTGCATTCTGAGAACTCTTTTAACAAAAAACATGTACAGTATGTTTTCATATTATGTTCCACAGGGATTTTACTTTACCTTTGGAATTATGGTTTCATAATCAGTGTATGCAAATCAGTCACCCATCTGGGATGGTTTTGACTAGGCATTTAAAAATACTGAAAGCAAGTATTTCCATTATGGGCTAGTTACCTGCAAATTTTCATTATAAAAAGATAAGTGGTAGGGGAACTGAATGGTTCAGATGCTTGGTAGTGTGATACATTGTGTGGTCTCTCTAAGGTGCAATATTGAATCTTTCCCCATTAGGTTATGCTTGAAAATTCATAGTTAATGAATAGCTGTTCAGACCCTGTGTGAAATGAGCTCCTTATCTTTTGTCCAGTTCTTAGTGGACAGGTGTTGGCATTACAAGCGCCATAACTGGGTAATAGTCAGAACCCTAGTTGGCTGTCCCAGCAGAAGATCCAAAGGTATGTAGAATGGACTGCCCCTTCCATTCCTAATTGTGGTTCCTCTAAATCAGAGTTGAAGCATGTTATTGGGAAGATAAAAGGGAATCTTGCACTGCCATTACTCATGCTATATGTCCTGGGTGAACAAGAAGTGAGCTTCACTGTCTAGCATTCTCATTGTGGCACCTTTCCTGAGCACTCTGCGTTTTTAAAAATGAAATAGGAAATTAAAATAGAAAATATTTAGAAATAATTGTGCATAATATTCCATTGAGTGGGTATTTGGCAAATGCAGAAATATCATTGATCATGATTTATTAAAAATTTTCTTTGGAAGAACTAGCCCATTTAGAAATGTTATCCCACTAGGAAATCAGACAGGTTTAAGGTACCTAGCATCATGCCTGGGAAAAGCCATATTTTCCCACTGCTTTTATAAGTGACAGGTATCATTTTGGAGATGGAACAATTAACATTTCTAATCACTGTCTGGAAAACACGATTCATTTTCAGAATATTGAAATCTCCCTTCAGCTTCGCTGCTCTTCCCCTTCACTGGAAAGCCAATGTCCTTTCCTATTCTCCTGGCATTTCAGCTGTTCATCTCTAGTAAGTAACTGCAGCTTGTGCTGCTGTCAGTTTTGTTTATCTCTTGACTGTCTATTTACACATCTGTCTTATTATGGCACTTGAAGTATGACTAGGCAATTTCTTTCCTTGTGAAAAGTGGAAATGCTTTGTTTTTGTTTTATAAACACTGATTGTGTTCTTTACCATTGGGGATTGCCATCAACTCTACGCTCTCAAACTCCTCTTGGGACTAGAGAGTTTTTAAAGCTAATACATTCTTCTCGTTTGTAGTGCCCTCAGCCTTAGGAGCTCAAATCTCCCCCCACGCACTAAGGAATTATTTTTTCTGGTGAGCAAGGGAAGCGTTCTCCCCATTTTGCAGGTGGGGAAACTGAGATACAACAGTATTAAGCAACTTGCTCAAGGAAGATTGTGGGAGATCTACTAAACCAGTTGGATAATGGAACCAAGCACCATCCTTTCTTTGCTTCATATTCTCTCTCTTCTCTGACTTAAAAAGAAATCTATATCAATACATGTAGTTATATCTTTGTAGTGTATGTGTATGCATATTTACCTATAGCTATAATAATTTACTATATGGCATTGCAGGTGGGATTGGAATCTTCACTTGACCACTATCCAGTTTACACTTTTATAAAGCAAGCACAGGTCTCTGGCCGTTTGCTTTAAAGAGGTGTCTGAAGCAGAAAGCAAATTCTGCAAAAAGCACACAGAGTGGATGGCGTATAGCTGACTTGCATGAAGAAAATGTTCCTTCACCTCAAATAGCCCTGCAGGTTCAGAGTCTGATTACGATGAGCTGCACACTGTGTCCTAACACTTGGGTAGAGCTGTTAGCCCTCACGTTAAATAGGAATTTCAAGTTTGGTTTAATAGTGTTGAGAGTCAGCATTATCCTAGTCCTGCAGGAATGGATGTATGGAGTTAAACAATATAGGTGACTATACATTTACCATTGCCATGGCAACTTCAGATGATGATTTATTAAGCTGCATTTTTTTCACATTCCAGACAATGCATTTCTGTTGGTCTGAGCTCTCCAGAGAATTTATTTCTTTCAGCTCCCCAGAGAATATTTTTTTTTAAAGTATAGAACAATGGGGACACATTTATAGCTACCTTTTGACAGGAAGGGGGAGTCATTAGTTGTTGCTGTTATTAGGTCATTAATAAATAAACTTGTAGCAGTCAGTTGGTTAT
Source organism: Chrysemys picta bellii (assembly GCF_011386835.1). NCBI lineage: Eukaryota > Metazoa > Chordata > Testudines > Emydidae > Chrysemys > Chrysemys picta. The sequence continues at coordinate 32,630,138 of NC_088800.1, read as the reverse complement.
CACTTACAACTGCAACACAAATCCAGTGACTCTAACATAGCAATTAGGAATAAAGGACCAAAGGAAGAGAAACAGTGTCAAAGAGATAGTATTAATAGAACATAAGACACTTCAGGAACAGAGAGAGACCTTTTGGCCCAGCTCGGCTGTTTGATTTTATTGATCTCCAGCCCTCTGTCCTGCTTTCTTTCCTATGTAGCTATGTCTTCCAGCTTAAAGCTTGTGCTATCTGTTTCCATAGCCACCACTTGGCTACTAATGCCATATAATTATTACTACAATAGTGTCATGGCCGTTTGCCAGCCTGCATGGGAATAGCTCCATTGAGCTCAATGGAACTTCTTGCATGCGTAATGTTACTCGTGTGCACAGGGCTGGAGTCTTGGTGTTCACAATGACCATAGTGGTCCTTGCAAGCCCTCCTGTAGCAGTGTTTGGGGAAGAAGGCAGCAGCCTTCTTCTTGTCTGTGCCGTAGTATGCACTCCATTCACTGCCTTCCTTTAGAGGCAAGGCTACTTTGCTCACTCTGGAGTGCCAGCCAGTTACAGCCCCAAATAAGGCTCCAAACACAAATGCATTTGTCTGAGACAAAATGATATTTTATATTCAGTTGTACAGACACAGAGAGAAACTCCCTGAAGAATAAAGGATGGTGGCTACACGACCCAGAGAAATTACATGAGCTTACCAATAGAATGGCCTTCCCCTTGGTGACAGAATATTGAAATATTAAATGGAGCCTCCCATAGCAGAAAAGCATTCTTTTCCTCTCTCATATTGAAGAAGTGTCCCGCAGAAAATCTCAGTAGTGTACCGTAGTGTGTCAGTATTCATTTGAGCAGAACTTGCTTTGTGGTTGGGTTGGCTCTTGAAGTCCAAGTCTCTAAGAGCACTAGGACATTACATCATTTAAACATTAGACACTTCTCTAAAAAAACATTTCAAAGGGATTTTTTCCCCCGGTACAGTAGTGGTTCTCAGGCAACTTGTTTGATACATGTCTTGACTGGTGAAGTGGGCATCTCCCAACTGGCACTGCTGGATATCAGTAAATTTTGTTTAGATGCACATTATTTAAATAGATCAAGATAAACAAAAACTGTGTTACTTGGACCTACTTGTGACAATTATTTTTGTTTATGCCTAATTTTATTATTATTTAAGTTACGCCCCCTGCCAGGTTACAGTTGTGCATTTATATGTCTGTTTATGCGTGTGTGTGTGTGTGTGTGTGCAGACAGATAACATAGTTTCTTTCTGTATCTAATGTTTTGTTGTTTGGGTTAGTCCCTCCTGTAAGGAAGTGGCAGAAGCACAGTCTGAGGCTGCCCCGATATATTCTCTAATCACATTGAAGTTCTTTCATTTTGTCTTGTCCCCATGGTAGCAATCGGACATACAGCACTTCTCTTGGAGAAACATTTTTTCCCCTTGCCAAGTAGCATACTGCACGTGTGACAAGCAACCGTGATCATTCTAAGGTAAGCGTATTTGGCATGATTTGTTTACCAAAGGCATTATTAAAGAGCTAATAAGTGAAATAGCTACCGGGTTACCAGAAAAGCATTGATGAGCAAAACAGGAGTTTTGTCATAAATGTCTGGGCCCTACTCTCACTTACACTCAGGTCCCTTTATACTGCTGTGGCAGTGTAAATAAGCCTTAAAATGGGAGTACATTAAAGTTAATTTAAAGTCCCTTCACATGGTTAGAGCAATATACAGTTGCCTTATGTGTGAGGGTCTTCCTTGACTTCAGAGAGAGCGTGGGCTCTTACCTGGGTATTCCTTCTAACCCCTCTCCTGTCCACACACACAAACATCCTACCTGAAATGGGTGGTGCTTTCAACCCAGGCTACCTAGGGTTTTGGGTTAGAGCCCCAGTTCTGCTTTCATTTAGGATGGTGACCCTCCCTCTTTCCAGTGAAAATGCAGGCTAAATCGCTCGAGTGCTGATAGTCCTCCAATGCCCTCCCACAATTCCCGCAGTAAAAAAATTCTCCCACAATTCACTTGGAAAGAATTCATAATGTTGCAACTTGTGACAGCACAAAGAATCATGGGATAAGCCCTTTGAAGTCCTAGTGACACACACAGAGGAGTGCAGTACCAATGAGAACACACTAACTTGACTATGGCTTTGCAGTGTGACTGCTCACATCTAAGCTAGGCTGGTGCTCAGAGCTAGGCCGGTGCTGATTACCCACGCTAATTCTGCAGTAAATAAGATTCAGGCCCCTAGTTTTCAAGCAGGCAGCTGATTTATAAACCTGATTACTCCTGGGGGAATTCTGCATCACTCTGCATGTGCAGAATTCATGTCCCCTGCAGATTTCTTTGCTTCCCTGCAGATAAATGACTTTTGATGGGGAAGCAAAGGGAAGCCACAAAAGCAGTCATGCGCTCCTCCCCAGCAGCTCAGGCAGATCAGTTCAGGTGCTTGCAGCAGCCAGTAGAGACATAAATCACCTCAGGGAGGGGCTGGGCAGTTGTGTGTGAGAGAGAGAGAGATACTCTGTCCCTCTTGCTTGCTATTATGGCACATTTGGCGTGGAGGGGCAGGGCTTTGGGGTGTTTCTGAGGCAGTAGGTTTGGGGCAGGCTCTGTCTCCTCAAGCAGATCAGAAAGTAGCAGCCTGCCTGCTTAGTAAATTGTTCCCATTGTTTTTCTGACTTCCCCCAGGAGTATAAAACAGCTGTAAATAGGCTCCTTTACATGGCCAGAGTGGTGTAAAGGACAGTATGGCCTTATAAATGCTTATGGTGCTTTAGTGATTAAAACTGGTCTAAATTTTTGGACTGAAAAAAATTTCTATCAAAATGTGCTCCATGAACTGTTTGTTACCTTTCTGGAGATGGCCAATAGCCAAAATAAATTGTGAATTTGATTCCCCAGCCTTCACTTGCTCTTCGGTTGCCTATGATGTAACACTGAGCATATGGCTGCATATATTTGTTGAATAATAATTAGAAATAAAGGGTCAAACCTAGCTACATTACTATCAGACAAATGGGGTTTGGGGATTTCCTCCAATGCTCCCCACTCCCATTCTCCATCCATTGTATTGTAGTTTAAATAAATTACCAAAATAACTGAAACCAGTGTAATTATATTGCTTTATTTTGACAAATAAAATATGCAGAATTTTTAAATATTGTGCACGGACTTTTTAATTTTTTGGTGCAGAATTTTTAATACTTTGGTGCAGAATTCCCCCAGGTATAAAACCTGGTGAACAAGCTCTTTTGTCTATGTTGAATAATGTTTTGCTCCTCTATTATATGTTGTATTTAGGAGTGATCACAAAGTGAATGGTTTGAACTGTTGTATTATAGTAACACCAGCCTACTGTTGCTGTTAGTTTTGTTCCTGGTTAAAAAGTTTATGTGAATTTGGACATTTTATAGGATGGAAAAAAATGTTCTGATGTTTCTGGTTGGCTGGTTTTTGTTTTTGTTTTTGGATTTCTTCAGTGACAAAAAATGACTTCACTTTTTCAGACTTGAATACAGGGATATGACTGAACAGTGATATAAATAAGTTAATTCTCAGCTATTGGCAAGGGCTCTGCAACCCCATTCACACTGAATCTGAAAAATACATTCAATAAATTAGTTAGCTACGGTATGTAACATCTCTTTGTGACATATATGCTCTTCTATTTGTTAATGTCACAAGATTCAGGATTTTTTCCTATATTTTGCTAGACTCTCAGTTAAAACCCCCACTTATTTACAAGTAGCATTTTCAAAGATAATGATGTTGGGAACTCAAGTCCCATTGAACGTCAGTGAGATTTGTGATTGTGAATCATTTAGCCACCTTTGAAAAATTTCACCCTGCATCATCGAAGTAGGTATAACATTACTATCAGAACTGGGCTTAGTTTTTACAATTTTGATAACTTTTTCTGAATATTTACATTTTAAATTTTGTTTACCAACTCTATAAAGGGATTGCAAAACAGCAGACATATTTCATGAAAAAAGCACATGAAAAATTTTTGACTTTTTTCAACTGTTCCATGAAGGGGTGCAGGAAATATTTTTTTGTACTTCAATTAAGATTAGTACTGATGTATCAATCCTTTCTGCAATATTCATATGCTGCAATATTTGCTTCCCTTTTACATTATGTGGACCTGAATTACCTTAAGAACTTTGCCATCTGCGGAATGATTGCTGCCAAAAGAAGGGATCTCTTGTGCATCTCTAAACAGTTGCTTATTTGTTGATTTATATCATTTGGCTTTTCACAGCTATGTCAAGTTTGTATGCAAGTATCTTGACTAGATGTCCCAGTTTATCTATGTATGTCCCGTGTAGAAGAGTTGAGAATCAAGGTCGTAGATTAAAAATAATAAGGTAATATTCTTTAATTTTAAAAAAAGGAATTCTAGCATAATGTATTACAATGAAAAAGTGACTCTAAAAGTTACTTTGCCTGTCCCAGCCAATGCTGTACTGGCACTTCCCAGAACCAGTACCTGTTGAGGAATGAACAAGAAATTCTTGCTTCTGGCACTGATTGTTCAGTGATGTGATTGGTGGCATCAGTGCACAGGGCTGCTGAAACAAATTTCTATTAAGTATGTGGGATAAAGGGCTTAATTTGTGCCAAAGCTTGCCAGGGCTTAGCCCTGGCATCTCTAGGTTTGGCAGTTCATAGCCCTGGCACCTCTGGGCTTGCTGCATCCATTATGAATGTAAAACAATTGCATGAGCTCCAGCACCTAATTTCTTGAGCCCCAGCACCTCTTTCATTACAAATTAAGCGCTGGTGGGATGGCAGAGCAGAATGGGAGAAAGGAACAGTTTGCCTACTACCTCTGTCTTTTAAAATCCTTCTTTGCCTGCTGTAAAATCCGACTGGCCTCCCCGTGTAGCGGAATGGCTTCAATAATAAATAAATAAATACATTTTTTAAAAGGTAGTGCCCCAGAGGATCTGTGTCTGAATTTAGCAGCTGGGGAGCCGCCGTTCCACCATTATCATTATGTCAGTGCAATCACTGGGAATTGCTGCTGAGGATTTAGAGAGGCTTGGGGATAATTCAGCCAGCCAGGAAGAAGAAAAAATCCCATAAACAGATTGTTAAAACTACTGGCAGAAGACAAACAATGCAAAAAAGGAACGTTGTCTGTGGAAGAGAAAGTGCTTTAATCTCTGAATAGATTAATATATTTTAGGTTTTAAGGCCAGAAGGGAACATTATGATTATCTAGTCTGACTTCATGCATAACGCCAGACATAAAATTTCACTCCGTAATTCCTGCATCAACCCTGTAGATTTTTATTTCCACCTGGAGGGCTTCCCTGGAATTTGAACCCAGAACTTGTACTTACCAGCACAAGCAAGAACCACACCCCAAGGCTGCCAGCAGCTGAATAGGTAGTGTACGTTTCAGAAAGGTCAGTTGCTAAAATATATTTCACGAAGTTGTAAACTCATTGAAATATAACTGTTGTGCTACGGACATCTGACCCCGAGAGCAGTCCACACTTGTTCCATTCCTCACACTTGTGAACAAAATGTTTACAGCAGGTAATATATACAGTCAACCTCCTGCCATACCTCTATCATTCCTTTAGTTGTATGATAAGTTGGCAGTATAATGCTATCCATTTAAGCAAGAATGAAAAGCATAGTTCAAATTTGCTCTGCCTTGGTGACATAATGTGGGATTAGTGAACAAATATTGGCGAATGTCTCAATCTCTTTCCCCAGAAAGGCATACAGTATACATTGCTTTTTTTGTACAATGACTCATCACTCTTATCAAACCATTCCATGCAATAACATGCTTGGAAGCAGTCAGTTATAGTGGTGTAGTGGGAGAGATTTGTGCTCTGAAACAGCTGGCAGTGGCTGCATAGCAAGGTGTGGTGTTATAGTGCAAAATCTGGTGGTGGCATGGTCTGTTATAGTGTATGGGTATATATATGGCATAAGAATATATCAATAATGTGCAAGTTGTACAATGATCTCATGTGTCTACCCCAGGGACAGAGTAAGGCACAAAGTTGATTTCTTTGTTAGATATCAAGAATGAAATTCTGGCTCAATTGAAGTCAATGGGAGCTGTAGCCTTGACATGGATGGAGCCAGGATTTCACTTCAAATATGTATATCGGGGTCGGCAACGTTCGGCACGCGGCTTGCCAGGGTAAGCACCCTGGCGGGCCTGGCCAGTTTTATTTACCTACTGACGCGGCAGGTTCGGCCGATCGCAGCCCCCACTGGCCGCGGTTCGCCGTTCCGGGCCCAATGGGGGCTGCGATCGGCCGAACCTGCCTTGTCAGCAGGTAAATAAAACTGGCCCGGCCCGCCAGCCGCGTGCCGAACGTTGCCGACCCCTGATGTATATTATATAACTGAAACTTGGTTTAAAAAAAAAAGACCCATATCAGTCAGATGAGGATGAGAGAGATTCATGAAAGATGTGAAAGGATGAGCATAAAAAAAAAAGAAAAATAGTAAGAGAAGAATATTTTACAGCAGGGTGATAGTGGGTGCAAAAGTGAATTCTGCTGTTTTGAAGGCATTTCACATGGGCATGTAGACAATAATAGATTCCTTCCTCTTCCAGGACTTACTCAAGAGTTTATTAGATTAAAATAAAAGGTCTGTGTACTGTGGGCAGTATCTTTGTATTACAAGTGTAGTGGTTAGAAGTGTTGGTAGAAGTACATTTTTTCCATCAGTGCTGAAAATAACAGCATTTATCTGTTGACTTTATAGCAAACAATATGGCTAGGTTTTTTTTAACCTTCAGAGCTTTTAGAAACTTCAAGGATCATTTTTTTCTCATTTCCCTGAAAATTTCCCCCCTTGAAAGCAGCTTGGCATAAGGGGCAAAAATTGTAGTTAAATGTGACTGTATATTTCAGTCTTACACGAGTCCAAATGAGCCCTTAAGTTTGGCATTTCTCTGTGTTAAGTATGTTTGGAAATGAACTTTTGACATTGAGAAATCCCAAGTCCTGGTACTAATGGGTTAACAAATGACAGCTATCTGTATGAGCCCAAGGTGAAGAGAAATTGGGTGGGTGAATGGCATTGCTGTTTTCTGGTGCTGTTAAATCTAAAATGAGATGAACAGATTTTTCCAACCATTGCAAAAGCTGGAGGCCTCATGAGTTCTGTGTTTAATAACACTTGCTCTAGAAAACCTATATATGTACCAAAGCTGGCTTGTATTGAAATGTAAACTAGGAAGCCAGCCTGGTTTGAAAGCTCAACAAACAAATAGATCCTGCTCTACTTAGGAGTGTGGTTTCATGTTGGCACTTCGGGGTTGCTTGAGGATTCCTGCAGTTCCTTACTTCTTCATGTGAAATGGCTTGTTCTATCCAGCTAAGACCAAGAGAGAGGCCAGAATGGCGAAATATATGCATAGTATAGCTTGGTGCTGAATGAATAAAGGAATTGCATGAAATAGCTTATGTCTTTTACTATCTTCCTTGGTGCCTGTCTCCCAGAGTTCTGGGAAGTGTTCAGATTATTTTCTTTCATATTGACAAAAAGATGCTGCAGAAAATTTTACTGATTACACAGGATGCCAGAGCTCTGGGGCTAATGATGATGTGTAGCCTCCAGTGTAGCAAAGCTTACAGAATTCCAGAACCCCTAGAGTGTATATCTATCACGGTTTTAGTTTGAATTCTGCACACACAGTGATCAATCTGTTTCCCCCCTTTGCTCCTCCATCCACAACATTTCATCAATCAATCAGTATGATCTTTCACACACTCGGTAAATAAAAAGCTGTGATAGAAGCACATAAACCGTGGTAAAGGACATTCAGTAGCAGAAAGGCTGCAAGGCAATGGTTGCAGTGGTCGAAGGTGGCTGCAATATCCCATTTAAAAATGGGTCAGCAGTGCCTAAAAAGTTTCCAGCACTGGTCCTTGGAAGAAATGTGACATGGACATGTGCAATTTGCATCACAGTGCATGTTGGATCTGAGAGTTCTTTCCCCAAAGCTCCAACTCCAAATCAGTCATATGGTTACTGAGCCTTGCACAGAAGTGTGTGTGTCATTGATTTCAATGGATGTTGCAAGGCTAAATTCACAGGCACTGCTCTGAAAGGGTGACTGTAGAACTTGTATATGCTGAGGCTGGAGATAGCACATTCCCTGCGTCAGTACGGAGGAAGCTTTGCTGTAAAAAAAAAAATTTCACATCAGCAAAATTTTCACTCTGCTAAATCCTTGATGAGTAATTTCTGCATCTGAGTCCTTGCAGTAAGGCATGGAATTATTCCTAAACAGCAAATAGAATAAAAAACAAATTGATGGTGTTAATGCCTCCTTCTCAGCTTCACCTCTGTTTGACCATTGCCAGCCTGTTAATTTTTTACTGTCTAAAAAACATTGGTCTAGTCTGTGTGCTTGCTGTGAGCCATTTCAAATTTTGTTAGGCAACTCTAGTGCCAATTTTGGTACCAGTTAAAATGGATTTGGGGAATGGGGCAGAAGCTTGGCCAACAGTTGCTTCCTGCATTCAAACTTACTCCTTCTCTGTTGCTCTGTAGGGGAAGGGGAGGGCATAAAATAAAATAAATGCAATCACTTGATGAGGCCTGTTTGAAGCTGGCTGTTCCTTTGCAATTTGGCGTGTATGAAAATTCCTGGAGCTTGATGAAAGCTAGTGGCTGAAGTGTGGTAGAAGGGGACAGACGTCAGCGGTCTAGAGACAACTGGATCGAATTACTCATGTCGTTTCCCTGCTGTAAGGCTTGTGAAAGTTGCTTCCTGCTGCCTTTGTTTTGTCTTCAACGGATGATTTAGAATAAAAGATCTATATGCCATGGCTACTTGTAATGTAATGAGAAGAGTAATACTTGTACAGCTCTGCATGTAATAAAAAGAAATCAAGAGAGATTTTCTATATTGAAAAAGATAAGCCCTATTAACTGGGTGACTTGGGGTGTTTCAGTATATGCTGCTGTTGGATGTTTGGCTGCATGTATGTGTTCTTTCAGCATGCTGTCCCAGCTCTGCGCAGACAGCTGGTATGGCAGACCTTGAGCGAACTGCCCAATGACCACAAGATCTGTTAAGGTACGAAGGCGCCTGGCCAGGTTTATTGTCGACAAGGCACGGTCCTATTATCCCGCAGACTCTAAAGGACCACTAATACATGTATGTCCGTTACAATGGACCAGCACAGTCAATGGTGGGACTGTCCGTTCCCCCCACCTCCAAGGCCAGACAAAGACATTCCTTCTGAGATGCCTCTTTATACACCAATACAAACAAGTTATGTACTGCCCCTCTGACGTAGTTAGGTGCCACCCCCTGATGTGGTTAGTTACTGCTCCTTCAGACATAGCTAACCACCACCCATTACCTTATACCTGTTGGTTCAATTAAAACATCTCTATCCATCAGCGTGTTCCTGTTATCTTTTGGAGAATGTGCTGTTATCAAGGTGTTCTGGTACCATCCTTCTGGAATATATACACCTCTACCCCGATATAAAGCAACCCGATATAACAAGAATTTGGATATAACGTGGTAAAGCAGTGCGCTGGGGAAGCGGGGCTGCGCACTCTGGCAGATCAAAGCAAGTTCGATATAATGCTGTTTCACCAGTAAGATTTTTTGGCTCCCGAGGACAGCATTATATCAGGGTAGAGGTGTATGCATGCATGGCCTGTGCCTAGCACTTCTTAGGAATGTGTGTTTCTGCAATATCAGACCTATTCTTGCCAGGTTCTGTGAGCAGGCCCTGCCTAGCTCACAGCCTGACTTTGCTTTATATTAGCAAACCTTTGACCACTACTTGAGCCCAGGCCTTTAATACAAGGGCTTATGTTTCAGGCCCTCTTCCTACTCCATATGCCACAGTCTTTCATTGTACCCAAACATGTTTTCCCCTTTCTATAATGGATCTAAGCATTTTTTTTTTCTGAATAAAATCATCCTTATCCGACAGTTCATTATCACTGAGGCCATCTACAGAACTGTTGCTTCATACAGTAGCTTTGGTTTTCCATATTATTGTGGCTGTCAGCCATGTAGCTATAATGCAGATGCCTGTCAGTGCATTAGTGATTGATAGTGCCTAGAGTCATGTTTTCAAAGGCAGGAAAAGTGTACATATAGGCAACCACCCATATTTGTTGTACCTAAATACATACATGTGCAAACTGGGTAACTGCACCCAAATATCTGCTAGCAGATGCATGAGATTCCCCTCAGCTGAGAAGCATGACATTTCCTCTGGATGGATACGTGTGACAATAGGAATATAGGTTGTTTAAACATTTAACTGGAGATAACATGACAGTGATATAGGTAACCATATAATTACCACGGTTTCTCATGGTCGCCATGCAGTTTATGTAAAATATCATGCAGCATTTTTCAGTAAATACGGGATGTAGCTAATTTATTGCATTTTCACATCTCAGTCACTTCAGGGACAAATCAGGTGGTGTTGCAATAGTAGTTCAAATAAATAACTGCTGGGATTGGTACAGCACCAAGTCTTTTTGTGAGAAATATTTTCTGATGACAGAGTTGATGAAAGTGCTACAGCCATCAAACACTTACCAGCTATGAAAAGTATACTATATATGGTTATTGCTGTATATAGGGAACATTTCTATCCCTTCTGTTATTCTTCATTGCTTATTTTTGTCCCCCATTTCATACCTCCTCTTTAGCACTTGAACCTTAAAGTTCAATCTGTTGTGCTGTTACATGTTTTTCAAAGGTGTTGGCACAAAAAAAACAAAAAACAAAAAAAACCGTGATACTGACGCACGGCAGTAGGAATTGCTATAATAACAGCCATAAGGGGACAGAGCAAAGGTACATCTAGCTCAGTATCCTGTCTTCCAACCGAAGCATCTGGCACTGGCCATTGTTGGATGACAGGATACTGGGCTAGATTGACCATTGGTCTGACTCAGTATGGCCGTTCTTATGGATTCCTGGATCCTCTTAACAATTACTTCTATATCAGTGGCTTTCAACCTGTGGTTGATGAAGGTAACTGATACTTAGACTTTTGTAAGGTGTTTGACTTGTACCCCGTGACATTCTGGTTAAAAATCAGATTAAATCTGATTTAAAATCAGATTATATAATATCAGTACACTTTAAATGGATTAAGAACTAGCTAACTGATAGATCTCAAAAAATAGTTAATAGGAAATCATCATGAAATGGGGATATTTCTAGTGGGGTTCCACAGGGATCAGTACTAGACCTTGACGGTATTCAACATCTTGAGCAACGGTCTGGAAGTAAACAGAAAACCATTGCTGATAATGAGACAACGTTTGGGAGAGAGGTAACGGTGGGGACAAGTCACTGATATAGAACAATTTGGACCATTCGGTAATCTGGGTCCATTCAAACAAAATACATTGACACGAATGCGAAGTTACATCTAGGACTAGAGAATGCAGGCCACACCTACAGAATGGGAGACTGTACCTGGACAGCTGCAACTCTGATCTAGGGGTCATAGAAGACAAGCAGCTCAACACGAGCTCCCAATGCGATGCTGTGGTGAAAAGGGCTAATGTGATTTTTGGATATATAAACGGGAGCAGTGTTGAGTAGGGAGGTGATTTTATTTCTGCATACAGCCTGGGTGAGACTGATGATGGATACTATTTACTGTTCTAGAGTCCACATTTTAAAAGGAATGTTGAAAAATTGGAGAGGATGAAGAAAAGAGCTACCAAAATTATTAGAGGGCTGGAGAATATGCCTTGCAATGAGAGACTTAAAGAGCTTAAACTGTTCGTAATCTTGCCTTAGACTTTAGTTCCTCCTGTGCCGTGGACACATCAGGGAGTCTGGTCCCGCCACTGACTATGATCATTTTTGAGTTGTGGTAATTCTTCCCAGGTGATGCCAGTGCATTCAGCATCCTCTGTCACTGTCTTCTGCCAGTTCTTCCTTATCCTTTCTTGCGTTCTCTTTCTTCCCTTGGGTGCCACTTAACAAAATGAGGATTGAGAGGTGACTTGATTTGTGTGTAAATACCTTCAGGGGAAGAAAATGCTGGATATTAAAGGGCTTTTTAATCTAGCAGAAAAAGGCAAAACACGAACCAATGGCTGGAAGCTGAAGCCAGACAAATTCAAATTCGGAGGTCACGGTGTCTGCAAATGGGTCAGAACTGAAAGTGTCAATCTCAGGTCAGGCTCTCAGAAAACAGGGCAGACACTCCAAACTGGTGGTATACTCTAGAATTAGATTTAACCAAACTAGCAACAAATGTGTGCACCTGGATCAATATACTAACCATGGAGTCACAGCCAGGACCCATAGAAACTCCCGCCTATATTACCACCCAGACAAACTGGACTTAATGATGAACAGTTATTAAAACCAAAAATCATCACACTGGTTACTCCCAGCCCCGAAGGGCCACTCACTTACCCCAGGTCAAGGTATACTTCAGATCTCACCAAAGACAACGCTGAAGCCAATTTCTTTAGTAAATTAAACTAAAGATTTATTAGCTAAGAAAGAGAAATGAGAGTTATTGAGAGGTTAAAGCAGGTAAATACTGGTGAATTAAAGTTTGTATGTCCGATATGATAGCAGAGGTGTACTAATTTGCTGGTTTCCAATAGTTTCTCAGGGTTACCTAGAATGGCTCTAGGGATCTCGGGATGCTCAGAACTCCAGCCTGTCAGAAGTCATCAGTCCAGAGATGAAAGATATTCATAAGAACATAAGAATGGCCATACTGGGTCAGACCAAAGGTCCATCAAGGCCAGTATCCTGTCCTCTGACAGTGGCCAATGGCAGGTGCCCCAAGGGGAATGAACAGACAGGTTATCGTCAAGTGAGCCGTGCCCTGTCACCCAATCCCAGCTTCTGGCAAACAGAGGCTAGTGACACATTCCTTCCCATCCTATCTAATAGTCATTGATGGACCTTGAATCTATCTAGCTTCCTTTTGAACCCTGTTATAATATTGGCCTTCACAACACCTTCTGGCAAGGAGTTCCAGAGGTTGACAGTGCATTGCGTGAAAAAATACTTTGTGTTTGTTTTAAACCTGCTACCTATTAATTTCATTTGGTGGCCCCTTGTTCTTGTATTATGAGAAGGAGTAAATAATACTTTACTTTCTCCACACCAGTCATGATTTTATAGACCTCTATCATATCTCCCCTTAGTCATCTCTTTTCCAAGCTGAAAAGTCCCAGTCTTCTTATTAATGAGGAGAGTCTTATTAAGCTCTCTTCATACGGAAGCCGTTCTATACCCCCAATCATTTTTGTTGCCCTTGTGGGTTTTGATGAGTAGCAGCTGCCAATTGGGCTGTGAATGTCTATTTTTGAACACGAAAGGACCCTTGCTTCAAAGTTAACATTCTACTTCCTGTGCATACACAAGTAATCCAGTTACAGTGATATAAAAAATGGAATTGCCAGCCATTCATTACAATAGGAATAGGTAACTGAAAAAACGACAGATAACATTCATTCGTTTTCAGGAAGTCTACACATCAAGGAAATTCTCATAGTAATGCTAACAGAAACCTCGGATGTAGGGTTATTTAAGCAAAGAGTATACATATATAATGCAAATTAACAGGTTACAGATATGTGAAGACAGTAGCACTAACATTTCTTTGTATTATTCTAACAGCCAAGTGAATTGGCTTCATCCCATTAGAGTGTCTCTTGGCATTCTTTTGTTCCTATCAGCACAAGTGAATGGGCCTATGTCTACTAGCCCACTTAACATCTCTTTGATATCCACACACAAGTGAATTGGTATGCTTAACACTTCTTTGAGGTTTTGACCTGAGCTAGCTAGTTGTCAGTGCCACATAGGAATTGGGTACCATTTTTTAATTAACCACTGGAACAAACTACGAAGGAAAGAGGTTAATTCTTCATCTCTGGATGTTTTCAAATTGTGATTGGATGGCTTCTTGAAAGATATGCTTAGCCAAATATAAGCTACTGGGCTCCGTACAGGAGGTAATTGGGTGAAAGTTAGTGAACTGTGTTACATAGGATGTCAGACAACATGATCTACTCTCTTCTGGCCTTAAAGTCAGAATCATAGAATAGAATCATCAGGGCTGGAAGGGACCTCAGGAGGTCATCTAGTCAAACCCCCTGCTCAAAGCATAGTCAAGTCTATGACTTGATGAATGCGTAACAGTGGTAAATGCTATACAACTGTGTTTGCAGTCTTTGCATTTTTGGAATGATGGTGTGTTTAAGATTACATATGCTGTGCTCTCAGTTTTAGGCACTATTAAGCACTTAACAGGATGAAGGGCTGCATTCATGTAAGATGTATGGGGAAATGACTTCAAATTCTGTGGCTGGATTTTAATAAGAGCTGAATATTTTTGACTTTTACTTTGATATGCATAAAAGCAGATGTTAACAATAGCCTTGTGTGAGGGCATTATAAAAATAAGATCATAGCTGCTGAGGTCAGAAAGGAAGTTTCAATGCCACCATGTTCAACATTTCACAATAACTCATGTGCATTATGCCTTTTCATCCACTTTTCTGTGAAGGTACTGGCCACTCCCACAAGCAGAACATTTTGCTTGACGGACCATTGATCTGATCCAGTACAACAATTCCTAGGTTGTTATGATTTTTGAGTTGTATTCAATGGCTTTCTTAATTTTTATTTTCTTTCCCGAATATTAATTATTTGGGCCAGTGGCAATTTTTCATTTCTGACATTTATAAGAAACTAGAACACCATGTAAATATCACAAAATTCTTATGTATGAAGTACTTTTGTGTGAACGTGCGGGGGGGGGGGGGGGGAAGGAGGAGTGTAGCGGGGCACCCCACTCCGGCTCAGAAAGGGTTAAAAGCCGGTCCTTGGAGAGGGCTGGGGCTGGGGCTGAAAGCAGCCGAGGGAGGCTGATTGGGTAGGCAGCCGCAGGTGTGGCCACACCCAATTAGGGTCCAGCTGGCCTTGATAAAAGGGTTGGGAGCTAGGCAGGCGGAGATTCACTCCACTGGTGGAGCTGGAAGGACTTGGCTGCAGGCTAGAGAGGGGTATCCCAAACAGAGCAGTGCTGGGGAAGGACAGGCAGAGCTGGGAAACTCTGAGAAAAGGGGTTAGATGAAGATTGGTAGTCGGTCATTGAGGCAAGGTGGGCTTCGGGAAATTGGGGTTCCCTGGGGAGGGGAGGTTCCCTGAGCGTGGGGTACTGCCAGGGGGCAGTCCCCGAGAGAAGGGGCACCACGGGCTGGGAGGGACGTGAGACCTGAACTAAAGGGTGGTACTAGAAAAGGGAGAAGCAGGCAGCAACACGGGAGACACTGGCCAGCAGGAGGTGCTCCAAAGCTGGAAGAGCTAATTCCCAGACCAACCAGCAGGAGGCGCCGCGGCGATGAGTGCACGCCATGCTACAGGGAGATAAATGCACTGGAAACCTTATTACTGGCATTCATGGATGTCCAAAGTTAATACTAAGCACACTTGCAAGGGCTATTTAATATTGTAGCCTTGGACAATATTTGATTGTCGTGATTTATTCTTGGTAGTCTGCATTTATCAAGGAAAATAGGGAGCCTGATATTCAGATTTTAATTAGTATTTGTACAGCCCCTAGCACAGTGGGGTGCTGAACCTGGTACCTGTCTCTGGGGTCTACTTCAATACAAATAATAAATGTTGGTGTTGTTCTTGACGTATCCAATTTCTATAATGCAGGAATTATTGTTGCAATATTTTGTGAAGAGACCAAAGGAAATACTGATTGCCACCCAGTTAAATTGGAAGCGTGCATTTGTCCCTTCCCTTTGGAAAATGAGTTCAGTCTGGTGACTGTATAATGTGGTGGTTTAGTGCTTCTGATTTATTTTAGGAGAGTGGGATAAATCGTTAGTTGACTACAGTTGTGTCTGAGTGTTGAATTGATGTTGTTGATCAGATGCATCATGTTCTTCTTCGAGAGATGTCCCTGTGGGTGCTCCACTCCAGGTGTTGGTGCGTCCCTGCGCCTTCACTCGGAGATTTTTACAGCAGTACTCGTACCAGTCGCGTACACACAGAGTCTGCCCCGCGCTCTGAGTGTACCTTAATACACTCCTCAGTTCCTTCTCTACTGTCCCCGGCCTGAGATGGAGCTCAGAAGACTCATTAGAGAATTTCTTCTCTCCCTTGTTCAACTTTTTCCCCTCTTAGTTTAGCTTACCAATATTAGTTAGGTACCTTTTCCCTTCCCTTCCCTTCCCTTCCCTTCCCTTCTGTTGTAAAAACAAAACAAAACCTTTTTGTTCCTGTCACCGCAGCCGCTTCCGACATGCTGGCTCTCTAGGTTTTAAGCGCTGCTCTAACTGTAATGCTGCCATCCCTCTTTCAGATGGTGACTCTAAATGTATTAAATGTTTGGGGGAGTCCCACATCCCCCCCAAATGTGCCCACTGCAGCAAGTTGAAATCCAGGGCATGCAAAGACAGGGAGCTGTGGTTAAAACTACTCCTGCTGCAAAAATCTCTCGGACCAGGCTCAGACCCGGACTCTGACTCTGCTGTAAACCGCAGCCCCCTCGCTTCAAAGAGACAAAAGAAAACTTCAAAAAAAAACAGTCTCTCTCACCCGCAAAGGGTATTCTCAGGGACATGCCTTCTCCAGGTACTGCTTCCCTCCCCACGCTCCCCCGGCTGAGTACCTTTGATGCGCTGGGCTCCTCCAGCACTGCGCGAAACCTGCCTGTCGCTGCGGCGGTCACAGTCGCACTAACCTCCAGTGGCAAGGCTTCAGGTTTTCAGTTGCCTGCTTCTCACACGGCACGGTTCAGCACCACAATGGAAGCGGTGCTGACGCATACTAGCTGCCTGACCCCCCACAGGCTTCTCTCTCTCTCTCTCCCGGTACCGTCAGCCTTTGAGCTAGCCAGCAGTGACAGAACGCTCAGGACATGGGTGCAGAGGAATCCCTCCTCATAACAAATTCCTCTTGCGCAGCCCTCCCCTCACAGAGGCACTGTGGCATCGCAAATCACACACTCAAGGGACTCCTGGTGTCACCTATCTTGTAGTCATCCCTACTTAACACCTACTTCTCTCCGGACACTCAGGCAAGGTCCGCATAGCTTTCCTCCAGTGATGAGGAATCTGGGCTGCAGGGAGAATTTTCACCTTATCAGATCTCCCGTCCACAGACCCCAATCAAGAGAGGTCATAGAAAAGCTGCCTCGTCCTACTCCGAGGGTCCTGCCTCATGGTGCGTGAACCCCTGGATGGCATCACCCATGTCCTTCCCACCGCTGTGGCAATATTGGGCTCCATGGGCTCCTTATATTTGGGACCACACTCATTATACCACTGCAGCTAGGTGTGAGACTGGCTTGGTACCATCAGCTGACAACCCTACCACTGACTCCAGATGCCAGGCAGCCCTGTCACGACCGCAAGAGCAAGCACGGCCTGCCTCTAACCTGGTAAAACCAGTTGTTCCGCCTGATGAAGCATTGCTTCCTCCTCCCCAGACTTTTTCGGATGACTTCTCAAAATGTCAAGACCTGTTTAAAAGAGTTGCCAATGAACTACAAATTAACCTGGAGGAAGTCCCTGAACAGCAGCATGAGCTAACCGGCATCCTGCAGCCCTCTTCTTCTTCTAGAAGTGCATTACCTCCAATGCAGCCCTTTTAGAACCTGCCAAGGCCATTTGGCAAACCCTGGCTGCAAGCCTGCCTACCTGTAAGAGAGCGGACCGAAAGTACTTTATTCCTTCCAAGGGCTCGGAATTCCTGTTTACTCACCCAGCGTCAAACTCGCAGTTAACCAAAAAAACAAACACCAGTTTCCCCACTCCACCCTTTCCAACAAGGACAGTAAGCGATTAGATCTGCTTGGACGTAAGGTATACGCTTCTTCCACATTGCAGTTTCGCATTGGTAATTATACAGCTATTCTAGCAAAGAACGACCACAAAAATTACAATAAATTCATGGACTTTCTTTTCTTCTGGAATGTTATCAATAAACAACAATTTACAGCCATAGTTTCTGATGGACAAATCATCTCCCGCGCTGCTCTTCAAGCTGCCCTTCATGTGGCCAATACTGCAGCACAGTCCACTGCCACAGCAGTCGTGATGCATCGAGGGTCATGGCTCTTGTCCTCTTCCTTTCCCCCGGGAGGTCCAGAGTACCATTGAGGATCTCCCCTTCGACGGTGACAAACGGTTTGCCTCCACCACAAATGATGTACTCCATTCCATGAAGAACTCCAGGGCAACTCTCCTGTCTCTAGGAATTCAAACCCATATAACCAGAAGGCGACAATATAGATATCAGCCTTACCAGCGACCACGCTACCCCACATACACCCAGCAATTCCATAAATCTCACAAGCAATAGCAACAACAGCAACGCCAGAGACCCAGATACCAACGCTGGCATCTAACTCCTCGGCAGCGTCTCAACCCCCTCCGACCAATACGCAAATTTGAAGCCTTGGTCGAGGATACAGAAAACAATATTCCCACTTCAGCGCTTACACTGCCTGCCCCTATTTTTGGTCACCGCCTATGCCCATTCTCCCATCAATGGCGAAATATTACCACCGACAAGTGGGCTTTAGAGGTTGCCACAGTTGGCTATTCCATCCCTTTCCTCTCCCCGCCTCCCACACACCTTCCCCATCCCGCTCTGGTTCTCCACAGAGTTCTGACAAAGATATGAACAGATCGTGCCACGGTAATTCTGATTGCCCTGTCGTGGCCTAGACAACCGTGGTTTCCGTTCCTCACCAGAATGTGAATTTGCCCGCCGATTTCATTGCCCCTCACTCTGAACCTCCTATCGCAGCAACACGGACGATTTCTTCACCCCAACCTGTCCATGCTTCACCTCAAAGCATGGTTCCTACATGGTTCTCCCAAAACAAACTAGCATGCTCTTAACAGGATCAAAGAGTGCTCCTACATAGCAGAACACAATCTACTCACACCACATATCTCCAAAAGTGGAAGCGATTCACACAATGGTGTTCAACTAAACAACTTCCTCCTACTTCTGCACCTCTTCCACCCATACTTGACTATTTATTAGATCTTAAGCAATCTGGCCACTTAGCTGCTATTACAACTTTTTATGACAAGATCGACGATACCTCTGTTTTTGCTCCAATCACCAAATATTTTCTCAAAGGGCTCCAATCCCTATACCCAGACATAAAACCTCCTACCCCTCCATGGGACCTTCATGTAGTATTATCCTGCTTAACTCAACAACCATTTGAGCCCCTAGCCACTTGCTCCCTCTTACACCTCTTTATGAAAACAGCATTTTTAGTGGCAATCACCTCCGCCAGATGTGCAGGAGAAATAGCAGCTCTCATGGCAGACCCACCTTATACACTATTTTTAAAGGACAAGGTTACCCTCTGACTACACCCCAAATTTCTTCCAAAAGTGCATTCGTCATTCCACATTAATGAGCCGATACACCTACCAACCTTCTTTCCTAAACCACATGCAAACACTTTTGAATCCACAATGCATATGTTAGATGTACGCAGGGCTTTGTCCTTCTATTTGGATAGAACCAAGCCCTTTAGGAACTCTTCTAGACTATTTGTCTCCATCGCGGAACGCTCCAAAGGGACACCTATTTCTACCCAGAGACTTTCAAACTGGATTTCTGAGTGTATCTGACTGTGCTTTCAGATAAAGAAAGTTACGCCTAGATCTGTGGCTACCTCCGTGGCTTTTCTACGCAAAGTTCCTCTGGCTGACATCTGTAAAGTGGCCACTTGGACCTCTGAACTCACGTTTGTTAAGCATTATGCCCTGACTCAAGGCCCTCTCTCTGATACAGGATTAGGCAGAGCTTCTCGGCTCTCTGTGAGCTGAGGGGTGAAAACATTATCTACTGCATTCCTACTAAATCTGAAGTCCCTACCTCCTTGAGATACACTGCTTTTCAGTCACCTAGAGTGGAGCACCCACAGGAACATCTCTCTCTCTCGAAGAGGAAGTTACTCACCTGTGCAGTAACTGACGTTCTTAGAGATGAGTGTCCCTGTGGGTGCTCCACTACCCACCCTCCTCCCCTCTACTTTGGAGTTGGGGCGGCCTCCGTTGTAGAGAAGGAACTGAGGAGACCGGTCGCACACGCTTACTATTAAGGCACATTCAGAGCGGGGAGGCAGGCTCTGCGCATGAGCGACTGATACGAGTACTGCTGTAAAAATCTCTGAGCGAAGGCGTAGGTACGCAGGTACGCACCGACACCTGGAGTGGAGCACCCACAAGGACATCTGGAGTGGAGCACCCACAGGGACACTCATCTCGAAGAACGTCAGTTACTGCACAGGGTGAGTAACCTCCTCTTTTGCGGGGAGGGATTTTTTGGTCTATTTGTGAAAATTCAATAAAATATTAATGTTCAAAATGGGTAGGGGGACCAAATGAAAGGTTAAATAGATTTTAATTCTGGTATGTTTGATTTCTACCCCTCAGACCTTTTCACATTCTATAGGTAACTGTCTCTTTACGGTAAGGAATCTGATAAGTTATGTTGAGTATATTCCTTTAAGTTCCAGTAGAGAGCTGTGAGGCAAAGCAAAGATCTTCTTGTGCATCTCTAGTTAAATCTATGACCTGTCTTGTTGTACAAAAGATGCCTAGTAAGTGAGTTACATAAATACAAGACGTTTCATTGGGAATAGGGAATTGTCACTTCAACAGTATCTTGGAACAGTACAGAGTATGGCAATGTGATTGAACTATGTTGCTCGTGTTGACTTATGTTCTGATGCTCATATGTCACCCTTACTATTTCTAGTTCCAAAATTTAGTAACAAAAATAAATGCATGGCACAAAATTTCTCCTAGTGTTACATACTGACAGCAATTTCTGCTGATGGAACTGCAGGAGGACTATTGCAGCTGAAGTCCAAGGTCTCTGAGAGTAGCTCAGGGATCGGCAACTTTTGGCCCGCGACCCGCTAGGGTAAGCACCCCAGCGGGCCAGGCCGGTTTGTTTACCTGCCGCGTCCTCGGCCTGCGCCGCTTCCCGCAGCCCCCATTGGCCTGGAGCGGCGAACCACGGCCAGTGGGAGCTGCGATCGGCTGAACCTGCGGACGCAGCAGGTAAACAAACTGGCCCGGCCTGCCGGGGTGCTTACCCTGGCAGGCCGTGGGACAAAAGTTGCCGATCCTTGGAGTAGCTGAAAGAGCCTTCATATTCATTAAAACTATTTTAGAACAGCTTTTATTTGTGAGTGAACAATAGAATATCTCTCCACATAAAAATTAAATTATAATTTGTGCTTTGATTAATATAGTAATGAAATAAATTTTCCTTTTTCTTTACCTGTCTTGTACTTTGCAGAGTTATAAAAGACAAAACAATTGTCCCTCCCACTTTCTTGTTGGTTATCCTCACCTTAATTACACCCAGGCACCACATTGCATTCCTGTTTGTTCTAGTTCGTTTCTGTAGTCCAGAAAGATTTAATCAGAATGTGCCCATTTTGATCTCTCTCTCTCTCTCTCTCTCTCTCTCAAAATATAAAGTGCAAATTCTTATGCTGCATTTGGGGCTGAGGAGGCCCCTAAGCAGCAGAGGTGGTGTGCTTCTGCTATGCAAGGGGACAGGCAGGCTTTCGTTGGATGTTCTGCAAAGTGCTTTGGGAATGGTGCAGAGCTCAGCATTCAAGGTGTGGAGGTGAGGGTGATGGTTCTGCTGATATGTGCCTCATCCCATCTTGTCCCCCACACAAAAGGTGGTGCCTTGGACATTTGAGGACCCTTATAGTGGTAGCAGAGAAGTGGCTTTTAATCTACTTTTAGAGGTCAGCAATATTTGCCCCATGTCTACAGAGATTGGAGGTCAGCATCATGACTCAGGCTGTTAAGATAGTCAACCTGATAGCCTACAGTGAAAAACAAACAATTCACTATCTCGCTCAGTTATTTGAGACTCTAGTTTATCTTATTGTACAAAACATAGTGTCTTCTGAAGATAAATTAATTTGTTAGACTGCTAATGTGTTTGTTTCCTAAAGAACAGACATTGCCTCAATGTTAATTCACCTAATTCAAAGTCAAGCAGAACCACCAAAAATGCACAAAAAGAATCTAGGTTTAGTAGTGGGCTGACCCGACACTTTGCTTATAAATGAATAGGTTTCTACAATTAGGTAAATTATTTTGCCTTGCAAGAACAATTGATCATTTCTGAATAACACCTCTGATGTGCTTGAAGGGGGTATTCAGTGCACCTGAAATGGGGACAAAAAGTTTCTTTTCTTCACAAAGTAAATTGCAGTCCCTAGGGGAAGGAAGGTAATCTTTAAGGTATTATTGGTTCTGAAGCAGGTGTTCAGTCCTTGGGGATATGTGTTATCCTGGGTCTAATGTTGAACAGATTTTTCCTACCAATGGAGTTTTTGTTGTTGGGTTTTTTTTTAACACTTAAGAAGGTCGTCTTCTGTAAATTACAAAAATTGGTATAAAAGTTGCTTTTTAAGTCAAATGCGGTTTCTGAGCTCCAAGGGCTGACAGCTGTTCTAGTTTTGCTTGGGGACATTTTCACAATGTGGATTAATCAATGTTATGAACTGGGTCCATGGGGTTTTGGGAATGTAATTGGTTTCAGATGACACTTTGCTAGTCAATCTGTGAAACAGCCAAATGTTGACACAGCTGAACAATTCCAGCTGTTTCCACTCGCCCCTTCTTCCCTCCCTGGACGCTACATCCTTTTTCCTCTCTCTCATCTCCCCTTTCTCATTGTGACTTTGCTGAACAAATTTATCTTCTTTTCTGGCATTTTTCTCTGCTTTGGTTTCCCTTCTCTTCCCAGCATGCCTTCAAAAATATATGATTCTGGGAATGTTTTCTGACATCCACCTTTATCATTTTAATCTTTGTTTTGTTTTACAGCAATTGACTGGTTGCTTTGTTGGAAGGAATACAGTTAGATCTCTGAGTGTTTAGAGGCAGGTATATTTGTACTTCAAAAGTGGCTGAATAACCTTTTTCTAATTTTTTTTAAAATTGAAGGTGGATGATGAAAGAAATGGAAGGAAATGTATTGTACAGGGTATTTTATTGCTTCATTCAAGGCTTTGCTGTTACCTCTTTACCAACCAGTCTAATGCAGCAACAGACATGATTCTGTCAGGTGTCAGTCTTGTTGCTTGAGAGTTGTCTGACTAGTAGAAAGAACAGACCATGTGTCCTGGGGTATTATGGGTTGATACACTTTTGAGGGTGAGAGTCTTAAATCACTTTAGTGGTTTTTATTTTTAACCCCACTTTCTTGCTCCACGCCACACACAGGTGATATTAACCCCAGATATGCAATCCCACCCCTTCTTCCAGTCCTGGGTTTTCCAAGGGAGAAAGCCAGTCTTTAGTTAAGATGTGAAGTGAGTTAGAGAGTTGATGAAGCAGAGCAGTAAACGAAAGCTATGTCATATTGCAAGAACTGCAGGGGTGAAGGCACTTGCACCAACAGAGGCCATATCATGTGTGGGGCCAGAAAGCTGTGTGAGAAAGTAGAGGGGAGGAAATCGAGGGGAGCAAGGTGTGTGAGGTAGGTTAGTACAAGCCTCTAGAAATTTTTAAAACAAGGAATTCCAGCAGTTTAACTAGTTCCTGAAATGAATGGGGATTTAGTGGTCTTTGAGGATGGGTAGATATGGCTTTGCAGCTTCGTATATGCAATAAGGCTGGCAGCAGCTTTCTTTGTATGCTGGAGTCTGGAGAACTGAGATTTGGGTGGCAGGGTGAGGCGGGAGCTATGACTATTCTAATATGCTCATGGTTTCATTAATGGCTGCAGTGATGGTGATTTCTTTCATTATTTCACCGAGGCAAAGTCAGAAACCTCTCGAGAGAGGACATGTGATCTCTCTATGTGTTTATATTCCGCCTCCAATAGCAGATTGTTCTAATATAAAACTTAAATTAAAAATTTCGAAAATCTATTTTCTTCTGACAGGATTTAGCTCAGCTACATTATTAAAGTAGCAAAGAGCACCTCCATATATAATACTGAAACTTGGTAAGCTGAGTATAGTACAGCATTTCTCAGTAAATAATGTAACGACTGATAAATTAGCATCCCTACGTGGATTCCGCACCATTATTCCAACCTTATGAAACTCTATCTGAGAATAGGATCCTGTAGCCAGCTACTAAGAACAGCCTTCTGTGGAAAATGAACAATATTTAAAACTTATAATAGGAAAACTGAGTTTGTATAAATGTCTTTGTGTGCGTATATGTGTATAAATATTAATTTATGGGAACATACAATCTATTGTGCATCCCAGGAGGAAAACTTAAGTACCATTGGTCTACATAAATGGTATTTTTAGGGACTCAGAATGATGTGTGTGATAAGAATAATCCCACATTAGTATTTTTTTACAGTGCATACAGAAATATACAGATCTGTGGACCACAGACCAAGAAATGTTCATAATTGTACATTGACTTATGCCATTTTCATCTGCATTCTTTAAGAGCATTCTGTAAGAATGTCTCTCTATACAAAACACCAGTGCTGAGGAGGAAGGACGGTCTTTGGATTAGACACTGGGACTCAGGAGGTTTGGGTTCAATTCCTGGTCCAGCCATGGGCTTCTTGGGTGATTTTGAGCAAGTCACTTTGCCTCTTTGTGCCTCAGTTCCCCATCTGTGAAAGGGATGATAATGCCTTCCTTCTGCTTCCTTCTCCTCCTCTTTTGTCTGCCTGGACTGTATCAATAGTTCCTGCCCCAAGGATCTGTCTCTTACTAACAGTTTTTAAAAGTCTTCACTGACTAAGCAGGAAGTGAAATGACTATTAATATTGTAGTACATTGAAAATGCATGACAGGGTGGTTTGATAACATCACAATCAAACATCTGCAACAAGCTACAGTGAAAGTCCTGTAAATTTATCCTTTCTTTTTTTTTTTTTTAATATTTAGAATGAGTTTTTTCATACCTAGGTATAGACAACTGTTGAAGACATAAATGCACATCAGGTATTTGTGCATGTAACTTAATGCATAACTATACTAGCAACTTAGCCTGTGGACTTAATTATAGATTTTACACAAACTATATTCCAAAATATTTTGACACATCCTGTACATACACTTTCTCTTCCTACACCTCAGCCATACCAGGATTCAATTCAGTATCATCATTGTGCTTCCCCAAAAGCAGAAAGTTGGGAGGGAAGACGAGTTGAAGATTAATCCTATGCTAAACCGGAAGGAAAGTTGGTAGCGCTTCTTATGATTAAACAAAAGTAAATGTAACAAGAACATACATCATGCTCTTCACTCTATATACTTTTTTCATCCTCATTTAGATGATCCATAAATGGTTCCTGTAGTTTCTTAACATATCCCCCTTCTGTTCTGCCTTATGTATACCGCTCTTTCATACCAAGTCATCCATAGAACTGGAGTTCTGGAGATGCAGAAATAGAATGCAGGCAAACATTAAGTGGCAGGAGGTTCCATTCTACTCTATTATGTGGCCAAATGAGTATCTTCTCACTTTGCTAAGTGGTTTATAATCTTTGTTTATAGTATTTTAACAAATGTCCTACTGTTTTTCTTTCGTAGCCCAATGAATTTCATTACTAGCTATTTTCGTGGTTAACTACAAACACACACACACACACACACACACACACACACACACACACACACACACACACACACACACACACACACACAAAAGCGGGAACAGAAAAGCAGAATCTTAGAGTGATGTATAGTACAATGTTGTCAAATGTCTAGCTTGACCATATTGATGTCACTAGTTAAATACAGCTGAAAGCAAAGTTTATCATACACTTGGTCTCATATTGCATTCTCTGGCATGCTGAGTGAAAAGTAATCTCAGCAAAAGTACCTGCTGAAAGTACTCAGTCCTTTGAATAGATGAAGAAATATATGCTCTCATTCTCTTCACACAGCAGATCCTTGTTTTTTCTCAGTGAATCAGAGGCATAGAGTTTAAGGCGGGAAGGGACCACCAGATGGTCTAGGCTGACCTCCTGCATATCACAGGCCACCAACACCACCAAGACCCACACACTAATGCTAACAACTGAAATTACACCAAAATATTACAGCACAAAGGAGTCTAGACTATGTCTGTGTGCCATGGCCAGAAAATCGGAGGGACCGAGGTGCACCACAATGGCAGAGATATATAATTGGTTGAAATATACCCCAATAATCCTGTCAAGCAATCTGTACCCACATGCTGCAGGGGAAGCTGAAAACCCCAAAGGTCACTGCCAGTCTGTCCTGGCGGAAAATTCCTTCCTGATCCCACATATAGCCATCAGTTACACCTGGAGCATGTGACCCATTGTGAATTACTATTACTTGGCAAATTAGGAATTAAGTCAATGAACAATCATTCAAAGGCAGGGAAAATGCATCACCACATACTTGGGTTAATTTATGTTAACATATGTAGTTTAAATTATTTATAATAATACACAGCATTCTGTAGTATTTTCTGCAAATAATCTTAGGCATCTCCACAACTCTCTGCTGTTGAAACTTTGAAAACTCTGATACATCAAACAAACAAATACAACCAAAACCAGCTCTCGACATTTGCCAACCACAAACGTGTTGCCTTTGTTTGTATGTTGTATTCCTGACCTCTTGGTCAGTCTTCCCTGTTTAGACACCAGTCTCAAAATCAGATCTGTGGGGTAGGAGAGGACCCTCATGCTCTGATGGAGCCTCATAGGAGTGAATGGGGCTCCTTGCAGGCGCAGTAGGCCAAATTTTCAATAGAGGCTAATGATTTGGGTTGTCCAACATGACGCATCCTCAAAGGGATTTGATTTTCAGAGGGGAGGTCCTCAGAGCTTTCTGACAATTAGGCTCCATTCAAAGTGTCTCAAGTTTGACAGTCAAAAGTGTAGAAACCAAAATCATTAAAGAAAATGAAAGCCAGAGATCTTTCCATTCACATCACCTGCCGGACCAGGACCTTGCAGTGTATACTCTTTGGGACTGCAACTGCATCTCGGCCTTTTGGCTAAGATCAAGTGTTGTATTTTTATATCATCTAATATAATGGCACCTTGATTCTGAGTAAGGGCCTTTGGGCACTGTCACAGTGCTAATAATAATAGGAGGAGATGGGCAGAGACAGAGTGGAGTTATTTAAATCCAAGCAATTTAAATCATTGGTTTTAATCATGATTTAAATCAGCAAGAAGGAAAGCTTGATTTCAACCAAGAATTTAAATTGTGTTTTGCATTTGTGCTTTGGTTACGTTCCTAAAGAAAGGTTGATTTTTGTTGATTGGTAACCATTAAAACATGTTGATTTGCAGGTTACATTTTTATTACGTTTGAAAATGGTGCATGGTGCATTTCTCGTTTTACTAGTTAAATGTTAATTAGTTAATTTTTTACTTGTGATTTGTGTCAGGCTCTATTAGGATGAAAATTCAATTAAAGTGTACAAACCTGCATTTTAATTTTGTTTATTAAATAAAACTAACTTAAATGTTCTGGATACAAAAGAAAAAAAATTTATCAAAACATGTTTTGCATTTAAAACTAACGGATTTAGTAAACAAAGGACATACTATCTGTAGTTAGTGAATTGCTTTGTTTCTGATTTGTTTCTGGTCATGAAGCTTTTAGAACCAGTAGATCTTAACTTCACACATCTAGTTTTTATTCATAGATTGGAAGAGTAGAACAATCTTTCCTGCTTTTTCACCTGCTTTTTCCTGCTTGGTTTCTTAACTTTGAATGAGCTAGTCATTTAACTGAACTATTTGGATGAACTGAAATGAAGAAAATAGTCTCTTTGCACCTTGAGAAGAGGCTGCTGCTGTGAAGAGCTAGTTTAGCACTTTGACAACTCTAGTTCCATATGCTTTAATCAGTGACTTCCACCAGTTCAGTGGTTTGACTATATTTAGAACTTGGCAGCAAACATGTACTGCTTAATATTTTTTTAATCAAATTTAAATTATTTTGATAGATTATAGTAATTTTAGGCCATAACCTAGGTTGCCAGTTTCAAATTTAATTTTAAATTTAATTTTAAATAGGTTATTTCTTAAAAAACTGTATTTAGTTTAAATAGAATAAAATTGATATTTTACTTTAAATCGATTTTTATCCATTATAGGCTGAGAACAGCTATAATGGCTGTATACAGATTAGTGAAAATTCTTGGTATTTTAAACATAAGAGTGTATGGAGGCATCTGGAATGATGTTTGGAGATAGTAAATTGTCTGTCTAATCACATATTTGCACATCATTTACCCATGTTCATAAGATGTTACTCTTACCTTCTGTCTCTCCATGAGTTTTGCCTGAGTGAAGACTGTTGGACTGTCATACTTTTATGGTAAATCTACATTATAGATTTACTTTTATTTATTTATTTTGGAGGCATTTTTAATCACAATATATTAGCATTTCAAAATAATCCAGATGGAACCTTTTGCATATTAAGGAAGATGTTTTGTGCTGTCATGTACCTCACTTCAATCATTTATATCACTTCTTGTAAAGCAGTATGTCCCTATAGTTTACAATGAGCTGTTACAGCTAACATATACTACCTGTATCTTTGTAGATGACATGGATTTGCATAAGATTTGCATGTAGATACATAAATTCACGTACAATTTTTGCATCACATCTGCATCTGTTTAGTCGTGAGGGAGAATGTTCCTGTACTGACTTGTGTGTTATCAGTAACCAGGCTCATGATTATTGAGGTTGTGTTACCACACCACCCTATACAAATATCATACATGTGCATTTTAAGGACTCTTGCATTTGAAAATGGTAGAGGTATAATTTCAATGATTAGAAGGTGATGAAATAACAATCTGTTAACTGCAAAGAAAATTATACCAAGTTATGTGTTCAAGCATCTTACCCATTGCATAAATAAAGAGGTTTAGCCATCTCGGGTTACCTAATACAACTTAGCCTGGGGCTGTACGGTTTGTAAAGCGATCTAAAAACAGTAATGGTAAAAAAAAAAAAGAGAGAGCATTAGAAGGAAGCAATCCTAATTCTTCTGTGCAGAGGCATTTCATTATTCACCCCACATATTAAAGAACTTAGTGAATGCAGCAGCTTGATATTAGTTGACCTTTTTAAAAATTAGTGCATTTTTTAAAGTGGATTTAAATGTATTGTGTGAAAGAGTTGTAAGTATCTGTTCATTTATAATGTTTAGACTAAATATTGTGGCACCTTTTAATATGCAAGGAAAGACTTTTTCATGT
The DNA here is from genome assembly GCF_011386835.1 of Chrysemys picta bellii. Lineage (NCBI taxonomy): Eukaryota > Metazoa > Chordata > Testudines > Emydidae > Chrysemys > Chrysemys picta. The sequence continues at coordinate 32,600,896 of NC_088800.1, read as the reverse complement.
CTTCCCCTCCACCCCCCGCATCAGTGTTTAAAAAACAAACAAACAGAAAAAAATACCAGAAACTGTTATTAGGAATCTCAGGAATTTTTGATCCATAATATCAGAAAAGTCATTAGCTCCCCTTGTGTGCATGATGAATTATTAGAGAAACAAGGCGGGTGAGGTAATATCTTTTATTGGACCAACTTAAAAGATATTACCTCACCCACCTTGTCTCTCTAGTATTGGGGACCAACACAGGTACAACTAAACTGCACACCATGAAATATTGGTGTTTTAGAGAGGAAAGGGTTCCTAATTATGCTGTTACTGTTTATTCAGCTCACACTGCATTTATTTTGAGGCTGTTATTCTGTGAGTTGGTAGTGCTCTCACTACCAGGCCACAAGGTCCTCTGCTCCCATTTCCCAGCATTACTTGGGCTCTGTGCTGATCTGGTGCCATTCTGCGCTATCGGGCTCTGCCTTGTTAGTGCAGCTTTCAGGTGAGACATGGAACTGAATTCCCCTAGTATTCTAGCCCAGTGTTTGCCAGAGGAAGGCAGCAGGTGTTGGAGCTTCCCTATGAGTGGGAGCAAGTGGGGACCCAAATCAGCAGTCTGACATCACTTTGGTGTTGCTCTTGCTCAACTTGGTCAGCGCTGGAGGGTCATGAATGGGACACTGAACAGCTAGTTGCTCTGGCTACTTTACAGGAGGCATGGGCAGCCATGTGTTTTGAGGCAGATGTTTCCCACAGGTGATGCAGGTGCCCATGGGAGCAGAGACTGACAACACAGTCAGTTCCTCTACTGCATCCTCAGTAGTGGACTCCTTCTTTGGCTTTACAAGATTTTCTACTGCTGCAAGCCCCTCTTTCCCTATAGTCCAAGGGGATGTGGCATGCTCACCTAAGTGAAGCCAGGCAAGGGTGAAGTGACTTGAAATCAAAACCAGCAATAAGAACTCGCAAGCCTTAAAATAGTCAGATGAAGAGCCTAATCTTGCAGAGTTCCAAATACCCTCAGCAACATTGGAAGTGGGGTTGCCAGGCATTTGGTTTTCAATCAGAATTCCCAGTCGAAAGGGATCCTGGCAGCTCTGGTCAGCACTGCTGACCGGACTGCTAAAAGTTTGATTGGCGGCACAGCAGGACTAAGGCAGGGACTCCCTGTCGCTGTGCGGCTCCTGGAAGCGCCCGGCATGTCCGGCTCCATGTCGCAGCCAGTGGGAGCTGCGAAGGTGGCACCTACAGGCATGGGCAGCACACACAGCCGCCTGGCCCCTCCACTTAAGAGCCGGACATGCCTGCCGCTTCTGGAAGCCACCTGAGGTAAGCACCGCCTGGCCAGAACCCGCACCCCAACCCCCTCCCACATCCTAACTCCCTCCCAGAGCCTGCACCCTCACCCTCTCCCGCACTCCACCCCCCTGCCCCAGCCCTGAGCCCCCTCCCCACCCAAACTCCATCCCAGAGCCTGCACCCTCTCCTGCATCCCAACCCCCCGCCCCAGCCCTGAGACACCTCTTGCACCCCAAGCCCCTCATCCCCAGCCCCACCCCAGAGCCCACAGCCCGAGCCAGAGCCCTCCCCACTCCGGCACCCCAACCCAGAGCCCAGTGAAAGTGAGTGAGGGTGGGGGGAGAGTGAGCGACGGATAGGGCCGGCTTTAGCAAGTGCGGGCCCCGATTCGTGGGACTTGTACTCACCAGGCGGCGCTCTGAGTCTTCAGCGGCACTTTGGATTGCCGCACTCTGGCCAGGATTGCGGGGCCACGGGGTTGCTGGGCTCCAGCTGGTGCTCCGACCGGGGAGCAGGGCCGCGGGACTTGCAGGGCTTGGGCCACCGCTCCGACCAGGGGAGCAGGGCCGCCGGACTTGCAGGGCTCAGGCCAGCGCTCCGACCAGGGGAGCAGGGCCGCGAGGCTTGCAGGGCTCGGGCCAGCGCTCCGGCCGGGGAAGCGGGGCCGCGGGGCTCCCGCTGGGGGAGCAGGGTCGCGGAGCTTGCCGCGCTCCAGCCAGGGAAGCGGGGCCCGATTCCGGGGAATTGGCGGAATCGGCCTAAAGCCGGCCCTGGCAACGGAAGGAGGGAGGATGGAGTGAGCAGGGGTGGCTGTTACCTTTGCTGAGCAATAGCAGAATGCAGGGCCTTGCCTGTCAGTATCCAATTTGGAACAGAAACTGGAGATGTCTCATGGTTTTTTTTAAGTGTAGTTTTTTTATTTACAAAATGTACACAAGACTTGTTTCCTTGAACCAGGGTGGTAATAAATTGTACATGATTTAAAGGGTCAGGCACCACTGCTCTGTCTCCAGAAGCAGCTGTCTTGTTCCCCCCTTCTTCCCCCCCCCCATTACCCTCCCAGGGCTTCACATAAATCTGACTGCTTAATGAACTCTGTGACATTTTTCTCCCTCAGCCATTTCACATTTCACCTGGAAAAGTCCTAGTCCAAGGATGCTCATAGAGGCCACATGCCCTGGAAGGGTGACCCTACCCTCCCTTTGTGCAGCTGCTTTTCCATGCAAAGGAAGTTCAGAAAGGACTACTGGCAAAGACCCTAAGCCACCACACAACACCCCTTAATGACTCGGTGTACGGTTACTGCATGGCATATTTAGCTCTTTCTGTTGAGAATTTGAGTTTCACCCTCAGTGCTTATACATCAATGGCCTGTAATGTGCAAGCCATTAGCACTTGCTTTTTTCCAGAAGGGGATGGTTCTCCTGCTGATGTGGAAACTAAGGGCTTGTCTACAGTACTGAGTTAGATACAGACTTACTACATTGCTCAGGGCTGTAACAAGTACGGACAGTGCTGGAAGAATGCTTTCTGTTGCTGTAGTAAGTGTCTATACTACAGGACTACAATAGCGCAGCCGCAGTGCCACAGATCTGCCACTGTAGCATTTCTAGTGTAGACATACCCAATGGCTTGATTTACACTTAAAAGTTAGGTCGACACATCTATGTTGGTCAGGGATGTGAAAAATCCACACCCCTGACCAACACAGCTATGCTGAGCCAATCCCCAGTGTAGAACATAACTGTATTGAAGGAAGAACGCTTTGGTCAATGTAGCTAGTGTCATTTTGTTGGTATAGGCGGCATGTGCATTATGGGGTTATGCTGGCATAGCTACAGAGACAAGTTATGCTGGTATAGTCTCCATAGTGTAGACATGACAAGATGGAGAATATTTATCTTTTTTTGTGTCTGCGTTTTAACGATCTCACCATCAAGTTTAACATTTTCCTTCCTCCTCTTGTCTTATAACCTTGAAAAACAAAAAATGGGAGGAGATGTTCTGTTTGATGCAGAGGTTTTTAATGTACAAACAACCATGTTCTTCCTATGCAGAGTGGTTTAAATCTTTTCTTTTGGTAGATGAAACCACACCCCATAACTACACTGCTGACACAAACCCTGAGATAGCTATGGCTCAGTAGATCCTTCTTGTTCCATTGAAGTTGGTGCTTTTTGATCCAGATAAATGAAGCTCAAGGTAGGGGAATCACTATTGGTGGGAGGAAGAATTAGCTACCTCCTCTAAGCACTTGAATCTCTAGCTAGCTTCTGAGCCCCCCTCTTGCTTCCTCTGTGTCTATTGTTAGTGGCTGCAAAAGAAATTTGAGAAATATATAATTTTTCCCCGTAATGTGAGATCTTATGGCTCTTTTTTGAAGCCAAGTTCAGATAGATTTAAGCGGATTCAGAAAAGAGACCAGTTAATTTTTTTTCCGTTTTTCAAGAGATTCACTTAATTTCTCATGCTCTGGATTTGAGATGAGAAGTTGCCCCCTGTGGAGATTCCTGGCAGGCTATTTAAGATTTTATTTCATGAAGGAAGTTCAGATGTGGTGGAACCTGGATTATTCTGTGTGAAGGAAGCTATGCATAACTTGAAGGTAGCAGCAAATGTAACATGTCCCCTCCCCTAGCATGTTTCCCCCCCCCCCCCCCCATGTATTTAGTAGCAGATCGTAAATATTACTAGTCTGTATATGTTACAAACACCAGTGTCTCTTGAGGAAAGCTAGATTGGTATATTTGGCCAGGGAAAACAAAGCAGTAGTAAAACCTTGAGTGTCACAGCTGGGCCCCGTTCCCCTCTGGAAGGACACCAGTCTGGTGTGGGCAGATCAAACCACTGATCCCACCTGCTCCTAAGCCAACCGGGTCTGGGCAGAACCAGGTGACAGTTCTTAACAATCTGGGTCTCAAAGGCATGAACCCTGATCCTGACCCCATGTCTGCCCCTCTTCCTGGGAATGTGGGGCTCTGCAGTCTGGCCACTGGAAAACCCAGAACACATGCCTCAGACCTCCTGAGTCCTCAGTTGCTTACATACATTCCCTAAGAGTCCCACATTTCTGTGGGCACACAGAGCTCAATTAACCCCTTCAGGGACAATGTGGCAGGCTGGCAAGCAAAGAATTAGAGGCTTAGCAAAGGAATTTCTTACCCACAGACATTTTACTTTTAAACAGCTATGGAGTGTTTGGAAAACAACGAACAGTCCTGAATGCACCCTTGTGAGTCTAATCTCACCGCACCTGTGAGTCCTGGGTTTGATCAGTGTCCATAGGTAGTCCTTCATTTCTTTCCTCTGTGGGGGCCTAGTCTTCTGGCATGATGGTGGTAGTTTGTCCCCTTTCCACAGAGAACCCCCTTCCTTCATGGGTGGCGGGTATCATAGGCTGGGGGAGGCTATGCCTCCCCAAACAGCCAGGCATAGCCCTGCGCATGCTCCACCCCAGCCCCACCCCGCTTCCTGCTTGGCGTGGCTCCACTAGTCTCCATGGCCCCAGCTCGGGCCACGCCTGCGCCACCCACCCTCCTGATGGGGCTGGGGCAGTGCCACCTGCCCTCCTGATGCTCTGGGGCTGAGCGGGGAGGGCTGGGGCCAGTAGCCTGGGGCCCTCTGAGCTCCCATGGGGGGCACAGAAGGGGCAGGGCTTGGGAGGAAGGGGTGGGGCTGGGGGCTAGCCTCCCACAGGTGGTGGTTCACGTGCTGTCCACGCCTTCCTTATTTATTGTCTCTTACCACTTTGGTCAGGTAACCAGCAGGAAAAATTGCAGATCTCCAGCCATGTGCTCTAGCTGGGGAATTCCAGTTCCTGTGCAGAGAATTCATTGCTCTGGTGGGGGTTGTTACTTGATCGTTGAGAGACAATCAGAGTTGATGACCCTAGACTGATCTCTCATATTTTCTCAGAAATAGTTATTATACTAAGTTTCAAGCTGCTACTGCAAACTAGGTTTACTAACTTTCAGTGGAGATTTCAGTACAGCAAGAGGGTAGTAATTATTTCAGAAGATGACATTGAGAGTATTGAAGGGAAGGGAATATTGATATATTTATAGTGATCCCTATAATTAAACCTGTCTGAACCATTTTGCTTGACCTTCTGCAGTGATCTTGTGCACATGTAGTTGAAGTAGGTTTGTTAGTCTTTTTGTTTTTTCTTGTGTTTGGCCAGTTTCTGTTGTGTGTTGCATGGCAGTGTTTTGTCACAGTAATATTTAATGGCAACACTGTCCTTGTGAAATTACCAAGTGTGATAACATTAAATCATCACATATGAAAAACATAGCTTTTTAAATGCCTTTATGAAATTGCATGCAGACAGTCTCCAGTTTGATTTGATGTTTCTGATTTGGTAAAAGTAAGAATTGGTTAGCTTGAAAACTCTGTCTGGAAATCTGTCTAAGGTCCATTCTGGTCCTACAAAGCAGGGCATCCTTTGAAAAAGGTCAGATAATTAAAAAAATAAAAATCAGAAAGGTAGACTTAATAACAGGAAAACAAAGGGACAGTGGGGGAAAAAAGGAACAGAAAACTAACATCTATTCTAGACTGGATTTTACATCTCTTTGCCATTAAATGTGGTATCTACGGGAAAATATTAATTAGTAATTGACAATCCAGTGCAAGAAAGAGACCACTGACTTACAAAAATTATACATAGATGAAAATTATCTAACTGTGTTTGGAAATTTTTACTACAAGTGAGATAGTAATGTCCTGTGTCTGATTTGCATGGTGCAGCATCATAACTGCAACTATGCAAAATGTTTGCAACCAAAGTAGAGATGAACCTAAATCAGAACATCAGAATGGATCTGTCCTGAACTTTGTGGAAGCTGGATTTGTATCCAGACTCATATCTTTATTTAAAGCTTTCTTGCATTAATGCACCTTCCATCTTAGCCAGTGACAGTTAAGGAAACAAAATAAAGGTGCAGAAATGGTCAGTGTCTGAGAATGGATTGAGAATATTCCAAATTGTTAGGCTACCAGGGAGAGACTTTTGAATCACATTGTTGCCCTGCAGTCTCCTCCTCTTCAGAGGAGGGTATCTTTATTTTTTACTTTTATTTTTTTGTTTATTGCATAACTCTAACTAAAGGTACTTCTAAGGCATTGAAGCTGAAGTGAGAGACTAAATGGTACCAGTTAAATTTTAATGTATTATGGCCTGACAGTGAGAAATAATATTCTTTGCCTTTTATCCTGAATTTCCCTTTCAACTTGTGTATTAACCCTCCCCCGATCCCCAGCAGTAACGAAGTGTAAAAGATTGAATTAAATCCTAGTTAGAATGACTTTGCTTTAAATAGTGGAATATCTCAGCTCTCATTCTTTTTCTTTTCTCTCTCTCTCTCTCTCTCTCTCTCTCTGTCTAGTCTACAGAGACTTGGCAGTTTCAGGTACCCTTGGGTGTTCAAAGGTAGATCAGACTGTGTCAAGGCTGCCTTTGATGGTTTTACCTCCAAAAATGTCATATAACAACCTGCTCTGTTATTTCACATTACATGTGAAAGATTCACTAAAAGGTTAATTTCAACTCCTGTTGAGTTTTGTTCCATTAAAGTCGATGCCTTTTCAAAGATGCACCCAGAAAATTATTGGAAGAAAGAGAGGAGGGGTTAGTTGTAAGTTTCCACTGCGTATACACAGACACACACAACAGTCCCCAGGCATGCACACAATACTCTCAAAAGCCCAGGTCACCAACATGTGCATATACTGTCCTACCCAATAGAGGCACTCACAAACACCACCCCACATCACCCCCACCAATATGGCCAGCATGCATGACTGACCAACAGCGCATGCTACCCTAATGCCCCACACTCCCCATCAACACATGAACACTCACGACCACTGCCATTACCTCATGAACATGCTGATAGCCCTATACTACCCCCACCAGTGCCACCGCCCCAGGAATGCACATAGCGATATCACAGCTCCCACAGCCGAACTCAGGAGCACGCCACCCACCATCACACACTCGCTTGTCACTGCTGCACACCTGCATTCTAAGTGCATGGAACCGCGTACCCTTGTCACCACAGCCTCATGCCATCCCTCCCCCCGCCCCCATATCTTGTATTCTATACTGAAGGGAGGCTTAGAGGGCATTTGCAGGAACACTCATTTGTGAGGCTGAACAGAAGTTTGTTACAATAGGACTGAAACAATCACTTACAGTAACCTGTCCTGGTACATCTTTTGCGTCTTCAGCTTGGTCTCTCCTTTTGCTACAGAGTTTGGCTTGGCCTCGATTTGCCCACAACCCCCCTTTATATTTCACTCACTGACTGAATATGATATCTGGATTACAAATAAACTTATAAAAATACCTACTGCACTGTTCATCACTTAGTTTGTTTTCTTTTTTAACCATTATATAGGACCAAGACAAAAAATATTTTGTTTTCTGCTGTGAAAGCCAGCCGATATTGCACAAATTAACACCACACCTTTTTTTTTATGGTTTATGGACCATTAATGGCTCTTCATGAAGCATTTTGAGAACCAGCCAGGTTATGAGGGAGTAGGAGAAAAGCTTTCTCCGTTAGATGATTATTTTTAAAAGGAGTGACCTTTGGAATGATTAGGTTGGAGAATTGCTGTACTAAGAAACCCATAATGAAGATGCTGGTGCACAGATAAAGCCATGTTAAGTTCCATAGTGGTCATCAGAAAAAAAAAAAAAAAACCCAACAAACCCACCAGTGTTAAAGAAAGCAGGATAGATGTAATAGGAGAGGAGAATGTGGGCTAAATCTTTAAAAAGACAGGGACAGTTTTAAAGATCTATCCTGCTTTTAAGTGTTGACTTGTACAAAGTTATTACAAATATGGGGAATAATGTGAACATTTCTGCTATTCCAGTTTCATTCCCATTAAACTGAATCTGAGTAGACTTGTTGTGAAGAAATGCTACATCTTCATACACAAACCACTCTATAGTTTTCATGGGCAAGTGGAATACAATAGATTATGCTAAGGAACAATGCCTTTTCAAAAAATATATGTACTGGGAACGCAAAACATAAATTACAAAAGCAAATTTAATTTTAAAGCACTTTTTGTTGCAAAAATACATTTTCTGTCAATCAGTATAATAATATACTTAAAGGAGCGCTCTGAATGAATGTTTAAAGCATAATGTGCATATCCCATGCAAGATGCAGGTAATGCTTTGAAGTTGCATCATGTTTTATTTTAACTCTTTCTAAAAGAATAAATGTATTTATATATTTTCTTATATTAAAATAAAAAGTGCAGTTTAAGGCACTTACAAATGGACAGGGTCCTTCCTGCCCCCCTCCTCCCCAAAAAGAAAAAAACCCACATCTGGGTATATACTTTGTGAACTTGATCTCTTGTTCTCTTGCTCCTTTCTGTACAAAACCATTCTCTAACAGAGCAGCAAAGAATCAAGTGACTCCGATGAGTGCCATCACATTTATGTGGGGCAAGGGTTACCTGATTCATCAAGCTGTGTTTTTATGAATCCACCATATTTCCTTTAATTTTAATATATTGAGTGTCTCAATCACCAGGCTGTTGTGTTTTCCCATGTGAACCCTAATCATTGAAAACAGAAGGTACATAGTTGAGACAACTTGTAATTTAATTGGGGTATGAAGCTGGAGGACAGAATGAACAATTGGATGGTTTTGGTCAGCTTGAAATCAGGCTGCATTTCAGGCAGAACAAGAGAAAAAAAATCAGATTTTTACTGGGATGAATTAGAAAAGCTTTGTGCCAAAATTCCCAGACATATAAGTGATTTAGTAGTATAAGTCCCATTTTCAAAAGCAACCTAAGAGCCTAAGTCTCATTGCAAGTCATTTGGATTTAGGCTTCAAAGGGTATGTCTATACCACAATGTAAGCGTCGGGTTAGTGGAACTCGAGTCAGAGGGTTAGAGAACCCAGGGCTTGAGTGTCTGCATTGATTGTCAACCCTAGGTTAAGAATTTTCTAACCTGGTCTCAAACCCAGTGCTCCAAAATCCACAGTGCAATACACAGACCCAAATCTAACCAACCACATTCCAGACTTCTTAGCACCCTCCCGAAATGTGGCCGCTTTGGTCCTTTATTCATTGTTCACTGTGTGAAAACTTGACTGTCCAGAGGACAAAGAAAGTCGGTCTGTAGGATTATGAAATATTTTTGGCAGATTCCAAAGAGCACAAATCCAGCAATAGGGCTTGAACTCTGGATCCCAGCTTGACTCAGGCTCGGCCTCTTCACTCTCATGGGGTCCTGAGATCCTGGGTCTGAGCCCTGGGTTAATGCAACTTGTGTGTAAATGGAATGAGGGTTAGGCTTGAGCCTGAGTTCAAACCCTGGGTTTACACTACAGTATAGACATACGCTAAATGCCTAAGTCACACAACTTTTTGAAAATTTGGCTCCTGGGTTTTCCTGTGGCTTAATCCGGTACACTGTATGATCTCCTCCACTGTTGGTCACCTACATTATCAACTTAGCCTACTACATTCCACTGAAATCAGTTGAAGAAAGGGGTCTATTCTGTTTGGTCCATTCAGCTGTCTAAATGGGGTGTTTTGCCTAGATGTATCTGGAAAATGTAATGGCATCCCAGGAGGCAGGTGTACTGTGAATACTCTCTGATGCTATTTTAAAATAACCAGTCTAATAAAGGATTTGAAATAAATCAGCAAAAGAGCATATTTTATTGTGCAAAAGAGCAAATTTTATTGTTCAAATGATAGCAGTTGTCATGCACAATAGATGATGAAACTCATCAATTTAAAAATCATTTTTACCACTTCTATCTAATAAAACCTATGTAGGTTTTGTAGGAAGATATAAAAATATGTACAGTAGCATATCTTTGCTATTTTACTCTTCGTCTGACAGTTAATAAAATACCTGCAAGTTCTAATTCTGAAAATTAATGGTCCAATCTGTCACATTTATTATGACATATGTAGTAATGGCTGATCTTTTCAGTCTCATAGTATGAACAGTGTTAATTACACTGATATAAACTTGGTTGATAGCGGTGCAAACAGTAATATTATTGCATGTACGCTTCTATAATTTAGGACTGACAACATCATGCCTAACTAGCCATCTTGCTTTTGAATTATTTGCAGATTGCTCAGTGAAGCTGTTGGCAGAGCAATAGCCTAATGCTATTGTAGTTTCTGCCGAGGAGAAAATTAAGTCCTATTGGTCCTGTGCCCATCCTGCAAGAGGCTCACTGAGTGTTTAGAGAGTGAGTAGGAGAGATTCTGAGCGTTTGGAAAAGCAACAAACCTTCTATTTAGACCACCCATGAAAAGGTTCTGTACTGCCAACTTTTATTTTTGCCTTTTTCTTGCCATCATACCACCATTTATATTGAGCTCTCATCAGATGGGTCAGTATTTGGATGCAGGACCTCCAGGGAATACTAAGTTGCTGCAGGAAGTGTAATGCTAATGAATCAACAAGTGGCGTTCTCTTCTTGTGAATTAGTGATGAATGCTCCAATATGTTGTTTGGAGGCACAGTAGTGCTGGATGGGTTTCTTTTAAATGATTAAAAACAAAGTCCTAACCAGTTCTGGCTACTAACCCTCACCTCCTCCCACTCACCCTTCCCCCCCGCCCCCCCCCCAAAAAAAAAACTATGGCACTTCTCACAAGTGTTTGGATTGTTGATCCTGGTATTCTAACTTGTGTAGTGTCCTTCTGCTTGCCTGAAAACCTTCCATTAAGGTTCAAGTGTGGGAAAAGTCATTCTTCCCTTCCTGTCTTCACACTGTCATGTCATGCCTCTGTGCACTGTTAAACAGCTACTGTGTTCCATCCCAGTGCCATTTGAAGTAATTCCTGTTCAGAAATAATTTAGACACGTGCCTCAGTTACAAAGTTAAAATCCAGATTTTGTATAGTTCAGGGTATTTATATGTGGGATTTTGGTTTAGTTGATTACTTAGAGCCCAGCCCTGAAAATTCAGACCCATATCTAAAGTCAGGGTGTTTTTAGCTCCTGCATATTTATTTTGGATACATCTCTAATATAGTTTTTACTCTGTATCTCCTTGTAAAGCTAATTAGGATCCTTTGTGATGGGGCTATTTTTGATATGCACGGAGAAGAAAATGACTACCTATTGTGTGTGAGAGAGAATCTCTGCAGGGTATAAAGAGAATAAACCAAAGTCATAAATAGGTGACTTACTTATGGGGAAACATCCCCCTTTGTGAAGTAAGCAGAGCAACGGCCCTAGTGGTGTTAGCTTGATCCTGCCTTCTTGTTTGTTTGTGTGAGTGTGATTTGCCCTCCATATCTGCCTTAGTTCTGCCTTTGATTTATTTGAAGCTCAAAGGCTATTCCTACTGATATGAAGATTCCCCCGTGTTGGGGAGCTGTAGCAGATTCTTGGTGCTGTTTGTTTAGTAGATTATGCATGTGACTGTACAATATGTAAAGAAAATCTTTTGAGAATTGGCTTTTGCTGACACCTTTCTTGAGCTTCAATCTTTCTTTTTTCCAGAGGCTTATTTCCCAGTGTCTCCTAAAAACTTCTTTCTTCCATAAGATAATTTCCCCATAGGATAAGCCTGGATGATTCCTGCTGTTAATAGTAAAATGCTGCCACTGCTCAAGGGCTGAGAACTTCTAAATTCTAAATGTTTGTCAGGTATGCTAAACATAAGGTTCAGCACTGCAGTCTTATGAGTTCTCATTTTGGGATGAGAACAGTACATAACAAATATCACTAGGTGGCATAACCACCCTGGTGTACCACCCGTATTAAACCGCACTTGTAACAATTGTTTGTGTCTTTGGTTGTAGTCTGAAATAATTTCTGTTCAAAAGATAATATATTCTGGTCCTTTATAAAACTCTCTTAACAGAGAATCACTGGACTGACTCTACAATGGAAAAAAGCAACTAGGCTAGTGTATGCAGTCATATGAAAGTTCTAGCTTTTTGAGCTCAACATATTTCTGTTAATATATCACAAGCTAATGCAGAGAAAGTGCTGAGAAATAAATATTTTTCTTTCCTTTTCTTGTATGCTTGAAAAAGCATTCTCCAACGATTTCTTGAAAAGGTCTTTCTACCAAAAGTTAGGTTTATTCTTTCTTTAAAATTATTAGGGAAAGTCTTGTATATTTCAACCTGGCTATGACATACAAGTTCACTAGAGTGAATCAGCACATAAACTCATAGAGCAAAGCACTTAAAAGTGTTAAGCACATGCGCTTTGAGCTTTGAGCACCAAAAAGATGCTTAAGTTCATCCCTCAAGTTAAAGCATCAGCTGAATTGTTTTCTTAGATCGGGACCTTAGTGAAAATGTATTTATAATGAAAATAGTATTGAAAAATTTCTTCATGGGAAGTGGTTTCTTTATTGATTGTGGCAGGAAATCCACCTTTCTGAAACCTGGAGAGAGGTAAAAATAAAGTATATAATGTATGGTATGTGAAATGTGTATGGATCTAAATTACATTTACTTGATTTTTATTTAAATGTAATTTTTTAATTCTAAAATAGTACTTTATTTAGAAATATAGACTTGAATAAAATGAGGTATTTCTACTGTTTAAAATATTTTCTCTGAAACGTGATCCATATTGCAAGTATTTTTGCACCATAGCAAGAAGTTAGTTGTCTGAAAGAGTGCAACCAAATTCACTTTTCAGATATGTGCACTCATCTCCCATATTCGTGAAGAAGAACACAGTTTTGGCTTTGAGTTTATGATAAAGATTTTGCAGTATTTGTTCACAAGTGAGTGACAAACTTTCAAGTGAGTGGTGACAAAAATGGAATCTTGTGCAAGTCGTGCATCTAACACATCTGTTTGATAAGGGTGCACATTAGAGATAAAACTGAAATATTTGAAACAAATCAACCTTTCAATATCTGATATTATGAAAACTGAAAGAATTTTAAAAGCTTACTTTTCACCTTTTGAAGTTGACTTTTTTTCACCTGGAGAGCAACAATAGGGTGGATCAGCTTCATTTCAATCATTTCACATTTTGGTTCTGTGCTCCTTACAATGCTTGTGAGTTTGGGTTGCAAAACTGTAGAGAATGTTTGTATCCATTTCTTTGAAACTATAACAAACAAACTTGCAACTCTTTTGTTGATATTAAAAAAAAAAAAAACTAAGCGAAGGACCTACATCCAATTGAAAGTATCCCTTTGAACTGATGAACTGGTGCTGTGTGCACAGTGCCTTCCATCAAAGGAAATACTTAATTTAAAAAAAAAACAAGAACAAAAATGATCCTGGAGATGCAAGACAACCATGTAGTTCCAGCAAATACAGTTGCTGTTTTCATTAATTCAGTTTGTCATTCTCAATGTATGTTGTCATGTGACATGAAAAGTTTTACCATCCTGATGCTATCAACTGAATAAAGCTATTCCCAGAATCTGATTGGCTAATTATGAGGAAGTGGTGGAGTCTGTATTGTTGGAGGTGAAGGGATGGGATTGCAAGCTCAGTTCAGCCGTGTGTGAAGGTACATGATGGAGAGAGAATAACCTCTTCTTCATATTTAAGGTTGCAGCCACAGTCCCATTATAAGGCTGAACTGATTCCCCCTTGTAACTCTGAAAAGAGGGGAAAGAAATCCTTATACTTTCAAATATACCTCTACCTCGATATATCGCTGTTCTTGGGAGCCAAAAAAATCTTACCACATTATTGGTGAAACCACGTTATATCGAACTTGCTTTGATCCACTGGAGTGTGCAGCCCCGCCTCCTTGGAGTGCTGCTTTACCGCGTTATATCTGAATTCGTGTTATATCGGGTCGCGTTATATCGGGGTAGAGGTGTATGTAGTGTTCAAGGCTCACTGACAACTGGAACATTTTCTGAAGGTCTTCATTGAATTTGAGGAAATGCTTCTTGATCTCCTTTTTGAAATATCTGCAGTGTCTGACGTTTCTTTGTATTCCTCAGTCAGCCAAACAAAATCAATTCACATGAGGAAATAGAACTTCAGTCACATACTTAAATTTAAGCACGTGCGTAAGTGCTTTGCTGGACTGGGTTGAATCCAGGGGTAGCTTTCAACACTGGATGATGCAAGAGGCAGTTTTCGAGGGTTGTGATAGTAAGATTTTTAAGAGATTGCCATTATTTGAAAACTAGACATGATTCTCAGTCAACTGTAATAACAAAGGGGGGAAAACTGATGCGGGAGAATATTTTCATCATGGAATTCAGAGCCCATCTCAAGCTACCTTTCAAAAGTGAAAGAAAATGTCAGGATCAGATAAAATGACTCTTCCTTTCAGCATGCTTCATCAAAGTGCTCTTTTGGCTTGGCATTCTCTAGATGGGTAACAGAAGAACAGATCTGAAAACTTGCCAGAGGTTACATAGGAATCATCTGACAGCTGGACACACAGTCCTGCTATACAGTGTAGTAGATACATAGCTTATCCAATGAGCACGTGGAAGTTGGTTCAAATCGCAATTGTAATATCCTAATTCTCACTGTTCTTTGTTTAGTGCTTTCAGATCTACAGATGAGAAAGCAGTAGATATGTGCAGGTCATTATTAGTAGTCTTTTTTTTTTTTTCTTCCGAGAGATGTAACCAACACTCAGGGAAGTTCAGGGACTTAGTGAGGACGCATTGCACCCTAATGAGCTAGGCATGGGCTATGGAATTAAGAACTGTGCAAGAACAACTAGTCTTGTGCTGAGACTTAGGCCCTGATCATAGAAATATTTGTTTGTACTTATCTTTATGCAAGTTAATGGGATTACTAGTGTGTGTAAAGTTAAACGTATGTGTGTTTTCACAGTTGGGGCATTAATTTGCTGAGACTTTTTACCAGTCTTTGGAAAGAAGATAGCCTGCACTTTTCATGTGTATTCACAGTGTAGCTGTCTTGGCAAGTGCACTCTGCTCTGGGAGCCATCATTAGTTTGGGCTTCACCAGTCACTGCTTTATTTTATTTTTTTTAATAATCCACTGGCACATTCTGTCCAAAGATCGGGGCACAATGCGGCCCCGATCGTGGTCAAACCCTATGCACTATTGTAATAGTTACGATTAATAACAATAATTAAGAAGGGTGATTGAACCTACGATTGGTGATAGCAGCCTCATGCTGACAAGGAAAATGAATGTTACAACAAACTTTTTGAAATAAAAGCCAGTGAAGTTAATTAACTAACTAATGAAGTTAGTTAACTTCATTGGCTTTTATTACCTAATTCTTCTTCAGAACTGGGTGCTAAGCATCCAACAAAGGTGGGAGGTTCTTTGCCTGTCATTGGGAATGAAGAAATATACCTTAAGATTTTGTCAAAATATAGAGCATATGAGAGGTTTTCTGGATGGTTTTGGTTTCTTTAATCCAGATATCTGCTTTTAAAATAGTTTCAAAGCTCTTATTTTAAAGAGACATAAAAGCAAACGGATGGGAATAACATTGTCAGTAGCGAGAACATTTGTAATGAGATGCTGGACAACAGAATGTGTACTTTTGATGTCAGAATAGATTAGGGATCTGAATACATTAATGTTCTTAGAACGTATTACTAATCAACTTGGAGGTCAGGCAGAGACATTTAAGATGATCTGAGACCCATATTTGAGCTTACAATTAATATTTCTGTGTTATATTGTGTACAATATTTGTTTCTATTTCTTTGTGAGATTTACCTCCATAGGAATACAGTTTTATACTGCCACATTGGCACAAAAGTATATTTTATGTAGATTTTGTAAATCACTTAAGAAATTAATGGAAATGTGTGAATCTAGTGACCATGAAAGGTCTCCTACTGATGGTTTAGACACTGGAGATCTTTCTGTCCACAACTAGTAAAGGCCTGGAAGTTTAATTCATGTAACTGCACACTTTCTACACATACATTTATTACTTATGAATTCTATAAAATAATTAAAATAGCATTAATTATATTGGGGGCAGTGGCATTCAGTGCTGTCTATTAACAAACTTTCAGGCCATCTGGTCGTCCTAGCTAATCATTAATGTTCTGTGTCTAGAGAGCTGTTTCTTAACTAAACTAGAGACTGTCCAAGTGGAAACCCCAAATCTGAGCACTTCTGAATTCAGTGAGCATTGGCTCCGAATCAGATTGTGAGGTTCTGACCCATCTCTAACTAAGTCATGAATATGAAGACCAGATCCCATCCTAATTGTAGGTTCTAGGGCTCCTGTGGGCTTCCCATGTAGAAGAGGTTTAGTTGTTGAAGGGGATTTTTATGGCTCACGCTGGGACTGACATCACAGCCTCCCATAGTAAAGAACTGATGAAATGCTGAGCACTGCACATGCCAGCACTCCTGTCAGGCACTCTAATTAGAAGCAGGTTGGGTTCCTTGGCTGTGATGCACAGGAGGTTTGTGCAGGCAGAGGTTTGCTGAAATCAATGTGTGAAAATAAAGACATCCGTAGGGAAAATGATCTTCAGACCAGCTCTTCCCCATGCAGTATGGAGAATCCCTTACTTTGTTGGGTGTCTTCCTGCTCTCTCTGTAGTTGAATATGTCACAATAATAGATTTTTTTGTGTTAGTGCTTCCACTGGTGTTATATTGACCACCTAGTGGTCCTTTTTGCTATCTCATGTATGTCCCTTTTTAACATGTCTTGAAAGTTACCTCTATCTCACCAGTGTTCTGTCCAGTTTTCCCTATCTGATCATGCAAAGTAGCTTGCCAAGGCCATGTACCAAGTCAGTGGGAGCTCAGAAATATAGACCTGGACTTCTGATTCCAGTCTCCAGTACTAACCGCAGGTCTTGTCGTCGTCTCTAAGGAGGTGCAATTCTGGCAGCATGATTCCCACATTGAAGCTTAGTACCTTCCACAATCAGAATGAAAAATTACAGTGGCCTGAAGTTTTGGCTCAAAAGGTTGTCTCTCTCACCAACAGAAGTTGGTCCAATAAAAGACATCCCCTGACCCACCTTGTCTTTCTCTCTTTCATGGAAAATTTAGAAACAGACAGAGGAATTCATTTTGCAGTGCTCACCAAACAATCCAAGTGTTAAACACTCTTTAAAAATGATCCTGCTGGACAAGAGAGGCACTTGGATTGTCAGTTCAGTCTTGCCAGAGTGCAATTGGAAAAAGAAAGACAACTCCAAGTGCAACTAATCATCCCCTGTGTTTTGTTACAGCATCCCTGAGTGGGTTAGGGAAAAAGGGAGGTTATTCCAGATGAAGCAGCCTTTCTTCTTTCCTCTCTACCCTGAAATGGTCAGGTTTAGGTGAGCCATCTGCTTCCACTTCTTACATTAAAAATTAGTGGGCCGTGCTGTGTAGCACATTGCAAAACCCAGCTGGAGGAATCCTTGGAGTGAAAATATACAAAAGCAGTTGTGTTCCCCATGATGATTCTCATTTGAGAGGCAGAATTACACACAAGCAAGTACAAAAATTCAGCATTAGCACATGTCCTGAGCCCAGTTGTCTTTGCTTTGACTTATCATGAACCTGTGAGGTTTGCTAAAGTTCAGCTAAGTGTGACTCAGAGGAAAGGGTGCCAACTAGCTGTCCACAACCACCATCTCTTCATACATCCATTCACATTCTGTCATTCACCAAAGTTTTCTTTGTTAACCCTGCAAGTTACTCCTAGATGTCAAGCAACTCAGAGCTGTATGGGAAGACGACGTTTTTATTTTTGTAGTGTTTCTCATGCCACAATCCCCACCTACGAGGCATGAGACACCTGCGTTAAGGCACCGATCTCCGTACTCACGGTACCGTTGGGCCTCCCTGCAGACATTGCCACGACGCAGGTCACCTTCGCATAGGCAGTCTCCCTGGCATTGATCCACTCGGTTGCAGGATCGTTCCTGGTCACGGTACTGGTCTCCAACTCCCCGGTACTGCTGTTCAGGCAGGCACCGATCCTTGTCCTTTCCTTACTGGTCGGATTCAACACTGTGTCAGTCGGCAGACTCAGGCCTCTACAGCTCTGCCCTGGTCGCCGGAAGGGCCATGGTCTGAGTCGGAGGGGGAGTTCAGCCCCTCACCAAGGAAAGGTGTGGCTTCTGCGGTGGCGGCATGGCAGCAGAGACAGTTGCCTGCTTAGTGTCAGTACTGGAACCAGTGGGGTGTATCTGTTATGCCGGTCTCGTAATCCCACCATTCCTCCCTGGCCGCATCAGACGAACCACTGCCGGCATTGGAATTGGAGCACAGTGCTGAATCCGACACCGGGGCAACACAGCAGGCTCCAACACCCAAGGAGCCATCCCCAGACAAGAAGGGGAAGCTGCCCCTCCCCCTGTGGTGCAGTCATCATTGTCATTTCCGGACGAAGTGGTGGCGTGTCAATCCCAAATGAGCAACCCCCCAACGACTTCAAGGAGCACCAGGCCCTTCTCAAAAGGGTAGCTGCCAATCTGAAGTTGGAGGTCAAGGAGCTAGCAAGGGAGACTGATGACCTTTTTAACGTTATATCCACCACCACCCCGGCCCAGGTTGTGCTGCCCTTCCACCTAGGGGTTCTTAAAATTGCTAAATCAGTATGACAGACCCCCTCTTCCATTCTGCCTAGCTCCAAGAAGGCGGAAAAGAAGTACTATGTCCCTGCAAAGGGATTTGAATACCTACATACTCACCCTCCAGCAGGGTCCTTGGTCATATCTTCTGTCAGTGAGAGGGGCAGGCAGGGCAAGCCAAGTGGCACACCAAAAAATAAAGATGCCAAGAGGCTGGATTTGTTTGGCATGAAAAAAATTTCGACAGCCAGCCTGCAATTTCGGGTGTCTAGGCAGATACATCTTCAACCTGTGGGACGCCATCAGCAAGTTAAAGGAGGCCCTTCCACAGGACCATGTTGGTGGAGGAAGGCAGAGCAGTAGAGAGAGGCGCCCTCTAGATGGCCTGGAAAGGGATTCACTTGTTGGTCCTCGGATAAAGGTATTCGGCCCGAGCGGGCCTTGTTGCAGTTGATCCTGGACTACCTTCTGCATCTCAAGCTCCAAGGCCTGTCTCTTTCATCTATTAAAGTCCATTTAGCTGCTATTTTGGTCTTCCATCTGCTGCCTGAGGGCAGGTCGGTTTTCGCCCAAGACGTGACGGCCAGGTTCACCAAGGGCCTCGAGCGCCTCTACCCGCACGTCATGGACCCTGTCCCTCCGTGGGACCTGAATCTTGTGTTGTCCCGACTCACAGGACACCCCCACCTCCACCCAGCCTTCGAGCCTCTGGCTTCCTGCTCTCTCCTCCTCCTTTCCTGAAAGGTTGCATTTTTGGTCTCAATAATTTCAGCCCATAGGGTCTCTGAGATTAGGGCACTTACCTTGGAACAGTCTTTTACAAGGACACGGCCCAGCTGTGGCCACACCCGGCCTTCCTGCCCAAGGTGGTCTCACAATTTCATACAGGCCAAGACATTTATTTACCTATCTTTTTTCCAAAGCTGCATAAGTCGGAGGAGGCGCGTCGGCCGCATTCCCTAGATGTCAGAAGGGCACTAGCCTTCAGCATTGAAAGGACCAAGCCATTCCGCAAATTGACGCAATTGTTCATCGCAGTGGCTGACAGGATGAAAGGTCGTCCAGTGTCTGCTCAAATAATTTCTTCTTGAATCACTGCCTGCATTCTCTGGTATGGTCAGGTAAAGGTGCCACCCTGGGCGATCGTAACCGCCCATTCAACCAGGGCTCAAGCCTCTTCGGTAGCTTTCCTAACTCAAGTGCTGATCCAGGACATCTGTAGGGCAACCAGCCGGTCATCTGTCCACACATTCACGTCCCATTATGCACTTTTCCAACAGGCCCGGGACGATGCTGGCTTCAGTAGAGCAGTGTTATAAGCTGCAAGACGGTGAACTCCAAGCCCACCTCTGAGGATACTGCTTGCTAGTCACCTAGAATGGAATCAACATGAGCAAGCGCTTGAAGAAGAAAAAATGGTGACCTACCTTTTTCGTAACTGTTGTTTTTCGAGGTGTGTTGCTCATGTTCATTCCATTACCCGCTCTCCTGCCCCTCTGTCAGAGTTGCCGGCAAGAGGGAGCTGAGAGGGCGTAGAGTCGGTGGCACCTGATATACTGGGGGCGCCATAGTCGACCCTACGGATACCTCTAAGGCAAAAAGCTCCAACAACTGTGCACCTGGGCACGCAAAAATCTGGAATGGAATGGACATTAGTAACACATCTAAAAGAACAACAGTTACGAAAAAAGTAGGTCACCGTTTTTTCTCTTCTAGCTCACAACTGTTGCCTATCACTTTGGTGTGAGAGCTCTGAGAGGCACCTAGAAGGTTTACTCTGTACTAGTGAGCTCACTTTATTTCCCTCATAGTTTAACCAGAATTATAAAAAAATGTCTTCTAGCCATCAAACCCTCAGAATGTGCAACTAAAAACCAAATCATATTTTGAGCATATGTGATCTTCACTAAGTGAAATCTTTCTGTGGGGTATCTTTGAAACCCTTCATTTAGAATCCCTTTTAAAATCTATCAAGGCGGTGGGGGGGTGGAGAGAAAATATTTAACAACTAATTCAATAAACAGGTCATAAAAAGGTTATGTGAGACAGGAGAACAGAAGGGAGGAAAAACAGTAATGGCTCTGTTATATGCCTCTGTCCCCAATTACTGAGCTATCACCATCTCTTCCCAGACAGTGAGAGAGAGAGAAATTAATTTCCTGTGGCTGACCAATTACACACATACTTTTGTACAAAACAAGTTTTGAGAAATAAATTATTTAAGATTGCTAGCAGCACTTCCTTTCCCCTCTCTCGCTGCAGCAAAGCTTGCTAGCTATTGGCATCTATATCTCTGTTGATTTGATCAGAACCCATCTGAAAATGACCAGCCTTACCCCGAAGCCTAAAAATAAAGAACCTCTCAACAACATCTTTAAAATGTTCAGTTGAAACACAGATTGTCTGGCTTCAATATTGGAAAACAATGGTAGGGATGCTCTTATATTGGCATTTCTGTCTCAACCTAAAGGGTCCTCAGCCTGGCTTCTAAAATTGTGTCCATCATATTTCATGTGAATAATTCTGGATTTGTGTTTTGCAAAACACCTCTGTGTATGCAGATTGGGAGATTTGGGGTCTAGATACCTACATAGTGCATTGAACACAGACAGGACTGCAAGTCCAGAGACTGAGTTTGGTTTCCAGCTCAACCACTAGCTTTGTGTGTCCCTGAATAAGTCCTTTAACTTCTTTGTGCTTCAGCTACCTTGTTTATAACATGAGGATAATAATGCTTTAGCCAGCCTTGTAATGTGCTTTGAGACTTGCGTAGTTTGGGGTTGGCACTTAAAGCTGCAAATCTACTGCTAACATTCACATCTTACATATTTGAAAACGCACATTCTAACACTAACAAACTTCTTCAGTCATTCTGTTGATGGCTAAATCTCTGCTCGCACTAATCAGTGCATTTGGATAGACAGCGTTCAAGTTTGTGCTTTTAGGTAGCTTTCTTGCAAGCACTGGGAGTGAAACAGAGCCAGAAAAAATCATTGTAAAAAGTAAGTGACTCGACATACTTTATAAACCTCTGTCAGCTCATCAGCATTGTTGTTTAGAGATGAGCCCATGCTGTAGAATTTGGACCCAGATCTAAACATTCCCAATGTTTGGGGCCATTTGAATCTGGATTCCTGGTTTGAACTCAGAAAGAATGTATTAATATAGAATTAAGATAATTTAGGTTAAAATAAGGGTATCATGCCAAGTGAGGAAGAATAAGAAGGTATTTAAGGATAACGCCTGCCTAGAAAATACAATTTGAGGTTATGTACTTTAAACTTCCGATATTGAGTACAGAGAGGCTGAGCAGTCTAGATGGATAGGAAAGACCATATCTTAAGAAAAGATATGCAGAAAAAATCGGCAAGATTTAAACATAGGCTAGATGTGAGGACCTGGAGGGAGGTCTGAGTTGAAGATGACACCCAGGTTACAGATCTCAGTGGCAAGCAGGGATGGTAGTGGTGGTCAGAGTGGTCAAGAAAGAAGGTAACTGAGAGGGACTAAAATGAAAAACCATGTTGAGCTGGAATTGGCAGCTAGACATCCACTGGGAGATGTCAGAGACAGAAGCTGGAATTTTACCTTAATCAGAAGGAGACAGTTTGGAGTACACAGGTAGATATGTGAGTCATCAGCATAGAGATGGTAGTTGCACTTGTGTTTGTGGATGAGGCATGGAAGCCAGAGGAAGACAAAATGTCAAGTGGAGGAACATGGTCGACGGAGTCGTAGGCAACTGACTGGTCAAGGGGGATGAGGATGGACTACTGGTTCTGAGCTTTTGGTCAGGAAGAGGTTATTAGAGATGTTGGTGAGAGTGATTTCAGTGGAGTGCAAGGGGTGGACGGGGTCTAGGAGGAAATTGGAAGAGAGGAACTCCAGAGTATGAGTTTTAAACAGTGTTGAATGACCATAGAAATGACAGAGAGAAGAGAAAGGGGGTGGTAGTTGGAGAGGCAGCAGTGGTTTTTTAAAATGTAAAGGACTAAAGCATGCTTGTATAGTGAGGTGAAAGAGCTGAGAAGAGAGAATGGAATGGTAAGGAGAAAAGTAAGGGAAAGAATAAGATTCGGCACAAAGGGGATGGGATGGGATAGAGTCACTGGGGCAAATTAAGAGGCTAGAAGAACAGAGAATAAATGGCTGTAATCTGTGATGGGGGAGAAGAGGAGGTGAGGCAAGGGGAAGGTCATGTCATATTTTGTCAGTTTTCTCTTGGAAGAAATGAACACATTTCTGTGCAGAGAAAGAAGTGGAGGCAGGAGGAGGGGAGGGTTTGAGTGAATCAAGGGTGGCAAAAAGGTGGAGGGATTATGGGCATAGGGATTATGGGCACAGGATTCAGTTAAGTTAGAGAAGTAGAGTTCTCTAGCTAGGAAGATGGCAGACCTGAAAGAAGAGAACATGGATTTATAGTGGAGGAAGTCAGCCTGGTCATAGGATTTCTGCTGAAGATGTTCCACAGTGGGAGAGCATGAGTGGAGGAAACAGATTTTGGGGGTTAGCCAGGGCAGAGGGTTGGCAGGTGGACCTTTTGATGGGAGCGTGGGGCAAAAGAGTCAGACATGGAGGAGATTGGCAACAACCCTATTGGTGGAAGAAAGTAGGAAGGAACAGGGATGAGAAGGCTGAGTGCGGACAAGAAGTCATATGTGCTGCCACAGTCAATTCACCTGTCCCTTTTATAATTGGGATGGGGAGGAAAGAAAACCCAAAGATTCTTTGCTCACTGGCCAAAAATGACTCTCCCTAAGAGTGGGCTAGGGGAATGTTGCAAGGTTTCCCGAACCTTAAAAGCTATGATATTATATGTTCTATTTCTGCATGTGCATAGTTTCTAAAGTCTTTAGATTGTAATAAGTTGCAGTGTCAGGAAGTATGAGTGCTCTTCATTCTTAGGTGTTAGTAACTGGTGTTGTGGCTCCTCACTCCAGATTCTTTATATTCACTCTTTTACACTGCCGACAATGTGAATGCTGCACCTTTAAATCTTAGACCTGCAAGAGAAGTCGAGTAGGTCTTGTTTCTAGATGTCAAAATGTTCTCTTCTGACCTGACCATTCCAGGAAGAAGTTTGTTGAAAGTGTGACTGACTGACATAATGACTGATTGGCTGATAACAGCTGCTGACAGTGATTGATTGAGTGCAAAATTATCTGTTCTCGTTACTCTTGAAATTGAATTCAGATTGGTTCTATCATAGCGTTACCATGGAGATGGCAACCTGCTGTAGCAGGTGACTGTAGCTGTATTGTGCACTGTGATCGATACCTACTTCCTGTGCAGGTCTGGAGATGTTATTAAAAATTGGTTAGGTGAGAAAAAAGATACTTATTATTTTTAAGTTCATTCTGCTTTTTTTTAGTGCCAAACATTTAAAATGTAGAGTTTCACAAAGTTTGATTCGTGACTAAAAAGTTGAGTAGAATTTAATAGTGTTGAAATGAAGAGGGCATATGGAAATTTAATAGGCTAACTTAATATTTAGTCAAAAAGTCAATAGGGTTTAATACAAAGGATGTCATCTTCTATATGTTTTTAATCTTCTATGGTTCTGTCATATGTTAAATTCAATAAGATGTTTAAAACAATATAGGTTATCATTTTTAATCAATTCTCTTGGACTTTTCCATGAGTGTAAGTGACCTGCTAGAAGTCAATGTGTCTAATTTGTAGTTAAGGGATATTTGTATGTCAATAATATAAAATGATCAAGTTACAGTAATATATTTGAACTTTTATCTATTTAACTTTCTACCAAGGATTTCAAAGTGCTTGACAATTATTAGTTGATTATTCCTCACAACAGTTCCTGTAAGGTGCAGAAGATTATTATACCCATCTCATAGAAGAGTAAAATGAGGCTCAAAGTTCTTGAGTGCGTTTTTATAAGGAGACTCCCACTCTGCAAATGCAGTATTCTAATATCTAGGCCATCTTCCCTTCGATTAATAACTGCCATTTTCCCCTTAAAAAGGAATAAAATAGTAAGTGAATTTACAAGCCAGTAGAGATTTTGATATATAATTTCAATACAGTAAAGATCTTTGAGTGCCTGTTCTCCACAAGTTAACTCTGCTCACTTAAAATAAAAAGGGATGAGCAGGTTTCCTCTGAGCAGCTGTCATCTGAATAAAAAAAATAGCTTTTTATTAAATCTCCAGTACCTCATCCATGGTCCCCGCAGACTTAGTGTTATATCAATAAATTCAGACTCAGAGACCAAGGAATTAAAATCCATTCCTGAAGCTGATCATCTTTTTGACAGAATACATCACGTTATCTCAATGTTTTGTCTCTAAAAAGTTAGTCTTTCTGTAAAGGCATCTGGCTTGCTCAAAGCTTGCAGCCATATAACTGATAGTGTGTTAACATATTTCTTTCCTTTAAGTAGGCATTTCTGTACCCTATGACAGTTGTAAAAGAGGTTGTGGGAGTACAAGTTGCAAAACGATCTGTACGTTGATGACAGATAGACAAATAGTCTATATAAAGAAAGATCTGACCTGGATCTTTGTCCAGAATGTGATCCAAGCTATATTTGAGTATCAAAATGCAAGGTTAACTTTTCTGTTTAAAAACCTGTGTGCTTTCCTGCTTTGTAGGAGATCAGAAGGGAAAATACTTAAATATAATGCTAAATGCTTTTAATTGCAAGGAATTTATTGCAGTAAGTACTGATAATTATCACTATCTTCCATATATATAAGCTCTCTTTGGATGGCCATGGCATTGTGTAAAGGTGCAAAAACATAGCCTCTGCCTTAGAAGCATACAGTCTAAAGGTGTGAGTAGGTGCTCTACAGAACAAAGAAATAGAGAACGGTGTGTGCAAAGTAGGCTCTTGCAGCTGGAATGCTACAGGTGTGACTTCAGGAGTGTTTTCAAAGAGGAGTTAGGATACATTTATTGGAAGGTTAGTCCCAAGTGCAAGGGATATACACAGGAAGCTATGAAGTTTTGAATTGGTGAAGGAGCAACAGAGCAGTTGAAACAGAGCACGTGAGCCATGAAAACTTGCCCAGTCATCAAGTTCTTCTAACATTTTTGGCCATAATTTCTCTCACAGAAGGCCACATAAATTTCAGTTGATCATTCACGTTTCTGTCACTAAAAGATCAAATAAGATGTTGAGTCGGAGAGTCCAGAAACTTCCTTTCCCAACTAAATTAGTGCTCTTGGCTTTTTGTATTTACTTTCTGGAGTCTAGATCCTTATGTGGTGGAAGTCAGTGTAGCCCAGGTGGTGTCAGTGGTGCTGCACACATTTACTGGAGCTGAAGACTTGGTTTGGAGGTTGTTTAGTTCTACTTCTAAAGAGATGGTCCCAATCCAAAACAGTGGGGTTGAATGCTTGGAAATTTGGAGTTAGATCTGGGGTTTAGAATCTTAACCCAGATTCAGATTTTATAGGAGTTCCTTGTCTTGCTGGGCCAAACTAAAATCCCAGCTCCAAACACCACCAGTTGTTAGAGGTTTTAACTGCAAAATTAATTTTGTTGCTTGGGTCTAGCTAATTTTTTTTTTTAAATTTACCAGCCCATCTCACCATTTTGCTTGTAGCACTCTGCTCCTTGGATATAGCAATATCTCTGTCTAAAAACGGCTTCTATTTGATATGCATGTTGTTTTCTTTATAATGTCTGTAAGTACCTGTGAGGCAATGGATAAACAGCTAGCAAGCTATCTGAAACATGCTATATTTTGCCAGGAAAATTACATTCAATCTGCCATTTGGTTCTTTGTAGCATTTTAATTAAGAACTCCAGTGAAGTTATTTGAAAAGTGAAAATCCTTTTTATTCTTTCTCTCTCTCTCAAAAAAATGAGACATACGACATTGTCAAAATATTTGCCTACAGATTTGGAAGCTTGTAGCTACTCTGACAGACCAGAACAATGGTCATTAAATGAGAAATAAATGCAATAAAGTATGCATGCTCATTCTCTGACAGACGGAAGTGAGGAAAAATTAGCTGTTGTGAAAACAGTATTTTCAACTGTCCCAAGCTGACTTCAGATCTGGATATAACTTTCTGGGTTTATTTTTTATACTTTGCCTGGAAGTGAAATCTCCAGAAACAAATTTATAAGCGTTGGCTTAACTACTTTATTTTTTCCTGACTAACTTGTTGTTCAGCACCATTATTTACAGAGCACTCTGCCATCTGAAGTTCTTATCAACAGTTGACTTCATTACAGAATATTTGCAAATCCATGTGATTAAAAAAACAGAGATGGACCCAAACCAAACCCTAGATCTGAGCACTCTTGGGGGTTAGGGAATTTTGCATTTAGATCTGAACTATGTTTCTTTGGCACATCTTTAGTAACCACTCAATATTCTGATTACAGGGCGGATATGCAGACTTCTTTATACATGGGGCTAAATTCTGCCGTAAATTACGTTGCAGTAATCTGAAGTTAGAATTTGAGCTATTCCACTTTGCTGATGTTCCGGTTACTCAGCCAAGGCATGAGAAATTAAAAAAAATCTGTTTTACTAAGAAAAATGGAATTTATTCAATATTTCCTTCGCTGTGGGATATGTGTATGTGCATGTGTATAAATACAAACTCATGCTACACATATGATCTCTATCTATAGTATGTACGTGTAAGTAGATCACAGGTATTGACTGGAGTAGGATAGCTGTTGCCCCTCTGATTTAAAAAGTGACCATTAACAATATTACTTATTAGAGTGCACATTTCACATCTCTCCCTTGTATTGTTGTCCACTAAAAGCCAGGAAGACAATGAATATATATTCCGTTAAATCTTTTTGACAAAAAGTATAAGCTGTTAATGCTGGTTTTGCTGATGAAACGCTACATAGTGTTTAAAACTATGAGCCCATGCATGATCCCATAAAAAGTCAAAGCAATGTATTTAAAGGGGAAATGAAATATATAGCACTTCGTGTGTGCTAAATGTACAGCAGTGCAATATATTGTACACCTGTACCTCGATATAACGCTGTCCTCGGGAGCCAAAAAATCTTACCGTGTTATAGGTGAAACCGCGTTCTATCGAACTTGCTTTGATCCGCCGGAGTGCGCAGCCCCGCCCCCTCCGGAGCACTGCTTTACCACGTTATATCCGAAGTCGTGTTATATCAGGTCGCGTTATATCGGGGTAGAGGTGTATTATAGAAGGTTTTCCTATAGAAAAAAACACAATATGATCTGTACTAAACAATCCAGATTAAAACTGGTTTAAAAATCAGTTAACAATTATTTCTGGCTCTGTACTAGTGTGGGCAGCTCCACGCATCTTCTGCAGTGTATCAGTCAATCAGTTTGCTGTACGTGTGACTAGCTATTTAAAGGCCCAGTTCTGCAAAATACTTAGTGTCTCCAGATAGGGACCTTAATGGGAATTGGAGGAGTTCACTGCCTTGTATTTCAGGCTTTAAGTAAGTTCGGGTCTCAATGGCTTTACTGCAAGGATTGGTTCATGTGCTGAAGTCTTCATGAATACTGTACTTGGATATTTGTTTGAGTAATGAATTTTTATGGGGTAATAGGCAATGTGTTCTAGTGGATAGCCCCAGGGAATGGGGTTCAGGAGAGCTTTTATTCTGCCACCCTGCTGGGCAAGTCATTTTGCTTCTCTGTGCCTCAGTTTCCCCAATTATAAAATGGAGATGATTCGCTTACCTCCTCTGTGAAGCACTTTGAGATCTGCTAATGAAAAGAGTTAGATAAGAGCTAGGTATTATTCTTAGATTATTTATTTGTTTACTACAAGACTCAAGGAGACTCCTACCACTGTTTTCTTTCATTAAAACCTATCTCCAAATCCTGGTGTCAAGGAAATGGGAAGACTATTTATATAGTAATCACCCAAATGCAGCTGTATGTAGAACAGGATTTAATATGTTAGGCAGCAGCTGTAATAGAGGTTTATGTTCCTTTAGTTTGTAAAGGAGGACATGGCTGAGTGCCTGTTGTAGACAATGCCATACTAGGTAGTGATTTTTATAAATGGTGTATGGTCGTGACTTCAGGGGCATGGGGTCCTTTGGGGCATGCAATATTTATTGTTATTCCAAGGTTTGCAAGATGCAAAGCATATTAAATGCTCTTATTAGCCTGTTCTGCACAGTCAGAATTGCCGAGCTAGAAGCTTCCCTCTGTGTATTTGGAGCTTTGGGTGTTGCATCTGATGCCACAGTCTTTGCTTTAGATTATTTATGGCATTTTTGGTTAGTTTGTTTAATTATCTGTAAAGAGTTGGCACAGTTGGTTATAGGTGATGTGCGAGGCACTGTATGGATTCTCTTCTGAATTTTGTACCGTTACAAATGTATGTTTTGTTAACCTCTCCATTAACTAAACTGTTCTTTCTGGATATGGAGTATGCTAAGCCTGACAGCATGAATCCTACCTGAAGTGGTGTCCTTTTCCCAGGGCACGAAAAGGACATTGCTTAAGGTAAAGGCTTTCCATGTGATCAGCTAGAAAATCACTTTCCTTCTGCAACTCTCTACTTGTGGAGAAATGCTTCTTTTTACAACAGCTAAATCAGATCTGATACCAAAGTTAAAAACATCTGGAAAGAATATTTATAGTGCTTGGGAGAAATACAAAAATGTTGGTCATTAATTGAAATTAGAGACTTTTGTCACACATGAAAAATTATAGTGGGCATAGACTATGCAGCATTTAGCATAAATTCTAGTATTTCTTTTAACTGTCTTAATGTGTTCTTGATTATGGGGTAAATCCCCATGGATTCATTTGGGTAAAAAAAAAAGGTACTTTCATAAGTTCTTCATAATGCCCTCGTCTTTCCTTTGAGCTTTTGATCCTCAGTGAACTAATTAATAATGTTGAAATGTAGAATGGCACTCATGCTCCTAATGTCAGAAATGGGATGAGAGTCTGAGCTTGATGCTGCATGGATTGAAGTCATTGGCAAAACTCTTGTTAATTTCATTTTGAGCAAGATTGGGCCCAATTACACCAACTTCAGCCTTGATAGAACATCATTTTAGCTGAGTCTCCGATAGAGTAAGCATGATCTGTTATGAGGACTCTGTTTGTTTGAAGCACCAGCTCTTGAGATTGATAATCTTGGCCTTTCTCACTCTGTTTCTAACCTTCCTTTTTAATGAAAAATGTTGAGCTTGAATTTAGTTTGGACACAGCCTTCCAAACCTTGATGATTGTCCGGAACACTTTGGTCTGCAAAATGGTAGCTAAATCTGATTTGAACAGGCTTTCTCACAGTATTTTGTAACATTATTTATAATCTCACTTTAGTATATGACCGTTTCATATACATGAATCGAATATTCTTAACATGCCTGTAAAGTGGGAAAGTATAATTTGTTCCCATTCTTGTAGTTGGAAACTAAACAGGAGACTGAGAATATATTCTCAAATTTAGGTGCTACGTTAGGTGGCTTGATTTTCAGTGGTGCTGGGCACCCATAGCTCATGATGACTTCACTGTGTGTGCACATATATTGTGCATGCTCAACCCCTCTGAAAATCAAACCATTTATTTAGGTGCCTAACTTAGAATCATAGAATATCAGGGTTGGAAGGGACTTCAGGAGGTCATCTAGTCCAACCCCCTGCTGAAAGCAGGACCAATCCCCAACTAAATCATCCCAGCCAGGGCTTGGTCAAGCCTGACCTTGAAAACCTCTAAGGAAGGAGATTCCACCACCTCCCTAGGTAACCCATTCCAGTGCTTCACCACCCTCCTAGTGAAAACGTTTTTCCTACTATCCAACCTAGACCTCCCCCACTGCAACTTGAGACCATTACTTCTTGTTCTGTCACTTAAAACTTACTTTAAAACACTTTAAACACCCAATTAAAAAAAAATGTTGGCATAAGTGACTTGCCCTAATTCAAAGAGGAATCTGTAGCGGAGCAGGGAACAGAATTCCTCTCTCCTTGAGTCCAGTATGTATACCACAAGATCATCCCAAATTCCACCTCCTTTCCAGGCCCAAGCCTAGAAGTTCAGTCATAAGCTAAAATAATAAATAAGGGTGTGTGTGGCAGGGGGGAATGGCCCTTTCTAAACTTTACAGTTCATTTGGTTCAGATCGTAGTTTATCTCCACCAGTTCAGCTAGTTTGTAGGAATGGAACGGTAGCAAAGCAAAATGACTTCTATTAATTTTTTTTAATCAGTAAAATTAAGCTGAGGGCCAACTGAAAGGCTGTGGTTTTACTGAAATAACATTTCTAATTAGCTTAGGGCTAAATAGCTAATGCCAGTCAAGGATTTTGAATTTATGATTGGGCTTAATGTACAAAGCACTTAAATATTCTGTCATAGTTAGCTATTTGAAGTTTAGGGACCTTATACAACTGTATCTAAAAGGCAACCCTCCCCCAAATTAATACTTGAGATTTTACATTAATATTCCTAAATATTAGAACTTATGGTAGAGTTACTGCAGTTTTCTGAGTCATTCCTGAATAATATCATATTATTTTTTGTGTAAGGATAGGAAGATTGAATATTTTGGGATGGTTAATTTCTTCATTCTTCAGATCCTCACATATAAGCATTCAGTATTGACATCAATTAAATCTTACATAAAGTCTAAAAAAATACAGTATATAATATCATTGAAATTCTAATTATTGCAGTTTTCTAGTAGGATACAGCAAACGTAGAAGGCTGCATATATTTGGAGACTTAAAACCTTTTGAACTCTAGCTGTTGGATTTGTAATCAACGTAGCTTCTTCCTTAAACTTTATAAAATCTGGAGCCTCATGATTCAGGAGGGAGAAGCAAAAGTGGACAATTTTAACAATGATGGATGTGTTGCTAGGGAGTAAAATTAAATGGCTGATAATAATTGTGGTAGCTTACAAAGAATGATGTTATTTACTAAAGCTCCATTTTGCATGTAATCAGATGTCTATTCCCGTGAGTTCTGTCATAATTCATATTCCACTTTAATGTGTCTGGAAAATTTGATTCTTTCTGTACATGTATTATTTTTAGGATGTTATGTTTCCTTGTAGGAATCCTGTAGGAATGTGTTTAATTTGAAAGTTTTATCCTCTGGGCCTGGTTAATTCAAATACAAGGCTATGAACATTGCTTTGGTGCCTTAAAGAATGCAGGAATGGCAAATTACGTGCACAAAGGCAACTGAGAACCAGTATTTCGTTGATGTGTTTAGTGAAAGGTGCTGGTTTTCTGAAGATCTCTTTTCTGCCTCTACTGTACTCACTTATTTCCTATATTAATTCTCCAGCCTAATAAACTGAAGTTATCAGTGCTTTATAATCTCATCTCTAGTGGTCCCTTGGCATTATAGTGTTCCACTTCACAGGCATTCTTTTGTCCAGAGCAGTGGTACACTTGATGGATGAATGTGCCTCCTTTGACCTGATAGCTAGTGAAACACATTGTCCACGATATATTTCTAAGGTTTTTAAAGATAAAAGAAGCATCTGAAATTTGGCCAATAATTTTTTTTCATGCACACTGTTTTTGAAAGATGGATATTCACACATGCTGAGCGAGTCTGCTCTTCCACCATTTCTTGGAGATGTAAACTCTGTGTTTGCCTCTGTGGAGCTGCTAACCAGGCAGAGAAATGAAAGGCTTTTTTTTTTTTTTTTTTTTTTTTTTAATATCCTGCGCAGCGTATGCAGGATGTTAAGTCTGGCTTGGACTGGGCTTATATGGTGACTCCATTTTTTTCCTCATAGTAGTAGCAAAATAGATATATGGGAACTATAGGCTAAGATGGAGAGGGAACAAGAAATTTAAAATAATTTTTAAGTTGTACAGTATAGAATTCATAAGCTTTTGGTCAGAGAAATTGGGCAGTCACCAGAGACAATAGGAACTGAGTGTTAATTTTCTAAAGAGCACAAATACCAGTTGAATACCCAGATTATCCCAGATGTGTGCCATAATGTAGGAAAGGTGGTATTTGAAGTCAGCTGCTGGTCAGGAAAGGGAAAGGCCTCCAGGTCAGCCCATCTAGAAGACAGCTTCAGATAAGTGTGTGGGGAAGGGGAATGGGGAGGAGCTTTTAGCTAGAGATGCCCGAGGCTCAGCATCATTCAGGCATCACTGGGATGGCAAACACCAGGGATGAAAGGGATGATATCACTCCAAAGAGCGCGAGCAACAATTCCTTGAGCTCCATCTCCCTTTCCTCCAAGGATGTGGTGCAGATGGGATGGATTCATACCCCTTCCCTGAGCATAACTGGTGGGGCCTTCATTTTTACTCCTGCAGGCTCTAAAGCACTGGGGACTGGGAGCTTCAGTCCTCTTTCCTCCAAAGAAGAGGGAGTGAGTGGATGTTTCTCTTCGCCCCACTTTGATATTTGCGTAATCTTTGGGTCACCAATTACCATGAATATAAAGGTTTCAAGCAAATTAATTGTGAACCCTCTGAATAAAAGAGAAGGAAGGAGAACAAGATCTGTGGATATGATCAGGGATGTAAACACATATACTAATACTACTAATGTGTAAACAGCCCCTATCTGATTATAACAACCTGGGCCAAATCCTGCTGTTACTATTCAGCGTGGATTCTGGTAAAGCTCCCACTGAAGTATACTTAGCACTTATAAAGAACCCAGCTGTGATAAGTGCTTAGTCCCCATCTCGTCTCCCACCCCCCGCAAACTGTTGAGCATCCTTACTTCTCATTGAGATTAGTGGGAATTGAAGGAGGTGCTTAGCACCTCACAAGTGAAGATCCCCATCTCTTTTACAATCCAGCCCTGCTTTATGAACTCAGTGGCCAAACTCGCTGTGACCTCACCAGGCCCTTATTGAGAAAGGCCAAGCCTTATATTTCTTGCTCTACTTTTCCACCCAGTCCAAACCTCACCTGGTCCAGCACATTTCAATGAAGTGAAATGATCTGTCCCTATTTCTAGCTTTCAGATATTGCCACATATTATGATGTGGCAATCTCTCATCATTTAAAACCTAAAGGGACTGAAGAGAATAAAACAGCTTTGCAGTTATTCATATTCTGGTCTTAATATAAAGGAAGGTACTATGTTTTGCAGGAAAAATAATAAGATATTCATTTTTGGTACTATGCATTCCTAAGCTTGGCAGAAATCAGAGGGGAAAGAATTAGATTTTTTTTCGTCTTAAAAATGTATACTGGGATTTCTAGCTTAAATTTGTTTTGCTGAGACTTTGGAGTCAAGTTTTATATATAGTTTTTGATGTAGGACCTAATTAGGCCCTCTACATCTTAATACTTTCTGCTACATCTGCATGAAAGATAGCATTGCATACATTTGCATGCAATTTACATTAAAAAGTTAGCCATGCTGTATGCAATAATCATTTTAACTGAGTACCATTGACAGCCAATATTGTGAATAAGCATAGAAAATATGTGTCAC
This sequence comes from Chrysemys picta bellii, assembly GCF_011386835.1. Taxonomy (NCBI): domain Eukaryota; kingdom Metazoa; phylum Chordata; order Testudines; family Emydidae; genus Chrysemys; species Chrysemys picta. Next base: position 32,566,747 of record NC_088800.1, on the reverse strand, counting down.
TCACAATGCATGTGGTGTTCTGTCTTCAGAAATGTGGGGGTTTTTAGTGCTGTAAATTCATTAGGATATTTCAGGACAACCATTGTTGTTAATCTAACAAAGCAGTAAGAACAGCTTAAAGGCTTATACTTCCACACCAAACTGAATGGAGATGGGCACAAGCCAAAAAGTTTGGAGCCAGATCAAAACTTTCCCCAAATTTGAAGGTGTTCATTCTACTCCAGGTATAGGTGTCAGTCACGAAATTCCATCTGGATTTAAACTCCAGAGGAATTCTTTATTGGGGCTTTGGTTCAGCATTTTGGTTTGGTTGTAAGATCTAAACTTCTACAAGAAACAAGCCTGTGTGAGGGTTTTGCGTGGTGTTTGCTCTTTGTTTGTGTGATTTTGTTTGGGTTTTTTCTATGTACAAAAGATGTAGTTTTATTACAGTACTTTTTTCCAGAATATGGAGCTGCTAATTGACAGAAATGGGAAAATTTAAGTTCAGAATATTTCTTTGGTTGTACTTTTTTTATCTACCTCAAATCAAGAGAAAATTGTACAAATATCAAGAAGTCAGAGAAAGAAACAGAACAAATTACCTAACAGGACAAATAATCATTGTATTTCTGGGTTTATGCAAAGCCATGCAATCCAAGAGATGCAGATTTACATCTTGAATAGTCTATTTAAAGAGCACTGGGGCAGAAGTGCCAGTATTTTACCCAGCAAAACCATGTCTGCTTTTTTGCTTAAGGGATCAACATTTTTTATTTTATGATTAGGATGATGTCAACTTTCTCAGACTCTCATAATAAAGGCATGAAAACAGCTTCGACTCAGCTAGTGATTAGGCTAGTAAAGATCACACAGAGGCAGATTCTTTTTAGACAGACTTCAGATCTGATTCTATCACTGACTGGAACTAGAAAGTGACTTTCATACTTCAGATGAGTTACATAGACCAATAGAGTGAAATATTAATTTATGTCTCTGCTGTTAAGTAATAGGAAAAATTAAGACTAATGAACAAAACTTCTACAATTTCCTCTGATCTGCTGATAGATAATAGAGCCTTTCTCCATTTACTTGCTTTGATATTTCCTTTTTTCTATATATTTGTTCCATATACAGCTGTCACAAACAGACAGGGTCTGAGGTTTACTTGGAGGTCTGCAGTGTGATGAGTATGGACTTCATCCTGCGCCATTAAAGTTAATCGAACTTCCATTCACTTAAATGGGAGTAGGTTCAAGTCGTATAAGGCCGGGTGCTCTTGAAGATGCATCTTCAAGATGGTAACAGATAATCCCACCATGTCCCAGCTGGGTGACAAGGTAGCCTGAAATGCCTAATAATTTAAGGCCTGTGCCATGACATCATTAAGACTGCTCATATATTTAAAGTTAGGCACATGTTAAAGTGCCTTGTTGAACTGAAGCCTAAAGCAGCCATCTGCTCTTGATCCATTAGTGGGAGACAATTTCAACGGGGGCACAGTTCCAGTAGTGGGAGAAGATACCTGCCAAATGTAGTTCCATTAGCACATTTAGGCCTGGTCTATACTTGAAAGTGATACGGGTAAAACTGTGAGTTGGAGGTTGTGATTTTTTTTTTGCTGGTATAGTTATACTGACATAAGCCTTAATGTGGATGTAGTTACACTGCTATAAAGGTACCTTATACCAGTATCGTGTATTACATGTCCTGAACTGGAATAAACTACACTGTTATAAGCATTTTTATAACTGTGATCACCTAGTAGGGGGTGGGGTTTGCCTCTCTGTAGTGAAAGTGGCAAAACTTTCTAGTGCAGACAAGATTTTGGCTGATTTATATGCACAGAATGGTGCGACTTTACTAATAATAATTAATAATAACCTTTGTATTTTCAAAATACTTTGGATTGTCAGTGTTATTGAAATACTAATGTTAAATGTCCTATGAAAAATATGAAGGTAAATAAAGATTATCCCCACTTTACAGATGGAGAAGAGATACAGAGACCTAGAGAGTTGCTCAGGGGAAGTCAATGGTAGGGGGAGGATTAGAACGTAGGACTTTGACTCCTACTCAAATGCTCTTTCCTCTAGACCACTCTACCTCTCTGAAGACCGTAGAACAATTACAGGAACTCTACAACTGACATTTTAGCCTGTGAAGGCTAAACTAGTACACAGCCGTGCAGCTGAACTCAGGTTCTGAGTTTGTTTCAATACAGAATATTTCCTTTGTGCCAGGGGATCAGTTTGATTGAAAAGAGCTCTGATTTTGCTGTTGTAAAAATCACTTCATTGTGGGTAAGCAGTTGGCTTCCTGCTTCATAATAGTAAACATATTTTTATGTAGCCACTTTTTATCCAAGAATATCAAGGCGCGTTTTCCAAAACATAATTTTTTCAAAGATCCCTCTGTGGTAGGTGACTATTGCTATTATATGCATTGTGCAGTTACATAAACTGAGTAACACAGCGGTTAAGTTACTGTTCTCAGGAGTGCACATGTCTAGGTAGTATGCAATGGAGGTTGACATTGAACCCAGGAGTCTTTTGCTAGACAGAAGTGATTTTATACCATAACAACTTTTCCATTGAAGAGAACCAAGGTGGGTGAGGTGATATATTTTATTGGACCAACTTCTGTTGGTGAGAAAGACATGCTTTCAAGGTAACATATTACTTCACCCACTTTGTCTTTCTGTTCAAGTGCATTTTTAAGTTGAGTGAATTGTTTAAAAATAATGTCTGAAATGAGTTGTATATTTCTATACTTGCTGAAGTACAAGCTCAGTTTTAAAATCCATGAACTCTTAAGTGCCCTCAATTTGGAGAGTTCTTTGATCAGGTAAAATTTCTGCTTTAATATTTACAGATAGATGTACTAGTTCTCTTGATGATGGTAATTAATGTGCTGCTTATATCCTGTTATGTGGGGTTTAACAAGCTGGATGGTAGTTTATGGATCCTGCACTTGTCTTAAATACCAAGAAACTAAAGCATGAGAATAATGCAGAAAATGGAGCATAACAAATTAATGTTTTACGAATGAGAATCTTTCAGATTAATAAAACCTTATAATAAACAGATGTTATTGGAAAACATCTCCCATTTAGGCACCTAAATATGTGGTTAGACTTGCAGAAGAACTCAACTTGCTAAGTGATGGGCTCTTTAGAAAATCTGGTCTTATTAGTTTTTTAAATGGGAGCTAAGGTTTTTTAATATCTGTCTCCCCCACCTCTACTCCCTTCACAGCCCTGAGCTTTTGAAAATCCGGTTGACGGTATATTCACAAATACTTAGCACACAGTCTGTCACATAGACTGATGTATGCTTGGCCTCAGCAGAAGGATTCCATGCACAGATTGCAATACATACGACATGTAGAACTCCATTGAATTCACTGAGAATTATGTACTTGGAGGGGACTGCCGGATTGGGTCTGCAGAGCCGTAGTCTAAGAAAGTGCATACAATACAGCTGTAATGGAAAGTCAGAGAATGCTTGAAAGTGCTTTGCTGTTAAATTCATGCTCTGACGTGATAAAAGCAGCTTAAGCGTGAAGCGATGTAAAATACTTTCCAGCCTGTACATTGTAAGTTAAGCAATGTATTTTATAAGACAATTAAATGTGTTTTACTGAGGTTTTTTTTAGCCACATAGTGCTCTGAATTGTGATATCCTTAGGGTTTTTTTTAATTAAATTTGAAAAGTGAATTGTTCTAAAATTTAACAGCAAGAGGAAATGACTTCTAAAGCTGAATTTAGGAAATGAGATAGATCTGTAGTTTATTACATTTATTGATCTTTGAGGAAGAGTCTCAAAATACCTTGCATTTTGCTGTACACTTTAGTTACTTACAATTGAGATAACTGTTAAATTTCATTTGGAGATGAATTAGCAGTTTCCTGCAGTGAATCAGTTTGTTAATCTGCATGGCTTTATTTCTGTTACTTTCTCCAGGGGATGCAAAGCATCTACTAGGAACCGTGGACTCTTTGTCACAGCCTGATGTAGCCTTTGCTGTCCAGGTTTTTCAGCATGCGTAGCCAAGCAAACCTGAAACCCAAACTGGCAACAGGGTTATTGGCTGTCTTTTGATAGTCTGCCTGAAAACCATGGGAGAAAGGACATGGCTATAAAGGAATTTTGGTTTTCTTGATTATTAACAGGGAAACCGTGAAAAATGACTCTCTTCAATGGGATTTCTTCTACGTAATGAGGATGGTTAGGGGCCAAATTTGGCTCTGGTAGAAGGCCAGTGAAATCAGTGCAGCTAAGCCAGAGGTGTGTAGAGAGGACAGAGTTCTTTTAAATATCTACTTTCTGCTCATGAGTTTTGCATTCTGTTAGTCTTGCTGAGATTAGGTAAAGACCTCGACCTCACTTAACCATCAGAGCCATTATCCTGGGTCTAATCTACTTTTTCTCATTTTCTAGAAGGTGAGGGATTTTTGTGTGATGTTGTCCAAGCTCAGTGGCACAAAGTTTATGGCAAAACAGCTAATTTACTTTGTTTTTGCAAGGGCTTTGGGGGCATCAGGATTGTTAAACAATAGCTGATAGAAGAGCATACTTGGGAGTTGGCTTTAAAGGTCTCTGGTGAATCCTTGCACCTTTCACTACCCTTTGGGAGCTATTTGAGAAAATTTCCATGTCTAGCTGTCATGGTCATTGACACATTTGTTGGGACCCCAGACCTGGTTGAAGCATAAATGCCCTTGAGGAGGAGAAAAGGTCACAGACCTCCTCTAAAAAATGCCCTTGAGGAGGAGAAAAGGTCACAGACTTACTCTAAAAACAAAATAAAAAAAATCATCATGCATGCCCCAAAAGAGTGGAAATTCTTCTTGATACATTATTTCTCATTGTTAGTGGGTGTTTTTATGTCTTCCATATTTTAAAGGTAAATTAATCTTTCCCCTGTCAAGAAGCACTGTCAATAAGAGAGCAGGAACATAACAAGTAATTTAAATCATGGAAGAAAATGTCAAAAATAGAAAAAATGGAATTCTTCTGTGCTTCAAAGTGCCTGGCTGAGAAGGTTTTTAAAGTAGAAAACTCTCTTCCGCCATGCCTTGTGATACCTGTGAGCAGAGGGTCCTGCAAGATAAGGATTTTACTGGAGTTCTGTAAAATAGGAAGATATGATATCTCATATCTTGTATCATATCTTTTAGGTTCTTTTATAAAGGACTTCCTACTAACCTTTAACCAACAGGAGTGCAGCTCAAATAAATAAGGGCAAGGGTATCTGGTGAAAATATTGGGTGGGAGTAGATGTTGCAGAAACATAAACATCCAGACGGGCACAGTAACCTCATTCTTGTCAAAAGCAGGAAAATGCATCTATTTTTCTCGTTAACCAACCATTGCGCCCTTCTTTGTATTATTGGAACATAGAAATTACCACACCAAACTGGGCCAGTAGTCCATCTAGTCCAGTGATCAGTCTCTGATGCAGCCACTAGCAGATGCTTTAGAGCAGGGGTGTCAAACTCAATTGCACAGGGGGCCAAAACTCAAAACTCGCGGGCCGAACAGTATAACCATTTATTTAACAGACTAAATATTTATGTTTTTTAACCATTAATATGAACCAAAATACAGGATATCATTCCAAAATAAATACATTTCAACTTAAAATATTTTGCTCTTCATAAAAAAATATCCTGTCAATACAATACATTCAAAATCTGTACATGCTGGAATATTAAAAAATCTGAAAATATAAATAAAAAATTGAATTTAAAGCAAAAGTATAATCATAACAAATCATAACATTCCATTTTCTTGTCCTATTTAGTCAGAGCCTGATACTTGGAGTCTTTTCTTTGCAACAAGTTCATTTATGTTTGGGGTTAGGTTCTGTGTTGTGAAGATTCTCAGGATCGATTGCAGGTGTTCATCAGTGAGGCGACTCCTGTGTGACGTTTTGTTAATTTTCATCACAGAGAACAGCTGCTCGCACAGATATGTGCTGCCAAACATGGACAGGATTCGAGCCGCATGTTGGCGGAGCTGCGGCATCGCTTCAGGAATGAAGCGAGTGAACTGTGCTGGCCCCGCAGTGTCGTACTTTGCCTTCAGTGTCCCGTTACATTGCAGTTCTATCAGCTCCATCTGCATTTCTACAGGTGCGGTTTCCACATCGACTGCAAATGGGTTGCGAAGCAGCTCGAAGTTACTTTTCTGTGCCTCAAAGTCACTGAAGCGCCGTGCGAACTCAGTGCGCAGCGCGCTGAGTTTTTCAGCAAAGGTGGCATTTGGGAAAACTGTGGCACTTTCTTGGTTCCGTATTACTTGGCAACAGGGAAAGTGAGACAAGTTGCATTGGTGCATTTGTGTCTCCCATAAGCGCAGCTTCACTTGAAATGCCTTCACTGCATCATGCATATCGGTTATTATGTGCTCCCGTCCCTGGAGTTGAAGGTTTAAAGCGCTAAGATGCGACGTTATGTCAGCCAGGAACGCCAACTCACATTTCCACTTTTCATCCCGCAGAACTGTGCAGTCTTTCCCCTTACTGTCCATGAACTGGCAGATTTCCTCTCGCAGCTCAAAGTGTCTTTTGAGAACTTTTCCCCGACTTAGCCACCGGACCTCCGTATGATATGGCATATCGCCAAACTCGCTATCTATTTCCCGCAGAAAAGACTGGAATTGGCGGTGATTTAAACCGTGGGCTCTGATAAAGTTGACGGTTTGTGTTACAGTGTTCATCACATGATCCATTTTTAGGACTTTAGCACTCAGCGATTCCTGGTGTATGATGCAGTGATACACTGTCAACTCACCGGCACAGTTCTCCTCCCGCATCTTTGAGCGCATCCTTCCCACCAGTCCATTTTTTTCACCACACATAGCAGGTGCGCCATCTGTTGTAAGTCCAACGAGTTTTTCCCACGGCAGTTTCATGTCGGTTACACTTTGAAATACATTTCCAAAGATGTCTTCTCCTTTCGTTGTCCCGTGCATCGATTTAATGTCCAGTATTTCCTCTGTTACGCACAAATTGGAATCCACACCACGGATAAATATCGCCAGCTGTGCAGTGTCAGTCGCGTCAGTAGTTTCATCCACGGCAAGGGAGTATGCAACAAAATCTTTTGCTCTTTCAATCAACTGTGTTTTCAAATCAGTCGCCATCTCACAAACCCGATTAGCAACAGTGTTTCTGCTGAGGCTTACATTTGCAAACGCTCGCGTTTTATCTGGACAAAGGACGTCGCACACTTTCATCATACAATTCTTTACGAATTCCCCCTCGGTAAACGGCCGTCCTGATTTGGCGATCTCTTCGGCCACAATGAAACTTGCTTTCACAGCAGCTTCACTTTGTGATTTTGCTTTGGTGAAAAACGTCTGCTGGGATGTCAAATTCTTCTTCAACTCCTCTACCTTTTGTAGCTTCTGTCCTGCGCTCAGGTTTTTGAATTTGTTCTCATGTTTCGTCTCGTAGTGCCGTCTTAGGTTATACTCCTTCATTACAGCGATATTACTCCCGCAAAGGAGACACACTGGTTTACCTGCAATTTCAGTAAACATATACTCATTCTCCCACCGGCTTTGAAAGCCTCGGTTTTCAGAATCAATTTTTCTCTTGGCCATTGTTGGGGTCTAGCTTTGATTTGATATTAGCGTTGTATACATCAACAGACCGCGAACTTGAACCGCGGCTTGCCGTTGGCGGCAATTGCACTGCATCATGGGATTTGTAGTGTGTGTTATTGGGGCGTCATATCACAGGGCCATTAAAAACAGATATATAAAACGATTTCGCGGGCCGGATATAATTGTATGGCGGGCCGGATGTGGCCCGCGGGCCTTGAGTTTGACACATGTGCTTTAGAGAAAGATGCAAACAAAACAAAACAAAAAAAACCCCAAACCCTGTAGTTGATAATTATGGATTATGTGACCGTCGGAAGTTACTTGCCAAACTCTGGCATTTAGTGACTGGTTTATGCCCTTAAGCATGAGGGGTTATACATGCCCCTTATCCATTTTATCCTGTCTCAAGTAAGAGAGGATGTTCTTATTATCCATGTCAATATCTCCTATTTTTGAGTCCTCTTAATGCTCTAGCCCTCGATACCTTGTGGCAATGAGTTCCACATGTTAATTATCTGTTATATAAAAATATATTTCCTTCCGCCAGTTTTAAATCTGTTCTCTTTCTGTTCCATTGAATATTCCTTTTTCTTTCCCTTTGTGAGAGAAGAAAACAGGACCTCATGACTTACCATTCATTGTTTCATATACCTCTGTTTTGTACCCTCTTGTTCATCTCCTCTATAAACAAAAGAATCCGAGTCTTTGAAATCATATGGAAGGATTCCCATGTTAGTTACCTGCCGAGAATCTGTTTTCTTTCTACTGTATTTTTAGGCCTGGACTGAATATACTGTTCAAGGTGAGGGAATACCATTAATTTACAGGGACATAATATTTCTCATGTTCTATTTTTATCATTATTAAAAAATGTGCAAAAACACATCAATGTTTACTCCTTGTTGTTTCCCCCTAATCCCAGCCCCATCTTATTTATCTTCTCCATGTGCTACCTTGTTTCTTCGTATGAACTTCCTTTGGTCTCTAAACACCCTTGTCGCCTCCTTCTTTATGGTTTTTATGTTTGCTTATTCCTTCTTTCTTACCCTTTTCCCCCTTTCTCTCCCCCTTCTGAATCCACCCTTCTATATAGCAAAGGGGCTTGTAGGACTCCCCTCACTATAATATCGGAGTGCCTCAGTCTTTCATGTAGCTATCATCACAACACCACTGTGAGATAGGGAAGAGCTACTATCCCATTTTACAGATGGGGAACTAAGGCACAGAGAAGCAAAGTGATTTGCCCAGGGTCACACTGGAAGTCTATGGTGCAGCAGGGAATTGAAGTCAGTTCTCTCAAGTCCTAGGCTAGTGCCCTAACCATTGGATCATCTTGTCTGTCCATTCCTCCTCTCTCCCCAGCACTCACCCCTACCTGTCTGCTCTCACTTCTCACCTGAATGCTCCATGCCACCCTTATGCACAAATGCACTCACCCTACCTCATGTACACACACTGAGAGCTTGTCTACATTACCCTCAGGATCGATGCGCAACGATCGGTCCAACGGGGGTCGATTTATCACATCTAGTGAAGATGCAATAAATTGACTGCCGAACGTTCTCCCGTCGACTCTGGTACTCCACCGGAGTGAGAGGCGCAGGTGGAGTCGGCGGGGGAGCGTCAGCAGTCGACTGCTGCGGTGAATAGATCTAAGTACGTCGACTTCAGCTACGTTATTTATGTAGCTGAAGTTGCGTAACTTAGATCGATCCCCCCCAGTGTAGACCAGACCTAAGTAGCAACGCCACTTCACTCTAATCACTTCTCCCAAGGTAGAGACTGGGGCCCAGGTCTAAGGAGCAGCCTGCAGAAACTATGGAGGCTAGGGTTTGAGGAGCAACCTTCATTGATCAGGAAGAGACAGCACCGCTACCGGCCATAAAGGAGAGACCTCTGACTGGCTGCAGGACGCCATTCTGTGCTGCTGCAATTTTCAGTCAACCCTTGGGAGCTAGGGCCAGGTTCTTCAAAAGAGTGGTTGATGTTTTTCCTGGCTCTCATGGCATAAGCCCAGCAATGGGAGCACTTCTTGTACAGCCAGTCTGAGGGAATGACTCCATACATCAGCTGCCTGTGAAGATGAGGGCTGTCTTCTTAATGTTGAGAAATATAGTTAGTTCTGTACTATTGCCTTGGAGGCATTTATTTAAGAAATGTCTTTTCCAGCAAATAGAAAAAGGCAAGATAAGCATTGTTTGCTGCCAAGGGAGTGTTAGAGTCAGGATTCCTGTTTTTTAATAACAGCTCTGTCACAGGTTTGCTGTGTGACCATGAGAAAGTCCTGAACCTCTCTCTGCATTTGATACCTTGCAGTTTCTGCATTTGTAAAAATGTGTGAGTAATACCTCCCTCTCCCTGTGCTAGTGTTGAAGCTTAATTAGTTGATGTTTGCAAGGCCTTTAAGATCAACAGAATAAAGGTTGCTATGTAAGTTCATCATTTTATATTGTTTGAAGTTAATTGGAACGATTATGCACAGTGATGCACAGAAGGAAACTAATCCCTTCTGAGAATGGTCAGTATTTGCTTTTGCTGACCTTCTTTCCCAACCCCACAGGCCTGTGGAGAAGCACAGCCTAATGGTGTAGGATGAACATGTACAGCTATTCATATAAACGTCTAGTGTAATTATGACGCTGATAAAAAGATTAATGGTAAACTCAAGATGCAACAATTAGAGCACTTTGTGTTTCTTCCCTTTGCTAATGGCAGTTACCACAGCTAACTTGAATTTTCTCCTCTGTTAAACAATTGAGACCATTCACAAAGCTACAACTTAGAGTGGATCAGTGTACTGATGTCGACTGTTGTTTGATTTTTTGAAATCTGGCACTTTTAGTGCAGTCAACTGACTTTGTGTTAATTCTCATTTTGAGAGACAGACCATTTTGTTGCAGACATGCCAGTTATCAGAGTTTCTCCCAGGCACTCCAGATTTAATGCACTTTCTGGAGTTGAAAACCATCTTCATGGTCTTGCTTTGTGGATCTATGTTATCTTTGTCCAGCTGTTTTTTTCAATTATTATTAGAATGATAAATAAAATTCCTATAAATAGCAAATGTCCAGATCTCTAATGTTGGGAACATTTTTCTCTTATGCACTTTGATTTTTCTATGTTCTTATGCAAAATATAGCTAGAGTATGAGCATTAGAAAGCAAAACAAAGTTCATTTATCAAATTTGTTACCTAAGTGGAACATAAACATCTGATATTTGAATGCTCAAACTAGCACTAAAGTATACAGATGTTCTCTGTGGTGGTTTGACCATTCACATTCAATTTTTTTTGCCTGTGTTGAAGATGTCTGTATTCAACAACAGCCGATTATGCTCTTCCAGTCTGAAAGTTAGGGAAGTCACCGGTGCTGGCATATCTACCGGACTTACTGGTACCATCTCAGCTTCCTGGGTTGAAGTCAAAAGACTTTGTCATTAATAAAAACATCTACCACCTAGTAAGGAGTATATAGGGCTCACCATTGGACAGTCAGCATTTATGAGCCCTTATTAAACTATACAATGATAAAGGCCGCCGAGAGTGGGTTCGGGCCCCGGTGAAAAAAAAATTTCGGGCCCCCCAGCAAGGGCAGACTGGCTAAACAGGGCCGACGAGAGTGGGGGGAAGCTGGGCCCAGAATTTTGTCGGGCCCCCCAGCAAGGGTGGACCGGCTAAATAGGGCCGACGAGAAGGGGGGGGGGAGCCGGGCCCCGGGCCCCCTTCCGGACCACTGGGCTCCGCTAATTTGTACCCCCTTTCGTGGGCCATGACAATGATATGTGAGACTGCAGTTACTTCCTACCCTTAGAACAGGAGAAACCATGGTGTTAGAGATACTTATACGTGATAAGTGTTTTCAAATGTTGATTTTCTAATGGCAACTTCTGTATAGGACTTACCCATACTTCACATAAGCAGCAGGCTTACCAATTGTTAATTCAGGGTAAGCATTATATGGAAATGGAAACTTTCCTCCCCTTTATGATACCAACCCTCTAATTCCTCCTGTATTTCATTGTTTTCACACATTCAGAGACCCCTACAATGCTCAAGAGTAAATTAGCCGGATTCCCCCTGCTGTTTCTATTGAATTGAGTTAATAATATAATGAGTTGATTGTTGAATTAAACAAAATAAAGCTTGCCATGTGGCTGCAATACCACTGAGATTGCATTATTTCCCCCTATAACTTGTCTCCTAACTGTTGGTTTGTGGCTTTAATGGTTCAGACTATGCGTCTGTCTAACATGTGTAACTTGCTTCATAGTATTTTCATTTGGAGACAGAAATGGTTATAAAGTGAGGTGGCTGTGACTCAAAAGCCAACAGTTTGATCAGTAAGAAATTACTTCCCATATGGATTTCTTGCTTTGCGCGTGCGCCCACATGCAAATCCTCAAGGCATTCAGTAGCTTGCGTAATGTGTGTTAATTTCTCTCTTGCTGCTTTGCAAAGAGTGTGGTGACTAAGTGGTTGTGGCTCAGGTCATCTGCGTATTGAACTCATTTGCCATTTGTTCATGTTAACACACAACTGCTTTGGGAAGGGATTAGGCTATGTGCCGTATTTAGCAATGTCAAAATGTTCGTGGAAACACAGTAATATTTTGGGACAGGATTAGGCCATGGCCCTATCTAGCAATATCCACACCTGTAAACTCCCCCGCCCCCTTTGCCAGTGCCCTTCATACCCCAAAAAATTCTTGTCTAACTTTTTTTTTTTAAATGTTCTTCTAGTTGCACCTTGTGTTACTTCTATGACTCCTTAACACCCATTTATTATCCATAACCTCCCTTACTCCCAGATAAGACAATGGGCTAGTTTGTATGATCATGTCTCCTTTAAGTGGCTAACCCCAAAGACTACCTAGAAAGGAACTTGCTACTTTCTCACATTAAAGGAATTTTCCTTGAGTTAAAATGATAGAGCCCTGAGTTTTTGGTGTTGATCATCGTAGGATCAGTCTCTATTGATGACCATGTTGTTTGCATCAGATGTATGTCGCTACAGATGTATTATGCTGGATTCTTTCTTGGCTTCAGTTCATGCCCTCTTGTGTTTTAGTAGGGTTACCATATTCAAACATTTAAAAAAAAGGACACTCCACGGGGCCCCGGTCCCGCCCCCGGCCCTGCCCCAACTCCGCCCCTTCCCCGACCAGTCCCGCCCCAACCCCACCCCTTCCCCAAAGTCCCTGCCCCAACTCTGCCCCCTCCTCTGAGCACCCTGCATTCCCCCTCCTCCCTCCCGCTCTGATCTTGGTTGGGGGTTGCTAAGTGCTTCCCTGCTCCCCACTCGCCCCGCAGCCCCTGCAGCCTCTATGCCCTTGCCTGCCCTGCTCCTCCTCACCCTGCAGCCTCTGCACCCCCCCCGCCCCTGCAGCCTCTGTGCCCCCTGCTCCCCACTCGCCCTGCAACCTCTGCACCCCCCCACCCCTGCAGCCTCTGTGACCCCTGCTCCCCACTCGCCCTGCAGCCTCTGCGCCCCCTGCCTGCCCTGCCCCTGCAGCGTCTGCACCCCCCCGCCCCTGCAGCCTCTGTGCCCCCTGCTCCCCACTCGCCCTGCAGCCTCTGCACCCCCGCCGCCCCTGCAGCCTCTGTGCCCCCTGCTCCCCACTTGCCCTGCAGCCTCTGCGTCCCCTGCCTGCCCTGCCCCTACAGCCTCTGCACCCCCCGCCCCTGCAGCCTCTGTGCCCCCTGCTCCCCACTCGCCCTGCAGCCTCTGCGCCCCCTGCCTGCCCTGCCCCTGCAGCCTCTACACACACACACCTGCCGCCTGCCCTGCTCCCCCCGCTCACCCGGCAGAGGGAGAGCTGCAGGCTCCACATGGAATCAAACACTGTGCCGGGCTGCTCTGTGGGGGAGGAGGGAGCGGGGGAGGGACTCTGGCTGCTAGAGGCCCTAGTGGCTGCGAGCGGCTTTCAATCAGGCCAGGCGTCCAATCAGCTGCGCCGCACTCTGCCGGAGGGGAAGGGGGAAATCCCGGACATTTCTACTTGATTAGAAATCTCCCCCCGGACGGCCATTTAACGCTGAAAAAGCCGGACATGTCCGGGGAAACCCGGACGGACGGTAACCCTAGTTTTAGCCCGTTATGTTCTGGAGTATTTTCATGGGTGACAGACCAGGGTACAGTCAAGACCAATGAGTAGCTGTGTCACCCCTACAGGATGCCCTTTATCATGCCTTGCTGCTGTAGTTTCTAACCTGGACTGCTCACAAACAGCCACCAGTCACTTCCAACTTTGTCTGTGTGTGCACTGCAGCCAGCCAGCCGCACCTTGGCTCTTACCAGCCTTTAAGACTACCACAGGGTGACCCCAACATCCTTCCAGTCCCAATTTCCCCTCCACCCCACAAACATATATTCTGTTACAAGAAAAATAAAGATAAAATACTTCCTAGGGCCCAACTTAAACTATGTTAGATTCAAAGCCAAGTGTTCTCACCACATGCTTTCTGCAGTCTTACTAACCAAACTCCTTAGGTCTGGACCCCTCCCAAAGAGTCCAATGGCTGCTTCCTTTGTCTCTTCAGCTGCAGTGAATGCGATGGGCAGCAGGATGAGGGGGGGTGCTTTGGGGTGTTTATCCCTCCTTTTTATAGTTTCAGTCCCCCTCTTGAAAAACATTTCCAGCTGAGATCCAGGAGACAGAGTCTGTGTGGAAGGATATTCCTTGCTGGGTTTTTCCACCTGTTTGAACTTCCTTTGTTTTCCCTCCTTGCTTGATGACTCTGTTTACTGCTTAAATGCAAATTTATGCAAGCACACATTCCTTCCTTTGTTTGGGACACACCTGACTTTTTCTGGACAGTTGCTGTGGGGTTTGGAACATGTGTTAATAACATCATACAGGGGAATCTTATAATTTCACATACTATGTTGCCACACATATTTTATACTCCTGAGGGAATTCTGCACCAAAAATTAAAAGTTCTGCATACAATATTTTAAAATTCTGCAAGTTTTATTTGTCAATAAATAAATGTGGAGGCTTCAGCATGGCAGTGGGGAGTACAGGCCACTGGCTGCTCAGAGGTGGGAGATCACCTAGGGACAGACAGGGGGCTCTGTTCACTGCCCCCTCCAGAGGCGCTGCCCCCACAGCTCCCATTGGCCAGGAACAACAGCCAATGGGAGCTGCAGGGGCGGCACTTGCAGACGGAGCAGTGCGCAGAGCTGCCTGACCATGCCTCTGCATGGGAGCCGGAGAGGGGACATGCCGCTACTTCCGGGAGCTTCCCCAAGCCCCTCATCCCCAGCCCAACCCCAGAGTCTGAACCCCCAGCTGGAGCCCTCTGAACCCCAACCCCCTGCCCCAGCCTGGAGCCCCCTCCTGTACCCCAAATCCCTCATCCCCAGAGCCCTCACCCCCTCTCACACGTCAACCCCCTGCCCCAGTTTGGAGCCCCCTCCCGCACTCCGAACCCCTCAGCCCCAGTCCAGAACCCTCACCCGCAGCCTGAACTCCTAATTTCTGGTCCCACCCTGGAACCCGCATCCCCTGCCCAGAGCACGTACCCCCTCCCACACTCCAAACCCCTGCCTCAGCCCGGAACCCCAACCTATACTCCAAACCCTTCAGCTCCACCCTACCGCCCGGAGCACCCTCCTGCACCCCAAACCCCTCATTCCTGGCCCCACCCTAGAGCCCATACCCCCAGTTGGAGCCCTCACCTCCTCCTGCATCCCAACCCAGCCTCAGCCCGGAGCCCCCTGCACTTCATACATCTGCACTTCTCATTTCTGGCCTGACCCCAGAGGCTGCACCCCCAGCCGGAGCCCTCACCCTCTCCCGCACCCCAATCCCCTGCTCCGGCTCAGTGAAAATGAGTGAGTGAGTGAGGGTGGGGAGAGTGAGTGACAGAAGGAGGGGGATGGAGTGAGCGGAGGACAGGGCCTCGGAGGAGGGGCGGGGCAAGGGTGTTCGGTTTTGTGCGAGTAGAAAGCTGGCAACCCAACCCCGAAACACCCTGGGGCTCTGCCCCTCCACTCCAGATGTGCCAGGTGTGAGGCAGGCAGGCTCAACCAGGCAGGATCCAAGTGTGGAGGGGCTCAATGTGGGGGGATCCAGGTGTGGGGGTGAGAGGGTACTGTGTGGGGCAATCTGGGTGTGGGTGGGTTAGTGCGGGGTCCAGGTGTGGGGGGGGAGCTGGATGCACAGAGGCTCATTGGGGAGGGTGTTCCAGGTGCAGGGGCAATGGGACTCTGCAGGGGGTTCCTGGTAAAGGTGATTGGGGCTCAGCAGAGGGGTCATGGTGTGGGGAGCTCCGCAAGGAGGTCTGGGTGCTGAGGGAGTAGGGCTTGGTGGGCTGGGAGTAGGTGGCTCATTGGGGTGGTGCAGGTGCAACGGGGTGGGGCTCGTTGAAGTGGGGGTTCAAGTGCAGGGGACTCAGTGGGGAGTGGTCTGGGTGCAGAAGTGGGTCTGGAGGCAGGGGGGTTGGGTGCAGGGCGGCTCCAGATACAGGGGTTGAGGTTCAGTTGGGTGGGGTTTATGTATGGAGGGCTGGTGGGGTTCTAGGTGTACGGGGTGAGGCTTGATGGGGGGTTCTGGGTACGGGGGGTCCGAATGCACGGGGGTTGGGCAGATGAGGGAGCAGCTTTCTGTACAGTGGAGGAGCAATAGGGGAAGGAAGCAGGGGAGGATGCTGAGCTTTCTGAAGACAGGGGAGGATTTTGGGGGTGGGTCTGACCCAGCCCCGTTTGCTCCTTGCAGGGGAAGAGGAAGTCCCATTCTCCCGCACCTCTAGCCCAGCTGGTACTAGCAGCTGATCCCAATGCAGGGTAGGAACCACTGGCTGGGGTGTCCCCAGTCCCATGGTGATTTAACTCTCTGCTGGCTGCTCCAGGTGCCTGAAATTATGTACTTGCATTACTAGGAAGGGTTGTGTGACTGCTCTTGTAGCTTCCCTTTACTTCCCTGTCAGAAAGTCATTTTTCTACGGGGAAGCAAAGAAAACTTCAGGAGATATGAATTCTGCACATGCGCAGTGGCGCAGAATTCCCCCAGGAGTAATTTTATCAGGACAATACTGACCAGCAAATGATGAATTTTCATATGATACCTTACAAGGCATATTTTGTAGAAAGATAATTATAATAGTGCTTAGGGTGTGAATACCGAGGTGTGTTCCATCACATGATGGCATTCATGTTTATGTCTTTCAGAGATTCTTAGCCTTTAGTCTTGTGCAGGACTGGGGAATGTATGGCTTTGAGTTCTAATTGAAACTCACTCTCTTTTGCATTTTGTTGTGAATTCAAAACGATAGAGGCCATTTGTGGACGTAGATTTCCCTGAAGTTTGTGAGTATTTAGCTCTGGGGCTTTGATTCTGTCTCACCACCAACTAATTCATTAAATTTCTCGCTTTGACCGGTTGAAAACTCTTGTGGTTTAATCTACAATTAACTTTGAGATGTGGGCTTGACAAAGGGAAACTTGCAGGGCATGTCCCCATGTGGATCAAAACCAAAGATGCTGGCACAACCCCCTGTGAAATGAAACTGCTCAGTGACTAACTTCTAATATTCCCCTTAGTCTGTTAGATGAGAATTTATTTAACATTAGATACACATTAGTTTCATAATATCAATACCATTCTTTCAGGTCTTATTAAAAAAAAAAAATCTTCCTTCCACCTCTGAACGGTTCCAGATGACTAATGTATTTTATAAGTTATTTTTCTACCCAATGAAGAACTTCAACATGTTAAATATATTCTGTAATTTTCCATCTGTTGAGTGGCTCAAACTGTTAATCGTTAACACCAGAAAGGTTGCTATTCCAGCTGGTAAACTGCTCGAAACATTAAACATTTTACAGGAAGTTGCTTTTCCAGCATCTAAGTGGTTCTAAATGTTAGGATTTTTTTTTTAATTTCTTACAAAAAAGAAAACAGTCCATCTGCACTCAGCTGCTCCAAACTTTCTTAGCATTCTAGACCTGTTTAGATTTTGCTCATGAAGCCAAGTGTGAAATCCATGGCCACAAACCAAATCCTGCCCCAGAAGCAGGAGATTTGCAGAAGTCATCTTGGAAGCTACCAGCAAATGGAAAAGCAGCAACTGTATATTTAGAAAAGAAAAACCTCTTCAGAAATCTCATTTTAAACTGGGGGTATTTTCAGGCCTTTGGCTGTCTCTAGATAGCTGAAGCCTGTAGTGGCTTGTACTTAGTTAATATTGATTGCACTTGCATTAATAAATTCACAAGCTAAACCAATATAACCAGTTTTAAACTGATATAAGAGCTGTCCACCCAGGTGTTTGCACTGGTTCAACTAAGTCAGTTTTTAAAACAATTTCAGTTGAACTGGGTCAAGTTTTTGGGTAGACAAGGTCTTAGATTATAAACCCTTCAGGCAGGACTCTCTCTTACTATATGTTCATCTAGATAGAGCCCAGCACAGGTGGGGCCTGTAGGTCTTAACATCAGTGAAACTGTTTTCTTAGGACAGTTCTCTTAATAAGCAATCGGTATGGGAACCACTTGCAGGCTATATATATATGTATAGGCTGGTGAATTTTAAGTTATCCTTTATATAAATATCTTAATTATGGACTCAAAATTAATGTGGTTTTCAAGCTGCCTTGAAAGTTCTACTTTTTCACTAGCCTCAAACCAGCAAAACAACCCCACCAAATCCTCCATTCTTGCCATATAAAGCATACTGTGATGTTGCATCGAAATGTGATATTTATTACAATAATGAGACATTATTAAAGTCCTCTATATAAAGCCACAGGAGAACCTTTAAATGTTTGGTGGTGGGGAGCAGTTTCAAGAAGGATCTTAAAGCATGGATGCTTACTGATATGTGGAGACCACCTGTCAGCCGCCGTGACCCTCCCACATACTTCCATCTGGTATGACAGAAGTCACTGGCAAACCCACATCCCCCTCCTGTATCTTTTAGAGAGGCAGTGGCAGGTCTGCATGTTCCCTGTAGCCTTTGTGGGTCATACCATCTTTTCTCTTCTTTGACCCATCTGTTTCCTAAGCTTTCCACTTTTATTCCCCTCTGAACCTAGGACCCCTTTTCCCTTTGCCTTATGGGGTCTCCCTCTATCCTTGAATAGGGTCACCCCATTCTCCTCCTCTCCTGCTTTACCCATGAGAGCCTCAAGAAGCTGTTTATGGCTAGTGAGTAAGGTTTCTGATGGTTGCCACTTCCTGTCTCCAGATACCTCTTTCTGTCACAGATGGGGAAACAACATAAGGAATGGAGCAACCTCAGCAGCAGGTGGAGCATTAAAAATGCATCTGGGTAGGAGAGTGGCCATGAAAATGCTGCTCAGTCTCCTCTTCTCATGGCAAAGAGGCAGCAGCTGAGGACAGGCCAGTAGATGGAGATCCTGCAAACCAAAGTGGGACTCTTGGCAAGAGTACATAGCAGCATCAAAATACTGCTCAGAGGTATAGATAGGCTCACATAGTTAAACAGGTGACATACCGCACAGATCAGCTTGAGCAATGTGCTGAAAGGAATATCTGATTGTTACTAGAAAACGTGTAGCTATCAGGTAGGGGAAAGGATGGAATAAGAGGAAGAGGGGAGGCGCTTAGGAAGAAGAGCCTCTTTCAAGGTCACCTTTTCCCAAAATTGGGGATGGGGGATCGAAGAGAGCTCTCATACTGCTTTTGATGGCTGCGGGTTGCTGCAGTGCTGGCAACTCTCTCAGGAATGGTTCAGGAAGATCTGCTGCCATACCTGAGGCAGACACTCATTTATCTGAGACACTGTGCTCTGACTGCTAACAACCAGCTCAAATTGGCTTATTTTTTCACATTTGTCAAGGAGCCAGCTGCATTGGCTCAGCTGTGGCTCTACAAAGAGGGAAGTACAGAACCAGAAGAAGTTTTACAAGTCGTTATTCTTATTCATTTCTCCTCTCTGCACCCGTCTCCTCTTGATTTTTTTTTTAAACTCAGTTTATATCAAGTTGTCCTTTGTTATTTGGAACTCTGGGAATATTTTTAGTATATTTCCTTGCAGACAGATACTCCAACCTGATTGTATGTCTCTTACTGTAGCCCTTGATGAAGATAAGCCATTGTCCCTTTGCTCTCAGATAACACAACCTGGATAACATAATGCCTTTACAACACTGAAAAGGCTTCACTCCCCCTAAGGTGGTTGTCATAGGGTTTACTACTCATCAACCTGTGGCCACGTCGCGGGATTAGTTCTCGACCACCCCTACTTCGGTCAGTTACCTGTGGTCTTGTTCCTTCTCTGTGGAATCAGGTTACTCCCTCAGCATAACTCAGGGAGTTCCCTCTTAGTGGCTTGGCCTTTGGCCAGGTCACTATAGTTTTCCCCTTCTAGGATATAAATATCTCTTTGGACTCACTTTCTCAGGCAGTCTTCTGATCTACTGCCCAGACTGTGCCACTTCCTCAGTGACTGGTAGGGGAACCTGGGCCCAGCCATTACTCCGGGTTCCATCCACCCCAGGGACCTTATATCTAGCAACAGCGGGCTACGCAATCCCAGACGCCGTTGCTGTTTCCCTGGCCTGCTTCTCATATCCCTTCCCTATCTCTGGCCCCCCTCTGCATTACAACTGCAGCGTCCTCTGCTTCCTGTGGGTATTTGACCCTTCTCGGTCTCTTGCCAGAGTCTGTAGCCCAAGGCAGGATTCCAAGGTTTACTCTCTCCCTTGATGACCTCCTTCTGTCTTGCAAACTATTCTCTTCTTTAGGGAGTGACTGCCCAGTTCCTTCCTGAGGTCCACTTCCTGGTTGTATGTCACTTGAGTCTGCCCCTGCCCCGCTGGGCTTCATCATCAATCAGCTTTTCAGCTCTGACTCTCTTCCAGGTGCAACCTGTCACAGCATTGATTATCCCTTTTTACACACTCAGGCCTTTTGTGGGATAAACACTCAGCACAATGGTGTTATAAGGTACTGCATGATTTCAATACCATACCCATATATATGGCAGAAAAGACCCCAAGATAGCTGGTGCATTGCTCCCTGTTGGGAACTTTTGATGTCTGTATTACCTAAAGTTTTCTGGAGTGCCATTCTTCCCCCTTCTCCCGAAATCATTCCGTAAAGGCAACTACCAGAAGAAGTTGTTCCAGGAATAACAATACTGCAGCAACAGAAAAGCTGAGAAGCAAGTTCTGGGATCACCTGGAACTACAGCCAGGTGGGAATGAGATAATTTGTGGTGAGTCAAAGAATACTGAAGCTGCGCCAGCTGCTAGTTATGGTGTGTTTTTATCTATACGTTGCTAGTAGTTGGGAGGTGTAGTTGACTTACGCATGAGCTTTAGTGGGAGTGCATGGCGATGCTCTTGAGTGGTTGACATTCTTTCTTGGAAAATCGTTTGGAGCAATAATAATAATTAATAAAATATCTAGCTATGACTTTTCATCAGTATATCTCAAATCATTTGACAAAGGAGGCCAGCATTACTGGCCTACAAATTACCATTTTAGAGATGGGAAAACATAGAGGGGAAGTGAGTTGCCTGGGTTACTCAGCAGGCCCGTGGCAGTGCTGGGAATAGAATTCAGGTCTCCTAAGTCCCAGTCCAGTGCTCTATCAACTAGGCCACTCGGCCTCTGCTTGTCCTTGAGTGGTGTGTTGTACCACACAACTCTGTCTCATTTTCCCTCCTGTCCAATGTAAATGTGGGCTGTTGGGATTACTAGTGATGAGACATCACAGGTCACAATGCTTTCAGTACATTGATAACACCCAGCTGTATATCTCTCTCTCTCTCTCATCCAAGCTATCTACTGCTGCTTAGTGCCTTTTCTAGTGTCTGGTTCAGGTTGGGGCACAAATGAGAGCAATTGGTTAGATGGCAGAAGAAACCTGTGGCTAAAATGCGGATTATGCTGATACACTGAGGGAAGCAATGAGAAGATATGGTGAGAATTTTATCTACCTCTTTGAAAGGTGTGTGCCTGCAAATTCAGAGTTGGCATGCTCAGGTAGTTTTGGTTCTCCAGCTGGTGTTAACAGCAGCAGTAACCAGGAAGAGTTATTTTAATCTACAGCTGGCCAGAGGAGTGCAACGATTTTTCTGGTTAATGTAAGGATTAATTAGTTTGTTTGCATTATACAGTGATTTGAAGATGTAAAGTGTTATACTCTTGCTACAATTAGGAGAGGAGTTATTCTTAATCGCTTATTTATCTAATATAATGACCTAACCCACCTCTGCTTGGATTGTTGAACGCTTTCACCCATGGATACAAGGTCAAATCTCAGATGGTGTTGAAATATCCATTGATGTTTTAAGTTGGTTCTGATGTTCTATGTTGATGCTGTTTTGTATATTTTAAGCATGGGAGCAGATTTTTTTTTTCTTCAGCAGACAAATTCTGAAGCAGGTAGTACAGATCATCAAAATAAAATCTGCCTTCTTGAGTATTTGTAGTCTCAATAAATGTATCTCACAAAACCTTTGTATATATACCAGCTGTACCACCTTGTTCTGCTATCAAAGAATGAGAAGGTTTGGCTGGGTCTCTGCTTGGATGGAAGTCTTGCATCACCTGGAAGAAGCAAGTATTGGTGCTGCTTATTATAGTAGATCGCATTCTTTCCTCTGAATCACTAATGAGTCAATATCCCAGCAAGGAGTTAAGGACCCATGTGCTACTAGCGATGTTCTTGTTGGATGAAAGTGATACCAATTTTTAAAAAGGGCTCCAGAGGTGATCCCAGCAATTACAGGTGGGTAAGCCTGACTTCAGTATCGGGCAAACTTGTTGAAACTATAGTAAAGAACAAAATTGTCAGACACGTAGATGAACATTATTTGTTGGGGAAGAGTCAACATGGTATTTGTAAAGGGAAATTATGCTCACCAATCTGCTAAAATTCTTTGAGAGTGTCAAAAAGCATGTGGACAAAGGGGATCCAGTGGATATAGTGTACTTAGATTTTCAGAAAGCCTTTGACAAGGTCCCTCACCAAAGGCTCTTAAGCAAAGTAAGCTGTCATGAGATAAGAGGGAAGGTCCTCTCATGGATTGGTAACTCGTTAAAAGATAGGAAACAAAGGATAGGAATAAACGGTCAGTTTTCAGAATGGAGCGAGGTAAATAGTGGTGTCCCCCAGGGGTCTGTACTGGGACCAGTCCTATTTAATATATTCATAAATGACCCGGAAAAAGGGGTAAACAGTGAGGTGTCAAAATTTGCAGATAATACAAAACTACTGAAGATAGTTAAGTCCCAGGCAGACTGTGAAGAGCTACAAAAGGATCTCTCAAAACTGGGTGACTGGGCAACAAAATGGCAGATGAAGTTCAATGTTGATAAATGCAAAGTAATGCACATTGGAAAACATAATCCCAACTATACAAATAAAATGATGGGGTCTAAATTAGCTATTACCACTCAAGAAAGAGATCTTGGTGTCATTGTGGATAGTTCTCTAAAAACATCCACTCAATGTGCAGCCGCAGTCAAAAAAAGTGAATGGGGGGAGGGATAGCTCAGTGGTTTGAGCATTGGCCTGCTAAACCCAGGGTTGTGAGTTCAATCCTTGAGGGGGCCACTTAGGGGTCTGGGGCAAAAATCAGCATTTGATCCTGCTAGTGAAGGCAGGAGGCTGGACTCGATGACTTTTCAAGGTCCCTTCTAGTTCTAGCAGATAGGATATCTCTATTAATTTAAAATTTAATTTAATGTTGGGAACCATTAAGAAAGGGATAGATAATATCATATTGCCTCTATATAAATCCATGGCACGCCCACATCTTGAATACTGCATGCAGATGTGGTCGCCCCATCTCAAAAAAAGATATATTGGAATTGGAAAAGGTTCAGAAAAGGGCAACAAAAATTACTAGGGGTATGGAACTTTCCGTATGAGGAGAGATTAATAAGACTGGGACTTTGCAGCTTGGAAAAGAGATGACTAAGGGGGGATATGATAGAGGTCTATAAAATCATGACTGCTGTGTAGAAAGTAAACAAGGAAGTGTTATTTACTCCTTCTAGAACTAGGAATCACCAAATGAAATTAATAGGCAGCAGGTTTAAAACAAATAAAAGGAAGTATTTCTTCACACAATGCACAGTCAACCTGTGGAACTCTTTGCCAGAGGATGTTGTGAAGGCCAAGACTATAACAGGGCTCAAAAAAGAACTAGATTAATTCATGGAGGATAGGTCCCCCAATGGCTATTAGCCAGGATGGGCAGGGAAGGTGTCCCTAGCCTCTGTTTGCCAGAAGGTGGGAATGAGCGACAGGGAATGGATCACTTGATGTCTGCCTGTTCCGTTCATTCCCTCTGGGGCACTGGCATTGGCCACTCTCGGAAGACAGGATACTGGGCTAGATGGACCTTTGGTCTGATCCAGTATGGCCATTCTTATGAAAAGACAGGGGAAAGTTAATGGACGTTGCAAGGAACAAATTCAGTGACTCAAATATTTTTATCCAGGGAAGAAAATTCCAAACCCACGCAGGTTCTGTTCAAATTCTGATCATAAGAAGCTATTAAAGTTTTCCCAAACTTGTATCAATCACTCCAGAAAGGAGAAGTACCCCTTTTGGCTTAGAGGGTAAAAGAGAGGGCTCTGTAGGATCCCACCTACTTTCTAAACATGTTCTCAGATTAATGTGGTAATCTTTTGAAAAGAAACTCTTTTCTTTAAAGCACTGAAATCCTTGACCCACGGTTAACTAGTTAGCTAGTGGTACAACAGACAAAATGGTAGTGCCGACCATGTTTGTCTAGATAAACAACTCTTCAGTTGTAAAAATTGCTAGGACAACTAATCATTTGTAGAAGAAAGGTAGTTCATAGGCCTGTAATTGTTTGCAAAGCAAGATTTATCATGCACATATTATTTGTTGCTGGTAATGTAGCTCACATGTCACTCTCATCTACAATCAAGCCCTCATTTTAACATCACACTGAATGATCTTTAGAAAATAGTGTTACAATGAGAAGGGTTGATAATAAGAGTTCCTTCCTGTGGAAAGCACTGTAAATATTGGTACCAACAACTTGGAGATTTATTGGTAATGTAAGGGAATCAAGCTATAAACAAGAGCAATTGTAGAGAGTTCTGTTGTTTTGGGTTGTTGGTTTTTTTTTTTTATTCTCTCCATCACCGCAATTCATTTCTTAGCTATTTCTGCATGAGTAGGATAGGGTATGGTGCAAATGTAAGGTTCATGACCTAAAAAGCCCCCAAGCACCTTTCCTTTAGGGTCCTAATGGCTATTTTATTTAGTTAGTCACAGCAATTGCATCTGCAAATAGAGCTTTCTCTGGATATTATACCAATAAGCAATAGACACATGATACAGATTTCTTTTACGAAGCACAAATAAAACATGTGCCATCAATGTTAATAGTTATGAAAAACATTAAAAAATATCTTGTGCCAGTAGATTACTGAGGAATCACAATTCACATAATATTTTCTTTAACAGTTATTTTAACATAATATTTAACCTCTTTTTTTTTTTTTGAGGGACTTACAGATATAAAATTGTTAGTGGAGGGGGAAAAAAGAATGCTGGGAAAATAATGTCTCAGCCCAAGAGAATTATGAGCTGTGAAGTACAGCTTGGAAGCATTGGTGGCTAGTCAACAATTTTCCATTAAGTTTTGCTATTGAGTAATGGGAAATTTTTTATGATTTTGGTTTCAAGTGGTTAAGCAGTTAATGAGGTGTTCCTGCTGCATTTTTTTTTTAAACCTAAAATTTGGACTGACTGCAAACATACAGGAGATCAGTGATGAAAACACAAAAGTTTTAAAAAATATTCAGACCTCTTGCACTGAAGCAGTAAATTTCTTTGGAAAATAATATTTGTAAATAAGCCATTTTTCTGGTTAATAACCAAGGTGTAACTGAACACTGTTAGTTTTCTAAATCACCATTTGTTACCCAGTAGTGATCTAGTTTTGAAGGAATGATTCTAGCTCTTAAAAACATATTTGACAGTCTAGTTTATGTTGTATTTTCAGTTTTGTTTTCCTAACTTGTTGCTAGCACACTGCAGAAGTGGAAAATTGCTCATTTATTGGCTATTAAAGATTGACTTACTAGCCAGTCACAACACAGGATGAACGCTGTATGGTTTTAAAGCAACTGCTCAATGAAAATATAGGGACTTCTATAATACCAAGGAAGCTGCTGGATAATATAGACAATGGGAAACGTAAAGTTTACCTCATAGAATGAATAAATGGTTGAATGTATAAGAACCCCTTACTTACCTCAGAGGGTGTTTGTTAGGATTTATTTATATTTGCAGAGCCATTGAAGATGTCAAGTCCTATAAATACTACAATTTATTAATAGTATTGTTATTATAGTATCTTTATTAAATAATATTAATAGTGTGTGTTTATGAGCTAATATTATTGAATAAAAGTATAAATACATAAAACAGTATGAAACCATGTGCCAGGAAATGTAGCATTAGAAGGGTGACCTTGAAGTCTCTTTGAGGCTGTCACATTTATCAGGTAACTTTCTCTCTTTCAGCTGACTTTGAAAATGGATAGTGTAGTTCAGTGGTTCAAGTCAACATTCTAGCTAATGGATTGTCTTCCCGAAATATGTGGGAAATAAACATTTCTGATATTGGGTGAGAGTAGTGAATATTTCTGTCTTTCCAGCACTTCCAGAAGTAGGTGCTGCCAAATAATATGCAACGACAGACTATATAATCCCGTCTTTCTGTGGTCAGAATCTCAATTGGAATAATAGCTGAGAAGGAACTTTTAATGGCTTAGCTGCGCTTGCCAGAAAGTCTTTTTGAAAGAGTGTTTGAATTTTCCCTGCTCTGCTCTCCACATACAATTCTGTGACTGATTTACCAATCGTTTATTTTAACCCTAGGAAGCAGTAAAGGGTTATTGGGCACTTTCAAACCAAAAACATCTTTTGAAATGTTCGGATATGTAGCTGACAACCTTTCAGGTTTAAAGAGGTGGATTTTACTTCCAAAAATAGAAGCAGACAGAAGACAGAGAAATATTTTATAATACAGTAAGTGACACACTTTCATAAAAATAATAACTTCTTGGAAGCAATATATCTGAAATTTCCAACCAAAAAAGACTAGCCTTAACTCTAATTTACACATTTAGACAGATAAATAAAAAGGATTTAAACTCTTTGGTGAACTGAGGCATCATGCACTAAAAATATTTAAAACTTCAAACAAAGAAAAACTTTCCATTTCTATCATCACTATTCATTCTAAAAACCCCAGAGGCGCAATTCATTGGAAATTAAGAGGTTTGAAATCTGGATCCAAAGTTTGCAAGTTGGGCTCATCTGTATTTCTTAAGAACAAAACAAATCTCAAACCTACCACTTAAACTGTGGCAGAATACATCTGGGTAGAATATGGCAGTTGTACAACTGACAGCAACAATGGTTTAGGATTTCTTGGGAATTTAGAAAAATACTAAGTTAATAAACTTAGTGCAGCCAGTGTTATTTTTCCAAAACCTAAGCAAGCAGTCATCGACAGGTAAAACTTCCTGCTGCTAATATTCTAGGACTCTTTTTTTTCTATAATGTGTACATATGTGCACAGTATGTTTATATATACTTATATAAATGTTAACTCTGTAATGTCTAATTAGTGTATAAAAGTCCTTTGCTAGTAACTGTAATGATATTCATTCATCATGATGAACTCATGTGTTTTCAAGGTGAATATGATATGTGGCCATAGAAATTGCATTGTAATTAATCTATCTTCATATGTTGGTCTTAAGAGTATCTTTTTTATTTAAAAGAAAAATAATAGAGTATCAGTTTTGGAAATTCTGGTTTAGCATATTCCATATTTGGAAAGTTTTGCAAAATAGGTAAAATCTCAAATGTTTTCAATATTGACATTTCTGGTCTCTCATCTAGCTAGGTTTTTGTAATGCTTAATCAGGCTATTTGCCAAATATATTTCATAAGTTACAGTCTCATACCAGAAACTGGCACCTTTTTTGCTTTATGAACATAGGAAATATTATATAGTTTCTCCTTTTGGTATGACCCATGCTGACCTTAAAAATGCCAAGTACTGGAGTTTGTCTCTCAAAAGCCTCTCAAAAATCATAGTTGAAAGATATGACATCCTCATGAGAGATTATAACTGAGCTTCAACAGGACTCGGCTATAGTACAGCCTTCAACCTTCACAGCTCACTGAATCTAGTTATGCTTCACAGTCCACCTAAGTCAGATGGGGCATGTCCAAATGACCAAAATCAGAGGTGTAACAAAAACAAGGTAGAAGTCTCTGTATGCTGATTGACTAATCCCTTTAAGTACAGTATGTCTCAGCCATGTTGCTTTTATGATTCAGCAGTCAAGATGCTAACTGAATAAATGCCAGCACCAAAAGGGTTTTGTGGGACTTCTGAATACAAAATTTGGGATTTTTTTTAATCTCTCATTATTGCCTGGAAAATTTTTGACACGTGATGTAATTTGGAGTTCTCTATAAGGTGCTTGGAGATGAACATATATCCAACAGGACCTCCTAAAATTGACATAGATGTTATCACCGTGTGGATTAATATCTCTCATCTAATGGTAAATGCTCTGTAAGTTTTCAAACCTGAATGTAACTACTGGAGTAGATTTGTTGAGCAGTTTGCTTCCTTGAATCTACTACTGGATTTTTGAAGTTAGGGGTTAGAAAAATGGACATCGGAAGCTAAACAATTATAACAAAAATGATCCAGTGACTCTGCTGTGAAACACATAGAAACGTTTATTTTAGAGTTAGCAGTTCTGGGAGAGATTGTTGGCATATGTAATTTGGTCATTGAAAAGTTAATTTGCCATAGCTGAATCCCAATTGCTAAAATTAGTGGATATTGTCTATGTAGAATGTGTAGAAATCCAAAGAATCCCAACAAATACAGCTGAGCTTGCAGTTTATATCAGAATCCAAACTATTAAGGATACCTTCCTTCTGTTAATGTAGAGAAATTCCATTTCATATACATACTCCCTCCTTAATCTGGCTTCAGGGATCACAGGAAGAGCTTCGATTGTAAGTAGAACAATGTTAAAGTGAGGCCATGCCTCCCAGTCTGTTAGAGTTCATTCTTTATTTTTTAAACAAGTCTTTAAGTGAAAATTTTTAGCAGAAGGTGAGAGATGAGTATCAGTGGAGCCTAATCCTCAAGGCTGAAGGCTGAGAGATTCAGCACCTTTTCAAAGAGAATTGTGGAAGCTATATAGATAATTCCTGCTATTTGTTAAAGGGATCTTTGCACACCTCCCCAAGCACTGCTTTGAAACTTTCCCCGTCAGTGTTATTACTCATGAGGAAATTCTGCGCCAAAAAATTAAAAATTCTGCACCAAAATATTAAAAATTCTGCACACGATATTTTAAAATTCTGCATATTTCATTTGTCAAAATAACACAATATAATCACACCATTTTCAATTATTTGCTGACAAGTATTTTGAAATAAATTACCAAAGTAATTGAAAATGGTATGATTATATTGTTATTGTGTTTCTGTGTTGTTTTGACAAAATATGAAGAATTTTGCAGAATTTTAATTTTTTGGTGCAGAATTCCCTCAAGAATACCAGGGTTCTGTGTGGTGCAATCTGGGTGTGGGCAACTCCGTGAGGGATCTGGGTGTGAGGGGGAATCTGGATGCACAGGGGCTCTGTGCAGGGTTCTGGATGCAGGGGGAATGGGTCTCTGCAGGGGAGTCCAAGTGAAGGTGATTAGGGCTCCATGGAGGAGTGGAGCTTGGTGGGGTGGGGTTTCAGGGTGCTGCTGGTTGAAGCTCAGTGGGATGGCAGTCTGGGTATGGGGGGGCTCTCACTACAGGGGTGAAGCTCAGCAGGGTGTGGATTTGGGAGGCTTGGGGGTGGGGCTCCTGATGCAGGGGGCGAGGCTTGGGGGTGGGGGAGGATGCAGGGAGGCTCAGTGGAGTTTTCTGGGTGTGGTGGAGCTCCTGATGCAGCGGGTGAGGCTTGGCGGTGCGAATGTTCTGAGAGCTCGGAGGATTCTTGGTGCGGGAGTTTCCTGATGCGAGGGAGGCTTGATAGGTGGCAGTGCCGGGTGCACAGGTGGGGGGAGGGGTCACTGTACAGGCAGTTGCTCCCCCTGTCTGCCCAACCCCCATGCATCCAGAACCCCCAGAACCCCCCGCCCCCGCCAAGACTCTCCCACCATGGTGCAGAGCTTCCTGCAGTCAAGGCAAGTTTCTGAGGGTTGATCTGACCCAGCTCTGGCTTCTCTGTGCAGGGGAGGGGAAGGGGGAACTCCGTCTCCATTCTCCTCCTCCTCGCACTGTCCCTGGGTGGCCGGGGTACCCCCAGACTCCCCTCCCCCCAGTGATTTACCTCTCCCGGGATGCCCGAACAGATGTGTCTAGCTCAGGGGTGGCCAAGCTGTGGCTCTGGAGCCACATGCAGCTTTTCAGAGGTTAATATGCGGCTCCTTGTATAGGCGCCAACTTGCCAATGTGCTACAGGGTGCTCAGTGCTCAACTCCTTGCGCTGCCTCAGGCCCTGGCCCCACTCCCACTCCACTCCTTCCCCCAAGGCTCCCACCCCTACTCCTGAGTCTGCTGCGCCCTTGCCGCCCCCCACCCCGCCTCCTCACACCACAAAACAGCTGATCACAGTGGGCGGGTGGCGCAGGGATGGAGGGTTAGGTGCTGATCGGCGATGCTGCTAGTGGGTGGGAGACACTGGGGGCGGTGGGAAGCTGACGGGGGCTGCTGATATATTACTGTGGCTCTTTGGCAATGCACATTGGTAAATTCTGACTCCTTCTCAGGCGCAGGTTGACCACCCCGGTCTAGCTGCTGGGGAGGGGTGAGTGACTACTGGTGCAACTTCTCTTTGCTTCCCCACAGAAACCATTTTCTGCAAGAAAGCCTGCGGGGAGGTGGAGGGGAGGCATTTTTCTGCTGTGCCGCAGTGGTGCAGAATTTCCCCAGGAATAGTGTTATTCATAGCGGTTGGTATGTGGATCTTCTCTATAGTTTGGAGTGATGGTGAACTTCAGCCTGGACCTGTCAGTACAGATAATATTATACAGTAACGGATGAATCTCCTAACATTCTGTAGCTTGAGGGTGATTTTTGAGGTGTCTGTTGACCACAGTTTCCTGCTGAATTGAGAACCTCAAGTTCATTTCAGTTTAATATTATTTCAGATTGCTGTCCAGAATGACTTCACTGATGCAGCTTTGTCCTGTGACTAGAAAGGGCAAGGGAACCTGAACAAGTTTTGGTTCTTATTCTATGTGTAAAAGCCATACAGTTTAACAAAACTAAACCTGACTCATGTCATGACATGACGCTAGGGGAGAAGACAGATGTCAGAAAAAGCCACTGGTTTAACTAGCTCTGCTGCCAATACAGGAAAGTCATGAGATTCTACAGGTTATTTTGTTATCATATTAAGGGCCTAATTCTGCAGTGTGCTGAATGCCTCCAAAGGGGTGTTAAACGCCTCTATTCAGTTCAGACAAAGGGCTGGTCTACACTGGGGGGGGATCGATCCAAGATACGCAACTTCAGCTACGCGAATAGCATAGCTGAAGTCGAAGTATCTTGGATTGAATTACCTGGGGTCCGGGATCGATGGCCGCAGCTCCCCCATCGACTGTGCTACCGCCGCTCGCTCAGGTGGAGTTCCAGCTTTGACGGTCAGCGCGTTCGGTGATCGATATATCGCGTCTTAACAAGACGCGATATATCGATCCCGAATAAATCGATTGCTACCCGCCGATACGGGTAGTGAAGATGTACCCAAAGAGTCCAGCACAATGTCACGTTGGTGGGCATGTTGGAATATTAGAAATAAAATGACATGATTATGAATGGGAAAGCTATTTTAGATCAGAGTTAGAGGTTTCTACAATGGGTTTGTTACGATTTCGCTCTCCCTCTCATTCTACTTTGTAATCAGCTAGACTCATGGGAATTAAGGAAGTCTTGGCTTTCCACGTGGAGGGATATGAAACATGGCGCACATAAAACTTATTAAAAAAATTAGGAAAACATTTCTTAATCTAAATGGCTATTTTTCAAAGGAAGTCTCCTTAAAGTGGAAATAGCTTGGATACAGCTTGGCATGCTTGACTGATCAGCTGCTAAAGTCTCTAGTGATTGGTGCTCTATGTATACCTGGCTAGCTATTTTTATTTTTCCTGCAGGAAACAAGCAGGGTGATTTTATGGCATTTAACTCAGATACATCCAGTTCTTAAGATGCGTGTTCTTCTCTGTTTATTATATTATATAATGATACATGATCGCTTATGGCTGAGCCCTCTTGTAATTTGAATATTTATTAGAAAAGCGAACACATTGACAAGCAGCTTGCAATAAAGTCTTCTCTGAAGTCAACCCTGTGAGGCTCAATGTGATGTTTGCATGAGCTCCCATTTCATATTTATTTGCTCTTGTTCTGTTTTGCAGTAATGGAAGAAGTGCTGGGCTAAATTCTGCTCTGCACAGGACCTGCACAACTTGCAGTTAGCCGTGTTAAATAGGCTTTTACCCATGTAAGTGCTAATTTGAGTGCCTAAATATAGGACTTGTGTGTAATGTTTAATAATAATTTTCATTAGCAGATCTCAAAGTGCTTTGCAAAGGTCAGTATTGTTATCCCTATTTTCCAAATGGAAAAGTTGAGGCACAGAGAGGTGATGCGGCCACCCTGCAATCTAGTGGCAGAGCTAGGAATAGAATTCAGGTCTCCTGAATCCCAGTCCAGTGCTCTAGCCATTAGGCCACACTGCCTTGCTCAGTTTAGGCACCCACATCCAAAACTGGGACTGTATGTACTAAATTCAGGGCTGGTATATATGAAGTCCTGTTTAACTTCAGAGAGTTTCATTTGTGCAGAATTGGGCTTGAAAGGGCCTGATTCACTATGGAATTACTCCAGTTCTATATTGCCATAACTTTCTGGAGTTACATAGGCATGAAACTGGAGTAACAAAATAGTGAATCAGATTCTAAAGGTGGCCTTAAAGAGATGGCTAACTCTGGTTTTTATTTTGTCTCCTCTCTGTTTCCCATCCAGTGTTGTTCCACTCTTACAGATAGTGACATCTGCTGATAGAGCTAAGAGGACAAACTGATACCTGGCTTCCCTGCTGCTAGTGTCACCCACTCCCGACCATTAATCCAGCTGTGTGCCTGAGTGCTCAGCAAGGCGGATTACTTTGTCTGCATATTTTTGGCTTTCCTCAGTCTGGGTCAATTTACTTGCTAGGTGCGATGAGCCAGAAACCGATTGGTGTAGTGTGCTGCAGCAGAAGCCAGCTGAACTTTAATACAAGGCAAAGCATCAATTTGAGAGGTTACTGTGTTTACAGTTCCTCATGCTGGATAAATCATAAGGAACCTAGGCCAAAATAAGCAGCCAGAGGTGTTTTTTCCCCTCCCTTTGTGGCAAGGTGATTATATTTAAGAGAAGTGCAGGAATTTCCATCTTTCCAGTGAAACCATATGAGAACCTGCTTAGTGCTCCGAAGTGACAGCAAATGCTGAAGTGGAAGAATATTTTCATTCATCTGCACTAATCTTCTTTTACTCCAAGATTTAGGGGGGGGAAATGAGCGGGTGGAATCAGAAAAATCTTAAAAGGTTGGCTTAAGCTTTAGCTTTGCCAGCTCTTTCTCCAGCCAATGAAGGAAGTGCCAGACTTTTGCGTTTGTGGTGGGTGTACTGGGATTTTAATCACTTGAACAGTGACACTTGCAGATTTTATTACAAAATAAATAAATATAAAAAACCTGTAAGTAATAGCCTTCAAGCACAGTTGTGGTAAAAACAGCAGCAACATATATCTGAACATAATTGATTGTCTTTATAAACAGACCTATAGGTACGTGTATGAATGGAAAAACCATCAATTAATGATTTTATGTTCAGGATAAAAAGCATAAAAGGTGTCTTGAGTTTTCCTGCTGTTTATGTAATTTATATTTTGTTATGCCATCAAATTAGTGAACGCGTACATTAGCGTGAGCTGCACAGCTCTCCTTGCCACGTAGACAGAGTATACTGAAGGATTAAAATATTTGAGTTATACTTTTTCTTTCCACTTTCCTTCAGCCTATGCAGATGTCACATTTTCAAGGACATTTCCCACTAGTAAAATATATAATTTCTCACCATTCCCGTCCTGCACTGAATCAGACCTTAAATAACATACTGTCTACTTCATTAATATTCTCTTTCCTATTTGTGGTGCTATTCTTGCTGATATAGCCAGTGCTTCATTTATAAAGGGGGTTTATAACTGGCTCATGAACATTTTGTTTCAGGGCTGAAACTTTCCATTTAGAAACTTTTTTTAAACAACAGTGTTTAGAAAGTAACCGTTTATAAATGTACTGAAAGCAAAAGAGAGATTTTGCTGGCTGCATATAACAACTAGGGAAGAAAAAAATTGAGAATGGGCAAACTTTGTGGAGTTGCCTTCCCTCTCCTTTACCCAAGGACAGTTCAATTAAAAACATTATCACACTTTTCTACTTGAAGGGAAGCTTGTGCTAGGGAAGCTTGTGCTCGCAATTGATGAACAAGGACACGCACACATTCTCTTCCCGTTCCCCCCCAAAAATGGTTGGCACAATTCAAGAGCTCCTACATAGTATGTATTTTGCATTTTATTTGTGTTAGAATGTTTTCTCTCTCTCCAGATTATCTTCTTTTATTCATTCTTTCTTCTCTGCTTCTTCTACATTCCATTTC
The DNA here is from genome assembly GCF_011386835.1 of Chrysemys picta bellii. Taxonomy (NCBI): domain Eukaryota; kingdom Metazoa; phylum Chordata; order Testudines; family Emydidae; genus Chrysemys; species Chrysemys picta. The sequence continues at coordinate 32,532,437 of NC_088800.1, read as the reverse complement.
TCATCTTATGTGTCCCAATGTATTTTTCTTTCCTCCTCCTACTTTCTCCAAAGTACAATGCAAACAGTACTCTTGGAGTGGGGGTTTTAAGGCCCCCTCGGGTATTTGATTTTAATATTGGACAAAATGATGTCCCCCATCCCTAATAATTCTAAAATGAATAATCCCTGGAGTTTAATGCAACGGAATAGTCAGTGCGGTGATATGTTAATTTGGTTGTGTGTTCATACTGAGTTAGTAAAGCAGTAAATCATCAGCATAAGGATAAGCCATAATATAGGTGTGTAATAAATGTGATACTATAGTATGCCATTTGCACTGACATTTTTATTTTGCAATTGGCTTTCACTCAAGATGATAGGCAGATGGCCAGATTTGCCCTTTCATTTTTTCCTATTTCAATAAGTCGCCTAACTTACTAGCAGAAAATGACATAAAGGTGAGCTTTGGCTTCTACAGCTATTCCAAATTGTAGGTGTAGATCTCAAGCACATAGCCTGCAGGGTGTGCTGCGATACATGATAGAGTCATAGATTCCAAGGCCAGAAGGGACCATTATGGTCATCTATTCTGAGACCTGCTGTATAACATAGAACTTCCCCATAAAAATTCTTAGATAATGATGATAATTCATGATCATTCATTCATTTCTGTGTTTTTAAAAAACACGATCATCTCAGAAAACAAAACAAGCCCCCAAACCTAAAGGTTAGACTGTATTATGTGCTTCAGTGGGTAACTCCTTGGGAAGGGGAGGCAAACTCAATGAGAATCCCCTCTCAGATCTGATCCCTGTCAATCTGACAAGGAGGTGGGGTTTGACTCTGAGAGTTGTTATGGAGAGCCCTACTCCAGACCCTACAGATGGACTATGTTCCCCTGGTGGCCAGAGCCCTCTGCACACAGGCCCTGTACCTTCATGCTGACTCTGGCCATGGTGGTTCTTCACCTTCCTGACAGCGCAGCCCCAAATGGAGCCTCACTAGCAGGATCCCGTTGGCCAACAATTGCCGTCACCGAGGGGGCTCTCAGGAAAAGATAATGCCACCCTGTATTATCTTACCAGGGAGTTTCCACAGCACGCGAGGAGGGACATAGTGTGCATCCAGTCACTTGCTGTGGGGACAGTTTCCCCCCACAGCCCATTCAGCCCATGCCACCCTCCCTTCCTTTATCTGCCAGCCCCACAGAGAGCCCTATGGAACTCTTAGCATGGGGGAGATGTTGCTATGAAGATGGCTGAAACCCTCCCTTCTGCATGTGGATCTCTGGGCCACAGTTTGTCACAGCAATAGTAGGAATAATTACATTTGGGAATTTTTTAATTCTGGAAATAAACAGCGAGTGAAATGGGCAAAAAAAAATCTTGCTTCTAAATTTTCGTGCAGTGCCAGTAATTACCATGTTCTTGTTGATTAAATCTCCGTTTTCAATATTCAGTTGCTTTCCTTAAAAGCTTTGTCAACCTTTGTTCTGATTTCTTTCTGTTTTAATCTGAATCTTTGTACATTTGGGACAGAATGTCTGAAAGCTTATGTTTTTGTTGGAATAAATAAAAAGGACTAGACCAAGCTGAAGAATCATGGGGATCTAACAGCAACTTAATAGTTTCACCCAGATCTCTCTTTCCACCTGTTGTAGTCAATGCTTTTTTTTAGTGCAATCATGTTGATTCATTTTTAAAATCATAATAAATTAACACCTGTGTATTGTTATAATGATAATTTATTCAAGATGGCAGCATCCTCCTCCCAACTTTTGTTTAAGTTCACTTTGTGTAGATATGCCCTCAGTTTCACTGCTTTTCACTGGGACTTAGGATATGTCTACACTACAGTGGGTACAGCGGCACAGCTGAGGCATTGCTGTTGATTTAGATAATCCATTTCTCTGAGAGGCGGTAGCTAGGCTGACAGCATTCTTCTGTCTACCTAGTTTTAGCTACATTGGGGGTTAGGTCAGCATAACTAAATTGCACAGGGCACAACATTTTTTACAGTCCTAAGCAATGTAGCTAGGTTGACCTGTGTTTAGGTGTAGACCAGGCCTTAGGCTCCTGAGCAATTTAGGAGCTTAAATGGGATAAACCTTTGAAAATGTTACCTGCTATTGTACTTTCCATCTGTAAAGCACCTCACAAGCACCATACTTAGGCTATGTCTACACTACAGCTGGGATCGACACTCTGAGATCGATCCACCAGCCGTCAATTTAGCGTGTCTAGTGAAGACCCACCAAATCGACAGCAGATTGCTCTCCAGTCGACCCCTGAACTCTACCCCAGTTGAGAAGAGTAAGGTAAGTCGATGGGAGAAACTCTCCTGTCGACCTCCCGCAGTGTAGACCCTGCAGTAACTCAACCTAAGGTACGTTAACTCCAGCTACATTATTCACGTAGCTGGAGTTGCGTAGCGTAATTTGACTTACTGTGGTAGTGTAGACATAGCCTTAGTCTTTGCAACACCCTTGTGAAGTAGGGAAACGTTGTAACAAATCCACCACTAATTTACAATTTTTTCTGTGTCATTGAGGCATGTGATGGTCACTTAAAACTTCATGAAGCCAAAGGGCACCAAACTCAGAGCCCCCTCATAATCATAGTATATTCTATTCTTATATATATATATATATATATATATATATATATATATATATATATATATATATATATATATGAATTTGGTGGAGGGAGGAGATAATAAAAGCAGTGCTCAGTATTGCATTTCCGCTCTCCATGCTTTTAAGAATTAGCTGAATTCTGGTTTATTTTTACAATAGATGGAGCGGAATAGAATTCTGCGTATAAACAACAATCATTGCAGGCTACTTTATAGTCATGAAATCCTGGGACGCTTTCTCGCGGCGGTTCTCAACATGTAGCACATCAGCTTTCTGAGAGCTTTGTGACATCGGCAAAGTAGTGTGCTGCATTCAGCTATTTAATGGAGCTGACCTCAAACTGAAGCAGTAAAAATACATTTCCTACCCCACCCCCACTTGCCCATGATCATAACAGAATAAATGATGAGCTGGAGTATGGGCTATGGAATTTATCTTGCTTGAGAGAAGTCAATTGTATGACTCACTTCTGGTGTTAACGCTTCTCAGCTGAAAAATAAATTTCATATCTCCTAGAGAGATGTCCTGTCTGCTGTATATTTACATGGTTTGTAGAAGTATGGAAATTTCTTTTTCGCTATTGTTACTTTTAACATTTATTTTAGTGGGAAGCTAGTCTTCGTGGTGAGATCCACTGGAGTTGAAATTTGCAGAGCTACCAACACTGCAAGATAGAGAAAGGAAGAAGCCGCTAACGAATAAGCATGATAGCAGATGAAGCTTGAGGTATTTCCTATAATAAGATGAGAAAATATAGTTAGCTAACAATTGGCCTTGAATATGGTTGGAAGACCATAATGTTAATTACTAATTTGTTTCCAAAATACAGCAGCAGATCTCTTTGTTTTAGTTTGGATTGTCTTGGTTGACAGGTTTGTTTGTTTTGATCCCAGAAATAGTTACCAAGCCTGTTCCTAATGTCTTCTGTGGCAACCACAATACATTAAAGTAAACAATGTGAGGTACTGTAAGGTGAGTGAGTGTTTCTTGAGCCAAAGCCAATAGAAAACCACCACTGCATATGATGCCAACATCTTTCTCCTTTCTTGGAGACACCTTGTCCTTACCATCCATGCGGACTTTATTAGCTAGGAACTGTAGCCCTGATTCTGCAGGTGTCTCTGTGCTTAGCTTCACATGTATGAGTAGTCCCACTGGAGACTATTCCAACATGTAAAGTTAAGCACCTGTGAAAGTATTTGCAGGATTGGCTTGTAACTCATGTAGGTTTCCTCTTATATAAGGGATTATACCTCTTTCAGAACTCAAGTGCCATCAGATAGTGAATGCCATCTGGGTCCTGGTGACATATTACTGTTAATTCCAAAATCACCTCAGTCTGGGACAATTCCTCCGATTTATCACCTGAAAAGAATGGCTTGGGTCTGGGGAACTTCCCTGTATTCTTTGCCGTGAAAACCAATGAAAAGAAATCACTTAGCTTCTCCACGTTGATCTTGTCTTCCTTGAGTGCTCCTTTAGCACCTCTATCATCCAGTGCCACCACTGACTTCTTTGGCAGGTTTCCTGCTTCTGATGTACTTGAAAAAAATTGCTGTTAGTTTTTGTGTCCTTAGCTAGTTGCTCTTCAAATTCTTTCTTGGCCTGCCTTATTATACTTTACGTGTGACTGGCCAGAGTTTATGCTCTTCTCTATTTCCTCACTAGTATTTCACTTCCAATTTTTAAAGGATGCCTTTTTGCCACTCACAGCCTACTTTACTCTGCTCTTTAGTCATAGTGACATTTTTGGTCCTCTTATTGTCGTTTTTTTAATTGAAATATGGGGGCATTGGGGTAAAGAGGTTTGATTGCTTTGGACTAAAGTAACTTATGTACTCAGACTTCTGATCTGAAAAGCAGTAACTTTTAAAGAATTTCAATCATATATTTCTAAAGGTGTGTCTCCACTATAGTAATCAAAATTGTGCTGTAACAGTATATGGTTCTTAAAGGGACACTGTTGAATTCAATCTAATCCATTTCAAAAGTGTGTGGGTGAGATAGCAGGGTATAATTTGCTTACTAGACAGGGCTTTTAAGGAAATCAGTTTAAATGTTAAAATCAGTTTCAAAGAGTGAAATCTTTATTAATTTATTTTGAAATGCAGTGAAAGATGGGGTAATGGTGAGAATTGGCTATAAATTGCTTGAACTATTCTTTGTTCGATATCACCATTTTAGTACTTTGTCAGAGCTCTGTGAGAGCCTTCAGAATAATCATCATTTTGTTTTTATAGGGCCTGCTTGTCATTGCTTTCTAGGTATCTTAGGGCTTGTCTACACTGGCAAGTTTCTGCGCAATAAAGCAGCTTTTTTCGCTTGAACTGGAGACGTGTGTACACTGCCAAGCCACATCGTGCACAGAAACTCCTCAGTTGCAGCACTGCAAAAAAACCACCTCGATGAGAATCATAAGGCTATTTGCACAGAGGCTCCAGCGCGCTCTTGCTTTCTGCGCTGTAATTGGCCTCCGGAGCGGTCCCATAATGCCTCACAGGGCTGCCCAGAGGGGGGGGGGGCAAGTGGGGCAATTTGCCCCAGGCCGTCCAGGGGCCCCCACGAGAGTTTTTCAGGGGCCCTGGAGTGGGGTCCTTCACTCGCTCCGGGGCCCCCGGAAAACTCTCGTGGCGCCCGGGCCCCCGGAGCTTCTTGCGCTCCAGGTCTTCGGCGGCAATTCGGCGGCAGGGGGTCCTTCCGCCCCAGGACCTGCCGCCAAAGCACCGAGTCTTCGGCGGCAATTCGGCGGCGATGGCCCCCTGCTGCCAAAGACCCCAGGCCCCCTGAATCCTCTGGGCAGCCCTGATGCCTCAAGTGACCGCACTGCTCATTGTTTTGAACTCTGCTGCCCAGGAGACATGCGCCCCTCCCCTTTCAAAGCAGTTTCTGACAGCCCTTGGGTGCTGTGCTGATCTGCTCTGGGACACAAAGCAAACCATTAATGTGGAATGCTCGTGCTGTTGAACACAGAGGAGTGAGTGAGTGTGTGTGTGTGTGAGAGAGAGAGAGAGAGAGAGAGAGAGAGAGCGCGCCCAGGGAGGGAGGCCGGAGCTGATGTTGGGGTTTCCCCCTGCCTCAGGACTGGTTGTTTCCTGCCGCTGTCTGAACTTACAAGACAGTGTGCTGACACAGTCTCTGTCCCCCCAAAAAACTGTCTCTCTCCCCCACTCCTTCCCCCCCGCCCCAGACTTCAGTTGAAAAGCAGCTGGCAATGTAGTAGAATGCCCATGGAGCAATGGGATTGGGAAACCTGCATCGTGATGCTCTGCCTGCCCCATGAGGCATTGCAAACCCTCCCCAAAGCACTCTGCGGCCAGTTGCACAGTGGAATAGCTACCACAATGCACTGCTGTTTTTGCCATTCAAGAGCTGCTAATGTGGATGCGCTCCAGCATTACAAGGAGTACTGTGTGGACACACAACAGCAGTTTGTCCAGCGTTTTAATAAACGTGGTATAACTTGTGGCACAGAAACTTGCCAGTGTAGACATACCCTTAGTTACATCAACTTTGTGTAAGCTCCAGCTGTCCTGATGTTTTCTGGATCTTGGTTTTCATGGAGGAACAGTGTTTGTGTTGCAGGGAGCAACAGCTCTGTCCACGTATATAGCTGTAATTTATAATAGGTAGGAACTAGAAGACTGCATTCATTCCCATGCTTAATTCTCTAGCAAGGGTTGTCAGGAGACATAGAACAAACCATTGTTTCCTGCCTGCTTTGTCCATGTATTTATTCAGAGTTCCATGTTGCCAGATATTGATAGGGTTATTGTTACAGTGAAAAGTGAACATGACTATAAGAACATGTAGCACATTCTAATATTGTAATTCTATTGGTAACCAAAGGGAGATGACGTTGTTAGATTATTTATTATAAATATGTATAAATAATATCTGGTGGTGCTGTCAGCATAGTGCACAGGAAACTGGGCTCACAAAAGCTGTAAAGAAGAATGTGAGTTTGCTGAAAATACCTCATCCCACAGTGTCAATTTAGTGACTTCCAGAATGACCCCTATTCTCAGTGCAACTAGAATACACAAGTACAAAGTGCTTTCACAAAGCTAATGTGCAGGCCCACTCAGTGTACTATAATACCATCTATTATTCTCTAGAGGCCTTTGTGGACATGATGACAGGGCTATACACAATGCAGGCACTAATGTTTATTTTAAACAGAGCTGAGTGGGTTTCCTTCCTGCTCAGACAAAAGTGTGCACTAAGTTGTATTGGGACTGGAAGTACAGGAGGTGAAATACATGGGGCAATCTCTGGGTTTAACAGAAACAGCTGACTTGGAGCAACATGGAGTGTGTTAACTCTTAGAGCTAAAGGATGCTCACTGGAAAAATCTTCCATCCCACTGTTATAATTCACCTTAATGAGCAGCGAACAAAAGGTTGTAAAGGACATTTGTGACTGATTGCTGACAAAGTCACGGTGTACTGCAGCTGGCTAGGCTCCTGCTGGCAAAAGACATAATATATTATTGCTACAGGTCACCTAATGGTAAATGAACACTTACTGCCTCTGCGGCAACTGGATTGATTGTTGTATCCACCTCCGAACAGGCCCTGCTTTGTTTTACAAGTAAATGCATTTGTCCCTGCTGTGTTAGTGTCAGCAGAACAGTTCAAATGCAGTGAGTTCAAAATGAAGATGATGGTGGTGTGTGTAGGAGGTAGTCTTAGCCTTTGCACAATTAGCTAAATACACACACACACACACATTTTCTTCCAAATGTGATTGCTTGTTCCAAACTCTTACTAACAGAAATTTTCTTATCCAAGGCAAACGTTTACAAAACTGATCCAAATCTGCTTATGCTAACCAAATTTGTTTTGAAGTTCCTTTCAGAAACTTAAAGTGTGTGTTCGTCTGTGACAGCAAGTGCCTAGGATATCTTTCCTGCATTTAAAGTCATTCTAGGTTAATAGATTTTGTCAAGCAAATGTATTCTAAGAGACCGCTTGTGGTCTGACAAAAGGCAGTTGATAGAAAATACTATTTAGCCTTTCTAATACAGATAGACAATGTACAGATGTTAGAGGAGTCCACTAAGAATCAGATTCTGAATTTGTGGAGCCTGAGGGACAGATTCTTGGCCCAGCAAAGGTACCTTTGTACCACCTGAAATGGGAATGCAGAAGTTCTCTGCTGGCATAAAACTGACTTAGCTAGCTCTACACCAGCATCCTACATGTACAGGAGTCATGGCAGGTTGGGGTGGGGGCAACCTAATTGCCTTCTTTGACAGGGTTGTGATATTGCTGGTCGCCTCGATTTTGAGGACAACTTTGACAATCATAGTTTGTACAAGTGGGACTTTGTGTGACTCCATTGACCAAGATGCTGCTGGACTACAGTGCACCCCAGGTCAATGCAGAGCAACCAAAATCTTGACCTGCCAGTGTGCAGGTTCATGACTGAGACTTCCAGCAAAGTCCATCGCCCGTCACTTTTGCTGTCTCCCCATCACTGCAGGACTTGTTAGAATGTTGAAGGCTGTGCGAGAATTTTGTTTAAAGTGGATGAGCAGTTGTGCATCAGCTCACACGCTCTCTTGGCCAACAAGACCATTTCCAGTGGCAAAGTGAATCGAGACAACTGAAGGACTTGCTGGCAGCTGATTTATTTTCAGAGTATTCATCTTTTAGACCAGTTGCCCAGTTACCCAGGCTAACAAGCCTGATGTGCACAGTCAGAGCCTCATTAGCCAGAGTGTTTTGGATTGAATCCCTCTAGGTCTTCATGGCTACCGTAGGAGCCTGGAGAGCAAAGCTTGCCACCATATTTCACCCTCTACATGGCAATCCCCTACTTGACCCATTTCCACCATTCCATCATGTAAAGGAGGGTTGGACTTATGGGAGGCAGGGTTTGGGAGTGTTACTGGTTTCGTGGATAGAGGGGAGGTAGTAATGTGATATAGCTTGATATTAGTACGCTACTGACACAGTCCTATGTGATATTCTCAGAAGCAAACTTGGGATATGTGGTCTAGATGAAATGATTATACAGGGGTTGCATAACTGGTTGAAAGACCATACACAAAGAGCAATTACCAATGGTTCACACTGGAAGGACATATCTAGTGGGAACCCCTAGGGGTCTGTTTTGAGTCCAGTGCTATTCAACATAATCATTAGTGACTTGGACAATGGAGTGGAAATTTGCAGATGACACTGAAGGGTATGCTTGTGTTCATTTTGGATAAATGTGGTTTGCAGGGTGCTTATGCATAGGGAAGCATGCTGTGGCTCACCACCCTAGGAACATTCTAGAGAAGGCCAAGGGGAGGGGGATGAGCTCAACATGTGGAGTGAAGAAGTATAAGCACGAGATGAACAAATCCATATATGGAACGGTTAAATTTGATTGGTTAAAGGTTTGTGTTATGTAACTTGTTATGGAACGTGTTATGTAAGTGCCATGTTCTATAAAACAACAATGGGAGGGGCTCCTTGCTGGAGGGACTCTGCCTGATTTTTGTATCAGGGGCTCTTCCTTTGTGCACATTGAATAAAGCCTTGTTGAATTGAATTGAATCAAATCGCATCGCTTCGAATCGAAGTCCCTTGATTCTGCTCCAGCATCTGACTCATTGGGAACCACAAAATCCCAACAACACCAAACTGCCAGGGATCACAAGTGCTTTGGAGGACAGCATTAAAATTCAAAATGACCTTGACAAATTGCAGAATTGGTCTGAAATCAACAAGATGAAATTCAATAAAGACAACTACAAAGTACCACACTTAGGAAGAAAAACTCAAATGCATAAATATGAAACTGGGAATAACTGGCTAGGTTAACTGCAGAAAAGGATCTTGGGCTATAGTGGATCACAAATCGAATATGAGCCAACAATGTTATGCAGTAGTCAAAAAGACTAATTAGAATTCTGGAGTGTATTAACAGGAATGTGGTATGTAAAACACAGAAGGTAAATGTTCTGCTCTACTTGGCACTGGTGAGGCCTCAGCTAGAGTATTGTGTCTAGTTCTGGGCACCACACTTAAGGAAAGATGTGGAAAAGTTGGAGAGAATCCAGAAGAGAGCAACAGAAATGATAAAAGGTTTAGAAAACCTGACCTTTGAGGAAAGGTTACAGAAACTGGGTATGTTTAGTTTGGAGGAAAAAGAAGACTGCAGGCGGAACTCAATAAGTCTTAAAATATGTTAAGGGCTGTTATAAAGAGGACAATGATCAATTGTACTCCATGTCCACTGAAATAAGAACAAGAAGTAATCCGCTTAGTCTGCAGTAACAGAGATTTAGATTAGACTGGGGGGAGGGTGGTGGTGGTGAAATCCCCATCAGTGGAGGTTTTTAAGAACAGATTAGACAGACACCTGTCAGGGATGACCTAGGTTTGCTTGCTCATGTCTCAGGTTTGGGGAGATGGAGTAGATGACCTCTTGAGGCCCCTTCCAGCCCTGCCTTTCTATGATTCTGGGAGTCGAGGATAGGGAGTGCACTGTACTTCAGCAGTCCTCCATGGAGACTTATGTTAGAGCAGTCCTTTGGCAGCTCTGACTTCTATCCAGGGTTAATTTGGTCTCCAGCCAGATCCAAGAACAGGAGAGGTAGAAGAAGTGTTTTAGAACTACTTTTACCTCCCAGTTCCACAGCTGGGCAAAGCACTTTGATAACTGAGCCCTGGGTCTGTTAAGCATGCACTCCCATTAATTCTCCTTGAGACGAGAGATACCATGTTTTGAGGGAAAAGGTCCTAGCTGTAAAAGATTTTACCCCTTAGAACACTGATGAAATATGAAGTGTATGCACTGTATACGTGTGATGCTATAAATACATGCATATGGGTGGGGAGGGTGTATGTGTAGAGAGACAGACAGATCCCCTGTTGAGTGATAGCCCGTTTGTGCTGCTCATGTGGAGCAAACAAAGGTGCTGTAGCTCCTTTATTGGAGTGGAACTCTCTGCTCCAGTAACTGTCATTGCCAAGCCCTGTGCCATCTGCCATATATCTTCCACAGCATGGAACTATCTATAAGTATTGCCAGGGCGAGGCTCAAACCAGAGTCAGGTGGATGGAACCAGCTCTCTGATGTACACTACTCCATGCCAACCAGAGCTCTGGCACAAAAGAGTCTGACTCATAATATTTAATGTGTGCAGAAGATTAGCCCCCCTGACCTGTACCTCATCGTGGTGGAGGGGTGTAACATCTGAAGTAGGGGATTGCTTATTGGAGCTATGCCATGAGCATGAAGGCTGGTCCGAAATATCATCTTGGGCATTATGTGAGGTGGACAGGTCCAAAGAGAACTCTGTAAATGATGGCCAACACAGGCAGCAAAGATGCAGGGCAGCAGCTGCACCTAGCTACCTGAAGTGAAGGAAGTAGCTGAGAAAGACCCAATGGGGCGGGCCAGTACTGGTAGACCAGGAAAAGGTTTGTGTTACTGCGCCTCCATCTCATCCCAGTGGGAGGAGCTATTCTTGGGACAATCGTTCGCTCTTGCTTTTGATCAACATGAATAACTTAGCTCTCAGCACCAAGATTAAATTCCCTGCTCTACTCTTAGCTGTAGATGCCCTGCCATTGCTGTCTTCCCTTGGCACAAATGTGATAGGCTTGTGCAAAAGCCCCCCGGGGGCCATGTGTCCTCTGATGTCAGCAGGCATGTCTTCAGTAAACCATGACAGTGTATACAGTCGTAGCTGGGATCTCCGCCAATCCATCAAAATTGCAACTTGGAATGTTGCAACTCTTCACAGGTATGGTCATCAGGTTGCTGTCTCATGCGAAATGGACTATCTTGGCATATCAATCACAAGACTGATGCCATGAGGTGGAAGATTCATTACTTCTGTATTCCAGTGGCCCAAACCACTGACACAGGGTAGTGTTATTACTGTGAGGCGAGGCCAAGTCCTCCTTGACAACCTGGATGCCTATGTCTTCTTGATTACTTATTGCACTTCTTAAACATCGGCACGGTCACCTCACTGTCATAGTAGTCTATGTGCCAACAGAGGAATCTGTTGATTCAGTCAAAGATCATTTCTACGATCAATTGGAATCTCTAGTAAGCATCGCCCCTCCACATGATAATCTCGTGCTCCTGGGTGACCTAAATGCAGTTACTGGCTCCTGTGAATTGGGCTTGAACAGTTTATTGACCATTACATTCAGGTATATCCAACTAAAATTCTTGCCAGTTGCTCACATTCTGCCCCATTCTAAGGTCATGGTTCAAGCGGTGTAACATACACCGGATGTCATGGATCTCTCATGACAGTGTCACTCCAAAGGAGTTGGACCATATCATCACATGTGATGGGTGTTTCTTCATCTCCTATAAACTATGGTGCACAATGTGCCACGAACAGAGATCACCACCTAGTGGTGGCGTTGACACTCTGACGAATAAGTAAGCCCTCTGCGATGATGAAGTTTGACATTGATGCACTTCTCTGTGTGCCGGGTTTAGCCAGCAGGTTTTATATCGACGTCAGCAATAGATTCTTGGCTCTAGCTGACCTGCCAGATGATGTTGAGGTTGCCTAGTCTCTGTTCACCTCCATCCTCCACCAATTTGCCGAGCAGATGATCGGCTATAGGCACACAGCACGCCAACCATGGCTATTAGAGGAGGCATTCCAGACCATTAAATTTAAGGCCACAGCCTGCCAGCAAGGTGATAAGTGCTCTCATAATCAGCTAAAGCAAAAGTTCAACACCCTGGCACTCCGCAATCCTGAGGCATATTATAACCAAGTGGTGGATGATGTTGAATTTGGCTTAGCTGGGGAGACTTAAAACCAGCATTCCGCGTGATCTACAACTTCAGGAGGCAAGAGATAGTCGCTCTTGTCCATGTAAATTGAATGACAACATTCTCTCACTTTGGGTAGAACCGCCCTTCAGCTGCTCCTTCTTCAGAGCTAGATGATTTGGCAGCCACTGTGGTTTCAAACCCATTGTACTGATGCACCAATGTTGGATGAAGTGCAAACTGAAAAATGGATGCACAGTCAGCACTGATAGCATCCCCCCAGAGCTGCTAAAATGTGCTATTGACCCTGCAGTGGAATCACTTCTGGCCATCTTTTGTCTGGTATTGAGAACTGGAACCTTGCCAGTTGCCTCGAAGGATGGTATTGTGATCTCACTTTATAAGGGACCATACAGTGAATGTAAGAGCTTGTTGTGCATGCCAGGGAAAGTGTTTGTGCATGTTCTGTGTCTAGCACATTTGGAGCCCCTTCTACGTTAGAAATGTTGCCCCCAACAGTCAGGCTTTACAGGTCCACATTAGACGCCATTTTGGCCCTCCACTTGTTGTCGGAGATGCACCATGAATTCAAGATGCCCCTGCACATGGTGTATGTCGATCTTAAGGCTGCATTTGATTCAGTTGTTTGAGTTGTGCTATGGAACTTAAAGGGCATAGGTTTTCCAACCACTCAGGTGGACTTGATTAGCGAGCTGCTTAATGGAACCACATGTACATCTGGGGACTTGTATGTTGGCACCTTTTAAATCTGTATTTGGTGTCAGACCAGGGCTGTGTCTTGGCCCCTGCACTCTTTTGTCAGGCAATGGATTTCATAATGCAGCATTCTGTCAAGTCCATTGGCATTAAGATCAGTTATCTCTCACTCTCAGACCTTGATTATGCTGATGACGTTGGTCTTCTAGTATAGAACCCCAACAAGTTTCATGAGGCACTCCAGCAAATGGAGGAGAAGTCGGCTAAGGTTGGCCTCCATGTTTCGTGGTCGAAGACAAATCTGCAAAACCTAGTACCAAGTCCACCTGTGACTCCAATCTCTTTGAATAATGAAACTGTTGAAGCAGTTTCCAGCTTTCGCTATTTGGGTTCTATACTCACCAGTTTCTCCAGCTCTCACACAGAGGGTCTCCATCAGATTGGTATCGCAGCATCTGCCATGAGTTGTTTACAGCGAATAGGGAATTAACATAACCTCAGCATGATAACCAATTTTAGGATCTATTCGAGCTGTATCCTCTCCATACTGTTGTACAGTTGTGAAACGTGGACATTATGTCGCTCAGACTGGGCAAAGCTGGAGGCTTTCCAAACAAAATGCTAGCATCGTATATTGGACATAAAGTGGAATGACTTAATTGTAATCCAGATATTTACGGTCGCTCCTGTCTACAGACTACTGGGGCTGTTGTCTGCAGATGGCGTCATGCTTTTCAGACATGTCGTGAGAATGCCACAAGGCATTCCAGTGAACATTGTTCACTGGGTAGCTTGTAACATCTGGGATAAAATTCCACCAACCGAGAGGTGGAGGTGACCCAGAGGCAGACCCCCTATTACATGGGTTCATCAAGTCTGTTCCGATGTTGGGCCATTAAGCCATTGCAGCCGCACAGGAATGGACCAAATGGTGAATGATTGCTATGGCTGACTGTTCGGCTAAGCGTTGAAGAAGAAGCAGTTTAGCCAGAATTTCACATGCAATGGAAGGGACTGAGCATGGTATATTTAGAAACTATATGAACAATAATATGAAACCATCAAATAAATACTGCAACTAAAGTTATATTAAAATATAGTGAGTATGTTGACTTTATCATTAACCTTATTACTAGATGGACACAACAGTGTTATTAGCTATGGTAAATATCACTCTTGTACTATATAGATCTTACACAATCCCTTTAACATGAACTACATATGTTCAATAAGATTTATTCTTATGTTAATGATGATATAAATGAATCCTTATGATTAATTGCTTCTATTGTAGTGGATCAGGTTGCTGTAGTGGAATATTTGTGAAAAATGAAATTCTTGTGGGGTTATTCACTGGGGTTATTTACTCCTCTTTGTTGTGGCAGGGTGTGTATGTGTATGTAGTTGCCATTAGTATTAATGGGATTTCTGTACATCCAGGGAATGATCTGCTTACCTTTCTCACTTGCTGTACTACCATATAGAAATAAAATTATTTTTTTCTGTATCATTCAAGATACCAGTATTCCTCATTCAGTTATAACAAACTGCTGCTAACTACATAGATTCTCTGTCTATGTCCACTCACTTTCCCCCTCTCACTGAGTTCTTTTCCTTCACCGAACCCCTGGAAGAGGGCAAGCTCTTGGCTATGTAACAGCAGATCAATCTCTCTCTAGAAACTTTCTCCACTAGCTGATCCTTAAATGGCACCATTATGTAAGTTTCACAGGCTGCATCCAAACATTGTAGACGTCTGTTAGGAAAGGTATTTTCAGCATGGAGCAGCTTTTGCAGTAGCTGCCTGTAGGATGCTAGTTAACAAGCGGAGACTTGTTATAACAGATCAATGCAGCCTTTTAGAACAAAGCAAAACAAAAATCTTTGATTGGATCTGTGCCAACGAGAGGCCATTATGACCTACAGCAGTTAATTTGTTTAGTGTGTTGCTGATGTTATGCTAATTAGGTATTTCTTTAGCAGGGAGGCTGTCAGTTGCAAGTTTCAAATGTGCCTTCCTTAACTTCAGAAGAAAAGTGACATGAACATTGCCTGAAAGTGTAAAACCATAAGCTGTCTGTGACTTTCTTTGTGTACGTGTTTTTATAGTCTGCACAAAGCACGCAGAGCGTGCTTGTTCTTACTTTATCTGAAAACCATTGCACTGGCATCAGCTCAGCTGTAAATGACCTGAAAGACACAAGTCCTTATTCAGACCGTATTAAATATTAGGTCTGTGGTGCCTAGGGCAAAGCAGCAATTTTGATGAGGAGAGGTTCTTCATGTGTGTTTTTGTAAACTAGAAAAATAAATAAAGAGGAAAATAAAGAATTATGAGGCGTAGAGGGTGCAAGAGCTCATTTTAGAGCCTGTCGTTACGACTGGGTTGATCTAGTCCTAGTACTAACCTTATATCTTCTTATAGGGACATTTTCAAGGTTGATAGATCTGCTGACTTTGATTTGGTGTGTAAGGAGCGGTGTGCATCTGATGTCCCTGTATTCCAGGGATGGATGGGTTCTTAGATATGCAGCATATGGATATTTTTGAGAGCTAAGCCTTAGAACTCATTGTCTTATATATGCCCAGAGCCCCTCTTCCTCTCTGCATGGTATTGGATAAGTAGTCGTTGCTTTTCTTAGAGCACCATTCATATAGTTGTAAACTGGGTTTTTAAAAAATGTATACCAAAGAAATACATGGCTATAAAGGGATACTAGCTAACCACTCACAAAAGTAGACTGTCTTTCTAAAGATTAGACTGCAAATACTATTTCTGCCCAGTAACAGTTCTAACTTTTGCATCCTCTGTTTCGGTGTTTCTCAATGAGTGGGTTGCAGCCCTCACAGGGGTCATAACAGGCAAATCAGGGATTTGTGAGGCTTTGAAACTGTTACAATCCAAAGCGAAGAAAATCTCACTTGCCCACTCACCACACACCTTTTCCATTCATTCCATTCCATTCTGTCAACTTCTTGAAACACATGCAAATGAATTTCATATTCTTCATATGGTTATCTTCGATACATCTCAATCTTTAAGTCTTTTTGTAGCAAATGTAAGGGGGTCGTGAAAATTTTTGACTTCAAAGAAGAGGTCATCAATTGGAAAACCTTGAGAAATACTGCTCAACATCATCTATTTCTGTGTCTGCCAACTCGTGGAGCATTTAGTCACCATGCACGCTGGAGACTGGAGCGAGAGTTCCCCCCTATGCAGAGGCAGTTGCTATACCAGGAGAATCAAAACAGCTTACTTCTGTCCACGTTAGTAGGAGCTGTGCTGATCTTGTCAGAGCATTCTTATGTCTTACTGCTCTAAGACAATCCTAGCAGAATAATCACCCAGTTCACCAGTTGTGAAGTGACAGCATTCTGTGCACATAGAAACGCTGTAATTTTTAATTTACTCACCTTTCCGTTTTAACAACTAGTAATGTAATTTATTCAGTAAAACTGAATTTAACCCTCTTTGTTCCATCCTTAACAATGTAGTCCCTAGAGATCAAATATTTAGCTATGTTGATAGGAGAACATCATGGAATCTGAATACTGTTGAGCATGTCTTAATAGATTTCTCTCTCCTTAGCAAAAACTCATGTGGCTCAAAATAGATCTTTGAAGCAAATGAATAGGTAGAAAAATCTTTGTCCTTTTCTACCATATGATTCTTTTATGTCAGAGTCAAGTCCTTTGTTGTAATGTTCTAGGAATCAGAGTTTTGCTTTGATTTTTGTGTCATACACATGAAACTATCAGTGCATTTCAGCTGAACTTGAGCGGCCCATTTGCTAGAAATTGGTCTCTGACTTACTTTAAAACCAGCAGAGTTGTGCCAGTACCTATATGGATAGAACTTGGCCCAAGCCTTAAAATTTGGATCCAGATCTGAATTTCAAACCTCATAATGTTTGGAAGTATTGAATCTTCACTATTGGTTCAGTCCTTTATAGCCAGAAGACCCAGTCGCAAAATTCAAATCCAAGTCAAGGGTGGGCTTGCCCTCCCTTTTACCGGCATCTGTGCCACAAAGATCTGCAAGTGTTTGGATGTGTGGTTTTGGTTCAGGCCTTTCTCTAAAATACTGTTATAACTTTCCTATTATTTGGGGAAATATGAATTGATAATGGACCATGGTTTAATCTCAACTGCACTGGTGAAATTCTGGAGTCATTCTACTGTTGGCAATGGAATCATTTCACATTTTTACACCAGTGTAACTAAAAGCAGAATTTGACCCACTAGCTGGGTTTTGTGGTGTGCATGTTTTAGCTTATGAAAACTAACTTTTATTCAATTCATTGTTTAATGGTGTTACCTTAAGAGTCCAAAGATAATTGCAGTGGCCTAATATGAATTAGTCTTGGAAGAGTTTGAGTTTGGATGGGGGAAGCAATGGAAGTCTCCCAAGCCCTGGCCATTTGAGACACCAATCACAGAAGACTGTGCAGATCATTGTGATATCGATCTCCATCCTTGTATGCTTTGATCTGTAGAGAAAAACATTGTATTTACACTTTGTCTGCTCTCCATTAAGATGACTGGTGCTATTGTTTAAGGCTCTTTGCAGACTCAGACTGACATTATCGTGTTAACTTTCAAAATGTATACTCAGTGAAAACTATTTCGGCAGCCATAAAGGCTAGAGACTGTTTTTAAAATAAGAGTGCTTAGATTCTGGAACACAGGATATCAGCCACAGTGGCAAAGTTCCAACTTGCTGAATGGCTGTGAACCCCGAGTTTTTCTTTGAAGCCAATTTCTGGCAATCTGTGGGATGAAGATGGTATTCTTTTGTCGTCTTCTGTGTTGCTCTTCCAATTTAAAGGCTATTGTGATATCAACAGTAACAATATGACTAGGGTTTTTGTGACCCCAACATTTAGAATCTTTTATCATGACACTTGTCTCATGCAAATGTGAATCATTTGCAAAGCGGTGACACAAATGACAGTCTCTCAGCCCACAACTTGAGCTACTTCAGACAGAACAGAGCTCTCGTCATGAAAAACTAAGATTTTGTTTGTTCTGTAAAGCAGCTGGAATTTAATTTATATTAAGAGATTTGTCCAAGAGAAGAATCCCTCTTATAAAAGACAGTAGTAGCCTTCATTTGGCCCCACCCTTTGGATGCAACTGTGAGAATAGGTGCGTAAAATGGGGGCTAAGTAAGAGTGTATCAGTAATAATTACCTAGATGGTTGTTTAACCATGCAGTAAGTAATGAAGTCAGGGACTGTAATGTCACATCAACTGCATTACCTCATTTTCTCCTCTTGCAGACACAGGGAGGTTAAAAATAATGAGCCTGTCTGCCTTTCCCTATACCCCTGAGCACACTGAATCACAAGTACCTTCTTTCTAAAACAAATTTATTTCTTGCTGCCTCCTTCCCAACAAAGACCTGCTTGTGATGAATACCAGACTTCGCAGCATATTTGTCAAAGCAGCACACCTGTGAGGGTTCCAGCACAAGATAAATTTTGGCGAGCAGGGGGGAGAGAGGCGGTACCAAGAAGGAATAAATCTTAACATGTTCCACCAGGCTGTGAATGAGCATTCTCCTCACAAGAATCACCCCTCTGACAAGTAATGATAAATTACACTCTTTGTTGACACCTTCATCGGGTTATTTATGGCTCATTAATTGAACCGAAAAGGAGACTTGTAGGCGCAGCAGGGGCACCGTACAATGCTTTTTCCAGTGGGTTGGTGCTCAAAGCAAAGAACAAAAAAGGGGGAGGGAGGGAAGGAGAAGGAAAATGCGTGTTTGTGTCTACTCTGGAAACTGTTAGAGAGAGAAATGAAAGGGGTGAGACAGCAGCAAGAGTCCAGAGCTGGGGCAAGCAAGTCCAGGGTTCCCGGGGGTTCTCCTGTGTACTTCTGAAGTGTTCCAGGAGTGTGTATGTTTCTCACCTCTCCCACTTTAGCTCCTCATGTCCCTATGAATTGCCCTGTGTGTTACTGAGCAGTGAAATTGGCATGTCAATAAAGGTGTGGCCTGTCTCCTAGATGGATATAGTGCTCATCTCCCTCTCATCTTTCCTCTTTCTCCTTTGCTCTTTCTGCTGCTCCAGCAACACCCTTGTTGCCAGGTGATGGGATTTTGACAGCAGAATGGGTGGAGAGTTATAATTGTGACATCAGAGCAAAAGAAATTGGACATTTCCTCACAGACAGACAAGGCTATTCTCTCACTGGATATAGATACATAATTCAGAGATGCTGAGTGTAAGAGTGTGTCCCAGAGCCCCATTCAGAGTTCTGTGGCCAGCTGGGTCTGGTGATCAAGAATCATGTGTCAGCAAGGCAGAGGTGGCACTTCTTCTAAGAAGGAGCCAGTCTAAACCAAGAAGAGAGTCCCAAGATACGGGAAGAATCTGGTTGAGTTTATCTCTGCACCAGCCATGCAGAAGGTACCTGCAGGAAGCAGGAATAGAAACCATAACAGGGGAGAGGCTTTAGGAAAGGCCAGGCAGCAAGTCCTGGCTCTGGGAAGGAATTATAGAGTCCATTACAGATTTGGTGCTGAGCTGATGTTGAACAGTGATGTTATAACAAAGCATACGCCAAGAAAGGATGTTAGTTGACTCACAGGATTCTGTGCAATTATGGGGGATCCAAGAATGCCATACTGAGGTAGCAGTCATCTGACTGGGGGGATGTAAGTTCTTCACAGGATGCTGTGATCGCCATTTGTGTCAGTCTGTTAATGGGATGGTATCCGAGATTCTCTGGATGAGAATTTCTCACACTATATTCTCATAGCCCCGCACCTGCAGTACTCTTCACAAACACGCTGTCTGGGTTTCTTTTCACTTACTGCAGTTGTGGATTTAGTAGTTTCTTAAATCACATTCAGAATGTGCCCATTCTGGAGCTGTTCCAGTCCTACGGCTGCAATAGCAGATGCAGGATGTGCACATCCCCAGTGGAGGAGCCCACAGTTCACATCCTTGTTATACTCCCCGCTCACCTCTGTGCCAGCCTATGTAAGACTTGGTGTTTTGTTTCACTCCAGGTAGTGGGTGTGCAGTCTCACGGATGCCATTGCATTGGATGGGAGGTTTCATGACCCTATACTACGATCAGCAAATGTTACCATTTCTTTTTTACTAGTCTTGTTAAGGGATGCTATTTGGGGAGCTGTGAATATTGTACAATTACTGCTGTTGCTTGGAACAATTGACTGTAATCTTTAGGTGCCATAAAATCACACAGGGTATAGAGCCATGATTGAACCTTGGCGTGATGTGACTATGGACTCAAGCACACCTGAATCTTTATAGATTCACTCAGAGGTGAAAGGGTTTGTATTCCATTATCGGTGCCCTGCATCATCTTGTCCCCAGTTACAATTAGACTTTGTACTCACTGTGGAGTGTATACTTCTCTCAGAGGATTTTTGTAACTCCTGGTAACATGAATGAGAGAGACAGATTCCATATCAGAAGGAGAATAAGACACCTTTCTGATTTTTCTCTCTCATTTATTTTCTATGAACTGATAATAAAAGAGTTAATGGAGGGTAGAACTCTTAGCTTGGAGACGGTGGAAATATTCTGGCTTTATGGTGTTGCTCTCAGTAATCTTCTAGCAAAATTTGCTCTGTATAAAGTAAAAGTAATCACTTCTAACCCAAAGCCTATTGCAAATACGTTTAGACCTTATTGTTCTTTATTCTACTTCCCAGAGTATCTAAATTTTTATTGGGAAAATGTGGTAGTTCATTTAAATAGTTATTTTTAAACCTTTCTAAAGATATTTTTTCCTAATAGAAATATCAATTAACTTCAGTATTGTAAACTCTCTACATTTCTGCTCTAGCTCCTGCTGTTCTCTGGTTTCCTGAATAAGCAATAAATAAAATAAAAACAAATAAAGAAATAAAAAATATATATTTCTTTCGCCTGTCTCTTTATTTTGCTGCAACTTCACCTGTAAAAAAAAAAAAATTAATGGAGATATTCTATCTCCTAGAACTGAAAGGGACCTTGAAAGGTCATTGAGTCCAGCCCCCTGCCTTTACTAGCAGGACCAAGTACTGATTTTGCCCTAGATCCCTAAGTGGCCCCCCTCAAGGACTGAACTCACAACCCTGGGTTTAGCAGGCCAATGCTCAAACCACTGAGCTATCCCTCCCCCCAGAACAGTGTATAACAGTCTGACTGTGGTGTGCTGAGGCTGTTGTAAGTTTTCTCAGCAGTTAGGTCTTCTCAAATGTTGATCATGATCTTCCTCAACAATGGAAACTAACAGTCAAGTGCTCTGCCTTTTGCTTTTGGCATCTCTTTAATTTGTACTAAATATGGGGCCTTATTCTAAGGGTGTTCCTAACCATCCAAGTAAATGTGTGTGTAATTTAAATGGGAAATCTAAGATGGTACTCTAGCTTCCTCATTTAACTTTTGCTGGAATCTATCAATTAAAGTAAAAACAAAACTAAACAAAATCCTCCCATAGGGCCAACCTTTCCCAACTTGTGTTCTCATTGATAGCAGTGGCTGCTGGGGGGAGGTCAGCATCTCTAATCAAGTTACTTAATTTGGGTGCCTAAGTATAGATTTAGGCGTTTAATGTCTGCCACCTACATTTGAAAATTTTGTCCTAAATCTCCAGCTTCCTGAGATTTTCCTCTCCCCGACTGAAAAGCAGGGAAAGTGAGAGCAAGGAAAAAAAGACAGCCTTACATGATGCTTTGTTTTGTAAGGGCACCTCTAATTGTGTCAATAGCGTTTGAGTCTGTAGTAGCCAGTTGTTGGTAATTACATCAGAAATGCCCAGTTTGTACATGGTAATTCCAACTATAATTACCATGAAATTATATAACTACAAATTACCCTGTCATGTGGATGCCCTAAATAAGCATGTACAGTACCTGCTCTGTGATAACAAATTAGAATTACATGGTTGGTTAGTTAGTAGTAATATGAGATTTTCAAGTGGCCAGCCAAGCCAGCTAGTTATGTGGGAGAAAGTGTGTCTCTTTCAGATGCCTCGTTTAGACTTTCTAATGGTACATTTATTTCTTTTCTTACACTTGCTTCTGGAAAAGTTACTCACTTGTTGTTCTTGTAAACCCATCCATTCAGTATTGTATTGAATCATGTGCTTTACCATTGCCAGCTACTGTGCTTGTGTGTGTGGCACTGCAATTGTGGAATAGCGCCTGAGGTTTTTTTTTATCACTGATTTTTAATCAAAGGTGTTAAAGAAAGGCCCCATTGTTTTGCAGTTTTACTGAGGACCAATATGATCGTTCAGGGGTAAAAAGGGTTAGTGGGAAAAAATAATTGGGGAGACCATTTTTCTACTCCCTAAGTACAGGTGTAAGCTTTTCCTTTTACATCTGATTTTTGTTGCGGAGGGAGGAGAGAGTAGAGGAGTGGAGGGAAGGGAAATCAGGGATATAGGAGGAGCATGTCACAAGCAAAAGAGAACCTGCCTTCTCAAAGATTTAACTGTCCTTTTCACAGAATGCCCCGATGTAATTCTTTTCTGATTGACAAAATGAGAGAAACATTAATCTTTCTCATTTGGTCTTTTATCTCTCAATATGACAAACAGCAGAAGAAAGACGATCCTGAAGGCCAGATAATGGTGCACTAGCACTAGCAAGTAATTTTGATAGCATGTCTAGACTGGGACTGACGCACTCCAGAATGTAATCAAACTGCAAAAGTGGGAGCACACTTTACATCAGCCAGAAATGTAATGTTGCTATTAATCTTACTCTGTGATGAGCGGGAGGATCAGCCTTCGATGGATAAAGAACTGCTGAAACATGGTAGACTTATATTCCAAAAATGTTGTTAAACTTCTTGTAACCATAGCTACAAACAAAGCTATTATGGAAAATGGCTTTGCCATATGAAAGCAATCATTACGTTAACCAGGTATGGGAGGTGAGCAAGGATGGTAAATTGAAAGGAAAATGCATTACATTTTTCCTTGGCTGTACACTCTTTATTTTTTGTAAAATGTGGACGGTAGTGTCACTAAGTCCCAGCAGGTGGCAGAATAAAAAAAAGTTGTTGTATTGCTTTATTTGCAAGTTTGCATTAGCTTCTTGTATTTTGTTTAAAATTCTTTGGATTCTGCTCTGAAACCAGTGGCTTGCTCTGATGAGACTATGTTGCATACTGATTTTATTGTGCAATTGAACTAGTTTTTAAAACCACAGTGGTAGCAGACTTAGTCAATATGTTTGGGATGCTTGTTTCATGCACAATTCTCTGCTATATTTTAATTTTTAATAATATCGAAGTACCTTAATTACCCAATCTCATATAGGATTGTTGTAGCCCAGAGGTCCTCACGCTTTTTCATTTTGTGGACCACATATCAATAAGAAAATTTTCTCATGAACCCACCTCCTTTCCCAATGGTAGTTGAATAACATCCATGTGGAAAGTGCAGCAGCTGCTTACTTGTAAAAGTAACGTTAGGAAAGTACACAATTGTGGCTGTATACCTCATGGGTACTATCCCTTTTAGAGCCATTTTTCAATTGCTCTACTAGACCAACTGCACCTCTTACAAATGGGCTTGCACAACTCCAAGTTAAAGTAATTATCAACTTTTGGGCCAATCTACGTTAGCCAGTCTCTCAGGCCTATCCTAACATGAGCTAGGTCGCCTCCTTCTTAGTCAAGATGAAGGATTTCCAAACAGGTGTACAAACTCAGGTGGAAGTTCTAGTCAGAGGTTCTTCCCCTTGTGTCTCCAGGAGAGACCCTTTGAAAGGCAAACCATTATAGGAACAGCAGTTGGTTCCAGCTGAAGTTCTTCTGGTTTCCTAGCATTCACAATAATCCCTTGATTATCAGTTAGGTGCATGCTGGGGCTGTGTGCATTTATAACCTTCACCATAATGGATGTATAAATTGAAAGGAAAATACATTACATTTTTCCTTGGCTGTATACTCTTTATTTTTTGCAAAATGTGGAAGGTAGTGTCACTAAGTCCCAGCAGGTGGCAGAATAAAAAGAAGTTGTTGTATTGCTTTATTTGCAAGTTTGCATTAGCTTCTTGTATTTTGTTTAAAATTCTTTGGATTCTGCTCTGAAACCAGTGGCTTGCTGTGATGAGACTATGTTGAATACTGATTTTATTGTGCAACTGAACTAGTTAGCCAGTCTCTCAGGCCTATCCTAACCTGAGCTAGGTCGCCTCCTTCTTAGGCAAGATGAAGGCTTTCCAAACAGGTGTACAAACTCAGGTGGAAGTTCTAGTCAGAGGTTCTTCCCCTTGTGTCTCCAGGAGAGACCCTTTGAAAGGCAAACCATTATAGGAACAGCAGTTGGTTCCAGCTGAAGTTCTTCTGGTTTCCTAGCATTCACAATAATCCCTTGATTATCAGTTAGGTGCATGCTGGGGCTGTGTGCATTTATAACCTTCACCATAATGGATGTATAACTTCATTCAACATTCGTTAGCAGCTGGAAATGAGGAGTACCAGCACCACATATGACCTGCCAATTTTCCATAGGTCACTGATGGTCCATAGACCGTACTTAAAGAACTGCCCATCTCACCATATAAGTTCATTGTTATTTGTGCGTGCGCTTTAGTCTCCATTTCAAGTTGATGTGTCTTGAGTGGATCATAAAAACTTGTATTTGTAATAAAAGGCAGAATACCAGAAATTCCAACACTGAAAATGAAACGATCACAGAAGAATTAATAGTTTTCCTGTTGTTTGTTTCCTGACTTCTGCTTTCCTCTTTGTTTTAGATTGGTCCACACTGTAGGACTTTTCTTGGTTCCTACCATATTTTCCAAAAGCAGTAAAGAATTTGCAGGAGATGAAGTTGGAAATATTTTTAAACAAGTGTCCTTTAGACAACTGGAATATTTCAGAACATTTTTCTGAGGGTTCTTGATCATTGTTATTATAATGAATGTATATAGTCTAGCAATCAGACAGGTTTTGAGCCTGGCCAAGTGCTTTTTTAATCTCAGCATGGTCTAGGATTGAATCGGGCATATGCAATTTACTGAAAAACCCGGCATAATTCTTTGGGTTGGTTGTCTAACTGCACGTTGTTGTTAGTCAGTGCTATTGCAGATTCTGTTGTCTGCTACTACAGAAAACTTTATTGACCATCAAAACTATACTTAGTTTTTGTTACTAGAGCTGGTAAAAAAAAACCCATGAAAGTTATTCTGAAAAATGTGTCCATTATCCATAAAAAAAAAAAAAAATTATAACCAGCTCTGTTTATTAACTGCATATAATGTCAGGGTGGCTCTGTTCAGATGCCAGAGTTCTTATTTGGGAGGGTTGCTTTAAAAGTTGCTAGCATCTTGAATGCCAACTATCTTAAACCAGTCCAGACTATTGCTGCTGTTGCTGATAGTAGTTTAATTTCTCTCCCCCCCAGGTTCCAGCTTTGAAATCAGTTGAGTACCAGACCATATACCAGTTTGGAGTATCTAATCCAAACAGATTAAATTTCTCCTGCCTAAACATGTCTATGACCACTGATTACAAATTTACAAGTTCTGCCTACATGGGTTCCTGGTTAAACTGCTCCATTTCTAAGGGCTCATTGTTAGAACCACTTTCCTCTTTTTCAGGAGCACTCAGAGAACTATTTCAAAGCCTATATGTTCTAGAGACTATTTATTTCCATGTAGCTACGGGAAGAGAAATCTTTTGATTTCTCTGCTCAGTCTGTGTTACTCTCTGAGGTACTAGTATTTTCTGTGCCCTGGGATATGTCTCATCTGACTGGTTTCCCAACATTTTACCTATACAGATTTAATGGACAGTGTATTAGCTGTATCATGATTCTATGGAAACAGCTGCAAAGGACATTCACAATCTGATACTGCTAATGTATTCTTTGGAAATCAAATTGAAACCCTTTCCCATTCCAACAGTTATCAAGCCAGACTATCGGTTCTTTTCTTATTTGCAACACTAAGTTATACCACCAACTCCCAGTGGCACTAATAAGGGGACACGTGTCTCATTATTTTCCTAAATTTCACTGTAATATTGAACCTAAATATCACAAAAGACAGAGAAATACCTAGGCAATTTGAAGTAAGTTGGTAAGATGAGATATTCAAATCTTAGGATAAATCTTAATGCAAGGATCCTGGTAAATCAGGTCAGGAATATAAGCAGTGACACTTCAGTACTCTTCCAATTAGTCTCCATAGCTCAAATGACAGACGCTGTCCACTGGAGTATAACAGATTATGTCTGCAAAAAAAAAATCCATATTGCTCCACAGACGTACATACGATGTATATAATGCCTTGCCATGAATATCGTACTTTTATTAGTATGCTGTGTGGTATGACTGTAAGCAGCTAAGAAATTAACTTTATTTTTTCCCTTTGCAAATCAGTTCTGCATCTGAAGGCTACAGATAAATACAGCTGTTCAAATGTGAGCTTTGAAAAAATGTCAAATAGATTTGAATCGGCAGGGCAGGTGAGGTAATATCTGTTATTGGACCAACTTCTGTTGGTGAGAGAGACAAGTAGATTTGTATATCACCCTCATAGGAAACAACTGTTATCTGAGTGTGGCATTGTGACCATGTATGTGCTATACTTCTGTATGAGACTTTTTTGCACTAATTTACTGTGTTTCATGAGATAGTATTTTTTGACCAGCAATGATAGTGTTTTCCTAAGATAAAGATTGCCAGAGGTGTCTCTGTGGTGCTATACTACTAATAGTCCTTTGTGTTTTAAAAGCAGATGAAAGAGCCAGTTATGTTTATTTAACCGAGAGAATCCTGAATGTGTTGAGGTGGGGACCAGCATAACTAGGTTCACAGACCCTGGTAATGTCC
Source organism: Chrysemys picta bellii (assembly GCF_011386835.1). Taxonomy (NCBI): domain Eukaryota; kingdom Metazoa; phylum Chordata; order Testudines; family Emydidae; genus Chrysemys; species Chrysemys picta. The sequence continues at coordinate 32,505,536 of NC_088800.1, read as the reverse complement.
TAGATTATTCCATTCGGAGAAGCTTTATAAACACACTAAACAATGTGTACCCAAGCAAGATGCGGCATTATTGTTCAGTTAGACCAGGTAAATATGGCATATAACCTTTATGTTTCAGAATTGGCTAATGATCTCTGGACACAAGATGGAGGTGTTTAGTGGCGTTATTTTTGTTAATAAGAGATTGCTTGGTGCAATAGATAAATTTTTTTCGAGTGAAATTGCTCATGATGAATTTCCACATACAACATCTGGTATCTCAGGGTATGTCTTCGCTGCAGAGTTAGTCCAGCTATTACTTAGGTGTTGCCCCTAATCCCCATCCTGTCCACACAAAAAATGCTCTCACCTGAGTTCAATGGTGCTTTCAACCTGGGCTAGCTGTAGGGTGACCAGATAGCATGTGTGAAAAATCGGGACAGAGGGTGGGGGGTAATAGGAGCCTATATAAGAAAAAGCCCCAAATATCAGGACTGTCCCTATAAAATTGGGACACCTGCTTGGGGTATAGGCTGGAGCCCGGGTTCCAATGGTAAACTGGAGCCAGATTGCGCGAACCGGTTGTTAAATTTTGAAGCGGTTTTAGAACCGGTTGTTAACCCGCTTCCCTATGAAGATGGGGCGCTGCGGTTTTGATGGGCTCCGGTCGGGAAGTGATGTAATTCCTCCTCCGGCCACTGGGGGCGCTGCACTGCGGGAGCCATGTGGGCTGCCGCCTGGCCCTGTTGCTGCTGCTGCTGCTCCCCTGGCCCTGGGGCTCCCGCTGCTGCCTGGTGGGTCCCCGGCTGCTCTGCTAGGCCTGGGCTGCATCCTGCTGCCCGGTCTGCTCCGAGACGCTCTCCCCGTGAGTATCTGCACCCCCTGCCCACAGCCAGCCCCTGCCGCACCCCCTGCCCTGCCCGCAGCCACGCCCTGCCCTGCCCGCGGCCAGCCCCTGCCACACCCCCTGCCCTGCCCGCAGCCAGCCCCGCTGCCCCTGCCCACAGCCAGCCCCTGTCGCACCGCCCTGCCCACAGTCAGCCCCGCACCCCCTGCCCTGCCTGCAGCCAGCCCCTGCTGCACCCCCTGCCCTGCCCTAGGGTGACCAGATTACATGAACAAAATATTGGGACACATGGGGGGGGGGCAGGTCCGGAGCGCTGCCGAATAAAAAAAAAAAAAAAAGCCAAGCCAGAGCCCCGCACCCCCTGCCCATCCTGCAGCCAGCCCCGCACCCCCTGCCCTGCCTGCAGCCAGCCCCCACCCTCTGCCCACAGCCAGACCCTGCCGCACCCCCTGCCCTGTCTCCAGCCAACCGCTGCCACACACCCCTGCCCGAAGCCAGCCAGCCCCACACTCCTCTGTATCCAGCCCTACCAACCCCTGCCGCACCACTCCTGCGGCCCTGCCTGAAGCCAGCCAGCCCCACACCCCCTGCCTCCAACCAGCCCCGCACTCCTTTGCCTCCAGCCAACCCCGCACCCCCTTGCCTCCAGTCAACCCCGCACCCCCTTGCCTCCAGCCAACCCTGCACCCTCTGCCCTGCCCGCAGCCAGCCCTGGACCCTGCCTCCAGCTAGCCCTGCCCCACGCCCCTGTCTGCAGCCGGCCCCAGTCCACTGGTGCCCTGCAGTTCCCAGGGCAGTAACCCTGCACACCTGCTTCAATGAGGGGGGCATGGAGCAGCTGGGACCCACACATGTGCACAGGGTGACCAGACAGCAAGTGTGAAAAATCGGGACAAGGGGGTTGGGGGTAATAGGAGCCTATATAAGAAAAAGACCCAAAAATCAAGACTGTCCCTATAAAATCAGGACATCTGGTCACCCTAGACACCCCCAGGGTGTGGCGGGGACCCACACATGTGAAATGGAGCTCATTTCTAGTTCAGGCCCATCTTTTTAAAAAAGAACTTTAGGTAGGGTTAACATACATCCGTATTTTCCTGGATATGTCAGGCTTTTTGGTTCTTAAATCGCCGTCCGGAGGAATTTTTAAATTCCGTGAAAATACGGACGTATGGTAACCCTATTGGTACAAAAAATACATACTGTGACACATCCCTTAAATCAGAACTTTTTATAGGGAACCGGTTGTTAAGATTTTGGCAGCTCATCATTGCTGGGTTCCACTTTCATTTTCACCCACCCACTTTGCAGGGAGGGTGCAAGCTAAATCATGCCAGTGCTGATTGTCTTTCAGTGCTTTCTCAGTTTCCCCCATGTGCCAGAAGGACAGAGAAATTTTCCCACAAAGAATCACAAAGGGGAGTGGCTCAGCTTACTGTAGCTATGGGATCTGCCCCCAGAAGTCTTTGTGACAATGATAACGTAAATCCGATAGGACTTTGCAGTGTGACTGCTTACAGCTGGGCTAGGCTAATCCAGATTCTCAGGTCCGGGTGCCAATCTCATGGGCTCATTCTGCAGTGAAGACATACCTTCCAAGAGAGGTTGAAAGGTTTGTGAAACAGCTGTAAAGTGCAAGGCTTATGTGTGCTAATGACAGCTGAGTTGTGCAAAGTTACAGCTAGAAAGTGGTTAGTTAATTCACTGACTTTTCACTGTGGGCTGCATTTCCAAGCTGGATCAGAGGGGACATTCTTCTAAAAGCTTGTTCCACTGAATACATCAAAGGTTTTTGGTGTGTGTTCATCACCAGTAATCAAATGTTCTGAAATGTCTGTTGGTTTAATGATGATTTAGAAATGTATCTACAGCCTCTAATTTATTCTGGAGAGTTAATCAATATCAACATATGGCCTCATTGGTTTCAGTATCACAGTATATCACCTTTAGAGTATTTTTTGAATATCAAAGGAATTACTAGAAGCTCAGAAAATATTAATGAGGGGCGTTCATAGTTCAGATAGGTCTTGGAAGGTATATCTCTACCACTTCTTGGCCAATACCCTCTGTGGTTTGATAATAACCAAGGCATTTTCAAGCACTAAATGTAGTTTGCTAAATATGAATGAATTTGTTGTTAAACTTTTGCATAATGTCATATTGCTTGTGCACTAACAAGAAAGGAAGAAACCCAGCTTTGTATTACATTAGGAATCTCTTTCCCCAGCATTCTGGTTCAGCATAACAGCTTATATATAAGTGGTTTAAATAACAGAATTGAGATCCTCATATTACTTTGTCCTTTTTTGTGATGGAGATGTGTGACAGAGCATGTAGACCCTGTCTCTGGGCTAGCAGTGAAATTGTTAACCCACCTTTTCCAGGAAGGGCCACAGCAATCTGTACTGATTGCAGAGGCACTCAGGAGGGGGTGGATACAGTTGAAAGGAAGGGGAGGGCTCCCTCCCACTCTCTGTAGGACGCCAGTTGCTGGAAGGCATTGGGATGGAAGGAGGTGAGTAGAAAGAACTGTGAGAGTCTGAGGGGTTGGAAGGGCTGATGAGCACTGGGAAGGTATGTGGACACATCTGCGAAGCCTTGCTAACCAGACAAGGAACTGGCTGTTCTTTGGGTAGGCCAAGCCAACTGTTTCTTTTCTTTCATGGCTTAATAAATTAGACCCCATACGGGGGAATATTAATTGAATCATATATTGTGTAGTGTGTGAGTATTACTGTGGCTAAGAAAGAGGGGTAACTGAGGTACAGCAGTACACCCTGGCTGGGGAGGGATAAAGTAGCTCAAAGTAATAATGCACTATTATTTTCCTGTGATGTTAGCCGTTTGATTATTGAATGGATTTAGGTAACCTGCTCAAGACCATAAATCGATCTTTCTTAAAACTCACAAATGTAATTCCATGCTCATCCTGGAGGATTTCTCTCCCAATACAATATATTGTATAGCACACGCTTACATGTTGGCAGCAGTGGTGAAGAAGTTAGAAATCACTAAATTACTGCACACGTGTCTGAGAGACTGCAGTGTACAGATAAAAGCAAATAACTGCTGTATTTCCAGGCCATATCCTCTGTTCCACCTCAGTGTATATAGACAGAACGGATAAAACTAGTAGAGCTGCAGCACTGTGCAATATCCTTCCCCGACTGTATGGACTGGCTTCTGCAGTATGGGAGGGGGCCGGCTGGGGGTATGAAGCAGCTGAGATGGCCACTGTCTGCAGCACCCTATCACTCAAACCTTCTGGACACTGTGGGTAAATTAATGCTCACCTTGGGATTATAAACTTGTCTGCTTTGCCATGCTATGAATAGGAGCAGTGGCAAGATCCTGAGGCATCACAAAGTCTGGAGGGCTTCTGTGAATCCTGAACGTTGAGCTTGGGGACTCATTTGCCCACTGGATGAAGGTCTTTATTAGCAGATTTTCCAAGGAAAAGTCTGAAGGATAGAACTTTTAACTGGCTAGCAATATATGCAATAAAGCTCTTTAACCTGTTCTGTTCTTTAAGTTGATCTCCTTTAGTTTACAGAAGCCTGAAGAGAAGAATTTCTTAGGATGGAGCGGAATATGACACTTCAAATGTATTATGCAAACGAAAGACAGCTGGGGAACTTCTTCAAGTGGGCCCCCATTTGAGGTTTGGCATTCAGCACTACAGCTACAATGAAACTGTAATGTTGATGGTGCAGTTGACAGTTTTGGGTTTCTGTTGATTACATTTGAATAGAAGGATGCTTAGAATTCATCAGCTCAGTATTTACTGGTTCATTTTGTAGCATCTATGGGAAAATTCTCAAAGTCTAGGGATCACTGCAGTATGATTTCGGCTACCGGCAGGAATTAGCTAGCCCGATATTTATTGATTATTATTTATTTTAAAAGTAGAGCTTCCCTCTCTCAATAACTGCATGATGTTGCAAGTGTGAAAATAAATTTTAATTAGAGGAATGGTCGAATTTTTCATATAGGAAAGATACCAAACAAGAGAGCCCACTGTAAAATCTTTACATCCTGTTTTGATGATATCACAGTAAAAGGCTTAGACTATGGCAAAAAGAACTTTTGAGAAGAAATGAATCACTTGTAGATTTGCTTCCATATTTATGATGTGCTTCTAAAATATTTATCAGTGTTTCATTGACATTTGTATGAAAACATTTTATATACCCAAAAAATAGATGTTAGATATAAATAATTATCATTTTTTGCCAATGCAGCGCCAACAAGGGAATTCCATCTGAGCGATAATTTGTATGTTTACTTCCTACAGTCATGTAGAAGTGCAGTGCCTGGATACAGAAAAATATATCTATGAATAAAAATAACCAGTTCTAATCTACACTGCTGAATTTGAGCAGATTTGTTAAAGCTGTGAAAATGTCCATTGACATGCTTAATTTTGCTGAGACAACAAGTCATGTGTAGGAGCTCTAGATAAACTAATAGGCCTATCATCTTTCTCATTCTTGCAGTTGTGTATTTATTAAAATAACAGATTTGCTCCATCCTTTGCCCCAGACCTGCGGCTCGTGACCTTTTTCATCTTGTGAAGCCAAGTTACAACAAACAAAAGTTGCAGTTACTCCCTCCTGTAAAGAAAAGAAGGGTGATTGCAAGCTTTCCTGAACCTGTTCGTGACCACCCAACCATGCCTCAGATCTGCTTTTGTCTGCACAAGTGCATTATGAGATATGTGGAAGAGTACAGGGATATCAAAAGTGTCTGTGGGAATGGGTGCAGGAGCACAGAAACATACCCAGTGCTTTCTCTATATAAAGCTGTTCTAATGAGCAAAGGCTTTGCCACCTTGTGGTAAATTCAGACCTGTTACCTTTCCTGATTGGGCCAGCATGTCCCTGTTTTTAGCAGCCCCAAACAGCTCCAAGCCTAAAATTACTCTACACAGGATCTTTATGATTAGAGTGCTCCAACTCACCAAGGCCCTAGACTTGGAGCTATGGCTGGCTGAGTGACACTGGGCAGTGCTCTAGCCTGCTGTCCCTTGGTTCTGGGGCTTGTTCCACATCCCAACTCTGGCATGAGTTTTGGTATTTGGGCCATTTTGTATGAGAGAATGTCCATTCGTAAACATGTAAATTAGGACATAGCCTCATTTGCATAAACTCTCCACAATTCTGGTGCTGCAGGTTCAATGGGTGTTAAGTGCATGATTTTGGGAGGCAATTGAGGTTTCAATGGAAGTGGTTATCTCCATTTTAACGACTCTACAGAAAGGATTGCAAATGCTGTAGAATTATTAGAATGTAAATAATATCCAGATTGTTGAAATTAACACAATCTGGCAGACAACAGAAATAATTTTCACATTACTGTGATATAGTGGAGGACACCAGCATAATGTGGGAGTGATTCTGTAATGCATATTTAATAGTCAGCAAAACTGATCCTCTAGAACGGGTTGGCAAACAACGGCCCGCGGGCCTGATCCAGCCCACCAGCCGTTTTAATCCAGCCCTCAAGCTCCTGCTGTGGAGCGGAGTCTGGGGCTTGCCCCGCTCCGCCGCTCCAACCGGGGAGCAGGGTCGGGGGGTCGCTCCCTGCGGCTCCTGGAAGCAGCAGCATGTCCCCCCCTGCGGCCAATGGGAGCGGCAGGGATGGTGCCTGTGGATGGGGCAGCACGCAGCAGAGCTGTCTGGCCGCTCCTCCGCGTTGGAGCCAGAGGGGGGACATGTCACTGCTTCTGGGAGCTGCTTGAGGTAAGCACCGCCCGGAGCCTGCACCCCTGAGCCACCCTCCCCCCGCCTTGCATGCCCCAAGCCCCTGCCCCAGCCCTGATCCCCCTCCTGCACCACAAACCCCTCATCCCCAGCCCCACCCCAGATCCTACACCCACAGCCAGAGCCCTCACCCCCCCATGCCCCAGCCCTGATCCCCCTCCCGCCCTCTGAACCCCTTGGTTCCAGCCTGGAGTACCCTCCTACACCCCACACCCCTCATCCCCAGCCCCACCCCAGAGCCTTCACCGCACCCCAGCCCCAATTTCGTGAGCATTCATGGCCCGCCATACAATTTTTATACCCAGATGTGGCCCTCGCCAAAAAGTTTTCCCACCCCTGCTCTAGATACTGTGAATCTGAAAGAATCCCTCATTCTGCTTTTCACTGAGACAAATGGAAGTGCTCTTGCTGTGAGCTATTGTGACTATAACTCCAGGAGAAGGACATTCTCAGGAGACAGCATTTGCCTTGAGTTTGCTCACTGCTGCTACAGTACTAAGAGCTGCCAAAGCACAGTACAACATATAAAGCTTTGAATTCAGTCATTCAGGGTAACCAAATTTTAGAATTGTTCCCATGAGCATTTGCTGCAGAAGTGCTTGCATCTTTGTTCATTGGGCAAAGAATGGAAATAATACCATGTGACTTACCAGTCTAGTACAGCTAAGCAGCACAGCTTTAATCACGAGTACTTAACTCAGTGAGCTGTTGGTTGGTTGGGCTTTTTAAAATTGCAAAAAGGAAAATTTGAATAACTAGGATTATAAATTTGAGGCACTTGCAATCTTCCTTGAACAGCAAAAAGCTAAATTTGTTAGATAAATGATTTACTCACTGAGCTCTACTTTGGAGACGCATTGAATAAGAGTTGGGATTTGGGACCTTTTAGAATTCTGAGCCATTAATGAAAGGAAATGGCCTTCCATTTTTTTTAAATAACTTTATTTTTGTGTCAGAATTTTAGGGCAAAATAGCACATCAAGTGCTTAACTTTAAGCACATGAGTAATCCCAGTGAAATCAGTGGCACTGCTCATGCGCTTGTGTGATTTGCTGAACAAGGGTATAAATCTATTTACAGGTAAATGTAAAGATCAGTGCAAAAATGAATTAATAGGACAGGTAGCTACACAGTTTCTTTATATAGTGATGTGCTGTACAGGCAACTGATACAGCATTGTAATGCTCTAGTGTACAGTGGATGCCAATAACAAATGGATACTTATAATGCTCAGTGGTTAAATTTACATCAGATGTATTTTCCAATCTGCATAGAGGGAATGCCACATAAAAATGCTGTGGTTCAGTAAATGTGTCTGTTTTTTAATGGCCCTACTTCTGACATATAAACCAAACCATTGTTGATTAATGATTGTGGTTTTGCATAATGTGCAGACCCAAAATATTTCATATATCCAGCTTTGGAAAGGAATTGTTGTGATGAAAAGAAAAGTGGGTGCTGGAAATGATTCAGATGGTTGAAAAACATAAACATTGGCAAATAAGGGGGGGTCCATTCATAAGCCAAACATGTAAGTTTATCTTGCTGTTGATTAGTGCAAAGTGTCCAATATACAGCAGTTTGCAAACTCCAGTAAGGAGAATGTTTGGGAAAAGCGAGCATATTGTTACAATCCAAGAACCAGCTGTGAATGTGATCATGCTGGCACATCTCACTGGGCCATCCTCTGTGTGTGGAGAAAATACTGAATTGTTTCTAAATGCTTATTGATTGCAAAGTTATTTCCTTCACAGTAGCTCAGTGTGCAGAGACAGACACTGCATTCTGCTAGTGATATAAATTCAAGTGACAAGTCAAAATGAAAGACTTGTCCAAATGATTTTAAGACAATAAATATGATGGCTCTTCATTGACAGCATGTTAAATATTAATTCTTAAAACTCTGAGTTTTAAAGGCTTTGACATGTGTCAAGATTCTGACTATTTAAAACCAATCGCCTACAAAATTTCCTAGAGACTGAAAGCAAAAGCATTGACTTGTATGTCAAGCAAATAGGACTCTATAGGCTGTATCCCTAAAGAGAACACTGAAATTTAACTTGAAATGTGTTTTTCCAGGTACAGGGTGTGCTATCATATTGAGACTATTATATTAGGCCTGGTCTACACTACGAGGTCAAATTTAGCTGCGTTAGGTCGATTTTATAATGAATGCGTCTACACAACCAACCCCGTTCCGCCGACCTAAAGGGCTTTTAAAATCGACTGCTGTACTCCTTCCCGATGAGGGGAGTAGCGCTAAAATTGACCTTCCTGGGTCGAATTTGGGGTAGTGTAGACGCAGCGCTGTGCAATTCTATGGTATTGGCCTCTGGGAGCTATCCCAGAGTGCTCCAATGGGACTGCTCTAGACACTTTCAACTCTGATGCACTAGCCAGCTACACAGGAAAAGCCCCGCGAACTTTTGAATTTCATTTCCTGTTTGGTCAACATGGCGAGCTCAGCAGCACAGGTGACCATGCAGTCCCCCCAGAGTCACAAACAAGGTCCAGCATGGAGCGAATGGGAGACACTGGATCTGATTGTTGTATGGGGAGAAGAATCTGTGCAGGCAGAACTCTGATCCAGCAGAAGAAATGCTGATACATATGCCAAAATTGCACAGGGTATGGTGGAGAGAGGCTACACCAGAGATACACAGCAGTGCCGCATGAAAATTAAGGAGTTCAAGAAAGCCTACCCAAAGACAAAGGAGGCAAACGGTCACTCTGGGTCAGAGCCCCAGATATGACGCTTCTATGATCAGCTGCATGCCATTCTAGGGGGCAGGACCGGCTCCAGGCACCAGCTTGGCAAGCAGGTGCTTGGGGCGGCCACTCCGGAGAGGGGCGGCAGGTCCAGCTATTCGGCGGCAATTCGGCGGACGGTCCATCACTCCCGCTGGAAGCGAAGAACCTTCCGCCGAATTGCTGCCGCAGATCGCTATTGCGGCTTTTTTTTTTTTGGCTGCTTGGGGCGGCCAAAACCCTGGAGCCAGCCCTGCTGGGGGGGACCCTACCAGTACCCCAACACTCTCCGTGGACACCTGCAAGGTGGCAGCTTCATGCAACATGGATGAGGATCTTGTGGAGGAGGAGGAGAAGGCGCAATAAGCAAGTGGAGAATCCATTCTCCCAGGCAGCCAGGACCTTTTCCTCACCCTGGAGCCAACACCCTCCCAGCGCCTATTGTTCCCGGACCCTGAAGGTGGAGAAGGCACCTATGGTGAGTGCACATTTGTAACGACACTACAGGAGTTAAAAGCAATTGTGTTTAATGTTTGATTTGCCCTAAACAATTGGGATGCATTCGCGGCCAATACAGCTAATGGAAAAGTCTGTTTACGTGTCTGGGGATGGAGCGGGAATCCTACAGGGACATCTCCATGAAGCTCTCCTGGAGGTACTCTGAAAGCCTTTGCAGAAGCTTTTTGGGGAGGGCTGCCTTATTTCATCCTCCATGGTAGGACACTTTACCACGCCAAGCAGTAGCAAGTGGTCTGGAATCATTGCAGCACAAAGCACGGCAGTGAATGGTCCTGGATTTTGGTCACATTCATGAAACATTCGGTCTTTATCTTTCTGGGTCAGCCTCAGGAGAGTGATATCATTCATGGTCACCTGGTTGAAATAGGGGAAGTTTTGTAACGGAACAGTAATCCCCTCTGTTTGGTTATCCCCGACACATTAGACCCCAGGCATGCTGGGCTGTTTGCGCTTGGCTAAACGGGATCATCCCGGAGAATAGCCATGCTGGGGGGGAAGAGGTGTGCTGCACATCCACCCCAAAACTGCAGTCCCTCCTTTTAAATGGCAATCGCAGCCCCTCCTTTTAAACAGCAAACCCAACTGACATTGGTTGCTATGGGAAAGGAGGGTGCTGCAGTTTGAAAACATTCCCACATGTTATGAACACGGAAGAAGCCAACCCCGCATACCCTTTGGCTTACCATGGCTGCCTGCAAACTGAATTCTGTTGCCCAGCTGTGTGTGATGTGTCACCATACCGGCAGGCGCTCAATATAAAAGGTAAAATGTGACCTTGTACCTAAAACACTTGCTGTCTGCTGTGAAGTGCTTGATTCACTGTGAAAGAGTCTCCCTTTTGTTCTCAGAAATATATCTTCTTTAAAGTCTACTCTCTCTTTTTCCCCCCCTGCAGTTGCAAATGCTTCTATGCTCCCCGCATCAACTCCGTCCCTGAGGTTATTGCAGATTAGAAGGCGGAAAAAACGCACTAGCGATGACGTTTGCAGAGCTCATGCAGTCCTCCTGCACTGATAGGGCACAGCTGAATGCATGGAGGCATTCGCTGGCAGAGGCCAGGAAAGCATACAGAGAGCATGATCGGAACACGCAGGAGGAGATACTGAGGCTAATGGGGACGCAAACAGACATGATGAGGCATCTGGTGGAGCTGCAGGAAAGGCAATTAGAGTACAGACCCCACTGCATCCATTATGTAACCGCCTGCCCTCCTCACCAAGTTCCATCTCCTCGCCCAGACGCCCAAGAATGCAGGCAAGGAGGCTCTGGGCACCCTGCCATTCAACTCCAGGGGATGGCCCAAGCAACAGAAGGCTGGCATTCAAACAGCTTTGATTTGTAATGTGGCTACAATAAGCAATGTGGCCTTGTCCTTCCTTCCTCCCTCACCTTACCCCGTTATCAAACCCTTTGTACACCTGGGCTTCCCTTTTACTAGTCAGCGTTGTCAGTGATCTCAAGTTTTTTTTAATAAATAAAGAATGAATGGATTCAGAACAATAGGGACTTTATTTCCTATGCCAGCTGTGGTCGAAGGGAGGAGGAGGGGGATTGGTTTACAGAGATTCACCAAAGGGGGCGGCTTTGCATTAAGGACAAACACACACAACTGTCACACCATAGCCTGGTCAGTCATGAAACAGTTTTTCAAAGCCTCTCTGATGCGCAGCACGCCTCGGTGTGCTCTTCTAATTGCCCTGATGTCTAGTTGTTCAAAATTGGCCACCAGGCGATCTGCCTCTACCTCCCACCCCACCATAAACATCTCCCCCTTACTCTCACAGATATTATGGAGCATACATAAGCAGCAATAACAATGGGAATATTGCTTTTGCTGAGGTCTAACCTACTCAGCAAACTGTGCCAGCGCCCTTTTAAACGTCCAAAGGCACATTCTACCACCATTCCACACTTGCTCAGACTACAGTTGAACTGCTCCTTACTGCTGTCCAGGCTGCCTGTGTTACGGCTTCATGAGTCATGGGAGCAAGGGATAGGCTGGGTCCCCAAGGATAACTATTGGCATTTCAACATCCCCAACAGTAATTTTCTGATCTGGGAAGAAAGTCCCTTATTGCAGCTTTCTGAACAGCCCGGAGTTCTGAAAGGTGCACGACACTTGCATCTTTCCCAACCATCCCACGTTGATGTCGGTGAAACGGCCCTTGTGATCCACTGGTGCTGATTACAATACCCTTGCAGTTTATGTACTCTTTGGCAAGGAGTCCGGTGCCAAGATAGGGATATGCGTTCTGTCTATCGCCCCACCACAGTTAGGGAACCCCATTACAGCAAAGCCATCCACTATGACCTGCACATTTCCCAGAGTCACTATTGATCCCCTGGCTACTTGGATCACAGCTGCCCCCATGGTAGATTTGCCCACTCCGAATTGATTCCTGACTGACCGGTAGCATTCCTGTGCTTCAGGGCCGGGGAAAGCAACTCACACAGTTCCATGAGAGTGACCTTACGCATGCGAAAGTTTCACAGCCACTGGGAATCATCCCATACCTGCAACACTGTGTGGTCCCACCAGTCTGCGCTTGTTTGCCAGGCCAGTTCCCCTGTATCAACGTGCCCCAATGCTGCCATGATATCCCAATTGCTATGTCCCGTGCTTTCAGGAATGTCTGTGTCCATGTCCTTTTCACAGTCTTCCTTGTGCTGGTGGCTACTAGGCTACTAGGCTGTGCAGATACTGCAGGATAATGCGCGAGGTGTTTGCAATGCTCACAACGGCAGTGTGCAGCTGAGCGGGCTCCATGCTTGCCATGTTATGGCGTCTACACGGATCACCCAGGAAAAAAGGCGCGAAATGATTGTTTGCCATTGCTTTCAAGGAGGGAGGGTGGGGAGACTGACGACGTCCCCAAAACCACCAGCAACAATGTTTTTGCCCCGTCAGGCATTGGGAGCTTAAGCCAGAATTCCAGTGGGCAGCGGGGACTGTGGGATAGCTACCCACAGTGCACCATTCCGTGAGTCAATGCTAGCCATGGTATTGAGGACGCACTCCGCCGACCTAATGCACTTAGTGGAGACATGCACGGTCGACTGTATAAAATCCACCTAATTTTGTAGTGTAGACATGCCCTTAGACTAGCTCAAATGTTGTTAATTGTCTTCAATTCATGGTAGGTTGAGGTACCAAAAGATGCTGTCCTGCAGTATAGAAACAACACAGTTAAAAAAAACCAAAAAACAGTCATTTGAAAGAGTTGCCAGCTGCTTCATTTGCCACAAATAGCAGAGCTTATACAAAAAACAAAAAGGGGGAGAAAAAGAATCTGTGCTTCTAAAGGGTGCAGTGTTATTGAGATGGCCCTTTGCAGTGGGAGAATAGTATATATTCTAAGATTTTTCAGATACTAAAACCCATTTACTGCTGTTGAGAAAAATCTCTCTGCCAGAGGATTTAGCTCCCACTAATCCTTAAGTGACTTGTTTTGACAGAGCCTTTATAGAAGATTTTCTCAGTAACTTCTGATTTGCTATAAAAGAGCAATTACTGATTTGTCCTCCAGCGCCTTTTTGATGCACGTTTATTAATGAAGTTCATGTATGCACAGAAATAGAAGGAGAATCCAATCAGAATTGTTTACTGTGAAAATGCAGGAACATTCGGATTTTCCTGGATCTTCAGTTCTCTTTCTTGCCCTCAGGGTATTGGGAGTCTGGATTTCATTTAGTGTGTCATGTGGCCTTCTCAGCAGACTGTGGAAACTAAGCCTACTTTATGTTTAGAAAGTGCAGTGTAAATAGACAGACATTTTCTTATGTTCTGGGATGAGCCTTGCGATGCATGCCTGCTTTATAGGCATCACGCTATTTTCTCTACCTTCCCTTTTGCACAGGTGGCTTAAAGGCCCTAATTGCAGCGTGGATATTCCCATTAAAGATACCAACCGTGCCAATGTTTCGGAAATGTCTCTGGGTTGTTTTTTCCTTCCTTTCTGCAGAAGAACGATTTGAAAATTGAACAATGTGACTTCTCTTTTCAAAATCTCAGATGTAGCAATAAACATAGTGGAGGTGAAATAAAGGATGAATGTAGATGATGGTGACTAGGATCCAAAGTGGATGCCTGTGTGAGGCTGATTGAGGTCTCACCGGTGAGAGTAGCCCAGCTCTTCCGTTCAAGAAGGTCTGTGTTTGGATTGCATGTGTGATCAGCTTATAAAATGAACACTGAGAGTGAGGGAATTATATACTTTTTGGTTGCTGCACAGTCTAAAAGTCTATACAGAAAAATCTAGCGGTACAAAAGCCAGTATGTTTTTACCTTGAAACCCAAACACAGCACATTTACTTCTAAAGTAACATCCATGGAAAGCATTTGGGGTGTTACATGGGGTTTACTCTTCTTTTCCAAGGGACGCTATTTCCTTGATGCTAAACAGGGACACAGTCATAGAATCATAGATGATTAGGGTTGGAAGAGACCTCAGGAGGTCATCTAGTCCTACCCCCTGCTCAAAGCAGGACCAACACCAACTAAATCATCCCAGCCAGGGCTTTGTCAAGCCAGGCCTTAAAAACCTCTAAGGATGGAGATTCCACCACCTCCCTAGGTAACTCATTCCAGTGCTTCACCACCCTCCTAGTGAAATAGTGTTTCCTAATATCCAACCTAGACCTCCGCCACTGCAACTTGAGACCACTGCTCCTTGTTCTGTCATCTGCCACCATTGAGACCAGCCGAGCTCCATCCTCTTTGGAACCCCCCTTCAGGTAGTTGAAGGCTGCTATCAAATCCCCCCTCACTCTTCTGCAGACTAAACAAGCCCAGTTCCCTCAGCCTCTCCTCGTAAGTCATGTGTCCCAGCCCCCTGAGAGTTTTTGTTGCCCTCCACTGGAGTCTCCATTTTTTCCACATCGTTTTTGTTGTGGGGGACACAATACTCCAGATGTGGCCTCACCAGTTCTGAATACAGGAAAATAATCAAGGAAATAATTTTGTAGCACTTGTAGGAGCAGCAGGTGATCAGGAACAGTCAACATGGATTCACCAAGGGCAAGTCTTGCCTCACCAACCTGGACATGAGTCAGTAGTGTGCCCTTGTTGCCAAGAAGGCTATCGGCATATTGGGCTGCATTAGTAGGAGCATTGCCAGCAGATCAAAGGAAATGATTATTCCCCTCAGTCAATAAATGCTGATCTTCTTATCTAGAACTGCAGAAGATGATGCAACAGATTCTCTCCATTCCTGTCCGTGAACTTGCAGGGAACTCAATGGGTGAGGTATTGATCTTTTTCATCCTGACATATGATTCTTACTCAGTGCTCTAAAGGAAGATCTCCCACAAAAGTTCTGGGTAATAGAGCTTTTCTGCTATCTTGATAACGTGGGTGTTTTTGTTGCTCCAAAGTTGTTTCTTTAAATTAGGATCTTTAGAACCTCAAAAGATTCAGAGCTCAAGTTCAGTTCAATTAAGCATCTAAAAGGTCTGGATGCTTATTAGCTCTCTCTCAAACTGATGAGAATCCAGACCCTTTAGATGTTTATATATAAAATCTTACTCTGTGGGATGGAGTGATAATTAGATGGAGGATAAAACTGTAACACCAGAAGGAACGTTACACCCAGGCCTTGTCTGAACGTAAAACTTAGACCAACCTAGCTACATCACTTAGACCCGTGAAAAATGTCTCACCCTGTGTGATGCAATTAGGTCGATCTAATCCCCTCTGTAGATGGAAGAATTCTTCCGTCTACCTGGCTACAGACTCTTGAGGGGATTAATTTACTGTAATGATGGTAACACCCCTTCCATCGCTGTAGTAAATGTCTAGACTATAACACTACAGCAGCATAGCTGCAGGAGTCAACAAGTAATGTACCTTGTGACTGAAGGGAACTGCCTAAGCTGTTAGAACAAGGATTAGTTTTCATACAGCAGTTTAAGGATTTATTTTTCACCTCTGGTAGAAAGGTCTGAAAAGAGACAATAAGAACCTGCTTTGCTATTTATTGATTTATATTACCTCACTGCCTAGGAGATGATAATGGAAATATGCCCCATCTCCAGTAGGTGAAGTCTCCTGGCTTGGAGATGTTCATTTTTAATAATGAGAGTGCCACAGAGCACCACTTTTGCAGTGCATATATCATCCTTTCAGCTATTTTGACAAGAGCTAGGGTGAAGTATAGAAAGAAGACATGAGCTAGCAGCAGTTGCACTGAAAGAAGTTGTGAATGTGAAGAACATAGAATATCAGGGTTGGAAGGGTCCTCAGGCAGTCATCTCGTCCAACTCCCTGCTCAAAGCAGGACCAATCCCCAGACAGATGTTTACCCCAGTTCCCTAAATGGCCCCCTCAAGGATTAAACTCACAACTCTGGGTTTAGCAGGCCAATGCTCAAACGACTGAGCTATCCTGCCCTGGAACATAGTAGGTTCCAATTTAGCCTTGGTGCCTGTGTGTGATACTAGCTAGTCTAGACTTGTTAACTTTAATTTTAAGAGGAAACTGCAGGTGGTTGTTTAATCTGCTAGGAAAAAGGTGATTCTAGTGACTGTGGCCAGGTGAGGAGAATAAACACTATCTCTTCTGGGGTTTTGAGTGAAACATGCAATTATGTATGGTGGGGGGGAACCTAGTGGGAAATTACCAGAAAAAAATTATGTTAATTGTGCCCCTACAAAGAGCTCCATGCAGGTAGATCCCTATGCCTATGCAGAGCCCCATAGAACTACTTGCAGGATCAGAGCATGTTTATGAACCTTGCACAGGCAAAGATGGCCTAAAAGGAAATAGAGAAATAGAATTTGGAGAAAGAGAACTGTAATTAACAATCACTAATACTGCTCCCAGAACCTACACATCTGAACTGTGGGATATATTTTTCCATGTAATCAGAAAATACTATACTGAGAATTATTATTTGTCACAGCAGAGCCTTGAAGCTGTACATCCTTGATACTTGGCTCCTGGCCCCTTGACTCTGCATCTGTGGAACATGAACTCATTGTGCAGCTCCATCATAAGGCACAAGCCCATATACAGAGTCTAAATCATGTTAGTCCTTGATGGCGATCTTCTGTCTTCTGAGACTAAGCTGATACCTATCTCGAATTCTTAGAGTTCAGAGCTCTTAGCATTGTATAGCTATTTCCTAAAGCCTTGCTAGCAAAAATGGTTCTTTAAGTCCATCTTTCTAAGGGCTGGTCTACACTGGGTGGGGGGGATCAATCTAAGATACGCAACTTCAGCTACGTGAATAGCGTAGCTGAAGTCGAAGTATCTTAGATTGATTTACCTTGGGTCCTCACGGCGCGGGATCGACAGCCGCGGCTCCCCCGTCGACTCCGCTACCGCCGCTCGCTCCAGTGGAGTTCCGGAGTCAACGGGGAGCACGTTCGGGGATCGATATATTGCGTCTTAACGAGACACGATATATCGATCCCCGATAAATCGATCGCTACCCGCCAATACGGCGGGTAGTCTGGACGTACCCTAATTCCCTCTCTGGGTACTGCTGCAAAGGATGCTATCTTATTGTAGGGGTAATATAATCACACCCTCTTCGTCATCCTTATTGTATTTTGCATGTTCTGAAAGCCAAATCAGAGCAAACGTTTATCAATGCACTCAGTGCTTTTCTTAAATGTTAACAGAGTTATTCAATAGTTCAACCAACCAGGAGGGACAGCAGGGGCGGGTATTTCAGTTTTACATTTGCTTTCATGTTTAGATATAGTGTCTGAGAGTATAGCTTTCTGATCTGTCATTGGAAATGCTTTGTATTTTCAATTTATTTTCCTTCCAAATATGTGTGCCATAGCATTTAGTAGATGTGCCAAATGGATAGAGAGACCTTAAGGAAGTCTTACTGTTGCTTACAGATTGTGACATTCTGTTTATGTAACTACTAAAGATTTGCTATCTAAATAATTCTTTCACCATCACAGGTAATTGTTTATGCAACAAAAGTTGCTTGTTGTTTTTCACCCTGTACTCAAGATCAAAGTGGCAAATATTGCGTGAGCTAATGGAACAGAAGAGTTATCTGAAATGCAAGCTGAACTTAGATACAACATTCAAACTGGTGGCCTTCCCATGGAATTATCTGTAAAAAGAAAAGTAATCATGATAAATGGAAACATGCAGTAGCATTCTGTCCTGAGATGTGTCTCATTAACTGCTGCAGAAGTCACCAACAGGCATCAGAGGTCGAACTGAGCTTTAGATTTGAATGTTAGCACATTTCATCTTTAAGTACACGTTGTGTGGCAGGAAATAGTGTGAATTTGGAGTGTCGCGTGAGTCTCAAGGAAGCATAGGGCCAGGAAAAGCAATATGTCATGTGAAAGAATAAATTGTCAGGGTGGTAGCACATATTGACCATGAGGAAAATTGTATCAAAGACCCATTTTCAAAAGTGATTTAAGCACTTAGGAGTTCCAGGCTCATTGAAAAATACATTTGAAAATTTTACTCTTAGGATCCTAAATGCTGAAGCAGCTTTTTGAAAATGGAACTTAGGCTTCTAAGCCAGTTAGGCCCTTTTGAAAATGTAACTCTTTGTCAGCTTTTCTCTTTTATAGCTCATTCCTAAAGTCACTTTGGGCTTGATTCTCTCTTGTGGCGAAGATCCACTCAGCCCAAGATGTGGGGTGAGAGGGTCACTTGTGGCTGATTCTATAGGTTGGACTGCACCACCCCCAACCCTGAGGTAAGACAAAGCAGTCCCGGACCATGTGCCAGCTAGAATCAGGAGCAGAACTTTGCCTCAGTTCACTCCTTCATGCCAGGATGGAGGGGACTATTGACACAGAAGCCACCAGCTCACAGATCTCTTTTCCCCAGGTCCCCGCCTCTTTCCAGTCCTGTGGTGACATTCTCAGATGCCTAGTTACTGCCAGAATCTGGCTCCTGGACAGCACAAAGGAGCTGGATCAGAAGAGAGAATCTTGGGGTGGGGGGAAGGAGGGGGTGTTAATCCATATTTGAAAGAAGTTCTATTTGATTTGAGCATACATTCGAGAGAGTTCCTTTTTCCATGTGCAGTCCAGAATCATGCCTCTGAAATCAACTTCTTCCCTAGTGACTTTTGCCTTTGATGCCTGTGGTGTTCATAAGTCCATTAACAAGTTGTCAAGGCTGAATCCCCACTCTGGCACCTCGAGGGCAGGAAGTAGGGGCCCGCAAAGATTTAAAAAACTAATCCTTGCCACTTCAGGCTTGTATTAAACTCCCAAGGTTACAGCTTGTCTCTGACCTTGGTTCAGTAAACGCTGCCACCACCCAAATGCAAAAAAACCCAACAACTTTGGACCCATGAAGAAGCTCTTGGGAATTTCTCCCTGTGGGGTACCCTCAAGCCTTTTCATTCCTCCTCCCCTCCCCCCCACCCCCGGGGAAGAGGTGAGAAAGAAAATGAAGGAGAATAACTGTGGCTATCAGCTAATCAAACAATATGCACAAACCTCTTAGGACACCAAAAATCCAATCATGTTCTTAAAAAAAGTAAATTTTATTAAAACAAATAGAAAATACATCTGGAACAAAGGCATTTGCTAGATTTTAAAAGAGCAATTCCAAAAATTAAGCACCCAAACTAGCTTTCTTGGGGATTCAGCTTAAAGGTTACAAGCAAACAAAAGCAACAGTGGTTAGCACAGAAGAGATCCACAAGCCAAAATAAGAAATAAACATGATCGTATTTAACTAAACATTATCTATCCAAATAATTTCTTTTAAGTATGGAAGATGAATTTTCATTCCTGGTTCAAACCTTACACGTATAGCATTGCTGCTCCATGTTCTTGCAGCCCAGAGAACAATAGACAAAGGGAAAGTTTCTTTCCCAATTTTAAAAAGTTCTAGCCTTCCCACTGGCTCTTTTGGTCAGGTGCCCACTCCTTTAACTGGCAGGTTGGGTGTCCATCAAAGGAAGCTATCCCCCCCCCTTTATTTATCACACAAATGCAGTTGATATGGGGCTTGCTCCTCGTCTTAGTCATAGATATACATATGGTTGGGAAAACTGTGTTGAGAAGTTAGTTTTGAACTTGCAAGTCTCCCACACCGCAAATAAATGTGCTGTCAGCAAGTCACAGGTGTTCACAGCATGATGGCGACAAAATGAGATTCTGAGGAGTTTAGTGACATTTCTAATACTGTAATTAATTTGTCTGAAGCACTCTTGTGGTCATCTGTTACATGATGTGCTATTCTTCACTGGTAGTTCTTGATTTCATTAGTTTAACTTCTTTACCTAAAATACCACGAGATGAATAAAGGTTACCTTTCCAGTCTTATTTTTCATCTCAGTTTGCATAGTCCAGCAATTTCTTGATATTATTTTTACACACACCCCCAACACAATATAGCTGTTTTTTAATTTATTTTGGCAGCATTTTTAAGTGGAAAAAAAAAATAGAAAGAGGGAGAAAAGACAGATTTTGCCTACTAGTTCTTAATGTGTTACTGCCTCTTAAATATGTATCTAATCCCTTTGATTATGTTTAAGCAAAACCAAAACCACATCTGTCTATGCATTTTAAGTGTGTCAATCATTGCGGTATGTAAGCATCTAAATACATTTAAGAGTTTTTTTACCTAGCAAATCAATAAAGACTGATTATATGACAACTAAAGAGGAATTAATAACATATGAACTGTCTTTCCAGTGGAGGAATAAAGAATCAAAACCAGGAAGGACAGATTTCTCTAAGGTGAGAAGATATAAATATCAGAACCATTTATAGCATTCTAATTACTTTTTAATTTCTTTGAAGTGTCTCCAAACTCTGAAAAAAATTCATTTCTCATGGCCTCTGTTCTTTCATGTTTGTGGATTAAACATATTTGGTTGAACTATTTTAATGTTTTTCTGATGAGGAACAAAAGAACACTTTCATGCTATCCAAGCTAAACTAGGGCAAGTGGGTGCCATATATATTTCAACATGAATTTTATTGATTCCCCCATTCTGCTTGGTAGAGACTGTGGATATAGGATCAAGGAAAAGAATAAAGAAACATTATAATATTTAAATGCATATATTACACAGAATTTTTCTCTCTGTCCCATGGTCCTACATCCATACTTTCTCCTAAGCAGAATGCAAAATCAGTAAAGCTGTTGATCCTGCAATGTTTGAGTGGCTAAATGAACATGCAAACATCTACGTGTGCGTGTTCAATGGGGCTGCTCAAGTTGTAAAGTTCCTCACGTATGCTTACAGGATCAGAGCATTTGAGTAAATTTCCAGCGGGCCTCCAGTGATGCACACCCCAGATTTGCTGTCATGATCACCTGTGTGCTTGGACATCCCACCCAGTCTGTGTGTAAGTGGGCACTTGAGAACACCTTCTTAAAATGGAATACTGTTTTTCTGTGAGATGGGATATCAATGGTAATGAACTGAAGGAAGAAGTGGCCACAGAACAGACATTACACAGTCTTGATTTTCAGGAACTTAAACTCTCCTTGTTTTAATTCCTTTTTTGTTCCTTCTATTCCATTCACCTAGCATTGGCTGGCTCTCTTGTCCCTTTAAACACTCTCAGCACTGTTGAAGGGAGACTTCCACTCCACAGCTCCTGCCATCTGAAGCAGCTTACCTCAGGCTCCCTCTGCATATTAACATACCATCTAGTCTCATATACTCACCTACAAATGTCTCTCTTTTCACTTCCCTTCAAATCTTAATTTCTCTCTCCACTTGCTATTATTTTGTAACATTTAACTGTATCTTTTTACTCAAAAACTTTTTGGGATGTTCTTTGTATGAAAGACAATATAATTATAATCTTTTACTGCAGTCCCCCTGTAGAGGCAGCACTGGACAACATTACTAAAAAGCATGAAGAAGTATTATTGCAGTATCAAATTTTTCAATCTAAATGTAAGAATAAAGATTTGTGTTTTAACTCAGGAGTAAGGGCCTTTGCCTAAAACTTTATGCAGATTTTTTTTACATACACTGTAACCTTGACTGCAGTGAGAGTAATTTGTTACTCGCTACTCAGATCAAAACCATGCAAACTACAAAAACCGGAGGGTTTAATCCCCAAAAGATTTGATTATCCCAGGAAAAAAAATTGGAGTTCAGCTGCTGCAAAACTCTTCTAAATCAATGGAATTCTCATCTGGCATTCTCTCTCGACTGGAAGACCAGGGAACTGGGTCCTCTTTGAAGAATTCTTTTGAATAGGAAAACTCACTGGTGTTCTAGCTACTCCCCCTTTCACTAGTTGGGCCACCTGAAAATAGCAAGATCATATCACCAATCTATTAATTCTTTACTTCTGGGCCATCTCCCAATCCCATTTTCAAGCAAAAATCTATGCAATTTCTCAGGCTTTCCACAAAATTTGTCCAGTTTCCCTGAATCAAAATGTAATGCGGAACATCTCATTTGGGGGTATATGAATATCATTTCCAACATTCTGCATAGACTAATTCACCCATTTAGCATGAGAGGGCTTTAGTCTCATTTGCACTAACATCCCTTTGGGTGCTTGGCAGCCTGCACTTACTTCAAGGCCCCTTTATAATGCCAGACTGGCATATAGGGCTTTAGTATAAATGAGAATCAGGTCCAGTATTTCTAGCCCGAACACATTTGGACCTGATTTTCTCATTTACCCAGTGGCCTGTTTATGCCCCTCTGGGAGTGTGAAGAAGCTGGAAAGTGGTTATAACTGTAATTCACACTAGTTTGAAGGAGCAGTGCAAAGGAACCTTAGTGTAAATGAGAATCACATCCATTTGATGAATCATTGGGAGAGCATCATCTTGAAGGAACAAGTGTTGTGATGCTTAATGATTAGCCTTAAGAAGTAGAGAATTATGGGACTTTGGAAGTGCATAATATCATTAAAAGGAATCACTGACTCCTTCAGAATCACTGTTTCTTTCCAGCACTAGAGAAACGAAAGTATCCTGCTTTTTAGAGAGAGCCATAAGTTAAACAAATAAGAACAGAAAAGACACATTGTGAAGTATAACCTGTCAAAGGATTTGCTGTATTTAAGAGCTGTAGTCACGTTTAAATCTTTCTTTGGGACAGATCTTTTCACCTCTTTTACTGTTGCCAAAGGCCCTTTGGCAACAGGTCCCATGTATTGTCACTGTCAATTGGGGGAAGACTAGAATTTGGGAAAGCTGTGCGGATGGTGTACACCATATTGCAACTGAATTATTTTCATACCTTCCTCTCCTGGTTGCCACAGATCAAAACATAAAGAAAAACAGTGTGGAATGTGAAAACTTAAGGGAAAGAAGTGTACTTTACTCGATCTGGTCCAAAATGAGACTGTAAATATTGTTGAAAGTGTACTTGGCAGGTCAGCATGTGATACATAAAAGGTAAACATGAGACTTTTAAAGAAAGACCTGACATTTGGCTCAGAAAGATTCACGTTTAAGTTGAAAAATACTGTATGTATATTAGGTTCCTGGCATGTGAGACTTATCTGCAAATAGATAAAGAACTTGTCTATCTTGAATATTGGACAGAACGCTTTGTACTCTTTCCTTGTGTACTATGTGGAAGACTGTAGGTTGGCATGATACACCCAAGTAGACTTACCTCTTGCTCAAGAGATGCATTATTTTCATTTGTTCTTGCACAGAACTTCTGATTTACTTTAAAAAGTAGAGAGGCAGTACTTTTGTGCATTCACTTTAGTTCTTTGGCTATTATATTGTACATTCCAGAACAAACCTGCAAACATAATGACTTGTAGACTGAACTCAGGCCTAAGTATTTTTTGATGAATTAATTTTTCAGTGCACAGTACTTGCTAACATAAGTCTGACCTTGTGAATATGGCTTTCCTGCAAAACTTGAGGATATTACTCATAATCTAGAAAGTGAAATGCTGATATATCCCTTGTTTATGGATTACTGAGGTAGAAGTATAACATTTCTTTGATAAACTTTGACTTCCGTGCCTTATTGTCACCTCATATTGAGAAACTGATTCCTCTTTCTGGAATACAGCCAACCTGTATGAAAAGATGCCCTTGTCCAGAAATAAGAGCCATCGGAGGTTATTAGGGAAAATAAAGAGATTTGAGGTGACATAGTTGCAGTCTCAGAAACTTGTTTGGGCTACTGTAGCCTTCAGCAACATACTCTAAAGGAAGGAAAGAGTCTCTTGTATTTTTGTGCCTGACTGACAAGAAGCCTCTAGTGAGGGATAAACCAGAAAATACTTGCAGTTTCATTTTGGGTAGTTATCCCAGTCTACTTCGGTCTACAAGATCTGATTGCAAATCTGATGAGAATATTGTTTCCCAGCAGATTTCCAGCTGTCCCTGCGTGCAGTCAGACCATAAGTCATGGTTCTTCACATTTGCACTTTCATTCTCTGTCACAAGGCAGAAATGCTGCAGGTTCCAGGAAGAAAAATTGTGGGAAAAGTAGGTAAGGAAATCAAAAAAGTTCAAACTTCTGGCTGCATTTGACTCTAGAAATAAGGAATGGTGTTGGCACTGGGTAAGATTGTGTGTTTGGGTTTTTTTAATTGCTGTTATTTTGAATACCCATTCCTATGTAGAGTCAAAACTTTCCCCACTTTTTAAGGATAAAACTTAATACAAAAATTTCTGGAGGGTCTCACTAGTTCAGATAAGAGTGTCTTACATTTCCAGAAATGTTCAAATATCACAAGTAATACTCTTCTCATGGTACGAACAACCAGACACAGGACTGGAAGTATGGGAAATCTCAGGAGAGAGCTGTGCTCTTGGAGAAATTCCAAACCAGTTTTGCAAGCTCAAATATGAGATGAGCCATAAGCATCCAAACTTTTGCGTGCTTATCTGAAGCAAGGCTGAACTCCAAACCTAGGGTTACCATTCGTCCGGATTCCCCCGGACATGTCCGGATTTTTGAACTAAAAATAGCGTCCGGGGGGAATTTGTTAATGTCCGGACTTTCCCCCCCCCCCCCCCATGCAGAGCATGCGCGGCTAACAGGGCAGCCGGATGGTGCCACTTACATGTGGCTCCGACAGCGAGAGAGAGTCCCTCCTCCCCCTGCAGCATAGCTCACTCACTCCCTCCCTCCCTGCATTCGCCTCCGGCAGTCTGGAGCTCCTCCCCCGCTGCTGCCCAGCATACCAGAGAACGGCTCAGACAGTTCCTGAGCAATCTCCCAGAGAGCCCTTAGGTGAACCGAAGGCCAACGACAAGGGAGCCAGGGGGTTGGAGAAGGGGCAGGGAGGTTCTGGAGGGGGCAGTCAAGGGACGGGGGGGGTCGGGAGTTCGGGGGGGGGGGCTTTCTGGGGGTGTGGATAAGGTTTTGGGCAGTCAGGGTACAGGTAGGGGGTAGGGTCCTGGGGGGCAGTTTGGCGGGGTCTTAGGAGGGGGCAGTTATGGGACAAGAGGCAGGGAGGCTTAGATAGGGGGTGGGGTTCTGGAGGGCAGTTAGGAGCAGGGGTCCCAGGAGGGGGCTGTCAGGGGACAAGGAGCGAGGGGGGTTGGGAGTTCTGGGGGGGGGCTGTCAGGGGGCAGGAGTGGGGAGAGGGATCGGAGCAGTCAATGGGACAGGGAGCAGAGGGGTTTAGATGGGTCGGGAGTTCTGGGGGGGCTGTCGGGGTGGGGAGTGGTTGGATGAGGCGTGGGAGTCCCAGGGGTCTGTCTGGGGGTGGGGGTGTGGATAAGGGTTGGAGCAGTCAGGGCACAGGTAGGGGGTAGGGTCCTAGGTGGCCAGTTAGGATGGGGGGAGGGTCCCAGGAGGGGGCAGTCAGGGGACAAGGAGCGGGGGGGAGGGTTGGGAGTTCTGAGGGTGGCGGGAAGTGGGTGGGGCAGGGGCGGGGCCAGGGCAGGACAGGGGCGGGGCTCCGCCCGTCCTCTTTTTTGCTTGCTGAAATATGGTAACCCTATCCAAACCTTTTGAATATCCTTGTCTGAAAGATTCTTAAAGTATAATATTTAAATTCATATCTGTGCTTTAATAATTGGGGCCTACAACAGGTTTCTCTCTCCCTCCCCCCTCGCCATAATTAATGATACCAGTCACAAAACATACAGGGCTCTATGCTATATCTAGGACTTCTCTTCTTTGAACATCTCAACTTCAGCTGTGTGAAAACATTTATATCCATGGATATGTATATTGATACTGATGGTCTTCTAATTAAATATTTATACATTGTTAACACACCACAGTCATTACATTGTAATATTTGGCCAATAAAAATATTATTAATGAGGAAATACATCTCCTAAATACCTGAATGGTGATGTCAGTGTGTTGACATAACTGAAATACTGTTTCAAGTGTTTGAAATAATGGAGTTTTAGCTGTAATGCATCCTGTGAATCTCTAAATATATTAACCCCCTTATCTTACATATCATGGGCTCTGCCACATTTAACTACAATGAGTAAAGGATGATGGTGTCACATACTGTGACTCTAACTTTCCTTGCTATTTAGAAGTTTATCAGATTCCCTGTGATTGTGATTGTTTTATAATATTAGCATTTAACATTTTTCTTTTATAACTGGAGTATGAAAATAAATAGCAGTTATTCTTTGTGTGCTGGAATTCTAGCTAGTAAGTGATATATGTTGCTTAAAGTTAGGCTTTGGCTTTTAGTGTCATGAACCTTTCTGCTTCTAAAAATTCCAGTCTCACCAATCTCAAGAGTTCAAAAATCATGAGTCAGGCCCCCCAAAAAAGAGATTTTATATAAAATATGAGTTTTTATTTGCTTTCTGGGTTTTGAGACTTTAGAGTGCACTTATGTCACATATTCAAGCTTTTCTCCACAGTCATGCGGGCTAGAACCTTAATTTTTTTAAATGAAAGCTGAGATTCTCTCTTAATTACCTAACTCCAGAAGCTGGTGCTTGAAGTAAAACACCAAATATTTTGAGACTTGTGATAAAATTGCAAGAGTTGGCAACAGTCGCATATCAGCAGCCATTTTGTTCTGGAAATACACTGATGTAACTCTGCTATGTTTTATGGAGATTTTCTTTTGTTCTTTCTGGTTGTTTTACTGAAGTCATTTTGGACCGAAAATATATCATTTTAATTTGTGGTAGAAAAATATAACAGTAAGAATGCTAGGTGCTTGGAATAAATAATCCAGAAGATCCCTTCAAACTCCACCATCTATAGGTTCATTTATAAAAACTGACTAAATTCAATCCTGGTATTACATCAGTTGTCACTCTTTATTTTAACCTAATATAGTCCTTCATGTTACAGAAATTGTCTTAACCTGTCTGGAACAGATCACGGTGATCCTTTAATTCAGAACAAGTTATCAGCTGTTTAGATTCAGATTCCTTTCTCTTTTATTTGCTATCATTTTAATAGCTTTTGAGCTGAAGTGTATTTTCTCCTGTATGAGGTGAAAGTGATAACCTATTCTCCAAGTGCGCATGTATGGATGCCTCCAACTTCAGCTAATGCACTTTTTATAATTTTCACCCCCTTTTTAAGGTGATTCCTCCATGGAGTGGTGATGACCAGCTTTTTATACGCTTCCTCCTATCTGATGTTGTCTTAATAGAGCTCTGTCATCTCATTGCTGGAGTGTAGCTGAGCTGCGCACTCTGTCATAAGACTGACTGTACAGAAAACCAGTGTGTCAAAACTGCACCTTTTCTTTTGTATTTGTTAGACGATTAATGTTTAATACCCTTCCATTAGAAGATGGCCTCCTATGCCCAGTCATCAGATGTAAAATGGATGGATCATTAGTGTCTCATGCGTGTAAAAAAAAAAAAAGTGGGGAAAAATATGATCTAGCTAATTATATTATATGTTACTCATATTCTCTTAAGAAACCACAAAATCTATCCTTAATCTCTAATGGAGCAGACAATTAGTTCATACTGCAGCTGTAAGGTTGCTTGGGATCAAGGCAAAGGCATTTGAGAACAGCTGTAACATTACATTTGTTAAGAGATTCATTTCTCACTTTACCACAAATTACTTGCCCGTGCATCGAGTTAGTCCATAAGCTATTAATTACACAGGACGTATGGAGGCTGACAGTGTTGGGCAGAGACTTTAATTGGGCACTGGTGGGGACAGAGTGGGAGTCAAGGGAAGAAGTTCTCTTATGCATAAAGTACTCTAGGGTTGTGTCTCAAACCAGAACTTTTTTTCCCTTCCCTTTCTGTTTAAGGAATGTATCTGGGTGAAAAAGAGGTGGAGGACTTGAAAAACACCTTTGTGAGGTTTACTTGATAAATGGTATTGTTCATAGCTTATGTGGCCATAGTCTCTTAAAGCAAGCAGTGTTCATAAAGCAGTTAATATATCATGTAGATCAAGCCTTCTGGTACTATAGACTTTGTATTGTGAAGTGAATAATAGCTACAGCTTGCTAGGGCAGTGGTTCAATGCGGGTCATGTATTTAGAGCACATTGCTCTTGAGAGCGGAACTCAAAAGCTTAGCAGCAAACTCCCTGAAATCTACTTCAGTGGCCTTGAACAATGTTGACTCAAACTCTGAGCTCTTAAATTCTTAAAACTTTATTTCCTACAATAGCCCCATGCTTCAGAAAACTGGACAGAACCAACATTTAAAGGTATTAACCAGAGTTCCATGTTACACCTTCCCTGAGTGTTTTGCCTTTAGAAATTGCTGCTTCTGGGAATATCATAACCAAGCGACTCAGTCAGCATTTCCACTGCTCAGATGTCGAATCTGCGAGTTTCTGGGAATGTCATTAGCACTGCAGTGTAACCACCCGGGAGTAGTTAGCTGCACAGGTAAATTATTACCCATCTTATATATGAGACATTTGCCACTTTGGGACTTGGAAATATCCTACAGTTCCTTATCTCTGTGTTATTTTTAAAGTATCAGTTTTGTATCAAAGCTTCCTAGTCTTTCTGTTGCTGTTTTGTTCAAAATACCTTGGGTTGCTGAAAGTGGAGCAAGTGACTGCTTCTATAGAGTTAATTTGACAAGAAATGGCTAGTTTTGTATTTTATTACAGAGTCAAAGTGCAAGGAGTAGTTGCATGCTTATCATTTCCCTTGTCTAATCACTTAATGACCTTAGGCTATAAATAAATAAAGATATCCTATCTCCTAGAGCTGGAAGGGACCTTGAAAGGTCATTGAGTCGAGTCCAGTCCCCTGCCTTCACTAGCAGGACCAAGTACCCATTTTGCCCCAGATTCCTAAGTGGCCCCCTTAAGGATTGAACTCACAACCCTGAGTTTAGCAGGCTAATGCTCAAACCACTGAGCTATCTCTCCCCCCTAATTTTGAAGGTGGCCAAGCAGAGCAGGACATTTCTGTGTGCATACTGCTATATTTGAGGATAGTTCTTTTGAATATTTTGATTACCAAAATAAATATTGTTTGCTTATGGCTCTGTCCTAGTATATGTAGCCTGTATAACATCAGGGGATGATCTGAATCTTGTGAAGATTCACAATCCCAGCTGCAAAACCTACTTGCCCACACTTTAGGTGCAGACTGTCAGTACTTCAGAATGTAACTGAAGTGCACAGCTTCTTGGGTTTGGCCACGTAATTGTGGATGAGTAGAACTTTGCAAGACTGAGTTAAATATCCACGGGTTCTGCTATTTTATTTTTCCAATGTACTACATCATTTCAATTGCTGAAGTCGGCACCTAACTGTATGTCTACACTGCAATCAGAGGTGTGACTGCAGCTCAGGTGTGCATACCCTCGCTTGTTTTAATCTAGATAGCACGCTAAAAAATAGCAGTGAAGCTGCGGGGATGTGGGCTTCAGCACAGGCTCCTGTAACCATTGGCATGTACTCACATTTCTAGTACATTTCTAGCACTGAACCCGGCATGTACTCACATTTCTAGTACATGCCGGGTTCAGTGCCACTATGTCTTCACTGCTATTTTAGCCATGCTAGCTAGACTAAAGCTAGTGCAGGTACCTAAAAGACCATTTGGCTCCTCTGGCACTATGAAACTGGGACTGAATGACAGAGGATGGATCACTTGATAATTGCCCTGTTCTGTTCAGGGCAGGGCAATTATCATGTGATCCATCCTCTGTCATTCCCTCTGAAGCATCTGGCTGCTGTCAGAAGACAGAATACTGAGCTATATGGACCACTGGTCTGACCCAGTATGGCCATTTTTATTTTCTAATGGAATGCCCAACAATGAGAGTAAAGCTTGATTACGTGGGAGACAAACTTTTTCTGGGAGTGGTCCAAGATTGTGAAATTAACTCTTCCAGGAACTACTGATATCACAATCCTCACGGCTTTCTGCTCTAAGGGCGAGGTGCCTTTCTTTGACCGTGCCTTTCCTAATATAAACCCAAAGCAATGGGTATATTTAAAACCCCCCGCTCCACATGCTGCTCCCTCCGAGGAGAGGATAAGAGACCAAACAGCATGTGATATATATGTAGTCATGGTGCTTAATGCACTACTTGAAAGCACTCAGGTACAGTGTTGACGAGCACAGTATAAAAACCTATATCGAATAGAGAGCCACAGTCACAGCCCCAATTGCAGTGTAGGCATATCTTAAGTGTGTTGCCAAGGGAAAATAATTTCATGATAGTTACAATCAAAATATGTTTTCCCCTGCACAAATGAGACACTCTTTTCGAAAGACAACGTAATCAAAATACTTTTAAAATGTTACGAAGCATAATTGAACAATTTAGCATGAAGTTGACAGCCACTGAATATGAGCTTTCAGCATCTGAATTGTATTTTCTGAATGGCATCTCGGTGTGGAGAATGTTGTATTGTGGAGATGAACCAAAGTAACGAAGTTGAACAAACAACTGTCAGAGTATGCTACAAGCAGGCTATTAGCTTACAAAAGTTATACCAGAGCTAGATAACCAACAAATAGTCTTTCCTAGTCGTCGTAGGTTTCTCCCTCCTTTTCTCACTGTGCATGGTAAAATATTTTTCAGATTTGATGCTGCACAAATAAATGCAAATAACCTTGTTCATAACAGGCCATACATGAACTTAACTGAAAATGCTCACAGTGTGGTATGCTAATAGAAATCTGGTGAATTTATTCATGCAAGAGGAAGACCAAGGACAGGGTAAGCCTGTTAATGAAGGGGAAAGACAATAAAAGAAAATGTGGAAATGGCAGAAGTACTAAATGATCTTTTGTTTGTTTTCACCAAAAAGGTTAATAGTGATTGGACATCTAACATAGTGAATGCCAGTGAAAATGAGGTAGGATCTGAGGCTAAAATAAGGAAAGAACAAGTTAAAAATTACTTAGACGAGTTAGAGGTCTTTAAATTGGCAGGGCCTGATGAAATATATCCTAGAATACTCAAGGAGCTGACTGAGGAGATATCTGAGCCATTAGTGATTATCTTCGAAAACTCATAGAAGAGGGGGAGAGATTTCAGAGAACTGGAAGAGGGCAAATATGGTGCTAATCTATACAAAGGGGAATAAGGACAACAGGGGGAATTACACACCAGTCAGCTTAACTTCAGTACCTGGAAAAATAACGGAACAATTAATCAAGCAATCAGTTTGCAAGCGCCTAGAAGATAATAAGGTGATAAGTAACAGTCAGCATGGATTTGTCAAGAACAAATCATGTCACACAAACCTCATAGATTTCTTTGACAGGGTAACAACCCTAGTGGATGGGGGCAAGTGGTGTGTGGTATTCTTGACTGTAATAAGGCTTTTTGATACTGTCTCGCATGACCTCATAAACAAACTAGAAAAATACTACCTAGACGGATCTACTATAATGTGGGTGCATAACTGGTTGAAAAATCTTTCCCAGAGAGTAGTTATCAGTGGTTCAGTCAAGCTGGAAGGGCATATCAAGTGGGGCCCTGAAGGGTTCTGGGTCTGGTTCTGTTCAATATCTTCATCAATAATTTAGACATGTGTCTGACGAAGTGTGTATTCACCCACGAAAGCTTATGCTCCAATACATCTGTTAGTCTTTAAGGTGCCACAGGACTCTTTGCTGGTTTATAAAGTTTGTGGATGAAACCAAGGTGGGAGGGATTGCAAGTGC
Source organism: Chrysemys picta bellii (assembly GCF_011386835.1). Classification (NCBI taxonomy): domain Eukaryota; kingdom Metazoa; phylum Chordata; order Testudines; family Emydidae; genus Chrysemys; species Chrysemys picta. The sequence goes on along the minus strand of NC_088800.1, from coordinate 32,473,718 downwards.
TTTGGATTAAAATTCAAAATAATCTGGACAGACTGGAGAAATGGTCTGACGTAAACAGGATGAAATTCAATAAGGACAAATGCAAAGTACTCCCCTTAGGACGGATCAATTGCACACATACAAAATGGGGTTATAATGGATCACAAGGTAAATATGAGTCAACAGTGTAACACTGTTGCAAAAATGCAAACATCATTGCAGGATGTATTAGCAGGAGTGTTGTAAGCAAGACACTAGAAGTAGTTCTTCCCATCTACTTTGCGCTGACATGGTCTCAACTGGAGTATTGTGTCCAGTTCTGGACACCACATTTCAGGAAAGACGTGGACAAATTGGAGAAAGTCCAGCAAAAATGATTAAAGGTCTAGAAAACATGACCTATGGGGGAAGATTGAAAAAAATAGGCTTGATTAATCTAGAGAAGAGAAGGTGGGGGCAGGACAGGATGACATAACAGTTTTCAAGTACATAAGAGGTTGTTACAAGGAGGAGGGAGAAAAATTGTTCTCTTTAACTTCCGAGGATAGGACGAGGCAATAAGCTTAAATAGCAGCAAGGGAGGTTTAGATTGGATATTAGGAAAAACTTCCTAACTGTCAGGGTAGTAAAGCATTGGAATAAATTGCTTAGAGAATCTCCATCATTGGAATTTTTTAAGAATAGGTTAGACATACATCTGCTAGGAATAGTCTAGTTCAGGGGTAGGCAACCTATGGCACGCATGCCGAAGATGGCACGCGAGCTGATTTTCAGTGGCACTCACACTGCCCGGGTCCTGGCCATCAGTCGGGGGGGGGCTCTGCATTTTATTTTAATTTGAAATGAAGCTTCTTAAACATTTTAAAAACCTTATTTACTTTACATACAAGAATAGTTTAGTTATATATTATAGACTTATAGAAAGAGACCTTCTGAAAACACAAAATTGTATTACTGGCATGCGAAACCTTAAATTAGAATGAATAAATGAAGACTCGGCACACCACTTCTGAAAGGTTGCCGACCCCTGGTCTAGTTATTACATAGCCCTGCCTTGAGTGCAGGGCACTGGACTGGATAAATCTCTCGAGGTCCTTTCTAGTTGTACACTTCTATGGTTCACAATGACTATGATGCCATTCTCAAATTTGGGATACTCTCTGACTAGTAATTTATTCATTCTTTGCACTTCCATAGTGCCTCTCAGCCAAGGAACCCAGCTGGGCCGGGATTTCACTCAAATTGCTTAACAAACATTAACAAGTTAAGTCTCCCAGCGCCCTGAAGCTTCAGTGATTATATATGAATATCATAGGGATGGTTTCACCTACTACTGAAGTGCAGCAACCTCTGAGGTGGAATGCACAGCTCTTTAACTGCTCATGACAACTGAAACTTGCATGTGTGAGTTTGGGATTTTACTATTTCAAACTGAAGGCTATCCGCTTCTTAATAAATCTGCTTCATTTTACATCATACACATCATATTATGGGAAATACTTATCTGAGAGCAGTATTTCAAACCTCTGTATCGCCAGGGTCAATTTACAGAACAAGAATTTAAAATAAATTTAAAAAGGAAGTGTGGCTGGGGATGCTTCACTGGCATAAGAATAATCCAGTTAATAATAACTGTGGCTGACTGAAAGGTATAAAGTAGGTTTTATACCTTGCCTGCCTAGTAAATTCAATCTCCATCTACTGTTGGTGCAATATTAAAGATCACCCTTAAAATAAGAAAATTCTCTTGAAATCCATTTTATTTTTCATGCTTCGAGAGGAAGAAGATTTTGTTCTTATAAATTCAGTGTATTAACTGCTAACAAACAAACCTAAGGAGACTTCTCAAAAGTTGCCCTTTGTTGACTGAGGCCCTGATCCTGCAGTTGGTTGTGGGTAGGTGGACTGCTGCATCCATCCAGGGCACAGCAGTCTGCCCTTGTGAGACAAATTGCGGAGTCAGAGTGCAAAAGAGAATACACAACCCTGCTCATGGGCACTGTACTGTCGGGCACACAAGCAATAGCTTTTTGACATGTCTGCTGTGCATTCCAAAAGCATAAGGAAACTCTCCATACTGTGATGTGGGCAATTAACCAAGTCAAAGGAAGGAATATCATCAAATGGGGCTAATGCTTAGCCTACGTAAATTAAGGATCTATCTACATTTTTTCACTAATGCCCCAGTTTCAGGAGTGTATAAAATGAGAATGTAATAGTTTCCAAGCTCAAATGTGACACCTTTTCTGTCCTACCTGCCTACTGTGGCTGAGGAGCTAATTTCTGATCTTGATTGTACCAGTTAAATCCAGAGTAACCTGATAAAGTTGGTAGGATAAATCCAGATTCACCTTGGTGTAGCTAAGCAGAATTTGGCTATGGGTGGTAACAAACACAAATTAACTCAAAACTAGCCTAATTTGTGGAAACTGAAGTTTTATAGGCCATTAGTTGAGAACACTGACTAGTGCCCATTAGTAAAATTAAGCATGGCAGGGTTATTTAATTTGGAAAATTAGCCACCCAATGACAATTGGCTCCTGAGAACACTGCAAAGCAGATGCTGATTGCTGCTAATTGTGGATGGTTGGTCTTTTGACTAGGAACCCAGAGAGGAAGATTCCATCAAAAGTCTTATGTGGTTGTAATGTGGAGAGATTATCTATTCCCCACTGGTTATTAGTTTCTACTAAATAAGTCAGTTGCTGGACTCGTCCCCCATTTCTCCCCTACTAGCCATGCATCCATTTTCACCTGTCTGAAACCCTTTACCGGTCCAGGGAAAAATAAATCACATTTAGTATATTCCCAGGACAGTTTCAAATAAAAAAGGATATCAACATGAAGGACAATTGCAGTGTTGAGCTGTCATCCAGTCCCCACAGGTACCATGAAAAATTGCAGCCAGTAAAATAACATTTTTCAAAATGTGACACTACCCTTAAATTTATCTTATACAATAAATGGGTTCTAGAGAGAATTTTAGTCCATTTGAACTCAAACTATTCTTCAAGACTCAATAATAGATTACAAATGAAATGCATTATTAATTTATAATAGAATAATTGTTTTGCTTCAACGGTCACTTTCAGTAGCTCAGACAGTAATTTTCTCTGCTTCTTTATCATCTTAAAGGTATTTTCCCATAATGAAAAAAAATAAGAAAAAAGTTAAATGTTTGACTTAACTGCCAAAAGTCATGAAAAGTCAGTGTTAAGGCAGATAGAAATGCAAACCTTAATTCATCCTACTCTGCCTAAGTGTGTCATCAGTAGGGTATGGAGGATCTCCCACTGTTTGAATGTACCTGGTAGAAGACCACAGCAGCTAAATCACTTACTTTGACATGCCAACCTTGGTTAAGGACAGACTTCAACTTCGAATCCTAATTTCATGGACCTTTAGCACAATATTAATGTGGATTTTGTATGAATTTCCTTGGTTTTGCTTAGCATTGATAAGGAAAAGAAAATCTGTGTGTGTGTATGAAAGCCACAGAATTTGAAAACACCTATTTATGAGCTATGAGTGTATATATATCCCCTGTCCGTGTGCTCCAAGAGCATCATTAACATGAGAAGGATTCACACACCCACATGGAGAGGAGACCTCTGTTATGGTCTATTGTGTAAATATTTTGACAGTCTTTTAAATGAACAGCTAGGGAGCATTTTTTTTCAAGTATATATTATGATTTTCCTAATGGACTCCACTGGATAGATTGTCAGTCATTTACATCTACGTCTCTTTGTTGTTACACATTTGTAGTCTTGTGTGTAAATCAGCAGCTAAAGACTTTATTTTAGAATGGATTTTTGGAGAGACATTAATGACTCCTTTGACAGTATTACCGTCCATCATGTCAGAGGTACTTGAGTGCTGTTTACCCTGGGGGTTATTAACAGAATAGATCATCATAGCTTTACACGAGTGTGCCAGGCCTGCAAACTAGAAATACTTAGAAATTATTGCAGAGAAAAAAGTCTATGTGCTATGAAAATGGTTACTGTGGGGTTTAGGTCTTTATGAGAATGGTAATAGAGTGGTGTACTGCATATCAAAGAGAGTTTGTATGAAGGAGTCTGGGTTAACAGGACAGAATCTATTACACAGGGTCCACTAATGTATTACTGAGCGCATAGGTCAATTGCTGTACTTTTATTGGATATAGTCATTATAGCCGTTGAATACATGGTAATAGTGACCTTTTACAGCAACTCTCCCTCTCACCTGATGGGAGGCAATGGCAGCACAAATAAGGGGCATGAAAAGAGAAAAGCTTAATACAATAAAGCAGGAATGTAACTGAACGGTGGCTGAGCATTACAGTGTACAGCTGTGTTTTTCCAGCAGAGTGGGAACACAGCATTGGAATGATTTCTCTGCAGCATGTAAACTAGGTAATGGAAAAGTAGTTGTCGGATTCCTGTGTAGAAAAAGCATTTATGGAATTCTAGGAGCATCCAAGACTGTGTGTTGTCAGGGGTCTAGAGGCCTTGTCCCGTTTCCCTCCTTTCATCCCTGCAATCTTTCTTTATCTATGTAGCTAACAGTTCAATAGTTTATTACTGAGGTCCCTATCTGTCATAGGTGTTCTAGCCATGCAAGCTAGTTTTAGTTCTGGATTCTGTTCAGGGTATTTGGCTTTAATCTGTAATTACCTGAATTGGATGATTTCTGGCTACTTATGCAATGGTTTCTCTTCTCATATGGTACCACCAAAGTTGAGATCAGTTGAGGCACTCAAGTGCAGCTTCCTGAAGGGTGACTGATGGCAGGAGTTTTTCAGAGGAGAGCCCTTCTCTGGGTCTGACAGAGTCACTCTGCTGAATACCATGGAATTGAAAGCTCTCTCTCTTCCTGCAGGCTTTCAAGAAGAGCATGGGGGCTGGGGGAGCGAGAGAGAATGCACGCAGGGTCATGGAGATGGGCATGGAATAAGAACATGAATAGAACAGGATCATCTGTTTCAGATTTATTTGTGAGATTTGTTACTCTGTGTGTGTGTGTGTGTGTGTGTGTGTGTGTGTGTGTGTGTGTGTGCACGCGCACACGTGCATGTGCCCAGGGCAGAAGGCCAGACAATTTCATTTTGAAAATTTTAAAAATAAAATAGTACAAATAAATTAAAATACTTTATCCTGTACTGAAATAGGCTCACCCTTTGCTTTCTCAGCCCCTGGGACAACATTTAAATATGTCTTTCAATCCTTAAATGGACTAATAATGCAGCAGCGTCATTTTGCGCAGAACTTATTTGTTGGTCCTTTTGAGACCGAGAAATTCTAAAGAAAAGAGCTGGATGTTTTATACCAGAGGTACATTTAGAAATGTTGGATTAACTGCTCGGTGCAGTAATTCAATCATGGACCGAAGAGAATCCTACAGCTTCTGAACAAATTCAGTCAAGGAGTCATACTTTCCAGTTCTCTGCTGTATAGAGCCTTTTGCGTTAGATATCGGGGGTAGCCGTGTTAGTCTGTATCTACAAACACAACAAGGAGTCTGGTGGCACCTTAAAGACTAGCAGATTTATTTGGGCATAAGCTTTCATGGGTAAAAACCTCACTTCTTTGAAGTGAGGTTTTTACCCATGCCCAAATAAATCTGCTAGTCTTTAAGGTGCCACCAGACTCCTTGTTGTTTTTGCGTTAGAGTTTCTCTGTAATTTACTGCCTTCATTACAGCACTGCATTTGCTGTCTGTGTGGCTGGGGATTGGATTACATATTGGCAAAAGCAATTTTCTTGTGGCTGCCCCCAAGAGGCCTGCATTATAATCTTCTTGGAGGCAGGTGTCTAAAACTAGTGGGCTGAAAGCATTAAAGTGCAGATGTTGTTGGTTGTAGCTCTCTGAACTGCACCCTGCAGGGAAGAAGGCTCTTTCCTGAAGTTATTTATGCAATGAATCTAAAGATGTATTTGATTATTGTATTGTGTTGATACAGACAGTACAAGCTTTTTTAGAAAACACCATATGAAATATTTCATTTCACGCCATCACATTCCCATCTAGATTCATTCTTCTATTAAAATATTTCTCCATTCAAATATGCTATAGATCATGTAACAAGCTCCTTCTTCTCTTCCATGTTTCTTGGGACTTTTCCCTCCTGACACTGTCCCTAACTAATACTGCTGCTAGAAATTCTGCCTCCTTCAGGTATAAGGCTGAGGCAGATCTGCTAAGACAGTGGTATCCAACCTTTCTACGTCTAAGATCACCTTTTGAATGTAAGGACACCACAAAATCTACCCCTCTCCTTCCACAAGGCTCCATCCCTTCCCTGAAGCCCGCCCCGCTCACTCCATTCCCCGCCCGCCCCGTTGCTCGCTCTGTCCCACCCTCACTCACTTTCACTGGGCTGGGGCAGGGCTTTGGGGTTCTGCAGGGGGAGCCAGCTCTGGGCAGGGTCTGAGGGGTTCGCAGTGTGGGTGGGGGCTCCGGGCTGAGCCGGGTGCAGGAGTGGGTGAGGGTGCAAGCTCTGGGAGGGAGTTTGGGTGCAGGAGGGGGCTCAGGGCTGGGGCAGGGGGTTGGGGTGTACGAGGGGGTATGGGATGCTGGCTCTGGGAGGGGGCTCAGGGCAGGGACTTGGGGTGCAGGAGGGAGTATGGGGGGCTGGCTCTGGGAGGCTGCAGGTTGGGTGGTAGAAGAGAAATGCTGGTCCAGCATAGCTGGGCCTGCTGTACTCATGCTACTCCTGGTCTTAATGCTGCAGAGCCATTCAGAACCTGCCCGTTGAATGGGGCAGCACTTACCTCGGAGGGCTCAGCCCCATGCCGCTCCCAGAAGGGACCAATGTGGCTCCGCATGCTTCCCCTTTCTGCAGGCACCGCCCCCGCAGCTTCCATTGGCCACAGTTCCCCGTTCCCAGCCAATGGGACCTGCGGGGGTGGTGCTTGCATGCAGGGGCAGCGTGCAGAGACCCCTGCTCTCTCTTCCTCCAGGGCCGCGGGCCAATGCTGGCCACTTCCAGGAGCGGTGTGGGGCTGGGGCAGGCAGGGAGCCTGCCTTAGCTGCAGCCCCGCTACACCACCAGAGATCGCAATCAACTGGGAGAGTCCCCAGGATCAACCAGTGGATCACGATCGACCAGTTGGTGACCACTGTGCTAAGAGGAGGACAAAGTGATAGAACAACAATAATATCTAGCCCTTATCTAGTGCTTTTCTTCAGTAGATCTCAAAGTGCTTTACAAAGAATGTCTGTATCATTATCCCTGTTTACACCTGGGGAAACTGAGGAACAAGGTGCAGTGACTTGCCTAAGGTCACCCAGCAGACTAGTGACACAGTTGGGAGTACCTAAACTAATGGGAATATAAATTATGCCCAGTTCTCAAACTGTGTTACATGTCCTGAAGGAGAGGCAGAGGCTATGTTGGCACTGCCGATGTAGCGCTGTCCATACTGGTGCTTATGTTGGTATAACTTACATCACTGGGGGGGGGCAGGATGTCTACCCCTGAGTGACATATGCTATCCCGATACAAGTTGTAGAGTGTACAAACCCAAAATCGGAAGAGTATAGGGAAGACTTACTCGGTGTCGCTATGTATTGATTATGACTCTGTGCCATTTCACCAGCCCATAGAGCTCAGGGCTGCCCAGCGTTCTGCAGTTCCCTACGTTAAGCAGTGGTGTGACAAGATAGGATAGCCCTCCTAAGTACAACCTCAAAATAGGCCTCCCGTTTCTGTACAGCTTTGAAGTTGCTTCCCCTTTCGCGCTCTGCCCTTTTTCTGCACCCACCCAAAATGTCTGTTCTAGAGCCAAACCGTGCACTCATGTTCTGCACTCCCCGATGGGGGTGGGGAATGGGATCCTGGAACTTCCTAGTGGGAGGACAACTGGGCTGGCTGTCCCATTGCTGGAAGGGGGCGCCCATTGTTCCCTTCTTAGCAAACACCCAGGCTTGCTGGCTGCACACTCTTTCCTTCTCTGACAGGAGCCACATTATCTTCCTGATGAGTCCTCCACCTAGATTGTCAGGCTCCTAGGTGATCTGGGGATGATTGCTTTCCCATTCTTGTGTGTCCGTCCATGGTAATGGTAGAGCATCGTGAGGTTCCTGTCTAGCTGGTGCAGAGGGTAATTTCTCTGCTGGAGGATCATGCTATTATTGCCTAGTAAGGATTTTAACTTACCCAGGGTATTTGTGCCAGAGTCACTGAGGCTCATGTCATATTTTATCACCCATATGTGATTCATAAACCATAATTACTGTGCACGCTGCTTACAGTTCCTGATTCCCCACCACCTTGCACCCGGTGTAATCATTTACCGCTGTGTAAAGCAGGTGTGAAATACTACCACCAGTGTTAGTGAATAGAGAATCTGATGGGTAAAATTTCACACCTTTTTCCTGCATGTGTGAATGACTACACAGAGTGAAGGCAGTGGAGAAATGGGCTCTCGGTGTTACAAGTGTAGATGACATTAATTTACATGTAGGATAGCCATCAAATGGCAGTAATATTAGAGCATCCTGCTTTGTTCATGTTTATTGCACTAGTTATCATCTTTTCTCTTCCCTCTGAGTCTCTGAGCATAGCCCCCAAACCTTCAGAAGAGCATGCAATTGATGAGCCTTTTCTTTGGGGGAGGGGGGACTTCTGATGTCCCATTATCAGGGCCGGTGCAACCATTTAGGTGACCTAGGCTCTTGCCTAGGGTGCTAGGATTAGGGGGGCGCCATTTTCTTCGGCAGCGACCGCGGCGGCCGGATCTTCGGCCGCCCAGGTCGCCGCCGGCATTTAGGCAGAGGGAGCTGGGGCAGTGGAATGCGGGGAGGGCCGCCTGCAGCAAGGGGGGGGCAGCACGCAGGGGAACTCCCCGCCCCAGCTCACCCCTGCCCCGCCTCCCCGAGCACCCCCCCTGCGGCAGCTCCCGCCTCCGCCCTGAGGTGCCCCCCCTGAGGCATCCCCCCCCCGCCCTGTGGCAGCTCCCCACCCCCCACCCTGAGGCACCCCCCCCCCGCCCCAGCTCACCTCTGCCCCGCCTCCTCCCCGAGCACGCCGTCGCTGCTTCACTTCTCCCACCTCCCGGGCTTGCGGGGGGGGGGGGGGGGGGCAAGGTGGAAGTTTCACCTAGGCGCGAAACATCCTTCCACCGGCCCTGCCCATTATTGACATAGGGTTACATTGGATATCATCACACACAGAGCCTCACTGATTCTTTCACACAATCCTATGCAAATATGGGAGGTTGCAGTTTGACAAATTACTTTGACCATTTTGAGGGGAGGGGGAAATGTCACTGAACCAGGTCACCAGGATATGACTCAAAGGGGGATCAGAGTAACAATGTGGTAGACAAAGAAATGGGGTTTCCTAGTCTGTTTTGTGAAAGAAGGGAAAAGGTGAGATCTCTGTGACACACAGGCCCATTTGGTGGTTTACTACTTTGAGTCAGCAACTCATGTCAGACCTGACATATACACACAGTTGTCATGATATATACCAAAAGGTGGCATGTACTATATCATTGCAAAACTAATATCTTGTGTGATATATGTATGGGTTGTGTCCAAAGAGCTCTTGAAATCACAGAACATTGGGTCCTTCAGCCAAGGGGATTGAAGTCTCTGGGAACTGAATGTAGGTGAGAAACCTGCTTAGGCAAAGATTGTAACTTGCTAAAATTAAATGTTACTCTAAGAAGCATATTTTTACTTTTGTTTGTGTTTTACCCTTTCTATCTTTATCCCCTATACTTGAACTCACTTAAAAACCTCTCTCTTGTTTGAGTAAATATACTTGTTTTACTTGTACTATAAACCAGTTCAATGCTGTGATTGAAATAGGAGTGTTTGTCAAATCCCAGTTAAATTAATGAGCTGCAGTGTATTACTCTTTAAAGGAGCAACAAACGTAATAAGGTTCTGTGGGTGCTACAGTCAAGAGGACTGGACGCTGCAGAGCAGATGGTTTGGGGGAAATTGGGGACTGGGAGAGTGTTGACGTCACCCTGCAAAGAGGGCGGGGGAGGCCAGGGTGTGACCTGCACACTTGTCTGCTGGCTATTGGTGTCAGGGATGTGAGCCACTGCAACGTAGCCTTTAAGGCACCCAGAGTTGCAGGGCAGGCAGTGAGGCAGCCTCTTACTTGTTTGGTTTGAACCCCAAAATGTCACAATCTCCTTGGATAGTTACTGCTAGTGCTTTGTTTTATGTTATGTTATGGAGGTTCAAATCTGTCCTCGTGCACATGAAAGCAATTCCCTTCAAAATCACTTTACTGCCAGCTTCTATACAGTGCTTGCTATACATTTGTGTTTTCGGCTCTTAAGTGCAAATGAATTTTACTCTGGTTGTCATCACATTTCAGTCTCGTGTATTGAATAAATTGTTAGTTGGACAGTGTCACCTGTTTTCAATTTCAGAACCTATATTCAGAGGCCAAGTCTGTTTGGTATTTGGCTTCACTGAAGTATGTTTTCATGCCAGCATAATACCGATGTTTCTATTGGAAACAAATACAAATACTAGAAGAAGTCAGCACCGAGACATATAGTAAACCTTTTCGCAGAATGGATAGTCCTTGTTTATTTCCCTGTCCTTGAAAAGATTGTAAGAGTGGTTCAAGGTGATGTGGATTACAGACAGTCATATGGGAACATGATTTTTGGTAGTACTCAGAATTAAAATGCTTTTGGCAGCCATCCTTGCTATTTAGACATGATTTCAGTATCTCATTAAGTTCTATGGGTGTGCAGGATTTCGAAGGAGTGCTAGTCTTTGTTCACACCAATTGTGGATTACGCATGTACTGCAAGGGAAGTGTCCTCTCAGCTTTTTTTAAATGAAGAAACCGAGGCTATAGACATGGCCAGTTCAGAAGCTATTTGGCCTTGGCCTAATGGTTATTAGCTCAGTTGGCACAGCCATCAAATTTGCTTTTGTCTTCTCTGTTATAAAACTGTCATTCTTCAAGCTTACAGATTAATTTACCGGTAGCATTATGAATGAACTTCTCAGTACAGGATCCCTTTTCAGTGGGTAAAAGGCAGGGCAAGAACTGGAGGTAAAGATGCAGTTGTGGATTTTGCACACTCAAACATGTCTGGACTAATGCCAAAGCAGGCTGTGTATTTCTTGTTATACTATAAACAAACTGAATATAATGTTATCACTACTTGTTTTGGTCAAAGGTTTAGTGTGTGTGTGTGTGTGTGTTGACACAATTCCAAAAGGACTCAAATTCAGGGATACTAGAAGGCATGCCTGGTTTACAAGGCCATAGGATGCAGTTACTGAGTGGATAAACTGTCCAGGAACCAGATTATTACTGAGTAAAATAAATCACTTATAGAAGCTTTGAAAATTCTTCAGATGGCGTGACTGAGTGTGGTGGGGTCTGCAGTTGAGGTCTCTTTAAAACTGCTACAACTTGGGCTGAAATGCCAGCAGAGCTGCAATACATGACTAAGGTTGAAGCACCAATATCCCCATCTGATGAGACTAAGGAGATCCCCAGAATGTGCTTAACTGCATGAGATCCTGATTTATTATTTTTTAAAGCAAAAGAAAAATATCATTAAAAATTAACTTTTCTAAACACTATGGGCTTGATTGTGACTAAGCTTGCACAGGGTCAGGAGAGAGTGGAAGAAACCATGACCAAGGTCTAATCAGACTCGTTGCCCCACAAGGAGTACAAGGATTGATTGTGTCCAGTTCTGATGGTGGAGCTAACCTCCTACAAAGTGGGGAAAGAGGAGAGAGTGCAGGGCTATAACCCACCCACTACACATTAGCTGGTCAGTTTGGGCTGGTGCAGTGGGGGAACACACGCTTCAGCCTTTCAAAGGGTGTAGCAGACGTTGCTCTGGCTGATCGCTTTGTGTCTGTCTATGGTATGTTTAAAAAAGGCATTTCTTCTACACCAAATAAACAAGTCATTAAATAATGTAGACATGCTTATGCACCCTCTTAAATGTATTATAGCATAAATATGCTGTAAAACATTCCATACTATAGATGAATCGAATGAATGAATGTTTATCTCAAGCTTGAAAAGGCTTAGCCTCACACTTGGCCATGGATCTTAGGTGTCACTCATGTTGCACACCTGATTGCGTGTCACTCATTCCATGAAAAACCATGCATAGGCACATGTGACGTGTTTGGTAACATTTTACTGTTTCCCGGAAGCTATGTTAATGGTACTAATAAGTAAGAGGCATCAAGTTACAGGTATCTTATAGCTGAGTCACTACTAAGAGCTGACTTGTGTCACCTTATATAAGTGATACTGACATACAAAAATATGACATGTATAAGTATATATAGTACACGTTAGTATTCAAATCATTAGAGTTGATTGATTAGAATGATGTCACACGTTAACATGCATGTACAGTAATAGTGCACATGCAAACAATATTCCTAATTAACTTGTTTATTGGAAACAAACACATGGAAATGAACAAATACAATTTGGTTGGATTTCATTGTAACATTGTTGACGGGTTTCTCCTAATCTCTTAAATTCTTGGACTTTTCATTTGCAGCATCTCTCTAATAAAATATAAATACATGTGTTAATATAGTCGCTGAGCCTGTGCAATAGCAGTTGGCTTTGAGGAGCTCTTCTTTATCTTCTCATACAACATGAAAGGGAAGGCAGGAGCTCATAAAGCACTGTTGTTTTCCTTTGATACATCTTGCTCCAGGGAGCAGGAAGGAATGTGAAAACAGGTGTCTCACAGATTTCACCATTCTCATTATATCCTGTTGTACCAGCTCCAGACATCATAAAGCGTAACTATTTGCAGCAGTGATCTAGCTCAGAAAGGCCATTACACATAGGAAGACAACTGTACGAATAGAGCCCAAACTTGACCGTATACACATGTGTTTTGGTGGTTGGGGTTGGGTTGGGGTGGTTTTGTTTACCCTCTTGTGCTGACAAGTTTAAATATTCCAGCCCTGGATGAATTTTACACCCCCCAATTTTGTGCATGTAACTCACTCTGTGCAAAACAACCATAGTGCGTATAGTATTGTGGCACTTGGGTGCTCAGCTGCTCTGTCCAAAATCAGGGTCCTAATGCAGATTTTTCCGTGAACCACGAAAAGGGGGTTGAGATGATAGGCTCCTTTGGACAGCCATAATTGGTCTTGTTTCGAAATAGAGAAGGGTTACTTGTGGGTGGCTGCAAATATAAACCTAGGAGAATATAGTTTCCTTAATCACACAAGTTCTAAGCGTGCCATGCTGCAAGCTGAGTGTATACAAAGAAATATGCAGTGAAAACTGTTCAATATAGAATATGTTGAGAAATACCATAGATAGGAGAGATGTTGCAGGGAAAATTCTTCTAGCTTTGGGGGGATAAATGTTGGTTTTAATTTTCAGGTCATTAGTAGAATGCGGAATTTCATCTGTGTTTTGAATTGAAGAACCTCATTCCTTCCTCAGCTGCAGTGCTGGGACTGCAGTTCTCCAGTCCAAAATACCCCAGAAGAGAAATAAATTAAAGCCTTGTATTTATTTTATTTATATTACAAATATGGAAAGCATAAACATTACTTCACAAAAATATCATCATTTCAGCACAGGCGTAAATATTATGATAGCCAATGAGTATGTAGAAATAAACTTAGGTATACAGAACTCTGTGGACATAACCCATCATTTATACACCAGAGAATCTGATTCTAGTGCATTTCACCATAGTGAAGCTGAGACTGCAAATCCTTGTGGGTTCCAGTTCTGGTGATAGTGAAATTTGGCTTAAAGTGAATGTGTGCCAAGATGCGGGAGGAGGAGCATGCAGCTGTCTTACACCTTCTGTGACCCCGATTCAACAGCCTATCCCTACTCAGCAATGTACATGCTTAAAATTAAGCATGTGCTTTGCTGAACTGGAAGGAACATTTTAAGTGCATAAATGCTCTGATGAACTGTGGCCTGTGCCATAAATTGTACTATGTCCAAAGCAATGATGCTATAAACAAAATAGCAGTACCCCGTAGCACTCCACTGAAGAATTCGCTGCCACATGTAACGGAAGAACCAAGCACACGTGAGCAAGCAAGCTCACACCACAGATAGATTCTATATTAAATCCTGTACGTGTCTGCCAAAGTGAAATAAAATTTTGCTTTGGTTATTAGGGTGAGTGTATCAGGGCTCTACTTCTCTCCAGAAGTCTCTCTAGCATGGGATTCCAATAGATGGTCTATGGTGTGGAAGCAGAGAAAAAACTGACAGGAAGGGGATGCAATGCATGACAGTTCTTTCTCTGCTTCCACAACGGCCTCCCCACATATTTGTAATTCCCAGTTATGCATATTATTATTGATGCTACAAATTACTTTTAGGAGAGTGAGTGTTTGGGCATTAAGAGCACAGCAAAGCTGTGTATCTAATTTATGAGGACAACCTACTGCAGCTCCACAGATTGTCAGTGATGTTACTTACATGTTGTGTATTGCGTATGGATACTGTGCAAGTGAATTTGAAATGTATGTGTGGGGGGGGGGGTGAGGAGGCAGGTATGAGAGCTAGAGATCTATCTGCTTTCAGATTACTGCTGGCAAACACTACAAAGATTTTGATTTTTCAGGGCTGCCTGGAAATCATTTCTCAGTTTTGCTTTATGTGAATTTTTGATTTGGGATTCAGATGACCTTAAAAACTCAAACATATCCCAAGCTGTTGATTTTTGGATGGTTTCATGCATGCACACCCCACCTAGCTTTGTACAATTTCCGTAGATTGGCCCAGGGTCATTAAGAGCTCAACTCTGCTTCATTCAGTTCAGGTTGGTGCACCTTGGCGAACCTTGCCTTTGTTTCAGGTTTGTGATGAAGCATGAAAGCAAGAAATCTAGCCTACTTATAGATCTTCTTGTACAAATCTCTCTCAGCTCCACTCCCAACTCCATTTAAGTTCATTGCATCCATTTCTGTGTGTGCTTGATTCCCAGTAGAGCCTTCATAGAGAGGGGGAGCTCTGTAATGCAGCAAATGGGTTCACATTAAAACAGAGTCATTTCCTGAAACAGAACACACTGCAGAGACAACTGCAGATCCCTGCCCGCTGGCACAAATCCTCCCGAGCGACACTACCAGTCGAGGACATGAATGGTTAGTGCCCTTAATTGTCTTACCAGTTTCTCTTGTCATGAGCTGGTTTTTTCATCCTAGATATGAGCGTTGCTCTTCTTCATTACTTTCTCACTCAGCGCCTGGCTTAGATTTTTTCTGGAAGATGGTGTAGGTGGTTGTAACTTGCCCAATTAAGTCAGCATCCTTGTAGTCTGTTGTAGAATGTGAAAACTTCTTGTTTTATATCTTGTGACTTTGCTTTATGGAAACGAAGGAGATCAAGTGAAAAGGTCAGGGTCACTCTGTGTTTTAACATTTTTGTTGTTATATTGAGAGCTCCCTAACTACTTTAGGTGTCACAGCTTCAGTCATTTAAGAGGTCGGCTAAAAGCTACAACCCCGTACGATAAAGCTAAGCAATCATTCTGACCTTTAAAACTGGAGATAATGGCCAAGGTTGTGACATGGTGACCTTTCAGTCCAAAGTGGGCGGTGATAGTTCATTTTCTGTGACATGATTTTGGCTTTTTATTCTTAGACACTTTTTTTTTTAATTGGAAGTATGTACAGTGTGAATCAGCTTCACCCCCGAACTCTGGTGGCTGTTAGTAATGTGCAAATGTCTGGCGGCACCGCGGTTATAAATGAGCTCGCTCACAAGACCATACTGCATATCTGCACTAATTGCCCTTGCTGCAGATATAAAGAATTAAGGCTTAGTTTAATCATGAATACTGGCTTTAACAAATGGGCCATTCTTGAATGGCCCAACTCATCATGCAAGTTTCTTAGAGTTTTACAGAGATGGAGGCTCAGATGAAATGTGAGGTGAGTAAGATCTGATAAGTCCTCCATCAAGGAGCTCTGATTTGGAGGATCTTATCCTTTTCTATCTTGTGTTATCTAAATTTGGTGTTTTTTTGAATTTTTAAAACCATAGATTACTGACAGGCAACATCCTCACCCTCCTCCAATCCCGCAAAAAACTCCAGAGGTGTTCAGATCCGGAGTTGGGGTTTGGATAAACATCTAAACATTACTGATAAAAAAAATGAACAGGCTTTTATTGATTTCTTGATTTTTATCATGCTTCATGCCTTCTCATGATTCACAGCGTAAGTGATCACCATCTGGGATCAGTAAGAAGACCAAGTGCATTTGTGATAGAGTAGTGTAACTGACCATGCGCATATGGCTGTGGGGAGGGAGTGATGTTCCTCTGAGGCATCTGGTGCAAGCCACTGTCAGAGACCGGATACCATAGTTAATGTTATTATTTATTTATTAATTTGTATTATCATAGTACACAGCAGCCCCAGTTGTTGGCTTGTTCCAGGGTGGCAAACCTAATGTTCTTAAAATTAAATCTATTTTTCTGAAGATTCCTCACGATACCCTAGCTAGCAAAAGATCTTTTATTCCCATTCTCTATTAAAAAGATGTCAAATTGCACTCTGCTTTTGGCCCTGTGCCCTATGCAATGCTGTTAGGCCAGGAAAGGCTTTTAGATGGTGCTGTTTTCCTGACCACCTCTGTTGGCCTCCCGGAGTCTATTTTCAGTGCGACTGTTAATGTCCACACTGTATTTCTGCTGTAACCTGTTTTCTGGATCAGCATACTAGTGTTTTGGACTCTCTTCTGACTGAACAAATCTCCCCCAACTGATGATATGGTATTTCTGACAACTAGTGACAGGAAGATTTTCAACAGAGTTTAGAAATGTCTCTTCTATGCCACTCCTTGCTTGAATGAAGCATCGGAGATTGCCAGCGAGATGGAACACTATTATGTTAGGCCCTGTTGTCGCAATGGCCCGTGCATAGGTCTGTCAAGGCCAGTGGGGCTCTGCCCAAATGCAGGATTCTGCCTACAGTGAGCTCATTGCAGGACTTTGTTGGGAATGAGTGGTGGAAACTCCTTTTCTAATGGTGTCTCCCCTCAGGTTAACTGTATTGTAACTTGTGAACCTCAGCTATTCTGGAAATTAGTTTAGTGCAAGAGCTGTAAAAGTGTGGAGCAGACTGCTGGTGATCTGCTAATAAAGGAAGATTATCCCCATACTTGTGTATGTGACAGGATTTACTTCTGCAAGATGTTCCACCCATCAAGCAAAATCTGTCTAGCGGAGTGTTATTGACCTACTGTATCTATTTAGGTGTTCTGTCGTCATTGTGGTTGAGTCTGAGCACTTAAATCCAGCTTTTATCAATACTATATAGTTATTATTATTATTTGTATTACATGCAAATATTCTGCATCATTGCACAATGCAGAATTTGCGCAGAATTAATGTTCTGCACAGAATGTCATTTTCCCCTGCAAAACTGGTGCTGCAGTGCTGTTGGCTACCACTAGGGGCCGCTGGACCCAACAGAGCCCAGCTCTCCTGCTTGCAAATACAGGACACTGCTGAGTGGGAGGAACAGCTGGAGGGTTCCAGGCAGCTGCAGTTCCTAGCATGTCCTGAAGGAAGAGGGAGAAAGTATGGGTGTCTGGGCTGGGGGGCATCCTGCAGCTGGGCTCTGGTGGGTAGGGAATGCGGGAGTCTGGGCTGAGGGTGCCCCATGGTTGGACTCTGGGGAGGAGTGGGTGTGAGTATCTGAGACGAGAGAGGCAGAGTTTTCCTCCAAGATATGCCCAGCTGGCACATCTGACATATCCAGACTGAAGAGTCCAACAAAAGCATAACAGAGAACAGGAATT
This sequence comes from Chrysemys picta bellii, assembly GCF_011386835.1. NCBI lineage: Eukaryota > Metazoa > Chordata > Testudines > Emydidae > Chrysemys > Chrysemys picta. The sequence goes on along the minus strand of NC_088800.1, from coordinate 32,455,979 downwards.
GGGTTGTGTAGGAGTTTCTTTAACTCTCTGTTCCTGGGGGAATGTTTTTTGTTGTCTGTATTGTTACAGACATAATAGCTGACAGGTATTTTGATATAAATTACCAAAATAATTGAATCTGGTGTGATTATATTGTGTTATTTTGACAAATAGAATATGCAATTTTGCAGAATTTTAAAATATTGTGTGTGGAATTTTTAATTTTTTGGCACAGAATTCCCCCAGGAGTAATTACAGTAGATCCTAGAGGCCCCAACTAGGACCAGCTTGGAGCCTCGTGCCACATATTGTACAAATACATAGTGAAAGACAGTCCCTCCCATTAAGAGCTTACAATCTAAATAGGCAAGATGGACAAAGGGTGGAAGGGGAAAGAGAGGCACATAGAGGTGAAGTCGTTTGCCCAGCATCACACAGCCGACCAGTGGTAGAGCAGAGAATTCCACCAATCTGCCTACTAGAGCATAAGGCCTACTCTGCCCGCCCGTTGTTGAAATAGGATTGGGTCTGAGAATTCTCAAAAAATTCAGATGGACCCACACCTTTCTGGAAAACGCAAAGAGTCTGATTAATTTTACTTTTTTAAAACATCGTTTGTCCTGGCTATCTTTGTACTTCTTGGTTGTGGCTGAGACTGAAACTGGAAGTGTTTAAATGTCTGTGATAAAGGTTCCTCTGACTGTGTTTCCCAGGCAGAAGTAAGGAGCACGTCCAGTCCTTTCAGGCCTGTTCTCAGATCCCAACCCAGATTCAAAAGATTCTGAGCATCTATAATTTTCACCTGTTAGTCCAAACTGATCTGACACTCCAGGCCTTTTGAGTGTCACCTAGTATGAAGTTAGAAAAGTTTTAATGTAAGTTTGTACAGAATTTGGTGTCAAATATTATTGTCCTTCTGGAATCTGCCCCTTCAAAAAGTTCCCCTGTAATGTTAATTGCTAGCTCTTGCCTGTCTATATGGGGGACTTTATGTTGACAATGTAAGAAAGCACGCTGTTGTGACTCCTTATTACAGTGACAATTTGACAAGAGAAAGTTTGACCATAAAGAGCCCTCTACTGCAGCATCCCAGACAAACTTTGGCTGCCTTTTCATTAGGGAGGAAATGTACTTTTATTTCAATTTACTTCACAAGTCCAAATTCTCCTTATTTGCCATGGAACCATGTCACGGATTATACTCTTTTGTTCCTGATGATTCAAGTAGCGAAGCTTGCAGGGAAGCTCCATCCGCATCATATAAGTTCCCCTGGCTTAACAAGAAGTGTGACAATAGCACTCTGCTACTTCCATTGTTTGTACCACATCTTCACACCCACTAACTCAGGAACAGAGTGAATGAAATGTGCTTGGATGCTTTGTGGCAAAAAAAAAAAAAAAAAGGGAAAAAAAAAAAAGCTTTTTGCTGCTTTAGAGGAAGCGGTCTTTTTTATCTTTGTTGTTTTTGTAGTCACATAATGGTGTTACTCTTGTGCTTCATAGACAAGTATCAAAGGAGGGATCTAGCCAGGAAAAAAATACCCCCGGGATATACACTTTTAGGCCTAGTTTACACTATAAATATAACTGAATTAGGCATTCCAGTTAAAATACTGTTATTCCTTGATCCATCTGCAACATGGTTAAAATTAGTAGTGGTCCTGTAATCAGGCAAATCCCTGGATTTGTGCACTCACAATCTTGGCATAGACATCCTAGAAGTGTCTAAGGGACACAGCTATTTTGAGGCCAGCTCTACGCTAGAAAAGGCTTGCTGGTATATCTGTGCCAGCAAAAGTTTCTAGTGTAGCTTTAGCCTGAGGGATGTAATTGAAATCTCAGAAGAATGGTCACTCTCAAAGGTTTCAACCCAAGTTGAATACAGAAGTTATTTCCACTAATTTGGGCCTAAGTTTAACAATAACAGCTTGTGATATTTTGACAGCATAAGCACAGTTGAGCTATGGTCAAATCTAAATCTAGCTCTTTGTCCTCAGACCAAATTCTAGCCTAAACCTAATCTGAATCTAAATGTGGTTTCCTCAGCCTATCTACATAAGCCCATTTTACATGTCTTTTTAATTATAAATATATCTTACCTTCTCCTTCCACGCTCAAAAGAAATTACATATTTCACATGCAGCCCAATTCCCTTTATGCCATCATAATCAACTACATATTTTGGGTGTCATCTATTAAGGACCCCACGCAACCCACAACTATACTCCTGCTCCAGTTGGACCCTTTAAATGTTCTAGTGAGGTGTTGCTAATGCTAGTGCTTGTATTGAAGTTCAGAATAGCTGCGGATGGTGTTTTTCGTAACAGCCACTGTAAAGAGTTTACCACCGGAAACCTTGATTTTACATGTAAGGGGAGTTGGAAGAAGAGGAGAGAGCTACAGTATGGGCCAGATTTTTCAAAAACGTTGTGTTTAGATTTTCAAGTCCTCGGCACCCAGTATTGGGGCTAGATTTGGAAAAGTGCCCAGCGGTTGCCGTTGTGATCCTTACAGTCAGATTTTCCAAAGAGCTCAATGCCCACCAGGCTGAGTGCTTCTGAAAATCTGGCCACTTATTTTGGTGCTGAAATGGGAGCTGAGCTCTTTGGAAAATCTGACCTTATTGGAGGGGAACAACATGTAATTCTAAAATCAGTTCAGGCAACAAACATGATCTTCTCCTTGATGCTGATCTAAAGCGACAGTTCTGAGAGCAGTGTAGTCTTGAGCCACAATTTTTTTTTTTAATTTGAAATTTTTTGGCTGAGGTGAGTTGCTCTCTGCTGCCCACGGGTGATTATAGTCGTAGGTGTTGCAGTATTATTTCCTCCGCCTGCATGGGTCATGCAGCTGCACTTAGACACTATCTGGTTAGACTCTCAGCCACAAACGGTTCGATAAAGGTTAGCCAGATATTTGAGCTTATCAGAGAGAATCATCCCTGCCGTAAAAGCTGCATCTTGACTTGTAACAATAATAGGATTCCAGCAATCTTTATTTTATTATCTCATCTCTTTCATACAAATATAAATGTGGTTAGATTTTAACTGAGAATTGTCAGGCTGTAATTTGTGCATGGGTTTACCCACATCATCACGTGATAGCGGTGCAGCACGTTGATCTCGTATGCCTTGCTGAGTCCTGCAGAACAGCTTTCAACCTCTCCGAAACATTGCATTTTTCCCCCTTTGCTACCCTTAAGTATTTTTATTCCTCCATTAAATGGAAGCAGGTAATGCCGATATGATTATGCTGGAGGGTTGATTGAGGATCACGAGCAATCTTTCGTAAAGACTAATCAAATAACATTTTGGACAGCCATTTTTTGATTAGTGTCATTATGACTAATGACATTTGGTTAGTAGTGGGAGGGTTTCATAGCAGGGGTGAGCTAGGTTCTAAATTTCACTTGAAAGAAGGCTTTATATTTTGCTTTTGGATTTAAATCCAGCAGCTAAAGAAATCTGCTGCTACACTCTGAAATTTCTGCAATGATAAAAAGAAAGTCTAGAGGTCAAAGTTTCTGGCATCTTCTTTACAGAGGAAAAAATTTAGATTTTTCTTTAAATATGTAATATATTTTCATATACATATAATAATTACTTTAAAATGTTCCTTTGATTTAAATCAACAATCTGACAAGCTGGTGCTGGAGTATTTTTGTTCTCTGACTGTGCAAGTTTCTTTCAGTCAGACCATGTCACCGCCTTTTCCATGTAACAATCTAGACAGTCAGACCTGGCCCCCACACTGTGCATCTCACATGTCATTCAGAGGCAGGAATTGACTTTGTAATTACCAGTAGCTCAGAAGTTAAAGGAGGCAGGTTGGTGGTTACAATGCATGGCAGTCTTGGAAAATTCCAAAGCCTTGTCTGGGATCTGAGGATGCTAAGGCCTCTTCCTCGCAAATCTTCAACATTATGCATGTCTGTCATTATAGCAACTACTACTACCATTTTTATATCACATTATGGGCCAAAACTTGCTCTGTCCCACCCATCCAGCCCCACGGGAGTCAGTGTGGATGGATCAATGTAACCAACAGCAAAAGCGCTGTGCAACCGTTAATTAATCCTCACACCACCTCTGAGAGGGACTGCAGGCTAACTATTACATACATATGTTTTACATATGGGGAAAATGAAGCTCAGGATCCATTAAGAACTTGCTATGAGCCACACAAGGAGACAGTGGCAAAGCCATGATGAAGCCCTCAGGACAGTGGGAGCCGTGATCGGCCGAACCTGCTGACGGGGCAGGTAAACAAACCGGCCCGGCCCGCCAGGGGCTTTCCCTACACAAGCAGTGGAACAAGTTTGGGAACCACTGCACTAAACAGGGAAAGGGACATATTATTATCCCCATTTAACAGATGGAAAAGTGAGGCACAAATTGATTAAGTGACTTCACCAAGGTCAAACAAGTAGTCTGGGGGTAGGTCTACACTACCCGGTAGTTCGTCGGCAAGCAAATCGAACTTCTGGGTTCGACTTATCGCGTCTTGTCTGGACGAGATAAGTCGAACCCGGAAGTGCTCGCCGTCGACTGCGGTACTCCAGCTTGGCGAGAGGAGTACCGCGAAGTCGACGGGGGAGCCTGCCTGCCGCGTCTGGACCGAGGTAAGTTCAAACTAAGGTACTTCAAACTTCAGCTACGTTATTCACGTAGCTAAAGTTGCGTACCTTAGTTCGAATTGGGGGGTTAGTGTAGACCAGGCCTGGGAATTGAACCAAGGTCTCTAAAGTGCTAGGTCTCCCTGTCCAGTGCCCGACCCACAAACCAACCTATTCCCTTAATGCTGTTAGAGAAAGAGAGAAGAAACACAAGACCTCTTCTGAAGCATACAGAGGCTTTAATTACATAGAAGCAAATACAATTTTGCAGAAGTTTGTGAGCACTGTAGCTGCTTTTCTACCCACACCTTCACTTGTGTGTGTGTCTTTTGTATTCATGGACTGACAGCTCTAGAGACCTCTCTTTATCTACAGGAAAAAGTACAGTGTGGACACTGGCAGGGAAGGATTCTTCATGCTTCTTTAGTGTGACTCACCTTCACCTGAAGGGACCACTCACAGGTCAGATGGGGATTCATTTTCCAGGCCCATTCAATAGGTGGCTTCTCTTCTGATTCTGCCAACAGTGCTGCCAACCCTTATGGCAAAACCCCATGGAATTTAATAAAAAAATGATAATTTTTCTTTGTTTTCTGAACTCTCCCCCCAATTAATTTAATACACAATCTCTATGTCCTTACAGAATTCTGTAGAATGATTTATTTTAAAAAGTTGTAGAAAGGATATTTAATTAAATTCTAAAGTTTTCAGAGTAACATATGAAGCACTGTTTTGATTTCATCCCTGTAAAATTGCATTGAACATTTCCACAAGGGAATTAATGCAGCTGTGATTGCATCTGTGACAGTTTTCCATTGGGAAGTGGACTGAGGCCATCTTACTCATGTGCCACCTACCACTTGTCAGATGCTGTTAATTTGATAGCCGTGTATTTGACCCAGTAAACCAGAGTTGAAAGGCACCATACCCCAATTCCAATCTCCTGAGTCACAGGTTTCCCCACTACCTATGACATTTTAATGCTGATTCAGTTTTTAAAAAGGGATACAATGTGTATTCCAAATGATTGTAGGTATCTGTGTGTAGAAAAAAAAATCTTCCTGTGTCAGTCACATCACATTGTTCATATAAAATGATGCAAACTCTGTTTCGAAAATAACCCAAAAGTCAGTGTAACTTTCCATTCCCATTTTGAGATATGAACATGAATGTTTGTGGTTAATTTGTGAACATTAAAACGTTGTTAAAGAAACCATGAGTTTTACCCTGTGTCTGGTGAGTGTCACACCTTAGCAGGTTGCAGGGAGAGAGCAGCACCTTGCAACCCAAGAAAAGGAAACAATCAGACAGATATCTGAGCCAAAATTTGTCGCATCAGCCTTATTTAATTACACCCCTAGAGTCAACTCTAGACCTTAACATTAATATAGATTAGCCATACCAAAATAACTGAGTAAACATATTCACTTCAGTCACATTTATACAGCAACATTTTATTTTAAGCAAACATAGAGCCCGACTGCGGGACCCTCATGTTGGCGATCCATGATTGCTGAATTATTGCCCCCAGTTTCAAATGTGCTATGAGGTAGTGGAGTGCATTGTTTCAGCTCACACTCAGATGTACTGGAGTTGAATGCTCTCAAGTTTTTTATTGTATGGTAACATAATTTCAGTGCGTTCTTGTAGGATTCTGTGTTGGTAGAGGTAGCGCTCAGTTGTACAATACAGTGCTCCTCTTGAGTGCGAAGTCTCGTTGCAACTGATAAGTGTTGAATCCTTTGTTCCATTGCCTTCAAGTGCAGGTATCTCAGTCTTTGGTCTATATGCAAAGTAGTCGTTACAGTGTTTGCCATTTTCTTACAGGATAATTGTTTCCAAAGAGCTATATTGTGTACTAATACATAATCCCAACCCAGCTAACTAGGTGGGGAATGAGTTTATAGGAATTTAGTAGTATTCCTTTAAATCATTTGTGAGCCCTCTAGTGGCAATCTCTATATACCATCTGTCACTAGCCAGCTGGAGCTATGGTATGTTGATTGCTTGGCCTTGAATGTCACCCTTTAGTAGTTGGACAGTATAAAAAGTTGGATGAGACTGCTACGACTTCCAATCTAAGAACCTGATACAGAGTAACAGGACAAAATAAAAATTGAATGAGGAAAGATTGTTGCCAATCCAAGTATTCAAAAATCATGTGTCAGAGCCCGAAAATCATGAGATTTTTAAATAATAATGAATGTTTGGTCTTTTTTATTTGCCTTCTGGGTATTGAGCCTTTGGGGTTTACATTTGAAAGTGTTTCTTTGCCACCACAAGGGCTAGAAACTTACTGTTTTTTTAAATAAAAGCCCAGACAGACACAATGTAATTCCAGAAGTTGGGCTTTAAGAAAAACAAGAAGTAATGGGAGACTCACAATTAAACTGTGAAAGTTGGCAACACCATAGAGCAGTGGTTCCCAAACTTATTCCGCCGCTTGTGCAGGGAAAGCCCCTGGCGGGACGGGACGGTTTGTTTACCTGCCCCGTCCGCAGGTTCGGCCAATCATGGCTCCCACTGGCCACGGTTCGCTGCTCCAGGCCAATGGGAGCTGCTGGAAGCAGCAGCTAGTACGTCCCTCGGCCCGCGGCGGAACAAGTTTGGGAACCACTGCCATAGAGGATGAGGATGGGCAAAAGATTTTGCTGGATCGGTCATGGCAGGCAGAGGAGCAAAATGAGTGGAGTGGAAGAAAGGGAGCTCAGCAACGCAGAAGGGGTTAAAACTTTGCCCCAACTTTGCTGACAAGATGTAAACTTCAGGGACAATAGCAGCTCTAGCCCACTTCCATTTCAAGCAGGGGAGACTACCCTACCCCTCATTTTGGGAGCAAATATCTGGAGGCATCAAGGGAATCCTTGTTTTTCTCTCCAGATTCCCAGGTATTACCTCCAGAAAGATCATTCTGATTGAGTCATCAGTGTGTCCACCATCCCCTGGTGTTCTATAACCCAAAGTCTGCCACAAACAGGTGCTGTGCTCTGCCCAGCGCAGCAGCTTGCAATGTTACTGGCTAACTAAGAAGGTGTTTGCCTATTTCCGAGTGTGCCTGTGGGTTTGGTTTTGCTTGTTTTTCTCCTCTTTTTCCTGTTTGTAGCTTTAGGTTTATAATCCCAGACACCTCTAAAACATAAAAACAGCAACAATGTGCTGATTATTTTCTTTAATGACAAGTGGCCACACCTCAGTTACACGGCAGCTAGAGGAGGGCTCAGCCACCTACGTGGGGTGGCAGAATGAATAAATTCTTTCGAAGCTTATTTCGGCTGCAATGTTGCAGCGGGTAACAAGTTGGGAAATGAATTTTCCCCTTATTGTTTGCAGAGACAAAGATCATAATGAATCACTTCACCTTTGGTAAGTCTCTACGTTTTTTTCTCCCCTCCTCTCCCCCCTATTATTTTTGGTGTTAAACTGTCTTTGATTTTCTTTGAACTTTTGGTGGTGTTACACAGGCAGGTGGGTGGGTTCTTTTCTCTCGTGTGGTGTGACAGAGCAAAGATCATTATCTTCATTCTTAGAATCAGTGCGCTGCCCAGGGGTTAGGAGTATTCTCTAAAGTTAAAATGATAGCAAAATCCTGCTAAGGAGGTGAAGTTAATTATGCTGCTGCACAGTTCAGCATTTTCTTCTCGAGTCTCAGAGATCTCGTCTTAGATTGTACGCTCTTCGAGACAGGGATTGTACTTTATTGTTTTGTACAATAATCACAGTAAAAAACAACGTATAGATTAAACTATGGATCAGTATGTCACATGTTTGATTAAGAAGACAGCTGAAAAGTAGAAAGTCAAGAAACATCTCTGTTTTCAACTTGAACATGGTGTAAATCTCGTTCTCATTTGAGGCTCTAGGCTGCCTTGATCAGGGCTGTGCAGGAAAGGGACTTGGAGGGGTTGTTCTGCAGAGGGAGTCCCCAGGAAGAGTTCTAGTTGACTCAGCCACAGTTGTTCTTGGTTGCTACCAGGGACCACCTGCTGCAGTGGAAGCTCCTCCATCTTGGAAGAGTATATAGCACGTCCTCCTTGTCTGTCCCCAGTTGGTGCAGAGAATGGGGGTTGAGCTAAACGCCCATGCCTGTCCCATGCCTCCTTGTACCTTTTAAGAAGGCCAGTACAGCCACAGCTGTCCTACTGGAAATTCCATATAAAAAAGTTAAACTGGTTCCAGTGGGCCAATAAGATTTTGGAAAAGAGCAAGGGATCTTCTGGTTTATTGGTTCCTGGGCTACTGGTCCTCCCTCCCAATAAACTCACCAGAGACCATTTCAAGGATTCTAAAGGAGTCTACTGGAATATCCACTGAGATCACCATGCACGGGCTCTGCACTCTCCAGCCATATTGTTGCTATATCCAGTTGATGGTACAAGAGATGAGAAGGGCTACTTGTGCTCTCCTTCCATTCTCAGTTATGCACTTGTGCAATGTGGCTTTAAATCTTCATAACACATATAGACTGAATACTCAATACCTTCCAGGACTGAGCTCTGTGTGTCTTATAGCCTGGGCTGGATTCTCAGCTGCACTAATGTATATCTAGAGCCTCTCCACTGAAGTCTAGGGTATGATTTCAGATTTACAATGCTGTAGCTGAGAATAAAATTTGATCTATACAGTTTTAGCAGCTTTGTTATTTTAATGGCTGTTTCATCCATTATTCTTTAATCTTAATGTAGTTTGATGCCCAGAAAAAATATTGTTCCAGTGGGCTAATTAATTTAATGTAAAGGTTTTTTATCATAATTGAATTTCATAATTCAATATTTTCAGTGTTGGAAGTATTTTGCTTTAGTGGCCATTCATTTCAGATGACTGTTTTTTGTTAATCTATACTTGTAGTTTTGGGGCAGAAATAGCATTATGGTTTTATCCTTTATGTAACTTCCTCTACTTATTCTCATTATTATATATAGACTGAAACTTATGATGGGACCTTCCATAGTATACAGTTCACCTACAGTCACAAGCGTCACTGCACTAACACTGATAGTAATTCTTTCTAGCAGTCACAGAACTTTGTGTCTTTACAGTAAATATGTTCATGTACAGTGTAAGGACCCCGATCCGGCAGTGTACTTAAGCACTTGCTTAACTCTAAGCATGTGAGTACACCTCTACCCCGATATAACATGAATTCGGATATAACGCGGTAAAGCCGTGCTCCAGGGGGGCGGGGCTGCGCACTCCGGCGGATCAAAGCAGGTTCGATATAACGCGGTTTCAACTATAATGCGGTAAGATTTTTTGGCTCCCGAGGACAGCGTTATATCGGAGTAGAGGTGTACTTCCATTGAAGTCAGTGGGACTACTCACATTCTTCACTTTTTTGGCTGGATCAAGGCCAGGCCCATGCAGAAATAAGCCCTAAATGTTTTATAGCCTGGGACTGATCCTATTCTCTCTTACCATGGTTTAAATCAGGAGTGATTCAAATGTAAGAGCAGAAGCAGGCCCACTGTATGAGAACCAAATCATCCCCCTGCAGATATGTACCACTACTAGTCACTCAGCACTACTGTTTTAAACTGTATTTTCATGGGTTAATGATTCAGCTGTAAGAAATCACGCTGCGCTGAAAACTGACATCCACAGTATGGTTAAACATTTGGCGCCAGATGCTGATCACATGTATTCCTGTGTAAGTCTGGGGTGACTCAATGAAGTCAGTGTAGTTATTCAGTATTTACGGAAGTGCTGTAAGGCTCTGACCTGTTGTTTTATTAGCATGACATTGTGACTAGAGAAGAGGACTGGGAGCAGAACTCACGGATAGTGCTCTTTGCTCAGTCACTGGCCTGTACTGGGCAAGTTAATCTTTGTGCCTCAGTTTGTCCATCTGTAAAATGAGCATAATAGTGGTAGTCAGGCTCATTTAGGGTAGTTGAAAAGTGCTGCAAGTTTTAATTAATATGTAGAGACCCCTTTCAGATCTTTTAGATCAATAGTGTTATATGAGTTCAAATAACTTATATTTAGAGGAAGAAGAGTAATATCTATTGTTGAAATATAATGGGAAGAAAAAGATGATAGTGTCCCTTTAAAAGGTATCAGTAAAATTAGGTCCCCAGGCCAAGAAAGTTCCAGTCTATACCCTTGTCTTCCTCCAATGTGGGGAGGGGAGGGGGTGGGAAGAGTCATACTCCCTGTTAACTGTCCCTTTGGCGCTTTTGTCAAATGAGTTTTAGTGCAGAAGCTGCTAAAAATATAAGCCAATTTCTTTCTTCATTTAAATATAATGCATACAAGAAGTGTCCTTTAGCATATCAAGCTGGTGCAGGTATCATCAGACCTAGAATAACAGGAGTTAACATGCCAGTGTCCCTGGTAAAGCTGGGATGTAAATCAAACCACTGAAATCGAGAGTTTGCACTTGTCAGCCTCACAATATAAGATGAGTCTACTCTAGAGGGAATTCCTTTCCTAGGTTTCCTCCTTGAGAGGTTAGGGCAAAAAATTAAACAAATCTCCAGATAGATGTGGTGTCATGATCAGTGTTCTGCAGTTATTTCTGCCTGTCAGACATTATTTGAGTTGCATAATTTTGAACCTTACATTTCTGATTCATGAGTGTTTGTGCATTAGCAGTGTCAGACACTGGATGACTGAGCAAGATAAATTCCATTTCTTTAGATTTGGGGTGGAGGGTGAAATTTACGGGTTTTGTTATACTAATTAACATGAAACATTATTATATATAATGCTCACAGGTGCACTCTGCAAGATAGGTATATACCACCAGGGCCGGCTCTGGCTTTTTTGCCGCCCCAGGCAAAAAAGCCTCCCGCTGCCCCCCGGCGGGGAGCATGGCAGGGGAGGGCGCCAAGTCCGGCCGCAGCCCCGCTCTCCCCAGCCGGCCGGAGCACCGGGAGGAGGGCAGCAAGCCCAGCCGCAGCCCTGCTCTCCCCAGCCAGCCGGCCGGAGCGCCGGGGGAGGGCGGCGAGCCCGCTGCGGCTCCACTCTCCCCGGTGAGCGCCGCCCCCCTCCAGGTGCCGCCCCAAGCACATGCTTGGTAGGCTGGTGCCTGGAGCCAGCCCTGTATACCACAAAGTAGTGTGAAATAAATATAAAGATATACTATATGAACAACAGGAAAGAAATTAGTTAACAACTAGTTTTGCTATTTATTAAATAAGAACAGAAGCCTTGAACATTTTCAAAATTATCATTTGTGATTTTACCTAATTAGCAAAATAATTTCATCTGGTCTGTGCTGTTAAAAATTGGAAAAATTGCTAGAAATTTAATAAGTAACGTTTTAACCCCCATAATAGATTTTTACAGAAATGTGTCATGTCTCGCTTAGATCTGATATGACTTTAAGGGACACATTTTAAAAAAGACAGTCATGATCACTGTATGTTTTGTGCGTATTTCTTTTACGCACATCATGACGGCAACGGCATGCCAGCATTAGGGGTTTCAGTCTCTACTTGTGTACACTGGTATTGCTCCACTGACGTATATGGAATTTCCCCTGATTTACTCAATGAGCATGAGTGAAGAAGCATCCCTCAGCAGTAAAGGAGTGTGCAAAGACGCATTCACAAAAATGTATATAAATGAGCCTTTGCTTTTTAGACGTCTGGACCAAATTGAAGATTAATAGGCACATGACTTTTGGGTCCTTACATAATAGGAATGATCAGGAGTCCAAATTTTGCAAAGTTCATCAGTATTTTTAAGGCTGCAGAATTACTCAGTAATATAATGTATGCAGTGTTGTTGTAGCCATGTTGATTCCAGGTTTAGACAAGGCAGATGTGGTAATACAGACAAGGCAGATGTGGTAATACCTTTTATTGGACTAATTTATGTTGGTGAGAGAGACAAACTTTCAAGCTTACACGGAGTTCTTCTAATTTGGGAAACACAAATCAGAGTGTCACAGCTAAATACAAAGTAGAACAGATTGTTTAGCATAAGTAGTTAACATATATTTCAAGGGACGACTCAAGGTGATGTGGCCCGTTAACATCCCTCCAGTCAGAGGGCCCTTTTTTCCCCCCTTTCCCCTTTCCCCCCATGACTGGAGTAGTGTTTACAGGCTGCTTCACCTTGAATGGTTCCTTGAAATATGTGTTAACTATTTATGCTAAACAATCTGTTCCACTTTGTATTTAGCTGTGATACTCGGAGTAGATTTCCCAGACCTAAAGAAGAGCTCTGTATAAACTCAACAGCTTGTCTCTCTCACCAACAGAAGTTGGACCAATAAAAGATATCACCTCACCCACCTTGTCTCAATAATATAATGAAACTCCATTGCTGCCCGCATGCAAGGAAGAAACATGGGGCCAAAGTCATTCGTAGACATACTTCACTGACTTCAGATCAATTTGATCCACCATGTCTGCCATTTTTAAATATCTTTAGTCATCCAAGACGATACATTCACATTGGTGCATGTATTTTTTCAGCAGTCTTTCACCAAAACCTTGCCAAAGGTTTCTGGACAAAATGTTGATGTTTGTAATGAAACAGATGGTTTGTTATTTTTAATTTTCTGATAATATTTTTGGAATAATGTTTTGCACTTAAAATTCTGCCATTCAGTTGCACTGAATATTGCTAGTAATTGTTAAAATATGTGAAAATATCACAATTTAATTCTGAGACGTTTTAACATTGCTGTTTTTAAAAATCAATTTTAAAGTAAAAAGAACAGTAACTTCTAGGTGGATCTGAGGTACAAATGCACACGAAGGGAGCGTAGTCCAGGGTATAGTACTGAAACTCTGGTTCTTTTCTCTGGGGAGAGTCTGTAAATAGCAACAGTTCTTACCCCACCCTCAATCTAGAGGCAAAGTCAGTTTCCACTTGGATGGAAATAAAGGAAAGAAAGCAGAGTTTAACTAATAATGGAAAAAGCAGCTGTTTTGACCATGATTTTAAGATTTGTCATCACTATCGTTTGACTTCATTGTTTGTGTGAATAATATTTCTCTGGATACAGCACCTAGTACAATAATAATAATGTCTAAACATAAGAAACAGTAACTACATTATTTCCTAAAATTTAATATACTCCAAGGCATTCAAAATGAAATTAAAATCTGTACCTACCCGTTGGGAGCATTTGTGCTCAGCAGAGAGTGCAAACTGACACGGAGGCATTACACAATGATATAAAACCACCAAAAATAAAGTCAGTGACTGAAAAAAAAAAAATCTCTGTGCCAGGATATTTTGTGAATTTCTCTGGGGAAATCCCACAACCCTTCAAGAAACTTGACCTCATTTGCATGTTCTGATTAAATCACTATCATGCTTTTCTTTTGACTTTGTATAGAGAAGGAGAAAGTAGTTCTCCAGAAAGTCCCAAGAACTTTTTACTATCATACTGTTACTCTTTATGTATAACTTATTCGTTGTCAAGTAGTAGCTGTGTAGGTTGTTCAATTCCATAGAGGATACATGTCTGGAACACATTATCTTAGAGGAAACTTCTCCATATACAGCCCAATTTAATGAAAAGTTCATCAAGATCCAGAGTAAATTCCTGAAGGATTTATTAGTTAACTAAACCTTCGGCCTCATTACAGCTGGGATGATATTTCTTTCAAGGACCACAGTTCATGTAGCAGCATAAATCACAAGGATGGAGTATAGGGATGCTCTGTGCTGGAGAGTCATTTTTTTTTTTAATCGAATGCCCCCAAGGGAGGGGAAATCTAGAGGTAGAAAAATGAAGTGTGAAACCACCAGTATATTTAGGCATGAGATAATGATCTGCACTGCAGGACTTGGCCATGGGGAAGGCTGTAGTGTTCACTACCCATTAATTGATGTCATGAGGGGCTTGAATAAAGATAAGGAAAGTGTGTGCATATAATATATATAAAACATGCACCACCAGAGAAATGAAGACAAGACTCAATCCCTAACTAAACTGTCATTAATGCCCCATCCTTTGTTTCAAATGCATTTATATCTATAGTTAGATTTTTTCCATCAGACCCATGGCAGTAAATACAATCCCAAGAAGACATTTGAAGCTGTAGCTGTGGAAGATAGATGAACAGGCTAACCAAAGTCTGGCACCTCTGTCCTTTGCAGGAGGCAAACTACTTGGAAAGACAAGTAGCCACATTGCAGAAAGTTACCCCTCCCCCAAATGTGACCTGCCCCCAAGTCAGCTAAAGGGGAATGCAAATTGTGTCATAAAGCCTGCTAGTCATTTCCCTCCTACACAGTCTAGATGTAACAGATAGACGACTCCTACAGAGACCAACTGACTAAACAAAAAGAATAGTAGAGGAGGAACAAGGCAAGAAGTCTAACTTCAAAAGAGCAGAGTCCTCTTTATCATTACAGAAATGCAAGCCAAATCCTTGTTCTCTATTTTAGACCGATATCTACACGTGTGTGTGTAACATAGCCACACGGTCATGGTGACCACAGTATATGCTGCCATCCCAGAAGAGTGCTAAGGAGCACTTTACACCACTCCATATGTAAAGAGGTTATCTGAGTTTCTCATTATAAACATTGTACTTATTTAAACAAACCATGCTAGAAAAGTAATTCCTTTAGAATGGGCAAGTAAAGCCAGTTGTCAAGACTAGTTTAGCTATCTGCTAAGTTGCATGCATGACCTTTCCCATTAGAATTTCCCATTAGCTACTGGTCTCAATTGTCTTTCCTCATCACTGTAG
The DNA here is from genome assembly GCF_011386835.1 of Chrysemys picta bellii. Taxonomy (NCBI): domain Eukaryota; kingdom Metazoa; phylum Chordata; order Testudines; family Emydidae; genus Chrysemys; species Chrysemys picta. The sequence continues at coordinate 32,440,725 of NC_088800.1, read as the reverse complement.
AGAATTAAAAAAAAAACTAAATCAATTTTAATATGAAAGCTATCCAGTTCACAAACAAACTTGTTTCTTGTTGAATACCAAGAGCTACAGCCATGCAAAACTTCATGAAAACTAGATATAATTTACAGTCTTTTATTAAATTAAAGTGAAGAACAACATGGATTTTCCTACATTTAGCTTTACATTTCTTCATTAAACTGTACAAAAATGACCTGTTTGTAATGTCAGTGATTAGATCTATTCTAAAACACAGTAATCGTGAAGTTTTAATGCTTTGTATTGTTAGGGCAATATCCCAGCGTTTCCCTCCTCCTTGGGTACTAGACAATAACAACAGTGCTCCTACTGTAGCCTGGCTTAAGTCACTATCCTGATCCTCAGTATTATAGACTGGGCTGGTAGCACCACCCATTATTAAGGTTGCCCAACATTTTCCATTATAAGACTCTGTTTCCAATTGCTTACAACTTTTCCAAATTATAACTGTTTGAGCTGAAATCTTGCATGTTGGGCGATTGCCTCCGGCTGAATTATTTGGAAATTTTCAGTCAAAACAGTTCAGCCATTTCTGAGAATGAGGCTAGGGAAATTATGGTGTTTTGCCCACAATAAAAAATTTCTGTGAAAAACTCTAGTGCACCAATGTTTGGAGCAGGAACTAGAAATTTGGCAAGGGGAGGCCTTTGTGTGAGGGAGGTGCCTTTTGCCAGCCCTGTGAAAATCTGCCCAAATTTGGCTGCGTTATAAAAATCACAATTAGTACCTTCTAAGTAGAGTCTTCTTAGGATTTAGCAGCTAAATTCTCCTAATATTCCATGCGCACTGAGCATGCTCAAACTGGGAGCTGACCAGGACTTTTCCAGTAATTGCAGCTCTGGGCAGGGGCTTGGTTACAGAATTGAAAGCAGGGATCCGGTCTCCTCTGTGCTATCAGCAGGGCCGGCTCCAGGCACCAGCTTAACAAGCAGGTGCTTGGGGCGGCCAAGGGAGAGGGGCGGCATGTGCAGCAATTCAGAGCGAAGGACCTTCTGCCAAACTGCCGCCACCGATTGCAGCTTTTTTTCCCCCCCCAATTGCTGCCGCCGGTCGCGATTGCGATCACGGCTTTTTTTTTTTTTTTTTTTTTGCTTGGGGCGGCAGAAATGCTGGAGCCGGCCCTGGCTATCAGGGCCTCCCATGCAGATGTCCAGGCAGTATGAAGGAGGAAGCTGTCTGATTCAAATGCAGAGATGACAAGAGCCAGACCTTTTGTGAGGGCAGAGGCAGTCGACTGGGATAAGGATTTGGTAAGGCAGGGGAGGGACTAGGATTGGATGTCGGCAGCTGGAAGAGGGAAACTGGAAAGTGACTGGGAGTTGCTGGACAAGGAGACTGGGATGAGAACCCTGTGGTGTGGAGACTGGGTTTGGGTAGGTGAAGAAAATGGGACTGTGATGGGGAGCCTGGAGTGGGAAAGAGACAGAACTTGGACAGTGATGTGTTGGAGGAGACAGGCATTAGCCATCAGGCTTGGGGAATTGGGCAGAAGAGTGTGTACCCACTAGAGCACACTCCTCTCCAGAGCCTGGAATGGAAACCAAGTTTCTTGATTTTCACCATTTCTCTGCTGTCAGTAAATATTTGTGAAACCCACTGGCAAAGTGTCCCATCCCCTTTTAGTGCTGTTTCTACTTAGAGGGTGACTACCTTCTGCTGCTGTCAAGTACCCCATTAGCGCAAAAGGCAAAGGTTTCTGTGGTGGATCTAAAGGTTCCAACCCTGCTGATGAACCATGCGGGTGTCAATAGCATGTTACATGATGGAATTTCTGAGGGTTTGGGGGTTTTTCTAGTTTTTATTTTGTTTAAACCTAGGAAATCTCTCTCTCTCTCTCTCACACACACACACACACACACACACACACACACACACACACTCTCTCTCTCTCTCTCTCTTTTAAAAGAAGGGGGGCCTGTGGGAAAAAATAGTATGTGGTTTAAAGACAGTCTCATAACCCATGTGCATGCTGGACTGAATTAAGGTTGCCCAGATATCCTTAATTCTGGCATTTCCTAACTTTTCAGTGCTTGAATTTGCAATCTGAATAATGTACTTTTAACACAGGGTTGCTGTTGGGGTTTTGCATGTAATATAAATCATAATACTGTGTAATCATAATATATTTTCCAGCTGCAATATGCATGTTTTCTTCTCTCTTGTGCCCCCCCCCCCCCTTTTTTTTTTTACATTTTGTTTCTTACTGAAAAAATCAAGAATAGACGATTTAGGCTCCTGACAGTTTTGACTTTTCTAAGAAAAGGGAAATGTTCAAAACAGCAGTTCACTGACTAAAATGCTTATTAAAGATGCATTGGCTGCAACCGGGGTTCTTTGGAATGAACTATCGAGCTAAATATTCAAATCTGTGCTGCAGGGTTGGAATCCTGTTCACAAGTGAAAGAAGAGGAGTTGTGGCGCTTCTCACTCCCATCACTGAAGGGGATTATGGTTTATGTTTTCTCCTACCATCACCATAGTATCACGATGCTCATTATTGTCTGTATCATATTTTGCTCGTAAGAGAGTGTTTTTTTTTTTTTTAAGAGTACCTTTCTGCTTTTGCTCTATACGCCGTGATCATGGATGCTACAAGGGGTGGGAAACGGGTGTCCAGTTTCAACTGGAACCACTGTTCCTCATTCAGATGAGGTATCTTTATTTGGGTTGTTGTCAAAGTTACTGTGTATAATGAAGTAATCCATGTGGAGGCGGGTGTTCCTTTGGCTGCCGGAGGAAGAGTTTAATTACAGTGTCAGGGGAAATCAGCAGAACAGACTCTCATGAGCTGGATAGCCTCACTTGCATATTAGGCAGAGGATTATGCTGAAGTAATGATTCATAGTTTTGGAAGAGGTCACGACTTGAACTGTGTCACAATTTTTGCGCCCTAAGTAAATCCAGCATATATATATATATATATATATATATATATATAATATATATATTTTTTGGTCAGAAACAGTTGCTTGACTGCAAATTGTCCCATTCTCCCTCACTCCCAAATACACACATAGGAAAGGGTTTAGCAAGGCCAGAGTCCAGAAAGAAATTGGGTCAGTTTTACAGTTGTAAAGGGATGTATGCAAAAGGATGTATGCATACATCCCTAGTTAAGGGATGTATGCAAGCTGCAAAATTTGAGTCCAGTTCTGGACTTGCCCAAAATGCAAGAAGTGTTTGGCTCTTGGGTATTGGTTTGGGCCCAATTTTAGTTATGTGAAATTAGTGCAAAGCAGCCCATAGGCAATTTTTTGACAAGACTGAATGAAGCAAGGGGATCTCTCAATATGACAGAACACATTCCAAGTGACCAAGACTGGTTTTTAAAGCACAATGCCCTGCATTATCCTTGATCAGTTTGTGTAATACATTCCCTATACAACTCCAGCCTCAGCCCAGCACTGGTTGGGGAAATACAGTAGACCAGAGTGAAGGGCTTAGTGAGGAAGCAGGCTTGAGCAGTACATGACTTCCCTTCCATTTTTCACTCCCGGGATTTATTTTTTCTTTTGTCCTCAAATAATTTTAGTTACAGGCAGAAAGGGGTCCTTGTTCCAGGTCCAAGTTGAAGTGACAAGTCCTGTGTATCTTTAAGATATTACATAGCAATTAGAGAGGGGCTTAAGGGAAGTTTGGATCTGCATGAGAACTAGGTGGCTTGGGCCCTAATAAAAATGATAAATTACTAGCAGTGCAGATCCCTGTATTCATGAGGAAAAATTATTGGCCTCCTGTGGGATGGATGGAGAGAGAGAGAGAGATTAAAATGATACAGTTCTAAAGATAAGCTCTTGAATTTGTTGATAAAAACATTAAGGCCCAATTGCCTTGGTTCTCCACTAACCCCAGCGAAACCCTGCCGTTAATCAAAATAAAAACACCATTGTTAAAAGCAACAGGCGGGGGAAATCAAGGGTGTGTGATAAATGTAACACCTGAGAGCTCCAGAGAGTTGCGGGCTGTTCCTTTTTCCTGTAAAAGTAAAACTGAATTACACCACAGAAAATCTTTATCTATCGTCACTCCATGTGCCCTCTCACATAGCAAGTTTCTGCTGAAGAAAACAAGGAATGAAACCTTGACAGATTTCCTGTCTTCTCTAGAAATGATGCCAATATTTATCCAACAAAATCATCTTTGTAGCCTCTTTCTGGAAGGGTTTTAGACACACAAATATTGTGTTATCAACTGCAGGTGAATAGTACTGTACTTAGAATTTGAACGATTCAGGGAGAGAGCGAGAGATAGACGTGTCTCATCAGTGTGATTTGTGGGTGGTTATTGGTCAACTCTCTCTAGAAACCCTGAGTTGTCATGCATGGCAGCTGCCTGGCATTTTTAAGAATTTATGTGTTTGAAACACATGCGATTTGTTAAGTGGACAAAAGGAATATGAGGTTCTGAGATTATTTTTTTTAAGTGCTCATACTATACTTACTATCTCTTCCAACCAGCCAGGTTAGAAAAGGAAAAAAGAAATTAAGTTGAGCCCTTCAAACAGGCTGGGAATAGGGGCATTTGAGGTCAGTCTGTTTCACATCTTTATGCCATTAGGTTTTTAAGGCATCTGTAATTCAGATACAGTCCAAATATCCTTTGTTTTTCATTTTTACATATGGCATGATATTCTGAGCAATGTTCCAGTATGTTGGGGAGCGGGGAATAGGATTTTTGGAGACTGTACTAGAGTATTTCAGAGCCCCAGGGTTCCATTTGTATTCAGAAATATTTAAGCAGCTAAAGTTGTTTTCTTTCTTAATGCCTTGCTTTGTTTTTAGAAAAAAAAATGTCTTTTTTGCACTGACGTTACATTTTACTCCACTCTGATTAGGCCTCAACTGGAGTATTGTGTCCAGCTCTGGGTGCCATATTTCAGTAAGGATGTGGACAAATTGGAGCGAGTCCAGAAAAGAGCAACAAAAATGATGAAAGGTCTAGAAAACGTGACCTCTGAGGGAAGATTGAAAAAATTGGGTTTGTTTAGTCTGGAAAAGAGAAGACTGAGAGGGGACATAACAGTTTTCAAGTACATAAAAGGTTGTTACAAGGAGGAGGGAGAAAAATTGTTGTTGTTAGCCTGTGAGGATAGGACAAGAAGCAATGGGCTTAAATTGCAGCAAGGGAGGTTTACGTTGGACATTAGGAAAACCTTCCTAACTGTCAGGGTGGTTAAGCACTGGAATAAATTGCCCAGGGAGGTTGTGGAATCTCCATCATTGGAGATTTTTAAGAGCAGGTTAGACAAACACCTGTCAGGAATGGTCTAGATAATTAGTCCTGCCACGAGTGCAGGGGACTGGACTAGATTACCTCTCATGGTCCCTTTCAGTTCTATGATTCTTACCGCTAAACCCCTTGGACAGAGTGATGTCTCTATTTTTTATTGCTTATAATGTAGCTAGCAGAGGACATGTATAGAATGCTTTTAATAGCTATAGAATGAGTAACCTATGTAATCTTCCTCAATCCACGGATGAGGCAGTTTTCTTGCCACCTGGAATGACTGAAATTTAAGAACTAGAAGAAATATTTTGCATTTGGAAGGAGGAGATTGAGATGAGTTACTCAAGGGGAAGAGGTAATATGTTCTTCTAGACCTTACATAATAAAGAGTTTTTTTTCTTTCCATCTAACTAATCTGCTCTATCTACCTATTCAATGTATTGGTGTCTGTTCTATGTGTTTATACCATATTTATCATAGTAGCTGAGTGCCAGAACGTAATAAATTAAAACAACTCAATTTCTGAAGAACACACTTGTTTCTCTGGGATTGTCAGAAGGTATCTCATTCAGTATGACTGCACTGATGAATGTCCGGAAACTGATGTTTTTACACATAACCTTTTCAACATGCTACAGAGAAATTTAATAAATTTAGCAAACCAGAGCTTTCATTGGAAGTTCCAGGTGAATTTTATGCCCCTAGGCAATTGTTAGGGTACCTGCAATTTCTGCTCTTCAAGAAGGCTGAGCTTGCAAATATGTGCTTTACATGCACACTCCTGTGTCCTGACACCCAGTCACATTTATTCTTCACAGGAGGGGAAGCTGTCCCTCTCTGAACCTCCAAACCTGGTAGCTTGTCTCAGATTTTTTTCCTTTCTAGTGTTGGTTTTTTTGTTGTTGTTTGTTTTTAAGAATTCCAGAAACTGTCATCAGGAAGCTGGTTTTCTCCTAAGATTTCTGAATTCAATTTTGCAGTTCCTTGTGGCTGAAATAGTTAAGATTAACATCCAAACTTCTGGGTGTTTCTGGCTTCTAATCCTTTATCCATCACTAGTTATCCTGCTACTGTGTGATCTGTAACGTCAGCGTCTGTGACAATTACAGGCTTTCCAGCACTACTCCTTGTATGTTTATCTTTGACCAGATTTGTGATATAGAAAACATCATCCTAGCTGTATGCTTCCACAGTCAGGAAGGGAAAGGGCCACACTGTCATGTTACAAACTACTGTTTCAGAAAATAGTGCTTTTGGGGCTTCGCTTGAGTTGCTTTAAGCGGCCCTGATTTTTAGATGTTGGGTGTTTGGTACTGCCTGAAAAATCAGGCCACTTCAAGATGTCATTCTGGGCATATATTGGCTTTGGCTTCAGTTTTCAGAAGTTCCTCGTAATTTTGGGTGCCTCAATGTGCCGCTTATTTTCTAAAAGAAAAGAAGTGTCAGGACTACAGGACGAGCCTGGTAGTATGTCAATGTGCAGTTTGCTCCTCTTCGATGGAAGCAATGTCTCACATCACAGAACACTGACTTGTCTAGAAGATAATAAGTGTTAAGATTAAAAACTCAGATGCGAGCTCTGTCCCGTCATTTTTGTCTATAAGAATGGTAGGTACTACTTAAGGGACACTGTAAAGAAGAGACCAATGGGGGGAAGGTCATGGGGGGGCTGAGAACCCAGAAAGCATCCTCCCACCCCACTGCAAGTGAAAAGGAAGGTTATACTGTACTTGGAGTGAGAGTATCAATTTAGATTAGGATTAACTATGTGGTATTTGTGTTGTTATGTAGCTATTGCTGATTCTGTAGGTAAACACCCACAACAAGTTATATAAACATATGTGGCCAGACCAACATGCAATACACAATGAATGTGTTAATTTTTTGCTCTCCCAAAGAGTAATCTCTTTTCAGAGAGGCTAGAAACTTGCTGCTAGTTACGTTGGACAAAACCTTTGGAAGGAGGTGGACTCCTCATGGAAGCCCAAACCAAACCCATCAAACAGATCATTCTGTTAGGCTAGATTTCTGAAGCAATGACATTTCTAGTAATGACATGGCAAATGTTAATGATTTAAAATGTCTGATGTGTGTTGTAAAGCTTTCAGTGTACCACACGGAAGGGTCAATTTGCTTGTCAGCAACGACACCTTCAGCTGAACCAGTTTATAGACACTGTAAACTGCTTTATTTGAGACCAGCATGTGTTGCATGGCAGTTGTTTGAGTATTGAAAGAATCAGGGAGGAAAGAGGAGGCTCCTCTTTGCTAAACATAGATATGGAAATGTTTATATGCTGTGTGAGAGAGAAATAAAAAAGGCATGCTTCTTTTGTATACAACATGAGTATTTCCAAATCTAAGCAGTCTGGCTTCTGAGCACGAAGGGTTAATGCTTTATGTGGAATGTGTGAAAACCTTACATAACTCATTCAGTCTCATCTCATGGGTGTTTCTCTTTCACTCTTCCTGGTTTTAAAAGAAAACAATACGTAATGAGTTGCTGTGAGATATGATTTTTTCCCATTTGTGTGCAAGAGCTCTGCAGGACTTACCAAGAATCATTTCTCAATTAAGCACAGAACCTAAGGCTTAACAAATGCATACAGTTTATATATTTCCCCCAACTAGATCAGGGGATGACCAGGGAAAGTTTAGCTTTGGCAAGAGGCTGAGATACTTTATTTTCCCCACAGCATCTTTTACTCAGCTAGTTTATAAATTCAAAGAGACCATAAGCTCGTGTAGACAAAAAACACTGACCTGGCATAGTCTGTCTCATCCTGCACACTGAGCCCCTGTCATATCTCAGAGTTTGAAAGCAGGCAAAGCTTTCTGGTGCTGTCAAAAAAGTCATTTTAGAGAAAAGAAGCAGCATCCTAACTGTCAAGACCAATACTTGCTTCCTCTCAGCCAGTGACGTTTCACTCTTGAAGCCTGCATAGCAATAAACTACCTATTTCAGTCATAAAAAGACAGAAGCCAAATGAAGGGCTAGCAAAACCAGAGGGGAAAAGGGGGGGTGAGGGGAGTGTGCCAATCGGTAGCTGAGAAATTCACTGACAGATAAGTGAAGTTCTCACAGGTTTCAACTGGCTGAAGAGACTTGCCCATCGGGCAAGGAAGGGACTAGTGAATGATGTTCTGAAATGGGTGAACCTCCTTCCAAACTCCAGCTGAAAAAGTCAGATTCCCTTAAGTCAATAAAACTGGGAAGTCACGTTTAATTTAGCTTGCCACTTACAGTGCTATGTAGAGATGATCCTGAGGTGGGTACTGAATCTTTGAATGACCCCTTCCCCAACTTTGGGGATGGTTGGAGTAGAATCTAAATCCAGATCTGAGCAACATGGCATGGGCTTATACCTACTCCTGAGACAAAGTCAAGGGGCAGATGAAAATTAGCATTCACATTAGAGAGCTTTTTCGAGCCATAAGGCTAGATCTGATTCAAAGGATGGGAGTCCCTTCTAGTCTGTTTCTAATGTAGTTGAACCAGTTCTGTGTTTGGTGCTGAGGGGAGGAAAGGTACTGAACCTTCAAAGGAATTTCAGTCTTGTCTTGGAGGGTTTCTTGGTATTTATGCTGCCTTGCTAGTGAAGCTTCGCTTGCAAAAAGCTAGAATAATTGGTGTCCATGCAGATGAAATGTGAGTGGACTGGGGAGGTAAAATACACCCCAACACAGAGTCAGAGCTTGGGGCCACAGCATAGCCACCCTGACTTAAACAGGAGATGGCAGCCACAACCATTCCACACAACTTCCACTGTATATTGGAGCAGCAGAACCAGACAAATGAGGATTCTTTGGTCATTCCGCTTGCTGGCCTCTGTCTTTGTCCCTGCAGTGTAGGGTATGGATATCCTTTTCACAGCATGTGAGGGGTGTGGACACAATTCTGCACAACCACAGCGCTAATTGGTGCTCCACACGGCCCCAGGGTGGGGTTAAAGTGGTGTGTAGGGTTTGATCTGTCCCTCTCCACAATGAACAAACTTCTCCCTTGCACTTTTACTGTATGGGGTGTGTGTGAAATGATTGAGATGCATCTCTGAGACTTTCCGTAACAGCAACACTGGCATGTTTGTATGTACACAAGAACTCCCAGATTCAATCAAAGGACAGATTTCTATCCTTGCTACCATCAAACACAGAGTTTGCTACAAAAGAGCAATTTTTCTTTGCCACAGACCAAAGTTGTCCCAGTAGGACGCAATGCCTTTTTTGTGAGCAGCAAAATGGCTTTTTCACCTGCCAAAACTGCCCATTTTGTGTGGCAAAGAAGCAAAAGATGTGAGGCAAGAACCACTCATCCATCCTTTTTTTTTGCAAAACCAGTGAGAATAGGGATGCAAATTAGTTCACCGTACAGCTCTAATTAGTACCAGCCGTTTTTTCCATTCAGTTACCTTGAGTTAGAAGTCATGTTATCCTTTGAGCTCCTGATGGCTTAATAGCTTAGAATACTCTCTGATAGCAGCTTGATGAGTATGTCATCAAAAGTTAAGTCTATGTATGATAGTTACTACAAAACACTCACTGATTTTAGTTAGGGTTGGTTTTTTAGGGTTATTAGAGCCAAAAATAAAGTAATCAGCCTTGAGACACTCACTGTAACATATGTTGAAGGACTTCCGTAAAGATAAATCAGGCAATCCAGTAGGCTTGGAAAGAGGCAGGGTTTGGATCCAGTTTTAATTGTGATTTATAATACCTCCAATATTCAGGGATGTTTGGATCGGAGGTTTTGGTTTGTATGTGTAGTAGTGAAAGGAAGAGAAGGGAAGATTGTGGTAGAGTAAGCAGAAAATTATTCAGCATTTCCCTGTTACGTTCATGAGGAAGGCAATGTTAGGCACTGAACTAAGTTATATTTCAGTCAAATCTTCATTTCAGTATTTGTAAATAATTAATGTGACATTTTAAATTGACTTGTTTCCAAATGTAGTTATGCTCAATGACTGCATAAATACAATAATGAATTGCACCGCAGAAAAGAGGAATAGCTTAAATGCTGTGGCCTGGTTTGAAATGATTTTTCACTTGCCTTTCAAGGTGAACATTGGTGTTATAAGGTTAACAACTATGCCTGAGGACTCTCCTCAGAAAAGGGAGTCCCCCACAGCAACCAAGACTTCACAGCAGCAGCCAGATTCCTCAGGGAGCAATTCCATGACTGATCAGTACAGTGTAGATTCCCTCTTCTGCCCACTTGGATCTAGTGGGCAGGGAAGCGCAGAAGGCAGTGGTGCAGGAAGGGGGACAACATTTCAAATGTCACAGAGCATTTTAACTATAAAAGCACCAGTAGCAACTTTTCCAGACAGAGAAGCAGGCAAGCCATGCAATTTAACTGGGCCTAAATCCTATCTCTTTAGCAAATCACTGGTAAACCTTTCAAGTCTTACTAAAGCACCTCCAGGGGAAAAAAAGGAAAGAAATATTGAATATTAACAATGTAGTCATCCTCCAGGGCCTCTCAGCTTACTTACACAGGGAGTTGCTTGTGCCAGTGACTTCTTGCACTTCTGGGAACGAAATCCTATGTCGCTCAGCAAAGCAATTGCTAAATGTTTAGTATGTCTGAGGAACTTGAAAAAAACATCATTTTGTTTTAAAAAACAACAACATTCAGACACAAGGAAACTGGAATAGAGCATTAAAAATACTATATTGAACGCACAGGATGACTTTGAGGGGGGGAAAGCAGCAATTTACCTGTGGTACCCCTGGATTATGAGGCTGGAGGAAATGTTGCAACACAACCATATTAAACTCACTTGGTTTTTGGTTTAGATGGAAACTTCAAGTTTGCATCAGGGTTTGCCACTATTCACAAACCTCATGAGCAAATTTGGACTGATTTATGCTGATGCACTGAATTTGTGTGCAATCCAACTGGTTTTAACATTGGTTTGATCCTGGACAGTTGACTGGAGGGCAGGGGTTAGTGCTTTTGCAGCCAAAGTCTTTATCTGATTAAACTGGTACAATTACTTTAAAAAGCTGGGAACACCTGATCTTGATGGCTATATTTATTTAGATTGATAGGAGTGGACAGCTGATGCTCTGGGAACTGTGGGGTCATAAAACCCAACTTAATAGAGCTGGAAGACTTCAGATTTTCACTAGGCTCTGATTGAGTCCACTGAATTTTCCTCCAGCTTATTTATTCAGATATTGGAATCCCAGTATCTTGCACACCACCCTGCTCTTCAGATTTGCTTTCTGACCACCAATCTGCAAAAAGAGAACACTCTCAGCATTGCTGCTAAATTAAATTCAACCAGATAGGTCTCCCTGCTGCAAAGCTGAGAGTGAGGAGAACTTTTCAGATGTACTCTCTGACATGCTGTCATTCTTTTTCTTTTTTCTTTTAAACTCAGTGATGAGAAATATTACCACAGCCCCTGACTCCTTTTAGCCAATCAAAGCTCCAGCTTTAATCTTAGCACTCCTTTCCAGCTATGGCATGTAAGGGGCTATTGGTTACAACACACAAGAAAGACTATTCTGGGACTGAGATGGGGGAAATAATTTCTCATTGTCTTTCCTTTTCCCCCCTTTCCTTTCTTTTTTTTTTTTTAAATTTTCTTTGGACTGCCACCCTTGCAAATCAATATTTCTTTTTGACGGAGCCATGTTTGATGACAGTTCTACTTATTTGCTTTGCAATCACTGCAGTAATGCTTTGTAGCTCTGTCAGTATGTAAATTAAACCAAGCATAGATAGCTTTGTGTTACTTAATGTTCAACTGATAAAAATTAATGTGGTGTGAAATGAGCATTTTATCTGACTGCAGATACAGTGAGGGTGTTAATTAGACTGGCAGAGTAAAATGTTATTAAACATACAGGGCCCTGATCATCAAGAGCTGGGTGAACCTCAAAACTGAGGGTTTGGGTGGGTGGTGTAATGTAAATGGACTGAGGCAGGCTCAGAGCAAACACACTGAGAATGGTGCACTAGTTAAGCAATAAGACATGACAGACTGAGCAGTAGTGCTGATGAATGCATGCCTTGGGTGTATAGTGTAAGGTACAAGGCAAGCCAAGTGCTTCCAGCATGCTTGGGAAGTGCATTAATCAGAATTAACACATGGTCTGCAGTGTCTTATTGTCATTAAACATCACCACTTCTAAAGTTCAGTATTTGGAAGCAGTTAAATGATCAGTAAGCCAAATAAAATAAAGCCGCAAAACATTTTGTTCAGAACAGTTCTTTTAGTGAAAGTTGTTTAAGATATTTATTTAGTCTTCCTGGCTGGCCTGCCTTGTAGCAATCATGTAGTATCCTATATTTTATTCTATAATAAAAATAATTTGCACTGACAGTGTTATATTTTACAGTAGGAACTCAATATGCTCCATAAACATTCATTCACCCTCAGTTCTGCTGTGAAGTAAGTGCTTGTACCCTTTTCACAGATGGGTAAATTTATGTACAGATTAAAAGAGATACAGTGGAATGTTGTTCATGTGAAGAAGGCCTATCCGAAACAGAATCACTCACTAACTCTATTTGGGTGTTGTGGACAAGTGAGGGTTAGAAAACTTTCATCCAGCTTTCTGAAGTCTAGTGCCCAAACAAGACACAGCAGGTCCAGCAGGCTTTATGCAGTAAAGTCCAGAGCTTTTTTCATAAACTATTAATAGTTACCTAGAATTAATGCATAATTGAAGACTGTAGACTTTGATGTCTGTACTCAGACTTTTACTCTTCAGGTTGATTACTTCAAACCCTGCAGGGCCAACCCTAAAAGCTTCAGGTGTCCCCATGGATGTCCCATTAATCATGTTTGAAAGACTGGCTAAACTTGCTACAGGCAGAACAGAAAGTCACTTAGGGAGACGAAATATTTGGGATACCAAAACATTCAGCCACTGATGGTGTGGCTAACTGTGAAATAGGATGGCAGAACCCCTGGAGATGATCATTACGTAAGCTACAAAGCTCATCATGCTGCTGATTTGACATCTACCATTAATTGTTCCATCCATGGGCGATACACTCACTGCAACTTGCAGGCACAATTCAGAGAACTTAAGCTTCTCAACTCAGGCTATCTGAGTAAGTGGTCCAGGGACTCTATGTATTACCAAGGAATGTCCGTCCACATGATGTAAGGTCATATAGTGTTCTCCATTCAGTACTATTTTACTGTTCCTTTCATTCAAAACTGTGTGTATGTGCATAAGAGGGAGGGGAAGATTGTCTCAACACTTGCATCCAAGCTCTTCGTGCTTCAGCAGTTTGCAGATAAAATCCAAATCCCTACTCCATTTACTTATTCATTTATTTAAAATATTTAGCACATTTCCCTGAAAGTCCCCACCCTATTTTCAACAGAGACTTGATAAAAGAAGCAGAAAGATTGTATTGGTTTCAAAACCCACGCTCTTTTCCCTGAATGTGTCATAATTTTGTGTCACAGCTAGTATAGATCCTTTAGAGAGATGCACATTGGTGTTTATTTCTCATGTGCAAGCAGCTAAAGGCAAACTGTTTACTGAAAATTCTTGGGTCCAGCAGACAAAAAATCCACCACACAAATAGATGTACAAAGGGGACAAAGGTGATGTTAGCTAATGTACTAGCCATACATAAAATTACCCTGCAGAATGAATGCTGATTCTGTAACATATGTGCTTTGTTATATGGGCTTCATTCTGTAATGTCCTGAGTGCCCTCAATTCCCATTCACCCCAATGGAAATTGAAGATGCTCAAGCACTTTGCGGGATCACCTTTATAAGGTACATTATATTGTATTCTTTATAGTTAATTCCCATGTGTGCTGCATCTTCTGTGCAGGGTAAGTTAGAACTTGTGCATATAGGAAGGAGGTCAGGATTGCACATATTTGTCTCTAGACTCTAAACTAATGAGAAATCAAACCTGGATCCCTTGACCCCATCTTCTGTTTTGAAACTTTCCTTATTGGGGACTAAATATCAGCCCCCATCAACTGTAGCAAGCTGTATTTTCTCCTTTCCAACACTGCTTACTGCCAGATTCATTGTTTCTTGCGTATTTGTTCCTTTTCATGATTTGCTTGTTTTGCAACTGAAATGAGTGATGGGTTATTAGGGCCTCAAACTGGCTGGAAGTTCAGTTTGAATAGGCATCTGAAAATACAGATGATTTTTAATGTAACATGAAAATAGCCTTTGCATGGTATTTTAATGCTTCTGTTTCCGGTTTTGACCAGACAACACAAACACTTACAAATCTGGGGAAAATAAATTACCAGATTTTTTTTGAACCTCAGAGTTCAGATTTAATTATTGACTTGGATTAAAATTTGGACTGGCTTTAATTTTATTTGAAATGGTTAATCTTGTCCCTATGGACATTTTCTGGGATTTGCAGATTAGATCACTCTGAAATAAAATAGAATCATGACACTGGAGGCTTTGACTACCTCCTAATTAGCAGGAAGAACCGATTTTCCTTCAATTAAACTAGTTAATATTAAAGTTACTGTTTATCTTACTTGATCATCTCACTGTATTCCAAGTCATTGGTGGATGGAGGACTTTGCCTTTGTTCAAAACTGTATATATCCTTGCAGCGTCCAAAACTACAGAAACGAATGTCTACTGACTTCCGGCAGTGTTCTGCAGGGCCCATTACCTTCAGGATGTTCTCTCCAACATACTAGACTTCACCATCCTGATTATCCAAACAGGACCATCTGGTTGCTGTTCAGATACCTTTCTGAGAGAAGAACCTCAAATCTTGTCCCCAACCAACTTCCATGAAATATGCAAGAGTTCCAAAAGGAAGGAATAAGTATTCAACCAGTTATGGGCGCAAGAAACAGAGCTGTTCAGCGGTGGAATAGAACTGCTAATACTCTTTTCTTTTCTTTTCTACGAAATGCAGTGTGCAAAGCTGTTAATGGGCAGCCAGACTTTTACAAATGTCAAAATGAGTCACACTGCAACCCAGATTAGTAGTGACCGAAATTTGTTACAGTGTAACTGTTGTTCAGTGGTGTGAAATAATAAATTGCTTGTTTTAGTCCCATTCTTGGGAGAGAGGACACCCATTCTTGGGTGACCGTGATCTAAAACTCCACCACTTATGGCAGTCCCAGGGCTTGTCTATACACGACAGTCAGGAAAACTCACCCAAAATAACGGAATTTGTGAATTTTAAAGTGGATTAGTTAACTCACATGAACCCCTTTGTGGATGCTGTTATTCAGGTTAAAGATTAAAATGACCTTAATTTGGTTTAGTTTAGTTCACTTTGGAAACTGAATTACAGCAACTTAAATTCTGAACAAATCCCTGTTTGGACTCTCTTAATGTGGTTTAACTAATGCAGGGGTTCTCAAACTTCATTGCACTGTGATCCCATTCTGACAAAAATTACTCCATGACCCCAGGAGGGGGGACTGAAGCCTGAGCTCGCCCAGCCCCGCTGCCTCAGGTGGGGATGGGGGGGGGGACAAAGCCCAACCCCGAGCCCCATCACCCTGTGCAGGTGGGCCAAAGTTGAAGCCCAAGGGCTTCAGCCCCCAGCAGAGGGCCTGTAACATGAGCCCTGCCGCCCAGGGCTGAAGCCCTTGGGCTGTGTTGCTTGGGCTTCAGCCCTGGGTCCTAGCAAGTCTAGTGCGAGCCCTGGTGACCCCATTAAAAGGGAGTCACGACCCACTTTGGGGTCCTGACCCACAGTTTGGGAACCACTGAACTAATGCACTTTATACATTAATTTGAATTAACTTTCCTGAGTGTCTCTGTGGAGACAAGCCCTTAGCAGGGAGTTCAGAGATTAAACTACAAAAAATGGTTGTGGACTAAAGGATCCATAGGGCACAGTGGATTCATTCTCATTTATGCTGAAGTCAGTGGGGTTAGGCTTATTTACACTAGCTCAGGATTATAATGTCTACATTAGTGGGTATCTCTGGGCAAAGCTTGCTTGGTCTGAATCTTCACAAGAGAGATGTCAGTGATGTTTTATTTCTTACCCCTCTTGAAATCACTGGTGAACTGTTGCAAGAAGCTACTAGTGTAACACAAATCTTCAGAGCCTTCGTTCAATTTCTTTCACTCCCCTGTGTCAGAGACTCCGAGTGACAGTTGCTCTATACCATTCTGGTAGGGTTGCCAACTTTTTAATCGCCTACAAAACTGAACACCCTAGCCCTGCCCCTTCCCTGAGGCCCCGCCTCTGCCCCGAGGCCCACCCCCGCTCCCTACATTCCCCCTCCCTCAGTGGCTCGCTCTCCCCCACCCTCACTCACTTTCACTGGGCTGGGGCATGGGGGTGAGGGCTCTAACTGGGGGTGCGGGCTATAGGGTGGGGCCAGAAATGATGGGTTCGGGGTGCAGGAGGGAGCTCCAGGCTGGGTCAGGGAGTTGGGGTGCGGGAGGGGGTGATGGCTCCGGCGGGGGGGGGGGCTCTGGGATGGGGTTGAGGATGAGGGGTTTAGGGTGCAGGATGGGGCTCCAGGATGGGGGGTGGGGCCGAGGAATTTGGAGTGCAGGAGGGGGCTGCGGGTTGAGGCAGGGGGTTGGGGTGCAGGAGAGGGTATGGCCTGTGCGCTGGGGCTGTGGGCTCTGGGGTGGGGCTAGAGAGGAGGGGTTTGGGATACAGGAGGGGGCTCCTGGTTTGGGGGGTGCTCAGGGCTGGGGCAGGGGGTTGGGCTCAGAGTTGGGATGTGGCGCAGCAGGGCTAAGGCAGGCTCCTTGCCTGTCCTGGCATTGCACTGCATTGCACCCCAGAAGCGGTCAGCAGGTCCAGTGCCTAGGTGGGGGCCAAGAAGCTCCGCGTGCTGCTCTCGCCTGCAGGCACCGGCCAATGGAAGTGCAGAGCCAGTGCTTGGAGTGGTGGCAGCGCGCGGAGCCCTGTGGTTCCCCCGCCTAGGAGCCGGACCTGCTGGCCGCTTCTAGGGTGCAGCGCGGTGCCAGGATAGGTAGAGACTAGCCTACCTTAGCCACGCAGCACTGCCAACTGGATTTTTAAAGGCCCAGTCGGCGGTGCAGACCAGAGCCGCCAGGGTCCCTTTTTGACCAGGCGTTCGGGTCAAAAACTGGCCACCTGGCAACCCTACGTTCAGGGCTTTCTTCAGTAAGTTAGGTGTCTGTGATTTGGCCTTGGCACGACAATATTTCAGTTTGCGCACTCCTAATCATCACGTTCAGTTGAGTGACTGCAGAGAATTGTGCTGTATTGTACATTTATAGAGTATGGCCTACTGTAGGCAAGTAGCTGAGATCAGCTCATTTCACTTGTTTCACTAGGTTTCTAACAGATTCAAAAAGAGTTGCTCTGCAGGGTTGAAAATGAGAAACAAACCTTTACAAAATCACAATTGATGAGAAATCTTCAAAGTCTGTTTTTTTAGCATTACGTTAATAATGCCTTTGAAACATAGGTTCCTGCGTCTTCGTTTTTCCTTTGTGTGCTCTCCTTCCCCCTATGGGGAGGCATTCAGCTCAGTTGGTTATATAACTGTGACTTGACACTGCAGCCAACTTACCAGTAGCATCAGTTATTGAACTGTAGCGAAGTGTGAATTCTCCTTAGTACACTTGCAGTGGTGCTAACTGCTTGAAGAAGCACAGCGAGAGGATAAATAGATGACTTAGTGTTACAGAGCAGCTACATTTAATGCTCTAAGCTGTCGGTTACTGACTTCATGCGGTTTGGAGTATTGGTAAACATGCTGAGCAGAGTACAGCATCTGATCAGTAAAATGAATGACCCTGCTTTGCCAGACTGCATTTAGCCCTTGCCACTATAACTTGGGGTTACTGTACTCAGTATTCATCTCATGGAAGCAGCAGACTCTCTTCTAACAATAAATAGTCAACAGTATGTGGCCACATAGTGACTAAATTGCAGTGTGGGTTTTTTTCAAAGCCCTAAACCTTAAACTCCAAAGTTGTTCAGTTCAGCCTCATTCAACCTCATTGTTCTGAGCAGAAAATGGAGTTGAGCAGGCAGGACTGTAGCACAGAGATGAACGGTTTGGATTTAAAAGGCATTTTAATAACCGCACACTTTTATTGGCTAATATGGTATTTGATATTAACTAATACGATTAATCTTTATACTGTTTCTAAAAGAAACATGGTGGTTGTGGTAACTAAGATGTAGATGCATTTTTTTCTTTGAGAAAAATCTGAGATCCAGCAAATAAAGATGTTAACAATTCTACTTAAAGGAAAATTTATCCTGAAGATAGCAGTATTTTCCTCATCTTACTTGTGACATGTTCTTGGAAGCAGTGGCAAATATCCTTCTGAAGCAGAGGGCTTACAAGCCTGGAGATCTGGTTCTAGTCCTGTTTTTTATCTCGCAGATGTTCTTGGGTGGGGCACTTAACTTCTCTGTACCTTGCTTTGTCCATATGTAACATTATGGCACAATTATATTTTCCTGTTTCACATTTCTAGTCACGTGAGGTTTCTTAAAACACCACCTTTTTAATATACATAACTTAAATATTAGGCCTAAACTACTGGACGATGCCAGTCTAAATAGAAAATATTTCAGTTAACAGGAAAAACAAGGTTTTTTTAATGCATATAGGTGAAAGGTAAATGGATGTGTGTGTCCATGTGCCATGTTGGGAGGTTCTCTTTTTTCCAGTAGGAAGCTTACACTCAATTAATTCATATGGGCTTAAAAGCCAAGTTATACCCTGGTACTAGGCAACTGTACCAGATGAAATCAAACCCAGAAAGAAAATAACAAACATCTAATAGAGTCCAAATGAAAGGCTTTGCTCATTTTAAAGAAAAAAAAAATATTCAGTAATCCAGCCATAGAAGTTGGAGTCATGACTCAGACTCACAGCAATACCAAAATTAATATATGAGAGTTTTACTTCTGTGTAAGAGATGGGATTCACTCAAGCATATAACAATTACATATAGAAATACCACTATTATGTTAGTGCCTTTTTTGTCTGTTTTATGTTCACAATTTTTTGTAAAGTGAGTTAAACATCAGGAAAATTCAGAGATGAAATCTGGCCACTTTGAATGTGTCCTGCATCTCTGCTGTCTTGCACCTTATGATAATCCTTTATCCCAGCACAAAGTGAATGTATAATGCTATCCACCTGATAGCATTTACTATTCATTTTACTCAGGTAGAAATTACTATACAAGGTGCAAAGCAGTGGAAAAATTAGACCATGTGAGTTTTGTATTTGAAAGTGGCTGAGATTGTTTGGGTGTGAGTTCTAATCCTAACAAGTGATGGGTGATCTGAAGGGGTCTGATCCTGTGAGCAGCTGAGCATCTTCAACTCCCAAAAATTTCCCTGCAGGTTTAGGAACACCCAGGAGACACTCAGACCTTGCAGGATAAGTAGGGCCCTACCAAATTCACAGTCCATTTTGGTCAATTTCACAGTCATAGAATTTTAAAAATAATAAATGTAATGATTTTGGCTATTTAAATCTGAAATTTCACAGTGTTGTAATTGTAGGGATCCTGACCCAAAAATAAGTTGGGGGGCCAGAGGGTTATTATAGGGGGGGTTGCAATACTGCTATCCTTACTTCTGCACTGCTGCTGGCGGCGGCTGCCTTCAGAGCTGGGCAGCTGGAGAGCGGTGGCAGCTGGCCAGGAGCCCAGCTCTGAAGGCAGAGCCACCACCAGCAGCAACGCAGAAACAAGGGTGGCATGGTACGGTATGGTACTGCCACTCTTACTTCTGTGATGTTGCTGGTGGGGCGCTGCCTTCAGAGCTGGGTGGCTGGTCAACAGTCGCCGCTCTCCAGCCACCCAGCTCTGAAGGCAGTGCAGAAGTAAGGGTGGCAATACCGCAACCCCCCTAAAATAACCTTGTGACCCCCTGCAACTCCTTTTGGGGTCAGGACCCCAATTTGAGAAATGCTGGTCTCCCCATGAAATCTGTACCGTGTAGGGTAAAAGCACACAAGACCAGCTTTCACGGTCCGTGACACATTTTTCATGGCTGTGAATTTGGTAGAGCATTAAGGATAAGGTACAAACTTAGGATATATGATTCAATCTGGAAAAAGCCCCAGATATTTGGATATTGACCCATAGGATTTGGACCTGCAAAGCTGAGCTGTAAATCTCACAAGAATAGGCTATTTCAGAAAATTTTCAGTACCTCCTGCTTCTGGTCATACTAGAAGTGCTGTGGAACAAAGATCCCCTTAGGCTAGGTCTACACTACCCGCCTGAATCGGCGGGTAGAAATCGACCTCTCGGGGATCGATTTATCGCGTCCCGTCGGGACACGACAATCGATCCCCTAATCGACGCTCTTACTCCACCAGCGGAGGTGGGAGTAAGCGCCGTCGACAGGAAGCCGCAGAGGTCGATTTTGCCGCCGTCCTCACAGCGGGGTAAGTCGGCTGCGATACGTCGAATTCAGCTACGCTATTCACGTAGCTGAATTTGCATATCTTAAATCGACTCCCCCCTGTAGTGTAGATGTAGCCTTAGTGAGGTTCTTTTGTGCTTCTTACTTCCCACCTGGTCAAATCTAGGAAGTGTGGATTCAGGCAAAAATGATGCATTTTCAACAAAAAAAAATTTTTTACCCTCAAATAAAAGTTCTCCTCAGGGTTGGTTAAAATTTTTAGTGACTCTGAATATGCAATCTTTTTACTGTCGGAGGGTCTTCCCTTGTCCTTCTGTAACACGTGTGCTTGGGCACTCTTTGGTATACACTGCTGCGCCCAGGGGACCATGCACGTGTATAGAAGCATGATGGGGATGTGTATATCATATAATAGGGGTGGCCAGACTTACTGACCCTCCGAGCTGCATACCACAGGCTTCAGAAGTTTGAGAGATGGAGCACACCTGCGGGAGCTCAGGGCTTCAGCCCCATGGGAGGCGCCTGACGTGGCTCAGGGTTTCAGCCCCGCTCTTGCTGAAGCCCCAAGCTCCAGCAGGTGCACCCCGCAGGGAAGAAACCCCAAGACCCCCCTCCCTGCTGGGCAGAAACCCCGAGACACCCCTTTCCACTGGGCAGAAGTCTTAACCCCACCACCCCACTGCAAGGCAGAGGTCCTGCGCTCTCCCCCCCCCCCTCCCAGTTTGGTAGGTGGAGAATGGGGGTGGGCTCTGTGAGCTGCACTTTAACAGTAAAAGAGCCACATGTGACTCGCAAGCCACAGTTTGGCAACCTCTGTCATATAGTATTAAACACTGGGAATTTGGGAATAGAAGGATTTACTTATCCAGGAAACAGACTACCTTGTCCAGACTCCCCTGCTCTGATCTCTGAAGTGGAAGGAAAGATGCCTACCATTGAGTCCCGTCCTGTGCCACGTGCCCAAGTGCAGGATGGGACCCATAATATGTGCAGAAGTGAGGTTAATTCAATGCATGGGAAAGGCATAGGCATTCTTTTATTTGGGGCAGTGATGAGTGGCACCATGTCCTTTAGGAAGGCATGCTATGATTTGAAGGGCAGCGAGGGCTCTATTTCTTGAGATGTTTTTGTAAGAAATATTGTGCAGTTTCACCCAAAGTGACTACCAGCTTCGTCCTTCTAAGCAGCTTGTGGATTAGTGGTATCAGCCAAGAGGTTTTATGTTGAAAGGTTACCTAATTTGTTGGCCTTTTAATCTTCCTCTTTTTCTCTAAATTGCACTTACTGGTGTCCACTATCGACTCCTCTTGCCTTCTGTGGCTGATTGCAGCAGCTTGTGGTAAGCAAGGAGATTTACCACTCCTGTCTCAGCAGAGCTAAGCTAGTGTAACATGCCAGATCCTCTTGAGACAAGAAATGTGTCTGATAGGTTTTAGCATCTGTGTCCCATCAGGTGAGCTTCTGATCCCCTTTGCCATTTCTTCTTTTAAAGGAATGCACTGCAAGCAGTGAAACTGCGAATGTACTAAGATATTACGTATGTTGAATGCTCTGACAGGCCCAGGTGAAAATCAGTAGTCTTTTGCAGTGCAATGGAGAAGATGACATCTAAGTTTGCGAAGGTGTAGAGTACGGACTCCTAGGCATGGCGCAGAGATGCACCCCTGCACTCCAACAGGGGAAAGCAATACTGTGTAGCTTTGGAAAGTCCTACCCTCTGCCTCCACAAAATCCCAGGGGAGGCAAAACATGGAGATGGTTCTGCTAGTCTGCTGTGAATTTTATGGGGCAAAAGTTTGTGTCTAAAGCATTAAACTTAATATGACTTTAATTTCCATCTCTGATTTATCCTGATGTCACTCGTAGTACAATGGCAAATTGCAGGCCCTTGTCTGCCACCAGGTATCTGCATAAAATGCATTACAAAGTTAGACTCAACTCTGCTAAATCAGAGACCTGTCCTACAATTCTTACTCAAGCAGTGTTGCCAGCATAGTCCAAAGGAAATTTTACCTGAATAAAGGGTGCAAGATCGAGCCCATAATGAGTGATAAAAGAGGAGTCGATGAAGAGACACTTCTGTGTGCTTGGGACCATGTAGGTTTTCTATGTGAATTTGGAAAACAACACTTCCTTGGGAAAAGTTCCATGTAGAATAGCATAATCCTCTTTGTAACAGAAACTTCATCACACACCTAAATTAACAAGCTTGTGTTAGCTAAGCTATAAAACAGATCAAAAATCCTTGAAAAATATAGGTCTGCTTTTATTAACTGTATTGATCTCTGGATTACCCTTGTTCCCACAAAATTCAGTTCTTGATCATTGTTTCTTATTGAAGGAATAAACGCTGGTGATATCCATCGATACAGCTTTGCGGCATGGTATGTTTGTGTTGGACTTCTCTTGCTTGAGGCTATACTTGAGTTTTAAGTCAATAGTCTACACAACAGAATCTTGTATTGACTATTGGATTAAACTCAAGTCAATTTATTTTTCTGGGCTCCATATTCAAGGATGTATGAGAGTTAGGCGACGCTCCAGGTGTGCTTTTGTTCGGCTGCATTAACCCATTTGTACGGTTGTGATACTTTTTAAGCCATTCTAATAAAATATGTGCATTGCTGGTAGAGATTATTGGTATATTTATATGTCTTGTTGTGCACATGAGATTGCAATTTGATTCCTGCTACTCCAAAATGCTTTAGAGAAGCCACTGGTAGAGGTAAGTCTCTGGACTTTGATGCAGCTAGCTAGTTTCACTACTCTCCCTTTCCCTTGTCTGCTCTGCAGGCTGAAGATATTTAAAAGAAAAGTGTGCACAACAAGGTTGTTATACCCTAGAAGACAGGCTAGCAAGGCCACAGATTAGCAATAAACAAACCTCTATATGTTGGATTTCTTTTGGCTCAGATACGGATTTAAAAAAAATCTGAAATTTCTAACCCTCTATTTTCTGCTCATGAGAACGAATGCGAATTCTGTTGGTGCCTGGATTGGAAATACTGCAAGAATAGCTCTCTCGTATGTTCAAGTTGCATGAAAATGTAATAAATTCAATAAAATAAATAAACAGACCAAAACCCTGATCTTGAAATGATCTCCATGCAGGAATTTACTTCAGTGGGCTCAGCATGGGTCCATCTGCCTGAAGTCAATTGCAGGATTGGGACCAAACTTAACCTTATTCTTTTGAACCTCCCAAAAGGTTCCTGGTCAGGTTCAATCTTCTTTTTAGCCAAACTGGCTTACTTCAAACCGAGCGCATATATATGCAGGATACAGTAACTTCCCCAATCCACATTCTGAGGCAAAAGAATCAAACACAATAAAGGGAGCAAGACTTAGTCACAAAATCAAATTTGGGCTTTTTATGTTTAATTGTTGCCATAATAAGCAAGCTTTGAAAGTCTAGGGAGTACCGCTGAATGCACTGAAGTATGACAATTCTTCTGTGTCAGTAATTTCAAGCCTAAAGGAGATGACATCCCATGAGCACATTCATCTATTTGTGTTTATTAAATTAAAGCCTACATGAGTTTGAAACAACATACTGTTCATTAATTGCTTTCTTCTTGGGAATATTTTCACTCTAATCCATTGGTCCATTCCTATGTTGACATAAGTGTTGGGGGGGTTGTTTTTTCCTGTACAAATTGGAAGATAAGCAGCAGAGAATGATTTTTATGTTGGTTATATTTTTTCCAACTCTTCCTAATGTCACACCTGAACAAGTTTTATATATTTATAGAGCTAAATAAAATAAAAATCAATATGTAATGACACGGTCTGGAAAAAAAACAAGTCTGTTCTCAGGTGGTTCTACTACAATTTGGAATATCTTATTGGACATGGAGAGGTTGGAGAGTTTCCTGTTATCATCAGTGAGCAATTTTCTCTCACAACTGAGATGATGATGATCATCATCATCATAATTACTTACTTATTTTGCAGTAGCAGCCAAAGTCTCCCTATCAGGATCAGCGCCTCATTGTGCTAGGCTATGTATAAAGACATATGAAGATAAGAGCCACGCCTCAAAGATTATACGCTCTAAGAAGCTAAATGTCGGACACAGAGAGAGGATACAGTCAAATTAATTTTTTCATAATATGCAATTTTCTTCCTCTGAGAGTAATAAATATTTCAATGAGTGCAAACTATCTCCATGTGCTCCGCAAGCCTGGCTGATTTTTACAAGCATCATGGCTGAGGTGCATCTTGAGGGTAGGGTAATGGCCTTTGGAATCAGTTCATGGAGGGTATTGGATAAAGGAGGAAGCATGCTGATGTTTATGTGAATAGCTACACACAGACAATGAGATGTGGTAGTGGGACATGAGACTGAGGAAACTTGTTTGGCAAGGAAAATGGCAGAGGTGAAGGAGGAGAGAACATATTTGTAGTGGAGGATGTCAACATTATTGCCCAACTTTCTCCCGAGGTATTCAGAGGCGTGGGAGAAAAAGTGGATGTTGGGATAGAGTAAGGATTGGAGTTGGAGGGGCAGACGTTGTGGTGGGAGAGAGTCAAGAAATGAGTCAGCAGAGGGGAGTGAAGTGGCCTGAGAGGGACAGAGGCTATAGTTTCAACCAGGAAAATTGGTTGAAACTATAGTAAAGAACAGAATTATCAGACACATAGATGAACATGATATATTGGGGAAGAGTCAAAATGGCTTTTGTAAAGGGAAATCATGCCTCACTAATATATTAGAATTCTTTGAGGGTGTCAACAGGCATGTGGAAAGGGGTGATCCAGTGGATATAGTATACTTGGATTTTCAGAAAGGTCCCTCACCAAAAGCTCTTAAGCAAAGTAAGCAGTCATGGGATAAGAGGGAATAAGGAAGTGTTATTTACTCCTTTACATAACACAGGAACCAGTGGTCACCTAATGGAATTAATAGGCAGCAGATTTAAAACTAACGTAAGGGAGGACTTCTTCACACAGCACGCAGCCAACCTGTGGAACTCATTGCCTGAGGATGTTGTGAAGTCCAAAAGTATAACTGGCTTCAGAAAATAATTAGATAAATTCATGGAGGATAGGTCCATCAATGTCTATTAGACAAGATGGTAAGGGGGACAACCCCATGCTCTGGGTGTCCCTAAACCTCTGAATGCCAGAAGCTGGGACCGGATGAGTGGTGATGGATCACTCAATAAATAGCTCTTTTCTGAAGCATCTGGCACCAGCCACTGTTGGAAGACAAGATACCAGGCTAGATGGACCATTGATCTGACCCAGTGTGGCCATTCTTATGTTCTTAGAGGGGTCATGGACATCAATTGTTTTAGGTCATGGAAGTGTCAACTGCAGCTGGTCCATACTGAAGATGTGAGATGGAGAATGTGGAAACTGAGTGGTCAAAAAGTGATCAATGTATAGTGAAGGTGATGTCCAGTGAGTGACTATTTTGTTGTGTGGAAGAGTTGATTCAATGTTCAAGCTCCAACAAGGATGTGAGCTGCTAATTGGTTGGATGTGGAAATTGAAGTTGCTGAGAATAAGCATCAGTGGGATTGTAATGAGAATAAGAGCCAGGAGTGAGTCAGAGAGGAAGGAAGAGCCAACGGGTAGAAAATTAAGCCACATAAAAAGAGAGAAGAGAAGTCAGGTGATAGCTGACTTAGTTCAATCAGATTAAACAGGACTTCCTGACTGTGGTTAGTATTGGGGGAGCTCCTGGGTGTTCAAGTAAACTGGAAAAACACTGAAAGCCCATCAACATGAGTAAATGTTTCTGTTACAATGGAACTAGAAAATCTATAAAGGAGTGGAAAAAATTAGAAATAAATGTAAGATGGTGACTAGTAGCATGAGAATTTTGAGTCTTAATGTGACATATATCAAAAGATGTCAGTGCACTTGAGTAAAGAAATATCCATTTAGACTGAAGTGTGCATTAAGAAGAGTCCAAGTATAGGATAGGCTTTAGTACTCATAAACAAGAAAATGTGAAAACCTGTTGATCTGATTTCACCTGAACTGCTACCAAAAACTCAAATTGAACTAACTCAAAACTTTTTTGAGGTATGATAAAGTTGGTTTAATTTTTTCATCAGGAGCAGAATTGAAAGTACAGAGATAGTTTAAGACTCAGAAATCCAAAAAAGAGTCTGCTGGTGAAAGCAGTTCAAAGAAGCATTGAAACTTTGGGATGCTCCGGATCCAAGCTGAACCTCCAACAGTATTGCCAACCCCAAACATTCAAAAATTAATAGCTAGAATCCCAAAAATTCATTCACATTGGTTTTCACTAGTTTTCTGGGCTTTTTTCACCTTTTAGGGGGAAGTCACACATTCCCTCAACTTTTCCAGGATTGTATTCTGTGTTTGCATGGCACCTAGCACAGAGGGGCCTGGTCCATGACTGGGGCTTCTTAGTGATATGGTAATACCATTCAATTCAGCCTTAAATATACACAGACAAATGGAAGCCCTCTGGGTCAACCATTGAAGGGTATCCTTTCCACTCACACTCTCTTATCCCGGGGGTATAAGAATCTATCATTCTAGCCCTCTGTATTCTCCTCCCTAGTTAGGCAGATAGGCAGCTACCCCACTCCCATTGTCCCTGCTTATTTTTGCATAGTCTCTCCCCTTACATTCACTTGCCCCCCATGTTTCTCACCCTTGTCCTTGTCCTCCAGCACATCACATTCTCCCTCTGTGCCTCACCACAGTCAGCTTCCTGCTGCCCCATTCCCCTGCAACCTCCTCAGTATGCCCCCTGCTTCCCACATTACTCCAACTTAGCTTCTTGCCCTGTTTCCCAACATTATACCTTGCCCCCCCCCCCCATCTCATTCTTGGCACTTCAACATTCTCCTTTCTCCTGCCTGGCTGTCAAATGGCCACCAACTTCCTTCAGGGCAACCTGGCTTCAGGGCCACTGGATCCTCACTTTCATCTATGAATTTTAAAGGGACATGCTATCAGTTTTTCTGAAGAGAGCCTGTGGCTTTAGTCCCATTAAAAGCTGTGTGAGACAGTGGCCATTTTGGATAAGAGCAAAACCTTGTGAGCTGAAGGGAGAATTTAAATTCATGAGGACCATTAAAAAAAATCAGCTATGAGATTTACAACAAAATTCTAAGAGTTGGCGACACTGTTTATATCCCTTTAGTAATTAGTTAATATGGCTGAGATCCAAAGACTTAAAAAGGCAACTATTATATACACAGTAACCAACTACACTTCTTAATGTGCTAGTGTAAACTGTAGTTAACACACAATCACAGTACATGTTAAGTAATGTCTAATTGGAGCCATTGCATGTATACCTTGTGATACAAATTCTTCTGCTCAATCTATACATGTCCATGAGCAGGTGGAAGATTGGTAATGCGGCATATCAGGAGTACACATTTTTATGAGTCGGTAAAGAAAATAAATTAAGATTCTACAAATTGTGTTAAAGGATTGAAGATGCTTTGTGCTGGACCCGTGGCCCTGACACATACCCTTTGCACCACTCAGGCAGCAGAGAGGGGCAATACAACTGCTACAACTGGGCAACTGAGGATTCTCCCAGTATGGGGGAATTCCTGGTGGCATAGAGCCAGCACAGGCCCCCGTTGTAGGGAGCATACCCATTGCTAGCTATTCTCTGGTAATCCCCAGCTTGTGTGGCCCTCATGGTGACTGTTACCAGCCCTAAGTTAAAGCATACATATGGATCCTCTAACTTGCGTCAGAGGGCAACCTACGATGGGAAGTGGAAAAAGAGGTGTAATAGCAGCATAACTTCCCCAGTTCAAGTCCTGCCAGATCCAAGAACTGGAGGTCTTTCTTTTGAGGATTTGCTTTTGCAGATTGTGCATCAAGGTGAGAATCAGGTGCCTCCAAACTGAGGGAGTGTTATGTCATGTGAATAAGAAAGTGAGTTCTAAGGTAAACCCTTGCCAATACCTGTTTAAAACCTTACACGAGGCTTTAGTCAGTGAGTTACTGTTCCTTTGAATGATGGAGCCTTATCTGTTCTCTACTCCTCGAGAACTTTCTAGCAGATCCTATGAGAGGTAACAAAGAAACTTCATGTCACAAGATTCAGTGCCTGTGTGTTTAAAAAGATGTACTCCTTCAACATGTTGTGGACATGACCCAGGGTTTACCCTGTTGGAAGGACACTTAGTATTATATTGAACTAATAAGCTTTCCACGACTATGGCAGGTGCAAATAACTTCTCAGGGTTCAATCTGTAGAGCAAGACTGTTAAATTTCTTGAACCTCACCCAACTAATGGCAACCAGACAGGCAGTAACAGCTAACTGGTAGTCCCCAGACCAGTCTCGCTAAGTGATTTGTTCCTTAAAGTTTGGAACATATTTGTTATGGAGAAGTTGACTCACTTTAAGGGCACCTGCAACACTGATTTGTCATTGAGAAACCTCTCAGGCTCAGCTGAAAAGAATCTGGGAGCCAGAAAACCCAGCCTGTTTCCTCTTTTAAAGTAATACAGTCTCCTGCTTTGTAACACATCCTTCTGTCTTTTGAGGTAAGGATGGCAGGCAGCTCCCTTGACTATATCTCCTTAGCTTGACACAACTTCCTATTCAGAAATTTGCAAGGTAAGATTGGCTTGCCTGTATACCTAGGTTAGTTCTGAAAATGATAAATTTTATATCACTTTCTATTCTTGCTGAGGGGTTAAGCCCTTTAGCTACTCAGGTTTCTCTGTCGTTAATTGTTACTTAATTATAAAATGGTTGTTTCTTTAATGCTCAGTTTGCATGAAGCAATTTACAGTCAATAGTAACAATGCCTTATGTGCTATTTTTCTAAGATACTGAATTTATGTGTTTGCCTGGGATTTTAATTTTTTGCAATCTGTGTACATACAATAAAAAAATAAAAAGTATGTTCTCTAGTCAAGCTTGCTATTGTGAGTTCTCATTTGGGGAAAAATTAAGAACAAAGTTGTCATAAAAATTGGAGATTTGTATAAATCCAACCCAGAAAGTTAAGATCTGGGAAAAAATGTCAGTACCCTGATCTCCAGGGTTGGTTCAGCTATTGGGGGCCTGTCGCAAAAATGAGATCCGGTTTGGATTGTGGACTACCCCTAAAATTCAGAGGAATTTGGATCTAGGGGTTTAGTTTTGGGTTGTTTTTAATACATAGTTCTGAAACCCTTGGTGCAGAATTGTCTCCTGGCGAGGTTTCTAGAAGGACGCTCATCACTGTAGTAGCTAACTGTGTCCGGTGTAACTTACCCCATAGAAGAGGGTGGTTGCTTGAGAGAGAAAGGAACCCAACCAAGCAATCTAGTATTATACAGCCCACGTAGGAATTAATAGTACAGGTGGGGGGGAGGCACACAACAGTCTCTATTTTTATGTATTGGTATTACTGTAGCACCTAGGGGCCTCAAGTGATAAATACAGCTTTTGAAAGACTTTTGCAGGCTGGTGTCCTGAACCTAGGGAACCTTCTGATGTAGGTCAGCCGTGCATGTTGATCTGCTTGGGGGTCTCAGGAATGAGTGGCCAAATTAAAATAGGAAAAAAGAATATATGACCTGAATATTTGGATCCCCCCCACCCCAAGTCACTAATAACACGGGGTATGTCAATAAGGCAGCTAGCAGAGATTCCCAGCCAAGGTAGACAGATTCGTGCAAGTGGGGGTTTCAAACTAGCATGCTAAAATTAGCAGTGTGAACGTTCCTGCTCAGGCTCTTAAGCATAAGGGTTTTGGTGGGCTTGAGAGCCTGAACCTGCCGCCTGAGCTGCAATGTCCACACTGCTAATTTTAGCAGGGCTAAGGCTAGCATGAGTCTGTCTCCCTAGGCTGGGAGGCTCGCTGACATCTGCAGTGTAGACATACCCAAGGACTTACAGAATTAATAACAAACAATGTGGTAAAAAATTAGTTCATCTGAAAGTGTGTGTGTGTGTGTGTGTGTGTGTTAGATAGCTAAGAGTGTTCTTACCCCAGTGCCAGTAGTAAACTACACTTCTACCCAATCAAAATAGGAAAAGAAAATTGGTGCTATGTCAGCATCTTGGCTGCAAATAAAACTCAAAACAGATTATAGCACATGCTAGGAATACAAACGAAGGTTAGAAATAATGCTTCAGCTGTGAATTCTTCAGGCTGTGGAAATAATAGAGCATAATTTAGTAGAAGAACTAGGGAATCAGCACACACAGGGAAAAAAATGAAAGGAGCAAGAAAAATGCAGGGAAATGGAAATGAGAATGGGGGAAATTTGACGAGTAGTGTTTGTGGTAAATTAATGTACTTACTGTATGGAAGGACCAGAAGAGAGCTAAAGAAGAGTTGGGAACAGTCCTAGAATAAACAAGGCAGTGATTGATTTTGTAAAATGCTCAAACTGAAAGGCCTGAAGAGGATACCAAATGAACAGCAAAATCAGATTGCTAAGTATATTTGTTATGATTGAACCCAATGCAATGTAAGCAAGTGCCCATTCCTATTGTCAGTTTTCTCGGAGCAAAATTAGAACTGCGAGGTCTCATGAAATCAAGCTCACGTTTTGTCACTTATGAAGTACTGTTCTCAGTCTTAACCCATTATTTACACTAGCAAATGCGGATTTTTTATTTAAATTCTTTTTTTTTTTCTGAGCTTCTTTAATATATGAGGGATGCTCAGTTCAGCGTGGGTCTGCTCACTGTTGACGGGGGTTAGTGGTGAAGCAGCGCAGGACTGATGTGCTCCTGCTCTCTGTAAGTGTTCATTGTCCAAGGCAAGCACCCCTTTCTGTATGCTTGATGAGGGTGTAGCATACTGCTGCAGATGCACCTGTTGGTGCTGCAGCGGGAATGGGTACAGCACACCTTTAAACACTCTGTGGTTGGTACCTGTGCACCTTCTCCACATACCAGCGCCTCCCCCCTGTGCCCTCAGGACTCAGGTCAACAAGGTTCTTAAGCACATACTTAACTATATGCACATGAGTGTAATCCAGCTGAAGCCAATGGGACTATACTCGTGCTTCTAGTTAGGCATGTGTCAAAATACCTTACTTTACTGGGGCCTGAAGGATGAAGCCCAACACATTAAATTGAATGGGAGATGCCAGCCCAAACTTTCAGCTAGGAAAATTGTCTAGGGACTTATGGTCTAAGACATAAAATATATGTCTAGGTACTTCAATGACCTTCATCACCTGAGCACCTGTAATCATCATCAAACTAAGCCAAAATATTCCTGCCTTTCTGTCCTCATTAAGAGCAGTGTGGTTTTATTTAAAAATAATAGACCCATGAGCTTTATTTGTCTCTTTCATTAATTAGAACTAAGGATGGACTAACCAGTGAGGAGTGTCAAAGAACAGGCATTGTATCCAAAGGCCTCCCCCTTTCTTTTCCATCCTTTCCTCCCATTAAATAGAATTGATAGCGGGGGAACCCCTAGCACTTCAGTTCTAGTACAACACAGAGAAGGAGTGATAGGGAAGATGACAAATTGAAAGAGAGGTGTACATTCAGCCTTCAAATGCTGTTTTCTCTCAGCAGTCATTGTGTTAAGAGTCTGAAAGTTAGAATCAGTAAGACGCCTGACGGGAACGGGGACATTCTGAACTAGGGTTTCGTGCATGAAGAGCAGAGTCTTGCAATCCATTAAACAATGAGTTACAATAAAAAGTCTAGATATCACAAAGGCAGGGGATTAATGTACACATATCCACACAGGAAACTTTGATGCTTTCAAATGCTTCCTCGTCATCTGAAAATCAGTCAGCAGGCATCGCCTACATATTTCACAGCAGTCTACATATCTGGACATTTCAGTATGACAGTAGGAAGCCTTTTGAAATGATAGAGAGACATTTTAGTGTAGCTTGCACTCGAAGTTTTAATATCCAGCGTTGTTGTGTGTTTTTTTTTTTTATAAACTGCACTGATCCAAGCCAAAGATAACTTAATAAATTGTTCCACAATTAGTTAAATGTCACAGATGAGTAAATAATGTAGCTAAGATCCCCACTGCAGTCCATATGCTAATAATCCTCCCTAGCAACAGTTGTGTACTAGGGAAGCATAGGATGTGATTTCTTCACAGATAATAACAATTACTAGCTGTATCCATTGTATACACTCATTTGGCCTTTATATTTGCTACCCAGATTATTTCACA
The DNA here is from genome assembly GCF_011386835.1 of Chrysemys picta bellii. Classification (NCBI taxonomy): domain Eukaryota; kingdom Metazoa; phylum Chordata; order Testudines; family Emydidae; genus Chrysemys; species Chrysemys picta. The sequence continues at coordinate 32,408,022 of NC_088800.1, read as the reverse complement.
ATCTTTCAAGGGGGCTTTGTTGATGAGTGTTCTGCTAAACTGTTTTTTTGGGGGGGAGGGGGGGAGGTGGAGAATGGGAGGGGTGTTAAACTATGGGCACTTTAGCTGGCTTCTACCACTCATGGGAGAAATTCTGACCTGAACCACCACTGGGTTTAATTTTGTGTTCGGTGCTTAGTGCACAATATGAGAACTGGAAAATGCTGTCCCAGCTGCATAAGCTAAAATAAACATTAAGCAAAATATCATTCGGAAAATAGTTGGGTTTGTAGCAAAGTTATATCTAGCAGTAGTTCAAATACTGGATAAAGTCAGGTGTGTAAACGTGTTTGCTGATCTCCTAATTCCATTTTGTGCCCACAATGCAATGACTGCCCAGCTTTCAGGTGCATTGGCACAACTGCATTGAGAAGCTCGCATAATGGCTGCCCAGGCTAGTCTGTGACACTTATTGCTTGTATGCTAGTAGTCCTTTATGCTTTTAGTCCCTATCTTTTCTGAGCGTGAAATTTACTCAGATATAACATAAAAAGAAAATAGAACACCCACGAATTTAAAGGAGGCTCCTCTCATAAGTAAGGAAAACATGTTTTGGCCCTTAAATGAGAATTGGCATTGATCCTAGTCTGTGCAAGTAATGTGATTAGGTGACAGTTCTGGTACGTTGATGGAAAACCTTTAGATGCGGGGGCTTTGATCCTGTGGTCTCTCACCTTCTCTTAGTTTATGTGCATATTGCCCACTAACATCCAGGGCACGACCAGGGCTGGATTTCCAATTAGTCACAGTATGCTCATGCCTAGGGATGCCGGTATTCTAGGGGCTCCTTGCCTCTCTAAAACTGTATGCAACAGAAAGGTCAGCTGTAGTGGAGGGGTGGGGGGGCAGGAATGCTGAAGATGCTGTGCCTAGGGGTGCGTAAGGTGTAAATCCCGCCCTGAGCATGACAGTCTTTTGGCTTTTTTAAATATTTGTGGAAGGTGCCATGTCATTGGACACAAAATAAAATGTGCCACCCTTGTTTTAATAGCATTGCTGTCAATTAAGTGTAAAATAAAAAGAAGTGATTGTAACAAAAGGTAATGATAGCAAATGTAATGGGGATGGAAGTTGAGATGCAGTAGCTTATGGCAGGTAAAAAGCTATATCAGAGTCTTGTAGAGTGAGTGCAGTATCAGTAAATAAATTAGTAATTCAAGGGAAGTCTTGTTAAAATATTTTTCAAATTAAAGCTTTGTGAGTTTGATTCCTTTTAGCCAGTGAAGTATGGTCTCTAATTAGATTTCTATTCTTGTTGTACATTTCTGAGTCTAGTTGACCCTTTCAGCCTGGGGAGCAAAATTATTTCCAGGCTCTTTAGTTCCAGAGGAATGTCACATTTGTTGCCACAGATAACTTTCATAAACAAGGAAGAAAGTTTAAATGGTCCAGAGACCTGCTTAACCCTCTGCACTAGGCACAGGCTTCATTAGTGCTAGTTTGCCTATAGAGTTCTTTCTGGCCCTGCATATCTGGTTGGTTTTTTTTGGGGGGGGGGGGCATATACACGCTCTCTGAAGTGGATTCCGTACTTGCTCACAGGGATCCTCTGTACTTGCATCTATCTTATGCATTTCTTAATTTCTTTGGGAAATTCTCTATTCTCTCACCTTATTAATGTTAAAGCAAAAAACGAGAATTTCTTTCTTTATTGCTAAAGGCAGCAGAAAAGTGAACTTCTTGGTGGTGTAGCATGCCTTCCCCAGCGAGAGAAAGCTAAATGAGTTCTGAAGTGCTTTCACTCATTGGAAGTGTAATGAGAGACACCAGCTACCCCTTATTAATAACACGCCAGTCACGGTGGGAGTAGCAGACAAAGCCTGCTGGTCGTGTAGCAGCACCATTGCCAGTAGGTAGGCAGCAGAAAATTAAAAAGCTCAAGAGCTGGGAAAACACAGGTAGGAAATTGGGATTCTGAGGTGAAAGGATGTGAAGCCATTCGACTAGGTAAGAAAGAGAGACTGGGACTCTGGTTGGAAAGGAAGGGCCAGTGCTAACTAATGAAGGAGGGGTCAGTAGCAGCATTTGGGGCATGGGCTAGTTATTCCAGATGCTGTCTCACTTTTATAGCCTGTTCACAGCCCATTAATAAGACTGGGACTTTTCAGCCTGGAAAAGAGACGACTAAAGGGGGATGTGATAGAGGTCTATAAAATCATGACTGGTGTGTAGAAAGTAAATAAGGAAGTGTTATTTACTCCTTCTCATAACACAAGTACTAGGGGCCACCAAATGAAATTAATGGGCAGCAGGTTTAAAACAAACAAAAGGAAATATTTTTTCACACAACGCGCAGTCAACCTGTGGAACTCCTTGCCTGAGGATGTTGTGAAGGCCAAGACTATAACAGGGGTCAAAAAAGAACTAGATAAATTCACAGAGGATAGGTCCATTAATGGTTATTAGCCAGGATGGGCAGGGATGGTGTCCCTAGCCTCTGTTTGCCAGAAGCTGGGAATGGGCGACAGGCGATGGATCACTTGATGATTACCTGTTCTGTTCATTCCCTCTGGGGCACCTGGCATTGGCCGCTGTCAGAAGACAGGTTACTGGGCTAGATGGACCTTTGGTCTGACCCAGTATGGCCGTTCTTATGTTCTTATATGTTCTTATTTATGTGCTCCTTGTTGTTCTCACATATTTAATGAAACTGGAATGGTTTTGGGTTCCTTGACACCCCACCTCCAGGAAGGGGTTATCATTTGCCTGACATTGTGTGCCCAAACTGATACATCTAAGACAGTGTCCAGTGTAGGCAGCTTATTCCTCCACTTCTCCCTTCCCACCCTATACAAGCAGCAGGGTGGCATCTCTTCACAGTAAGTGATATAAATATTTTACCTGGTTATTAACTAGTCAGGTATACTAAGTCCCAAGGGAGTTTGGTCAGTGGGTTAGGGGTATGGCTAGTGTCCCACCAGTTAGGGAACAAACAGAGAGGGCAAGATACTGGGAGAGGGGCAGTAGCATACTCTCAGTGCAAATTCTAATGGTTTTTATTGAAACATGCTGCCGGCATCCACTGGCAGACTGTCCCAAGTGTTGGTCTCATGGCTGCCTACCCAGAGCTCCCACCCTCTACACGGGAAAAGTTAGAATCAGCCTGCTAGTATTTGCTTAGAGGAGTTACATTTTGAAAGGAAAACACAACTTGGTTTCGTTTACAAATCTAGGCAGCGCCATAGAAAAACGTCTTATTTTTGTTTCTCCCTGTCCTATACATAAAATTTTCCTTAATATTCAAACCCTGATCTTGAAATCCTTCTGCCTCCCACTTTCACTGCCCCGTGTGCAATTACTTTGAAGACTGCTATAGTGTTTATTAGGTAGTGGGTTTGATGAGGTATGTAGATTTTTTGCACTATTGTTCAAAGACTTGGGACAGGAAATCCGATGGTCAAAATCCTATGCAGTCTGGAACTAGCTGCTTTAGCCTCTGTGGGTGTAGATTTTTTGTTGTTTGTTGCTGTTACCAATTGTATGACTCTGCCTCTGAAGGTTAAGAGACTTGCAGCACAAGAGGCAGAGAACAACTACTTAAAATGTCTGAGCATACAATTAGGCATAGCTATGTCCTTCAAGAATCAGGTAGCAGCAGCTCTAATGGGCTAAACTGCACCTTGAATGTCCTTTTCTAAACTCATTAATGGCAAGAGAAGAAATAGCAGCAGTTTACAACACACCAGTATTCTCCCTCTCGGAGACATAATCTTGGGTCAGCTGTTAGAGAAATTGCAGAGACTATAGAATAAAGGAAGGTGTATTATTATAAACAGCAAAAGCTTCAGATGAAATATCATTCATTAAGTTCATTTGGCTCCGACTGTCTGAGGAAATAAATAAATAAACGGAACCTTGCAGTGGCAATACATGTATGCACAAATTAAGGGACCACTGCTGCAGTCCTACGCAAGCAAACACCCATCGAAGGCGCTGGGAGACTGGTCTGAGGTGCATGTACAGGATCAAGCCCTGTGACTGGGCAAGTTGTTGAGCAATTACTTTTAAAGTAGTTTAAAATGACACTCTTGCTTTCTCTCTCTTTTTAAAGTGTGATTACAAAATATCACTATGCAGATTAGGATGCAGTAAAATATTGTAGCACTATCTTCCTGAATGGTTTTGGGATCTTTTTTTTTTTTTTGCATTAGTGCCCAATTCATCATTCCAGTTGTAGTCAGTGGGAGTATACAGAATGCAGGACTGAGTTCCTGATTTCAGATTTGTAAAATCTCTGCCTCTTTTAGTCCCATGCTGTAACAATGCTCGTTTTTGTGTGAGCTGGGATCTGCAGTATGATATCACTGTCATGCTACTGTGCTCCATGAAATGCCTTCAAATGCTGACAAGACATTTGTGCAACACCTTCTGTGAGGATCTCAGAGTACTTTACAAACATAAATTGGACTGTGCGTCACAATGTCTTCAGCTGCGATGTGAAAAGTATTATCACCACTCTTATACTAGGGTGACCAGACAGCAAGGGTGAAAAATCGGGACGGGGGTGGGGGGTAACAGGAGCCTATATAAGAAAAAGACCCAAAAATCGGGACTGTCCCTATAAAATCGGGACATCTGGTCACCCTACTCTTATACAGGTAAGGAATCTGAGGCCCAAATACAAGTGACTTTGTCACAGCAATTCAAGACAGAAGTAGGGACAGAACTCAACAGTTCTGACTCCTTCGTCTTACTCAGAAAGGAAGGAAATGCATTGTGGACACGCTTACAACACACCTCTACCCCGATATAACGCGACCCGATATAACACGAATTCGGATATAACGCGGTAAAGCAGTGCTCCGGGGGTTTCACCTATAAAGCAGTAAGATTTTTTGGCTTCCGAGGACAGCGTTATATCGGGATAGAGGTGTAGTTGCTACTAAGCCTTTGAAGCAGGGGTAGGCAACCTATGGCAAGTGTGCCAAAGATGGCACGCAAGCTGATTTTCAGTGGCACTCACACTGCCCGGGTCCTGGCCACCAGTCTGGGGGGGCTCTGCATTTTAATTTAATTTTAAATGAAACTTCTTAAACATTTTAAAAACCTTATTTACTTTACATACAACAATAATTTAATTATATATTATAGACTTATAGAAAGAAACCTTCTAAAAACGTTAAAATGTATTACTGGCACGCAAAACCTTCAATTAAAGTGAATAAATGAAGACTCGCACACCACTTCTGAAAGGTTGCTGACCCCTGCTTTGAAGGCTAAATGCAAATCAAAGGAATATGGAAGGAGTTAAAGCTATGTGTGCAACCCTAATGAAAATACTGTGCCAAGATACCTTGTGGAAAACTGTGGCATTTCAATTCTGCCCATCCATGCATACAATGCTGCAGGCATTTCCCAAGATAATCTATTTCCCCCCCTAAAGGATGGAAGCACAATTTTGGCTAATCCTTAATTATGCAAAACAGTGGGAATGTTGATAAGGGGTGGGAGGAATGATAGTACGTTGGGCCAGAAGATCTTTACCTATCCCTAATTCATCCCCATAGGAATTATGCCAATGTTCTTCAATCCATAGGCTAGCAAAACAGCTAACCAGGCAAAAATGGTCTCTTTGTCTTGTTTCCTGTCGTTTGTGTTTCTAAGGCTATTTACCAACAGATTGTCTTACAGACGTTTGCATCACACAGACACACAAAAATGAATCAAAAAAGCTCTTTAAGATTGAAGGGGCACCAGTGAATAAAGGTGGCCACAGTATAGGCAGCTGTAGTCTGCTACCCAGTATTGCCAACCCCAAGGTTTCAAAAATCATGAATGCCAGGCTTCCCTCCCACCCACCCCACCCCCCCAAAAATCGTGAGAGTGTAAAAGAAAAAATTGGTCTTTTTATTTGCCATTTGGTGTTTGGACCTCTGCATTTCCTGTTTTTCATCTTTTAAAGATTTCCTGGAGCTTTCACTCTAGTACCGTTCAAGTCTCCTGGTCAGTTACATGCCACATCCCCATGCATACATCCCAGGTGCCCCATACTTTAAAGGGGCAGCGCATTAAATAAATTGAGTTTCAGACAGACAATTTGCCATCCATAGTACCATATGGGTGTCACTTTTCTAGGGATATGCTAAAGTGGTTTAATTGAGAGCAGTGACAGTCTGTGGAATGGTCTGATTAAGCATAACAAGGCTTTTTTTTGCTTAGGACCTAAAGGTGCATATTAAATGCAATCTCCAGACTGAAAGACCAATATTTAATGCTCTTAAAAACAGAGTTTGCTCATTAGATACTTGTGGGAATAGCAGCTGCTATTGATTCAGGGTTTTGTTTTTGTTTTCTTTTAGCACTGTATTAATTGGTACAATGGTAGCACCAGCATTGACCTTTGACTCACTTTGACTCAAGAGGGCCCTAGTGATAGTGTTAATGAGCCTGAAGATGAAAAGACTGCACTGTAATCTCTTCTTCAAGTTTAAGTAGTAAAATATTGCAGTCTGTAAGACTAACACAGACATGTGGCAAGAATCTTACACACTTTGCAGGCAAAGTTGGAGGAGCCTGGAAGATCGGCAGGCCAAACAGTTGTATATCAAGGAATTCGTAAAGTCTAGGGCCAAGATTTTCTAAAAGACTAGTAATTTGGGGTACCTCAGTGATGCGATGTCCAAGCAATGACACCTTGAAGAGGCCTGATTTACAGACTGGTGATAGAGTGACCAGATGTCCCGATTTTATAGGGACAGTCCCGATATTTGGGGCTTTGTCTTATATAGGTGCCTATTTCTCTCCCCCACCCTCGTCCCGATTTTTCATACTTACTATCTGGTCACCCTAACTGGTAAGCACCTTCCCTTATGAAAATCAGACCACTTTACATTGGCTCTAGTTGGTAACCCAAAAATTTAGGCACTGAAAAAATCGCTAGTCACTTTTGAAAATCTTGGCCATAGGTCATTCCATGTAGCACCTTTATAAATTGCAGGGGACACCTTAGCATAGAACCAGAATAAAGGAATGTTAAATTATGCTAGGGCAATTAACAGTCTAAGATCCCCAAACCAAATATTTTCATTTATCTCTATCGCTAAACCCTCCTCCCATGCCCCAAACCCCCACCCCCACACCAAAGAAAATTATAGGGAAAAACTAGCATTAATAAAATATTAAAAGTTAAAATATCAAGCATTCAAAATTGAGGCAATCTCCAATGATAATGTCACAATATTAATGTAAGTCATGTAACCTATTTTTTTTCTTCTTAAACATAACACTTAATCTACTGTTGTTTGTTATTAATGTATAGAATAAAGTATATGATATGTGCAATATTGTAGGAACAACCTTAACATTCGTGTCCAGACTTTTCAATGCTTGATATTTCATCCTGCACATAGCATTTTTGCAATATCTCTTTGTGTGTGTACATACAATACATATAATAAAGGTGGCCACAGATTAGACTATTGTAATCCAGTGTCATGAAAGACAAACACATTTTATGATTGTAGGGTGACATCAGCAGAGTAACATGTTTCTTCTTATTTGTAAAGTCTGATTCATACCAACAAGTTGTCTTAGTTGTGTAGAAATTACAAGTGTGGTAAAAGGCAACACACACAACAAATTACAATATATCTGGCGTGAATACCCATGCATTTTATCACAGGATTGTGAAGGTGATGCAGAAGAAAAACAAACCGGGTAGAGCAGGAAAAGTAGGTTTGTAGCCTACACTTTCAGCCTGAGTTCAGTACATTATGGTTGGGTTCTTTTATAATACTTCAGGGGGAAAAAATCAGAACAGTATATGTTTTGGATGATCTTCACCATTCATCTTCATGATCCTCTGACAAGATTCTTGTATAGAGAGTTGCTATCAGGCATTTTGATTTGCTTTTTGTGTGTCTGTGGGTGGGGCGGGGGAGTGGGTGTTAGGTCCATTAATGAGTGTTGGATCCATTGACATGCGTTGACTCAACACAATGGACCAAATACAGTCCTACATTAAGCAGGTGCAATGCCAGTTGACTTCCAAACCCCTTTGTATAATGGGAGTTGAATTCACTGAGGGTTGTGCCACTTAAGCCAGGGCTGAATTTGGCTCCAAAGAGTGAAAGCCAATGTAATGTATGAAAATGCATCCAAATTGTTTATAGGGCATATTACATAGGGGAAAAAAGTATTTGACCTGTAGTTATAATTTGAGTCTACCAAATCCTAAATGCCTAGATTTCTTTTTTAAATGCCACCTGTTTCAGAGTCCTCCCAAACACACACAGTATCATTCTTTCTGTGCAATCCACAGCAGTAGCATCCGAACACACTACTCCCAGCATTGTGCTGACCTCAACTGATGAAGCTGGCAGGGCACAAAGAATGCTGTTTTGGCATGTCGAGGTGCTATAAAGCTGAAGTTGTTAAATTAATAGTGTTACGTAAATTTCAGATCCATTCAAAAACTTGGGGGGAGGGAGGAGGAACCACTGTTTGCAGGTAGAGAAGGACCAATGGGTAGTGAAAGGAGTAAATTACAAATTTCAAAATGGGTTGGCCCAAATTTAACACTATCCAAACAGTACCTGCAAGTTTCCTTTTAAAAAGCATCTCTCTATTTTCCAGCCGAAGAGTCAATATTTAGTCACTTCCCTTGGTATACAAACATTCAGCAATGATCGCAAACCAACCAGCTCACTGCATCCAGCTGATCAGTTTAATACATAGGGACAATTTGTTGCTTTCACACATCGGTTAAATGACAAAAATACCAATATAAACAAGATGGTTATAGGTTTCATGTTTTGATACATACCAAATGGTGTCCTGAATTCTCGAGAAGTTATTTGACTGTTCTCCCGTGAGGTTATCCCTTCTGAGAATCCTCATGTGTGAAGTTGAGTTTACAGGCACACGTACAAAAAATCAAAAATCTGAAGTTATCGAACATATTGATTGGGAATTCAAATATACCACACATGCACCCAGCCCTACACAAGATGTTCTTTACACCAGTGTTTGAAGGGTGCCCATCTCATCTTTGTTAAAAGGAGTGAAAACCGTTACATGAGTCTTTATGGAGGCGCTGCTGAGAGGAAAATTTGAGGCCTCTTCTACTTAAAAATAAAACTAAAACCTCAAATTATGTCTGTTCTCCAAGTCCTTGCCTCACTCAGCACAGCAGGAAAAAGGAACTCTGTTCCACTGAAAGTCTTTGTACCGTTTTTTTCGCCCTGCCATCACCTCGGCACTTTCAAATGGAAATGTGTGTTTAGGAGGCTGATTCATCCTGATGGCTTTTAATAGAACCTGGTACAAACTCTTTTCTTTATTTGCTGTCTCTCACTTTAGTTTACAAGGTCAGGTCTGATGTTTTGGTTGTTTTCCCAGCAGTGCTCTACTGACCCACTTTGCCATAATCCCTTGATGTCACTAAAATAAACTGGGGAGGGTGAGATTTGAGAACTCAAACAATTTCCTCTGCTGTTGTGCTGTGCTGCAAATTAATTTGATGCTGTTATGTAAGCGTAATCATCCACTCTAATCACATCACAGGGTTGGGAGCCGACAGAAATAACAGAAAGGAACATTCTGGAGAGCAAAAGGTGGCCACTAAAATAGACTGTTCAGTTAGGAACTGGGCTGAAGCACTTCTGGGGCCCAATCCTGCTGACACTTGCTCCTGCAGATAGTCCTTACTCACAGCCAATGTGGCAATTTGAGTAATAGTTTGCAGGCTTGAGCTTACTGGGAATGAACAATTCTATCCATGTTATTTCCTTCTCCATCAATCTGCATTTTGGGCCAGCTCCTGCAAGGTGCTGAACACTCATGTCCCAACTCAAATCAGTGGGATCCTGGGGCCTCAGCACATTGCAGAATCCTGCCCTTTATGTGTTTATCTGCATCTGTGAAAATCCAGTGCAAGACGCAAAGCTAACTCTCCGACTCCACAGTGTTTCTGATTGTGCAGTCCCTGGGCAGCAAATAAACAAATGTGTAAGAGGGAGAAAATATACAAAGGGGCCTTTGTTGTTTCCTACTCCAATTCCTTTTGGATTTGTGCTGTTGCCAGGGACTCATTAAGAGATTTCTCTGTAGTTCTTTCCCCACCCTTACTACCCTCTTTATCTAGTACCTTGGCAATAGTATTGAAATTAACCCTCATGTATCAGATCCAGGAAGAAAGATCACTGGGCACAGTCAGAGTGTGATGTAAGAAATGTTACCCCCTATTTGCAGATTTCTCTTTCTCCAATGCTCTTAACCCCAATTCGGTGCCCTCCCCATGCGGTCTCTAGCAGAAGCATGTGATGTAGAGATGGTCAGGCTGCACCAAGGGGAACAGCACTACTCAAGGCCGGACCAGCATTTTTTGTACATCCTCAAAATAGGAGAGTTTTTGGTGCACAAAAAATGCAGCGATGGTCCCACTCTTTAGTCCCAGCCGTACCTCATCCTCTTGAAAATTTGTAGCAAAATCTCACATTTGGAGATGCACAGGAATTTGAGGACCTGGCCTGGCAGAGATACTGGAAAGCAGCTATGATGCGTGGTCTGCTCCTTTAGCATAACCTGCCTGGCAAACTAAACAGAAAGGAAGAGATTACAAGAGAAAACAGTTAATCTGAAGGTTTGATTGGAAACGTTCTGTACTGTCAGTCCTGACACATTGAACCTCTTTGTTCTCATTCCCAGTGCAGATCTGCACAGCAGCATACACATGTTCTTCCTCTTTTTGCTCAACATTATTACACCTCATCCTAAAAAATACCCCACAGTGAAAAGCAATGCACTGCTTGGGCCATCTGAGGCATTGCTACTGTATCTGAGTGCAGGTAAGAGACATAATGAGAACAGTATTTCACCAGAACCTTCTGTGACACAGTAGATTTTTTCCTCAAAGGATCCTCCCAAAGAGCAAATCGCTGTTGCTATTCTACCTGCTGTTGCCCAGTTCAGTCATATCCCCACAATAGCACCACAGTTCCTTAGAGCTTGCTACTACTCGTAAGCATGCAGCCTAATTTGTGAAAGTAAAACTAAAAAGGGACTTTCTGGTGCCTCACTCAGCAAGGCCCCATAGTACAGGATGAATCTTGCTGGAGAATGCAGGAAACGGTTGAAATCCAGCTAAATAATCCTCCACAAGAATTTGCAGTGGAGGAAGTGGTGAGATATTGTAGATAAGCAGAAAGTCCAGAGTTAAGAAATGAGACATATTCCACAAAAGTTGTCACAGAATCAAGACACACAAACAAGAGTAAGTGTTAACAAAACAAAGAAAATGTCACACGGCATCAGACTCTATGAGCTTGTGAGAGAGACCTGGCTTACTTCTGAAAAAATTTCCCCTGCAGCATCAATGTGTTGCTGCTATTGACCTTTAAATTACCAGCTTAGCTATCTTAAAAGTTCCAAGGTGGATAAAGTGACAGGTAAACACCTGGGAATTTCAGGAACAGGACAAGGGGAGGATTCAGTGATATTCAGGGGAGGGAGAAGCTATGTAAAACCAGGACAGCTTGGCACCTCGTGGATGGAAATGTATGTATTGCTGAACAGCAATTGCCATTCCCAAGACCCTGTAATGTTGTAATCAATTTCCTCTGTGCCAACACTTTTTCCATGTACAGAGCAACTCATTACAGTTAAGTTTGCAAACTGAACTGTGTGTGCAGCACAACAGAGCTTTTGTTATGGCCTCAGCAGAGCTATATATTCACTGTGACTGGCCTCCAGCATGCTTCCTCAGTTGGTGTTCTTCTACTGCCTCTGGAAAAATGTTGACGGTCCAAAACTCAGTGCAACATGGTTACGTTTTAAAAAGAATGGAGCAGCAGCTAATACCACTCAACTGGTGAATACTGAAACTGAAATTATAACATGAGTCTCTATACCGATGGCATTGATTGTGTCTGAGTTAAAAATGAGGTGGTTAGTTACCTGGATGATGAAAAAGAGGCTGGTCTACAACTGGGGATTGAAAGAGGAAGCCACTGAGATCCAGCCAGAGAGCTGCATTATGCCTAGAGCTGAACACATCACTGAACCAACCACTTGTGGGTAACTCTTGCTGTATTTTTAAGCATTATGTAAAGAATGCAGTGGTAGGTGCTTTATAAATCCTTCTAGTCTGTGAGAAGAGATCCAAGTGTTGCAGGAGATGGGAGATCCAAAGTGTCTCCTACATAGCACTGCCACGGGAACAGTGTCCAGCAGGAGCATTCCGTTAGACTCCCGATATAGCTGGAATGGAGGAGTAGTCCACCAGAAATTACCTTCTTCTCCCTCCCCCCCCCCCCCCCCCCGATACACCAGAATCTTTGCAGCTCCTGAAGAATAGAGCGGGCTGCTGTGGTCTCCCCTGGAATCGCTCCGCATGATCAGCACCACCCCACCTGGTACCTTGGAGGTGGGGATATTTTTATTACTAATACGGTATGTCGCTTTACCTGCATCCCTTTCAGTTGCCCTGGGGAGTCAGGGTCAGAGACAAGAACAGAACCTAGGAGATGCTACCCCCAACCCTGCTCTGCGAGCACTAGGTATGCTGCTTCTGTGGCGAGATTCTTGCAAATGAAGACTAGAGTGTTGCCTATTTGAAATGTTTTAAATTTTAACAAGTGCTAGATGTAATATGGATGATGTTTAAATCATTTATGACTTTTTTGGGAAATCTATATCAATTATAAAATGAAAGGAAAAGCACTAGAACAAAAACCTGTTTCTGTTGTTGCTCCAGAAAGTGACTGCTGAGGCCTGGCTACCTAGATGTGTTTAAAAAAGAAAAAGAATGAAAGGGATGCCTCTTACATAATGGCTCTGTTGCTGAAAGAAATAGGTAGCTGCTGCTGCTTAGCACAATGTCCCTTTGGTGGTATCCTGCTACCAGCAATACATTTACTGTACTTCAGAATGAGAAGGAATTTTAGAATGAATATCCTCACCATAGGTTTACAATGAGCAAAATACCACTTAAGATGTAAATGGCTGTGCCTCTAAGGAGATGAAGCATTGTGGAACTAAAGCCATTAAGCATTAGTTTTCATATGATGAATTTGAATGCATGGTAGTTATTGTTATTGTACTGGGTATGTAGGGTCCGATTGTGTCTGGTCCTTCTATGGGTGCCTGGGGAGTGGGTCTAAGGAACCACTTCTGCTCCCCATGTAAGGGCCCTTCGTAATGGCCTCCCTCTATCTGGGAAGTACAGGGATTGCTCCCTCAGTGCATCCCAGGAACCACGTTCCCCAGAGGGTCTGAGGAGGAGGTGGGCCATGGCCCTCCCTACGTAACAACCCACAAAGGCCAGGCACACGGAAGTGAACACACCATGCTGATGATTGGCCGTGTGGCCCTTACTTTGGCAGGTTAGGGTGCTCTTGCTGTGTTCCAGCCTCCTAGGAAGCAAGCATCTTTGGAGAAATGCTTTTTGTATAAAATGCCCCTCAGGATATGCTGATGCGATAGCTGCCCTCTTGGCCAACACACTGGCTATTGAACTGGGGACCTCTAGAGCTAAAAGCATGAGCTCCTATAGCTTGAGCTCAACATTGGTAGCTGGGAGCTGTAACAATTCATATCCTCTGTGGCATGGCACAAAGAGGCTTGTAGCACATGCTCACCAGTGGCTTACACCTGCAAGAGGCTATTGTGGATCAACTGATAGGTAACATGTAAAAATGCTAATTTATCTGTGTACAGCTAATATTCTTCTGTTCATATTTTATTTCTATGTCTGCTGCTTGTAGCTGTAGAAGGAAATGCTTCCCAGCTTTTCCAGCGTTGGTCACCATGCTTGCCACTCGCTAATTCCATTCTGTGCTGCATTATCCCTCTCTGCATCATCAAATTGTCCCCCAACACAATTGCCACTAATTAGTGTCTTTGTTCAGAGTCTTTACAGTTTGCTCGTGAATTGTGGGCCCAATCCTGCTTCCATGGAAGTCAATTGAGATTTTAATCACGGATTTCATCAGGAGCAAGATCAGGCCCTATATGAGCCAGGAATACAGAATTCCCCTCTCAGTCCTAGAGGTGATGGTACCAGATGCACATGGGATCAAAGACTTCAGTGTCTGGGTCTGCCAGTTGGACATCTCCCACCAGAATTACAGTCATTTAAAGTACTTATAAGAGAAGTAAAAAAACCCTGCATTAGTGCATATCATTCATCATTGCCATATTTGCTGGCAGCCTGCAGTTTACCAGCTGTGCTGTGATGACTGAGTTTTATTTATGGCAATTATTCAAAGTTGGTTTTAGGGGGATGTACATGAAAAATCAGCAAAGAGATATGGAATATATTTTTAAGTGTGATTTAAAAAAAAAACCTATGTCATGCATAGGGCATACATTAGAATTATTTTTTGAAGTTTGAGATATTTTCAGGAAGGGACTTTAAACTGAAGTTACACATTTTTCTCATACTATTCATTCTTCCTGGCTGAATATCGATGGTACACAGGAAATGAGTGGCTTTAAACTGCTCAGAAGAGGAGACGCCAAACCATGGAGTTGTTTAAATGTGGCAGAAAACTTCCAAATCAATAGCTGGCAACTCTTGCAAGTGGAAAAAGTGCAGCAGGTTAACTGTGATTTATTCATGACAACTAATGCACTTCACAGAAAGCAGACACAGTTGTTGCTACAATAGTGGGAAAAATTGGCTGAAAAATTAATATTTGCATAGCCATTAGATGGAGAACAGTTATAGAATCTCAAGGGACAGTTATTAACGATTGCTGGCATTTATTTGGTTATGTCTTGTAATGAGATCACCACTCACTTAGAGACTGAGGTGCCCTTAAGAAACATGAAAACCTCTTTTTGCCACCACCAGCTATTCTCAGCTTTTCCTGTGCTGATGACCATGAAAGCAGAAACCTTCCCTCTGCCTGATGCATCAGGAAGCTAGGGCAGGTTTTCAGTTTCAGTCATTAACACAGCAGGAGAGAGGAAACAGTTGGAAGCAGCATATATTTCCAGTGTGATGGAAGAGAGCTGAACAGGCCACAGTAGGGGCAGAGACTTGCGCATGATTTCCCAAGGTGATTTTGAACACACTTTGCACCTGGCCACACCTGCAAACAACTTTGCTCCCAACAGGTTTAGGTGGGAACTGTTTCTGATCAGTGCTCTACAAAAGTTTTCAAACATGGCTGACTGTGGTAGGTAAGCCCAGTGGGAAGCACTTTTCTATCAGGACTATGACTATGCTGGAATTTTCATGTCTGATCACCCTGTCAGTTGAGGTAAATGGGAGTTCTCCGTGTGGTACTGACAAGAGGAGCAGGCCTCAGAAAAACAAATTCCCCAGAGGCTAGGTAAAATCCCAAGACTGTCTGGGAACAACATATTGTCTGATGTACCAAGGGCCAAATGCAAGCACCATTAAAGTCAGTGGAGTTGCCCAGGTAATTGAAGGCAAAGTCTGGGCATAGAATATTAAAGCAATTTTTAAGTCATACTGGCTGGATCTGAAAAACAGAAATTCCAGTGACCTTGCTTGCCAGCTCTCTGTTTCAGGTTATTCTAGTTTTCCTTTTTGGGGTTGGAGGTGGAACAAACTGAGCAAAAGAAAAATGGAAGCACGTATAATAACAGTTGAGTGCTTCTCCCTGCATGAGTTTTCAGGAGCCAACTGTATATTATAGTGATGAGTTTGTCTACATCTTTAGCGGATAAATTGGGGGATGTAATACTCTCCAGTAGCATGATTGAAGGATTATCAATGTACTTGCCTTTGATCTGGCCTAGGTCAGTAGTGACCAAAAAATCATTATTGTCTGATGGTTGCTTAGTTCCCTTAATTAAATGAATTGGCAATAAAAAGTAAATACCTACTGGGAACTTTAAGAGTGAGCTGACCTGCAAAACACCTGCATTGCAGCCCTGTGTGTAAGGACATTTTTGGAAGACGCCGAGCACAGCAGAGTGAAGATTGTGGTCGTTTTTTCTGCTGCAGTTAGAGTGAAGAATCCTGGCCTCCCAGGGCACAGGAGCCCAGTGATCAGAAGATGAAGGCGGGAGTGGCTGGTGGAGAGGATAGCAGAGAACAGAGAGGGCGAATGTTGTGCATTATATAAACTAGAAAAACAAAACAGCTTGCTTGTGAATGAAACTAAAGTGTCTTTTTTCAGAGTAGCAGCCGTGTTAGTCTGTATCCGCAAAAAGAAGAACAGGAGTACTTGTGGCACCTTAGAGACTAACAAATTTATTAGAGCATAAGCTTTCGTGGACTACAGCCCACTTCTTCGGATGCATATAGAATGGAACATATATTGAGGAGATATATATATACACACATATAGAGAGCATAAACAGGTGGGAGTTGTCTTACCAACTCTGAGAGGCCAATTAATTAAGAGAAAAAAAACTTTTGAAGTGATAATCGAGATAGCCCAGTACAGACAGTTTGATAAGAAGTGTGAGCATACTTACAAGGGGAGATAGATTCAATGTTTGTAATGGCTCAGCCATTCCCAGTCCTTATTCAAACCGGAGTTGATTGTGTCTAGTTTGCATATCAATTCCAGCTCAGCAGTCTCTCGTTGGAGTCTGTTTTTGAAGTTTTTCTGTTGTAATATAGCCACCCGCAGGTCTGTCACTGAATGACCAGACAGGTTAAAGTGTTCTCCCACTGGTTTTTGAGTATTTTGATTCCTGATGTCAGATTTGTGTCCATTAATTCTTTTGCGTAGAGACTGTCCGGTTTGGCCAATGTACATGGCAGAGGGGCATTGCTGGCACATGATGGCATATATCACATTGGTAGATGTGCAGGTGAACGAGCCCCTGATGGTATGGCTGATGTGATTAGGTCCTATGATGATGTCACTTGAATAGATATGTGGACAGAGTTGGCATCGGGGTTTGTTACAAGGATAGGTTCCTGGGTTAGTGGTTTTGTTCAGTGATGTGTGGTTGCTGGTGAGTATTTGCTTTAGGTTGGGGGGTTGTCTGTAAGCGAGGACAGGTCTGTCTCCCAAGATCTGTGAGAGTAAAGAATCATCTTTCAGGATAGGTTGTAGATCTCTGATGATGCGCTGGAGAGGTTTTAGTTGGGGGCTGAAGGTGACAGCTAGTGGTGTTCGGTTATTTTCTTTGTTGGGCCTGTCTTGTAGGAGGTGACTTCTGGGTACTCGTCTGGCTCTGTCAATCTGTTTTTTCACTTCAGCAGGTGGGTATTGTAGTTTTAAGAATGCTTGATAGAGATCTTGTAGGTGCTTGTCTCTATCCGAGGGATTGGAGCAAATGCGGTTATATCTTAGAGCTTGGCTGTAGACAATGGATCGTGTGGTGTGTCCTGGATGGAAGCTGGAGGCATGTAGGTAAGTGTAGCGGTCAGTAGGTTTCCGGTATAAGGTGGTATTTATGTGACCATCGCTTATTAGCACAGTAGTGTCCAGGAAATGGACCGCTTGTGTGGATTGATCTAGGCTGAGGTTGATGGTGGGATGGAAATTATTGAAATCATGGTGAAATTCCTCAAAGGCTTCTTTTCCATGGGTCCAGATGATGAAGATGTCATCAATGTAGCGCAAGTAGAGTAGGGGCGTTAGGGGACGAGAGCTAAGGAAGCGTTGTTCTAAGTCAGCCATAAAAATGTTGGCATATTGTGGGGCCATGCGGGTACCCATAGCAGTGCCGCTGACTTGAAGGTATATATTGTCCCCAAATGTGAAATAGTTGTGGGTGAGGACAAAATCACAAAGTTCAGCCACCAGGTTAGCTGTGACATTATCAGGGATACTGTTCCTCATAGCTTGTAGTCCATCTTTGTGTGGAATATTGGTGTAGAGGGCTTCTACGTCCATAGTGGCCATCTGGGACTAGGAAGCCTTGGTAAGAGGCAAATTAATCAGATTCTACTCCTGTAACAACCCATTACAATGGCAGGGGCCTTACATCAGTGGTAGCCTTCTTCTGACAGAGGTACTGTACAGCTTGAGGCAGCACCAAGCAAAGATGAGACCATGGAGCTCACTTGAGAGCAAAGCAGTTAGGGGAAATAAGTGGATCTGTTCAAAGAGTATAATTTTTTTGTGCAATAAGAGCCTTCATTTACCAGGTTTCTACTGAACATTGTAGGACATTACCATATCAAAGGCCTGGGGAAGCTTCTTGCCAGCAGAACTACCAGAATTATTTCATTACAATCTGTATGCTGAAAAAGAGTCTTCCCACCATGGTTTTGATTCTTACGCTGCATAAATATAAAGGCCTTTATTCCTGGCGTGCAGTCTAACAAAGCAATTACTGTTATTTACTCCAGTTCACTCCAGAGAGCCATTTCACAGAGGCTACACTGCTTTTGACAAAGCTTTGACAGTATTGTTACTGGTGTCTTTAATGATTTCTCAGGCTCCGGTTCACATCAAGGCTATGAATGGCTTTTCCAGACAATACTTCGAGCCTTGAGTGTGCTGGAGTTTTTGCATTTTAAATGGACACTCAAAGTTCATGTACTATATCAGTTTTCACTTTACATGCCCCTGGAGCAATTTTGCTTTATTAGTCTACTTTTGTTTAAGGTGATTTTTCTTTTGAATTGATAGTCTGCATGTTGTTGTGGTTTGCCGTCTCCTCTGGGAATCTAAGCATTTAACATTACAGAGAAAGAGAGTTTAGTGACCCTTGTTTGCATGTTTGATGGTAGTTTAAAAATAGATTCTAAACAAGGGAGCACTTACATGGTCTCAAATATTCCCCTACTGAAAAAGGCCTGTGGGGTACAATAGTTGATTCATTTTATTTTCCATCGTAACCTTTCTCCTCAGGCAGAGTTTCACTTTCAGGCCTATGTTTTGACTGAGTGATCAATCAACAGCTGGGTATAAATTATACCTACCTGCAGAAAAAAACGTAGCTAATCTCAGCATGGAAGAAAAGAATCACCGGAAGGAGGGGGCAATCACATGAGCATCTTGTGGTGAAATTGGAGGTGATGGTTACTTTTCACCCAAACACTGGAAAGAGTTGAAATGCAAAAGTATTATAAAGGGGAGCAGAAGAACCTACCTTTGGGTTGGGAATATACCCATTTGAGGAAATAATCTTGAAATGAGCAACTTTGAGCAAAGAATTACATGGCAAGAAACTGTCTACAGATTGTATCTGCAATGATTCTATCTTTTGGTTCCTTTCAGTAGAATAGGTAATGTCATCCTCTGCTCATCAGATTAGGTAACCAGTGAGATGACTGAAAATGTTCAAGTGGGGAACTCTGACTCAGGAAACGTTGACTAGTCAACCATGTACAATTCCAAGTCGATCTATATGAGCCCAGCGGAGATGTTTGTGATGCTATCTGTTAACTGAAGCCTGTTTGAGAGAAGTTGGCCGTAGCTTGCCCTAGTGTCAGGGCTGGCCTTACCATGAGGCAAACTGAGGTGGTCGCCTCAGGTGCCAGACTGTGGGGGGCACCACTAGGACACAGAGTGTAGAAAATTGTGTCTGCTCCTGGTGCATATGTATTCTCTCTGCTCTAGATACACAGAGATGGTGGAGTGCTGTGCTGGAGGAAGGAGGGCACAAGAGACATAACAGGCAAGCAGGAGAAAAGGTGAGAGGGAATAACAGAAAGCAGCAGGAGCTGCAGGTAGAGAGAGAGGAGGAGGAGCCTCTTATGTACCTCTCTAGCACCCCCAGGAGCCTGGACTGATTAACACCAGCTTCTCGGGGAGCTTCCTGTTTCCTGCTGCTTCCCTGAACCCACTTGAGGAGAACAGGCAGTCAACTGAAGTAGTAGGAGCCAGTTAGGCCCTTAAGACGCTGATATCTTCCCTCACTCAGGCCCTGCTACCAGCCTGCTTATTTGTCCCCTTCAACTGAGTGTTGAGAGCCACTATAGCTGGCACAGAACAGCAGTCATGAGTGAAAGAAGAAAACACCCCTCTGGGGCAGCATTCAGAAAAAGAAAGAAAGCAAAGGAAGCTTTTCTATCTAAGCAGGAAGGAGCTCTCCTGAGATACATAGGCACAAATGTTCACAGTGAGCCTTCTGGCCCCAGTGAGGATATGAGTAGTGAGGAGATGCCTGATCTTCCAGTTAGTCAGAGTGCAGGTGACCTGGCAACTACTGCAGCATCCTTATCTCCAACTCAAATGGATGTAACCATGCACATTCCTGAAGAAAAGTGTAGATCAGAGAAGAGTGTGGTGGAGGCACAAGAAACAGCTGCTGCTGAGTTTAGTTCCTTAAGTCTAGATGATCCAGGACTGTGGACCCACTTGAGCAGTAGCCTGAGGGACTTCCTTGTACTGCATGGGCCACAGCAAGTGAAAAACTTCATGTTCCCCAAAGACAATGAAAACAGAAGTTTTCATCCAACACATTACTGGTGTGAAATCCCCAATGGTGACAAAGTGGAGAGGCCATGGCTTATGTACTCAAAAACCCAGAATGTTGCATACTGTTTTTGTTGCAAACTCTTCCAGTCTAATGTTCCAGCCACATTGGGTTCTACAGGAACAAAGGACTGGAAAAATCTGGCTAGAAATCTGGCATGCCATGAGAAGGCAGCAAATCACCAGAGAGCATTCCATAGTTGGAAAGAGCTTGAGATTAGACTAAGGTTAAAGGCCACCGTAGATGATCAGCATCAAGCGAAGATTACATCAGAGTCTCTTTACTGGCAAAATGTTCTGAAAAGGCTCATTGCCATTGTGAGAATGCTTGCTACCCAAAACCTAGCACTGTGCGGCACTTCAGATCAGCTGTATGTGCCAAACAATGGAAACTTCCTTAAAATTGTGGAGCTGATGGCTGAGTTTGATGGTGTACTCCAGGAGCATCTAAGAAGAGTCACCACCCAAGAAATGTACACACACCACTACCTTGGAAAAACAATTCAAAATGAGATCATACAGTTACTGGCAACAAAAATCAAACAGAAGATTGTGGCATATCTGAAGTCAGCAAGATATTACTCTGTTATTCTGGACTGCACACCTGACATCAGCCATACAGAACAAATTACTTTAATGGTGCGTTTTGTAACAACAACAGAACCTAGTGAAAATGTCCCTGCAATGGTGACTGTCAGAGAGCATTTTCTAGAATGTATTGACATTGATGATACTACAGGAGCTGGTATGACAAATGTGCTTCTTAAAAAGCTGGAAAATACGGGAATTGTGATTGCTGACATGAGAGGTCAGGACTACGATAATGGTGCCAACATGAGAGGAAAGAACAGAGGAGTGCAGACACGGATCCGAGAGTTAAACCCTCGGGGTTTTTTTGTCCCATGCAGTTCTCATTCATTGAACTTGGTGGTCAGTGATGCAGCATCAGCTTCTAGTGAGGCTGCTGAATTTTTTAATGTAATTCAAAATATCTATGTATTTTTCTCTGCATCAACTCATTGATGGCAAATTTTGAAGCAACATCTGGGAACATCCTCTTTGACACTGAAACCACTGAGTGTCACACAATGGGAAAGTCGAGTGGAGGCGATAAAGCCTATCAAACACCAAATTGGGAAGATAGATGATGCCATAGTTCCCATTATGGAGGATAATGCTATGACAGGAACTGTTCGTGGGAGAACAGTGGCAGAGGGAAATGGAATCACCAGAAAGATACCTAACTTCAAATTTCTGTGTGGCTTAGTGTTGTGGCATGACCTATTGTTGTAAGCAAGAGACTCCAAGGTGTTGACCTTGATATATCTGGAGCAATGGAACAACTGGACAAAGCAAAACTATATCTACAGTCTTACCAGTCAGATGAGGGATTTCAAAATGTTTTGAAGAGTGCACAGAAGTTGGCAGAGGAACTTCACACTGAAGCTATTTTTCTACCCATTCAAGAATACAAGAGTCACCGAAGAAGACGACATTTTGATTACAAGGCACGGGATAATCCCATAAGAGACCCGAAACAACAATTCAAAATTGAATTCTTTAACCAGGTGCTAGATTGTGCAATGCAGTCAGTTGAAGAACGTTTCATGCAGCTCAAAAAAACACAGCAGTATATTTGGGATGTTGTATGATATTCCAAAATTCCTCACTATACCTGAAGAAGACCTACACCAGCAAAGACGGGCACTAGAGACAGTGTTGACACATAATGACATGCACAATATTGATGCGAGTGATTTAGGTGATGAACTGAAAGCCCTTTCAAGATACATTTCAGAAGGATCAACTCCAAAGGCTCTTCTGGAATATATGTGCACAAATAAGATGACCACCCTCTTTCCAAATACTTTTGTTGCTCTGTGCATACTTCTAACACTTCCTGTAACAGTTGCCAGTGGAGAATGCAGCTTCTTCAAACTGAAGTTAATAAAAACACATCTACGCTCCACAATGACACAGGAGAGGCTGGTCAGCCTTGCAACCATCTCAGTAGAGCATGAGCTGGCCCAGACTGTGGACCTTCAGCAGGAAGCAGTTCAAATCTTTGCAACCAAGAAGGCACGGAAAGCACCACTTTGATTATTCAAACAGATAAAAATGCCAGTGTTTACTATGCAGACAAGAAAAGTTACATTTGCTGTTCAGGCATTTGGAAGTTAAGTGTTATAAGTCCTTTATTGGGGTAGGTAGCAGAGCAGTACCATGAGAGGAGTAGAACAGGAAGAAGGCAGAATTGAAATCTTTCAAAGTTTTGGCCCAAGTGAGGGGGTACAAAATCCCCAAGTTATTTGACACAATTCACCTATTTTCCTGGCCATGAACAGACTTTGACTTTCATGAATTCACTTGTGATTTGAAAGTATTTGATTGTCTCATGGAAAATTTTTTTGCAGATTATGTTTTCAGCATTTATTTAGTATTGCTAATGTGACAGGTTACTTTAGCCATGAGGAATTGTTTCTGCTCCCTGATTGGCTTAGTATATCTGTAATAAAGAAGGGGAAGGCATAAACAAGTCTCTGCACCTTTGAGTCTCTCAGGAATAAGGTATTAAGTTATGAGGAGCTTCTCCAGCAGGAGTAAACCCTTTAAAAACATCCCTTTGCTGGCTCCTGGAGTAAGTCACTTCTAGAAAAATGAGGCTACTGTGGTACATGCTGGAATCTAACTGAATATAGCAAGCGGTAATACATGGATATACATAAAAATGTTACACTGTATCACCCTTCACTCTTGTTCCTCCACTTATGAGTCAACGTCTTAATCAACAGAAGTTGGCCCGGTAAAAGATAATACCTCACCCAGCAGACCTCTGTTAAAACAATGTTATTTAGGTTGCAAAGGCAAGCACACAAAATGTAGGATCCCCCAGTTCTTTTCTTAAAGGGAAAGCTTAATCTAGTCAGCAGTAATACATACGTACACATAAAACATACGTACACTGCTGCTGCCTGCTGTTTGTGTTACCTTCATCAATGTAATGTTTCAAGGCAGCTGAAATCCTCCCGTTTTTGTCAGTGTGACACTGTGTTGTACCAATTGTAGCGAAAGACTCCCATGTCAGGCTCTTGGTGATGGATAATAAAAGAGCTATATTTAGCCATAGTTGCAGAAAACTCCCTGTTGTTTATATTCTGAACTCAAAGCATTTGTCTCCTTAAGCAAGTTCCACCTTGAGGATCCAGGGCAAGAACACCATGCAAAGTGATAATGTAACTGTTCAGCTTTTAATAAGGAAAACTTTCAACCTCATTAGCTGCATGCTGTGAAGGCACAGCTTGGTTGGGTATGCTAGGGGACATGTGTAGCTCAAGGTTCAAAGCTGACCAAAGGTCATTTGGAGATAGTAATTTTTGTGCTTTTGATTTTGTTTCTGAATATTAGCTGCTTACTATTGTTTGTTCTATGATGATGAGAGGGTGGGCAAATGTTAGGAATGACAGGTCCTTAACGAAACCACTGAGCTTTTTTCACTTCACTGCTGCCTGCCTCCTAAAATAACAGGCAAAGAGAAAAACCTGACAGGTGTGGCAGTTTCCCACAATGAAATCACTTCCGAAGCAGTAAGTGGTTGGAATAAGATGTGGGGAAATGACACCTTTAATGGTAATTACTGTAAGAATATCCCCAACTTTAGCTGCCTGATGGTGTAACGTCTGTAGAAGTTTAATTATCATCGAGCTTAAGAGAGCTAAGTTAAGCTCTGCCACCATCAAATCAAATGATCCAGTGATTATATTCACAATTACATGCCTTTTAGCTGTGAAGCGACGATAATACTGTATACATTACAGTAATATATGTTTATATTAAGGATGTGCAGTCAGATTAAGGTTTCCATTGTACAGTGAAAACTGGGGCTGAGATTTTCAAATGGGCCTAAAGCAGTTAGGTAGTTTACTGCCTTCGGTTTGAAATGGGAGTTGAGTACCTAACTCCCAAGCCCCTTTGTAAAGCTCAGTAAAAGCTTACACTCTTACCCAAATATTTTGGATGATAAAGGCAGGATTTCCCTCATATCTGAGAGACCTTTCCAGAGGCCAGGTCTGCACTGAAAAATGTCGCTGTGCCTTTACACAGTTGCCAGAAACCATGTTAATCAACATAATGCTGAAGTCTGTTTTAGCAGTGAGTTTAGAGCAGGATAAAGGAGTATTCAGTAATGTGCCATCTAAACAGGATTAAACCATCAGTTCTGGGGATAACATTTTGATGTGTAAACCTGGCCAGGGAGAGGAGGAAAGTATCACCAGGTGCATGTGTGGCCTACAGTACTGCTTTACTGGAGCAGGGTGTTTGTCCGGCTAGCACAGGGGTGGGCAAACTTTTTGGCCTGAGGGCCACATCGGGGTTCCGAAACTGTATGGAGGGCCAGATAGGGAAGGCTGTGCCTCCCCAAACAGCCTGCCCCCGCCCCCTATCCGCCCCCTCCTACTTCCCGCCCCCTGACTGCCCCCCTCAGAACCCCTGACCCATCCAACCCCCCCTGCTCCTTGTCCCCTGACTGCCCCCTCCTGGGACTCCCGTCCCCCGGGACCCCACCCCCTATCCAACCCTCCCTGCTCTCTGTCCCCTGACTGCCCCAACCCCTATCCAAACCCCCGCCCCCCCCAACAGGCCCCCCAGGACTCCCATGCTTATCCAACCTCCCCCTTTTCCCCATCCCCTGACTGCCCCCCACCTCAGAAACTCCGCCTCATCCAACCGCCCCCTGCTCCCTGTCCCCTGACTGCCCCCGGAACCTTCTGCCCCTTATCCAACCCCCCCGCTCCCTGCCCCCTTACCATGCTTCTCAGAGCACCAGGACTGGCAGCCGCACCGCCCGGAGCCAGCCACGGCACTGCGCAGCCTAGAGCACCAGGGCAGGGTGGCGGCTCTCGCAGCCACGCTACCAGGCAGGATCTCGCAGCCCCACCACCCAGAGCGCTGGCGGCACGGTGAGCTGAGGCTGCGGGGGAGGGGGGACAGCAGGATAAGGGCCAGGGACTAGCCTCCCCGGATGGGAGCTCAAGGGATGGGCAGGAAGGTCCCACGGGCAGGATGTGGCCTGCAGGCTATAGTTTGCCCACCTCTGGGCTAGCAGTTGCTGCTGACAGAAGCATACTCACTAGATTTCTGAGAAGGTGATGTGCCTTTAACATATAGCTCAAAACTCTCAGGCCTTGTCTTCACTACTTAATGTATTATTCAACACACCTTTTTTCCTAGTATGACTCAGCCTAGTTGGAATGAAGCCCCCCTTACATTAATTGTTTGGGAATTAATTGAACATTTAGAGCCAAGGAACAAAATAGTTTAGGGGTATTTGAGGGGAGCAAGGGGAAGAGAGGGATTACTCTAGTGTCTCTTCTGAACAAAAAATTCAGTGGGAGATAATGTTTGCCATGGTTTACTTAATCAAGAATCCAAATACAGATGGGGAGCAGACAGTCTTTTGTAATTGGAGTGAATTTACAGGAACAGAATGCAACCAATGCTGAATGAAAACAAGCACTGAAAGTAATGTGAATGCTCTAAATACCTTGCTCTGAATGCAAATTTCATAAGGAATTGAAATTGCTTGTTCCTAGCCCTCTTTCTATCCTCTCCATTCATCCAGAGTGATTATATATTTCTGCTCCCTGTATATCTCACTCCACGTACCTGGTGTAAAATCACCTGTGCATTTCCATAGTGTCTCTATACCTCAGGTTAGTTTGTTGGGAATATTGATTTTGTTCATGACGGAGCATCCGTCACCAAGGCCTCTTCTTTTGGACCCCACCCGTATTATGTAATCTGGCAGAAACTTGGTTTTGTTTGTAACTCTTAAGAAATAGCATACTAACATGCGCCCAGTTGTCCAGGAACAATATGAGCCCAAGTAGGGATCTGTTATGGAAGGAAAGTATGTGGGGAATTCAGTGTGCTTGCTATAATAATATTCCACAGTTATTAAAGTAAATATGAAAGTGCACATGGAAGTCATTAAAAAGACCTATGGCCAATTTCAGCTGCTGGCCTGAGAGGGTGCTACCTGAGATATGCACCAGCGATTAATTTCCACCACTAGAGAGAGAGGACTATTTGGGAAAGGAGGAGAATGTGTTCTACCCACGTCTCAAACATAAAATGGAGCCAGCACACTTATTGGAATGTCTGATGACAGAATTATCCAAGAGACTAAATATTTTGTCTTATTTCTTATAAATGAGAGTTAACTGCTGTGTAAAAAGAAGCGACACAAACTAAAATAGCTGTTCAAGAAATACTGGGAACAATTAGCAATCAAAATGATTGTACGTGTGAAAGTTATTACTGCTAAAAAAGAACTCTAGATCAGGGTTAATTATAAGATGATGCAGTAGTATAATTAGTATTCTTCCTATGGAGGATTATGGTCCTCCTCAATGCTCTTTTTGATTGCCTTCCTCTCTTTTTTAATTTTCTCCTTGTCCTTTTTGATTATCTACCCTGTGACCCTGAGGGCTCCTAAATGTAATGCAATAGAAATAACATTTTAGTGTTAGAGGGTTTTTTTTTTTTTTTTAGAAAACAGACTGTTAACCTCTTGCTTACCAAAGGATGAGAGACTGACTACTTTTTTCTGAATTAACAGAAGGGAGTTATGGCTTTTGCGGCGCCACCAGCAGCAGAAACCATCTCTAATATCCCTGCATTTTCGTGCAGTGGATCTTTTTGCCTATCCCTGAAGCAATCTCTAAGCATCTGTCAGGCATTAGTCTGCATAAGAATGAGCTGAGAGAGAACAGAGATCATTGAATGTATTTTTACTTGGCAAGATGAGATCTAGTGTCCTTTAGAACTCAATAATTTCCAGGCATTCTGAAGGTCCTTGCTATGATCATTAGGTGGTAAGATGAGCAATGTGAGTTTAAATGTCCATTATCAATTACCTTTTCTTTATAAGCTTAAAGAGTATTCCTTTTATTATGTAGTGTCCCTTAGGAATATAGGCTGAGATTTTTTCCAAGGGTCTTAATCACTCCACTCCTATGTATTCCCATAGGGGGACTGGGTAGCCAAACTCCATAAATCTTGTTTGAAAATTCTAGACATAAAGTTTATTTCCCTACCATTTTTGTTCTTCTCCCAAATGTATCCAGCATTGTGTTTGGCTGTCTCTCTGGCACCTAAAATCCCAACATAACTATTTTCTGTATTCCGTTCATGACACAATACAACCTTGAACTTACTGTTGTAGTCAACAAATACGCTCATCCCTGGGAAACCTGAGTTATATTAGCAAACGGAGGTGTATTCTGTTAATTCTCTCTGTTTTGCATATAGCTATCTTGTGATGACATCTCAAATGCTGTACTTCCCTTTTCCTTAATTCGTACTACATGCTGTTATTAATTCAAGGTACCTTCCCTGATCATTCATTTCATTAAAAAGAAGAGGACATTGGTTCATCGCTGTTTATTAACTTATATCCATTTCAGACAGGATCTTTGAGCTAGAGTTGTGTTCATTAAGACGTTGTCTGAGATGTGGTTACTTTCACGTTGTCTGGTTTTTCCAAGCCTAACATAACTCACTTTCAACTTCAGATATGCAAATAAAGTAAGGCTTTGTCTGCCCTTTGGTTCAGCCTTTGGAGGCCAGCAACTGGTGAAACAACACCTTAAGTGTAAACACCAGAAAGGTACAATATGCTGTGATTAAGCTTACCCCTGCTTGAAACCAGGAAAGCTGGAGAGGTGCTAATCACAACTTTGCTTATCTATACTTGGGGTTTGCAGTAAGTTTACTGAATTGGGGCTAGTCTGAAGAATAGACAAGGCTACACTTATCAGACAATGTCCCCCTCCTTCATCCAGGCCACTGGACAAAAAAAATGCACATTTTTTCACTTAATTCTCTTTGAATGACTAAAGATTGCAGATGACACTTAATATCATTAAGTTTTCCCCTCAGGTTAATTAGCATTTGAATATTTAATAGAAAGGTCAGTGGTTTCTTGCGTTGTCAATAATGCAAGTGAACTGAATTATGTCAGTCCTCAGTGCATTCCAAAGGCAAGATTACAAACAACAAGAAATTCATAAATTCGGATAAAATAATTAAGCATTCTTCCACTGAAGCCTTTTGATCCAGTCTGTGTGCAGAGTCAGCTTTCGTACATCATTGCGGATGTACATGGGCCAGCAGAACGTGTGTATTTGTCCCATACAAGTACACTGGGTGTCACTTAGGTGGTTGGCATTAATGACCAGCAGGCCAAAATCAAACTGATAGGGCACAGATTGCATTTTAGTGTGATGATACTAAAATGGTGGCTTTTAAAAATACTAGTTGACAAAATAGAGGAATTAAAATGAAATAGTTTAAGTGTTTAGGAGTACAAGGACTTTCTTGTTTGCATTATACCATATCAAAAGTAGGTCTAATTTGAGGGCTAGCTGATTAAATAGTGTCCCCTTAAAATATGATATGCAATAAGTTAGTTATAATAAAAATCTAATTAATAGTGATTGGAAGCAAATATTGGAGGTATAAGAACTTGAATAGAATAGAGAATGTTTGTCTTCTTCTGCCCCTAGAAGTGAATGAATGTTAGCATGGAATGGAGCATCTGTACGTACTTGATTACTGGAATTGTGCTGTCTGACAAAGGTAAAAAAATTATTCTTTGTTCTAGAAACAGGTAAGACGCATGGGCACTACTTGTACTTGATCTTTTTTGTATGTTGTGAAGCTCTCTATTGGCCCCTCAGTGATAGTGAAATTTGCAAGAGTAATAATATTGTTAGGTAGAGAAAAAAACAACAGGTAGATATTGGTGACAATCCATGTCTCTGGAAATTAGGGAAGAGGTATGGAGAAAAAAGAGACCATGATTTTTAACTAACTGGCCTTATTCTCTCTGTTCTCTCCCAGGGACAGGACTCAGAGACAAGAATAGATTAGTACTCTCTTTTTACCCAGTGTTAGCATACTTGTTTCAGAGGGGAAAGGGACCCCAGAAACGGATCCTAACGTATGAGTCTTTACCTGGGAAAGAGACTCAGAGCATGGTGCATAGCAAGCATGCTCCACAGAGAAAGTGGAGAAAAGGCAGCTTGCCTGTCAATTTTCTTTTAACAAAGCATGCTGGGAAGGGGAGTTGTCTTGTGTCCTTTGTAATGCAGGCCCTTCTACTGTACAGTTAGTTCTTAGAAGAATAGTATTAAGGAAGGAGTTGTTGTGCAAGGGTTCCAAGGAAAGGGAAACTCGGGGAAGAACATACAGGTGGATTGTGGGAAGGGATATCCTGCGTGGAAAAAAGCACACTTGATTGTATTTTGGAGACTCATTTAGAGATCAGTATCACTTAATGTTTTTAGAAACTCATTTAAATGCAAGAAATTGTGTTTGCTGGTATAATAAACACTGTTTTGGGGGAAGAAAATTGCTTCATTTCTGCTCTTTATCTCACCCCTTTTATGTCGGACAGGGTATCTTGACTCACTACTGTGAGGGGTGACACTAATACACAGCACATTATTGGCTACCTCACTGAAAAGATTCTTAAAATATTTTCCCCCAAGTATTTTAGACCAAAAAGATTGCCGAGGGGGTGGGGGAGAGCTATGACTTGCACAGGCTCTTAAAACCTAGATGCATAAGTTAGGGAGAGAGGGGCAAAGAAACATTTCTGATTGCTGGAAAAAGTTATCCAGGACTCGACACATCAGAGCAGAGAACTGGGGAGTGCTGGAAATGAATAGCTTGGCAAGGGAAGGAAGGGCATACGGTGCTGCCTTTATTAACATTTCACAGCTAGAACTGGGTCTGAGCTGTGACATTCTGGATCTGAATTTAGCCAGAGTCCAGGTTCAGGCCCCTCTTGTCTTGCTCTCCACCTCAGCCTCCCCCGCCGCCCCAGTCTTGTGCCTCAGAATGTCATAGCACATTTTGGTCCCTTTGTATTAATTTTTTTTTAAAACTGAAAGGAAGAAGGAAAAATTGCATGTTGTTACTGGAATACACTGGCACCAGCTGCGTGTGCTGAGCTTGCAGACTTGTGTTTCTTGGGACTAGAACTCCCTAGTCACTTATTCGTATTCTCTCTTGCTTCCAAAATGAATGATTGCCATTTTTCCTACTTACAAAAAACACCTGCAGCAAAAAAAGCAGAAAGAGAAATGTGGAAACAAAAGCACTTCTTAGATTCTGCATTTTTATTAGCACCAACAAGGAAAGAGACAATCTTTCCATTATTTTCAGGTCTTTGTTCCTGTTAAACTCTGTCAACTAAAACATGAAGCAAATTTCCTAAGTGGTCTGTGAACAGATAGGGTCTTCATGTTTCCCAGTACATACAGTATGGTTACTGTGCGAAACCTTGTCTACTTACCTTTAAACTTCAATAATAGAACCCTGGCACAGTAAGGCTTTAGCGTAAGCTGCTAAGGAGGGAGGTTTCCTGTTCCTACCTCCAGGTGCCTAAGAATCTTAAGCCTTTTATGCTGCTGAACTGGAACTGGGATCCATCTGGCTTGTTTGTCAGCATGGATCTGCAGAATAGCTCTGCACCTCCACAGAGGGTTCTATGACCTGATAGCCACAAATGGGATTCTGACACTCTGTCAAATTCAGGCCCAGGAAATAATTGGCTCTAGGTGTTCTTTTTAAAAGACATATTGGAAGAACACAAATAAACCATTTACAGCTGTCTTTATACCATTTAAACAGCTATAAAGGTAAAAATGAGTATAATTTAACAGGAAAGGCAAATGATTATACAATGTTGTTTAGTTACTGATAACTTAGGGTTGCCAACCCTCCAGGGTTGTGGCGGAGTCTCCAGGAAGTAAAGATTAATCTTTAATTAAAGATTATGTCATGTGATGAAACCTCCAGGAATATGTCCAACCAAACTTGGCAACCCTATCTGGAGGTCTATACTGATCCTTCCCTTTAAATAGGGAAGCTAATGTAATGTCTTTGGCCTCAGATGTGTCTCCTGTATTGTAGTTGGAGAGCTCGAAGGTTTGTAAACAAACTATATGGAGTGGAACAATACAAGGTTTGGGGAGTAGTTGCATGGAGCAGATTCACAGCCCCCTCCTGCAACCCAACACGCCTCCACTCCGCTATGAGGAGGCTTATAGCCAAAAATTAAGCAAAATCATGGACACAAAGACACAGCCCAGTGGGCATGAGATCTGCAGAGGTGGATGCAAAGTCTCCATGTGTGCTTATGCTATAGCCACATGTTTGCTGTTACTGCAGCAGTTCAGCTGCATTGTGGTGTGGGGTAGGGTCAGAGGGGCCTTCTAAGGTCTTAAGCTGGGTGAATTTCAGAGCGCATGTTTAATATCGCTAGGGTTGTTAGGTGTCTGGTTTCTGACCGGAACGTCTGGTTGAAAAGGGACCCTGGCAACTCCAGTCAGCACCGCTGACCAGGCCGTTAAAAGTCTGATGGGCCGCCCACAGCAGGGCAGGCAGGGCTCCCAGAAAGTTGCCGGCATCTCCCTCTGGCTACTAATCTTAGGGGTGGCCACGCGGGCTCTGTGCACTGCTCCACCCCTCAGTGCCGGCTCAGCAGCGCCCATTGGCCAGGAACTCCAACCAATAGGATCTGCGGGGGGCAGCGCCTGCAGGCAGGGGCAGCGTGCAGAGCCCTTGTGGCTGCGCCTCTGCCTAGGAGACAGAGGGAAATGCTGGCAGCTTCCTGGGAGCTGCCTGAGGTAAGCGCCACCCGAAGCCCACACCCCAAACTCCCTCCTGCATCCCACCCCCCTGCCCCAGCCCAGAGCCTCCTCCTACACTCCAAACCCCTCATCCCCAGCCCCACCGCAGAGCCCCTCCCACAGCCCAACCCCCTGTCCCAGACCAGAGCCCCTTCCTGCACCCTGAACCCCTATCCCTGGCCCCATTCTAGAGCCTGCTCCCCCAGCACAGAGTTCGTACACTCTCCCACATCTCTGCCCCAGCCTGGAGCCCCCTTCCATACCCCAAATCCCTTGGCCCCAACCCCCAGCCTGGAGCCCCCTCCTGCAGCCCAAACCCCTCATCTCCGGCCCCGCCCCAGAGCCCGAATCCCCTCCCATACCCCAACCCCCTGCCCCAGCCCTGAGCCCTTTCCTGCACTCCGAACCCTTTGGCCCCAGCCCAGAGCCCCCTCCTGCAACCCAAACCTGTCATCCCCAACCCCACCCCACAGCCCAACCCCCCAGCTGGAGCCCTCACCCCCTCCCGCAGCCCAACTCCCTGTCCCAGCCTGGAGTCCCATCCCGCACCCTGAACCCCTCATTTCTGGCCTCACTCCAGAGCCTGCATCTCCAGCCCAGAGCCCATACCCCCTCCCACACCCCAACCCCCTGCTCCAGCCTGGAGCCCCCTCCCACACTCCAAACCCCTTGACCCCAACCCCCAGCCTGGAGCCCCCTCCTGCACCCCAAAGCCGTTATCTCCAGCCCCAACCCCCAGCTGGAGCCCTCACCCTGTCCTAGCCCGGTGAAAATGAGTGAGTGAGTGAGGGTGGGGAAGAGTGTGCGATGGAGGGAGGGGGGATGGAGTGAGCGGGGGCAGGTCTTGGAGAAGGAACAGGTCAGGGGCAGGGCCTCAGAGAAGAGGTAGAGTAAGGGTGTTTGGTTTTCTGCAAATAGAAAGCTGGCAACCGTAAATATCACTCTGTGTCCCAAAGGAATGAGCGCATACATGCAGGGATTGAAAATAGCCATTGAAGCCATGTGTCCACTTAGGGAACAAACCTCTCCTGAAATTCTGTGTGTTCCCGCTGGCAAGGACTTTGTAGGGTATTTGCCACTGGGGGGGCGAGGGGGGAAGCTTTTCTGTGATAGGCATGCTATAGCCAGTGCTATAGCCTGTAGCCAGTGCTTCCTGTCATGGTTCAGCCAGGAATTTGGGAGTCAGTTAAGTAGTAAAATGTTGTCATGTTTTGCTTGGCAGTGTGGACAGATAATTTTTCTTAGAGACATGTTATCACAGTGTTATAAAAACCTGCAGCGGTTTTAAACATGGTTCCTAGCCCACTGTCAGCCATGGCATGGTTAGGGCCTGAGGAGTTGTTAACCAGACATGAAACGGAGAAAATATAATATAAAAAACCGTTTTCCCCAAAACGATACTCTATAAAGATAAGGAAGGTTGTTTAAAATAGTAACCACCTAAGCTGGGAAATTACAAAATGACAGCTATTAGTCAGTATTTACTGGCAAGGGGAGACAATAAAAAACCACACATGTTCAATATAGTGCAGCAAGTAAAGTGACTTGGTTTACTAGACAGGATAATAGTGCAAGGATCTGTTCTTCTTGAGATAGTTGCAAGATGGGGACAGAGAACAATGGGCTGTCTTTTTTATGGGCGTTTGGACATGTATAAAGCTTGTTTAGTTCCTTAGATAATATCCTGATATAGCCTAATAATATGCTGGTTTTACTCTCTCCTGGCATTTTTCTTGCCAAGCCTGAATGCAAAGGATGGCCTGGGTTTTTTTGGGCTGTAACTATGGTGACATACCCTTTTTTTGTGGGAAGAGAACGCTAGTATGATCTTGGATTCTGTATGGTTTTGGCAGGTAATATGACATTTTAACAGCAAGATTTGTATATATTCTGTATATAATGAGGGAGAATGTCCCACTAAATCAGATAGAGAAAGCTATTGTGCTGCTTAAACAATAAGAACATTAAAAACCCTGATTCACCAGAAAGATCTCTATTCAAAGCACTGAAGCACCCCAGCTAGACCTAAAGGTAGGATTCTGTAAGGTGAATCTCCTAACAAGCTAACTTTTCAAAGGTTTTTGTGCTCTAAAGAACATGAAAGCCATGTTTAAAAATGTAAAGGCTTGATATGTTCCAGTTCTGTGGAGCAGCAGAAGGAAGAAGCTTTTTACAGTGTTATGATTCCCCAACCAGCAGCTCTTTAAATTAAGATGTTTATGACAGCTGCTTCCACTTAATGGACTGTACATTGCCTTGGTCATTAATTATTGCTTTTTATTTAGTTATTACTTGTATTCAGTAAGTGCATGTGGTTATAATCCTGCTGTAGCCAGTACAGTAGGGCATCCTTTTCCTTCTGGAAAAAAAATAAAGCTTTATATATCTTTCTAGTGGCTAAGAAATTTGTAGGAACATATTCAACAACAGTAACTTATGGGACTATTTCCCCCCTGTGGAATTATTTAACTTGGCAGTGATCCATCCACCTTAATCCTTTTCTCACTTTGCAAGCAGTCAGCTCAGATCAAGGGTCCAGTGGGCAGTCTCTGAACTAAGATATTTGCGTTCAGCTTCCAGAACTGGTCTTAAGTGCCTAGTAACCCTACAGCTTTGGTTTCATTAATTAGAGACTCCCTTTCGTTGATTTGTGAAAAGCATTGGCCAGCACTTGAGCCTCGTATTCCTACAGCCTAGTAAATATTTATACAATTCCTTTATGATGTTAATTAATGAATGGTGCTCATTTTCCACTTGTCTAAAAGAGGCCCCTTTTCCACATGTTAACGATTTCCTTTTGTGACCCGGCCAAATGCAGCAGTTGAGGTAAGAAGAAGGTGGGGCATAGAGGCTCAGGTGAATTTAAATCTAAGGGATCCTAACAGAGCTTTGTGAATTAATGTGTCTCTGAATTTCACTTGGCTGAATTGCTATTTCTTCATTATATTTACAGAGTGCTGACTGCTTGATTGGAAAATGGAAAAAAAGTTGAATAGCAATTATTGATTTAAACTTTAATGTGCTGACTGGCAAGGCTATCATTCAGTATCTGACAGGTAACTAAGTGCTAAATTGTGATGGGAGCGGGTTAGGAATCTATCAGGATACTCACATGAACTCGATCCCTGTCGTATATGAGCATCTCATAAACATAAGTGCATTTATCCTGAGAATCCTTGTGAGGCAGAGCACCATGATCCCTCTTTTACAGATGGGGAACAGAGTGACTTGCCCAAGGACACACAAGAAGATCTGGTAGAGCCAGATCTCCCAAATCGCAGTTCAGTGTCTTAGCAAAAAGACCATCCTTCCTCAGTGATGAGCAAAATTCCAGCCTTGAGTGTGCCTATAAAATTGCCCACTCACTTGGGAAAATGTGCAATCAAAAATTCACACACGCTATTGTGCATGAAAATTCCCTGTTTGTACATATAAATGCTGGGTCCAGTGCATGGAGTTTCTTTATGGGAACAACTGAAGAGCTGTTTAGAAAATTTCTCTAGTGCCTTTACTTAAATATCTGATTTATTTTGAATGTGGAAAATACCCAAATGTTACTTTTTTCCTCTTCAACTTTCCTTTCTGCAACCTTTCCTTACCTTTTGAGTCAAGCACTGCTGGCAGTAGCATCCATGCAGCATCACTGAAGAGACAGTATTTCACAGTGTTTAAAACCTGAGCTGCAGCTTCTCAAGGCTTCTTATTTACAACAGAAGTGAAGAGCAGAAAGACAACAAAACATTTTTATGATGACTTCCATTAACTTTCTCCAACTCTGAGCCTGCCATGGAAAACCAGATATATTGTCTACCGACAAAGAATGAGTACGTGGATCGTGACAGGATACCACACAATAAGTCACTGATGTAACACAGTGGACTTTTTCCATTGTGTTGAGTTCACATTTAAAGCAAGGTCTCTCGGAAAGGCAGTTTCAGGATGTGTTTCGTGTTAAGTGGGAGGCTACTGTCTCTTCAAGAATTTTCTTCTTTTTGTTTTTATATACAAATGACTTCCCCATAACCTGACTGTAAATGAGCATTGGTAAAGCCATTGCTTAGGCATAGTGTGAAGGGGGGGGAGGGGTCAACACCTTAGCCTCACTGTCTCTTAAGGGCAGTGCTTTAATGTGGCTTGTGTGGTCATGGCAGAGTGCTGGGAGAGAGCTCTCCCAGTGCTCTAAAAAAACACCTTCACGAGGGGCGTAGCTACCAGCGCTAGTGCACTGTCTACACTGGTGCTTTACAGCGCTTAAACTTGCTGCCCTCAGGGGGGTGTTTTTTCACACCCCTGAGTGAGAAAGTTGCAGCACTGTAAATTGCCAGTGTAGACAAGCCCTTAAACACTGTTGTACATAGTGGGTTGCAGCAGTGTCGTTCTCAGGATATTAGAAAGACAAGGTAGCTGTGGTAATACCTTTTATTGGTGAGAGAGAGAAGCTTTTGAACCACACAGAGCTCTTCTTCAGGTCTGGGAAAGGTACTTGGAGTGTCATAGCTAAATGTAACAGGTTGGGGGGTTGTTTGAAGGCCAGAAGTGGGGGTTCAGGAAAGATTTCTTTCAGGATGGGGTCCCCATCGAGTATAGGTTGTAGTTGGACAGATGTTATTCCAATAAAAGATACTATCTCACCCACCTTATCTCTCTTAAACAGATTACTACATGTTTTAACTAGTAAGAACTTAAACTATTTACTTAGAAATGTCTGCTACAGCCAGGTTCTACCATGCTTAAAATTTAGCTCTATAAGCCATGTGAGTTGATTGTTCAAAGCATATTCCAAACTATGTCTTTAGTACCAAACAGCTCAGGGGACAATACTGCAACCCTTATATGGTCCTGTTGAATTTAATAGGACTTTGCTTGCATAAGGAGTATAGGAGTGGGCCCTGCAGCACTTTGGAACGCCTCAGCTATTTTACCCTCCTTGGGAGCAATTCAGAAAAAAAAACTCTGTTTGATCACTCAGTGCCAAATCTGATTAAAACCAAGTTAGGGAGAAGAAATAATTCTAAAAGTTGGTTGTAATATCCAAGATCCTTGTAAGATTCTCCACTATTCTACATCTCCTGCCTTAGGAGAGGATCATGTCATGTTAAGGGTGGAGTTTTATCCTACCCATTGAATTTCCTGACATAGGCCTTAATCCTGCATTGTGATCTGCATGGGAGCAGCACTCCACCTCCACGGATCACCAGGCAGGATTGGGGCATTAGTGGATTGAAACTGAAACGCATTTTTTTTTTTAACACAGGGCTTCTTTGGGTGTTCTGTCTTTTTTAAGAATAATTCCAAGGGAGCCAATGCTGCTGTGTAGGGACTTTTAAATCTCCATCTGCTGTGCAAAAAATAATGACTAAAAATCCTTGTAAAATCATTTTCTAAACTAATATCTTGGTCGTATTTGTTTTCCACCAAATACTTCAAATATTGACTATTAGTCTGCCAAGTTTTTTAAAGCAGAATTTTTGAGTTACCTGAGCACACACAAAAAAAAAAAGCTTCTGAAATCAGCGTCATTGTCCTACCAATTCTTTCACCTGTAGTTCCAGCATCTCCCAACAGCTTTGTTTACCTTTTTCACCAGTTTTCCTTGACACTAACTGGCACCCATGTTGGCAGCTTCAGTAGAAGTCAGGTGTTGAGGCTCAAGTTTAGAAAGTTTAATCACCATAAGCACATACTTCAACGGAGGTATTTGCTTAAATGCCTTGAATGAATGGACCTGAAGACTGAACTCCCTCAGTCTCTCTATTTGAGGGGGTCTATAATACTATGAGATGAAGCTAATGAACAATGCGAGGACGCTTGCACTGCAGAGGCTTGGGGGATTAAAGAGAACCCTTGTCAATCCAACAACTTTTGCCAGCACTAAATTTACATATTAAAAAGTTTTTGTTTGTTTTTTTAAATTGGCCCCAGAACAAGTCATCCTACACTCTGTTTGTCTGGAGTAAGTTTTTATATGGAAATACCTTTTTGTAAGATAGTACAGAGAAGTTTAGAGTTTGTTGAGCCAATTGATTCTGTGGGGAATGTGCTGAGTTTGAGTAAATATGGAGGGTTTTTACAGCAGCTGAGCAAAGCCCTTTCTCAGATAAGATACCTTGTCAGTGAAGAGCACCCTTAAATCGAAATGCCTCAAACATCAAATCTCTCCTCCCCCATCCCTTGCCTTGTCCTCCCATGCTCAAATCACCTCCCCTCCGCCCCCCAGTCAGATAGTCCTGATATGATGCCGTTAAAATGAATTTACAGAGTAATGCTCAAAATTCTGCTCCTGGGCTCCAATCACTAGTGTTGTAAATTTGAGATATGTGTGTGAAGGAGCCAGGTTATTTCTTCCTCCCACCCCTTGTTTAATTTCCCTGGAGCCCTGAAAATAACTAGTGTGGGATTATTTGGAGATATTCATGTCTTTTTGCAGCTACAGTGCCTTCCTATTGCTCCCAAGCATTTGCAAAAGCTCTCTCTGAGTTCCTTAGGGGAATGCTGTCTACAGGGATCAGAAAGTTTAAGGAAAGAATTAAATGTTCCCGTAGCCACTTTGCCAGTGAAAGGTGATTGGAGATTGATCCTAGCTTCTTCTAGGGGCAAGGGAAGGTCGTATAAAGTGCAGCCATGAACTGAAAAATCTTTTCCTTTAACCACATTTCTCAGATTCTATATAATTGGTTGTTTGCCTTAGTGATGACTCTGAGATACTGAAGTTGGCCCAAATAGGGTATTAATAGCAATATAACAGTAGTACCTACAGGCTGCAACTGAAATCAGTACAAACACTTAGTGAGGGACAGTCCCTGTTCTAAATAGCTTACAATCTAAATAGACAAGATACAGGGTCAGAGGAGCAGAGTATATTATTCCCATTTTACAGATAGGAAGCTGAAGCAAAAAAGATTAAATGACTTGCCAAAGGTCATCCAGGAAATCTCTGGCTGAACAAGGAATTGAACTTAGATCTCCTGAGTTCTAAACTATTCATACCACAAAACCATTCTTATTCTTGAATTATACACCGTTGACATTTAAACCACAAAACTTAAATCTGGCAGGTTCAACCATGCTCTGTAAACCATATCAGCCTGGTGAGGTTGTAGTGCACTGATCTCTTCCGATAGTCCAGTGTGTAAGAAAAGGGATATATAACACAGCTAAGCTCCTGAGGGTTCAGTAGACGGAAGGAAAAGAGGGCAGAGTCAGCTGGAAAAGAGTGTTGGATTTGGGCTGTTTCCTTCACTTTAGTATCAAAATTAGCCTATTTCTGTGCCTAGCTGCTCTGCATATTCCCCATATTTAATGTAAATATTTATTTAAAAGATTCTGCTGAATTTCTTCACGTTTAAAAAAGTTAAAAAGCTAAAAGCATAAGTGGGCCCTATTGAAAGACTAACCCAGCAATTTAATTCAAAGCCCCTGGGCCATAGTCTGGCTTCAGAAGCACATACCATGAGCCAATTGATTTCACCGTGAAACCTGTGCTCATACCAACAGCAGAGGATAAGACATATTTTATTTGTTACACAAATTTATTACCATGTATTATTATCAGTAATAGCCACCCAATTGCCATTAATAGGATTATAAATCTACTGGTGGACTGGAATGATAGATGCATAGGCCCCCAGGTCCAGTCTTCAGGTGTGCATTGCAGCCCTTTCTGTTCCCACTTTTACGTGTAGTATTTTTAGGACAGCAAACTTTCACTTGATTTAAAATAACACTTCTCCCATCCCCCATGCAGATATTTCACTACTAAAAATAGAGCTTTTATGGCAGACTTTTTGACTTTCCTAATGGATTCTTATTGGTAAAGTGCTGATGGGTCAGTGCAACTGTGTCTGAGCTTGTACACTCAGGATTGTCGATGGTATTTTAACCTGGGATTGAGGTTGCAGGATCACTGGCGCTATACTGCAATCTAAGAGAAAATGACATATGTACGATGGTGGCAAATTCAGTCTAAATAATGAAAACAAACAAACCTCCTCACCCCATCAAAGAAAAACTCAGAGTAATACAAAAGGCTCTATATTTTGAAA
The DNA here is from genome assembly GCF_011386835.1 of Chrysemys picta bellii. Lineage (NCBI taxonomy): Eukaryota > Metazoa > Chordata > Testudines > Emydidae > Chrysemys > Chrysemys picta. The sequence continues at coordinate 32,367,936 of NC_088800.1, read as the reverse complement.
ATATAAATATTAACCTTTTGGGATATTGATTCATTCTGTCTGTAGATATTGATCTTTCTGAGACAGCAAATGTCCCTTTCTATAGATGGTGTAAAAAGGAAAACCACTCACTCTTAAGTTCACATTTGATTTCATTATTTACTGTAGTTCAGATATTTCGGAAACCTTTTTATTATAAAAGGTCAAAAAGATACTTAAGCACTAGAACATTTCATTATCACCTTGCAGTATTTTTCAGACTACTGTAATTTTTTACATGCTGGATTTAAGCACTAGAAGATAATCATCTCAGCAAAGGAGTTAATCTTTTTGACTAATTTCATTGTGCTCAAGGATCTGAAGACATTTTGACTGTACCATAAATTCCCAGCCACGATAACAATGTAGCAGACTTTACACTGCAATATAACGCATCCAAAGCCACATGAAAGTAAAAGATCTGCCAGGACATTCACCATAAGGAGAAATGCAAAATATAAAAAACTAGTATGGAGAGGAGACATGTATTAACATTTTGTGCCAAAGTCACCCTTGTGTAACTCCTTGGCTTGACCAGAGTTAGCTCAAAGATGAATTTAACCCATATTGTCTGTATATGTCACCTGTAAGAGAATTTCAGTTCACAGCTGGAGTCACATCAGATTGATTTTAGCGGGAGTTTTACCTGGGTCAGAACTGCAAAGTTGGACCTAACGTACTATAATATTCAACTGTAATTCTCTCAAGGGTTGTGTTTAAGATCATTTCCATTATGTTATGCATTTGTGTTGAAAGAAGCTCAGATGATCAATTAAGCAATAAAAGTGATTTTTTTCTAGTATATGAACATTTTACAATGAAAAAAGAATACTCTTTTTGGATGACAGGCTTTCAGATTGGTCATAGCAGCCTTGCTTTATAGATTAGAAATGGCATTGCACTTCCCAATTTTTATCACCCCTGTTGTGTGCAAAAAAAGTAGTGTCAAAAACAATAGCAACAAGTGCAGTGCACAAGATGGCTTAGTGGGAAATACAAATTTGTCAAACTCCTGTCAAGAAATGTAGTTCACATCAGTGGTAACCAGTTTATTAATTTTGCTGGAGTCGACAGAGTTTTCTCTAGGGTGTTTTCCCCTTTCCTGAAATAAGTTTAGTGATTTAAACTGAACTCACCAGGGAGCTCTGCACTAGAGAAGTCTGAAGTGTTGAAGTGCTACTTGTGCTTTATTCAAGTCTCAATTTTTGCATAAGTCCTCAGCATAGTTCCTTCCCCCTCCTTATTTCCCCCCATTCATCTGCAGCTGATCAAGACATAATAGAATCTGCTTCTCTTCCCCAGGAGAGCAAAGCAATGAGAAGTTGAAATTCAACCTCAGTATATTTTGAAATAAAAGGGAACTAGTCTATAAAAGTAAAAAAGTTACCATGGAGAGAGCCTACTAAAAAGATGCCATTTTTGAGACAGCCAATCTCAGAAGAATAAAGAAAGTCAAATTTACAAGCACATTGCTGATAAAGTATTTGGTTGGGATAAATCAAGCAACACACAAGAAATTGACTTTCCAGATCATAAATACTTCTTGAAAAAAGACCATTCTTCAGAATCTATAATACAGCCATTGGGCAAAGAGAAAATATTCCTTGCTAAAGAATATTGATTATCTTTTAATTATGCTTAAAATAGTCCCCCAGGTGTAATAAGAAGTTGATGTCCAGTGCTGTTTCCATTTGAAACATCATGGGCCAAACTCATTGATAGTCTAGGGTTACCATTCGTCCAGATTTACCCGGACATGTCCTCCTTTTTGTGTTAAAAATAGCGTCCGGGGGGGAATTTGTAAATCACTAAAAATGTCCATGATTTCCGCCCCAGGCAGAATGAGGCGCAGCTGGGAGGGCTGCAGGAAATTCAGCCGCTCGCATGGGGCTCTGGCAGCCAGAGCCCTTCCCCCGCAGCTTGCCGGGCTGGACTCCGGAGCAGCTGTAGAGCTCCTCCTTCCCCCCCCGCATTCTGAGCCGGCCGGCCTGCCGGGCCGTTTGCATCAGGCCTCGGCAGCTCCTCCTCCCCTGCTGCCCAGCGCCCCGCTCCGGCAGCACTGGGTGGGGTGGGACCGGGTTGTGTGTTGCGCTGGGGAGCGCAGCCACGTGTCCGGCTCTGCACAGAGCCCAACACCATGTTCTGAGCGGCAGGGTAAGGGGGCCAGGGCGCAGGAGAAGGGGCAGGGAGATTTTGGAGGCGGCAGTCAAGAGACCGGGGGGGGGTCGGGAGTTCGGGGGGGCTTTTGGAGGGGGTGGAGAAGGTTTTGGGCAGTCAGGGTACAGGTAGGGGGTAGGGTCCTGGGGGGCAGTTAGGGTGGGGGGGTCTTAGGAGGGGGCAGTTAGGAGACAAGGAACAGGGAGGCTTAGGTAGGGGGTGGGGTTCTGGAGGGCAGTTAGGAGCAGGGGTCCCAGGAGGGGGCAGTCAGGGGACAAGGAGCGGGGGGGGGGTTGGGAGTTCTGGGGGGGGGGCTGTCAGGGGGCAGGGGTGGGGAGAGGGATCAGAGCAGTCAGGGGACAGGGAGCAGAGGGTTTTAGATGGGTCGGGAGTTCTGGGGGGGGCTGTCAGGGGGTGGGGAGTGGTTGGATGGGGCATGGGAGTCCCAGGGGTCTGTCTGGGGGTGGGGGTGTGGATAAGGGTTGGGGCAATCAGGGTACAGGTGGGGGTAGAGTCCTAGGGGGCCAGTTAGGATGGGGGGAGGGTCTCAGGAGGGGGCAGTCAGGGGACAAGAGGCAGGGAGGCTTAGGTAGGGGGTGGAGTCCTGGGGGGCAGTTAGGGGCAGGGGTCCCAGGAGGGGGCAGTCAGGGGACAAGGAACGGGGGGAGGGTTGGAGGTTCTGAGGGGGGCGGGAAGTGGGAGGGGCAGGGGCGGGGCTAGGGCGGGGCTCCTCCCATCCTCTTTTTTGCTTGCTGAAATATGGTAACCCTAATCATTGATACTATAACCATACTGAAGTCTGTGGGGTTACACCAGAGATCAATTCAGTCCAGTAAACTCTCCCCATATTTTTTTAAAAAAAAGATTTCACACTAGAGATAACATTTCCTTATGGAACAGGCCTGTAGGATTTTGAATGACAGAATTTTAAATTCTATAAAAAACTATTGTCTATAAAAGACTATAAAAAACAACACTGAAAACTCTGTAGCAGGGCTGTAATTATCTATTAAATACTATGGGATGGTTTAAAAAATGATAGAAAGATTTTAATAAAGAATAAAATCCTAAAATTTTAGACTAATTTCCATAGGTTATTTCTTAATTTTTTTTTATTCTTATTGAGCATGCTTTCGCAGTAGCCACTGATATTATTTTGCACCCATATTGATTAAATATATACCAGCAGCAGTCACAACGGTTCAACTTTTTTTAAAAAATCCAGTAAATCAGGATATTTTCCCCATCAACATTTTGCAAAACAAAATATGCAAAATTCAAAGCAAAATAGTGGAGGAGGGAATGCTGGTGATATTGGGAGTCATTCTTTGTATTTTCTGGGAATGTCCCAAATTGAGACTCCTGATGTTAGAAAATTACAACAAGAGTTATCTCCAGAACATAGGCCTAGGGTTCAAATCCAAGCTGTCTGTTGATTAAACAAGTGGTTATTTTTAATATTTTACCCTCTTTTTCAGTAATGTCAGAATGCTTATCTTGTGACATCACAATCATTCTGATGCCTTATGAGCTGGTTGCCAAAGGGAGAAGATAAGGATTTCATTACATAAGCAGAAGGCGTCATGGGGTAGAGGACAGAGTGAGAAACTCCTTACTCTCATACCTTTGTGAATGAAGACTATAGTGTGTTTTTAATCCCAGCTCTGTGGGCTTGAACAACTTTTATAACTACATTATCTCTTTCCTTGTCTGTAAATTGGGGATAACACTTGGATTTTGAGGATGTTTGCACAGTGCTTTGAAGATGTAAAGTACTGAATAAAGTAAATGCTAAGTATTATTATATCTGCACTAACTGCAAGGAAAGCACACCAAGCATTTCTTGTATAGTTGAATACTTTTCTGATATTGGAGAAATCTTCATATTTTCAAATTTGCTTCAGTGTAACTATAAAATTCCTTCACTGCATTGCTCATATCTTTGCACATGTTACAACTCCACTTGAAAAGTAATATACTTGCTCGTCAGTCACTACATGCAATTGTTATGGGTAGCAAAGTTCAATAATAATAATAATAATAATAATAATTTGATTATAAATTACATAAGAAATTGGCAACAAAAAAAATGTAGTCTGCAAATATACCACCTGGTACTGCATTCCTGTTTTTTGTCAAAAGTTAAGCAGGGCTATACTGGGTCAGTATTTCCTTGGGACATCTCCAGGGACTGCTTGAATGTTAAAATGGAGCTGGTGTCTCAATAGATGGTACACTTCTTCCTTAGACAGTATTGAACCAATGTCTGTGTGTTGTACTAGTTGATATTGGGCTGTTAGAGGTGCCATCTTTAAGGTAACCTGTTCAAGCCACTTGGGCATAAGAGCCAATGAACTTCTACAGCATGGTATTCCTGCTAGACCTGTAGCAAATGGCTTTCCACAGCCACCATAGTTTCTAAGCAGTGCTTAGACATGTCTTATATTTATCTATATTGACAAGGAGAAGCATGCAATTGAGAAAACAAGATATGTATTATAAGCTTAGAAACGGCTTGAATATTGGTTTTGGAGGGTGGCAACAACCAGAATTTGGGAGAAAGTTGCTGCTCTCCAAGGCATTACCATGATTAAATTATTAAGACAGTTACCCCATTCTCTCAGCTGTAAAAATATGTTCTTCTGCCCTTTAGCTACTGTGCTGATGAAAGATTTTCTATGCAAAACTTAGGTAAAGTTTTCCATCTATGTGAAGTCTTCCCTTATGTACGTTCTTGAAGAGAATGGGGAATCCTTCTGTGCCTATGTGCAATTTGTGTGCACCAGGGTTAATTGAAGAAAATATGCACTGCAGCCAGACTGGAATTCAGCCAGCAATGCAATTGTCTCTTTGATCTGCAACTCTACAGCACATCCTAGTACTGTATTTTTTTACAATGGGCTTAATGCCTAAATGTAGTTCTGCTAAGATAACTTCTCAAGGTGAATACGTGACATTGCTTTCGTGGACTGAACTGTAAAGTCCTTAACCTCACAACTTAATGAGAACAAAATTAAATACCTGATAAGATTTATCTTGTCAATAGAAGTCAAATAGGAGCGCTGTTCAGTTATTTAAAATCTGTTGTTTTCTAATTTATCTATTCTTAGCTGTGTTAGTATGTCACTAACTAAACGATACATATGTGACAGAAATCTGAGAGTTTCTCGTGTTACAAACCTAATTTTTTTCTATTAAACCTTAGATTAAAATAGTATGTCAAACTTGGGAAGTATCTTCATCTCAATAAGTAGCACATTTTAAGGACATAGGTCAAGAAAGTAGACAATGTTTTCACCCCTCAGCTCACAGAGAGCCGAGAAGCAACATGGGCCAGGCTCTGGCTGCAAAATTTCAATGTGAATTCTAAACCCCTTGAAAGTTCAAGAGTTTTGAGCTGAGGGGCTTTGGTTAGTTTATTCTAGGGATGGGACAGCTCTGAGATTTGAATTTGGAACCCTGCATTGTATCACAGTGAAGTGTGTGTGTTGGTTCAGACCCGATGAATAGGGCCAGCCACCGCCTGAGCACCCCCTTGTGGCCAGGGTGCCTCTGCTGTGTCCGGCTTGTTTTCCCCTTCACCAGGCCTCTTGCAACAAACTCCGCAGTTTCTCTTTCAGTCACAGCCCTTCTTAGGGTCTTTTTTTTTTTTTTTTTAATTAAATTAAATTAATGATGTTCTCAAACAAACACAAAGACAATCTTCTACCCTGGCTTTAGCTGGGCACAGCCCCTCCTTTCTGAGCATCTGTGCCTTCCTCGGGAACCACTGCAGACCCCCATTGCAGCTTCACTCTGCAGACCACTCATTGCAAGAGCCCCATCCCTGCAGCTTTTTACCCTGGGCCCACCTGGTTAAACCTAAGTGTGACTTGTCTTGTAATTAGGATTGTTTTAGCCCCAGGCTCTCCAACCCACAAGCAAGCCACCCTTTTGCACCATAGTATAGGAAAACCCTGGTGATTCTGCAGTGTTACCAAAGCTATACAAAGGATAACAATCATCTCTATACCTCCATGCAGTAAAAATACAGCACTCCAGGACTAAATCAACAGTACCACAAGAAGCTCAAATAAAGGCTACATAGAAATAACCCTTATTTTCAATTCAAACATTGATCATAAAAGTGGATCTTGTCCATTACCATCTTAACTGTGTTCCTTAAGCACCTTGCCATTCATTATTAGTAAACAGAAGGTTAGCAACATACAGCACAACAAATGTACAGAGACATGGTATGGTATTCTTCAGATACACGTTATCTCACAGCATCTACCAATTTGCTGTATTTCCAAACCAGTAGATAATTCAGAGGTTAGTTCAAAGACTGTTTTAATCCTTATTCTGAACTCTATGCCAAATCCAATTTCATGTTTATAGTCAATGCTTCCCCTCCTGCTTTTGAATCAAAATGCGTAGTGCTATTTTCCATTTTTATACAGAACTTTCTGTGACCAGTAAAGGAATACTGGCTTCATTCAAACATTTTATAATGTTTGCCCATTATCCTAATTTTGCCCAGTAGTTTGAATGCTACAGAAGCTGAAATATCATTTTGATGTGAATTCCTTTAAAAAACATACTAATGCCTCAATGCTGGATTTCCAGGAGGACTCCCTTTTGCCAGCAGTTGTTCAGTATTTGCAGTAACCACTGGCATCAAGGGACGGAAGAGGTAGCATTTGTATTATGTCATGCAAGAGAATTAGTCTCCCTTTAATTCATTAGTAAATTGTGTTTGATAATCCAATTTAATGGTCAGTGTACAAATTAGATTTCCCACACATAAGCTGTTTCAGAGAACCCACCAATATTTTTATTTTAAATGAGCAAATTTCCTTATTTGAACTGGGAAAAATCCTCTGTCTGTTCAGCATTTTGACTGTTTTGGGAAACAACAATGGCAATGCTGCTATTTGTGTAGGATAATGAAAGGTGTGTCCTTTACTTGAAACCATTACAATCTCCATGACCCCTAGAATTAAATCTAGAGAAATCCAAGGACATGGGCATATTCGACTAAATCCAGAGAGAGCGCTTAATTTTCTAATACAGATGAGCCCAACCTGCAGAGTTTGCTTCAACATGCAAAGTTGACCATGTTTTTTGATCCAATTTTTGATTCAACCTCTTATAAAGACTGAGGTTAATTGCATAGATCTGGAGCTGAACTTCCCCACAGTCCTGAAGTGTTCTGTGGTTTTGATTTGGGACTTTCTCTAGCATTAAAGCAAACTTCAGTTCTTCTGAGTTTTTAAAGTATTTTGTGTAATGTACATAATGCATTGGACTAAATAAATTAGTGTTGCATGTTTTTATGAATCTAGAGAAATGATATTTTACATCAACATGATACATATTTAGTGCCTTTCATCAGGAAGGATCCCAGATTCTTGAAGTCAAACTGATATGCCAGTGATCCAGCACCAACATGTCTGTTTTACCCTGGAAGTCCACCATACTCTCCATGGCTTCAGGAGGCAATCCTGCAGTCTGCTGCTTAGATCATCCTGTGCCTCCCTGTTTCCCTCCAGCTGATTGCAGCTTCCTCCCTTTTAAAGGCCTTCTCCCTATCATACAAGATTGACAGGGTCAGAAGGGAAGGGCCAGCCCTACCACCATGGCCTCTCTGGCACCTTCCTCATCTGTGTGGGGTTTATACATCCCATCACAGCCTGTTTCATAACTTTTGAATGCTTGGGGTTGGCACTGCTGTGTACATTAACAGGGCAGTGCAGAGATGCTTGTTCAACTCATTCTGTACTTCTTCTGTGTATTGATGGAAGGCTTCTTTAGACTGCATGATTAAATAAGGTATTGCTTCTAAATGTAACTTTTAATAAATATATGCTGGCATTTTTGTTTTATGCAGAAGGTCAGGGGGAAAGTCAGGAAAAGTTAACCTTTTATGATCCAAGATGCAAAAAGAAGCAACTCCCACGGTGTCATCAGAGGAGTAAAATGGGCTATAGGATGTCCAAAATACAACAAATATGAATCAAGAAGCTCCCATCGCTTCATAGTATTGATCTGCTTGTAGTGATATCAAACAGTGATCTTGCTAAAATTATGCTAATAGTTAAACAATTCACATTTTCTGGAATGTCCTTTTTGTCTAAAATCAGACGAAGTGGAAAGAAAGTGGAACTCTAGTCAATGAATCAAATGAATCAGGAAGGGCCAACCATAAGGACTGATTCCCCTCAGGAAGCTGCACACATTACAGAGCTCCTTGGCTGTATATCTAGTGCAGGTTAAATGAATTGTTCCCATTAGTGAGCTGATAGGACAGCTCCTTTTAATGAAGGAGACTCTGTGCTTTGAATGTCACTGCAAGGAAAAGGTACAGGGCTTATAGAGAGGGTGTCTGTCGCTTGTGGCAATATTTTACTGTCATAATTAAAACTATATAAAATGATGGCTTATAGTAAGACTTACAGTTAGGATAAAATATATAAGAAGGCCTCTGTCAGCTTTTAAGAGATGTATGATTTCTTTATGGTTTGTAGCTTATCTTAAGAATAATAGTGGAGGGGTGTGTGTGGATTTATAGAATGCTGTACATTAAACTGAATTCGCTCCCCATAATTGTGTTGCACTGTAAGACTATTTTTAAATCCTCACTTCATGGTTTGCTCAGTCAATTGTGTAATTACTAGTCATTAAAACAAAACTAATTCAAAGTTTTCCTATGAAGCCTCCTGCTGGATCTATGTTCTTTTTTTAGATACAATTCTAAATTGTATTTTACTTTTAATACACTAGGTACAAATAGGGAAAATAAGTTTAGGTCAGCTGTATAGAAATATATACTACGCTGATGGTTGCCATATAAAAATGTAGAGATTTTTTTAATATGTTTTGTCTGTCTGTTTTTTCTTATCTATTTCATTACTTATTTATGGAAGAAAAAGAAAATACTTAAAGGTCTGAAAGACCCTCCTTGAGATAAGGCAAGTCCAAGAAAACAAGCGCCAGACACCAGAAACTGCCTTAAAATTGGGGCTTAGCTCATCAGTTTTCCCAATTCGTTAGACCAGCAGTCTCCATAAAAGGGGAACCAAAGAGTTTAATCCACTCCAGAGGAGCTCTACAGGAGTAAAGTTTGACTCAGAAACTCAAGGGGACATAACTGACCTTAAGTTAACTAGGAGTTAACTCAGTTAAGATCTAGCAAAAATCGCTTTTTTCAAAAATCAATGAAGAAGTGTGAAATGTTGCTTTCGTGATCAATACAAGTAGAAGATTTTCTGCGCAGGATCTGACCAGTGTTGAAGTTTCTCCTGCCACTGGCCAATAGCTGATGCTTTATAGGAAGAGTTTTAAAAAAATGTAGCTGGCCAGTTGTCCAGTGTTATATACTGGGGAGAACATTGTGTGCCAATTCTTCTAATAAATAAAGGGTGCTGTGTGTCAGTGTAAACTGTTTTGGTTATCCCTAAGTGCATGTGTGTAATAATTGCATTATCCTAGTACCAAACATTTAAGGTTTGATAGTGACATTTATCTCTAGAGTCAGACTTTTGCCCTCTGGAATTTTGGCACCTGAGGTGGGACAGTAAGAATTTATGAGGTGGGAATGTTGAGAGCAAATATCAGCAAATGTTCTCGCAGGGTTAGGATTTCAAAAAGTGAGAGAATAGCCTTTGTAATGACAATGACATTTGTTCTTTTTTTATGCGTATTTTGGGTTTTTGGAGGAACAATAATAGTTTTATTGGCTTTTTCAGAGATGAAGTCACTTTGAGGTTGTAGGTGCTCAGCCTTTATGAAAAATGAAGTTATTAAATGATGTGCTCAGATCACACAGCAAGTCAGTATCAGAACCAGAAGTGACTTGACTGTGAGTCAGATGGTGTTGCCAGGTGCTTAACACTTGCTTAAATCAGGCCATTAACCTCACCATAAAATGGGGATGATACTCAAACTACTTTTTAAATACTCAGTGTTTGTACATCTGTAAGTCTCATACTATCCCCATTTTACATATGGGGAAGCTGAGGAACATAGTTTAAGCAATATGTCTGGAGAACCTTGTCTGGGCACAAGGGTAATCTGTATTCCAAATATAGTTGGAATTTTAATAACCACAACAGATCTCCGTTGATAGAAACAAGGCAGGGTGTTGACAGAACTGGCTATAGATATGGGAGACTGGAGTAGAGCAAGCAGGGGCCCTAGATACATGGCTCCCTCCATGCCTCTGGCCCTGCCCTTATATTGTGACGTTGACCACACCCTAGGGTAGTTGTGGAGGGTGTCTTCCTCTGTTGCAAGGGAGGCATGGACAGTAGCATGGAACTCTCTTCTTTCCCCACCAGGATTGGCAGCAGGAGTCCCTTCTCCTCTTCCAGAGAGGCAGGGACAGCAGGGATGGGGGATCCCAGTCCTTACCTCAATTGCTGGGCTCTCTCTGCTTGGGTGGGAATTGTTCCAGGTTGTCTGCTGACATCACTGCAATGATTACACTTGGTTCACATTTCCAAGCTGTTCTCCCTAACTCTGCGGGTTAGAAACTTGCTTTGAAATAAATAAAGTCAAAAGTGAATTAAGCACTTAGGAGTCTGTGTCTCACTGGATCTTTAGTTCCTAAGTGACATTTGAAAATGGGACTTAAAATTCCTGCATCACTTAGCCTCTTCTGAAAAGGTTACCCAAAGTGCCCAGGCCTTCATCCAGCCCTCAGAAGAGTATGCAGCATTTCCAGTTCAACCAGGGAGTCAAAGTCCTAGATCCTCAGTGGTATTTAGGCATCTAGCTCCATTTGAAATTCAATAGGAGTTAGGCACCTAAGTACCTTTGAGGATCTGAGCCCAAGAGACATTGAGTGCTCCCCCTGTATACCATTCCTTTACAATAAAAAGGCATGAGCTCACCCTAAATAGAAAAGCTTTGTTTTTGCCATGGTGAGCTGCTGTTCTATCGGTAACAGCTAGACGTCCCCTTTTCTGTATGAGCAAGCTTTAGGAAAGCGAAATCCTTACAAAATATTTTCATGCTCATAATTTCTAAAGTGATTTTTTTAAAAAAGCTTTTATGTAATTATAGAATGCTTGATTATTCTTATATTCCTGATGGTTTGATGTCTAGTGTATGTTGTCCTTGCAACCCTAGCACATAATTTATTTCTCTTTTGAGTGAACTGTAAGCATTACTGTCCATTAACAATTTTTGAAACAAAAGTACTTGGAGCACTTTCAGTAATATGTACTGATTATCATTAACTGCTCTTTTGTCCTGGACAAGGACATTGTTTTGTAACATAATTTTGTTTGGTCAGACCTGCTCAGCCTGCATTTACAATACATGTGTGCATTTTACTTTTACCTTGACCATCATAAAATCAGTGCCAAGAAAGATTGTGTGACTTCTTTGAGCCAGGGAGCCCTATGTACTTTATATAAACCATTGTTAAACGTTCTAAAGGAATGTATTCCTGTCTGAGTACATTCCAGTCTATTATTCTGCTTTTGCTAGGTTCTCTGCAAGCACTCAAGTGTTATGTATAATCTACCACCTTAATTGCAAGCTTCTAACAATGATAAAGTAAAAGAGAAGTGGAGTGATGGATAGAAACACAGTAGGATCCGGAAGATTGTAATACATTTTCTTTTTGATTTTACACAATACATCAGGCGGGAAGCCTAGAGTTAAAAAGTTTTAATGTTTTTAATTCCATAATGACAGGTTTATAATGTGCCATAAAAACACTAAGTTCCAGAATTTCCCAAAGTTACAATGCTGACTTCCTGATTTTTTGTAACCATGCCATGGATAAACAACTAATGTTGGCTCAAAGATATGAGCTAGTATTATAAAGTCAGTTTAAAATAATATTAAATAAAGAAAATGAAACATTATCCTGATTGAAGCATTCTGAAGCTCAGTTACATGGTCTGCCATTGATGCCAGGCCTTTCTAAAGACAATTTTTTTGGAACAGTTTTCTCAGAGGTTTAAGAAAACTATATGTAACTACTGCACTCAAGCAAATATTCCCTTGGATGTTTTAGAGAATAATGAATTCTGCCAGATGGGACTTTTTACTTATCATTCTGTACATCAAAGTACAGAAGTTTTCCCCTTGAAATATGGAAAGTTGACAATCGTACAATAGCAGTAATGATCCAAGTTCACAGACTAAGCAATGTTTCATTATGCTTCTTTAGACATTATTTGGGTGGGCAACTCCAAGAAATAGTTTATGATGTATAAAGTGTTTGGGGTTTTTTATTCTCAAAAGACATTTTTATCTCTGTTTGAAGTTGGCTAGTGAAGGTCATATGGCTAACTGCTTGCAAAATGATATCCTATCCTTGTTGCTAGGTATTCTTCCACAAGTTCATTCCATACAGAAACCTGTTTTTGTAAATATCACCCATAATGGCAAATGATGTGTATATAGTGGGAATGGAAAAACGAGTGTCATATAAATTCTTTTCACTTAAAACAAAATGAAATTGCTTGTTGCCACATAGAGAATTGCATAGCAACTTGACTAGGATTTGGCATTGATTGGGAATGTCCAGTCACACTGCTGAAATGATAAACACTGTGATAAGGTAATATTGAAACTTTCACTCACTGATAAGCATGTCAATGATGTACTGTGGTATTTTCGTGACATTTCCTTTGCTTTACTTTGAAGTCTGGCCGGTTGAAATCAGGAAATCTTTCTGTATTAGCAACACTGAAGCTGTTTTTTTGTTTTAAAAATTAGAATGAAAAATTGGCAGTTTAAGACAGTAATAATCACTTTAAGTTGTCACACATTACTTCAGAAAATCACATTGAAAATGAACCCATGTATGTAAAGTGTAACATACTGTAATCTGATTTAAAAATCTGAGTTTTTCTTAAATAACATTTTTAACTGGGGTCAAAGGATTGCGTATATCCCCACTTGTTTACAAAAATAACACCTGGTGCTTTATTTTAGACACATCTTGGAGTTTGGTCCTATGCTGAGTTGTGGATCATCCATGCAATATGCATTTTTCCATTGTATTCCATTTTCCATTCCATTGTACAAATTTAGGGTCCAATCCTGCAAATATTTAGGTACACAAGTAATCCCATTAAACTTAATGGGATGAATCGGTGAGTAAAGTTGATTATATGCATTAGACTTTGCAGAGTTAGATCCTGAAGTGATCCCATTGATTTCAGTGGAATTGACTGCTTTTGTAAAACTAGTGAGATATGGCCCATAGAATAGAAATAGAAATCTGGACATTAATAGAGTTAGCATTGGCGGTGAATGATGTAAAATTAATGACAGTGCCTAGTTTATGCCTCATATCGACAGATTCTTCAGAGTTATTTGTACATTTCCCTTCATAACACACTTTTAATTGTCTATTTCTAGGAGATTATTATGCTTAGGTGGTTAGAATCATTATGCCTTTGTTTTCCTGTCATAATACTAGACAAGATATGCTACAATGACCTAGAAATGCACGGCATATTTATTGTTAAAGCACTGGTTATAATGTATCCTATCTGATTAACTGGTTGGATGTCCCAGTACCTTTGCTGTTTAACATTTCTCCATGTGTAATTATTTATGTGGGAGGAATCTTTACATTTACAAATTAAAAAAATATTTATTTAAAAATATAATTAAGATTCCTAGTTAACTTTAATCTAATCCTGTTGAAATCAATGGCAAAACTCATATTGATTTCATTTGGACCAAAATTGGTTTCAGTAAAGGCTCAATTAAAATTAATACCTTTGGTTTATACACAGCTAATGGCAGTGTAATGCTGCGGAAGACACCATCATTGACTACAATCAAGATGATGTATGTTTTTAAACAGATCTAAAAATATGTGTGTAAAAGATCTTAAGCCTTATTGGCTGCTAATCGGTAATTATTACAGATACATTTGATTAGATAAATATACCACACTTGTTTAAAAATTTTAAGTAGAAAGATATAAACATTGATATTTCCATCAGTGCTTCATGCATCAGGAGAAAGTAGTCCCTTGGTCAGCAAATACAGCTAAGTCTGTTTTGTGCTGTGGCAAACCCTATTGTGATGAGGCTGTGAGTAATCAGAAGTGACAGCATAAGCCCTTTCTGTTCAAAGTGATTTTACCGAAAGCATTATTTTCTGAGAAGAGTACACATATGGCTCTCATAATGCTGAAAGAGCACTGATGTATCAATTTATTAGCACTAGAGTTCTGAGAGAGAGTTGCAAATCGTGTTCAAATTAAAGACTCTTTTTTTCCCTCTGCATTTGTGATGCAGTAGAATACCCCTAAGATTGTCGGGGCTAGTCAAATAGGCTATGGCAGAGATGAGGGTTTCTATCAAGGAAATGTTAGGAAAATTCATAGTGATGACTTCTGAAAGGAGCTGTATGTGCTATTCTGTAGATCAACCAAGAAAATGGAAAATAACAAAGACTTTCTCTCTTGGGGGAAAAATGTGTGTTCTTGATGAGGGCTATAATTTCAAATTCAAGTAAGTAAGACCTTTAAAAAGATCCAGATATAGAAGTGGGTGCTGCAACATATCTACAGATGTATGTACTATGATTTAGATGGTTAGGCCAAAATCAAATTGGGTGCCTTGACCCCCTCCTCTTTTCTCATACACACTCATAGCCTCAAGTAGCATCTCTATGCTGATGATATATCAATGTACCTTTCCTTTCCTGACTGGTCTCCATCCTTCCAATCCCTGTCTGGTATCTTCTCCAAGATGTCCTGACTTCTGCAACCTCCTTCTCTCTGGCCTTTCTGAAAAATGTTGCCCACACTGATCATTTTAAGATGTACCTGTTAACAATATTTTGGTTCACTCTGACTGTGTCATCCCATTCTTTGAATCCTTCCACTTTTATCAAATGAATTGTGTTCGAGTTTCTTCACTCCACCTTCGAGAACCTTCCCAGCTGTGCTCCTCTCTACTTTTCTGCTTATCTCAATATGTTGCTCCCACTCCCCGCTCCTCAATTATGAAAATCCCTCAGCACTTTTTTCTATTCTGTCCCTTATGTATGGAGCACCCCCCAGCTTTACTCTCTCCTCCTTCAGACACACTTCTGGTGCAGTGCCTGCATGTTATCAGCCATGCCAATGAAGGTGAAGTTGTGACATAGTTAAGGAAAGATTTTTTTTATTTATTAAATATAAAGCTGTAGGATTACTTTGAACCTTATAAGTAGGTTTTGCAGAATTCAATTATTTTTTTATAATTTTAACAGATGATTTTGATGGTTATTTTTAAGCATTTCCCCCTGATTTGTATTTATTTAAATTTTCATGGTTGTGGAAAATTATGGGAGGGAGGCAAACAATAATTATGCAATGACAGTAGACGTTGAGATTCAAAAAGTTATAGCTTGATAGATGCTAAAACAAATTGTCAACATCCTTGTGACAGATAATGTAACTGCATGCAGTATATTTGAGGGAACATGATGTATTACATTTGTGTATCACTGTGGGCCACAGCTTCTCCAGGAACTAAAAACAGGGCCCAGAGACTGACTGGGAACTCCTGCAATGGACCAGAGAGTGGGGGCATAGTAGTGTAACTACTCTGAAACTGTGACTATCACATGTCAAAATATATAAAGTAAATATCCTTAAATCAAACTCTAATAAGTTCTCAAGCTGCATTTTTCTTACTTGGCCCATCTGTAAATTTCAGTTATCATCGAGGGAAATATTTTTTCCTATGTTTGTGTGGGTACGGTGTAATCTACATTTAGCAATAAAAATCTAATCTTTTCAAGTCTGCCTATAGCTGTGCAATAGCTATCTAAGGCTACATCTACACTACAGGGGGGAGTCGATTTAAGATACGCAAATTCAGCTACGTGAATAGCGTAGCTGAATTCGACGTATCGCAGCCGACTTACCCCGCTGTGAGGACGGCGGCAAAATCGACCTCTGCGGCTTCCTGTCAACGGCGCTTACTCCCACCTCCGCTGGTGGAGTAAGAGCGTCGATTCGGGGATCGATTGTCACGTCCCGATGGGACGCGATAAATCGATCCCCGAGAGGTCGATTTCTACCCGCCGATTCAGGCGGGTAGTGTAGACCTAGCCTAAGTAATCACATGACCTTATTATTGTTACTCTTGCCTTTCTTCTCAACTTCGAGTCTGTTGTTTGCCATGCTTGTTGCTCAAATTATATTACAAGGTCTTTGGGGGCAAGGACCGTGCTTCTTATGAGTTTTGTCCAGTAGCTAGGATGTTCAGGGCTTTGTCCTGACAGGGATATTTGTGTGTTGCCACACTAGAAATAAATAATCAAGTTTAGGCACCTGAATAGATGCTGATCACTGAGAATTCCCATTGGCTGCAGTGTTCAGCACTTCTGAGTTAGGTCTCGTCATCAGTTTTGCCAACTTCTGTGATATTTGTTGTTAAAGTCTGGAATCGGGTTATTGTGAGAATCTCAGCTTTCCTTTAAATTAGTTTCGACCCATTGTGGTTATGGAAAAAATCTTGAAAATGTGAAACCCAAATGCCCCGATTTTATAGGGACAGTCCTGATTTTTGGGTCTTTTTCTTATATAGACTCCTATTACCCCTCACCCCACCCCACCCCCCGTCCCGATTTTTCACACTTGCTTCTGGTCACCTTAGGAGGCCTGTGCCTCATGATTCTTGAATGCTTGGGGTTGGCAATATTGATTTAATTGTGTGTCAAAATAGGGACACTTTGAAAATGTCGTCTTTAGAGGTCAAGTATAAATTTACAAACAACATCATCTGTTTTTTTTGTGGAGTTTTAGAATCCACTTTGTCCTGCTGAGAAGTTCCATAATAAAGTAATAGGGCTAAAATAAAAATTTACTCTTTCTGTATAAATTTGTTTTGGGGGTCAAGGAGATACAGAACAGCCTTACTTTCATACATTGCAAGCAAAGCCAATCCAAGATTTCATTACAGGTCTTAATCATGAACTAAATATTTCAAATACTTGTATTACTTCCAGTAGCCTCTTTCCCCTCTCACAGAATGCCCCCAAAGGAGAGTGAAGCTTAAATAATGAGAGCTCAGAGTATAGCACCAGTTATCTACTAAAGTGGAGACAACATTGTTTATATTCAAGCATGAATTCCGATGACATTTAACAGAGTTAATGTTATCTTTATTTGGTATTATGTATCTTGCCTAGTTCCATTTGTTTTGTTGCATTTTTTAAAATGTCTCAAATTTCACTGGAGCTGGACCATCCCTGCTGACTATCACCACAAGCCTCTTTGGCATAAAAACATCTTTATTACTTCAACAATATATTTAACAGGTTATATCTATTTTGCTTCCAGCTTAGAATAGCAGCCAATAATGCCCATATTCATAAAGCTGTTTATTTGGTTTTAATGAGCATGATCTGCAGCTTGCAGTGAAAAGACAAGTTGAACTTAATGACCATAGCAAATGAATTGCTCTCTTGTTCAGATCTTTTCGGACCAGGTAGGTTGATGTGCATTGGTTGGTATGAGTGTGGGAAAATTCTTTACCATGGGAAATAAATGGTGGGGGCCCTCTGAATGTAGTGTTGTGCCTTTTAGAACTGCCACATGTCTCAAATCAGTTTTAACTTGAATAGGCTTTTGGTCAACAAAATCTCAGTGGATACGTAGCTGAGCCTTCATTTATGGGGAGGAGGATGAGGATACAAAATAACATTAAAACATGCACACAAAGAAGGGAGATACTCCTGAATCTAATGTTGAAATCAATGTGACGTTCATGCCTCTTCTATAGAGGCAGCCATATGTCTGTGATAAAAGAGTTTAACAATGAAATATGTATCAAAAGAGTTTACACAATGGTGACTTTCCTAACAATGGTATCATTTCTTCCCTCCAGGTATTTCCGTAACAAAGAAGACGCATACATGTAAGTAATACCTTTTGATTTGGTCTTCTCTTACAAATGGAATTCATGGTAGTCTGACCGATGTGTGTCTCAGACTATTACCTGCTTGTCTGATCTGGGGAAGTTCCACTTTACAAACTCTAGTGTGCTTCCCAAGACAGAGTGGTTCAGCCCAGAGATGATATTTCCTCAAAATGAGTATGCAGTGTGTGTGTGTTGTGGGGCAGAGGGAGGGAAGGGAAGGGGTTTGAAGAGGCAAGGCAAAGCTCTGGGTTCTGATATATGTGCCTTTCTAGTCAGCTGGTAACTAGTGTATCCTGAAGCCAAGGGAGAGGACAATTACCTTCTGATCTCCCTTCATTTGTGTGCCTGTTACATATGCGATATGCTTCAAATGAAAACCTATTTTTTTAATTTTATTTTAAATCTCCTCCCCCTTTCTGTCCACTAGTCTATAAGTGAGATGATGTTGTGCTTGTGCTTAAGGAGAATTCTGGTTGGAAATGAGAAATTTTTCTATTAGCCATCCATATACAAAGCCATAGTAAATGGCATTGTGGGAACTGATGTGGACGTGTGCAGTGACTGAATACATATTTACTCCGAGTCCCCCTCGTCACAGACAGCTACTTTTGGGATCAGCCCACATTCTTACTCCACAGTGAGCCAAAAGCTCAGAGCTGAGGAAATGTTACGATTTGTTACTGGGGAGTGATATTATACACTGCAGCGTTCCGAAATCAGAATGTCACGGAAGTCAGGTACAGTGAAGTGATTGCACTTGCCCACCGTTTCACGTATCCATAGAAGGAGGAAAAATTAATGGAGATGGAATTTGATGAATGCCTCGTATTGGTATCATACACGCTGCGATGCAAGACTTGTTAGGATGTATTTTAACAAAGACAAGACTTAGAGGTGTGTTTACCACAGCTTCATAGGGTGAAACCAGTTTCATAAAATATCTTACATTAATTTCACTCCTACTTCATTCATCATTTTAAAATATCCATGCTAAGAAAAAACACTCTTTAAAATCATGTACCACTAAACAATGTCTTATATTTAATAAGAGATTTATAGTCTACGGTTTGTTGATGCAAGACATTCTGATGTCACGTTGCTTGAAATGTTAAATGTCGCAAACTTGTTTAGAGCACAATGATGGTCGTCTGCATAGGAGGGTTTAGTACTAAAGACTCATTTTTAGGGTCAGATTCTCCCATTGGATGTATGGATATGTGGTTCCCATTGACACAAATGAGAACTACACATGGGCATCTGAGGGAAAAATTTGGTCCTTAGCTTTTGGTGAATATTTGAGCTCACAGTGACTGAGATTGACAGTACAGGAGACTGAAGTCCTCTGTATATCCGCAGGCCAGGCAATGTACAGACAGCTTCCTTGCACAGCCTTGCCCATGAGCTCAACCCTGGCCTGGAGGGACCACCCTCTCTAGAGGTGGTAAGTAATTCAGAATTTATGCTAGCTCAGTCCTGGGCCTCTCTTGTGCAGAGGCTAGTGATTGTGCTTACTGTATGTGGTGGTTTGTGACATGGACTCCCAGTCCACCTGGAACTAAGCTGAAACCACCAGATTATATATTTTATATACAGTAGCGCCTTTGACTGACCCGCTGTCAGGAACGCCACTTCTCCATTTTCACTCTGTAGTGCCATATATACACAAAATTATACATTAGCCAGAGACCTGAAGACTGTAGGAAAGACTTTCTTGATCCATGTCAGACTAATAAGGAATTGTCCTCGCTTATGCTTTAATGGATTGTGCGTCTGGGGCCTATTATGGAAAACAGTCTTGTTTTGGAAACCTAATTTGTTGTACTGGATGATTTATGCTAAGTCACTGTTGACAGTGCTGACTAATGATGGCAAAATGTTGTCTTCTATCAGTAACAGTGAAAGATACTCTGATTCATAGCTTGCAGAAAAGCAAAGCTTTGTTTGTGTTCTATTATGTATATGCTGCTACCGATCACACACGTGCCCTATGAACTAGCTCAAGCAGATATTAGAGGCCCTATTCTTTGGCATCATACACATGAAGAAAGATCTACTTGTTTGTAATTTAAAGAGAATTGGCAAAGTGTGGTTCTTACTTTGCACATTGGTACCTAGCAGATGTTTCTATGCACTTCTCTGAAGCATAACAAGCAAGTTGTCTGAGCAATGGAAAGATGAGCTTATCCATTAGGCAAGGATCAGAATAAAATGAGTAATATACAATAGTTGTAATATAGTCACCATTTGCAGATTCCTTCAACTTTGATTGAAGTTCCTTGGGAACTAAATGATACTGTGACTAATTCTCTTAAATCAGGAATTGATTCAGACTATGCATCCTTAACAATTTGTCATAATGCACAGTAAATTTGTCTTTTTTCCTATCATTGCGCAGAAAGCAGCTTAGAGCTTAAAATGTCCAGTTGTGGAATAGTGTCAGACAAGTGTAGTGTCATGTTGGTACCCAGATGCAAGAATCACAAAGCAAATCTGAGCTGTTATGGAGCCTAATAATATGCAAATGAAATGACACTCTTCTCTGACAAGCATTTTGTGTATTGACTTATGCCAAATCATTGTGTTTGTATATTTAATCTATTTATCCACAGCATGCTCATCACCATGAGCATAAATTTAACAAAAATAAGACAAGTTAAATAGATTAGGATTTCTCTAAGGAAAATCCAAAAGCATTCTTACCAGCAGCATGTGACGTGGGTGCTGTATGTGATACTATTTAGCGATCCAGCAAAAGTGCACAGTTCTATCAAATTAAGTTTTCCAAGTACAGAGGCATTTGAGTGTGCTGATTGGCTAAAAGTCCGGCACTGATTTTAGAAGAAGAGTTCTAATGACTTTCTGACCCAGTTAGAGTCATGTGTTGTAATGTCACTTATTCTAGTAAACGTGCCAGGAAGTTTGGGCTAATTATATGGAACATAGCCATGTTGAACAGCAGATTAGCTCTGTTTGGATATCACCCATTGTGTTGGGTTGGAGTAAATAGTCTTGTTGTGGTAGTCTTCTTGGTATTAGTCTTTGATAAATTCTGTATTAGGTGAAATTTAACTGCTGGGCAAAAGGCAGCTGGTTAGTTGAACTCACTTCTGAATCAAATCCTACACAACTATTCCTGCACATGCAAAATACTGTTGAAGAGGCTTATGTCTCCCATCTATTTAACTAGCTGAATAAAACCCAAGAGATTTAAGCTCTTGCTAGTATAACCTGTCACTAATGCTCTGTGGTTATATCTCACCACGTAAAAATGCACTCTTTCTCTCTAGCAGCTTCTGTAATGTCATCTTTATATTATGTCCTTCAGGAATTTGTGAGTTACGATACTTGAAACCCCACAAGAGAGTGGTGTTCTTCCAAACTTTGCCCACAGAATAAGCTATGTTCACACAAGAGACTGAGGCACTGCTTTCAGGAGATTGAGCACATGTTCAAAACAGGATGACGCATAGTGTCTCGGCCTCTTGGGCTTGGCTCCTCTTCCTTAGGGCTTGTATGCCCTGCTGGCCTCTGCTAGGCTCCCTGGACTTGGATTTTTCTTGGTTAGGGAAAAAGATGATGGTACTTGCTGAAACCTCCCCCATTCCCAACCCCATTGGCACCAAAGTGGCACGTCCCTTAGAGTAGATTGTGCTGCTCTTCATAAAATGCTCCTCCTCTCCCTTCTTCTATGCCAAGGGTGCGCAAACTATGGCCCATGGGCCACATCTGGCCCACCAGCCATTTTAATCCAGCCCTCGAGCGCCTGCTGGGGAGCAGAGTCTGAGGCTTGCCCCGCTCCGATGCTCCAGCTGGGGAGCAGGGTCGGGGGCTGCTCCCCGCGGCTCCCGGAAGCACCAGCATGTCTCCCCTCCGGCTCCTACACATAGGAGCAGCCAGGGGGCTCTGCCCCAAGCGCCACTCCAGCAGCTCCCATTGTCTGGGAACTGCGGCCAATGGGAGCTGCAGGGGGCGGTGCCTGCGGACGGGGCAGCGCGCAGCAGAGCCGTCTGGCCGCGCCTCTACGTAGGAGCCGGAGGGTGGACATGCCGCTGCTTCCAGGAGCTGCTTGAGGTAAGCGCCACCCGAAGCCTGCACCCCTGAGTCACCAACCCACCTCCCAACCCCCGGCCCCAGCCCTGATCCCCCTCCCACCCTCTGAACCCCTCAGTTCCAGCCTGGTGCATCCTTCTACACCCCTAACCTCTCATCCCCAGCCTGCAACCCAGAGCCTGTCCCCTAGCCAGAGTCCTCACCCCCTCCCGCACCCCTGCCCCAATTTCGTGAGCATTCATGGCCCGCCATATAATTTCTATATCCAGACGTGGCCCTCGGGCCGAAAAGTTTGCCCACCCCTCTTCTATGCTATGAGTAAAGAAACACTCTAAATTCACTTCGATGACAATAATAATAGCTAACACCCACTGAGATGAACTGGGCAGTTCACATTTCCCAGAACTACAGTTTCAGGCTCTTTGGAAACTCAGACAACCATCACTGCATCTGTTACACTGAGCTTACATTTTCAAAACTTTCCTTACTACCATAATAGCTAGAGACCCCTTTTAAAAAATAAAACTTGCAAGTCTGGAGAAAAAGAGGCCTCTGTGCTGCTTTTTGACTCAAGTCGAGCCACGGAAGTGTAATAAGTGAATATGGTAGCATTTCACCTCTAGCATCTTGAATTCAGTTCTTACCATATTCAGTGAAAATCACTTAAGTGGACACAGTGCAGATACTTGCTGAGATGTCTCCATACTACCATGCAATTTTTCATGTTTGGTATGCTTATTCAGTGAAATAGCTTGTCCTGTATTGGTTCAGAGTTGGAGCTTGTCTACACTTGGCAATGTACTGGAATAGCTATTGCAGAATAATTCTAGAATAACTATTTCAATATAAGGCCTGGTCTACACTACGAGTTTAGGTCGACTTTAGCAGCGTTAAATCGAATTAAGCCTGGACACGTTCACACGACGAAGCCCTTTCTTTCGACTTAAAGGGCCCTTTAAACCGGTTTCTTTACACCACCTTCGACGAGGGGATTAGCGATAAAATCGGCCTTTGCGGGTCGGAATTGGGGTAGTGTGGACGGAATTCGACGTTATTGGCCTCCGGGAGCTATCCCACAGTGCTTCATTGTGACTGCTCTGGACAGCACTCTCAACTCAGATGCACTGACCAGGTAGACAGGAAAAGACCCGCGAACGTTTGAATTTCATTTCCTGTTTGCCCAGCGTGGAGAGCACAGGTAACCACGCAGAGCTCATCAGCACAGGTAACCGTGATGGAGTCCCAGGATCTCAAAAGAGCTCCAGCATGGACCGAACGGGAGGTACGGGATCTGCTCGCCGTATGGGGAGATGAATCAGTGCTAGCTGAACTCCGTAGCAGTAAAAGAAATGGCAAAATATTAGAAAAGGTCTCCAAGGCCATGAAGGACCGAGGCCATAACAGGGACACACAGCAGTGCCGCGTGAAAATTAAGGAGCTACGGCAAGCCTACCACAAAGCCAGAGAAGCAAATGGAAGGTCCGGGGCAGAGTGATGACATGGCGTACAGGTACAGGGAATTAAAATCAAGAAAGGTGGCTGTGCATCAGGGAGAAACACAAACAACTGTCACACAGAATGGTCCCCCCAAAGATTAAACTGAAAACCCTGGGTTTAGCAGGCCATTGATTTCACGGAGGGAGGGGAAGCAAATGAATACAGAACAAATGTATTTTTTACATCTTAAGCTGGCAGCCGACGGTGCAGCATGACTGATAACCTCTGCAGTACGACGACGATGGATACCAGTCGTAATATACCATCTTCTACCAAAAGGCAAGGGGCTGCTGCTGTGTAGCAATGCAGCCCCACGTCTGCCAGCCCCACGTCTGCCAGCATCCAGATCGCCCTCGGCCTCTTCTGGGTGCTTAGCAGACAATACTGGGCAATTGGCAGAAAATAGCATACTATGACTGATAGCCATCATCATCAAGACAGTAGCATGTCTGCCCAGGTGCCCATGATTGACAGCCACTGCAGTACGACGACAACGGTTACCAGTCGTAATATACCATCTTCTACCAAAAGGCAAGGGGCTGGTGCAATGCAGCCCTACGGCTGCCAGCCCCACGGCTACCAGTCATGCTACACCGTCTACCGCCAAAAGGCAGTTAGCTGCTGCTGCTGTGTAGCAATGCAGTACCACGTCTGCCGGCACCCAGATGACATATGGTGACGGTGAGCTGATCTGAGTGGGCTCCATGCTTGCCGTGGTATGTTGTCTGCGCAGGTAACCCAGGTAAAAAGGCGCGAATCTATTGTCTGCCGGTGCTCTGACGGAGGGGGAGGGGCCTGACGACATGTACCCAGAACCCCCCGTGACACTGTTTTGCATCATTCAGGCACTGGGATTTCAACCCAGAATTCCAATGGGCGGCGGAGACTGCGGGAACTGTGGGTAGCTACACATAGTACAATGCTCCGATTTCTATAAAACCGGTTTCTATAAACACACACAACCGATTTCTATAAAACCGGCTTCTATAAATTCGACCTAATTTCGTAGTGTAGACATACCCTAAAACTCCATGTGGATACTCCTGTTCTAGAATAGGAATGTCACAGTGGGTCTTGTTAGGAAATAGTTATTCTGGAATAACGGTTTCCAAATGTAGACAAGCCCTTAATTTTCCAGTGGCAGTTGCGGAATATTTTCAAAACACTGGGTGCAAATTTGAAAGAGCATGAGCTCCTGTTCAATAGCTAAATCAGGTGAAGACTATGTGAGTCTCACAAGATTTGGTTAACAAAGGCATTCACAAACCAAACAAGCAGTTTGGTTAACAAAGGTGGAAGTGAATCAACCCCTGCAGATTTGGTTAATGGAGTTCCCCATCCAGCTTCTTCCTAGCCCCATGGAGGCCGCCTCTCTGTGCTTTATGGTACCATCCCCACAATAAGTTCTGGCATTACTCCTACACAGGTTTTACATTAGGCTCTGACTCAGGAAAGTACTTAAGCATTGACTTCAGTAGGATTTAAGCACATAGTTAACTTCAAGCATGTGTTTAAGGGATGCTTTCCTGAATTGGGTCCTTAATATCTTCAGGCCTCAGAGGATGTTAAAAAGAGGGCATGGCTTGTCAGAGAGTGAGGGAGGACAGCTTTGCGGTAGGCTCATCAGCTGTCTAGATGTTCAAATAATCTTAAATCATAGTCACCAAACTTTTGCAAGCAGACTGAGGTTTCCAGTTCTGTTTGATTCAAAAAGTCAGGCAATTTATCTACACTAGTCCTCTTTCTTCTTCCATGTGTCCCTCTTATACTATACATGTTACCATACTGTCCTCATTCTGGTCACAACATTGGTGGACTTTCCTATCTTATGATTGTTTCTTTAAATGTAGTAATTATGTAATTGTGCTAAAGGGAAAAAGAGAACAAAGGATTGATCTTTACTGCTCAGACTTATGAATACCTAGTACATAAATTACACTTTTGCTTACTTTACACTGTGCTTTTGTATGCCAACTAGAGTAAGTAAAAATACACTTTCCCTCACAAAGTGGGAACAGGCAGAAAATTGATGGTTAACAGTATCTGCTGTTAGTGACTATGCCTCTAGAGAACAGGTGACAAACTAAACCCTGTCCCCTGGGGCCAATAAAAAAGCTGTTTGGTCCCCTGTGTGTAACTTCCTAATAACTTAACTGGGCAGCCTTAAGAGCCCCTGGAGGCTTTTCTGCCAGCACGCTCCCTCTCTTTGTTAAGAATTCTTATTAAAAATGGTTTTATAATGAAGTTGCCTCAAATAGCAGCTACTTTCCTGTTTGTCCTTGAAGCACTGTTTGCCCTGCTGAAGAATCCTAGAGACAACTATCTAGGGCTTTTCTCCTGGTTAAAAACTTTTTTCTAGACTTTGATTTCTTGTGGGAGCCAGGGGACACCTGTTCTTCACCAGCTGGTTATGTAAGTTTAATTTGTTTTTGAAGCTGTCATAGGGCAATGTTTGGTTTTAGTGCACTGACCGGTAATCAATCAGTTTTATTCTCTCCCAGATACAGTAGCCTGTCAATGGTGGTTTGTTGTGAAAGAGAGAGTGTGTGTGTAAAAGTTAAGTCTTCTTCTCTCCGTAGATGGGTAAAACACCGAATACTGGGGCAGAGATAGTGAAGCACACTCCTTCATGCATGAACTGAGCCTTTTGATTAACAGAGGATTCCTCCCACCAGCTAAGGAAGTGGAATAAGAGGATATTTAAATGATTGATTATTAATTTTTTTGGTGAGCATGAGGCTGGGAGCACAATGACAGCAACTGGGCTTGGATGTGTGGCTTTCATCAAGGATAGCAAGAGGTTCAGATGTGTGTTGGGACCCTGCTATCTTCTATTCTCTACACAGCTGCTATGTGTTTGAATGAGGGTAGGCTCCTGGTTAGACTCCACCTCACCAGCAGGCAGAGTTGGCTGAGCTCAGACATTAAACATACTTTGTAGTTTCTGCAAGAATGGAGCATCAGGCAAGCCATGGGCATGGCCTAGGAGAATTCTGGCTGAGTCTGCTAGAATTCCTACCTGGGACTCTACGGTGCTACGGTGCAGCCGCTTCTTATTTCTCCAGCAGATCTGCTGGTATATAGAGCAGCATCTAGCCATGTGTGACTTTTGGCTCTGAACATAGGTTTGCTACCCCCTCTTACTGTGCTTTCTGATAACCGGGATCTCTGGTGGATGCTGTAACTTGGATCTTGTTTGTCTTGTCTGGAGAAGTAAGAAGCGGCTGCACCGTAGCTGGAGTCCCAGGTAGGAATTCTAGCAGACTCAGCCAGAATTCTCCTAGGCCATGCACATGGCTTGCCAGATCCACTAGAGTAAGCTGAGTAGCTACTAACAAACTGGGATGCAGATGAAATTTGGCAAGTCAGGACTCTAATCAGCTTCTAGCAGAGGAATTATTAGTATTAATATGTCCTTTAGAGGTACAGTTTGTCTACATATGGAAATTCAGGCAGGAAAAGTAGGTGAAATGAAACTCCTAAATTGTGCAGCATTTTATCCATAGGTAAATTCTAATCCACTCTTCAACTCTAATATACACTAATGGAGATTATAAATTAATAAGATCCATTTCTGTTTCACACTTCATTTATTTCACTGTACAGCTGTGTGAAGTGTATAATATGGGTGTAGACCTTTCTTCAATATCGTCTTCTTATTGAAAGGATGGATTTGGAGCTGCTGTTTTAAAGACCAATAGAAAATAGCTGATGACTTCTGGCTATGAACGCCTAAGCTGTTGGAAGCCATTATTCAGGAAGATGTTCAGAAAACAACGAACAGAATTAATTTTACACTGTCTTCAGCCCTAGGTAGTAAATGCTTTAGGAATCCCTTCCATTCTACAGTCAATTGCCCAAAAAGCAGCACTGTTTCCATTGTAATAAGTCAGGGGCCATTCATTCATTGCACAATACTATGGCTGTGTAGTACCTCTCTGCCAGAGTAATCTCTCAGAATACTGCAGTGACACTGTTGGCCCCTTATTCCTTTTGTTTCAGTAATTCCTAGGGAAGACTGCTTTATGTGAAACACATTGGAGTGGAGCCTGGACATCACTTATATCCCTGTGCTCTGCACTCTAGCAAAGAAACTGCAGGCCTGATCCAAATTCCATTGAAGCCACTGGAAAGACTCCCATTGACTTGAACGGGCTTGGATCAGCCCCCAAAACACCAGCAAGGAGGTAACTTTAAAAAAAAAAGAGAGTGTCTCCTAGCTTTAGACTTCATGCTGTTCTTGTTAGAAATGAGTGTCTCCAACTTGGTACTAGTAGCAGCCGCACACAATTTCAGTATTGTGGTTAGAGAAAAAAAAGTACGTGTGTTGGGAGGAAGGGAGGGTTGAATTCAGAGTTCAGCATAGATGCTATTCTATATACTTTAAAATTCTAATCAAACTCTGAAAACACCTGAGTTTACAAGTGGCAGGCAGTCACGGGGGATGAAATACCATTTCCAGCTTGAAGGGTTTGCTAGTAAACAGACAGCGTGGAGTTCTCCAAATCTGTTTTTGGCATTCTTGTTACTTTGCAATGTGACCACTGCGAAAACTAATAGGAAGTGTCAGTGTTTGTGGCTTGCTGCTTTCGTAACTAGCTGAGAGAGGTAGAGCAGAGTACAAGATGGCATGCCGTGGTTCTGAATAGTCCCAAGTACACTGGGTAGCTTTAACTTCACAGGCAGAGAAATGCCACAACACTGAACGCAGCCATATCAGTATGGTCTCAAAATGCTCGTGTTCTCCTTGAGCCTGGTCCAGTCCCATTCAAGTAAATGGCAAAACTCCCATTGACTTCACTGCTGCAGGAACAGAATTCAAGTGCAGATGTAAAACTGACTGGAGTCGACCAAAGCATTCACATGGCCTCCTTTTTCACCTTTGTGTAGGGATGAGTCTGAGCTGTTATGTGCGCCTCACA
Organism: Chrysemys picta bellii; assembly: GCF_011386835.1. Lineage (NCBI taxonomy): Eukaryota > Metazoa > Chordata > Testudines > Emydidae > Chrysemys > Chrysemys picta. Next base: position 32,339,411 of record NC_088800.1, on the reverse strand, counting down.
TCCAAGTGCACAAGGGGTTTGGTCCATTATAAAATTATGGGCCAGACAAAAAGTTTGTATCCAGAAATCTACTTGTTCAAAGACCCTTAGCCTGATTCTTCTCCTACAGAATATGAGCTGCAGCCACTGGAGTTAGTGGGAGTTGCTGGTACCCTCTGTGGAAGGGATGAGAACAGTCCATCCTCAGGGTTTCTTGCTCTTGGCCTGTCTCTATTTTTATGCTCCTGCACAGAGGCGCTCTTTTTAAGACAGCAGCACATTTACTCCCAGTGGGGAGGAAAGGCTTTTCCAACACTTGCCTTTACGTTGTTTGTGGAGGGTTATTTTGCTGCAGTAAAGTTAATCGTACAAAACTTCTGGAAAAACTAGCACAGGATAGGGATGAGAAGAGCCATTTGATTTCTGCCTTATGCACTGATGGAGCAGGGATGATTATGAAAGTTCAACTATAATGACTCTCAAACAAGGTGGGTCAGAGAGACTGCTCCCAGATTGGTCTCTGAACAAAAAAGAGCGCATTTTATTATCTGGATTCTGAAACCAATGGCTGTGTTCATATAGTGGTATGTCGTTAGACTTACTGTCAGAATTGAGGCAGGAGCGTATCCAAGCTGGAGCTGGGGCTGGCTAGCACGGAAACAGGCATGGGCTGGAGCGAGAGCAGGCGCAAAGACCAGCTGAAACATGAGCAGTCTATCACAACTACTAAACAATGGGAGTGCTCCCAGCCAGACAGTGATGTTGAGCAGACTGGAGAGACTGCTCCACTTAGCCATCTACATACCTGCCTTGGGTTTACCTGGGTGGGTCCTCACCGTGAACTGGCTGAACCCTGATTGAATAGAGAGGGGCCTATCACAAGACCTGCAGGCAGTTACCTCTGAAAACTCAACACACTTTCTGGCTCATGGATGACTCGTCAGGTTCAGGGCGGCTCTGGGATGACTCATCACACTTGCGCCCTCCCCCCTTTGAGACAGCTATTGAACCTGACAGGTTGTTTTTCAATGTATGTTGATGTCTAACCCTCCTATTGGAAGCTGTTGCAGCCATTCTCTGGAAATATTAACCTGAAATCACTTAAAACTTTGTTCTAACCAGGGGACACGTTCTCTATTAAGCTAATCTAGAGGGCATCACTGTGACAGATCAGTTAAACTGTTTTATGATTCCTATCAAATATAGACTAGAATTAACATTGAGAACAAATGATATAATCATGTGAAACCCTTGTCTTTAAAAGCAATCTTTACTGGTCATGATTACATCACCCACTAAGACAATTAACATGTCAAATGCAAGGTTATTAATGCCAGCACAAAAGGAAGGCAACCTTGAGACCAGGGAGGGTGTATTTGGGTAGGAAAATGCAAAGGAGGAACAGGAAAACAGGGACTGGAACAGTTTAGTCACCAAACTCTATACAATCCTGATGGAATCTGGGGACAGAACCCCAGAAACACCCTGGAGGGTGGTGATAAAAAGGAGTGTATAGTGATAAACCTAGCACAAACAATCCAGCAAAGTAATAACAGGAATGAGAGTCAGATATGGATACTATGAAAGAATCAAGTCTTTGATAGGCTGAACATCTGAAAGAGTCAGGAGGAAGACAGGAGAAAATAGTCTCTGAAAACCTAAGGCTGTTACTTCCATACAACTGATTCAAGATGTGCCTGCAGAGCTCTTGCTAAGTCTAGGCCATGTGTTTTACAGACTTTCTTTGTGTTAATCTGATTTTCTCTATTGCTTTTAAGACCATTTTAGTGTTTTAGTTTTGAGGTAAAATGTCTCTGTGGTACGTTCTTCTCATCTCTTGAGAGAGGCATTTGGGAAGAAAATGGTACATCTCCTGGAGTTCTTGGTTGAGGCAGCTTGGCAAGCCCCTTAAAAGTGTTGCCCCGTTACAGACTGCAGTCAGTAAGGGTGCAGTGAATGCCTCTGAATGGCAAGTGACAGGAATAATAGATCGAAAGTTATTGACAGATGCTTTGGGCTAAGTCTAACGGGGCCTCTAACAGGCTTCTTATATTTGCATCCATGATTTAACATGTAACTTGGGAAGATGGGCACCTACTTACCCAAACTGCATTCTCATATGTGATAACTGCATGCAAAATTCTGGGCACAGGTATACTGGTTGCTATTAGAAAATATGGCCATCATTGCTACTTTATTATAGATGATTGCTTTAATTTCCTGTGACATTTTAATCGCAGTGTTTTAACATTAAAGCGGAGGGAGAACAAATACAGCTGTTCTCATGTTATGACAACTAAGTGTTAAACACACAAAATAAAGTCTAATTTTTCTGAAGTGCTATAATAAATCCATTTGGGTCAATTGCAAAACACAGTTAAAAGATAGTTATTTTGCAGGTGATCAATAACATATTCATCTGACTTGTAGAATAGAGTCACAATAGTGAAATAAGATTCCTTCTGAATATCAGCTGATCTCCATATGCGGTATGATTTGTTATAACTTTTTTAGCTATTTTCTCTTCATGTTTTAAGTATTAAAACATCCATTCCTGCACTATGCATCAGCTGTTCCTGTATTGCAAATAAACAAAATTGCATTGATTTTAAGCCTCGGTGAGATGTAAGACAATGTCTGAAGACTACATGAATTATCTCACTGTTCGTACAAGTCTATAAGAAATTCCATTGTATTATATACTGTGTTTAATTAACATGGGTATTTTACAAAATTGGATTTTCTGATACAAACATTATTGAATTCCATTACATTCAAATCCATAGTACAACACCAACCCGTGAAGCTTTTGTTCCAGGTTGAATCCAGAACAGGAGTGAGTCTTATTTTCTGGTCACAAATGTCGGAAGACCCCTCAACACCTAATTTCTTCCTATTATAAGTAAAAAAAAAAACCTCACAAAAGCAGCTCACAAGATTTTTTTTATTTTCCTGAACCTAAACCATACGTCCGATTTGGCCTGGAACCCAGATGGTCACCTCATCTTCATGAAGTGCATTGGTGTCTGGTTCTGGACTTTTGGTTCAACCTTTTAAGAGCAATATGCTCCCCTTCCCACCAAAATCAGGTTTGTGGGGGTAAAGGGGTTGTATCTGGGATTTTGGAACACTGCTTATCATGAGCCTCTGGCTCCCATTGAAGTCAATGGTAAAACTCTTGACTTTCAGTAGGAGTAAGATAGGGTCCTGTGACATTACCCAGGGTACAGTCTGTGTCCCCTCAATTTCTCCAGCCTAGGGTACCTTTTACACTGCTTTGCTGTGAGATCAATCACTCCTGGTCTGCTCAAACACAGTCCCCGGCATGTAAATTACTCTCAGCCATGGCCCGCCACTCTTGAATTACACTGCAGAGCAACACCAGCAAATTCCTAGTCCCAGGCTTTCTCCCAGAAATGTGTGTCTGATACTGCCCAGCCCTCTCCTGGACAACACAAGCTTGTATAAAGTCCGTCATTTATTATTAGAAAATGATATGCACAAATCTTATTATCTCAAATGGAGTTTCCCACATTTCAGTCCAAATGCACTGGTCTTGATAAAACAATAAAACAAGTTTATTAACTACAGAAAGATAAATTTTAAGTGGTTACAAGTAATGAGGCATAAATGGGAATGGGTTACAAAGAAATAAAAGGTTCAACGCAATTAACATCTAATTTACCAAGCTAGGTGAATTCAAAGCAGAAGTCTCTCCCACCTCATTTTTTATCACTCTTACAGGCTGAATTCCTTTCTGCCAGGTTCCCTCTCCAGTCCAATGATGCTTCCTTTGTCCTTCAAGTGTTGTTGATGCCATGAGTAGAGATGAAGGAAGAGATATCCTGGGGCATCCATTCCCCATTCTTATACCCAGCGCCGGCTCCAGCATTTCTGCCACCCCAAGCAAAAAAAAAAAAAAAAAAAAAAGCCGCCATCACAATCGTGACCGGCGGTGGCAATTGGGGGGGAAAAAAAAAAAAAGCTGCGATCGGCGGCGGCAGTTCAGCGGCAGGTCCTTCGCTCCTAGAGGGAGTGAGGGACCTGCCACCCCCGAATTGCCGCACATGCCGCCCCTCTCCCTTGGCCACCCCAAGCACCTGCTTGTTAAGCTGGTGCCTGGAGCCGGCCCTGCTTATACCTTTTCATTTTCTTTGAGAATCATCTCCAGCTGGGGTTCGGAAGACAGAAAATATGTGGGGATGGGAATCTCCAGCTCTTTCTTTGCCCAGATGTAAATTTCTTGCTCACACCCTTTTTCCTGCCAAAGAATGGTTGCTTAAAGATGTGATAGTCCACTTGATTTGTTTGACACCTGGCTGAGGCCTTGTGTCTCTGAGGGACTGGTCTGTGGCTGCTTTCCCAGATTTGAAATACCGGGTACGTCTTAGTAACATCATATAGTAGAATCTTATAATTTTACATACAATATTGCTACACATATTTTACCAGAACAATAAAAATCAGTAAATCCTGAGTTTTCAGATGATACCTTGCAAGGCAAAGTTTGTACAAAAGTTATTATGGTCTTGAAAAAGGTGGACATATCCTGAATGAGTAACTCCAGAATGCATAAGCAATGGAATAAAGATGTGCAATGTGTAGATCATATATTCACTTCTATATTTTTTCAGATGGGGGAGACTGGAAGTTTTGCACATTCTTCCATTAACTACACTGAGCCACACAAAAAAATAACTAATTGTTGCAGCTGGGATAAATAATACGTATTGAGACTTTTTTACTCTCTGTCAGGCATCTAGAGTGCTAGTTTCATGTTGGGAAGGAAACACTTTCAATCAGCTGCAGCAAGTAATTTCAGATACTTGTAACAACTTATCCAACTGAACAACAGAATGGACACACCCTCGAAGCACACTTCCTCCCCTCTCTGAAAGGTGTTTACCACTGACTTCAAAAGGCTGCACACAACAATGGTGCTAGCAGTTTTCTGGAAATTCAAATCAGACCTCCTTTAATCTCTGCATGCACCCTGCTCACTGGAGGCAGGGGAACACTCTGGGGTTCTCAGGTTTCAGAAAACCAGAATGTGGACTGAAGCCATTCAGAGATTTCCTTCTAGATATAGTGAGTGACCAACCTTCCCGCCAAGTGTTTATCTGAAGAAGCTGATTCCTTATCTTTGTTATTGCTACTTTACAGATATGAAGGTGTGATATTAGCTGACTGTTGAAACAAGTCTCACAGATAAGAGAAGCTTCCTGTTCCAACTCTTAACATATCTCTTCCTCTGGCCCCCTTTTCCTTTGCCCTCCCTCTATTGCCTGCTTGCAGATGGGAAATTCATGTAGCCTACCATACTTACTCCAGCTTTGCTTCCATTTAAATTGAATGAAAATGGGCACCTGGGAAGATATAATCCTAATTGCCGTTAAAGGACAAGGGTGGGCTTGAATGCCCTGATGAGAAACATTGTATATTAACTAAAAGAATATTTAGGGAAACAAATTTAGCAGTTTACACCTGACAACATCATCTGTCAGCAAACATTCTCCTCATCCCATGTTAATCTGCTGTTGTCCCTTGACAGAATAGCAGATTGTACAAAGTAATTTAAAGTGGGAGTTCATCTTGTGTTTTACAAATCAGCTGCTTTTCTTACTCAAATGGAGGGATTCAAGAAGCCCCTGGAGTGTGCAAAGAGTTTGGCCTACAGAAGCCATAATGTATGTAACCATATAGCCAAACTAAATCTGAACTGTCCCTTTTTTTATTAGAAATGGGCTAAACAGCTCAAAATAATACTCAGCTTTTGAGGTTTAACCCTCCTCCCTTATCCCCAACGCACATTTTTCAGTTAGCTTGGTTTTTGTTTTTATTTATTTTTCAGTTTTGTGTCTCCGCACTCTTGTTCCAGTCAGGACCAGAAGCAAAAGCGCAAACTCTTGCAAGGTTTCTAGTACTCAGGAGATTTGCAGCCAAATTCTATAGGCGTGATATGGTCAGATATTTGAGTGCATGTTGAATCATAAAGAATCTTCTAAACCTTTGGAGGCTCACCCTTCATGAGTTTGTTAGAGCATTGTAAATTATACACCTGTTTCAGGGGCTACAGTCTGGCTTTACTCTTTTGTTAAGGACTCACTCCCTTAATTCTCTTCAATACACGTTGTTAAGATTTGCATCTGTTTAGATGGAGGTTTGTACAAGAAATCTAATTTGGCCCTGAACAAAAGACTAATATAATTTTGCCTCTATTAGCATAATAAGGAATCCAGGGTGATCAATAAAGTACAGTTCATCCAGTCCACGTACCCACAAATAAAACTATCAGTAACTGGTCTTTTCCCATCTCTGGTTTCTATGGTTGTTGGCCAGGAAATCTGGATTCTATTCCCAGTAAGGCACAAACTTGCATAACGACATTGGGCAAGCCACTTAACCTCTCTTCCTCAGTTTTCCCGAGTGTAAATGGGGATAATTATCTATCACACAAGAGTTACAAGGCTTAAATATTTAAAGTGTTTTGAGATTATCAGATGGGAGGTGCTATGGAAGTGTTTAAAATAGAATAGCAAACAGCAGAATCAGTGGTAGGCCATATCAGATATAACAAGCTCTCATGAATGGAATGTCATTTGGGACATGGTGCCTAAGTTGAATATGGCTCTTAATTTTTTAAAATTCACTGGGCCAGATACTTTCATTTCAGAGAAGTTCTGCCAGTTTATATCAGCATCTATACCACTAGCTGTAACTTGATTCATTCAGATGGATGGGGAAGTAATACAGTTCCTTTTTAATGCAACAGTCTCAGCAAGCAAAATGAAACTGCTTCTTAATTTTTCCTAGACAAAAAATTTCCATTATTGTACCCATGATTTCAGTGTGAGAGTCACATGAATGTCCATTATGTAACTTTGCTATGCATTACTGCCAGTAAGCAGCTGTCTAGGAAAACACATGCTTCTAAATGCCTCTCAAGGAAATTAACATGGTTCCTTAACCTATGGGCATATATAACAGGCACAGCACCTCCACTGTCCCACTGTGATGAAAAGGGAAAGGCTATTGGACTACTTGCCTGTTCTCTCAGTTACACATTGCTTCTCCCATCTGTATAATATTAAACACTAGAGAAAAGAGTCTGATCCAGTGCCTGTTGAAGACCATAATCAAGTCCCATTGATGTCACTGTTTCCCTTTGTGCTCCAAATGCATAACTCTAGATTCATTTTTTTCAATTTGATGCACAATAGAAAACATGAATAACTAGAGTAGTTTGCAGCATGCCTGCATATGTACCAGAAGAGAGAGATTTTTTCAGGGTATGTCTTCAAATAAAAGGTGTGTTCTTAAACTGAGTTAGCTAACAGTTGAAAATAGCAACAACTCTGCTATTTGCTCTGGTTAGCAGCTTATGTTAAAGCCTATAGTTGAGCCTGGAGTTGAACTAAAGCTGCTAACTTGAGTTAAAAGACTTCACTGTTATTTTAACCCAAGTTAGCTAACCTGAGTTAGGAAGACTTCTCTTTTTGCAGTGTAGACATACCCTCAGACTGAACAGGAAAAATAATCTACGTTGCTGACCTTGAATTAAAGGCCAATATGGAATCCACTTGTATAGTAAATTTTCTGGGTTCCAGATTGCCTAATGTAAAATTTATGTCAGGGATGAAACAGGTTGATCCAGGCCTTTTTTTTAAGGAGAAGAGGCCACCTGTTTAATTTACTTATTTTCAAAATAGTAATAGAGAAACTATATATAGTTTGCATGATTCTTCAATTCCTCCTTCACTTAGGGCCTGATCTAAAGACTATTGAAATCTATGGATAGATTTGACTTAAATGGACTTTGGATTAGGCTTCCTGTAGAAGTCATGTTTTAGAGTTAATAATAATAGGAGTAAGAAGTATTGTGCTTAGTGTTAAGCAGCCTTTGCTTTGTGCTTCCCCTAAATTTTCTGCATAGCAAGATTTGCCTGAATAGGGAATCTGCCTTTTTTTTTTTTTTTTTTTTTAATTTAGATATCCTATCTACTAGAACTGGAAGGGACCTTGAAAGATCATCGAGTCCAGCCCCCTGCCTTCACTAGCAGGACCAAGTACTGATTTTTTCCCCCAGATCCCTGAGTGGCCCCCTCAAAAATTGAACTCACAGCGCTGGGTTTAGCAGGCCAATGCTCAAACCACTGAGCTATCCCTCCCCCCAGGGTGCATCCAAAGCTAAAATCCAGCAATGTGAAAAGTCTTACAGCAAATAAACCATGCTACAGATTTGAACTAAAAATTTCAAATTTAGATTTCTAAAATTAGTCATCTGAACCCATCATTAGATAGCCTGAGAAAGTGTCAAGATTAAGATTTCTTTCTCAGAATGTTAGATGTCAAATTAGGTTAATAAAGAACTAATCTACTAGTTCATCTAGTCCATCCTGCTCTCCCTACAGTACAATATAGGTGATGTTTGTACATTAGATTATGTTAATGAGATAAACCAGAATTAGGAGAAATGAATTGGTTTAGTATTTGCAGGATTTGGCTTTGGGTTTAGCAAACAGCAGTTATACGTTGAATTATTGAGTATTAGTTTGACATTGGCAAATAGATGTAAAGTTTCAACACCCACTAAAAAGCTTTGTTTTTTTTTTTGGTCTGGACTCCCATCCCTCCAGCTTCCTTTTCAGCAACTGTCATCAAATACACATCTATTATAGGATCAATACATTTTCAGGGTGCAAAATTAGTTTGTCCAAAGCAAAAAAGAACCGCTTAATCCAAAATACTAATTTTAAGTAGCACACCCAAAAATAACACTTAATAATAATTGTTGTTTCATAGCTGTGTGATTAATCCAGAAGACATTTTTAATTAACTATTTTAATAGTTTTAGCACAAGCTAGTCTTCCATACTTTTAGCTTCGGTTGTCATTTAGACTTAAGGCAATTAAATGGGCAACCTCTTTGGTTGATTTTTATCAAGAAATATGCTTGCCATATCTTTTGTTCATATCAGTCTTCATAATTTATTTATTTGTCTTGGCAACTTTTAGTACACTAACTTAGAGCTATAGCGTGATAAAGACAAAGGGAAAAAATCGTCCAAAAAAGGAAGAATTGCAGCTTATTTACAATTTATCTGCATAGATATTTTGTGCAGATCCTTTGTATTTGCACTGATCATACAGTAGGTAGGGAGAGAAGCAATAGGTTCAGCTGGGGACCATTGCATGCACCAAGAAATCGCAACAAAAATGGAGAGGTAGCAGAGTAAAGGCTCCATCCTACAAGGTGCTGAGTGCTCTGGCCCTGATTCATCAAAGCACTTAAGCTCATGCTTAATTTCAGGTACAACGTAGACCATGCTTAACTTGCATGCTTAAAGTTAAGCATGTGCTTAAGTGCTTTGCTGGATCAGGGCCAAAGCACTCAGCATCTTGCAGAATAGCGCCCTAAGAGCATTGCTGTAGGAGTCTTCCTAGAACAGTAGCTACAGTAGATTTATATCAGATACTTTTCATAATCGTAATACTCTGATTTTTTTTATATTCCACTATCGCTTGTTATATAATTTTCCCCCTATCCCATTTTCATGGTTGTGCCAAGAAATCCACTTTTGTTCTCCCTCACAAGAATTTTACCACTAGAGAAAGAAGATACTTGTAAGTGCTGGACAAAGACATGTTGATTGGCACATGGATAAGAGGGAGACTATAGGCCCACTCTTGAGCCCAGTAGAGTCATCGCCAGAACTTCACTGAGAGCAGGATCATGCTCCGTAGCAAGCTACTACTCTTAACTTTTCATCTGCAGCACAAATTACCCCTTAGGAATTCTCATGAATAGGGGAAAAAACAAAACCTCATGCAGTAGGGACTGTTTGCCATTTGTATATAATATAATACTGCCTTCCCAATGTGTAAAAAGAAGAACAGGAGGACTTGTGGCACCTTAGAGACTAACAAATTTATTAGAGCATAAGCTTTCGTGGACTACAGCCCACTTCTTCGGATGCATCCGAAGAAGTGGGCTGTAGTCCACGAAAGCTTATGCTCTAATAAATTTGTTAGTCTCTAAGGTGCCACAAGTCCTCCTGTTCTTCTTTTTGCGGATACAGACTAACACGGCTGCTACTCTGAAACCTTCCCAATGTGTGTTGATACAACTTGTATATTGCACCACTCCATAGTGCATTCTCTCTAAATATTTTCTATTATAACATACAACCCTTCTGTCTTTAAATGCTTTTAAATAAAAGTACTTTCCAAAAGTATCCTTATCCCAATTTTCTTTAAAGTAAAGATGGTCCTATTTACACAGTAGATTCACCACAAGTGTAAAAGGCAGAATTTCTCCACTCCCACTAAGTATTTTGCTGGCGAGTGTGCTTGTTATACAGAGAAGCTGTTTAATTCCAGCCATGTGTTTCATGGAAACAAACATGTACAACACATTGTATTTCTATAAAAACACAAGCTTATTAATTGGCAAACATTTTATGTTTTCATGACAGTCATCTTGAAATTGGCAAGTTAACTGTATCGGAGCATTTTATGAAGTAAACTTAAACTGCCATATCGTGTATTCACATAGGAAAAGGTCTGAAGTCCCACACTCAAAGGAAGAGAAATAAGGCTTTTGTCAATTAGCAGACAGTGAGAAATTTAAGAGTGTTTGTTTACGAGGCTTCTATTAAGATAACAGGAGCTCTTAATCTGAATATCCTCAGACATTAAAAGACGATAAGGAGGTGGCTTCAATGTCAAGACAAAGAATTCATTTGTGCTTACTAAGGGCTGGCTATAAATATCAGTGCTTCCTTGTGGGGCTTGAGCTGTCTGTGCACATTTGACTTCATCACTCAGCTCATGCATTACAGAAATCGCTTTAAAAAAAAAGGAAACTGGGGAGAAAATGGCTCTACATGACTCAACACACTGTAGGCTACTGGAGCTGACTGATCTTAAGGACTGTAGCAAGGGTTTTGGCATTGCCTAACCATTGGGGAATTGTAACTGCAGGTTCTTGGATCAGATTGTAACAGGCTGAAAAATTACTTTCAAAGTGGTTTGTGTCTGCTAGAACAGAAAGCCTACTGGGTAACATTCTTAGCAACAAAGTACCGTGTCACTAGGGTAGAGCATGCTGAATGAACTGTGGTTATCAATAACTGGGCCTTGTTATGGGGAAACTACAATAATATCAAAGCTTGCCATAAATTCACCAGCGGGTATTTTGGGTATCAGACTGTTAGAGAGTAAGTCAGAAAAGTAAGATGCATATAAAACAAAGACCACGCAAGAGGAATAACAAAGAGAATTTCATCTTCACTGCTATAAAAAGGGAAATATTTGTACCGAACAAAAATAAAGCAAAGCCATATGTTTTGCATTAATATTGTTCATTGTCCAATGTATTGCTTTTTACAAGTGCAGAGATAACATTTTACCACAATACTGACTTTTTTTGGTACCAGAGAAGGCAAAGAGAATATTTACTTTGAAAATAAGAAACTAAAATCAGCCTCTCTTTTTTAAATTGTTCTGTGTTTCATAGTGCTGATGTTACTAGTGTGATTACACTGTCACAGGATGTATTTAAAATGCATGCAAAATGTTTATGCATAAATTGCACATGCATATATTGTGATTGCATATGCAGTCAAGGCTACCTGAACATGGCATTATAAATTAAAGCTTTAGCTGTTAGCCTGTACAAGCATTTACTGTTTGTGTGGGGAATTATGCATGCACATGGACAGATTGACTGAGCTATATTTTCACTTAGAGAACATACAAACAACCCTGATATATTTCTTATCTATGAGACATTTTATACACCACTTCTCTCTATAATACAGTGGATCAAATCAGAGCCGTAACTAGGTATTTTTGTGCCCGAGGCAAGAATTTAAAATTGCGCCCTCCCCCAGGGCAGGCTCTTCGGCGGCAGGTCCCTCAGTCCCTCTCGGAGGGAAGGCCCTGCCGCCAAATTGCCGCCAAAGAATGCATGAAGGGGCGGTGGTAGAGCCTGTGATTTTGGGGGGTCAACTCATGATTTTTGACTTCTTGGGCTGATAATGTTGCTTCCAAGATGGTCTTTGGTTCCAGTCCAGTTCCAGTCCAGAGAGGGATTCACAGGTTAAGAGAGGAGGGAGGTGCTGGATATCAGCAGTGGCCACTAGGGATCAGCATGTGTCCTGAGAATGCTGGGAGTTCAGGTTTGCGGGGCAGAATCAGGGGTGGCAGGTTTGTAGAAAATTTGGTGCCCAGAACCCGCCCCCGCCCAAACTCCGCCCCCCCCCCACCTGCCCAAAACTCTTCTGGGAGGGAGTTTGGTTGAGGGAGGAGGTCTGGGGTACAGGCCCTAGGCTGGGGCAGGAGATTGGGGTGCAGGGTGCAGGCTCTGGGAGGGAGTTTGGGGATGGAGAGGTGCAGAGGGATGGGGTGCAAGGATGAGGACAGTGGGTTGTGGCTGCAGATGAGGGGTTTGGAGTGTGGGAGGGGCTCAGGGCAAGAGTAGGGGTGAGGGCTCTGTCTGGGGCTGGGAATGGGAGGTTTGGGGTGTGGGAGGGGCTCAGGACTGGGGCAGAGGGTTGGGGTGTGGTGGGTGAGGGCTCTGGCTGGGACTGGGGATAAGGTATTTGGGGTGCTGGAGGGGGCTCAGGGCTCAGGCAGAGGGTCAGGGTGCGGGGGGATGAGGGCTCTGGCTGGGACTGGGGATAAGGTGTTTGGGGTGCTGGAGGGGCTCAGGGCTCAGGTAGAGAGTTGAGGGTGCGGTGGGGGGGTGAAAGCTCTGGCTGGGGGTGTGGGCTCTGGGGTGGGGCAGGGCTGGGGATGAGTTTGGGGTGCAGGCAGGCTGCTCCAGGACAGGGGCCAGAGAGGAGGACTCCCCCCAGCCCTTTCCCTGCCGGCAGCAGCAAGCTCTGAGAGAGGAGCCCCCCTTTCCTGCCCCCCCGCAGCAGCACACTCAGCCCCACCACTGTCACTGCATGTGCTCCTAGGGTCCCTCTCAGGTCCAGGAATCACCCTTGCCTCCCTCGTGGTGGGTGCCGGGAGGTGCTGCGTGCGCCTCCTCCCCTGCTGTTGCCCCAGACTGTAGCTTCACTGGGGGTGAGGGATGGGGCTGCCTCCTTGCCCAGCATGGGGCAGGAGTGGTGACTGTGGGCAGGGGGGCCACCTGTGCTGCTGGAGAGTCCTACTGGAAAATGAAAGGGTCTGAGGGGGAAGGGCAGGCTCAGAGTCAGACTGCCCTGGCAGTCAAGATGGGGGCACTAGGACCCTGCGGCAGGGAGGCAGCATGGAGCTGCTCTGCTCAGGGGCTGGAAAGGGGGGAGCAAGTTGGGGCCAGGGGACACTCGGGGGAGGTGCGGGGGGCGGCAGGTGGGGCGGGAGATCACCTGGGTTATAAATATCTCTGTGCCTGCCAGCAGCTTTTTTTTTTTCTCTCCACTGCTTTGTGCGTCCCCCTGGCTTTGTGTGCCCGAGGCAAGTGCCTCATTCGCCTTGCCCTTGTTACGGCACTGGATCAAATCAATGTTTTTTTCATCCCTGGTGAGCTGGGCTTAAATAGAATCTTTAAGTCTTCAAATGAAGAGTCTGTGGTATCTTCCTGTCTTTATTCAGTGGATGTTTGTCCTGATCACAAAACCAACGAGAATTTAGCATAGCTTGGGGGGGGGAACGGCATAGGATTGCAATCACATAGATCACAGCTCATGTGCACTGGGTACTTTGTATGAAGAGCTTGCTCAACACCTGGTCAGGGCTCATGGGCCTCATTTGGGCAACTAGTTCCAAGTGGAGTCTGATCTGAAGCCCATGTGGCTACATGCAAGTGGACCCTGGTTTCCTCAGGGCCCCCTAATGACTCCAGTGGGGCTCTGTGTGAGCCCAGAGCTCCACCCACATGGAACAAGCTGCAGGATCTGAGCCTTACACTCCCTTCCATGAGCACCATGTTTAAACACAACTTCCTGGAAGTTTAACTTCTGTCTTTGTGTTCATCTTCCCGGCAGCTCAAACCGTAGTTAATGATAGACATCCACCTTGCTGACAAGCTTAATGTTCCATGAAATCCTAGCCCTCAGGGCACATGCTGGTTATTTATTGTTACACACACAAACACAAAGCAGATAGTAAATTTGTCAATTTCAGATTTCGGTGACTGAAATGGGTGTTTGAAAGTCTGATGGGGTAGTGAATGTTTATAGACATTGCCTAGCAGCCATTTTTCATTTCATGGTACTACTATATACTGTAGATATATCCATGGATACCATGCAGCAGGCTCCACCGGCGGTGCTTTCTTGCAATTGTTTGTATTTGGGATCTTAAGCATTGGTGTTTGGGTTTAACTTGGGAAGGGGATGTGTCATGTGTCAGTATTGAACATCACTGAATGTTAAGGCATGACTAACGATACATTATTTGATAATGAACCAGGATGGCAAGCTCACCTGAACTGCACTGGACTGGTGACATAGTAGTGAAATACTTTTTCCCCTTTGTCTCCCTGAAAGTTGCTGATTCTCTCGGTCTAACAGAATAATAGAGTGAAAACCTGGATTCTTAGCCTTGGCTAAAGGGCTGGGAGTAAGTATAGTGGGTATCTAGCAACGTGTCTCTCATTTAACATTAATGGGAGCTGTGCCACTAACTCCCTACTGCACATTTCAAATGTACTCTTTAGTATCAGCGATGGACAAACCTAAAAGGTACCAGACGGAAACGCCCAGAAGTCCAGATGGTGGTGATCTCTGAATAGGGATGGAAATTTCATAGCGGAATAAAGGTTGTACACCATCTGTCTTTTTCTCCCTTAAGTCTCCTTGCTTTTTCCAACACCTACATATGATCTGACCACTTAGAGCTAGCTCACAAGACCACCACCCAGTTTATGTGTCAATAGTAGCTGATGCCCAGAATAAGTGATAGTCCTGCAAGAAGCAAGCTGGTCTCTCCATTCCCTCTCCTCCCCCACAGAATAAACTGATCATATTTTCAGTGTGAAAATATGGGACAGCCTGGGGGGTGTCATGAATCTGCACAAAAGGAGCCAACAAGGACATAGTTTATATAGATGTCCAACAATCCTTTAGTATGCTATGCTGGGCACTAGTCTCTGAGGAGTAACTGCATAATCATATTGATATTGCCTCATTCAGAATTAACCTGTCATTAAAGACTTTTGGTGATGCACTTTGCATACCACTTTACCAGAGCAAGATTTGTTATTTCAAGTTATTTCATCCTTTCTCCTTTGCTGTGTTTTCTTTGTATTTCTATTGTATAGGATATCAGGCTCAGGAACACCAAACTTGCTCCAAAATATAGCAGAAGTGGCTGGAGTGAAAAGATATTTCCACAAGGCCTATTAATTTTATCATAAGTTGGATATTGGCATACTTGTGAAAAAAGAATATTTTAATGTCGTTGGTGTATCATAGAAAAAGCATTTTCCTTTGGGGTATAGGATGGCCATTGAAATTAGGGACATTACATGATTTTCTCATGTACACATTTGAGTCCTAAGCATTGTATTCCTTCACCACACTATATACTTGTTGCAAAGGTTCACTTTATGACACTATGTTGGTCTCTGTTAGTCTTTAATTAAGACTGTCTACCAGTTGTGAGCCAGGAGGCTAGAGACATCTCAGGGAAATTTGATTTCTCTTATCTTCTGTGATTTCAGGAGCTAAAATCTGACTTTTCTAATTTGATTGTCAACTACCCTCGAATTCATAAATACCATATGTCTTTGATACCCCAAATTTACTGCAGCTACCTTAGAGAAACCCAGATTCATAACAATCTGACACTGAAAGTACAAAACAAAGTACAAATGTATCTTAGAGAAGCTTTCAATCAGGCCTTCAAGAGCTTTGTGTAAACCTCATAAGCAATTTTGTTAGCTATTGAATATTGTGACCTGCACAAGAGTTTTTGTCTAGTTATTCAAGGGTCAAGTGAGAGGGGAAACTCAAGTAATGAAATATAATGTTTCTCAGAGTTCTAGCTACATGGAATATAGCTGTCTTTTCATCTGGGTTTTACATGCTTACTTGAAGATATCTGCTCTATGTTTGACTTTCATGTTTCCTTTCCTTAACAGTACATTCATTTAATCCAAAAGTGAAGATGTTAAATGGTAAAAAAGTAGGATGAGTAATTCTACTTCACACAGAATCAGAGAATTTGATGGCCAAGGTCACACAGATGGCAAAGATGGCTTTAGAATCCAGGATCCTTCTCTCTCCGTCCCCTACATCAACAGCTGGTGCACAATGCCAATGAGCCTCTCATTTTACATTGTTATTACAGTGATTTAACCAGTCGAACCTCTCAGCAAAGCGGCGACAATATTTTCCTGACAATCAACACAGTGTTTCCATGTATAATGAAAGTACCAGTTTTATTTCACACTCCAGCAGTCAACTTCTTGTGATCTACTGCCTAAATCAATTACCTCTTAAGTAAAAAGCGACAAAGAGTCCTATCTTTGTTGCTTTTTACAGATGCAGACTAACACGGCTATCCCTCTGATACTTACTACCTCTTAAGTGTGAGTTAACCTTCCCATGTGATCCTACTTTCCCTCCAGCTTCATTGTAACCTCATTTGCCTATCTACACTAAACCTATTGTTTCATACCTAAGTTGTTGTACTAGGAGATTTATCCATCTCTGAGTGTGCTGTGTTGTGTTTCCATTGATGGGCATCCCCAGTGCCCAGGCATCTGTGCACTCTATCTCTGTGTACACTGATTCTGCTCAATGAAGTCTCTCTCCACCCCACTCGTGTCTGCGTACAGGAGAGCAAACAGCATGTGCTCATGATTTTCCTTTCCTTTCCCTCCAACACTCTAATTTGTGGGAGCACATTGTTCTGTAAATCATCAGGCACAGCAAAACGATTAGCCACAAAATTGCAGAATCTGAAAGATGATTAATCAGACAACATTAACTTGTGCTGATGATACTATTCAGTGAATTATGAGTAGTCTCTAAGGGCAATACATCTGCCTGCTGCTTGCCTTCTAAAACCAGTGTCCCCAGAGTCCCCTCAATGGTTGCCCACTCTGGCACATATATCCCCCATCCAAACTCCAGAGACATACAGCTGGTGAGTACAATCAAACCATGGCCCACTTGAATTGAGCAGTTCATGAGAACTCTCAGACTTTCCAAATGCAGGCCTGAAATCTTCCAATCCTTTTTCTGAGATTGGGCTGAAACTCTTAAAGCATCTTCATTCAATCCAGAGGCACACTGGAAAAAATTCTGGGCTAATGCTAATGGCCCAAACCAAACGCCTGATTATCAACCCCACAAAAAGAACTTTCAAGCGTCAACCTACCCTGGAAACAATGGTCCACATTGAATCATTTCAGAACATCATGTGGCAGAGGCTGTCATCTTTTACATCACTGGAAGATGAGAGACAATACCCAGTATGATGATGGACACCAGTCACAAACTATGGACCACATTGTAAATGAGTGCCTGCTTTGATTGTTTGCTGGTGGTATCTCAGGCTAGTGTAGCCACTCTAAGCCAACGGGAGAGAGCTCTCCCGTCAACTTAATTAATCTACCCCCAACAAGCAGCGGCAGCTATGTCGGCTGGAGAAGCTCTCCTGCTGACACAATGCTGTTCACACCAGTGCTTAGGTCAGTGTAACTTATGTCGCTCAGGGGCGTGGCTTATTCAAACCCCTGAGCAACGTCAGTTAATACTGACATAAGTGGTAGTGTAGACATAGCCTCAGACTTAGACCATCCCACTTCTGAAACTATTCACTGACTCACTAATCTGGACTTGGTTCTTTGAACATTTCTTTCATATGGCAAGAGAGGTGATTAGCAGAGTCCCATCCTTCTCTGGCTCAAATGCACCAGGGAACTTAAGATCTCTGCTGAACCAGAGTTTTGTCTGCCATATTACCAGGTGCACTGAGCCATTTGTAATGGTGTTTCAGAGTGTGCATCAGTTATTTGAATATTAGTGGCTCCAAAATAAGTCCCTATCTGCTTCACGGAACAGGTTTATGTTTTCAAAGAAGCCCAAAGTTAAAATCATAAGTCAGTTTGCTTGTTCTAAACCATTATCCCACAAGTTGACCCCTCAGTTCAGTTAATCTCTAAGGCCCTGTCCGTGTTATAATTTAAACCATGCCAGGAAAGCCATCTATAGTTGCTACTAGTAGGTTTCTAGCATGGTTTCCTCAAAGAATGTGATAGGATTTTTTTCTGAGAACTCTGCTATAAAAACCAGGGCCTATCTACACTTCAAGAAGACACACTAGCGTGCCGTCGTTAATGCTGTTTTCATTTTTGTACCCTTGTTCATCTCTAGGTCTCTGAGAGTTTTATACGGAGGCAGTGAAGTATCCCCATTGTAAAATGGGGAAGTTGAGGCACTGTGAGGCTAGATTACTCACTCAAGGTCACACAGCAAGTTAGTGGCTGATGTGGGAAAAGAGCTTGGGTCTGACTCCTACTTGAGTGTCCTATGCACTGCATGACGCTACCTCTGTAGTAGATGCTATCTGGGTGTCCATGCATAGGAAATATATGACTTTATAGCTGTGGTTTAGTTTACAAAAATGTTTTTTTCTGTGGAAACTTTATCCATGAAGTGGTCACAAGATCTGACCTTATGTAGGGTAGGCAAATGTTCTGAAACTAAACTCATTATAACTGTGCAGGTGTTATCCATGTTGCTACCGTAGTACAAGGCTCCACAGCTGTTTTGAGCATCTTGTCAATGAAACCTAGTCAGAGCAAATCCAATAGACATGTTCTACTGCTGCAGCCATGGGAGTGGTTCCCAACCTGGCTAACTGTAGTGTAGCTGCAACAATAGGAATCTTTTGTAAATGTATCTTAAGGTAGACAAGGCTAAAGCAGTTATGCACACTACTGTACATGGTAGTTTCTATGTGTACTCCCAATGGTCTGTACCTAAGACCTCACCTTTAAGGAAACTAGTCTTATTGTGTGCAAGGATTTCTCCAAAGTCAACTCAGGTGCACAATTTTTGAGGGAGAAAACGAGCTTGTAGAAACTTACAAAGGACGTTTTCCATGAAGCTAAGGGTTTGTTAACATGCATCAGCAGGGTACATATGGATGGTAGGAATGTGGCAGGCTAGTGCGAGGTAGATTCACACCTTAGTTTCCTGCAATCCAAGGCCTTGGCTACACTGGCGGTGTACAGTGCTGCAACTTGCTGCACTCAGAGGTGTGAAAATGCCCTCCCCCAGCGCAGCGAGTACAGCGCTGTAAAGCGCCAGTGTAATCAGAGCCTGCAGCGCTGCACTCTCGCTCACAGCGCTGCAAGCTATTCCCCTCAGAGAGGTGGAGTACATACAGCGCTGCGAGAGAGCTCTCGCAGCGCTGGTGGCACGACTACACTCGCGCTTCACAGCGCTGCCGCGGAAGTGCTGGGAAGTCCCTAGTGTAGCCAAGACCTAATTGTTTGTGTAGACAAGATGTGAATCTGATCTGAAAGCTTCTGTTATGTTTAAGATCGTTTTAGAAGGCTAGCACTGGAGAGACATGAAAATGAATACCTTTCAAAAAGCTTTCCGCAAAATCTTAAAAAGTCAATGTAATTTCCAAATAAAATGTTTAAAAGATCTAAGTACAGGCAAATGGGAAGTTAATCCAAAATGTATAGCGTATATCAGGGCACTAATAATAGTGAAAATAGTTGCCAAGTCTTAATTTACACAGTATTCTGAAATTTTCCTCTGATATTTCCAGATCATCCCACAAATTGATTTGACACCCTCTGTTTAGCTACTAAAAGCCCATTACAGAAAGGGGTGGTCTTAGTTTGGGATCATATAGGTCCTGTTTAGTGTTACAATAGATTTTCCTAACCCCCTACCTCCCTCTCCCCATTAACTCATCAAAGGGTCAGTAAGAAGCATCACCTGGAGTGCTGACTATGAAAAGAGACAAAGAAAAGGGACAAAGATAAACACAAATGGAGGGGCTAAGAAGGTTCATTCTACAGTAAGATTATAATTGTTGCCTCAATTAACCCATTGTTACCTGAAACAAAATCACTGAAACTGATTGTGTGGCTGTCCAAACAGGAGTCCATCATTTCATAGGATCCATCACCTTACCAGGAACATGGGCTCTTGGAGCAATCCTGCTTTACTAGAAGTGGGGGGTAAAGAAGTCAGCATGTTGGGAAGTCTCGAATCCCTTCTACTGCAAGCTCTTGTGCTTCTTATTTTTCAGAGGACATTGCCAGGGAGGAGAACATGCTGTCTGAAGCAGGAGTTCTCAACCTTTTTCTTTCTGAGGCCTCCCCAACATGCTATAAAAATTCCATGGCCCAGCTGTGCCACAACAACTGGTTTTCGGCATATAAAAGCAGGCCAGCTTTAAGGG
Organism: Chrysemys picta bellii; assembly: GCF_011386835.1. Classification (NCBI taxonomy): domain Eukaryota; kingdom Metazoa; phylum Chordata; order Testudines; family Emydidae; genus Chrysemys; species Chrysemys picta. The sequence continues at coordinate 32,319,060 of NC_088800.1, read as the reverse complement.
GTAGCAAGCAGGGCAATTGCCCGGAGCCCCATGCCACAGGGGCCCTGTGAATCTAAGTTGCTCAGGCTTCGGCTTCAGCCCTGGGTGGCAGGGTTTGGAGCCCCGACCTTCAGCCCCAGGAGGTAGGGCTTCGGCTTTCTGCCCTGGACCCAGCAAGTCTAATGCCTGCCCTGCTTGGCGGACCCCCTGAAACCTGCTCGTGGCCCCCAGTGGTTCCCGGAACCGTGGTTGAGAATCACTGCTCTAAAGGACTGTGAATGAGGGAAAACTTGTGAACATATATGGGCAGGGGCTTGGAGTGACTCACCTGCTTGAAAAGAGGCCTTTGTCTGTGTATTAAAGACTTTGGGGATCAAGACCAGTAATCACTTTGAGAAATTAGGCTATTATTATTATTATTATGTATTGGTGTAATAGACATCCCTTTTCTTAGACTGCTCTGCCTCTGTTCGTCTTTATCCTACTACTTTCCTCACAGGCAGGGTGATAGGATTCACCGCTGTGGCTAGTAACAGGGTATAACCAGGAAGACACTAACTGGAGAGCAAAGCTACAGGAAGCTGATCAACTAAGGGAAAAGGGGTTTTTTAGTGAGATAGAGCTGGTGACACTTACATACCCTCAATTGACTGACTAACCTTCTGGATAAAGGAGATTCGTGTTAAAGCCTCACCATTCCCTACTCATTAGTCCAGCTGTAAGAGCTAACAATATACAACCCCTGAAAACCCCAGTATGTGCTCCAGCAAAATCAGCCATGGTTTTCCCAATTTGTTTTAGGGTAAAAAGCCAATCAGACTTTTTTTCCCCTTTAAAGTCAGATATCCTTTATACACCACTAAATAGTGAAAAGGGCCCAACTGTTAAAAAAAAAAAAAATCCCTCAAAGGTCACCTGTGACTCTGGCCATTATTCCTTTTGCCAATCAGATAATTACTCACTCTCAATTGCTATGCCTGCCCTAGAACCAGTTAATGAATGCTGCATGATAAAGGGAAGTAGGCAGCTGGATAACACCAGTACCGGTGAGGAAGAGTGCCTCACTTAAGTAGGAGATAATGAGCATGAAAACTTGTTTTCCTAAATACCACCATCCCTTCCCTCCTCAGCGTGGTCCAACCCCCAGCTCCTGCATCTTGGCCACTCTTCCTTTCTTAGTCATTCCCACTTTGTCCTTGATTAACCGGCAAGGGTAAGGCCATTAAAAGGAAAAGGCAACCTCGGCAAGGGGAAAAGCTGGAGGATCCGCACAGTGAAGCATCCTCCCCTTCCTCACAGCCCAGCTCTAAGCATCTTTGCCTTCTCTGTGTGCTGTTGTGCAGCTTCCCACTGGAAGAGGATTCTGTGGAGAGAGTAGTCACTGTTCCTCTGCGTCCTCTGAATCCTTCTCCTTCCCTGTGTCTCGTTCCCTCCTTCCTCAACAGAACTGCACCAGGTCCAGTGCCAGGGGTCACACCGCACCATACCATTGGGGGTCAGGACAGGAGTTGTCCTTAATAGCAGCCTAAAGAACTCTGAGAACCAAGGAAATTGTCTTATGTCTTCCATCTCCAGTGCCACCGCCTGCATTGAATATTCTAGACAAGTATTCTAGACAAGTCTCAGGATATGCATCAGAAATGTGCACCTGTCACAGTCAAGTTTAATGGCCCTGATACTAAAAATAAGTTAATATATCACATTATTGTCCAAGTTGGGATTTTCAAGAGAAAAGTACAAATAAAATATCTCTCATGCCTAGCAGCAGCTCTGAAATTGCAATTTTGGGGTGATCGTACATCTGCATTATTGAAGCAGGCACTAAGTCATCAAGTGATCAGTGTTCTGCAAAGTCATAGTGGTAGAGACAAATGACTAGGTGACAGGAACTATTAAAAAGCAAGCTGGGGGCCATGAAGTACGTTGTGTGTTTCGTTAACCTGCTTGACACATAGGAAGGAAATGGTGTCTGAAGGGTTCTGCGCTTGCTAACCAAATCATTAATCACATAGATATGGCAAAGAGTGAGTTAGTGAGATGGTTATCAGGGACTCAGAACAAGATTTGACTTCATGTAGTGACTTTCTTGAATCTCAGCCAAAATGATGTAAGCTGGAATTTTCAAAGGAATCTATAGTGTCCCACTCTCACTGAATTCCAGTGGGATTTAGGTACATATTTCTCTATGAAAAACTCCACCTTAATCTTTTAAAAGTGTATATAACATTTGAAATGGCAGATGTCACAACCTGAACAGCTTCCAGCCAGAGATGTGATAGGAACATAATGTACACTAGCAAGTACAGGCAAGCAATAATTCCAGAATCTCTGCCAAAAAGCTAATGAGAGCACATTTGACCATAGCCCTTTTTCCAACTTCGGCAATATCTGTTTCCAGTTGTCTTATGTTCACCAGCTATGAAATGGAGGTATAAAAGTAACTGCCCCTGTATGAGGAACTAAAGGGCAAATGATCAAAGGTTGTTTGATCGGTAAGGCGTGAAGATTGAATGCACTCCTCCTCGTACTGGACACACCCTGTGTTGCATATACAAGTTGGTATTTTGCTTGAAAAAATGGACTGATGGCATGTGCCTATGTCCACAGTTGGCCAATGGGAGGACATGTTTTGTGAATCCCATCTACTGGGATATTTGAAAAAAACCCCACAAACTATAATTCCATATGAGTAATAGTTAAATGTAGTTGCCAATGAACCGTGAAGAGATTCTGTCAGGTCCAAATCCCATATATGTTTAAAAAAAAAAAAAAAAAAAAGGGCCTCAGATCCACCATACTAATGGGCCATGCTCTTCCACATCTTTTGGAAGCATTGGTCCTTCATGACCCATTCTGCCTGTGGCTGCACGTTACCCTCTCTCCTTGAGTGAAAGACAGGCATGGAATGGGAGTTAATGTTACATCCACAAGGCTCCACCCTGAGCTTGCCCCAAAGAGGCATCCCCCCACACAAGCTGCTGAGCCTTGACCCTGTGAAGAGGGGCTTATGTGAAATCCAGTGCAAGATGTGATTTAGGGAACAGAAGAGCTTGTAGCAAAGAGGCTGCGCCTCCTCTTGAGTTCGCATCCCATCTCCTTCCACTGTCACTCCTTTTGCCTAGGTCAGGGGTCTCCAAATTACGGCCCGCAGGCCGGATCCGGCCCGGGGCTTCCATTTGTCCGGCCCTCCAACCAACAGGGGAGAAGTGAACAGGCACGCCAAGCAGGCAGGGGGAGGGGCTGCCGGCAGCAGATCACACGGGGGGGTAGCTCAGCTGAGCTGAGCTGTGTGGAGGGGTGAGTGCCCCCAGGAGCCAGTGTCCCCCCAAAAGGAGAGCCAACTTATTGGAGACTTGCTGTTGCAGCCGAGCAGGCACAGACCCCTGCCTTAGAGTAAAAATACAAGCGGGATGCTTAATTACATCTCCAATAAATGGAGTAAAGAACATAGAAATTAACACTTCCATAATGGTTAAATTTTAACTACAGCACTAATAGAACCAAACAGTATTTGTATGATACAAATGTGTGAGTTTTTAGAAATAAAATAAAAAAAAATGTGAAATTATTTTTAATGTATTGACAACTATTTTGTGTGATTTCACAGTACCTGCATCGATTAACTTTTATACCTGATTTAGAATTTAATGCAACACTGACACAGTAGAGTAGTGTTGTTTTTTAACGATTTTGCATATATTTGCATATATTTAATTTCTTTCACAGTCGCTTCGGCCCGCGAAGCCCCTTCAAAAATCTAATATGGCCCTCGTCTCATAAAGTTTGGAGACCCCTGGCCTAGGTGAAGACAAGCGTTGGGCCCTACGTCCCAACTCAGAGATATCTCCCCCAGAGTAAGAATTAAAGGATTTATAACAGCATTTTGAAGTTAAACATACCGTATACAATGATAACTCTTTCTTTATTTGCTGACAGTGAGTCTGGTGCTGCATCAGACACAAGAAACATACTGTTCTGGCTTGAAGAGTGCACAAAGTAAACAAGCCATAGTAGAGATGAGGCACTTGGAAACCACAGGCGTGAATGACTAGGAATTCTACTGTACAGTTCTTTTCCCAAATTAGGATCGTCCTGAGTGTGATGTAGGCTCCACACTTTCAGCTGGGCACACTCCTAAGGCTGCTGTTGCAATCAATTGCTAAGAGTTGGATATCACTCTTCTACCATGGACCAACCATTGTCTTGAGCACTTTGAAGGTGGGGCACAGATACTGCAAAAGGGCAGAGGACCAGTCTTGATGATCCATTCTTGGAGGCTGGTGGAAAGAACCAACAAACTGCCAGGCAGCCTAGAGGAAAAGGTCTGTTCATCAGAGTGACCCCATTGATAGTCTGGTAGAACACTCTAATCTTTTTATCTCCACTCTTGATACAATGGCCCCCAAATGTCCTCTCTGCCAGCTTTGTAGGTCACAGGACTGGCAGCAGAAATAAGAGGGAAGAGGATACTCTTGGTTTCTGCAGAACATCATAACCCATAATTGTACTTTAGAAAGCATTTGAGTGTAGGATCATTCAACTACAAGCACAAGAAAACTTATGAACATCTTTGGGTACGTCTATACTTACCTCCGGGTCCAGCGGTAAGCAATTGATCTTCTGGGATCGATTTATCGCGTCTTGTCTAGATGCGATAAATCGATCCCGGATCGATCCCGGAAGTGCTCGCCGTTGACGCCGGTACTCCTGCTCCACGAGAGGAGTACGCAGAGTCAACGGGGGAGCCTGCCTGCCGCGTGTGGACCCGCGGTAAGTTCGAACTAAGATACTTCGACTTCAGCTACGTTATTTACGTAGCTGAAGTTGCGTATCTTAGTTCGAAGTGGGGGGTTAGTGTGGACCAGTCCTTAGTCTCCCTACCCCATTGCTTGTTACCTCTCTTACTGCATCGTATCTAAACTTACACTGGAAGATCTTCAGGGCAGGGGTGTGTTTTTAAATGGCATAGCACACTTCAAATGCTATATAAGATTCTCCTGAGGGCACTCTGTGCCAAAAAACTCTGCAATTTTTATTTGTCAATAAATACAGAGGCTCCAGCATGGCAGTGGGGAGCACAGTCCACTGTCTATATGAAGATGGAAAATCACCCTTCAGCCTCCCCACCCCTGGGACACGGACTCAGTGGTGAGGTTGCACCTGACTCTAACACAGCACAAGGCCTGAGCATGCCCCATAAACACCCTGGGGCTCAGCCTTTTTGCACCAGGTGTGGGTCAGGCAGGCTCAACCAGGCAGGATCCAAGTGTTGAAGGGGCTTGTTAGGGGGGTTCCAGGTGCAGGGGCAATGGGACTCTACAGGTGAAAGTGGTTGGGGCTCAGCAGAGGGGTCTGGGTGTAGGGGTCTCGGCAGCGGGGTCTGGGTGCTGGGGGAGTGGGACTTTGTGGGGTGGGGGCCTGGGTGCAGCTAGTTGGGGGTCAGTGGCATGAGGGTCTGGATGTGGGGGCTCAGGGTGGTGCAGAGGTGTGGGGGCTCATCAGGTGGGGGTTTGAGTGCAGGGAGCTCAGTGGGGGTGATCTGGGTGCAGGACTGGGGGGACGGAGGCAGGGGGTCTGGGTGCAAGGGGGCTCCAGATGCAGGGGTTGAAGTTCAGTGGGGTAGGGTTTGGCTATGGAGGGCTAAAGGGGTTCTGGGTGTATGGGGTGAGGTGTGGCAGAGGTGTCTGGGTATGGGAGGTCCAGATGCACAGGGGTTGGGTGGATTGGAGAGCAGCTCTCTGTACAGTGACCCCTTCCCCCGCAGATGAGGAACGATGGGGGCAGGAAGCAGGGGAGGATGCTGAGCTTCCTGCAGCTGAGGGAGGTTTCTGGGGGTGGGTCTGACACAGCCCCAGCCACTTCTTGCAGGGGAAGAGGAAGTCCTGTCCTCTCCTGCCTCTAGCCCAGCCGGGACTAATAGCTGATCCCGGGTCAGGGTAGGAGCCACTGGCTGGGGTGTCCCCAGCCCTGAGGTGATTTACCTCTCCGTCATCTGCTCCAGGTCCCTGAAACAATGTACCTGTGCAGCTAGGGAGTGGTGTGTGACTGCTCTTGCAGTTTCCCTTTGCTTCCCTGTCAGAAAGTCATTTTTCTGCAAGGAAACAAAGAAATCTGTTTCAGAGTTGCAGCCGTGTTAGTCTGTATCTGCAAAAAGAACAGGAATACTTGTGGCATCTTAGAGACTAACACATTTATTTGAGCCCACGAAAGCTTATGCTCAAATAAATTTGTTAGTCTCTAAGGTGCCACAAGTACTCCTCGTTCTTTTTTTAAAGAAATCTGTGGGGAACATGAATTCTGTGCACACGAGTGGCGCAGAATACCCCCCAGGAGTAAAATAGGAATCAACTACTTCAAGGCCAAAGAAAGTTTTGGTGCGTTGGATATTGAACTACAAATATAACAAAGCAAAATTTCATCCTCTGCCCCATACAGTTGGTCTTAAACTCTTTGGCATGTCTCTTTAAATGCTCTCATTTTGAATGTAACACACTATTGGTCCATCTGGAGTTAATTTTCCAAGGCTTATGAATGTGCAGGAACAGTGATAAACCTTGAATTTATAGGGATCACCATTAAAGTCTTTCCCTCTCCTGCTATTTGATTTACATCTACAAGAATCATTCCCAGAAGGAATTCAACTAGATTTATTGTCCAGATTTGTAATTTAATTGATGGTTGTTTACACAAGCATCCCTGCCTAAATAAGGTGATTTGGCAGTCCTGTGGAATATAAAGGTTCAATGTATTGATTTAATCTCTCCCTGGGAGAGTTAATCTTTTTGTGGCCATGAATCGTTATTTTTGTTCTTATGAGCATAGGAGCTTTCTTTACATAGGTTTAATTTAATTCTGTCCATCACATGCTGTAAGTGGAAGATTATCCTTTCATGTAGTTATCATTTGCTAGAATAAGTGTTGTTGAACTCTCAGGCAAACACTTTATTAATGAGTCTTGAATTCCCAAAGGTACTAATTCTCATGATCTTTCAGTATGATAAGTACCAAAGCTGGTTAAACACTAGAGATTCTATTCTCCCACTGAAGTGTAAACTCCACTAATATTAACAGGAATAAGTCACATTGGGGAATCTTACCCTTATGGTTTCAAATCAGTAATACCAGTTATAATATACAGATACTCATATCTGAATCATTAATATAATGTATATACAGGATAGCTATTTGAACATGAAAGATCAGCTTATTACAATCTCAGAGTAAAAAGTGGATCTCTTGAGCATTGTGAATATTGAACCAGAATTAGGAATGTTATTTTCAGAGATTCTGTGTGATGAAAATCGCAGGTAATTTTTTCCCCACTTAGCAATAGGTCTGTTTGCGTTTGGATTTGTGGTATTCTTGTTGCCACTAAGCGAACTGAATAGCAGCTGGAATGCTTTGGCTGAAGTTTTGTTCTTTCACCTGGTTTTTAGTAGGGATGGGCCTGGATCAAAACCTCTGGTTTGAACACCCCAACTTCTGGGTAGCCAGGATCTGAACTTACAACTAGCCCCTAACCATGTAATGGGCTAGACCACTACTCTCGAGCCAAATGTACCCAAAGGGGGAATTTTGTATCCACATCTGAACATGCAGCATCAACTCTTCTGTTTCTTTTTCTGCTTTAACGTCTTTCATCAGTATTATTTCCCAAATTTATCTACTACATGTGTTAGTTGTTTACTTCCATATTCACTATAATTTCTCCCCTCTTGTTATACCAATAGAATAAAAACCAGCAGGATTTTATTAAGAGGGATAAGGCAAAGATGCCACATTTATTGTAAATATACTGATAAAGCAAAAGATAAAAGTAAACAACGTTGTTTGACTACTTATTTTTTATACATACACACATACATATATATATATATATATAGAGAGAGAGAGAGAGAGATTTATTTACACAATTATTTATTCAAGTTCTGTATAGGTGTTATAGTTACCAGCCTAGAAGTTGCTCATGCCAAGTTACTGGCCAGGTATCTTGGTCATGAGGATGGAGCCGAGTCTGTGTCAGGTGCACCTGATGCTCCTGGAGGCTGGCAGCAGAACCAGAGACTTAAAGTTATCAGTCTTTAGAGTTCATTCTTATAGGAATTAGTTTCTATGTTAGTTTATGGGAGCTGTTTTATCCTGCTGTTGCTGACTCAATCAGCAGATGGCACATTTCTGTTTAAAGTGGCACATTCCTGGTGGCTCCACACTGTCCAAAGTTTGTGTTTCTCATCCTTCCAGGTGATGACACTCTATGCCTCTTATGGATTAGAACAGGAAATCCCATAATGTGGACTATATTTTTAGTAGAAAAATTGTCTCGTGGACCAAGGCAACATCCCTATGACAGCTCCAATAATGGAAGAGTAACATTGAGAAAGCATTTGTGTATTTAAGTTATTAAGAGACTTGTACTTCTTGGGAGAGGGATAAATTCCCCTGTCTCATTTTGCTTATCATCTTATATCCCCTCACATCTGTCCTGCTCTGCTGGAAATGAGGAGAGCCAGAAGCATGTGAGCAGTCAACTGTCCTTGGACCACCAACCAGTAATCTGTGGGATCACAATTTGGGAACTGCTGGATTAGAACCATAGAGCCAAATTCATTCCTGCTGCAAATCAACTGATTACAGTGGAATTAGATCAGGAGTGAATCTGGCCCATTATGATTGAAGGAAGAATGTTATCTTCATCCATTTCCCCTCCAGGCTAAATGACTCTTTCCTCCTAACGCTTTGATTCATTGTTTAACAAGTGATCCATCTTCCTTACAAAGTCCGAGCATGTAGCTACTTCCTCTTATTTATATGTTTCTTTCTCCCAATTCCTGCAAGGCTTATATTTTAACACTAAATCTTTTGCCCAAGGGTTAATTATTATCCTTATAGACCTGTAAGGAATTAGTCACATATTTGGGGTCTCCGTTTTGTGATTAGTACTCAAAGGATGTATTGTTGGACATATTGTTGATAGTTAAAAAGCCAAGATCAAGTAACCACAGGAATTTACTCCCTTTATGGAAAATCTAGCATGATTTCTTTGGTATGGCAATACCAAAATGTGTCATCTGGCATACCCACCTAAAACGCTTATAACCATATAAAATGAATGGCTTTCAGGAATTGGATTTAAACACAGACATAATATTTTCCATCAGTTAGACACTGAGAAACCCCAGACATACAGCGCTGCAAGTGAAATTAGATATCTTGGGAAACCAATACCAAATGGAAACCTAATATGTGGGATCCTGACTCAGTCACCACTCCCTTAACTTCTTACCCTCCCCAAAATATATTTGGATACATTAGTTTGTATAAATGTAGTAATGTTATACTCAGTAAACATGCACAGATTGAATCGTGCCAGCTGCACTAAATGTAGCCAGCGAAACGCAGCTATAAGCCAGCCAAAACATAATGCATATTTACCTGTTTTACCAAGTTACCACAGATGTACCGCACTACCATTTTGTGGAATCAATTCAGCAAGCTGTGCGTTATTTATAAAAGGAGAAATACTGAATCTATGGTAAGCCTTCTGCAATAGTTGCTCGGTATATGGGGAATTTAAATAGGACTGAGTAATCATGGATTTGCTGCTATACTATTGCCTGCAGTGGTCACCTCTGACCGAAGGAAATGCCACAAGAGTCAAAATAAGAAGGTGCCCCTACTAGCCTTTTTGTGCATTGAAATATTTTCCTGCTTCATTTCACTCCCTTCTGGGACAGCAAATGAAATGGAGTATTTTTAACAATGTTCTTTGCATGTATGTCACACTGAGTAGCTTATAAAATCCTTTGGAAAGTGTTTTACTCTTTTTGGTGGCTTTGTTCAAAAGGTACTTCCTACCCCCATCTCCAAATGCTCTGGCTGATTCCGCCTTTGGGTACCAAAACTGGCACATAATTGTTTGTGTTCAAACCAGGTAGTTGGGAGCTCAGCTGAAGAGTTGAGTATGCAGATAAGGTCCTGCAAGGTAGCTTGTCTCAGATGCAAACTGAAGTGACTGCTTCTCAGTGCAGGGTACAGCGCAGTGTATATGATAAAGGAAGTGGCTTCTGAACACTGGAACAGTTTTGCAGGCTGGGCTTGCAATAATACCAGGTTCAAAATGGCAGCGCAAAAGGTAACTTTCACAAAATTACTTTTACTTTCTCTTGTCATATTAAAATGGCAAAGAAATATTAAATTTACTGAAAGTGCCATTATACACTGTAAAACTGAGGAGAAACTCAAAACACAGCATTTCTTCTTCCTAATTTCCACATCACATTTGCTCACTTTAAAAGCCAAGCAATGATTTTTCTAACTGCGAACAGGAAACTTCACCAGTAACAGATTCCAGAATCTGAATTTAGCTGGCAGTTCTGTTTGATGTAGACGACAATCCAGGCTATATTGGTTGTACAGGGTTACCAGGACAGACTCTCTAGTTCGTGGCATTCAAGTAAACAGACTGTGTGGTTCTAAAATACACAGGGGCAGAGAAGATTATTCAACCAGTTGCATTCCGAGTCGTTTTTGGCTACACAATTAGGAAGAAAGATAGCTCTGTTTCCTTTCCCAAATCATTCATATAAACAAGTCAGGTAACATGCCAGTTATTACTTTAATGAAGCGCAACAAGGATGCCAAACAAGCAGCTTTTGAGGCTCCTGCATGATGTTGTTATGGGAAATGTTTGTACTAGTTTGTTAGATAATAGGTGTAGTTTGAAGTAGGAACATCTAGTTCTCTTCAATCCACTCCCTTTCAAACTGTGCACCATTTGGGTGTGGACATGTAATATGGAAATCTATAGCTCGGCAAACTTGAAACTGTTGACAAGATTTTATGAAGCAACAAAACTTTTCCATGGATTTTCTTCTGCTTTTGGATCATTAGTGCAGCACAAGCTTGGCAGAAACAGGGGATTGAGGAGAATGTTTTCAAAATGTACAATCTTAAAAATCTGGATTTTTTTTGTAAGCAAAAAGTTTGATCTAACAAAGAGATACTGTGTACTTAAAACCAAATGCAAAATTACTTGTGGATTAGTTGTATATAAAAGTGAATTTTAAACCAGTACATGTTGAATGGACTAGACACGTTCTTTAAAAGTGCACCTGCAGCACTGCAAGCTCAAGTATTTTTATGCAAGTTGCCTTTTTGTACAAGCTGCCTAAAATGATTGCACACCTACCTGACTGACACATCCAACTATATCTTAGACGGAAAAATGCATCTGCAAAATTTCAGTGTTAGGAGCTGGGGTTTGGGATGCCCAGTAATTAAGGCCCCGTTTGCTCTTATGTAGTTTATTTTGATGGGTCAATGGAGATGCCACCTTCTTATTTTGGAAGGGCGGGCCTCCTTTCTGCAGAAGATGCTGGGGATTTCAACCATAGGTCTCTGGGTCCCCAGAGATCAACCAGAGGCCTCTGGCCTCAGCACTTTTGCCTGGTCTCACTGCAGGTTCCTTTCCCCCTTGTCAACAGAGTTTCTGCTTTCCTTGACCATTGGCTGACCCAGACATTTTCTGAGGGATGTAACTTTCCTACCGAGGATGTAGCTTCCAGCCCTGCTCTGTATGGATGAATCAGTTAAGCAAATGATCAGCAAGCAGAGTTTACTATTCCTGTTCATGGCTGAAAATGCCTTTAAAACTAGCAAACCCTTTTAAAAATAATCTTTTATGAAATAGTCTTAAGCTGATGGAGTGCAGTATAGAGGAGGAGTTTAACGGCTTGTTCTTTATCACCATAAAATTACTGTCCTCAGGAGAGGATACCAAACGATGCCTCTGTTGAACAAAGATTATCTACCTATCCAATCACCCCGCACCACAAGCATTTAAAACTCCAATTTCCTCAGGCAGACAGTTGGCTCAGACATAGTGTACCTGTAGTTTCCCTTCTTTCCTGTGTCTTTTCACAGAACTTGGTTTCCACAACAAGTGCCTTTCAAAGATGTTGTAGTTCAATAAAATTGCTCTATAGTCCTTTGTTTTATAAAGGAGCTCTCCTATTAACTCACTGTTGAATAACTTACAACCTCAGGCCTATCTGAATTCTACTCAGAACCACAATATCTCATTGCAGACCACTTGTTACCTTCTGAACACTCTGCAGGCTTCCACTATTGCCTTTCTGATTTCAAGTGTTACTTCCTCTACTATATATCCTGCTCATATTCGAACCAAACATTCTACCTTGAACAGCAAATGGCTGTCCATATTTCTCAAGGCACTTTCCCATTCATACTGACTAGGAGCTGGTCAAAAAATGGGGATTTTTTTCCATTAAAATTTTTCACATCCCTTTTCTCTTTTCCAAAGCTCTGTAACTAGGCAACTAATGTCCTTGTTTTCTGTGCACCACACCTTTCAATTTCTAAAATCTGCCTGGTTAAAGAGACACCACCCATTTTTATTATCAGTGTTGCTGCAGCCTGTACAGATGGGACAAACACACACACTATATTCCTAATCTAAACACAAGTCATCCAGATGCATAGTATATGCTTAGTCTTTGGATATGGGGAAAAACAAATGCCAAGCACCAATCATCCAACTTTGGAAATATCAGTGGTGGTTTGATCAGTGTAGGTAGGAGATATTAATTAATTTGAAGAAATCAAGTGATGTTAATGATGCAACGTCACATACTTATTTTGACAGTGACATTAGAGGACACACACCCATCAGGTGGACTTGATTAACCATTTCATTTAGATGAGATTTAGATAAGGTTCAGCCCTCAACTCTTAAACTCTCCTGCCTCCATCTCTATTGTACAACTTCAGAGTTTAAAAAAAATGTACATGTATGAAACTGAAGAGGGTATATTGCAGCATAAGTGAATAGAGACATTCATACTACATAATTCTTTGTGATAGAGAAAAATAATCTGGAATCTACCAAATAACCTCTTTTAAGATGCAAAAGAGACCGTGACTCTCTTAAATATCTTTGCTCAGTTTAGTGTTTTGTTGATACCTAATTTGGTACTGTGGGGGTATAGAGGGACTATAATACGATTCCCCTCACTCTGGAATTTGCATGCACCTTGCACATCACTAGGTAGTAGCTGGGGTGCTTGCTGTCCTTGCTGGTACTTTTCTGTTTGTTTCTTCATTTCCATCATCTTGCGGAACAATTTAGTTCTATTTCTGGTGAGATTCTTCATCATGCAGAACAGAGAGCATTCAGCTGCTCATGTTACTGTTGTCCTTTAAGTTTGTTTGTATATCTTTGCTGTATTTTGGATCATGTCAAGAATCTGTCAGATACACTAGCAGTGAGCAGCTGTAACATGACAGAGCACTGGCTTGCGTAACTTTGGAGGATTGCTGCTTATCCAGTATTGCGTTACATGAAAGAGAATTTTTATATGAGACCTTATTATGGTGAGGACCAGCTAACGCCAAGCACAGGCTTCTCTAGCTTGCTCTTCAGTTCATTCTTGAGAAGATAAAAATTAAAGGACCTAAGTGGCTGGGTGTGAAACAGTCTGACTCTCTACCTAACCAAAAAGAAACATTTGATTCTTTTGGGGGTGGGGGTGAATATCCCTAACAAACTATTTGAGTGTTTTCACTTGAGATGAGAACTCTACAAACACATTCGGCCAAATGTTGTCTTTGTCACATGTGTGCATCTCCATGTACTTCAGTGGGCAGAATTGCATTATCTGTGGATATTTCTAGATCTGTATCATTGAGAGTTTGGTTGTGATGGGGCAAGATTTTATGCCCAAACCAAGGAGACACTAAGACTTACCTTTTAAAAAAATACCACTATTTCAGCATATGCAAACCGAGGCCTGGTCTACAATGAGGTGGAAACACCTAGTGCAGACACCATCTCAGTTTTAGTTAGTTTCAGACAGTGACACATTGGCTGCAATCTGAATGTAGACGAGGTCGAAGGCCCAGATTCTGCAAGCAGCTCCTTGCAGGCTGATGACTCCTGCTCTGCGCTCAGTGCAGGACTGGGGTCATAATGCTTTCTTCAGGGAAATGAATTTTTCCTTCCAAATTTGTAATTTTAAGATTTGGTTTTTCCCCTACTGCATCTTGAAAATGTGTAGCAACCGTATGTGATCCATAAGGATTGCCAGAAACCCGTTGTATTTGGCAATGTTTTTTATTTGCCGCAGCCCACAGTTTGGGAAACCCTGTTCTAAGGGGCACCGCTATGGTGGGGATGCATCATGACTGCGAGGTTCCCTCCCAGAAGTACCAGAAGATTTGGCACAGATCCTTTAGTTGCTGTTGATATCCCTGGTTTAGATCAATATTTGGGGAAAAACCCACACAGGGCACTGGAAATATCTCGAGGTTCTCCTCAGAGTTTAAACCAGATTATTCCTTCATTGTGTGGTTGTTTGTACCACACAATGGTTGTGTGGAACAACCAGCGGATCCATGCCCAAGATGCATTGTTTCCCTCCACCCTCTGCAAAGATCTTTAAGAAATCTCAGAGGAGCCATGGGAGGCCAGCGCCATCCATAAAAAGGGCCTGAGCTTCTGTACTTCTTCCCCTGGTCCCTCTGGAGCCTCACTGCCGACACACACCCATAGGTTAAGTGTTAACTTAAATTCTTCCCTCTCCGCCTCCAATGAGGGAGTACCAAGGGCATCAGTTTTTAAGGAGGCCCTGGCTTAAGGCACCAGTCCCTTTGTATTGATCAACAGCATCATGGAGAACTTACCATGGAGACCAGGAGCAGTAAATGCAGTACAGCAGATGCAGTACATGCTTCAGCTCCCAGGAAGATCTGCCTATTCCCTTGTCTGCACAGATGAAAGAGAGGATTTAGATCATGATTAATTCAGTCATCGTTCTTGAGTGTAACATACAATGACTCTCAGGATAACTAGCCATATTCTCACTATACTCCCTAATATCATCATAAAAACACATAGTCTTCTTAATCTTTTTGGCCTTTTGACTGAATATGCTTGTGTGTAGAAATGAACTGCAATGGTGTCTACTCACAATCCAGATTTCACTGTAAATCAGGCAGGACCAGAGTTCTCCAAGGAGTGGCTTGACCACAGATCTATTGACAAATACCCTTATAATGAAGGGAACTGTAGATATTTGCCTACTTTTAGCAAATGGCTGAGTCAGCTGCCAAATGCTCTGATCTGTGCTCCTGTAGTGTCGCTTGGTCTTAAGTATAAAGTGCCATGATTTTCATGACTCCCATTTATTTTATGCCTGTTATCACTGTACAGTGTGTCATTGTACAGTTTAGCAAATCTAACAGAGATGTTCAGAAGACCCAAGATGTCTTGATAGTTTTTATCAAATATTCTCTCCTTACACACAAAACTGAGACTCAGAGAGGCTTTTAGCACTTTGCATTGTTCAATAACGTGCTGTGGGAAGATGCAATCTCTAAGCAATTGCTTCTGTCAAAATCCCCTTTGGTTTTTCTCCATGTGTCTCCTCTCTGTGATCTTTAGCATGATTAAGAAAAAATGTTGAAAAAAGACTTTGCTGGGTGCAATAGGGTGAGTCCTCTCCAGTTTCCACATTGAGCTAGGTTGCCCTTCTTTTGCAGTTTCACAGTGGCATTTCTGTTCCTATTTGATAGCAATTCCTGTTCTTTTCCGATTGTGCTGCATATCTTCAGTAGTGCTTCAAAAGCTTTGTCCTTAGAACAGTTTAGCATTTTGGTGTTGATCTCATCACCACCTCTGGACTTTAGTTATTCACCACCTCCTTTGATGGCTTTTTTCAGTTCTTCTATTGTAAGTGATCCAGCTTCCACTTTCATCTCAGGTATTTGTTCAGAAATGGTGTTATCTATTCATTCAGCACATTCTAGCCGTTCAGTCATCTGCAGAAGAGTTCATTTCCATGCCTTCTCTAGCTTTTCCTCAACGGCAGATAGTCTACCACTTTGTCTTTGATCAGTGAATTGTTGAGGTTCTTCTTGCTGCCATCATTTAACGAAGAAATTTAACATATCTTTATCTTCGGAAGCCTTTTCTGCTAATTCACTTTTTATTGGCATGTCTCCTGTCTCGTTTGGTAGTGGTTTTCTCAAGGATTTTGTCATATAATCTTGTTTTTCAATGTTTTATATGCATCTCTTACTGCTTCTCCTGATAATTATTCAGCTTTCCGACATATTTCAAAACACCCAGTTCTTTTATATGTAGTCCTCAGGAGTGCAGGTGAGCCAACGTACTAAACCAAATCCTGTTTGCCTTAAACATGGGAGTAGTATATTGATTTCAATTATTAGTTTTATGTTTAACCATTTTGTGTTTAATACAAGATATATACAAGCACACTGTTTTATAGCAGCTCTGATGGTATGTGATAACTAAGGCTGCAAATCAGTTGTAATCGAAACCTTTTGTTTTCACTCAGTCAGCTTTCTGAAACTTTCATCTTTGAGGCTGAAATATGTCACGTACATAGGACGAGTAGCAGGAATTAAAAATAGTGTTGATGTATAAGTGGTGGAAAGCAGGTATGAAAGAAAAAAGGAACAAGTTAGATGAACATGTATTTAACATTGTGAGTGGAAACTGTGTGTGCTGTCTCTGGTCCAGGACTGAATGTTGCTCATTCTATACCTAAAAATAGTGTGACTTTGTGAGGAAGCATTTTTTTTATCTGGTGGATTTTACCAAACTGGTGGTCATTCAAAAACTGTTCAGAGATTTTAATGTTAGTAAAAGTTCAGTTGTTGGCCAAAGAGAAAGTAGAACTGTTAAAAGTGCATGAAAATTGCAGTTTATACCATGATTCCACAATTTATCGCATAGATTGTACCATCATGTATGTATCCTCCCCATGTGTGGTTTAACATCCAGTAATGAATGGAACCATAAAGGCTACAAACACGTGCTTTATGACACTGTGGAATGGGAAATCCCACCTTTAGAATAGGATAACTCCTTTGGTCACCTGGTAGATTGTAAAACATAGACTCTTATAATTACAACAATACTATGTATATATTTTTTCTGAATTTTAGAGGTTTCCAATATTTGTCCTTTTTTTTCCTCTTCCTCTTCAGACCCATACAGTTGGAGTCATATTAATAAGGCAACTTAGCTTTACAGGCTAAGAGATATAAAACATAGTACCCGTTTAAAAAAAACAACCCTCTAAAATATTCACAAAACTTTTTTTTTTTTCGGAAAAATATGCAGTATAAAACAATATATGTCTGCAGTGATATAAACTTTTTATGGGCACTCACTTGGGATGATCTGCATAACTTATTCATGGATTTGCCACTTGTGAGTAAGCAGCCATGCAGTTGATGTTAATCAAACCTTTATTCAACACCACACCCAGGGCCTGATCCAAATTCCATAGAATTCAATGGGAGTGCTTCTTTTGACTTCCATGGGCTTTGGATCAGACCCCGAGGGAGAGACAAGCATGATAGTGTCATGTGGTTAACATGTCCAAATCAGGTAACTGTGTGCAGTGTCCTCTGATGCACCTAACTGAAAGTCAAGCATACGCTGTTCATTTATCAGGTAGAATTGCACATGCTAGGGGACAGACAAATAAGTTCTTTAACTAAATGCATTAAAAAATGCTACCTTGGTTACTATTTTTATTATAATATGAAAATCATTCAGTACTCTTCAATTAATAATTAACAGAATGATTTAAAAGACTGAGTATAATTTTAAATAATATTTGGACATTTTAAAAATGTCTTAAAGTCCAAGCGCAATCCACAAGCAGTAGTTTGCAAAGTACATCCTTGCAGTACATTTGCTTTGAAACCAAGGTATTTGTGTTTAATACTGGGGTGTGTGTTAGAATCTGAATACAGTTGTGAGCCAGAGTTCTGCTGCTGCTGTGTTAGAGGTAACCCCCTCTCAGCCCCCCAAGTTATAACAGCCTTAAAGTGAGGATTAACTGTGTCTTAAATTAGCCTTGATTCTATTAACTGTCCCTCCTCTTTCATGTTCTGGAAAGGGATACGGGGAAGGAATGTCATAATGTTTCTCTATTCTCTGACAAGCCTTTCAGTATCCCTGTCAGAGATCATTTAAAATTGAATTGAAATAATCAGAAATGATGTGCCTATGTGAAAAATACTTGGCGAATTCCATTCTGTCAGATAAAGGTATGCTAATGAGTTTTAAATCCTGAGTTAGGAATGATTCTTATCAAGCAAGCAACAGTAGTTCATTCTAAATTATTAAGATAAGAAATGAGACATTTATAAGTACTTTCCATGGCTTGTTTCTAAATACATAAAATAAAAATTGCTGTCTCTAGCTAACTTAATATAAATTTTGGTTGGGAAGCAAGATAGGTTTTATATGAAGCAATGCATCATTCACTGTAGGTGGTCTGCCTTATATGCTCCGCTTTGTAATCAAATGCATCAACTTAGAATCTTTCTTTCTTTCTTTCTTTCTTTCTTTCTTTCTTTCTTTCTTTTTCTTTCTTTCTTTCTTTCTTTCTTTCTTTCTTTCTGAAAAAGGTTATACTATGCAGGTATTCTCTTCAGAACTTGGTAAACAATATTCCCTAATAATTAGCTTCCTTTGTCAGTGAATCATCTTGTTATTTTGCATCCACTAAAGACTAATATCCTTCAACGGTATCACTTTATCATGTTTGATAATCGTAATTATTCAAGGGAATGATCTGTATAGATTTCATGACCAGTAACTGTATTGTTTGTGCAGCTTATTTGTCATTGTACGTAGCCAGGTAGCCTTTTGTTTGTTTCATTCAATATTTGGGGGCTTTTTTAAAAATAAAATCATTAAAGTGTATTATATCCTTGATGCTTTAAAAGCTATAATTAGCTGTCACTTGGAAAGTGTTTCTTACAAGACCTTCATCTGCTTATAATTTATTTTTTATTTTTCACTAAGAGCAATGTACAGTAATAAGCTTTCTTCTGTAAATTACAAAATCTGGTCCGGTATAGGAGGGCGTCTTGAATGAAGACTCCAGGGCTGGGCATGAAGTTTTATTACAGCAGTAGTATTTGATCCATGAAAAACAGTTTGCCTGTTGCCAACAGAGGTAAGGGATGGAAGATATGAACAGTGGTATAACTGTATGTCATTAAAGGCACTTCTAGCCTTGCCAAAATTCATTAACATTTTAGAGATCAGAATTAATCTGTGGGAGGAACTGAAGGGAATGAGTTACACGCAGTGCCTAAGATGTGTCCAGTCGTAAGTATTGTGCTTGAAGAAGGGGAGTCAGAGAAGCTTAGAACCTCATGTTAAGTGGTTTAAAAAATAATGCTGGAGAGCAGCATTAAATTAAACTTCAATTATTTTAGAGAGCATATGTGGTATTAAACTTATGTTTTGTATCAGAACATGAAAATATGCCTTAATTGTTTTCATCCTAGCACAAATATTCTTCAATGCAATGCTGTATAAATAATGTATATGCTCATGGGAGCAAGGAATATGCTGCTCATCAGACAATGTCAACTTAGATGAATTCTGTCCGGTAAGCTGTAGTTTAAATGTGAGCAGTAAAACCACTATTGACATGTGGCACAACTGATTGAAATGTCAATAGTTATAAAAAGAGTATTTCATAACGCAGAATAATTGATTAGTTTGCTTGACTGGACAGAAACATCTATTTTCCAATGAAAGCAAAATAATTTCCATATTTGTTCTCAGAGCACTAACAGTAGAGAAAGCTGATTTGTCCAAATGAAGCCTCGAAAATAAGGAGAGTTTTTGTCACATATAATGGCTGGATGGATAAGGCATGACTTGAGGGAATTTAAACACTGGCATAGAGTTTAGATTAAATTTGCCCAAACTGGAAAGAAGTGAGCAGGCAAATATTGTGTATTTAGGGGTAGATTCTGTAGCCTTTATTCACCTAAGTAGTCTCAGTGAGACGACTGAGAGTAAGTGCTAGTCATTGTGGGCAAAGAAAAGTTGCACAATCAGGTCCTTGCTTGTTTTTATTCAGAGTTCTTTCCAGCTGCACCTATGTAATTCTCTAGGCACATTGAATTAAAGATATCAAACAATGTTGAAGACAGATATATTAAAAAATCCCAGTTTCAAAGCAGATACCTTCTGCTCAGTCCCACTTCCCACCACCCGCACCACTCCCTTTCATCTATGGAAAAACAAGTAGCTGGCACCATATCTAAAGGTAAGGATATGTTTTGCTGTTAGCCTTCTCCCATTGAAAGGAAATGTTACATCCAGTATCTCAGGTACTTGCAACTCCTATATTACCATATGAGGAAAGAAGTGGTCTCTCAAGCTGCCAAGACTTGAACCTTCTTGGCTTTGCAGGTCAAAACCAACTCCTTGAACTTCAGTCGCTAGCCAGTGCAGATCATAGAGCACTGCAATGATGTGCTCTTGGAGAGAAATGCTACTTAATCATTGGGCTTCTGGATTTCAAACTAGATGCCTGAATAGCCTGAAGATGTACCACTATGTAACCTAACCATGAAGTGCCAAGCTATACTGAGGACCACATTCAACCTTAAGATGCAATCTCTTTGCCAAGGACAGATGATAAAAAGCATGCTGAGCAACTGCTTCTACAGAAACAGCTAGGGACCAGTAATACCCTCGTCTGTGAACCATGGAATAAAATGGCAGGCAGACTCCATCAAGTGAGACTACTGATATGATTTCTACCATTGCTTCCCCGCTCTATGTACGTTATTTCAGTCTTGTCTAATGAATGCTCATCCATATCTCATTCTCTGTTACACATAGCACAGGCAGGTTTGTAAATATAGACCCGAATGTCTCTGGTGTACTGGAGACACTGTAACCAGATGTCACTTCCTCTCTAACCCTCTTCATTCCAATACATGTGTTGAAAAAAAGGGATAACCACACAGAACCCTGTGCTGTACCCTATGCTAGAGAGTCTTCAGGCGGGTAAACAATTCTCCAATACTACTCTGGGATCTCTCAGAAAGAAGGGGACAGAGGCACTCAAACAACTCCAGAGACTCGTGCTAGGAGTCCAGATACATTATAGACATGCTGATGTCTTTTCAGATACTTATTTTCATCCATCATCGGGAGGATGGTTGATAGATAATCAACCAACATTATCAGAGTTGTTTCCATACTATAGCTATACCTCAAACCAAGGTGGCTAGAGTCAAAAAGACTTGAAGATTCCAGGAAGTTCTGGAATTGCTTCACTACAATCTACTCAATTTTCCTTCAAAGTGTGAGCTTTGAGGCAGAGTTATTTTTTTGAGAGACAGTCTGGGTCAACAGGGGACTCCAGGAAAAAGGGTCTAACAATTGGATCTTGCCATTTCTTATGGAGAAATCAATAATCAACTCCAACAATAGCCTTACACCTCTCCAATTCTCCGCAAGCAGCACAGGTCATGTGATTGTTGAGATGGTGTGTAATTGTGAGTGAAGGGAGGTGATCAATCTACAAGATAATATTTAGAATGTGGTTGACTTCAGAACCACAGAGAAACACTGTGAGCTCAAGCAAGGACTCTGCAGTGCAGCAGAGTGACCAATACTAGTTGCATCTTAACCCCAACCTAGGGCTCTCATATATCTTATCAAATGCAGCTTGATACATTTGTTAGTAATCTCTATAATTTCATGGTCTGATATACATTCAGTGACTGCTGATCAGTCATAATCTTAACCTCAGTATACTCTGGATTTAAAGTGATTAGGAAGACATCTTACATTTGGAGACACAGCAAATGTATGATGTCCTTTCAATGATTTTCAAGGTTGGAGGAGTTTGGGTGACAATAAATTTGACTAGAACTTTCAAACCTTTCACTGCCAACATCATATCTACCTGATTATAATGATAATGACTTTGTAGACTTACATTTCATCTGGAAGCATTCCAAAGCATTTGCAAACTCCGTGTCTGTCTTTATTTTATTTCACCAACCGCAGAACTGCAGCAGCTGTTTAACAGAGCACAGCAACAATGAAATAGTTCAAGAAAGGAAGTGAATAATGTACCTCAATAAAAATAGTGGGGGAGTTCACAAAATGGCTTGATTGTGACATATAGCCAGTCTCACACTGGGATTAGTATGAAAGCATACTGCACCAATAAGAACTCTGGGACATGCTGTGTTTGAAGCAAGGTAGTATGGCAGTTTAGGAGTACTAGTGTCCATTATAAATAACAACAAAAGAGGTACCTGAGCTGGGATGACCAATGCTATATTCAGCTTCAAAATGTTAGCAAAAACCGCAGAGAAATTAATCTTGAGATTTAGGGACTATCATTCTCCCTCCATGTATATCGTCTATAGCAGGGGTTCTCAGCCTTTTTCTTTCTGACCCTCCTCCCCCCCCCCAACATGCTGTAAAAACTCCACGGCCCACACGTGCCACCACAACTGTTTCTCTGCATATAAAAAACAGAGCCGGCATTAGGGGGTAGCAATTGCCCAGGGTCCCATGCCACAGGGGGGCCCGCACAACTAAGCTGCTCAGGCTTTGGCTTCAGGCCCTGGGTGGTGAGGCTCAGGGAAGTGGGGCTTTTGTTTTCTGCCCTGGACCCCAGTGAGTCTAATGCCAGCCCTGCTTGGCGGACTCCCTGGAACCTGCTCGTGGCCCACCAGGGGGCCTCAGACCCCTGGTTGAGAACTGCTGGTGTATAGGAATTGGATAGTGTCCCTTTAAATAGTGAGCACCACTAGGGGGCTAACAACTGAGAGCAGCAGTGTAGCTAGGCATTCTATGTGTGCCTGTTTAAAACATGTTTATTTGGACCCCACCGTGACCATGTGGGTTTTTTTTCCATATAATTATTGCTATGTAAGGAGTAAAAGACATAAGAAAGTGGATTTCCAATGTTTGGAATTAGTTATGCATTATAATGGTTGCCAGAATTCTCTGTACTAAACTCCTAATCTACCAGTATTCTGCCGGTGCTTATCTCCAGAAACTGCTTATATTTACCCTTCATTAGTGATAGCCCTTCCCCAAAGTTTTGGCCAAAAGTGGTTAGGTTTAGAGCTGCTTAAAAATGGGGAAACAATGTTTGTAAAAGTTTGCAATTTCAAATTGTTTCCAATTCACTAGTAGAAAGAAGCCATTTTTGCCCAATTTTTGGATACTTTTATGAAAAGTTAAAATTTATTTACATTTTTATCAATCTGTTTTGAAATCACTGAAGTTTTTAATTTACTGAAGACCTCTTTTTCTTACTTAAAAATGGGGTTTTCAATAAACTAATAATGTTGTTAATCAATAAAAATATGTAAAAACATCAAGGAAAAATGAAAAAATAAAATTAATTTCACCAATTTGTGATGAAAACTCAAGGCTATTTTTTCAATAAAAAACTTTTCATAAGAAAAAGTTAGCTCTAGGTGAGTTTTAAGCACGGTCCATACATTTTTTCTCTGCTGACATCTAAAGTACATAGATCTGGGGCCATTTTATTTAATGCTGTTTATACCACACTCGTTCTGGAATAAACAAGGTTCTCATCTAAATGTAACAGAGGCAGCATGCAGTAATTTGATTACAAGAGGATTTACATACTGTAATATAGATAGCATTGCTGTAGAATTTAGTAAATGGATCTCCCAATGGTTTACAAATATTAGCTTCTTAACACCCCGTGTGGTATAGAATCATAGAATATCCGGGTTGGAAGGGACCTTAGGAGGTCATCTAGTCCAACCTGCTGCTCAAAGTAGGACCAATCCCTAACTAAATCCCCAAATGGCCCCCTCAAGGATTGAACTCTCATCCTTGGGTTTAGCAGGCCAATGCTCAAACCACTGAGCTATCCCTCCCAACCGCAATAGATATTATATCTAGTTCACATATGGATAAAGTGAGGCACAGGAAAGTTAAAGGCCAGGTTGTGGCTGGCCACTGCTCAGGCGCACAAGAGAAGGTCAGATTGTAAATGGGTATCTACTGTGGAAGGTCCAGACTCAATTATGCTCCTTCCTTGCTCCCTTTACAGAACACGCCACCCCAGAAGTGGTTAGCTGTAAAGAAGGGGTCATGTTACTTCTCTTGAAGGCATGTGCTGATGAATATATACATCTTTAGGGTACCAGCAGTGGTTGAGGAAGAGTCACTCCTGAGCTCGACCTAATTAATACAGCTACACGCCATCCACAGAGCAACAGCTGAGTTCCAAGTGACCTGTACATGTGTACACCATAAGTGGGAGGGATGAGAATAGAGCCCAAGAGTCCTGATCCACAGTCTCCCTCCTTATCTCCTCCATCCTCTCCTCCCAGTCTTTAGTGTAAACCATATACAGGGTCATTAATGTGGTCTCGATACCTTCATGTGGTCTTTGGATCCATAAACGAATGAATGAATTACATCTAATCATGTGTGTCATTTCTCCTGTCTGACAAATGTATGGATATTTACAATATTTTAATCTTAATATATATTAATATTCATCAAGTAGTACATAATCCAAGCATAATGTAATGTAAGTTTCTGATACCTGAAAAGTGTTCTTCATATTACTTAATTGATTCAGGTTTGAGAAATTGCTTATATGAAAAAGAGAATACATTCTGGTCAAGTAAACTGTAATGCTGAGTTAACTGTTATATGACAGTCACTGTGGGAACAGGATATGAAAAATGACAGCAAATAAGGCATTTTTCTTGCTATTCATATGTTGACTAAATTCATGTAATGCTCTGTACAATTACTGTAATACTCTTGGTTAAAAAACAGAAGTCAGTTTTGGATTGGATGATCAGAATGAGGCATCTGGAAGACAGAAAGGTAACTGGATATGTGTGTAGGTTAAACACTGACTATGTAGACTAGAAAAACAGAATTCTGAAGATGGTTTTAGATGGGAATTTCATATGAAAGTATAGAATACAGTGGAAAAAAAAGTCTGCTTCCCTCAGGTTTGTGGTATTGACATTCTAAAGCTTTAAGATATAAAGATAGGTATTATATTCATCATTTAAAATATCTAATGGCTAACCTTTGGTAAATAAATGGAGCAAATATTGTATGTAGGAATAAAAATTTGTGTTGACTACTTATTACTGGAGCCATTTAGCACATCAGATGTCATTGTAGATTATCAGTTTCATTTCAGTTGGACTGGAAATAAATACAGATCAGTAATAATGTAAGGCTATGTACCTTAAGGTTAAATATTTGACATCCAGACTGGTGCTAATGGACTATGACATTTTTCAAGCCTAGGTCTGACATTACTTGTTGTGTCAGAATGAAATGTTTGTCTAACTTGACATTACAATACATTAAGACATTCTTTCTTTCTTTCTACACTGTAAGTTATCCTACTATATTTAAATTTCAAAGTGTGGAGGCTTCAAACAACTGACCCAAATGTAAAAGAAACTTTTTCCAGAGTCTGAAAAGTTATAAACAACATAGTAACAGAACTTGATCCAGTCCAACATGTCTTGTATGATTTCTGTTCAGTGTATCATGAGTTAAACATGTGTTTTATAGGTGAAGTACTATGAAGAACAGCATAATTTGGGGTGGTATTCTTCCACCCTTGCTCATTGAGTAGTACCTTATTCTGCTTGTTGAAAAGTAAGGCTCTACTTAATGAAAGTAAGGATGGCAAAATGGATCAAATGATGTATGCCAAAGATAGGAAACCTAATTCTAGCATCACTATCAGTCCAGTTCTTCTAGTTATGATTTTTTTAAACAATGAAGATATAAAAAGTCAAAACATTGCATTAATGTGACTTGAATGGCCAAGCTGATAAATGGCTAGGTATACCTGAGTGGCTTATAATCACATATAAAGAATACCATAATGTATTGTGCCCTTTATTAAAATATATAATAATAATCCATTATGGGACATTTACTAAAGTATGATGTCTATACCTTCATCTCTTAAATGTTCTCTCAAATGTAGGTCTTTATTTCAAACATTTAGATGTTCCCTTTGTCCCTGGTCTGTCTTTATGTAATTTTTCAAGCATATGTGCTAGCTTCATTATTAAAGAGACAAGGTGGGTGAGGTAATACCTTTTACTGGACCAACTTCTGTTTGTGAGAGAGACAAGCACTCTATGTAGCAGGAAAGCTTGCGTCTCTCACCAACAGAATGTGGTCCAATAAAAGAGATTACCTCACCCATCTTGTCTATCCAATATCCTGGGACCCACACAGCTACACTACTACTGCAGACAGCTTCATTATTGTCATTGTTCTTCTATTATATACATTATAGTGCAGGGGTAGGAAAACTTTTTGGCCTGAGGGCCACATCTGGGAATAGAAATTGCATAGAGGGCCATGAATGCTCAGAAAATTGGGGTTGGGGTGCGGGAGGGGGTGAGGACTCTGGTTGGGGGTGTGGGCTCTGGGGTGGGGCTGGGGATGAGGAGTTTGGAGTGTAGGAGAGTGCTCTGGGCTGTGACCGAGGTGTTCGGAGGGCGGGAAGGGGATCAGGGCTGGGGTAGGGGTGCAGGAAGGGATGCAGGTTCCGGCTGGGGGTGCGGGATCTGGGGTGAGGCTGGGGATGAGGGGTTTGGGGTGCAGGAGGGTGCTCCAGGCTGGGATCGAGGGATTTGGAGAGCGGGATGGGGATCAGGGCTGGGGCAGAGGGTTGGGGCCTGGGGAGAGGCTCAGGGGTGCAGGCTCCAAGCAGCGCTTACCTCAAGTGGCTCCCGGAAGCAGTGGCATGTCCCTTCTCCGACTCCTACGCAGAGGCGCAGCCAGGCAGCTCTGCACTCTGCCCCATCTACAGGCACTGCCCTTGCAGCTCCCATTGGAGTGCCGGAGGGAGCCATTGGGCACGTAGGAGCTGGAGCGGGTCCATGCCTCGGCTTCTGGGAGCCACATGGAGTGGCCCCCAACCCTGTGCCCCAGCTAGAGCGCCAGAGTGGTCCCTGACCCAGCACTCTGGCTGGAGATCCGAAACGAGGCTAAGCCGCACGGTGTGGCCTCCGACCTGGTGCCCCGGCTGGAGCACCAAAGTGGGGCAAGCCCTAGACCCCATTCCCCAGAGGGAGCTCACGGGCCAGCTTAGACCCATGGGCTGTAGTTTGCCAACCCCTGTTATAGTGTATCTATGCACTACTTTACTCTTACTTGGGGAATTTCTCTGCTCCCATTACTAGGGCAAGATTAGGCAAAATGAATGTTCTTGCTAATACAATTTTCCTCAGAGTGTACTTGAATAAGTTGAATTTGTGTGTGTGTGTCTAGAGTGTACATATCAAAGCTGCAAAATTTAAATTTAAT
Source organism: Chrysemys picta bellii (assembly GCF_011386835.1). NCBI lineage: Eukaryota > Metazoa > Chordata > Testudines > Emydidae > Chrysemys > Chrysemys picta. The sequence goes on along the minus strand of NC_088800.1, from coordinate 32,291,888 downwards.
GCGAACAGATAGACAGTATGGTGACAGCTATTGCTATTCAGAATATTGAAAACATCCAATGATAGAATTATGCTTCATCCATTTTACAGTAAATTCTGAGGGAATATTGAACCCATCATAGAATATACTTAAAATGGGAATGTTCAGTTTGATCAACTTCTAAATCAATAACCCATAAACCTATAGTTTTGTCATGCTGTGACCTATTCTTAATATAAAATGTTATTTTTCAGTTCAAAATACAATCCTTTGGAAAAGTGTAAACAGGAACAGAGATCAAGTGAAAAGCAGCGCAAGCTGCGTTTTGCTTGGAAATACACCATCAGGTACTCAGATGTGATGTTTTTTAATGTAGTTCTGTTCAATTATGTATATGCTTGCCACAACTGAAAACACAGACCCTATATTGAGAACATCTGTCCTTCATTGAATCACAACCTAATAATTGCTGCTTTTAGTTTCCCATAAGGCCAGGTGCAGGAGAGAAAGGCCCTTTTCCCTCCATCAGTGTCTTGGTTTAATACTACAGCACTTAAGTTTCTCAAAGGGCAGCGACCGTTAGAGCTCTGAAAATCCTCAGCACTGCCCCTGCCTTGATGATCAACGTTCAGCGTAATGCCAAAGTGGCTCGTTTGGAAGCTATTTGCAGGAGACACTAGCATATTCAAGTATCCGAGGGGTAGCCTTGTTAGTCTGTATCCACAAAAACAAGGAGGAGTCCAGTGCCACCTAACAGATTTATTTGGGCATAAGCTTTGGTGAGTAAAAAAACCCCATTCTTCAGATGCATGGAGTGAAAATTACAGATACAGGTGCCATGCATCTGAAGAACTGGGTTTTTTACCCACGAAAGTTTATGCCCAAATAAACCTGTTATTTTTTAAGGTGCCACTGAACCCCACTCGTTGTTTTAGCGCATTTAGTGCAATGTAACCTGTCCTGAAAGGGCGCTCGCCACAGCCCTTCTCTTAAGCACTTCCCGCAAAGCAGCCCCAATTCCAGTATAGACTCTCGTGGCAGACGTAGAGTCCAGCTCTGACCCGTGGCCGGTCAGTGGTGGGGGGGTGGGTTGGACACTTTCCTCCCCTAAACCAGCAGTTGGCGCGGGCGGCTTGTCTTAGCGCAGGGCAGGGCTCCCTGCTGCTGGCGTGCATGGGGCAAGCTGGCTGTGCAGGCGCGCGGCTCGCTTGCTGCCCGCCGGCTGCTGAAGTTGGAGAGCTCGGAGCGCTCGTGCTCTGGGTGTTTTCGGGCGGGGGGCGGGCGCGCGGCGGCCGTTGGAGATGGAGCGAGCCCCGGAGAGGCCCCGCGCGCCCCGTGCCGAGGAGGCGGTGCTGCCGCCTCTCTGCCTGTGACTGGCCGGCGGCGCTGCCTCTCAGCCCCGGCAGGGCGGGGAGGAGGCGAGCGGTGTAAACAGGGAGGGAGGGGGGCTGGCTTGATGTCAGCGGGTCACATGGAGTCTCATATGGGCTGGGGGAAGGAGGCGGTGGCAGGCTGTCAGCTGGCAGGCGGCAGATGCTGCTGAGGCGGTGGTACAAGAAGAGGGGCCCGGCCAGCGCGCACCCAGCCCATCCCGCCCGCCCTCGGTGCTCTGCTCCCCGCCGCGTCGCCCCTGACAAATGATGTGTTTTGTGATCGCCGCGATGAAAGGTAGGCGCAGCCCTGAGACGAGCCGCCGCGCCGCGCGGGGATGGGCGCTCGCCCCGCCGGGGAGCTGGGCGCACGGGGCCGGCCGGCGAGCCGGTGTGCTGGGGGATCGGGGCGGGGAGTGCCACGGGCAGCTCTCGGGTGGTCGAGTTGCTTGTGGCTTGTTCCCCTTCCCGAGGCTTTGCCGAGGCTTGGGTGGCTGAGCGGGGGAGTTGGTGGGGCTAGTCCCGTGCCCAGGGAGCGCTGCTCGGCGCGGCGATCCCGTGCTGGCTCCTCAGGGGTGACTGTCCTTTGGAGCTGGTGCTGCTTCACCGTGCCCCTCTGACCCTCCCTAGGACAGACCTTGCTGAGAGGTTCCGCTTGGCGTCTCCCCTTGCCGAACGCATCTGCGATCGCTGCCCCCCCGGGCAGCCTGCAAATTCCGGGTTGCTGTGTGGAGGGTATATCCCCTAGCGCCTGCCCTGCTTCTGGACTGGCTCGTCAGTTACCTTTCTCGGCAGGGGGACCCGTCTGGGCCGGCTACTGCAGAGCGGCGGCTATTTCTTATTAATCTTTACAGCTGAAGTAGCTCACACTGGAGTGTGTCATCTACGGCTTCTTTTGGTGTTCGCTTTTGGTTTGATTTAGAGCTTATCACGTAGTGAAAGTGACCAGGCACGTGCGGAGAGGTTCCTTTTTTGTTTTTTTCCCCAGACCAGCTGTGTGCTTAGAGAACTGAACTTTATACTTCTACATAAAAGTTGGAGGATAAGAGAGAGCTTATCTGCCCACATGATTTGCAGAGGGAGAGGTTATGATTAACATGGTTGGGATTGCATAAAGCAGAGACATGCTGCATAATCCTTATAAAATCTGTCTCTAAAATTTTACAGGAAAACATACTTCTGATAGAAAGGAAGAGAGAGTGTGTAGTGTCCTGTAGACAGTTTATGTGGGTAAAAATGACAGGCTCAAAAAGCTGTACATTTTTAATGAGGTTTTGGTTTGAAAGGAAAAGTGAGCATTATGAAATGACACTTGAAAATCTGACACTTTCTCTGCTTTCAAATCCCAGTCCTTCCTGAGGGACAATGAAGGATTGGGGAGAGTCAGAGGAAGTTTTTTGATGAGAAATGAAAAGTTTAAAGGTATGTTTTCAAATAATTTGTGGTGTTTTCTAATATAATGGGATCCACAGATAAACTATGCACTGCAGCATATTTTTAAATCAACAATAAAAAGCACATATCTAAACATTGTAACAGTTCTATTTAACTAGGACCTTCTTTCTCTGTAACCCAGTCTTTGTAAATTTATTAATTTAGTTTCCCAACTAAAAATACTAAGCCTTTTTTTTGTACATGGATCTCGTTTAAAAAGGAACTATTTGAAATTGAATATTTAATGATGATCCTATTAGAGACTGAAATGTATGCTTGGTTGTGTCTTTTACTTTGCAAATGCACTAAGTGAAAGACACCAGTGTGCAGTGGAATTTACAGTTGCTAAGCTTCTTGACTCTCTTTTTAACAGAGAAGACTAGGTAAATAGAAAGATAGTACTATCCATTAATCATTAGCATCTCTAAATTAGGTTGATAATAGACTGTAACCAGCTTGATCCAAAATATTTGTTTCTGTGACAAAAATAGCATAATTTGAGAGTGATTTATAGGGAATTATAACACCTCTTCAAAACTCTGCAAGTTGTACTGACAAAATACTGTTTTTATGTATCCCTCTGCAAACATGTAACCAAATAGGAAAAACTGAATGCATACTGAGGAATATATCTTTAGGATATAAATCACTTAAGAATGCTTTTGGAAGAAACATAATGGAACATTGTAAGATGACAGTAAGATGATTTTGAAAAACTCAGCGTCTGAACTCCAGAGTTATCTACTTCCCTGGTTTTTGGGCTTCATTAAGCAATTTTCCATATAGATGTAAAACTGTTAAAGCTTAGCTTTTGTGCTCACAGAATGTGGTTATAAAATGGTTTTATTTTATAACTATTTGGGTTGATGTTTGCTCTTTTTGTAATGCGAGGCATATTATTTCTCTGGTAAGTTTAATTGAAAGTTCACCGTAATCTTTTATCTATCAATAAGTGTATTCATTACTTTAACAGTTTTTCACTAGTGACTTTTGTATGGTTTGTTGGATAAGCTTCAATAATAGGAAATGTATTTTAATATCACCCTTTTTTTGTATGGAAGGTTTCAGTGTACAGATGTATTTTGCTTTTGTGTTGCTATTACCAAAGTGGTGTTCCATATTAACATTGACAAATAGATTAATCAAAATCACTATTTTTTTTCCTTCCAAAGCCCATAGCTCTTGCCTACACATTTGTCTTGGGTGACCTCTGGCTGCCGTGAAATAATAGATCCACAATATTGTGCTTTAAGAGAAGTAGACCAGAAGCACTGGGAATACAGTTTTTGTATGAGCTCAAATGCACACGGGAGAAACAGAATAAGTCTAGGTGATTAGAATATTTTATTTAGTCCTGATGCTGTAATATCACTTTGGAGATATATGATATAGTTGCTGTGAAGTTAAGGTGAAGAAAATGATGGTTTGTGGGAGAATGTGAAATGTTACAAATTTCTGAACCAGATTTTTTTAAAAGAGACGCAGAAACCTATTAAATTCTTCCCTTCTGTTCTTCAATTCTGATTACTCAAATTGACTTCATACGAAAAGAATTGTGTGTGATTGTATGTTTCATGCAAAACAAATGCTCTGTTAAACATAATTTATTTCATTCTGAAATATACAGCGATTTCTAATGTGTGTGTATATAGGGATTTGAAAGAATTAAAAAATATGGTTAACTGTCAGCATGTTGATAGCTACACTGGTACATTCAAAGAACTTGTAAGCCAAGGCACAGCTAATGAAAAGGGGATGGATTATGTCATTAAGATAGGTTGCCCTATGTGAAATGTAACTTTCTGGTTTCAGCTTGAGGGGAAAGCTTTCTATTTTTGGAAATAAGCAGTTGTGAAGCATTTCTGTCCATGATGTTAGAGGAAATATTTTGTGGATTGACTGATTTTTTTTTTAATTTTTATTTTTTTACTTTTTATGCATCTCCACAAACTTGTAAAAGTTGATTAAGCAAATCTTGTAATGTATGAATATACTCAGGCTATATTTTTTTATTTAAGGAAAGAGTGCAGTTTTAAGTGTTTGTCTTATACCTCTGTTTAAAAAAAGAAATAAAACATGCTTTTCCTGAGTAGATTAATCCTTGGGTGAATCTGAATATTTGTTGTTCCTGATCCTATGCACATTAGCATTTTGCCGTTGACTTGACCAGGAGCAGGACTCGGTAAAATACTCTGCACTCGATTTGTCTCGTTGACAAAATGTCATAACTAGGAATGGGTCCAAGCCAACTGTGCTGAATTTGGCTTTCACAGCCACTTTGGGATAACTTTGTACAAGTGAAAATGACTATCTGTGGTGCAGGGCAGTGGTGAATCAGGCCCAGGGTTAAAGGGAGTTTAGAGTGCTAGTATGCCACTGAAAGTGCTTAGCTGGTAGTATCATCAGGTCCCTACATAGCAGAGTTCTGCATGCTGGACAAATTAGTATAGCTTCAGTAAAAAGGACCCTAGAAGTATTTTACTAGGTTTGGGTTGGAGATTCACAAATAGAGGATCCTAAAGGTATGTGGGACATTGTGTATAATTTTTCCAACTTCTTTGTATTGGACATATATTTATTAGTAACCAATCAGTGAAGCACTTCATATAAATTATTGGTACAGATTTTTACTGTTCAGGCATAAAAAATACAAAGCAGAATTTAAAACAAACAAGCAAAAACTCCTGGGTTAAATCGCTTGTAATATTGTTAGAAATCAAATAAGTGTTAAGAGTTTATGGTTTAACCATGGAAAGATATGGCTCTGATTTTGGGTGGCTTATATATATAGGCTATATCTTTGCGCGTGTGTACTGTTAGTGATTTTAAAGTATTATCCATTTAAATAAATATGTTTTATTGAAGGCCTGTGGGTTTCCTTATCAGTGCCGATGTTTGTTTTTGTTTAATGGCTGCCTGTTGTAGCACAATCTGTGTATATTTGTTGACAGGATCTTAGTGTTCCCTGAGCTTCCTTTCCTTCTGCTGACTACAGTACCCTTTGTTTCACAAGATTGGACCCAACAGGCTAGCTGAACTGATCACTGTGGTTGAGCTTTCCTGAAGCTATCGAGTCTGACCTCTTGAGAAGTTCTCCGTCACATTTGTTGGCATTGACCTACTGACTATGAGGCCTTTCTGGAAGGAGGATGTGTTCTTTGCTAGTAAACCATTATGTACGAGTAAATTTTAGATTTTTACGCCTGTTTTAACTTGCTATGCAACTTTACTGCTGATGGAAAGTCAAAGCCTGCTCTAGCGAGCACTCTAATACAGAACTCCTGTTGACATCAATGGGAGTGCCACATGTGGAGCAGTGGCAGGATCAGGCCCATGGAATTGGCAGCTGAGAGTTTGTCTATTTTCTTGGAATATTAATGAATATAGCAGTTCTGACAGATCTTCATTTACCTAAGTCAACATACTTGTTACATTATGTTGGCAGTGCCAGACTGATCTTGAGGTTTGTCCTTGACATTTCATTTTCGGGCTCTCTGAAAGACTATAGGAGTCTTCCAAAAAAAGCTGGTGGTGGTGATGGTGAAATCTGTATTGTGCTTGATTTTGTGTAAAATTCATAGAAGGCATCTTGCACCATACAAATCTCACTTGAGAACTGATCCCACAAGGTGCAGAGCAGCCTAGGCTTCTGTTGAAGTCAACGGCAATTGCAGGTGCTGATCTTCTTGCAGGATCAGTCTACTGAATGACATTGAATGATAAAAACATTAGCCTGTTTAAACTGGCTGACAATAGAAAGACAATACACCATTTTAAAAATAATGATTTGTGGATTATTCTGAACGGTCAGAATGAAATTCAGCCTATTTATGGGGAATCTGTGCAAGGACCTCCATGCTGCACAAACATCAATGAATGATGTCATTCAGCATGAGCAGGGAGGTGGAAATGCAGGGGCTATGCACTAAAGCATCTTGGAGGTGGTCTACATGCCAACTCAGTATGCCAGTACTGAGGGCAACTTGGAGGCAAGCTCATGTAGTAAATCCAGTGGCCTGGTATGGGGTTGGTGAGGAACTGCTACTGCAGCATGTAGTCCAGAGAACTGGCCACAGAGACTGCAATTTAGCTTTGTTGCCTGGCCTTAGGATAGATAGGTGAATATCTGTTTGTATTATTATTTTATTTGTATTGCAGTAGTGCCTAAATACATTTACAATATAAGTTTTCATTCCTCATTCTCCCCTCCTCCCCCCATGCAAGACTTCCATATAGAATCATATTTCTCAAGCTTTATGTATTATTTGAAAAATTCACCTTTGGAGTTTTAAATCCTCTCTGGGAGTGTTGGGTATATTACTAGCAATATAGTATTGGAAATGTTCATTGTTGTATGTTAATTGAGTATATAACAAGTGTGTTAATGTAAAGTGTTTCATTGTTACTACCAGCGAGAATTCTTATTTTTCCTTTTCTATATGGATGTTTGTTTAAAAAATAGGATTGTTTTTCATAAAATAAAAAAGAAATCAAACTGCATTAAGGAGAATGTGGCTACTCTTTATCTCTTTCTCCAGTAGGTAAATGCAGCTCTGTTATTCGGTGACTTTGTAAATTACCTATCTAGTGTTAGAGACACTTGGGATGCAGTATGTTCTTCCTTTGCATTCTCATGAGATAAGCTTTTGTAGGCTGCAAAATAACTCCATGTGCCAGGCAAGCTCCTGGAAAGAATTAGTTAAATTATTACAAGAGCAGTCAGTCTAGTTGCATTTAAAACAAAAATTATTTCGCTCATCTTCATTTGCAGTGAGAGCAGAACTTAAATATTCACCTTTCTCCTATTTATCCTCTAGTTGTAATTTGCAATTACAGCTGATAATTCCAGAGATCAAGCAAGTGGCTAATTTTCTCCTTTCATGATTTGGCTTTTCTTTGAGGACTGATATCTAAGGACTGAGGGACCTGCACGTACTGATGGTGCTGAACTGTTGCCTTTTTAAGTTCTGGTTTTAATTATTTTAATTTTAAAACAATTAGAAACTGTCAGTTTGGATATATTTGGGCCCCAAATAGTGTCAAGTGAGATGTTACATGGCCCTCATGTTGGGGCAGACCTCCTTAGGTACATCTCACCATGAAGAGTTATCTTATCAGACTAAAAGGTGAATGTATTGCATGCCAGCCTCTGCTTAAACACAGGACTAAAAAGATAAGTAAAATATCTTCTTAGGATATCTAGCAAGGGGGCTGCTGTTCTCTTCTACTATGCAGTGTTTGAAAGGGGTCCTTAACTGATCTTAATAAATGCTACAGTCTGCTTTCTATTCTTCCTGCTGGTGACTATCTATTTTGTGCTACAGAAAGATCAGCAGAAATTAGTTTCGGGTGCTCTGTATAGTTGCTGCTGTTGTCCCTAATATCTAAGCCTTGGATTTAGATACGAAGGCTAGATGGTGCCGTTTAAGGCGCACTCTCAGCAGGAGCTTCTTCAGGCATTGGATGTGAGGCAGTTGCAAGTCACAAGGGCTGTTGGGGAGCATGGGTGTGAGCAATTCTTGCTGTGCCTCTCTACAGAGTACAGCAATCAGTTTGGACCAACTCCATTGGGTAGTCAATGAGTGATGGAGCCATGGCCCCACCCCTCTCCACTTTCTTTCAGGGAGACTAGTGTAGTTAGTGGCAGCCTTGAGCAGTCCTTACACTCGCTGAGCTCAAGGACAGGGATTGTGGCCCAGATCCTCAAAGGTATTTAGGCACTTGACTCCCAGGGAAATTAATACCTTTGTGTATCTGGGCCTGTATGCGCACATAGGTCCAGACACCACCCGGCCCCCTGTTTCCTTTTTTAAAAACAGGGCTATTTGCCCTCACTCTTCAAAAACCCAGTGAAACTAATGGAGCTTTTCATGTCTTTCCTTAATGGTGCCATGGAAAACTGTCTCCCAACTGTGTGGAACTAATGGATACACAGAAAACACAAGGTCCACATCCCCAAATCTCAGGGCATTTCTGGATTGTAAGTTAGCTCTTCCAGACAGCTCACCATGCTACGCTTGCACCCTAAACCCATTCTATGGGAGATGAAGGCATAAAGTTGAAGTCTGTGCTCTGAGGAAAAAATATTAACATCTACACATGCATGTCCACTGGGTCACTAGGCATGGTGGAGCTGCATCCCAGTTTCAGAACCGTCAGCCTTTACTACAGCCCTCTCCAAAAATTGCTGGAGCTCCCACCACATGGTATTAGTATGTAGGGGCTCTGCAGCATGCTTCCATCACCCTTTGATAAGCCAGGCCAGAGTTCTACCTGCATTCCTGTCAAACCTAACAAAATTTCTCATTGCTGACAACAGTTGTTGGTGGACACAGTTTGTCATGGTTTGTACATGCAATGGTCAGCTGCACCCATTGCTGATTCCCATTAGTGTACAGCAGGGGTAAAATCCTGGCCCTATTGAAGTCAATGGTCCTTTTGCCATTGACTTCAAGGGAGTCAGGATTTCACCCCATGACTTCGGCTCCCTTCTGTGTTGCATAATAGTAGCATAGAAACTACTAGTCCTTCTGGTTGTGTGACTATAGCCTTTGTGCTTTTTGTCATGCTATTTACATAGCCAGCTAGTCTAAAATCAATGCCAAGAGAGGTATAATAATGCAGCCCTCATTTCAAGAATGTTGATTTCTAACTTAATTAAAACTACTTAAATGTAAATACGTCCAACCTCTTCACTATTGAACAATGCAAGTAATATATCCAGCATGGTTATAATATATGGTGTCTGCCATGTAATTATTGTGTAATGTATTTCTGAGAACACAAACAGTGCAGTTTATTGCCATTGAAACATGGAACGAGGGTCTTCATAAAACTGCTCCAATTAGCCTTTATTTTTAAATTTTGGAAGAAACTGATCATTCTCAAATACAAAAACAAATCAAACTTCATGTGTAATCTTGACATATATTCAAATTGGTGCTTGTCACAGAGAATGTAATTAATCAGATACTCTGATTACAACTGTCCCAGTGTTGCACATTGATCATTAGAATGAATCCTCTCAAATTTAAGTAACACCAAAATGGAGCTGTATCCATGAAACAAGATCTCATGGAGTCTGTCATTCATGCGTAGTACAGTATCTGGTAACTAGCTGCTGAACCATGACTAAAAATAAGGGAAAGGTCCTTGGGTTATCTGAATGCCTTATAAACATATATTCTTAGGTAATGTGCTTCTTGTTTGGTGTCCTTTTCCTTCAGCGTATTTATGTCATTTATAAAACAATAATAATAAAAAAGCCCATTTAACTTAAAACAAATCAAACAAATCCTGGGAACGATGCAGCTGAGTGCCAGGCTATTGCCAGGGCTGCTGCTTCTTATCCCTATAGATAGGGCCCTACCAAATTCACAGCCATGAAAAATGTGTCACGGACCATGAAATCTGGTCTTTTGGGTGCTTTTACCCTATGCTATATGGATTTCATGGGGGAGACCAGCGTCTCTCAAATTGGGGGTTCTGACCCAAAAGAGAGTTGCAGAGGAGTCACAAGGTTATTTTAGGGGGGCTGCGGTATTGTCACCCTTCTGCGCTGCCTTCAGAGCTGAGTGGTCAGAGAGCAGCGGCTATTGGCCAGGCATCCAGCTCTGAAGGTGGCGCCCCGCCAGCAACAGTGGAGAAGTAAGGGTGGCTGTACCATACCATACCATGCCACCCTTATTTCTGCACTGCTTCCTTCAGAGCTGGGCAGCCAGAGAGTGTCAGCTGCTAACTGAGGGCCCAGCTCTGCAAGCAGCACCACAGAAGTAAGGGTGGCAATACCATACCATACCATGCCATCCATACTTCTGCGCTGCTGCTGGTGGCAACTCTGTCTTCAGAGGTGGGCTCCCAGCCAGCAGCCGCCGCTCAGCTCCACAAGCAGTGCCACCGCCAGCAGCAGCACAGAAGTAAGGGTAGCAATAACCCCTGCCCCCACCTACACACACCTTTGTGATCCCCCCCACAACTCCTTTTTTGGTCAGGACCTCTACAATACCAACACCATGACATTTCAGATTTAAATAGCTGAAATCATTAAATTTACGATTTTTAAAATTCTATGACTGTGAATTGACCAAAATGGACTGTGAATTTGGTAGGGCCCTACCTATAGAGGCCAAGGTACAGGGTGTTAAATTCTGCAATGTCACCTCTGCCTCGTCTACCCTGGAAATTAAGTGGTAGGCCTCAGGGAATTAGGGTTCCTCAGCATAGAGATGGATGGATTTTGTTAAACCGGAGCCAAAGGCTAGATGGGTGTGCTTACTGCAGTTTAAAATCAGGCTTATTTTGGTTTAGCTAAAGTCTATTAAACTGGTTTTAAGCTAAATCAAAATAAGACATTCTTAAACTAAAATAAGAGTGTTCACAGAGTTGAGTTAAATCGGCTGGACTGTAGGCATCCCACCTCCCCACTTCACTTCCACAGAGGGTTAAAAGAACGTGAGGGGAAGGATGGTGTGTGTGTGTGTGTGTGTGTGCACACGCACACACATGCACACAGGCATGAGGCATCAAATTTCCTACCCCCACACCAAATCCCTGAAACCAGAGTTTGACATATCAAATATTTTTCCCTAATCCTAGTATCATTTGTAGTTGTTGTTTGTATTGCATTAGAACCTAGAGACATCCAATTGGGGATCAAGGTCCCCTTCTGCTAGGCAGCATATGCAGACACCATTAGAAGGCAATCCTTGTCTTAAAGAGTTTATACTATACGCTTAATGCTCAGATAGATACCCCTGGAACTTGCAGACATGAGGCGACATTTGATTTGGTTCTCGTCCTTAACCTCTTCCCACCTCTCAACCCGCGAACTTACCAGGGGAGGTGATGTGAACTGCATTCAGACCCCACTATTCCCAATGGAGGATGAATCTTCTCTAAGCACATGGTGCTCCAGTCTCCACTTTGCCTGAAGCACAAACTCCAGATAGGGAATGGATGGCCAGACAAAGATGTGTTGTTTGTTGTCATCACAATAATTAATTAGTGCAGAGAGATTCATGTGCTTTTATTCTGACTTTCATTAGAGCCGTGTGAATTGCTTTACTGGGTTAAAAGAAACACTGTGACCTGTTGGCATTCTATGTTAACTTTAAACGTTAGTTTTGCTTATTAACAGATGCATTTTCCCCTCAGTTAGATGAATCTACACTTATTTGTCTGTATTTGATTTGCCACAGAGCAGTTATTGTGTAAAACAAAATTTCTAGCTAATGTGTTGTGACCGTTCAGCAATTAATACACCAAGTTTCTGCACTGCATAAAACCTTTTCTTCTCGGCATCCTTTGCCTAGAAATACATTTTTTCCTCTCATTGAATTGGGCCCTTCATATTTACTTTGGAAACATTTATGTGTTAGATGTTATATTAATAGTGAATGTTGGAGAACGTGAATGAAATAGAAGCTATCCTTTGATACTGAGTTTAAAACAGCAGCCTGAAGTGCTGAGGAATCTGGAGAAAATGTCTTCCAAACCGCACTATAATGGCTCTGCTGCACAAAGAGGACAAAATTGTGGGAGAAGCTCCAGAGTAACTGGGGTTACATTTATCTTTGGTTTTTGTTCAAAGGAACAGTCCCAATAATTTATACTTACATAAGATGCATTGTACCAGACTCTGGATAGTTTTTCTTGTACTGCCAGTGCATTGCTGTATTAACAGATACATTTGGCTAAAACATGAGAATACGATGCACATTTATAATTGCTGAGTAGATTATTGCATCAACAGGTTATTAAAAAACAAGTTATATAAACAGCTATAAATCTTCCATTTGGGGATCGTGATCCAATAAATGAGATGGAAATATGGGCCCTCTGTTATCTAAGAGCTGAGCAGCCTCTGACTGGGGCTTGCCATGTCTGGCACAATATCTTCCTCCCTGAGAATTTCCAGATGCACTTCAGGGAGCTTGGGGTTGTAGAGGGCAGTTTTCTATGGTCCAGTGGCAACAGATGTCATGGTGTTGCACTGTGGTGGCTCACAGCAGTGAGGAGTAGGAGAAGAGCTATGTGCAGGGGGCCAGTCCTCCACTGTGCCCTTCTCCACTGGCCCCCAAATTCCATGGGCATGAAAATGACACCTCCCTCCCCTTGCCTCCTACAGCTTCCACCTAAAAGGATGTTTTTTGGAAACTCCATGACATCACCAATGAGGAGTTACCTAACCCACTTCCGCTCTCCTCTTGTTGGTTTCTCCGGTGCATGAGATGGTCAAGGCCGTAACTAGTAGTTTTTATTACTAAACTGGCAAATGTTTTTGTGCAGTGGAAGTCTCACTGCTGGAGATTTCCATAGTGATATCTGCAACGTAACTTCTTTCATCTTACTTTCCTCTCCCTCCTCCACAACCTGAATGATTAAGCCATAAAATGGGTTTAATCACTTAACAAATATCACTTTAAAACTAATTAGTTTGGCTGTTCAAAATGTTCTTTTACTTCTATTCCCCCCCCTCAAATGACAGTATTTAGCTTTGTTAAAGTTAAAACAGACGAATGTAAAGGCCATTCTAAAGCAGAGACCTTGTGAATGTCTCCAAAGAATTATTTTTTAATGGTTGAGGTAAAACCCTTTAAAATGTGCTTTAAAATGAAAACCCTGACACAGACATCACAACGGCAGCTCTGAAGTGCACCATGGTAATATAATACTTTCCCCAAAACTCTGGCTTGTAAAGTAGGTGCCATAGTGAAATGTGAATATTGAGAAGTGAAAATGACTGTCAGCTCTTCTTGTAAACATGTAGTTACAATAAAGTCTAAAAGTTCAACATCAGAGAGATCACTGCTTACTTTGTGGCAGACTTTCACATCAAAGAGCAAATACAGGACAAAAGAAACTGTATAGAGATACAGATAGCTTTACACCCAAGTCCTCATGGGAAAGTACAGAGAGCTCCTTTTATAACATGAAAATATCCCTGATTCATCTTTATTTCTGAATTATGAAAAAAAATAAAGGTGTATAAAGTAAGAATGAAGAACTCAACCAAAGAGTCCAGTCCTGTCAACTTATATGGGTATGAGTAACTTAACTCACAGGATTTCAATGTTACAACTCATATGAGCAAATTTACTCAAGCGTATATGTCTGCAGGTTTGGGACCTAAATTATGACATTGGCAATAAATGGGGGGAAATTAGGCAAAAAGTACATAAAGTACATGAACGAAAGTTACTGCTAAATGTCTCCTTGGTATAAAATAATAGCAGCTTTTATTTAAAAGTAGCTTTCTATATGCATTCTTAGTTATAATTCCAGCTAATATTAGGCACAGTTCAGCCAAAAATATGTCCAGCTTCCACACCGCAAAAGCCCACACAAGCCGACTTTTTCTTTTTCTGAGGTTCTGCAGCATGGAAGCTGGATGTAATTTTTGCTGACTCAGACTTCTGGTATCTATCAGTTCAGACTTTCTATTCTGCATTTACATTAATAAAGAAGTGCCTGACTTTCTAGCTTTAGGAGACCTAATATTATGCATCGAAAAACACATGTCCAATTTCACAACAAAGAGGAGGTTTTTTGCATGAAAACTCCATTGCTTGACTAGTGTGAACCGTTTTAAATAGCTGGTTTTGTTTTCATATTAAAGTCAATGGAAGCTTTGCCATCAGCTTCAGTGGGACCTCCTAAAAACTACATCACGGCACCTGAAATAGTTCTCATTTCTTTTTTTTCCCCGTTGTCAATGAAGAGTTTTGGTGGACTATAGAGATAAGTCTGAACCCTAAAATTTAGGTCTGGATCCAAATCTGAAATCCCCAAGTTTAGGTGTTCTTGGATCTAATGTTTTTCTTCCAGAGCTAAACATACTTAACAGATTTCATGCAGTCATTGAGAAATACAAAGAGTTTTCTTAAAAACCCTAGGGAAACCTGAGTAAAAATACTACCATGAAATTAAATGATATGCTAGTGCAGTAATAAAAGTGCATCAGTAAACATGTAAGAGCCTAAGAACTGTTGGGAATTGTGTGAAGACATCGAGGCTTGGAAATAACAGTAAGACATCTCAGGGGGAACCAACATTTGCATCTGGTGAAAGGACATAAAATTCTCTAAGGGAACTGATGCCAGGGGAAACATCAAGACTCAGATTGGAGTTTAGGAACAATATTATGAGCAATGAAACAATTGCAGGCAAGCTTAGCTTTACTGTTTATGGTATCTCTTAGGACTTTCATAGCATCATAGACTTTAAGGTCAGAAGGGACCATTATGATTGTCTAGTCTGACCTCCTGCACAATGCAGGCCACAGAATCTCACCCACACACTCCTGTATCAAACCCCTATCCTATGTCTGAGCTATTGAAGTCCTCAAATCGTGGTTTAAAGACTTCAAGGTACAGAGAATCCTCCAGCAAGTGACCTGTGCCCCACGCTGCAGAGGAAGGCGAAAACCCCCAGGGCCTCTGCCAATCTGCCCTGGAGGAAAATTCCTTCCTGACCCCAAATATGGCGATCAGCTAAACCCTAAGCATGTGGGCAAGATTCACCAGCCAGACACTCAGGAAAGAATTCTCTGTAGTAACTCAGATCCCACCCCATTTAACATCCCATCACAGGCCATTGGGCATATTTACCGCTAATAGTCAAAGATCAATTAATTGCCAAAATTAGGCTATTCCATTAGACCATCCCCTCCATAAATTTATCAAACTTAGTCTTGAAGCCAGATATGTCTTTTGCCCCCACTGCTCCCCTTGGAAGGCTGTTCCAGAACTTCACTCCTCTGATGGTTAGAAACCTTCATCTAATTTCAAGTCTAAACTTCCTGATGGCCAGTTTATATCCATTTGTTCTTATGTCCACATTGGTACTGAGCTTAAATAATTCCTCTCCCTCCCTGGTATTTATCCCTCTGATATAGTTATAGAGAGCAATCACATCTCCCCTCAGTCGTCTTTTGGTTAGACTAAACAAGCTAAGCTCTTTGAGTCTCCTTTCATAAGAGAGGTTTTCCATTCCTCGGATCATCCTAGTAGCCCTTCTCTGTATCTGTTCCAGTTTGAATTCATCCTTCTTAAACATGGGAGACCAGAACTGCACACAGTATTCCAGATGAGGTCTCACCAGTGCCTTATATAATGGTACTAACACCTCCTTATCTCTACTGGAAATACCTCACCTGATGCATCCCAAGACCGCATTAGCTTTTTTCACGGCCATATCACATTGGCGGCTCATAGTCATCCTGTGATCAACCAATACTCAGAGATCCTTCTCCTCCTCTGTTACTTCCAACTGATGCGTCCCCAGCTTATAAAAAAAATTCTTGTTATTAATCCCTAAATGTGTGACCTTGTACTTTTCACTATTAAATTTCATCCTATTACTATTACTCCAGTTTACAAGGTCATCCAGATCTTCCTGTATGATATCCCGGTCCTTCTCTGTATTGGCAATACCTCCCAGCTTTGTGTCATCCGCAAACTTTATTAGCACATTCCCACTTTTTGCCAAGGTCAGTAATAAAAAAAAGACTAAGATTGGTCCCAAAACCGATCACTGAGGAACTCCACTAGTAACCTCCCTCCAGCCTGACAGTTCACCTTTCAGTATGACCCGTTGTAGTCTCCCCTTTAACCAGTTCCTTATCCATCTTTCAATTTTCATATTGATCCCCATCTTTTCCAATTTAGCTAATAATTCCCCATGTGGAACTGTATCAAATGCCTTACTGAAATCAAGGTAAATTAGATCCACTGTGTTTCCTTTGTCTAAAAGATCTGTTACCTTCTGAAAGAAGGAGATCAGGTTGGTTTGGCACAATCTACCATGTTGTAAAACCATGTTGTATTTTGTCTCAATTACTATTGACCTCAATGTCCTTAACTACTTTCTCCTTCAAAATTTTTTCCAAGACCTTGCATACTACAGATGTCAAACTAACAGGCCTGTAGTTACCTGGATCACCTTTTTTCCCCTTTCTTAAAAAGAGAAACTATGTTAGCACTTCTCCAGTCATACGGTACAACCTTTTACAGATTCATTAAACATTCTTGCTTAACGGGCTTTCAATTTAATGTGCCAGTTCCTTTAATATTCTTGGATGAAGATTATCTGGGCCCCCCCAGTTTAGTCCCATTAAGCTGTTTGAGTTTGGCTTCTACCTCGGATGTGGTAATATCTACCTCCATATCCTCATTCCCATTTGTCATCCTACCATTATCCCTAAGCTCCTCATTAGCCTCATTAAAGACTGAGGCAAAGTATTTGTTTAGATATTGGGCTATGCCTAGATTATCCTTAACCTCCACTCCATCCTCAGTGATTAACGGTCCCACTTCTTCTTTCTTTGTTTTCTTCTTATTTATATGGCTATAGAACCTTTTACTATTGGTTTTAATTCCTTTGCAAGGTCCAACTCTACATGGCTTTTGGCCTTTCTCACTTTATCCCTACATGTTCTGACTTCAATAAGGTAGCTTTCCTTGCTGATCCCTCCCATCTTCCCACTCCTTGTAGTCATTCTGTTTTTTCTTAATCACCTCTCTGAGTTGCTTGCTCATCCAGCTTGGTCTGCAACTCGCGCCTCTGAATTTTTCCCCTTTCTTGGGATGCAGGCTTCTGATCGTTTCTGCAACTTTGACTTGAAGTAATTCCAGGCCTCCTCTGCTTTTAGATCCACAAGTTCTTCAGTCCAATCCACTTCCCTAACTAATTTCCTTAATTTTTTAAAGTTAGCCCTTTTGAAATCAAAAACCCTAGTCACAGATCTATTTTTGTTTATCCTTCCATTTAGTTTGAACTGAATTAGCTCATGATTGCTCGAACCAAGGTTGTCCCCTACAACCATTTCTTCTATGAGGTCCTCACTACTCACCAAAACCAAATCTAAAATTGCGTCCCCTCTTGTTGGTTCAGCAACTACTTGGTGAAGGAATCCATCAGCTATCACATCCAGGAAAATCTGAGCCCTATTATTATTACTAGCACTTGTCCTCCAGTCTATATCTGGGAAGTTAGTCTCCTATAATCACACAATTCCCGTTAGTATTTACTTCATTAAAAACATTAAAGAGGTCTCTGTCCATATCCAAATCAGATCATGGTGGTCTATCGCACACCCCAATCACTATCCCAAGGGGAGCTCTAGTAGCTTTATTCACCAATGTGATTTTTGCCCAGACAGACTCTGTCTTATCCATTCCACCACTTCTTATTTCTTTACCGTGTACCTCCTCATTGATATACAGTGCTACTCTACCACCTTTGCCTTTATTTTTGTCTTTCCTAAACAGCACATACCCTTCAATACCTGTACTCCAGTTATGAATACTATTCCACTATGTTTCTGTTATCCCTATAATATCTGGTTTCACTTCCTGCATCAGTAACTCTAGTTCCTCCATTTTGTTACCTAGGCTCCTCGTATTGGTGTACAAACATCTTAATTTTTGCTGTTTGGCTTCGCTCACATTCTTTACCTGATTAGGCACAGACATTCTACCGCCAGTATCACCTATTAGACTGGTATCTACACTACCCTTCCTCCTTATGTCCATTCTCCTACACATGGCTGTATCATTTCTTACTTCGTTTTCTTCCTTCTCAATGTTAAAATCCGGCATGGACATCTGCCAACCATCTCCCCCAATTCCTACTTTAAAGCTCTCTTAATCAGTTGTGCCAGCCTCCATCCTAGAAGTCTATTTCTCTCCCAGTCCATCCTGAGAGAACAGTCCTCTGTCCATGAATGCCTCCCAGTGGCCAGACATCCCAAAGCCCTCTTTATAGCACCACTGCCTGAGCCATCTGTTGGTCGTCATAATCTTGTCACACCTTTGTTGCCCTTCTCTAGGAACAGGCAGAATCCCACTGAAGATCACCTGAGCCTCGATTTCCTTAAGCGTCTTCCCCAGTCTGGCATAGTCTCCCTTGATACATTCCAGCGAGATTCTAGCTGTATCATTTGTTCCCGCATGAAGGACAATCAGTGGATTCTTTCCCGCTCCTGTTAGGATCCTTTTCAGCCTCAGGTCCACATCCCATATCTTAGCATCCGGCAGACAGCACACCCTTCTGTTCTCTGGATCAGCTCTGGTTACAGGCCTGTCTATTCTTCTCAGTAAGGAGTCCCCAATCATGTAGACCTGCCTTTTCCTGGTGATGGTGTGATTCTCTGGTCTATCCCCTGTTCCCTCTGGCTGCAAGTCCTCTCGATTCCTATTCTCCCTTGCAATCCTCTGCAACCTATCCTGTATCCTCCTGGGGCTCATATTTGGTGTTGTTATCTCCATTGACTCTTCCCCTCTTCTGATAGGACTAGCTGCTCTTCTCTTCTTCCTTGCCCTCTCACCCTCAGTGACCACCTGCTGTGCCCCTTCTTCATTTTCCAACTCCGCAAACCTGTTCCTGAGCTCTATTTCTCCTTCACTAGCCTGTTTTTTCCTTTGCCTGGTTCTCTTAGTCACATGCTTCCACTGTCCAACTTTCCTCACCCAGCAGTCTCCCCTCATAGTTCTTTGGTCCTGCTTCCATCTGCAAGTCTGAGCTTTTCCCTTCAGCCTCCTCATGTCTTTGCTCCATCATCTGCTCAAACCCCCCTTCTAAATTCAACCAGAGTTTCCACCTGCATCTCCAATCCTCAGATCTTTTCTTCCATCAGCTCTATCAGGCGGCACTTCATGCAGACAAAACTCTTTTCAGGACCCCCTCCAGGATCATGTACATGCCGCAGCTTCCACATCCAGTCATCTTCATTGTGTCTTCCACTGCTTGGGTCACTACCACTGCTGCCTCTATAACTATCATAGCCTTCCCTCCTAAATCCTGTAAGTCTTCTCCTCCAACAGAACTCCCACTCAGACTCCCCCGTTTACAGCTCTGTTTGCTGGCTCCTGTGCCGCTGCAGCTGCCTGCTAGTTTTGAGAGAGTATAGTGGGTTATATTGACATATTTATAAAAGCAGTATTGAGTAAGTGCTATTAAAATGTTCCATCTGGTAGCATTATGCTTTAAATAAAATGAATCTTTTTTAGTAATTAAGTTGTCTCTGAAATATTGAATAGGATCCTTGATTTGGGCTGCTGTTTGTCTTGGATGCTTTGACATACTCCAGGTAGTTGTCTGTTTGTGAATAGTCTGTAAGTTAATATAGAGCAAGATCCTCTGAACAACATTTCTGTTGGCAACATTCAGGGTTGTCTACAAAATGACCCTCCAAAAGTGAAGCTATAATGTAGGTAGAAACCATCAGTGTAGGTTACACGGCATGTGGATGAGTAAGGCTCTGCAGTTATTGAGTTTAAAACCTTGGGTGAAATACTTTGATGTAATTCCATAGACTTCTATAGAATTTATGCCAGTGAAGCATTTGACTCAGGGAGTATGTGTGTCACTAACTTACTAACTTCATTCAGGAAAATTTTACCTTTTATTATTTGATAAAAATGTGTCAAATATATTCTTTTAACAGAGTTATTTCTTTTTATATATCAATAACAATCTTCTGTTTGACTTTTGTTGCCAGTTCGCCTCATGGCAAGGCCAGCCCTGTTAACAACTTCTTGTCATCAAAATGTTTTTAAAGAAAATCCTTCACCCTAGTTCTGAGATATTCTAGTTAATGTGATTTAATCTTTGATGGAACAGTACTGGTCCCCTTCTTTCTATTGAAATACTTCTTTAGGAAAGTGCTAGAGAAAAAATAAATGCAGGAATCCACATCTTAGCATTTTCTCTTGTGATTGATTTCCCATTGTGAGGTTTTTTGTTTTTTTTGGTGGGGTTAGGTTTCTCACCGAGGACGGATGTGAACTCCTTGCAGTGCTATAAAAAAGTTCACATTTGCATTAGTGTTAACAGATTGAGTGGGCAACATGCTCAGCTGTCCAGGTTATCAAACTGGGGGCTACAGCTGGAGCTGTAGGGTCAGATCCTTAGTTTAGTATAAATCAAGATAAAACCATTGAAATCAAAAGTGACACTGATCTACATCAGCTGAAGATTTGGCCCCTTGAATCTAAGTGACTTTTTAATCACCAAATGCTTATTTTGGTGGAAAGAGAGTGTGAAATCCTGGATGGCCCTGTGTTCTTTCAAAGCAAAGGCACATAGGTAATCCAGATTACAAAGAGAACCAGACTTCAAACTTAATCACAAAATATACTGTGGGGGAAATGCACTTATTAAATTTTTTATTTATCAGTAATACTCTGAGCTTCCATAGTGGCTTCTGTCCAAGGATCTCAACCCATTTAACAAATGTTAATGAACCAAGCTCAAGTGACTAGTGAGGTTTTGGTTTGTTTGTTTGGTGCCCGTCTTGAGAAATCTTTAGACACTGACTTTCAGGAAGTGCTGTTCACCCATCCGCTGAAAATCAGATACCTTTAAGATGTCTTCAGGTCAGCACCTAAAAATGGAGGCACCCAGAATCATTTGTCAGTTGAGAAAATGTTGCAAGTTCCCCAACAGCCCTGAAAGGTAAGGATTAGTACCCATTTCAGAGATGAAGGCCTGTGTTCCAGGCAGGCCAAGTGATTTGGTCAAAGGCGTAGGTCCCAGCTTGCTTGCTGCCAGTCCAGTGCCTTTCATCAGAGTTGTCCATCCTTCCAATTACTGCTAATTTCACTTTGAGATTGATACAAATTGGGAAGGTGCCCAATTAATAGTTAAATCCATTACAGACACTATCAGTAGAAGAACCCTAAGATTTTATTAAGCTCCAGCATGTGTCCACTCACTTCTTCCCTCTAAAAATGAACCATTCTGTATGTCCAGTGCTTCAGAAGCTGCAACAGTAGAAATGGGTAAAGCACTTTAGACCAGGTCTCCATTTGAATTTTACATCGCCTCTCAGAAGTTGTGTGTTGTACCACAATCTTTTCCAAAGGATTAAAGCGGTCATCAACTTGACCTCAAATCAGAAGAATTTATTTTCCTGGGAAGTACAAGATAATTGTTGTCACAAATCCCTTTTTGCACCTCTATTCACTTTTGTCTGTACTTCTTTTAGTTCTTGGAGGTGCTTACTATTACTGAGGGCATGTCTTCACTAGCACCATTAAAGTGCTGCCACGGCAGCGCTTTAACGTGGCTGTGTAGTCACAGCACCAGTGCTGGAGGGAGCTCTCCCAGCGCTGTAAAAAGACTACCTCCACAAGAGGAGTAGCTACCAGCGCTGGGAGTGTGGTGCACTGTCTACACTGCCACTTTACAGCTCTGAAACTTGCAGTGCTCAGGAGGTTGGTTTTTCACACCCCTGAGTGAGAAAGTTGCAGCGCTATAAAGTGGCAGGTAGATAAGGCCTTAGGGTATGCCTAAGCTTTGAGCATAGGTTGAAGTGTAGATATACCCTTAATCATGGAACCAAAGATGGTTCCTCTTCATACAAGGATGGTATGTAATATGTGCCACAACTCTAATAATACAATAAACTGATTGTTCCCTTTTTGGACACAAGCTAGTAAAGAATTTAGGGCCATCTGTAGAGCTATACATATTTACACCATTTTAGGCTATGTCCTTTTATGCTGAAAACAGGAATAAGAACAACATAATCCAAGGCAGTTTATCACAAACTGCTGGATTAAAAGGCATCTCCCATCAAGAAAACTAGCTTTAAGGTTTTCATTTATTTTCAGGAAACATCCAGTACAATATATTATAAATATACTTTAGAAATTAAAAGGGTTTCATGTTAAATGGAAAAATATCTGCTGCACAAAGGAAATGACAAATATGTGTTAGCTCGAGTACTAAATAAAGTCCACGTACTTGTAAATAATTGGGACAGTCAAGTTAAATAACTAGCTTGAAATATTTTAAAGCATTTTGAAGCATTGTTGACTGGAAATCATTGCATTTTTAATGACAGAGGCGGTGAATTACAATGGTTATGAAATTTATCAGAAACCTCTAGACCTAGATATTGTTTGTTAGCTGTTAGGTGACATGAATGGTAATGTTTTAAAACACAGTATGTTGCATAAATAGTCTTAGATGAGAGAAAGACCTCCAGTTTGTACGGTATGTCTCCAGTGTGAGGCTTTGAATAGCTGTCCTGCCACCATCTAGAGTGGGATTGTGCCATCCATCTGTGCTGTGTTCATTTATTGATGAAAGCCCACACCACCCCCACACACAAAGCTAGCATAAACAGGCTTTGTGTGGGAAACCATGAGGGGACAGAAATCCACCCCAACCCATGGGCACAGGACAAGTCTGCACCATCTCTGTCTGACTGTTGTGCTAGGCTCTGAACGAGAACAGGAGCTCTGACCCCTGAGCAGCTTTTAATAGTTCTGCCCATCCCCCTCCAAATTGGCCTATACTGAGCTAGCAAAGGGTCCAGATCTACTGAGGGAAGGGGGGTGTAGAATCCCCCATCCTTAACTTCCTGATCAGCTGTCCACTTTTCACTAGCAGAAACACATTGGTCTGACTGAGTTGTGGGCCTTCTTCAGATCCTGTGCTGCTAGGTGAATTTCATCTTTATGTAAATAGACTCAGTATAAACAATGAAAGGGTACAACTTCATTTGATGTCCACTGTTGAGGGAGATCATCTCTTCAGCACAGTGAAGTGATTTACCAAAGTGATTTTTGCTCCCCTTTGCCAGGAAAAGGGGAGCTCAAAAGAGTAAAGTAATCTTTAACTTTCAATAAAACCTGAGTTTATTCATTGTTATAAGAAGCACAGCCCAGTCAGAATTCAGGAACAAAACAAAGCTGTATTACTTTGCTGTGTGCATAGGCTCTGTGTATGTGTGGTTGTGAATATAAATATTTATACTTTTCACTAGGTTCCTGAACCCACCTAAAATTAATTCTAGATATAGTATGCAGCCTAGACTCTCTCTGTGGGGTTGCATTCCTACATAAAATATCATTAACAATAGGCAAATATATGTATGTTCTTGCTTGCCTATCTTTTTCTGACAAAAACATCTTGATGTAATGAAGGCTTTTAAAAATATCTTTGGTTTTATTATAAAAGGATTTGTCTGTGTAGGGATCTGTTAGGGATGGTAGATTGACAGATACTCTATAATGGTTTTGCAGTCTCGAGTTTTCCCTTCTTGTTATAAATGGATACAGTGAGTTTATTATGACGCTGTGACAATATGATGGGTTAAGAAGCTGTATTGACTTTTATCTAGGAGAGAGCGGATTGTTTTTTTTCCAAGGGCTGCAGATCAGTTGATGTTCTTACAAAAAGTATACCTTGAAAGGAGGCAAGAATCTCTCCTCTTTGATACTTGTCTGTCTATTCCGATTACACTGTGCTTTAAAATTAAAAGTTTTGTTAAAGCTTGTAGTCCTTTTCAAAGTGATGACGGTTGAGACAAAATAGCTGAGTTAGAATTCATGTGTTTATCCAAGCCTGTTAAAATAAGATTAATGTTGACTGTGCTAGTGGCACAGTTTTAGTACAGGTTATAGAGAAGTCGACCATCTGAATTTTCTGTAGAGAAACTTCCAATATGTATCTGAGTTATGATTAATACTGGATTAATAACTGGATAGATATAAACACTGATGGCCAAATTGAACCAATTCCATTTTGTAATCATTTTTTAAGATGAGCTGTATATAATTAAACAAAAGAGACATCAAATGACCTTGAATAAAAATGACAACAGAACTTTTGTGGGAGGTTTTGTACCTCTTGAGCTATGAACAATGAGTGATTTTTCTATCAATGGTATTAATGGAAACTTGATTATGCATTGATACACTGCAAAGACAACCAACTTTTTAAAAAAGGATTAACACACTTAGTGCTTTTTTGCCTTTATTATATCAATGTTTTGGTTTTGCAACAGAATCTCTGATGGTGCAGTAATCATACTACAGAGTACACAAAAACAAGAACATTTTAAAACTAATCCACTAATTCTTGTCAGATTGGTAAACATCAAGGTAAACTTTCTCAGATGTGTTTTTAATGGGGATAAGTGGTGTGCTCCATCCAAGCAACTTAATGCAAGAAAGAGAATCAAATGCTTTGACACCTGCTCCCAAAATCTATTAATACATAAATTCTAAGAAGCTAAACATAACGTATTAATGCACCAATGATCAACAACTAAAAGCTTGATGTAACAAAAACTCCAGTTGAAAGAGATACCAATTAAGTTATGTATCACGGGTCTCTGCACTACAGAAAAGTGTGAGACTAAATTTTGAGAGAGTGTCTCAGATCTTCTCCTTGAAACAGTGGGCCATGTCCCCTTCCACTTGCTACTGCATATGATATGTGCGCAAATGACAGCAATAGTTTATGTGGTAACATTAGGAAAATAATCTACTTTTTAGCTGCCTGGTAATGCAGTTTGTAGCTTGAGGCAAGGGGCCCCATCACCCTATGATCTGACAGTTCTATGTAGAGTGTCACTGCACCACAGTTTGAAACATCTGTGTTAGATTATATTGGGAATAAAATAGATTGAGGTCCTGCTTTTTAAGCATGCTGAGCACTCTCCAAACCAATTGCGGGCTGTAGGAGATGCAGGTGCTCAGCTCCTCTGAAAATCACTTTTTCAGTTGGCTGATTGATATCACTGATGTCTTCTTGCAAAAGGGCTACTCACATGAACAAGTGATTTGTAGTACTGAGCCTTTTATTGCACCACTGTTAACGTGATTCCTTTGTATGTTTTCAAGATTGTAACTTGCAAGATGTTAAAACAATGCTCATTGCTTAGCCAAGGGCGTGAAGACAGGCCCAATTGTTGTTGTTTTTCAACTAGGATTGATATAATCCCATTCCATATTGAGATTAATGTGTCTTCTGGCATATGTTTGTGATATATGTTATAGTAATTTCGCCTAAATGTTTTGCAATTCTCTTTCCTTTGGTGTGTAGATTCACAGGGCTTCTTTTTCAATCACTTTCACTTCTTCCCTATTCATATTAACTAGGGTTACCATATTTCAGCAAGCAAAAAAGAGGACGGAAGGAGCCCCGCCCTAGCCCCGCCCCTGCCCCCTCCCACTTCCCGCCCCCCCAGAACCCCCAACCCTCCCCCCGTTCCTTGTCCCCTGACTGCCCCCTCCTGGGACCCCTGCCCCTAACTGCCCCCCGGGACTCCACTCCCTATCTAAGCCTCCTTGCCTCTTGTCCCCTGACTGCCCCAACCCTTATCCACACCCCCACCCCCAGACAGACCCCTGGGACTCCCACGCCCCATCCAACCACTCCCCACCCCCTGACAGCCCCCCCCAGAACTCCCAACACATCTAAACCCCTCTGCTCCCTGTCCCCTGACTGCTCCGATCCCTCTCCGCACTCCTGCCCCCTGACAGCCCCCCCAGAACTCCCAACCCATCTAAACCCCTCTGCTCCCTGTCCCCTGACTGCTCCGATCCCTCTCCCCACTCCTGCCCCCTGACAGCCCTCCCAGAACTCCCAACCCATCTAAACCCCTCTGCTCCCTGTCCCCTGACTGCTCCGATCCCTCTCCCCACTCCTGCCCCCTGACAGCTCCCCCCCAGAACTCCCAGCCCCCTACCCCCCGCTCCTTGTCCCCTGACTGCCCCCTCCTGGGACCCCTGCTCCTAACTGCCCTCCAGAACCCCACCCCCTACCTAAGACTCCCTGTTCCTTGTCCCCTAACTGCCCCTTCCTAAGACCCCCCCCAACTGCCCCCCAGGACCCTACCCCCTACCTGTACCCTGACTGCCCAAAACTTTCTCCACTCCCCTCCAAAAGCCCCCCCAGAACCTCCCTGTCCCTTCTCCTGCCCCTCCTTACCCTGCTGCTCAGAACAGGGTGTTGGGCTCTGTGCCAGCCGGACACATGGCTGAGCTCCCCTGCAAAACACAAAACCCGGTCCCTGGCCCTGCACAGGGTTGCCGGAGCGAGCTGCAGGAGGAGGAGCTGCCGGCCGGCTCAGAATGCAGGGAGGGGGGGGGTGGGAGGAGGAAGCTGCTCCGGAGTCCAGCCCGGGACTTTCCTGCAGCCCTCCCAGCCGGGGGAGGGGGAAATCCCGGACATTGTGAGTGCTTCACAAATTCCCCCCGGACGCTACTTTTAGCACACAAAAGGAGGACATGTCCGGGTAAATCCGGACGAATGGTAACCCTATATTAACATTCTTCAGTTGTAATTTACTTTCTTGTACTCTTCTTAAAGTCAGCCTCTGTTCAAAGCATACTGCCAGTCCCACTGCTTAATTCCATTTTTAGCGTCAGTAGGAGTAACAACCCAATCTATACATCTCATACTCTTTGTTAGACCCTGATCAACATGTACCCTTCATAGCCAGCTATGTTTTGCATCTTCATCCTGCTACCATATTAACAAAGAGAATGAAAGATAGTTGTATAGGACATCTCTCTAGACATCATCATTCTAACTCAGTTCTTATAGAGGTCTTTGTTACTTTAGTATTGTTATATAATAGCTCTAAGCTCTATGGAAGGTTATGACAACTGGAAGAAACCATATCTCCAGATGGGCTTTAATTGTCTTTCCAATGTACCAAAATTCACATTTGGTCCATAGAGCTGCATTGTTTTCTAAAACTTTTCTGTTTTTATTACTACCTTTTGGCACTTTTTGCAGGGGACACCATCAACACTTTCATTGGCACACTCAATAAGCTCTTAAATTTGTTCCTGCATGACCCGTTAATTTGCAGAAAGATTGTTGCTCTCGGCTTCTGATGCGGAAGAAAAGAGGTGTGAAAATATTCTACCATGAAAGAGCACAGCTGCTGCAATATCCTCAGTATTTTTTTAAAGATAAGCTCCCTATGAACTTACAAAATAATCTGGTCAAAATTTAGATACTTAGTTTGACAACTGAATCAAAAACTGCTTTTAGGAATGAAGCAACATAGATTTAAGGACAGGGTCAATCAGAACTCTGCTTCGCTCACAGATCACTTAAATAAATGAAGAATTATCAAAATTAACTAAATAATAATATATGGAGATATACCTATCTCATAGAGCTGGAAGAGACCCTGAAAGGTCAGCAAGTCCAGCCCCCTGCCTTCACTAGCAGGACCAAGTACGGATTTTGCCCCTGGTCCCTAAGTGGTCCCCTCAAGAATTGAATTCATAACCCTGGGTTTAGTAGGCCAATGCTCAAACCACTGAGCTATGCCTTATCCTGACTAGCATGAGGTGAAAGTCTGCTACGCACACACACTAACAAATTGCTTTACAAATCACAGTCACAGATCCCCTAATGCCTTGCAATATTAAAAAAAACAAAATTACAATGAAGTCACACATTATATATTGGGATTGGACAAACCACAAAATGACCGGGCACAACCAAAAATACACAAGAAGATATAATTTCCATTATAGCTCCTTGGGTGAAGGATTTCCTTTTTGTTTTGTCTTGTACAGCACCCAACACGGTTGGGCCTAGGGCTCCTAGGTACTACCATGATAATAATAGCAAAACTAAGGATATATATGAGTAGGACCTACCTACTGTTTCCTCTTCTCCTTTGCCCAAGAAATCATACAAAAAAGTTAATGTAATCCTTAAAATATTCTGTAGTCTGGGATGAGGGTGGTGCTAATAATGTTGGCTATTGTTTTAATGCAGTAGCCAAGAAAGGTTGAATAGGATATCAAAATAACCCTTGGGAAACAATTATGCAGTTCTCAAAGCAAAGCTGAAGGCTGTTAGCCTGGCTCCCCAGTCCAGGTGGTACTAAAACCGCCTCCAAAGTCTGGTCCAGGCACTCTTTCTCAGGGCTTCAGCTTTATTTCTTTACAATAAAATAATTCAACACAAGCTCCAGAGATTAAACCCATTTCTCCCCCCCCCTCCCCCACTCCCCCCCGAACCAGGGCCTATCTGTTCCCTACAGGTTCCCACTTTCCTGAAAACCAACCTACTTGCTATCGCTTTCCACCCCAACTGAACCACTCCCTAGCTTTTATAATCATCTGATCATTCTTACCTGGTAGGTAACAGATTAGTTACAGGTGAGACTGGGCCCAACTCCCCTTAAAGAGCCAGCCAGTTTGGAGAATTTGAGAGTTCACAGATCTATCCTAGTTCCTCTTTTGGAAAAGGTTGAAACGTTCCATGAAATGCTCAGTATAGTGCAGAAATCAAAAAGAAATGTATCTTCCAACATAGATTATCCTCCCCTTGCTTAAATCAACTGGGCAGCTTGATACCAATTAGTGCTTCTGAGGCTGGAACAGTTGTAATAAGGAAAAGTTTCCATTTTGGCATAAGATTGGCTTCCTTTAAATTGTGGTCGTGATCTGATAACCTTTTGTTGTGTTATCTGCTTCATTGTATACTTAATATTGGCGAGGGTATGGGAAACGTGGGGCAGATACAAATGCAAATGAGTGATATGCCCTTCTAAATCTTTGGATTGTGTAGTTTGGTGCATTCCTGCTTTCACCAACTCACTCTTCCCTAAATGCTAGGCAGATAGAATAGTCAGTGGGGTATAAGCATGGAGCACTTATGGCTGTGGTTCTGGTGCATGGAGGATCTTGCTCTGATTTGACATTACTATATAAATAGGCAAAACAGTTTTCTAAGTTTTGTGGGGGGTTTTTTTTTTTGTTAAGTATATTCCACCAAAATCTGCTGAGTGTTACCATGAAATTGGCCAGTTAGATAGACTTATCTCAAATGTCACAGAAAATTGAACTGGTAACTCCTGACAACTGTACTGTACTGTCAACTCTCATAATTTTATCACAAAGAAGTGATATCTAACTGCATATTCCACTTAACCATGGGGAGGATAATCTCTGCTGGCAGAAAAATGTCTTCTTTCTTGCTGTTGTACTAAGCACATTGTGGAAAGCTTGAACCTTCTTCCTTCAAGCCCCAACTTCTGGAGTCATGTGAATATGTCAGAACCTCAGCTTTCGTTTAAATAATGTTCCTAGCCCTTGTGGTTGCAGAGAAAAGTTTGGAAATGTGAACTGAAAAAGCTCAAAAAACAGGAAATAAATTACATCCCTCCAACTTATTTTTAAAAACTCATGATTTTTTTAAAGCCAGTCTCATGACTTTTGGTGCATTACGCGTGATTTTTGAATGCCTACGTGCTGGCAATACCGTGAAGAAAAGTGGGACAAGAGAACATAAATGGTAGTTGCAGTAGGAATAATGGCTACAAGCTTAGCGAGGTTTAGTTTTTACACAGTGCTTGATTTTTAATACTAATATCAAGAAGCCATGATATTTTCAAATCATGTTTATACATGCACCGCTGGGATAAAGGTAAGATATACTATTTGCAGCTAAAGCTTGAGCCAAATCCCATTGAAATCAATGGGAGCCTTTACACTAACTTAACAGGTTCTCAATCAGAACTCTGTGCATACTAAATAATCACATAAGGTTATTTATAGTTTGGAAAATATTGCTACATTTGTCCAGGAACTAGAAACTTACCATACCTTTAAGATAAAGTCATGGGAGAGCAAAAGGACACCTCATACTAGAAGTGTGAAAATCCTTCCCTTTCTAGAAGGAGGTCCAGTAACAGAGTACTTCTGATTGAATGCATGGCTACATGAAGAAAGGCCTCCTCCCTTCATATGGCTTATTTGAATCTTCTGTGCTTCCTCCACATAAGCTATGCCAGTGTGGATAGTCAGGAATTTCCACACCCCTAAGCTCAGTGACTCCAGAGCAAAAAAGAACTAGATAAGTTCAGGGATGGGCAGGGATGGCGTCCCTAGCCTCTGTTTGCCAGAAGCTGGGAATGGGTGATGGGGATGGATCACTTGATGATTACCTGTTCTGTTCATTCCCTCTGGGGCACCTGGCATTGGCCACTGTTGGAAGATAGGATACTGGGCTAGATGGACCTTTGGTCTGACCCAGTATGGCCGTTACATTCTTAAAATAGTCTGAATGATTTGAGAGTTGCCCTTTGAAAGGGGACCTATTAGAGCCTGAGATATGTGATGCACCTGCCACCTTTAGAAATCCAAGGTTAGACCATCGCAAGAAAAAAAATGAGTGAGTGCTTTTGGGATGGGTACCACAAATTTGTATTGTCTACTTTAGAAGTGGCTTTTCTCCAGTTTCTTTCATCAAGGAATATTACCCCTGACGTGTAAGAGAAATCTAACATCTCTCTCTTTTTGGCTTATAATTATTTATGTCTTTTGCATTTAAGAACAAAATATTAGATTTGATGGACCAAATTCCTTCTAGAGGTAATCAGGCTAGAGCTCCATTGAAATCCAATGCCACTGAGTCTCTTTACATCAGACGGTACTTTCCCCAAGTACTTTACCAAAGTTTCCTGTACTTTACCAGAGTTCCACTCATGCTGTTTCATAATTTTTAATTATTGGCGCTGAGGTCCTTGCATATGGAAAAGGGAATTCAAATGGTTGGTGTAAGGGATCCTCCATCCCTCATCTGAGGTCATCTGAGGGTGCAAGTGAATACACATTTGTAGAAATGTAATAGGGCGCTATTCCCCTGAAATAAGCAAAAGTGCCTTTGATTTTATACACAAGAAATTTATTGTTTTTAAACAAACTTGGAAGCATAAAAATTCTGTACATGTTTCTTTTCAGGGTTTCATTAACATTTCAGCAGAAGCTTCTCCATCATCTTTTGCACTGCTTATTGTAGGCTGATTTACTATCCTCTCTGTGCAAACACAAAAGAAAAAGAGGCCGTGCTCTCCTGAGCTATGATTGAGAAGTATAAAAATGTGCAGTTCCACATCTCTTCTAAGGACATCCTTATTGTTCAGTGATTTGCAGGACAATGAAATGATAATGTTTATAGTACGATATATGAAATGGGGAAAGTGAGTTCATTGCTTTACTGTAACCATTTGTCAGTCCTGGTTTGTGTCTTTTACAATTAAAGATGGAAATGAATATTTTGTTTCCATAACACTTAAGCTAGTATGTTTTGTAGAACTAGTTTTTACATGGAAATATTTGTACATTTCCTTAACAGAAACAAAGCATAGAATGCTGCAACCAAGCACAAATGTTTTAATAACATGCTATTAACTTTCAAGTTATATAGTCACTTTGAATACTGTGGCCACAGACGTAGTAATTATCCTTTACTTGTTTATATCCTTTGATTTTTGTTTGAATTTAGTTGACACTTAAAAGGACAGTGTTCTTTTAAGTTAAATCCTGTATTTAAACTTTTGTTCTTGCTTCTAATATAAATTTAAAAAAACAATTCTTCCAATTATGTAGTTTGTTTTTCACTATTCAGTTGTTGGAGTGGGGCAGGGGGGCGGTTGTTATTTGGCTTTACCAAGTCAGTGAGTATAAGCACTTAGTATATTTTTGCTTCCATTTATAGTCTATTTCTAGTCAATTTCACTTTCTGATTTTCACACACCAGCATAATATTGCAACAAAACTTTCCAGATTGGTGTTTATGCCCTGCTATTATTAGCATTGTAGGATAATGTGGTGATTATTTTAAATAGACTATTTTAATTTAAAAAAAATATTTCAAGGAACTATTTTTGTTGGTCTTAGACTTCTAAAAGCTTACTTCTGCAAAATGTAAATTTGACCTATCTATGCCCCCCAAGCTTTTTAGGCTGGCTCCATTTTAAAGGAGATGCAAAAGAATGCTAGTGATTGCTATTTTATGGATTTGAGGTTCAGGAATGGTTTGAATCCCGGGGATGGGGGGAACCTTATGAATTAGGTGTAAGAGTTGAGACACTTTTTTAACTGACTTATTGTGTGACCTTGGGCAAGTCACTTAACCTTTGAACCTCAATTTCCCATCTGTAAAATGAGGATAGTTATATAACTATTATATAATAATAATAATTAATATAATACGTATCCTGTAAAGCTCTTTTCATCTTTAGATTTCAAAGTGGTTTACAAAGGAGGTCAGTATCGTATTCCCATTGTAAAGATGAGGAAACTGAGACACAGGGAGGGAAGTGTCTTGCCCAAGGAGGCCAGTGGCAGAGCCTGGTTTTCTAAGTGGTATAGAGTTGCAAAGTATATTAAAGACAGTGAATGGCAGAGTTAAGACTAGAACTCAGGATGTCTTGGCTCCCTACTGTGTGCTTGATCCAGTAGTGGTGATGTTGGTGTGTGTGCGCATGTGCCAATTTTTACTGGTTTATATAAGCAATTCACTTACATGTATTAATGTATCCACACAACACCACCGAGAGTATTACCCTTATTTGAGAGATAGGGGACAGAGGGTCAGAATAAGTAACTTGGCCATGGCCACACAGGAAGCCTGTGGCAAAGCCAGTGATCCAAGCTAGAACTGAGAGTCCTATTTCACTGCCTTAACCACAAGACTTTCCTTATTTTATTTTAATTAAAAATAAAAGCCAAACAGAAACTGAGGCAGCACAAAAAAATTGAGTCTTGAAATAGCGTGTAAACTGTATTCGCCCTTCTGTCTGTAGGAACTATAAGGATCTGCTTTAGAAGCCCATTAGTACCTATATATTCCCATTGATTTAACCAAAGGCTGCATAGCTGTATGAAGTTCTTGCCTGCCTTGTATTTCAGTGATATCAAGTGCAAATCCCGATGGGCTTATAGTTCTATTTATGCAGTTTATATTATTTATATTACCATAGCACCTACAAGCCTTGGTCATAGATCAGAACCCCATTGTGCTAGGTGATGTACAAACACATAACAAAAAGACAGTCTCTGCCCCAAAGAATTGACAATGTAAGTAAGGGATTGTCTATACTTACCAGGGATCAACGCTGCGGTGATTGATGCATCAGCGGTCGATTTAGTTGGTCTAGTGAAGACCCGCTAAATCGACCACCAAACACTCTCCCATCAACTCCTGTACTCCACCTGATCAAGAAGAGTAAGGGGAGTCAATGGGAGAGCATCTCCAGTCAACATCACATAGTGTGGACCCCGCGTTAAGTAGATCTAATCTACCTTGATTTGAGTTACGCTATTCACGTAACTCAAATTGTGTAGCTTAGATCAACTTTTCCCTTTAGTGTGGACAAGGCCTAAGTATAGAACAAGAGACAACAGATGGGTATAGACAGATTGGGAACTACAAGGAAACAGTTGGACAATATTGGTTGGCATGATAGGCAGCGGTGTCAGCACACCAATAGCCTAACTGTTAAGGTTTTTGCACGCGTCATGGCAAAAGAGAGTTTTGAGGAATGATTTTAAGGAATGACATAGGTTTGTGTGAAAATTTATGGGACAAACATATGGGGCAGCATGGGAGAAAGCCCCGAAGTGCTTTGTTTGAAAATTTAACAAATGGGCAGAGGGGGCTGACATCATGGGCCGATCAGAAGGCAGCACTGAAAGTTTGAGAGCAAATGAGGGCTGTTAAGTAAGGTGCGGAGGAGTGACTCTGCACGACCTTGAAAGTGAATACAGGAAACTAAGTTTGATGTGATAGAGACCAGGGTGCCAGTGGAGGGATTCAAAGAGAGGGATGACATGGTTAAAGCAACAGACTAGTTAAATTATCTTTGCTGGGTGACAATCCCAAGAGTTCAAAATCAGGAGTCAGATCCAAAAAAAATCATAAGCTTGGCACACCAAACATGAGAGGGTTTGTTTTTTTTTCTTTCCAAAATTGGGTTCTTTCCTTCTGGTTTTTGAGTCTGAAGGTTCGTATTTTCTGTTTTTCCTCTGCAACTATGAGGGCTCTTTAATGTAGCAGACAAAGGCATAACAAGATCCAGTGTCTGAATATCTGTCTATTTAAGGTGTTTATATGACCCACATTACACCAGTATCTGAGCACCTTGTAATCTTTAATGTATTTTTCCTCACAACACCCCTGTGAGTTAGGTAAGTGCTTTTATCCCCGTTTGATGGCTGGGGACCTGAGGTACAGAGAGGCTAAGTGACTTTCCAAAGGTCACACAAGAAGTCTGTGGTGAAGCAGGGAATTGGACCCTGAACTCCCAAGTCCTAAACTAGTGCTCTAGCCACTGGACTATCCTTCCTATCATTCTGCTTTACAAAGTTAGACAAATTCAGATTAGAAATAAAGGACTTTTTTTTAACCATCAGGGTTACAAACCTTCCGAACAACTGACCTATGGGTTTCAGAGTAGCAGCCGTGTTAGTCTGTATCCGCAAAAAGAACAGGAGTACTTGTGGCACCTTAGAGACTAACAAATTTATTAGAGCATAAGCTTTCGTGGACTACAGCCCACTTCTTCGGATGCATCCAAAGAAGTGGGCTGTAGTCCACGAAAGCTTATGCTCTAATAAATTTGTTAGTCTCTAAGGCCTGGTCTACACTAGGCGTTTATGTCGAATTTAGCGCCGTTACATCGAATTAACCCTGCACCCGTCCACACTGCGATGCTATTTAGTTCGACATAGAGGTCTCTTTAATTCGACTTCTGTACTCCTCCCCGACGAGGGGAGTAGCGCTAAATTCGACATGGCCATGTCGAATTAGGCTAGGTGTGGATGGAAATCGACGCTAATAGCTCCGGGAGCTATCCCACAGTGCACCACTCTGTTGACGCTCTGGACAGCAGTACGAGCTCGGATGCTCTGACCAGCCACACAGGAAAAGCCCCGGGAAAATTTGAATTTGAATTCCTTTTCCTGTCTGGCCAGTTTGAATCTCATTTCCTGTCTGGACATCGTGGCGAGCTCAGCAGCACTGGCAAGGATGCAGAGCTCTCCTGCAGTGATGGCCGTGCAATCTCAGAATAGAAAGAGGGCCCCAGCATGGACTGATCGGGAAGTCTTGGATCTCATCGCTGTGTGGGGCGATGAGTCCATGCTTTCCGAGCTGTGCTCCAAGAAACGGAATGCAAAGATCTATGAGAAGATCTCTAAAGACATGTCAGAGAGAGGATACAGCCGGGATGCAACGCAGTGCCGCGTGAAAATCAAGGAGTTGAGACAAGGCTACCAGAAGACCAAAGAGGCAAACGGACGCTCCGGATCCCATCCCCAGACATCCCGTTTCTACGAGGCACTGCATTCCATCCTCGGTGCGGCCGCCACCACTACCCCACCACTGACCGTGGACTCTGAGGATGGGATATTGTCCACGGCCGGTTCCTCGGACATGTTAGGGGACGGGGAAGATGAGGAAGGAGATGAGGAGGACGAGGCAGTCGGCAGCGCTCACAACGCTGATTTCCCCGACAGCCAGGATCTCTTCATCACCCTTACAGAGATCCCCTACCAACCGTCCCCAGCCGTTACCCCGGACACAGAATCTGGGGAAGGATCAGCCAGTAAGTGTTGTAAACATATAAACATTTATTTTTAACAGAACTGGAATTAAAAGAATGGGTTGTTCATGATTACTTTGCCCTAGGTGCTTAACGGTTCAGTCATGGGCAGTGCAAGTTTTGAAAAAAAATCTAGCAATGTCCGGTTTTGCATGATTGTCCTGCCCAAGCCGCTCTACTGTTTAGTCCCTGCTACTGCAGCTACAGTAAAATGCGGTCTATATGTCCGGGGATAGAGCAGAAATCCTCCTGGGACATCTCGATGAAGCTCTCCTGGAGGTAATTGGAAAGCCGTTGCATGAGGTTCCTGGGGAGAGCGGCCTTATTGGGTCCTCCGTAGTACGACACGTTGCCGCGCCACGAGACAATCAAGTACTCGGGAATCATTGCTCTGCACAGCAGGGCGGCATACGGCCCTGGTCTTTTGAAGGCTTTCCCGGAGCATTCTCTCTTTCTCGCTGTCAGAGATCCTCATCAGCGTGATGTCGCTCATGGTGACCTGCTTTGAATTAGGTAGGGGAATGTTAGTGTTGGGACTGCTTGCCCGTTCCTTTACAGAACTGTAACCGCTGGTTTGCAGCCACGTGGTGGAGGCGGGAGAGGGGCAGGCTACAGGGATCGTTCCCAGGGACAGCCGCGAGGGGGTGGGACAGGGGCAGAGTTCCTGCTTGCCGGATTGCTGGCAGCAGGGACTGACATTGCTTTCAATGTGAAATGAGGCCAGTGCTAATATTAAAGTTTTAAGCTGCCACAAGTCTACGGTTTACCATGTCTGCCTGCAACAGAAATTCCGTTGTGCTGCCCCGCTTCTCAAATGTGCTGTGCAAGACCCCAGGCACTGAATGCGAAGGCCGAGAATTCGACCTTGTGCTGAGTGCGCATGTGATAGGTGCTGTGCATGGTCTTGTTCACAGAGAAAGACTATGTTCTTTGTTCACAACTACATTTATCTTTCTGAGGAATTCACTCCCTTTTTCCCATTCCCACAGCCACATCTGCGACTGTCTCACAACCTAGCCTGGCATCACACTCCCAGAGGCTAGCGCAGATTAGGCGTAGGAAGAAGAGGACACGGGAGGACATGTTCTCGGAGCTTATGGCCTCCTCCCGAGCCCAGGCAGCACAGCAGACCCAGTGGCGGGAGAACTTGTCCCAAATGCACCAAGCAAACATGGATCGGGAGGAGAGGTGGCGGCAGGAAGCCCAGCAGGCGACTCAAACGCTGCTTGGACTACTGAGGGAGCAAACGGACACGCTCCGGCGCCTTGTGGATGTTCTGCAGGAACGGAGGCAGGAGGACAGAGCCCCGCTGCAGTCCATCTCTAACCGCCCTCCCCCGCCACCAAGTCCCATACCCACCTCACCCAAAGTCCAAAGAAGGAGGGGCGGCAGAGTCTGTGGTAACTCTCACTCCACCCCTGCAGAGAGCACTAGTAGCAGAAGGCTCTCATTCCCCAAAATTTGAAAAGTTTTTTCCTTCCCGCCTGACACAAGCCCCCGTCCAAGTTTCACCTCCCAGTTCCATGTGTAGTTGATAATAAAAAATACGTTTTTGTTAACTACTGTTTCCATCATGTTCTTTTGGAGGAGGAGGGGAAAGGCGGTTGGTAATTGGACAGGACAGTCACCTTTGGCAGGGTACATAGGAGGGGGCAGGTACAGCAGCAGGGCACATACACAGTGCAGTTACTAATTACCCTGGTCAGTCTGGGAGGTGGTTTTCGTGTTATGTGGTGGTGGGTGGGTTGCTCTGTGACTTTGTGGCAGGGGAGGGCAGTTACAGATCGTAAGCGGCGGACCTTATGCAGGATCACAGAGCCACACAGCAGGAGATCTGTAACCGTCCTCCCCCTGCCACAAAGTCACATAGCCCCCCCCATACACACAGTCCCGATCAGGAGGGGTGACAGGCTCCGTTGAAAGAAGCAGCCCACCACAGCGGAGCCTGTCAATCCTTGAGTTTAGAAGCTTCATTTGCGTCACTACACTACACCCCCCCCCCAACACAGTCTGCGTCCCAGTTTTAAAACATTCCCGCGAAAACAGTAGTAAAGAAAACGGTGTTCATTAACAAAGTAGAAGTGATTTTATTTCGAAACGTGTGTTGGAAGGGGGTGAAGGGGGTATGTAACTGGAGAGGATAGTCAACATTAACTGGGTGAAGACACGGGGCCAGGTTCAGCTTCTCTGTACACAAACTTAAAAGTCACAAGTTACCATGCTCAGTCAGGAACCTAGCTTTCAAAGCCTCCCAGATGCACAGCGCGTCCCGCTGGTCTCTTCTAATCGCCCGGCTGTCTGGCTGTGCATAATCAGAAGCCAGGCTATTTGCCTCAACCTCCCACCCCGCCATAAAGGTCTCCCCCTTGCTCTCACAGAGATTGTGGAGCACACAGCAAGCTGCTATAACAATGGGGATATTGGTTTCGCTGAGATCACAGCGAGTCAGTAAGCTTCTCCATCTCCCCTTGAGACGGCCAAAAGCACACTCCACCACCATTCTGCACTTGCTCAGCCGGTAGTTGAAGAGTTCTTTTTCACTGTCCAGGGCGCCAGTATAGGGCTTCATGAGCCAGGGCATTAGCGGGTAGGCTGGGTCCCCGAGGATGACTATAGGCATCTCCACATCCCCAACAGTTATTTTGTGGTCCGGGAAGTAAATACCTTGCTGCAGCCGTCTAAACAGACCAGAGTTCCTGAAAACACGAGCATCATGAACCTTGCCCGGCCATCCGACGTAGATGTTGGTAAAACGTCCCCTGTGGTCCACCAGTGCTTGCAGCACCATGGAAAAGTAGCCCTTTCTGTTAATGTACTGGCTGGCCTGGTGGTCCGGTGCCAGGATAGGGATGTGAGTTCCATCTATGGCCCCACCGCAGTTTGGGAATCCCATCGCTGCGAAGCCATCTATGATCGCCTCCACGTTTCCCAGGGTCACTGTCTTTGGCAGCAGTACATCAACTATTGCCTTGGCTACTTGCATCACAACAACCCCCACGGTAGATTTGCCCACCCCAAACTGGTTCGCGACTGACCGGTAGCTGTCTGGCGTTGCAAGCTTCCAGAGGGCTATCGCCACTCGCTTCTGGACAGTCAGGGCTGTTCGCATCCGGGTGTCATTGCGCTTCAGGGCAGGGGACAGCAACTCACAAAGTTCCAGGAAAGTTCCCTTCCGCATGCGAAAGTTTTGCAGCCACTGGGATTCATCCCAGACCTGCAGCACTATGCGGTCCCACCACTCAGTGCTTGTTTCCCGTGCCCAGAATCGCTGTTCCACGGCATCAACATGACCCATTGCCACCGTGATGTCCTCGGCACTGGGTCCCGTGCTTTCTGAGAGGTCTGTGCTACTCTCAGACTTATCTGCATCTGCCTCAGGGAAAGGTGTATGATAAGCTGCGAGGTGTTGAGAGCGGCCACAAATGCAGCGATGGTCGCAGCGTGCTCCATGCTCGCAGTGCTGTGGCGTCCGCGCTGTCACTGACTAGAAAAGTGCGCGAACTGATTTCCCGCCGGCGCTTTCAGGGAGGGAGGGCGGGAGTGGTGGACGGATGACGACAGTTACCCAAAAGCACCCTGGACACATTTTTTTTACCCAGAAGGCTTTTGGGGCTACACCCAGAATTCCAATGGGCAGCGGGGACTGCGGGAACTGTGGGATAGCTGACCACAGTGCACCGCTTCGAATGTCGACGCTTTCACCGTTAGTGTGGACTCACAAAGTCGAATTACTGTCCTTACTGTGGACACACACGTTCGACTTTGCAATATCGATTCCAAAATTTCGATTTAAGTAAAATCGAACTACTCTCGTAGTGTAGACATGGCCTAAGGTGCCACAAGTACTCCTGTTCTTTTTGACCTATGGGTGGGGCAGATTCTCTGTCACTTGATGTCTTTATGTCAGGATTGGTGGTGGTTCTAAAAAAGATCCTGTCGCATAACCAGTAGTTACAGGCTTGATGCAAGAAGCACTTGGTGGAATTCTGTGGCTGTGTTATGCAGAAAGTCAGACCAGATGATCATAATGACCTCAAATCTATGAATCTATAAACTTTTCCTCACACTAAAATCATCACACTGATTGTTAGGGGTGAGGCATGTCTCATCTGGCCCTCGCCCACTCCTCAGATGTTGGGGAGTTTCCTCCACTCTGATTATGGAAAGGGGTGTAGTATTTTCTGTCATGTAGCCAGTAGCAGGTCCATGTGCACCAGTGTCCTATCAGTAGAGCCATGAGCGGATACACAAATGAGTATCTGCATTCGATCCACTATCCGCAAAAATTATCTGCTGATATCTGCATCCGCGGATTTGCAGGGCAATACACTGGGGGCTGGGCTGAGGCTCCAAGGCATCCCCCCTGCCGGAGCCCGGTTGGGGAGAGCCGCGGGCAGCTCTGGGGAGCACGCACAGAGTCGTGGACCCTCTACCTGCCCTCAGCCAGGCGGGGAGCCTGGGAGGATGGGGACACAGTCGGATACTGCTCTCAGTCCCCCTGCCGCCCATACTGCCTGCAGGTGGAAGGTCCGCCACGGCTCCCGACTCCCCGGCCGGGCTCCATGCTGGCCTGGCCGGGAGAAGGGAGGAGACCATGGAGCTGACCGGGGGCTGCTCAGGCCTCCCACACAGTGTCCCAGCCCCCTGGCCAGAGCAAGTGGAGAGGCCCAGGCTCCCCACAGCTGCCAGTGCAGCACTCCTGGATCCAGCTCTAGCTGGGGGAGGAGGATTTGGAGTCCCGAGCCCAGTATCCCTGCCCGCCCAGGGCAGGTGGACGATCTGTGCCATGGTTCCTCACAGCTGCCCGCCTGGCTTTTACCATCAGAACCTTGCGTGGATACAAAATTTGTATCCGCATCCACGCTGCTATCCACAGAAATGGTTCACGGATATAAAGCAGATACCCGTGGATTTGCAAGGCTCTACCTTTCAGGTTAGAGATACGGAGGGGGACAATCTGTCCGTTAAGTGTTATAAAGCCAAATTAATTATTTGCTCAAATATCTTTCCACAATGCAGTTACTTTTGCACACACACAGGCCACTTAGTTGCAATTCCTCATGACAGGAGGTTTGTGACTGGAAATTGAGCCATAGCTATTTCATTACATGGATGTCCACCCACAAAATAAATTAACAGTGACTCTTTGTCCCTTACCATCAAGTAACTAGCACTTACTCTGGTTCATTATGTAAGAAAGTAATCCAGCAAAAACAACATGTTGACTCTTCTGCCCCTCCCTATTACCCAGCCTCTGCTCCTTCTCATCTATTCTAGCAAGTTACTTATTTAGGCCTCATCCTAACCAGTAGCTTAGCCACTAGACATCCTTCTAGCCTCCTCCTCTTCTTCAGTTCTTGTTACCCCAAACAAAAAGCCACATTTACCATTTGAATCACTTATCTTTTGCCCCATCTCCCACCTCCCAGTGTTTAATTTATCAGAATATGAATTGTACATTCCCTCCCAACGCCCTTCTTAGGAATGTAAAAAAAAGTCAAGATTAAACCTTACAGTGACCCTGCCCTGCTTCTGGTTCTCTCACAGTTTGGAGTCTGGATTGCACATTTTGAATTCTTAACCATGTTCAGAAAATCTGCACAAGGAATGGCTAAGCACTGTGATGGGCAGCTAAGACTTGCGGAGCTCAAGGAAACTGTGGGAACACTACAGCCCTGATCCGGCAAACACTTAAAGCTTGTCTGCATGGAAAGTTTTACCAGTATAATTACCCCAGTATTGTTAAGCTGCTATAACTCCCTGTGTGTACATTTTCATTCCGGAATAAGATTTTCTTTCTTCAGCTTATTTTATACCACTTCCAAAGTGACATAAGCTAAAGCAGAAAAAGGCCCTATTATACTAGAATAAGGTTTTCTGTCTATCTATATAATCCATCTCCCAATGCAGTAGTAGCTAGACGGAGGGTTTGTTGACCTGGCTGCATTTACAGTAGGGTTTAGGTCAGTTTAACTACAGCACTCAGGGGTGTGAATTTTTTACATCCTTGATCACTGAACCTATGTTGACCTAACTTTTAAATGCAGACCAGAGTGTCAACTAAGAGTGTCAACATGGGAAGTTGTACCATTATTTTAAAATAACATATGATACCGGTATAACTTCTCATGTTGACAAGCTCTTACACATGCACTTAACTTCTGCTCTTGGGTAGTCCCACTGAAATCAAGGAGAATGCTCCCATGGCTAAAGTCAAGCATGTGAAAGTGTTTACCGGGCTGAGGCTTAGGAGTGATTTTTCCCCCATGTCCCTAGAGTGCCTACCTGTGGTAGGACATGGTGACAAATATTAACTTGCTGTGGCTTTTATATAAAAATGTCTCGGGCAGCGGGAGAAACCCTTTGTTCTGCTGATAGCTTTCTTTAAAAGGTAGTGTTTAAAACAGGCAGTTTCCAGATTGTTACACTGATCTGTATTTTCGCCACCAAACAGAGGGCCATATTGAACCCTGCTCCTTGACTTGAAGGGCAATTTCAGGTGAGTAGGACTTAAAGATAAAGTGTAGAATGTGGGCCTCAGACTGATTAAATTATAAACCAAAAAAATGTAAGCAGGGATTCCGGACTTGCTAACAACTCCGCTGCTTATGAATAAGCCAGGAAGAAGGATGAAAGGGGAAATGCAAATATCTTCCTCTACAAGATAAGCGAAGTGTTTTCCTGATTTAAGAAACCACTTTAAGAGAAAATGAAACATGTTTTTCAGTCTCTGGCAGGTAGAATTTTTCAAGCAGTGGGAGTATTCCTTCCACCTCAAGTAACTGCCAGGTGACATGGCCAAAAGTAGTTTAAAAGCTATAAAGCTTTGGGGTGGGACTAAAGCAGCAGAGACCCGTAGACTCTTCTGGTCTTTGTGATAGATCTCCACAATTCATCGTCTCTGAGTTGTGGAAGAAACACAGGGTCTCTTTGGGAAGTGCAAGAATATGGACTTAGCTACATAGTCCATGTTGGGAGAGGGAGCAGTGAGTGGCCTATCTCCATGCTACTGCCATACTGTCCCATACTGGACAGTTCCTGGGACCCAGCCTAGCTTCAGAGGTACCCAAGTTCAATCATCTCATAGGTCTTGCTAGCAACCCCCGTTTTTTTGCCTAGAGGGTTAAGATTTGTACATTAGTCATTTTGATTTTTTTCCCTTCCACCCCGTAGATGCAGACTACAGTCATGTAGCATAACTGCAATTACTTTGCTTCAATAGTAACTTAATATGAAACCGATTTTAACACAGTCACTAATTTCTTTGAAGCCAGTGTTGGCAATTATGAAATAGATTAGACATTGGCAAGATCTTACAGAATAATTACAGGCTTCCTAAAGTAGTACAGTATAAATAATTACAGGTTTTAAAGTGTTATTGTGAGCAGAAATTTATACCGAAATTTCATCTTGCTCTTTGAAGCAGGGATACATAACTCTCACCATGCCACTGCAAATGTTTGGCTTTCTGGAGTCTGGACAGCAGAATGTACCCTTTTCTTTTATTGTACAGCAAATGTTCTATGGTACTTTTATTTAAATTGGTATATAATTGAAACCTAATTGGACACTAGGGGCTAAAGCTTCCACTGGTATAGATCATTGTACCTCCATTAAAGTCAATGTAGCTATGTTGATGTACACCAGCTGAGGATGTGAAGCAGCTATCTGGTTGTAGTATAGGCATTATTAAAGAAGAGAGGCAATGGTAATAGTTCTGTTTTGAAAATTACACTCATGGCATTGTCAAAGATAATTACATCCGTTAATATGTAGCCAGGCGAATAAAGGGGGGAAAAATCAGTACAGCTGTTTCTTTTAGCTGAGGGTTTCAATTCCCACTGTGCTTTGCTACCATTGATGAGGAAATCATGCAAATAGGGTCATCTTGTTGTGGTTTTAATTTCTTAGCACCTCTGTACTTGTCTATTCCCCTCTAAGTAAGCAAGCACAGATTCATATTTGTTTCTATTCAGTATGCCAGTGTCTCGGACCAGATTCGTATCTATTGGAGCAGTGTAAATTCAGAGTAATTCCAC
This sequence comes from Chrysemys picta bellii, assembly GCF_011386835.1. Lineage (NCBI taxonomy): Eukaryota > Metazoa > Chordata > Testudines > Emydidae > Chrysemys > Chrysemys picta. Next base: position 32,247,903 of record NC_088800.1, on the reverse strand, counting down.
TATCTTCACTGGAGCTAGTCCAAATTTACACTGCTATAACTTTTCTGTAGTTACCAACAACCCCTAAAACATTTTTTTCTCCTTCCTTGGTGGATTTTCCACATACACCAAGGTTTGTGAAGTATCTGTTTTTCTATGTTTTCCCTGTATCATTCAGGGAAATCATGATTTGAAAGAGATTGATGCACTTAACCATTGAAGCTTTCGATGGATCATTACCATGCATGTTATTTCAAATAAACTATTTGGTTATTAACATGCGACAGCACTCTGTCTCTTTCGAGAATCAAGTGGCAAATTGAGCAAGACAATAACTCTCTACTTCTCAAAATGTTTTTTACTAGTCTAGGATTTGGCATGCCTGGTTACTCGAAGTCTACTTTTCTTCTGGATGCTGCATTGAGGAATACAGAAATCTTTGGGCCTGAACTTCGCCAATAATCCATCTGTTAGGTTTGTTTCTGCACTATGCTTGAAAGCCTGCTGGCACACCTCCCCCTCAGTTATCTGCAGGTTTCACTTGTCCCCTGATAGCTCAGGGTAATCAGGGTTGCACTGTAAATATTTTTGAGACTAGGCATGTGGGAGTGCTAGTTAAATGTTTTGGTCCTTTATCAAGAATAATGTAGCAACTGTGTTTAAGTCATTTCTAAACAAACAATTTTGAATTGTTTATTGATGTTTATTCTCCTCTCATCTTCTGGCAAAGGTAGAATACAAACTGGAAAATAAGCATCACAAGTAGCAAGAGAATAGTGAGTACATCTACCTACAAAGATATGGTCTCGTTGGTAAAGAACAGGATGGGGAAATCAGGAGATCTCAATCTTATTCCTGGCTCTGACTGACTCACTGGGTGACCTTCTTCAAGTCACTTAACTACTTTGTGACTCAGCTTCCCCATCTGTAAAATGGCAATAATATTATTTACCTCCTTGGCCAAGTGAGGTTTAGCTCATTAATACTGTAAAGTGCTTTGATGTATTTGAATGGAAAGGAGGATTATAGTAGTGCACCTACTGTTTTGTATTCGTCTCGACTGACTTTTTATCAGTTGTCATTTGTTATAGCAAACACAAACCAAATGCAGGTAGTAAACATCCACTTCTACCCAACTGGATTTTTTTTTTTAAATTTGGTTTTGATCACATGAAACAATAGTTGAACTCAATTCCTAAAGCATTTACCTACAGAATGGGCTTAGTGACATCTGGCTGGTAAACAATAATTTACTTGAAAAAAAATTATCTTAGGAACTCATGAGGTTTTTGAATAGATACAATTTATTGAGTTTTGTGAGTTAGAAGGCTGGTTATTTTCTTCATTGTTCTCTCCTAAGGCCTTGCACTGGAAGTTGCTTTGGTTTAAAACATAAAGTAGTTGGATCTTCTTAGTGTTTAAGGTTCAGAATTCCTTTTAGGATATCATTGTATGGTCTACTGAAAATATGAACAATAAAGTATTAACACTTTCAATTTGTGATGCTTTAAGAAAAGTAGCACATTCAAGTTTTAATGTTTCACTTTCTGCCTCACTTCCAGTGTTTTCCACTTTGCTGCATTAATGTTTTAGGACGTGGCACATTTAATGGGTGTGACCAACTGGAGTCATGCAAAGTAAATCTCCACATATTGAGATGAGAATGCGCTTTTTGAATGGAGTCCTCCATCTGAGAAGAACAGTCAGTGCTTGTTGTCATTGGCAAAATAACACATTATAATCCTAAAGTCCAACAACCAGCTGGCATGATAACCCTTGTCTATCCAGAGTGCTAAATCATGTTAGTTAACACATGTAACCCCTACCCCAAAGTGAGGCTTAAGCCTCTTCCCTGATGCTTGCTACATGGAGTGGCTTCTCCTCTCTCCTCATGCAGGATGGGACCTGGGTTCTTTTCTGATGCCTGATGCTTCTACCCAAGGTGATTCCCTACTGTGCCTGAGACACCAGGGATGCTGTTCTGGGGGGAAATGAATAAAGGTACCACTGCTGGCAAGGAGTATAAAACTCCGTGCACACAAAACAATACAGTACATCAACACAAACCCCAGCAAAGAAATGACACTCCCCAAAGTAACAATACAGCAAAGGGGGGCTTTATTTGGAGCTGGGAAAGGAAAGAGTTAGGGTTAACTAATAAGTACTAAACATTAATAAATCAACCAGTTCCCCACTTCACAACACTCACAACTTTTCCCAACCCCTAGCTTCCTCCCTGGCACCTTCCCAGGCAGATGGTAAACTGAGGATGAGTCTGGGGACGACTGCTGCAGCACTGTGAATGTTGGCCGGCTTAAACAAAAACAAATATGAGGTGCTCTTACAAGTCTTTGTCCCTGGGTTGGGCAGGGTCCTTTCCTGGCTCCCTGGTCCAGAGTTCTTTGAGGGAGGGGGGTCACAGCTGACTCTGGGTCAGATCTCTGACACTCTGGATGCTGGTCTCTGCAGGGCTAGAACTGAGCCATGCAGCAGTTCAGACTCCCTTTGTGGGGAGGAAGAGTTAATCAGACTCCCTGGGCTCTGCTTCTCTCTCCACTCCAGTCCCCTCAACTCAAAGCTCATAATTGAAAATTAATCCAGATCCTGCCTCTGAGTCAGGCTGTGAGGGGGCTGAGCACCCTGATTCATCATTGATCCAGCATACTATTTATCCATAGCATCCCATGCAGAAGCCTCCCTATAGGCTTCAACAGGAGTTTCTTGTCCATTCTATCCCACCCCTGGCTCCAGAGATGTTGAGAAATGGCACCAGAGGGCTCGGGTAGTTGTAGTCTATAGTGTAGGAGCCACAGAGGCTAAATCCAGAGTTCAGGAACTGCAAATTCCAAGCAGGGGTACACATCTTGCAGCCCGGTGTCATTTCCCAGTGTAGACAAGTCCTCAGTGACATAGTAGTCCCACTCAAGCTATAGGTGGGATGAAAAACTGAAGTAATTTTGAAAGCATCAAAACATATTAGCATCAACTAGGCAGTAGATCAGCTGATATTTAATTGCTCGCTGTCATTTTAATCCATGCTGAGGTCACACTGGTAACGCTATTATGCATTGTGCTTCCTGCCCTTTTGTTAGAAAGAGGTAGGATCGCAAAGATAATGGGTGAAGGCACTGGACCATTCACAGCAATAATTTCTAAATGCTGGTGATAAATAGGCAGGCAAAGTTGTAGACTTATCAGTGAGGAGATATTAGTGCTTTGAATACTCTCAGCACAGATGCAGTTATCACTTAATTGACTTTACCTTAGGGAACACTAGAAAATCTCTTCACAATCATAAAGGAAAATTTTTGCACTTAGTCCATAGCAGTCCTATATTCTGAGGCTATTATACTAATGGAGTTACAACAGAGAAGGGGAGAGCATACCACAGATCTGCTGCGGCACAAACAAGAACACCAGAATTAGTGTCTTGTTGCATCAATATATGGGCCCTTTCTACAGTAACTCCTTACTTAAAATCGCCCCGGTTAACGTAGTTACATTGCTGATCAATTAGAGAACATGATCGTTTAAAGTTGCGCAATGCTCCCTTATAACGTTTGGCAGCTGCCTGCTTTGTCCACTGCCTGCAGGATCCTCTGGAAGAGCAGCCCCTCCTTGTTGGGATTAGAACTGGGGGGGAGGGGGGCGGCAGCCCTCTTCAGCTCCCCTAAATTCCCTGTAAGGTATGTGGCTCAGCAGCTGCCCAGCATCAGTTCTGCTGTCCCTCCCCCCATTGCCATGCTGCTCCTGACCTGGCCTCTGCCTTGGAGCTGCTCCCTGGAGCTTCCTGCTTGCTGGGGGAGGGGGAGAAAGGGGTGCTGATATCAGGATGTCCCCCTGCTCCTGCCCCCCACTCGCACTCCGTACCCCCTCTCCACAAAGTGGAGGAGGGGACAGGGCTCGGGGACAGAAGGGAGGGAGCTTGCTGGAAGCTGTTGCTTCCTGTCTGAACGGGCTGATCTGCTTAAAGGGCAACGTACTTGAAGTGGGGTCAGTGTACTTAAAGGTGCAATGCACGTCTCTCGCTCTAACTCATGCATGCACCCCCCAGCACTTTGGAAAGTCAGCACCTGTGCAGCCGTGCATGTGCTGTCAGGAGGAGGGAATGGTGTGCTCCAGCTGGATAGCATGGGCTCATCATCATGTTCAATTTTTGCAGGGAAGTGTTTGCAGTGACTGCCCTGCATCTATTTTGTTTCCTCCCTCCTGCCTCAGTCCATGCTGCCTTGTAGCGTGTGAGGCTATATTAACAACAGCGTATTAACCCTTCAGTGCTCAGCCGAATGCTAGTTCATCATTTAGCAGCAAGGCATTCCCTGGGAAATATTCCACCCTCTTACTCTAGGACCTCAACCAAGCTTTACAATCATTCATTGCTGTGTACAGCATTAAACTGTTTGTTTAAAATTGTTTAAAACTTATACTGTATAGGTATATAATGTCTTTTTTCTGGTGAAAAAAATTTCCCTGGAACCTAACCCTGCTATTTACATTAATTCGTATGGGGAAATTGGATTCGCTTAACATCGTTGTTCATAAAGTCGCATTTTTCAGGAACATAACTACAACGTTAAGTGAGGAGTTACCGTATATAAGAACTCTCACAAATGAACACCTTTGGCTTGATTCGTCGCTGTTCTCTCAGCATTCCATTGACATCAAGGGAGCTAAACTGGAGTGAACCTGGAATGCCACAGTGCTGAATTGGACCCATTGTTTCTAGAGATCCCTGATTCCTGGGACACTGCAGGCTCCCCCTAATAGAAGAGGCAGAGTAAGGCTGGTGGGATGCCCAGAACACGTAGCTACCAGTTCCAGCAGAAGGCCCAGATCCATGCAAACAGGATCATATCCTGCAGATGCTCTCAACCCACCTGTAAACCCTGTCATTCGCTCCCCAAATACCCTAGGAATCTGTGGCTGCCTTGTTGCCTTCCGTGGCATGTAAAAGCCACAGAGGGAATTTGTGCTCAACTGCTCCCTTGAAAGGGAAACATGATGTGAAGAGTGCCCATTTACCAACTGCGCATGTGGCTGGCTGGCTACACCTGTCACAGCTGCTCGGTGTCCAGCTAGTACCATTGGCATCGGAGGGGCTAGATGTGCCTGTGTGGTAGGATTGGGAGGGCAGGCACATATAAGGTGGCCATTCATGCATCCCCAGAATATTGGACATTCCAGTGCTTCTGAAAATGGGGTGACCCTATCCCACCAGAGGTCATGCTACATCTGGTTTTGTCTCAGTACCAGCAGGGGACAAACCACTTAAAAACAGGACTGTCTGCTTAAAACCAGACAAAAACCTAGGCCCCTATCCTCCATTCTTCCTGTCATGTTGCCCAGCAGAAGGGGAGGGTATACACTCTTAATAGCCAGTTTTCTAATCTTAGTTTTCAATCCTACATTGGTCAGAATTAAAGGTGAATATTTTGAATTTTGTAGAACTTTTGTGGATTATTTGCAATTGTGGACTATTCACTGTAATGAAAGCTCCTATTTCCTGTACCAAAAGCAGTTGAGACATAGGGAGCAGTGTCTGGTAATGCAAGTCCGGCTAAGAGAGGTGAAAACATTATCTACTTATCTGAATAAGGAGGGCTGGTTGTGTGAATAACTGTGCTGGAGACTGAGGTTCTTGCAGGTTCATAGCTAAAAGTGACCAGTCATTTGGGGACTGATGTCATTAAAAACCTCAGACTCAACACAGTTGTCTCTCTGGGAAAGATGCTAATTTTGTTTTGCACTCATTTTAAAATTTCTCTTTTAAAACATTCGGATTTTATTGGTATTGTTCTTTCGACAATGTTGATTGCTACAGCCATTATTTCAAGGCTTAATTTTTCATGTTTGTTAAAGTAAGATTTGGCTTAAGGCAAAATGCGTAAGGGAGTGGAATTAGTATGTTCATTTTCTTCCAACCTCAAATAAATACATAAAAGGGTTTTAACAACTTTAAATTGGATTTTGGAGTGTCAGCTGACTTTAATAGCCTATGTACACAAATAAAACCAGTAGAGCTGATTCTTGTTCCTGGGCTCTGAGATACACTTATGTAATCATTAATCTTGTCACCTCTGTATCTAAAGCAGATTATGATGTCACTGTCATTTTGATGTGTTCAATATGTTAAACTTAACTTTAGTTTACCTATATCCATAATGCAGATGTCCTGTGACTAAGGATCTGTAATAATGAGGATCTTATAAGTTTCAGAAGTATATTAGCATGCTGCTGCTGCTGTAGAATTTGATCTTAGATACATTTTGATGCAACATAAAATATTCATATGTGAAAATACCTTGGAAATGTATGGTTGTATTTTTTTTTCAAATTCAAATCATCAGTATAACTAATATTGAACAGCAACCAGATCTGTTTTATCCACACTGCGAGGTGGTTTTATCATTCACAGACAGGAAATTAAATGCTGTAAAGTGGGTGTGCAAAACAAGAATTTATGATGGATACCGGTAGATTGTAGCACCATACTCTAATTATGGTTGCAAAACAGTTTCCATTAGAATCTCCTCTTTTTCACAGGCTTATAATTTTCTAAACCATTCTGTTTTTTAGGAGGGGGAGGAGATGAAATTTTCCATGCTTGATCTCTCACAGAAGATGATTTCTCAGCTTTGAACAGAGCCATTTTGGAGATATGGTAGAGTGGGGGGAGGAGAACCACAGAAAAAGGTCTACAGCAAAAACATCTGAATTTTGCAACTTGGCATGGACATTATTCCAATGGGCAGCTGTGCAAGTGCATGGTTTAAAGAAAGCATTCTGAAATGAGCTGTAACCTATAAGTGATGGAAAACTCACATCTGAGCATGCCCAGTGGATATCTGAGCAGTTTTCTTTAAACACAGCCTATGGAACTCCCATCCACTTGTACATCACATTGCACCTTCTGCCTGCTAATTTCCTAGATCCATGAACTGCTGCTTTCAGGGTATTGCTGGGAAAATTTGAATGTGGCAAATTGAAACCACGTTATATTGAACTTGCTTTGATCCACTGGAGTGCGCAGCCCCGCCCCCCCGGAACATTGCTTTACCGTGTTATATCCGAATTTGTGTTATATCGGGTCGAGTTATATTGGGGTAGAAGTGTATAGGAGAAAATGTCTTGTAATGGTCATCCTAGAACAGTGGTTCCCAAACTTTAACAACCTGTGAACCCCTTTCACTAAAATGTCAAGTCTTGTGAACCCCCTCTTAAAAATAATATTTCCAGGGATTTTCTCCTTTACCTGAGTATAAATTATAAAAGCAGTGATCTTGGAAATATAATTTTTTGTGACATGCTTATTACCCACTATGTATTATTAATTATTATTTATCATTACAGTATTTTTACTGCATTATGAAAACGGCAACACTCTTCCAAGATTTCACTTTCATAGCTTGTATCACTTTGAATAAGCCTATTATAAGACAAGGCTTCTATGTTTCATCAAGGAGTATCAGATGTGAAATAGCATGAAGGTATTTAAGGAGCTAACTCAAAGAGTTCCTCCTACACAAGCATTCAGGTCTTGAGCTGTCCAGGCAAACAACACATGTTACAACAAAGCTTAAACTTGTTCTTCATAATCATTTTAAAAACAATACTAGCTGCCTATTTAATTTTAAAAACAGCAAAAAATATCAACCTTCAAGACTCCGTATAAGAAATGGAAAGGGAGGTGAAGTCTCCTCAGTGTGATAGATCTGCTTGCTTTGATCTGCTTAGCTCTTGGAAGTCTAGGGGTTCCGGGCTGCTGGCCCTATGCTGCCCGGGGTCCCTAGAGACAGCTTTGTCTGCCATTAGGGATTTTTTTCCCCGAGAACCCCCTGTAACAGTTCACGAACCCTAGTTTGGGAACCACTGTCCTAGAATATGGAAAGGAGACTAAGTGCTGCAAGAGTTAAGGATATGTGAAAGGTTTTCAGATGTGATATTGAAATACCATACATGGTAGATTGAATTTACAGTCATACATATTATCTTTAATAGAATTATCTTGGGTCACATGCTCTAGCCAAGTCCTAGATTGTTCTTTCCACCATTCCAGTCTCTCCTAAAACCCTGTGTGAACGTTCCCCGTGGAAGTAGGCTCAGCAGGGCTGAGGCTGGCGGGCTGAGGAGTTGCTGCTCCCAAGCATTCTTCTTTTACTGGGCATAAATATCTACAGTATTAACCTAGGCTTTGCATCAGCATCACCCTCTGAGCAGAGCTCCTGCAGGAGTCAGACTGTATGGGGGCAGTGAGGGGGGAATAGTCAGGGGGGTGCACAGAAGCTATTCAGAGGCAGGGTATGACCACTAGGGAAGATGATGAGGACATTATCCATCACATCAATATTTCAGTCTCTGGGGGCGATATTGCTCCAACAAGCAAAGAGCTCATCCTGTGAAGGAAGAAAGCAGCCCTCTATGGGGATAAAAGTAATATTATTCATTTGAAAGATGTTGGACCTTACAGGAGGAGTTGGGTTTGAGTTCCCATTACTGAGTGAAACTAGAGATGGTCCATAACCAAATGTCTCTCAGAAAAGGAGTAGTCACCACAGCTGCCAACTTTCACGTGGTAAATAAGCACCCCGACTTTCACAATAAGCCAAAAATCAAGCTAATCCCATTTCAAAACAAGCCAATCCCTAAGAACCCCAACACTGTATGTGACTAGATCCCTCCGGTGTGCAGTCTGGAACTGTGGTGGACCCGCTGTGCACCCCTGACTCTCTCTCCCCCCCCCCCCCCCCGCCCCTGTTTGCCTCTGCTTGCCAGGAGCCGATCAAAAAAAAAAAAAAAGGAGCTACAAGCCAAAATCTAGCCAACAAGTAACTCACAAGCCAATTAAGCCAAAAACAAGCCCAATTTATTTTTTTTCCGCAGGTTTGGCATGAGGTTTAAGCTTCTCTTCCCACTGTCCAATATGCATTGACTGCAGTGACATCTACAGGTTAAGAAATGCACAAGAGCTGCAAATTATCCTGTTGCTTATAGATGTCAATAGAATTTTATAGATATGTTTTTCTTTCCCTTCAGATGGAGAAAACATCTATTATAATCAACATTTTTGGTGCTTGCCACTAGAAACTAAGTAGGTAACTGACTGCAATAGCTGTGGATTTGGCATCCTCTGAAATAGTTGTCTCACTATTTAATTAAGAGACCTGATTACATTTCCTATGAAAAGGCAAAGCAGCATAGGTGCACTAGAGATGAGGCTAATGAAAAACACACTTTTTTATCTTTATTAGTGGTAAAAGGATTAATATAAGGAGATGGTGCACAGACTTGGGTAGAGTAGACAGCTCTGATGATCCTAATTTGTTGATTGTTTTTAACATTGATGTGCTCTTAATAGCCAAGTATTATAGGAAGCCCAAAGTACAGAATAAATGCCCAGAACTTTTTACCACAAATGGACCCAGGAAGATCTGTTTAGAGGGAGAGAAGTTGAGTGATAGTGAGTGGAAACTTTTTGACTATTCTGAGACTTTGAGCCTATATTTGGTTGTTATTGTACATCTATTAGATGAATCACTTTAATATGAAAATTTAAACTAGACAGAGTATATCTTTGTATGAGAAACTAATTGTGCCACTTGGCATGCAACATCAAAGGAAAGCTTTTTAATGACATCAAGTTCCCATACAGCCAAAATAAAGGAAAATATTTTTTAAATGCAGATGTAGTCACTTCAGTTTGGAAGAACTCCTTATCTCGGTGAGATGGTTTCTCTGTTCATTTTACTTATAAAAGGTAAATTCAGATTTTAGAGTGGTTTTTCATCAAAGCTCAGCTCTCTTGTGGGGAAGTGGCTTATATGCCATCTGTGGTTGACAAGCTTTTAACATAATCACTCAAAGTAGCACTTCTCAGTGCTCCAAGGAACACATCCTGCCATTCTTTCTGAGGCAAAACCCCCAATGAAGTCTCTATGCTCTTGCAAAGGCACAGGAGAAAGCCAAGTCTTGATAAAGTGTTCTATTTAAAGGGATACTACCTTGATTGTGATCCCATCTGTTTAATTTTACCTTCTGGATTCTGGAAATTACCACTAAACTGGTATATGACTTAGCCTAATGGTACGTGTAAACAAATTAATGCATACATGTTATGATTGTGGAATAGGGATGCAACAGTTTGTTAAACACACTCAGCTTTTTAAACAATATTCTGCAGTGTTATTAACTATAAAAGTGCGCATGTGCAAAGGATGCAAAAGGTGGAACTACCGACAATGCAGATCATATTTTAGCCTCATTAATACTGACACGTATTTTTAACAATTCAGGAGCCTAACGGTCACCTTGTTAGCATTAATGAATTTAGCTGAACTTGTTAATAATGTTGACACAATATTGCAAGCTGATTAGCTTTCCCACCTGCTTTTTTCTAGTAACAGTAGGTGTCATTTGATTTTTGCTAGTGCAGATAGTGATAAGGCTATTGAACTGAGGTGTAATTTTGCAAACAGATAACACAAATGTACGTGGCTCTTTTGAAGAAAAAGCAGCCACATTTAATGTTTTATATACAGGGCCAGCTCCAGCTTTTTTGCCGCCCCAAGCAGCGAGGAAAAAAAAAAAAAAAGCTAAAGCCGCGATCGGTGGCACTTCGGCAGCAGCTCTACCACACTGCTTCATTCTTCGGCTGCAATTTGGCGGCCGGTCCTTCCCTCCAAAAGGGACTGAGGGACTTGCCGCCGAAGACCCAGATGTGCCGCCCCTTTCCATTGGCCGCCCCAAGCACCTGCTTCCTTTGCTGGTGCCTGGAGCCGGCCCTGTTTGTATAGTTAAAAAATGTCTAATGTTCATCTCTTAAGTACCCTTCCCACCACACTATGAAATGCTGGTGTAAGACCCCCTATGAAGCAAACCTAGCATAATTCAACTGCCAACTATATTTAACTTCATAATCCTGCATATGGCACGATTGTACACCTTTTGGGTGGAGGCTACAACAGTTGCTTCTTAAGTATAGTTAAATAATGATTTAGAAGCATGCTTGCCACATGTAAAAAAAGCCATTAAAATAAAGATCAGTATAGTGAGATGTGATATTTCTGGCAGATTTTGTTAAACGTTTGCTTAAAATTTTAAAAGTACTAGGTACTTCTTTTCTCTTTTAGGTGGTGAGAAAACACCGAATTTAAAAATGTTCCCATAGATAAATGTGTTTGTTGAGGACAAGAAGCTTGGGGAAAGTGATGTGGATGTAATGAAATGAGAATTTCACCAGCTAATGGTAGAAAATCCAGCCTAAAACATGAGATTAAATTCTGCTCTGGGTTAATCCATGAAAGTATGGAAATTTTTTTGTTTGTTTTATTTTTATTTTTATTTTTGGAGGCAGGAGGGAGAGCCTTTCTTCAAAATGAAGAAAAATTTCTCTATTTTCTGTTTTTTTATTGAAAAAAAATATTTTTTTTCAGTTTTTCTTCTAAAAATGGAAAGCATTAGGGTTGTGTGGTTTTTTTTTTTCAAAACAAAACAAAAAAAATTTTCCAAGAAAAATATTGACCATTGTCCAAACAGCTGGTCAAATGGCATTATTCCAGATTTACACTGCGGGTGCTAAATCTGGCTTTCCTATCCTTTCCATTGTCGCTAGCAAAAGAGAAACCAACATGCAGACCCCATTCAGTACACGTTACTTCTTTGAATGCACGAGAAAAATAAACTATGAAAACTTCACAATCCCCCAGCTAGATAAGACATAAGGAGACACACACTGCCTCAAGATCAGAAGTCTTCAGGGTACCACTCCTCAGAGCACAGGAGCATAGGCCTACCAGCTCATTTTTTGGACAGAAAATATGGATTGGCGTCTCCTAGCAGTAGAACACCATAGTATACAGCATATGACAATGGGACCATACAAGTATCCCTGCTATATGTGCTCATCTTCACAAGTGACCAAGGTTAGTGGTTATCTCCAAAAAGAAATTAGGTATGACTAAAATTCTATGAACCTTAGAGTCCTGTAACATCATCCAGCCTGGGACAACTTCATTTGCTGGCTGCTTACTGAATAAAGGCAGTAGCAACTCTGAACAGAAACTTTATTTAGAGAAGCTGCTGTTCACCATTCTCAAGTGCTGTTACAATAAGCTGAACTTGGGTTTACTTTTTAAAAAAAACAAACATTTTTCATTACATGTAAATTGGGATGTTTGTGCATCTAAATAGCTGATATTGCCGTGTCAATGGGAGTATTTTATGGCTATGTAATTATGTTCCCAAATCTTGTTTGTTAAATGTAAAAAAATATAGCTAACACGGTAGCTGAAATTCTAGACTTCAGATACCTTGCAGCAGTGTTGTGCATGTCCATGGTATGTTTGATCCGAGCATCTCAAAGCACCTTAGAAGCAGGAAAAGGGCAAATAGCCTGTTGGGAGGAGAATTCATTTCCAACTGGAGCCCAATAAAGCTCCCTAGTGCATGTCCCAGTTTATTTGGCTATGCACCAGTGTGATGGGATAGCCTGCCCCCTTAACGGTAAATGGTTCCTAGTAGTCAGCCCATCCTTGTGATGAGGTGTTGCCCTTTAACATTCTGAAAGGTCTGACATATATACCTAGGAGATATTGATAACGAGGAAGTGGTCTGGGAAATAAGTGGTTCTTGGGAGGAAATCCCATCACTGTGACTTCAAGGGCTCAAGATCCGAAGCCTTGCAGAGAGGGCAGGGGGAGACTGTCCATTCACCCAAACAGTGGGGGTGAGTTGGGAGAATAGGAAGGATATACATAAATGCTGCTTCCTCCCTCATGGCAGGGCAGACTCTTGCAGGAGAAGGCTGTCCTGTGTACTCTGGGTACTAATTGGGGAAAGGGGCTAGCTGAGAAAGAAGCTGGCTAACTTACAACCCAGCTCTGATGAGGAAAGCTGGGGCCTCCTATTTAAGCAGGGCTAGAGAGACTGAAATGTAACCCAAAAGGGACTGGGAAGAGGGTAGGCTCCAGAGAAACCACAAAGATCAGAAAAGCCTTTTGTTTGGACTTATTATCCTGAAAGGGGATTGAACTCCGTGACCCTGCTGGATGGCTGAGCAATGTGAACCCTGGGAGAGAGAGAAAACCCTGGGACAGGAGGAGGAAACTTGAGGAAGGGAGTACCTGCAGTGCCACACATAGCAGGCACCACAGGGCAGTCACACCCCCATGGCAACCATGTATGGGATTTAACAGTAAAGACTAATAAGGCTCAAGATATTTGTTTGGGGTAGAGAATTATCATTTCCATTATACAGGAAGGGAAATGGAGGCACAGACTGATGTCCAAATTAACACAACAGGACAGCACTGAAATCAGAAATAGAGTGCCCATCTCCTGAACCACTGTCCTAGCCAATGTTAACTCCGATTTAGGATAAGCACATTGTTGCCATTTCTTACATGAGGCTGTACAATGTATTTTTTCTGATTATGAAGACCTGTTTTACTGAAATGGTATTTAGAATCATGCTGCATATTGAACATACCCCGTTTCTGTTCCATTCCCATTCATGCCTTGGATGGCCCATACAGTTAATTTAAAAGTAAAAGAAAGGGCCAGAATTGTTAAAAATGTTTGATTCACAAATGTGTGCTATTCAGGCTCTGGAGAAAGTCTCCCAGCTCTGTTTTGTATGAGAAGGCAACAGATTACAGGATGATCCTGCCATTTTATTAAACTTGGAAGCCTTTTCTTACCTTGTTGAAATAGTCAAACCAGTCTTAAAATACCTTGGCTTTGGCACGCACCGGGCCTTGCATGGGAGGACCTCTCCCCTTCTCCTTTCTCTGCTCTTTTCCCCCTCTCCCATTTGCAGTAATTTTAGTTCATTTATTTTGTAACTGCAGTGAAGTAATGATTATGCTACATGCTGTGGTTGGTGACTGCATCATCTTCTCCGTCGGGGAGAGGGGCAGAATCTGTGATCACAGCTGGTAATTGAGTTTTTTGTTATGCCGGGTATGTTGTCTTATCCTCAAAAAATGTTACAAGATGAGTATCCTTAAATACCATCTTGTTATGTTATTAAAATATACACTAAAAGATTAATCTAAAGTATTAATTGTTCTTAAATGTCCAGTCTTCTATATTTTTGTGCATTTCATAAAGCTGCGATTGTTTTTTTTTTTTTTAAAGTACACTTTACAGCTAGTGAAGCGATTTTTCCGAGGAAATTGCTTTCAAATAACCAATGGAACACTTTTTTACACACACACACACACACACACACACACACACACACACACACACACACACACACACGTGTGTGTAAAATGTTCCATCGGTTATTTGAAAGCATTTTCCTCAGAAAAATCTCTTCACTAGCTGTAAAGCGTGCTTTAAAAAAAAAGAAGCACAGCTATATATATACCCCTGCAGTCCTTCACAAGATCATGATGAATGGAAAGTAGAAATAAACAAATGTACTGTATTTTGTGTCCAGCAAGACAGTGAAGTTAAAGTAAACAGTCTAGCAATGAAGGCTTGATTCAAGACTAGATGCTTTGATAACAGGCCAGATCTTCAGCTGGTGTACACTGTCATAATTCCATTGACTAAAATGGCGCTAGGTTGATTTACATCAGCTGAGGATCTGGTCCAGTGCTTCTTATGTATAGCTATGTTTTCTGCTTGCATGCTGCTGTCTAAGTTGGGAAAACCAAAATGTGAACTATCTTTTCTTATCTGTTTAGTTCCTGTCATTCTTGGTCTTTCCAAAACAAATGTTTGACTGCACTTTAAGAAATTGTTATTGACTTCAAATACTCTTGAGCAATAACCATCTTTGTGTCTTCCGAACAGAAAAACAAACATTGTCTAAAACTTCATTATAAACAGCTAGTTGGGGGAGACTTTTAAAACATGCATGGTTAATGCTTTAAACTGTTTGCCTGTGTACCTTAGGTGCCAGCATTTTCATTGTTGGCTGTCCTTGCACATCTGTGCTCATGAACCCAGCAGTGTCATACACGTTCTCTGGATGTGACAGTCCTAATCCTTCCTTAGGTATAGACTTGTCACTTAGTTGATTGCTGTTGTATTCCAGCCTACAATGTGGTGGTTTCATAATGTGACTACTGTTCAATGCAAGAGCCATCTCTACCTGTCATGCCCTCAGCAAGCATTTGGGAAGAACATCTAGTTTTCAGATGCAAATTAGATTGCACTTTTTTCTCTTTATGGCAGCAGCCAACTGTGGGTGGCAGAGACGCTGCTGTTTAGTTCATGACAGGTGTCTGCTGCATAATACAAAAATCCTTATATTCAGCCACCGTGTCCAGTTTTGTGTGTGTAACTAACTGTGCCTTCAAAGTGAACAGGCACCTGTACAGGGGCTTAAAGAGATATAATGTTTTTATCCTTTCTCAGTGCCATCAGTTGCGTTCATAAAATCAATGAATGGCTTGAAGTCCAATGGAAGTGTGTCTGAACATAAGCATAAAAGACAAGGTGTCTTTCACATGTATGCATGACATACCAAAGTAGCATTGGTGCAAGAGGGAAGAAATTAGCTCAAGCTAAACCAAGAAAATGGGGAGAGCTAGGAGCAAGATGAAAATCATTTACAGTTAGACCGCTTATCGAGAGGTAGCAAACTCTATGCAAATGAGTTTTCTCACAACACCTTGTTCAGTAGTTATTAACTGCTTTGTGTTGCCCACACAATTCCATGTGTTGCCCACACAATTCCATGTGTCTGAAGTTCAAGTCAACCCATGGTTGGCTCAGTTATGGACTATAAGGATGTGGAAAGAGACTAACTTTGTATCCCTTCTACCAAATGCTTTCCACTTAATTTTGATTTAAGGTAACTGCTTGTCTTTCCTGTGTGTTTGTGATTGTCCTAGAAGGTTGTGCTATTTTATCTTATAAGAGAATCTGCTTTTACACAGTTGTTTTTTTTAATTATTGAAAGTATTATTTGTAGAAGAAAAATTGGTCCAGCCATTTGTAATGTTTAGCAGATGCTCTGGCAACTTAAAATTTTCAAGCAGTTAGTCAACTGAACAGATCAGTTAAAAGGCACCACCACCACCACAACAACAAAAACTTATTTAATTAGCAGTAATTATGCACCTTATGGAATCAGACCATTTTTCATATAGCCTGCAGTTACTCTATCAAGTTTCTTAATTCAGTAACAAAGCGTGAGCTACTTAAATTTTTATCAGGGGGTAGCCGTGTTAGTCTGTATCTACAAAAACAACAAGGAGTCTGGTGGCACCTTAAAGACTAACAGATTTATTTGGGCGTAAGCTTTCGTGGATAAAAACCTCACTTCTTCAGATGCATAGGATGCATAGATGCATAGGATGCATCTGAAGAAGTGAGGTTTTTACCCACGAAAGCTTACGCCCAAATAAATCTGTTAGTCTTTAAGGTGCCACCAGACTCCTTTAAATTTTTATGTTGCATCTTGTGGTGTAGATCAATACACCACAAGATGATGGGCATGGTACAAGAACCCGAATGAAAGAGCATAGTTGCCGTGTGGCACACTCAAATCAGGCTATTAGAGTCAGAAGGACTTAAATTTTCACTAGCAATTAATTTTGTGGGCCCAAATTGTGCCAGAAAGAAGACGAGGCCAGGACTCCATCCTTCTAAAAATTTTACCCCTATACTGTTTATCCATCTACATACTTTCATACTCATAGTGGCATTCTGACAGGGTCCCAGCAACGTTCAGGCACAAGGAGTTTAAGCTGGGCAAGAGCCTTTCTTCCTCATATTTTGTTTTTAATTAATGCTTTGATTCTCTTGATTCCACCCGTTTACCACACCCATTGACTTCAGCGGAGTTGTACCTCCGTACCTGAGTAGAATTTGGCCCAGTAAGTTTCTGTCATAACAAATAGCATGTGTTCTAACAAAGCTGCTGTAGCTATTTACATAGCCCTAGAATGAATGAGGTTTTAAATAGCTTAATGTATCTGAACAGTCAGATGGTCGCTTAACTAAATGTAACATATTGACGAAATTTGTGGAGCTGTGCTGCCACTAGCTTTTGGTTTATTGAAACTGCAGATGTTTGGAGGAGAGAAATTAGCAGCTGAGTTGAATTACTTAGGGTGCATGACAGAGCAAATTGTTTAGGTAATGAAGCTGAAAATGCAGGGGGATTAGAATATTATATAGTAAAATTGTTCCTTGTTAATTCAGTTTGTGCTCAGATTTTGTTGCCTTAAACAGCACATTACACGAACCTTCCTTGTTTGTGTCAATGAATATATATGAGTCCTAATTTAATCAATATACTTATAAAACAGCAGTAGCAATGATGTGTAGCACAAATCGCAGCCTTTCAGAAGCAGGTGAGTTCAGTTTACATACTTAACACAGTTTAACGCCCTATTTGAATGTGTGGGGTAAGGAAATTCTGCACAGTCTGTAAAGTAGAAAACATCTAATTCAGATACAGGGAAGGATTTTTCATTATTGTTAAATATTTATTATGTAGAGAGGAAGAAGCTTTTTTGGGTAAGGCACTGGACTGGGACTCTGGAGATCTGGGTTCAATTCC
The DNA here is from genome assembly GCF_011386835.1 of Chrysemys picta bellii. Taxonomy (NCBI): domain Eukaryota; kingdom Metazoa; phylum Chordata; order Testudines; family Emydidae; genus Chrysemys; species Chrysemys picta. Next base: position 32,230,403 of record NC_088800.1, on the reverse strand, counting down.
TGACTCTGCTGTGAACTTGTCACCTTGTGCAGCCTTGAACAAGTCACAGAAGTGTCAATCTAGCAACTTTGACCATGAGATTAGTCCCAGTGATGTAAATTGGACTATTTATGTGCTTGAAGTAAAGCACATGCATAAGAACTTTGCAGGATCAGAGCCAAGGTGCTTAGCGCTTTGCAAGATTGAGCGCATAGGCTCCAATTCAACAAAGCAATTAAGCATGTGCTTAAATCCATATCTTCTCAGCAAAGCAGGAATCAATGCCACAGGAGTATGTGCACAAAACTAATCACTACCACTGCCGGGAAAATTGGTTTCCCCCCCCCCACCCACATAAAATTTTTCCCATCCAGAGATTTTATTTTTCCGCAGGCAATTCTGAACCTCTGCAAAAGGGTTGGAGGCAGAAGTGAAAGTAAGCTGGTACGCCCCGGTACGGCGTACCGGCAAGAGACGGTTTGCCATACCGGGGCGGCCCGGCTTCCCCAGGGGGCAATTTAAAGGGTCTGGGGCTCCCAGCAGGGGCTGGAAACCCAGGCCCTTTAAATTGCCACCAGAGCCCCACTGCTGGAGCCCTGGAGTAGGGCTGCAGGGCTCTGGGGGCTATTTAAAAAGTCCGGGGCTCCTGCTGCTTCTACCGCCCCGGCCCTTTAAATAGCCCTCGGTCCCCAGGGGTAGCGGGGGGCTCCAGGAGCTATTTAAAGGGCCTGGGGCTCCAGCTGCCTCTGCTGCCCCAGCCCTTTAAATAGCTGCGGGAGCCCCGCTGCTTCCCCAGGGCTCCAGCGGCTATTTACAGGGCCGGGGCTATTGAAGCAGGGGAGCCCCGGGCCCTTTAAATAGCCCCCGGATCCTAGGGGTAGCGGGGGGCTCCAAAGGCTATTTAAAAGGCCCAGGGCTCCAGCTGCCTCTGCCGTCCTGGTCCTTTAAATAGCCGCTGGAGCCCCGTCGCTTCCCCAGGGCTCCCACGGCTATTTACAGGGCCGGGGCGGTAGAAACAGGGGAGCCCCGGGCCCTTTAAATAGCCCCCGGAGCCCTGGGCTGCTGCTGCTACCCCGGTGGGGGTGGGGGGGGCAGTTATCTTACAGGGTGGGCTGGGGCTGGCTCTGACTCCCTCAGCCACCCACCTTCCGCCCTAGGCCCTGCCCCTTCCAGGGGCCAGAGCTGGCCCCAGCATACCAGTAAGTCACTGGAACTACTTTCACCTCTGGTTGGAGGTGAGAATGTTTTCCTACATTTTTGTTTACAACTCTTTCAAGTCACTATACAGTTGGGAAATAGTAAGTGTGTGGGGAGAAAGAAACCGCTTTTAAAAGTGACCCTTTCACTTTTCCTTCTCTCTGCAATCAACACTTTAACTTGTCTCACTTTTGCCAGCTGGAAAACAGTCAAAACGTGTGTAGGAGCCCCTACAATTTTGAAATGAAAACTTCTGAAAAAAATTTAGAATTTGTTTCCAGAAATTTTTTGTTCTGAAAAACTTTTGGAATTTGTCAAATGAAATTTCTTGCAGAAAAATTTTGTTTTCAACAAAACCCCATTTTTCCACAGAAAAAAACTTTCTACCGGTTCTATTGATAACATACTTAGGTGTTTTGCTGAATCAGAACCTTAATCTGTCACTCAGTTTCCCATTCATAAAAGGGAATAATGCTTCCTTTGTCTGTCTTGTCTTAAACTATAAGAATTTGGAGCAAGGGCTGTCTCTTGCAGTGTGTAACATAATCAGGCTCTGGTCTTGGTTTGGGCCTCTCCACAGGATAGCACAAATAATAAAATGTAAAACTTGTAAAGAACTGTAAATTTGCACAGCTCTTCACAGATGTAGAGTTAGATTCCATCCCTACCCTGAAGAGTTTACAATCTATCTGACCAATAAAAGGCACAGGACAGTATTTCATTAGAGGGAAGGATGTGAGAATTAATAAGGGAGGGGTGATTACCTGGAGAAGAATAAATGGTCAGTTTTCAGAATGGAGAGAGGTAAATAGTGATGTCCCCCAGGGGTCTGTACAGGACCCAGTCCTATTTAACATATTCATAAATGATCTGGGAAAAGGATAAACAATGAGGTGGCAAAATTTGCAGATGATACAAAACTACTCAAGATAGGTAAGTCCCAGGCAGACACTGAAGAGCTACAAAAGGATCTCTCAAAACTGGGTGACTGGGCAACAAAATGGCAGATGAAATTCAATGTTGCTAAATGCAAAGTACTGCACATTGGAAAACATAATCCCAACGATACATATAAAATTATGGGGTTTAAATGAGCTGTTACCACTCAAAAAAGAGATCTTGGAGTCATTGTGGATATTTCTCTGAAAACACCCACTCAGTGTGCAGCGGCAGTCAAAAAAGTGAACAGAATGTTGGGAATCATTAAGAAAGGGATAGATAATAAGACAGAAAATATCCTGTTACCTCTATGTAAATCCATAGTACACCCACATCTTGAATACTGCATGCAGATGTGGTTGCCCATCTCAAAAAAGATATATTGGACTCGAAAAGGTTTAGAAAAGGGCAACAAAAATTATTAGGGCTGCCGTATGAGGAAAGATTAATATGACTGGGACTTTTCAGCTTGGAAAAGAGATGACTAAGGGCAGATATGAGAGAGGTTTATAAAATCATGACTGGTTTGGAGAAAGTAAACAAGGAAGTGTTATTTACTCCGTCTCAGAACACAAGAACTAGGAGCCACCAAATGAAATTAATAGGCAGTAGATTTAAAATAGACAAAAGGAAGTATTTTTTCACACAGCGCACAGTCAACCTGTGGAACTCTTTGCCAGAGGATGTTGTGAAGGCCAAAAGTATAACAGGGTTCAAAAAAGTACTAGATAAATTCATGGAGGATAGGTCCATCAATGGCTATTAGCCAAGACGGGCAGGGATGGTGTCCCTAGCCTCTGTTTGCCAGAAGCTGGGAATGGGTGAAAGGCGATGGATCACTTGATGATTACCTGTTCTGTTCATTCGCTCTGGTGCATGTGGCATTGACCACTGTCGGAAGACAGGATACTAGGCTACATGGACCTTTGTCTGTCCCAGTATGGCCGTTCTTATGTTCTTATAAGAAATGGGTTTAGGGGAGGGACTGTGAGAGAGGGTTCTTGGCAGAGAAGTGCAGGGAGTCTGTTCCAGACCTGAACAAAAGGAAGGAATGAAGCACAGAGTGGGAGGAGATGAAGGGAGGCTTTTTGAGTATAGGCAGCTCACAAAGATGCCAATTAGTGCTGATTTTGGTTGTCTGTTGCGAGTGTGCATTTGAAATTAGGCTAAAACAAACATAATTTTATTTTTGAAAATGCAAATATAAAGAAACCGTACCAACCAAAACAGATGTCAAAGAGGTAATGTAGCCGGTCAATAAAACATCCACATCAAAACATCAGGGATGGATGGGAAAGGAGTGTCCAGTAGTTAGGGCATTTGCCTGCCACTAGGGAGACACTGAGTCAATTCACTGATCTGCCACAGATTTTCTGTATGATCTTGGACAAGTCACTTGGCCTCTCTGTGCCTCCATTTCCCAACTGTAAAACAGGGATAATAGTACTGCCACCTCACAGGGGTGTTATGAGGATGAAGACATTAGACTGTGAGGTACTCAGACACTAATGTGATGGGGACAGTATAAATACCATAGATATTCAGAAATACTGCCTCTTGCCCTCAATGGCTACTTTGTGTTCTCAAGAGTTATTTCTGCAGTGGCCTGTTTTGCTACTCAGGTGACTGCCAGCTTGAGCCTGTATTTGGGAATCTTGGTGTGTGGCTTGGGTTTTTTAATTCAGTTTCTGGGTGGGAGTGTGCCACTTTCTTCTGCACAGGACACTTTCAGTATGGTTCTGGAACATGTTTTTTTCCACAATATGAAATATTCTTAGTATTCTAATCTACCAATACTAACTATGTCTGTCACCTTGGTATCCATAGCCGTTTCTAAGCAACCACAGGAGTTTTATTTTTTCTCCAATTCATATGGAAGAAATAATTTGTTCATGCATGAACCAAAATCAGTCTGAGCACCACCCTGGAAGACTGGAATTGTAAACTATAATTTAGGCTAATTCTAGCTTAAAACATGAATTACAGTATTTTATATAACCTAAAAAAAAAACCTACTGTATAATGATGTGTAAGCACTAAACAGACACAATTAACATTAATAGTGCAGAAACCTTTGAAACTGGGAATGTGAGTAACTCAAGTTGTAACATATTTTTGACATGCAAAAGTGTTTCCCATGTGTCTTGTTTGCATATGAACAAGATTTTAGCAAGTGCATATTTGCATGTCAAAGTTGAAAATGAGAGAGAAGATGCCATATTTTCACCCTTATAAGAAAAACATGTAGCTTATGTACAGGCAGTTTGCATTCACTAGCCATAAAGTAGCTGTGACCTTTAATAATTTTACAGAAGGTATATGAACTTGTTACAGGGTTCTGTTTTAATATTGATTTGCAAAAGCAACCACTTAAAGCAGTAATTGATCTTATGTCTTTCCCTGCGTTAATTTTAATACAATTATTGGTTGTGGCAATCCCAAGCAATTTATGCTTCAGAGCTTCCTTCTACTGAATTGTAGCTCAAAAGTTAAAAGTAAAGGTTAAGTATTAAATGTTGTGTGATAATTGAAACTAAGTGTACTAAAGATAATCTACTCTATGACAAGTTCAGAGTTCTAAAAACGTATCTAATTTGGTGCCACTACCCTTATCCATAATGATCAGTAAATGCTTCCATGCCCAGGGTCTAACTATTTCCCTTCTTGTGTTTTATGTAAATTCCATTTCATTATCGCAGTAGGACATTCCAGACAATGCATTTTAGGCTAATTATTGCCCTTTTTAGACTATTCATCACTTAGCCTCAGGCTTGTATTGTGAAGTCATGTTACATTTCTCCAGAAACAAATTGCAAATGTCCTCTTGCTTAACAATTTGTAAAGAAATAACTATTGCATGCTTAAACTTCAGATGAGACTTTATGCATTAGTGATAACATACAAACAGCCTATTACATCAGTTTCTACAAGTAACAACACGGCAATAACATATACAGAAGTGGAGTATTAAAAATATATTGAGGTTTATCTATCCGGTTGAGTCTTATCTATTGACTGGCAACAGGAGTTCGAATAGGATGTTAACTCACAACAGCAGGGAAGAAAGTGGGTCTTAAGTTTCTGGTACAGAAGTGGGAGCTGGATGATTTATTCCTGAAGTTGTCTTAGAATTTTTGTGTTGTTATTAGGCCAGTTACATAATATCCGTGCCTCAGTTTCCAGTGTGTAAAATAAGGATAATGCTATGTCACCTGTTGTGAGGTGCTTTCGTCATGAACGTTTGTGAGGTGCTCAGATGCTGTAGTAATTACTAATGCATATAATACATTAATAAAATAATATAAATTAACACTTGGTAGCTTCCTCCCCTGTTGTTTTCAGTGTGTGAGCGGAACAGCAAAGTGAAATAAAGACGCTTGTATGGAGGGTACAAGCAACCCTGCAGAGCTTTCAGAGGTCCAGTCTCCTTAAGAATCCTAATATGACTTTCATTTCAGCCTGTCATTATAACTGCCCCAGGAAAATTGTGGGATTAAATGTCTGGAAGTAGGAGGTGCCCAGGATAGAATCAGTTGCATGCAGTGCCCCACTGTGTGAAAATGTTTGAGAACCACTGGTACAGAAATGTCAGTAAAGAAGCTGTGTAGTTGCATAGCTGCTGGTGCTGCTTTCCTGAGTTTAGCATAGTAGCTAGTATTCAAATCATGGGAGCAAGTCACTATTCCTCAGTAGTTGCTTCGTTCACTGCATTTTATATGGATTGGGGAATATTCTAATTTGCCAGATGTCTGTAATAAATTTAAGACATGTTCATTTAATGTTTTTGGTCCTTAAAATAACATGCCTGACCCTAAACTGTGAGACTCCCTATTGCAAGCAAGTGGATCAGAGGAAAAAATTGACATTGCTTGCTTAACAACTATTCATTTCACACTATTGGTGTTCAAAGTGCTTAACAGTACATAGAACAATACACAATCTCTAATCAGAAAAGCAGACACATTTACCATATGAACCCATGCTGAGAAAAAAGGCTAAGGTACCCCCAAACATATTGTGATGTAATGTACTTTGAGGTTTACTGTTGGACAGCTATAAATTCAACAAAGTTAATATAAAGTCTCTCAGAGGTAATCAGGCAATGTGTTAATGGATTTTAAACTCCTCATTGGAGATTAACTGCTCTTCTGATAGTAAATTATGGTAAGAAACCTCATTGTATCTTGGAAAAACTCCATTGGAAATTGTGAGAAATTTATGGATGGAGCAGCCAAGTTTAATTGATCAAGCCTGATCCCACAGCATTGCATAAACCAATCTCAGAATTTTGGGAGACAAAGCATACAAGGCAACAGCGCTCAGGTACACACTATTTTATAAAAAAATGCGCGCTTGAACACACACACAAAGAAAATTGGACTTCTGAACTGTGAAACACTACCGATACTTGGTGAAAAGTCCTGCCTGAAAGAGACTTTGTTAGTAATAGAACCTTTCGAAGGATGCAAACCACATACACTGGTGAAGTTTGAGGATGTATTCCGAGGTACTTACACAGAACAGACTCCCTGGTAATGTGTGTTACTTGCCCGGATGGGCACCTTATGAACTTTGAGATATGCTGAAAGAGCTTCATAGCATGATAAACTTAATTCTAATTGCTGTTAGTTCAGTAAAGAAGCATTGTTTTCATAGAGTTCATCTGTGGTCCTTTCTCAAGAAAGGGAGAGAAATACAAAGACAGAAGAGAAGATATACTCCAGTGCACTAGAGTACTGCCATATTTTCCTCCCTTCTTCAGTTTCAGGGTGTTAATACACAAATTATTAATAATAAACATTCAATCTAAATTTTTTGTGAATTTGAGATCCTTCATTTAAAATGCTACCAGTATTTCCCATATTTATCTGTGTATAAACTGGTCAATAGTGTAGACTAGATGGCCGTGACACTTGTGTGTAAAGTGTTACATTCATATCATGGATTTTCAGCCAGGACAAGCTTTATACCTTTTGTAACAATTCTGAGGAAAGGAGATTTGAGGAAACCTTTTAGTATTTAGTTCTTCAGCCAAACTGTGAACTCCCCAGTTCTTTTTGGCTTTGAAATGCTGATCCTAGCCTTCTTGTGGGTTCTTAAACACCTTCTCAAATGACCCATTTTAATAACCTGAAAGCTATTATATAACGAGCAGCCATAATTTAGTCCAAGGCTCTAGGGGGACCCTCACAGTTCAGCAATGAATAGTTAATGCAGTATAATGTTTAGTAGGTTATTAGTTTTCACTGTACAAATGCTGATCAGGGAACGCTTTTATAAGGTGTTTAAAAGAAAATGTAATTAACTGGTTGCGTGCTTCTGTTGCAGCTCAAATTGAAATTATTCCATGCAAGATCTGTGGAGACAAATCATCAGGAATCCATTATGGTGTCATTACATGTGAAGGCTGCAAGGTAAGCTTTGGGAAAAAAATTAAGTCTTAAAACATCTGTGTTTATCCATTTGAGTTTCAGTCTTTCATTTTATAAATATCAAATTTTGTTTTGCTGCGAAGTTGATTGTTTGATTGATAAAACTAGTAAAAAGATGGGGAACAAGTTTTAAAATACAGTTTAAGCATAAGCTTTGGCTCCTGGGTGATTTTTTTTCTAAGCCCTTGGGAGAGCTTCCAAAATCACAGGACTTCCTGTTGTGCTATGGATGTGATAGGTTCCTTTATTATCTAACTGACACTGAATGAATAGAAGCGGAATAGAAAGATGAGTCCTTTCCAGCAGGCCACAATGAATCTGTTTTATGGATTCACTTAGATAGAATTTGTGGTTTTCTTGATTTTGGGATTTTTTTGGTAAGTTGCAAAGAAACCTAGTCAAAGGGTGTTAGTTGAGATCTCAGGCTTTTAAGTTTCCATTTGTAAATGTGTGTTTGTAATTTACTGGACTGACTTATACGTATATTTTATCCCGCATAGAAAACAGCATGAGATGAAAAAATTGTATGGGGTGTAGTTTTTGTATTAAAGATATAAAAACCTTCCTGCTGGCAAAAAAATTTTTTCTCTGTGGTGCAATTCATTGCCGTGTGATGTTTAGGCTTGGATTTTTTTTTCTCCTGAAGTTGAATCTTCAATAACTCCACTAAAATAAAATTTCAGTAGCAGTGTTAACCCTCTGTTCGGTGTCAATTTCTTTCAACAAAGATTAAGTTCATTCAGCATTAATGTTGACACCTGTCTGGCTATACTGCAAATACACACACACACACGTGCGCGCGCGACCTGGTCCTGACACATTGCGTACATCCCCGCTGCAGGCTTACTTTGCAGGCATCATTCTCTCATGCGAGTACCTTCTTCTGTCACTCGAGTACTAATGGGTTTTCCACCTTTAACCCACATTTCAAAGGATAAGAGATTACTCTTGCCATTTCTTTCCCAAGCTGCTTGCCTGCTTCCCTTGCTGGGCACATGTAACTCCAACTACCTTCAGAGATTAGGCTCCTGTCTTTGTGCTAGACAGAGATTCATCCTGGGCTCTTCCAGACAGGATTTTAGCTTTTTTGCTCTGACTAACTCTTCCGTCTAGCAGCAGCGCTGGTAAGGAGAGTTTCTGGAAGGGGATCATAATGGAAGCTCGGCATTTCCCAAGTTCAGTGCTTCCTCGGTGATGGGATCTGCTAAATATCTTCATCCATTTTATCCTGATGAAGCTTCTGTCCACCACTGAGCAGCTTCAGGATTCAAGGGCCAGCTTCATAAGAGAGAAGGGAAGGGTTGCATACCTTGGCCAAGACTGCTGCTTTGACAGGCTCATTTTGTCCTAGATATATGATATTGGGGAAGGCCAAAGCCATGATGCCTGAATACTGCCTGACTGTGTCACAGTTATCGTTGCCCCTCTTCATCACTTACCTTAGGAATCAGCCAGTCATTTTCAGCCAAAGGACAACTCTGATGTGCAGTGTGAAAACCCAGGTAGTTGCTCTACTCTATTCAAATCAGACTCTTTATTTTTGATAGGGACAGCCATGCACACCAGCAGCCCTGAGCAAGTGACTTTGTGTTTCATATCTTCATCTTAGTGCTCCTCCCCATCCCATCATCCAGACCTAGAAATTTAGAGCATCAGTTAGCTTGGTTCATTCTAATTTCTTTACACAGCTTACATTCAGCTTGCCACACAGTCTCCAGCCACATCTCTCAACGTCTAAGGTCTTGAAGGAGTTCAGAGAGAAATTCTAAAAGAAAGTCAACGTGCTTCACATTATTACGGACAGTCTGCAGTATTCCTAGGTTCTCAGCCAGATATCGCTGCTCTGCAGTTCCAACTTGAGATAGGGACAGGAAGAGGACAAGAGATTCCTCCCATCTCCAAAATATCAAACCCAAAAAGGAAAGAAACACTAGAAAGAGCCACAGTGAGTTTAATCTCTTGGGGGATGTGTTAATCACTCCAAGTATTCATCCAGGTCATCAGCTGGAGAGGGTCCATTTCTATGTTCATCCTTTTATCTGGTCTCCTTTTCCTGTACGAAGAGTTGAGGCTCATGAATTTTATTGACTTACACCCTAACAAGCATAAACCCTGACCCTCAGCTCTCTCTAGCCCAAGACCCTCTATACGTGAGCATAGGAAGAAGGGGAAAGCCATTTTCCTAATGCCTGAATCTCTGTTGGAGATTCTGGATACCAGTGGATTCCAGGACATAGAAGAAAAGATCCCATCAACAGGGCTGTAGAGGAACCATACTAATAGGTTCAGCCGGACAAATCTTTCAAACTCTCCTTGGACCACAATGTCTGCTTCATTTTTTTAGATAATCCAAAATCTGTGTCATCACAGGAATATCAGCAGACTAAAGATACTATTCTTGAGATGGCTTCCCCTCCATAGTGCGAAGTTCTATTGGCTCATGATCTCTACCCACTTGGAAGATTGGCGAATGTTTTCTTCTCCCAGGTTGGTACTGCTTCAGACAAATGGGCTTTCTAAGAGAGCAGAGACCAGGCATAGAATCCCAAAATGCTCCCTCTCTTACCCTCTTGTCTTTTCTCCCTCCTCAGGACACCAGTAATTGGCAAGTAGTGCTGGACAGTTCCATGGAACATGTCATCACCCTCAGGTTCATTATTCCATTTTCAGTGAAAAAGCAGGGTTTTGTTTGTTTGTTTGTTTGTTTTTGGAGGGAGGGTGGAGACTAAAAACAAAAAACAGTAAGCTTAGCCCAGTATTTGTCCGGTCCAGATGGAGTACAGCAGTAGTCAAGGTTTTTTTTTCCTGAATGAAGACACTAGCTATTCTAATGCAAGAGAAAACCCCTTCATGTGATCAATCAACCTCACGAAGGTTTGTCTCTGTACTCTGGTGTACCTATGTCCCCAGTGCTACCTGAGAGATGAAGTCAAGAAAGCCACAACCAATTATAGTAATTGTACATCTCAAGTTGTCCCAAAGTGCGTGGTTATCTTGACATCCACTTTGAGACACAGGGCATCTCGTTTTACCAGTACCTCTATGGCTTCTTATCAAAGTCTTATTCATGTGAAGAAGCAGCACTTTGACACTCTACCTTGGTTTTCCATAGAATATCAAGTCAAGCACAAGGGCTCTGTCCTTATTTTCAAGGCTGTCAATGGTCTGAGCACTGGATATCTAAAAGATCACCTAAAGCTCCAGGATGAAGATTATGGTCAACCACTCCACTCCTCTGGCTCAATGGAACTTTCTGCTGTAAGGGTAAAGCTAGAGTTCAGGAGACAGAGCTTCCTTGGGAGCTGGTTGCAGACTTGGGAACAAATTCCCACAGGAACTAAGGATGATCACAAACCTCACCACCTTCCAAGTACAAGGTGCATTTCTTTGACCTGCTTTCTCTAACATAAACATGTAGCAGCGTGTATGTATGAAAAAAGAACCACACTGCACACACAATCCAATCTCCCATTGGGAAGAGGATGAAAGCAAACAAGCCACACATAATATAGTAGGCAGATTGCCTAATGCACTGTGGGAAGGTCCTCAGATTCTATGGTGAAGAAGATGGTATGAGAACCAATATAAAACAGAACTGTTCAGATCTTCAAGACTCACAATATTGTCAATGACCAGAATTGTTCCTCAGTCCAGTCTGAGAAGTTCATTCACCTAGGAGTTCTTGGGCAAACCTCCACAAGAGGAGCTTTTGGCGAAGCTGGCAGGTCTCACTTTACCAGTGCTTTCAGCAAGTAGGTGCATGGCCATCTGCATGGAGACAGTACTCTGGGCAATTCTGCTTCTCCTCCTCTGCAAGATCCCCTGATCAACCATTGGAACTCACCTGAGCAGACATAAGTTCATCCATTGAGAATCCCTCCATCAGAATGGCTTTTCCACCTTTAACTAACGTAAATCCCTCACTTATCAAAGGACAAGGAGGTCCCTGTCTGAACCTTCAACAATCAGAATAATGACAGATGCCAGCCTGACAGTGGGGAGTGTAAATGGAGTCCCATATGGGTCAGGCAAATGGTTTCCCCTGGTCTCCTATACAGTGAAGAATGCAAAACTTAATCTGCCTTTGAGAATCCAACCAGGTCAGCTAAGCTAATGGTGGGGAAAGCAAAAGCAGCCCTCCCCCCCAGTAAAACAAAGGCCCAAACAACAAACTGAGGGATGTTCTTCTGTTCTTGGAGCATCAGGACCATAGGATAACTATGTACAGCCAGGACAACTAAGCCTACACACACTTGAAGCAGGTGAATAATATCCCGCTTACCTCATTCATGTCCTTCACACATTCTTGGTTTTGGGGTTAAAATGAAATATCGTTTCTGCTAGGTATCTGACACTCTGCGTGTGTTCATGTATTTCTCTTCTTAAAAAAGAACGGCACTCATGGAGTTCAAATCTTCCTAACCTTGGTGGGGATGACTGTGTTCAGAGTGTAAATGATCATGGTTTAAAATGTCTTTAAAATCCTGTGCTGTGGCAGATGTAAAGGTAAAGAAGGATTTTGTTCGTGTTACGCTCTTCCACAGTAGAAGAAACAAAGTCTCACTGAAGAGAGCTATTTCGGGTGGGGGACAACTTGGTGTATCTTGGTTTCTCTCAATGTGAAACAGTTAGGTACTATTTCCCCACAGTGTGTATTCCAGCTTTTTTGTGGCTGTAATCACTGCAATTTTATATGTTCTTATACTACTCTTCACATAATCTAACCTTTGATTTTAAAAAATACCCTAAGTTTGAATTATTTCACACACTGCTTTGATGGTGCAGCTATTAAGGTAGTGGTCCCAGTCCTGCACTGTGATTCTCGGGTAGACTCTTGTACTAGTTCAAAATCCCAGTGAAGTCAGTGAGGTTCCACGTGGGTGCAAAAATCCATCCATGTGCATCAGATTGCAGAATCATGGCCCTAAATGATCATTAAGTGAACAGAAGTGCTGCTACCCTCTCAAGCCAGTCTTGTGGGAAATGATCTCCAATAGCAGCAGCGAAGTTGGATGGTTTCTTCTCTCTCGCTCTTTTCACCCCAGTGTGGTGGGAACTTCAAAGCCAAAATGGGATTGTTTAAATGCTAACATTATTAAACACGGGACATTTATTTTATTTTCTAACTTAAAAAATAAAAGGAAATTAAACGCAAACATCTACGCTAATGTAGCATTAAGATTGCACATTTGAAACCACAAAAAAGCTGGGAAGAGCAAAAGTTAAGATTCCAATAGCAATGTTAACTTGGCCTAATTCCCCTTTGCAGTGCTGTAATTATTACATTTAATAATACTTAGTAGTCTTTTCTGTTCAGGTTTCAAACTTTTTTTATTATATCCTTTGGCATTTTTAATGAAGCCAAGTTAATGCTACTCAGGAATCTTTCATTTCCTAACTTCTTGTGATTTTAGCTGTTCTACCTTAATCTAGTGATCTATATTTAATATTTCCTTGTGTTTTACAAAGAAATAAAAACCTCACTGAACATTTGCAAGCCTCCTGCCTCTTACTTGGGCTTAAATGCCTCTTTAAAAAAAACACCCTCTTTTTTTTAACCAAAAAATGAATTTCCTCATCAGTCTATTGCTAATCTCCTCTGTGAAAGTTAATGTACAAAACACATTTGAGGGTGAAGGGAAGAAAGTACCCCTCTCTGTAATACTTTCAATTGTCATTGTTTGGTTTGTTGAGACAGAACTGAATTTTCATTTGTGATTAGTAAATACAATCCTTGAAAATCTGTTGGGTACCATCATTAGAAGAGGGAGAGTGATTGAGTGCATCATCTCCAGCTTTGTCCCTAAACAGAGAAACTATTTTCGAGTACTACTTGATATTCTAAATTTAATTCCTGAATAGTTTGTAGAGACTTATAGTGAAATACTTTGATATTAGGAAACAAAATTTTGAATATGAATAGGGTTAGAAGGATTATTTATCATCGGTAAATATCAGTAAACGTCAATTTCATCGGACGTATAAATTGAAAAAAATATCTCCATCGATAATAATCCAAATTTACACACAGGCAAAATAAGATAAAAATGATGCCTGAGAATTTAGAGTTTGATTTAAGGATAAACACTTTGTATATTTTGATGTGAGACGTTGACAATTTGTGTTTTAACAGTTATAAAGCATTAAACTTTTGAATTTAACATCTGTCATTAAATATATGTCTGACACACAAACACACACATTATTTCCCACAGCGGTGAAAATGTAAATTGAAAAATGCTTAGAAATAAAGATTGATATCCGCTGAAATTATGAAAAAATAAAAATCGAGATTTGCCATGCCTAGTTCTGAACTATGCCTTTAAAGCTGTGGATAGAACTAGTTTCAGGCCACTCTCCTTACTTGAATGCATACATTCAGTTTCATAACACCTTTCACATAGGGCACTTGAGGGCATTTCTTGTACTTTCAGAAGTTTAAAGGCACCCAGCCCTCACTCTCTTGGCACTCTTCAAAGCTGTGAGAGAATCTTGTTTTGTTAAAAAATACAACTGGAGTATTCCTATTGTTGCTTTGAAGGAGAATACTTTCGTTTTTCTTTTCACGTGGACTTCAATTTATTCATGAATCGAACTAGTTCTAAGTTCTCCGATTATAAAATCTTTTTTTGTTTGTTTTTTACTTAACTCTGAGGGTCCCTTTAAATCCTGTGTTTTTTTTTTCCTTTTTTCTAATACTGTACTGTTCTGCCTAAACCAGTTTCCAATAAAAACTGGTGAGCTGTTATGGATGGAACCTAATCATATTACAAACTGGGTTTATCAGAAGCTTTGTATAAACTGATAAAGGCACTGTAGGAAAACCTGTCTTGAATATAATTATTACCAGTTTTGGTTTTTGCATTTGTTTCCAGAGCTGTTAAACCCTTAATCTCTATTAACAAATACTTACCCAAAAATCTTTCCCCTTGAAATCTAAAAAATAATTTAGTTGTCATAAAATGGTTACAAGTACAGTTGGAATATTTTCATCCTTTTCATATAACAATTATCTCTTGTTATGTTTTTAAAAGAAATTTGAAGAGAGTTTGATTTAAAATCAGGAAGGATTCCCCCCACACACAAATTGTTAGTTGCTGAGAATATTGCAAAACTTAATGATACGTGGATGTCTCTAAATATTAGCCATAAATCATGGGATTATGAATAAGTCTTAGTTGTCACAGGCTTGTATATAATCATTCCAAAACGTCTGTCATTAGTATGCAGCAAGGCAGCTGTCAGCTGTTTTCTTGTAATTAAACAGCCAATGAGCAGCTAATTAAGACATATGTGTATACAGAAGTGGAAGAGGGTAAGCTAATGAACTGTAGGAATCAATTCATTAAATGAAAATTGTCAAAAGACCAAAACATGAGATCAGCATTTCAGCCTGTGCATAGCTGGGAAGGGAACCTATAAGGTGAGATTTATGACATCAGGGAAGCACAATTGAATTTCTCCCCTCCTAAAGAAGGAACCTAAACCAACATGTCTATAATACCCAGCCATTAAATAGTAAAGTTATTGAAACTATTAATAGGTTTGGTGAAAACTGCTATTTACATTTCAAAGTTGCTTTTTTAACAAGCTTGTATCCAAGCTGACAAGCAGATGAAAAGTTCCCCTACGCTTTTTTTTTTTCCAAACTTGATTTTTTGGCACTCTATGAAAAAACATACAGTGTGCTGTGTATAAACAGGAATTTGAAAGGCAGAGATGAAACTAATGTTCAATTCTGCTCCTCTCTGTTCTGCTAGAACTATTTTAATCTATGTATGCAAAAAGAGACTTTAGGATGAGATCCTGGCATCATTTGAAGTTGATGCGAGTTTTATATTGACTTCGGCGAGGACAGCATTTCACCTTTGGTGCAAATGATGTAGTACCAGCAAACCCTGAACCAAATTGTGCTCTCAGTGACACCATTGTGAGCTTTTAGGGTCAGGATTTGTCACTTATTTTATATCTTTGTACGATGTCTTGCACAATGGGGCTTGTAGAGGGGTCAGTCACCAGCTAGTGCACCCCCTCATGACCAAGCACGGTGCAGCAGCCACTTCGACCCTGGAGCCCCTTGTTGACAGCCCCCTCCAAAACTGTGATTGTTTGACCCTTCTCACAACTCAGCCCTCCAGCCAGGTCACTTATAGTTCACACCCTTTCTAGCGTAGTTGAGAGTCCAGCAAACAGAATCTAATGGCCTGAGGCTGGGTCTTCAGCCTTACCCTGGGCTCAATAGTCCTTTCTCCCTTGAGTCAGGAGGGCTTTTACATCCCTTTACCTGCGGGCAGGTATGGGAACCCAGGGCCTCTTTCTCCTCTCCTCTGGGTTCCAGCCCAGGGACCCTGTAGTAAGTAGCTAAGGTCTGCTTCCTCAGACTCACTGCTCTTCCCCTGGTTCTGGCTCCTTGCACCATTTCCTGCCAGTTTGTAACTGATACAGTCCCCCTCAGGCTCACTGCCAGCCTTCTTCTGCCTGGTTTGTAGGCTCTTATCCCAACTGTTGATGATCCACCAGTTAGGTTCAGCTGAGGAGCTATCCACTCTGTCTCTTGACCTTTTGGTGGTTGTGACAGGATGGAGTTTATACCCTCCGTCACAGGACCTAACTTGGCTATGGCGTTTAGGCGCCACCACAACATAAATGATAGTAACAGTAATTCTTAGAGCATATGGCTTCTAGCTGGCCTCCATCAAAATTGTAACTGTATATTCTATTTTTCCTCCTCACCCCTGCTTTCCCTGCAGGAATATCATGACTAACTCAACGCCTTTGACAAGACAGTGCAGATTGTACAAGAGCAGTGTATATAGTTGTGTTGTGTTTTCAAAGAAAATTCCAAAGAACTGTAATTGCTTGTAACAGCTCTTTGATGTTAGGGTTTTCACACATACATTTGTAATAATGTGAGTCCAAAGGGTTAAAGAATTCTAAGATAATTGGCAAAAACATATAATTAAGACCCTGGTCATTTTTAAACAAAAACCAAAACCCCACTCAGGTCAAATTTGGCTTTTTTTTTTTTTGGTTTGTCCATCATTAATTACAACCAAAAGCCCCAATCGGAACATTCCTGAGCTCTGGGGAAGTTTGGATCTATTTCTGAAAGTTGTAACTTGGGTTTTGCTGTACTTTAAATGCTGTTGATGTTTTCAGCAGACACACATAGTATATAGCACAGTTGATCTTTAAAAGCATTACACTGCATTCATCGGGTGTAAACAGAAAATGCTTTTAAAAGTCCCAGTTGTAGATGGCATGGTTCTTTAGGCAGTTCTGCACTGTTGAAATCTAATTGCAAGCTGTAACTTAGTTGATAAATTGTACACAAAAATGTACTCGGCAGATATGTCTCTAGGACAAATCTAGAAAGAGCAAAAAGCCTAGTAGTTTCTCAGTTACAATATTGAAAAATAACCCTCTGCTTGAAACCGATCCTCAGGAGCCATCTACAGACCTTCCCTATATAAAAAGGCTAACTGTCAGTGTAGCCACCCACAAGAAATTGTCTGCTTGCCCAAATTAAGGATTTACCCAAAAGAAGGCTATCATTCTTCCAGTTGCATACAGGGCCAGATTAACCCATCACTGGGCTCTATGAAAACACAATTGTGGGTCTCTCTAGTGGACAGCTAAACTAGATGCTCTAGCAGTAGGAACGCATTTGTATTAACCCCATCCTGACCAGCACAGCTGCGCTAGTGATCTGTTAACACAAGCACAAGGGGCTCCTGCGGCAGGGATGTTGCTTAGTTAACTCTCTCCTATCCAGATCAATTTGTGACTGGCTCCTGCTGCACAGACACTCCCCTATTTAATTCCTTCGGGTCTACCCCGTCCCACCCCGGACTCGCCGCTGCCCCTCTACAGTTCCTCCTGAGCGAGGAGTCCTGGTGCAGGAGCTGGCCCTCCCCACAAAGTGGCAAGGAGGAGCAATCCTGGCTGCCCCACTTCAATCCTGGCTGCCCCACTTCCAACTCAGGTTTGGCTTGGCCACCCATTTGTCATGACGGAGGGGTGGCCAGGCCAAATTTGAGTGAGTGGTATTGCGACCTGGCTGATGGGGTCACTGCACTACTCAGTTTGGACCCCACTCCCTACTAATTTGGGCCCCAGGCATGTGCTTAGTTTGTTCATGTTGTTAATTCAGCCACGATTGAATGGCCACTCTTGTTAAGCTATTGATCAAGTTGCCTTGCAGGATCCCAGTGGCTGGCAGTAGGAGATGAAGACATAGCACAGTTCATGTACCAGGACAAACATTAATGCACCTACGAGAATGGGCAGTATGGGGAACTGGCTGGTTTAGGGGTCTGATAATAGGAGATGGGGAACCTTTCATCTCTGTCACTAGTAAAGTTGATATCCAGCCCAGGGAGTCCTGGTCCCATTTTCTAGTGGGTATCTACTTGCACCCTTACTAGGAGTGTTACTAACAATGCCAGTGAGCATGGAAACAGAGCAATCTTCTTTGTCACTCCAGTGAGGGTTCAGTCATGTTGTCAGGATGGTATTTGGAAACTTGCACTGTCACGGCCCTGGGCTTCAACTATCCTTCAGATAATGAAAGGGCTTCAGGGCAGTTTCCAGTGATGTCGGTCCAGCATTATTCATTACAACTGTGTGAATAACTGATTTTTTGGTTTCCTGTCAGTTCTGAAAATTCACAAAAAAAACCAACTTTGGGTCAACCAAAAACCAAAATTGTTCAGAATTTTCTGTGAATTGGAAATTAGAAAAAAAATGTCTTCAGGTCAAACAAAATTTCTTCAGGTCAAACTTCTGTTTAGTTTCCAGGCATTTAAAAACCATATATATAGATAAAAGCAACAAAAATGAAGGGCAGGGACTGGTCTCTGCCCAACCCCATCCCCACATGGGTGCCTCACCCGTGGGCTGTTCTGAGGTGAGTCCCTCTTTCATTCTCTCCTATTGAAACGGTTCCACTTTGTAAAAATACTTAAATGTTAATTGGGCCGGAGAGAGAGAGTGAAAATGACTCCATAGCCTAGTGGTTAAGGCACCTGGGAGAGGGACACCTAAGTTCCATTCCCTGCTCAAATAAATGTTTAAGTATGTTATTAAATTTACAATGGGATTTATATCTGAAAAATCAAAACACTTCATTTTGGAAATGTTAAAATGAACTGTTTTAACATTCCCCACACCCCAAAAAACAATTTTTTTGACTGAAACAATTCACCAAAATTGACACAAATTTGTAAAATGTTTTAAGACTAGCCTAAATCTGCCAAAAAAAAAATGTTTTGGCTGAAAAATCTCATCCATCTCTACTGTTCACAAACACTAAATTCACTTATTTGAAATTCACTTATTGAAGAAACAACAAGGGTCAGAATAAAGAGAGGCGTGACTGATCAGAAACAGTACTACAACACTGCAGGGCTGAGGGAAGGAACCTTCAGCTCCCACTTATTTTTTTTTCAGTATGAGGGCATCTGCAGTCAGCTACTCTTAGATATAAGGGGAATAGCTGATGTAGGACTCTGTCCTCACCTCTCCATAGGTTTGGTACACGTGACTTTGCATTGTGCATTGACTTAGGGCAGTGTTTCCCAAACTTGGGATGCCACTTGTGTAAGGAAAGCCCCTGTCGGGCCGGGCCCGTTTGTTTACCTGCTGCATCCGCAGGTCCATCCGATCGCGGCTCCCACTGGACGCGGTTCGCTGCTGCAGGCCAATGGGAACTGCTGGAAGCAGCGGCCAGCATATCCCTTGGCCCGTGCCGCTTCCAGCAGCTCCCATTGGCCTGGAGCAGCGAACCACGTCCAGTGGGAGCCACGATCGGACGGACCTGCGGACGCAGCAGGTAAACAAACTGGCCCGGCTTGACAGGGGATTTCCCTACACAAGCGGCATCCCAAGTTTGGGAAACACAGACTTAGAGTCATGTTATTGTCTGCAAGAGACCAGCTGGGAAGTTGCTTCCTTGTCATCAGGGGCGGCTCTAGATTTTTGGCGCCACAAGCATGGGAGGTCCCCGGTCCTGCGGATTCGGCGGCATGCCTGCGGGCTTTGGCGTACCCGCTGCCAAATTGCCGCTGAAACCGTGGGACTGGCGGACCTTCCGCAGGCAAGCCACCGAAGGCTCCCTGACTGCCGCCGTCACAGCGACCAGCAGGCCGCCCCCTGCAGCTTGCCGCCCCAGGCACGCGCTTAGAGCGCTAGTGCCTGGAGCCGTTGCTGCTTGTCATGCAGAATTTCTCCATTCTGTTTGTCTCACTTGCTTATACACCAGGTGCATGTGCCAAGGCACTTTAGGATTTGGGCTTCAAATAATTAAAACATTGGTCAAGATCCAACAATAATTAAAGGGTGCCTAGCCTTTCTGAGGAATTATTTTCTCTGCCACACTGTTCATTAGTCCATTATGTGGTAACATGAAACTAAAATACTGAGTTAGCATATGTGAAATGCCTCTTTATGATGACAGCACCACCTCAGAACCCTTGTGAAGCAGGTATTACACACTCCCATGCATGCACATTTATGAGTGGGAAGTCTGAGACAGAGAGATGAAGTGAACTGGCCAGGATCTCAAGGTGAGCCAATGACAGAGTGGGGAATTGAACCAAAGAGCCCTGATAACCAGGACTATGTTGTAACTGCTGCCCAGCCTCTCACTGTTTTTAACATTTTCTTGCGGATGTGACCCTGGTGACTGTCCATTACAGAGAGTTCAGGAGAACAGGAACACCTCACTGAGTGAAAGAACTCACTTTAGCAACAAACTAGAAAATCCACCTCTTCCCCCTCCCCATAATGAGTTGATCACATTCCTGACTGAGGGAAGCTCTGACCATCTACCTCCATTTTCTTCCTGCCTTAGACACACACACTTGCCCATGCATATGCACTCGGCTACACACACACCCCTATGATTACACATCAAGGTCTGTCATCCTCCCATCCAAAAAGGACAGAATGGGATGTCAGAACAATGGCTTAATCTGCCAGTGAGGTAGCTGTAGGATGCTGCATTGCACTCCCTGTCCCCGTGGTCTGAATGTGCTGTCCCTGCTGAGCCAGGAAGAACAGAGAATGGCACCTAGATTTTTCCATGGCAGTGAAAAACACCTCTGCTAGGACACTGGCTGGCCAGGAAATCTGATCTTGAAACGCTTTCACTTAATCAAAAAGGATTGTTACATTTGTGTTACAAAAGTATATTAGAGTATCTCTGAAAATAAAGAAGAAATGTGTAAACACTTCCTGCCTCAGATTATTTTCTCATTTAAAGTTTTTTTTTTTTAGAAAAGAATTTTTTTTCTCAGGGAAAAAAAGTTAGCTCTTTAATTTAATGAATAGGCTCCTCTTAAATGCAATTTTCCATTAAGTGTGAATACCATTCAGAATCTTGCCTATGGTGTCCTATGAATCCAGTGACTAATAGCATCGTATATTTTGCAATTCTATCACAGGGCTTTTTCAGGAGGAGTCAGCAAAGCAATGCCACGTACTCCTGTCCTCGTCAGAAGAACTGTTTGATTGACCGAACTAGTAGAAACCGCTGCCAACACTGTCGATTGCAGAAATGCCTTGCTGTGGGGATGTCTCGAGATGGTGAGCACTGCTAGTCCAGGATTGGCATGTGAAAAATAATACTTAGTACGATGCCTGCTCAAACAAATCCTAATGTAGAACTTTAAAATTACTGATGCTATGTTCATATCTGAGAATACCCAGTGGCTTTTATATACTGTATTCTATAATGAAAATCTGTCAGTGCTATCAGAGAGCTAAACAGTTACTCGATTTTTTTTTCTCCTCATTTGCTATAGTTGCTTGTCCCTGGTCACCCCATGAAGATGCCATTTTTAGTCTAACTGTCCTAACATTTGCTCTGTGTGTTTATTACACTCAGATTCTTACCGTTCCAAGTAAAACTCTAATCATTAGATCAGCGTAGACCCAAATTATTTACAATTCACGAATGAGTCAAATATTTGGATATGTACAATCTGTGAGAATGGAAGAGTAAAGTTGTAGAATGAAAATACTTAAAATATTTTTTCTTGGCAAAGAGACAGAGAAACCTTATATCTTCCTTTAAACAGGACAGTCAATGTCTTCCTAAGACAAAATGTTAAGTGCTTTCCATACTAAACCCACCTTGTATGCATGCATGACACCTTGTATGCAATACAATGGACAGGCAATATTTCACGTAACACATTTTAAGGACATTACTGAATACAAGACCAGATTCGCAACTGATGTAAATGAGTGCATCTCCATTGATTTCATTGGAGCTGCCGCCACATTGGCCAGCTGAGGATCTGGCTCAGTCTTTTCTCAGTTCATATTGTCAGCAGTGTCCCACGTCCATAATCCCAAATGTTCTGAAAACAATGTGCTGCTCTGTGCACATAATAAATGGGACCCTACTCCCTTTGACTTACTTTTCGTGTGGAATTAAATGCCTGACTGTTATTTAAAATCTCTAATGGTTGGTCTCATAAGTGGCTAGGTTTCTTGGAGTTGTTTGGCCTGCTACAGAAACACATGTGCTGATAGTCTTCTTCCCAAAAACATGAAGCCTTTATAGCTGATATCGGTCCCAGAAAATATATAGCATGTTCTTAGGAGCTGCTGTCATACGCAAAACTACTGATGCCAAGCCAACACAAGTCTTTTGCTTCTGATTTTAATGTGCTAGTTCACAAGCACATTAGATATATATGAATATATCTTTTCATGCAGCATACTTATCTTGTGGATTTATTTACTATAAATCATTGATTAAATGTCTTTGTTTATCACATTGACAGACTTGGAACACTAATAAATGTCTGTTGTTGTAAACTGGCTCTATAGCTTTTCCATGCACCTCAGTCCTGATTTCTAAAAAACTTGCTATTTGAGCCTCTTCTGGGCAGAGCCCACCAGTTTATACCTAATCATATGTTGGCTACGCTTATATGTGTACATGCAATAGGAATTGTGCTACTGGTGTCATACCATCAAATTTCATTTTTAATTGCCATCCAACAGTGATGAGATTTGATTGCCTGGATGTTGTAACTCTGACATCTGTGGTGGTGAACCTGGAATGAATATGATCTATTATCTATACAGTTGTAGAGCTAATGAACTATCAAAATAACAATAAAAGCAAATGGTTAAATTAAATGTTTTATTAAAACTGCCATTTAAAGAATATAAGATGTAGCAGGAAGTGTGGTAGTTAAGTTGTGACTGTACCTGTAGGTACCTGGAGATATTTGCACAGATCTAGGTTTTCGTAATGTGTTCATCACTGGGATCTAAGTTCTCAGGATGGTTATGGTGTAGTGGTGATGTATGGAAATAAAGTGTGTTTTGTGTGTATATTTCAGCTGTAAAGTTTGGTCGAATGTCAAAAAAACAGAGGGACAGCTTGTACGCAGAGGTGCAGAAACATCGAATGCAGCAGCAACAGCGAGATCACCAACAGCAACCTGGAGAGGCAGAACCACTGACACCAACATACAGTATCACCACCAATGGGCTAACAGAGCTACATGATGACCTCAGTAATTACATTGATGGGCATACCCCTGAAGGTAGCAAAGCAGACTCTGCAGTTAGCAGCTTCTACTTAGACATACAACCTTCTCCAGATCAGTCGGGTCTTGATATTAATGGAATCAAACCAGAACCAATATGTGACTACACACCAGCATCGGGCTTCTTCCCTTATTGTTCTTTTACAAATGGGGAGACCTCGCCAACTGTGTCCATGGCAGAATTAGGTAATAAGAGAGAAAAGTTTCCATTGTAATTGCTTTAATAATACCCTTTGGATTCAGAGTAACACATTTAGCCTTCTGTGAATGCTGCTCTAAAATTACACACAGCCTTGCTGTTTTGGTAAAGCTGTAAGAACTGTTCCATGAAGCGCTCAGCACCCTGAACTTCAGCTGGCAGTTGATGGCACTCAGCACCATACAGAATCAGACCAGCAAATTCCACTGGCTCCTTGCTGGTGGGATTTGGGTGGTTTCCCCTGGTTTAGAATCCTATTGGAGGTGGGGTGAATCACGAATGCTGGCAGTTAGATAAAATCATTTTTAGAACTGGGCAAATAATATTCCTTGAGTAATTTATTTGATGAAGAACAGCATCATTTTTTTTAATTATCAGACTAATATTTTTCCCATCTCTACTCTATGTTCCAGCATAAAATGAATAGGCCTGATTCTCTACTATTTTGGAGTCATTTGCACCTGTGACATATGGGTCCAGAATGCTATTCTAATTTGATGGCTTTTTATACCCAGTTTACTCAGGTGACTCCAGAAAGTATGAAGTAGAAGAGAATCTGGTCCCAAATTCATTAGGGAATGAATTCTAGGAAGTTCTGTTAATTTCCCTAGGGCCCTTATAACGACAGCTTTACTTAGCATGTTCTGCCCTACATTTTTCTCCCTGAATGTCTTCTTGAGTACTGAACTCCACAAACGTACTTTAGTGACTTGTCTTAAGAAGGGCTCTGTAAGGTGGCTTGCCAGCATTACACAAGTGGTTTTTAAATCCCGGTTTGCTTAATTGAGCAACCAGTTGTTTTAAAATACCTGTTTTGTTTATTTCTGTAACATTCATGCTAAATACTCATTTACAACATCACTAAAAGTAAAACAATCTATTTGGAAAATATCATATTCTTTGACAAATCAGCATAACACAAGTTTGATTTCCCCCTCCCTATTTTTCTTAATAGGGACATCTTGCATGAAAACAGGTTTTTTGTTACTCCTGTTTGAAGTCCTCCTCCTCCTCTGCTTGTGGAATCCAGTTCTCTGCAGCGCAGTTTGTTGTGACTTTACAACCAGAGGATTATGTTCCTGTTTCAATTCAAATAATTTGAGTCTTAGATAAGTAAAAATGAGAAGAAGAAATCTGAAAATAAAGGTTATGCCAGCAGCTTTGTCTCAGTCAAATGGTTTTGTGTGTGTGTTTTCATGGGTGATTATTAAAGGATAACCCGACAAAGGCAAGGGAATTGAAGGCTAGCTCATCCTAAGTGAGATGCTAAGTTTGGAGCCTGGCTTAAAGTAGTGGTTTATTATGTTACTTATCTTTTAAACTGGTTTGTAATATGGTTTGGCTGGCCAGCATGGACAGGGCCAAACACTGTAATAACCATATTTAAGTATTTTCCAATCCTGTTCATAAAAGTATGTAAGCACGTGATTAAATACTTTCCTGAACTGAGGCCTAGATTTGTGCTTAGCCACGCTATCAAATCTAGCCCAGTGTATCTTGCAAATACATCCCCCTCCCCGAGCTGTCAGATGTTGTGACTAGGTTCTAATGTTGTTTTTAAGGGTATATATGTATGAAATTGCTGCTGGAGCATATGAAAGCTGTGGTGACAACAACCACTTTATACTCTATGTTGTGTAATTTAGATGGTGCATATGATCAGCTTTTATTGAAGGTTGTAATTTAAACCTTTATTGAATTGTCTTGCTCTTGAGAAAGGGCTTCAATTAGTCCATTTAGCATGATGTGAAACAACCTGTTTTGTAGTGTGAGTTTATTATTTAAAGAATTTTTCAAACAAAGAAACAGCTTTCACAGAAAAGCTGACTCAAGGGGCCTTAAAAGGGGAGTTATGGATGACCATTTAGATCATTTTAGGGCCAGAGGTTCATGGTGGTTTAGCCAGAGAAAGCACTGATTGCAGAACTGTGCAAGTAGGGGGACCAGGATTTTGCTCTTTAATAGATCTGTTTCTATGTGCTTAAATAAGGATGGGCAGGGAGGTAGGTTGCACGTCTAAGGGCACATTTTTTAGGCGTCTGCCTTTGAAAAACCTCCTCCCAAATATGTACAAATCAGTTATTGATAAGCCATTCAGATGTGTTTTAACAAAGCATATTGGCAAAAGAAGGATGGTCTCTAGAATGAATATATTGTATGTAAACCTCCATCACGTCGAAATGGCTACACTACTACTTTAAAACTAAGGAAAATTTGAGACATCATTTGTATAATTTTTTATCTTGGTTCCCTAAAAAGTGTATTCTCAACCAAGATTTATTTTTAAAAAATCATCCCTAGAGAAAAAAACTTGCCAAGGAGGCAGCCTCTATGATACAGTGTCCCAGCTGATATCTCGCAGGATGGGTCCTCTATACCTTACATTCCTTTTTAAAGAAAACATTTCTCTTATTTCAAACGTTCATGGATTTAGTTCTGGAGAAAGATGCCGGTTTGACAGCCGTGGCGAGAAATGCTGTTTATTCATGAAGCAGCTTACAGCACCAGCAGGGCTGTCATCACCCCACCTCCACTAATGTGCCTCCACCCTAAACTGATGGGCCCATTGACTCCTGGGCCACTCTTCTGTGGCTCCTAGTAAGGAGTTTAGTTTTTTGCCCAGTTCCCCAGGCAGGTTTCCATCTCAGTAAAAACACCAAGACCACCAGCTAGTACAGTACATTACATTGAGAGCAAGGTGAAACTGTGAGTTTGCCGATCACAAGGCTTTCTCAAGTTTCCACGGAGCTTTACCTTTACATAGTTTCAGATGGGTTTTCCTCCCTTAAAACCTATTTGGCAATCATTGCTCCTGGAGAGAGGAGCTGTTTCTCTCAAATCTCAGTATGCCTACTTCAGCCCAGGTTCACCCAGACATCTTAACTAAGCTTTAACTTGGTAATGAACTAATAACAGAGCAAATCTACCAGTTTTTGTTCATTATTGAAAATTTCCTATAGCTGCACTTGTGAACCAGTAACATACGTAAATGGGTGTACACTGCCCTCTCCTGGATGGTCTCCGACCACTGTGGGAACACTCTCAGAGCTATTAGGTATGTATACACTGCAGGAGTATTTTAATTTAATTTAAATCAGGGTGATTTAATCTAGCTAGTTTGGATACCAATAGCAGTAAGCTGCAGCAGCCCACTTACTCAGGTGGCTAGCCCGCACTAAAGTCCATGCTGCTATGGTTCAACTGTTATTGGTGTCTGGACTAGCTAGATTAAAGCTAGCTTGTGCTGCAATCACACCTCCAGGTGCAGTATAAATAGCCCCTTACAGTATGTCTACGCTGCAGCGGGGAGCATGCCTCCCAGCCCAGGTAGACAGACTCGCACTAGCTCTGCTTGAGCTAGCGCACTAAAAATAGAAGTGTGGATGTTGCAGCAAGGACTGGGGCTCGGGGTGGTCACCTGTGTCCCAAGTCTGCCCAACCCCCTTGGTCCAAGCTCAGGTGGCTAGCCTGAGCTGCTTCGCTGCCACAACATCCACACTGCTCCCAGCTCCAGTATAGACATACCCTTAGGGAGCAGAATTTTTTTTCTTTACTTGTATCTTTTTGCAAACGTCCTAAAATATTTTTCAAAAGGATAATCCAAGGAGCTATTGGAACTATCAGAAAATAGATTAAAGTTCTTTTCATAATAACTAAAGTTTCTAATCGTAATTTCTGCAGTTCACTCTTCTGCTGGACAGAAATCACACTGGGATAGCGTTGCTCTTTTAATGCATGCCACTTCTTACTCTTCCTTCTAGAACATCTTGCACAGAATATTTCAAAGTCACACATGGAAACTTGCCAGTATTTGAGAGAAGAGCTACAGCAGATAACATGGCAGACTTTTCTGCAGGAAGAAATTGAGAACTACCAGAACAAGGTATAATAAAATACCGTCTTTAGACCTTCTCGGGTTTTTTAAAGCTGTTAATCTTATAACATTCTGTTAACTGTTAAATTCAGCGTTTTCAATTTTTTTCTATTTCTAGTAGGAAATTTTGGTTGGTTTGTATGCAGGAGAGAAGTATGTACCCTGCACCTTTAACTTGTCACTAGTAATAAGCTGGAGTGAAAAGTCGCAAGTGGGTAGTGATTTCTCTGGATCTCGCATGTGGGGTTTTTACAGGTGTGGCACATACTCCTGGTTACCTGTGCTTAAAGAACAAGGGTTAGAAAGACAGAGCCAGTGAGTACCACTCCTAAATGGTAGAATGAGTCTCTGGATTAGTGAAATGAGTGCTCCCTACAGCTAGGTCCTGTTTACATTTCTGTTGCTTAATTTGTGGTGTACCCAGGCACCAAAAATCCTTAAGATTAAGAAAAACTAGAAGGGCCAGACTCAGAAACCCCAGGTTCTTGTCACCCATGTCATACTGCTGAACATATCTATGAGGACACGTGGGCTGTGTTGTCTTCCTTATGTTGACATCAAGCTGTATCAATAAATGGCCTAATATCTTAATGCTGTATTTCAAATCCCAAGTGCTCAAACATCATGAGTCAGGTCCCAAAAAATCATGAATTTAATTTAAAAACCATAAGATTTGGGTCTTGGTATTTTTCTTCTGGTTTTTGAATGTTTCATTTTCATGTTTTCAAGCTTTTCTCCACAACCTGGAGGGGTGGAAACTTTCTTTTTTTTAAATGAGATCTGAGATTCTCTTAGAATGGCCTGACTCCAGGAGCTAGTGCTTTAAGAAATGAATTTAAGACTACTGTTAAAATCTTGAAAGCTGGCAATACTGTTAATAAAGCTGAGGTTCGGATAAAAGGTTAGCTGGGTCAGGCTCAATCAGCAGCCTATATGCAAACTGATGTGCAATTTGATATTATCCTTGGGTCCATTTCAACATTGCTGCTTTCCCGGATTCTCTTTTAGTATATGTGTTTTGGAGTATTTGTGCATTTTATTTGTATTTTTTTAATGTATTTTTTGTTTGTGCATTTGGTCCCTGCCTTGTGTAAGGGGAGATGTACAGTTATGCTGCCCTGGGAGAAACCTTGGGAAGAAACTGACTATCAGCCAACTGGAATGAGGGCAGTCTAGTCTAATTGTTGGAGAAGGCGGCAGGCCTAGTGTTTATGGTCAGAACTGTAGTCAGTAGCCAGGGTCAAGCTGGAGCCTGTAGTCAGAAGCCAGAGCCAAGGGTCAAATCAGAGGGCAAGAACTGGAGTCTCAGGCTAGACAAGGTGCAAGACAGGAGCAGCAGGAACCATGTAACACAGGAGCAGGCACAGTTGTGGGCATGAGCATTGCAAAGTCAGCGAGGAGCTGCTGCTGCTGGCTTAGAAGCCAGCCTCAACAGTCGATCAGGTTGCGTGGCTAATCAAGCAGCCTGCTGCAGGCCAGCTGTACTGGGGCGGGGGAGAGAGAGCTCTAGACTAGCTCTGCTGTAGGCCCTCATTCCTGATACTGGCTTTCTGAGCCATTCCTCCATTCCTGCTCCTCACGCTTGGGGACAAACCCTGTCTCTGCCTGCATGGTGGGTGCACAGACTGCACAAACCATGTACAGCTCCGTGTGGAGAGGGAGTCATGGCCATCCCCCTGTCCCTTTGAGAGGGATGTGAGCTCCCATGGATGCAGAGAGGGAGCAGTACCTGCACTCCCATGAGCTTAGGGGACAATCATTCTACTTCTAGCCCTAACCAGTAGTATAATACTCATAGACTGTGCAGCCAGAAGGCACCATCATGATCACCTAGTCTGACCTCCTGCAAGCTCCTGAAGTCTCCTCGCGTAAGGTAGATTCTTCATTCTTCTGAGCATCCTGTAGTCCTTCTCTGCATCTGTTCCAGTTTGAATTGATCTTTCTTAAACATGGGAGATCAGAACAGGACTTAGTATTCTAGATGAGGTCTCAACAGTGCCTTGTATAATGGTAATAACACTTCCCTATTTCTACTGGAAATACCTTGGCTAGGATCGCATTAGCCTTTTTCATAATCACGTCTGATAATCATACTGTGATAGACTTGCTATATTGGTCATTCTCCTCCTCTGTTGCTTCCAGCTGATACATCCTCAGTTTACAGCAAAAATTGTTGTTGTTAGTCCCTAAGTAAATGACCTTGCACTTCACACTATTAAATTTCATCCCATTTCTATTACTTCTGTTTTCTAGGTCATCCAAATATTCTTGTATGATATTCTGATCCTCCTCCATATTGGCAATACCTCCCAACTTTGTATCATCTGCAAATTTTATTAGCTCATTTCCACTTTTTTTTGCCAAGATCATTAATGAAAATGTTAAATAATATCAGTCCCTAACCAATCCCTGAGGAGCTCAACTAGTAACCTCTTTGTAGACTGACAGTTCATCTGTCAGCATGACTCATTGTAGTCTCCCCTTTAATCAGTTCCTTACCCACCTTTTGATTCTTGTATTAATCTCCATCTTCTCCAGTTTAATAATTTCCCATGTGGAACTGCATCAAATGCTCTACTGCAATCC
The DNA here is from genome assembly GCF_011386835.1 of Chrysemys picta bellii. Taxonomy (NCBI): domain Eukaryota; kingdom Metazoa; phylum Chordata; order Testudines; family Emydidae; genus Chrysemys; species Chrysemys picta. The sequence continues at coordinate 32,200,625 of NC_088800.1, read as the reverse complement.
AGGTAGATTCGATCTATTGCAGTTCCTTTGTCTCGAAAATTAGTTATCTTCTTAAAGAAAGAGATTGGATTGGTCTGGCACAATCTACCTTTTGTAAACCCATGTTGTATTTTATCCCAATTACTGTTTACCTGTATGTCCTTAACTACTCTCTCTTTCAAAATTTGTTCCAAGACCTTGCATATAATTGAGGTCAAACTAACTGGCATGTAGTTTCCCAGATCACTTTTTTCTTTTTCTTTCTCAGATATAGGTACTGTATTTGCAATTCTCCAGTCATAGGGTATTGCTCCCAAGTTTACAGACTGATTAAAATTCCTTGCTATTTGGCTTGCAATTTCATGTGCCAGTTCCTTTAATATTCTTGGATGGAGATTATCTGGGCTATGCAATATGGTCCCATTAAGCTGTTTGAGTTTGCCTGCCATCTCACATGTGGTAGATTCTACTTCCAAATCCTTGTTCCCATTAGCCACCCTGCCACTGCCCCCAAGCTCCTCCATTACCCATGTTAAAAACTAAGGCAAAGCATTGATTTAGGTGTTGGGTCAAATCTAAATTCTTTAATCTCTACCCCATCCTCAGTGCTTAGTGGTCCCACTTTTTCCCCTTTGTTTTCTTTTTATTTATATGGCTAAAGAAACTTTTACTGTTGGTAAAGGACTCAACCCTTCTGCCAGCTCAGCTGCACTGGCCAGAGTTTTGGGAAGTGCAGCAGAGGCTCTGCTCACCATTTGATGGGTGTGGGAAGGGAGGGATTACCCAATGCCTTGCACTTCCAGCCACAGTGCAAGGAGGCTGCACCAGGGAATGAAGTGTCTTATTCCTGTTTTCATTCCTGCATGACAATATAGGGCCATGCTGTAATCTGGCTCCTAAATTGCACTGGCTGCTTAATATGTAATGCGGAGGGTTAATTATTATTTAATTGTTATTTGAGATAGTGCATTTCTGTTTGGAGATTAAAATCCTAGAACTGGGTGTAAGGATTCCTGGTTTCTGTTTACAGTTTTGCCTTTGAGTCACTCTGCAACTGTGGGCAAGTCACTTGATTTCACAGTGCCTCGGTGTACCTGTACAGTGGGTAGCACAATGCTGTCCTCCTCAAAGGGGTTTTGTGATACGTAATTAGCCTTTGTATTTCCATAGCACCTTCCATCTGAATGTCACAAAGCACTTACTAGTGAAACAGTTCTTGGGAAGTACTATTAAACCCACTTCTGTTTAGATAAATATTTCTTGTGTTCTCTGCAGCATGTCTATCGTATTAAAAAGTCCCAGTTTTTACACTACATAGGTAGTTTCATTCTAAATTATTGAGACGCTTGTGGTGCAAATGACTGGTTACCAATACCATAAATAATATGTGATTATATATATTTTAAGATCCCCTTGTTATTTGATTTAAATTCAGTAGGAAACAGAGTACTTGGTAAGAAGCATAGAATTACTTTTGAGAGCTTAGTTATGTCTGTTGGGTCCAGTTCTGCCTTCTGTTGCACGCATACAAATCCAGTGTAAATCATTGGAAGCAGTACCCAGGCATCTGAGGGGAGAATTTGTCTCTTGAGACAAGAAGTCCCAGCCTAGATCTTATGGCCAACAGTAAATGAGTGCTGCACGTATACATATGCCTGTAAGAAGCTCGTTTACCCTTTCCACCTCCTAAATTATACTCATGAACGCTGGCGAGGTTTGGGGGCTCTGCTTTGCTTTTCAACTTCATTTTCCTTTATGAAAAGGAGCTTACACAAGCTTGAATAGTGATTTATCCCTTTCTCTTCAACAGCAGAGGGAGGTAATGTGGCAGTTATGTGCAGTCAAAATAACAGAAGCTATACAGTATGTCGTGGAGTTTGCCAAACGCATTGATGGCTTTATGGAACTGTGTCAAAATGATCAAATCGTGCTTTTAAAAGCAGGTATGTTGGTGAATTCTGAGGCCTGCTTCTAACGAGCTTTTAACCTAGGGAAATGCTATGTAAGTAAAATGATTGAGGTCAGTTTTGACTTCAGATATTTCCTTGTGTTTCTTTCAGTACAACCTAACAAGGTTTATAGCTCTTTCCTTGGATATATGTGTTCATCTTAGATGTTCTGGATGGAAGCGTCTGTATGTATCTGTGTGGAGCTTCCATTAGAAACAGTGGAAGTATTGTGTGGGTACAAATGACTGGGTCGAGCACATAAAATAGATTTCTGATTTGTTTTGATAACAGTGAATAGTTCTTTTCCAGGTAAAAGTTCAGACTTTGTTATAGGGAAGGTATTATAGAAATGACGTGGTTTACAAATAAATGGTTAAGTTCTTATATGTTCACCAGTGTAAATCCAATTTAATTGCCTTGACTTCAGTGGAGGTACACTGGATTTATTCTGATATAACTAACTTTGGAGATTTCTTTTAATGCTCATGGTAAATCAAACCATTCTCAGTTATAATTGCAGAACCACTACAGTACTGGACCTTTTTAAAAAGTTCTTCCATTTTGCTCTTTGTAACTGAAATCCCTATTAAAATAATCAAATCTGTGTATTGTTTGCATTTAGGATCTTTAGAGGTTGTGTTTATCAGAATGTGCCGTGCCTTTGACTCCCAAAACAACACAGTGTACTTTGACGGCAAGTACGCTAGCCCAGATGTTTTCAAGTCACTAGGTAAGAAAATCTCAAATACTCTGTATAAAAACAAGTAGAAAAGAGGTTAGAAACTGAAAGCGGACCATATACAAAAAATAGACTGGGACTTAAACACTGTGTTAGGTATACAAAGGGAAAAGTTTAAAGGTAACTCAAAATCTAGATAGTCTTGGATTGCTTATTATGTAAGGTACTATGTATGGGTCCACTTCTTAAAGTTGGCTGACTAAATTTGGGGACCAGTTGAGTTCAATGGAAATTGAAATCATGTAACAGAATGCAGAATTGGGCCCTTGGTGTTCAGATCAGGCACCCAGATACCTGTTTTAAACAAGTCAGTACTAATTTGAATATGCATCCAGTTTAGGCACCCAGATTTGATAACTGGAGTAATATTTGCTATATTCTAACTATACAGAAAAGCAGGTTCTTGGGTGAATTTGGACACCACAATGTTATCCTTCCAAAGCTGCCGGTCTTCTTTTTTAATCTTTCAAGAACATATGTACACAAAGATGAAAATAACATTGCTGAGAGATTATTGGAAGTAGATCACTTGACTAAAAAATGGATTTTTTTTTCAATTTCCCAGTAATTTGCCATTTTGACCTTTTGTGTGTATTTTTGTCAATTTTATCTGGGAGTTACTATTAAGTTTGTATATGGGGTGTAAACTGGATAAGATAACATAGAGTGCTGAAGGATAAAATGGCAGTGAAGAACTGGCTGTATCATTTTACAGATATTCTGCACCTATTTAAAATGCCCAAAGGTACAAAGTATGGACATGAACAGTTCAGATAGTAATATTGTATGTGGGCTTCAGCTGGACTCCACTGAAATATACTTTCAACCTTAACCTTTTAAATTTGTTCTCCATGAGCATCAAAAAACTCTAAATCAGGTTGGTGTATAAGACTGCGGGGGAAAGCCCTGTTCCAACAAATCTTCCAAGGCCCTCTAAAGCGGGGCTCCCCTCCTGCAGATTGTAGGAAGCATGTATGATAGTGGTGGTAATCTGAGTTATACCTGCATGGCATATGGGGGTGGAAGGGAAAGGAAGAAGAGATGGAGAGGCGCCTATCCACATTAAAATCTTGCAGCACTCTGCTTTTCCCTGTCCTCCTCTCTTTCCGTATGTTCCCTGTGCATACACCCTATATGCCTCCCTCAGTTCCCTGCACCTTCTTCCATGGCTGTCTCCTTTATCCTGTTTCATTTGCCCTCTATGTTTTTGGGTTCCCCTGCACTCCACTTCATCACTATTGTCCTGCCCCATTAGTGTCCTGTCTCCTCTGCATGTTCCTCCTCCTCTTGGATCTTCTAGAGCTAGTCCCATTTTGAGGCTGGGAGCCACGTCTACCCCAGTTCATGTCCGCTAGGTCCCCAACCCATTATATCCACGCTTTTTCCCATACTGCTGTCCCACCCTATTTCACCCCTGGGTCTTCTCTCTCTTCCTTCCTCCTTTTCCTGTCTCACCCTCTGACACTACCCAGCAGCTGGAGTCAGATGGAGGTCATTTTATTTTTATGAGCATATATAGTACAGTTGCTCTTGATACACTTTAAAACAACTCCTTATGCATTTTTCTGCACCCCCTCCCAAAAATACCAAAGGCACTTCCTTCATCAATAAAACAAAACCAATTTTAAATTTTTAGGCCAAGTCATTTGGAGATCAAGTCAGCCCAAAAATTTTTAGATATTTGGCAAGCGTAGTGGTAGTTCACGTCTATGAAATGACTTTAAGTTATAAAATGATCTTCTTTTCACCAAATTTACCAGAAAAAGTCACAAAACTTCAGGAAGATTGGGGAAAGTTGGAGGTGTATAAAAATGGCCCATAATGGGCTACTAGCTTCAACTTTATTATGCAACTACCACCAATCCATACTTTTTTAAAGAGAGGAGCCTTGATCTTGTAGGTATTTCACATCCATTAGCCTCCGCCGTCAGAGTAAAATAACTGTCCCATCACTTTGAAGCAGTCTCATCAGAAATCCTGAATGATATGTACCTTCCTTTTGGCAGGTTGTGAAGACTTCATTAGTTTTGTGTTTGAATTTGGAAAGAGCTTATGTTCTATGCACCTGACAGAAGATGAGATTGCTTTGTTTTCTGCATTTGTTTTAATGTCTGCAGGTAAGATGTAAAATATCACTCTACATTTGTTTGATGGAATCTAGTGATTCTTTTATTATGAAGTATGCCTTAATGATAATCTGGTAGGCAACCCGTAAGCATGTAATGTAATCACCTTCTTGTATGCCCCTTCCCTAATCATTTCCTACTCTGGATTTTACTTTAACAAATATATTTAAAGGTGGGTGCTAGGGTAATTTTGCTCAAACGATTCATCCTAATATATGCCCACATTTTGTTGCCCTTAGTCTGTGTTGAGTAGTACATGTCTCTGTGAGTAGTCCCATTGAAACTAATGGATCTCCTCGAGGAGCAAGGTATTACCATGTGAATAAGGGTGGCAGGTGTCCCCTGATTTGCAGAATGGTAGCTACATTATCATGCCATTTGGCAGCTCAAGAGTATTTAGTGTTGTGTTTTCTTAGTGCAAGAACCACAGAATTGTTTGGTTCTGCCACCTTGGCGATGTCAGATATAATGCTCCTTGTTTGCCAAGAAGTGCACAGGAACGATTTCTTTTAAATATGCTTTTCTTAAAACTATTTGTTTCTGTTGTTTTCTGTGCGTCAAAAAGAAAACCTTGCAACAAAGATCCTTTGGTTAGTCATTCATTACATAATCTCGTCGTCTCCAGGATGAAAATATTGCTAGCTTAATTTTGTAATACAGTCTTATTAGCATGTGACACATTAACAAATATGGTTCAAGCTTGCTGAGATCCTCTTATACTTCCTGTATAAAACTCCATTGGAATGGAAGGGAGGTTGGCAACAGGAAAGATGAATGTAGCATAGGCTCTAAGAACATTTCTTTGCATATTGTGATGCCAATGTGCAATACCAGAAATATTCACTTCCTTTACATTTAGATCGTTCATGGCTTCAGGAGAAGGTAAAAATCGAAAAACTCCAACAGAAGATTCAGCTAGCACTTCAGCATGTCCTGCAGAAGAATCACCGAGAAGATGGAATTCTAACAAAGGTGAGCACCAAAAACTGTGCCTTATCCTCTGAACATGAAAGCATTCTACACTAGTAACAGCAGCATAATTACTGCCTGACTAACAGCTCTCATTGGTCCTTTGCATCCCTCTCCTTTTCTAGACTTGCTTGTTCAAAATCCAGCCTGCCTAGTTTCAACCACTTCCTAACAGAACCCAGAAGGGGAAAGAAAAGGTTGAGGTAGAGGGCAGAGAGAACTAGAGGGGTTAGAGAAATGTAATTTTAACTTTGAGCTTCATGAAAAGCCGTCAAGTGTCTCCTCTCTTTATACCTTCCCTCTCTGTTCCCCCAACTACCCCAGTGAATGTTTCTGCCACACAGGTTACTATTTCAGCCCTACTACAGAAATGGAATTAGGCCCCAAAAAATCCCTGCTGTTTAATGATTTCCTCTCTTTGAATCAAACAAGCAAGTGCATCTTTAAGCTGCTAAAATTCATCTTTAAGGAAAACAATCAAGGTAAACTAGAAGTGGTTGATCCTAAAAGCAAAATCAGCAGAGAAGAGAGCCTGTTTTGTGTATGACTGTATTTTTCTTGTGTGTTTTTTTCCCCAGTTAATATGCAAAGTGTCTACTTTAAGAGCACTGTGTGGACGACATACAGAAAAACTTATGGCATTTAAAGCAATATACCCAGACATTGTGCGACTTCATTTTCCTCCATTGTACAAGGAGTTGTTCACTTCAGAATTTGAGCCAGCAATGCAAATTGATGGGTAAATATATCACCTAAGCACTTCTAGAATGTCTGAAGTACAAACATTAAAAATAAAGAAAAAAAAAAGAAAACCAAGACACTTTATATGGCCCTGCACAGACCTAGGGAGCCAACACACTGCACATCTTTTGGCGGTCGGGGTCAGGCAAAGGATGGGAAACAATGAAACAAAGTTGAACTTGTTTTTCTCATGCATATGATTTCCATTATGCCTACAAATATGGACCCTTTTTCTGTCTCGACTTCTCAATCTTTGACCTCTGTTTACACAGAATGAGGGTACTAAACTCAGAAGGTTTCTTTTTCCTTGTAGTTCACTGCCCACAGACTTTCAACAGAACAATCAATTTGTTGATCACAGCAGAGTCCAGCGACTGGTGTGTACTGCAGAGGTTTCAGCATCAGTTTGCACAACTTGCTCATTGTTTCATGAAGGACGAATTTTTTCATCTACCATTGATTGCCAATAGGCAAAATGGCACGAAAAGGGTCCATAGCAATAGCAACAATAGCATTATAATATATTACAGGGTAAATGGGCATGAAGACTATATATAGCAAAAGAGATATTGTTTATATATTGTTTTAATTAATATAAAAAGTAGTTACTGGTATAGCTTTTCTTGTTGAATTGATAAGGCACTTTCATTTTGCACCTTTTTCTTTAAATTAAATGCTAGCGTGTTCATTGTCGTGTTGCATGTGCACCAGAAATTCAAGTTTAACTGAAAAGGTTTGGAAGGTACTGATACATTAGAAGGTATTTATGCTGCTGTTTTCAACATTACTTTTCAAGAGAGGCTGGTCACATCCTGAAAAGATTACATTGATTTTTAGAGTCTGAAAACGATGAACATTTTCTAAAATCAAATTAGCTTTCCAGCTGCTTTTTAAAGGGTGCTTTTATTTTTATACACAACCCAAAAGTTTCAAATCTGGTTGTTTAAAATTGCACGTCTAAATCCATATTTAGACTCTGAAATAAAAAACCCTGATTTTCAAAAGTGCCAAGCACCCACAGCCAAAAATTTGCTGAGCATCTGCAGGTCAATCACAGCTGCAAGTGTGAAGCACCCTTGAAAATCGGGCCATTAATTGTGGCGTATAAATATGGGTATGGATGCCCAACACTATGAACCCATGTTTGAAAATGTTGACCAGAGTGTAATATATACACAAACCAATTTGTGTATGTTATATACACTGTTACATACTTTTAAACTCCACATGGTAAACAATGCATTTAAAGCAAAAGCCTAGTCCCATTGATGTCACTGAGAATTTTGTTACCGACTTCAGCAGGCTGTTTTCCAAGATCCAGCAATTTCATCCAGCACAGCACAACAGAGAAGTCCTTTGCTTTTAGAGCACATCTATATGGCTCTAGAAACAGCTAGGTTTATTTGGAAAGAAGCACTCTCTAAGGCTTATCAGATAAGTGCAAACTGATAAAATAAAGGCACAATCCTCTTGATAGAAAGCAGGCATTTTATATTCTACATAAAGCCTGGAAATCATGAAAGTGGACTATAGAATGAGCAGTAAGATGATAAACCTATGTTGTGTAATTCCAAAAATGATTGTGATCCATGCATTATACTAATAAGGGACCAGAGTTTGCAGTCTTTACTTATGCAAATTACCATTCCCTTTACGAGGAGTTTTGCCTGAATATGGATGGTAGAATTTTGTCCCAAAGGAGAAGAAAAGTCAGATTTAAAAATATTAAACTAATTCTGAATGAGAGAGCCATATTAAACAACATTAAGGATAAGTTATCTAGCTTGGACGAGAAGGGAGCCCTCCCCATATTTATTTGGAAGAGTAGTTTTAGGGTTGCAGCCTGATCTTCCAGCTCAATTGAACCAGAACGTTAATCCAGGAATTCTTCTTTGGCTAACTCTGCCCTCAGTCAGCCAGTGGAAAGCCCGTTTCTGCCTCAGTGTCATGCCCATGATTAGATGAAGCCTGACAGGAGTGTAGACAATTTCTGTTATATATGGGTAGCCAGAGATAAAATATCATAATATACCCACTGAATATTACTGAGTCATTTTGGACTAAATTTATCCCCTTATTATAAAGTGAGATGTACAGTCTGTTCAAAATTCAGTTTTCTTTCTTTATTAATGCAATCCCTAAATGTTTAATTTCCGGTTGTCTACGCCCATGTCAGAAGTGTTATGCAGCTGTGGCTTGCCTGAAATGGAATTTAACAGTCACTGCAAAGCTGGAACCGCCCCCTTTGAATTGGAAGCAACTGGGATGTTGAATTGGGGCTACCTGGGAGCAAAGTGAAACTTTGCATTTTTCCATATAGACAGTTTCTTAAAGTTATTGTTAACATATTGGAGTAGCACCTCAGGGCTATCACCATATTCTGCTAGGCACTGTAGAAAGATATAATAAAGGCAGCTCATGCCCCAAAGACCTTATGATGTGCTCCAAAATATGAATAACTTTATTTTCTAAGGTTGGTGTTAGTATAAGATCACGTTGTAATTGTTTTTACACTACCCATCCAGCCCCTGCTCCTTTTCCTATGATCAGTTTTTTTTCTTTTTAGTGTAGGAAGGAGATAGGGAGAGCGATTTAAATAAAAGATTTTGATGTGTGACTAATCTGTGTGGTAAAGTGTGTGTATATATGTATATATGTATATATATATATATATATATATATATATATATATATATATATATATATATATATATATATATAAAATACCTAAATAACTTCCCAGGTAAACCTACTTAATCCTTTTTTTCTTTAAAACTGAAATGGCAGTAATGGTATATTTACCTGGACAAATTGGAGCCTCTGCACTTTAACAATTAATAGCAGTCATTTCAACACGTTGTGTTAAAGGGACACTGCCAACTTGAATGTTAATAAAATTAAGTTGTTTGTCTTTCAAATTCATTTTTATAGAGTACATTTTAAAGTAGCATTGCCTTTTGTTGTTTTATTAAAATTCGTAAGGTTTTATGCTTCTCTGTTCATTGAGGTTAATAAGGGCCTTTTCAGCAAAGTAGAAACTTTGGAAAACAGTGAAATTGTGCATTTGACCATTTTTTGTATATAGACAAAGTAAACTAATAAGACAGAGGAATATTTTTTCACTAACATTTCATTTATAGTCACTGTAGTTGTTGTAAGTAACTATTATGGAAAAAAAATCCTCAAGACAGATGATTTTCAAGTTGACTGTGTCTCTTTAAATCTATGGGGCCTAATGCTCCTCTCACACTGTGTTAACTGAGGAGTAATTGGAGGAGATGGAGCTACACTGATGTAAAACGGTTGTAAGGGGAGAATTAGGATAATGGGTTATTATGGGCAAAATAAAGTGTTCCCTTTTTTATAATTTGAACATCTCTCACTTAGGCTTGAATTGTTGCATTTAACCAGTGACCCACACTGAGGTCTGTATGGAGCTGCTACACTCTAATGCAGTTTCCCAAACTTGGGACGCCACTCGTCTAGGGAAAGCCCCTGGCGGGCCGGGCCGGTTTGTTTACCTGCCACGTCCGCAGGTCCGGCCAATCGCGGCTCCCACTGGGCGCAGTTCGCCACTCCGGGCCAATGGGAGCTGCTGGAAGCGGCACGGGACGAGGGAGGTACTGGTTGCCGCTTCCAGACGAACCTGCGGACGCGACGGGTAAACAAACCGGCCCTGCCTGCCAGGGGCTTTCCCTACACAAGCAGCGTCCCAAGTTTGGGAAACACTGCTCTAATGGATTGTGCCTCTGATGGCATAGTCTGCTCCCTAGAGTACCTGCCCTGCTCTGCTAGCTGATAGAGATGGGACAATGCTTCACCTTCTCTACACTGCTTCACAGTGATGTGCCCATGGAGACTTCGGGAGAAGCCCCTGTTCTTTCATGAATGCAAAGGCTGGAGTTATGAGAGGGATTTGTCAAAGAGCATGGAGGAGTATGGTGTACGTCCTTCATTCCCTCCTGTATGCCTCCCCCCCGCCCCCGCCCCAAGGGTCATTCACCATCCAGGATTCAATCCAGAGCCCCTTACAGTCAATGCAAGGAGCTTTGGATTGAGACCCTAATCTTTAAAATGAGCCAGAAAAATCTCCCTGCTAAAAACAGTCAAATATCTCTCTCAGTTCTTATTAGTTTGCATTTTCTGGAATCATTGTTTACTTTATTGGAATAACTAGCCTGATGTGACATTTCCATTCTGATCTTTGTATTTGTGGATTTAGTTTTAAAGCAGATGTTTTACTAACAAAAGATTTCTGAATGTGACCAGCCTCAGGTGCTAGCCTCTTAAAGATCAACTAAACTTAATTCCAGTGTCAGCTAATGGATAGCTATTAAGACTTGATCTTTTCCAGAGAGTGAGAGACAAACCCTGTTTTTGACAGTAAGTAAGGTAACCATGCTAAATATTTTGGGCCTTTTTCTCAGTCATTACCTTGTTCTTTTTTTTTCTGGTAAACAGTACTTTACCTGGTCTGTGAGTGTAAACAGATGGTATGTTTGACATCTAGCTACTAGATGCAACTCCTTGGGAACACAAAATTGCAGGAGCAATTATGTTTGCACCAGAAGCCAAGTAGAGGCCTAACTGAAAGCCGTATAACTTGTGGTCTGATTTTCGTAGCTCTCACTGTCTTTAGCAGGAGCTGCTGAGTGCTCAGCACCTTGTAAAATCAGGCCATTAGTGATGGCAGATTTTTTTTCTGAGGATAACAGGGCGGTAGATGTACTTAAAGAGTACTGCTGCCAAAGAGCCTTTTTGTGAAGGGATGTTGAATGATTCTAAAAATATAGCTAGTCATAATGAATCGACAGTATAGGAACAGGACATTGGCAGATGACTTATGTCTGTTAAGAACATCTGAGATAGGGCCTAAGACCAGAAGTTCAGCAGTATATCAAGTTGAAATACACATTCATGCTCCGTGAATGAATGTCAGATGTATGAAACTTTCAGTCTTCCCAACTCACTACCACAAAAAAAAAATGTGAAATTACAGAGAATAGCTGAAGATATTGGAATAATTATTCCTCTTAAGTGAGCTGTTCCTTATAATTTGTAAAGAAATTGTCTTGGGTTGTTGGCATATATCCAGTTTTCTGTTCTAAGGCACAGAAACATTCTCAAGCTTTCTTATAGAAGAGGTACTACTGTACAGCATCAGTTGGGCCACTCTGGTGTACTTTTGTGACTGATGCTGTTCATCTTTTTAATAACTATTGGATGAGGTGATATGAGATGCTGTTTTTAAGTTTGGTTTTTCTTTATAAAACTTATGTATCATAGTATGGATACCAAGGTCTGAGTGTGTGTGTGTGTGCGTGTGTGCACGCATGCATGAATGTGTGTGCGTCTGCTTCTAGGCTGTTCAGTGTCAGTGGAATAAAAAAAATGTATTCAAAATACTTAACTCAAAAATAGAAGGTGGAAAAAAGATTTATTCTATACAAAGCCTTGTCTGGACCACTTTAGAGAGACTTCTATTTTTTTAACCCTTCTATAAATATTTGATGGCACTTGAAATATTCCTGCAATAAAATGTGATTTGTGTAAAGATTAAAAAAAAAGATTTTGTAATGTGAAACAATGAAAGAAAGTAATGTAATTTTTCTAAAAAACAAAAACAAAAAACAAATGAACGAACTTTGTATTATTTTGTTGATGGAATTTGTCTATTTGTCTTTGGAAAACTTTTTATTTCATTGAATGTGCCATAGTAGAGGTGTCGGGGGGTGGGGGGGTTGTTTTATTTCCTCCTTTTTTTTTAAAGTTTTTAATGAAAGGAATATAGCTATTTGTGTTACGACATTCCAAAATGCGAGACGACATAGCAGAATCATGATTACAAGGATTGATTAGTAAGCTTTGATCATTGTTGCTTTTTTGCACATGTTCTTCATTCCTCTATAGTGCAATATGTACATAGAGCACTTGCGGGTGTAACCTTATCCCTCAGGGAAAAATACATATTTGTACAGGATTTTTTTTACTTTTTTTTTCTTAAGGAATGTCGATTGAATCACTTGTTTGTTGTCGAGGGGCAGCCAGATAATAATCCTAAAGCCACTGTCATAAAAATTAATTGTTTAATCATTTTGTGCCCTTCTTTTATTTAAAAAGAAATAAAAGTTATTTTCTGACAGTTCTTTGTGCTGATTGGTGACAAAAAGGGTAAATAAATAAGCACCTTATGATTGACTTAACTGTGAATGACAATCCATCTTGTTATCAACAATAGAAGCCCTATTATTTCAGAGTTGGGTTTAAGAGTCAGAAACTAATGTGCTCAGGGATCAACTAAAACTCTTCAACAGGGTGGCCAGTACTACTGGGACAAATTGCTTTTTGAAAAATATATCATCATCCCTCCAAGGCACAAGTGAACTGTGTAGAACTCTTATGTGTCTAAACTCTCCATGTGTGCCTCATTTGAGTTTCCAGCCCATTACTCATCAGTCTTATTTAATGAAAAATTAAAGAAAGGAAGGAATAGAACTTTAAAAATCATACTGAATTTTGTAAACATTCTTGGAAAACAAATCATTATTCAAATTTCATTTCAGGACCCACTGTTTACCATTTTTTAATCATAGGAGTGTTTATGTCAAGTTGAACTTCAGTGTTTTGTAACAAAAAATGAATCTTCCATGTTTAAATTATAATTATCAAAGAGAACTCAGTTTTTCATATGCATTATGAGTGGAAATGCTATGATTATTCAATCTTTACATTGAGTCACATAGCACAGAACACCATTCAAACCAGAAGCATACCAGAAGAACAAGTTATTAGACCTTCCTGCTGTTGCTCTATGTGCTTCACTGTAAACCAAAAATATGTCATTTAAAGAAGCACTGTAGCTACCTACATCTTTGCATTTCCACATCTAAGTCTTACAGCAATTGCAGTAGTAGCCGGAAACAGAAAAGTCTAATCTGTCAGTGCCAAAACTCTATGGATTTAGTGTAAGATTTTTCAAATATATCTATATTGGGTTCTGGAAGCCCTGAAGTACTGATGAAGTTGCTTTGCTTTGCTTTCTTTTGTACCTAAAATAAAAGCAAGTAGAAGATGATTAAGGTAAGCAATTACAAAAACAATGGGCAAGATTTTGAAACTCTTTAACCAGGGCAAGAAGAGTGATTTCTCAAAATCTTACCTATATGATTTAAATTGTTCTTTTAAAAAGCATCATTTCTCCATTTTCTTGCGAGTTTTCATTTTTCCTTTGCTCGTATAACACAAATCCCAATTCTACATTTATGTAAAGAAATAAATCTAGTGAAATCTGACTTAAGTAACCACTCTACAAGCTTATGCAGTTGATTTTCTAATGCATGCAGGTTTAGTTTTAAGACAGGAAATTGCCTAATAAGGTTGGTCTCTTGATCAGTTCTCATTCTCTTTTATTTTTGTTAGAAGAGAATCCCTACTGCTGATCTTAAACATGTAAAGACTAAGGTAGAGGTCTAAAAATATTTATTGAAATGGTTGACATCCTTCTGTTCATATTTGCAAATCATTCACAACATTCTGTTCAATGTGTACAGTTTACAAGATAAATTGTATCTCTATATTTCGGTGCTCCAGACATTGGTGCATGTATTTTCCTGGACCCCCTGATGATAACAGGGTAAACAATGGATTTTTTGATTCGTTAGCAATTTTGAGCTGTCGGGGGGGGGGAGGGGGAAATCGTTTGGGTTAGACCTACAATGGAAATGTTTTGACATTTTTGGCAAATCAAAACGTTTTTAAAAATTGTTACGATGTCAAGTGTTTTAAAATGTTTGAATATTTTAAAATAACATTAAAACAAATTTCAAAAGTCATTTTCAAACTGAGACCATTTTTTTTTCAGAAATGTCAAAACATTTAGATTAAAAAAAAAAAATCCAAAGCAAACAATGCAACCAAATCAACATGCGTTCACAAAACAAGTCTGCATATTTCTCCAAAAAAAAGTTTGGGTCAAAAAAAATTTGCCTGGCTCTACTAATGATTGGCTTAGACCCTTCCCTAGCCTTCAGAGTTAGGGATCCTTAAACTGATATAGAAACCGGGTTACTACTAAAACTGGGCACATCGTTTGTAATGAATCATTTATTCTACAGTTTAGCTCTGTATTTGAGTCTCCCACAGGCAGATAATGGATTTTATCAATATTAGTTGTAGGAAAAAATTACTGTATAATATTCTAAAATAATTAGTGATAAGGAGTTTTCTCTGACTATTCAATATTTGAAATTTTAGCTGTGCTGGCTGGTTTTGATTGTGACACCTAGGACACATAGTATATTTATTTTCCCTAATTGGAAGAGTGCACCCCTTAGAATTGGATTTTTATGATTAATTAATATTTATTATTTTACAATTCACCTTCTATGAACATGTTTGAATATTAGTGTGACATTTGCTTGAATATTCCTGCCACTTAAATGATTTGGTGGAATATTCGGGGAAAGCAAACATACAAGGAAGCCAAATGCAATAGAAAAAACTAATTTTAAAAATTGAAATAACCATTTATAGAAAAATGGTTGTAGTATTTGCTCAGCTCCCATTACTGTGTACCATAGCAGCCCAATATAATGCTGTTAAGACACTGGGTAGAGGAGGAAAATATGTAACGTTTAATAAAAGGATACTTGCTAGTATCTACTCCATTCTTTGAACTTTATTCAGGTATTTAAAGGAATTTTAACAACACAATAAAAGCTGTATTCTACCTTTATATTCCATGTGTGTAATTACCAGTGACAGAGGGTTTTTTTTGCCTTTATTAGAGGTAGAATATAGCAATAACCTTCTAGAGCAATAAATATACTCTATCCACATATGAAATAAAACATGATGCCACATTAAATGTTTAGCCCCTTTACATTGTGAAAATAAAAATGTATGAAATATTCTGACTATGCAGGCAATCAATATACACTCTTTACATTTGGATTTTGCTGCCACCTTATTCACTTTGATATCTTTCCTCATAACCTCATTATCTGTTGGAGCTGCACTTCACAAGAAAGTTGTTTGGCATAATATATATGACATGAGACTTTATTTTTAGGCAATATCCGCATGCTTTCCATGTTTATATCTGCTGAATATACTGATTTTCCCCTAAACTATCTTAATATAGATGCATAAATTTTACAAGCACTTGCAATCTCTTTAATTATATGATATCTAAATGCAGAGAATTCATAAGCAATACAGTGAATTTTATTTCACGAAAGGCATATGTACTGTAAATATCTTTCTAAATCCAAATTTTTCCTCATTTTTTGTGTTTAATTTATAGAACAGTGGTAAATATTTTGACGATTAGGACATTAGCTGGCTGCTTCTTTATATGTAACTGTATTGTCTGCCTGCTCCTTTTATGGAGATGTGTTTTTGTATTGGATGTTTGGGCCAATGGGAGGCTTCAAGCTACAGTGTATTTTCCCAATTTAAATATATTTAACATATGACAAACCCCAGACAAGGCTTTTTAAAATGTATAAAGAACTGCAGTGTTAGGAGGTTTATTTGCTAACCGATTTCAATGTTGTCCATTTTTATGGCACCTTTAACAATATTCTTGTTTCCAAAGTACAAAAAAAAGGTTAAAAATACTCTAGCCATAATTGAATGTCAAGCAATAAAAACAAATGACTTTTTGTGCATAGATTTAAAAAGAAATACAAATTTTAGACATCTGCATGTAAATGCAATCTCTTGTTTACTGCTTTCTTAAACTTGAGCAACTGATTCCTTATTTTACTACTAATTTAAGGACTTGTAATGGCCTGTAAACATTTTCTCTTGCTCTGTTCTTTCAACTTTATCTTTGTCTCTGCTTTTGAGTCATAATATTTAATGTTGTTCTGCTCACCTCTATACAGTTAACTTTTTTGCTTTCATTCTGTATAAAGTTATGCTATAAACAGCCTACACAGTGCAAATATTTATCTGTTTATCAAATACCACATTATGCTGTATAATATCTGTTTTACTATATAATCTATTTTAGACATAGCTGTTTAGAACTAGAGTGTGCTATTTTTGTGTTTTTTTCTGATGTGTGGTGCTAGATAAGTTACTTTTGTGAACAAAAAACAAACCCCTTTTATTCCTAGATAATACCACCTTGGGTCTTGTTAATTTCACTGAGTATAACATATATATACACACACATACATATATGTGAGTGTGTGTGTGTGTGTATATATATATATAAAAAATCTACATATGCCCAACGAGTACCTGTATCAGAGTACTAGATTTGGGACATGTTTTTTCTCTTTAAATACATAGTATCATTATATAAATTATTCTGTAGTATATTTAATGAGGAGAAAATTACTTCAACAGTATAGATATTTGATATCAAATATTTTTCTATGTTCATATTATGATAAATGTGCTATGTCCTGTTTATTATCCATTGTGTTGCTAAAATGCTTTCACTGTATATCACATCATATGAAAAATATGTAGCCAGTTCCCCAGTATAAAATGCTGTCTAGTTTAAGGGTTGAAGTAGGTAGTTATTTGGCTTGTTGAGAGATATCTTTTCCAGTTAGTCCATGTGAGACATATAGACCTAAACCTGCTAAGTGCTGGGTGCCTTCTACCCCCTAAATCTAACAGGATTTGAGGGCACTCACCATTCCAGAAGTCACATGATCATGCCTAATTCCAGTTATTGTCAGTTATGGGAATGTTCTGTAAATCTTTCATGAAACATTGATGTTCAAATTCTGACCTTATATATGCATATGTGATTCCCATTAAAACCACACGTGCATGTTCAAGGATGGACTTTGACACCTAAAGTTAATGCAAAAATGGAGTTTGTGGAACTGTCAGTCAGTCATAGAACTCGATATTTTCTTAATTTTTATACATACCTTTATTTATCTAGAAATCATACTTCTTGGAGTTACTCTTCGCTTCAGCTCTCTCCTCCCACGAATACTGTCATTTAAATTCTTACAAAATTGATGGATATCAAATATCTGAGGTAATTAACCTTTTTAAATATTTATTAGAAATTTTCTGTAATATTACTGAATTTATAAGATCTTTAGCAAAGATTTTTGAGCAATTTATTAAAGTCAATGTTTCTGTTTACTACACTTTTTGATAATGGAAGGTAGTGAATTTTAAAGCCATGATTCTTGGCTTCCATGCACTGCTTTTGTACCCTCAATCCAAGGGAAAAAATTTTTTTTTTTACAGTAACATACTATTGTCCTGAAAATAAATACAAACTTTACTGCACCATGGGTATATTTTCATAAGTAGAAAGTTTAATTGCAAACACTATCAGGACAATTACTTTTAAAACCTCTTCAGAGTTAGTCTTATTTAAATACAAGCCATGATGATTTTATTTCTAAATCCCTTGTTGATTCACATCACCTTTTTGATACTTTCAAACAGCAATCAATGGAGGATCTCTTAATTTTTTATCTACTAACATATACATCATAAACTTTATGCTAGGAAAATGTTCTCCCTGATTGTTTAGGTTTAGTTGTTATATAAATTATGCAAAACCCTCTGGTTATATTTTCTCCTGTAACTAAATGTTTAAAATAAAGAGACCAGAATAAGTGCTGATTACAAATGTGTGTTGGTTTGATGATTAAGCACATGAACTTCACAAACCTCATTGAGTAATACACTCAGTTTTCTGTAAATACATGCAAGTTTAAATGAAATTATACTGTACATGTAAATGTGTACAGTATGTAAAAATTCCTTTTCTAGTCACAATAAAAGTATAAGCCATCAAGAGAAATGTTAAAATGGTATTGTACTAAAACTTTGCTAATGATCTTTACCCATTATCACCTAACTTTTCACTTTCTTGAATCTTCTTTTAAACTCACTCTTACAATAGTCTGCTTATATTCAACAGTTTATTTTACTCTGAGTCTTGAAAAAAGTATTTTGATTCATTTTGTAAATACAACTGTAAAAATAAGAGATTTAATGTTGTCTTTTAAATACTCCAATTTTCATTCTAATATGAATGTTGTTATATTGTACTTAGAAACTTGTACCTTTAATATTACATTACCTTTATTAAGTGCATTGAACACATCAATTTTAGATGTGCTTTATGTACTGTTATCCTGTAATAAAAGTTTCAGCTTCTAATGGAAACACTTGTCTTATTATTGTTTGACATTAGGATCATATTCATTTTCTGCATTGTGTTACGTGTTAAATTTATTCTTTGGTGGCTGTACAGAGGTACAAAGTTGATCAAGCTCTAGATGTGTCATGATGGATTTTGTTGAACAAATAAACCTCTATAAAATTTGTTAGTATTCAACCCTTTGACACTGACAGGCATAGTAAAGAATCCAGGTGCACATGTCTTTACCCCCTAAATTATTAGATACATATAGACTCAACAATAACAACATCAAGGATGTTAGCAGCGTGAGAGTGAACACTTGTGAGGATTGGAATCCAAGGGTCTGCTATCCTAGAACAGTGCTGGCATGTAATGAAGAGGTAGTCTGTCCAGGTTCAGGTATATAGGTATTGCATTGTGGAGAAACCACTGCACACAAGAAACTACCTTAAAAGAACATTATTAAATTAAGCACTGAATTGTTGGAAATGCCAGGATTACTGTTGCCTCTGCAAGTTTAATTCAGCCCCCTTGTGTGTATCCATTATAACACTGTCTTTAATTACATGATCGCATGCTATTTTTTCCACAGGATCCCAACCACATTCAGTACAGAGGATGGATGCTATTCGATATTTAGTTTTCTCCTTGTTTAATGTGTGACCCATGCCTTTTTTTACTGCACACTATCCAAACCCTGCTCTGAAGACAGAATTATTAATTTCCTCATAGGCTTTTCTATAGTATCTGAGTGCTTCAAAAAATGTGTGTCTGTATATGTGTGTATTTATTTCACAACACTTCTGTGAGATGAGAGGGTATTATTATTCCCCTTTTACACATGTGGAACTGACTGAGGCACAGAGAGATTAAGGTCAGAAATATCTACTAATTTTGGGTGCCTAATTTGAGACATTTAGAACGTAATTTTTCAAAGTACTTAGCCTATCACACTTCATATGTTCAGAGTTCAGCTCCCAAGACTTCAGTTGCAGCTGTGAGTGCTCAGCACTTCTGCAAATCAGAACCCAGGATATCACGCCAGGCACCAAGAAATTGAGGCATTTGTGACCACCTGTGAAAAGTATGGTTTAAGTGGCTTGCCCAGCATCACCAAGGAATTCCGTGGCGGAGGCAAGGATAGAATCTAACGCCCCAGAGCAGCATTTAATCACTTTAACCATTTTTTGTGTGCAATCCTCTGTGCAATCCTCATTTATTACAAACCTTCATTTCTGCAACAAATGATGCATGAGTCCCACAGACAACAATCTGCTTCACTACATAACCCTGAGTCATCCACAGAGCAGGTCCATTCTGTGCACTGAATGAGACAGGGGTCCTGTGGAAAAAATAGTATGTGATCCTGGAATTATAGACTGTGCTAATGAATACTCACAAGGCCCAAGGCCCAGATCCTCACAGCACTGAGGCTCCTAACTTCTATTGAAATTGATGGAAGCTAGGAGTTCAAACACTTTTGAAGATCTGGGCCAAGAAGGTCAAGATAAGGTTGCACAGAGTTGAAATGTGGAGTAGCTGGTCATCTTTCCTCTGACCAGGCCCAAGACTGAAATAACAGGCTGGTTCCAGTAAAATATGATGTATATTAACAGAGCTTTGTAGCGGAAGCTTTGGCAGTTGAGGCATTTATTTACTCTAGCTAGTGCTATTAGTGCCTGATTCTGCATCATTGAAGTGCGTGGGGGTTTAACCGAGTCTGTGATTCAAAAGACTCCAGCTGAGTCAAAATTCATGTTATTCCAGTGAAAGAAATAACTCTGGGTAAATCAGGCCTTTTGAAATCATAAAATATGATTATGGGGGACTTGAACAGGATTGAAATTGTAAAAGGATTTCTGATTTCTAGCTCAGAGAATAAATGGGTCAGACTGCACTTTGCAGTAGGCCAGTGGTTCCCAACATTTCTGTTGGCTGCACCCTTGTGCTGGGATGAATTCATGGATGCTTCTCCACTCTACCCTGCAGTTCTTCCTCTCACAGGTTCCCTTGTTCCATTATTGTTATTTAATTAGCTATTATGGTAGTGCTTACAGGACAACCAAGAATGGTGGTCCAAAGTGCTAAGCATTGGACAGAGTAGTAGACAGTGCTTGCCCTGAAAAGTTTACAGTCTAAATAAAAGACACACATGAAGGGTAGGGAAAGGGATATAATGCATATACAATGTGATAGCAGCAAATGTCACTTAGTTCCATTATTTCATGTTTGGGTGGGTTTAGTTAGGCAGGGATAAGCTAGATGGTAAGGTGAGAGGGGACACTGAAGAGGGGACTATATGAAAGGCAAATATGGAGCAAGGCTGAGTTGAAGAGACTGTAAGGGAAAGGGGGAGAGAGAGAGTTGGAGAAAACAGCCAATCGGGCAGAGGAGAGACTATCCCATTAAAACTAGAGTAAGCTGACATCATCAGTGTCAATGCTATCCATGACTGAGCTGAGTGCTGTCTGAGCAGCAGACCTAGGAAAGCTTGGGTTAGTAGGATCCTGCCTGCACTTCCAACTATGTACATCAGAGTTGTACTTGCTGCCGTATACATTAAGGAATAGTAGAGAAGAGGGAAGGCAGACAGGCCAAGTACCTTTGAAGCCTACCATTTTACTCACGGCAGTAAGAGTAGGGGCAGACTGAATCTGGAATCACATACTTTTCCTTTCCTCTGAGTTAAGTATCAGGGGGTAGCCGTGTTAGTCTGTATCTACAAAAACAACAAAGAGTCTGGTGGCACCTTAAAGACTAACAGATTTATTTGGGCATACGCTTTCGTGAGTAAAAACCTCACTTCTTCGGATGCATAGGATGCACTCAGACAGCACTCAGCTCAGTCATGGATAGCATTGACACTGATGATGTCAGCTTACTCTAGTTTTGTTGTTTTTCCTCTGAGTTGTATCCCTGACCTCTGCATTAGTCTGGTGGTATCCCATTCTTCTGCATGATCTGGTTCTGTATGTAGAGACAAGTGCTGATGGTTACAAGGTGCTGTCAGAGGATCTCAGTGTTTTATGGGGGCACTCACTCCCACTGGGGACAATGGGAAGTGGTGGTCATTTTGAAAGAACATTTTTGCAAAGGGCAGCCTGTAATCACACACCCGTTAATAATGGAAAGATGGTAGCCATTCTTAAAAAGGGCAATTCTTCATGGAATTCACTATAAAACAGCAGTTCTCAGCCCGGGATCTGTAGCCCACCGGGGGCCCACAGCTGGTTTCAGGGGGGCCGTGATCCCTGAGCCCCAGTGCCCTGCAGAGCAGAAGCCGCAAGCCCATGAGCAGAGTTGGGCGGGGCATGGAGGGGCCTTCAGTGCCTTAACCAGAGTGGGGCAGTCCCAAGGCACATACATACCCCTCCTGCTCTCTCCCCTGAGGCCACATGCCTCTGGCCAGGTCAGGTCAGGGTGGCTGCTGCTCTCTGGTTGGTTCCATGGAATGGGCAGCTGTGGCGCTCCCAGTCTCCTGGTGCCCAGGGCTGAGGCTGCTCCTCAGCTCCCCGCCCCCTTTGACTGGTCGCACCCGGTAAGAGCCACGCGGATGGCTAGACCCGACTCCGGGGCTGGCAGAGCCCTTGGGGAGTAGCAACCATGAGGGAGGGGGGCCTCCTGACCCATAGCCCCTACCTAAGCCCCTCTCTACAACCTGAGCTACACCCCTGCCTGCATCCTGCGCTACCCCCACCCCACACACAACCCCTAGCAACCCCTCTCCCAGCACCCTGAGCTACACCCCTGCCTGCACAGAGGCCCTAGTTCAGGGGTTCTCACAACAAATTTTTTGGAGGCCTCAGAGTGTGACCACCAACTCTTGCTGGTGGCCGCACTGACACTTTTTCCTAAAATACTTGATTAACTTTAAGAGAAAAAAAATGGTACATATACACAGCCACATCACTGTAATTTATTCATGTAGGGTTTTTTTGCAGACTCAATAATAAAAATATTACTGTGAAAAGTAACATTTGTATATTTGTTAATATCAATCACTTTTCACAGGACGCTTAGTGACTATTTGCATGTTTAATATCACTTTTCTCAGCAAGTCCTAGGACAAATTAAGCCCTGGATGGGAGGGGAAGCAATCATAGGTGGAGGCAGTGAGGGACATGGTGGGGTGGATGCTGGCTGGGGAGGCAGTGGGGTCCAGGGTGATGGAGAGGGTGGTATGGATGCGGGGCCAAGAGAGAGGAGGGTGGGTGGTGAGCCCCACAGCTGTGTGGCTGGAACTGGGGGTTGCTACCCGCTGCTGTGCAGCTGGGGGGGGGGGTCAGTGCCCGCAGTCAGAGCCCGGAGCTAGGGGCAGGAGCTGCACGGCCAGGGAGAGGGTCAGTGTCCGCGCTTAGAGCAAGAGCTGCACTGCTGGGGCAGGGAGTTGGAGCCCAGGGCCAGTGCCTACCACCGCATGGGCAGAGCCCGAAGCTGGGTGCTGGAGCCGGGGCCCACGTGGCCAGATCCGGGGGGCAGTGCCCACTGCCATGAGGCTGAAACTAGCACCTGCTGCTGTGTGCCTGGGGATCGGCGCCTGCTGCTGCATGCCTGGGACCGGGGATTGGCGCCTGCTGCTGCGCGCCTGGGGTCGGCACCTGCCACACGGCTGGGAGTACAAATCGGCACCCAGGGTGGTCGGCCAGGACTGGGGATTGGTGCCTGGGGCTGGTGACTGCTGCCGAATTGGTGGTCGGTGCCCAGGACCAGCAGCTGCCACCAGGGTTGGGGCCCGTGGCCCGTGCATTGTGGCCAGAGATGGGGATGGGAGCCTGCCACCACATGGCCAGGGGTCAGCTCCCGAAACCCTGCAGCCGGAGTCAGGTGTTGGTGCCTGAAGCTCCATGGCTGGAGCCCTGGTCCGTGCAGACAGGCTCCTGCGCAACCAGGAGGAACAGGGAGGGAGGGGCAGATGCTTTGCGGCCTCCCGCATCACCACTCAGGAAGCTGTCATAACCGCAGGGAAACCTCCTGGCATTTGAGAAACCCTGCCTGCCTGCACACAGCCCAAAGCTACCTTCTCCCTACACTAGGGTTACCATATTTTAATTTTTAAAAAGGAGGACACTCCATAGGGCCCCGGCCCTGCCCCAACTCCGCCCCTTCCTCGCCCCCAGTCCCGCCCCAACTCTGCCCTCTCCCCTGAACGCTCTGCCCCCTGCTCCTCCCCCTCCCCTGCTTCCTGCGAATCAAATGTTCGCGGGAAGCATGAAACAGGGAGGCAGCAGGTAAGCTGGGGCTGGGGCTGGGGCTGGGTGCGGCGCAGCCCAGTCCAGCCCCCCTGGCCGAGCGGCTCCCTCCGGCGGCCGGTCGGCCCAGACCAAGAGGCTCTGGCCCTGGCGTCTCCCGCCCGGCTTGGCTTGGGCCCTGGGGCGTCGGCCCCCGGCCAAGTGCCCGCGCCCCCGGCCGAGCACCGCGCCGGCCCCGGCCCAGCACCGTGCCCCCGGCCCGGCCCCCGGCCCAGCACCGCGCCCCTGGCCCTGGCCAAGTGCCCACGCCACTGGCACCCGGCCGAGCACCACGCCGCCCCTGGCCCCTGCCGAGCACCACCGGCCCCGTACCGGCCCCGTACCGCCGGCCCCAGCCCCAGCAGCCCCGGCTGAGCACCGCCGGGCCCTCCCTCCCTATTTTCCCGGACATGTCCGGCTTTTTGGGATTTCCCCCCGCACGGGGATTTGAGGCCCAAAAAGCCGGACATGTCCGGGAAAATCCGGACGTATGGTAACCCTACACCCTGAGCTACACCCCTGCCTGCACACAGCTCCTAACTACCACCTGCCTGCACCCTGAGCGGTTTTCAAACTTTTTGAGCTGAGCTCCCTCCTTTGAGTTATAATTTTTGATTGCACCCCCCCCTCCGCAACCCACACAGGCTGGATGGCCTGCTGAGGTGAGTCAGTGGGGTTTAGGTGGTGCTCCCTCCCTGGACCCCGCTGTGCGAAGCTGGCCTAAGCCCTGCCCAGCCGTGCCCCAACAAAACAGAAGTCAAACTATGCCTGTGCCTGAGGGCCCCCACACCCTCCAGAACGCCGATTCTCCCTCTGGATGGGCTGGGGGGGTTATAGCGTGCTGGGGGGAACCTCCGAAAGAAAATGGTTGAGAACCCCTGCAAGTATAGAAGAATGTTATTGCTCAGCCTGTACTGAAGAGGAAACTTTCAGATATGAAGAATAATAGGAAAAAATGACTATTAATTTTAAAAAGTTGAAATTTAGCTTATGCACAAGATTGCAGTGAGTTTTAACTACATAGGAAGTTGAAAGAGTTGTATTATTCCATTATTAACAAAGAAATGGGCAGACACAGAATGGTAAATTTCTTTTAAATTTAAATTCTTTTAAATTCTTCTGGTAAATTAATTTTACAATTAATTTAAACTCCTACCTATAATGAATTTACCTGTAAGTTCTCAGAAAATTCTCTCTGTATTCAAAGCCTAAGTGCTGCAATATTAGGACAGAGATGCACTCTTCTCTATGCATAGTGGATGATTCCTTGCTGATTTCTTACAGGTGGGGTGCTGAGCTGGCTCTGGGGAAAATTAAAAGGTTGTGGCATCAGGGAGTGCTTGTAGGAAAGGGAGCACGGGTGCCAGAACAGTGGGGGTCAGAGGGTCATGGGCCTCCCACTTTTTACTGGCCATAAGGATGAACAACCGGAGTGGGGGGAGGGAGTTTCTTGGGAGGAAGAGATGGTGCAGGAGCAGGGCCTTGGGGAATGGGGCAGCAAGGAGCGGTGGAGCCACAGTTTGGGTGCCAGTTGCCCCCTACTGTTAGGAAGCTTAAAATCACAGAATCAAAGAATATCAGGGTTGGAAGGGACCTCAGGAGGTCGTCTAGTCCAACCCCCTGCTCAAAGCAGGACCAATCCCAACAGATTTTTACCCCAGTTCCCTAAATGGTCCCCTCAAGGATTGAACTCACAACCCTGGGTTTAGCAGGCCAATGCTCAAACCACTGAGCTATCCTTCCCCCCCAAAAAATGTTCAAGTCAATTGTGTAGGAAAGTAAATCCTCATTTACTAAGAGCACAAATCTTAACTGTTTTAATTCTGTACTTGCTTAAACAAAACGCTGTCCCTGAAAGGAAGTCAAGGGAAGAAAGAGGATCATATGCGGTGGGTACAATATGCCAGGGGAGGCTAAGCCTGCACTCTGCCTCTTCCAATCCCTGCTCTGCCCCCTCCCACCGCTGCCTGGTGAGTCCCTCCTCTCCTTCACTCCACTCCACCCCCCCGCTGCTCCCTCGGCCCCCCCCACCTGCCGCATCCCTCCTCTCAGGCCTGCCAATGGGGGAGGGGGGAAGGAGGGGGAGGGACGGCGCAGGAAGCAACTAACCAGGGGCCTGGGCGATTTAAAGGGGCCCCCGGCTGCCGCTGGCAGTGGGGCTAAGGCAGGCTTCCTGCCCATCCTTGCTCTGCCGCTCACGAACCCAGCCGGCATGTCCCTGCGGCCCCTGGGGAGGGGGTATCTGTGCGCTGGCCCCATCCCGAGCGCCAACTCCGCAGCTCCCATTGGCTGGGAACTGCGACCAGTGGGAGCTGCAGGGGCGGTGCCTGCAGGCAGCGGCGCCCAGATATCCCCTGGGCCCCCCACCTAGGAGACACTGCCAGAGGGGTGTGCCAGTCATTTCTGGGAGCTGCCTAAATGCTGCCCCCTGACCCTCTCCTGTACCCCAACTCCCTGCCCCAACCTAGAGCCCGACCCCTCACCCCCTCCCGCACCCAAACTCCCTTCCAGAGCCTGCACCCCTCACCCAAACATCCTCCTAGAGCCCGACCCTTCACCCTCTCCCGCACCCAATCCTCTGCCCCAGCCTGGTGAAAGTGAGTGAGGGTGGGGGACAGCGACAGAAAGAGGGGGGATGGAGTGAGCAGGGGGCAGGGACTCAGAGGCGGGGTGGGACAGGGGCATGGTCTCAGGAAAGGGGCAGGCAGGGGGTAAGGCAATGGTCTTTGGGTTCACTCGTTTAGACAGTTGGCAACCTTAGTGGGTGGGCATATGGAAGCCCTGAGCGTGCTAGAAGAGCGCGCCCAGCAGCGCAGGTGGCAGCTCGCTGGCACCAGCCAGCACAGACACGGCACCGCCCAAATGTCAGGCAGATTGCGTCCACGTGGGCATGGCTTGTGCGTGCGTGGGGGCCCAGTGACTGTTCTGCCCTGGGGCCCGGAATTGCTGTGGATGGGCCTGCCTCCTTTCCTCCACCCCCCCCCCCCACCTGCCATGTACCTCCTCTCCCCTGCTCACACACACCCTCCTCCAGGCTGGGCCGGATGCCCAGAGGCGCCCTTTGCCCTGAGATCCAGGTGACCACCCAGGACAGCTGAAACACACAGCCCAGACCCTTCTTGGAGGGGGACGGGGTAGAGGTAGGTCTCCCCTCAGCGGCTCGGGTGGGGAGGGGGACAGACACAGGGTTGCCAAGTCTCATGAGAACAAAAAGTGGCACTATCTTTAAAAACAAGCCCAACACATTTCAGAGGGAAGGTAGTGGGGATGTTATACAAATTCCATTTTTAGTAGTTCTAATTTTGTTGCATACAACATTAAGTTACGCATTACAAATATTAAAATAATAAATGTGTGTACACTCATGTTATTAAAAAAGGTCATCCTCCCTCTCTCCATCCGCCGGGGTCTTTTGCTTCCACGTGGTACAGTTCTGTGTTGAACGGTTGAAGCGCATCCCAAGTGTGGGACAAAAAATTGTGGCTGTGTTAACTGGGCGGGTCAAAAAATTCATGAATTTGGTATGTTTTCCCAGGGCTGCACAGAGGATTCAGGGGGCCTGTGGTCTTCGGCAGCGGGGGTCCTTCCGCTCCGGGTCTTTGGGGCACTTCGGCAGTGGGTCCCCGAGCGAGTGAAGGACCCGCTGCCAAATTGCTGCTGAAGACCGGGAGCGGAAGGAGCTCTGGGTCTTCGGCAGCAGGTCCTTCACTCGATCCGGGTGTGTTCGGTGGCACTGAAGGTAGGGTTACCATTCGTCCGGATTCCCCCGGACATGTCCGGATTTTTGAGCTAAAAATAGCGTCCGGGGGGAATCTGTAAATGTCCGGACTTCCCCCCCATGCAGAGCGCACGCGGCTAACAGAGCAGCGGGCCGGATGGTGCCACTTACATGGGGCTCCGACAGCCGGAGAGAGCCTCTCCTCCACTTCCCCCTCCTCTCCCCTGCAGCAGAGATCACTCCCTCCCTCCCTGCATTTGCAGATCGCCTCCAGCAGTCTGGAGCTCCTCCCCTGCTCCTCCTCCCCCGCTCCCCAGCGTGCCGGGACGAACGGCTCAGGTCCTTCCTGAGCAAGTTCACAGAGACATTAGGTGAAGGCCAACAACAAGGGGGCCAGGGGGTCGGAGAAGGGGCAGGGAGGTTTTGGATGGGGCAGTCAAGAGACGGGGGGGTCGGGAGTTCGGGGAGGGGGCTTTCTGGGGGGGGGGATAAGGTTTTGGGCAGTCAGGGTACAGGTAGGGGATAGGGTCCTGCGGGGCAGTTAGGGGATAAGGAACAGGGAGGCTTAGGTAGGGGGTGGGGTTCTGGAGGGCAGTTAGGAGCAGGGGTCCCAGGAGGGGGCAGTCAGGGGACAAGGAGCGGGGGGGGGGGGGTTGGGAGTTCTGGGGGGGGCTGTCAGGGGGCAGGAGTGGGGAGAGGGATCGGAGCAGTCAATGGGACAGGGAGCAGAGGGGTTTAGATGGGTTGGGAGTTCTGGGGGGGGGCTGTCAGGGGGTGGGGAGTGGGAGTCCCAGGGATCTGTCTGGGGGTGGGGGTGTGGATAAGGGTTGGAGCAGTCAGGGTACAGGTAGGGGGTAGGGTCCAAGGAAGCCAGTTGGGATGGGGGGAGGGTCTCAGGAGGGGGCAGTCAGGGGACAAGAGGCAGGGAGGTGGGCGTGAGCCCGGTCAATAGGGGCAACCCCTACCAAGATCTGAGCCTTTTCTCACACGCCCGTTAGAGCTCGACATTATGCTGTTTGGGACCCCTCTTTGAGGAAAGCCTCTGGATTGCAAGTCCAACTGCTACCTCCTCGTGGTGAGAGTCGGTAACTGGCTTGGATAGCCAGGCGGATTGCGGAGGACGAACCCACATTCAGTGGGGTGTGGGACGGGGTTGGGCAGCCCCATATGGTGCCACATGGATGCCCCCCTGGTAAGGGTAGCCTCCCCCAGGTACGGGTTGATTCCCCCTGGTAAGGGTTAGATTCCCCCTGGTAAGGGTAGTTTCCCCCAGGCACGGGTTAGTTTCCCCCTGGAAAGGGTTAGTTTCCCCCTGAGAAGGGTAAATCTTTTAGCTATGGAAAAAAGTAATTTATATTTTTATACCGGATTGGCGCTGGACCGGGTTAATAACGCCCCCGCTGTTGGCTTTGATGCCCCGGCTGACAGTGTTAAATATATTAGGGGTGTGATCAGGGTCGCTGGACCAATGGATAAAATGGTGTGGACTATAATGAAGTCTCATGAGAATGAGAGTGAGAATCAAGTCCTCCCAGTGGAGCATGGAGAGGAGGTAGAGGAGAATGTTTGTGATGATCATGGTGAGATTTTATCTATCTTACCGATGGTTTTTACAAGGGACACTTTTAATGATTTAACTATGGACAGTTTTAATCTAGATTTTAAGTATTTAAGTACATTTGATGATCCATATGTTAGGGAATCAAGTACTGATTTTAATAGGGATCGTAATAAGGATCTTAACAGTATTGGTAGTAATATAAATATATTAGAAAGTAGTTCGTGGAAGGATGGGGTTTTTTATTTAGAGTATCCCGTTGATAGTTTTAATTGTCCAATATGTCCCCAGATATTACCAACATTTGGTAAATGGGCCAAACACATTAATGTGGTTCATAAAAGTAAAGCCATACGAGTTGTATGTAGTAAATGTGGAAAATCTTCTCAATATCATAATATAGCTTGCCACTACCCCAAGTGCATACCCAAGAAGGCGGATACCCCAATGAAGAGCCATACGTGCTCGGTCTGTGGGCTTGGTTTTCATACTAGATCTGGATTGAGCCAACACTGTAGACATAGACACCCTGCTGTGAGGAATGAGCAAAGAAAAGAAGATATGGCTGCTAAAAGTAAGATCAAAGAGGGATCGACTAGATCTCGTATATGCACTAAAGATGAGGTTGCGCAGCTTATACAGTTGGAAAGGAAATATATTGGGAAAAGGAATATAAATAAATGTATTGAGAGCGAGATGAGGACCAAAACGAATAAACAAATATCAGATAAAAGACGAGAATTAGCAAAGAAGAAGTTAGTGGTAACAGGAGATAGGGAGGAAGTGACTGAGGTAGAGGACATTAGAGTAAATATATTAGAAATTCCGCCCCCAAGAGAGAGGATTTTCCCACTAAAAGGACATCCAGAAGTGGATTTAGTGGAGAAAATATGTAAACGGGGAAAACAAAGTAGGGAGGGAAGAGAAATAATAAATAGTTTAGGGGAAATTGAAGGATTATTAAAGGAGGATTTAACAAAAGCTCTCGGATGGGCAATGTTGGAAAAATTATGTTATTCATTAGTAGAGGGACAGGACCCTAGAAATGAAAGTCAAATAGAGTTGAGGAATAAAGGAAAAGGGAAGATTAGAAAGGAGGGGAGAAGGAAGCAATTTAATGCAATTAGGAGATATGCTACAAAGAAAGCTAAGTATAAATTCTATCAACAATTATTTGATAAGGATAGAAGAAGATTGACTCGCATTATAATGGGAGAGCCAGATAAGGCTAAGTGTGCTATCCCTATGAAAGAAATTGAGGAATACTATGTAAATATTTTGGGAACAATTGGACATGGTAATATGATAGGGTGGCCATCATCCACAGAGAATGCGGATAATGATATATTAATGAGTCCGATCTCTGTGGATGAGATTAGAATAGCTTTAACAGAAATAAGAAAAGATAGTGCTCCTGGCCCAGATAAAGTAAAAGTGAGCAATTTGTGGGATATTTTTAATTTAGACTCCTTAATACTTACAAAAATTTTTAATATA
This sequence comes from Chrysemys picta bellii, assembly GCF_011386835.1. Classification (NCBI taxonomy): domain Eukaryota; kingdom Metazoa; phylum Chordata; order Testudines; family Emydidae; genus Chrysemys; species Chrysemys picta. Next base: position 32,169,982 of record NC_088800.1, on the reverse strand, counting down.
TGGTTTCTAAATAGACAGGTACCAGATGAATTTAAGAAAAATAGAACGATTATAATACCAAAGACACAAGATGAGGAGGAAATGAAGAAGTTAACATCTTGGAGACCATTGACAATTGGGTCAGTTTGGATTAGAATCTATACCAAAATATTAGCAAAAAGACTGGTGGAAACAGTTAAGATATGTAGTAGACAAAAAGGGTTTATATCCGCCCCTGGGTGTGAGGAAAATATTGCTATATTAGATAATTTGATTAAAGGGGCTAAACGAAATGGGAATGAAATTGCAATAGTGTTCGTAGATCTGGCTAAAGCATTTGATTCTGTGGGACACGGACATATAATAGCCGGGTTGAGAAGATTTGGTATAGATGAACATTTTATAGATATTATTAGGGACCTTTATGATAATTGCACAACTAGGGTATGGGTGGGTGATGAAGCTACTGAGTCTATTTTAATTAGGAGGGGGGTCAAGCAGGGTGACCCGTTGTCCCCAATTTTGTTTAATATTGCTATGGATCCCCTTTTAACTAGATTAGAAGTAGAAGGAAGTGGTTTTTATGTTAAGGGTAATAGTGTCACGTCATTGGCTTTTGCCGATGATGTGGCAATTTTAAGTAGCTCATATAAAGGAATGATCAAAAATTTGGGTATCTTAGAGGAGTTTTGTAAAAATACTAATCTCTCTGTTAATGTGAAGAAAACGAAAGGCTTTCATATTTTAACTAAACATAAAACCTATGTAGTTAATCCTAAGGATAATTGGCAGATAGGGTCAGAGAAGATTGAATATGTTCAACCAGGGGATTTTGAAAAATATTTAGGGGCTAGAATAGATCCCTGGATAGGTGTAGGGGGACCGGTACTTAAAGAAAAATTGAAAGATTGGAGTGAGAATTTAATTAAGGCCCCATTAAAACCGGCCCAAAAAATATTAATTTTACAGACATACATCTTACCGAAGCTATTTTATAATCTTCTTTTAATAGAACCCCCTTTTAATCTTTTAGACGATCTTGATGTGTTAGTTAGAAAAATAGTTAAAGAGATTTTACATTTACCTCAGTGTACCACAGATGGGATATTTTATTCTAGAGGTAGGGATGGTGGTTTAGCTCTCACTAAGTTTAGTGTGCAAATCCCAAATATGTTAATTCGTAAATGGAGGAGACATATTGTCTCGAGAGATGATTGGATGGACCTATCTTATCTATATGCAGGAGAAAATCTTGTGGATAAAATATTGTCATTTAGTGCAGTAACATCTCATCCCAAGAAATGGAGGGAAGAGGAATTTTTAAGATGGTCGGAACTGAGATGTCAGGGAATAGGGATAAAATATTTTAAAAATGATTTAATTAGTAATTCGATTTTTAGAAACTCTAGTAAAGTTAAATCGTCAGCGTATATCGCAGCATTGCAGCTTAGGGCAAATATTTATCCTACTAGGGAGACATTAGCAAGAGGAAGAGGAGGTGTGAATGCTCTTTGTAGATGGTGCGGTAAAGTGCGGGAGACTGTTCCCCATATCTCAGGACAATGTTATAAGACTAAGAATGCTAGGATAAAAAGGCATAATAGAGTAGTGTCTGCAGTTGTAGATAAGGTTGGTAAATTAGGGTGGAAGGCAATGATAGAGCCCCATTTGAGAAATAGTAAGGGTGAGTTAAGAAAGCCGGATATTATATTTATAAAAGGAGATACAGCAGTGGTGGTTGATGTTACAGTGCGATGGGAGGATAATGCCGGAAGTTTGGAACAAGCCCACAGTGAGAAGGTGGCTTATTATCTTGAGTTAGAGGAAGAAATTAAAAACTTAACGGGAGGTAAAAATATCCACTTCTTTGGTTTTGTGCTTGGGGCGCGTGGCAAGTGGAGTGAAGGTAATAATGATTTGTTACAATTATTGGGAATGGACAGAAGTAAAAATGTTAAGGAGAGTATATGTAGACTTGTTTTATATTCCACTATTGGTATGATGGCTATATTCAGTGACAGGTAAAGATCCCGGAGTTTCCATTCCGTGTATCTTGGCAAAACTAAATTTTAGCTATTTTGGTTTCCATGCTCTAAATTTTCAAATTTTTAATATTGTTTTGAACATTAATATATTTAGTGTTATTTAATATCTGCCCTTCAATAGAATGGTTTTAACTATATAATAAATACTTATTAATGGATGAAATTCCAATTTAAATTATTAGTTTATTTATTTATTTTAACTACTGGATGTGGATGCGGACTGGCCGCGTATAGTAACCAGGAAAGGGCAGGTAGTCACGCCTGTACATAAATAGGGGGTGGAGTCCTGGGGGGCAGTTAAGGGCAGGGGTCCCAGGAGAGTACAGTCAGGGGACAAGGAGCAGGGGGGGAGGGTTGGGGGTTCTGAGGGGGGGCGGAAAGTGGGTGGGGCAGGGGCGGGGCTAGGGCAGGACGGGGGCGGGGCTTAGGCGGGACTCCTCCCGTCCTCTTTTTTGCTTGCTGAAGTATGGTAACCCTACTTAAGGACCTGCTGCTGAAGACTCCACCAAGGGAAGTGGTGGAGTCTCCTTCCTTGGAGGTTTTTAAGGCCCAGCTTGACAAAGCCCTGGCTGAGATGATTTAGTTGGGGATTGGTCCTGCTTTGAGCAGGGGGTTGGACTAGATGACCTCCTGAGGTCCCTTCCAACCCTGATATTCTATGATTCTATGAGGGGGGACGGGTACATGCCTGTGCAGGGACCCAAACCCACGCCCACAGGGTACACCCGTTTTAAACTAACTGTGCTTTGAAATCACCGAGTACAAAAAAGCCCAAATAAGCAACCTCCAAATAAAACAAGCCCAAAGCCCTGCAACTCGCTGGCGATCAAAGCACCTTTTAAATAAAAAGTAGCCCACAATGGCCACGCTGCTGCTCAGCAAGCTTGGTCCGGAGGCAACCCCTGAGAGCCGCCCCCACGCCCCTGCTCTGCCGCTCGGGGAGGGAACTCCCTCCCGTGAATCCCCGCCCCCGCCGCGTCCCTGAGCGAAGGGGGTGGGATTGTTTACCCGGGCCTGCAATGTAGGCGCCGCTCGCTCTGCCCACACCAAAGATGGCCGCTCACGCAGCTGCAGTTGCTGCTCGAGCTCCTGCTCTGGTTGGCTGCCTCGCCCACGTGAGCCCGCGCTGTGCTGATTGGATAGCGCACTGAGGGAGGGGGTGGCTGGGGTCGTGGAAGAGGCAGTTTGCCGGTGCCGGGAGTAGCGCAGCCAAGATGGAGGCCGGTGAGAAGCGGCTCACCTGGTGAGTATGTGTAGTTCTGCCCCGGGGCTCAGGCCCTGCTGAGGTCGGGTCTCCCCCGTAGCGGGGTCGTGTAGCTCAGAGCCTCCGCGAGCCACCCGGTATCGCCCATCCCCTTGCTGCTGAGCTCGTGTAACCAACGCGCCTTCGCTGTAGCCTCGGAGAGTCCCCGCTCGCTGCTTCCACATCGCCTTTCCCGCTGCCCAGGTGCTCGGGGTCCCCGCACTTGGCCCGCTGGTGTGGACGGGGCAGAGGCGATCGCTGGAACCACCGCGTGCTCCGAGCCCCGGCCCGCTGGTGTGTAGCGAGGGTCTGGGTAAGAACTAATTAAATTTGATGCCCTGCAGTAGGAGCTGCCTGCCTCGTTGTTGTCCCCGCGATCGCCTACAAATAAAAATGAAACTGTTAACAACTGAAAATCGCCAATGCGGAGCAGGCAATGCAGTAGTCAAAACGCCAGCACCCTGTCTGTAGTATAACGCTCTCCCTCGGGAGCAGTGGTGGGAAATCTCGGGCAGGGGAGTCCATGGACACAGCAGTGCAATCTAGCAAGGGGTGGGACTGGGAGCTAGTCAATTCAGAGGCTCTGCTTCAAGCAATACCTACATTATCCCTCATCTGTGATAGGTGCTGGACACATCTGGGGTCACATATTAAAAATAATACACCTCTATCCCAATATAACGTGACCCGATATAACATGAATTCGGATATAACGCGGTAAAGCAGTGCTCCGGGGTGGGGGCTGTGCACTCCGGCGGATCAAAACAAGTTTGATATAATGCAGTTTCACCTATAACACGGTAAGATTTTTTGACTCCCGAGGACCGTGTTCTATCGAGGTAGAGGTGTATCTTTCTTTCTCTCCTTCATTCCACCTGCATCTTTCACATAGGGAAGGGGTTGGTCAGCAGTTAATTGAACTAATGCTGCAATACTAATGCACCTATAGTAATTTTATATAATGTTTTAAATTGTCATCTATTAATACAGCTCATAGATGTGGCAGTGATTTTTGCAGATGAATAAAGTGAGATTCTTTCCCTAACAAGCTTTACAGCTTTGATACTCAAAGAGTTGTGCAAGTGCTTGACTGTAAGCATATCATAAGCCTTTGCAAGACCAAGGCTCATACCTACAAATGCTTATTTTAGAGAATGACAAATTTTATGTTTCATGAAGAAATCACCCACTAATGAAATACCAACCACCACTGAGATGAAAAATAGGATGTGTTTGATATGTCAGACCAACGCTACACAGTAGGACAAGAAGTTTAGGACAAAAATTGAAAAAATACCTTATCTGGTCGAGATTACCAGACATATTTTAAGTAGGTGGATTGTAATTACCCTTGATGCAGTATGGTTATTTAGCAGGTAGTGGAGGAGAGAGGAAGAAATTATAATTATTTGCATTACTTTTATTCAGAAGAATCCTAAAGTACTTTATAAATGTACACTGTGGGCGCCCAGAGCAATGACTGTCACCAGTGTGTGTGTGTTGGGGGGACTGGGTCCCCCTGACATGCTGCCGCACTGCAGCTTCCAGTGGCTATTCAACAGTGTAGGAAGATTCAACATTGTCAAAACTTTTTTTCCATATTATTTTCCAAATGGAATTCCAGTAAAATTGATCCAACTTTGTGAAGTGTTTCGATTCGAATCACAATATTCCAACAAATTATGGCTCCCTAAATTTTCTCTGACCTGCTCAAGAAATTTACCCCATCCTATCTGTAAACTTTCTTTTGAATAGTGAGGAACAAGTTCATTTTAATGTTGAAATGAAACATTGGGTTAGCTTTATCTGTCTAAGGAGGAGGAGGAGAGTGTGAACATTATAGATAACATTCTCCCCCTTTTCACACAGTATTATATACCTTATTTCTTAGTGGTTCAAAGAATCATTTTTCAAATTCTGAGTGTTTGGTCACTCAGATATTGTCCTTAAGTTGGCATCAGTAACCATATAGTCAATGTTGTGTTTTGTGTGATTTAACTGTAAGTACATGTTGTCTCTTTTTTTTTAAAAAACAGGAATGTTTCACCAAAAAATGGTGTTGAAGTATTTTTCTCACGAGACATTTATGAAAAATATTCCTTGTCTCCAACTATCTCTGAACTGTGGATTTTGTCAAACAAGTATGTATTTTCTTTCAGCTGTTGTGAGTATTATCCCTGTTGCCTGTCTGCTTCCTTTCAAAACCTGCTTTTTTCCCCTCTTATTTTAATTGAAAAACAAAACAGCAAGGGGAGAAAAAAACTTTGTTACCCAATATGTGAGGAAATCATTGGTTTGACAAATATGCACTGGTCTCTGCCCTCTTTCTTGGGACCTCATAAAGCAGGAGACCTCCTTGGGTAGTGGTCTGATTCTCTGCTTCCTCACTGATACCAAAGAAGAAAAACTCCTTTCACTGGCAACTTCCAAAGATCCTGCTTCCTGTGGCCTAACATATTTGGTGAGGCTGGCTGTGTCCCACTCCTTGACTCTCTATCTCATTTGGAGAAGGCTGGTGATGTTGTCTGAGTTAGAATCCCATTTATTCATGTCTTTTAAATCCATTTCTCTGTCTTCTGTCTATTCATGTCTCAAATAATTCTTTGAGGGGGTCAACAAGCATGTGGGCAAGCGGGGGTTCAGTGAATATAGTGTACGTAGATTTTCAGAAAGCCTTTGGCTAGGTCCATCACCAAAGGCTCTTCGGCAAAGTAAGCTGTCATGAGGGGATGTCCTCTCATGGATTGGTAACTCGTTAAAAGATAGGAAACAAAGGGTAGGAATAAATGGTCAGTTTTCCGAATGGAGAGAAATAAATAGTGGTGTTCCCTAGGGATCTGTACTGGGACCAGTCCTATTCAACATATTCATAAATTATCTGGAAAAAGGGGTAAACAGTGTAGTGGCAAAATTTGCAGATGATACAAAACTACTGAAGATAGTTAAGTCCCAAGCAGACTATGAAGAGCTACGAAAGGATCTCTCAAAACTGGGTGAGTAGGCAACAAAATGGCAGATGAAATTCAGTGTTGATAAATGCAAAGTAATGAACATTGGGAAACATAATCCCAACTATACATATAAAATGATAGGGGTCTAAATTAGCTGTTACCACTTAAGAAAGAGATCTTGGAGTTATTGTGGATAGTTCTCTGAAAACACCCACTCAGTGTGTAGTGGCAATAAAAAAAGCCAACAGAATGTTGGGAATCATTAAGAAAGGGATAATAAGACAGAAAATATCCTATTGCCTCTATATAAATCCATGACACGCCCACATCTTGAACACTGCATGCAGATGTGATCGCCCCATCTCAAATAAATAAATAAATAAAGATATTTTGGACTTAGAGAAGGTTAAGAAAAGGGCAACAAGAATGATTAGGAGTATGGAATGGCTGCTGTATGAGGAGAGATTAATAAAACTGGGACTTTTCAGCTTGCAAAATAGATGACTAAGAGGGGATATGATAGAGGTCTATAAAATCATGACTGGTGTGGAGAAAGTAAATAAGGAAGTGTTGTTATTTACTCCTTCTCATAACACAAGAACTAGGGATCACCAAATGAAATTAATAGGCAGCAGGTTTAAAACAAACAAAAGGAAGTATTTTGCCGGAGGATGTTGCGAAGGCCAAGACTATAACAGGGTTCAGAAAAGAACTAGATAAGTTCATGGCGAATAGGTCCATCAATGACTATTAGCCAGGATGGGCAGGGATGGTGTCCCTAGCCTCTGTTTGCCAGAAGCTGGGAATGGACTACAGGAGATGGATCACTTGATGATTACCTGTTCTGTTCATTTCCTCTGGGGCACCTGGCATTGGCTACTGGGCAAAATGGACCTTAGGTCTGACCTAGTATGGCCATTCTTATGCCTATTTACATAGATCCAGCAGCATGCTCGGCGCTTTAAAGGCGAGGTCACTGTCTTAAAGAGCAGCTTAGCTAAACAAACTACATTTAGCAGAAAAATGGGAAATGGGTTGCAATAAAAAGCAGCAATGATATTGGCACACATGCTGTTAATGCCACAACTTTTATTTCTTGGTGTTATTTTGCTAACACTTGTTGAAAGCAGGACTAGCATTTGTAAGGCTTAAGGGAGCTTTCATGCTATATGTCAGAGCACTGGATTCCAAATGAACAGAATACAGATTTGAGGTCACAGATTTGAGAGGTGTTTAGTACGTTAAGGCAATGTGACAGTCTGCCCTCTTTTCAGTAAACTGAGTATACATGTTGCTTTTTAATCCATTTCTCTGTCTTCTGACACTTTTTAAAAAAAAAAATGTATAGGATAAGTAATGTATTTTTTTTTTTAAAAACTGAATGTGTTTCAGAAACCAAATAATTACAGGAATATGTATAGTTTAAATATTTTAGCTCAATAGATACTAAACCAACTGTTTGTAAATCAGTTCCTTCATTTACATATATATATGTCAAGACCTGAGATCAGGTTTCCCTTCCTGTAGTGGCTTTTGTGGAGTATAGTTGTCCTAGTCAATCCTTGACCTGTCACTATATTGTGCTGTGGCTCTGCCCAATAGGACTTGGACTGATGCTATCTGTCAAATAGGCAGATAGAACCATCCTGTAGGAAGTACTTGCATTTCCCAAGACCTTGATGAAATTCAGCACTGACCGCCAATGAAATACCATATATACTCGTTCATAAGCTGATGTTTTTGGTAAAAAAGTGAAGCATCAAAGAGCGGGGGTTGGCTTATCAATGGGTCTACACCAAAATTTGATCATTTTAAGCACTATTGAGTTATTGAATTGAATATCTAATACACTGTTGTTTTGTTTACCTGGAGTGTTTGCAGGCACAGAGCCCTTCAGCTCCCAGTGGCCACAGTTCGCTGTTCCCAGCCAATGGGAGCCGCAGAAAGTGGTGGCCAGCATGTCCCTCAGCCTGCACTGCTTCCCACAGTTCCCATTGGCTGGGAACAGCAAACCTAGGCCACTGGGAGTTGAAAGACTCCATGCCTGCGGACGCTCCAGGTAAACAAAACGTCCTGACCTGCCAGCGACTTGTCCTGACGGGCCGGGAGCTAAAGTTTGCCAACCCTTGTTGGAGATCGCTGATGATGGAACGTCAGTTCTGGATTCGCTTCTTTAAAAATGTGCTAAAATTTTATTTTTACTTAAATTGTATATTCGTTATGTTATAATTGAGATAAAAGAAGTTTTAATATAAATAAAACGTATGGATATCGATTATACAATTTTTCTTCATGTCCGTGTAAACCAAGCACTTAAAAACATGTGCATCCTAAAGTTCAATTTTCCTAGTATTAGCTGTTTGCTTTTCCTAGTATTGTTCTACTACAGGACTATATTATAATTATTTTTATTGCGCGTACTTATATTGATCGTAAAATAATTTATTGATGTCAATACTGCAGCCTTTTAAAGTTGCAAAGGCTTTGTTTAGTGGACGAGATTGGCTTGAAATGAATGCTAAAAGAGCAGTGCTGCAAATCTGCATGACTTTTGACCCAGGCATTTCACAAAATGCTACACCTTACAAGCCAATCGGAAAAATACAATGAACAATAGTACTATGGCACTGGTGTCAGTCTGCTACTGTGTAATTTGATCTCTTCATGCATTTCTACCAATGGGCCTCGTAAGTCTCAAGCCAATCTAAAAATATAACGCGCATAATGGATGGAATCGGTAATAAAATTTAAATAGCCTGTTATCGCCGCATCTACAGGGCTGCTTTGAAATAAACAAAGAACAATAATAATTTGACAGTGATAAAGCAGATGACATTCCTATATAAAGTCCTACAAAATCTATAACTAAATTATTATTTTCTAAGATTTTCATACTAGTATTTAAAATGAACAACGGTGGAAATCAAAAGAAAATGGTATGCTTATCACGCAGCGTTCAAACTTGTTGAATATGCAGAAGCAAACAATAATTGTGCAGCTGCTCGTGACTTCTGTATCAATGAGAAGCAAGTAAGGGAATGGCGAAAAAATAAAACAAGACATGCCAAGAAGCAAGAAAAAATGTCCAACTAGGTGCGCTTCATTTCCTGAGCTGGAGATAGAGCTCAATGATTGGGTTGTTGAATGTCGACAAAATGGGTATGTTGTCATTAGAACTGGAATTCGTTTGGATGCTCTGCAAATGTCGAAAGATGACAAATACAAGTCAGTAAAGCTGTCAATGTTTGTCGCGTCAGCGGGTTGGTGTACTCGCTTCATGAACTGTCATGGTCTCTGTCTTTGTCAGCGAACAAAGATAGCGCAAAAGCTGCCAAGAGATCTAGAAGAAAAAATCAAATTTTTCCAAAGGTTTATTATAAAACATCGAAAAGAATATGCATTTGAGCTGTCACAAATAGGAAATATGGATGAAACACCGATGATATTCGATCTCTCGAGCAACAGAACAGTAACCATTGTTGGTGGAAAAAACAGTTTTAATTAAAACCACTGGCCATGAAAAAATCCATTTTATGATGGTTTTATCATGTTTGGCCAATAGATCAAAGCTCCCTCCTGTTGTTGTTTTTTTAAAAGAAAAACCTTGCCAAAAAACATGAAATTTCCTGCTCATGTCATTGTACGTGCACACGAAAAGGGATGGATGGATGAAAGTGGGACTATTGAATGGCTGGAAAAAGTGTGGAATAAGAGACCAGGAGCACTTTTCAGGAAACCTGCTATGCTCGTTTGGGACATGTTCAGGGCATACAAGACGGATGAGGTGAAAAATGTGGCCAAAAAAATGAAAACTACTTTGGCTGGAATACTTGGAGGCTTAACTTCTGTTCTACAACTGCTTGAGGTCTACCTGAACAAACCCTTTAAAGACAGGCTATGCAAAATGTGATCTGAATGGATGTGCTCAGGCATGGTGAAGTTGACAGAAGGCGGGAATCTTATGAAGCCTGAAATCAGTCTGGACGCCCAGTGCGTCAAGGACGAGTGTGAGTCCATTCCCTCAGGAAGGATAGAAAAATCATTTCAGAAATGCTGTATCAGCAATGCATTTGATGGGTCGGAAGACGATGCCATATTTGATGATGACACAACAGAGGCTGATGATGAGAAGGAATCGGAGTCTGAAGATGACACTGCCAACTCTATAATGACAAAGCAAGTACAGCTGTGACTGAAGCAGAGTTTAATTAACTGTTTGGTGAATCGGAGATTTATTCGGACTTTGAAGGATTTTAAGACTTTTTAAATAAGAACTTTAGAACAATATGAGACTTTAAAATCAGTAAATGGATATTTAAAACATTGAATGTAATTTTGAAGGTGAATACGTATTTGTTCAGTTATTAGTATAACAGGTTTTTCATTAGATTACATTAAAATAATTCTAGCAAAACTTTTGAGTGTTTCTTGTGACGCCTGTTTTTAAAATATAGCGGGGTCGGTAAACTTTGGCTCCCGGCCCGTCAGGGTAAGCCACTGGCAGGTCAGGACGTTTTGTTTACCTGGAGTGTCCACAGGCACGGAGCCCCTCAGCTCCCACTGGCTGTGGTTTGCTGTTCCTGGCCAGTGGGAGCTGCAGGAAGCAGCGCAGTCTGAGGGATGTGCTGGCCACCACTTCCCGCAGCTCCCATTGGCTGGGAACGGAGAACTGTGGCCACTGGAGCTGTGGGGCTCCGTGCCTGCGAATGCTCCAGGTAACCAAAATGTCCAGGCCCACTAGCGGCTTACCCTGACAGGCCGGGAGCCAAAGTTTGCCAACACCTGGAATATAGGGTCAGCTTATGAAAGGGTCATACAGCTTTTGCCATTTTTACCTATCCATCTTGTGGGGTCAGCTTATAAATGAATGGGCTAATGAACGAGTATATAGGGTACTCTGTATGCAGTAAGCAGTCTTTTGAGCCAGGTGGTTCCCTAATTTCTTTTTTGCCTAAATTCAATTTTAAATTTTATTAAAATGACTACCAAGACAAATTTGGTGCTGTGGGGTGGAGGAAGGAGTGTGTGGAGAGGTATTAGAGGATGAGACAGAGATGAGACTTACAGAATTGCTGTGATCAGGGGAGTTTGGACTTTGAGAAATAACTCATTCCAAATGGGAAATATTCTGTTCTTTTCCAGATACTCCAGGAATTTGTGAATCTCTCATATAGGGACCCCTGATAATATTTAACGGAGATGCCACTCTTCTATTCCCTCCCCATTGAAGCTGTAGCTGAGAAAAGGGTGGATTGCATAAAGTGAAGGGGAAATTTTTACACTGTCAGCTTAAATAAAGTATAAGTGCAAATATGAATGGAAAGGCCCTGTTGGATTATTTTGGTATGCACCCTGATGAAGATTTTGACAGCACTGCACAGTGAAATAATTTTGAAGTGCTGCCATTTAATTCTGCGCTGAATGTAGCCAATTTAAACTGCTAGAATTTTTTGACATTCCTACATTGGCAAATCTGAGTCAGCATCTTGTCGCTGCTGCAGCTTAATTAAATTTGCCAGTTTGTGCCACAAGGATGGACATATTCTTATATTCAGTGAGACAGCTGTGAAGTATTATTTAGAGTTGCAGACGTGGTACTGTTAGGTATGAATAGCTCTTGTGACATTTTTTAGTGCTGAAATAAATCACTAAAATATGTTTTTCCAAAATCAGCAATTAATGTTCATTTTGTTAACCTAAAATATGCTCATTTTTAAGCATAGGTATTGTAAATACATAAGGGCTAAGTAAGCTTTCTTATACTGAAGTTGTTTTAAGAACCAATCTTATTACATACCTTGCTTCCTGTTGCTAGGACCATTTCCTCCTCCATGCCTGTCCTCCTTCTCGTGTCCAGCCAGTGTTATCTTGCTTTAGTAACTGATTCCAGTACTGTTTAGTATTCTAAATGGAGCTCTCAATAGCATGCTTCGTTCTTGGGAAAAATCTTCTCTGCAGTCTGGACTTTCCCTGCTGTTAAAATCATATGTCTTCCATTTTAAAAGAGGCTTCAGTGTCGAGTACTTCTCTTTTACTATCATAACTTTGCTTCAGGAGTAAGTGAAGCCTAGTTGATTATAAGTTGTTGACACGCAGCTTAACAAACATAAGTAACAATCAAAGTGGTGTCAGACCCTGCTAGAACAACAGATGCAAAACGTGTCCAATGATACTCAGATTTCTCTGGTTCAGGAGCCAAATTAGTGGTCAGTATTACCCAAAAGAGCCACAGTAGTGTGAATTCATTGTTTCATTCACTATTATATCTATAATTCTCACAGCAACATGACTGACATCTTCTACAATTGGTTAATAACATAATAAAAATCTCCTGATTGGTTAATAATCAGTGTTTTAATATCATCTGCTGCAAAGAGCCACAGGAGACATATTAAAGAGCCACTTGCAACTCCTGAGCCTCGTTCTGAGTATCACTACTGTAGATAATCAGCACCTCTCACAACATACCTTTCAAGATCTATGGGTCCTACATATGCCTATAATATGTGGTGTATCTCATTCAGTGCACTAAATGTCCCAATAACAGTTATATGGGTGAAACAAGACAATCACCACGCTCTTGAATGAACTCGCACAGAAAAAGGATAAAAGACAAAAACATATCACCTGTGGGTGAATGCTTTTCACAGAGTGATCACTCTATATCTGATCTGTCAGTTTGCATCCTCAAAGGCAGCCTGCACAACACCTTAAAAGACGAACCTGGGGGCTTACATTCATAATGTTTCTAGAAACTAATAATCATGGAATGAATAGAGACACTGTTATAAGCCATAAATCCAATCTATAGCCCACTAATCCCCCATCCCCTCAGCTTTTTTTTTTCTCCTATGACTAGAGAGGTTTTAACAAGCCACTTCCATTTGAATGGTCTTTTGAAATAGGTGTTAATTACTTATGCCTTGCATCAACCTAGCTGTGGAAGTGTTTTCACTTAAATTTGGGTCCTGCTGGCATAAGTGCCTCTCTATATCGACTTAATAATACCACCTCCCGGAGCAACATAGGGTTTGTCTTCACTGGCAAGTTTTGTCGATGAAACTGTCAACATGAAAAAAATCGACAAAAGCAAAGTCGCCAAAGCGAGTTTACATTTGCTCCCTCTGTCAACAGATTGTTTCCACATTTGGGGCACCATTGTTGACAGAATGAGCAATGCACTGTGGGTATGTATCCCACAGTGCCTGGTGACACCATCTGTCACTAGGTGTTGTGGGAAGGCGGAAATGGAGCGCGGCGCATTCTAGGACATGCAAAATGTCCCATCATGCACCGCTTTGTGTCCCAGCCCTCCAATCGTTTCTGGCTTTCCTTTCGTGCCGTTTTTCCAACTGTTAGTCTTTGCAGCGTGCGCCAGCATCTGCAGTGAGAGAGGATGGATCCTGCACTTCTCTCCTATGCGCTGTTCACTGTTGTGAGGACATTGCGCAAGGCAGCAGAGTTACTCACAGAGTTACTGAGAGAGGATGAATCGCAGGCACCCGAGTGTGATATGGACAGCAGCAACTTATCAGTGCTTTTGGCATTCACAGAGCAGCTGCATATGGTAGACCGTTGCTTTTGGGATAGGGAAACAAGCACTGATTGGTGGGATCGCATTGTCATGCAGGTGTGGGATGATGACCCAGTTGGTACAGAACTTTAGGATGCGTAAAGCAACCTTCATGGAGCTATGTGCTGAGCTGGCCCCCGACTTGCAGCGCAAGAACACCAGAATGAGAGCTGCCCTTTCAGTAGAGAAGCGTGTTGCAATCACTGTGTGGAAGATGGCGAATCCAGACTGCTACCGGTCAGTTGCAAATCAGTTTGGAGTGGGGAAGTCCACTGTTGGGGCTGTATTAATCCAAGTGTTCAGGGCAGTAAATCACATCCTGCTGCGGAGGACTGTGACTCTGGGAAATGTGCATGAAATAGTGAATGGCTTTGCAGTGATGGGTTTCCCTAACTGTGGCAGGGCGATTGACGGCACACACATTCCAATTTTACCGCCAGACCACCTTGCCTCTGAATACATCAATAGGAAGGGATACTTCTCCATGGTGCCGCAGGCGCTTGTGGATCACCAGGGGGGTTTCACAGACATAAATGCTGGTCTGGAAAGGTGCATGACACACGCATCCTCAGGAGCATTGGCCTGTACAGAAAGTTGCAGGCAGAGACTTCCTTTCCAGACCACAAGATTACAGTGGGGGATGTGGAAATGCCCATAGTAATCCTGGGAGACCCGACTTACCCCTTACAGCCCTGGCTCATGAAACTTTACACAGGGCACCTGGACAGCAGCAAGGAGCGTTTTCACAACAGACTTGGCATGTGCCACATAGTAGTCAAATGTGCCTTTGGCCGTTTGAAAGCTCGCTGGAGGTGTTTAAATGGCAGGCTAGACCTTACGGAGGATAATATTCCCGTGGTCATAGCCGCGTGCTGCACTTTGCATAATCTGTGTGAATCTAAGGGTAAAATGTTTGCTCAGGTGTGGAGCACTGAGGCAGAGCGCTTGGCTGCACCGTTTGAACAGCCAGATGCTAGGGCTGTCGGAGGAGTCCAGAGGGCTGCTATTAATATCAGAGAGGCTTTGAGGAATCACTTTGACAATGAGGGGCACTAACACATGTCTGCTTTGGAGTTGCTTCCCTGGTGTATCCATGTATAATTTTGGGCCTCAAGATCCATGCAACAAAATGCTTTAGAAGCCTGTTCCTGAGAGTGAATTGATTGCTATACGCTTTTGTGGAACACAGAATAAAAACTCTGTACCATTATATACCTTAGCCTTTATTTATTGTTAAAAAGGGTAAAATCTCACAACTGTGTGTAGCTCCATCTATCATTGTGCAAGCTGTGAGAGGGGGTGGAGTGCTGGGGAAACTCAGGAGTGCTGTAAAGTGAAAAGGAATGTGTGGGCATAGAGGGGGGTGGGATTGGCAAAGAACTGTGCATGTGCTGCAGTGGAGGTCGTCCACGGATCTGCTCAGTCTGCAGCTGTATCAAAGACTTGAGCATCTTTGTCTGATCCTCCATAACTTTTATCATCTGCTCTGTCGCTTGCCTAGCAAATGCTGCATTGGCTTCCCAACACTCTTTGTGTTCCCTGGTCTGATTCATCAAGCTGCAGATCTCGATGTCCATCAACATCTTACTTGGCCATGCAGATTAGCTACACAGGGCAGTGTCCAGCTCACATAAAACACTACCTGCCTCCCACTTTTCGATTCCCTACACAAGCCACAGCAGCTTACCCAGCGTCTCATCTGCTTCCTGCTCCACATAGAGCACTTCTGGAGTGGAGAAAAGTTCCTGGCTGCCTGCCCCACCGGGAGACCCTGCTGGGAGCTCCACATCCTCTTCTAGCTTCACTTCTTCATCCAGAATTTCAGCCTCTAGCTTACCCCCTCTTTCTGCTGCATCCAAAGTATCCACGGGGCTATCGGTAGGGTGACCAGGTGTCCAGATTTTATAGGGACAGTCCCTATTTTTGGGGTCTTTTTCTTATATAGGCTCCTATTTACCCCCACCCCCCACCCCGTCCCGATTTTTCACACTTGCTGTCTGGTCACCCTAGCTATCGGCAATGGAGATGAGGTGACCACCGAAGATAGCATTCAGCTCCTTATAGAAGCGGCAGGTCTTAGGTGCACCACCGGAGCAATGGTTTGCCTCCCGCGCCTTATGGTACGCCTGCCTCAGCTCCTTTATCTTCGCTCTGCACTGCTGCGTGTCCCGATCATAGCCGTTTTTGCACAAGCCTCGAGAAATTTGCCCATATGTGTCCCGATTCCTATGGGTCAGTTGCAGCTGCGACTGAACAGACTCCTCATATACTGATCAGATCCAAGAGCTCAGCGGTGATCCAAGGAGGAGTGCGTTTGGTGCGATAGCCAGCCATGCTTACCTGGAAAGCTCACATGGGAAGCCAGCAAGCAAGAAATGAGATTTAAAATTCCCAGGGCTTGCAACGGGGAGGGGTGGGTTAGAATCATAGAATCATAGAATATCAGAGTTGGAAGGGACCTCAAGAGGTCATCTAGTCCAACCCCCTGCTCAAAGCAGGACCAATTCCCAGCTAAATCATCCCAGCCAGGGCTTTGTCAAGCCGGGCCTTAAAAACCTCCAAGGAAGGAGACTCCACCACCTCCCTAGGTAACGCATTCCAGTGTTTCACCACCCTCCTAGTGAAATAGTTTTTCCTGATATCCAACCTGGACCTCCCCCACCGCAACTTGAGACCATTGCTCCTTGTTCTGTCATCTGCCACCACTGAGAACAGCCGAGCTCCATCCTCTTTGGAACCCCCCTTCAGGTAGTTGAAGGCTGCTATCAAATCCCCCCTCATTCTTCTCTTCTGGAGACTAAACAATCCCAGTTCTCTCAGCCTCTCCTCATAAGTCATGTGCTCCAGACCCCTAATCATTTTTGTTGCCCTCCGCTGGACTCTTTCCAATTTTTCCACATCCTTCCTGTAGTGTGGGGCCTAAAACTGGACACAGTATTCCAGATGAGGCCTCACCAATGTCGAATAAAGGGGAACGATCACGTTCCTCGATCTGCTGGCAATGCCCCTACTTATACAGCCCAAAATGCCGTTAGCCTTCTTGGCAACAAGAGCACACTGTTGACTCATATCCAGCTTCTCGTCCACTGTGACCCCTAGGTCCTTTTCAGCAGAACTGCTACCTAGCCTTTCGGTCCCTAGTCTGTAGCAGTACATGGGATTCTTCCGTCCTAAGTGCAGGACTCTGCACTTGTCCTTGTTGAACCTCATCAGGTTTTTTTCTGCCCAATCCTCTAATTTGTCTAGGTCCCTCTGTATCCGATCCCTACCCTCTAGTGTATCTACCACGCCTCCTAGTTTAGTGTCATCTGCAAACTTGCTGAGAGTGCAGTCCACACCATCCTCCAGATCATTAATAAAGATATTAAACAAAACCGGCCCCAGGACCGACCCTTGGGGCACTCCACTTGAAACCGGCTGCCAACTAGACATGGAGCCATTGATCACTACCCGTTGAGCCCGACGATCTAGCCAGCTTTCTATCCACCTTACAGTCCATTCATCCAGCCCATACTTCTTTAACTTGGTGGCAAGAATACTGTGGGAGACAGTATCAAAAGCTTTGCTAAAGTCAAGAAATAACACATCCACTGCTTTCCCCTCATCCACAGAGCCAGTTATCTCATCATAGAAGGCAATTAGGTTAGTCAGGCACGACTTCCCCTTCGTGAATCCATGCTGACTGTTCCTGATCACTTTCCTTTCCTCTAAATGTTTCATAATTGATTCCTTGAGGACCTGCTCCATAATTTTTCCAGGGACTGAGGTGAGGCTGACTGGCCTGTAGTTCCCCGGATCCTCCTTCTTCCCTTTTTTAAAGATGGGCACTACATTAGCCTTTTTCCAGTCATCTGGGACCTCCCCCGATCGCCATGAGTTTTCAAAAATAATGGCTAATGGCTCTGCAATCTCACCCGCCAACTCCTTTAGCACCCTCGGATGCAGCGCATCCGGCCCCATGGACTTGTGCACGTCCAGTTTTTCTAAATAGTCCCGAACCACTTCTTTCTCCACAGAGGGCTGGTCACCTTCTCCCCATGCTGTACTGCCCAGTGCAGCAATCTGGGAGCTGACTTTGTGCGTGAAGACAGAGGCAAAAAAATCATTGAGTACATTAGCTTTTTCCACATCCTCGGTCACTAGGTTGCCTCCCTCATTCAGTAAGGGGCCCACACTTTCCTTGATTTTCTTCTTGTTGCTAACATACCTGAAGAAACCCTTCTTGTTACTCTTAACATCTCTTGCTAACTGCAACTCCAAGTGTGATTTGGCCTTCCTGATTTCACTCCTGCACGCCTGAGCAATACTTTTATACTCCTCCCTGGTCACTTGTCCAATCTTCCACTTCTTATAAGCCTCTTTTTTTGCGTTTAAGATCAGCAAGGATTTCACTGTTTAGCCAAGGTGGTCGCCTGCCATATTTACTATTCTTTCTACACATCGGGATGGTTTGTTCCTGCAACCTCAATAAGGATTCTTTAAAATACAGCCAGCTCTCCTGGACCCCTGCCAGCTCTCCTGGACCCCTGGGTTGCCTACAGGATAGCAGAGTTCAAACCACTGACCAGAGCAGCAGCATGGGAATTGTGGGACACTTTCTGGAGGCCAGTAAAATTGGGGGAAAAAGGCATGGTGTCTACACTGGCTGTTGGTCAACAGTAAAGTGAGAGACTTTTGTCTTTTCCCCTCCCAAGGGTGGAAGCTTTTTGTTGCCAAAACAGCATTTTTTTTCCCTACAAAAGTCCCGTTGCAGTGTGTAAGCTATCGCTGCATAGAGTCTCAGTCAATAAAATTAGGTTGATGCAGTGTCAGGTGCACTGGTCGCTCCTGGGGCAGTCTTGGGCCAGCGCGCCCCCACCCTCATCCCAGCAGCAGGGCTTGGGTGTGGGAGGGGACAAGGGGTTGGGGCACGGGACGGGGTGAGGTGGACTCTGGGTGCAGCTCTCATTGGCCATGGTTCCTGGAGTCCCCTCAGGTAAGCGCCACCCAGAGCCCGCCTCACCCCCTCCCACGCCCCTGCCCCCTCCCACACCCAAACTCTGCTGCTGCTGGTGGGGAAGGCGCGGAGCCAGATAGGGAGCCTGCACCAGCTGGCTGCCCACCTCCTCCCCAGCACCAGTGAGGGGGTCTCGGGCTGTGTGCCGTTGCCCGTCCCTTCTTCCCCCTGCATGCAGCCAGGCCTTCCTCCCCCAGCACCCGTGGGACTCCCGGGCACCCTCCCCCTGAAAATTTTATTCACTGGTATTTTTAGTAACAATCATGGACAGGTCAGGGGCCATGAATTTTTGTTGACTTTTACTAAAAGTACCCGTGAATAAAATGTAGCCTTAATTATGATGTATTTTGCCCAATGATTGGAAATCTTAGTCTTCCATGACGTCAGCATCAATTTT
Organism: Chrysemys picta bellii; assembly: GCF_011386835.1. Lineage (NCBI taxonomy): Eukaryota > Metazoa > Chordata > Testudines > Emydidae > Chrysemys > Chrysemys picta. Next base: position 32,150,798 of record NC_088800.1, on the reverse strand, counting down.
CTCAAATACAAGTCTTCATGTGAAAAGTGTAAGTTGTAAGTTTTTTCACTTACTACTATTCTTTCAGACATAAAGAAGAAAATGTAGAGGCATCAGTAAACTCTGTAGAAGATGCGAAAACATTTGACACGCAGGCTGCAGCTCCAGCTGAGGAGGAAGTTAAACCCACAGCTGATGATAATCCTTTTCCAGAGCCCAGATTCCCCTATCCTTATGTCTCTAGTCTAACTGAGAAGGAGCAGAAAACATATTTATATCTAATGACTAAATTTTCAAAAAACCCTGTATCCTACCAATTCATTGCAAAACATCAAAGAGAATATTCCCAGTATTTGGTAAGTGTTAAAAATTGTCTTTTCTCCTAATATTCCTTGCTGTTATAATCCAAGGAAAATTTTCTAAAAGTCATTTGTAGATAAAAATTTGATTGTAATAATTATAAGTCCTTAAACATTTCCAATTCCGACATGTTTTATCTCCCCAACAATGACATTTGATTTTTTTTTAAAGTAACTAAAAAATGTACATTGTTATTTTACTGAGGCTTTTTTACTGAGAATTTTTTAGGATAGTTGATGTCATGTTACTCTAAAAACATAGTTTAATAGTTGCCTTGATGCCTCCTGCTTTCCTGTCCCTAAGTCAGTTGCTATGATGGTAGTTATAGGAGGAATTCAAGTGATGAATTGACCATAAAATAAGTAGTAAGCGGAGGACACACATGTAGAATTTCATAATGTCATGGACAAATGTTTTAACTGTATTAGAAGTTAGATACATCATGATGGCTGCGTCCTTCTGTGATGGGTGGATTAGGTCTGGAGGCCCCACCACATCCCACCCCAGAAAAGGACAGTAGAGAGGTCCCTCAAGGTGCTTAGAGCAGCTGTGTGAGAAGCAGCCAATCAGGGCCCAGCAATCTAATATAAGAAGAGCTGCAGGGCCAGAGCAAGATCAGTTCCTTGCTAGAGCTGGAGGAGAGTGGATGGTGCATCTGGTTGGTTGAGGGAGTTACAGAACCTCGTGCAAAGCAATGCTGGCAGAGGGTTGGGGGGAGGACGTGAAGGATCTCCAGCCTGGCTCCAGGCCTGAAAAGTCTTCAAATATGTTAAGGACAGTTATAAAGAGGATGGTGATCAATTGTTCTCCATGTCCACTGAAGGTAGGACAAGAAATGATGGGTTTAATCTGTAGCAAGGGAGATTTAGATTAGATACCAGGAAAAACATTCTAACCATAAAGATAGTTAAGCACTTCTAAGGGAGGTGGAATCCCCATCATTGAATGCTCATCATTGGAGGTTTTTCAGGTTAGAGACACACTGCCGCAGTGGTCTAGGTGTTCTTGATCCTGCCTCTTGAGGTTCCTTCCAACCCCACATTTCTATGATTCTATATGCTGATTATATTTTAGGCTGTATCCCATAATACAAGACTCACTCATTAACACCATTGGAGATCTTCATGTTGACCTTCAGTGCTTGACATAGCAAGTAGTCTACTCACTGGAATAGAAATGCAAATATTCACTCTTTTAGTTCTTAGCAAAAATTTGAGTCCTGTAAGTGGCATTAACTGATTCATTGGCTGTGGCTATTGCTCTGTTACATTGATGGTCCTGCGATTCCTTGTTTATGGCAATTCCATTCTCTTATGTTGTGACAATGGATATATCTACATTAGAAAAATTAGTACCCATTTTTTTCAGCAACAAGGCTAGTGTGCTATTGTTAGTAGCAGTGTAAGTGCTAAGGTAGACAGGGCTCTTGTCAACTTGCTCTGACAGTGCCCAGGCTTCACTCTCCTTGGTTAAACTAATATTTGTTGCAGGGAAGAAACTTCTTTTCTTAAGGAAATAGACTCCAATCCTGTAAGCTTCTTTTGTGTTGACTTCAGTGGAGATGTACAAGGATCTACCAGTGTAGAATACCTAGTGAGATCTGGGCCATAATGTCTTCAATTCTTCACCGAGATACCTACATTGCCTTTCTAGACATGTCACTTCTTGTTGGATTTAAATAACCTACTGGATGCTTTGTAAATATGCAATGAGATGTGTAAATCCATCCTTTATAATAATGGTTTACATTTACAATTACATTTAAATTATGGGGGAGGGTATTTTTTGTTTTTTGTTTTTTCTTGCTATCTTCAAAATGGGACCTTTTGTGTGTGTGTGTGTGTGTGTGTCTTCTTTCTTGTTACAGCAAATGAAAGAATTTCTGAACAGTGAAATTGCAGAATTTTTGAAGTTTGCACAAAATGCAGCCAAGAGTTGTGTTCAGGATTATGATACCATCTCTGAGGATGCACTGCTTTATACTGAGGTAACAGAAATGTTTGTGTATTCATTCATTCATTCATTCATTCATTGAATAAATAGATGAAAATATTGGTGGGGGGGGAATAACATACTAGCCAGGGATGAGCAGACGTACACAGATACATTCAGTAAACTGAGGTAATTGAATATAAATAAAGAAATGTAGTTTGCTATCAATGAAGCATGCGGTGTTCCTTCGGCAGTAGCTGGGGCTCCCCCGTTAAGCAGGCCCATCAAACCCTCATCCTAACAAGCCCTCCCCTCCCCCTACACCTGGACCCCTCTGACAAGCCCCCCATACCCAGACCCCCACCCCACTGAGCCCCAGCCAGCTGCACCCAGACCCCCCCCATGAAGCCCACACACACACAAAGCTGTCATGCCCCATCTCCACTCACCTAGCCCCCCCATCCTGAGCCCCAACCACCATCACCTGGATCCCCTGCAGAGCCCCATTGCCCCTGCACCCAGAACCCCCCAACGAGCCCCTGTGCATCCAGATCTCCCACTGAGCCTCCTGTACCCAGATTGCCCCACACAGAAACCTCTCGCTCCATAACTGGATCCCCCCCCACTAAGCCCCTCCACACTTGGATCCTGTTAGGCTGAGCCTTCCCAGCCACACCTGGTGTGTCTGGCACAGCTGGGCAGGGCCCCAAGGTGTTTCTGGGGCAGGCCCAGCCCTTGCACTGGGGCAGGTGCAGCCTCACTACTGAGTCCCTGTACAGGGGAAGGTGGGAGCTTCAGGGTGATCTCACACCTCAATGCAGCCAGTGGCCTGTGCTCCCCACTGCCATGCTGGAGCCACATTTATTTATTGACCAATAAAATTTGCAGAACTTTAAAATATTGTGCACATAATTTTTATTTTTTTGGCACAGAATTCCCCCTGGAGTATGAGATAAGACCTTGTTATACCTCCTTGAGCTCACTCAAAATCACTATCATAGAAAAGTGAAGGCAATGTTATCTATCTGATGTCATATGTCATAGTGAAATAGGGTGAAGGCAGCCTTCTGTTAGTTCTCATGTATTTTCTGTTACAGTGGTACATATTCCTTTAGAACTGTTAAATAGTGAATGGCAAAAATAAGAGCATCATAAGAATATGAAGGTCAAGAGCTGAATTTCTGCCTTATTCCTGCACTTATCTTCCCCCCTCCCCCACCCCGGCCCTGAATATGAAATTGGCAAATTGTAATAGTGCAGAGTCACCCCTGCAGCGCCTCCTGCTGGTCATCTTGGGAATTAGCTCGTTCCAGCTCCGGAGCTCCCTCTGCAGGCCGGTGATCTGCCTGTCCTCTGGCCCCCGTGTCCCTCCCAGGACCCCGGTGCCCTTGTCTTGGGTGCTGCCCCCCTGGCAGTACCCCACTTTCTCTGGGTTTCCCCATCCACTATCCCCACGTCACCTCAGTTTTGGCTACTGCCCAGTCTCCATCTAGCCTCCATTCACTGGGGCAGACTGCAGTATCAGCCACTCATCATAGGCAAAGGGGTTTGGACTAGCTGCCTTTACCCACCCTCAGGCTGCCCCCCTGCAAGCCCAATACCTAGGTGGGCCTAAGACTAGGCCCTGCAGCCTCGGGAGTTGCTGACCTAGGGCTTCCCAGACCTGCCTCACTCTAGGTTCCCAGGTGAATTCCCCAGTAGCCAGGCCTGTCTCCCTCTCCAGTCAAAGAGAGACTCCTCCCTCTGGCTTCCCTGGTCTTATAAGGCCCAGTTGCTTGGTTTGGGGTGTGGCCCCAGCTGCAGCCACTTCCCCAGTCAGCCAGGGTTTTACTCCCTTGCCCAGCCCCAGCCCTTGGCAGGGCTTTTCCAACCCCTCCAGGGCTGGAGCGGGTGCTCACCCCGCTACACAAATATAAATTTTAATTAAAAGTTATTTATTAGAGATGAAGTGGAGAAAATACTATAAAATAAAACATTTTGATAATTGTATATATTTCTGGTAGTGACTTACCTTGACATGAAATAGCCTATTATTGTGTTCTAATAGTAAACTTTTCCAGATGGAAAATGTTTTACTTTCTGTCTTATAGCATAGAGCACTGGCTTGGTCCATACATAATAATTATAATATTTGTTAGTGAGTAGTTACTTCAGCTAAATTTGGTAATGAGGCTGATCTTATTTCACCTTAACATTTTCTTGCTTTGCAGTTTCTAGTACACAAGACAGATTTGTTCTGTAGTTGAGAAATAGTTTGGGTAAACACAATGATTAGAATCCCATTCTACATTATAGCTTTGTTTCAGAAAAGAAACAATAAGGAATAAAAACACAAATTTGTTTAAAATTGAGATTTGCCTTCCTTTGTTATATACCTTGTTATATATTGTCTATTGTTGCATTTTGTGTCCTTTTTTTTTTTTTTTTTTTAACAGAGGACCCTACATCTGGTCACAAAATGTGGCTTCATTCCTCCATGTCTTTTAGTCTGTGATTTATATTTAACAAAATTACTTGCCTCCAGTCATCTTTGAAGCAGCAATTGTGGATAGAGAATGGAATAATTTTTAGTAGGTGCAAGTAATGAATTACTAAAGTCCCTGAGTACATGATGTGAAACTAGTGTAATTTGTCTCCGCATCCAGGGTTCATGTGCAAATGAATGTGTTTCCACAGGGGACATTCCCCTACTCTTTACCCTTGCATCTTTCACCTGAAGCCTATATAAAATAGATACCATGAAAAAGGAATGATTAACGGTGTTTCAGAGTCCAACTAGAAGGCTGAGCCTACAAAGAAAGTTGCTTATTTGCTGAAAGACTTAACTAGTTCAGTGCAAACTGATAGGCCTAAATATATATTTACAGATTGGTATCTGAATAAAAATCATACTTTTAAGTACCCCTTTTGCTGTCATACTGTATCAACAATGATTATTACAGCTTGATTGTTTATTACGTAGACTTATTGTATTAGTAGTAATAAATATTTATTTGCATTCTACCCAAAACTCCAAAAGTTTTCTGAGAGCTTTTCCCTCACTGTGTAAATTCCAGTACAACAGAACAGCAAATGTTACCTATGGATCTCAAATACCACGGTCACAGGTGACTTAGCTGGCTTCTTAAAGAAGAAAAAAAAGACGTTGGAATTGTTTTTTTTAAAGGCTTTTAAAATTGGGAAAAATGTGTGGGAGATAGGGAGAGTACCTTAATCTGTTTCCCTGCTTTTGTTTGTTCCTGCCTCATCCTCTGCAGAACCCCCAAAACAAGATCTTAGGAACTTTTAGCCACTTTTGAAATTATCAACTCATGTTATTTTATGCAGTGGAAAAACAGCCAAAAAAAAAAAAAAACCTATTTTGTTCTCTGTTTGTACAGAGCCTAGCATTCTGAGGCCCTGGTACATGACTGGGGCCATATAGGTGCTACCACAATACAAATAGTAACTGACTAAGATTCTCCACCCCATACTGTTTTTTCTTATCAAGACCTATTTCATTTCCCTAAAACAACATTTCGTCTGTACCAGTTGTCTTTGGTTCTACAATACTTCCGAGCTTTCTGGATCAGAGTAATCTATAGTGTGGTAAGGTACCAAATGCTTTTATGATACATTACAGAATATATTTTCTTCTACTTTATTCTGTCAATTGATTGTTCAGAATACTGATCTAGACAATCCGTACTTAAATAAACCCATACTGATCTCTGCCTTTAATAATTTTCACACTTATAGATCTTTCCTCTAGGGAACTAGGCCTGCAGATGTTTAATTTTTCTCTATACTCCCTTAATCCCTTACTAAATATGGAAAACCAAATTAGTTCTTTTAATACTGCCTCTAGTCTTAAAACCAACGTATAACTTAGCCAAAGGCTTTCATATTCCCTTACTTGTTCCTTCCGAATTTTGGAATGTAATTCTTCCAAGTTTGGCATGTTTCCACGTTTTATAATTATAATGGCTTAATTATCTACTTTCAGCAATCACACATGCCCCATGCAGAGAATCGTGTCCCATTATCTGGTAGCAGCTTATTTTCTGCTACCTTTATAAAGAACGGTATGATGGTATACTGTAGTCTCGTGCATTTTACAGTTGAAGAAACTGAGGCTTGAGAAATCTAAGACCAGCCTGAAAATGTGGTCCTTATACAAACTCCTGTTTTTGTAGCTGCAAATGGGTAAGTGCAGTTAAGGTGATTTAGTAGTTTCAGTACCTGATTTGTGGGCATAATCAAATACTTAGACTTCCAGGTGACCTTAATTGCATTTGTGCCCACAATTTGTGGATATTTTTGAAGACCAATTTTTAAAAATTGGGACCCAGTGATTTGCCATGGACCACACAGTGACTCAGTGCCAGATCCAAGAATAGAATCTACATCTTGCAACTTCCATTCCTGTCTCTTAACCACAAGATATTCCCTCTGTCTCTCTAGGTTCTTATCTATTGTTTCCTCCACCACATTGTTATTTGAGCACCTACCCATCTCCTTTCTGTGGTAGTGCTTTAAGAAAAACAACAAGTAGCCTCCTACCAACCTCATTTTTTCCTCTTGTCACAATTTGTTAAACTGAATTCTAAAGAAGAATAAAGAAATATTTTTAACAAATCCATTCGCAGAAATGGATGAAATAAACGTTTTTTCTCGTAGCTAAAAATACAGGCAGATGTAACTTTTGCAGCATTCTAACTTTTATGAAACTGTTATTGTATTGATACATAGGCTATGTAACATCCTTTTTTTTTTTTTTTTTTTTTTTTAGCAATTTTTAAGTGCTTGTATTGGACATGTAAAGAAGTACCCTGAATTTTACATTCTCCATGAAATCACCAGTATCCTGGGAGGCAAATTTAGCACAGAGTTGACCTTGAAGCTGGAGAAAAATCTACTTGCATTGGTAACATCTCTCTCATATAAAATTTTCTGATAACTTGAATTAAACATGCATTACATTATGTAATAATACACTAATTGAGATCATTCTTCTATGCTTGGACTATAGGTTACAACTTGCAAGACATATTGCTTAGGTCAGGGGTGGGCAAACTATTTGGGGCCACATTGGGGTTGCGAGACAGTATGGAGGGTCAGATAGGGAAGGCTGTGCCCCTCCAAACAGCCTGCCCCCTGTCTCCTATTTGCCCCCTCCCACTTCCGACCCCCTGACTGCCCCCCCCCAGGATCCCTGACCCATCCAATGCCCCCTGCTGCTTGTCCCCTGACTGTCCCCTCCTGGGATCCTTGCCCCTAACCGCCCCCAGGGACCCCACTCCATATCCACCCCACCCCAGCCCCTTTCGTAATGTGGCCCTGCGAACATGGGCGGAGGACTCAGGAGGAGCAGGGGCAGCCGTGCAGCCGGAGAGAAGTAGCGGGTGCCGCTTCTCTCCGGCCAGCTGTGCGGCCTCCCGGTGCTCCTCCTGAGTTCTCCGTCCGCATTCCCCGCACTCCCGCCGCCCACCTGCTCCCCGGCCCCTGCAGTGCAGCCCCTCCCCCTGTGTGTGGGGGGGTGCTGGTGCTGAGCTGCCCGAGTCCCCATCCCTGGGTCCCCCTGTTGGTGGGGGGGCCCATGCTAGGGCACCCAGTGTTCATTGGCAAGTCTGCCCCTGAGCTGCGCCGCCCGGCCGGAGCCAGCCACACTGCTGGCACGGCGAGCTGAGGTTGCGGGGGAGGGGGGACAGCAGGGGAGGGACCGGAGCCGGCCAGGAGCTCAGGGGCTGGGCAGGATGGCCCTGTGGGCCGTAGTTTGCCCACCTCTGGCTTAGGTAATAAGTAAATTATCTTGGGGACTGGAAGGTAACCGTTCTATATGAATATCTCTAAAATATGAGAATCATAAATTTTTAGAGGGAATTTATGTAAATAATATTTTCAACCTAAAAAATCTAATATAAAATCCCAACACTGATGCCAATAAATGTCTGATGCTGCTTTATTTTATTCAAGGGAAAGGCAAGATTTGTTAAAGTATTGTCACCTGCCATGTATACGCAACTACAGCTATCTGTAGATTATAAAACTGCAGCATCTGTTGCAACTCCAGAACAGAAAGCTTCTGCTATGCACAATGTGAGTAACAATTGTTGTTATAATGTATTTAATAATGTAATTCACATCATTCTTTTTAGTGGTGCATGATCAATGTAGCGTTTCTGTTACAACAATCATCCTACCATTTTTAAAGTTTGAAATAGCACTAACAGCCTGATCCGATGCTCACTGCAGTAAATTCCATTCACTTCAATAGACATTGGATGAGGCCCTTAGAATGTTACGTGTCGGCTATCTGTAACCTCTAATGAATTTAGATAGAGCTATTGTTTGCAGTACTTCTGGTTAAGGATTTATTTTTGTATTAATTTAAAATTTATCTTTATAGTATTAAAATATCAATATATATGTAATAAAAAGAGTTTGATTATACAAAAAAGTTAGTTTACAAAGGATTTTTTTTCTCATTGTGGGAATTTATTTGTCACAGAATGTGAACTCGGTCTTTGAGTTAAACAGTTTATTAGGCTATATGCTAGATTATTTCCTGAAAAGATATCTTAAATTATTGCTAGTATCCTTAAATAAACAAAGTGATAAGAAGCAGTTGTCTACTATTACAGTTGCCATGTAATGTGACTTTTTTACAAAAATATTTATTCTACATAACTTGTTGTACACTAATATAGGAGCTATGTTCACGAGCTATGCATTGACCATTCAAGAGACATGTAGTTCACTGGCAAGAACCTTGAAAGAAAGGAAGAAATAGCTGGTGGTTCCTCCTTCTCCCCCACATTCTTGTACTGTCCTAAACTGCTCTTGAGTTCCCCACATTGCCCCTTCTGATCTTTCCAGCTCTCCTCATCTCATCACCCCATGCTTCCAAGTTCCTCATGTTTGTGTAGATCCACAAGCATAATTTCTTGCAAGTTTCATAATCTTAATTCTATATTTCGTGCGTTTATTATATGTGGATTTTGTGTTTAACGTTCTTGAAAGATAATATTTACTCAGATCACTGATGTGTGCCTGCATATTTAACTTCACCATGCTTTTTTTTGTGTGGGAACTGTTAATGCTATATCTGGGCCCATAAGGTGATGATATTCTTCTAAATGTGTTTTTTTTTTTTGTTTTGTTTTTGTTAAGCATCATGCAGCTGGTTATTGCTTTTCTTTTCTTTTTTTTTTTTTCTGGTAATTTTTTGTGCTACAGGGTGTATGTACAGGATTCAGAGAACACTTTTAGGGTCTTGCCTTAAAGTTTCTTTGATTCTGAACTTGAACATTAATGTTGTATTTGAATATTTGTTTTCAAATATTTTTTTTATTCAGTAATTTAAAAAAACCTGGATATTGAAATTAACTTGTTTTTGCTTGTTAATGTTTAAAATGTCACTGTTAATTTCTTTTTTTTATTAATTTGTTTCAGGACATTAGTTTGGATCCAAATGCTGAAAAACTTGCTTTAAAATATTATCCACAAATAGTTTTAAATAGTCAGTCATTGTTTACTTTGTTGAATAATCATGGACTAAACTATAAGGAACAGTGGGAAATACCAGTTTCTGTTAAAATGATCACTGTTGCAGGTACAGTATGTTTTTGTTCACAGGGTTTGTGGTTTCTATAGTCACTTTTCCAGAGGTACTCAGATAAGAGAATTTAAAAATCCTAACTGTCCAAATAGTCTTTCCCTTCTTATGCATACTTATGCTTGTACATTGATTCCCTGTGACAATATGAATTATTAGTCAAATAATATGTGCTTTCTGTTGTCGTTGTTATAAGATTACTTAGGTGTTTCTTTTGCACCCCACCGCTATTGTTGTAGCTGAGGATTCTTTTTAATGGTCTCAGATCTAACTTCTCAGTAATCATACTACGTTAACCCTTCTACTTAATTAATCTAAATGTGCAGGAAAAAATTACAAGTTAAAAAAACAGCTTTGTTTCTTAATGAGGGAATGGTAATTATGTTTCAGATAGAGCATTCAGGACCTTTAAGTTTTGTCAAATCAGTTTGCATAAACACCATGGACCAACAAAGAGAAGACAAGAGAAGGGAAAAATAAGAAAATAGTGCTCCTTTTCTGGTCTGGTGGTAGATGGGGGGGGTAGTCATTTTAGACCGCTTCTTGATGGGGCTATGGCTCTTTCCTTAGGCATACAGAGTCTGGTCCATGGTAAACTCTGATTAGAAAGGGTGGATTAGAGGCACAGTCTCATAGGTAGGTGTAGTTTCCCCCTTTTTCTTGGTGACAGGAACCAGTGGCACTGCCATCAGAATGTTAAGGCAACACCAAGTCTATGACCTAGGGGTCATTGGTAAAATCTGAGAAATTCCTTGTCCTCAAGTCAATCGGCATAGCATTCGTGACTAGGATCAGAAAATAAAGAAAAGCAAAGGAAAAAATGAATACAAAATAAAACCAACCAGAGCAGAGAGAGGGATGAGCTTAGGCCCTAGACTTGATCGGCCCATAGAAAATTAGTAGGCTGTTCACAACAGTCTTTCCAGAGGTTTATAGTAGCTTTTCTAAATGATTTAGGAGTCTAAATCTCATTTTCAAAGGGGATTGAAGCACTTTTTGGCTTCCAAGTGTTTAAATCCTTTTTGAAAATGAGACTGAGCCCTGGTTGATACTACAGAGTTGGGTTGACATAAGGCAGCTTACATCGACCTAGCTCTGTAAGCATCCACAGTAAAATGTAGCTCCTATCTATGTAATTTGCCCACTACAGCGACTTAATAACTCTACCTCTGTGAGAGGTGTAGCGCTTAGGTCGATGTAGTTAGGTCAATGCAGTGTCAGTGTAGACATTACGTTGCTTACGTCGACTGTTGCCTTTCAGAAGCCTTCCTGCAATGTTAACTGACAGTTAAATTGGTGCAAGCACTGCTGGTGAGTATGTGCATCACTGACACAAGAAGCGCAGTGTGGACATGCAAAAGCAATTTAATTACTGCGGTGACTGTATCTCAACGTAACTTAAGGTTCACTTAATTTTGTAATGTAGACATACTCCTGAATCAGTTAAGTGTTGCAATGCTGTGTGCACTAAATGCCTAAATACCTTTAAAAGTTTGGGCCTAAATCAGTTACACTCAATCTGTTAGAAGTAGCCCGAGTCATTTGATCCTATTGTCATGACCAATCTCAGTGTTTAAAACAGTGGTTTTCAGCCTGTCGTTTGCAGGCCTTCAGGATCCACAGACTGTCTAAGATTTCCAAAGGGATTTAAAAAATGTGAATGGGTCTGCAGATAAAAAAGGGTTGAGAACCACTGGTTTAAAATAAGATTGCTTCATACACATGGCACACCTATCATTTCAATGTCATTTTAGAAAGTTTACAGCATTTGTTCTTCTCAAGGCTATGTATGTTGCTCTTCCTTGCAAATGAACACCTACAAAAATTATGTTCCAAAACTTGAGAATTTTTGACTCAGATATTGTTTCCATTGTATTTGATCATTTTGAAAAGCAAAAACCAATGACTGAAAATGGATTCATCAATGTACCCAGACATACTGTAATCAGATTAAAAAACAAAACAAAACATGGATGTGACTTAACACCTCCTATCATCATATTCAGTGAAAATGGTTTAATGTGTGTCTGATATATTTTTGTCAACCGTAAAAGTGCTGTTATGGTCAACAAATTGACTGTAATGGCATACATTTAATATTCACCACATCTCCAGAGTGTTTTCTGTGTGCTTATTTTTCTGACTGAAATAGTTTTTTCCTCCTGTTAGCCCTATGAAACCAATACATCACTGTCATGGTGACCTATATTGATTGTAGCAACAGTATACACCAATACCTATCTCAGGTAATTCCATTTAGTGAAAGCTATTAACTATATCAAGGAACAGCAAGGGTATGTCTACACCCAGCCGCTAGTTCAGCGGCTGGCAATGGAAGTTCTGGGTTCGACTTATCGCGTCTTGTCTGGACGCAATAAGTCGAACCCGGAAGTGCTCGCCGTCGACTGCAGTACTCCAGCTAGACGAGAGGAGTACCGCGGAGTCGACGGGGGAGCCTGCCTGCCGCGTGTGGACCGAGGTAAGATCGAACTAAGGTACTTCGAACTTCAGCTACGTTATTCACGTAGCTGAAGTTGCGTACCTTAGTTCGATTTGGGGGGTGAGTGTAGACCAAGCCCAAGACTCCTTCTAATGAAGCAGAAGGGGTGTGTGGGGGGGAGGAAACCTTGTGATTTTATTTGAGAGGTGCCATCCCATCCCATAAAAGCCATTAGTTGTCTGAGAATTACTTTTCAGTGTTTCAAACATGATCTGCATGTTTGGGTTTTTCTTTCATTTTAAAAAAAGAAGTCAGGGAGCATGAAAATTCAACTATTTTTTTTTTTATAGCTGTGATTTTGGTACTTCATGAGGAAGCAGCCATCTAGGATGCAGGTATCATGGCCTTTCTGCTCAACATTATTCTTTTCAGTTAAAAATCAATTCAGTTAATGTAGTTTGGCTGGAGTTATTAATTTATTCCATAAATTAATTTAAGGACAACATGATAAGACAGTTTTCTATAATAATCTGGAAATGAGCCAAGAAGGAAATTTCTTGTTTTATAAAGAAAAAAGGTCCAATTTCATTGCAATTATCATAAAAAGTAAACTTAAAAAAACCAAGCTACTGCAGTTAATCCTCTGTTCTCAAGGAGAGAAACTGATAGCAAAGTCATCTGATAGATTTTTAGACCTTGTCCTACCTCGTTACTGAGAATAGTAACGACCTCTAGAGATATTGCAATTAATATTGAGTTTGGACCTGCTATTTTATATCATGTTGTTGCAATGAAATGCCCTCCTTGTGTTTTAAAATTTGTAAGCTGTGCCCTTTGTGAAGTAAGTAAATGTGTTACTTGCAAATTTTATAAAATATAGTAAGGTAGAGATGGTATCGAAGAATTGACTGTATAATAAGGGAGCTTCAGAAAAACATTTACTATAGTTTTATAAAACAAATTAGTAAAAACTTCCTGGAATTGGAAGGGCCAGTGTTACAATGTACTGTTATATAAATAAGTTAGGTTAGTAGAAGACACTCCTGCCAGTGGAAAACACACAAAAAAACTGGTAATTTAGTCTAAACTAGGGTGGTCAAACAATTAAAAAAAAATTAATCTCATTTTAATCGCGTGATTTTTAAAAAAAGTAATCGCATTTTAATCGCACTGTTGAACAATAATAGAATACCATTTATTTAAATATTTTTGGATGTTTTCTACATTTTCAAATATATTGATTTCAATTACAACACAGAATACAAAGTGTACAGTACTCACTTTATATTTATTTTTGATTACATGTATTTAGACTGTAAAAAAACAAAATAAATAGTATTTTTCAGTTCACCTAATACAAGGACTGTAGTGCAATCTCTTTAGCATGAAAGTTGAATTTACAAATGTAGAATTATGTACAAAAAAAATTGTTTTATTTTTGAATTCAATGTAAAATTTTAGAGTCTGAAGTCCATTCAGTCCTACTTCTTGGTCAGCTGATTGCTCAGACAAACAAGTTTGTTTGCATTTGCAGGAGATAATGCTGCTTACTGCTTGTTTACAGTGTCACCTGAAAGTGAGAACAGGCATTCTCATAGCTCTGTTGTAGCTGGCGTCGCAAGATATTTATGTGCCAGATGTGCTAAAGATTCATATGTCCCTTCATGCTTCAACCACCATTCCAGAGGACATGCGTCCATGCTGATGACGGGTTCTGCTCGATAAAAATCCAAAGCCGTGCAGACAGACACATGTTCATTTTCATTATCTGAGTCAGATGCCACCAGCAGAAGGTTGATTTTCTTTTTTGGTGGTTCGGGTTCTGTGGTTTCCGCATCGGTGTGTTGCTCTTTTAAGACTTCTGAAAGCATGCTCCACACCTCGTCCCTTTCAGGTTTTGGAAGGCACTTCAGATTCTTAAACCTTGGGTTGAATGCTGTAGCTATCTTTAGAAATTTCACATTGGTATCTTCTTTGCATTTTGTCAACTTTGCAGTGAAAGTGTTCTTAAAATGAACAACATGTGCTGGGTCATCATCCGAGACTGCTATAACATGAAATATATGGCAGAATGCGAGTAAAGCATAGCAGGGGACATACAGTTCTCCCCCAAGGAGTTCAGTCACAAATTTAATTAATGCATTATTTTTTTAATGAGCATCATCTGGATGGAAGTATGTCTTTTGGAATGGTGGTCAAAGCATGAAGGAGCATACAAATGTTTAGCATATCTGGTACATAAATACCTTGCAGTGCTGGCTACAAAAGTGCCATGCAAATGCTTCTTCTCACTTTCTGGTGACATCGTAAATAAGAAGAGGGCTGAACAAGAAGTAGGACTGAGTGGACTTCCTGAAGTTTTACATTGTTTTGTTTTTGAGTAGGCTTCTGCTTCTGCATACTTTTGTTTTCCATAGGCTCTGAAGCATTACGTTGTTTTGTTTTTGAGTGCAGTTATGTAACCAAAAAAAAATCTACGTTTGTAAGTTGCACTTTCACGACAGAGATTGCACTACAGGTGCACATACAGGTATGAGGTGAATTGAAAAATACTATTTTTTGTTTATAATTTTTACAGTGCAAATATTTATAATAAAAAATAATATACTTTGATTTCAATTACAACACAGAATACAATATAAATGAAAATGTAGAAAAACATCCACAATATTTAATAAATTTCAAAACTGCGATTAATCGCGATTAATTTTTTTGAGTTAATTGCGTGAGTTAACTGAGATTAATTGACAGCCCTAGTCTAAATCAGTTAAGTCACGCAAATACAAATATTTTTGTTGCCAGATGAATCCTGGTAGGAGTTTGAATATAGGCTTCCCCATTTTTCTACGTCTACTACCTTCTGACCATTTTTTCACTTTGTTTTCTCTAGTTTGTTAAAGAAGTTAAAATGTCTTAAGTCAGTGGATTGTGAATTGATGGTGATATGGAATCTCAAAATTTGGTGTGAATAAAAAAAAAATGTTTTTTCTTCAGTATTTCTTGAATACTCAAGGCAAATAATTGGGAGTCAGGTGGGCAGGGCAATGCTTTGTCCCACCTCCCATTACAGTTGCTAACCAAGGGCTTTTACTTAGCTCTCAGCAAGCCGGGGTGTCAATCTATCCCACAGCAGTCTACTGTACATTGTGTTCATATGGATCCTGGTGCTGTGCACTAAAAAAGTTCCTTGGTGTGTTTTAATCTACTCCCATTTCAAAGTGGGATAGATCAAAGTGCACTACAGAAGGTTTTGTTTGCAGCACCACGTGGACACTTAGGCTATGGCTACACTACAGTGCTTGTAGTGGCACGGCTGCACTGATGTAGCTACGCTGCTGTAGCGCTGCTAGTGCAGACACTCTAAGCCGACGGGAGAGAGCGCTGCCATCAACTTAATTACTCCAGCCCCCACGAGGGGCAGTAACTATGTCACTGGGAGAAGCTTTCTCCTGGCACTTAGGTCAGTATAACTTACGTTGCTCAAAGAGGTGGCTTATGTTTCTCAGGGATGTGAATAACTTATACTGACTTAAGCTGCAGTGTGTACATAGCTTTAGTGTGCAATGAGCTGGTGCAGGGTAGATTCACAACTTAGCTTGCCATATAATAAGTGTTCATGTAAACAAGCCCTGATAATAGGAATTCCATACCAGGGAGCGAGTGAATACAAACATTTGCAAATTTCATGTATTTGTTTATGAAGCATAATTGTCTTGTCTGTAACTGTTTGACTCAATGCATACCTATTTGATGGTTTTCACTTTAATTTGCAGAATGCTAAATTAACACTTTATCATATAAAAGGCTCCCATCATGTGTGATGTTATTAAGAGGGTGGTCTTAGTCTCTGAAATTAAACAAAAAAAGTATACTGAAGAGTTTGGTTAAGTGTGTGTCCTACCTTCAAATGATTTTGTAAAGATTAATTTCACTGATTTTTCTTTTTTTCCCCCTGTAAAATTAGCTACATTTTCAAGGGTATCAACATAATCTGAAGACAGTGGAGTCTATGATATGAATGTTGCACTTAAGGCAAAGTCTCAAAACAGGAGGGCATTACAGCTGACTGTGGCTAAGGATATAGTTTAGGTTGCTGAACATTCCTTGCTGATAATGAGACATGAAATGGATAAAACCAAGCTTGACACTCAGAGCCCTAGATCAGTTTGTGGGGCTGGCAGTTGGAGAATATATCTTTTTTTTATTTGCAAACTGAATATATTTGATATGGGAATCGGTGAGAGATAATGAATGTGAAACCACAAAATGCTAATTTTACAAATTAACTTTTCAGGATAGAGCAGCACTTTAAATAATATGTGAAACTGAAGTAACCTGTCAACATATTTCATATTACTGCCATGGGGTCCTGATAAATTTCACTTTTCTTAGATGTATTTGTTCCCCAATGAATAAGCAATAGAAAGGAATGTAAAATGGTTTTGAACACAAGTTGGAGGGACGAAGTTTAATATTTAAATTGCCTAATGATTTTTCTTTAGAATATGAGAAACCTAAACCCTTTCTTCCTCTTAAAAGGTGCCAAACCAGTCAAAGTGATTTATATTAACTCACCACTCCCAAAAAAAGAGATGACAGTGAGAGAGAAGAACCAAATTTTTCATGAAATCCCGCTGGACTCTCTGATGTCCAAAAATTCAATTATTCCAGTCTCTGCTGTGTTGATGGACAATCCATTTAAGGAAAATATGTTTCAGTGGAACGTATGTAGCTGTCTGTCTTTTCAAAAATATGCTAGCTTATTTCCTTGATTTTTGTGTTCTGCAGTGATACTGGGGGGAAAACAAGGTTCTCTCCATTATTATCACTGAATTATGGAGGATTTTTTTTAATGTATCTCTCTCTTCTTAAATGTTTCTATCCAATTTAGGCTGGTTACTGATGTGTGCCCTCTTTAAATATATTTGTTTGTATGCCTTACATAGGTGGCAGTTTTCATATTGTTTGTTCCCTTTACTCATATTTTGAAAGGCTCTTGTGACT
The DNA here is from genome assembly GCF_011386835.1 of Chrysemys picta bellii. Classification (NCBI taxonomy): domain Eukaryota; kingdom Metazoa; phylum Chordata; order Testudines; family Emydidae; genus Chrysemys; species Chrysemys picta. Next base: position 32,133,486 of record NC_088800.1, on the reverse strand, counting down.
CTTAGCTTTAGAGGTGTTTTATACATAAATTACTGAAATATTTTTCTTTCGGTCTTCAAAATAATGTCTGGTGGGTACAACATTTTGTGCATCTCTGTTGCATTGGATTTAGCAATTTGTTTTACTTTGGTATGATGCACTTTATTGTTGATTAATTTTTCTTTGTTATATGAAGATGCCTCCTGATGCTTGTCAATTAAGGAGGACTCCGACTCTGGACCACATGGATCTAGACTTTGACAATGATGTCACAGAATTGGAGACCTTTGGAGCAACATCTAAGCCCTTGAAGACATCCAAAACGGAAAATACTCCTGCTAATGTATGTAAAACTCTATCCGACAAGCTAAAAATAGAGAAACAGTTGGTAACTACTGTAAGCGATGGTGCTGAGGAGGGAACAAGTAAAGTTAATGAGCAAGGATTTTCAGCATGTAGTAATGTGCAGAATGTGAACAAGACACAGCTGCCATCATCCAATGGTGATGCCGGGTGGACTGATTCTGAAGAAAATTCCTCATTTATAGGCCTCAATTCAGATGAAGTTGAGTTAAATGATGAGCAACATGGTACGGCCACAAACAAAGTATTGGACACTTGTACAAAGTTAACTACTTCAGCTAAAACTGATAGTTTCAAGAGAGAATCTGAAGTTACAGAAGTAAATGAGACTCCCATTTCTTTTTGCAATAGTGATACTGATGAGGAACGTTTGATTATTGACACAGAATGCAAAAGTGTGGAATATTGCAAAGCAGCTGTTTTCAGTTCTAATCCAAATCCTGTAGCAGATATACCTAAATCACCCTCCCCGAGACACACTTCATCAAGTAGCTTGGCTAACTCTTCAGAGCCCCCAGACCAGGAAAAAACTGCTTCCAAAAAACCTTTCAAAAGACTGTCTAAAGAATTTGACCCCCTTGGACAAATTCTGAAAATGCAAACTGAACTCCTTAAGCCGCCTTCCCCCAAAGCTCCTGAGCAGCCACTGGTGAATTGTGATAAAAGTTCTAATCCTACACCAAGCCTTGTGCCACCACCTTCAAAACCCACTGTAGCTTCCAGCATGGAACCTGCTGCAAACACAAGCAGCTTACCTAAACCTACATGGACTTCACATTTTCAGGGAGCTCCAAAGGGTAAGTATTGCATTTAGGGTATTCAAAATTAGAAGGAGAATTTGATGAGGCAACAACAGAAGCCTTAATTCAGTCCTGTTGAAAGCATTAGTGGTAGCAAATATGTTAATTTTTGAGGGTGGAGGAGAGGTGATGGAGCTTGGAATAGCACTTTGTTGTGTGTGAGAGATAACGAAAATATTGGATGCTCTGTTTAAATGCAGAAAATGTGCAGAAAATCTTTGTAGCTATATTGTTCCTTGATGGAAAATGTCTAAAGAAGGTACAATTTTATTTGATTTATTTTACTATTGAGCCAGCAAAAAAAAGTTACAGTACCTAAGCTTTCAGGCCAAGAAGGGACCCTGTATTTCAACAGCTTCTCAAGCATTGGGGGGACTTCAAATATTGTGTATTGTCACACATGGTCCATTAAAATGGCCATATTTGTAAAATATATTGAAATACATTTATTCTCTACCTCATTTATATCTTCACTAAAAATCTAGGACCTGATTATCATTTGTGCAAATGAGAATTACTCCATGTCATTGCATCACTGCCTCAGTTTTCCTGACAGAGTTTAGAGTTCAGTTTGGTGGTTTATGTGACTCAGCCCTCTGGCCAGCTCACTCCAAAAGTTCAAACCCCTTTTAGGGTAGCAGAGTCTGAAGTCCCAGTACAAACCAAAGGAGTCTTTCCCCCAGTAGGGCTTAATTCTCTGCTTCTTTTGGGGTTATTTGTCTGTCCGTCCTCTGGTCTCCGCTCTAAGTCCCTGCACCCCTTTCCTTCAGGTAGGACACCTCTTCTGTGGCCTGGCTTAACAACCATCAGCAAGTCACAGGTACTTCCAGAATGTTCTTTCCTCTTTTTGTGTTCCATTGTTCCATTCAATGCAAAATGGTGGAAGGTGGTTTGCTTTACAGTATCAAGTGCTACTTTTCAGTCCCAAAGAAGTTGTCTAATCCTTTTGTGGTGAAAATAAATGGAGGGTGAAGTTTGGGTATTTGTGACCAAAGAAGGAGATGGGTATTTTACAACTTGTAGACAAAAGGACATCGTTTTTCTCTTCTTACTTTTGGTGTTAATGCTCCTGGCCATTGTGCCAGCAAGCCAGGATCAGCTGAGTAATGAAAGGGGAAACCCCATAACTAAGAAGCAAGGGATAGAGGGAGGCAGTGGTTGAAAGTTAGCTCTCTGAGTGGTGCTGGAAATAGTAAAAGGAAGGAAACCTGGGGAAACTTTCAGTTAAACTGAAATGAGGGTTTAAAGGGTAGTTTCATTGAGACTATTTATTTATTTATTTATTTAAATTCATATTTTCTTCATCACTCTAAGCGTATTCTTAGCCTTCCAGCTCGGGATGTAATTCCCAGCTCAAGGAGACATACCCATGCTAGCTCTGATCAGCCTAGGGTGTTAAAAAATAGAAGTGTAGCTGCAGCATCAGAGATGCTGGGTACAAACTCAGGGCAGCTAGCCCTCGTGCCACACAGCTATTCTTCTGATTTTAGCACACTATCTCAATCAGAGTGGGTGGTATATCTTCTCGACCTGGGAATTACACCCTCAGGTGTTCACACCTGCCCCTCAAACAGAGGGGTACAAATTTGTTCTCTTAGTATCTTGGCTTTCACACAGTAAAAATATCGAATTAAGGTGTTTGGCACTTAGAACTTTGATTTCTCTAGCTACAACAGCAAACCAATGCTGCTGGAGAAGTTAGAGTACTTGTGCTTCCAAATGAAAGAATGGCAGTCCTAAAGTGTTCAGTAAAAAATTATACGGTAATTCTGACAAACCTCCATACATTTCTGTATCCTTTTTGGCAGCAGGCCTGGAGCAGGTATTTCCACCTTTCCTATCTGTTACTTCTCCTTCAGATAGATGATCGATAATTATCCCCAGAAATGTTTATATTTCTGTTTTTATTTTTTAAACTCTATTAAAGGCATCATAAAAGAGATGCTGAATGAAGTTTTACTTACCTACCTAAAATTTAAGTTTTGGGTCCTGAACAGGCTGACGGGCCCTTTAACACAAGTTCTTTTAAAATCTCTTTAAAATGTACAGGTATAGGTTTAAACTTGATTTTGAAGAACTGGATGTGATAGTTCATCCAGGCTACACTTGCCCCAGAGATACACGGGCAAATGTAGGTTTGTATGCCATCTCACAGCTCCTCAGTTTTGGGGTCAGTTAAGCATCTAGTGCTACTACATGGAGGTAATTCTTAGGAGGCATCATAAATGGATTTTTTTGGGCCCTTTTGTGCCACCAGTGGATGGGCTGACTATCTGGCCTGGGTGTATGCAGGATGTCAGCATTTGAAATATGCAGTGTAGTTGTAGCTGTGTGAGTACCAGCGTATTAGAAAAGATGGGTGTGACATTCCCCTGGTGTTATCTGGATCTGGTGATCTGCTAGGTCACTCCAGTCCTTGACTCTGGGAGCCAGCGTTCTCCTGCTCTGCTGTGAGAACCCCCACTCCTTGGCTGTTCACGCACAGCCTCTGGCATGTAAGCTGCTTGGATTGTGCAACTGAATGACACTAGCCAATATCTCCGGTCCCAGACACAACCCTAGGAACCTCTGTCTTGCAGTGTCCAGTTATGCCTGCTAGATGCTGCAAGCTTATATGAGTTTGTCAGTTTAGCAAGAAATTGATATGTACCATGCTTGTTATCCCAAGGGGAGTCTCTGACACACTTCAAACCAAATGCACTGCTTCAGGTAGAATAAACAAACATATTTATTAACTATAAAGATAGATTTTAAGTGATTAAAAGTCAAAACATAAGTCGCATTTGGTCAAATGAAATAAAACCAAAACGCATTCTAAGCTGATCTCAACACTTTCACTGCCCTTACAAACTTAGATGCTTCTCACCACAGGTTGGCTGGTTGCCCTTCAGCTAGGCTCTCCCCTTTGATCAGCGCTTCAGTCGCTTGGTGATGAAGTCTGTAGATGGAGGTGGAAGAGAGAGGAAGAGCATGGCAAACGTCTCTCCCTTTTATCATGTTCTTTCTTCCCTCTTGGCTTTGTCCTCCTCCCTCTTCAGGGTCAGGTGAGCATTACCTCATCGCTGTCCCAAACTGACCAAAGGAAGTGGGGTGACTCACTCGAGAGTCCAACAGATCCTTTGTTGTTGCCTAGGCCAGTGTCCTTTGTTCCTTTGAACTGCCCCTCTGCTCTTGGGCAGTTTTTGCCTTAAGCCATGAGGACACGTTTTCAGCATCATAACTATATACATGAAATAACAACCCATAATATTACTATAACAACAATTACTATAACATTACCATAACAACAATGCTCAGTGCATCATGAGCCTTCCGAAGACACACAGCATGACAAACTTTGCATTGAATACCACACAATCATTTTACAAGGATGAACATGTGGGTGCTGGGTGTTTTTCCCCCAAGGTACAGAACGTCACAGTGGGTGAGGTAATACCTTTTATTGGACCAACTTCTGTTGATGAGGGAGACATCTGAAAGTCAGCTTCCTTAGTTTGAAGCATAAATAAGTTAAAAATCAAATCCAATAACATCTTGCCACATACATGGTGTTTCACAGAATTATAAACTAGTTTAGTAGCTTCTGGATTCAGAAGCCCAAAAATGTCTTTATTTTGGTTATGAAACCTGAAAAGAAATAGAGGCAAAGAACTACAGGTCATATGCACTGATGGAAATGAAAGCAGTTAATCTAGAAGACCTACATTGAGAGATGGCAGCTGCCAAAACACCATTGTTGCTGTGTTTTGAACCCATCAAAAATTATGTATTATTCTAAATCTATATAGGTCCAAGAAAGACATCCAGTTTTATTAATTGCAATTCTGCATTTTAGAATTCAAGTAGATGCATTTTAAACCACACTGACAATGAGCTTCTGACAATAAGACTTCCCGTACCCATGCAACCCTGGCACTTTTTTTAGGTCTTTTACTCTTTTTAAGCCTGTAGCGCTTGCCCTCAGCCATGGGTTTGGTCTCCTACCTACTATGATTGTAGCTGTGTACAGTATTCTAAATCTTTTCTCTCTAAATCCTAGTAAATCACAGAATTAAATTCACATTCACTAACCTCTTCTAATTCCACAGATGATGATAGTATTTGGGACAGAATCTGCCATGTTACAGCAGGGTAGATTCAGAGTAACTACTTTATCTTCAGTGGAGTTATTCCAGGTGTCCACTGGTGCAACAGAGGTCAGATTCTGATTCTACATTTGTATAAGAACAGCAGCCTAATGTTCTGTCTGCATAAGAACAGCTGTGAGTAGGGTAAAATATATGCAAATATTTAGTATACTTTTAGTAGTTACACAGGATTGGTGCATGAAATTTTCTATGTTTAGTTTATCTAGAAATACATAGCAAGCGACCCCTCTGATAAGACAATTTTGCAAATCTCTTACTAAAAGATAAAATACAATAAATGTTTTATTCTACTCTGAGGGGGAAAAATGTAATTCCTTCCTTGTAAAGACTGTTGTTTTCTGTTTTATTTATTTTCAAAAGGATTGCTCCCAACTGAACTTAAGATGCTTGTTGAAGACCAGTCAGAATACACAGCTCCTCAGGATGGCAATCTTGTATATAAATTGTTCAGTCTGGATGATCTGCTGTTACTCGTGCGTTGCAGTGTAGAAAAAGTAAGGACAGAGCCACGATCCTGTAATAAAAGACAAATCAGAAAGGTAAATATCCTGCTTTTGGCACCTTTTACATATGTGCTTGACTGAAACTTGTTCCATTAACAGAACTTTTATTTAAAGTGCACTAAGGAGATAAAGGTGTTGCCTCAAGTGCTACTGTATTGTTTACACACACTTATTCCTTTAATGTATTTAATCCAGTCCTCACTAATACATCCTTTCGTATTTTGTTCATTTCTGTAACTGTCCAATTTCTATCCATTGAGCAATTATTTTCTGTAGGGGGAGAAGCAAGGATTAATTTTGACTTGTGTAGCCCCATTTGGTTCATGCAGTTAAGTACTTTTGGGTCTGATACTTCACTACTTACTGCAGTGACACTCCCACAATGGGAATTTGGTCTCATTAAAGCACGCAATGTAATGTCCTGTTGGGAAAGATAGGCCCCATCCTACAAACAATGCTCTTCGTGTTACCTATCCATTTCTGATCTTTCAGATGTTCATATTTAGGACACCGTTGTTTCTTGAGATTTATGAACCTAGAGTCTTTTCAGTTTTTATTGATGTTAGGCTAACTGCATGTTTGATTTTTGAATGCTGTTTTGTTGGTGTGATTGCAAATTTATCGTCCTCATACTCCCAAATATGGAGTACGAGTAGAATTACCAACTTTCTAATCACAAAACCGAACACCCCTGCCCTGCCCCTTCCCTGAGGTCCCGCCCCTGCTTGATCCATCCCCCCTCACTCATTCACTTTCACCAGGCTGGGGCAGGGTGGTGAGGGTTCTGGGGTGGGGCCAGGTATGAGGGGTTTGGGGTGTGGGAGAGGGCAGGGGATTGGGGTGCAGGGGGGGAAGGCTCTGGGCTGGGGATAAGAACAGCTGTACTGGGTCAGACCAAAGGTCCATCTAGCCCAGTGTCCTGTCTACCGACAGTGGCCAATGCCAGGTGCCCCAGAGGGAGTGGACCTAACAGGTAATGATCAAATGATCTCTCTCCTGCCATCTATCTCCATCCTCTGACAAACAGAGGCTAGGGACACCATTCCTTACCCATCCTGGCTAATAGCCATTAATGGACTTAACCACCATGAATTTATCCAGTTCTCTTTTAAACGCTGTTATAGTCCTAGCCTTCACAACCTCTTCAGGTAAGGAGTTCTACAAGTTGACTGTGTGCTGCGTGAAGAAGAACTTCCTTGTATTTGTTTTAAACCTGCTGCCTATTAAGGTTTAAAACAAATGCTGGCTTCGGGTGTGGCCAGAAATGAGGGGTTCAGGTTGTGAGAGAGGGCAGAGGGTTGGGGTGCGGGGTGGTGGTGGTGAGGGCTCCAGCTCTGGGGGTGTGGGTTCAGGCGTGGGCGGGAACTCCAGCCTAGCGCAGGGGGTTAGGGTGTGGGAGGGAGTGCAGAGTTCCGGCGGAGCTTACCGTGGCTTCTGGAAGCGGCTGCCAGGTCCCTGCAGCCCTATGGCGCACAGGCAGCCAAGGAGGCTCTGCACACTGCTCCTGCCCCCGTAGGCACTACCCCCGTAGTTCCCATTGGTCGCAGTTCCCAGCCAGTGGGAGTTGCGGAGCCGGCTCTCGGGGCGGGGGCTGTGCGCGTGGAGCCTCCCTGGCCGACCATGCGCCTAGGGGCCACAGGGACTTGACAACTGCTTCTGGGAGCCACACGGACAGGGAGCCTGCCTTAGCCCTGGGCACCCGCTGCACTGCCGACCAGACTTTTAACAGCCCACTAGGCAGTGCCGACTGGAGCCGCCAGTCGCTTTTTGACCGGGCGTTCCAGTCGAAAATAGGATGCCTGGCAACCCTAAGTATAAGCACTGTACTGGTTGGAGCAAGGAGGCTATGACGGGGGAATGTAGTACAAAAAGGGCAATTTTGTGACTTAAGCGTAGGATCAGAAGCATGGGATCAGACGTTAGGAGATCGCGGCTCTATTGCTCGTGCTCTCACACTTTTTGTGTGACCTTGAGCAAGTCAGTTAATCTCAACTGTACGCTCAGTTGCCACACTTGTAAAATGGAAATAATTATAATTACTTCACAAGAGTTGTGGGAATATTAGTATTTGTAAGTTGCATTTAGATCCTAGGAAGATGATGCAGAAATGCAAAGTATCAGAGGGGTAGCCTTGTTAGTCTGTATCCACAAAAACAACGAGGAGTCCGGTGGCACCTTAAAGACTAACAGATGTATTTGGGCATAAATTTTTGTGGATTAAAAAAACCACTTCTGCATCTGAAGTAGTGGATTTTTTACCCACAAAAGCTTTTGCCCAAATAAATCTGTTCGTCTTTAAGGTGCCACCAGATGCCACGTAGAAATGCAAAGGACTCTTATTTTATGCATCATATTAAAAAAAAAAAAAAAAAAAAAAAAAAAAAAACCTACAATGTTTAGGTTCCAAAATCAAGCACTCAAAAGTTAGGAATTGCATGTGTACAAGAGGGCTGAATTAAGGTTGCATAGGTACCCCTTAATTCTGGCATTTCTTAACTTTTTTAGTGTTTTGACTTTGCAACCTTAAAATTCTTTTACCTTTTTGTGAAAAATATAATTGACTTAAAAAAAAGAAAAGAAAAGCGAACTGAAACACCCCTTCCCCCGAAACAGAGCACAGCAACCAGAAATTCCCTGATGTGGAACTGTACTGACCCTCACATGGGTCATCAGCAGGGTTGGGACCTTTAGATCCACAGCATAAACATCTTGACCACTGCAGCTAATGGAGTAACTGGGAGGAGTAGGGTGTTCTGTATGTGAGACAGATACTAGATGGGGAGTATGCCAGCCCCAGACAAACCTGTGCTGAGCATGTACAAATTATGATTTTCAAAAGCTTATAATTTAGCAAAATTTTCATGAAGAGAGCAAAAGGTACCTCTCTGGCATCAGAGTGACCTGCCTGCCAAATTTCAAGTCCCTGCTACAAAGCATGTAAGTGTGTTTTAACTTAAGAAAAACAACACATTTCCCCCTAAACCCATTCTTGGAAATGCTTCAACCATTCATGCTGAAATTTGAAAAGAAAAGTCAGCATGAAGCAGACACAGAAAATTGCAGCTGAATGGTTCAAATTCGGCAAAGTTATAAGCAAATGAAACCAGGGTCTTGTAATCGAAAGTGTTAAGCAACCTTAACGATAAGCATTGCTGCCAGCCCTGCCTATATTTCAGTAGAGGTCCTTGGTTTCCCTGTGATAAAATTGGGGTAGGGTTTTCACTAAAACATCAGGGAACCCCACCTTCTGATCTGGGTTGTTCATGCTTTTTTTATGCTATGGCAAATCCCTCATGTAAATCTATAGAATGCTCACTCCTCCTTCCTTTTGCATCTTGGTGAGGAGAGAGAGAGGGGGGAAAAAAAACTGCACTGGCAGATGAAACACATTGTAACAGACCTAGCAGCAGCACCAGGGGAGCCTTTATATTGCTAGAATTGGAGAGGAGGTGGCGGTAACCCTGGGTGGTATTGATACTGGTATATTAGGTCAGGAGTTCTCAAGCTTGTTCTTTCTGGAACACCCCCCCCCCCCCCTCACACACACACACACACACACACACTCTCTATAAAAACTCCATGGTCCACCTGTGCCACAACTGTTTTTCTGCATATAAAAGCCATGGCTGCTGTTAGTGGGTAGCAAGCAGGGGAATTGCCAAGGCACAATGCCACAGGGGGCCCTACGAAGCTAAGATGCTCAGGATTTGGCTTCTGCCCCGCATGGCAGGACTTTCTGCCCTGGACTTGGGCTTTCTGCCCTGGGCCCCATCAGCTCTAATGCCAGCTCTGCTCTCTGGTTTATTTGGCGGACCCCCTGAGACCTGCTCATAGACTCCCTCAGGCCTTGTTGGGAACCGATGTATTAGATGATATTGAATGAAATGAAGTAGGGAGAAAAATTTTAAGTGGAATTTTCTCATGTCACTCCTACAATGCTTTGTCACGTCTTTTTTTTCTGTACTTTGCCAATCAAAGGTAAAGGTAGTCATGATGGTTTGGGAGCAATGGTCCTAAACTGCTAGAAAGACTGGAGGAGGCTGTAGAGTTTCCCAGAACACAAAGAGGGATGGCAGGAGGTTCTGGTTTGCAGGTGGGCCAGAAGATCATATCTCTGTTTCCAGAAGGCCCACAGACCCACTTTGTTCTATTATAAAAGCTGCTATGAAATGTTTCACAGCAGATTGTTGCACCTGAGAAACAAAAGTCTATTTCAGTAGCATGGGAATTCCTAATATTCCAGTATAGACTTTGCCTAGCTGGGAATCAAAAACTTACTCTGAAATTATCAGGGGATTCCTGTGCTTTGAGTAGATCCTCTAGTCTTTCATTTAATGAACTTGGCATGTTACCTCGTGCCTGAAAACACATACAGTTTGTGAGACTCTTGGAATATGTGAGCATATTGCCTATCTCTGTTAATGCAGAATTCAGTTTCCATTATGATTTGATTATTCCCCAAGGTTCACTGATCAGTATGTTATTTGGAGGAATTATCGCTGTTTAGATACTAAGTCATTTCTTGTAAATGCTTGTAAGTAACTACCTAGTACATTGCTTAAATCCTGATGACTGTTTTTTTGCTTGTTGCTAGGGTACTGCACATTTTCCCTCAAGCTTTGAGGGACAGTAGTGTTGGGGGGAGGTTTATGTTAACAGAGGTTTTAACACGTTTCCCCAAAAAGGATAATTTTTTTGACGTGTAAGCGCTGATTTTGGGATTTAGGGGATTTTAGTATTTGCACTCCATTTCAAATCTTAAATTAATAGTTACTTTATACTAATAGTGGAGGAGTCTTCCATGGGAAGGTCAACATGTAGATTGAAGACTTCTAACCTCTCATTTTGTCAGCTCTTCAGGGCTTCTGCTTTCATTCACAATCATAATTATGAGCTTTGTTATTTATTAATAGTTGTACTTCCATCTGCTGAAATTTAAAGCTGTGCGTACAAACTCTAAACTTCTGAAATAATTTTAGGGTTGGGGGGGAAGCTTTATTTCCATTAATTGTAGATAAAAGGAAAACTGATGTTCTATGTATTTTAAACACAAAATGTTAGTGTTAAAATGGAAATTATATTTTTGGATTTTAAATGTGGTTTTGGTATACAATATGTATGGCATTTTCCTTTCCCTCTAATAGGTTAATTCAGAAATAGAACAATTGTCTAATTTTTCTTGAATTCCTGGAGGTGGCAGCAGATCGTAGAGACGTAATAACTGTACCTAATTATTAGATTGTAGTTTGCTTATACATAAAAGCTTACATAGATTCATTTTTCTATTTCTTATATTTTTCACCTTTCTTTAATATAATATTTGTTTAAATTTACAGTGTTTCATGTAAAATGTTCTGTTGTACCAAAATCCTGTGTAATTATTTCTCTTGCTTCTTGAGTGAGTGATACTTAGAAGTCTGTGATGATTGTCAAATACTAAAAAGTAATTAAGGAGCTGTAATAACTTGTAGATAATTAATGGCCTTTTGGCTGATATTATTTTTACTTACAGCATACTCCAGTTTACATATTGCCAAAAGTAGAATATCAAGCCTATTATGGAGTAGAAGCTCTTACAGAAAGTGAAATATGTCGGTTGTGGACAGAGAGCTTGTTGCATTCTAAATGCTCATTTTATGTTGGTAAGTTTGTGTATATTCTTGTCCAATACTCAGTCATACAAATTAATTGTACCTGTGATTTTAATCACAAGAATGGTGTTTTTCTTCATTTGGTTACTGATTTATTCACTTATGGCCTCTTAGTTTATTACTTTGCTATTACCTGTTGCAATTTCAACCACAATGTTAAAGATACTTGTTAACAAAACGGTATTTACATATAGCAATGAGAGATTAGGTGTTTGGCTAAGATGATATTGAGTCATTTGGTTTGATGATATAGTGACGGAAAAGTTAAAGTGCCACAATTTTTTTTTTTTAAAGTGAGATGAGCAATACATCCTGTATGTTCAACCCCTTGATGATGAATAAAAGGCAAGGGAATTTGAATAAATTCTATCATTGAATCCACCTTCCTCTTCTAAGCTCTAGCCTTTGTGAGTGAGACTGTGTCATAGCAAACAGAATTTCCCCTTTGACCTTGCTCTATCCCAGACATTGTGACTCACGTATTTAATTTTAATATGTCAAAGTTTAAAAAAAACCAACACAATTGCAAGAGCAATTCCTGCTTTTTTCTGAAACTGCTTGTTCCACTTTAAACACTTCATGTGCAAAAGTTTTCATACAGGTATTACAAAAACTGAAAATATTGTACAGTTTCAAAAATATAAGGAACTGGGAATAATTTTCTTGTTTGTGGTTTTGCTGCATTCTGTACAAACATTTTGTAACCTTTCGTTACTATTTCTGTGTTTTAAAATTGTGAAACACTAAACATCTTTAAGAGATTGCATTGAATGTAGAATATTAGAATTTCAGTTGTCTTGTTATCTGTAAGCAAAAGCTCCTAACATGAGGGAGAGAGTATCAGATCACACAGCAGACAAAAACTTCTAGTTTTATCTGTAATTTTCCCCCAGAAGACTTGAACATTGAACTACCTTACCTAGAATAACAAAGCATTTTCCGCCAAGCGAGTGCTCCTACTTCAGATGAAAAAATGTTCAACTAACAGTGTGCTAGTCCCCACCCATGTCTGTCTGACGCCTGTGGTCTTATTTCCCAATATGCCTTGTGGTTAGAAACAACCCTGACTAGAAGGGGCTCAATATTCTCTGTCCTCTAACATGTGAAAAAGAAGGGGAGGAGCCACTTCTGGTTGAAATGGCATGGGAGGAATGGAATGGGAGGAATGCATCAGTAAAGAGAGAGCTTGTGGAAAAATACAGTGGGAGATATAGTGGATGTAGTTTGGAACTTAGAAAATAGGAGGAGGTTAAAGCCAGGTTGACAGCCTGGGAATACTTAGGACTTAATTTTGTAGAGGTGTGGCTTTCTCAAAACGCTTGTCTCTCCAGGAATCACAAACATAGCTCTTACAAAGGAAAAAATGTCTAATGCTTTGTTCATGATTGTACAATTAAAATTTTGAAATCAGGAAATGCAAAACTTAAACTTCCTACAACACAGTTAACGTGGCCATGGAGCATATCCTGTGAATAGAAACATAGTTTTTGTTAAGTGTTTAGTTCAGTAACTGAAAATACTACATATATGTAGAGTTGGCTGGAAAAAAAATCCCTTTCTGCAAATATTTTAATATTTTGTCCCACTTTGGCAAGAAACTTTCTCAAAAGCATCAGAAACTTCACATTTTCCATGGAAAGTGTTTTTAAAAAAACCTCTGTTTCAGGAGAACCAAAATGGAATTTTTTGCTTTCCCAGTCACCCACAGGGTGAAATTGATAACAGCCATTCCAGTCTGGCTGCTGGAGAGACAGAGGCCCTGGAACCCTGGGTCCTCTTCCTCCGAGCCAAACGCTCTGGGCGTAGGGAGGCAGAGCACCCAACCCTGGGCATCTCTGACCTCCAGAGCTATAGAGAGGCAGGGAAGTAGAGCTGTGCCTCTCTCTTCCTGCAACTCTGGGGAAGGAGCTTGCCTGTGTTTTGACTAAACTTTTGTCAAATCTGTAATAACCAGGTCTTACATATATATGCAATGTGGCCCACATTAACGTAACTAGGATCCCTAACTAAGATTTATAGGTCATTTTTATATTGCTGCTAGCTAATAAATAGGGCAATTTACAGCAGATGTGATGTCTACTTTGTTCAAAAATGTATTTTTAAATGAGTTTGGCACTCAGCTTGTGGTCAGAGAAATCCTGTTTGTACAGAGAATGAATGTTCTACTGTTAGGACTGCTTCATTTTCCTGTTGTAGAAAAAGCTTGTCTTATTTTGTTAGTTTCTATAGCAACTGTTGTGGCCTGTGGTTCCAGTTGTTCTCTGAATGTATCCCTTTTAGGTGGTTCTCTTTCCCCCCCCCCCCTTTTCCCGCCTCCCCCCCACGCACATAACAGCTTCATAGCAAAAGATTTTGTATTTGTCTCTTAGAGCTGCTGAGTTATTTTTATCCTAACCTTTACATACAAACTTCTCTTTTTATCCTAATCTTAAAAGTATAGTGTGAAATCTAGTCAATTTTTTAAAAAGTAACCCTTACTTCTGAATTCACCATTCAATTTTAATCCGTTTTACTACCACATTTTCCTATTTTAATTGTTTTTTTCCTCTCTCTCCATTGCTATGTGTAGAAACCCCATAAATGGGAAAATAAATGACTATGGGCATAATTCTACTCACACAAGTAGTCTCTGTGGACTATGCTTCTGAGTAAATTTATGCATATAGACTTGGGTGTTTTCAAAGGGGCCTAAGAAAGTTAGGTGCTAAACTCCCGTTGAAAGTCAGTTGGAAAGTTGAGCGCTTCACTTCCATAGACCTTTTTAAAATCATCGTTGTAAGGGTTTAAAGGATCAGTGCCTAGGCAGGGGAAACAATTGATTGTACATAGAGTGCTGTCATATTCATCAAGGAAAGAAAATATTTTGTCACTAATCTTTCATCTATAGTAATTCTAGATGGCAGTTGTAATAGTAGGTAGACACACAGAGACGTAAATTGACAGAATCCCTTTAACCTTCCTGCAAAAGAACATTGATCACTTTCTATATTCTTCTGCTTCACTGTGGGAAATAAACCTAGAGTGTTGCACTTTTGGATTGTTTGCTTTTGCTATGAGTAAAAGTGTTTTGGAAGACTGTTAGTGAAATTCTGTCTATCGGGTTACATTTCTAGTAGCATTGAGGTAAAAAATAGTTTTTGCTCTGAAACATGACTGCCAGTCCTAATGATACTAATACCCTCTTTAAGATACTTTGTAATTTAAAATATATGATAAACTACTAGCATGATACTGGCAACCATCCTCTTCCTGGGAGTGATACCAGAAAATAAAAGATGTCAATATGCCTACTTCCATGAAATAAGGGCATTCCCTTTCTGTAGTATGCTTCCCTCTTCTATCTGTCTACACAGAAGCTCTTTCATGGAAGTTCGGCAGGGTTCTAGCTTTGGGGGGGGGGGGTCTGAGAGGGCAGTGAAGCCAGCATGTTGGCTGTTGATTCTCACCATCTCTAACCTGTGGGGGAGAAACAGTTCAAGTGATACAGTAGTTTTCCTCTTTGTTCGTGGGATCCCAGGACAACCACAATGCAGTTAGCATAACTATTTAAAACAAATAAAATGGAACAATAAAGACTGATTTTTGCAGCTTATGTGTCCAACCTAAATGTACACATTTGTCTGCCGGCTTTGATGACTTTAAGCTAGAGCTTTATGTGTATGTATAATATATTGATATTGGAGTACTGGTTCCCTTGGAACCTACTGTGTACATGGTTCCTGGCCTCTTCCCATAATGAAATGTGCTCAGTTTCGTAATGTTGGCTGAGAAATAATTTAAGTTTCAGCCTGAAAAAGATGAGTGTATCCACACTTTATGTTCAATGCAAATCTAAGCCATAATGCCTTGGCAACATTAACATTATTGCTTTGTAGTTATGGAAACGTTGATAGGCACTTAAAATGAGTAAAGTGCTATTGAGATTCTGATATGATGTAGGCTGATTACTTTGTTTACTTTTAAATACTTATGTCACTTGCAAATTTGCTTTCGCTTAGGTTGAAGGCCTATGCAAAGCCCTCTGTGTTCCTTGACCCCCACAGGACTCTATACTGTGGGGAGTGGGATTGATGGATCAATGGCATAGAATAAAGGATTTCAACTCACCTCTCTGTGCGAAGGGGAGCCTTGAGGTAGGCCAGAGTGAGGTCAGTTGAATCTGTGCAGTCACTATTGCAGGGGTACACTGCAATGGCTGCATAGACACACACTGATGTGCAGTTGCTCCAGGTTTGCAACAAAGCAAACTATCTCTGTATCTTGTGTTTCCAAAGAGAGACACTCATGCTTGCTGTGAGCTCAGTAAATAAAGTTGAGATCAGCTCCCTTGGTTTAAAATGGGAGCTGTTGTTTCTCAGCTGATAAAAAGGTAAAAAAATTGAGTTGTCTCCCTTCTTGTCATTCCTTTATGTGTATTAAAGTATTTTCAGGTCTTCATAAGTACCTAGATAAAAGCTAATAAAAAAGACGAGGTTACTGTTTTCCCGAGTCAAATGAGAGCAGCTCTGTGCCGGTTGTCCTCTTACAGTTTCTAATCCATTAAAAATAATGACGTCTATTCAATAATCTTCCACAACATCAAATAATGCATTACCTAATATTTGGCATTGAATTTAAAATAACTGGTATGAACAATTTGAGTATAATGGTTGTTTTAAAATTCCTTGGTTCTACAAGTGCAGATTTGTAATGAGCTTGTGAAGTCCACAAAATGTATAATATTTTCTCTTGCTCCCCCATGGAAGCTAGAATGAGAGGGGGTTTTCCAGGAAGGAGCTCTCTCAATGTGTTGTCTTGGGCCAGTGGATCTGATTGACTAGCCAATCCTCACCATTCTCCTACCTGCTCTTGTTTAAAATTTGACAAGCCGGGAAGTTTGAATCACTGGTTTACATCTGTGTCAAAGTGGTTTTTTAGCAAGATTGTTGTCACCAATGGCAACTCAGACTTGCAAATTAAAATGTTTCAAATAAGAAAAATCCAGATAGAAAAGGGAAACAGGAACCCAGGTGTTTGGATTACACAATGAGGAGTTCAGTATAAAAGCAAGCATAGATATAACCCAGAAGGAAAAGCCCACATAGTCTGTAAAGTGCTGAAACATAATCATTCTCCTCACAAAACAGTTTTAGTTTGAAACTGACAAGTCAAGCCATGGTGCTTGGGAGAAGCGCTCTGTCAATATCTGCAAAACTAACTTAGTATCCTCTCTCAAAACCTTCCTTAAAACTCTACTTTGTTGCGAGGTCGACAAAAAACTTGACAATGGTTAGACTGCTGTTTCCCTGAGATTATTGCTTATTGTACTGACCAATATTGTCTTGTTGTTTCCTTGTACTCCCTTGTTGGTATGTCTGTTTCTATCTGTCTTATACTTAGATGGTATGGGGGACTGGAACTGTCTTTTTGCTGTATGATTATACAGCCCCTGGTACAATGAGGTCCTGGTCCATGACTGGGGCTCCTAGC
This sequence comes from Chrysemys picta bellii, assembly GCF_011386835.1. Lineage (NCBI taxonomy): Eukaryota > Metazoa > Chordata > Testudines > Emydidae > Chrysemys > Chrysemys picta. Next base: position 32,116,573 of record NC_088800.1, on the reverse strand, counting down.
CACTATGATAATAAAAATAATACGTTTAATGCAGAATACCCAAAACACCATCACAAAAATGAGCACGAGTATGGTCACAGTCAGTGGGAACTCCATCAGGATTTTAGAGACCGGATATGGCTGGTTAATAAGTGCAGCTCACCTGCTCCTGAGATTGTTTAACTGGTCCAGATTTTTAGATTTTGTTTTCTGTCCAGCATAGTTCGGAAGGACAGGCCTGAGCATGGACATCTATATTTAGAGAAAAATTACAGCAACATAGAGTTTCATTTTCAAATACTTACTTATACAGAGTGCGTTAATGGTTAGAAATGCTTTTTACCTGATTGACTTTCAGATAAGTAAAACTTGTAACATTCTCTTTTAAATTGGATTTGGCTTCTACACACACACATTTAATAAAGTATTTTCTTACCAGATTTGTTCCCTCGTGCTATTTCTTTACTGACGAGATTCAAATAATGTTTTTTTTCCAGCACATATTGATGCCTTTACGTCAAAGCTCATTATGCTTGAAGAGATTTCTCCAGAACGGTTAAGAGAAAAATTTGGATTATTTAAGTAAGTAAAAGTTATTGTCATAATTTTTAAAAAATCAAGATGAAACAGCTTCACAATTAACAAAATTGATTTTTCCAAGTCATTTCTTATGATAGATCTTAATCTGTAAGTGGCAAAGCTCCCACTGAGTGTAAGTGGAACCATGATTTCATCCTTTTGCTTTAGTTTAAAATTTAGAATAGGACTCCCAAATGCTTTGTTTAGTGTGATGGCCAAGATTTCCAGTCACAGCTAATGACTTTGGGTGCCTCTGTTTATTAGATGAGCAACTTGAGTCATCTTTAAAGGACCTGATTATCAAAACATTACTTACTGAAAATCAGATCCCTTCAGGGTGTCTCAAATTGGGTTCCCAAAATCACTTGTCACTTTTGAAAATCTTGGCTTATAAATTTACTTTCTGTGAATTTTCTATCCACAGGCCTGCAAATCCATTAAATATACTTCGACATATCTTGAAGAAAGTGATTGAGTAAGTAATTTTTACTATTGTTAAGTATTTATTGCAGTAACATCCAGAGGCTCCAAAGATCATCTTTTTCTTTTGTAATGTGATTGTCTACCCTTCTGCTGTACTTTCTATTTTAACTTCGATAATACAGTTATAAATAAACTAAATTATTTAGGGTTACTTTTTATGTACAAAAGATAGGGTACAAAATAAGAATTTGATCCTACAAGCCCCCTTACTCAAGAGTAGACCTTCCTCAGACAGTAAATCTCACTGGCACTTCTCACTTCACTGAGTTTGCAGGATTGGGCTCTAACATTATTGGTGCTTCAAGGGCAACATTTACACTTGGCTTTGCTAACCTTTTGCTTGTGCTGGAACTGATTGTTGTTTTTTATCCCCCTCCAGGGCTTCACTTGTCCTTACTTATAGTTGCACAGTTTTTCTCCATATGTCTTCACAGGTTCTCTGCGGTTTTGTTTTTTGCTCTGTTTAACTGCTAACATTTTCTCAGGCTGTTAGCCACTTTGGAAGTATGAAATGTGTTTCATAAAGCCAGTTTCTTGCCATGCATGTATGTGAAGCATCTTACTTTACATTCTAAATTTTGAGCTTCGCGGTTTTGGGGTCCAATCTTACGACATGACATGGGGAATTGGTAGAGCCTTTGCTTTCTATAAACCTACATAATCCTGGGTGGATTAAAAAAGATTCCAGTGTATGTATTCATGATTATACTTTCATCATTGTGCTTTCTAATGATTTATGTGCTTTGCTAAATAGGGATGGATTTTAGCATGTGCTTAAGTGCCTAGCTGAATCAGGGCCTAAATAATTAATGATAATAGTACACAAATGGAAGATAAATTAGCATTTTCAGCCATACATTTTTTAATTCCTTAGTTTATAAACAGGTTGCAGATTATATACGTTATTTAGGTGTAATGTTAAATATTAAATACTTTGATGCCCCACTGTGTCAGCTATGTTCTCCTTTCTTTTTTAACAAGTCTTTATCCAGCAGAAGCCATTTACTGTTTTTACCATCTCTGATTATGAACAGATTAAATGGTTGGACTAAGAAGCAAAAGTACTTTTTGTTTTATTTACTCTACCTTTTAGTAAGTCTTGAATTTTGATTTGTGATGTGACTGTGCTTTAGTTTGCAGGAGGGCTCTTACTTATTGACTCATGCTTCAGGAGATTCATCAGTTGCAATCTACCAGAGCTGTCTTGGGAAAGTGACCAGAGCATCATATAATTTACATAAAGCTCACTGCAGTCTGCCTAATATACCTTCCACCCTCTCCGTTCCATGGGTACCATTAGATCCCAACCTTCCTTTACCCTATCACACTAATCACGGAAGAGTCCCATGCACCTTTCCACCTAGACCCCAAGAAACTATGAGAAAACAGAAGGTAAGTAACCACACTAAATGCTAATAAATGTGTTGGCTGAGTTGAAATAAGCAAATGTGCTCCATAGGTTTCAGATAGCTTACTAGTCTGTCACCTTTGGGCTTGAGATATTTAGTTGAAAAATTCATACCACAGCCCTCAAGTGTACAGAACACACTGCAGGAATAACAAATTCACTTACCTGGAACTAGCCCTGCTTATTTAATGAGTAACTAGAATTAGCTGGTATTCCAGGTATGCCATCATGATTGACATGGATTTTTAAATCATGGCTCTTTCACAGTTTGGTGGTGAAGTTACATCTAGCAAAGTTCTGAAGTGCAGCTTTGCTCGCTGAACTTGCGTGGGCTAACAATACTTGCTGACAGTGTAAGGGGTGAGCCAGGTTCTTCGCTAGGAGCATCCATAGCTGGTGTAGCAACATTCTGCAAGCACAACTAAATAGGGGCTAAAATGTTTGCAGCAAGGACTCCCTCCTAATTTTGGCTCTGGAGGTGGATTTTTGTGCTGTCCTTTTTGGTCGCATTTTTTCCCTCAAACTATCTCAGGAGGGTGGGGTGTTTTTTTTGTTTGTTTGTTTGTTTTTTGTTTTTTGTTTTGTTTTTTAAACAAAAGTTTACATAACTGCTCCTCTTCCCATATTGATTTCACTGATACCCTGATTTGCTTCTTTTGGGAAGGGAGGGCCTCTGGATATATACTCTGGTTTTTGTTTTTATAAAGAGCATTTGCAGAAACAACAGTATCTCTGTTCCACAAAGAAAAAAAAAAATCCCCCAACCTAGTTCCGGAAGTAAGATCAAGAGAGCCAAATTCTCATCAACATATTGTAGATATAATAGCTTGTTGCCTGCTTCTGGTCCCACATAACTCCATTGCCTTTGAAGAAATTCTAATTACAATTTAGGTGGCTTTTTAAGATGAGCCTGAGGTAAAGGGCGTTACTCAAATTCTCACTCCTAAGCTATGTCCTTTTAAACAGTGAAATAATCATGGAAATGGCTACCTTTATTTTTATACAAGGCTATTTTTAAAATAAGAGCCATATGTCACTCATTGTCTGAAGGCATATGATTTATTTTTTATTTAGGAAAATATGATTATGGTCTCTCAGACATAAACATAATTGTATTTGAGTGGCTTATTCCTTTTTAGTAAAAATGAACAACTTCACACAGTGTGTTTTCTGTTACTTCACAGACTAAGTTAGCATGAAGATATACATTTTAATAAGTTTGTTAGAAATTAATTTTACCAAAGAATTTATCAGACTGGGAAAATGACCATGTCTTCTAAAATTAAACCACAAGTAAACTGATTTAGTGTAACACAATGTTAAACTTACATTGAACTGATTATCTAGGTCTGGAGAAGCCTCTGATAGAATTTGTCAGAGTCCCAACCTATAGGGCAGTGAGTAAACGATGCATTTCTCAAACTGTGAGAATTTCCACTAACAAAGCCAAACTGTTAACTCTAATATTTTGTACAAATGCTGTGACATTTTAAAAAGTAAAGAATATCCAAACAGTATTTCTGCTAGCTTAGTTTGTTCCTATATTTTTTTTTCAAGGAGTTCCTTAGATTAATCTATTGTATAAATGTGACATAATCTTAAGGACTGCTCTGTGGGCTAGATGTAGCTGGCAATTTTCTGAATATAAGCCTGTAGATACTTAGGTTTAAAGTTTAATGCAGATTGAAGTAGCTAATACTTTTCTTTTCTTTTCTTTTCTTTTTCTCCCCAATGCTTCTAGATGAATTGGGCAAAAGCACACACAGACACACCCAACAATGAAAAGCCAGTATCCATGGAAACAAAAAGCAATCCCTTGCCAGCTAAGCCTGTTAGAAATGAAGGTGTGGCTGCAAAGAAACTGAAGAAAAATAATGGCAAACAAGCAAATAAGATGAAAAAGTGGAAAAAGAAATAAAAGCAAACTCAAGCAAAGCAGGAATAACTTAACCACAGTGAGAAAACATGGATTGGAAAAAGCACAAGACAAACAAAGAGCTTATTTTTCTTAATACTTTAGAGAAGCCAGAATGCCCTGGCAGAGGAGAGCTGCACAGCCATGTTGAGGAAGGTTGTGAAATGCTACGATCCCTTAACACTTTCTTAACTCACTGAATGCAACTCAAATGTGAACATCTTATTTTAAGTTAGCACACGAGAAGAAAAGTCAAGTGTCTACAATTAAGACCTCTGGACAAAAGTAACTATCATAACTGCTTTTGTTTTTTATAATAAAACTATAATTTGAGAAAAGAAACTAACACCAATAGTCAATATTACATAAAGATGAAAAAAGTATTTTTTTCCAATTGTCTTGATTCTTTTTCCAGTTTGTTGCAGATGTGTATTTTTGATGATATTTGAATTGTGTACTGGTTGTAAATGTAAAACACAGCATCAGCAGTTTCAGTTTAATTTGTTCATGTTACTAAAAAAGCAGGGTGTGTTGTGCCCAGTTTGAAAAGGAAATATTACCTCTGAGAATAAGGCAGGCTCCTTCTAGGGTTGTGTAGTTAACGGCTTTTGATGAGCAACATTTGTTATGTTTGCAGAAGCTTTGTGTCTTTCAAATTCCATTATTGATATATCTGTTGGCATAGTGTCTTAGTGAGCATTATGGTACACCACAGTATAAGAAAGTTAAAATTAACTTCCGTGTTTTCTCAAGGTTAGTTTTTGGCATTAAATTCTTTCCAAAACTTTAAATCCTTAAGAGCCAGTGTGGTGTTAATGTAGTACTGAATGACTAAAGCCTCAGTCCTGTGTCTTTTCGCAGGCAGACCCTTGTCGAAGTCAGTAGGGCTCCATGTAAGCACAGAAAGTTTTGCCCATATGCAACAAGTTGCAGGGTGAGGGCTTTAGTCATTATTACAGAGACAAGCCAGACATTTGCTGTGGCTCAGCAGTTCGCTTGTAGTTTGGGAGCCACGCTGAAAGGGGGGAGTTCAGACAAAGATTCAGCGAGGAAAATTTTTGGCTAGCATTTATGGGTGTGACTACATGTTTTCTGTTTGAGTGAATATCAGTAAAATTGCTGTTTTGTAAAATGCTAAAAAATTAGATTATAAATTCCAATGCACCACAAATTGATTGTCAACATACGTAGTTTATTTAAATAATTTATAAACGTTCATTATTGTCACAAGGTTTTATAAACTAGACAAATTGCAGGCCTGAGTTCAAAACTGAAAATTATGATTGCTAAATAATATGCTATGTATGAAGGGTTTTCGATTGCTGCCTATAACTAATTAGTATGGGTTTTATCCTGAGAGGTGTTCAGCTACTCCTGAATACTCAGGATAAGGAATGTAAACTTTTTTTTTTTTTTTTTTTTTTTTTAATGACCGAGCTCTTTTATAGGCCTTGATTGTGTTCATTGGGGTTGTTCATGTACACAAAGTACTCACGTGCCGGATCAGGGCCTTAGTTAGCAATGAGTTTGTTCAAAATGTTTTGTTTGTATATTATATAAGTTAACTGCACCTTTATGTTCAAAGTTGTTCTACTCAAATGTATTGTATACAAATATATTTTAATATCCTGTAAAGATGAATAAAATATTTAGTTTTAGTGGGTTATATATATTTATTTTTAAATCTTAGTGACATGTTAAAGAAACAGGTTTTAAAGCAGTGCTGATTGGCAAATGTGCATTAAAAACTATCTTCTGTGAAATATAAAATGTTGTAATTTACCAATATTGTTATATTTTATTTATATCTTTTTATTTACCTTCTGTTAACTTCCCAGACATTGCTTCAGTTGTTCCTTTTAGGTGCAATATGTTAACAAGGAGCAACATATTTGATAGTGATTTGCTAAATAATGAATATTAGATTCTGATTCAAAATCATGAATCCATTTTGTGACCTCCCATGGAGAAGAGTTTTGCTTATGAGTCATGTGCCAGATAACTGAGGGTGGGGATCCAAGGCATAGTTTTCAGCACAAAAGTAAAAATTGTACTATAACAACCAAGGAATTTGGTCTTTGGACACAGCCCTGTTAACTTCATGCTGAGTTTGCCCTAATATCTGGGTGTCTGAAAGGCTTAACCTTTCAAGTCTCATAATATATTGTGGGCAATCCCAGTTATTATACAGTTAAAATGGACAGGAATCTAAAGGTTAAACGAGTACCCATTATATCATTTGTATGTACTGTTACATTTAAAATTTCAGATTCAGATCAAACTTGGACTCTACAAACTGTTCCTGATTAACTGGGTCTGTGTAGTTTGCCCTCTCTGATTAGGACAAATTAGGTGTTTGTGTTCCCTGGTTCTGTTCACACACATGCTTTTAGCAAGCTGCATTAAATGTGTGGAATGCCTCTTCCCAGAGAATTAGATCTTTGAGTGGCTAACATAGTGGGTGAAATTTGGGATTAAACTAGTATATCAGTGCTTCAACTAATGGCACAACAAGCTTCCCACCAGGGAGGAAAGCTGTTGTCCTATTTGATCCTGGATTTGCCAAAACTAATAATCTTGGGGGACTTCAGCATATAGGCAGAGGAGAGATTTGGTGCATTGGCGCAGGACAGTATGACTCTCGAGTCAGCCTTGGGTAATGCACCTGTAGTCTTGGGCATTTCTTATACAGGTAGATTCACTTTTGAATCTATCTTGATCTGCACTGACATAGAAAGCAACGTGAATGCCATCTTGATCACCCATAGTGACCCATTCAGGTCAGGGCTGCAGGAGCAAAACCAGCAACAATCCTGTTTTGTAATTTTCCATAGGAGTCCATTGGATCCTTTTGGAATCCCAACCCCAACTGGATTATCTAGGAATTACTGTGAGGCAAATAGTAATTCCAAAACTGTTTGGGGAGCAAAATCATCCTTCCTTTGGATAGCAGCATTGGCAGCCTGGTAGGGCAGTGTTTTTCAACCTTTTGTCATTTGCAGACCCCTAAAAAAAACTTCAAATGCAGGTGCAGATCTCTTTGGGTATCTTAGACATAGATTGAAACCTACTGCAGACCACAGGTTGAAAACCACTGTGTTAGGGCATTAATACAGTCTACTATCCACAACCATAAATGGTCTGGCCCTCAAGAACCCACAGTAAAGATTTCTGTGGTTTATCAATGACCAGTGAAAGATGAAACAAGAAAGGAGGACAGTGAAAATCTAGAATGGATTCATTTCTTTAACAAAAAGTATTTTAAAATTCTCTGTCATGGCTGTGGTAAAGACTCAGCTCCATGTCCTCCATTATGGCATCAGTGAAGTTCTGCCATTGGAACAACACTTTATCCTGTGTGCACAAAAGTCATTGTTGATGAGGACTACACAGTACATTGCTCAAAATAATATAATTATTTCTCTAATTACAGGAAATTGTGTACAAAAATAACTCAAGATTAGACTAGATTAATCAAAATGCAAACATAACAGGAACTGAAAGCCTAAATGAGCTTCTGGCTTCAGCTCTAGTTTCTGGTTTCAATTTAACATTTTAGAGAAAGTGTTTAGGAGAATTTTTTAAGGAAAATAAGTGTTTGTAAAATAGATTTCAACCAACCCAAAAACAGACTGGTTATGGTGCTGTGTACTCAGCTACTGCTGTGGGCTGTTTTCATGGTAGTAACCAAACCATGGTAGGGAAGATGAATGAAGAGAAGAGTTTGTTGATTCTGTGAGGATAGTACCAACTCTTAAACAAGTTCCAAATCCTAATCCAGAGTAGAATGTAGTGAGAAGCAGTGTTTACTGGTTAGAGAAGGGATTTGTAAGTACTCCTGCGGTCTAAGACTTGGTTTTTACTACTGACTTGCTTTGTGAACATGAGCCATAACCTTTAGGGCCAAATTTTGAAAAGGTCTTACACTTTGAACTTGCCATTTTGTGCCCAGAATAGATTATGGATATGTGTTATTAAAATTTAGGTAACTCCAATTTGTGGATTCACATTTGGTTACTGCTCCCTGTCAATGCGTATGTCATCTAAATTCTTATAACAGCATTCATCACCTGGGTATCTCAGTCAGTTTGGCTCTCCCTCAATGGGCTTTGGATAACTTCAGTTGATTTTTCAGTGATCTGGCATTTGTTTAGTTCATGGGTGGTAGACTTTTAACCAGCCCCTCACTAGGGCAGATAGAAACAGTAAATAGTCAATGTATCATTTCGTCTTGGCCACCTCAGGACTTCTTCTACCTTAGGTCAAGGTCAGCTGGAGAAAAGAAGTTCTCTGTCTTTTAAACAGAGACATGTGGTGAGCTATTTGGCCGTTGATTAGCGTGGGAAAGGGCCTATGACTAGGTAAGATCTTCTTCAGTTTCTTTTTACAATACAATATTTTTTTCTCCTCCTCCTCCTATTTATGAGGTTAGGTTTTCACATTGTGTAAGCATGTAGGTTTTGCCATACTGGATCAGACCACTGGGCTTTCAAATCTAGTAGGTTCCCTTCACTAGTGACTATTACTTGGTGCTTCTGAACAAGATGAAAACGTAGCTGGCCAGTTGTGCCTTGCTGGGTGAGGGGTGGGCTGTCAGTTTACATCTGGAAGCATAAGATTTTATTAGTCCCCTTTCTTAGCATGCATAACCCTAATGGCTATTGTTCATAAAATGCAATTTCCCCTCTTCAACTCGTGCAATAGCAAGCAATCTCCAATATTATCGCAGCATTTTCCACATATTGGTGGAGACACTATGGACCTCCTCCTTTCCTATATATAATTGTCCGGGGCTCCTCCCTTCCTCTTGGCAATTGCAAAACACCCCTATGGCAATGACAGAAATTGTTTATGTGCAAAAAAAATAAGGAAAGTATTTAAATATTTTTCCACTGTCTTTTAATGCAGTTTAGCAGCTGGAAGCAAGGAAGAGAGCCAGCACCAGAAAGCTCCCCAGAGATCACAGTTTGGGAACCTCCCACGCAGTAAAGGCCACTGGTTAATGATGCACTGTTTGAAGAGGTATTTCCTTTTGTTCTCAATTTATTTGCCATCCAGTTGAAGTAACCCTTTTTTATCAAAAGAAGAAAATCATCAGTTCAGACACTATCCTTCAGCATATTTAATACTGTCCTCCACTTTAGTCTCCTCTAGCTTTTCTCATACCTAAATGAATGTACCTTTTGCAGTCTCTCATCCTGTGGAAGTCCCACTATATCTGTAATATCCCTCTAAAGCAGGGGTGGGCAAACGACAGCCCGGAGGTCACATCTGGCCCTTCAGATGTTTTAATCTGGCCCTCGAGCTCCCGCAGGGGAGCAGGGTCCGAGGCTTGTCCCACTCTGGTGCTCCAGCTGGGTAGCGGGGGCTTGCCCTGCCCTGTGCATGCCGTGGCTCTGCACGGCTCCTGGAAGCAGTGGCACGTCACCGCTCCGGCTCCTATGCGTAGGGGTAGCCAGGGGGCTCTACATGCTGCCCCATCCCAAGTGCTGCCCACACAGCTCCCATTGGTCAGGAACCACAGCCAATGGGAGCTGCAGGGTTGGCACCTGCAGACGGGGCAGCATTCAGAGCTACCTGGCCACACCTCCACATAGGATCTGGAGGGGGGACATGCCGCTGCTTCCAGGAGGTGCTTGAGGTAAGCGCCACCCAGAGCCTGTACCCCTGAGCCCCCGTCCCAACCCCCTGCCCCAGCCCTGATCCCCTTCCTGCCCTCCAAACTCCTTAGTTTCAGCCCAGAGCACCCTCCTGCACCCCCAACCCCTCATCCTTAGCCCCACCCCAGAGCCCTCACTCCACCCCACCCCCAACCCAACCGACTGCCCCAGTCCGGAGTCCCGTCCCACACCCTGAACTCCTCATTTCTGGCCATACTCCAGAGCCCACTCTCCCAGCCAGAGCCCTCACCCCCTCCTGCACCCCAACCCCCAATTTCATGAGCATTCATGGCCCGCCATACAATTTCCATACCCAGATGTGGCCCTCTGGCCAAAAAGTTTGCCCACCCCTGCTCTAAAGTGTCCCTTTGAGGAGTTGCTAAATGACCTATATCTTTTCTAAGCGATATTGAACACAGTATATCTCATAAGAACATGCCATTGCTAGATATGTCCTCTTATTTCTTCTTGCTTAATGCCCCCTAGCATAGTGTTGCTATTGGTTTTAAACTGTTGCTAAAATGTATTTGTCTGACTGTCCACAATGATTCTCAATTTTTTCCCCCATGAAAGTTCAGAATCGCTAACCTATACCAGAATTACTAGATTATTTTTGCAAATGTGCATTACTATATACTCATCCAAGTTACATTTCAAATGTGGGGGCACAAAACAGACTTAAAGCCAGCCTAACTGGTCAGCTAACGATGCATTACCCTTGTACGTCAGATCTTCCACTACCTGTCGTGCCCAGCATAGAGGGGGTCCATTGAGGAAACGGTTGACTGGAGCGCCTCAGTATTCCAGTAATTCCCAATTGTCAGATTGACCCTGGGGAGGACCATTGCAGATGGGCATAACTTAGAGAAGCCACGAGACTGTTTCTAAGTTGCAAACCAGCCCCTAGTTGGCCCTAGAACATGCAGGGTATAAAGGTAGTTTGCAGCTACCTTTGCCCTTCCCTCACCCCTTCATGGATCCCGTTCCGAGCGGAGCTCATCTGGACTCCTGGATTGAGCCCTCTGGTGGTTTTTGTTTTGTTTAAGCTAATGGAAACAATTTCATGTCATCAGCAAACTCCAACTCTGTCTTCCACACCATTTAAAAATAATTAAACGGGACTGGTCCTGGCCAAGCCCCTGGGGCTCCTCACTTTTAATCATTTTCCTCTCTAAGGAGCCGGTCAGTATACTAGTGTAGGAAAAAGTGCCTTGAAGATAAAGTGGGAGTTTTGTATGAAGTATAATACTAGAGATATATAAAAATAAAATTATATTAAGACCTTAACTCAAGAACTGTTCATATTTATGTGTGAGCATTGATTGATTTGTTTTTTATTAAAAAATACAGGGCATTTTTTAAATTGAGATTGGTAGTAAAGCCTGTGAAATAGCATCACCAGAGGAAAGGGGAAGGGGCACATTTTTCACTACAGAATCTAACAACTTGTCTCTGGTTCCTCATATATAGTAAATTAGCTCACAATTAGAGCAGGATGGAATTTCTTTGGCAAATAGTTTATTTGTTGAAAAATGCAATTTCGTTTGACCCAAAACTGTTTGCAGATTGGTGTCCAGTACACTGAATAGTTTCTACTGAACCAAAAAATCAAAATGTTGGTGTTGAAATGAATCAGTGGTGGTGGTGCCTTCTTTGTAACTTTTAGCCCAGTAGTTAGGGCGCTCTTCTTGGATGTGGGGGAGACAGCTTCAATTCATGTGGAGAAAGGCTTGGACTTGAGTCTCCCATGTTGCAGGAGGTTGCCCTTGTCACTGGGCTATGGGATATTCTGGAATGGGGCTTTCTCGATCTTTCTTGTAGGAGCTGTTCCACTTGGTGTAAATAATTAAATAGTAATTATAGCCGGGACTTCAACTGGATGTTCTACATGTTAGGTGAGTACTCTAATCACCAGGCTACAGAGTTACTCTCACTCTTTTCCTAGCCCAATGACTATTCATTGCCAATCATTGCCCATTCATAGTCAGTCAGTCATGAATTTTTTTGTTCGATCTGACTCGAAATGTTTTATGCCTTCTCAATTTGCCTAAAAACTTTGGGGGGGGGGGGGAGGGGGGAATTCTGGTTGACCTGAAGTGAAACTTTTTTCCAATTTTTTAGAATTGCTAGCAAACCAAAAAAAAGCCATTATTCAGCCAACTCTCCTCCCAACACCTTTTTGACAAATAGCCTGTTCTAGATCTGTACCTTTCAGTACTTAATATTGTCAGAACATAATGGAGGGAGGCTCCTTAATCTTCAGTTGAGTAATACTCTTCTTCATGGAAGTCAAAAGAATCAGTACACTAATTTTCTTTCCCAGGAATATGTCCAAATCAACCAGCCCCACTCCCTTGGATGATGGCATGGGTCCAGCTGCGGCTCTATAGATATATTCAAAAAGGCTATTTATTCCAAGAACCATATGATTAAATCTGTTTTATTAAAACTTGTGCCAGAGCATCAGCTTATATAGTCTCCCACATACAGGTGAGATTTTTCTGTAATAAGATGGTGCAATTATCTAGGAGCATGATACAACCTGTCTAGGTCTCCAAATTGAAGTGTACAGCTTTTATTTCTGCATTCCCTTAGGTGCTGCCATAGTAGTAGTAGTTGTGCAGAAAGGGGCTTAGGAAGGCTGTGGTAGTATCCCATACCCAGTATTATACTAATCTAAAATGTTGAAAAATCATCAGATTGGGGGAGGGAAAGGGGGGGAGTCTAGGTTCTTTTTCACCTTTTGGGTTCTGAGCATTTAGGGTCGTGTTTTCAGGCTTTTCTCTACAACTATGAGGACTAGAATCTTCTTTAAAAATGAAAGCTGAGATTCTCACATAATCATAGGATTCCAGGAGTGTGGCTTTTAGAAATACACCAAATATCATGAGACTCTCCATAAAATTGCGGGAGTTGGCAATGCTGCACACCTCCATGATGATGTAATCAATCCCTCTGCACCAACCAGCGTACATTATGAGGATCATGCAATCAATGGAGTGTGCATAACTAAAAGGAGCAGGTGTGGGAGGAATAGTGGAATATTCCTCTGAAAAATCAACATCCCAGATCATGGAAGTTAGGCCAAGTAAGCTGTCATTAATTGTTTCTTACATAGCAAGTGCAACCCATTGAGGACTCTCAGGACTATAAGCACTAGTGAGAAACCTGGGTCAAGCTGCCATTGATGTGCTGCTGATGTTGGTGAGAAGGTCACAAAGTGCAGAGGCATCTCAGCTGTGCATGCCTCCCTGCCCTTCCACAATATCCCCGTCCTGTGTTTTTAGTGGGATCGTGCAGCATAATTAGTCCCCCTCTGCTATCCTGGATTTTCCCTAGTAAATTCTCTCCTTTGGCATATATTTATATGGAAGGTAGAGAACAGGGCCTTTTGAATTTAGTGCAAATACTTAAGTGCAGCTGCTAATGATTGCTGCCAAATTTCCTCTATGATCAATATTCCTAATGCAATTTACCAGAACCATTTAAAACCATCAGCAGGATAAGAAGATGATAAATAAACACTTCGGAAATAAATTTAACGGCTGAAAATCAGTTTTAGAATAATTGTTCTAGCAGTAAAATAAATCACTTTCTATTTTATGTATTTATGAATTCATGGCTCCTTTGTAGACTTGGAAGGTTTGTTTATCTCATATCTCTGTGAACTACATAAATGTCATCCTAACCAGTGAACATGTCAGTACCTGCAGAGCTCCACCTACCAAACTTCTGAGCAAGTAGAGTTGTTCTTTCAAGGACAAAATATAGGAATGAATTGTGAAAATGTTTCCCACGGACTCAAGTGGTTTTTCAACTAGCGCTGTCCATAATGTGTGTTCTCAGTTGGCGCCTGATGAGCTTTTACTGGAATGCAGTTTAGATAGCAGTTTGAATTCAAACATTAAAAAGAGCATCAAAAATAACCTCCACCACATCTCCTTATGCACAAAGAATGCAGACTATCCTCACTGAGAATCACCTGACCATACAAACACCTATTTAATTCAGATTCTTATATATATAATGTACCCAGTACCGTATGTGTGCATTGTATACAGGTCTATTCTGGTAGCTACACAAAAGGAACATGAATTACCTTAGTGTAAATCTGAGGCTGTCTACACTTGCCATTGTACATGGTTACATGTGCATTGTGCCATAACCCCCCTATTGACCAAATATGAAGCATGTTCCTGAAGGAGAGCACACAATAAGTAAGCTAGCATGCCTGAGTGGTGTTGGTATGTACATGCTGGAGAAAGAGGAGCATCTGATTCTGCACGTCTACCTGGCAGATCCAGAACCACTGCAGGAACCAGAATCCGAGGTTGGTAAATTTTGCAGTGATTCTCCCTACTCCCACTTCCTGGAAATATCCCCTCCTCCTGCTCCAATGATACATGCCTGAAACCAGCCTTCAGTCCACTCTTGACATGGTCCCAAGCAACACATGGCTGAAAATCAGTGATTGTATTGAAATCTCGATGAACTACTGTAAAGATTTAGAGGAAGCTATAACAACGATTGTTAACTAGCAGTTACCATGCGCCTGTGTCTCTGTATTTCTCAGCCAACAGTTTTGCAGGGTTAGTCCCTGAGCCATGCAAACCAGAGAGGGAGGGAGGGAGAAAGAAAGAAAGAAGCCAGTCAGTGATGAGAACTGTCACTTTGATATCTTTCACAAGCACTAAGTGGGTGTGTGTGTGTGTGTAAACAAAGTTGGTCTGTCTCTCTTCACCAATTAAGATATGAACCCCATGTCATGTCTCATATCATCTGTGAATCCAAAGAACAGATGTGAAGGTTCCCCTCCATGCCAACTCCACAGCCTGACAAGATAAAGAATGGTACAGCGTCCTTTGACTTTTACGTATGTAATGACATCCCTATTGGTTTGACAGCTTATATCTCTGCAGCCATGCCTTGGAACTGCTGGTCCCTTAACCCTATTTGCCCACAAAAGTATCCTCAAGTCTTTCTTTGGGACAGCTTCAGAGGAAAGATGACAGCTGTCTCTCCATGTCCACACTGTAGACCTGGTGTCACTTGCACCTCCCTGCCTCCCTTAAGAGGTCAGAAATCAGTTCCTTTTAGGAACACCAGCCAGTCCCCATTTCTTAGAGGTTTACAAAAGAGAAGACACTAATGAAATACGTTAAATATTACACACAGGCTATGTAACCATGCAGTCATTCATGCCAACCCTGCACTTAGGTTACAGACAATTTGTATGTTTATCTGGCCCACTATCTAGCAGAAATCTCAAATCTTGGGCTAGATCTCAAAACTGCACCTCCGCTCCAAGAGTGCAGGTCTCGCTCTGCTTGACAGAAATGTTGCTAATGATTACTCCAGTGGTTTGACACCCTCCTTCATTGAATGTCCTGGCTTCTTAGACACCAAGTTCACTATACCTTGCTTCAGCTTTGATCTTGCTTGCTACCTCCCAGCGCTGACCCTGCCTTTTATATGCAGAAAAACGTTGTGGCACAGGTGGGCTTTGGAGTTTTTATAGCATGCAGGAGGAGGGTTCAGAAAGAGAGGTTGAGAACCCCTGACCTAGGCATCAGAGATAGTAAATAGGAAACGGAGATTTGTGGCAAGTGTTTTAGGCCTGTCTTTGATTGTATGTAGTCTGGTTTAGTGGTATATTTATTAGTTACTTTGTCATATATTGATGATGAAATTGTGGGGTTATAGTTTCAAAAGGGCCTAAGGCAGTTACACTCTCAACTCCCATTGTGTTTTGGTGGGAGTTAGGCACCAAACTCTGTTAGGCTCTTTTGGAAAGACAGTATAAATATCTAACGTCTGATATCTACTCTGCCATCTAAGGGCTTGTCTACACTTACAGGGCTGCAGTGGCACCACTGTAGCACTTAGTGAAGACGCTACTTATGCTGGCAGGAGAGCTGCTCCCATCGGCATAGATACTCCACCTCCCCAAGAGACAGTAGCTATGTCGATGGGAGAAGCTCTCCTGTTGACATAACCCCTGGTGCAGACTGTGCTAAGTTGGTATTACATTGCTGAGGGGGTGTGGATTTTCTACATCCCTGAGCGACGCAGTTATACTGACATCAGTTAGTAGAGTAGCTGAATATCAGGGGATATTGGTTAACATGGCATTTCTCGCTACCCAATAAAGGACTGAAAGGGGCCAAGTTTCAGCCTGCTCTGTAACCATAATAGTTGGATAAAACAACTTTTAAATGAGCAATATACAAAACCATCAATGAAATGGAGGGGTTTGAATCCATATGGAACCTGATTTTGGAAGCTGCCAAGGGAAAAGGACTTCTAAAATTTCTATTGAGGGAGGAAAAAGTGTAGAAAATATGAGATGTCAGAGTGTAATGACCTTTTTTGATAAAGGGCACAGAAGACAGTGGGATAATGTACTCTTTGAATTTGTTAAATTAAAATCTGATTTGAATACACTTGTTTAAGTAGTTACCCCTTTGGTGACAGTGTTTGCTAAAGGAATATTTATTTGTCAAATTGTTAATTTTAAGCTCTTTGGGACAAGGACCATCTTTCTGTTCCATGTGGTCCACAATTTCATAGAATCATAGAATATCAGGGTGGAAGGGACTTCAGGAGGTCATCTAGTCCAACCCCCTGCTCAAAGCAGGACCTAATCCCAACTAAATCATCCCAGCCAGGGCTTTGTCAAGCCTGACCTTAAAAACCTCTAAGGAAGGAGATTCCACCACCTCCCTAGGTAACCTATTCCAGTGCTTCACCACCCTCCTAGTGAAAAAGTTTTTCTTAATATCCAACCTAAACCTCCCCCACTGCAACTTGAGACCATTACTCCTTGTTTTGTCATCTGGTACCACTGAGAACAGCCTAGATCCATCCTCTTTGGAACCCCCTTTCAGGTAGTTGAAAGCAGCTATCAAATCCCCCCTCATTCTTCTCTTCTGCAGACTAAACAATCCCAGTTCCCTCAGCCTCTCCTCATAACTCATGTGCTCCAGCCCCCTAATCATTTTTGTTGCCCTCCGCTAGACTCTTTCCAATTTTTCCACATCCTTCTTGTAGTGTGGGGCCCAAAACTGGACACAGTACTCCAGGTGAGGCCTCACTAATGTCGAATAGAGGGGAACGATCACGTCCCTCGATTTGCTGGCAATTCCCCTACCTATACAGCCCAAAATGCTGTTTGCCTTCTTGGCAACAAGGGCACACTGTTGACTCATATCCAGCTTCTCGTCCACTGTAACCCCTAGGTCCTTTTCTGGAGGACTGCTGCCTAGCCACTCGGTCCCTAGTCTGTAACAGTGAATGGGATTCTTCCGTCCTAAGTGCAGGACTCTGCACTTGTCCTTGTTGAACCTCATCAGGTTTCTTTTGGCCCAATCCTCTAATTTGTCTAGGTCCCTCTGTATCGTATCCCTACCCTCCAGCGTATCTACCACGCCTCCCAGTTTAGTGTCATCTGCAAACTTGCTGAGAGTGCAGTCCATGCCATCCTCCAGATCATTAATGAAGATATTGAACAAAACCGGCCCCAGGACCGACCCTTGGGGCACTCTGTTTGAAACCGGCTGCCAACCAGACATGGAGCCGTTGATCACTACCCGTTGAGCCCGACAATCGAGCCAGCTTTCTATCCACCTTATAGTCCATTCATCCAGCCCATACTTCATTAACTTGCTGGCAAGAATACTGTGGGAGACGGTATCAAAAGCTTTGCTAAAGTCAAGGAATAACACATCCACTGCTTTCCCCTCGTCCACAGACCCAGTTATCTCCTCATAGAAGGCAATTAGGTTAGTCAGGCATGACTTGCCCTTGGTGAATCCATGCTGACTGTTCCTGATCACTTTTCTCTCCTCTAAGTGCTTCAGAATTGATTCCTTGAGGACCTGCTCCATGATTTTTCCAGGGACAGAGGTGAGGCTGACTGGCCTGTAGTTCCCCGGATCCTCTCTTCCCTTTTTTAAAGATGGGCACTACATTAGCCTTTTTCCAGTCATCCGGGACCTGCCCCGATCGCCATGAGTTTTCAAAGATAATGGCCAATGGCTCTGCAATCACCTCCGCCAACTCCTTTAGCACCCTCGGATGCAGCGCATCCAGCCCCATGGACTTGTGCTCGTCCAGTTTTTCTAAATAGTCCCGAACCACTTCTTTCTCCACAGAGGGCTGGTCACCTTCTCCCCATACTGTGCCGCCCAGTGCAGCAGTCTGGGAGCTGACCTTGTTCATGAAGACCGAGGCAAAAAAATCATTGAGTACATTAGCTTTTCCCACATCCTCTGTCACCAGGTTGCCTCCCTCATTCAGTAAGGGGCCCACACATTCCTTGATTTTCTTCTTGTTGCTAACATACCTGAAGAAACCCTTCTTGTTACTCTTAACATCTCTTGCTAGCTGCAACTTCGTGTGATTTGGCCTTCCTGATTTCACTCCTGCATGCCTGAGCAATATTTTTATACTCCTCCCTGGTCATTTGTCCAATCTTCCACTTCTTGTAAGCTTGGACTCCTAGGCATGATCACAATATAAATAAAAAACCTGAGCATGACTTTTATTCAGTTTTGGTAGAGCACAGAACAGGAAAAGGGTATACGTGGTGTAGGTGGTGAGATGCATATGTTTGTGGAGCTTATACCATTGAAAATGTATGGATTTCCTTGTGTATATACAAATGTTTGGGGGGAAAAAGTGGGACAAGTTGATTATATTTATTATATTATATTCCTTCTGTAATTTAGATTTTTTGGCGGGGTGTCCACATGCCTGTTTGTGTGTGAGAGAGAAATCGTAGAAAAAGTTCAACAATCTTTGTATCTGAAAAGTTTCAACAGAATGTATTTAATCAACATCAGTTTAGGCTCTGGTTATCACTGCATTGCCTCACCAATGCTTGATTTGCAATTACTTTTCTTGAGTGATATCCTCTAGATCTTGAAACCAAAAAGAAACCTATCTCTTTGTCTGAAAAGCAAAGTGAAAAAATGTTACACCAAAGAGATTTGCTTGTTGTAATACTATAGTGTCGCTTGTCAGTGTTGATCTTTTAATCTCTGTGATGTTTGTGTGTGTGTGTTTTTTGTTTTGTTTTGTTTTTTTGAAGGGGCATGTTAGAGGTAGATCTGTCAATCTTAAGTATTGATACAGGACAGTTGCTACAGTATATAGGTACTGATATATAGTTGTTTCATGCATTTCACTGGGAAAGAATGTCTTGTCTAAGTATTGTTTAAAATGAGTTTGAACCTGATACTTAACTACATTCCTTGAACATTACAAGACCATTGCTCCAAATCAGTAGGAGTTACAACCTTCCCACTCTTTGGCAGGGACCCGTTGTTTATCCAAACTATAAAATTGGCTATACTGTGAGTCACTGAAATGGAAGAGTAGGTTGCAGGTAGGGTGATCAGATGTCCCGATTTTGGGGGCTTTTTCTTATATAGGTACCTATTACTCCCCACCCCCGTCCCGGTTTTTCACACTTGCTATCTGGTCACCCTACTTGCAGGTAAGCAGTAGTACAGAAATAGAGCTGATTTTCTGTGACAACTTTCTAAGGAGAAAATCTCTTAAAAGTTTTCTGAAGCTTCCATCTTCTAGTGTTGCTCCTATGCCATTCCCCAAGAACAGCAAGTTGTGGAGTAGCTATACATGCTGTTTCCACCACAATTGCTGCTGCTGCCAAAGGCCCGGTTTGCACTAGGAACATTTTTTCCTAATTTCCCACTGTTGCTAACACTGGTGTCAGCAACTATGGGGAACGCTAGCGGAGCCAGGCAGTTGGCTGCTGCCAACATTTTAAGTACTCTGTCGTTTAATCCTGCTCACAACCTAATTGTGATGGTGCTTAAAACACAGGCAGAAGCAATAGTCCATCTACACTAGGGGCTTGTGTAGATGAACACTTAGTTTGCGACAAGCTGGGGTGTAAATCTACCTTGCACTAGCCTGCATTAGACACACTAAGTGTCTGTGTGTGCCCTGCTGCTGCACAGAAAAAATTCCCTAATGGGCTTTGATCTGTCCCATTTTGAAACTGGAGTAGTTTCAAGTGTAGTTAGGGAACTTTTACTGTGTGGCAGCACAGCAAAATGCCTAACAGTGATAATACCAGAGCTGAATCAGTCTCAGCAATGGTGGAAGAGTTTTGAAAAAATGTCCCTATTGTCTTTGGGACACAAGTCAGTAAAAATATTCAGATTCAGGCAGAATAACTAGTCTCTGCCTCCCAATGACACGCTGAGGCTGCTTAGTGGATTTCCCCCCCTTTCAGTGCGTGATTTTCTTTTTATACTTAAAGTGGTGTAATGGATTGGACCAGCCCCCTGAAGGCAGCCAGATATTTTGCTTTAGAAGGGAGTGTCAGGAAATCCTCCTGTATTCAGGAAGTTAATTGAAACATGGTTACACACAATAGGAATGCTTGTTTGTGTATCCTGTGACTGTTTCATTCACTCTGTGTAGACAGTTCATTCACACTATCAGTTCTTGGTATTTAGCAAGTGTGTTTTTATTTCTGTCTGCATGTGTATGTAGGCAACCTCTAACCTCTGTAGGACTAGACTAGTAGGTCCATGTTACATAATGAAAGACCAAATAGCTGGACATTGGTGTTTCAATTTAGAAATCAACTGAACTCAGTTCAGTGTGCTCAGAAAACTATAAAGCCTATCTTTAAATATTTGTGATAAATGAAGGGCAGTAACATATGTAGCAAATTGTAGTAAGGTTTGGGTGGGGTTCATTCATAGTGTATATCCTACACTGCATGTGTAAACATAGTGCTAATCCCACACTGTGTGTCTGTTAGCACTGGACAATCAGCCCAGTGGGATTTAGCCATAATGAGTCAAGCCTGACCAGAATGATGATTTTAGCAATGCAGTGTGTACAATGTTGCCTTGAAACAGCTTTACTATTATTAGCCTGTGTCTATATTTACTAGAGATTTTTCCTCATTGAAACTGCACCTGTAAATATAGTCCTAGCATGCATGCTTCTTTGGCACCATTGGCAGGTGTTCCTAGGAAGTGGGCAGAGCACTCCCTTCCCTTAAATCAGATCCCACTCCCCCTAGACATTACTCTGTATCTGGAAGGACCTTTCTGGGGGGAAAAGAGCCAAACATTTACACCTGGATTGTGAACTCAAAGGATGGGGAGCATGGGGGAATTTCCAGTGATGATAGACGAGAGGGAGTAGAAAGGCTTTGGGAAGAAAGATGAAGTTCAGCTGAGTTCCACTTGGTGGGATATCCAGGAAGTTCTGTCACGAGATACAATCAGAAAGATGACAATGAACAGAACAGAGAAGTATATCTGCAAGTAGTCACCATAGACGAGGTAGCAGAAGACATGCCCAGGGATAAGGGTGCACTGGGAGATAAGGAGAAAGCTAAGAACACACCAGCAGAGAGTGGGAAGGAGGAGGAAGAGGTCTTTTACTAACTACCAAAAATGTTGGCTCCCAAGATCCAAAGAAGTGTTTGTAAAGCGCTTTGAGATCCTCCAGTGAGAGGCACTAAATAAGTACAGAATGTGAGATCTGTATCTCATCAATGTTAGAGAAGCTGTATCTCAGACAACATCTGGCCAAAGTGGATGGACTTAACTAAGGAAAATTGGTCCTAATGTATCATACAAAACTGGTGAATCTTGAAGCAAGTTGTTGGGTGTAATTTATTCCATTGCCTTGATGGAATAACTTATGCCTTTGATCACCTTCACTTCTGGAGAATTCTCAGGCTCCATGAGTTAACACACTTTTCAATAAAATGCAAATGCACATCCTATCACTGAGCAATATCAGGTGGATCTGTAGTGCTGCCTTAAAGATCAAAGGCAACACAGCAGGCCAAGAGCCATGGTATGGATGAATGGGGTAGAGTGCTGATCAGCCAAGATCTCTGGCAAATGGCTCTTTTCTTGTGGACCTCTACTTTTCAGTGGACTTCCCAGCCACCAGCTGACCATTTCATTTCTCTCGTTAGGTTCATCTGCCAGAGGGGGGGCAGATGGCAGTGGAAAGCTGGCCAGTGGCCATGGAACTGTGCAGGGCTTTACCTTCATACAGCATACATCCCCTTCATTGGTAGCTGTAGTGTAAGTAAGTGTCTAAGATAGTTTACATAGGTGTTGTGGAAATATAAAATGTAGTATTGTTAGAAGTGTTTCTGATGTACTGGATTATCTTTAACCTCAACCCGTTAGGAAAACAAAGCAAAACCACAACGCTGAATTCAAATAACAGCTAGAATCAAATTTCAGGACAATGAAGTTCTGCTACAACATGATTTTGTTTGGTTGAAGAGTCACGTCAGATAATCCCAAAGGCAACCTCTATATGCTCTGAAGTTGCAGGAGCTTGAGGGATTCAGCTATTATTATTTATCATTTCATAGATTTCGAGGCCAAAAGTGACCATTGTGATCATCTAGTCTGACTTATAACACAGACCATAGAATTTCCCAAAAATAATTCCTTTTGATTTAGAGCATTTTTTTTATTCCAATCTTGGAATTAAAAATTGCTTCTGATGGAGAATCCACCACAATTCTTGTTCCTGTGGTTAATTGCTCTCACTTTGACAAATTATGTCTTATTTCCCGTTGGAATTTTTTGAGTTTCAACTTCAGCCATTGGATCGTGAAGCCCCAACTGATATTCAGGCCCTACTGTGCTAGGTGCTGTACAAACATATAGTAAGAGGTAGTCTCTGCTCTGAAGAATTTACGGTCTAAATAGAAAAGACAGACAAAAAGTGGGAGCGGGAGAGGGGCACCGAGAGATGATGTGACTTGCCTAAGGTCACACAGCAAATCAGTAGCAGAGCTAGAAATAGCCCCAAAGTCTGCTAACTCCCAGTCCAGTGTCCTGTCCACTAGAGGACACTGCCTGCCATGTGCCCAGATATAACTGGAGTTCTATTTCTATGATACAAACCTAACTCCACCTGCATTTATTTCTTACTATAATGATGAATTCCTTAAAATATACAAATGAGAGTATGTGAGATCTATCTTACAGACAAGATCTTTCCCAGGGATAATTATAGCCCTTTAAAGGGAAGCATTTTAAGTAAATTGAATTCTGAGCAGAGCATGACTTGTGCACAGGAATTACATTGCACAGAAAAGAACTCATCCCATTGATTAGCTTGTTCGGTGGAGCACCTAACACGATGTCTGGCTCCGCTGTATTGAGTTAGATAAAAGATGGCTTTGATGTACAATGTACTATCCAAACATGCAGCAGAGTTACAATTCTATAAGACTTCTAGTGTGTAAATCTGTCAGAGTTGGTCCGGCAAGAAGGAACCGAGGGTGGGGGGAGCGCGCGGCTCCCCTTATAGCACTCTATAGAGGTGCCACAACAGGGATTGCAGCAGCGCTCCCCCTATGGGTACTGGTAAGGGAAAAACTTCTGGCACCAGTGCATGTGGTGAGCACGCACACCTACTGTGGAATAGACATGAGCAACACATCTCAAAGAACGCCAGTTACGGAACAAGTAACTGTCCTTTACAAAAGCATAGTTCTAATAATGCTTAGTGGTTCAACATCATTCCTCTGGCAACTGCCTTGTTGAAGCTTAAGCTAATAAATGTATGACTCTAATGAAAGTTTATTATAAAATTTATATAACATTAGTAACAAAATCCTATGCCATTTCACACTCCTTTCCTTCTTTGTCTGCCAAATGCCCTCTGTCTCTCTCAATGCCTCTTTAAAATACAGTTCTGCAAAGTCTTTTTAGTGTGAATGCACCAAACTTTAACTGGATGATTGTAAGGCTATGTCTACACTACGGACCTTACAGCGGCACTGCTGTAAGGTGTGCTGTGGTGTTGCTCTATGCTGATGGAAGAGAGCTCTCAGAACGGTATAATTAAACCACTCCAATGAGTGGTGGTAGGTATGTGGTTGGGAGATGCTCTCCCACGAACATAGTGCAGCCCGCACTGGTACTTTTGTTGAAGAAACTTTTGTCGGTCAGGGGTGTGGTTTTTTTTTTCCACACCTGTGACCTATAGAAGTTTTATCCACAAAAGTGCTAGTGTAGACATGGCGTAAAAGACTTTGAAAATAGAAGGTAATCACTTGCATAACGGGCCTCATCATGCTGTTACCTAGCAGCTCTGTGTTCTTGGGGAACCAGGGTGCAGTACCCACCTGGTCCTCTCAGATGTGCTCTGTTAGTGTGTGTTCGTCTGATTGTGGGGCTAGAAGAACCCAGTCCTGGGGAACTTAGGACTTGCAGGATAGCTCCAGTGGGAGGGAACCTGCAGCAGGGAGAAGTAGAGCTCGTAGGAGAACACAAGTGACACATTGATAGAAGTACAGAACCCCACCCCCCCGAAGAGTAACCCTAATAAATGAGCATACTCCAAAGTAACAGGCAAAGCTGGTAACAATGCAGTAAGTGTTACTCCTACAGCTAAATCCTCTGTTAGCAACTTCGAAGCCTAGAGCACTAGAGTGGGACTATTGTGCCCTGGGTTCTAGTCCCAGCTGAGCTGGTGATCTTGGGCAAGTCAGTGCCAACTCGTGCCTCAGTTTCCTCATATGTAAAATGGGTATACCTAGCCTGACATCCTTTATAAAGTACTTTGTAAGCTATGGATGGAAAGTGCTCTCTAAGAGCTGGGCATTCTAAAGAATAGCCTGGTGAACTCCTTGAGGGTGGAGGGAGACTGTCTCCCCCTCTGTGCTTCACACAGCAGGCACCAGCTGAGGATACTCAGTGCATGGTTCAGAGCTAGGGGTGACACCGCCCGAGTGCCCTGACTTGTATTGGAGACGCGCCTTTCCTGTGAGAGGCTGCAGTGCGCTGGAGAGAAGGGGAGGCTGTGCAGCCTGGACACTATCGAGATTTAGCTCAGGCACAAAGAGTGCCAATTGACCGTAACTCCTCTGCAGCCCAAACCAACCAACGGGCTGGGGCAGTAGGAGGCGAGGGCTCGATGCTGTGTAATGCCCACCCTATCTGCGGGCAGCTAGCACCCCACCCCACCCCCTCCCCTCCCCGCCCTGCCCCGCCCGAGGTTGCTAAACCCTGGTGTGCCCAGCCAGCGTGAGTCAAAAGGCAGATGAGTCAGAGGCAGCCTGGGGTGGGTGGGGCGCCTCTCGTCAGGCTACCGCAGGCTGGGTGAGGGGCGGGGGAGAGCCTGGGGAGTGCCAGGGGGTGGGACTAGGCTAGACTGTAGATGTGGCTCTGTACAAAATCCCCACCCAAGCGGCCACCATCCTCCCTCTCTGAGTCCTGAGGAGCCCGGCGCAGCCTGTGCCTTGCCCCAGGTAAGTGCTCCCCTCCCCCTGCTTGGCTGCCAATGCTACCCCCTGCAGGGGGGCTAGCACCGCCTGGGCATTCACTAGGTGCGAGCGGGGTTAGCTAAGCAAAGCTCCCCGGGGGACTGCAGCTGAACGAGGCGGCTCCTTTTGCAGACGTTGTTTCTGAAAGTTTTTGTATTTGAAACAGACTCGCTGAGCAAAGCTCTCGGAGCAAGAAAGTTTCCCTGCCTGGTATCTGCAGGGGAGCTGGGCAGTGTAGGGCTAGGAAAAGCATAGCAGTTTCCTCTGCTAGGGACACACCCCGCCTCTGCTTCTGATGCGCATTGCAAGATGAAACTTACTTTAAGGGGGCCAGGAGGAGGTTTAAGGTAACTGTAGCTGGCGGTGAATTCCAGGGAGAGGGAGGGGAGAGGGGCTGCATAAAACAGCCTTAGGAGGCAGTAACTAGCACCTGTAATAAAGTAATTAACACAATTGCTTATGCTGCAAATACCAGAATCTTTGCTAGACTGTTAGATGTCATGGCTGTTAATCAGAGAATTAGCCAGACTGCAATGTTGGGTGTGGCCTCCATCGAGTAGAGTGTCTCTCCCCCCCCCCCCCTCCCCGCTTTGGTCTTTGGTCTTTTTAATTTTTGCTTCTCCTACCCCTCCCCCCCTTTAAGGTGATTCTCAGTGTTTTGTTGCACATTCCGGTGGTTTCAAATGATCAGATCAAGTCCTGTTTTTAAACTTGTTAGTATGAAACTACCATATTGATATCTCAACATTATCCTTTTCTAGGTGTGGAGAAAAAGGAGGTTCGTTTAATAACCCCTACCAGGAGGAGTTGGTCCCAAATTACTAAGAAGTCACTTAAGAACTAACTCTCTTTTCTTCCCCTGTTAAAGTACATTAAGGCTCTTTGAATGAATGAGTGGTTTTGCCATAGGTAAGATTCACTTTTCAACCAGAAGCTTTGCAGAGAAGATTTATTTTAGACAATCAGCTGAGCATTTAACTTTCAGTTTAAATGCAAGTTTCATTCAGGTATAACTAAGCTAATGTTATACACAACAGAACAAAGTGTGATCCTGGTGCATAACCTGAGTAAATGGGCCCCACTTGTGGGGCTCTGGGTTACAGAAAATGGAATACTCACTCTTGCTTACTCAGGGCGTGGTGGAGCAGTGCTACTGCAGCTATTCTAGCAATTTCTGCCCCTACAGTCTTCCTATACAGGTAGCTTTAGATAATGACTCTCCATAGCTGAGCCTCGCTTCTCCTCTTATACCTTCTTCCCCCCACCACACAGATATAGGTGCTGTCTGCCATGGAGCACTGTAGTGTGGCTGAGGTGCAGTTCTGATTTATGCCCCATTTCCCCCCCCCCCCCCCCCTTAGCAAAATTGCTGAGGTTGTGCTGCTCTTTGGGCCTTGTGGGTAGGTTTTGCACTACCCCTGCTGTCCTTGGGCAAGGACTATAACTGGAGGAATATTAGGGTGCTTTCAGGGAGGCCATGTACAAATTTGGCTCATTACTGGACAGTTACAGTACAGTTTAGGATTCACTGTTCATAAAACTATTGAAACCTTATGCATTAGGACTCTGAATAAAGAGCACTTTGGTACGTGGAAATAAATGAAGACTGAAAGAGGTAACGTAGTTACTCAAGGTTAATGTTCTATGCCATTGAGAGAGTTCAGCTGAAAGATGCACTTAGTCCTATATGTGGACACTGCCTGCTTGTCCATTTACTAAGGCTATGTCTACACTACCCGCCTGAATCGGCCGGTAGAAATCGATCTTTCGGGAATCGAATTATCGCGTCTCATCGGGACACGACAATCAATCCCCAAATCGACGCTTGTACTCCACCAGCGGAGGTAGAAGTAAGCGCCGTCAACAGGGGAGCCGCGGAGGTCGATTTGCCGCCATCCTCACAGCAGGGTAAGTTGGCTCCGATACGTCGAATTCAGCTACGCTATTCGCGTAGCTGAATTTGCGTATCTTAAATCAACTCCCCCGCCCTGTATGAGGACGTAGCCTAAGTTAAGTGGGCTCTGCAGGGTAGGTCTGTGGTAGGACAGAGATTTCCTTCTTGGGTTGATGTTGCAGGATTTGAGTTACTTCTGTTGCTTGGTCTGGTGGTACTGAACAGCCCCAGTGAGTGTATTTTTCTAGTTGCTCTTTTATGGAATGGTTTTTAATAGGTTTTCCTGCAGAATCTCAGGAATATTCTATTTTAAATATAGATCTAGAGAAGTCCTAGCTTTACTGTTGGTTAAGCACTCGTGTATGGTATAGGCAATTGGCATATTCCTGAAATGGAACATCTATAGCCCCTGGTTTATGTAGTATTGACCTCTGGAAGAGAGTGAGTCTTAAAATATTGTGCATTGTTAATAGATCAAAATAATGTTTTTCACATATGGCCTATGAAATCTTTTCCTTTCAAGTTTAATCAATTCATGGCCCAGACAGGGCCTTCATTTACCCTCCTAAGCTCTGGGGTGCAGCTTGGGGACACAGCCTGACCTGCTGTATTTCCAGTTACCATTGTGTTCAAATAAATGACTTTCAGTCCTTGTTCTATTCAGTTCAAAGATATTCTATTCCTTTACTTTTTTGTGGTACTTTTCTTTCTCCTCCACACTTCCCCTAGCCTCTGGAGCAAAGCTCCTCTGTTGCCACACCCTGTTTTTGTTGGAAGACTTAAACCAAATGGGCTCTTGATTGTAAGAGCTTCCATTCTTCTATTCTCTATTTCTTTGCTCCATAAGCCTGGGAACACCGTTCCCTGTCATCCATAAAAGTGGAGCACGTTTTCAGGCTAGGACAATAGGTTAGCTGTCTCCTCACATGATGATTGCTGCTTGTTTAGTTAACATCAGGCATTTTTTTCCCTGGAACCTATGCATGTTTTCTTTCATGACACATCTGAACTGTGCTCAGAAACCAAGAGATCTGAGGCTGTGTCTAAATCAACATTAGCTGCTATAGCATTATCACCAAATTGCCTGATGGTTGTTACATGGGTGAGGGATCAGATAACAGTGTGGGCAATTGACCTGCAAGTATCTGAACTGTGTCTTCTCTCAGCAAAGAATAACTGAGATCTCTCACTTCTCTGTGTATTATTAAAATAAAGAAATAGTGAAATTCTGATTCAGGATCACATGATAGCCTTCTGAAGAAAAACAAATTGCTTGGGCTTGTCTACAAGTATGGAGTCTTAAAGGGTTGGGAATAGAGGCCCAGATTCCTTCCAGTTTACGAAAAAGCAAGACTGTGCATGTGGTTTTTATTTTAAATACATCCAAATCCAAACAGTATTAGTCAGAACTTCACCAGTAACAAGAGGGTTTACTTGAGGACCCTGAGAGTATCTTGACAGAAATGGGGCCAAAATTCTAATGAAGGAACTTGTGACTATCTACACATTTATTCTGTAATTGAAGATCTTTCTCTGCAACCTTGATTTTACAGAAATCCCCATTATGCTGCCAGTTTTCTTTTGATCTGCACTAAACCTGGTTCTGATTGGCTCTTGGTTGCTATAGCATTATTTGGTAACTCCATGACCATACCATTTTCATCTGTCCAAGAGGGTGTGTTAGCTCAGTTACTGGACTCCGTTCAAGTTTTCTGTTCCAACAAGCCTGATTCAATGTGGTTTTTATTTGATTTAGAAATGGCAGGCTTGCAAAAAGCTGTCTGGCAACTGTTGCTGTGTGAAAGACTATACTGCAAATGCATTCACTTCAGCTTTCAGTGGAGCTTTTTAGTTCTTTGTGGCATGCAAGACCAAAGGATTTCTTAGTCACATGTCTTGAAGATGCGCTAAAATTGATCATCAGTACAAAGATTGCCTTGTTTATAACATTTACTTTTATTAAGAAAGAACAAGTACTTTGGCTTTCATAATGTAACTGCCATATCACAATCCTCATGATTAAGGCTTGTGCAAGACCTTAAGGCTTTCTCTCTGTTGCCTCTTTTTAGAGGGTTGGACCTGGATTGTTCTGGATTTCTGTCCTGAGACTGATTATTTCAATGCAGTTGATGTTATCCCAAACTTCCTCCCTTAGATACTATATCTAATTATTCCATAGGCAAATGAGTGGAGTTTAAACTTAGTTCTTTTCTCACCTAGATTGCTACGGACGATTTAAGGATTCTTAATGTTCTGGGTGCTTATAAGCATACAAGCTTTACAGACACTTAACACAAGCTAGGACAGGTTAGATATGGATGAGATTACAGTAGCTATGTTAAGTGAAATAATACAACAGTGTTCCTACTATTTACTGTTATAACAATTAATACATTTTCTAATTTAAAAAGGACTGATACCTGGAGTACATACTGTACAGCATTCCATTTGATATTGTTTTATCAAAGACATTGATGGGAAATAAGACAAGTTTGGAAGGAAGGGAAAATCATTCTTCACGGTTACAAAATTGTAACCATCACAATAAGCAAATCTGTAGACAGCTGTAGAACAGCTGGGGCAGTTCTGTTCAGTTCTGTCTTTAACTCAAGCAACGTAGAAGAAAAAGCATTTGACAAGTAGGGGGGCTGAAGAAAAATAAACATTCATGATGTCGTCTCCTTAGCCAAATATAATACTGTCGCTAACAATATGGTGCTGGGGAGGGGGATATGGGCAGACGTAGGTTTTATTTTTGTATTAAAAAATATAAAGCCTTATTTCTTACCTTATGTAACTTATTACACCGGGCCCCCTTTTTCAGCAATACCATATAGTACTGCAAAGGTATCTAGGGACCAATGCTTATTTTCTTTTGAATGTTTTCCTGACAAGATCATCATGTTCTTTAGCAGCACTGGCTGATTGTATCTGCTCATCCCATCTTTTGATGACCCTGCATGACAGAGAGGGTTGTTCTTTTCTTGGTATCGACTCTTAGACCTCTCATCTGCTTTCAAGAGAGCCACACTTGGAAACTGGGTGTTGTATTGTAAGGGGTTGGGATATACTAGGCTCAAGGATGAGGGAGAGTTTCCAGCAATTTGGAAGTGGATGAGAATTCTTCTAGAGGGAGTCCCACTGCATCTCTCTCCTGTTTGGAACTCCTGGACCCTCTCAGCTGAGCTGCCTCTGAGCGATTGGCTCCCCATCTAACTCTTGAGTGCGAGGCTGGCAGTTGGAACACTGACTGAAAGGACGTGGGCAGGGTAGGGTGTCTGGGAGCAGGGAGATGGTTTGGGGGAGTGAGATAATGGGAAGGGGAGAACTGGCAGCAGGAGCATTGCTGAGGACCCAAGAGGGAGGGAGGGAGTTATTCAAAGTGAGGTTGAATATACTCTCATTCAGTTTCTTGGTCCGGTGTACTGAGGACAAATATCCTGATCCTATGTGTGCTAAATTTGTGCATGCGGGTGATGTACAGGCAATGCTATTGGCCTAAACAAGCAAATGTCTAGTTTCCAACACCTTAACATTGCATAATGCCTAAGATTAGTGGTATTAGCAGGGGAACATTTCTCACCTATTAGCAGAAATGCCTCTGTCTAATCTAGCTAGTTCCTTTTCCCTGTTTGACATTTCCACTAGATTTCTTGGTGCTGGAGTCCTTAGAAGGCAACCTTCAATTTTAACTGATGAAATAGTTAATGCTTATTTCAGTGGCACCATCAGAAGGTGACACAAATGGCTACATTTCTCTCCTTGCTAGTGGAATTTGGGAGCGCCTACCTTCCTGCCAGAATTTCAGGAATGCAGTGATGTTGCCCAAACTTCTCCTGTTTACACCCCTTGAAAAAATTCTTCTCCTCCTCCTCTTACTCTTACTCATGATGATTTAGGACCCTCCCAGTCAAACAATACTACTGCCCAGGCAAAGAGACTAAACTTGTCAGGGAAAAATGGTATAGTGGCATCAGCTTGTCCAATTGAAATGTTCATTTTTGTAGTTTATAGGATCTATGCACATTAGGCTTATTTTTCATACATCTGGAAGTCTGATCCTATTAGATGCTTAAAAAACAATATTCTTTGGAACTTTAAAAATTTCAGCAAGCTTAGTTTCCATCACCAAGTATTGCTGAGAAAGAAGTTGTTGCCTTGGCTATGATGTGAAATGGATAAGCTTTTTGGCCACGGAAGCTATGCCCCACAATTATGCAGATTATCTTACTCCACTGCATTGTTCCTTTTGGGGTCTGTATTTTGATGGGGTCCTTATTATTTGTGATCAGATACTCATGCTGCTAATCACTACAAGTCTGTCTCATCTTACGCGAGGGTTCCGTTCCGCGGTTAGCATGTAAAGCGAAAACCGCATATAGTCAAAATTCCGTTGAGTTCAATGGCGGGCAGAATCGCCCGCACTACAGGTATAGTATTAAAATTGTTGTTTTTCTCGACCGCGTAAAGTTGAAATCGCACATGTTAAATGTGCGTAAGATGCGACAGACCTGTATTTGTGCCCCTGGCTTGTAATTTTTATTTTTTCAGTAGCAATATTAGAAACTGTTTAGCCACTCAAATGCAAAATAGCAAAGTTAGGCAAGTGTTCTGGCTCAAGTGTTCCAGATCAAATAACATCAGCTGCGTCTGTAAAATACAAATAACTTAAATTCACAGAGGCCATTTCAAGACTTGTGATTGAGGAATTTAGCCTCTGAGTTGCAGATCATTCGCCTAAAGCAGTTGTTTTTAATTGCTTTTTGGCAGTTGTCTGGGCCGACTCAGGGTACAGTTTCTCTAAAAGAAATTTGTTGATACTAAAAAAAAAAAAAAAAAAAAAAAAAAAAAGTTAATCAGTGTCTGTGTGTTCAAAAAATCATTAATCTAATATCCTTAGTGTGGTGGTATTCTAGCAAAGCAGTCATTAATTAGAGTCATGACTCAGATCAGATTTTTAGGAAATGACCCTCTGTTGATGAATGGTATTGATTCTGAAATGTGTTTGAGGGTTTTTTGGTTTTGGGGGGTGGTTTGGTTTTGTTTTTTTTTTTTGTTTTTTTGTTTTTGTTTTTTTTTTTGGTAGGAGTTCTTTGACTTACTGGAGACCTGACAAGTCTGGTTTCTTTGCCTGGGTAGTAGTATTGTTTGACTGGGATAGTCCTAAATCATCATGAGGAGGAGAATTTTTTTTTGAGGGGTGTAAACGGGAGGAATTTAGGCAACATCACTGCATTCCTGAAACTTATTGACTGAAATTTAAAAGTGGATTTAAAAGTGGACATCAGCAAAAGTGATTAGAGTAAAAATAGTCACTTACTGCCATATAGTAGGGTTACCATATTTCAGCAAGAAAAAAAGAGGACGGGAGGAGCCCCGCCCTAGCCCCGCCCCTGCCCCTCCCACTTCCCGCCCCCCCAGAACCCCCAACCCTCCCCCCGTTCCTTGTCCCCTGACTGCCCCCTCCTGGGACCCCTGCCCCTAACTGCCCCCCAGGACTCCACTCCCTATCTAAGCCTCCCTGCCTCTTGTCCCCTGACTGCCCCAACCCTTATCCACACCCCCACCCCCAGACAGACCCCTGGGACTCCCACGCCCCATCCAACCACTCCCCACCCCCTGACAGCCCCCCCCAGAACTCCCAACCCATCTAAACCCCTCTGCTCCCTGTCCCCTGACTGCTCCGATCCATCTCCCCACCCCTGCCACCTGACAGCCCCCCCCCAGAACTCCCAAACACTCCCCCCCTGCTCCTTGTCCCCTGACTGCCCCCTCCTGGGACCCCTGCTCCTAACTGCCCTCCAGAACCCCACCCCCTACCTAAGACTCCCTGTTCCTTGTCCCCTAACTGCCCCCTCCTAAGACCCCCCCCAGGACCCTACCCCCTACCTGTACCCTGACTGCCCAAAACTTTCTCCACTCCCCCCAAAAAGCCCCCCCCCGTTTCTTGACTGCCACCTCCAGAACCTTCCTGCCCCCTGACCTCTTTACCCTGCTGCTCAGAACAGAGTGTTGGGCTCTGTGCAGCCGAGCCGGACACGTGGCTGAGCTCCCCTGCACAACAAAACCCGGTCCCTGGCCCTGCACAACAAAACCCGGTCCCTGGCCCTGCACAGTGCTGCCGGACTGGGCTGCAAGGGAGCTGCCGGCTCAGAATGCAGGGCGGATCCGGCTCCTCTACAGCTGCTCCTGAGTCCAGCCCGGGACTTCCCTGCAGCCCTCCCAGCCGCTCGCTCTGCTATGCCGGGGGAGGGGGGAAATCCCGGACATTGTGAGTGCTTTACAAATTCCCCCCGGACGCTATTTTTAGCACAAAAAGGAGGACATGTCCGGGTAAATCCGGACGAATGGTAACCCTACCATATAGGAGAGTGAAGACCAATTCCTATCCAGTTGTGATGTGTGCCATTTACTGTATACTCTTGAGATACTCCCTTACTTGTTACTTCAGCTCTTGCTGCAGGGGTGGCCAACCTGTGGCTCCGGAGCCACACGCGACTCTTCAGAAGTTACTATGCGGCTCCTTGTATAGGCACTGACTCTGGGGCTGGAACTGCAGGCGCCAACTTCCCAATGTGCCGGGGGGTGCTCACTGCTCAACCCCGGCTCTGCACAGGCCCTGCCCCCACTCCGCCCCCTCCCCTGAGCCTGCCATGCCTTGACTCTTGCCCCTCCCCCCCAGTCTCCTGCATGCCAGGGAACAGCTGATTGGGAGGGAGGAGGAGGTGCTGATCAGCGGGGCTGCCGGTGGGTGGGAGGTGCTGGGAATGGGGGGGGAGTGTTTTGATGAGGGACTGCTGACTTATTACTGTGGATCTTTGGCAATGTACATTGGTAAATTCTGGACCCTTCTCAGGCGCAGGTTGGCCACTCCTGTTTTGCTGGATTGTCCCAACTTCGGTGTGATGGTATAACAGGGCTAGTTTAATGTGCTGTAGCGTGTTGGTAAAAAAAAAAAAAATGTTTATGAAGTCTCTTTTTCTCTTTTTTCCCCCCTCTCCAGTTTCCTTTCAAGATGTCCACGGTTCATGAAATTCTAGGCAAGCTCAGCCTTGAGGGAGATGTAAGTATCACTGAGGAGCTAGAAAAGAGATTTGGTATGACTTTCTCTTAAATGCCTGACTTGTTTCCTTTCCAAGATGCCTTTGTTAGGGTTGAGACTGAACTGTAGTGATTGTAAGGTGAGGCTATAAGACTCCACATACTTGAACTGACCCAGACTAAAAGCTAGGTCGGTGATACTCCATCTCTGGTGCTAGAGACATATGTGACCCATAGGGCACCACCCGCATCTTTTGAGGAGTCCTGGGATTTAATTAAGGCTTCTCCAAAGCTGATGGTGTGGTACTGGTGCTGCTTGACATGTTAAACGCAGGAAACACTGAGCAGACAGACAAGAGTTGGTGTGACTCCTCCCTACCTCTCCAAATGGACAAGAGCGTTAGAAGCAGGAAGGGGAGAGAAACGCCCCCATAGTTTACGCCGTCCAAACAACAAGAGAGGTGGAGAAGAAAGAGAAAAAGACGGAGATTGGGCCAATTCCAGAGTTGGTGTATAAGTGGTGTGAGTTAGAGCTGGTCAGGAAATGGCTTTTTTTCCTGCATAATTTTTTGATGAAAATGTAAATGTTTTCATTTATGTCAGAAATGCTCAGCCTTTTTGTTGAAAAAACAAAAAAAATTTGAAAAACCTGAAATTTTTCAGTTTTTGGTTACTGAAAGTTGAAGATTAGAAAAATGTTCAATTTTGGTGGGTTTTTTTGGTCAAAACACCAGATTTATTCCCCCCCCCCCCCCAAAAAAAAATTTCCATTCTCTCCCCCAAAGTCATTTTCTGTACAAAACAATTCCCTGCTCCCTGCCTCCACATACAAGAGTTCGGCCAATATTCTACCAGGTCTAGCATGAGGCCATGGATGTTAGCTTACCCCATGTCTGCATTTGTCCTAGGGTATTAGTGGAGCAGTCCCAGAGAGCCACCTGTGGCTTTCATGTATGCTCCATGATGTTGCAATGATGATGATATGACAATGTAATAGCAGAATATTGTGCCATGAATTTGTGGTTGCCTATGATTGTAATCAGGGAGGAAGTGAATCCCAGCTCTGCAGTTCTGACTACCTTCTTCTGGCTGGGTACATTTTCATGGCTGGTACTTGCAGAGCTGTGTTAGGTAACCACAAACTTTTTTGCCTATTTTTGGCGCTTGCTCCTAATGCAAGTAAGCAGTAGAGCTGGGTTAATACTGCAAAAATATTCAGTTGTCTCATAAAAAAAACTTCCTTTGGCCATTCACGTCTAACCAATACAACTGAAATCCTAAATCGTAGCAGAGAATTGTCAAGTCAAACCAAACATTAAAATTAACCCTCAACCAGACCCCCCCAACATCAGGTAATTTCAAGTAATGAATACTGTGACACTTCTTGGGGTTGTGAGGCACCTTGCTACCATCTGCCCTTAGTGTGAGAGAGCCTTGTCTGTGCTTGCTCTAGGTCAGTCCTGACTCCACCTGTCTTGGTCAACACAATGCTCCCCTCCCTACACAGACTCTGGTGTCTCTCTGCAGGTTATGGATAGGAGGTTCCAACCCCTGAGCATCTCCATTGACTGTCCAGCCCCATGTCCACTGGCTACTCACAATATTCACAGATTTGCTGCTTCCAAAGAAGCAGCACACTCCAGTTTCACTGAGATCACTTACTCAGATCCCTGCTCCGCTTAACACACTGCACTTAGGTATCTTTATAGTGAAAACAAGCAGTAGTTTATTTAACAAAGAGAAAAAATTCAAATGATGTCAAGCAGAAGTAATGGAAACATGTAAAATTCATTGGCCGCATTCTAGAACCTAGACGTAATGAATATTTTCATTTCTTATAGATCAAGGGTCACCCCAAAATCCTTCCAATGTTTTTTCAACTAGACCTGGATGTGTTCGTTTATTTATTTATTTATTTATTTATTTTTTCATGAGACAAAATGTGCTGCCAGCTTCTCTGAAGGCTCCTGGGTGTCTCTTTGCAACCCCTGATATACCAAAACAGTCCTTTGATCTTTATTCATCAGCCAGATACCCTCTTGCTCTGTGCTCCTTTGTATAGATTTCACAATCGCTTGTCAATTTCACAATCTTGATTATCTGGTGGCTCAGTACGTAAATAGACTCATTGTGAGCCACAATGACCAGACAGAAAGATAAACGTCTACTGCCCGCTGCCAGAACAGAACCTGTCGAAGGAGTGTCACCTCCTGGTGACCTACCTCTAATTTCAAGGCTTCAAGAACGTAATTTCCAGTGTAGATACATAACCTCTTAAATGTTATCCTTACAGATGTTTCACAATGATTAGGATGACTAGTGAGCTGCTGTCTCTCAGAGACCTCACATGCCACCTTTGGTGACTCATTGTCCATTTAACTGACCCAGAGGATCCCTGTAAAACTCTGTGCATCCTCTATGCCCTCTGCCAGTTGGCATCAAGAGGTCTCTGGTTCATGAGGATTTTATGCTGCTCTCAAATATTCCACAAGCACTAAAAGAGGCTAGAACAGTTGAATAAATTGTTGAATTTTAATTATTTGCGCTGGTCAACCCAATTCAGCCAGTTAGCTAACACTAACAAACCAAAATAAGTCTTTCCTGCACTCATTTCCCCAAAGGGATATTTGCCTCTTGGGGTGTGCAGAGGGCACTATTTACACCAAAAGGAACTGAACAGATTGGTCTGACGTGGTCCAGACAGTGATATTTGTGCCTATTGCCTCAGACCTGTAGGGAGAAAAGATTTTTCTATACATGAAAGTTAAACCAGAATAAGGGAAATGTGATTTCAAAGTGAATTAACTGTTCCTGATTAACTCTGTGTGGAAACTTATTCCAGATTAAGCATGCCTTATTCCAAATTAGCTTAACCCACAAAACTAATTTAGAATAAGGCACTTGTATTCTGGAATAAGAGCATCCACATGTGGAGTTAATCAGGAATAGCTATTCAGAATAACTCCCTGCGTAGACAGGCCTTCTATGAGGAGGCCCCCATGTTCAAAGGCATAATAACGCCCATCTCCGAAGCAACTGCTCTTAAGGATGGTCCTGGTTTCTCCTGTGGAACTTGATTCAGCTGCTCTCTCCAGCCCTACAGTATCTATATCAGTCTTATCCTATATATGCTCTGGAAGGAGGAAGCTGAGCTGAAGTTAACTCCATGACTGCTGGTAGAGTCTGTGTCCTACCACAAAGTTTTCAGAGGCAGCATTGTCTTGTGGCTGGGGAGAGCACTGGGAGTCAAGAAACCTGGATTCTATTCATGACTCTGCCACTGACTCAATGTGACTTTGAGCGAGTTGTTTAGGCTACAGTTTTCAAAAGTGACTATTGATTTTGGGTTCCCAGTGTCAGCTATCTTTAAGAGACCCTGATTTTTGACAAATGTTGAGCACCCTGCCCCTCTGAGAATTAGGCTCCTTGAAGATTTCTCAATCTGGGCACCCAAAAACTGAGGCACTCAGTATCACTAGTCACTTCTGAAATGTTGGCCTTAACCTCATTTTCCCCTTTGTAATGCACTACCTTTGTGAAACATTTGGCGATCCACAGTTGAAAGGCACTGTATAAGTGAAAAGCATTATTTCATTCTCTGCTTTGGTCTTACTCAAACTGCCCATGTTGCTTACACTTTAGGACTGAAATTCAACCATGGATGCATGAGCAAGACACCTGTTAAACTCAATGGAAAGTCAGTGGGAACTACTTGCATATCCAAGGGCAGCATATGGCTTTGCGAGCCTGAGCAATTCAGGAAGAAACATTCCTGAAACTTAAATGGGCCCTATTTTTTTTCTCCATTGCAGATACCATTTGTCAGCATAATATTCAGTTCCAATGACTCTCACAATGCATAGGGAGGGAATGAGATACCAAAGTGCCATCTCTCACCTTGCTTTTTCAAATCTAACTCTCCCAGGCTAGCTGTACCAGGTTATCCAACTATACCAAGTTAATCAGCTGAAACCTTCAAATGTGTATTCTGTAACATATGGGCTTTGTGGTAGGAATCTTTCAGGCACACAGATTTCTCCAGGAGTGCATTAAGCTTTTCCATTTACTGTTGTTGGCAGTTAAATGTATAGATTCTGGGAAATCATGCATCCTGTGGTGTGGCTCTGGGCCAAATTCTGGCTGCTTTGATTGAAAGGGCTGTTAATAGTAGGGACAAAAATGGGTGTTTCTTTTCCATAATGTTTTTGCTTCCCTGTCTCTGCAGTGTAGCTCAGATTTTCAAAGGAGGGCACAGTGTGTATGCCAGTGTTTTTTATCCTGGGTAGATAGTTGTGCAGGTATCACATCTGTGGACAACTTCAGTGATGCCTTGTATACATGCCCTTCTTTAACAATTTGACCTTAAAGCAGTGGTTCTCAACAAGGGGTACATGTACCCCTTTGGATATGCAGAAGTCTTCCAGCGGGTAGGTACATCAACTCATCTAGATATTTACCTAGTTTTACAACAGGCTACATTAAAAAGCACTAGTGAAGTCAGTACAAATTTCATACAATGACTTGCTTATAGTTCTCTAGATACTATATGCTGAAATGTACAATATTTATATTCAAGTTGATTTATTTTATAATTGTATGGTAAAAATGAGAGCGTGAGAAAGTAAGCAATTTGTCAGTAATACTGTACTGCTTTTATATTTTTATCTCCAGTTTTGTAAGCAAGTAGTTTTTAAGTGAGGGGAAACTTGGGGTACGCAAGACAAACCAGACACCTGAAAGGGGTACAGTGGTCTGGAAAGGTTGAGAGCCACTGCCTTAAAGAGTTTGAAGGTACAAAGGAAGTAAGTGTCTTAAGTGTTGAAAACCTTTGTCTATTATGTGAGCACCCTGCTGGTGAATTTGGGTAGAAATCAGGCCCCAGGCATTTCAAAGCTCCCTGTGTGATTACTGGGGTGTTTTCAAGATGCAATTTACCCTGAAAATAATGAGAGAAATTTTTTGATCCTGTAAAATCCATCAGCTATGTAGAGCACAGAATTTGGTCCACTGTACATAACTTATTCACTACTAATTCTGATTGCCTCCACCACCATAGTATTATGAGTGATAGTCTGCCTTCAGTTCATATCAGCTGTAAATTTGAATTTTCCAGGTTTTTGTCATTTTGACTCAACTTTTTTTTAATTTTTCCATACTGACTTTATGGACTGAATTTCTTTGAATTCTAGCCAGCACAATTTAAGGTTTTTAACATTTTAACTTTAATGGGTGAATTGTCCTCAGAATTACAGTGTGATTTGCACCCCCAGTGATGTTATGCCCATTTGTGTGTGCCTTCTATAATGCCAGATGCACAGCTGCGGGCGGATTCATGGAACATTCAGAAGGTCAAATGAAGTGGCTCTTAGCTGAATTCCAGTTATATTAATAGGTTGTCCACGTGTGCATATTGGGGGGGCAGGGAAATATGACCCAATGATACTTTACCTTTTGGGAATAATACATTAACCACAAGCTAAGTGTAAGACTTTAATTTTGCTTTTTTTTTTTAATCTCAGCATTCTCTTCCTCCGAGCGCATATGCCACTGTCAAGGCATACGCCAACTTTGATGCTGACAGAGATGCTGCAGCCATTGAAACAGCCATCAAGACCAAAGGTAGGGGAAATAGGTCTCTCTCTCTGCCATTATACTTGCAAATGATAGAGCTGATATAATATGGATAGGTGCTGGGTATCTTGACCTACCATTTACTGTCTTTAATCCAGAGCATTTATTTTGGGTGTTCTTCTTCATGACTTGCTCTATTGAAATCTTGGCAGAGAAAGACTTAAGACTGCCAGTAGAACAGTCTTAGAAAGAGAATGAAGTTTTGTAATTAAATCTGAATGTTCTTAGCAAAGGAAGGTTGGGCTAGTCTATAAAAATCCACATTTTCTTCCCAAGGATTAATCTGAACTTTGGGAAAAAATGATTAAACCGATTAAACTGTGCATTTAAATCTTTTGTCTTCTAGGATAAGGAATTCATTTTTTCCATAGAAAAATGGTCTAATACTTTGAAATGTTGGGTGTAAAAGTAAAGGGACCCAACTGGAAAGTGTGATACAGCAATGGAAACAATAACATCATTTTATTGTTGCATAATTTGATGATTCATTATTTGCATTCAGTTAGCACATGGTGGTCCCAACTGATTGTAGGGCCCAGTCATGCTAGGCGCTGTACAACTGGATACTGGGAGACAGCCCCTGACCCCAAAGAATTTACAATAGAAATTAAGAAGAGGTCACACAGCAGATCTCTGACAGAGCTGGGAATGGAACCCTGGTCTTGTGACTCTGTCTAGTGCCGTGTCCACTGCCTCTACAAAATATTACAGCATTGAAAATGGCCCTTTATGTGGTTACCACATCCCTGAGTATAATTAGATCTCTGAACTGGACTTTTCCCATTCAGATATTCTAACTTTGATAATGGGTGACCATGCCTAATCAGAGCAGTAAATAGCAAATGGTCAAGATGCTGAAATGTTACTGTATCGTAGGCCCTGCCTGTGCTCCTCCTCCAACTTCTACCTGAGTTAGTAACAAGTTTGTTTGGTTAGCTCTGACCATGGCCACGAGGGTAATAGCTGTACCCCAGTCTTACAGTTCGCTGCTGATGGGTGTGGTGGCATGCACAAACTAAACAGATTGCAGGATCAGGGCCTTGGTTAGTAACTATGGTAGGTAGCCATGCGTCCCCTTTATTAGAGAGCCCACTGCAGTATGATTGTCTTCCAGTAATTGATTATTGTTCTTTTGCTGTGTCCTAACGGTGCCTGTGTAACCAGTTTGACAGGTTTTCCGTCTTCCCTGCTCTCTGTGCAAGATGGCATTCAAGGCTGCTGGTTAGGGCTGGTTGAAATTTTTCCATTGAAACTATTTTTAATGGAAAATTGGATTTTCAATAGTGCTGGTTTTGTTGTTGTTGTAACAAGTGTCTACTTTTTGCAGAAAAATTAGAATCAGTGTCCCCCCCTCCCCCCAACCAAAATATTTTGATCTGTAGTGCCTCATGGGAGTTGTAGTTTGGGTGCTTCGTGTCAGTGTTGTCTATGGACCAAGCTCCCCAGCTGCACTTCATCTCCCATAATGTGCAGTGGCCATCTGAATACTCTGATGCACTATCTCCCCCCACAAAGAGGGGAGACTGGTACATTATGGGAGTAGTCATCCCACTGGAGATCCCAGTTTACAAAGGAGAATGGGGAGCATGATGCACCTGAACTGCAACTCGTGTTACAGTGGCATTTCAATGTTGAAATATTTCAGTTTTTGGCTGAAGTAATTTTTCAGCTTTTCACCAAAAACTCACAGAGAAAAACCCTTTTCCCAACCACCTCTGCTGTTGGTGCCTCTGTGTCTTGCAGGCGTTCTATCCCTGCTGAGGCCCTGTGAAGTAGTTGCCCAGGTTTTCACAGAATGCAGATACAAATGCAGCTAGGCAGCATGGTATTTTTGTTGTGGGGAAAAGAACTGCCTTGTGGACAGAACTCCACCCTGTCATCCCAAACTGGTTACAAAAATACTCCATTATACCCATAGCGTGGACATGTAGGGCAGTAGCAACTCGGTCTCATCCTCCTTCATAACAAAGAAAGGGTGTGGTTAATATTCCAGAGTCTCCTCCGCTCAGGATCAGAAAACAGAGTTGGGTGTGGCTGGAATTGCTGAGGTTTTGCCAAGAAGCCAGAACAGAGAGGCATTAATAAAAGCTGAGACATTTATCATCTGAAGGAAATGCTGAGTTTTATGAATCTGAACAAAGTCCTCTTTTTATTCCTCCGCATTGTGTCCAGAAAATGTAACAAATGATGGGATGAAACCATTGCCTGTTCCTCATAGCATGACATTTCTATGCAAGGGAAACTTTCTTTTAAAAAGTTACAAGGGTTATTTTGTAATTAACCATCATAAAAAACAAAACACCGCCACCAGATGACAACACAGAGGGAGAAATAATAATTTCCCTTTCTCTAAGAGCTCATCCTACAAAAGTAGGAATGGATTTTTAAAATCTGAAATTCACATTTGTTTTTAAAACAAACAAAGCAAGCTTCTTACAAGGGAGGCTGATGAAGGGTACATGGCCCTGCTGTGTATGTGTGTAGTTTTGTCTAGCTTTAATCAACAATATTTTGCAGTGCTGATTATAGGGCAACTCTTAACATTTCAAAAGTACTATGAAGCCTTCTGGATAAAGACATTTACTCTAGCATATCAAGCTGTTAATTATTCTAATTTCCATTAAATATCCTGGGAAATGGAAGGGCTTGTCCTGTCAAGAAAAGCCAGGCTAATGTTCGTTCACTTTCTTTCAACTAGAATAATCAATTTGCTGAATTTGTTTTGACGATCTGGGGAACACACCTGCTTAACTGTACCAAAAGTAGTGCCTGATCCTGCAGATACATAAATAATAAGGAAACATACTCATACGTATAAGTGTTTGCAGGATTGGGCTCATATCTGTTATCCAGAAGTTGTCGCTCACGGTAATAATGTGTGGACTTCTAAATGGAGACTCTGGTTTTGATGTTGACTGTTCCATTGTAAGGACAATTACCCAAAGAGAACATGCCTAAGAGAGATAAAGCACAAGAATTCTGAAAACCCTATCTTTAAAGTTCCATTTCTTTGTAGTTTGATTACTTGAATATGGAGCTTGGGCTCTTGTTACTGCAGAAGACCAGTAGAATTTCCATTTGTGAACTCTCTAAACATATGATTGTTTGCCATGGTATGTCTGCCAGACAAGAAATGACCTAATAGAAAAACCAGTGTAATGACAATATTAGGAAATACTTCTGCAAGCAAACAATGGAAAAGATTTGTGGGATTTTCCAGATCTTTAATAAGAAAGACTGATCAATATTTATACGCTGATAACCTGCAGGCACCTATACAAACTTGTTTCCACCAAGTATCACTGATATTTATGTATCTCAGTA
Organism: Chrysemys picta bellii; assembly: GCF_011386835.1. Taxonomy (NCBI): domain Eukaryota; kingdom Metazoa; phylum Chordata; order Testudines; family Emydidae; genus Chrysemys; species Chrysemys picta. The sequence continues at coordinate 32,073,358 of NC_088800.1, read as the reverse complement.
ATTATTGTTTGTATAGTGCTTTGAATGTATAAAATGCTGTATAAATGGATCATGGAATTGAAAGAGAATAATTCTATATATTCTATTTGGATTGTTTTAAGATGAGCAGAAAGCTGCAGCTTTCATAATAGACTATAAATAGCTAAGCAAACAACTGGATTATGTAGGTAACTAAGAATTCAAATGCACCACTCATGTTGTCCAGTTCAATAAAACATGGAAAGTTAAAGTGGAGATTGCCCATCATGTTTCTGGCTTGAGAGCATACAGAAGAGGATTCATTGCATCTAAACCCACACCTTTCTTTTTGATCCCCGCGTCTGGACAACAGTACTACTGTGAGAATGTTGTGATAATTTTATAATTCTTGGGATGCCCTTTTACCTTGTAATTATTTCATAGCAGTACTTTTGAGATTGCCTCTCTTGGAGCTTGACAAATTCTGTTAGGAAACATCTGGGTGTGATTTTTGGCACTGGAGTTGTTTTTCTTCCTTTTTTTTTCTTTTTCTTTCTTTCCTCCCTCCCCCCCAATCTTCTTTTGTTAAGGAATTAGAATGCAACAGTAAACCACTGTCAGCCAATCTGAAAACTCACTACAACTAGTCCAGTTGTTGCCTAAAAATCCAAGCAACATGAATCACACAGCCGTCGTTCTCTAATTTGGTGGTAATTTATCCTACCTCTGTCTTCCTCCTAAATCAAAAACATGTGTTTTTTAATCTATAGAAGGCATGCACCTTCTGTAGATTACAGTATCCAAATAGCATAGCACAAACATTTCATCTTTCTGATTAACAACTCAACTTTTAGGCCTATATGTGTCCACTCTGGGATTTACCTTCTGGTAGAAACGCTGGGGTGTATGCACTAGAAACTGAGCAAATCATGCAAAAATATGACTGAGCATGTAAGAGTTTGTTGCTCTAAATCTCTGATTGGCCTTGGATTAAATGCATAGAGTGCACAGCACAACTGTGGATAGTTTACCATAAAAGTCCAAAAAACCTAGAGAAGAAAAACCATCTAAAATAGAAAAGAATGAATCCAGATTACATAAAATGGCTCATAATTAACTGCAACACAAGCCCAGAGTTAGCATAAATGCCAGTAAACCGATTACCTCTGGCTTATTCCCAGTACAACTGTGTAATAGGACATGTTTATTACAGAGGCCAGGCTTCAATTTTGTTACAATGTTCATTTTGTTAGGAAAGGATGGAGGAAATCATTTGGGACCTTACCATGTACAATGTAGGTGTTGGCATAGAGCTTCGTAGAAAATTGGCCAAGTACCTCTGCCTGCTGATGCATGGCTGCACATGTTACATTGGATAATACAGGTATCCAAACCTAGATACCTAGATGTGCATTCAGAAAGTCAGGATCGAGAAAAACATATAATAACTTGCACTGAATGTCCATATTCTTTTTAATTAGCAAAGTATGCTTACTATTTGTGTGTGTGTGTGTGTGTGTGTGTGTGTATATATATATATATATCTATATATATATATCTATATATATATATCTATATAATGCACACATACCTGTTTAGTTCATGAAAATGTGTTGTGTTGTATCTATGCATACTTACAATTCAGAACAGGTAATGGAGTTGGGTGAAAAATTAATAAATTCATAACACAAATTTTGCCTTTTTTCCTTTTGAGAATTGTGCATAGTGACTAACTGTTTCTTGAAAATAATTTTGCTAAATTAATTCTTGTTCTTTGGCATACTTGTGAGCAGTTGGTTTTGACGTTTAAAATTCATACTATGATGGACTTGTAACCTAAGTAACGAGATATTTCTGTTCTTTTATTGGATGAACAGATAGCTTACAGTTCTTTGTGTGAAAGTGGTCACAGAATAAGCATTCAATGCATTAATCTTTTCCAGAAACCAGAGGAGTGACTGTGTCACCCAATACCTAGATTTTTTCAGAAGATTGTATTCTGTATGTGGATAGTCCCTCATGCCTGTGCATGTTAATGGTATTCTTAATGTGTGAGAATAAAAGCTTAAAGGAAACGTCCTTTGACGTGGATTTATGAAACTCCAACCTAGCGTGTTCTGGGAGATACTCCCTGATATCTACAAAACTGCATAGAAATATATTTGTTCAGAGTGTTAATAGTAGCAGCAAAGAGATGCAGCGCTGTAATATACCTCACAGAGAGAACCCTACAAAGCAAAATACAACAGGAGAAATCCTGGCCATGTTGAAGTCAAAGGCAAAACTCCCATTGACTTCAATGGGGCCAGGATTTCTCCCAAGAATTATAAAACTATACACCTCACCATTCAAAGCGGATAGTCCCAAAACAGTTCAAGGAGCCTTGGGGCCAGATTTACAAAAATATTTAGGTGCCTAAAGCTACAGTCAAAATAGTAATGCTTCCTATGCACTTTGTATGGTGTAGTGATCTGATTGGCATGAAATAACACACTGGAGGCATAGAGTTAGCACCAACTTACTTGCAAACCTGAATTTATTTATTTATAGTATTGCATTTTAGGTTTAATGCCAAAGCAGCATCATTGGGTGCCTTCATTAACAGACTAGCTTTCTCATAGGAATGACATTCATAATTGTTAAGGGTAATGTGAACCAATTTTCCCTTATCCTCCTATAAACATAAAATTTCTCATTCTTATATAGCTGTTATTTAGAAAATCACATAAACTGGGTGCCATCTTGTTGCTATCTGTGGTGCATTGCTAGCTTTTAAAGCCATTTGGCTAACCTTGTGTTTATTTATTTCCATCTCTATCTATTTGCCCCCATCCAACCAGAGTTACCAAATTGATCTTTGTACCTACCCATATGAGAGCTGAAACCATGGTAGCAATGGCTGTGTTTAAACAAGGTGGTTACTGGGAGTGCAGTTTCCCGACTGGGGTAGACCATTTATTTGTTTTCCCTGTAGAAGTATGGCTATGTGGGTGCACAGTTCTCTGAAAAATCATCCCTTCTCAGCACTGTTATTGCTAGCATAGATTCAACCATGGTTTGGGTAGCTGTACAAAGCCTAGTGCTTTTATTTATTTATTTATTTATTTATTTATTTATTTGAAGTACTTAAAAGTTGAAGGGTTGCTGTCAAAACTGGTAAGCCTGGACAAAGTCCCATAGTCAAAGACTTACTTTCAGGACTGTAGAGATATAGTCCCCTGCCATTCCATCCAGGCTGTCCTTGAAAATTAAAGGCAAAACTAAGATTCATGATAAATAAACTGATGCACTTATGCTGCCTCCTGCTGTAAGCGCCCCACAACTTTTTGCTGGGAGACAATCCAAGTATCTGCTGGCTTTTCTGGTACCCAGATGCTTATCAAGATAAGCCAATTCATAAGTGGCCCTTTTAAAAGCCACCAAAAAAAAGCGGGGGGGGGGCAAATATAAGTCAATCTGTTCATTTACACAGCTGAGGTTTTTACTTCCTCCTTTCTTGCTGATTAAGCTACAACGCTGAAGTCGCAATGGCAGCAGCAAGCCCACTTATATGAAAGAAAAATTATCAGTAGGTGAAAAGAATATTTTTTTGTCAAAAAGAGTTAAAATTTTCAACTTGAAAATGTCTGTTTTCTGAGCCTGAAAGGAGTTGTCGTGCTAGAAAAAAAGTACAGTATCAAAAGTAACATTAGCAACTCTGCTTGTTACTCACGGGTAGAAATATACAAGCAAAATATGCTCAGCAAAAATAAGTTTGCTTTTAATGAAGATTGAAGGAAACAAACTTTAACTTCCAGAGCTTTAGTGAGCAGCCAAGTGAGATCAGCCCTTCTGCCCCACCCTGTGTTAGCAAATGTGAGTCAGTATCCTGTTCAGAGCCGTTAGTAGCTCCATACTTCCCTGCGCTGAAGTGCAAGCATGCATTTTCCATGAAATGCCAGAGCAATGAATAGACTTGTGTTTCCATCCCCAGAGCATGTGAACAGGAAACTTTAATGTGAATATTTGTGGCTTTTGTTCTGTCACTTTTCTAACGCTTGCAGACTTTATTTGTCCAGTTTCAAATGCCAGGATTAAAGCTTAGTTTCATTCAACAGTTTTAGAGGTTGGTTGAGTGCTGCAGTGAATCACTGGCCGAGCAGAAGCTGACACAGTGTGTGTGACTGTAACTGGGCTGGGCTGTGCTTCTCCTCAGTTCCAAAGCATATGCTGCTATGCCCAGTCTTGCAAGGAAGCTTTTTTTCTTAACTGAGGTTAGCAAACACACAGATCAACAGTCTTTTAACTCACTCCTTAGCCTGAGGCTTCCCAGGGGTCTCTGGCATGCCTGCTCCAGGCAGCTTCCCTGTCAGTTAGCTCTGCTCCTTACTTGGAACACCAGCCCCAGGGCTGCTTCCCTGGTCCCTTGCTCCAGGGACCTGCCACAAGAACTAGCTCCACTGTGGTGTCGCCTTCCCTCCCCAGGGTGCAGTCTCCCAGTTGCCCATTAGCAGCCCTTTATAGGCCCAGGTGTAGCCCAGCCCTCTTTAGTTGGCTGGATTGGACTGCTCTGCTCTGGTTCCAGGGGAGCTGGGCTTAACCTGTCCATAGGGACCAACTACCCTATGATGATGACTCCTGGCCTAGCAGAGGTTGGGGGAGAGAGGGCTTTTCCTACACTGGGGCAGTGAGTTGCGTTAGGAAACAGTCACATTTAAAAACACATTGGCTAGTTGTGGGTAACTCAGTTAGTACGTATTTGTCTCTACAACATGCCAAAAGGTTTTTAACAACGATAGTTAAAATGCGTTAACACGCTTTTTACTGCAACTCATTTTTCCCAATGTAGACAAAGCCCAGGCAGATAAAATCAGCTCTCTTCCTCTTACTCACACAGGCTATTAGCTCATAATAGAATCTGAAAATGATTGCACCGGTTTAGCAAGCCTGGTATCTTGTCACTTGGATCAGTTACTGACTTTGTTCTTTCCCTGGTGAAAAAATGGAATCAGGAAAAAGCGAAGGAGCCTGAGTGTTCTGAGCTAGACTGATTGTTCAGGTCTGCAGCAAAAGGTGAAATGGCCACGTTATCTCTCTCCTAAGGAGCTGAAAAGAGCTTGCCCAAGACTGTCTACATATATCAAACCAAGAAGTCAGTGCGGCTAAACTTGATGCAGAGCAGGTTGCTAAACCTCATCTTAATGGCAGGCTGCTGGGAGTGTGCCGTACCCTGCCTCACTTGGCAGTTGAGCCTCAAAGGGATAACTTCCCAGGGATTTTTGTTCCTGGATGTGCACTTCAAAGTAGAAGGGGAGAAAGCAGCCTATGATCCGCAGCCATGAACCGTTGTCACTCTCTCTCAGAGCCCTGTTGAAGCAAGAGATTCTCCACACGTGTGTAAGGAATGCAGCTTGTGGATTTCATTGTAGAATCAGGGCTGAACAGTGAACAGATCACCTTTTATTGGGACTTGTTAGGCTTAGAATAAACTCAGAGTTGATCAGTTTGAATTACTGCACCAAGCAGGGTAAGTGGTGGTGTAGATTGCAGTACTTGCATCTCGGTCAGTCAAAGAGCTCCTCTGTTAGGTCATCAGTTAAATGCATTCCAGAACTATGTAGTGTCGTTGTAGCCATGTCGGTCCCAGGATATTAGAGAGACAAAGTTGGGGAGATAAGATCTTTTATTGGACCAACTGCTGCTGGTGAGAGAAACCAGCTTTTGAGCCATTACCTCACCCACCTTGGCATTCTGGAACTGTAATTCTAATCTAATGAGAGTTGACACATCGTGAACTTCCAATGTGGACACTTCACTGAGCTTGGTGATTTCAGGATTCGGAAATGAAAAAGCAGCCTTCCTTCCTTCTCCCACTGGCGCAGAACAGAGATCCTAGGGAGTTGGGTGGTGGGGTGACAGTAGTCAGAGATGACAGTTTAGCAGTGACGGGCCTTATCTTTGTCATCCTTCAAGCTAAGCTGGAAGTGAATGGAGTAGTGTGTAAAGTTTGGAAACTGTCTCATGCTACCCATTTTTCACAAGAATCTGACTCCTTGGGAATCCTGAAAGATAAGGTCGTTGTGTTCTGCTGGCAGGCGAGAACATTGTAGTGTTACTAAGCTACAGCGCTGCTACGAGGAAACAAGTTGCCTGCAGGATACTCAAGGAATGTTGTGGGTTGTTTTGTTTTTTTCAGTGTAATTTTAAAAAGTAAAACAATGGAAGCAGTAGAAAAGCCAATGTAAGGAAAGTGCCCTGTTTGTTTTGGCTTGTAGAAGTTCCCCTTAATTGTCTTTTGTAGACAGCAGCATTTGTATAATTTTATTTTCTCAGGCTTTCCCTCTGTGTCAGATGCTGCATCTCGGTGGGTATTTGCTGGGTCAATAATTCTGAGAGAACACTCAGAGAATGATTGTTACTAGCTAGATTTTTCCAGAGAGTGGGTGTGTTCTGTATGTAACTACAGTTCTGTTCTATAGTCTCCTATTTGTATTACAGACACCATTGCATGCACCATAATGTGCACAATTATGTAGGAAGCTATTTATAATACTGTTTTGGAAAACTGAGCATAGTAAGGACTTTGGTCCTATTTTTCAAACCTAGCATCTAAGTGAGAGCAACCCGATTCTGAATATGGACTCACAAATTGACACACAACTCCCAATAAATACCTATTTTACATATCACAGATCCGATTTGAGTGTCCAAATGCAGAACTGTGCCCCAGTTTTAGACACTTAGGTTTAAAAATTGGATTCTCTGTATGTAGCTTTACCTCTTCTAAGCCCCAGCCTCTCAATCAGATAATACAGCTACAAAAGGCGTCATTACATCCATGACTAGGAACAAATAACCAGCCACTGGAACTCAATCAAATGAAAACTTTAGCATGTTGTTGGAACCTAACACTGAGAGCATCTTTTTGACTCCCTTTCTGGCTGTCTGGCCATGTATATACTATGCTACTATTTTCTGGTTTGAAGAATTTGATATCTGGATATTTCCTACAACTGTAACATTCTGCTTCTGTCTTTCTTTGAGTGGCAGGTCCAGACAGCTATGCTTAATCAGTACTGTACATCTGATATAAATGGACAGTTTATCTAGGGACTGACTTGCAGCTGAATTGTATTATGGACACAATTAAATGGGTGTTGGACATTTTGGGGGTGGATTGGTAAATATTTTCTGCTTCATACAATCTAATCCAGGTTGAAATAGGTATTATTTCTCCTCTATAAACCAGCTGTTCTTATTAAAGGGAGGTGGAGTGTGAAAATTAAATTAGAGATGCAAGATTCTGAATTGAAAAGAAGGTTTCACTTAAACAACAATATATCTTTACCCCAGGCCTTGTGAAAATTTGACCGCTTACCATTATTGGATCAGAATGCCTTAACTAACCTAACCTCTACAGATCAGTTCAGATCCACTCAGCCTCAAAAATGTGACTGCACCAACTCTTTTTCCATGAAAATCTCATTAATCCCTTGTTCCCTGGCAGCTCCGGTACTTTTTGTTCATGATAGTGTGGTGGTGTTTCTTTTTATTCCTAATGACTGGTGGCTAATGATTTTTAAACAACTGTTTCTTTTGTCCTGTAGAGGTTGGGTCACTGTGCATGCAAAGACCTTCATCTTTACATGAAGAGATCCACCAAAAAAATTAGTTGGGACAAAGTTAGTGCTTAGTGGCTGTAATGTAAATACTGATTTTTCTGTTTGAGTGAAGTATTCAAAGAGTTAATGCAAGGAAGCCCCCAGGCATCTATTGTATTTGAATACATTAATAATCAATTATTTAAATCCTATTGATTGGCAATGTAAAAGCATGGTGAACGGGGTTAACTGCAGTTCAGCTTTCCGCCTCCTCCTCTTTTTTAGCTGCTTAGGGGAAGGGCTATGGACCTGATCCGAAGCCCATTGAAGTCCGTGAGAACTGTGGCAATTCATTTCATTGGGCTTTGGACTGGGATGTATAAGAGAGTCTGTTTGCAAGGCAGAGGGGTGAGAGCCCTTTGGGAAGGTTAGGCTCCATGCTAACACTGTGGGTCTATTACCAGAGCACGGAGTGTTGGCTGGTCCAGTGTAGGCTCTGTTGGCAGGCAGTGAATCCAGCCCTGTATGTGGAGCTTAGCTGTTAATGAATCCAAATTCTCCTCTGTATTGTGTACACACTGCTCTGGAAACCTTCATTTCAAATGTTACTAAAATGTCACTGTTTTGTAGCTCAACTGCTAAAAAAGATAGACTGGATAACTGAGCATCTTCTAGGGCAGGGGTAGGCAACCTTTCAGAAGTGGTGTGCCGAGTCTTCATTTATTCACTTTAATTTAAGGTTTCACGTGCCGGTAATACATGTTAACGTTTTTTAGAAAGTGTCTCTCTCTAAGTCTATATTATATAACTAAACTACTGTTGTATGTAAAGTAAACCAGGTTTCAGTATGTTTAAGAAGCTTCATTTAAAATTAAATTAAAATGCTGATCTTACGCCGCCAGCCTGCTCAGCCCGCTTCCAGCCTGGGGTTCTGTTCACCTAGGCCTGCAGCGGGCTGAGCAGGGCCTGTGGCCGGGACGTTGGCTGGCAAGGGGCTGGTAGCTGGGACCCCAGACCTGTGGTGAGGGGGGTTCAGGGGTCAGGGCAGAGGGTGCAGGGCAGAAGGCTGGGTGTGTGGGGGGGTTCAGAGGTCAGGGCAGTGGGGATGTGGGGGGTTCAGGGCAGAGGGCTGGGATGTGGGGGGATTCAGGGGTCAGGACAGAGGGCTGGTGGTATGTGGAGGTGCAGGGCAGAAGGCTGGGTGTGGGGGGGGTTCAGGGCAGAGGGCTGGGGTGTGGGTGGAGGTGCAGGACAGAAGGCTGGGTGTTGGAGGAGGTCAGGGCAGAGGGCTGGGGGCGTGTGGAGGTGCAGGGCAGAAGGCTGGGTGTTGGGGGCGACTCGAGGTCAGGGCAAAGGGCTGGGGTGTGGGGGGTGCAGGGCAGAAGGCTGGGGTGCTCGGCTCTTGGGGGTGCTCCCAGCCCCCTGCCCTGAGCGGCTCATGGCAGGGGGCTGGGAGGGATATGCCCTGTTTCACCCCCTTCCCCCAGGCTCCATCCCTACCGCTCTCTGCCTGCTCTACGGAGCAGCGAGCACGCTGCCGCTCAGCTCTGCTCTGCTCTGCTCCCCCTCCCCCTCGCAAAGGCCATCGCCAACAGGGGGAGCAGGAGGAGGAGGAGGGGCTGGAATGCACCAGGCTGTGGGAAGAAGCGGGGAAGGGGGGGAGCTTGGCTGCCGCAGGACCAAGCTTCTGCCTCCTGCCCCCGCAGGGGAGAGCGGTGGGCCGGGGGGGGCTGAGTGGGGCTGGGGGCCGGGACCCCCCCCCCCCCCCCCCCCACCGCTCTCCTCTGCCGGGGCAGGAGGTAGAAGCTTCCCTCCTCCCCCGCTTCTTCCCCCAGTGTGGCGCTTTCCGGCCCCACTGCTGCTGCTCCTCCTCCTCTCACCGGGCAGGCAGCGTGCCACTCAAAATCGGCTCGCGTGCCGTAGGTTGCCGACCCCTGTTCTAGGGCAAAATCTTCGCCTGCGTCTCCTAGTGACAGTTTCAGGAAGTAATGTGTATATATAGCTCCGGCCAGTAACTATCAAAGGGTATGAAAATGTTATTAAAGCTAATGTTAAAATGATATAATACACAGGTTGAGAAAAGAGTGTCTGTACATTTGGGTATAGTTCTAGAGTATCCACAAATACAAAGGTGGTTATTAAAAGTCATATGATGCATACAGTACATAGCAGCAATAACCCACATTTAGGTGAATAAATTTAAGAATACAATTTAGATATTAGTATCCAAATCTACACTGCAATGTAAGCCCCAGGCTAGTAGAACTGAGCAGACCCGTGGTTTGTTAACCTGGGGCTTGAGTGTTTATGCTGGTGTTTATACCCTTGAGTGTTTATACCCCAGGTTAGGAATTGTTGAATTCTGGGTCCCACCTTGGAATTCCAGCATATGCTCTGCCTGATGCGGGCCCAAGTCCAACCATCTGCATCCCAGACTTCCTAGCGCCTTCCCAAAATGTGGCTGCTCTTGCTCTTTGTGGTGCAGTGTCGGAAAACTTGACTGTCCAGAGGACAAAAGAAAATCCGTCCATAGGATTGTGGGATACTTTTGGTGGACTTGCAGGGTATGTCTACCCTGCAATTAGACACCCATGCCTGGCCTGTGTCAGCTGACTCATGCTCGCTGGGCTCGGGCTATGGTGCTGTTTAATTGAGGTGTAGACTTTTGGGCGTGATCTTGAGCCAGAGCTCTGGGGCCCTCCCCACCTACACTGCAGAGCAATTGGCTTGCACTCTGGGTCCCAGCTTGACTTGGGCTCAGACCCGCCACCGCTGTAGGGTCCTGGGTCCAAGCCCTGGATTAGTGTGATTTGCGTTTAGACGGAAGGGGAGTTAGGCTTGAGCTTGAGTTTGACCCTGGGCTTACATTGCAGTGTAGACATACAGGGGCCATAGCTTTTTGAGCCTTTGGGCTGCTGAAAAAAAGGGAAGGTGTGACCTTTCTTCTAATCACTGTGTTTGGAATATTTGTGAAGTGCCCGGGCTGAACTGGAAAAATAACTGGTTTATTAAGAAACCTAATTGAAATGGCTGAATTGAAACTACATGAGCAGGCTGTAATTAATTGCATTTCACATCACTTTTACAGGAAATACTCTCACATGACTTTCCTAGCAGGAGACTGAGTGACACACACTCAACCAAGCAGGAGATAGAAGTAGCACATCATCTTTGTGTTCCAGGGCCAGTTTTTCAAACAGGTGCATGCCTGAGTGCACCCATGTTTCCAAGTCCATGCACAGATAGATTTGCACACATTATATGTGCACTTGTTTTGAAAACTGGTGCTCTCATTGGCTGCACTTACTATGAGGGCAGGACGTTGTTGATACTAATGAAGCCCATTGTGGGTGTTGCATACACTACACTTCTAGCAAATGATACTATTTTAATAACTAAGAGACCGGTGCAAGAGGGGATTCTCAGTAATCCTTTGCCTTATATCTTTGTAGGTGTGGATGAACTCACCATCATCAACATTTTGACAAACCGCAGCAATGAACAGAGGCAGGATATCGCCTTTGCCTATCAGAGGAGAACTAAAAAGGTACCGAGAGCATCGAGACTGGTTTATGATTAGTACTAGTCTTCACATTCATAGTTAGGGTTGAAGTGATCGTACTGTAATTGATTTCACTGGGAGGACCACTTGCTTTTACCGTGCCTGAGCTTGGATCAAGCTAGTCTGAGAAATAGCTGGTGACGGTTGATGCACTACTCCTGTAGGTATTCTAAAGTACCAGGAGTGCTGCTGATGGGGATGTGCCACCATCGCTCTAAAGCCAACCTTAGTGCAGGCAGGTTATGACACCGTTGGAAATAAAAGCTGTGCCTCTGCTGCCAGGTTTCCAGGGTTGCTAAGCATGCACACCTGCAACTGAAATCCCCTGGAGATGGGGTTCTTTGCACCTCCAAGCATCAAGCCCAGTGTTTTAACACAGCCAATCGTGTTCTCCTCAGTAGCGTAGCTAGGAGGGAGTGGGGCAGCGGCCACTCTCCCACTGAGCACAAGTGGCGCCTTTTAAATTTTTTGGTGCCTTTTTAATTTTTACTCACCCGGCGGCGCTCCGGGTCTTTGGCGGCAGTCCCTTCTCTAGCTCCTTGTGTCTTCGGCGGCACTGAAGGACCTGCTGCCAAAATGCTGCCGAAGACCCGCAGAGTGAGTGAAGGTCCCACCGCTGAGGTGTCGCCGAAGACCCGGAGTGCCGCCCCGTCAGTAAAAGCGCTGCTGGGTGAGTAAAAGCGCCGCAGCGGGTGGCGCCTTTTTTTGGAATCGCTCCCCCTGTTCCCTCCACCTGGCTACGCCACTGGTTCTCCTATATTGCAATGTCATTCTAAGCAGTGTCCATTGTGTGCGTAGAGTATATGTGCTTGGGAGTGTGAAAATCCTTTTTGTTCAAGTGATTCCTGACATTCTGGGACCCAGTGAAAGGGAGAGGAACTGAGGGAAGATTATGCATGTTCACGTAGCTTAGCGGAAGGAAACTCTTCCAGCTTTCATTCACAAAGTCCGTCTAAATGACGACTGCAATCAGTTATGCAGTGAATCGTACAGGTACTGAACAAAGTCAGCTCCCCGGCTAAATTATCACCAGCTGTTATCCTGACAAGACTATCCAGTGTACCAAGCTGTTGATGAAAAGGAACCTATAAAATATGTATCGCTGTCTGTAAAATGAGCCTTGCTAGCAGGGAGCCGAGAGATGTTCTCTTGAACAAGTTTTAAAATCTTAGTCTAATTGAAGTTTTATGCCCACATAAAAGAAGGAAAAACATGTATAGATTCCCATTGGGTTCTGACGGCTGTATCCAGGGCCGGCTCCAGGGTTTTGCCTGCCCCAAGCAGCCCAAAAAAAAAAAAAAAAAGCCGCGATTGCGATCTGTGGCGGCAATTCGGTGGGAGGTCCTTCACTCCGAGCAGGAGTGAGGGACCGTCCGCCGAATTGCTGCCGAACAGCTGGACGTGCCGCCCCTCTCTGGAGTGGCCGCCCCAAGCACCTGCTTGGTAAGCTGGTGCCTGGAGCCGGCCCTGGCTGTATCTCTTTCAGATTTGTCAGACACCAGATAAAAGCCCTGAAATCTCAGCTGAAACCAAATACAAATCCAGAGCTACGTTTTTGAAATTCACAAACTTTTGTGCATTCCCAATTTAGGTACCCACAGACTCTATTGAGTATGTGCAAGTTGGGTGTGCGCGCACACACACACACACACAGCTGAGTGTAACCCCCATCTTGTGCAAGGGCATCAGGATAGCTGTAGTTATAAGATGGACCCTGAATAGTAAGGCTTGAAGCTCTGTTAAAAATATGCCAAAGTTCTGAAATCATATAGACGATCTTCAGAATTTTTATCCAGATGTTGATTCCCTTCACTTATCTTCTCCCTTTCCCAGCCCACAAGCATGCTAAAGATATCAATTAAAAGATGGGATTGCAAAGGTAAAGTGGCCTGTGGAAACAATGGAAACTAAGAGAACAGACCTTCCAATGCAACTGTGAAAACAAATGAGTCAGTGTTAAGAGAGCAGGAAACAGCACATGAATCCATGCATCCTGTCTGATGACTCAGGGCTCCCCCTGCCCAGTGCTCTCTAGGGATATTCTCATGTGGATTTCCTTGGAGACAGATTATATTGCTAAAGTAGAGTCCCTCCTAAGGTGGGGTTGGTACATTATGCATGCTGTGGCCTGTTGCTTACAGCAGAGGTCCTCAAACTTCTATTAATAGTATGGATCTCTGTTTTAAAGGGTGTGTCTCATGATCCCACCTCCCTTCCCATTCATGAAAACTCAAACCCTGTTTGGACCCTCTTTCTCTTGGGGACCAGCATCCCTTACCCATGTAGCTGCTAAATCCTCCCTTTCCAGATGTGTTATGGGAGTTATCCAAAGCTGCCTAGGGCCTTGTCTGTGTATGTCTTTGCACAGAGCTCTGCAGCCCCTGCCCATTGTAACCCTATAGGGAATCCGTTCGCCAACAGTTATTTGGGATCGTGCTGCCATATTCTAATAATTTTGGAAAATTTTGCTGGTTGTAAGTGTGAGATTTAATAATGAGCAGCTTGGCAAGTGTTTGCTTCCTGTTGTTTCCCTTTGGGTTCACTTATAGCAGTGGCATAGAATGGCAGGAAGGATCCCCTGCTGGATATGTGGGAATTATGCTGCTGCTAGCAGATCTTACCACTGTCTCCCTACAGTTCCATCGCTGCAATTAAAAATAAGGATGCAGACAGAGTAATTTCCAGCCCTTCCATTAGCATTTTATCCCAAACCAGGGCTGTACTAATCTACCTTTGGCTCAAGTGAACGAACACTTGTCCTGTTCTCCTAAAGGATCTATGATGAACAGCTAGCTGGAGATCTCTCAAAGACAGACCCCAGACCCGTAAACTCACTTCAGCTGGCACCTACAGTGTGCATAACACACAGCTTTTGCTGGAAAAGAGACTTTCTGGTTTCACAGCAGATTCTCATGGTCAGCTGAAAGCTCTGTTTTCCTGAGCCCAACTGGTCAGGAAATGCCAGTAGCATTGAGTGAAGCTCCCTGAGTTAAGGGATCACTTACTGTAAGCAGCATAGAACATTATTGATACTTCTCACTACATCAGGTTAGGGAGCTTCACGTATGATAGACTTAGTCCCCAGCACTTCATATACCTAGCCGTGGTGCTCGCAACCACTTCTTCTGGTAATGATGGCGTGTGCAGGTTTATGGCATCATTGCACTTGACTCACTGCTTTAAATTAAATTATCCCATCTCCTAGAACTGGAAGGGACCTTGAAAGGTCATCGAGTCCAGCCCCCTGCCTTCACTAGCAGGACCAAGTACTGATTTTGCCCCAGATCCCCAAGTGGCCCCCTCAAGGATTGAACTCACAACCCTGGGTTTAGCAGGCCAATGCTCAAACCACTGAGCTATCCCTCCCCCCCTTTGAAGCTCTGAAGCTCTGTGTAAAATGGCTGGAAGATGTTTAGATGCACTCCTTTTGAGAGAAGAGCTATAAAATGAAACATTAATGCACTTAGCTCTGGTCCCCATAGGAGTGTTGATGTGCACTTCACGTGTCAGTGTTACCCTGAAATCGTGCCTGGTTTGTTGCTTCCAACACTGAAGCAGAAATTTGCTTAAAGGTAACTAAGGGTATGTGTACATGGTGCAGCAAAGCAAACTGGAGGGGTGTTTTCTAGTTGTCCTGTGTTAACACCTACTGGTGTGCTCTAATAGGTGCTTGTTTGTGTCAACATAATCCTGTTTGGAAGAGGATTCCCAACTAGGTGCCTTTTAGAGTGCACCAGGAGTGTCTACATGGGGAAATTCGAGCATTCTACAAATCATGCCCTTCTAGTGTGCTTTGCCAGTGCCATGTAGACAAGCCCAAAGTTGGAAAGCCAAGGGAAGAGGAAAGAAATTAACACTCCCAAACTCATTTGAATTAAACTGTTTTTTCTAATCCCATTGCATTGGGTTGTATGCTTTTTAACCTTTACACTGAAATGCAAAGATTAGACGTCACACAAAGTTAATTGGAATCGATCATACTCTACTGGAATGGATTAGAGAGGAGTGCATTGTCTGCACTGTGTAATCTGAAGTGAAAGAGCTGTTTTCATGCACACAACGGACTAATGCACCTCAAGTATGGCTAGTGGAGTTAAACATGTGTCAGATTGAAGGAGAAAATAATCCAAAAGACTCCTGTTGATTATTTCTTTCATTGGTCACCTTGCAGTGCATAGGACTGCTGGCCTGTGTCTCCCCCAGCCCAAGACAGATTAACACTACCCCAAAGTCTGTTCAGGCCGAGGCCCAGGCTTAGTCTTCAACCATAAAACTCACAAATTTACACCAAAACAAAGCAGTTTGCCTGACCAAAGCAGGTTGCAGGGGGCTAGAGCCCTCGCCTCTTACGTTGTGCCCCAACTTGCTTTGTGTAGCTCTCGCCCTCTCAAGGGAGCCACTTACTAGCTTTTATAGTCACTTGATAAGTCTCAACTAGGAGTCACAGGGGAGGCTGGGCCCAGTTTGCAGAAGAGGGTGTTTTGAGTGATTGGTGTAATGGATTCCTTTGTGAGCCAAGCCAACAGATGTGGAAGTGAGCTGAAGTGTTTTGGCTCTTTGACTGTCTGAGCTGAGCTTCTGCAGAACTTGGTTGAGGTCATAATGGCCTTTCTTTTGTTTCCTTTTTACCAAAACTTGTTCATATGAGACATCTAACAGCTGCAATGAACCCAACTGTGTCCTTTTGAGAACTCCAAATTAGGGAGGTTACTGACTGACTTTGGGTCCAAAACTGATAAGGATTTGGTGTTTCTTAACTGCATGGCAGTGCAACTAATCTGTGTCATTAAAATAAGACCTGAAAATGATAAGATAATGTAAACTCTAAGCT
This sequence comes from Chrysemys picta bellii, assembly GCF_011386835.1. Classification (NCBI taxonomy): domain Eukaryota; kingdom Metazoa; phylum Chordata; order Testudines; family Emydidae; genus Chrysemys; species Chrysemys picta. Next base: position 32,057,427 of record NC_088800.1, on the reverse strand, counting down.
GTAGCTCCCTGAGTTTCATCACATCCTAGGAAATGGACACATCTGCCTCTATTTATTATTCTCTCTAGCAGTGCGGGTTGGTGCAGATTGGTGATAATTTCCTTTAAAGAGGTGAAGGAAACTCCGCTTGCCCCATTTTTCCTCTCTAGACTTCACTGAAGAAAGACCCTGTCTTCTGTTTCCTTGTCCACTTTCCAGGAAAAGCAGTAACAATCTTGGAGATTTACAATTACTGAAGGCAGAATTGTCTGGAGGTCAAAAATGAGCTTTAATCATTTTCTCCTTTTATTTTTTTAAAGGAACTTGCTGCAGCACTGAAGTCAGCTCTCTCAGGTCACCTGGAGGCAGTGATTTTGGGCCTGTTGAAGACACCGGCTCAGTATGATGCTTCTGAACTGAAAGCTGCCATGAAGGTAAATGAGCATTGAAATTAAAGTTGCTCCAAGTAAGTCTGTCATCATCCTTTGGAATTGCTACCTAAGGCCATGATTTTAAAAAATGGCCACATATTTTTAAGTGCTACAGTTTTCAGGTGTCCAACGTAAGGCACCCAAAATCAGTATCCACTAGTTAAATTCTTGGGCCAGGTGAGATTTTTCATCTAAATGTTTCACTTATTTTTTAAAAATAACTTTGAAGAATGAACATGAAGCTAAGGACATAATTGATCAGCTGCTTTGAATGGGCACCTGTACAAGAGCTTTTGGAAAGCAAACTACTTTCCCGATTGCATTTCTGCATTTTTTTTAAAGTGTTTACAGTATTAAAACAAAATAGAGAAGTTGTTAGTGAGAGCCAAAAACTCCTGTGATAGAACATAAATCATTTCCAATTACTGGGTCACATCACTGGTTGTGAGAGAGTCTCTCATACATAGTCATTTACCTCCATAGAATCTGAACACAAGGACACACAAGTCATATTTCTTATGCACCCCTAGGAGCCTCTGAAAGGATAGCTTTGAAAACTGACTCTAACTTTGTGCACATGCAAAAAAATTGTGAACACCTACCAGTGCCAGGATTTGATTTTAAAATCCTACAAGAAAACTCATGTTTTGGCTTTCATATTTCTAAACGTCACTTAAATTTTTGTATGCAATGTAGTTGTAGCCATTTAGGCCCCAGGATATTAGAGAGACAAGGTGAGTGAGATAATATGTTTTATTGAACAACTTCTGTTGGTGAAAGAGACAAGCTTTCGAGCTACACAGAGCTCTTCTTCAGGTCTGGGAAAGGAACTCCCAGCATCACAGCAAAATGCAAGATGGTGCAGATTGTTTAGCATAAGAAGTTAGAACCTATCGCGAGCATAGGCGCCGACTTTACCTGGCACCGGTGGGTGCTCTCGCCTCCATTCCAACCTCTTCCCCAAATCCCCGGGCATGCCTCCTCCCCCCCCGCCCCCCCCCCGGCGCACCGCATTTCCCCTCCTCCCCAGCAAGCCTGGGAGGGAGTGGGGAGAAGCAGAGCAGTGGCACACTCAGGGGAGGAGGCGAAGGCGGAGCAGAGGTGAGCTGGGGGGCCACGGAGAGCACCAATTTTTTCCCTGTGGGTGCTCCAGCACCTATGATTGCGAGGGACCATTCAAGGTAGAGTGGCCCGTTACCTTGCTGGGAGTTCATTTCCTAGACCTGAAGAAGAGCTCTGTGTGGCTCGAAAGCTTGTCTCTCTCAACAACAGAAGTTGTTCCAGCAAAAGATATTACCTCACCCACCTTCTCACTTAAATTTTTGATATTCTTGGTTAGGTAAATTTGGGGGTTTTAAAATTTTTTTCACTAATTTAAAAAAAAAAATTGTGTGAACAATTTATATTAAAGTTGGAAGCAAGAGACTGAACTAATTAACAGACATCCTCGCTCATAGAAAAATGTCAGGTACAGGTAATAACAAAACCATTTAAATCGGAGTCAAAAGTTGGTTCTTTTGGACAATCAAATGCTGCCCTCTGCTGGCTGAAATAGATACGGTCTGTATTTTATTCCACATTATATATAGACGCTTGGTTTTCATTCTGTCTTCTGATTATTTATATGTCTGTAATTATGGACAGTCACTGTCCCAGTACTGTATTTGTAACCAGAAGATCAGGCTGCAAAGCTCTCACCAGAACCACTGCTTGTGGCATTGTGCAGTTGTTATACTTTCAGTTGAGTACTTGTGTCCTCTTCATACGCTCATAGGTCCAGCTCTTCCACTGATCCAAAGCTTGATATCCTGAGCCTGCTGTTAGAGTTTTCAGCGGTGGTTGTTAAATGCTGCCATTCATGAATGAGCTTTAATTTGGCTTGACTCGTTAGTTTTTTTTTATTTGAAGCTTGCTTAATAAGCCAAATCCAAGGAGAATCTTAGATGAGAAAAGAAGAAATCCCCCACAAAATTTATTCATAAAAAATCATAAAATCCCCCATAATGACTAGCACAGAGAAAAATTACCACAAAAGAAGAGAGGGTGAGAGCAATTTTTGGTATGAATCCTCAGATTGGACCAAAAATCACTCAGTTATTTCTGTATTGGGGTCTTGGAGACCCCTCGTATGTCAAAATTGGGAAGGAAAACAAACACACACATGGGATGCATTTAAAACAGACACTGTTGTAACCAGTGAACTATGAACAAGTTAAAACTCTCCTAGATTCAGCAGCACCACTGCACAGTGCTTGTGTTGGGGGCGAAGTGTCCCCATGATCAAATGCATTCTAAAATAAACCACATACTATACAGGTGTCAGAGTCTAACTGACTCCATGTTTAGACAATAAAAATAGCAACAGTAACAATATAAAAGCCACAGACACATTGAAGGGGCATTAATGACCTAATACTTTGAACAAATAGGTGACATGTTCTGAACATACAAAGTTTCTACCCTTTGCACATTTTGCTGTGCTTTTCTGTCTCGTTCTCTGGAACAGATGCACCTCTCATGCTGTCGGGAGTGGCTCATGACTGTGTACTCCTATCTCTGGGCAGATGACCCAAACTGATGGTGTATTCTATAAATAGATTTCACCAAGCCATTAACAAATGTGAGCTTCTTTAGTGACTTCTGGTTTTCTATAGCCAAAAACCAAAACCAAAAACCCCAAACAGGTAGGGTGATAAAAACCAGTGTGGAAAGCTTGATCTCATCCTACTTTGAGAATACCTAATGTATGAAGAGGCACGGGTTTGGCATGGGAAATTTGTGTTTACATTTTGTATGCATTGGGGTCAGATATACTCTAATACATTAGAAGGGCTATAAACAGTCTTGGTCTAATAACCTCCTTTGGATATGTTTACCCTCGGATATCACTATCTTATAAACAAGGAGCACCAACAAATTGCCATGCGCAGGGCCAAATGTTCAATTCTGGCTTTAAATTAGCCTTAAAATGCAAGTGCAACTCTTTTTGTATGGATGAAATCCATGTTTGCCCATGTAAACAGGCATGTACATGCACAGATCAGGCAGATGGGCCTCAAACTCATTTATTTGTGCTGGCACATGCAGGTTTTGGGTGTTTTTTTTTTTGTTTGTTTGTTTGTTTTTTTTAACCCATAAATAGGATGCAAGCAAAAATTAAGATGATTTGTTAAGCTGGCTGAAGATTTGCCCCACAAAGCCTCCTGGAGTTTCAGCATTAAGGGTACTTTTTCTAAAGATCTTGAGTGTTTGAAACTGGGGGGGGGGGAAGTCCTGTTAATATGTATAGCCTGTTTTATTCCAGAAAAAGACTAATGTTGAGAATTAGTTTGTGGTAACTACAGTATTATCACAATTCCATTTCCCCCCCGCCACACACACACCTCCCAAAAAAAGAGTGTTTATATGAACATCAATATATTTTAAAGCAAAACAAAAATATACTAAGTATTTTTGTTATTAATCTTTACTCCTTCCCCAGACATTTATTAGAACAAACCTAGTGAGAAGATTTTCCTGTTTCTGTTGCGTGAGCCTTTTTGTAAATTGTTTGGTATTAGATTCTTCTTGTTTTTTCTATTATTAAAGAAGCGCTTACAGAATGGTGGGTTTCTTCATAATTTACTCCATTTTTTAGATGTAAAATAATGCAATGTGAGACGTCTCTTCCTGGGGTTTTGACCTGTAGATAGATGACCTTTGACTCTTCTGCGTGGCTCAGGCTAGAGTATACCCCGACTCAGAAAAGACAGTAAGAGGATCAAAAGCATGCCACCTAAGTAATGGAAGCTGTTAGAGGCAAAAAGGCATCGTGTAAAATTGTGGAAGTCCTATCCTAACGAGGATAATAGGAAGGTGCACAAACTCCAGCAGGTTCAGTGTAAAAAATATAATAAGGCAGGGCAAGAAAGAATTTGAGAAGCAACTTGCTAAAGATGCAGAAACTAATGGTAAGAATTATTTTAAGTTCATCAGAAGCAGGAAGTCACTAGATGACCAAGATGTTAAAGGAGCACTCTAGAAAGACAAGGCCATTGCGGAGAAGTAGACAAGGTTTTAGAACACATTGCTAAATTAAATGATAAGACGTCACCAGGACCAGATGGCATTCACCCCAGAGATTTGAAGGAACTCAAATACAAAATTCAAGAGCTACTAATTGTAGTATGTAGCCTATTGCTAAAACCAGTCTCTGTACCATTCTAGCAGTCTGCTCATTTTTAGTGTCAAATGAAAACTTACCTGTGTTTCAGGGTTTGGGGACTGATGAAGATACTCTCATTGAGATCATCTGCTCCAGGACAAACCAGGAGCTTTGTGAAATTAACAAAGTCTACAGGGAAAGTAAGTATGTATTAGTGTTTTCAACACAGTGAACTTTGGTTTTCTCATTTGGATGAGTGATGGGAAAATTTGGAAAACTTTCAACCATTGGCTTTCCTGGGGATTCTCATTATCCCTAGTGTTTTGGTCAAATACAACGGGCAAATTTCAGAGTAGCAGCCGTGTTAGTCTGTATCCGCAAAAAGAACAGGAGTACTTGTGGCACCTTAGAGACTAACAAATTTATTAGAGCATAAGCTTTTGTGCACGAAAGCTTATGCTCTAATAAATTTGTTAGTCTCTAAGGTGCCACAAGTACTCCTGTTCTTCTTACAACGGGCAAAGGTATTTATGCTGGCATAACTGATGAAGTTTTCAGTGTAGTTGAACATGACCTAGACAAGCTGCCTACCATAAATACTGTATCTAAGACCTTATGATTTATGGACCCACACATGTCAATGGAGCCCAGGATTTCACCCACTGCCTGCCCTTTCTAATAACCAGCTATGCACAAATTAAGGCGCCATGATGGCTAGCTGGAATTATGGCTTCCAAATGTTTTCGCTTACCTTCTTTACCTTGAAATTAACTTGAATTTCAGAAGCATTTTCCATGGAGGAAGAAATTTGTCTTTCAAGGATTGGTGCCTTGGAATTAACTGCAGACCTTGTAGTAAACAAGTATCCACCAATCATTTCTCTCATGTGAAAACAGCCGCAATAATCTGTTTTCTACTTTTATTGTAAGGAAGACAGTCAGAGTAAGTGAGAGCAAAATCTTACTCATAGATTCTGTCCATGTTGAGCAGCTGAATTCCGTCAGGTCCATGGAGCACGTGTACCCCACCTATCCTCCAGAGCTGGCCCAGCCCTGCTGTCCCCACCTATGCACCCTCCAGATCCGCTTCGCCCAGACTTGCCTTGGGGCTGCCACCCCCAGCAGCCTGTTGGTTCTCGTCTCACTTCTTCGATCTCTGCACTTTCACAGCTGTAACTCACCCAATAGCCAGGCTCCTCCATACCTCACACCACACGCCCTGACTGGGAGCCCCTGGCAAGCCGCATGGGGCGGGCTTCCATCTCTTGTCCAATGTGCACCCCTGGCATCTCTCCCTGCCTCCCCACCAGGCAGCAGCAGGAGCCTCTGCACCTTAAAGCCAAATCATCTGCAAAGCCAAGCCAATTGCAATGGACCCCGTCTGTCTGTCTCGATGGCTAGTAACCACTGTGCCAGCACAGCAGAACTTCGCCCCTGCCGCACACAGGCACCTCCTCAGCCCAGGGGCTGCACACACCTGGCTTGGCCCAAACTCTCTTCTCTCCTGCTCCTGTTTCAGTGCATCCAGATGTGCTTCATCAGCTGCATTGAGATTTGGCTTTTCTCTCTGTCTCTCTCAGTGCTCTGCAGTGATGCAGGCAGATGTTTCCTTTCAGTTGTTCACACATTTGTACTCCAATATTCTATGATCTGCAAGGAATGGTTGATAAATAGCAGAGACACCAGCCCCTGGCTTCCCCCACTCCACTGTCCCTTGCATCTGCCAGGCTTTTGAACTCCTGAAGTGCTTTGTAACGAGAGGCTGCCTCCTCACTAGCCCTCCCATGGCCTGTTATGTTCGTTTAGATGGGATATGGGGGCCCAAAGATGTTGACCAAAGCGAGGGAAAGTAGTAGCCTTATAGCAATGCAGAAAATTGCTACTCTAATAAGAAATAAAATGTTTTAGTGCCAGGCCAGAAACACAGACAGCACTCCTGTATTTAAGCATAGGTATTTAAACTATGGTTATTTTGCATAAAATTGTCTCTTAGCTGCAAGCAGTCTAAAAAAATCGTTGATTGATTATCTGAATCTGCTGTAATAAAACACTCACTCAAGAGCCTAGGTGTGATGTGGTTGTGTTTAAATAATAAGTGCTTGCAAAACAAGCCTGGATGGCAGAGCCTTGCCTACACCAGGGATCCCACCAGTGCTACCCTTGGTACAACCTGTTGCTGTGTTTTAATAGACTAGCCGGTTATTCGTATATGTCTTCCCAATACAGTATCTAAAGTAACTTGCAGCTATCATCCCTCCAGTTGACCTTGATGAGGTATGGAGTAATGTTTGTGGGTCAGCAGTAAATAGAAAAGTATTTGCTGTGTTCTAGTGTACAAGACAGAACTGGAAAAGGACATTGTGTCGGACACCTCTGGTGACTTCCGCAAGCTGATGGTTTCCCTGGCAAAGGTAAGCTATTCTGAGTCGGTATGTGTTTTTCTCTGTCTAGTTTTCCTTATTCCGTCATGTTTCTCAGTCCACTCACCAGCTGTGGCAGGTCACGTACATTGATTGTGACTAGCTGTATCAGAAATCCAACCACCTGACTGATAGCTAGTTTGGATTCATGTGCATCGTCACTGCATAACTGACCATTTGAAAGAACGTGATGCAGATGTTGAATGACAATGCAATTTGACGAGAAAGTAACTAACATAACTGTGCTTTGTAATGGAGATGGAGCATGTTGTAATGCTCATTTGGCAAATGTTGGCTAACATGAACCAAGAGAAAAAATGTAGATAGCAGCTTGCACTGTTTCAATTCCGATACATTTGCTAAATGTTTGTTTTTCTTGTTTAAAGGGTAAAAGGTCTGAGGACACTTCTGTGATTGATTATGAGCTGATTGACATAGATGCTAGGGTAAGTGCTGGTGATGAGTGGTAACAGTACACTTTGGGGAGTTCAATCTTTTAAAATAAATCTTGCAAAACTCTGAATAGACAATATAAAAATGTTGCTTACTTTTTCACATAGAGGTGCATATATTCCCTAGCATGTTATGGACATAATATTGGTTTCAGCATGCACCACTTATGATCGTGAGAGCTCAGCCATTTCCATGTAGGGGTTCCCTTTCCCACCGACACCCATACACAGCTGTCTTATTGCTTCCACAGATACCTTGACAAAAAGAGACTTCCTAGTGGAGTTTCATAATAGGGTGGTGGTCTCTGCTGAGATTCAAAAATGATGGTGTCTAGATGATTCCAAGAGAGAATCTGGAGAAATCTTTCTTTTAATGAATTTCATTTGACAATTTTATGTAAATGTCCCATTCACCAGTGACCATTAAACTGTGACTGTGACATCATTAAACTCCCTGACTGTTCTCTGGGAGATCAAGAGTAACTTCACTGATGTCAATGGAATTATAGTAATGTAACATCTTTGTTAGTTGAGAATCAGGTCTGTAAGTCCTTTACTTCTGTATGCATTCCCCTAAGTGGTTAGGTTAAGTATGTGTCTACACTTAACCTCCCCCTCTGATTTGGCTCTAGTAGGACTTGTTTTCTGAGATATCCTATAGCTTTGCAGTGGCTCCTTCATTTTATCCCTGGTGGCTAAAATAGCACTTTTTATTCTAACCACAGGACCTCTACGATGCTGGTGTGAAGAGGAAGGGAACTGATGTTCCTAAGTGGATTAATATTATGACTGAAAGGAGCATTCCCCACCTCCAGAAAGGTACTGTTGAAAGAAAAAAAAATTCCATAGCAGGGAGTTAGAAGGAGATGGTCATTGCTTGGTTGCAATAATGATTTAATCAAGCGTAAGAATCCAGGAAACAGGAAGATGTTTTTGAAAAGTTTATCTGCTGAGCCATGACTATTTGAAAAGAAATACATTTGTATCTCTAGAGTAAATACATTAATGTTCCTATTCGAACATGCATACACACCCAGCAGCAGATCTTAAAAGCTACACTTTTAAAATTGATCTCTAAATTCACTCCTGCAATCTTGCACAAAGGCCTACATTTAGGCACACAATTGCCGTATGTAAACATCACACATGTAAAGCTTATGTCAGTGGATCTCAAGAGTGGCCTCTGGTGTTTCCTGGACAGTTGTTATGTAAACTCCTTTGAGAGGTTCTTTTATTTCTGAGGGCCTAAATTCCACAGTGCGAAGTAGATGGAGATTGGACCAATATCTATCTGATGGACGGTCTGTCAGTGATTTTTCATATATCCTAGTGAGAAAACCAAGCTAATACATGGTGATATTTTCCTAAATCATTGATTAATTGAGAACTTCCTGAAATGTATCTGCTCATTCACGGATATGAAAATGAGGTAGCGTAGTATCTAGATATTGGTGGTCAAACTTCTTACTGTCCCCTGGCCCCTCTCTAGTTGCACTGTGCAGTTTTTTGTGCACACAATCTTTCTGCCCCCCTGAATTTTTGTGTACAACTCAGGTACACATCTGTTCTTTTAATTGTTTTCTTCCTTATTATAGTGTTTGAGAGGTACAAGAGCTACAGCCCTTATGATATGTTGGAGAGCATCAAGAAGGAGGTCAAGGGAGACCTGGAAGTTGCCTTCATTAATCTTGGTAAGTAAACCGTCGTTAAGGTTATTAAGAATGGCTTTCAGTGAAACATTTCCAAGGCTCTCGCAATCTACTTGCTGAGATGAGGCAGAACCCAACTATTTAAAGTGAATGAGCTGGTGTTAGTTCATCTCCAGTTTATAATCTTCAGTGGAGACTGAATTGTTCCTTCAGCTCTTTGTAAAAAGGGGGTATTATAGCTCCAAGCTGATGCATTAAATATTTGCTTGGGGTTTGTTCTTTGGAAACCTGGAGGGTTGAAAAAGATTGGAGAGAGTGGGTGGCTGGAAGGGGGGATGTGTTGCGGTGAAGCCAGTCCATGGATTTTGAAGACTAGAAAATGGAGGTTGATTTAGGACTGTATTCTGTGAAATGGACAGGAATGTAGGGGTGAATGTGAGGTTTGGATTGTGGAATGAGTTTGAGGTGGTGGCATTTTGGTGGAGGGAAGTTATGGCAGTGGGATATTTGTTTTGGATACACTGAGTTGATAGAAATTATGGTAGAGCCCAGGCTCTTGTTTAAGACAAGAAATGAAGAAAAGCCAAAACCATGAAGAGGAAATCTATTTGGGTGTGATCTACATTAACATTTTCAGAGAGAATGTGACCAGAATGTGTTAGACAAGTAGAATATGGGTCAAAGACTGAATCCTGGGGGGACACCACAGTGAGATGTGATAGCAGTTTGAGGAGAGAAAGTACTTTATTTGATTTTAGGGAGCTGGGGTTACATTGCAAACCTTCCTTGGTACAGTTACTTAAACATATTAACTTCTAGGTAACAAATGTTTCAGACACAAATCATTTGTCTCTGGGGTTTTGTTGGTTGGTTTGGTTTTTTGGGAGTGGGAAGCCATATCTTTTTGAAAACCCTCTCCTAGTTCAACTATCAGATCTATAAAGGAGGAGTCTAAGCCATTTTAGTTTGCAGATCTGAGTGTCTGCAGTATGTTTAACCAATAATATGTTCTTCACTTTGCAGTCCAGTGTATTCAGAACAAGCAGTTGTATTTTGCTGACCGATTGTACGACTCCATGAAGGTAGGGTGGACTAAAGAAGGCCTTGTTTCTTAGTACTGAATTTTTTTGCTCCTCTTCATAGTCTAACTACATTTTAATCTTTAGTCTCCATGATGTCTATGATTGTTTAGATGGCACTGGAATGCCTACTGATGGCATCATGGCTGGCCTTCTTCAAAAGAATGCTTTAAGAATTATATTCATAGAGAAATTAATCTAATGCATCTTGTCCATTCATATCAGCAGATATATTCAATGCAAAAAATAATAGACTAATGGCACCTGCTTGCAAAAGTAGAACAGAAAGAATTCTAACAGTAAGAACCCACAACAAATGTTATTTCAAATCTGCTATTGTCATCAAAGTGTAGAGCAGTGGTGAACATCAGTTAGTTTTTCCACACCCATCTCTCATGTGCATGTTTTCCTTTAGGCCAGGAATGTATACCTTGATGAAATATTAGTGTTCATTTTTTCCAGAATAAACTTAGTCTGGAGTTTCTGGGTTAAGCAGCAATTAATGTAAAGGAAAGTGACAAAAGCTAGAGTTACTTAAGTAAGCTGGGAGTGCAGATGAACAGATAGAACAAAGCTTGACACTCAAATTAAGTACAAGCTGTAGCCCAGTCCGATTCCCATTGAAGTGAATGAGAAATGTATCTGGCCCATAAGTAGGTAGGAGTCAGAAGAGACACCATGCACAGAATACATAGCAAGAGAAAGTGAGCATAGGAATGGAGTAATGAAACTTTGGAAAGTACATGACTACAACCCAGCGGTTACCAGAATTCTGGGATGTGAAAATGCAGGCAGTGAACACAAGTCACAAGAAATTGTTTTAGAGCGCCATTACATGTTAGATCACCTTTGTGTCCTGGTTCGGTCACCATACTGTAGAGAAGATGCCCAAGGAAGAAACAAGATTGATTAAAAGAGGAGGAGATTATTTTATGTAAGAAGGCTATAAAAACTCTGTTATCCAGAGAGAGAATTGTTAAAGTTAAGTATGAGTGAAACTTTCCAGATGCCAAGAAATTACTGACAAGCCTCTTTGAACTGATGGTTAAACCTTAGGACACTCAGACCCATGTGCTTTAAATTGGTTCAATGGAACATTGTCAAGTGGTTAGGATTCAGATTGACTCAGCTGTAACTTAAAATTGTTATAATATTTGGGGGGATGCCCTTTGGAGACTAAATATTTTTTTAAATTGCTGTACTGAAATACAATCACTGTCATCATTTTGGGGAGGTGACATTGAAGTAGAGTGCTTTTGCAAGTTCTAGAGTAACAGTTAATTAGCCTTCACTGAACAAAGAAACTGTGAATTAAACACACACCCACACCCCAGAAATAAAACCCTATTAAAACAAAGCACTAAATTGCATGCACTATTCTCCCCATGGGGAGAGAATGAGAGACCACATGGGACAACTGTTAGCCATATGGTATAATGCATTACTGGAAAGTGCTTAGATAAGGTGATGAGGGTGATGTAAGAAACTATAGACTAGAGTGAATAGAGAGCAAAGCCAGTACTCTGCTACGGTACAAGTTCCTGCAGCAACTCTTGGTGTCCCAATGCTGGTGTCTAAAGATGTAAATGTACTGCTTCTGCTGTAATGGAAAATGCACAATAATATATTGGCCAAATGGAGGAAAATTAGTATTGTTTGGAAAATAAGCTTGATCCTCAGGTTTTTAGGAGGGCGTTGTGAATGCAGAAAGAAGTAATTGATTGTGACCTTTTCCTGCAGCAATGTACAGCTCATCGGTAGATTCTCTCCCTCCTTACAAGACACTGGTTCTCTTTTGTTTTTTCACTTCACCATGCTACAGCTCTCAATGTAAATCTGTTTTTAGGGCAAAGGAACCCGTGATAAAATCCTAATCAGGATTATGGTCTCCCGCTCAGAGGTTGATATGCTGAAAATTAAGAGTGAATTCAAGAGGAAATATGGAAAATCCCTCTATTATTTCATCCAGGTAAATCACAAGGCTCCTTGTTATAATCAGTGTATGGGATTTTCAGAAGCACTCAGCATTAGTCTAATTGCACCCACTGAAGTCAATGGGAATTTTATCACTGGCTTCAGTGGGAGCAGTTAGATCAATGCCGAAAATCACTTCTGAAAATCCCACCCTTAGCTTTTAGCTGCTGTACACTCGGAGAGTCTAGCCAGCAAAATTATATGCAGATTTCAGGCTGTGTATGCTGACTGTGCACCAGTCTGTGGGAAAATGTCCACATCCATGGGGAAAAGCTGGGTCTTCCCAGAAAGCCAAACAGAGAAAAAAATAGCCACAGACAGGCTTGCTCTGGAACTGCCCAAGGTGAAGAGGTCATGTAAATTCCTGCCTGATTCCAGGCTGTGCTGTCTAGAGCTAGAGTAACCGCTGTCGGTGGCCCATGAGGAGTGGGGGAAGATAAGTCTCTAGCCATTTTTTTCCTTCATAAATATTAGATGGAGAACCGGGGACTTTGTTTCTCTGGTTACTGGCTCACAGCAGCAGCGGCTCATGCCTCTGATCACCAGACATGTTATGGACACACACACACACACACACACACACACGTGTCACCATGTTATGGACACACACACACGTGTCACCATGTAGGAGTCTCAACTTCCTTCCCCCACCCACTATTTGTGAGTGGTGCTTGGCAATGGGGTGAATTTAAATCAGAATCCTGAGTCCAACAAGCCCATTCTTTTACCCTCAATGGAATTCTGAAACAAGATGTAAGTTCTGAGTGAAGTGGCCCCTTCTGAGATGACTTCTGCTACGCACCACCCACCCATGCCACTCCTATTAGTGCACTCTCCCACAGCATTCTCTGAGACTCTGGCCCTGGGAGTTATGCTGGTGGCAGCATAAAGCTGAAATAAGTATGTGGGTGCTGGTTTCCAAAAGGGGAAGTACCCTCTCAGAGTAGCCAATGGTGGTCCCAGTTGTGGAGCCGCCACAGAGACAGTTTGGGGCCAGATGTCCTTTACATTTTGTTGTTCAGTGCCCATCCACTTTTCACTACAGGGTGGGCAGCGATGTGGCTGACTACATCTTATGTTCTTGGTTCATATACAGGGGGAGTTTCCCTATCCCTCTTTACTGGCAGAGAAAGCAAACATCTTTCATTTGCGCTGAGTCTCCTAAGAAAAGGCCATATCTTTATATTGGGGAGTGACATACAATGCAATCCATTAGGGACTAGATGGATATTAAGCTGGTTCACACAAGGATTCTAACCACTACTTAGATATTACATTTTAGCATTCTGTTATGGCTGTGTATTCTGGGTAAATGCCCATAGCAATGGGAGCACAGTCTGCTAGAACTCACAGGTCACCATTTTATGTCAGCCCAACAATAGGGCCCAAAATATTGTTAGGCTGCGCCAGCTCTGCAATAGACTTACTGGGTGGCCTCAAGCAAGTCTCTTACTTTTTCTGTGCCTCTGCTCCCCATGGAGCTAGAGGGTTGGAAAAAAGGCGGTATCTCTATCCATCTGGTCTCTTTAGACTGTAAGAGTGTTAGGACAGGAACTGATTCTTACTCTACGTATGCATAGTAAAGATCAGTTCCTGTCCTAAAGCTCTTACAGTCTGTTAGATTCTCTGGCCTTGTCTACACTTAAAATGCTACGGTGGCTCAGCTGTAGCACTGCCTGCTCTGACAGGATGGATTCCGCCATCACTGTAGTTAATCCACCTCCCTGAGAGGCAGTATCTAAATTGATGGAAGAATTTTTCCATGGACCTACCATTGTTTACACAGGGAATTAGGTTGGCTTAACTGTGCTACTGAGGGGCCATGGATTTTTCACACCCCTGACTGACTTAGTTTAAATGACCTAATTTTCTAGTGTAGACCAGGCCCCTTTCATGAATACTGCATTGTTTTCTTATTGATTGTATTCCAAATAAGACCGGGCTCTATCCAGTGTTCAGGAAAAGGGAAGAGCTGTGCAATTCCAAATCCTTTGACTTAGAATGGTAGAAATGTTTTGTGTTTTGCTTAATTGAACCAAATTGGAGAGTGGGTGGGCAGATGAGGGTTTGATAAAGAAGCCTTTCCGCCAGGAGATTACTGATTCAAATCTACCGCAGGTTGGCAGTGATCAGAAGAGGTTAGTGAATAGCTAATAGATGGTAACCATAGGACAGAATTGAACCATGTCCCTTTGCGCTCTGCCCTTAGGTTGTTAATTTTATACCAAGGTTCCCCTTACTGGTCCCACTTTTATCATGGTACATACCAAACCCTATAGAAAACTTCAGCTTACAAATAGATTCCTACTTGAACTTTGTCCTGCAAGTCCATGGTAGAGTGCAGTCACCCTGGGACTTCATGTAACCTTCATTGCTTCATAAAGTTTCATTTTATTTTTTCTTCCCTCATATTGCAGCAAGATACAAAGGGCGACTACCAGAGGGCGCTGCTGAACCTGTGTGGAGGAGAGGATTGAAAACTGTGACCAAAGAAATCCATGTCCACAGATGTGCTTTTCTGCTCTTCATCTTCCTGTAATCCTCAACTTGCCTAGCTAACTTGAATTTGCCTCTGTATTTGCAAGACTGATAGTATTGTTTGCTTGCTTGTACTTCTCTAGATGACAGTGCATTGCTTGGCTTTACCAAAGTTCTTATAAGCAAAAGGCCAGAGAAATGACCATTCCAAGGATAAAAAGTTGAAATGTGTTTGTGAAAGACTCTGCCTTCTTATTATAAAGTTTCTGTTAAAATACAAATAAAACTGAATTTTTACTTTAAGAAAACAGGTCTTTCTCTTGGGTGCCTTGTTTCATAGCATAGGTTGGTGTGTAAACAACCATTGTTCTTTACCTGCTTTATTTTCTCTGTGGAATCTTCTCCATGTTACCCTGGATGAGCAATATTCATTGCTAGATCAGAGGCAGTTCGAGATCCAATGTCTCATGATGATGTTGATCTAAAAACAGGAGTTTTATACGGCGAATTATTCAGGGGGGAGAGAGTAGGAGGTTCTAGAAAATATTTCAGAGGAGGATCCAACAATCTGCAGAGGGCCAGACCATGTAGGAATGAAAATGGAGGTTTTTTTACATTTGGTTTCAAATGCCCCTCTTGAGCTGGGAGCATTCAGTGAGTAAGTCTAATCTTAGCATTTTTCTTTTTCTCTTTAACACGTCCATGTCTAATTTTAAAGGGGAGCATGCCCTATTTTTCAGATTATTCTGAATTCATTTAGGAAAAAAACTGTCCCATACTGGATTGCAGGCAGAGCTACAGTCAGTGGTTAATTTCCTTGGTATTCTTGATCTGGAGGCGCTTTCTGGCCTTCCTTCTGGTCCTCTTTGACACACCTCAAGTGGTAAAATTAAATCCAGTAGGGTAAACTGCAGAGTGAGTAGGCATCAGAAACCAAATCATGTTAGTTTCTACATTTTATCAAACCTGACTTGTAAATAGCTAACTTTCTTCTATTTCCTCTCTCTTGTTTTCATAAACGTTTGTAACTCACTTCCCCCATCCAGCAGGCTCTGCTTTATTTCAGTTCTAACATTTTCTAAACTGTCAATGTTGCAACCCAATTGTCAATAAGTGCAATGGGTTTCCAGGCCTGAGGGAGATTCTGGGTCAGATTTTTCCGAACAGGGAGCAAGGACTACTTGTCAGGATCAGGCCCTCCCTACACCTCTTATTTAGCTCTGACCCCAACCTCAGATCCTTACATTGATGCCCTAACTCCAGGAAAGCAAAGTAAAACATTTGGCAGGATGCACAGTTGTAATTCGGGGAGAGGAGTGTGTCACTGAGGGGGCCCTCTGGGATTGGGGTCACTGGCCGCCCTGCTTCTGACAACTGGGCTTCACCCCCCACCCCGAGTGGGACCGAGCCCAGCTGAGCCCAGAAACAGGGAATGCACAGTCAGTCATGTGGCCCCCACAGAACAACTGCCCCAATCAGAGGGGGCCAAACATTTCCACCACAGGGAACCACTCTGTAAAGCAGCCACCATGCTCACATGGACAAGGGGGAAAGTTGAGGGGTCAGAGGAAGCATTGGAGGGGCTGTCAGTCACTCTGCTTGGGGAGCAGGAGAACGGGGGTATCAAGGACGGGGGAAGGGGGGGAATGTGAGGTTGGTTGAATGGGAGTCAGTCGGGATTAGGGATAGAGCTCTGCATGGAAAGCGAGGGGAGCTACTGAGACTGGGGGCACAGCTGGCTCCAGACTGGGAATGGGGGTCCTGATGCTTCACAGCTGTCTTGCCAGGGGTAGCTGCTCCCAGCCCCCACCTGCTGCTCGGCCCAATCACAGGCGCACGTGGCCACTCCAGCCTCTCCAGCTCCTTCTCTTGCCTCCACGCCCAGCAGCCAGGCTGGGCCTGAGTCACCAGCCCAGCTCTGTAGCGCTCGCAGTCTCTGCCCCGGGGCACCAGGGAAGTTCTGAGCAGCACATGGTGACGTGCAGTATGTGGAAGGTTGCTGCGCAGCCGCATGGTTTGCAGGGAATGCTGGTGTGAAGTGAGGGGACCAAAGCACAGCTGCCCGGCACCTTGAATATGACAGATGTGAGCTAATGCCTAAAAGGAGCTGGGGCCCTGGCCTGCCCTCCTGCACTCTTCCAGCCTCGGAAGGGCCCACGATAGCAGACTTTAAAAACAGAAACACTTTTGGGTCAGAGAAGCTATTTTCTAGCACTGTTTTAAGGTTTTCATGACACATTTTGGGCCTCATTTTATCCCTCCCTCCCCAGGGCACGATTCCTTGCTTTGGATGCTTCTCTTCCTACCAGCTGGAGACTTTGTCCTTTATACCAGCATAACTACATCTATGCTAGGGAACTGTACCACTGTAACTATATCGGTAAAAATATCACCGCTCTTACCACCCTGTTATACAGATCCAAAAGCTGTGTAGGCAATGGGCTCCAACCCTGCAATGATGCACTGGGCCCCTTCTGGCCACAGGGAGCTTTATAGGGAGGGGAACCCCAGTATGTATCTCAGTGCGGGTTCAGGGCTTAACCCTGTATACTCTTTGGATTCTGTTGCATATAATTATACACTTCTCAGCAGAGAGGGCCCAAGCCTGGTGTGTGTGTGTTTGTGTGTGCGCCCGGGGGAGGGAGGGGGGTGTAATACAAATATTAAATAGTTGTAATAGCTGCTAAGGGAGGACTTAGGTTCTCCTGTGTCCCTCAGATGTTACCTGACCTGTAGCCTTATTGCAAAGACTGTTCTACTCCCTGGAGATAATTTAAGATTTTTTTTTTTTAAATCAACCTTTCTGAAAGGCGACGATGCGCCAGAAACAGCAGCTCGGTTCATGTTGCTGTTAAAGCATGAAGCAGTTTTTCTTGCTGACATACAGTTGGCTTTACACAGAGCTGAAGATTTGGTGTGGAAACACTGTCTGCAAGTGCCAAAATTCAGCTGCAATCTCGGCATCCGCATGCACAAATGTAATATTTTTTTCAGGAGCACTTCCAATTTAGTGCTTGATGGAGCATTGTCATCGACACCTGTTTACAAAAACACCTTTCCTTCTAGATTTGTACATTAAAACTACTTGTCGAGACAGCAATTCACTAACTTAATATAATTAGATAAGTCAGCGCGATAAACTTTGCTTTCTCAAATGTAGTCCTATAAAAGAAATCAGATGGCAAACATTTTTCCAGTCAATGGAATGAGCAACTAGAATTTGATGGCTAACATGTTCTGCTTCACTGCAAGAGGATATTCAAAATTCCCCTCTCTGGAATTTCCATTTAAGTGGTTAATGAGAAGCAAAGTTAAATAAACCTATGTGATTTAGAAGGCCAGTGTCATTTTGTCTGCACATGGAGCAGAAATAAAAGCAGTCGTGAAAACAAGACCCCCCCCCCATTTCAAAAAGGCCAAGAACCGATTGCCCCAAGCATCTTTAGTTTAATGCAGGTTTTCTTTTCCTAAAGCACCTTTCTCAGTGTTTGAGTGAGGAGAAAAAAAAAGTCCAAGCACAGTCAGACTTTACATATGTTAGTATAAAAAAGCTTTAATTAAATATATACAAATATTTTAGCTTCCTTTTAAGTGCTGGTATGTTTGAGTACAAACCTAAAAATCCTAGCAAAACTCCCATTGACATCGATGGGGCCAGGATTATCCATGATGGCAGTTTTGTCTCGCTGTGTTTCTTTCACAGATAAACAGGCCAATTTTCAAAGGTATTTAGGCACCCGATGAGATTTATCTGTATCTTTAGGTGCCTAAGTACCTTTGAAAATCTGGCCATCAGTCCTTACTCTTTCAAGCCGTTGCTCAAGTGACCAAACGCTTGTCTACACTGGCCTACGGGGTGTGAATAGCAGGGCATGGCAAAGCACTGTGCTATAACTCCCGCATGTGGACATTGCAGGCATGAACTAAAAGGGGCCTTGTTTGTTTTAATATGGTTCTCATCAAACAGGATTACATTAATATGGAGTAGGACCCTTTCAGTTTGCACCCGCAGTGTCCACTCAGGGGTGGTACAGCACAGCATTTTCGTGTGCACTGCTATTCCCACCCCCGGTAGTCCCAATTGCGGGGCAGTGTAGACAAGCCATTAGCGGCTTGAGCAAATGGTTGAAAGAGGGCAGGGCAGGTGAGGAGTTCCAGTGAAGTCAGATCTCCTGCAGGTGGACAGAGTGGAGTAACACAGGAGTTTGATGGCCCAATCAGGCACTCAGGGCAAATCAGGAAAACTATCTAAAAGAGCTACCTGGGAGTAGGTATAGGCTGGAGTCATTAGAGGCTGCTTGCTAGAGGAAGGCTTGAAAAAAACCCCAACATGTTAGGTTTGCTGCTTAGATTATCTCGTATTATCATGAGAAATATGGGTTAGTTGGTAACTCTACAGTCTTAGGGGCTAGGCTAGCTCCCCTGTATGCAATAGGCATTCTGCCTTTGATGTCAGCATTCTACTGCAATAGCCAACTGTTGTTAATGTCCACGTTCTCTGGTGAGGTACCCAGTGCTGAGGCAAGTGTTTTTCACTCTTAGTTTTCCTCTAAGCCTTACTCAGGGTGCTGTTAGGTTAAGAGTGCTAAAATACTTGCAAGTTTTTTATTGGTGTCCAATCACAATGGTGTGTCACTGCTGTTTGACATAGATGTGATGGGGCATTTGCCCCAAACTGACCTGTAAGGGTTAATAGAGCCTTAGGGAGGCTGCCTGAAAAGCAGCCAATAGGAGGAGGGGCCTGGCAGATCCATATAAGAAGAGCTACAGGACAGAGCAGGGTCAGTAGCTACCTGGAACTCAAGGAGGGAAAATCAGGCTCCTAGTAAGAAGGAAGGAGCACCAACACCTTGGACAGGACAGTGTTACTAGCAGAGACTGGGGAAGTTAAAGAGAGCTCCTGGCTGGCTGCTAAGACTGGCATTCTGAGGCCCTGAGGTAAGGGGAAAGAAGGTGCTAGGGCTATGGCTTAGGGAAATGTACTGAGATGTTGGAGGGGATGTAGCACATAGCTGCCATCTACAGAGTCCCTAGGATGGGATCTGGGTGTTGGTCCCCTGCCCTTTGCCACTGAGAAAGTGGCTGGGCTGTTGGACTGCAGTACTGGCCTCTGGAAGAGGGGCAAGCAGTCTATGGCACAGCTGGAGGGCTGTGTCATGAAGAGGATGCCATAGTCCTTGGAGTGATATGGGTCCAGGAGCAGAAGTGACAGTGGGTGAGACATTGCTGGCCTGTGAAGTTGATCCCCAAGATGACCAGCAGGATGTACTAGCGTGGTGAGTGGTGCCCCATCACAATAAGTATGCTTATTTGTGGCTCATGGCTCTGTCTGTCTAGGTGTTTACAGAGCTCCCATTCTTGTACTTTGTAAGAGCCTCAGGGCCAGGTGCCTAAACACTTTTGAAGATCTGGGCCTCAGGTAGTAAGTAAATCATGATCACAATTCCCTGGTAAGGTAGAGGTGGTA
This sequence comes from Chrysemys picta bellii, assembly GCF_011386835.1. Lineage (NCBI taxonomy): Eukaryota > Metazoa > Chordata > Testudines > Emydidae > Chrysemys > Chrysemys picta. Next base: position 32,037,355 of record NC_088800.1, on the reverse strand, counting down.
ACCCAATTTTACAAATGGGAAACTGAGGCACAGAGGGCTAGAGTGGCTTAGTAAGGAGACAAGACATGCATGGCTTAGGCCTGGTCTACACTACGACTTTAATTCGGATTTAGCAGTGTTAATTCGAATTAACCCTGCACCTGTCCACACAACGATGCCATTTAATTCGAAATAAAGGGCTCTTTAAATCGATTTCTGTACTCCACCCCGACGAGCGGAGTAGCGCCAAAATCGATTTTAGTATTTCGAATTAGGGTTAGTGTGGCCGCAATGCGATGGTATTGGCCTCCGGGAGCTATCCCACAGTGCACCATTGTGACCACTCTGGACAGCAATCTGAACTTGGATGCACCGGCCAGGTAGGCAGGAAAAGCCCCGGGAACATTTGAATTTCATTTCCTGTTTGCCCAGCGTGGAGAGCACAGGTGACCACAGATAGCTCATCAGCACAGGTAACCATGCAGGCCAATAATCGAAAAAGAGCACCAGCATGGAGCATACGGGAGGTACTGGATCTGATCGCTATATGGGGAGAGGATTCAGTGCTAGCAGAACTTCGTTCTAAAAGACGAAATGCAAAAACTTTTGAAAAAATCTCCAAGGGCATGATGGAGAGAGGCCACAATAGGGACTCAGATCAGTGCCGCGTGAAAGTCAAGGAGCTCAGACAAGCCTATCGAAAAACAAAGGAGGCAAACGGTCGCTCCGGGTCAGAGCCGCGGACATGCCGCTTCTACGCCGAGCTGCATGCAATTCTAGGGGGGGCTGCCACCACTACCCCACCTGTGACCGTGGATTCCGGGTCGGGGATAGTCTCATCAGCTACACCTGAGGATTCTGCGGATGGGGAAGAGGAGGAGGAGGAGGAGGAGGACGAGCTTGCAGAGAGCACCCAGCACTCCGTTCTCCCCAACAGCCAGGATCTTTTTCTCAGCCTGACTGAAGTACCCTCCCAAGCCAGTATCCAAGACCATGACCCCATGGAAGGGACCTCAGGTGAGTTTACCTTTTAAAATATAAAACTTGTTTTAAAAGCAAGCGTTTTTTAATGATTACTTTGCCCTGAGGACTTGGGATGCATTCGCGGTCAGTACAGCTACTGGAAAAGTCTGTTAACGTGTCTGGGGATGGAGCGGAAATCCTCCAGGGACATCTCCATGAAGCTCTCCTGGAGGTACTCCAAAAGCCTTGCCACAAGGTTTCTGGGCAGTGCAGCCTTATTCCGTCCTCCATGGTAGGACACTTGACCATGCCATGCCTGCAGCAAGTAATCTGGTATCATTGCCTGACAAAGCCTGGCAGCGTATGGTCCTGGTGTTTGCTGGCACTCAAGCAACATCCGTTCTTTATCTTGCTGTGTGATCCTCAGGAGAGTGATATCGCTCATGGTAACCTGGTTGAAATATGGGAACTTAATTAAGGGGACAGAGGTGGCCATTCCTACTGGGCTGTTTGCCTGTGGCTGAAAAGAAATCCTTCCCTGCAGTTAGCCAAGCGCAGGGGGGGGGATAATTGGCCCTGAGCTTTTCGCGTTTGGCTAGCAGGGATCTTCCCTGATACCAGCCACGCGGTGGGGGGAGGGGTACAGCGATCATCCCAGAGAATTCATGGCGGGAGGGGGGAGTGGGGGGGTTAGTTTGGTTTCTGCAGGGATCTTCCCTGATACCTGCCACGCGGTGGGGGGAGGGATAAAGCGATCATCCCAGAAAATTGGATGGGGGGGGTTAGTTTGTTTTCTGCTGCTGAAGGTTAACAGGAAAACCGCAGCAGTCAACGGGCTTTGCTTGGTATGTGGGAAAGGAGGGCGCAGAAGCCGAAAGACAATGGCTTACCATGGCTGGATGCAAGCTGAATTCTATTGCCCGGACCTGCGTCTGTGATCTCTAACACCAAAGCCACAGGCACTCAATATTAAGATGGAAATTGCAACCTTGTACTGAAATCACATGTGCTATGTAATGTGAATAGTGTTTTTCACCAAGAAAGAGTATAAGCATTGTTCTGTAAAATGTATCATTTTAAAAACTTCTCTCCTTTTTTTCAACCCTCCCTCCAGCAGCTGCAAATTTTTCAAGCCTCCCTCCTCCGTCCCGAAGGCTATCTCAGATAAGGCGGCGGAGAAAGAGGACAAGAGACGACATGTTCACTGAAATAATGGAATGCACCCGCAATGAAAGAGCTCATTTGAATGAGTGGAAGGACACTGTAACTAAATTTAGGAAAGATGCCAGTGGTCCTGAGGGACGCTCGAGATGAGAGGTGGCAGGCTGCAACGCTGGGGCTGCTGCATGAGCAAACGGACATGCTCCAGCGTCTGGTGGAGCTTCAGGAACGGCAGCAGGATGACAGAGTGCCGCTACAGCCCCTGTATAACCTCCCTCCCCCCTCACCATGTTTCATATCCTCCTCACCCAGACGTGTAAGAACGCAGGGGGAGAGGCTCCGTGCACCTTCCCACTCCACCCCAGTGGACAGCCCAACCAAAAGGCTGTCATTACATTGAATTTGTTCAGTGGCCTTTTACTTCCCTCCTATTCTCCTCCCAAACCTCATCCAGATTACCTTGTTGGTTCTCTCCCTATGTTTATAATCAGTTAATAAAGAATACATGATTTTTAAATGATAGTGACTTTATTTCCTTTGAAAGAAAGCTGGGGGAACGGGGAGAGTGGGTTCCTTACAGAGAATGAATGAGTCAATAAAGGGGGAGAGTTTTCATGAAGGAGAAACAAACAGAAATTTCACACTGTAGCCTGGCCAGTCATGAAACTGGTTTTCAAAGCCTCTCTGATGCACAGCGCTTCCTGGTGTGCTCTTCTAATCGCCCTGGTGTCTGGCTGAGCGTAATCAGCAGCCAGACAATTTGCCTCAGCCTCCCACCCTGCCATAAAGGTCTCCCCCTTACTTTCACATAGATTGTGGAGCACACAGCAAGCAGAAATAACAATGGGGAGATTTCTTTGGCTGAGGTCAGAGCGAGTCAATAGCGATCTCCAGCGACCTTTTAAACGGCCAAATGCACATTCTACCACCATTCTGCACTTGCTCAGCCTGTAGTTGAACAGCTCCTGACTCCTGTCCAGGCTGCCTGTGTATGGCTTCATGAGCCATGGCATTAAGGGGTAGGCTGGGTCCCCAAGAATAACTATTGTCATTTCAACATCCCCAACGGTTATTTTCTGGTCCGGGAAGTAAGTCCCTTGCTGCAGCCCTTTAAACAGAGTAGTGTTCCTGAAGACGCGAGCATCATGAACCCTTCCCGGCCAGCCCGCGTTGATGTTGGTGAAACGTCCCTTGTGATCCACAAGTGCTTGCAGCACCATTGAAAAGTACCCCTTGCGGTTTATGTACTGGGTACCCTGGTGCTCCGGTGCCAAGATAGGGATATGGGTTCCATCTATCGCCCCACCACGGTTAGGGAATCCCATTGCAGCAAAGCCATCCACTATGACCTACACATCTCCCAGAGTCACTAGCTTTCGTAGCAGCACCTCAGTGATTGCTTTGGCTACTTGCATCACAGCAGCCCCCACAGTAGATTTGCCCACTCCAAATTGATTCCCGACTGACCGGTAGCTGTCTGGCGTTGCAAGCTTCCACAGGGCTATCGCCACTTGCTTCTCAACTGTGAGGGCTGCTCTCATCTTCGTATTCTGGCGCTTCAGGGCAGGGGAAAGCAAGTCACAAAGTTCCAAGAAAGTGCCCTTACGCATGAGAAACTTTCGCAGCCACTGGGAATCGTCCCACACCTGCAACACTATGCGGTCTCACCAGTCTGTGCTTGTTTCCCGGGCCCAGAATCGGCGTTCCACGGCTATAACCTGCCCCATTAACAGCATGATCTCCAAAGCACTGGGTACCGCAGTTCGATAGAATTCCATGTCCATATCCTCATCACTCTCCTCGCCGCGCTGCCGTAGCCTGCTCCTCGCCGCCTGGTTTTCCAGGTTCTTGTTCAGCATAAACTGCACGATAAGGCGCGAGGTATTTACAATGTTCATGACTGCTGTCTTGAGCTGAGCGGGCTCCATGCTTGCCGTGGTATGGCGTTTGCACTGTTCACCCAGGAAAAAGGCGCGAAACGGTTGTTTGCCATTGCTTCCTGGAGAGGGGGGAGGATATACCCAGAACCACCCGCGACAATGTTTTTAGCCCCATCAGGCATTGGGATCTCAACCCAGAATTCCAATGGGCGGAGGAGACTGCGGGAACTATGGGATAGCTACCCACAGTGCAACGCTCCGGAAATCAACACTAGCCCCGGTACATGGATGCACACCGCCGAATTAATGTGCTTAGTGTGGTTGCATACAATCGAATTTATACAACCTGTTTTCCAAATTCGAATTATATAAATTCGGATTAATCCCGTAGTGTAGACATACCCTTAGTCAAGAACCAGACCCAGATTTCTGAGTCCTGGTGCCTACACTGCAAGTTTGACCTAAATCAACATCTACTTCTTACATTAAACAAAAGTAGACCTTTCTTGCTATCAGGTCTCCAAATGGTTTAAGTTATGCCTTGTTGTGAAGGAGCAGGGTTTTTCTACACTGTGTGGGCAGGAGCCGCTTTCCATTGCTTGCCCCTTAGTTCTTCAGGTTTGATTTTTGCTGAGTTCAGTGGGCACTGATGAGCCCCACAGGAGAAATATCAGCTAGGAACTGTTTTCTCCAGTTTATATACAGGAGCCCCAAAAACTGACCTGTTTCCCTCTAGGGACAAATATTTGCATTCAAATAATATTCTTGGAACCACAGCTTGGTGTTGTCAAGACCCTTGGGGGCATGACACACAAACAAACAACTTGATCCAAAATTGCAACTCATTGTTGGAGATGCATTTTTAGCAGTTGCTCACAAGAGGGAGCTCAGAGAAAGCTATAAGCTTTCACTATCTTAAAAAAGAAATATAAATAAATCGCGAACTCTGGTCTCCACAAACATTTACATTTTCAGACTCTTGACTAACCTTTTCTCAAGCTTAATGTAAAAAAAAAAATACTCTTTCAACTTAATACTTTCCCCAGAATATAAAATTAAAGCCACGTTTAGTGGGAATAATTACCCCAGATAATGATAATTGATCTTTCTGACTCTAGTGTAAATTATAGGGTTTGGAGGCTCATTCTAAACATTTTTGTGTTGGTCAAAAACAAGAGGGTTTTATAAACATCCCTTTAAAAAGCAAGTTAACAATGGCCCTAGCTACAAAGGGACTTTTTTTCCCCATCCTCCTGCAACAAGAAGTCTTTAGAGGAAATGTTTTTGGTCCTAACAATTATTTGAGGCTTGCTGATGGAGACAGGTTCTTTCAAAAGGATTCTCATTCTTGCTTTCTCAGTGGGAAATTAAACCCATCTTCACTTCTTTTGCTGTATTCATATTGGCAGTCGAGGGTTTAATTGCTAACAGCTGAACGTCCTTTGCACTTCAGCAGTCTTTACTGATAAAATAATTAGAATAATTTATGTGCACATGTGCTATTAAAGTGAGTTGGCTAAAGAAGATGTCCTGATTTTATAGGGACAGTCCTGATTTTGGGGTCTTTTTCTTATATAGGCTTCTATTACCACCCACCTCCTGTCCTGATTTTTTCACACTTGCTGTCTGGTCACCCTAGTTCCAATTATTCATGGCTGTTAAGGTGCTTTGCCTCCCCACTCAGTGACATGTTTACACTCAGGAAACCCTTTTTTAGTAGAGAGAAATAATTCATTTAATTAGGTGGAGTGACTTGTTCATGTCCAGGTTATATAGGTTAGTGTCTTAATGAAGATGCCCATTGAGCTGCATCTTTTCATTGTGGCTTTTTAAAGATAATTGTACTTATTTCTTAATGGGAAACTCACATTTCAGAGCTCAAAAAGGTTGATCAAAAGTACAGGTAGGAAACCACACAGTACCATTAACCTAATGTAATGGCTGTCTAAATAATCTTGCCAGAAAGCAAAATTCTATGAACATACTATTTTATACATACTTATTTTTAGGTAATAGTTTACTCTTAAACTGGTAGTATTAAGAGGGCTAGATTTCAAACCAACTTTTTGAACATACAGATAAAACTGTGCTCTGAAGATCTAATTTTTGTTTGCTTTTATTTTTTGCAAATGATCTGTTTGGGTGTGGCACCTTCTAACCTATGAATGAATTGTTCTCCCTTTTAAGGTAGTCTGAAAGAAAAAAGTGAGTACTTGTAAAAATATTAGTGTATGTGGAGAGTTTTTAATTATTTTCAGAAAATATAAACTTGATATTACTTTTATTGGCTTTTCATAGTTATTACAAAATGTGCCTCAATACATTTTATCTTACTGGGGTAAATCTAATAAGCTTATCAATTCATTTATTATATGTATCTCTAAGTAAATCAGTAATGCAACAGATACCTGTTTTAGTATACTCTATAATGCTATAATTTTAAAAATATCTGTGCTAGAAGAATAAAGGCTCTTATGTGAGTTAGAGGATTTTTTATTGTAAAGCTAATTCTGAACTGTCTGTCCCCAGTGGAACAGGGTATTCCCTTGGGGAAGGAAGGGAGAAGTAGTGTTTTTTTAATTTTTTTTTAAAACATTTCTTAGTTGTTCTAGACAGTGTATATTACAATTGACTGATTACTAGAAGATTGCTCTCAGACCATTTGCAAACCTATAGTTTGTGAATATATTCTTAATCACAAAATGAAATGCTGGTTTAATATCCTCTACTTCCAAGAAGAATACCTTTTCTGGAAAGGGCTTGGGATGGGGGAGCTGCAGGGGGACAGTATAACAGCTTGATAGCTTAATATTAAATCTGTGGGGTTGGTTTGCTTTTTAAAGCAAAAAAAAAAAAAAAAAAAAAAAAAAAACCCACCAGTTGGTTGATATTTTCTGGTTATACTCAAAGCTTGAATGTTAAAAGATTTTAAGTGGGAGGAGGGGAAGCTGTTCCTCCTCTCTTTCCTAGACTAATTTATTTTAACAAGCAAACTGTGTTGGCCCATCAGTGCAAGACCTGCCTGGCTGACAAGTGGTACTGTGGGAGGGGTGTGTGTGTGTGTGTGTGTGGCAGAGGGGCATGTGGAAGAGATTATTAAAACCAAATCCCACCTTATTAGGTTTTCAAACAAATGAAGCCCATGAAGGTGTGGATAAGAATATTTTTAGCCCGGGCATTGTTTTATTTGATAAGTCATAAGCACTTGGGTGCTGCATAAGATATAGCTTATCAATACAGAGAGTGGTACCAGTTTAACTGAAAGTGGGATTTTAAACTGATCTAGTTCAACCAAAGCAAAAGGCAAACTGAGTTAGTATCCAGTTAAACCAAAGTAAATTAGGAACAGTTTCAGTTAAACCACACAGGGGTTTACAGCAGTTGATCTAAACCAGTGCAAATTTGTGTGTGGGGTAGGCAGGGTCTGGGTAGTGAGGGTCTGGCAATGTAACTTTCTACCACTTGCAATCCCATTGATGTTAATGGGTGTACTCTTGATGCTAAGCACAACTCCCATAAGTGTTTGCAGGATTGGACTCACAATTTAAAAACACTTGCAGAACGGAGCTTGTGCTGACCAAGATCTAGAGCAAATGCTAATGCACAGATAAAACACAATAAACATTATAACTGCAGTACGAGTTAAAGGACAGAACAAGAGCTCTTAATTTGAACACTATTGTCCCATTCAAACAGTAGTTATATTATTGTGTCATTTTTGTTTTAGTTCATGCTTGGCAGGTTAGAGCCCCTCCTACAACTGGTATGAATCATACATTTAGAAAGCACATTAGCTGTTTCTAATATTTTTCTGGATGCTTAAACAGAAATAAGCTTTCCTCCTACCTCTGTTTTTATAACTGTATGTTTGGTGATTTGGAAAAGACCTGATGTAATCTAAAATGTCTGTTTTGGCTTTTTCTGGTATAAGAGTGTGGAATGAACAGTGCAGAAGGGAGTTAGATGAAATATCACTGAATCTGAGCAACATTCACTCCCAGCACTGAGAAATACCGTTTTGTGTGCCTCTCTTCCTCTCCCCCCCCCATAAGTATGTATAACCAAGTATTTATTTCAGCAATATTTCTGCCACATGCATCCTTTTTCTATTTCATTCCTATAATGGGCAAATTAACCTCCATTCTTGTGAACTTTACTGTCTGAACAAGAATCAGCTTGTGTACAACAGAATACAATTCTCTGGTCAGTTCATAGTGCTCCTCTTTTTATTGGGTATTTTAGGTCTTACAAATCTGTATGTTTGATCCTAAATTTACTGAGATATTAACTGTCCTATGTGCACTTTGGCATAGAAATGTAGGTCCGTAAAAAATCTTGAGAGGTCATAATGCAGAATATTAGCCTTCTTCCAACATTGTTGGCTCATATTCAATTTGTGATCCTATTATAACCCCCAGATCCTTTTCAGCACTACTACCACCATCTTGTCATTTATTCCCCATTTTGTAATTGTGCATTTGATTCTCCCTCCCCCTCCGCCCCCTCTTAAGTGTAGGCATAACACACTCAGTCATATCTACACTGGGGAAATACATCATGTTAGAAAGCATGTTAACTAATGTGCTGTTCAACATGATTTAGCATCAATTGTATAACAGGACAAGTTGTGCCTAAAAATGTCAGCTGGTCAGCCCTACAGGAAATCAGCTAATATATTGTAAAGCAGAACTGTACTTGTTTTTTACTGTAGGCAAAAGTACATGTTAACACCCTTTCTAATAGGATACATTTTCCAGTGTAACCAAGACTACATGTTTTAGTATTAGACACTAATAATCAATGTTAACTCATCAATTTGGAGGTAGCAAGATCTTATTAAAACACGCATCTGAGAATCCAGGTTTTTGGAGTCTATTTCCCACTTTGTCCTAGGGCTTGCTATGTGACCTTGGGTGAGTCACTTATCCTGTCTGTCTCAGTTGCTCCATGCGAAAAATTGAGATAATGTTCGTCTTTGTGAAGCTTCTAGCAATCTCAGAGTAAGTGTTTTACAAATCAAACTCATTCCAGTTGTGGTGCTAATTGTTAATAATGGTCTATATACCTGTCGGAGAAACACAGTTCTCATTTTTTGTTTGGGTACAGCAAGTCAGGTGCTTTATTTCTTTCACATACCCTTTCATTCTCAGGTCATAGGTTTAGCTCCAGCCAAGGTCTGTAGTAACTGTAATGACTGTCAGTCATCTTTTGACTTGAACTGTTTCTGTGATTAGTTTTACAGCCTCAGTCCAATTCTCAATGAAAAGGACTTAAATGCTTGAATGTGTGCCTACTACGCATGTATGTACTTCTGCCCCTCCCTAACTTGCACAGTTGGGCTTTTGATATAGTTCTGAGAATTTGGAACCATGTATTTAAAAGCAACAACACAAATTGCACTGAGTCGTGACCCTGTTGGCAGTCTCACCAGAGAGGTCAGGAATTGAATGAATATGTAAGCTACTCTTCCCTAAAGATCACCCCTCCAGAGCAGGGCATTATGGGGAAGTTTGTACTGTTATCAGGGCCTGCTCCAGGCACCAGCTTGTCAAGCAGGTGCTTGGGGCGGCCACTCCGGAGAGGGGCGGCACATCCAGCTATTCAGCGGCAATTCAGCGGACGGTCCCTCACTCCGGCTCGGAGCAAAGGACCTCCCGCCAAATTGCCGTCGCAGATCGCGGCTTTTTTGCTGCTTGGGGCGGCCAAAACCCTGGAGCCGGCCCTGACTGTTGATGCACACATTGGAGATTGTCAAGACAAACATAATTTATGCTGCATTGTTTCATAACATTAGGTGTGAAGCAGGCATGACTGGCATACACCAGGCAGTATTAACCCACACAAAATGGACATTACTTGGCAAAGTAGGGGAGATGTGCCCTAATAGGGAAATAGGCGTAGAGTTCCGCTGAAGGGTTGTACCATACTATTGAACAAAGAGGGAAGTGTGAGCTCCAACAAGGGTTGAGGGAGACTAGAAAATGCTTTTAGGCAAAGATGAGGTCATTTGTCTCTCTCTCTTTTTTTTTTCTTTTTTTTTTTTTTTAATTTAGATAGCCATAATAGGCAAGACTTCCAGTTGGTTTCCACAGCATCATGTGTGCCATAGTTAGCAGCCACAAAACTACATGCAAATCCTCACTTATGTGCTCCAACTGAAAATATGGCCCAAGCTCTATTCCTCACATTCTTCAGCAAGAACTAGAACATCTTGCATTTAACTAGGTTGCAGGTACTGTATATGGTTCTCCAGGTTGTGTCGCTCTTTTCACTTGTGCAGAACAAAAAAACGGGAAAGTTAAATTCTGTAAGGCCCTGATACTAAGTCCATGGAAAGACTGTCATAGATTTCAATGGGCTTTGGATCAGGCCCTAAAAAGCAGAAAAGGAAGATTTTTGTGCTCCCCTGGGCCCATTCATTGCTGAAGGAGGTACTGAAGCACTCTGCATTGTGCTAGTGTATAGATTTGCCATTAAAGCATTCAGAGGGTAATTAAACTACTTCATATTCAGTATAAAAGTTTCCAGATGGGTTTTGTGGTACCAAGGGTGGTGATACATCTTCAGAAAGAAAGTCAAACAAATGTCATGGTAGCAGACGCTTCTGCTACAAACGCTGCTTGGTTTAACTTAAAATTTGTCATTTTAGTGAAAATATTAGTGAGAACATAACCTTTAGTGATGCTTCATCTTTTAGTGGCAATAGAAGAAACAAATAGAATAAATTGTTAGGTCAGGGGATAGATTTTATGCTTCTGCTAACTGATAAAATAATTATAAAGATCAGAGTGCCGGCCTCCTATCTCTTCCTTTTTTTCCCCCTGTGTATATTGAACAAGCCCCTCTTTGTGGTAGTTAGGCCCATGGGAACTCACCAAAACACCAGGACCCTTTTGTTCAGGGGTATCAAGTCAGCTGTTTAGATCAAGAAGAGTATAGGGGATGCTTCTGGTGCAGAAATTAAACAGTTGGGAGAGGACTAAATAGAATGGATGCTTGACATGTGCAAATGGGACATTTGCTCACGAGGGATTCCAGAGCTATGTTGTGAGCTAATTCAAGGCACAGGGAAAGTGTTAAGTAAACTGGGTATTAGCATTTTACCAGGAGTCGAATATGCAGGCAAAAGATCTTGAACTTGAGGAACTATGACAGGCGGTGTCTGACATTAATTTAGCATGCCAGTGTTCAGATTTATTCAAAGGGGAAGTGATGTCTGTCTGAGGGCTCTTTGGTAAAATACGGTTGGCAACCTTGGTCAGGGAAATCAAATCTTGTACATTCCATAAACCGGAAATTCAGGTAGGTCCCGACCAGCAAAGCACTTAAATGTATGTGTAACTTGGAGCACTTGAGTAATCCTATTGGTCTAATCTGGGACTGAAATGCTTCAAATGATGCACATTGTTAGATGTTTCTTTAATCCCCAGCTGTCCAGCAGTCTTTTTGGAGGCCAGTCTTCTGCCCATGGATTTGATTCTAATTAGCATTCTTGGGCACCTTTTTTCCAGAATTCACCCTGTCCTACTAGTGTGTGGTGTGTTGCTGAATGTACTGTTCTTTTTAATTATACAAATGTCACAAGGCTGACACAGATCAAGAAAACTGCATTGCTCATCAAAAGGACAATTATTTTTATGCAACAGGTGGAATTGAGGGCAAATTGGTGGTGATTCAGGTCATTTTTAAGCACCTTCTGCTCCCACTCCTGCACTCTTTTTGTGTGTGTGTGTGTGTGTAGTGTGTTTTTTGTTTTTGTTTTTGTTTTTGTTTTTTTTATAAACTAAAAGCATAAAATGGAGAAGATGCAAATCAGCCATGTCTGTTGGTGTTGAAGTATGTATAATATGGTCCATTTTTTATGCGTAAGGATGCAGAAAGCAGTTTGTGATCCAAGTTTTCTATCATAAGCAAACGAGGGAATATGATGTAGATGACTATAAAGTGTGTAAACAAGTGGTTGAAAGACTGTGCACAAAGTAGTTATCAATGGTTGCTTGTCAAATAAGGCCTGTGTATCTACTGGGGTCCTGCAGGTATTGGTCCTGGGTCTAGGGTCGGTGCTACCATTAAGGCAAACTAGGCGGTTGCCTAGGACACCAAGATTTGGGGGCGCCAAAAAGCAATGCCCCCAGTTTTTTTTTTATACAGCGTCCCTGGGCTGGGCTGCACACTCAGACTCCCTCTCCCAGCGTGCGGGAGGGGGGCGCCTCAGGGCAGCTGGAGTACTGTGTCCAGTTCTGGGTACCATACCTTAAGAAAGATGTGGACAAATTGAAGAGAGTCCAGAGGAGAGCTAAGCCTTTTATCATTGCTGTTGGTCAGGTTTTCTATGAGGAAAAGTTAAACATACCTAGGTTTTTTTTTTTTGTTTTAGTCTTGTGGGAGGGAGGAAGACTGGCGGTGGGGGCAGATAAATCTTTAAATATGTTAAGGGCTGTTAGAGGATGGTGATCAATTGTTCTCCATGTCCACTGATGGTAGGCCAACAAGTAATGGCTTCAAGTGCAGTAAGGGAAATTTACGTTAGATATTAGGAGAATCTTTCTTACTGTTAGGGTAGATAAGCTCTGGAATAGGTTACTAAGGAAACTAGTGGAATACCTGTCATTGGAGGTTTTTAAGAGCAGGTTAAACAAATGCCTTCCAGGGATGGTCCAGGTATTCTTGGTGCTGCCTTAGTGGAGGGGGATTGGATTAGATCACCTCTTGAGGTCCCTTCAAGCCCTATATTCCCATGATTCCATAATCTTTGCCTGATAGAATCCTTCAAGTGATAAAAGCTGATAGACCATTCTGCTACAATGTGGCTCTATTAATAGACTGGATTCCAACACCTTTGTTGGATTAAATATGCTACGACAGGATCTTTGTTTCCATGTCTGAGTCATTCCAGTGGACAGTGCACACCCACAGATAGAGTATTTCTGCTGTTCCATGCTGTGAAGTGTCTGCACTTCATGGCTTTAATTTAAAGCCAATGAGTAGCCAGAGTGTGATGCTTGTAATGATCATAGGATTGGCAGCAGGGGGAAATAGTAAGAATAATTTACATATTTTTATTTTTCCTTTCATCCCATGAGATCCTGGAGCACTTTTAAAGCTACTGTGGAACCTGCTTATAATGAAGGGGAGTGAAAGTCCGGAGTTGCTTCAGTGCATTTAAGTGGGCTTTTGTTATTTGTCACTCTGCTTATGGAGACTGCTTTGCCCCAGAGGTGTTATCACCTTCTCCCACTTGGTGAGGAGAAACAGGGCAAGTATCCACTACCAAATTAAGCTGAGCTAAGATACAGCCACTGCAGTAACTAAATAGTTTTTGTGTGTCCACACCACGCTTCTTGTGGTGGTGATGTGTGTCCTCACCAGGAATATTTTCACCAATTTAACTGTCAGTGTGGGGCATTGTGGGATGGTTTCTGAAAGGCAGCGACAGTCAATGTAAGCGATGCACTACACTGACACTGCAACGACCTAACTACATTGCTATGCCTCTCTCAGAGGTGGAGTTACTAAGGGCCTGGCTACACTTGCGAGTTAGAGAACATTAAAGCAGCCCCATGCGCTCTAACTCACAACCTGTCCACACTGGCAAGGCAGAGTGCTCTGACTCTGCGGCTAGAGCGCTCCTGGTACTCCACCTTGGCAAGTGGAATAACACTTGATGCACCCCCGTTGGAGCGCTGCAGCACCAGTGTGGACGCCCTGGTCTGTTAATGTGTTCTGATCGGCCTCCAGAAATGTCCCACAATGCCTGTTCTAGACACTCTGGTCATCAGTTTGAACTCTACTGCCCTGCCCTCAGGTGACCAACCATCAGACCCACCCTTTAAATTCTCTGGGAATTTTGAAAATCCCCTTCCTGTTTGCTCAGCCAGGCATGGAGTGCTCTCAGCGCATCTTTCCAGGTGACCATGCCTCCACACGCCAGGCAATCCCCAATATGGAGCAATGGTGAGGTGATGGACCTCATCAGTGTTTGGGGGGAGGAAGCTGTCCAGTCCCAGCTGCGCTCCAGCCGTAGGAATTACAATACCTTCGGGCAGATGTTGAGGGACATGATGGAAAGGGGCCATGACCGGGAGCACTGCAGTGCAGGGTTAAAGTGAAGGAGTTGCAGAATGCCTACTGCAAAGCCCGCGAGGCAAACCGCCATTCCCTTGCTGCCCCCGTGACCTGCCGTTTTCCACAAAGAGCTAAACGTGATACTTGGGGCGGCCCCACCTCCACTCGGAGTACCACCATGGACACTTCAGAGCCCAGTTCAACAAGGAGGGAGGAGGAGGAGCAAAGCAGGAGCGAGGGTGCTGAGGCGGAGGAAGACACCCCAGAATCCCTAGATGCATGCAGCCAGGAGCTGCTCTCAAGCCAGGAGGAAGGTAACCAGTCATGGCGGCCAGTGTTTGGGGAAGGACAAACACCAGAGGACATGCCCAATAAGTGGCTTTCATTTTGGGAAGGAAATTGTTTAGGGTGGTCTCTTGGGGCAAGGAGGGTTAGGGCTGCATGCATGCCTAGATGCGGAATAGGGCATTGATGTGCTCTTGCACATCACGGTAATTGGCCTCAGTGATCTCTTCAAAGGTCTCAGCCAGAACTTGGGCAATACGCTTGTGCAGGTTTCTTGGGAGAGCCACTGTGGTCCTTTCCCAGTCAGGGTAACATGTCCGCACCACTGTGCCCTGAGGGGTGGGGGGGACCATTGCTGCACACAGGCAAGCTGCATATGGGCCAGAGCAGAAGCTGCATTGTTGTAGAGGACCCTTCCTTGCTTCCCAGGTCACCCTCAGCAGTGAGATCTTCCAGGACAAACTCCTGTGTAAAATATGGGGACAGTGTTCAGTATAGGGGGCCCCGGCAGCTGTTGGCTCTCCCCAAGGCACAGAAACCCAGAGGACAGTACAGCCATGAAACAGTCATTCCTCCAGACCTTGTGCATACTCACCATTTTGGGGATCCCGTGGGTTATGTACGCTCGCTTTGGGATGGGCAAATTATGCTATTTTGTAGACTGTGCTTTCCCTCCTTAAGTACAGGGGAATCATTGCTCTGTCTGGTGTGAACAATGCTGCCTCTAAGTGTTGCATTTTGCCTTTACAGATGCAACCTTGAGATCTCAGCCATCCGTGTTATCATTGGCCGAAAGGCTGCAAAGACAAAGGAAGAAGCCACATAGAAGCAAAGACATGCTGCATGAAGTAATGCAGCAGTTGCTCAACGAGAATCTAAAAGCACAGGAGTGGAGGGAGAGTGAAAGGAGGATCTGACAACAGAATGTGGATCGCCGGCATAAAAGCATGGCGCTCCAGCAGCAAAGCATGGATCGGCTGATAAGCGTCATGGAGCACCAAGCGGACTCGATCCAGGCGCTCGTAGCCATGCAGGCGGAGTACTACCGCCCCCGAAGCCCTTGTTCCAAAACTTTTTCGCTTGTGCCCCTGTGTCACCTCCAACCCAGGTTCCCCAACATCCAGGTTCTTATCGCCACCAGCTGCCTCCAACACCTGTAGCTTCACCACCCAGCCCTGCAAACTACGACCCTTACCCGCTGCACTCAACCCCCATCACCAGGCAGTATAGCCATCCTGAAGTGCAGCACTCATTGCACAGCACTCCAGACAGGAAGGCTGAGTATGATAACAGGACATACGCAAATCTGTAATTGTACCATTCTCCATCCCACCCCCTTGCCCTTTCTGGTTCCAAAGCAGTTGTTTGTTTTCAATATATGGATTTTTTTGGCCTTGAAAACATTCTTTATTATTGCATAAAGTAAAAGATACCTTAGCCCAGGAAAGCAACAGGCACTGCAAATAAGTGTAGCAAACAGATTCCTACTAACATTGGAACCACTGCACTTTACTCCCTTGCAGGGCACCAGACGTTACTGGTGGCTTTCAGCCTCAAAATGCTCCCTTAAGGCATCCCTAATCCATGCAGCCCCACGCTGGGCCCCTCTAATAGCCCTGCTCTCTGGCTGTGCAAATTCAGCCTCCAGGTGTTGAACCTCCAAGGTCCGTGCCTGAGTGAAGCTTTCACCCTTCCCTTCACAAATGTTATGGAGGGTACAGGATGCGGATATAACAGGAGGGATGCTGTCATCGGCCAGGTCCCGCTTCCCATACAGAGAGCGCCAGCAGCCCTTTAAATGGCCAAAAGCACACTCCACGGTCATTCTGCACCGGCTCAGCCTGTTGTTGAACTGCTCATTGCTGCTGTCAAGGCTCCCTGTGTAGGGTTTCATGATCCATGGCATTAAAGGGTAAGTGGGCTCTCCAAGGATCACAATAGGCGTTTCAGCATCACCTACAGTGATCTTCTGGTCTGGGGAAAAAGTTCCTGCTTGCAGCTTCCTGGACAGGCCCGTGTTTCAAAAGATGCATGTGTCATGCACCTTTCCAGGCCAGCCTGCGTTAATGTCAATGAAATGCCCACAGTGATCCACAAGCGCCTGGAGAACCATAGAGAAATACCCCTTGTGATTAATATACTCAGAGGCTAGGTGGGCTGGTGCCAGAATTGGAATGTGTCCTATCTATCGCCCCTCCACAGTTAGGGAAACCCATTTGTGCAAACCCAGCCACAATGTCATGCACGTTGCCCAGAGTCATGGTTCTTCTGAGCAGGATGCGATTAATGGTCCTGCAAACGTGCATCAACACGATTCCAATGATCAATTTTCCCACTCCAAACTGGTTAGCGACCGATTGATAGCTGTCTGGAATTGCCAGCTTCCAGATTGCAATAGTCACCCGCTTTTCCACTGGCAGGGCAGCTCTCCATCTCCTGTCCTTGCGCCGCAAGTTGGGGGTAAGCTCATCACACTGTCCCATGAAAGTGGCTTTTCTTATCCAAAAGTTCTGCAGCCACTGCTCGTCATCCCAGACTTGCATGATGATGTGATCCCACCACTCAGTGCTTGTTTCCCAAGCCCAAAAGCAGCATTCTATGGTGGTGAGCATGTCCATGAATGCAACAAGAAATCTTATGTCGTATGCGTTACTTGAGTCGATATCATCGTTGGAGTCATCACTGTCAGTTTGGATCTTAAGGAGTAACTCGACCACCAAATTTTAGCTGCTGGCAAGACTCCTCAGCACTTTGAGCTCCATTCCCGCAGATCAAAAGGGAAGACAGCACAAAAAATGCTGAAAGATGGTGCCAAATGTGCACGAAAGCAGAGGGATTGCTGGGATGTGAACTGATGCGTCATGGGGCGTTGGTACAGGACCCAGAATGCTCCGCCCCCTTCCCACAGCACCAGAATGGGAAGAGGTGCTCTGTGGGATAGCTGCCCATAATGCACTGCTCCCAATGCAGCCGCAAGTGCCGCAAATGTGGCCACACCAGTTCTCCGAAGGCTGGTTTAACTCAAAGTGCTCTACATCTGCAAGTGTAGCCATGCCCTCAGTTGCTGTAGTGGGTGAGTTATATCAGTGGGAGCTACATTTTAGTGTGGACGCCTACTGAGTTAGGTCCATGTAAACTGCCTTATGTTGACCAACTCTGTAGCGTAGATCAGGCCAAAGTCACCACTCCCTAGGGGGCAGAAGTACAGAAGAATCTCTGGCTGGAGCCTAGTGGTGGCACAGAGGAGGTGGGCTTGCCACAGCTGCAGTATGGTCAGAGGAATAAAGATGTTTGCTATTACTCCCAAGGTGAAGCGTGGCAGCAGCAGGGATGTGTGTGGGGGAGGGGGCTGTCTTTGAATAAGTGATTTGCTTCTGTTACAATGAAACTCAATTTATAGTGAATTGTCCTTTATAATTATATAATTAACAACCCTCTATTCATGCACACTGCTGAAACCCAGTCACCTCTGTCAGCTGGGTGGTACACAGCACACTGTACATCATGTTGTGAGGGGAAAGGAAGGTCTCTAAATACCCAGTTACATGGTGCAGGGAACCCAAACAGTGATCTCTCCCTGTCATTAACTACGACCTCACTGTCTCTTTCAAAAGAGTTGTGAGGAGATTTCTCTCCGCTAGTCCTCCTGGGTCAAATCAGTCCTGAGCTTCCCTGCAGCAGGGGCTTCTTGACAGGTGGTGCTCTTCAGTCTAATCTACTTAGAAATTACCACTGGTCAAACTTGAACGTGGGTCACAGAAGGAAGGAGATGTTCGTGTAGAGCCATGCAAGTGCTGCTGTATGTGGCGCTCTCCTTTTCAGTTGCTGTTCGGAGCCCAAGATCATTTTAAAGGCCCGTTCCACTAGCTAAATATGATGCTTTAATTCATAGGTGCTGCCGCACCTCCTGGTTGGAAGTGGTTTCCAGCATAGATAGGGGTTACAGTCTGGTTCAATGGCTCTCAGCACCTCCACTATACAGATTATTCCAACAGCCCCGTGCTTTATCAAATATGTAAAACCACTTGATTGTCAAATATGTACAACATACAGTGAAGTCAGCTGAACAGTACCGCTTGGCTGCAGGCAGGGGTTTGCTGAGTCTGCAGAACCCTGCAAGGCATAGAAGCAATCTACATTGCAATACACTGACTCCTGCAGGAGCACGCTGCACTTCATCTGTTTTCACTGCACCTACGAGAAGGGATGGTCAGGAGGAAACCTAGCTGGCTTGGTGCCAATTCTGAATAATGGATGGCCCCAGAATTTGCATTCTTCTTTTGTGGAGCCAGTTTACACCTTGTCTTATTGGCACCTAGAGCCCAAGGAAATATGATTTGGAGCCAATGTTGGCTCTATAGCTCCAGTATGCCTCGCTCAGGAAAAAAACAGGGCTGTTTCAGCTAGGCCATCTGGCCCTCTTGAATGTGCTTATTGGTAATAGTGGAGGTGGGTCTATTAGCTTGGGACAAGAACTCAGAAACAGATGCTTTGTTTATGTGTAAAATATGGCTTTGAGCCAAAGCGCTAATCATGATTGCCTCTGAAGTGGTTCTAATCATCTGCATGAGGCTGCATCGGCTCTTATGTTGTTTATACAAGCTGGTAGTTTAGAGGTGTTGTGTACAAGATATTTGTAGTCATAATTTCTCCAAACAGGTTAAGGCAAACATTATGAGAATCAGCATATTAATGTGCTGTGTTTCAAATTAGAATTATAAACACACTTTCCTCATTGGATTCCTAATCTGCTTGGAAGAAGCCAGATGTTTACTGATGACACCATTATTTAGTAGGACCTTCAAACTAAAACAAATTATGGTTGTTTAACTGGAGGAAAGCCTAGTTTTTGCTAGAAACTCAGTAAAACTGCTCTGAGGTGCAGCTGACTAAAGTCGTTCTGGTTCTTCAGGCAACAAGCCTGATACAAAGACACAAGCTTTATTAATGCTAGCTGCACACTTTACATGGAAAATTGTAAAGTACTAGGGTGAAAAGATATATTGCTCTGAGTTGTTTTTCAAAAATTTCTGTGGATTTTTTTTAAATGTTTGTTTTTAAAATGGAACCTTTCAGCTCTTCTCTGCCCCACCATGTGACTAATCAAACATGGGGCAATACCAAAAACAATAAGAAAAAAAGTTTCCACATAAGGAGCTGGCTAAATTGGATCCTTTAAGGTTTCTGTTAAAAATATTAAACAAATGGAAAAGCTTTTTTTAATGGAATGTTTTGCAGAAAATTCCATTTTGGGGGAAAATGGACACATTTCCTGTGTGTATGTGTTTTTTCCTCAAAAGAAACTGGAACATGTACCTTCTCTCATTCTGTGACAAACGTGGACTGGGTAGAAAAGGAGACTTTTCTATGTGGCTTCTTGAAACTCCATTTGATTTTTGAAATGTATTCACATGAATTTGTTTTGAAAGGTACTTTGATGAAGGTGTTTAGGTGTGTCAGACCTTTTCTGTCCTGTTTTGAGTAGATCCTTCCATATTTCTGTCTCTGCTTTCTTAATTTACCTGATGAAATGGAGGGACACATTTTTGCTTTTAATCATTAGTATCATCTCTGTATAAGATTTATTCATCCTAAAATAGTTTTGCATCAGTAGAAGATGTGTTTTTACTCCATTAGTCTTACTTGCTTTGCTAAATTGGATGATTCAAACACTTGTTTGAAGAAAAAATAAGTTGGCCTTATATATAAGGCCACACTTCAGCAAAGCCCCGAACAGGCTTAAAATTAATATAATACTTAATTCTTATATTTAAGCATGTATTAATGCTTTGCAGAAGAGGGATAGACTTAAGCATGTGCTTAACGTTAAAGAGATGCGCTGCTGTATTGGGGCCTTTCATTCCATAAGAAAAAATGCAAGATACTGTACACATTGCCTCCTGATCCTATTGCACTAAAGTTGAGCCAGAATATCCCAAATAAGTGACCCCCGACTTGTTTGAGAATGACAAGCTGTGTAAAGAGCATATATATATTTTTCCTCTCAGTGGGATCCAATGGAACTCCATCACTGTCCAAAAGTGAAAACTGAAGGATTGCTGAAACACGACTGCAACAAAGTGTGTATATGATGCAATGTGAATTGCCAATCTGCTAAATTTGGCACTTAGTCTACTGCTTGGTGAGGGGAAATTAGTTACGCAAAGAGGTGACTGTTGCAGAGGTACCCCAGACAATATGATGGTTTGCATACAGTGTAGAGACACTAAGTGCATATGGTATAAAAAGAAATACATATTTAAATGAAGTGATCTGAAAGGTATATTTTTAACCACCTTATTAATAAATGAGTTGTAATGTCTTGGGATGCTAGGTGGCATGTAACTGCGAAGAGTGAATAGAATCTAACAACCACAAACCTTGTTAATTAATCCATTATGTCTCTGTGCTCACCTACTTGATTGTAAAAATGGGTTTCAGTACATAGAGGCCCTGCACCATTCTGATAGCAGAGCATTAAGACATACAGACGCTACTGAAATCATGTGAAATGTTTCTGATTTTATGTCTGAACCTATGACAGTTCTGAGCTAAGTCTGTAATATTCCTCTTTGTGGGTAGACACTGCAGCCCAGAGGGTGTGCAAAAGTAACTGTTGGTTCCACCTCACCCCCAGAGGGTAATTGCTTAATTGGTAGAAATCCCTATCACTGTTATTTGTGATCTTACATGGTCCTTAAGCCAGACAGACAAGCTGGAAAGTTGTTTAATTTCTCTTGTGTCAGAAATTGAACCTTCAGAGTGCACATAGGGCCATAAAATAAATAAGCATTCCTTTTAAATTAGCTTAATTTCCCATTTTCACAGCTACTTTTTTTTAAATGCACCCTGAGTTTCACTTCCTTTAAAAAAAAAAAACACCATTTAAACTGGTTGATATAGTTAGAATGTTGTTTTCAAAGTGGTGATGGACATTCTCTCTTTAGCATGCACAGTAAGGCAGCTTTGGTGTGCCTGGGCTGGTTTAGACTAAAAGTGTGCTGGTATGTGCAGAATTTTATTAAAGCAGTGTGGAGTTTTCAATGTATTGGGTATATTAATGGCTGCATTGAGTTCTCCACATATTCGGTTCATGAGTGTCATTGAACTTGTGTCTTGGTAATGAATTGAGGTTGTAAAATATTCCTGTACTTAGAGGAACATCGAATAGAAGATGATTTGAAAAAAATAATTGTGGCTCTTACAAATTGTAATTTTGCAATAGTTTATCATGCTATTGAGCTGGGTGTTAGACTAGGTGGTGGTGGTCTTTTGTTTGGAAGTCAAGACAAAAGCAATAAGTATTTGTAAGGCCAAATTTCTATGGTCCTTAATTAAAACTCCCATTGACTCATACTCAAATGAAGACCATGGTGTTTGTCCCAGAAGGAAGGGAATTTGTCCATTACAGGTTGAAAATGCCTAAAAGAGTCCAGGTGGATTTTCTTCAGTCAATGGAGCTTCTTTGAGGAGAAAGGCAGTGTTCAATGTGAGGGAATGTATCTGACCCTAGCCATCTTAACAAATGTTATACTGTGTTAGAACAGAGAACCAAGCATAGTCCAAATTGAAACATTTCTGTTAATGAGTCTATTGTGCCTTATTGCCCTTGGAAGTTAATAATTATAATTAATTACCTC
Source organism: Chrysemys picta bellii (assembly GCF_011386835.1). Lineage (NCBI taxonomy): Eukaryota > Metazoa > Chordata > Testudines > Emydidae > Chrysemys > Chrysemys picta. Next base: position 32,015,382 of record NC_088800.1, on the reverse strand, counting down.
AAATCTGCTGCTAATCCATTTGTGCTTAGAAAAGACACGAATTAAACAAAAAGTCAGTCTTTGGCTACACACTTTAATATTTGAAGTAACTCCACAGTTGACTGATCTTGATTTCATGCATGCCTACAAACTGATCCAGCACCTTGCCAAATTCAACTACTGCTGTTGAGGCAAACCACTGGAAAAATATTTGTATTGTGAAGGAGGAATATGGGATGCTGCTGCAGGTTTGCATTAACTTGGAAACTACAAGATTTAAAGCTAATTTTAAAAATTGTATTTAATGACTGTCAACTGTTTGCAAGTTTTTGAGAATACAGATGCATATGAGGTAGACCCCCCCCCCCCAGTATTGTTATCTCTTATCCTTCTGTCATTGTTCTTGTAAATTTCTTTATAGATGATAAATGTTACTAAAAAGCTGTCCAGGCAATTAATTATTGGGTCAGATTCTCAGTTGATGTAAATCAGTGTGGCTCTGGAGCTAGATCAGCTTACCTGCTGAGGAATCTGTCCACAAAACTCTAGTAGTGCCTCACTCTATAATATAATGGATTAATTGGCTTCTTATTGAAGGTACTAATTCATTCAGGAGCCCATTGTATTGTATTTAAAAGATTTTTTTTTTTTTTTTGCAGTGGCTCAGACACCAATTGGTTGAAAATGTAGGCCATCACTAAAGAACAAGTGTTTAGTATAAGGGGGAAAGGTAGGTGACTTTTTTTTTTTCCTTCCCCTCATCCAAAAGAAAAGTGATCACCTGTGTCAAATAATATGTATGTGGTGTTTGTAGCCATGTCAGTCCCAGGATGTTAGACAAGATGGATGAGGTAATATTTTTTTATTGAACCAACTTCTGTTGGTGAGAGAAGTTTTGGAGCAACACAGATCTCCTCTTCAGGTTGGGGAAAGGTATTTGGAGTGTCACAGCTAAATACCAGATTGAACAGATAGTTAAACGCAGGTAGTTGGTTCTTATTCTAAGGGACCATTCAAGGTGAAGTGCTCGTTAATACCTCACTCCTCATAGGACAAAAAGGCAGGTTAGTGATTTACAGATTGTTGTAATCAGCCATAAATCCAGTGTCCCTGATTTTTAGAGTCTAGCAAAGTTATGAATTTAAGTTCCCAGGCCGCTTTTTTTTGAAAGTGTTGTGCAGATTTCCTTTGAGGATGAGGATTAATAGGTCAGATACAGAGTGATTGCTTTGAGAAGTGTTCATCCACAGATGATGTGGTGGTCTTGTGTTATCACTTTTCCATGTGAAGTCATATTTACACCCCCCCCCCCAATCCATGGGCATGAAAAGATACTGTCTCAAACATGGAGTCGGGGATCACATGTTCTATGTCCCCTGCTGAGTCGCGAGTTAAGCAATCCCCATTGTCTATGAGCTTCAGGAGAGGTCCACTGGGAGACCAGATTCTCCTTAATGTGCCATCTACACATGGCCAGCTAGTCCTAATGTAAATCTGTCTTGGGGGTGTTAGTTGCTCCTTTGCCACTGAAAGGCCATCTGTGGGCATCTCCCAGACTCAGTTTATTTCAGTAACATAAATAGTATAACTTTAGATACAATGGTAACTCATATAATTCAACAGGATAGTAATGTTCAACATATCATGACTTCTCAAATGATACCTCACAAGGCATAATTGTGATGCTAAACTATTTGTTAAAGCTTGTATTTAGCTGTGACACAGAGTACCTCTCTCAGACCTGAAGAAGCTGGAAAGTTACTGTCTGTTGAATAGGTTTCTTTATTATTGCCTTGCTAATGCAGTGTGGAGTAGACTAGTGTATTGCGAGGGAAAATTTTCAAAAGTATTTCAAATGATTTAGGAGCTTGAAGTTCCATTTTCAAAAGTGACTTTTGAAAACTGAATTTAAGCATCTTTGAAAATGTTACCTGTAGTTCATAAGTAATATGAACTTGCAATCAGTTAACTTTTGTTTGAGAATGGGATTGTTGAACATCACAGGGTTGTTTGATGTTTTGTATAGTTTCCTGCAAGTGCGAGGCCACTAATTGCTTTAATCATTGCATTTTGCCTCTGGCGATCAAGGGTGGGTAACTGTCTCCCTTTGGAGAAAAAAAACAGATGCCTCTCTCTCAATTTGGTTTGGAGGAGCCACAAGAATAATATATTTAGCAGATCAAGCAGTCATCTTTTGGGGTCCAAGGTCTAGGGTTTTCAGCAGTTTTGTTTTGTTTTAAGCTCGGAGATTTTCTATTCTGAACTATGGTTTGCTGTTGAGGTACTGGGCTATATAGTGGTTCTGGGCTATATAATTGACAGAACTTAGAATGCTTTAGAGTGGAAAGTGACACAATAAGTGAGATCATCTTATTACTCTTGCAAATTCTAGTTTGTTTCAATTTATATCAAGAACTGGGTGCTTCTAACCAAGCTAAATTGCCTCTAAATATTATCTGTTTTGTGACAGTCTTATGTACCTCCAAGGTGTACAGCTTGTGGCACTTGTGTAATATTACCATGGGCAGCAGGTATCCTAGGCCAGGGGAGGCGGTGCCTCTTCAAACTGCCTGGCATGGCCCTGCCCACACTCTGCCCCAAGTCCCTTCCTGCAGTTCCTTCCTGCTCTTCCCTAGCCCAGGCTGGCTGGGGCTGGGGCTTGGGCGGGGGTGGGCCAGTGTGCCACCAGGACTCAGGAACGCACCAGGGCTGGGACCAGAGACCCACTCTGGGGCTGGGGGCTAGCCTCCCTCAACAGCTGGTTCACCAGCCACCCATGGTATATTACCATCTGGCACTATGAGGTATTCTTTATTCTAAAAAATGCTAAATATCTGTAGAGCAAATGTTGTTGTATATAGCTCCCTGCTTCCACTGTCTCTCAAAAAGAGCTTGATCCCAAGGTTCATCTGAGTGATGTTTAATTGCTTTTGTTGACTGATTTGTTGAAGAGGGAGAGTTCTGCAGTGTCTTCCAGATATTATGACTTTCTGGATATTACAAAGGGGGTAGAGTGGGAATAAGGTCTTGAGTTTCCTGGATGATGAAGTATGTCTACAGGGTGGGTAAGGATAGGTTAGATGATGGCAGTGTTGTAGCCATGTTGGCACTAGGATATGTGAGACCAGGTGTGTGAGGTGATATCTTTTATTGGACCAATTTCTGCTGGTGGAAGAAATAAGCTTTTTGAGCTGAACATAAGAACAACCGTACTGGGTCTGGCCAAAGGTCCATCTAGCCAAGGATCCTGTCTTCTGACAGTGGCCAAGGCCAGGTGCCCCAGAGGGAATGAACAGAACAGATAATCAGTGATCCATCCCCTGTCATCCAGCTTCTGGCAGCTGTTCCATACCCCTAATAACTTTTGTTGTCCTTTTCTGAACCAATATGTATAATATATTGAGATTGGGGTGACCACATCTACACAGTATTCAAGATGTGGGCTTATCAAGGATTTTTAGAGAGGTTGTATGATAATTTCTGACTAGGTATCTATCCCTTTTTTTAAGGATTCCCAACATGGTTAGCTTTTTTTTTTATTGCCATTGCAATCCGAGAACTACCCACATTGATTCCAAGAGCTTTCTTGAGTGGTAACAGTCAACTTAGACCCCATTTTATATGTATAGTTGAGCATTTCCACTGTGAATTAGTTTGCATTTATCAGTATTGAATTTCATCTGCCATTTTGTTGCCGTCAGCCTCCTCAAAGAGTCCTAGTAGACTGGTGAGGCATGATTTCCCTTACAAAAACCATGTTGGCTCTTCCCCAGTAAATCATGTTCATCTGTGTCTGATAATTCTGTTCCTTGCTATAATTTCAACCAGTTTGCCTCCTCTGATACTTGAATCTGAGACAATTCCTCAGATTTATCACCTAAAAAAATGGCTCAGGTTTGGGAATCTTCCTCACATCCTCAGCCATGAAGACCGATGCAAAGAATTCATTTACTTTCTCCACAATGACCTTATCCTGGAGTCCTCCTTTAGCATTTCAATCGTCCAGTGGCCCCACTGGTTATTTAGCAGGCTTTCTGTTTCTGATGTAGTTAAAATTTTTTGCTTTTTTTTGCTATTACTTTTTGAGACTTGGGCTAGCTATTCTTCAAATTGTTTTTTCCTTCCTAATTATAAGTATAGCTCAAAATCTCATCTCTTCCTCAATAAAAGACATTACCTCACCCACCTTCTCTCTCATTATGATGATGAGAGTTTGCAGTCTTGTTGCTGTGGAATTCAGTGCAGGATTGCAAAATGGCAAACACTTGAGATTAATCTCTATCCCACACTCCTAGTAAGCATGGGAATTGGTTTTTTTATGCTGCGTTTGTAGCCACCTGCATGGAACTTGGTGCAAGGAACATAGAGGGAGGAAGCAGCAGGAATCCAGTCTGTGTGCATGTGGCTGGAATGCAAGCTGCAATTGCAGAACATCTGTAAATATTTTTCAAGAGCTAGTTTAATTTTTAGAAACATGGAGTCCTGTCATGTTGTTGCCAAACATGCAGTGCATTAAGCAGCATTCATGGTAAGAAGTATCTCCTCATAGAGACCAACATACCTGAGCTAGTCAAAACTTCTAAACTATTCTGCTGCTGGCTCTCCTCCTTTTAGACATGTCCAGTCCTCACCTGATCTTCCACATCACTCTTCTAAACAAGAGGAGAAACGTGCTCTAGGTTTCAGAAGGCAGCCAACCCTCTGAATAAAGGACTATACTTTTAAACTTGAAATTGATTTGCCAAATTTCTAAGCCTAAAGGAAAGTGGCAGCGGCAGCAGCAGCAGGCAGGCATGAGCTAAGAGATCCACGTGGAAAATGGAATTCAACTTCTAGTTTGGGGGATTTTGTTAAATGTAATGCCTGCCACCCTCTGAATGTGTAAATTAATGGAATATGATTTCACTAACAAACACGAATAGCAACAGGGGTGGGACTAGGCCTAACGGTTCTATAATGTGTTTAATTTCTGATGTTACTGCTAAATGTTGAGGAAAATTGATAGCTTTTTAACCAGTTGGTTCTAAATGTTGTTGGTGTCTGGTCTCTTATTGCTTGTTTAGGAGTGAATTTTGGTTCAGTTTTACTCTTAGCCACTCACATTTCTTCAGTATCTGTTTTGTGGAGTAACAGTGATTTGAGGTGGTATTTTGTGACTGGCATAGCTGTAGATAGAATTAATTAGACTTTAGTCTAATCTGCACAGCAACTAGACACCTACGAGGAGGGAGGGTCCCAGAGCCTGAGTTCCAGCCTGAGCCCAGAAGTCTACACAGCAATGAAACATCCCCGCAGTCAGAGCCTCCCGATGCAGAGTTGCCTGGCATGGGCAGGCAGCAGGTGTCTAGTTGCTGTGTAGACATACCCTAAGGGCCAATTCCCATCTCTGTACTCCTGTTTTGAAGTCAATGGGAATATTTTAAGTAAGGTGCTATTCAAAGGAATGAGAATATGGTTCTATGTGGTGCTCTGTATTATAAGCCAGATTCTGACATCCTTGAATAGTATGTTGCCTTGTAAATATTTTGACTTCCAAGGAACAACTTATGACAGAAGACCCTCCTTGTTGTGAGGGAAGTCTGGATTTTAAGCAGATATTTACTTGGGTTAAGGCAAATGGAGAAATTTGGCTATGCTGCTGGGGGATCTACTGAGCTTGAGTGGCCAGCTACTGTAAATTCTCTTGGCAATATCATTGGGTTTCTCCTCTCCAATATCTTTACTATTATCATTATAGCCTGACAAATACATTACTGAATACTCAGGGAGGAAGCGGGGGGACTCACTGCTAGTGCAGCACCAAAGAAGTCAATGGAGTTACTCCGGGGATTAATTTTGATTTTAAGTAAATCCTCCAGTCACATTATTTGATTGCATGATATCAGCAATGTGATTGGAGGATTTACTTAAATCAAAACTAATCCCTGGAGTAACTGAGTAATAAATGCCTAATGTAGGCACCATATTGTATGTCTGCCAATATGCACAGAGTTCCCCTAGCATCAAGGAGCGGATACTTTACAGGATTGTTTTAATAAAGCAAACTACTTTTTTTGCACTATGGCTACAACCTTCACTTATCCTTGCCTTCTGAAAAGCTAGTTGTATTAAGATATAGAGCAGGGGTAGGCAACCTATGGCACGCATGCCAAAGGCAGCATGTGAGCTGATTTTCAGTGACACTTACACTGCCCGGGTCCTGGCCACTGGTCTGGTAGGGCTCTGCATTTTAATTTAATTTTAAATGAAGCTTCTTAAACACTTTAAAAACCTTATTTACTTTACATACAACAATAGTTTAGTTCTATATTATAGACTTATAGAAAGAGACATTCTTAAAATGTATTACTGGCACGTGAAACCTTAAATTAGAGTGAATAAATGAAGATTTGGCACACCACTTCTGCAAGGTTGCCGACCCCTGATATAGACACACACTGCAAAGAGAATGGATGCCAACCTCCTACTCTGTGGTCTTGAAGTTCTTGCATGCCAAGCTGCTGTCTGTGAAGTTTCTTTAATAAGGATATTTGGAAATTCCATTGTGTATAAAATGTCTCTCAAGAAAGAGGTCCTTGAATGGAATTCCCCCCCCCCCCTCAAAGTTTTTGAGTGGTTACTTGGATCCTTTTTGGCGTTTCCTTATTTTGCTTCACTCCCTAATGTGTTCTTGTGGAAAAATCAGACTCCAAATGCCTTCCCTGCCTCGGGTGGCCTTGGATATGCAAATCTGCCTTGAATAGCTGAGGAGTTGATAACTCTGGCCTACAGCTTTCACACAAAGGAGACAGATTTGTCTTCTTTACCCCCTGTTTGTCTCCTCAGGAACTCTGTTCCTAGTTGACAATATAAAGCAAAAAAGAGTTCGCTCTAGGCAAAAAGTGAGAATGAAAGAGAGGCGGGGGAAAGAAGTTATGCTTCAACCCAAATAAATTGCTTAGTGCAATTATTTTGATAAGTGTCTTTTTTAGTATTTTCTCCTAGTCAAATTAAAATGGAAAGTAAGAAGTTTATCTGCCAAATATATTCTCTCCCCTACTCACAATTACTAGATTTGTTTTGTAATATGTCACTATTCAGGTGAAATACAACTGAGTGGGCCAGGTCCTGACTGATTTTGTTTGCTACTAAACTAAATATGTTAAAGGGAAGCTAAAGGTGTACAGTCAACGCAGATGGTAGAAATGGGGGAAGTAAAATGAATGTTTGGGAATGGAGAGGCTTGATCAGTACAGTTCTTGGTCAGGCACTTAAGGTTGGTTTGCTATTAAAAGCGTTAAATGCTCAATTAGTGGGGTTAATCCTTTTGAGGACAGTGATTCTTTAACTCTCCTTAGCTGGAAATTGAGGTATGTATCTTAATTTTCTTAAAGCATATGGTTGAAAACAATGGAATATGAGCATTTTGAAGAAGCATTTGATCATTCTTTTATGGTCTTCAGTTCTGTTTGGCTAAGACAATGGTGTGACGTACAGCATTGGACAGCTGTCCATATATGAACAAATTTTCAAAACTGGTTGTTGACAGGTATTCCACATCTCTCATCTTATGGAAATTTCACCCTGGGCAGATAAGAGTAGTTGCCAATGAAAGCCAGTGCTACCAAAAGTTTTAAATTGCTATTTTTTTTTACATGATCTAGTTTAGAGTACAAATATGAATGGCAATACCGTAGCTTGGTGACTGTGGAATTGGAAAAGACTGGAACTTGTCATGCAAAAGCCTCTACAAAAGTTCAGCAGAGAGAATTTTTAATGTACTAGAAGTGCAACAGCTGCACTAAATTAGTAGCTGCCTATGGAATCCATAATAGAACAGACAAGTGAGGCTTCAAACAGAATTTACATGATTAGCTGCACCTACATTCCAGCTACATTTTGTTTTACTTTATAACCTTCACTCTTTTTACTTCCCTTACTCTGAAAGCTCAAATGGACTTGTGCTTAATAAACAGCCATTTTACTAAAAAATATTCTGCTTCTCAGTGAAGTTTGTGCATTATTAAGCAATAGGCTTTTTTAATCTGCTTTATATTGAAAAGTGAATTAGCTCTTATGTGAGCTGCTGTTTGATAGCAGTGCTTTGCTTAATCACCAAATTGGCAGCAGAAGTTCAGGTTTTCTTACACTGGCACACTGATATGCCTCAGCTATGGTTGGAGGGACTGCCAATGCCCTAGGAGTTTCATTCCATCACTGTGACAGTTCTTGCTGCTGTTGCTAAGGTTGGGATTGAGAACAATGGTCAGAAAATGACTCCAAACCACTCTAGGCGAGTGGGGAAAATAATGCCCTCCAGCTAGTTGTGAGGGATGCAGCTATGAAATGGTCACTCTAACTCTAGCTTTAAAAAACTAGGCCCTGGTCTACAATGTGGGTGGGTGGGGTTCGATCTAGGTTACACAACTTCAGCTATGTGAATAACATACTTAGATCGATTTACTGTGATGTCTTCGCTGCGGTGAGTAGACTGCTGCCACTCCGCCGTCGACTCTGCTTGTGCCTCTCACGGCGCTGGAGTACAGGAGTCGACGGGAGAGGGCTTGGGGGGTTGATTTTATCCCGTCTAGTCTAGACGGGATAAATCGATCCCCACTGGATCGATCTCTGCCCGCCGATCCAGTAGGTAGTGTAGACAAGTTCTATGTTCTCTAATAGTCGGTTAAGTAACAGCCAAGGTTATTTTTCACTGTGCTGTCAGTCATGTGGGCCAGTAACCCCAAATGCCTGAGAGTCAGGAAGCATTTCCTTGACCTATTGACCTAGATTCTTGAACAAATTATTTAACCTTTCTGTGCCTGTTTTCCCATCTATAAAATGGTTATGTTTTACTTACCTCAAAGTTTTTGCAAGGTTTAATTAGCATTGCTACAAAAATGCAAAGAATTATTTCTAGCAGTCACAGTATTTTTAATTCTGTGGTTGTTTATAATAGCCATTAAAAGACTGGCCCAGTTCGCCTACTCAGACTTTCTGCAACTCACACCACCACTATGACTAGAGTTGGTCAAAATTTTGGAATTTTTGTCCCTTGGAAAATTCCAGGGACTTGAAATGTGGCTTAGTTCCAAATTGGGACCAAAAATCTCAATCTTAATGAAAAATCCCAAATTTCCTTTTGATTTTAATATCCTATTGAAATGATAAAGTGAAACATTTTGGTTTTGATGAAATATTGTTTCAAATTTCCAGTGAAATTTTTTTTAACAGAAATGATGTTTCTGTGAAATGTTTAAATTTAGTGCAATCAGCATTTTCTGATGGGGGGGGGAAACTGTTCTGTCAGAAAAAATTTGACCTGCTTGACCTAATTGACACAGAAGGGAGTTGTACAAAAGCATGGTAAGAGGTCCCCTATGGGCCCAATCTCCAAGTTCCAGAGTGAATTTAAAAACTTCAGAGTTTGGGGACCAGTGAGATTAGGGTCTAAACTAATTTCATACTAGTATCTGACACTGGCAATCAAAGTCTAGGTTTAGATTCCCCCCCCGCCCCTAGAATTAAAACCCCAAAACCAGAAGACAGACTGCTCTGGGTTTCATTTGCTTGCATTAGGCCATTTCCAAGCTTGGATGCCTGAAGTTGGACCTCCTATATCTGATTTTAGGTGCCTAAATTATAAAGTGGCCTATTCTCTCCTCTTCCCCCCCCCCCAACCCTCCCGAATTGCTGAGCACATGTAGCTCCCTTTGTTGGTGCAATATTTAGTTTGTTTGAATCCAGTCTGTGCCATCACAAGCTGTATTTAACATAACTACAGATGTTATCCGAGTACAAAGCATGTCCATATGTCACTCCTCCTCCTTCCCACCCCCTAGAAGTCAACCTATGGACAACATGCAGAGTAATTTCTAGTCTTCAAATTTTTATGAAACAACCTGTTTTAGACCACCTATTTAGTGCCCGGTCTTGCAACCACTCATCCATATGAGTGACTCTACTCATGTGCTTTAGTATTTGCAGGATCAGGTCCATTAATTTTCCCATGCTGTTAAGATTTAGTTCAGCCCTGCAGTGAATGACACATCTCAACCTCTGCCATTACAGAAATAGAGAACCATTGCACCAGTTATGCATACACATACACATCATTGTATCAATTGTGCTTCCTCTGGAACAGAATGAAATGGACATAAAAGGAATCTGAAATTTAAATGAGATTTTTGGATTCTGCTGATTTAAGGAAATTGATTTAATTTCAGACAAAGGTCTGCAAATGTAAGGTTTGTAGGTTTTTTTTTTTTTAAATCCTTAATCACTCAGAAAAGGCTTTATTTACAAAAGCAAATGCCTTGATGTTTCACATTTCAATTTTTTTATTTAAGATCAATTCTCACATCAAATCAAATTTCCAACCTGGACATGTTTGGACTGGAAAAAGCAGATTTTTTTGGAGGGAAAGGGGGGAGTGGGGGGATGATGGGAGAAAGCAAATCATTGGGCTTGCAGAAATTGCCCAGAATGGAGTTACTGACCATTTCAAACTCCATACAGACATGTAAAACATTCTGTTCCCCAGAAAATCCAAGCAAGCATACAGGAGCTCTAATTGTCTTCAGCATGCATTTAATTAGATTTAATAGGTTGTGTATTTTATGTTAGCCGGATGCTAATTTTTTAGATAAACATTTATTGCCATTTAACAGCTTTGTAACAATATGTGCATATCTAAGAGCATATGAGAGAGATCTGTTACATAGCTGTTATATCTCAATAAATACATTTTAGGTAATCAATGAGTATTTAATGTGCAATTACTGTCTTATTAAATCTAAATTGAATGCCTGGCTTAGAAACTGAGGGCTGGCTCCTCCAGTCAGATACATGAGCACACATCACTGCAGATGTTAAAAAGCTGATACCCCCATCCCAAAGTGACTTGTCAGGAAATTCAGGACTTTAATAAGGATATCAAAAGTGTCTGTCTTTCCTCCACTAAACTTCCATTTTGAAGCTTGTCACCTGCTTGGCTTATGCACTGATGATGATTTTGATTAAGTGCACCAGATTTTCAGCTATGATATAGGTCTCATAGCCAGTGGTGATGGCATATCCAAGCTCATGTTAGTTGGAAGATGCCATTTTGCAAGGAAGTCTCAGGCTCAGCAAGACCCTCTGAGCAAGTGATGTTTCTCAATAGCTGAGTCAAGAAACAAATGACCAGAGATTTTGCAGGGGAGGAGGGGCACTGGTTGCCTTCAGAATGCTTACAAGGAAAGGGACTACTGGGAGGCTGGGATATGGAAGAAGGCAAAGAGAAAAATGTTTCTCAGTTGTGGCATCTCCTCTCCTCCCAATTTTGCACTAGATCGCCAAATTCATACCCAAAGTAAATGGGTCCAACCCATTAAGTTAAGTTACATGTTGCTTTCACCATGTTTGAATTTGGGCTGGAGTCTAGAACTTGCCATAAATTCAGCAACTGCCCTAACATTGATGTGCTTGCTTTAGCAAACCCATGGTATAGATGTTCACAGTGTTGTAGCTATGTTGGTCCCACAATATTAGAGACAAGGTTGATGAAGTAATATTAGTTATTGGACCAAGTTCGTTGGTGAAAGAGACGAGCTTTGTGTAAGCTGAGAAGCTTTTCTTCAGGTCTGGGGAAGGTACTCAGAATGTCCCCTAAATACAAGGTGGAATAGACAAGGCATTAACACACAATGCAAGAGACGATTCAAGGTGAAGTGGGCAGTTAACACCTCTACATTCATAAGGCAAAGGAGGACTAGCGGGTTTTGAATGAGCAATAAATCCAGTATCTTAAATTCAGGTTTGTCTAGCACAGTAATGAATTTAAGGCCATGTCTATGCTAGAGAGCTTGCATCGGTACAGTTCTGCCATTGTAAGACCTCCCATGTAGCCACTCTATGCTGACAGGAGAGAGCTGTCCCATTGGCATAATTAAACCACCCCTAACAAGCTGCAGTAGATATGTCTCCCGCCAACCTACTGTTGTCCACACTGGTGCTTCTCTCAATGTAAATTATATTGGTTGAGGGGTTTGGTTTTTTTACACCCCCCTCTCCCCCGACCGACACAAGTTACATCGACAGAAGTGCTAGTGGAGATGTGTATATACTGGAACTTAGACTCAGTTAAATGGACCAGATCCTCGATAAATGCATGAGGATGGCTCTCCTTGACTATTTCAGGAGGCCTTTGTTTGCATTCAAAGACACAATATGCTCTTCGTGTCTAATCTCTATTTGTGTTTAAACTCCTTGAGTTTGTATTCATGTTACTCTCCCGGCGGCCCACTTTATCCACCTCCCTGAGAGGCGGTAGTGTGATGATGGAAGAAGCTCTTCCAATGACATAGTGCTGTCTACACGGGGTGGGCAGGGACGGGGGGTTAGGTCGGTAGAACAAAATCGTTCAGGGCTGATGATTTGTCACACCCCTGAATGACAGTTAAATCAATATAGGTCTGTAGTATACGCCTGGCTCCTCTTCCTATCTGATCTACAGTGAAGTTGTAGTTCAGCTGTGGCAGCACAGTAACTTCCATGGGAAGGAACTGCTATGTCCTATGGACAGTGACTCCTCCTTCAAATTCAGTTTCCCCAGGTTCAGATGGTGGTGAACAAGCAAAGGAAGACTGTGCTGAGCCAAGATACACTAGTAAAGTTTGACCCATTCTGTACTCTCCAAAAAAGACAGCCAGAAGCATAGGTGCCAACTCCATGGCATGTCACTCCTGACCACTCCCACTTTCCCATTGCTTCTATTGTGACATGACCTGGTGGAATGCATGGAGCTGGGAAGAGGTAGCAACTTCATTAGGAAGGAAGAGTGACCAATATCCAATGCCTGAACAAAGGGAATTTGTTTGTACCAATGTTGTCTCTTGCTTCCCTGCCACTGACGTCTTCACTCACCTGCACAGCCCCTTAAGCTTTAACTGAGTTTGCTGCCTTTTTAATTAAAGTTATAAAAACATCCAGTCACCTGTATGCTCTAAAATGCACAGAACTCTGGCCAATATTTGAAATATTTTCTGGTCTGCAGTTGGGGAACAGTTTGTATATTCTGGAGGACTTTTCTGAACTAGTTCTATGTATTTATATGTACAGAAGATGCAGTGTGAAAATTAAGTTTTCTTATTGAATGGACTAGCCAGTTGCTCCATAGTAACATAATGAACAAAACAAGGATCACTGGATCACGGTTCCATTGTGTCTATGGCCTGCTCTACGCTACAAAGTTAGGTTGATATAAACCACCTTGTGTCAACCTACTTGTACTCGTGTCTACACGTTTGTCTACCCCAACATTAAGTTCTGTTTACTGTAATACCACCTTCCCGGGTGGTGGTGAGCCATGGTTGATGTACTGAAGTTGATGCAGCACAGGTGTAGACAGCATGTTACCTATGTGAACTCTAACAGCTGTCCCACAATGTTCCACTGACTGCTGTAGTCACAATTGTGAACTCCACTGCCCAGGACTCAGAGACCAGACCACTTTCCCCCCACCCAATGTAAAATCCCACACATTTTTGAAATGTCTTTTCCTGATTGTCTAGCTTGGGGAGCACGCCTAGCAGCTCTCCATTGTTGTGTGCTGCTGACCACACAGGCTACACATCTAGATGCTCTCTGACTTGGAGTAGACAGGAGATATTGGATCTCCTGGGCCTGTGTGGAGAAGACAAGCAGTGCAGGTACAGCTATGGTCTAGCCAGAGAAATGTGGACATCCTATGAGCAGATTGCACAGGGTTTGCAGGAGCTGGGGTATGACCGGGATCAGCAGCAGTGCCACAAGAAATTGAAGGAACTGTGGCAGGCATATCAGGAGGCCAATTCAATCCAGTGCTGAGCTGCAAACCTGCTGCTTTTACAAAGAGCTGCATGCCATATTTGGCAGACCCCCCACACCCATCCTTCAGAGCACCGTGGATACTTCCAAGGAGCCAGAGTCACAGGCTCTTGGCCTGAACAGAGAAGAGGAGGATGAGGGACATCTGACCAAGGGGTCCAGCTATTCTGTAAGCCAGGACCTGTTTGAATCTCTGTCACAGTGCATTCAGTTCTGGCATTGAGCGCCTGTGAGCCCAATGTAGGGGAAGGAACCACAGGTAAGTGTGTAATTGTATTTCTCATTCCAATGATGTACTGATGGCACTACCACAACTTAGCAGGACACAACTGTCAACTATTCATTAAATTACTCTACTAGAAAAGAGTAGGAGGAGTCTTTCTGAATAATCAAGGTTGACATCTCCAACGTTGTTCCTTCATTATAAATATTGTTAAAGGAACTGTGACCACCATGGGCTCAAACAGAACAGAGCATGAAGGGGAAGGAAAAGACAGCCTTTGATATCTGCTCTTTACTAGTTATTTGCTTTTCATTCCTCTGGAGAGTTAGGGGGAGGGACGTTATGAGATGTTTACATACCCAGGGATGTCCCTTGAATCCTGCTGAGAGATGTCAATGAGTGTTTCTTGGAGGTACTCTGCAATTCTCTCCTGAAGGTTTCTAGGGAGGGCTGCCTTATTTCTTCCTCTGAGGCAGGACACTTTCTCACCCTAGTCAGTGATAACTTGAGCAGGCACCATTGCAGTAAACAGATTAGCAGCATACGGGCCTGGGTGACTTTGGGATGCCAGCAGCAGTTGTACTCTGTGTCTTGGTCACCTTCCAGAGTGAGATCTGCTAAAATGGTCACCACCTGTGGAATACAGTGTCAGTATTCAGTCCCATTGCCCTATACTTACTGTTTCATATAACTGAGCAATTCCCTCACTCCTGGCAGGCCATGCTCACCAGGGCTAGTGCTGGGAGTGGTGCCATGCACAAGCACTCTGAAGCAGAAGTGTCAATAAGCATGTCTTGTGTAAAACTTTAAGGGAGCAAGGGAAAGGCATTGTTACCTTTCAGTTTCTTGTGACTATATTGAGTAGGGTACCTCTGTTTCATCTGCAGCTGCTGCCATCGTGGCCTGGAGAGAGACCCTCTCCGCATCTGTGGAACACCTAAGCCAGAAAAGGAATAGAAAGAAGAGGACTTGGGATGACATGTTCAAAGAGATCCTGCAAGGCTGTGCTGCATCAGACTGAGCAGAGGGCCTGGAGGGTGAATATTGAAGTGTGTATGAAGGAGAGAGCAGACAGGAATCCCAGCAGGAAAGAGGGAGATGCACCAGGACATAATACTGCTTCTCCAGCAGTGCAAACAAATGCTGCAGACTCTTGTGGACCTACAGGTTCAAAGATCATGAGCTCACCTCCTTTTGCAGTCCATGGAGAACTCCATTATACCATCTCCCTACACCCCCGCTCAATATTTCATGTGGCAACAAACTATGGCACATTGGAGTACATTAAGGACAGCCATAGCTTCACATACATGTAACTGAGAGTCATGGTTGCTTTATGTGCAACTAAAATGGACATGAATATTTTCCCTTAAGCTCAGTTCCATTAATATTAAAGGTTCTAATGTACTCTTCAACTTCACAAATTTTTCTTTGCACAGATTTTGTTACTGAATAAAATTCAAGATTTGGAAAATAACATTTATTAGTTCCCAACCTATGGTGCAGAATGCCTAGTAATTCTAAAAGCACCCACTTCCTGTCACACTGTACAGTAACAAGTGTCTGTGACTCATAGGGTCAGTGATAGTATAATCATAATATACAGCAAGAACCATAAAATGAAGAGATGCACTGGTAGTTTTATATTCATAGATGTACACCAAGCACCAGACTATTCCAAACAGGCTCCAAAACAGCAGGGCCAGGCAGAGCACAGTACATCTCATGCATTACAGTGGCTCACTGTTGAAGTGCTCTTTCAAAGCCTCCAAGAGCCATCGAGCTCCATGTTGAGCTCTCCTAGTAGCCCTTGTGTCTGGCTGTTCAAACTCAGCAGACAGCTGCTTTGCTTCTGCCCTCCAACCTGATGGCAACTTTCCCTCTTTGCTTCACGGATATTATGCAGGACACAGCAGGTAGCTATAACCATTGGGATTTTTTCCCACTGAGAGCCAATCTTGTGAGTAACAAATGCCTGCGTTCCTTCAATATAACACAAGCTCATTCAACTGTCATTTTGCACCTCCTGAGCTGATAGTTGAATCTTTTCTTGGTGCTGTTGAGCTGGCCAGTGTACAGATTCATGAGCCCTGGGAGCAAGGGCTGGGTCCCACAGGATTGCTACTGGGATTTCAACAATGCCAGTGGTAATCAACCAGTTGGGAAAGAGTCTCTGTTCATAGCTTTCTGAACAGTCCTGTGTTCTTAAAGACATGCATGTCATGCACCTTCCCTGACCAGCCAACATTGTTGATGAAGCATCCCTGGTGATCCATCAATGCTTGCATAATCACAGAAAAGTAGCCTTTTCTGCTGATGCACTCGGTGGCAAGGTGGTCTTGTGCTTAAATAGGGAATATACATGCCATCTAGTGCTGCGTAGTAGGAGATAGAAGCATAGAACTGGAAGGGACCTTGAGAGGTCATCTAGTCCAGTCCCCTGCACTCAAGATGGTTAATGGCCCTGCATACTTGCATGAAAATGGCCCCCACAGTGGATTTTCTAACTCTAAAATGTCTAACTGACGGTTAGCAATCCGGCACTGCAAGTTTCAGTAGTGCAATCACAGTTCACTTCTCCACTGTTGGTGCAGCTCTCATTGTGGTGTCCTTCCACTGAAGGTCTGGAGTGAGCTTGGCACACAGATCCAGAAGTGGGTCCTTGCACATCTGAAGGTTCTGCAGCCACTGCTAGTCATCCCAAGCCTACATTAGGGTATGATCCCACCATCAGTGCTCATTTCTCAGGCCCAGAATCAGCACTCCACCCTCTGCAGCTGCTCTGTGAAGGCCACCAACAACCTTGAATTGTTTTTTGCTATGTCCTACAGCACTCTGTCCTCCAAGAAATCATCAGGTTCCATGCAGAGCCACAAGAACCACCAAATCAGCAAATACTGGAGGATCATGTGTCCTGTGCTTGCAACACTCATAACAATAGTGCAGAGCTGTGTAGGCTCCATGCTTCTGTCAGAGATGGCAGTCAGCAAGGAGGACTGTGTGGGCTTGTGGAATTTTTAAAAAAAGGTGTGAAAATTATGGGACACAGATAATGTTATGGAATGGAGAACAGTTCATGCTGAGAGCTTGACCCTTTTTTCAAGTCATCCCTCTGGGACTAGCTTCTGCCCCACCTAGGCTGACCAGATTTCCTGATATCCGCCGGCAGCACTTTTTTTTTTCTCTCTCTGCTGGCAGGCACCCCCGCCCCATGTGTCCCGATATTTTCTTCCCCTCATCTGGTCACCCTAGCCCCACCAGGCATTGCCAAACTTCCCAGAAGACAGTGTTCTGAATGGTGGTGAATAGCACCTTGGGATACCTATCCATGGTGCACTGCATCAACAGACTGACTCCTGATGAGTATGTGCAGCACTGATGTGAGGAACCAAGTATGCATGTGTGCACCAGCGAAACACCAACTATGGTGGCTTTATGCTGATGTACCTTGCATCAGCAAAAGCTTGTAGCATAGGCTTCCCCTATATATGCCTCAACAGCCTCCTATGGTGAGAGGAGCTCAGATAGTGCTGGCTATGCTTGGTCTGTGCCACTTGGAGATTTTCCCTATACTGGTTTATGGGCCCTTCTGCACACCAAAGTTGTGCAAAAAAGCTATATCTGGGGAGAGGCTCTGGCCTGGTAACGGGTTGGTTAGCAGTTGCCTTGAGATGGTACATTCTAATATAGTAGATTTTCTAGAGGTTTTTACCTACGTTAGTCTCCATAACAGAAAAAACTCTAAAGAATATTTTTACAAACGCTAGAACGTGTATCATTCCTAGAGTAATGATGATGCACTAATTAGCCACATGCTGTGACATCTTATTCTGTGACAGAGGCTATAAAACAAGGTCCATTGGTATGAAAGGTAGAGTCAAATTAATTTCATTCCTCCTCACTCCTTACACAACTTTTCTTTAACTAACAGTTGTAAATAAACCATGGAGCCTTGAGTGGTGTAGTTGAATTTGACTGAATACATTCTCTCCAGCTGAGACGTAAACCCAGATGCTGATCACTTGTGGTCATTAAAGATGCCTGCCGCCTGTTGTAGCTGCAACACAGACTTGTGCACATGCTGTGCATGTGCAATCTGGGACCTCACACTTATGAACCTTTGGACCATTGTATCTAGAAAACATCAATAAGGAGATTTAAAGGCTTAAAGACAAGGGCTCCTTAGCAATGTTTGCAAGTTTAGGGATATTAACTCCAGTATATAGGTCAAACCCCCATGCAGGTGATAACATACTTAGGTAACGCTGCCTCTCTAAATTCTCCTAGCAGCTTCAGTTGGATAGTGTCATCATCACTTCTTGCCCTATGTGCTTATGCAACTTGCTGTGTGCTATCAAACAGCACTCTGGTTTCTCCCCAGGAGGTGGATCAAGTCACTCACTCTCTCTAATGTAGACAGGTGTTAGGAAGCTTAAAGGGTAGACTTGAATGTTGCAATCTGCCCCAAATACTGACCAGGATAGGGAACAAATTGTGATTTCCCTCACTCCCTCTCTATGGCTAGCCAGCTACTCTCACCAGTGGGGGCCCACTTTCTTCTGCTGCTCCTTTTTGCCTCTTCCCCAGCCAGTGCTCGCTCTCTCCGCTGCAGCCAGAGCCACAATGAGAACAGGGTTGTGATGGTCTGCAGGTCCTGAACCAGGGCCTGCAGGTTCTCTGCTGCAGCCACAACACCTCCTGACAGCTCTATGAGTGACTGGAGAATTGGGAGCCCTAAGGTCTTTTGATCTACTAATGATATTGCGCACAAGGACCTGGTGGGAAGAGCTCTGGAGTCCTGATTGGGCTGGGTACACTACTTAAGCCAGAAAGAGAGACACTAAGCTGTCTGCAACAAGATGGATCCTGGCTTGCTGCTGCTACACACTCTGCCTTCTGCCACCTGTCTTCCAGCCTCGTCACTGGCTCCTGGTTTTGACCCTACCCTGTTCCTGGCTCCTGCCCTCCGCCTCATACCAGTCCCTGAACCATTGTAACTGACTGCCAATCCTAGTCTATGTCTCTTTTTGGCTTCCAACTCAGTTCTGACCCATGGCTTTGAGTCCTGTTTCCTGTCTGACTCCTGACTCCAGACCTACCCATTGGCCTCTGGTTCCTGAACTCCATGCTACCCGCAAGGTCAGACTGCCCACGTCCAGGTCACTGGTGCCCATCTCCCAAAGACCCTGCCAAGGGCTGAGCAGAGGAAGAAGCGAAGACTTACTCGCTTTCACTCCCGTGGTTGGGTGAGCGATGGCTGTGACAATTCTAGCTCTAAGTAGCATTTGTCAAGCACTTTGAGATGCATAGACACGCTACAGCATTGCAAATCATGTGTTAGTCCAGATTTTTGTTTGTTTGAAGGTACTTTATGTACACTTGAAAAAAACAAAGGCCCCAAAGTAAAGCACTAAACCAGAAACCTTTTCACCGGGCCAGCGTTCTCCTTTGTTCTAGATGCAGCATGAGTTCAAGCTCAATGTGCTAGGATTCACAGCTCTTAAGACCTCTTCCAGTCATCCCAGCTCCAAAAACTAATTTAAGTTTCCTGGGTGTACATTATACCTTGTTGCAGCAGCTAGGAGATAAAACGGATGCTTCTCGGGATGCACTGAAATGTAAATGAACAGGAGTTTAAAAAAAAATCTGAGTTCTTGCCTCTTAAAATTTTTATTATTTCCCATCCAAGCTTACTGTTTTT
This sequence comes from Chrysemys picta bellii, assembly GCF_011386835.1. NCBI lineage: Eukaryota > Metazoa > Chordata > Testudines > Emydidae > Chrysemys > Chrysemys picta. Next base: position 31,995,655 of record NC_088800.1, on the reverse strand, counting down.
GTTTAATCTTGCCATTCCTTTTCTTCTTCATTGTGTGCTCTTGTTCTTAGGGATATGCAAACTTTATTAGTCAGCTCCGCTTTCAAGCTCTGTGCGCTTTTGTGTTTGAGAATTGGGAATCAGGTACTTTTACAGTTAGCCTAAAGGGAGAGCTGGGCAGGAGGAGCCTTTCTGAATAATCAAGGTTGACATCTCCAACGTTGTTCCTTCATTATAAATATTGTTAAAGGAACTGTGACCACCATGGGCTCAAACAGAACAGAGCATGAAGGGGAAGGAAAAGACAGCCTTTGATATCTGCTCTTTACTAGTTATCGCTCCATCGATGACAGTAGTGCTGGCAGGTCTCTTAGATTTGGTTGCCTTTTTTTAGAAAGTTTTTCTTCTATTAGCATAATTTATTCTGTCTGTGAAAGGCTGAGTTCATCTCACAAATTGTAAAGGCTGGGAACGCTAGTTCATGTTAGTGCTTGTAAATTTTCTTAAATGCTGCATTCCTAATGGAGGTGTAGTGTCCTGATTATATCAACCACTTTTTGCTGCCTCCCTTTACTGGATTTATTGAATACATTAATTATTAATGAACAGATCTCAGTAACCTACCTGCTCATTTCACTTCCCTTATATCTCATTATATATTGTTCTTTAACGAGCACCTTCATACAAGTGTCGCGCTTTCATAGCACCTTGTTCTAAGTTTGTTTAGTTGCTTTAATTGTTTTGGAAATATTCATCTCAATGTTTTATTAATACTTATTTGTTTGCAAATTGGACCCTTGATTTTTCTGAGTTAATTCTTTTTTTATTTTATATTTTGTAGTCCTTTTTCTCTTTGTCAGCTAGAACTTAATTTTGGTATCCTAACTAAACACTAAAATGCTGACAGGGAATCTATCCTTTTCAGCCGTTTTAGTCCTTCTAAGTTTAGAATAGCTTATTAGCATGGTTGATATAGGCCTTTGTATATAAAATATCACTGCTGTTTTATCAATTAAAAAAGCTACAAATAGTTCTGAAGATACAAATCCGATTATATCCCACTTCCAAACTATAGTAAAGGTCTTTGTTACTGAGTTAATATGATGAATGTAGTCCCTTCCTCAGATACCACAGTACTGGTGCATTTTTCTTTCTTTAGGTTACTGAATGCTAGAAATGAACTTGTGCTGCAATACAGGAGGTGTCCAGGTATCTGTAACTATACCCCAATCCTTGCACAGAATGGAGCATCCTCTAATTGGTCATGGAGCCAGGACAAAATTGTCTGGGAGTATGGCATCTGAAGAAATTACTCCACAAATGACCTTCTGGGCATGAACGAAGCATTAGTCTCAACAGCGTTCTGTACCCCTGCCAGAGCGTGAAAGAGAAACCACAGAAAAATATGAGGAGCAGTCGAGATAAAAGGAAGAGGACTGAAAAGAAAAAACATATCTATTGTTCTAATTGAGCTGAGGAGGAGGGGCTGGGGATGATGACATAGCCTGCAGCTCTTTGTTTATCGGAACATCTTACCAGTGATCTATGCCTGCATTTGGGTTTGGGAGGCGGGGAAAGTATGGTGCTTTTGTTGAAATGTTTTTCAATTTGGTTATCAGTCAAGAAGTCAGTGATTACACTAAGCACTTTGCCAAGCATAGTATAAGGGACTATTTTTTTTACTGCCTATACTGAGTTTGCTTTGTTTCTTGATTTCACATTTTCCTAATTGTAGTAAAGTCTGTACGTCAAGTCACTGAGTCAGTGGAGCCCTGTGCCCCGTCTCTGAGGACCGAGTTTGCTGGCAATTCTTGATAGGATGGATCTTTTTTCCCTACCACCTCTTAAGTAAATTATTTGCATTAGTCAGTGAAGATTGAACAGAAGTAATGGGACTTAACATGTCTAACACAAAATGTCAGTTCAATGTAGGTTTACACAATTAAGTTATAAAATTAGGGAGAGAACAACCTACCTACGTAGGTTGTAGAAGAGCACCTGAGGGAGATCTGTTAGACTAGACATCCATTTATTAATATTCAAGTGCTGTGACAAATGTTCCTATAATGCACAGAATGGACTATATGGCTCTCTACTACTCCCTTCCAACCCAAATGAGCATGAACATTGCACGTGGCCTATACTGCAGGTCAGCTGTGGCTTGTATACATATGTTTCTCAAGTGTTTAATTGAATGTTTGACAGCTACCTAAGACAAGTCACTGCTTTAAAAAAAAAGATTGTGTTACATGGTCTTTTGGCTCCACTGAACCTTTAAATTGCACCCACTGACATCAGCAGAGAATTTGGACAAACTCCATGGGAATAGATATTTTTGGTGGTTAATGTTCATAATGCCTTAAGTTTCATTTTGGGAATTTTCAGAATGGAGAAAGGTAAGTAGTAGTGTCTCTCAGGGCTCTGTACTGGGCTGGGTCCTATTCAACATATTCGTAAATGATCTGGAAAAAGGAGTAAACAGTGAGGTGGCAAAATTTGCAGATGATACAAAACTACTCAAGAGAGGTAACCCTAGGCAGATTGCGAAGAGCTACAAAAGGATCTCTCAAAACTGGGTGACTGGGCAACAAAATGGCAGATGAAATTCAATGTTGATTAAATGCAAAGTAATGCACATTGGAAAACATAATCCCAACTATACATATAAAATGATGGGGTCTAAATTAGCTGTTACCACTCAAGAAAAAGATCTTGGAGTCGTGTATAGTTCTGTGAAAACATCCACTCAATCTTCAGTGGCAGTCAAAAAAGCAAAAAGCATGTTGAGAATCATTAAAAAAAGGATAGATAATAAGACAAAATATCATACTGCCTCTATATAAATCCATGGTATGCCCACATCTTGAATATTGCGTGCAGATGTGGTCGCCCCATCTCAAAAAAGTAATTTTGGACTTAGAAAAGGTTCAGAAAAGGGCAACAAAAAGGATTAGGGGTATGTAACGGCTTCCATATGAGGAGAGATTAATAAGACTGGGACTTTTCAGCTTGCAAAAGCGGCAATTAAGGAGGGATATATTAGAGGTCTATAAAACCATGACTGGTGTGGAGAAAGTGAATAAGGAAATGTTATTTACTCCTTCTCACAACACACGAACTAGGGTCACCCATTGAAATTAATAGGCAGCATGTTTAAAACAAACAAAAAAGTATTTTTCACACAATGCACAGTCAACCTGTGGAACTCTTTGCCAGAGGATGTTGTGACTATAACAAGGTTAAAAAAAGAACTCGATAAATTCATGGAGGATAGGTCCATCAATGGCTATTAGCCAGGATGGACAGGGATGGTGTCCCTAGCCTCTGTTTGCCAGAAGCTGGGAATGGGCGACAGGGAATGGATCACTTGATGATTATCTGTTCTGTTCATTCCCTCTGGGGCACCTGGCATTGGCCACTGTGGGAAGACAGGATACTGGGCTAGATGGAACTTTGGTCTGACTCAAATGGCTGTTCTTATGTTCTTAAACAGTTTGGGCTAGCAAACCTATTTTTTCTAAGTGTGTGTATGGAAAAGTGATTTCCAGTTGGGAAGAGCTGAGCAATGTTCCCACTGGCTAGGCTGTTAGCCCACCCCTTTGATGTGAAGCATAAGTACCAGGAAAGTCTGTAAGCTTGGCCCAAATTCTGTGTGTGGGGGTGTGTAGGCTGCATACATTGGGCCTGACCTCTGTTTGCCTGCGCCTTTTGTAGTCATTTGCACTGAGGCTGTAAAGATCTGCCCAATCAGAATGGTAGCATCTGCACTGGTGTGAATAGCTACACCACTTGCAGGATAATGTAGAACCAAGTTCACAGTCAGCCAAGCTGCAGGACAGTCAAATCTGTTAAATCTGCATGGAGAGTCTAGCTGCTGTTTATCAGAAACCACACCATGTTTCCCCAAATGCCAGCTTACCTATATATAATTCAAGAAGCTGTCCTAGCTAGTTTGGAAAGTGCTGTATCCAAATGCCACATTTCCAGGTTCTTATTCTGCTTCAGTTTTCTTTGAGGCATCACCCCTCAAAACAAGCAAATAAATATTTACTTATGTTCAGTGTTTTTGTTGTTGTTGTGTGCTACTGCTGTTTGTTGCTTTTGGGGCTGATATCGTAGATCAGTGCAAGCTAAAGCAAACCCTTTATGAACCTGGAAGCAACCTATTATCACTCCATGCATGATAAAAACATGCAAGTATTAATTCACTGGCTTGTGCACCATAATTACAGTTAACCCTTCTCCGCTCCCCAAAAAAGGGAGCAAAAATGCAAAACAGCCCCTAAGAGACATTTAGCTGGCTACTTGGGGATTCTCCTTATGTAAGATAATTTGTGAGATTGAGAGTCTAATGAAAAAGACACCAGTGTCTCCTGTAAATATCTCTGTCCTCAATTTCCGATCCTCTGCTACACTTTCGGCAATCTCTTGTTAGGTTATGTGACATAATCCCTTAGCCTAGTAATTGATCCTTCAAGACCTTGCTTTGTCTAATCATGGCCAGAGTGACACATGGAAATAATGGGGAGACAAGGTGGACGAGGTAATATCTCTTATTGGACCAACTTCTGTTTGTGAGAGAGACAAGCTTTTGAACTACATGGAACGTTCTTTTGGGAAATAATGTGAGATGCAGGTGAATTGATACTCCTAAAATCCAAACCAACTCACTGCATTTTGGGTTTCTGCTCTGAGACATTGACTTCAATGCCAGCTTACACCAGCTGAAAATTTGGCTCATGAAATGTTGCATGTTGTTTGGCTTTATTATGGGGAAATTCTCTGGGCTGATCTAACTCTGGCTTCTGAGTAAGTTTTGCTATTATAAAGGTTTGCATGTACATTAAGCGTTTTGGGGTCTGCTAATGAAAAGCATTATATAAGAGCTAGTATTTCTATTAACTCCTCTTCTCCCTTGAGTTTAGGACTGAACAGTGGCATGTCACAGGGCTGAAGATGAAGTTTGCTTCCCCTTCCCAGGATTCTAGAAACACTTCTTTTTGTTAAGGTGTTTTTTTTTTTAAATTTGTACTTCCTAAAGCTAAGGCATGATTTGGCTTGCCAGGGTGCTATAAAATCAGGGCCAAATATTGGCCTTTTGTCCTATTAGCTTGTTTTCATTTACTGGCTTGAAGTGTTTGCATGATCCTCCTCATTTATAAAACAGGGAACTGTGACTAAGGGACTGGTTATACCGTTGCTTGATAAACCTTTGTAAAGCAATGTGCTGTTGCGAGTAATGGACTCCATTCATTATTAGCCCAGTTGATTTTCATTTACACTTGGCTCTAACAATTAGCTTGAGCAGGTGTGAAGGTGATGGAGGGGCTGGGACGCACAAGGTCAGCCACTGCTCTATGTGATAAATTAACCATTATTATCGGCAGTAAAAGTGGCTCTTTACACTTGTCAGCAGCAAACAAAGGGACGACATATCTCACACAAACTCAAGTCAGGGCCAGGGCTGCAAATGTGACGTGACTGCTTCGTTTTGTCTGCTAAATAAAGGCAAGTCCTTCCCTTGAGATGTCGCACCTGTGTGTCTCACTTCAAGCAGGTAGAATAAATGGTTACTTGGGGAGGGGAAAAAACCCACCTTGAATTGCAAGCCATATTATAATGGCTTTTTCTGTGGACAAATTCCAGTCTATATTAGAAAACAATCAGGGAAAGTCTGGCTGTGTCTGAACTATGGGAGTAAGTTTTGAAAAAATAATCAAAGATAATTTTGGGCTGATGTTCTCTTAATTTCCTGGTGCTCTTTGTTTAGTTTAAACTGAGCCATTTTGCAAAATACCCAGAACTCTTCTGCACCACATTGAGCTTTCCACGGACAACTGTTCTCTATTCATCTTTAATTAACCATGATCCACTGAAAAGCCCAAAAGATGTGTAATTCTAAAATCCAGTGATGGAATTCTAGAAGTTTGAGATCTTCTGGTTCTCTCTCCCCCCCCCTCCTCCCCGTTTTGCCATATTTAACTTATGGAACTTTCCTGTGATTCAGTTTGGGGGAAGGAGTGTGAGGAAGGGAGCTGTGTTGCTTGATTTTGGACAAGAACAAACATAAAGAACAGGTAAGTTATTTAACAAGAAGATGTCCATGACCAGGTAAGACCATTGCAGTCGGTAAATGGCTAGCTAGCAAGTCCTTCCTTGTCTGTTACATGGCTGCTGGGGTAAAGTATAAAAAGCAGGGGAATGACATGGCCTCTCCTCTCCACTTAAAGCAGAGAAATGCTTTGGGAATCATTTCCAAGTTTTTTCAGTTGATTTGCTTCTTTCTTTTGAAGAAAGGGCCTTAATGCCTTATGCTTTATTTCCATTCCCTGACTAGCGAAACAGCCCACCAGCTTAATGTCAAAACTATATGTGCTTCCAAACACAGGGCTATCTTGCAGTTGACTGGAAGGGTGGGCGTTTTCGCGACTCGTATCTGCTCTCATATTTATGTAGGCTGGGGGTCTCAAAGGAGCCTTACAGCTTGTGTTAGCTCAAGTTGACTCCTCTCAAATTCGCCAAGCTCAAGTGAATCTGGTCACACTGCAAAACAACATTTGATCAGCACAGAGCGACTGAATGAGCTGCATAGAGCAGCTGAGGCCCCAGCGCATTATTAGTTTGAGCTCAGCAGCAGTCAGGCTTGATCCCAGACCTCTGAGGATATGGCTACGCAGCAAAGAAACACCTATTGTTGGCCTATGCCAGCTGACTACTGCTTGTAGGGCTTGGGCTGTTTCATTGCTGTGTAGGCTGGAGCCTGAGTTCTGGGAACCTGCCACCCTATAGGGTCCTAGACATACCCAGAGGGGCCAGCTAGCTCCAATTTAAACTATCAGTTAACCTTAGCTAGAGATTTTTGTATAAGAACCAGAGGAGAACACTTGACTTAAACCTTGAGCTAGCACGGTAGTGAAGAAAAGCCCTCTAGGAGTTAGGATCCCAAATCTCATTGGAATTCAGTAAGAGCTGGGTGCCTACCACCCTTGGGCTTGTTAGAAAAGCTTTCATTCCCAAATGTATCGTTCTTGAATATGGTACTTCTAGAAATATTCTATGAAAACGTCGTTTTTTCTTTTGCAGGAAACAACTAACCAGAGTAATTGGAAGTTAAACTTGAAATTAATAACAATGTGGAAACATTTATTGCGACCCACGGCTGCTGCAGTTCACTCTTCATGGGGTGTATTCTAGGCTTTAAAAACCTCAAAGCCAAAAGGGGCATGAAACTAAAGAACTAAAAGCTGGAGTTGACTTCAGAGGTCGGTGAATGGGGAAAATAGGGTTTGAAATATACCCTAGCCAAAATCACAGGGCTTATTTGTCTGTAGAGTGAAATGTACTGATGCATGTCAAGATCTATCAGTACAACCTCAAGGCATTTTGGGGACCTTCACACATAGGGTATATCTATGCTGCAATTAAACACGCCCTGCTGGCTTGTGTCAGCTGACTAGGGCTCCGGCTGCAGCTCCAGCCTGAGCCTGAATGTCAACCCCACAGCTCTAGCTTTGGGAGGGTGAGGCTGAGTCAGCTGAAGCGAGCCAGCCGCGGGTGTTTACTTGCAGTGTAGACATACGCATAGAGCACATCAGTGGGAAAGGGGCCTAGGGAGAGAAACACAATGAGGTCACTCACCACACATAGAATGAACTACATGGGACAGATGTTTGACACGTTGATTAAAGTACTCATGGAAGCTGTGCAGATACTATGGTGAAGAGGATTTATCTTGTTCAAAAAGCCATTGGAAACCCTGAAAGAGATTTGGGCAGCACTACCGCAAGCAGGAAGCATCACTTCTGGAAGACGAACAGACACTTCACCACTGTGACGGAAATAACCTTTCAGGAACTAAAAGTCCTGTTGTACGTGGGAGATGCTAAAGACGTATTGCAGACTACAGAGTTGGGGGTTAAATTTTTTTTTAAAGGCATATAAATGACTAAAATGTGCTGTTTGTGTCAACTCTCTCCAACTTGCTGATGGCTGTATTGTTTGCTTGGCTTTTCATTTGTGCAAAAATTGCAGTGGAAGGGTTAATTTTTTTTCTATTCCATACACTGGGGGGAAAGGGCAGAATTGTTCCTTTTGTCAAAACGTTCAGTAAAATTTCCCAGCAAATTTCAAAATAGATGTTCTTTCTACCTTTCTGCATGCAGCAGGTCAGCAGTGAATGACACCATTGCCAGCTGAACTAGTGTCCTGTGTGAAATGAGGGGATGCTCCTACGTATCCCCATCATAAAAAACACCCCCATCACCACCTTCCACTACACCTCTACCATGATCTGAAGAGACTGTTTTTGTGAGGAGTGGCCTGGAACAAGAGTTCAATCTTCATGCTGTCTATCAAAGAGGTCTATCTACTTTACTTATCTAGGTACTTGTAATATACATAATATCTAAGGCCATGGACTCAATAGGAATGGAGAGTCTGTTCTGGTGTCCTTTCTTCTCTAGAAATGGTCTCTCCAGATCATGGTTGAGGCACACCGAGGACATGGATATGTAGAACTCTTAAGCCTTCTACTCTAACCAGCTCTCTGCCATATTAATTCTGTGCCATCTTCAGGTTTCACTGGCTAGGCACAACTACAAAACTTTATTTGGCATTGCCAAGTGTTCAGTGTGAGGTTACATGCTGCCTGGGTACCTTGCCTTTCAAACTAGTGCAGTGGTTTTTTTGCTTCACTTCTATTGAAAGTTTTTAAAATGTTGTGTGTTTGTGTGTGGTTTTGCTTCATTCCACACTGGCTGCAGAATATGTGCAATATTATAATTACTATGCATGTATTTACTGCACACAGGGAATTTCTGACAATTACAATATGTGTGCGGTGGTATTGTAACCATGTTGGTCCCAGGGTGTTAGAGACAAGGTAGTATTTTCTTTGGACCAACTTCTGTTGGTGAAAGAGACAAGCTTTTGAGCTACACAGGGATCTTCTTCAGCCCTGTGTACCTCAAAAGCATCTCTTTCACCAACACAAGTTGGTCCATAAAAGATATTTCTTCCAACTTATCTCTCTAAACAGTACGATAGCTCCTTTCATCCTCAAATGTCCAAACTACTTTTTTCTATGAGAGGTTGTACTCTTACAGTGAAACTGTAGGGATGGGTGACAAGAAACCCAGTAGGGTTCCTTTCAAGTATAGTCCTCCTGGTGCTTCCCCAACATGTGAGGTTTGCAGAAGCCACAGAGATGTAGCCATTGAACCTGGGAGACCTATGGGGAATTTTATTTTGAATCTCCACTACTTATCCTCCCCATTCTTCTGTCCCATACTGCCCTTCTCTCTGACTGTACAGCTGAAGAAAGATATCCCTAGCCCCCAGTGCCTGTGCAATACAATCTGCAGAGGATTCTCTAGTGAAGAAATTCTTTCCAATTGCAGTGATTCCTTTCTAAGTACAGTTCTATTGCATACATAATCAGCAGAGTGAATGCAAAGAATTTGATTTGTTTCTCCTTGGGGTAAAGCAGGTGATGGGCAATGCTCTTTATCTATATGGCCTTGCCAATTTAACCCCCTCACTCTTGTCCCTTGGGCCCTCTGCTGCAGCACCTACCACCCTTAACGAGCTAGAAGGTTGCTGAAGGGTGGGTGGCATGCCTGCCCTTAGGTGCCTCAGTGTGCTGCCTCCGCAGAGCTGTTGCCGATCCAGAGCGTATGTGACTGGAAATGGAAACTGGGGAAAAGAACTGTTCCATACAGCAAAAATGAAATCATTTATAACAGCAGTGTGTTTACAGGGGAAAGCAAAGAAGCTACAACTACATGGCAGCAGTTCTGTATTGCACAGCATATGTGGAAACCAAGTATTTGTTTAATCTTTTGATCTGTCAAATGAAAGGATTGATCACGTGAGAATAAATGTAATACACATGGGTTTAATTACCACAACTGGGTAGGCAAACAAAGTATGCAAAATAATACATTTACACTGTGTGTGTGTCTGTGTGTGTGTGTGTGTGATTACAGCTGGGCAGAAAACAGATTCTCCCCCCACCCCCTTTGTCAAAAATAAACATTTTCATAGAAAATTCCTGAGCCGCTCTAGCTGATATGATTTTTCTTACAGAAATTTTTGACAAGATTTTAATTTTAAATATAAAAGCCCCAAACCCTAATTACTGATACTGTCTGTGCCCACATGCACATACATACACACTTTAGAACTGACCAAAAATGTCAAATTTCTGATGGAAAATCTGAATTTTATTTCCAAAGACAGCTTTTATAAAAAAGAAAATTGTTTTTCAACTGGTTTTTAAACCCTTGCCTGCAAACATGAGGGCATAGACCCATTTTAACCCACCGCTCTGACATAGATAGATAATGCTTTAGACAAAATAGCTTCTCTTTAATAATACTTGGTGCTTCACAGGTTCCATCCTGTTCAATTTCCATGAATGTTCCTATTGTGTTCAATGGGATACAAAGATATTCTTAAGTCACTCTCCCAAGACCACACTGCAAGTCAATGATAGAGGAGAGATTAAAGCATGGGGGCTCTGGGTTTCCATTCCTACTTGCTAATCACTGGACTACATCATCTTGTACTTAATATCTAAAGTTATGTCTACACTTATGGTAGCATGTGGAGAACATACAGTGCATCCCCTCCTTAGTGTGGGTTTAACTAGCAGTGTAGATGGTGAGGCACTTGTTAGAAGACACACTAGAATCTTAGGGTTTATACCCTTCACTGCTTTCTACATGCCCAAGCAGTGCCTTCTATGTCCACACTGCTATTTTTAGCAGTGTAGTGTCCTGCTGCCTCCCCACTGCCAGATCCTTTCACTGCTGCATCTAGTTCAGGGATTCTCTCAACACATTTTTGGTGGCTTCAGAGTGCGGCTGCCAACTCTTGCTTGTAGCCGCTCTGACAATTTTTCCTAAAATAATTAACTTTACGAAAAAAAAATATGCACCATATACATGTCCAAATCATGATTTATTTATGTACGATTTTTTTTTTGCAGACTCAGTAAAAGTAATGTACAGTTGTTTCTATTCTTTACTGGGCCTAAACAGAATAGAAACACAAATAAGGTGCTTTGCATGTTCTTGTCTTTTTTTCTTGTTGTTTCTTTTTTGGTTGCTTTTTTTATTTAGACTTGCTAGCCATTAGGTCTGCTGTGAAAAGTGATATTAACAACCATTACTCAGCCCCGGCAAGCCCAGGGACAAATTAAGCTCTGGATGGGGAGAGGGTACAGAGGCAGCAAGGGCCAGGGGTAATGGGGCCCTAGGGGAGGCAGTGAGGACCAGGAGTGAGGGAGGGGGGCTGAGCTCGGGGCCAAAGCCTGCCACAGTGCAGCCAGGGAATGGAGCCCAAAGCCCTACGCACAGGGGACAGGGCCAGTGGCTGGATCCTGCCACCCCCATAAAGGTGAGGACCTTACTGGCTGCCTGTTCCTCCAGCTTATGCGTCTCCCCAGGGGAGGGGCTGCTGCTTCTCTCCTCCCAAATCAGGAAGTGGGGGAGAGGAGGGCTGACCAAGAGACTGTGGCCTCAAGAAAAGTCTCTGGTGGCTGCATTTGAGAAACGCTGATGTAGCCGCTTTTCACTGTGGCATGTAGCTACACATGACCAGAGCGCAAAGAGCCGAGAAGCGATGCCACCACCAGTGTAACAAGGTCTAAAATACTTTGTGTTCTGTCCAGGGCCGGCTCTAGGCACCAGCAAAACAAACTGGTGCTTGGGGCGGCACATTTTTAGGGGCGGCATGGCCGGCGCCAGAATGCCGCCCCTAAAAATGTGCCTCGGCCACCCTAGCTCACCTCCGCTGCTGCTGCCACGGCGCGCGAAACAGCTGATTCGCGCGCCGCTACTCGTCCTCCCTCCCAGGCTCTCAAACCTGGGAGGGAGGGGGAGATCCCGAGCGGCCGTTTCGCGTGCCGCTGCTCCCCCTCCGTCCCAGGCTTGAGAGCCTGGGAGGGAGGGGGAGAAGCGGCGCCCGCGCTGCGGCCACTCGGAGTCTCCCCCTCCCTCCCAGGCTCTCAAACCTGGGAGGGAGGGGGAGACTCCGAGTGGCCGCGGTGCGGCGCCGCTTCTCCCCCTCCCTCCCTCCCTCCTAGGCTTGAGAGCCTAAGGGGAGGAGGCAGGGATGGGGATTTGGGGAAGGGGCGGAGTTGAGGCGGGGCTGGGGGTGGGGTAATTAAATAGGGGGGGGTGGCCAAAATTGTTTTTGCTTTGGGCGGCAAAAATCCTAGAGCCTGCCCTGGTTCTGTCAATGCAAATTAACAGCGGGAGCGAAAATGTAATAAATCCGAGAAGTGTGCTGATCTTAACAATGCTGCTGCACAAACACACGGATTCCATTCGAAGCAATAAATAAAAGTGAATTGGTTCACACAAGGGAGGGTCAAAATAAAAACTATTAAAATGTACTTACATGTGTCTCTTTAATCTTATCTGTATGTATAGAGATCAAATTTTCAATTAGCACACATTGGTTGAATTCATTGAACTTGTCTGCAAAGGTTGAAGAGTTATACTTCCACTTCCCTCCCCTGCAGCCTCACCTCCCCAAGGCACATCCGTGCACAGGCAAGCCTTAGTTTAGGAAGTTTATGATTTGGAGCAGATCTATGTTAGATTGGGCGACATGCCAAACTCGGCCTGCTGAGGCTCCATCGCAAGCGGAGAATTGAAGCAGAGCACAGGTCACTAAGTGCGAACCTCCAGATGTGAAGTCCAGGTTGAGCTTCCAAGCTTGGATCTGTTTCTGAACCTCTGCTCTAGAGCTATCAGATTAGAGATCTCAAAGCTTGCTTCTCGATTTTGTTGGGAATTAGGAAGTGCAGAAGCATGCCACAAGAAAAAGGTTTGGATTGTGTCAAGTTTATCTACATGTTAACAGTTGAAGTTCTGTTCAGTCTGAATTTCAGGAGAACATTTAGGTCAGTTACTGGGATAGGCAAACCGCTTGCTAATAAAATAAAGAAATCACCCTAAGTGTTATGAGACTCATTTTTGGTTTGGCATCCTTAACTGCACTTGCAAGTACATATGTTGTTCATTTGTGAAGCTGGAAAATGGGCCAGTAAACAGGAAAATCGGAGCAGGAGCTGGTAAATCTATAGATGTTGAAGAGCTTTAGTTTCCCTTGAAACTTGGAATCATAATTTGGCTCTGTGCCAGGGATTCAGATTTAATCTCTAGTCTTACAGCGTCTAACCAATTTAGGGTCCTGAATCAGCAAATTTAAGCACATGCTTAACTTTAAGCTTGACTTCAATGGGACTTAAGTATAAGTGTAAAATTAAGCATATGCTTAAGTGCTCTGCTGAAACATGTTAGGTTTCCACGTGTGCAATGGATGTGCTGTCACATTTGGCTGGTGCCTAAGTTTACTGAGGATGTTTCCCTATATCTCTGCAAGCTGATTAATGCTTTTTTTCAGTGCACCATTTTAACAAAGGAAAAAAGCTGAATATTTTGCTGTGGAATTTTTGTAGCATATTTGAGACTAATTGCATGTTGATGGGAAGTGAATCACACTTTTGCAAAAATAACTGGAAGGAGCTTATTATTTAATGCTACTTAAGAATTAAATGTTTGACTCTGGCTCTTCAGAATTGCCAAAATCAGCCTCATAGTCAATTTCTGTAGTACTAGAAAATGTGAATGGGTACGTCTTGATACTGTGGGTGAAATCCTGGCCCCAGTGAAGTCAATGGGAGTTGAAATAAAATTTCCCAGCAAATTTCAAAACTATATGTTCTTTTTCATTTTCTGTAGCAGCAGGTCAGCAGTGAATGACACCATTGCCAGCTGAACTAGTGTCCTGTGTGAAATGAGGGGATGCTCCTACATAGCCCCATCATAAAAGCTGCCCCCATCACCACCTACACATCTACCATGATCTGAAGGGACTGCCTTTGTGAGGAGAGGCTTGGAACAAGAATTCAACTTCTGTGCTATCAACTTCATCTGTCCACAGGCTTGTAAACTCCCCTGCACCAGGATATCTAAGGGCATGGAATGAATAGGAATGTAGAGTCAATTCTGGTGCCCTCCTCTCTCTAGAAATGGTCCCTCCAAATCATAGCTGAGGCACACTGAGGTCATGGATATGTAGCACTCTAAGGCCTTTTTCGCTGAGCAGCTCTCGGCCACATTAATTCTGTGCCATCTTCAGGTTTCACTGGCAAGGCACAACTACACAACGCTATCTGGCATTGCCAACAAGTGCTCGGTGCGAGGTTACAGTCTGACTCAGTATCTTGCTTTTCAAACTGATGCTGTGCGGCTTGCTTCACTTCCATTGACACCGGGCTATTGAAATATGGTCATTCTCAAATTAGAAAGTTATAAGCACGCAGCGTTTTTAGGGTTAATGATTCTCAACCCATGTGGTGGAACAACAATGCAGCATTTCAGAGTCCGATACTGTATCAGTTCTGGGGAGAGACATTTTAGCTATTAGTGCTGTCAAGCTGGTACCTTCGCACTGAGTTTTTAGTCACTTACACCCATTTTAACATACATCCATTTAAGCATTTCCTGATTAGAGCGCCAAATTCAGGAAAGTACTTAAGCATTTGCCCAGCTTTAAGCACATGAGCAGTTCCACCTGTGGACTGTGCACATGCTTAAAGTTAAGCACATGCTTAAGTACATTCTTGAATTGGGGTCCTTGACTGCTATAAGTGAAAAGAGAATGAGGCCCTCTGAATGTACCTATCTTCTCTCTCTTTCGCTGAGGCATGTAGTGATGCTGTCATAAGTCCTGCTGGTTTAAATTTACCAAACCATTAGCCTTAAAGAAGCAAACTCTTTTTTTAAATGGTTTAAAGGATCTCGCTTTCTCTCTCTCTCTCTATATATATATATACAATATTTATCTTTTATGATTTTTAGATACTTTGGATCAAATTAAGGGCTTGAAGTTTAGTTCTCAAAGCTTATTTTAAAGCAACTTTTTCATTTGTCTCACTTGGACAAGATTCTATTGCTGTAAAGTAATTGTATGAGTGACTGCGTCTGTTTAAGTGAACGGTTTATGGTTACTATATTAAAGTGAACATTTCAACTTGGCTAACACAACCACTGAATAAACACATATTGATATTATAGAACAAAATAATGTATTAGTGCATTGCTCATTTGTGCTCTGATAGTCACCCTGATACTATTAGTCATGCGGGGAGTGACAAACACAATTACACTCGAGTGCTAATAGAGTGGAAGGGCAAAACTGCCTGACCTCGGCATCCTGGGTCGATTTAAATGTTTGATGTCTCATTGAATTAGTATCACAGTGTGAAAGACAAAGCTCAAACTAATGGAAATGAGCCTGGACATGCAATACTGCTGATTGGGCTGACATAATTAGAATAATATTCTTCACAGAGCTAATAACAAGCAGAAGAGATAAATAACCACGAGATAACTTAATGGCTGCATGCTAAAATGCTCCTTTGAATATGCTAAGGTTAGCATTTTCTATTTACTTATGGAGCACTGGTGTTTCCCTCCCCCCTGCCCCCATGTGACTATTCATTGAGGTGCAGAACTATATTCTAATTGCTAAGGCCATATGAAAAGTGTGCAAAGTGTTTACAATATCTAACTTTTCTTCCTCACCATCATTGTTTAATCCTTCGTCTGCCATTCTGCATTAGATCTGGCTCTATAGAAAACTCCCCATATCCTCTACAAAAAGAGGGAAATGCTGACACATGATAGATTAAAAAGGATGTGACTTTACATTTTTTGGGGAGTGACCTCCACTATTCCAGGCTCTACAATTTAAGTAGAGAGAGAGAGAGTGTGTGTGTGTGTGTGTGTGTGTGTGTGTGTGGTAAATGTTTATTTCCTTGGGTGTAAGTCATATTTTGGCAGCTATTCCAGGGTATTTTTAAGATAATTTTTAAGTAACACCTCATTGAAACTGGTGTTTGGCAATCTCTTGTCAATGTCACCTACCTGAGGATAGCTGACATTGACCTGAATTTAGGGAAGGAGAGAGAGGAGAGGTGGCCATACAGAAGTACAGATGGATATTATTCTTTGGTACTACCTGGAGCTCTTAACCTTCCACTACTATATGCTAAAAATATAGTATAGTGGTGTACGAACCAGGCCCCCAGTCCAGCAAAAGGTTTAAGCATGTGCTTAACATTAAGCATGAGATTAGTCCTTCAAAGTCAATCGGACTAGTCATTTGCTTTAAGTTAAGCACATGCTTTAGTTGTTTGCTGCTTTGGGGCCTCAGGATCTGATCCAAAGCCCATGGAAGTCAATGGAAGGATGACTTCCGTGGGCTTTGAATTAGACCCCAAATGAAGAAATAGGAAACTTGAGTTGATTGGGGAATTCTTGCTCTTTCTATGTATCAATCTTTTCGTGACCTCATTTCCAAGATTTTTCATTTCTTACATGAATGCATTATGGGAGTAAATAGTGAGATAACAGTAGCTTAGTGTGAGATGGGGCTAAGTTTGAGTCTAAAAGGAGCGATGTAGCTCTCTGAGTGACAGCGATGAGCTGTGCCTTGCTTGTACTCCAAGAGTGAGAGGTACTGTGGGACGTGCCTCGCTAATGGAAGTTTAAAGCTTAGTTTGGTAACTCCGTGGCTTGTAATTTGCGCTGTTCATGCACCACCTATGGCCTGATTGTCAAGAGAGCTGAACACCCCCAAATTCCACTGAAAGTGAATGGGAAGTGCAGCACATTGGAAAATTAGGTTAGTAATGTTCATAGTGGACTCATGGCTGGACTTGGCAGTGACTTGCATTGTATTCTTGCAGTCATGATATCTTTCAAGAGATGGTGTCACGGCTGCAAGATCCCACTGGCTGATGAAACTTGGGTCTCAGGGATAAATAAAAGATTTCCATTCTCAACTCTTTAAACTCATTAAAGATGCCTATATTCTTTTCATGCATTAGAAGATCCATCAATGCAAACAATTATAAAACGTATGCTGTTAATGTTCCGTTTCCATGAACTGGAAAGTGTGTTCTAAATAAATTGGGTGCTATGGCAGGTAAGCAAACTTGTAGCTTCCCGGAACAGTGTGTTAGCTTTGACCAAAGCGCTGCAGAGAAATGTCTTTTATGTTCTTGTCTTTTATGTTCCCAAGCTGACTTCCATCTATTACTTTCAAATAATCATAATAAAAAGGGCCAAGCATTTTCAGTAAATTACATTATTTCACTTCATTAAGGGTTAAGGGTTTTATTTCAGTTTATTACCAGTTTATACTGAGTTAGCATTGCTGAGTCAGCAGATGCCACTAGATCAATGGCTGCAGTAGGGGTGGAGCTCTTCTCTGCTCTCCTGTGGGGTCAGTACAAAGGAGCGGGGAGGCAGAGGGAAACAGGGACTTCGGAGTTTTACAGAATAACGCCAGATGAGCAATATAAAATGGGTAATAAGGTGGAAGTACTGGTACAAAGTAGACCACTGAAAACAAAAGATGAGGGGGGTAATCTGGGCAGCAAAACAAAACAATGTCCCGGCCCTGCAGTGAGCTCTCTGTAGGGAAATCCCTGGGGCTTTCCAGAGCCTTGCCAAAGTCAATGTGTACAGAACTCATTATTTGGTTGGGATCTAAGGCACTGATCCTGTGGGACTACTTCCAGTAGTAAAATTAAGCATGTGCTTAATCTGTGCTCATGGGTTGAGCAGGGTTGATGTAGATATTCCTAAACTGTCATCCTATTGGTGGAGGGGGTGTAGCCAGGAGTGGGAGGGGATAGAGTGGGAGTAACTGTAGCATTTTTGTACTCTGAATCTTCTAGGCTTCAAAGCAGGCTTGGGGCCTCAGAAAGCAGGGGGAAATAGTGCACTATCAAGCTGAGAATTTCAAGGTAACTGAAATAGTATTTTTATGTAAGAGAAGGTGAGAAAATCTGATTTTGCCAATTATGTAGTTACATGTGTTTGCCATTTTGTTTGTATTATACAACCTTTTTGAAGGACTGTAACCTTTTTCCATCTAGGATTACGATTTTTTGGTACTGCACATGTATCCTTTGTTAATAAAAGCAAATGGTTGCAAGGCATGTTGTCCCTTAAACTTCATTTTTATTTCCATCCCCCCCCCCCCAATTACTAATCTGTGGAAGTTTCAGATCAATGTAATTTGCACATAATTAGTTTAGTTAATAATAATTGGGGCTGGCTGAAAATTTCTAAAATTTGATTTTGTTTTAATGGAGGAAAAAGGATAATATTTTGAAATAATCTTCTTCCCTTCATTTTTTTGACCAGGGCTTGAGCAAGTTAACAGTTTGATGAATTTTGAAATTCTGATTATTTGTGAAAATTTTAACAAAAATTGAAACATTGAAAAGTTACATATTTCCCTCCCTCTTTTTAAAAACCAGCCCTAATAACAGTTCTTTGAATGTATTAGCTATTGTTTATGATATCTGCACAAGAACAGCTAGTTCAGACACAATTCCAACAATCCCAATCTGAGAACTGGGAAAGGTGCAATTCTGAAGCCAAATCAGCAGAAGACAACCAATCTTCTATTTCCCATTCTTTTACAAGTTTCTTTAGGTCCTGTTGCAGATTGTCTGTTTATATTTCAGTTCCCACATTGTGTGTGTAGACGAGGGTGTACCCACCTAGTGAGCCTGAAGACTGCTTATTCACATTTTCTTCCTCCTGTGTTTCTTTCATCCTCTGATTGCACAAAAAAAAGACCTACTATTTCACTTACACTTAAGTCATGCAGACATTTAAACAAAGAGGGAAAGAATAAAAATCAAACTGTTTTAGGGAGACATAACTTTATAACACCATTATATTGCAAATACAATAACCATAACCATTCTGAAAGGCTGCATTTAATTAATTCAAAGTAAAACCGTTTTCTGGCATACTTTAGTGCTTAATTCTCCAGAGCTTCTTATGGTGATAGGCAAAGGGGTTAGAAAATGCTCCCATTTTGATTTGTATGTGTTAGGATACCACTATACATAGATGCAAATGATGAACCAAAGTACAAGGCAAAGGAGAATGAGGCTCCTAAGGAATACTTTTTGAAAAGCACTGAAGTGACTTAGCAGCCTCAGCTCTATAGAAAGCGAATAAAATTTAGACCCCTAAGGCCCAGATCCACAAAGATATGTAGATGCCTAACTCCTGATTTCAATGGGAAGGGTAGGCACCTTTGAGGAGCTGGGGCTAAGTTATTTTTGAAAATGGGGCTTAAACCCCTAAGAAGCTTGGGCACCTCTGAGAATCTTACCCTAAGAGCTACTGGCACATGTACCTTAGAACCAAGCTGTCACAGCAGCTCTATTTCTCAGGTACCTTAGTCTCTGCAGGACCCTAAAAGTGAAAAACAGGCTTGCCTACCAGCAGTGACCAAGTAGTTCAATAGATGATAACCAAACTGTAACAGAATGTGGTGGGGGCATTTTTTGCATTCTCTTTTTAAACCACTCAAAAGACTCCTGTTGACTTCAATGAGCTTTAGATCAGGCCCCAGAATGTTCAGAAACGGAAAGTGCTTTTTTTACTTATTGCACCATGGGAAAAAAATGAAACTACCTTTCACTAGGTGGATTTATGAGAGTGAAATGTTAAATGCTTAATTTAGTACCAGAGGAAAGATTGCGGACCCCGCAGTAGGCAGCTACGAAATGACTTGCATGCAGGGGAGTTTCTCCCTAACTACAATTAATCAGAGGTTGGTTTATGCTTTGAATGCTTGCTTGTTTTAAAACTATACGTGGATATTCTTATGTCTAGTCCTGTTTAAAATCTTGTTATGGTCTTTGCCTCTGTGATGTCTTGTGGAAATGAGTTCCACAGGCTAATAGTGCATGCTGTGTAAACAATATTTCTTTGTTGAAAGCCATCACTAAGTGTTAAAATGCAGCCATATGGGAGCCATTTTGAATGGCATCATGAGACATTGTTCAGGAGGGATAAGTAACAATTGTTCAAGTTTAAACTATCGGGGGAATATTAAGTAGAACGGGATGTACAAATTTCATGCACTTTGGAATTTGGTGAGGGCACTTCAGTTAAAACCCCAACTTTTCCACAAAACACTGTGGGATCTTTGTTGATCACAAAAAGAGCTTCTATTTTGTGTATCATTCAAAAAACAGAAATATGCGTGGTCAATTTAAATGAATCCCTTCATGATGTGAAGTCTCCTGTCAAGATGTCCATTGCTGGCAAAATATGCACTGGAAGTGCTAGTATTCCAGTGCTAATTAAACAAAAATAGCCTAAGACAATTTGGATCCCTCTTAGGCTAATAGGAGTGAATAAGAGCTACAGAGAAAGAAAATAAAGCAAGACATACACATTTGTTTGCAAATGTGGATATTATGAATGGCTATGGATCTGATTTGCTTTGATGCCATTTGACAATCTGATAATTTTTGCAAAGACATACTTAAAATGCCATTTCATGGAAAGTTCATGATGTTTTCCATTATTTAAAATACACACTACATCTTTAATTTGCAGGGCTGTGTGTTAATTTTGCTGAGAGCACCATTTATTTCTCTTTCCTTCCACTTTGTTTAAAGTCAGTTGTTGACAACTCTCAAGCGTGTCAAACTCTCATCGCTAATAATTGCTTAAGGACCCCTAACTTCTACAAACGTTGGTTCCAGCTCAAAAACCAATGCTACAGCCCTGTTTGGGGAGGAAAAGCGGGGGGGGGGGGAGGGGGAAGAAGAAACCCGAGAACTTCTTCTGATGAATTTTTGATTTTCCTTTTTAACAAAGAAATGTCTGTGATTCAAAGAAATAGCTTAAAGTGATATTATAAAATAGAATATGGAGTGCACTATTCTGAATGACTCTTTGCTTTTAATGTGAGGCTGAAAAATTGTCAGTGCCTTTTTTGATTAGATGAGATTTTTTTTTTGTTCTTGATCTAAGAATTGAGGAGAAAAACATGCTACTTGCATCTGACTATGGTATAAGCCAGCTGTGATGTGTTGGAGATAAAGCAATACCCGTACTGCCTCAAGGCGGCACCTGTATCTATGGGTCAATGCCATTTCTCTTTAGATCACTGCTGTGCCACTCTCTTGGCTGCTGCTTTATTAGGCGTAATTAGGCAGGCTGTCACTTTTGTTGGTGATGGAAAAGGAAGATAAGTGGATTACTTGTGTCATCTATCTCTAGCCGGACGTGTCTAAAAAGTCTAAAGTGATTGCTGTGGGCCACAAATATATTCCACAAGAGGGAGAAGAGGGAAAAACAAAACAAAACCAAAACCAAGAAATGTATAAATGTCTAGAAATGACTTACCTTTGGCACTACTGTGTGTAATTTCAAACCCACAGGGAAAAGAGTTACAGTACATACATAAAGTCTTTTTGTTCAGAGGGAGAAGGTTGTCTATAATGGTTTTTGTGATATCCAAATGAAAAAGCTGTTTTCTACTTAAAATCCTAGCAGCAGTTTTATTTTTCATTTTTTTTCAAGTTAGTCCAATTTACTGAAGGAGCGCAGCACGTGTGGCTGGTGAAGGATAGCAGGCTCTTCTAATGACATGTTTCTCTGTTGTTTAGACTAACATTCAGGACATAGTTGGGTTATTTAGAGCACGTGTCTGTGTTTTTAGTGATTATATATGGGGGCAGTTAGTTAATTTCTTACTAATCTAGCAATGGGTAGAAATCTCAAGGTAACCAAACGAATCATTGACTGGCACAACAGCAGCCAATCAGCATTTGCAATTCTTTGAAGTTCTAAAATACCATCCTCTCAGAGGATCTGCTGTAAAGCGCAGTGAAATCAATTGAAAGACTCCCACTGACTTCAGTGAGCTTTGGATCAGACCCAGAATGTTCAGAAAGTGAAAGTGCTTATTAGCTATTGCATTAAGGAAGAAAAATGAGACTCCCTCTTATTAGGTAGCTTTATGAGAATGAAATGTTATGCGCTTCATTCAGAGTTGGATGCTGATGCACACTAAGCTGAAAGATTAAATAAAATAGATGTTAAATTCTTTAAAGCTTTTTAAGCTATTGAATCCTGAGCAGAGTGGCAGATGATGAAATGTTTTAAGTTTTAAAGGGCCTGAATTTGTGAAACAGACTAGTTTCAACTACAGAAACCTGAATTAAGAGATCAGCATGTCCCGTGTTATTATGATTTTTATTATTTGTGTCACAGTAGCACATACAGGGCCCAGCTGAAATCAGAGCTCTGTGGCACTAGGCATCATCCACAGACATGGAAATAAAACTGCTGACGCTCTGTTGACTCATTCTGGCAGATGTGGCTCATTCTCTCCACCCAAAGTACAAAAGAGTTGGAAGTGGCTCTCTAGAAAGAGGGAGTCATGAAGTAAAATTCTAGCAGTAACCAAGCTCAGGGAGTCTCTTTCACCACTTCACTTCCCTACATGGTATATAGTGAGACATGGATATTAGGTTCTATGTATCCAAGTTTAACTATCCTATTGTAATCCCCATCAAATCCCTTACACTGCAGGGGAAGTGTTCCACTATGCAGAAGATGTAGCAAAGTGCAATCACTTGGTCTGACACCAATTCCATTTACACTAGTGTAAATTTTACAACAGTTTTAACAGCAGAGAAAATGGGAGCAGAATCTGGTCCCTCTGAATCCAGACTCAGCCTGGCCTAGAGAGCTATAGGCAAATTTCCAGGGTGGTGTCCAGAACTTGGAGGTCCCCAGGACTCTTGTAGCAGTGGCTGACCAAGCACAGATCTGTGGGCCCAGGGTCCAAGCAGGGCCGGCTCTACCATTTTTGCTGCCCCAAGCAAAAAAAAAAAAAGCTGCCTGAACTGCCGAAGCAAAAAAAAAAAAAAAAAAAAGCCACTCAGACTGTGCCGCCCCAAAAAATGGACGGAGTGCCGCCCCTTAGCATATGCCACCCTAGGCACGTGCTTCCTCCGCTGGTGCCTGGAGCTGGCCCTAGGTCCAAGAGAATTTAAATTACAAATCTATCGTGTAGGATGGCCCCAGGAGACAGCCCTGGTTAATTTTTGATTGTCTCAAGCTTGAATTTAGCAAGCTACCAGGCTATGCAATAAGGGATACGATCCGAGACAAACTCAGGCAGCAAAAAAGAGGAGGGGACATGTGTTTCAGGTGAACCTCAGAGACATCTGAATGCAGCAGAGAACCACACAGTCTGATGATGATGCTTCCAACTGCATTATCTGAGGGGTAGAGTTACGAATCCCGTAGCCCCAGATCCTACCATTCGAAGTGACAGTGGGTCACAATGAGAGCTGTGTGAATAATGGATTTTTCATTTCCCTTAGCAACTCCAAAAAAGTGGGGGGAAAATTGATTTGGGGTCAAACCAAAACTTAAATTTTTAAAAATTGTTGGTGAATTGAAAAGTTGAAAAAATTAATTGTGGATCAAACCAAATATTTTGTTTCATTTAAACTGAGTGTTTTTAACATTTTTGAATTATTTATAAAATTGAAAGAAATTTTGAACCAAAAAGTCATTTGAATTAAAAAAAAAAATCCAAAAAATTGTTGAAACACAACTTTTCAGACTTTTTTTTACACCAACAATTCAGCTAAACCAACATGAATTCACATAATGTTACAATGTTGCTGAATCTGATTTTTCACTGAAAAGACTGTCCGCTGAAAAATCTCACCCAGCTGAAATCACAACTAAACAGACCACTTTGAGTGGCCCATCTTTCCTTTCCCTGGCAGCCTTTACTCACCAAGTCCAACATTGTCTGTATTTGCCTGTATTTTGAGGACACTTCTCCTCTATTCTGTACTTAGAAGGATATCAGTCTTTTTTTTTTTTTTTTTTCTGGGTTGCCTTAAAAAAAGACATGAAAATTCCTTTTGATCCGTCATAAGCACCCTGAAGTTGCATGCTGCGGATACTGCAAATATTGACAAAGCCATCTCTGGAGCAGATTGCCAGAAGCAAGCCAAACTTTTCCAATATCCAGTGCATGTAACTTCCACTAGAAATAGTTTCCATTTTTCTCTAACCCCTGACTTGCAATGGAAAGTGTTCCCTTTGCCAGTAGATAGAGCAGTCTCTCTTCCTTCCTCTCTTTCCTCAGCTTAAATCTCTCCCTCAGCCTCAGGCAAAGAAGACAATATTTTTCTCCTTGCCCTTTTCAGCTCTTTCACATGAGCCCATCTACTTTCTCTCAACTACTTGTGGCTTTTCCTTGATGGAGTTTTATTTGGACTAGTGAAACCAAAGCAACTTGCTTGATAACCTCACCTCTCATTTGCACCACAAGCTGCTGGCTGCAGTACACAGCATTTCCATCTTTTCATGACATGCCCCTGATCCTTCCGAATAATAACTCTCTGCCTCGTTAGGGCCATATTCAGTGCTCCTTACTCAGGAAAACGCCCATTGACTTAAGCAACATGACTTCAGGAGGGGTTTTCCTGTGTAATGCGTGCTATATAGGGCCTTTAAATGACAGCTCCTGTATGCTGCACCACTGGCAGCTTTAGTCAAGATTCTGTTTGCATGGGAGCTTCAAAACTTTTCATTCATTATTCAGTTCTGGGTGTTTAGGGTTCATTTTCTTTGCCTTAAAGACCCTTCTTAGATGCTGCCTAACTGTATCCATACGTATTGAGATAGCTATGGGTATAAGCATAGTGTCATGGAACTCCATCATTAGGAAAGACAGTTTCAAAGCTAACTGGACCAGTTTTTGTGTATGTGAAAAAAATTTTTTTTTAGCTACAATATGCTAGAACAAAAAATAACTATAAAACAAAGATGTAACTAGTGCCAGGAATTTACATATGAATATACCTTGGAAAAACTTGGAAATCACTATTAAGCCAAAAAATATTCAAAAAGTTGATGTGGGTACAGCATCCAATCTTTTAAAATTAGTCATAATCATATTAGTCTACCTTCATCTCCAATGCTTTAAGTTTCATTCTACACACAGTCTTTGCTTATTTATTTTAATTATACTATCTGCTCAGACTGGAAGTCTTTTAAATTCCCAGCTCAAGATTTGAGGTGTCAAAGTTTCTGATTTACAAAGAAAATATTTTGATGTATGTTCAGTGTTTATTTTCCAGTGCTGAAAGGTGTAATCTATTCTCCTCCATAACATGCCACTACCAGCCTTACTATATGACAAAAGGGTATAACTGTCTTTACAAAAGGGATAAGGGATGGCCTTTGGAGACAGTCAGTGCTACTCAATTAGCCAGATGGGCTACTCTTGAACAATGGAAGATGATCTTTTCCCACTCAAGGACTGAATGTGAATGTTGAAGAGCTTTGTACCCCTGGGAATGCTAGACTGCCAAACAAACCTGTGTTTACTGCATAACTGCGCAGTACATTACTCCCAAGCCACCAAGTCAGTTATTCTTTTCTATTGCTGGGTGGCCTAGCAGTTAAGGGCCAGATTCTGATACATTTACTCATGCTGAATGACACCTGACTGCACAAATGGTTCTTCTAATTCCCCGAAGCAATCTGAGCAGGTACATTACTCCAGAGATTGTGCAAAAATTAGTCTGTTCATAGGGTTTGCCTAGCTGGAAAAAAAATGCTTCTATGTAGCATATCTAGTTGAAAATGCTAGAAAAGGCATCTGCCAATCTATGTGCTTTTTGTTATTGTGAAGTTTCATTTTGTAGGCAGACAGACTTGCAGTACACTAGGAGGGGAAGATATATCTCAGAAAGACAAAAAGCTCTTTATTTTAAAATGATTAAAACAAGACATTTAGCAAAATATAAACATAACCAACTGCAACCCAATTAAATGCTTTCACTACGAACTTCACTGCAAATGACTCCATGTTCCTTCCAGCAGTGTCTAAAAGACCCTCGGTCCTGATTTATCCAGCTCAAATTACTTTATAAAATGAGATTATCGTTCATAACCTCTCACTTAGAAGAATTAAAAGCTGCTTCTTCACTTACCAAAAACAAACAACCCTTTACCAATATTTACTCATCAGCCCTATTTAAACTTTAAAAAATAATAATTCTTAAACTCACATTCTTTAATTTAACCAATTAGAAACACACAGACCAGGAAAAAATGGCCACCTACGTGCTAAACTACATTTCCCAGAAGACCACAGGACTAAAATCAGATGTGTCACACCCCTTCCTAGTATAAAAGCTTGACCCTTTGGCTATATCTCCATTATGAGTAGCTGCTGCAACAAGGGACCTTCTAGAATCTAGAGCAGACAACACCATTCAGGCTTTCTATGGCTTTTCAGTAGAACAATCAAGCATGTAAAATTCTCATCAGCAACACACCAAGGTAGCTCTTTGATGACAAATACTGCATCTAGTTTTAGTTACTCTATATAATGGGCCTTCTTAAAAGGTATTTTTCCCTGTGATAGTTTCTTTGATTCTCAAATGCTTATGGAAGTACAGGCCTTTCCATTCTTCCATTTCTACTATGTTTAATGGAGTTAAAGGATGACTCAGGCCACTGCAGAGAAGGAGAAAAATGGATTATTCATCTGAAGAAATATCTGACTAAAATCATATGTAGCCATTACACATTCCCATTGTATCACTCATATTCCAGGAGGGACATGTTTTGGTATGTTTTTTGATGGTGTAACTTTTAAATCGTTAACTCTATGGAGGCTCCCCGGCATTACAAGAACCAATCTGAGCTTTTTGGATCCAGTTTGTTTTTAAGTTTCAAAGAGGATCCTGATTTTAAAAGACTATTCACTCATCTCTAATCACATTTGTTCCTTTTCTTCAGGCATTAATCCAATTAGACATCAAGAAGTATAGCTTAAAAAAGCCACATTTCAACCCATAAAGTTCTTATAAAGAGCTAGTTAAGACTAGTTTTAAAGACTATTGCACGATTTTCAATTAAAAACACATTGTCTATTGTGTTCATATCTATACATTTCCAATAAACATTGGGCCAAATTCTTCTGCCAGCTGACTTGGAGTTCAGCTGAACTAATTTGACCCTCCATATTAATTTCTGGTGCACAATTTTTTTATCCATAGAAATTAAATGGAAAGTTTATGAATGTTAATGCTTTTATGTTGCACCATTTCTCTTTTATTTCAGTGGCAGATTTGTGCCAACCAAGGTGAGCTGCATGCAAGGGACAAGATCGACGCAAGTGACCAGCCTAGAAGAGTTCTGTTCAGGTCACATCATAACAGTTCTGGAGAGCAGCAGGTCCCAGATTGGAAGTAAGTGTATTTTAAAGATGCTTGTGTGTCACAATGGTGCCTTTTGCTGTCTAGTCAATGATGCTGCAGCTAGTAGACACACTAGTCAGATGGGCATAGCTCCTAGCTGACAGACCAATACTTCTTGGTCATGAAAGTGTATAGGCAGGTGTGATGTCCAATCACCCTTCCCAAAATTCTTCTTTCTCTAGGAAATCTAGGTTAGAGATCCTGCTCTCCTGAATGCATGGAGGGATAGAGGCCCTATGTCCTCTCAGACTCCTGGTGTGCCAGCACAGGAAAGGCACTATCTGGCCCTAATTACATTAAAGATTTTCCTATTTCCATCTGATCGCATTAGCATTAATTTTTGCTTTTATGAGATAAAAATCCAGTACCAAAGTGCACAAATATTATTGTTCTGTATTAATGGCTTCTAAATCCAATTAGTGAACATCATTATTGCAATATATTAGGACTTTCATTGTACACAAGAGACAACAAACAAGGTTCCCATGAAGTCGCATTATAAACGACTTCTCTATAGCCTCCTTTGACTACAATGAGTCCTGTGGACCGCTCTCCCATTACCACGCGACATATTATATAGTTCTAACAGCACTAGGGAAAAGCATCTGTCACAGGGCAGAGGTTTTATTTTAGGCTTTGGATTGAGTGCTGGACATGCTAACTTCTCTTGCTGTGTATCCAGCTTTTCTTAGGGAGGGGAGTATTCCACTTTTACAGCTGACATAACTCACATTCCATGGTAGGTGATATAACCTGTTTGTTAAGCACATTTTAAAGAGACATTCTGTATTTTAATGGCCATTTAGTAGCTGGCTATCAACAGTCTGTGCTCCCTGCCTGGGGACAGCATACAAGGTTTATTAAATATTAAGAAGCTGTTCATTACTTTGTGGACGTCTGACAACAGAATATCTGCATATTTAGAAAGCAGTCAGTTAACATTCTTTAAAATAGCTGCTTCAGTTATGGGGAAGGACTAATGTTTGTCTGGCTAAAGATGCATAAAAATGTGGCTTCTTCTTTGAAGTCTGCTCTTTTGCTCTTTTGGTGCATGAAAATGTTGAAATTTACCCAAGATGCTTATTTAGAACAAGAGCTAAATCTCTGTCTTCTCCCTCAATGCAGAAATTCAGGCCTCTCATGCAGGTTCTGTTTTGCAATGCCATTTAAATTATCAAACAAAAAATAACAGTCTGAAGAGACCTTTTCTTAAGAGGATTTTGTCTGTTTGTTCCCTTTTTGATGATCCCATAATTTCTTTGGGTAAAATTCACCCTCATGCAGAGGACCTGAGGATGCCGCTCAAGTTCCACTCAAAGTCGTAAAGTAGAAGTCTTTGCCCTTTTTCCTATCCTGTGGCTGATGGGCAGAACTCCCATTGGCTCATTGAGAGTTCCACAGAGAGAAACAGCCCTTTGTGAGCTGTGCTGCTTGCAGGGAGGATGCTCAAGCTGTGGATTAGTACAAGTCGTCTTTGAGAAGTTCAGATATCTCTGTCCCATAGTAATTAGTGTTAGTGGCTTTCAGAGATTGATGAAGATGAATTAAAGATTGTCCTGAGTTTTTATGTCTGATCCATCCATGCTTTCCCTTCTATCCATCCTTCATCAGAGATAAATGGACAAAACAATAAACAAAGGGGATCATAGAGGAGAACAAACAAGCAAAAGACCTGTTAGGTCCTGATCTTGCAAGCTGCTCTGAATGGGTGGGTGGTCCCCTGTACCAGTGCAGGGCAGTTTGCAGGATGTGCCCCTCAATAATCACTGTGGGGCACAAGATATTTTTAAGTAGTTCCATTGAAGTATAAAGGAACAGGCAGCAGAATAATTTAAGGAATAATTTTATCTTAAATTTTGAGGAATCCCAAATGTTTTACCAACCAGTGAAAGAATCTCCCTCCCCCCGTTAGCCTGTGATAAACCCCAATTTGCCATACTAGAGGAATGAGCGCTCACAGACAGGAGGATAAATAACTTGGAAACCTCTTCATTTCCCCACCAATTTAACACTAAAAATACCCAATGTAGAAGACAGCATCACCTGGCAAATGAACATATAATAATGACATTTGCTGGAAAGGATTATACTTTGTTCCTAAAAAAATGTACCAGGCCAGATTCTCCATTTCTCCGAAGCTCTGGTCAATGCAGGAATGGGATGTGGGAATATGGGGGGAAACTAAGGTGGCTTTAAGTCATCTTTTTATCTCTCTCAATTCTCAGGTCATCCTGGGACCATATGACTCATTTGTGCAACTGGAGCAGGGGAAAGAGGTTTGAGTGGAATGCAGAATCTGGCTCACTGAGTATATTGATAGAATAGACCAGTGTCTAACTTGTGTAACTTTAAGTTTGCATGTGCAGAGGGGTGAAGACCTTACAGGGTTTTATAGAAATTTGCTTCCGGAAAATATTAACTAAGCAGAATTGTGTTTCTTGCAACAGGTTGCTAATCTGGTTAGTATGGCGAGAGGTAAACCATGTAATAAATCAGGATATATTGGGGGGAGAGAGAAGTAGCTACTTGTACCTGTCCTCCTCTTGTGCTTCCCCATATATTTTTCTGACTACAGACATTGTAAGTAGAGCTGTGTAAATAATGGATTTTTCAGTTTGCTGGAAATTCTGAAAAACTGGGGGAAAATTTTTTGCATCGTCTCAAAAACAAAATGTTTATAAATTTTTGGCAAATCAAAATGTTGAAAAAAATTCGTTTTGGGTTGAATAAAATGTTTTGTTGACCTGAAACAAAACATTTCATTTTGATTTTTGAGATTTTTTTTCCCTTTCAAAAATGTTTTAAAATGAGATTCAAATGTAGTTTTAAAACAGAAAATAATTTCTAATTGAAAAGTCCAAAACATGTTGAAGTGAAACATTTTGACTTTTTGGGAATTCTTTTAGTTTTTTTCCGACCAAAACAATTTGTCAAAATCGACACAAATTTGTGAAATGTTTTGGTCTACCTGAAGCTGCATTTTTAACTGGACAAAAGTTTTGCCCAGCTTTAATTGTAAGTTCCTCTTGCAACACAAGTTTAGAGGAAGATTGAAATCAATACTTCATATCGGTTCAGAATATTGATATTTAAGTCCTGTTGAACATTTAAAATTGAAGTCCAGTCTGGCTTAATGATGGGTGAACTGTCATAGAAGAAACAGGAAAATCCCCAATATGATATGGTTCAGTAAAGTTTAATTATTTTGCCCATTAATTTCTATTTTGGTAGGACACTATATTTGGAAATGGAAATGCAAAACTGCTGTGAAAAAGGCTATTCTTAACTTATGGTGAAATCTTCACAAAAGACTTCGACCTCCCCTATTAATGTCCTCCTATTGTGTCCCCAAATGTATTATTGTTAATATTTGTATCAACTGGATTGAGATCCAATTGTGGTGGGTACCATCCAAATGTAGTGAGAGAGTCCCTACCTTGAAAAGATCACAGTTTCAATTGACAAGACAGTCAAAGGGTATCAAGTAAGGAAGTATTAAGTATTATAACCCTCACTTTATAGATGGAGAATTGAGGCAGAGAGAGATATTAAGTGACTTGTTCTGTGGTGGAGCCAGAAATTGAACTTGGATCTCCCCTGTTTAGTCCCATAAGACAATTCTTTTTCTCAGTACTTTACTGCATATTATTCTGCTCCATCTTTATTAGGCTTCCTCCATTAAGAGTTCTGTCATTTCCTTTTCGTCTGACTGGAAAGTCTGTATTCATATTTCCTACTCCACTTTGAGCACACATGAGTTCTGAATGGTTTAGAGAAACATTCAAACTCTTAGGTGCACATCAGAACCAAACCCTACCAGCACTGAGTGTGACGGGGCCTTCTTTCTTATCCAGCAAACAGATAGGACCTGCTGTCCAAGGGCCCACCCCCAGTCCTTCCTGAAAAGGGTTGGAAGGGCTTTGGTCTACTGAGGCCCCATAAAACTGATGAGTGAGTTCTGGTAAGATTTTAGTGTGCACATAGGTACCTTTATTGTTTTTCTATGTTTTCTCTATAATGCTTTCACCTTAAGAATAAATGTGCTTGTTTATAAAGAGCTGTGTGGTAACTGGTGACCGGGTGGCAATTCCAGGTCTTTATAGCCTTAAAAGAGAAAGCAAAGTGCAGATGCTGGCCTGTGTGGCAGTCTGGCCTCCTGGAGATATCACCGTGTAGGCAGGCAGCCTGACAAAGCTCAGTCAAGAGGTGAGAGAGACATGGGTCCTCTGCCCAAGAGATGTGATAGCTGAGCAGCTGAGACCCTAGAGTGAATGCTCTTGAGGGAAATACAGGTACAGTTGCCCTGAACTTTGACCCTGAATTGTCACTATCCTCAGTAATAATAACTTCTTTTGGTGTCACCAGGTTGTGTCTTTGAACTTCTTTGACTGAGCAGCTCAGCTTCCATTATCTAGCTCCCCTAGCCCCTATCTCTCTGAATAGAACCATCAGTGTTTTCCTACTTAGAGTTCTGCTGACAGCCTCATCTGTATCTCTTAGCTCCTCCACATGTCCCCCGGCTCCCCTGGCATATGTGTGTCTGCTTCCAGCAGATTTGCACTTTCCTCTGCTGCAAGTTTCTGTTCTTCTGCGCTGTCTCCCAGATCTTCCGTTTGTTCTCTTCCCCTCCAGACTCGTCTCTCCGCTCCCTTTGCCAGTGTCTTTTATTTCCCCTGGCCGATACCTCTTCCTAGGAGCTCCTTAGAGCCACTCAAGTTTCCCCTGTCCTAGGTCTTTCAGCTCCTTCATCTGACTTTCAAATCCCCCAGTCTGTCTCTCTGAGCTCCCTTGCTCTTTATGTCTGTTTCTTCTGGCCATATATCTCTGCTTCCCCCAGCTCTCAGGAGGATTAGAGCTTTCAGTATCTTCTCTGGAATCAGATGAGTGTGAAGAAGGTGCCAAAAGCATTGACTGAGTCCAGGGCAATGAACACAGAGGAATTTAAAGGAGCCAGAAAAAAAGCACACTCATCTCTTACAAACTTGCCTCTCCGTGACCAGTGCGTGAGGCTTGATCACATGTTAATTTGAATGAGTACAGAGTGCTAACTGATCTCCATGGTTTGTTAATGGGAAATTTTCATGAAACTTGCTCCAGTGGGATTTCTGGCAAGTCTTAGGTCCTTTTAATTTTGACATTTCAGCCATCATATTATAAGCTGTATTCAGTTAAGGAGGGTGGAAAAAAGCCTGCCCACTCAGCCAAAAAACAAGGGGCAGGCGATTTCCTTCCTCTGCTGCACTTGGTAATGAAACTGGTGGGGGAAGAATGCAGAAAAACCTCTGTAGGGAACTAGATTTTTCATGAATTGCTTGAAGATGAAATAAAAAAAAGCAACTTTTCAAAAAGAAAGACCTGTGTTGGTGCAAACTGAGGAAAATCTCAGCTTTTTCAAGTCTCCTTGAACTCCGATTTTTCTCATCTGTATGTGAACTAAAGTTTAGAGGTTTTTTTTTTCCTGATCCTGCTTTCTATTAAGTTTGCAAGTCTCCAACTTCTCTCTGAGCCTTTTCAGTGTTGTTCTCTAATGGGAGCCATCCCTTGAGTTCTTCTGCTCCAAACAACTCTTTGGCTGATAAAGGAAGCATTTCTATTTTGTTTTTGTCGCTGCTGTCCAAGACTGACAAATGGGTTTAGTCCAAGGTTCTCCTTTCAATTATTAATAAAAAATATTGTATTACCTGAGGCTAACCCAACACTGCGTTCCTTTTACAAGCCTTTGGCAACTAGCAATCTTGTCACTGTCTGAAGAACGGAGACAAAAATCTTTTTCCTGCCCCCCCTTCTCCTTCTTCAGAAACACTTTAACAAGTGGATTGCAGGATGGCTCCAATTTTTTTTCCTAATAAAGCACTGTGATAAATAAAAGTGAATGCACCATGCAGTCAGATTGCCACTTGTTTAGGGATTAAAGTATCGATTCCTGAATATTGCAGATTTAGACACGGGTTAATTAAACATTTACATATATGTGTAGAACAATATATCGTATGGTACAATAATATGCACTTTAATCAGAATCTGTGGGTGTTGTGTGTTTGCTTGTTCCATGTTAATTGGCATCATGCTGACTCCTAGCTTAGGTATTTGGCTAGATGGAACAGAATAGACATGGTGTTTTAAATATTTTAATTAGGACCAGCAGTTCCCGGCTCGCACATTTCTCATTGGATTGTTTTTCATGCATGAATAAATTAGCTAGCATGGAAGTACTTTGCAGAAAGTAGTTGCCCTCTAGCCATAAAATGAGTCCTGTTCATTAATACTTTAATGAAATTAGCTGTGAGCAAAATATTATTCCTTTTAACTGTGTTCTAATTTCTTAATTTTAATTAGGCACATAATTGTAGTGTGCTGAAATTATCTTAATGTACAGCAAGAAAAGTTCTATCACTGTGGGCCTGTGGCTGAAACTTGAGCACACTCCCAGCACATTTCGGCTTGCAGTTTCTTCCCTTCAACTTTTCCTCGCTCTAATCAAAATCTTTTCCTTACTTTGCGTTACTAGAGTGTGTCATTAGGAGCTGGCTAATGCTTGTAAGTACTTTGAAGATAAAAACCACTATAGCAGTGCCAAGCATTGTTGTTAGAAAGCATTCATTGGACGGCTTTAACAATTTTAGGGGAAAAAATTACTAAGCACTGAGTATATCTGGCAAGGAGGTTAATGGGAATTGAGGACACTCAGCACTTTTAAAGTTGGGGACCCTAAAATCTATCAAAGTTTTTTTCACACCCTTTCACCGCTTGACATTTGTTACATTTACCTTTTAATAGTAAAGGCTGATGTAAGAAATGTCAAGCAATGAAATGTCTGAAAACTTGGATTTTGGCAACTCCTGGGTCAGTTTTCTACAATATAATGTTAATTCTTATTGATTAGCCTATGTTGCTTTATAACAGCAGCCTGTTACTTCATCGTCTGATTCAGCTCAGTGGGGACAACTGTTCTACCACAAACTAAACTGAACTATAGCAAATGCATGAACTACAATACTTTGCACATTGTGTTTAAAGCAAGTCTTCTCAGTGAATATTCTTATCCCCCTAGGGAAACTAGTGCAGAGACACTAGGAGCCTGATTTTCAAAAGTGCTGAGCATCTTCATCTCCCGTTAAAGTCAATGTCTAGGTGTTCATGGCCTTTAAAAATCAATCATTTGTGTCTTGCCCAAGACCAAGCATTGAGTTGTTGGCAGAGCTGGAAATAGAAACCCAAGTGAAATCAACGGGGCCAGGGTTTTACCCTAGAATTCCTTGCTCCCCAATCCCATGCTAAACCAAGCTGTCCATTCTACCATATCCTTCAGGAAAGTAAAGCTCAACGAAATGGTGGTTGTTAACTAGATATGAAACAAAGCCCCTGACTTGAGTAGCTAAGTACTTGTGCTTGTGAATGACTGAGCGTGGGATGCGAGTCGGCATTGAATTTGGACCCAACGACATTGTGCCAGTTTATGCCAGGCCTGAATTGTTGAGAAACGTCATTAATGATGTCTCTAATTTATTTATATATTATATACTGCATTATAGGCTCTATTCTTCAGAAGGCTGTGATTCTGGCTACAATAATCCTCTCCCGTGTCCCATACAGTCCCTTTGAAATCAGTGGAGTTGCAGAATTTGGCCCAGGCCCCCCGAAAGGAGCTGTGCCCACTTGTATCAATAGGCATTTTACTATAGTAACAGGGACCTTTGGCATTGCTAAAATGGAATTTCTAGTTGAAATACATTTTTGCAGCATATTTTATTGCCTTCTGTAATTGGCACCTGCTCTAAATAATATGGATATTTCTTATTTAAATAATATATTATGGCTAATTGTAATACTTCATTATGCCCACAATTAAGTGAACTAAGGTTGGTTTACAATTAATACTAATACTAGTTGATGTGTAATTTGAATGTAATTTGCTGCTGTTAGCAGATTGCCAGTGGAAAGAAGAAAGCTAAGGGATTTCTTGTTTCCAGTGGCAATCTTGTTTTTCTAGATAAACAATTTTAAATAAAATGTGTGTTATATTCAGATAACTAATGAAGTAATTAGACTAAGCAGTCTGCTTTCATTTTTGACCAAGCATTGTCATTTTGCTGTTTACACACAAGCACACCCTCTTTAGAGACTTAATTCAAATCATAATCTATTAAAGATTAGTAAAATTAATACAGTACATCTTTAATAGTTTGAATTCAGATAACTGTGATTTCACATAATCAAGGAAAATGTTCATTGTAATCCACTGAAATCAGGATAATGATCCTACATCTGATCATAGGGAACTCTAAATGAGAAGTCAGAGACTCAGAAATAAGGAAGGTGGTGGTGTGATTTGGAACCTCAGTTATTGATATTGAATGATATGACCAGCGATTTATTTGGAGGAGAGAATCCAGAGATATTTCTCTCTTAAAAACTCTTTTCTTTGGGTCTTAGTATTCAGTAACTTCTAAGCCATCCTTAACTTGCTGTGTAAATTCCTTGCTATGGAGAGATATAACCTGCATCTCTTGTAAGTCCAATAACTAGTGGTATTTGGCTAGTTGAGTTCTTATAATTGTGTTGGTTTTGGCAGTGTGATAAACTGTTCTATGTTTCAAAAAATGAACAGGAAACGTCTAATGACCATGCATATAACTGCTGACTTTAAACAGTCATCGTGTAAAAATGACTTAGCTAAAATTTTCCAATCAGATCTATAAAAAAGCTAAATTTGAAATTCAGGCATTTTTTAAAGTAAGTACAAAACTGCTAATGCCAACATGGGAAATATCCTTTTTTTTTAACCTAAGTTAATCAGAAAACAAAACAAAAATCCCCCAACCAAACAAAAAACAAACTAAAAACTCCTGTGTTAAGACAAAGCATGCAATAATATGTAAGCCCCAAAGGACAATAACTAATGAGCAACTCAAAAGGGAGGTTAGAATGGACATTGTAACTCAACTATTCATGTATCTATAACTGGTATTGCTTTCTCTTGCTCATCTCAATTCAGTCACCTCTAGCTGGAATGTGGCAACCATCATCATAGTGCCAATAATGCTTTCAGCATTTTAGGGATAGAAGCGGAGAGGAATACCATATCCAGTTAAATCAACATGAAAATTTAGGTAGCTGGAATTTATTTACTCATCTTGCACACAGCCTGAGTAAAAATATAGGGATTGGGGAAGGGAGAATGAAATGTTCAGTGTAACCTGGAACCAAGACATGGCATAGTTGTTCTTTACTAGCACTACTATCCATGGACGTTTCTTTGAGTGCTATATGCTTTCTATCTCAATTTTAAAAATTCTGAGCTCATACCTATTGTCACGTTATTGATTTGAACTGGGACCATATAGAACATGGTTGCAACCAAAGTCCTGTAGTGGCACCAAATCTTGCATAAAGGGGGTCAAATGAGGTGTCTAAGACAAAGTTATGGTTTGCTGGTTAGGATTATGCTGTCTATATGTGTGTATCAATTTTGTAGTTGAAGTTATGAATATTGGCTCTATACTGTCTGTATTTCAAACTTATGCTATGCTTCTGGGAGACGTCCCAGACAAGTTGGTGTTAGCTTTGCCTAGCTGCTTGATGGCCCATTAAGGACCATCAGCTATACAATTGACCCATGGAGAGAAGGCAGATATGCCTTATAACTCAGCAAAGTATGCAGGAACTTGCCCATGTGACTCCAGACTCCATTTTGCTGTAATTTTCCACAGTAAGAACAAAGAGGTGTTCTTACACCTGGAAAAGACTATAAAAGGCTGATGCCTCATCTCCATCTTGTCTTCCATCCTGCTTCTTACCTCTGGAGGGACTTTGCTATGAATGGAAGCTCTGCACAAAGGACTGATGACCCATCCCAGCTGTGGATGTACTCCAGAGACTTGATTTTGAACCTGCAGTTTATTTCATCGCTGCTACAAGCCTGAACCAAGAACTTTGCCATTACTATATGTAATTGATTCCATTTAACCAATTCTAGCTCTCATCTATATCTTTTTCCTTTTATGAATAAACCTTTAGATTTTAGATTCTAAAGGATTGGCAACAGCGTGATTTGTGGGTAAGATCTGATTTGTATATTGACCTAGGTCTGGGGCTTGATCCTTTGGGATCAGGAGAACCTTTTTTTCTTTTAATGGAGTATTGGTTTTCATAACCATTTGTCCTCATAACAAGTGACACTGGTGGTGATACTGGAAAACTGGAGTGTCTAAGGGAATTGCTTGTGTGACTTGTGGTTAGCCAGTGGGGTGAGACCAAAGTCCTCTTTGTCTGGCTGGTTTGGTTTGCCTTAGAGGTGGAAAAACCCCAGCCTAGGGCTGTAACTGCCCTGTTTTAAGCAATTTGTCCTGAATTGGCACTCTCAGTTGGGTCCTGCCAGAACTGCATCGTTACACCTATGTTTTCAAAACACCTGCTTAGTTGATCAGTCTGTTTGATCATTTTTGCTTCTCAGGTTAATCTTTAGAGGTTAAACTTGATCTCAAAGTAATTTTTAAAGAAAAGGTTTGCCAGTGAAATACTTGTTTCTAACATGTAGACCCAGGTGGACTTGTCACAGGGGCTGGCCACAGTTGAAGTCAGGCAGGGGCTGCAGGCTCTGCAGACAGGCTAAGGAGAATAAGCCAACCCAGAGACACCAGTGGATAGTTAATTGCCTAAGAAGTTAGGTGGCAATTAATTAGGTAAGGAACACCTGGGCCTAACAAAAGCTTCTGAGGACTCAGGAAGCCAAGCTTGATGAAGATTCTGAGGGGAGAGATTCTTCAGGGGAGTTGTGTAGGAAGCTACTCCTAGTGATGCCTTCTTAGGAACAGAGGCTTGGGGTGGGGGAGGAGAGAGAGGGAGAGAGAAGAACAGTCCCCAAGGTAAAAGTGCTCCCAGGCCAGGGACCAGAGCAGCTCAGGGGAACAAATAGGGTGTGGGACTTCGTGTGATGCTACTAGGGGCTTGCTCAGCAGAGAGCTGCCTGCTGTCAGGGGAAGAGTGGTGTCTGGCTAAAGACTATTAGAAGTTCAAGCTCCAGGGAGGGAATTCAGCCTGCATGTGTTGTGGTTAGAGGGGCAGAATATAAGAGTGATTCACCCAGGGGTGGAGAGTTTCAGGTACAGTAGCAGACAGAAGCTTTTGTTTTTGTTTTCATGTCCTTTTCTGTTAAATGAACCAGACCCTCTGATGAAGGTGCTTTTTTAATACTAGAAAAGCCTGCTTGGACTTGCTCATACCACAAGTGGGACTGAGGCAGGGGCTCACCTGTGATGCCAGGCCAGTATGCCGGGGTGACCTTCCCCCTGCCCCCCATTACAAGAGTAATATTGATTTTTAAAGTACAAAACATTAATTTCTCTGAAAATTGACGTTACAGTGCTGCCAACTCTGATGTTTATGTTATGAATTATTTGGTGTGTTTGTTAAAGCCCTAACTCCTTGATTCATGTGAGCAAGTAAAAATCTCAACTTTCATTTTAAAAAGAGAGGGTAAATTTCTAACATTCATGATTGGAGGAGAAAAGCTTAGAAATGTGAATTCTACTGCTTCAAAAACCAGAAGGCAATTCCACCCACTTCCCCCCACCCTGACACATACACACTTATTTCTTTTAAATCCCATGATTTTAAAGCTAATCTTCTGATTTTTGGGAGGCTGTCTCATGATTTTTGAAGGCTTGCGAGTTACAAAACTGCATTGTAAGAAACAAATTTCCTTTACCAGGACCGGAAAAAAACCAGCAATTTCAGGAGGGGGTGAAAGAGCTGTGGTGTTTGAGTTATATGAAAACTAAATGAACTAAACAAAACACTTATTAGTGAAAAATCCTGCAATAAACTGGTTTTCCCTCATGCATGAGACTATCGAGGAAGAAGGACTAATAGGATCATTTGTCTAAAATATTCTTATTTCTTATGTTTTTCTAAAGAAATATGTGTTCATATTTATATTTATACATTAAAGCCAGTTTTAAAATTAACATTGAGAATGTTTTCCAATTCTGCATTATTATTGCAAGAGCAACATCTTTTAAAAAGGCTATCACTTTCTTCAGATTGTGCCTGTATTCAATCAGCAGTGCATCTGATTTCATTATAATTATGTGATCATTTAGATTAATCAGTATTTCACAATCGCAGCAGATTAGAAAATTGCTAATTAAATACTATATTCACTTTAAAAATCCAAACTAGATAACCTCTGATATAGAAGACGTTGGGCAAAGGCAATGTTTAGTGATGTGTCTCTACTCCCTTGAAATTGCTGCTTACGCTTGGTACCATTTGGAAAGATCCAAATAGGAGTGTTAGCAATAATACAAATATCAAATTGCCTGAAACTAATATCCTATGTCAGTGTTTCCCAAACTTGGGACGTCGCTTGTGAAGGGAAAGCCCCTGGCAGGCCGGGCTGGTTTATTTACCTGCCGCATCTGCAGGTTCAGCCGATCGCGGCTCCCACTGGCCGTGGTTCGCTGCTCCAAGCCAATGAGAGCTGCTGGAAGTGGCGCGGGCCGAGGGACGTTCTGGCCGCCACTTCCAGCAGCTCCCATTGGCCTGGAGCAGCGAACCGCGGACAGTGGGAGCTGCGATAGGCCGAACCTGCAGACGCGGCAGGTAAACAAACCATCCCGGCCCGCCAGGGGCTTTTCCTACACAAGCGGCGTCCCAAGATTGGGAAACACTTGCCTATGTGGTTGAGTAATATTGGCTTTTTGAAGCAGTGGTATGTGCTCTGCAGCTATGGCTGAAGGTGACTCTCATTGTAAACCTAATTTTCCATACACATACATCCTAGCTAAGCCTCCAGTCCCCCTGAAGTTCCATGTGTCACCTCTCTTCTCGTGATAGCATTTTTCTTTAAAGTTTGGGGGGGAAAAACAGGGAAGGCATTTTAAAGTTGTGGGCCAATATTTTTAAAAGTTACTGAGGATTTTCGGTTGGTACAGTTTAACAAACCCAACTTGACAACTTAGTGGCCTGATTTTTCAGGAAGTGCTGAGCGCCTGCTCCCTGAAAATAAAGTCCTGTTAGGGTATCTCAAGTTGGGTACCCAAAGCCACTACTCAGTTTTGAAAATCTTGTCCGTGATGTTTTAAAAATGTCTTGGTTGTTGACTCTAAAAGTGTTTCCTAACTTTACTTGTGCCCTCATACCTCTGAGGGTATGTCTACACTATGAAATTAGGTCGATTTTAATAGAAGTTGATTTTTTTAGAAATCGATTTGATACAGTTGATTTGTGTGTGTCCTCACTAAGCGCATTAACTCGGTGGAATGCGTCCACAGTACTGAGGCTAGTGTCAACTTTTGGAGCATTGCACTGTGGTAGCTATCCCACAGTTCCCGCAGTCTCCGCCACCCATTGGAATTCTGGGTTGAGCTCCCAATGCCTGATGGGGCAAAGACATTGTCGCAGGTGGTTCTGGGTACATGTCATCAGGACCCCCTCCCTTTGTAAAAGCAATGGCAAAAAATCATTTCTCGCTTTTTTTCCTGGGTTACCCATGCAGACGACATACCACGGCAAGCATGGAGCCCACTCAGCTCACTGTCACCATATGTCTCTTGGGTGCTGCTGGCAGATGCGGTACTGCAGTGCTACACAGCAGCATCCCCTTGCCTTGCCTTGCGGATGGCAGACGGTACAATACGACTGCTAGCCATCGTCGTCGTCCCCTGGGTGCTCCTGGCTGACCTCAGTTAGGTTGATCGGGGGCTTCTGGGCAGACATGGGTGCTCCTGGCCGGCCTCGGTGAGGTCGGTCGGGGGCGCCTGGACAAAAATGGGAGTGACTCCAGGTCATTCTCTTCTTTAAGTTTCGTCTAATGGAGATTCAGTCCTGCCTGGAATATCATGCCAGCTGGAGGCTTCTGCCTCAGGCTGCTCTCCCAGTCGGCAGCACCGCACGGTCACACCTACCCCAGCCTACCCCTTGCTCCCATGGCTCATGAAGCCTGGACAGTAGTAAGGAGCAGTTCACCTATAGGCTGAGCAAGTGCAGAATGGTGGTAGAATGTGCCTTTGGATGTTTAAAAGCTCGCTGGCACAGTTTACTGACTCAGACCTCAGCGAAACCAATAGTCCCATCATTATTACTGCTTACTGTGTGCCCCACAATATCTGTGAGAGTAAAGGGGAGACATTTATGGCGGGGTGGGAGGTTGAGGCAAATCGCCTGGCCGCTGATTACGTGCAGCCAGACATGAGGGTGGTTAGAAGAGCACAGCAGGGTGCACTGTGCATCAGAGAAGCTTTGAAAACCAGTTTCATGACTGGCCAGGCTACAGTGTGAAAGTTCTGTTTGTTTCTCCTTGATGAAACCCCGCCCCCTTGGTTCACTCTACTTCCCTGTAAGCCAACCGCCCTCCCCTCCCCCCTTTGATCTCCGCTTGCAGAGGCAATAAAGTCGTTGTTTCAAATTCATGCATTCTTTATTAATTCGTCACACAAATGAGGGGATAACTGCCAAGGTAACCCGGGAGGGGTAGGGGAGAAGGGAAGCACAGGGGTGGGATAGTTGTAGGGGCACCCCCTAGAAAGGCATGCAGCTCATCATATAAGCGGCATGTCTGGGGCTCTGACGCAGAGTGGCCATTTGCCTCTCTGGTATGCTTCACGCGACA
Organism: Chrysemys picta bellii; assembly: GCF_011386835.1. NCBI lineage: Eukaryota > Metazoa > Chordata > Testudines > Emydidae > Chrysemys > Chrysemys picta. The sequence continues at coordinate 31,953,905 of NC_088800.1, read as the reverse complement.
CTGCTGCGGGTCCCTGTTATAACCTCTGTCCTTCATACCCTTGGAGATTTTTTCAAACATTCCGGCATTTTGTCTTTTGGAACGGAGTTCGGATAGCACGGATTCGTCTCCCCATACAGCGATCGGATGCAGTACCTCCCATTCGGTCCATGCTGGAGCTCTTTTGTGATTCTGGGACTCCATGGTCACCTGTGCTGACGAGCTCTGCGTGGTCACCTGTGCTGATCAGCTCACTACACTGGGCAAACAGGAAATTAAATTCAAAAGTTCACGGGCCTTTTCCTGTCCACCTGGCCAGTGCAGCTGAGTTGAGAGTGCTGTCCAGAGCGGTCACAATAGAGCACTCTGGGATAGCTCCCAGAGGCCAATACGGTTGAATTGCGTCCACACTACCCCAAATTCGACCCAGCAGGGTCGATTTCAGCGCTAATCCCCTCGTTGGGGAGGAGTACAAAAATGGATTTTAAGAGCCTTTAAGTCGACAAAAATGGCTTCATCGTGTGGACGGGTGCAGGGTTAAATCGATCTAATGCTGCTAAATTCGACCTAAACTCGTAGTGTAGACCAAGGCTAAGTGACTTGGTCCACTAATTCCAGAGCTTTTTGTGTTGGCTTTAGTAAGGAGAAGTGGGGGTGAGGAGGTAGAGATGGCAGATTATATGGAAGTGGGGAAATGGATGTACCTTAATCCATTTACTTCAATACTCTATAATGCTTACCTTTTCTAAAGATCTGTACTTTGTTTTTGTAAAGTAAAGGTAATATTGTTTTTAAGTGTTAGCTGGCCACAGTGGAAATGCACTTTCAGCCTTTAATTCTTTTTAAACATTGTGTTATTTGAGCAGCATTGGTCTGGGATGTCTAACAAATAGAGCATGCTGTATGAGATAGAATGATAAAGATCATTATGTTTAAAAAATACTCCTAAGATTAAAAAATTGGACTCCATACAACCAGCATCTAAACACATTTCCCTATCTGTGTCTGCTCCATTCTTTATCTCCATCATGTATTGACCACATGGTCATCTTTGTTTCCAATATCACTGTAGTTTTGTGTGTCCACTTATGCTTCTGCTTTCTAAATACTTTCTGCAAGAGTAGTAGCACCCGCGAGATCCTCCTAACGTGCCTGGTTCTCCATAATCTACCGTAATTTATTTCCTTCCTGGCACATGAATCCTTTATTGAATATACTGTCTGCTGCCAAAATCATAAAAACGGTGCCAGTTTGCATCAGATAATTAAAGTTACATAGATACATCCTGTTAAGTTATTGAGAAGTTAAGTGAACAATATTACAAGGATCCAGTGCTGATCAACTTTTTAAAAGGCTTTCTGCCTAAATAGAAAAGATGTCCGAACACTTCATGACAAGATATTTGACAATTTGCATTTTGGAAATGACAGCTTTATTTTCAGGCATGTTGAATTCCATGCTGAGCAGCTTTGTTGAGGGGAAAAATAATGATTGAATCGGTGGCTTTTCCCACTGGGAGGTGAAGTTGTGAGGTCAGGAGTTGCAAAATATCAACAAATCCAAAGTATCTGTGGGTAAAACCAATATGTGTTTGACCATCCAAGACCACGTAAATGTTTTGAAGTGTTTAAAGAGGAGCTATTCATGAAAACTCATTTGTGAATATTAGGTACGTTTCTCCGATGGTCCTAATAACATTGGTTTGAATAGTAGAGTCTGCAAAAATGTTAACCCTGCACGTCCACCAATAATTTTTGTACCAAGTATTGTTAGGTTTAAAAGAGAAAATGCCATGGGTATGCTACCAGAATACAGCTAACCTATTAATAAGGGGCTTGCTACTTGTTAGACCTCAGGAGCCATTTTAAGCATGCAATTTATCATATGACAAAATACATCCTAATAGAGTTGGTACCGTGGGAATGACAAAAACAGTAGGACAGCCAGGCTGTCTGTGGGGGAAAGAGAGCGGCTCTGACCTCATTTGATATTAATACAATATTTCTGTGATTGAGCAGGTGCCTTCTCTTTGACAGATAGCAGAAATTAAACATTTTTATTTGAGGGCTTGATCCTGCAAAGCACTGCAAAGCATGTGCCTAACTCTAAGCAATGGAGTAAGTCTTATTGAAGCCTATGGGACTATGTGTGTTCATGATGTTAAGCATGTAGTTGTTTTCAGGATCAGGGATGAAATGAGAAGACTTTCCATGATTGTAGGGCTGCCAGATCCATAAGACACAGAAAATATATGGAAGAAACACAGTGTGAGGCAAGATCATTATCTTGGGAAACCTAGTTCAAGTTCTGGCCCTGTTGTGCTCGGACTCTCTTGCCCTCTCGCACCGCTACCCTAAGCATGGAATGGCTGTGATAGTCTCCTGAAACAGCTCTAGCCAGTCCTGGTCTCCTGCTGGGAGGTGTCCCTGTGGTGCCCTCTTCACTGTGAATAGGGAAGTTTTCTGCCCACTCAAAGGCAGGGTAGATTGGGACTCTTAGGCTGAGCAAGTTGAAATTGGCTCTCACTATCTATCCAGCTCACCTCTCCTAGCCTGCCCTCCTGAGGTGGCCTGCTTCCTCCATACCAGAATGCACACTCCCTTCTCTTTCTGGTCACGGCTTGTGACATGACCTGTTTACCCCGATGCCAAATTCTACTGTCTTGCTCTGGCTAGGAACCAAAAAGAAAAAGGGAGATGGAGTATGGAGCCAGAAGCCTATCTGAGTGGGGAGGCAGGGCTTGTGGCTGAGGGAGTCTGGGGCCATATTCTAGCACTTGGAGGGAAAAGTGGTAGGGGAATCCCATATGGTCGAGGAGCAAAAATAGGAGAGCTCTAGAAAGGGACATACTGCTTTTCATTACTCTAAGGGATAAGGCAATGTTCATGATAAGATTTTAAACAAAACAAACAGGTGGGGATTTTCAAAACAGTGGAGGGAATTTAGCCCATCCATTTTATTAGAAGTTGCATGGCTAAATACACTACACTTCCTCCAAACCTCAATCACAGAAGTCAAGAAATTAGAAAGATAAGGTTCCAAGACTAATATTAACTCAGCCTTATGTATGACTTTCAGATACTCTTCCTGCTCTTCAAAGTTGTACCTTAGTATATTGACTGTAGCATGGCAACATTAATGTTGTGATGGGAACCTTCCGTTATGAACTTGTTGACTTTTAATTTAAATTCTCAACTGTAGAACCGAGGTTTCCTCCCCCCAACCCCTTATTTATATGGTTGGGGGAAGGGAAGAAAAAGAAGGACCTGCACATTCAAATGTATAGTATAGTCATGGCAAGGATCACTAGGTGGCGCTGTTACACATAGTGTTCCATGTTCTTTTCCTAGTGTGCTAACATATTCAATATTGAGAAGACATGAAATGTTGTTAAATTTTGTTAAGCAAGGTTCTGTATAGAGGTATTTGTTCTTTGAGAGGGAGATGTGTGAGCAGCAGGAGTTTGCTGTCTGCCTTGATCTCTAATTAGTCAATTCTTTAGGCAGAATTGTTCTGTGCGAACCGGTTACTGGTGATGGGGCTTAGATTCCTAACAGAAGGATGCTGAATCTTGTTTGACCCTTTCTGCTTCAGGACTGGAGTATGTGTGTAATTACACTTAGAGTATACCTTTACATCACTGAATTCTCTTCCACAGGAAAGCTGACCTGCAAAGTCCCAGATATTAGCTACCAGTAGGCATACTGGTGTCTGAACATGCTGGGAAAAGGAACATAGACCAAATTCTGTCTTGAGATTAGGGGTCCTAAAATAGCATTTGTTTTCACAAGGGGTGGTCTTTGGCCCACTCAATCCCTCTTGTAATAGCCTGGATAGGGCTAGTAGAAATTTGTCTAATTTTTTTAATTGGGAAAAAAGGGGGGAAAGTTTTGAAAATATTGTTCCTAAGGGATCTATTCACAATTTCCATCTTTCCCACACTTGTCCAGATGGGAATAGATTTCCAAGTAATTAATGTTTATTTTCAAGTTTGCTTTGCCTTCAAGTCACTAAGCATTGGAACAAACTACCCAGGAAGGGGTAGATTCCCTGTCTCTTGATGTCTCGAGATAAAGACTGGATGCTTTTTGGGAAGATATGCTTTGGACAAACACAAGTCATTTGGTTCAGTACATGGGTAACTGGATGGAATTCTATGGCCTGTGTTATGCAGACAGTTGGACTTGAGGTTCTAATGGTCTCTTCTGTCCTTAAAAAATCTGTGTCTGTCTTTTCAAAAGATCATAAAAGGAAGGTGTGCTCTGCACTTGTAGAACCACAGAAATCTAGGGCTGCAGGGGACCTTCAGAGGTCAAGTCCAGCCCCCTGCATTGAGGCAGGACCGAGTATACCTAGACAATCCCTGATGGGTGTTTGTCCAACCTGTTCTTAAAAACTCTGGAGGCCTATTCCAGAACATAACTACCCTTCTCGTTTAACTTAGTTAAATGTAATGCAGCTCCTGATGAACAAAGGCTGCTGATAGTATTTCTGAACAAGCTGTTGTGTTAGTTATGGAGGATTTTCAAGAGAGTGCTCCCCTCTGTAGCTGGCTGACTTGCTGACCATTGCAGGCAGAGACTGAGGAAGAAATAGCATTGCCACTTCCTTATCACTCCCTGCCCCCTTTGCAAAGGATGGGTCCTTGCTCGCAAAGACTCCCCTTATGTTCAGCCCCTCCGTGTAGGAGTGAAAGGGAAGTGGAGGAGAGGTTCATAAGCCCCTCTCCCTTGGATACACTATCAGGGACAGGTTCTAGCTGGCCCTGAGAGCATCTTAATTTAAAGTCCCTTCCATGTGAATAGCATTCTGTGGCAGATAATTCTCTTAATAAGAATCAATTACCTGTTCGGGGTTTTTTTTAAGTATCCAGTTGCATGGAACAGGTCTCAGGGGAAACGTGAGATTATGTTTTTAAACCATTAATTTCTTCTGATTATCATACTGCTTTCCTCCTGCTAATTGCTAAACCCTATGGGATCTCACTAACATGAGATACAGCCAGGAATAAACAACAGAATCAAAAGTCAGCAGAGGGGATGCTTTTAAAACACATTTCTAGACTTATACTGTAGTGGTTGGACACGAAAAAGACCAGTCCATCTCTCTGCCAGTGCAGAAGTGTCCCCGCAGCACATTGTGAATGTATTTTCCCCTCTGTTTTTATATTTTCCAGTGATATAGCTTCCACATGCCTCTCTAATGAGACAATTCCACCCCATGGTACATCTCATCGGCGGGAGCTTTTGCTGGTGTTGCACCTTAATTTCCTCTTTTATAACTTGGTCTCACTACTGGAAGTTATATCCCTGTATACTACACTGCATTTCCATTACACCATTTTTAGACTGTTAAGATGCCCCAACTTAGTCACCACTCAGTTAAACTCTATATCTGTATATGTGGATCTGTATTTACATAGTTCTTCAAATATTTTGTCATTCCCTGATCAGCAGTTTTTGTCTTGTGAATACAGATTTGAATGTAGTAATTAGGGTTGATGTAATAATTCACTGAAAGTAGCTTTGGCTTTCTTTCTTTCTTTCTTTCTTTCTTTCTTTCTTTCTTTCTTTCTTTCTTTCTTTCTTTCTTTCTTTCTTTTCTTGCTGCCATAGTGCATTGGAATTTCATGAACACTTCTCCAGACATATTGTTGCATTTCACATATACATTAAGTTTTAGCTAAAAACTTGACTAACCTGAAAAAAAGAATAAATGTAATATGCCTTTCTTTTGTATGACATCTTTCATTTAATATGTACTTAAAATTGCCTTTCAGAATTGAATAACAGATATGGAGTTAAATAGTAAGAGAAAGTAATGAACAGGCTTGGAAGATGGGGAAAGAATATAAGTTCTCAGATGAGATTGGTAGGATGATGGTGGAAGCCAAATGAAGCATTGAGTTATTTTTCTGCTAGTTATCTGTGAAGAGTTGGCTTCAAATACTTCAACAAAAAAGGCAAAATTTCTGCAGGAAAAATGGAAGCTGGAGATTTGTAGACAGATGCTGCTAGTTCATTGATATACCTTCAAGAATGCTCACCTAGTGGTGCATACACTTCATCATCTTGCCCCTAGCAAACATAACCCCTGGGATGTTTTGATCCTGGAGATTTTTCCCATCTTGACAACATAAAGCTATTCACAAACCCACTTTTATTTTTTCTTTGCCTTTCTTCCCTCTTGCTAAAATTTTGCCTATTCCTCACTGACTCCGTAAAGTCACAGGTGTGGAAGGGATCTCATTTCACTTGTGGCAACATGCCTGACTCTGCATAACCACTATGGAGAAAATAAGTGTAAAAACAACTGAAAAAACTGTCTAATCTATCATGACCGCCATAACCATAATATCTGAGTTTGCTTCCCAATTTTTTAATGTGCTTAAAAGTTAAAATCTGTTACAGTTAATTGATATTTTTCGTACATTAAATTGCTTAATTGTATTTTATAGGAATATTTACAGGCAGTGGCGGATTTAGAGTTAGTGGGGCCCTGTGCTCAGCTTCATTTTTGCTCCCAGCCCCTCGGGACCCAGCCAAGAAACCAAGAAAAAGAACATTCTCTCTTATTTCCCCCGCCCTCTGTTTTTCATTCTTTTTTTCTTCATCCTCCTCCTATATTATAAGTAATAGAAAGTAAATGAAAATAAAGTGAGGTACCTTGATTGTTTTTGTAGTCTAACTTTATTTCCCACAGATCACTTGAGAAGTGCTGAGGGTCTCAGCGGCCCACTTAATGATCTTTCCAAATATTGTTTATACCATTAGCTAACTAATGTAAAGTGCTTTGGATAAGAGCGCTTTATTAAAAAAAGATCACAACCTTTCCTTGGTCCACCTGAATGGAGTTCTCGCACCACGGTGTGAGAATTTCTGGTCTAGATGAAAGCTTTTATTTGCATTATGCTAACATGAAAAATGCGTAAAAATAAAAAGTATATATGATGCATGAATGGAAAAATAAAAGTTAACTTCCTCTGAAGAAACTTATTCAATTTGAAAACAAATACACCTCTACCTCGATATAACGCGACCCGATATAACACGAATTCGGATATAACGCGGTAAAGCAGTGTTCCGGGGGGGGCGGGGCTGCGCACTCCAGTGGATCAAAGCAAGTTCAATATAACGCAGTTTCACCTATAACGTGGTAAGATTTTTTGGCTCCCGAGGACAGCGTTATATTGAGGTAGAGGTGTATTTATTCACATAGCTTTTTTTCTACACGTTTTCTTTACAAAATCACCAATTAAGTCGTCATAAGTAATATTCTGTAAAGAGGCACTTTCAATTGTCAATATTGCTGAATTTGTCAAAGGTTCCTGACTCATCGTATTTCGCAGATAATTTTTTACTTGTTTCAGTACAGAAAAAGAACGTTCACCAGAAGCATTTGTGAAAGGTGGTATTAAAAATATTTTCAGAATGGTTTCTACATTTGGAAAGGTTGCCTGCAACCTGTTACTCATAGACTCATAGACTTTAAGGTCAGAAGGGACCATTATGATCATCTGGTCTGACCCCCTGCATGCTGCAGGCCACAAAACCCTTCCCTGGACTCTGCCGTTGAAGTCCCCAATCCTGTGTTTCAGTGACTTCAATCGGCAGAGACCCTCCTGCTAGTGATCCCTGCCCCATGCTGTGGAGGAAGGCGAAAAACCTCCAGAGGCTCAGCCAATCTACCCTGGAGGAAAATTCCTTCCCGACCCCAAATATGGCGATCAGTAAGACCCCGAGCATGTAGGCAAGAGTCTCTAGCCTGACCCCTGTTGGCCATTATACTATTTACGTACCATTGCTTGGTTTTCCTTGGCTACTATGTTTTACCATTAAACCATTCCCTCCATAAATTTATCTAACTTAATCTTAAAACCAGACAGGTCCGTCGCCCCCACCGTTTCCCTCGGAAGGCCGTTCCAATATTTCACCCCTCTGACGGTCAGAAACCTTCGTCTAATTTCAAGCCTGAACTTCCCCACGGCCAGTTTATATCCATTCGTTCTCGTGTCCACCTTAGTACTAAGCTGGAATAATTCCTCTCCCTCCCTTGTATTTATCCCTCTGATATATTTAAAGATAGCAATCATATCCCCCCTCAGCCTTCGCTTTGTCAGACTAAACAACCCAAGCTCCTCTAGTCTCCTTTCATACGACAGGTTTTTCATTCCTCTGATCATCCTAGTAGCCCTTCTCTGCACTCGTTCCAGTTTAAGTTCGTCTTTTTTAAACATGGGAGACCAGAACTGCACACAGTATTCCAAATGAGGTCTCACCAGTGCCTTATACAACGGAAGCAGGACCTCCTTATCCCTACTAGATATACCTCGCCTAATGCATCCCAAGACCGCATTGGCTTTTTTCACCGCCACATCACATTGTCGACTCATACTCATCCTGCGGTCTACAAGGACCCCTAGGTCCTTCTCCTCTTCCGTTACTTCTAACCAATGCGTCCCCATCTTGTAACTAAAATTGTTATTAGTCATCCCCAAGTGCATCACCTTACACTTTTCACTATTAAATTTCATCCTATTTCTGATACTATACAAATCAACTGGTGATCTCAAAGCACAGACCTCATCATTTTTGATAAAATGAATGAAATGTTTCACTTCATCTTCAAAAAGATTTATGTCTATGTCCTCTCAGTAGAATTCACTTAATTTCTTACTGTAGTGGCTTTTATCATTTTCGTCCATACTTCTGTCAAAAAACACGCAAAATAAATCAACAGTTTTCTTTAGAGATTCATCTCTACTCTGCAAATGCACTATTATTGTATCACAAATAATATTGACTGTCTCAATGACTATCTTCTCTTTCCCTTTTAAATTGATTTCATTGTCTCTAGATTCATCAAAAAATAGCTTTTTTTTTATTCTCATCAGATATATCAGAGGAATCTATATTTACTGTTAATGTTAGTGCCTCTGCTTCCACCGAACTATAGTCATTTCGAACTTCCATGACAAAACTTGTAACTGAGGCTAACAATTGTGCAGCATTTAAGGTGACCAGATGTTCCGATTTTATAGGGACAGTCCTGATTTTTTTGGGTCTTTTCATTATATAGGCTCCTATTACCCCCCCCCCACCCCCGTCCTGATTTTTCACACTTGCTGTCTGGACACCCTAGCAGCATTCAATAAATTTGTATCAACTTTTTGCAGCCATTTGCTGATGGCATTAATTCTTTGAAGTAAACAGTTCCACAAAAGAGTAAAAACAGCAATATCGTATTTTTCAAACTTTTCTGCTAAGGATTTTGCTTCCGTTTTCGCATGTGGTTTTTCAGAATTTGATGTGGCCCCATGCTGGCTGGCCCGGAGAAGCAGGCAGAGACCCGCGTGGGCTGAACACCCACCTGAAGGTGGTGGGGGGGACACGGTTCCATTGGTGGCCACCTGAGCGCCCTGCTGCCTCCTCGCACTCATCTCTGCTCGCCTCCACTGGCCGCCAGCCACACCCCCTGGCCGCCCCTTCCCCCCCGTGGCTGTGCCCAGCCACTGCTCACCAGGCAGCAGCGAGTGCCACAAATGCAGGCCGGAGGACTCAGGAGGAGCAGGGGGCAGCCACGGAGCCGGCGGCCGGAGAGAAGTGGCGGTTTCCCCTTCAAAGTGCCGCTTCTCTCCGGCTGGCTGTGCGGCCACCCTGTGCTCCTCCTGCATCCTCTGGCCTGTGTTCGTGGCACTCACCACCACTCGTACCTCCCTCCCTGCTCTCCTGCCCCCCACAGCTTCTGCCCCCGCGGTTTCCCCCCCCACTCCCGTGGAGCGGACTGCCCGAGTGCCTGGCCCTGGGGTCACCTGTCATTGGGGGGTAAATCCGCCCATTTACAGGTATGTATTTTTGAAAAATATCTAGATATGTATGTATACCTATTATACTAGGAGTGGTATATTATATACAGATGAGAACATTGGAGATTCATTGATATTTGGTGCTGTTCTGTACATAAGGATGTACTGGCCACCACTTCCAGCAGCTCCCATTGGCCTGGAGCAGCGAACCGCGGCCAGTGGGAGCCGCGATCGGCTGAACCTGCGGACACGGCAGGTAAACAAACCGGCCCGGCCCGCCAGGGGCTTTCCCAACACAAGCGGCGTCCCAAGTTTGGGAAACACTGGTGTAAAGAATGATAATGAAAGAGAGAATATTCCTGCAGGATTTGTGTGCCAGGAAAGGGAACTCAGTATCTGTTGCCAAGAAGCTGTCCTACCTGCCTTAATTATGATTAACAACATACATGTATACCTGAGAAGAGTTTTTCTCATTGACTTTTGTAGAATGTCCACGTCGTTACTAATATTATCTCAGTAGCATCTGCTACTGTAGTTTTTATGATAAGATCTGGTCTCTGGTGCATCATACATCTATGCAGAAAAAGTATTTGCAGAGCATGCATCCATTGCCAGTTTCAAACACCTTTCTCAGCAGATTTCTACCTTAGATAGCACCAAACTGTATTTATTTCTGTAGCTTTGGGCAGTTGTGTGGTCTAATCCTACACAAGAAATAAAAATTGCTTTGAATAGCAGGGTAATGCTGTTGCATTTTATGATCAAGATATTTGCAGCTGTTTAGCTAAAGGCGCTAAAGCTGATCTGAATCACATGTAATCTGTATTGGTGAAATATTCATACTCTCAATGGGATCCAGTAAATGTTGGTCAGAAAGCCTGTTATTTAGCTCTTTCTTCCATCTCTTTTCTCGAGGCTAGAGTATCAATACCACTTATTGTGTGTGGGGTTGTTATAAAGGAAAATATCAGGGAAAGCCTGTATTTTATCATTTACAATGAAGTTAATATGCGTTAAAAGCAAGTGCAATTAACATTAGTGGGCCTTCCTGTGGGAGCAGGGGTCTACGTGCACACAGTAAATTGCAGGACCTAGGTGTGGAGATTTGTCATGATGAATTAATTATGGTACTTGGCTGCCCAGGCATGAATGCAGTAATTCCAGGTGCAGTTGCATCACAGCAATGTAATCAGTAGATTATTGCTGTAGCAAAAAATATAAATGGATACAAATATAATTGACTTGTCCTTACTGTTGTTTGTATATTTTAGTAGAGACCATGCTTTTAGAAATGAAGATACAATAGAGGAATTTCATCCCAAGCAATATTTGCATTTTATGTGCCACCCTGCCTCTGTCACACATGCATTTGACCTAACTGTGTTGTGCAGGTAGAGTTAAAGGCAGATAATGGAAGGTGAAGTCATAGTCCTCCAAAGTCAACAGTGGAGGGCTCTATCTATTTCTTGTGAATTACAGAGACCAGGTGGTGAGGAAATATCTTTTACTGGACCAACTTCTGTTGGTGCAAGCAACAAGCTTTCAAGTTTACGCTGAACTCTTCTGTGAATTAGACGTTTAAGCGCTAATTGGGCACTGTAAAATCTGATAGTGAGGGAATATAACAATCACTCATTGGGAATTGTGGAAGCAATTAATCTTTCCAGTGGAGAAACCATTGACCAGATCATTTACTCATAGCTGAGTGGTATTGATACAAAAGGACAATTGCTTTAGTGCAGAGGTGGGCAAACTTTTTGGCCCGAAGGCCACATCGGGGAATAGAAATTGTATGGCAGGCCATGGATGCTCACAAAATTGTGGTTGGGGTGCGGGCTGGGGATGAGGAGTTTGGGGTGCAGGAGGGTGCTCTGGGCTGGGATCCAGGGTTTGGAGAGTGGGAAGGGAATCAGGGCTGGGGCAGGGTGGTGTGGGGCATGGGGAGAGGCTCAGGGGGTGCAGGATCTGAGCAGTGCTTACTTCAAATGGCTTCCGGAAGTAGCGGCATGTCCGTTCTCCAGCTCCTATGTGGAGGCACGGCCAGGTGATTCTGCACGCTGCCCCATCCATAGGCACAGCCCCTGCAGCTCCCATTGGCGCATGTAGGAGCTGGAGCGGGGCCATGCCCTGGCTTCCGGGAGCCGCGTGGTGCGGGCCCCGACCCAGTGCCCTGGCTGGAGCAGGGCCGAGCCACATGGTGCAGCTTGCGGGCCGGCTTAAAACAGCTCATGGACTGGAGCGGGGCAGAGCCGCATGGTGCAGCTTGTGGGCCGGCTTAAAGCAGCTCGCAGGCCAGATCCAGCCCATGGGCCGTCGTTTGCCCACCCCTGCTTTAGTGTGTTTACAAATGTCTAGTAAAGTGTAAAAGCAGCATGTCTGGCAATTGGACATCTTGCTTGCGGTAGAAGATTAATAAAATGTGTTCAATACTTAATACTGTATATTCTAATTTGAAATGTTTTGTAAAAAAAAAAAAAAAAAAAAAAAATATGCAGTGCTTGAAATACATGGCTGAAAAAAATGAGTGACACATTGCATTCAGAGTTTCAAGTGAGCTTCTTTGGAATGACTGGGAGTCGTTATTTCTGTTTGCAATGTTTCTTGTATGTTTTATGCGATTGACTCTTGGGGCATGGTACACAGCAGACAGATCCACTGACCTTGTCTAATGTACACTGGTGCATGGAGGAACAAAGTCACAGCTGGAAACATTTGTAAAACTGTTACCTTTGGCATTATTGATGTGCATGATTTTCATTATTTTGTATGTTAATAATATCTTCCATCCTAAAAATAATTAGCAAATTACAAAATAATTCACAAACCCTACGCAGACATCACCCCCCAAATAATCTGGGGGCCAGTTCAGCGTCCAGGTTGAAGCTGCATGGTATGGTGCCCAACTGTGGGGAGTCAGTGTAAATTTTGGTCAAGAACATTGGAGCAAAGACACTCTGCTGTCAGTGCCATGAGGTCCTCAATATTCACACACAGCAAAGAGGAAAGCGACTGTTAGGATTCCCCTACTGTTTGGTACTCAGTTTGCTTTCAGCAGAATGATTGAAGGCAGACTCAACCCTCCACAGGCATTTCATCATTGGTGTAAGAGACATAGGGTTTTTCATATCTCACTCTTACCCTTGGGCACTACCATAATTTACTAGTACTAAATCATCCCATCTGGGGAGTCACTAATTTGATTCATTGTTGTTAATGGACAATGTTGGATTAACTTGTACAAAGACATTATTTAGCTACTTTCTTTGACAGGTACGCTTTGGTTCCTACCTTTCTTGTGATAATGAATGATACATGTGTGTCCTTTCCTAAACAATGTAGAGAAATCTGAATGAATAGTAGGAGGTGAACTCCTCCTCATTGAAACTAAAACGTTTGACAAGTAATTTCCCAGGTTTACAACACGATTTCAGATATGACCTTCGACCCTGGAATCAAGAGATATTAGTGCCTGATCCTGAAAGCTGTTGAGCACCTTCAATGTGTCCCCAGATAAGTATTTTGCAGAAACAAATCTGAACATCGCTAAGTGCTGAAAGAAAAACTTCATCAACGGGTATAAATACAAATCCAAAAAGTGTGTGAATTAGAAGCTTAAAGGCCAGTAACTCTGGATTGTGCTGGGTACAATGCAGTAACAATACAATGACATCAGTCATATAACGTTTTTAGCTCAAGGCATATCTATAGCAATCAGGTCGTTCTAATCTATGTTGAAAAACATTGTAAAAATGCTGTGTATGAACCACATGTGGTGTGATTGGGCTGTGTCTGATTGCATACAGGTGTAAATCAGGAATAGGGTGACCAGACAGCAAATGTGAAAAATCGGGATGGGGGTGGGGGGTAATAGGAACCTATATAAGAAAAAGACCCAAAAGTCGGGACTATCCCTATAAAATCGGGACATCTGGTCACCCTAATCAGGAATTACCAATGAAGCCAATGGGGTTACATTGGTGTAAAAGTGGTTGATGTATATTAGGTCAGACTGAGACCTATGGGTAAAATCCTGGCCCCATTGAACTCAATGGCAAAAATCTCATTGACTTCAAGGGGGAAGGATTTCATCCTGTGTGTCTGATTAATTTGAGGTAATGTCTGATACAGAGCTGACCTCATAATGCTGACTTCTGCTTCAGCCTGAAGTACCTTGCTAAATGTGATCTGATAGCACTGAAGCAATCTTAATTTAAGGCAAGAGCATATTTTCTCATTTTTTGAATTAAGAAAAACTCTAACTTGCAGAGCAGATATTTTCTGCATTTATATTCCAGTTTTCAGTACAAAACTAACTCCCAGGAATAAGAACCACATAGGCTGGAATTTAAAGTGTATTAATAGCAGAGAGCTTTCTATAAATTAATACACCTAGGTGACTATAGTAGGCAAGCCAGCCTTGGAGGGATGTACTGCATTTATACTCGATAGTTTTAAATCTCTGAAGACTTTCATTTAACTTGAGATCTTAACAGCGCTAATATTTCTCCTTTTTCAGTCTGTTTCAATACAGTTTGAGAGTATTGGTCTGAGGAGTATCCTCCTGAAACAGGAGACATTTTCAGATGTGGTACTCCTTCTTTTTACAGCTGTCTAGTAAATTCAGACAGGGGGTTTTGTTACAGAAATAGGGGTGATATTTTGTTTCTAAAAATAAAAATAAAAATCGGTGACACTTCTATTTAGCTTGTTGGGTGCTCCAATATGCTACTCACTGTTTGCTGCATATGACAGTTTCTTGTGATGATTGTGGCTCAGGTGTGTCTCTTTAGTCTGGTAATAAGCATTTATGGCAGTGTTTCTCAAACTGGGGTTGCCGCTTGTGTAGGGAAAGCCCCCGGCGGGCCGGGACGGTTTGTTTACCTGCCCCGTCTGCAGGTCTGGCCGATCGCGGCTCCCACTGGCCGCGGTTCGCTGCTCCAGGCCAATGGGAGCTTCTGGAAGTGGCGCAGGCCGATGGACTTACTGGCCGCCGCTTCCAGCCCCCATTGGCCTGCAGTGGCGAACCGCAGCCGGACCTGCGGACGGGGCAGGTAAACAAACCATCCCGGCTCACCAGGGGCTTTCCCTACACAAGTGGCTTTCCCTATACAAGTGGCAACCCCAGTTTGAGAAACACTGATTTATGGTGTTATTGCTAGAGGAGAACCATTCTTTTTCCACAAAACAGGTCAAGAATCCATTTGAAACAAACTAACTCAACTACTTGATAAGTTTTTGAAACCCCATTTCCTTTTGAATTGAAAACACTTTTGTCATTTTTTTTCTTATTTCTCCATTCTGAATTAGAAAAGATGATCTTTTTCTCCTATCTGTGCTCTGAATAGCATAATTCAAAGCTTAGTATTGTCAGTGATCCTTCTAATCTCCATAATTATAATAATTATTCCTATTTATTGAACCAAGTAGCACACCCATGTGCTGGGCACTGTAGAAACATAAAAGGAGGCACAGGCCTGGCCAAAAGAATTCACAAACAGCTGATCAAAGGTTAGAGGAAAGGGGCATAGCACAGCATTTAAGGGAGCTTAGTTGGTTTAGGCCAGGGGTGGCACATGTGCCGAAGGTGGCACGCGAGCTGACTTTCAGTGGCACTCACGCTGCCTCGGTCCTGGCCACAGGTCTGGGGGGCTCTGCATTTTAATTTAATTTTAAATGAAGCTTCTTAAACATTTTAAAAACCTTATTTACTTTACATACAACAATAGTTTAGTTATATATTATAGACTTATAGAAAGAGACCATCTAAAAACGTTAACATGTATTACCGGCACGCGAAACCTTAAATTAGAGTGAATAAATGAAGACTCGGCACACCGCTTCTGAAAGGTTGCCGACCCCTGGTTTAGGCTAACTTAGTTTCTCTTTCTGCTCACCTAATATGTCAGGGTAGATGGCCATTCCCCAGGGCCGGCTCTACTATTTTTGCCTCCCCAAGCGGAAAAAAAAAAAAAAAGCCGCTCGAACTGCCGAAGCGCAACAACAACAACAAAAAGCCACCCGGACTATGCCTCCCCTTAGTATGTGCCGCCCCAGGCTTCCTCCGCTGGTGGCTGGAGCTGGCCCTGCCATTCCCGCATTTATTTGTTGTTCACAAGTATTCAGCAATTTAAAAAAACAACAACCCCAAACCTGAGACCTGATCACAAACAATTGACTGTGAGTATTTGATATTCAGGCTATGGCCTTGATTGATCCTCCAAACCTCATGCACATGCTTACCTTGACTGTCACGTATAATCTCCTTGATATCACTGGGGCTACTCCTGCTAGTAAAATTAAGCACGCGCATAAGCATCTTCAGGATCAGTGACTGTGTTGGTTAGTTTGGATTCAACTAGTCTCATGACGATATAGTTTCCATTTGTTGGCTGGATGAGTGTCCTTTGCATTTTCAGCATTGAATACTCATGCATGCAAATTTAAAATTTCTGGGAGCATTTATGTTAGCAGAACTCAATTGCTTGAAAGTTCATGGAGAATGGAGCTGTAGAACTAGTTTATTTGATGAAGCTGACATATGTGGGAAGAAAATATGAATCAATTTCAGCAAAGCAAATTTAGTTTGGTACTTTTCACAATCCCCGTGCTTGTGCAAATGCAAGAAAATGACTAGCCTCAGGAAATGTGTATCTACACATACAGCCCAAAGCATTCCCTCCAGTAGGCCATCCTAGTTTTAATACAACTACCTGAACGTATGCCTAGCATTTCCAATAAAATAAATTTTCTTTGACCTTTAAGCATTTATACAGGTGTTTGCAGTATAAGTTTCTTCTTTTGTTCGGAAAGAGTCTGCTGGTTTGAGAGAGATTCTCTGCCCTTAAAAAATAGGGACTAGTGCCAGAACTGGTAATATCTCTTAAAAACAAAAGAAACAACATGCATGAGTAATGTATTATATGGTGCTAGAAGGTGTGTGTGTGTGTGTGCGCGCGCGCGCATATGTAGATAGAGAAAAATCACATGCAAGGTTTACTAGCCATTTCAAAGTCGTTATGAAATTGCATTTTTCATGCACTTATGATCTCCTCACTTGCACTTTATCCACTAATCCATCTCCACTGCTAACATTACAGAAGCATTCAGTCCTGAATCAACGATAGTTTAAGATTTGATCCCATGTGACCCATCATAACTAAAAATGAGGTTAGAATGTTAGTAAACTTGAAGGAGGGAGATAAGCAGCTAGAATGCAGGTGAGATTTCCAAAGTTCATGATATATGTAAGTTATCACACGGCTTTGCAATTTATTACATGGGTATCACCATCATTTGTGTGCACATTTCCTTTC
Organism: Chrysemys picta bellii; assembly: GCF_011386835.1. Classification (NCBI taxonomy): domain Eukaryota; kingdom Metazoa; phylum Chordata; order Testudines; family Emydidae; genus Chrysemys; species Chrysemys picta. The sequence continues at coordinate 31,936,808 of NC_088800.1, read as the reverse complement.
ATATAACAGTTTTTGAAATACATTATTGAAGTGCAAACCATACAGTTGTGAATAATATGAGCTTAATTATTGGCTCACCTAAGGACCTAGTTTGTAACTACATTTTCTCCACACTGGCTACTGCATTTATAAGAGACTCTGTTTGTGGCCACATGACTGGTATTAGTCCCCACGTACCTGACTCAATACCTTTCTTAAAACTAATCTTCAGAGAAGCCCATGCTACATTTAACTTTGGTATCTCTCCTGTGGGCTTCAAGTCTAACCAGACATGGCCGATCTGAATATTTCCTGCATGCTAAACAGACCTTTGTAAGCCTTTTCCTCTAGGCTAGATTGTTATAAATGCTGTTTATGATCCTGCTATGACAACTGTGAAGGACATGGCAAAGAATTTATCACAGGATTATTCATCCACCATTAGAATACCTAATAAGATTCTAAATGACCCAAGATGATAATAAGATCTAGCTTGTAGCAATAAGGTATTAATAAACTGCTTTTTTTCAATAAGGAAGAGTCCTGGCATCATTACCCTGACATATTTGTTTTCCTTATATTTTGCTGGCAAAGTAGCTCTGGTGTTTTATATAGCACATTTATAAAAAGCTTGATGTATGAAAAATACACCACATATGAAGTGGAACCCATAGGTTAAAGTGAAGAGCATTATGTTTGCCTATGTGGTAAGAGGGCTAGACTTTTAAGTCATAGATTCTAATTGTTCCATGCTCTTTGTCTTTGTATTTAAAAATTATATATAGTATAATACATGGCCCACTGCTGCACACAAGGCCATAATTCAGATGGAGGGGTTTTGTCAAAATCATAAACCCAGAAAGTGCAACTCAGGTGATTAATGACTGACACTAGAATCCTGAAGTGGTAGTGAATGAGGCTGGTGCTTCTCTTGTATCCTTATTTCAATAGGTCTTAAACTCATACTATGAACTTACTTTAAAAGAGGCATCACAAGTCTGTTGATTTCCACTTCTATTACTGTGGAGGTGACAGGGCAGTAGAAAGGTGAGAAACACAAACATGTGTAAATGGGCTGAAGATTAGAAAGAATTTTGTGGGTTGCCTGGAAGTCTAGTGACAGCACAACATGTGGAGATCGTAATTGGAGGCTGTGGGTCAAGGAGCTCATAGCCTGGGGAGAAAGGATCTCATGTCACCCTCTAGCACCCTCTGCTGGCTAAGTAAAAAGTGCTTTTATTGGGCTGCAAACTTCTTTGTCAGAAGGAAAGTCGCTGGGATCTGAGGCGTTTTTGGGAGAAGGGAGACACAAAGAGTAGACAAGGAGGGATCTGTAGGATTGCCTCCCACTTCCAAACACAACTTACCTGGAAGTAATTAGTTCTGTCATCTCCTCACAGTATGTAACAATAATAGTAGACTTTTCATCTGATGATCTTAGTCACTCTCAAAGGTGGTATTTCCCCCGGTAAGGAAACTGGGAGACAGAGATTGTGACTTGCCCAAGGCTATACAATGAATGCATGGCAGAGTCTAGTTTATTTGTCTGTTGCTCCAACCATCAATCCACACTGCTGCCTGGACATGTTCCTTGGAGAAGCCAAATATGGGTGTATATCTAACTAAAGGTTATTTACATTTTGATCAAAAGGGTTCCCAGCTTCAGAGAAATTACATTCAGTTCAGATAGCCATGAGGTCTGAGGCATACCGGAGTTTGGATAGTATTATTTTTTTGAGCTCTTTGGTTCCACTGTAGTTCTAGGAATGCAAGGTCATACTGTAAGCCATTAATGTCTTTAGGGTATTGATGAAGGCAAAGGGAGTGGGGTTGCACTCAGCATAAATGTCCTGATCGATATGCGTGCAAGTTCTGTAGGGAAAATGTTTTTTCATATTCAATTTCATTTCAAAGGCTGGGTGAGTCTTTTAGGAAAAAAGGATGTTCCACTGGTTAGAGTGCTGGCGTCTCTATTCCCCATCTGTGCAGTGGTGTAATAGGTTTTCTCTATTCACAGGGGTGTTGTGAAGATAAATTCCTTAAAGATTGGGAGGTGCTCAGATGTCACTGTAAAGGAGTCTGTATGAGGTCCTTAGATTTTTAGACCACAGGGGAATTTTATCCTCTTGAAGGCAGCTGCTGGTTTTTCATGCTCAAATATTCCTCACCCAGTTTTGCTGGTGCGATTTGTTATGCACCAATTTTGCTAATACAAAGCTAGCCCAACTGATGGCTGAGAGTCAGGGCCGGTGCAAGGAAGTTTCGCACCCTAGGTCTCCCCCCCCCCCCCAAGCCGTGCGGCAGCTCCCCGCCCTGAGGCGCGCCCCCCCCCACCCAGGGAGCTGTGCGGCAGCTCCCCACCCCAGCTCACCTCTGCTCCGCCTCCTCCCCGAGCACGCCGCCCCCACTCTAATTCTCCTTCCCTCCCAGGCTTGCGGCGCCAAACAGCTGATTTGTGCTGCAAGCCTGGGAGGCGGGAGAAGTGGAGCAGCGACCGCGTGCTCAGGGAGGGGGCGTAGGAACGCTGTAAAAAAAATTTGGGGGCACTGCTTTTTGGCGCCCCCAAATCTTGGTGCCCTAGGCAACTGCCTAGTTTGCCTTAATGGTAGCACTGGCCCTGCAGAGAGTGCTCAAATATGGGTTGTGTTTGTTTTGGTGAGTGCAAAATGACCATGTGCTCATGTTGGTAGATGCAATAAATTGCACAGGCAACAGTGAGTGGGCAAAATCCAAGGCTGGATCTGAAAATCTGGCCTCAGATGAGAAAGATGCGAGTTCTAGTATCTTACCCTTCAACTTACTTCTTCCTACTGGCCATGGATACTTCTTGATACTGCATTGTTTGATACTACTTGATGATCTGGTATTGTTTTGTAAGCTTTTGTTGGCTTATTGGCAGCCCTACTCTTCTTAGAGAATAAACAGGTAATCAAAAATATGTTGGGGAAATAAATGGCTAAGATCTGAAACTTTACACAATGGAGTCTGGATCCCGTATGCTTTCATTTGAGCTGATGGGAAACAGTTTGGTATATCTTCAGTCTGGAGCATTAGGGAAGGCACTGAAATAAATAAATTAAACTGTTATGGGCCAAATTTATCCCTCTGTAACTCCACTGAAGTCATTCCTTTGTCTCAGTAGATCTGTCAATAAATTAAAGAACTAACACCAACATAATAAAACAAAGGGGTTGGTAGCACAGTAAATTATCTGAAGAGTTCATTATATTATCACCTTTCTGTTTATAAGCAGTTTGTGAAATTCTAAAATTGATTTGAAATTTGCCTTTTTTATTTTAAAAATGGTTTCCTGTTTGAATAGCTTCTTGCAAACAACTTGTTCAAATATTTGATCTTTGAACATTGCTCTGTGTCTGGTTTGGTATATAATATTGTTTCTGTTCTCTGACTGGATTGACTTATGTAATAAATCAATACACATTTTGAATGTTATAAATAACCATAGAATTTGAGCATAATGGGCTCTCCCCATGAATTCGTTGGATATTGCTCTCACGCTCCTGGAAAGAGAACACAAAACGATAATCATTGTTATGGAAAATCCCAAAGGGACATAGCCTCCTTGTAGGTCGACTGCCACCCGAATCAATCCCTTGTGAATGAGGTCAAGTCAGTTAGTGTTTGAATCTGAACTAATATTACTGGTTGGTTTGCGGCCCACCCCACCTTCTCATAGGGTAGCAGCATTTCAGCACACGTGTGTATAGAGTATGTAAAGTATGTTTATGTGTAGAATACATTTTTATGTATACATGTAGAATAATTATATAAAATATTTAATATAAGCCCTTTGGGGGTCTTGAAAGATTAAAGGTGCTATGAAGCATTGTGTCTTAACTGCAGATATGTTCAAAAGAAAAAGGCCAGTAAATGCAAGTTTCATGAGTTGTTGTCCTTTATATTGTAGCAAAATTAAAATTAACATCCAGAATATAAAGGATCTTCTGGATTTTATATAAATGTTTACTTGGGATATAAGGCTACTCCATCCTCATACCCTTTCTCCCATTTAAAATACAGATAAGATGGTAACTCATTTCCCTGCTATAACGTTACCCTAGTGGGGACTGGACATATCAGGACCTTGAACAGCACCACTATGCTAGTCTTTGGTGTATCAGTTGTCCTGAATTATACTTAAAAAACAAACAAGCAAGCAAGCAAAAAAAAACAACAACCCCAAAACAACAACAAACACAGTGCGAGGGCAGAGGAGAGAAGAGTGCCCATTATTTAAGTGCATAACTTTATACACTTTTTAAAAATATATATAGCTTGCCCTATTAATAATCTTACCAAAAGGGGCTCTTGGTTATAAAAAAAGTATCAAATTCTGCTTTGTCTCTGTTAGAAATGTAATGCATCTAGAAACAGCAAAAGCAACATAAGAATATTTCTCAATACTTGCTAGGCCCAGCTTCAATTTCTCTTTCAGTAAATAGAACTGTGGCTCCCAAAGATGCACAGCATCCTTGAGATTGTTGTACACAATGTTGTTGTAGCCATGTTGGTCCAGGGATATTAGAGATGATGTGGGAGAGGTAATATCTTGTATTGGACCAACTTCTGTTGACAAAAGAGAGACAAGCTTTTCAGTTTACACAGAGCTCTTCTTCAGGTCTGGGAATCTTAATCAGAGTGTCACAGCTAAATACAACATGGAACAGATTGTTTAGCATAAGTTGTTAACACACATTTCAAGGGACCATTCAAGGTGAAGTGGCCCGTTAACACCCTTGCAGTCACAAGGAGGAAAGGAGGAGGCGGGAAGTAGCTGGAGGGGTATGTGTGTGTTAGTGGGTTATAGATTGTTGTAATAAACCATAAATCCAGTGTCTATTCAGTCCATGATTTTTAGTGTCTACCGAAGTTATGATTTACGTTCCTAGGCTTGTCTTTTGAATGTGTTGTGCAGATTTCCTTTGAGGATGATAGGTCAGCTATGGCTGCTACTCTGAAATTTGTGATAAGTGTTCACCCACAGGTGATATGGTGTTTGTCTATAATCATTTTCCCGTGCAAGTTCATTTGAGAGCATAGGTGCCAACTCCGTGGGTGCTCAGGGATTGGAGCACCCATGAGTAAAAAATGGTGGGTGCTCAGCCCCCCATCTGAACCTCCCCCTCACCCCAGTGCCTCCTGCCTGCTGACAGGCCCCACGTATCAGTGCCACCTCTCCCTCCCTGCTATGTCATGTTATGATGCAGATTTTAAACTAAAAGGAGCAGCTGGTGCTGGAATGTGAATCACTCTGAAATTGAGCAATGTTTAAATGGACACTCCTGGATCCAAATCTGCATGAATGGGTGTGGTACCTGGTCAGATCCCAAATCAGAGGAGGCCTATTTTGTTTTTATTTCAATTCAGATTTGGCTGAGATGGCTGTTCTCACAAAGGTTGGGCCCAAGAGATTGGAAATCTGGAACCAGCTGACCTTGCACAAAGTAGGGCTGAAATCTTTCAAGAGAAGCCTGCAATATTCTGGCACTGTCAAATCCCCACTCAAGCCTGAACCCCTTAATAGGCCTCATGCCTGAACCTGATCATATTCTGGACACCACCTCTTAGGCCTAGGGTGACCAGATGAGGGAAACAAAATATTGGGGGTGGGAGGTGCAAAAAAAAAAAAAAAAAAAAAGCCAAGTCAGTCCCGCCAGCGGATATCAGGACAAATTGCGTCCCGACCAAACATCGGTCGGGACGTGGGACGGTCCCGAAATATCGGGACGTCTGGTTGCCCTACTTAGGCCTGTTTCTACTGGGAATACCTTCAGACTCAGAAAAGTTTTTCAGAAATCTGCACCCAGCATCTTTAGAAATAGATGGCAGAGTACAAGCTGCCTTGATGCCAAATGCTGGAGAATTCTCCACTTACCAAGTGGAAAGGTATTTAATTTGCATTTATAAACAAATTGCACATATAATTTTTTGCAGAGAATAAAATCATGTGTAATGTACCAAATAATGTATCTTTTCTCCTTTTCCCTTCCCCCTGCTCCCCTGGTGGCTGCAGAAATAAAGTAAAGCTGTACAAGCTGCAGGATGCCAGCTTTTTAACATCCAGCTCCAACATGTCTCCAAAACTCCCACCACGCTGAATGAGTCCTCGGGGCTCCAGGCTGGTTGGGAGGATAGACCGAAGAAAGCAATTTTTAATGCCCCTGAGATATTTATTTCCAAGCTACAGTTAGTAGGGAAAATAACAAACCCTGCCATTTCCCTTCTCACACTTAATACAGAATCACTGTTTTTTACAGCAACACACTGTGGAAAAAATGTGACTGGATTTAATTTTGGAAATATATTCTGCTATTTACATTAATTGGGTGAAATCGTGCCCCATGCATAGGGAAGCAGAAGCAGTGGGGGAAGGATCTTTCCCTAGAGCACTGAGAAAAGGGACTGGCTAACACAATGTATAGCACAGCACATTCTCTGCCTCAGCACACGCTAATGTTCAGTTAATAGCACCAACCTCTGCTTTCCTCCTGGATTTGGCACCTTACTATTGAGGTAGCCATGTTACAGGCTAACAGAGGAGGAATGGCATACAAGTTATGGGAGTTTGTTATTCTGTTAATGGAGTAAAAGTTTTCATCTTCCGATAAGATAAGAATGTTGAAATAACCTTGTGGGTGGAAGAACAGAGAGACAGAAGGAAAGGACACCTGGCAGATGCTAGTCACAACATTTAGGGCTCGATTGGCACCTTGCAATCTTCCCGGTGTAAAAGGCAGTACATAACTATGCTGCCCCAGGAGACATGGGAGATAAATTCATGGAGGATAGGTCCATCAATGGCTATTAGCCCAGATGGGCAGGGATGGTGTCCCTAGCCTCTGTTTGCCATGCTGGGAATGGGCGACCGGGGATGGATCACTTGATGATTACCTATTCTGTTCATTCCCTCTGAAGCACCTGGCATTGACCACTGTCAGAAGACTGGATACAGGGCTAGATGGACCTTTGATGTGACTCAGTATGGCCGTTCTTATGTAGGAGACAGTGTGAAAAACTTTGAGTCGCAATTTGGTCCTTGCTTCCTGGGAGAGGTGAGGTATGCCAGAAAAGAATGGACACAGCTTACTCTCCCTAATGCATCAGCTTAGCTGTACTGGCTGGTGCATTGTGGGGATGGCAGAAAAAAGGTCCTACCTATCTGCTTCCCACCCTCCTGCATGGGGCAGCCCATTAGTAGCTGCTCCCCCGCAACACTGTGGCTGCAGAAGGGTGGGGAGTTAAGGGGCTCTTTACCCCCCTTTGCAGGTGCACTGGTCAATTCAGAGCCAAGCCCATAATGTACTACTGGAGGGCACTCAATGCCACAGTGATGGGTGTGGGGTCAGATCCTGAATAGAGTAGGATAGTAGGCCTGTTTCAGTGGTTAGGCAATCTCAATGCCCCCAAAGCATCTGCAAAGTGATGGTAAACTGTAGCTTTCTACTCTAGAGCATGAATGTATTCTAGTGACTATAGCCATGAATCAGGAACTATTTTGGACCCGTTCTCTGCTGAGCAGTCTGCATGAGCCTAGGAAATCTAAGTGTCATTCTTAATTCTTTCTAATGATGGGTGTCATCCAGACAATGATGCCATCAATAGGGGAGGGGTTTTCTCCTTTCAGATCTCAATGGGCTGTAAATGTAAGTGGAAATATGTATCTCTAGTGTCTCAAATCCACTCTGTTGCTTCATCAGTGCATACCCACCCTCTCTGTAATATCATATTTAACTCAAATAAGTCACAGGCATATTGAGGGCAGATAGTAGGTACAAATCTGACAAAAAGCTAATGAGCTCTCCTGTGATTATCAGTGAGGACTATGACTCATTAAATCTCATTTCCTGGGAAAGTCCACATAGGGAGAAGAAATTATCTGGAATAAAGGCCTGAAAACCTAATTCAGTCAGATTTATAGGCATTCTTGTTGCCGCTACATAATAATCAGTGCAAACAGCAAAACCATTTAATGAGCTCTTTTGAAATAGTTAATTTTTGGTGGGGAGTTTGCTTCCTCTCACTTTGAAAAGCAGACCAATAGCTGCCCTGCTCTCAAATTAAACTGAGTTTTAAACTAATTTTTGTTTTTTTTCGGTGTTTAAATTTGAGCATTTACAAGTGGTGACACATAATATATGAATGCAAGTGCTAACATTTTCATTTATATTAATAAATGTGCTTAAAAATGGGACCAGGCTGTCATTACCCATTAAGAAATTCCTGTTTGCTACACAGATATGAGGACAACAAGGAGTCCAGTGACACCTTAAAGGCTAACAGATGTATTTGGGCATAAGCTTTCATGGGTAAAAAACCCACTTCTTCAGATACAGTGTTTTTTTTTAACCCACGAAAGCTTATGCCCAAATAAATCTGTTAGTCGTTAAGAAGCCACCAGACTCCTTGTTATTTTTGTGGATACAGACTAACACGGCTACCCCTTGATACTTGACGGATATGAGGATTTCCAATTCTGACCCGCTTCTCTTTAGGTTGTTTTATCCTGGCTTGCTTAAGTAAGAGGCATTTCTTCTATCAGAGGCTAATATAAACTCCATTGAACTCTGTGGATAGACTCCCAGTGATTTCAATGGGCTTTGGATTGGCCTCTAATACAGTAATTACATACAGGGTTTTGCGTTTTCATATTTCCTCTCTGAAGAGAACATGCTGGGATGTGGAGAGGCAGCTTGCGTCTTTGTTCTCAACCCTCTGCGCTACAGAGTGTGCAAGCTGTGGCTGGAGGGTGAGAGAAGGAGCTAGTTCTGTTCTAGCAGTCAGTAAATAGACTGCCATGGCTGCCTGTCCTGAATGCAGAGGTTGCCAGATAGTTGAGCCATGCAGGATGTGCGGCTGGACTGAGCTGTTACTGAATCTAAAGATCACCATAAAAGGAGTGTGATCTGGGGACTCCAGCAATCAGCCTTGTTTGTCTTAACACTGGCTCAAACAAGCCCTACTTTTGAATTGTTTGAACTTGGGATAAATCTTTTGCCCTGGGCCTAGCCTGGCACCAAAGAAGCCCAGTCTGAATCATGTGTTTTCACTTTACTAACTCAGTCCTTGCTGGACTCTAGCTGTGAGGAACCCTTTCCTAACCTTTTTCAACACTCAAGCCTCCACTTAGGCCCTGATTCTGCCACTGAAGTTGGGCCCATCCAGGATAAGGGCCTTGTATTGGGTATTTTATACTCTTAAGGCTGGGTGTTGGTCTTTATACCCAACTGTGGCACACTGGACCTGTCATGCCCAAGTATTAAAGGGTTTATTTGCTGCTATCAACTTTTTATGCAAGCATCTGATCTCATTATGGGGTTCAACTTGAGAGGTGCCCATTTTAAGACATAATATAGTACTTCTGTCTCTCTTTTTCTGCCAAGAATTCCCAAAGCAGCATCCAGTCAGATCAATAATGAAGATTTATTGATTTAGAGAGAGCTTTCTTGGTTTTGTTTGTATGCTAGATGAAGTAGAAAAGTATATTTGTAAGAAGTGAACCATATTATATGTAAAGGTGTATTAAATACAGGTGTATTCTGTGTCCCCTGCAGTTATGCTTTCAGTCAGGATAGGAATATTTCAGAGTGTCAGGTTATGACTTAAGATGACACTGTAGTGGGGAAAAGAAGGATCACAGAGCCAAACAACTCTGACTTCGTACTGTTTGGAAATATAATTCATATGAGCCAGGCTAGGCTATGAGATGTGCTAGGAGACATACTATATTCCAAAGTGCATATCTGGGGAAAGATTGTGAAAGAAAAATAGTGTCTGGTCCCTTTCTCCCACACATACACCGCATAAAAATCATTACCTTGATTAATTCGTACCATGCTATAATAAAAGGTGAAACTCAAGTCCACAGAAGGTTCCTAAAGTAGCAGAACCTCTGGTGCCATAGTAGATGCAACAAGACCCCGAAGTTGGGTCAAGGGAGAGGCAGGGGTTTGTGGTCAGTGGCAGTGGGTACGTGGACCTAAACCCCATGTAGGGGAGTGCACAGGATTTTCAACTCTTTATTTGAGCCAAGAGATGGAGTAGAAGCTGCAAAGGTGCTACAGAGTTGCCCTACCATGAAGATGGTGTTCCAGCCCACACAGAACTTGCATAACTCATTGGCTGGTAACTTCAACTAAACTCAAAATCATTAAGAGAGGATAGAAATTATTATTGCCATAAGTCTACTGCATCTCTGTGGGTTTTTTTGTTTTTGTTTTTAAAAAACACCCCAAACGTTCCCCATTACTGAGGAATTTTAGAGATCCTTCACTTACGGTGTGGTTTCTTAGATGTACACTTTATCTACAGATAACCAAGAGATGTTTATGTTCCTGAGAGATGTCATGTATGTGTATATATATGTGTTTCTCTTGATTCTTGCCACTTGGAGGTTAGAAAGAAGGAGGAGTATTCTAGAGAAAATAGTCATGAATTTAAAGAGAAATCAAAATTTCTCACTATTAAAATATAAATATATTAGCCCTCCATGGCACTATGATGTCATCATCCAGTTAATTCAAATTGCGTTATACTGTCATGGAATGGGAAGCTGGAATTATTTGGACATTAAAATGGCAAACAGGCACATTCAGCTCAATTTGATATCACTAACTTGGATTAGAAATGAAGCCAAACTCAACAGCTGTGGCACGGATATACAGACAGGCTTTTGAACACTCCAGAGTTCATGGGGAGGTGTTCGGAGCTGAACTTCTAGATCAGGCTGTTATAAAGTGAAGAGCTATTTGTAAAACACAGATCTAAGTTCCTTGGCATCAGAATCTGTGATTTTGGTTTAATTCCTATCCCTTCAGACTAGGGCTAATAGGATACAAATGGGATTAGAACTTGGACACATTAACAAGTACCTTTTCAGTGAGAGAACTGTTTTTCCCCCTCAAAAACAGATGGGCTCTAAACATTTTGCAATCTGATTTGTAGGTGCAATTGTGTCATTAGACTTCTACATCCAGTCATCTGTACTCTGCAGCAGCAGTCTCCTTTGATTCTAGTCTAGAAGATCCTTCATAGGGTTTGCTTGGGTTCTGCAGTATCTGTGGGGGAGGGTGGGCTCTCCTTATTTGCTGGGCAGTCCAGGTATTGCAATTTACAGCTACCCAACTGGGCATATTGGCTAGATACTGAGGAAGAAAGCTTGATAGTTCTAAAAAGACGGTTGATGGGAGCAGATGTTGCTGAAACAAACAGACTTGGATATTTAATTTGAAAGCATATTTACTCTTGTGAATAGGCAAGGAGTGGGGAAAAAGATTCTAAAAAAAGAGGCAACATTTCTTTGGGAAATAAGGGCTTAAAATTTCAGTGTGGTTTTCTTTTGGATTTGATGCCATGAGTCAGTACTTTATAATGACAAGGGAACACCTACATCATGAACAGAGAGGAAAGCTACAGGTAAATACAGAATCACAGATGTAGGAAACAAAGGTGCTAGAGAGCACAAGCAAATATTGGTGATTGAACTGATGAGTCATCGCTGAAGAAACTTCTCTGCATTATTCAAAAATAAAGAGTCATGCTTTTCTCTCTGTTAAGGAAGGCTCACCAGCAACACCCATAGAGTGAAAATGAGAGCTCCCCGACACAGCTGTGAATTAACAGTAGTGTGTGGCAAATTTAGGGTGCAGCTCAAAAGTAGGCGCGATGCAAAGAAAGCTTACAAAATAACCTTCGAGTTTTACAGTAGGAAACACAGCTTGATGATGGAGCAAGACTGATGTTATAAAGAGTTTTTTTTTTTAAACTTCATGTAATTCAAGAAGCTATGCACCATTATCTTGCTGCTTACTGAAGGAGGGTTGTATTGATCCTACCTTTCTAGATGCTCATATGATACTTCCTGCCTAAAGTGATTCTTTGTCTAATCTAGAGAAATCAAAGTGTTAAAATGTTAGACAGTTTTGTCATATTGTGTCAAATATGGCAGTGATAAAATATAGAGGAAACTGTACTTGCAATTTCTACGTTGCATACCTTAAATTAATTCAGACGCTGTTATAAGTCTAAGCACACTGTGGTCTGAGAAGATTTAGGGATGCAATGTAGAAGAACAGCAATCTGGGCAATGGGCTTGTGTACATGAGAAAGTTGCATCAGTTTAATTAAAGGTGTGATTTTAGTTAAACCTGTACAAAAGGCTATGTGGACACTCTCTTATTTCAGTCTGAATCAGGCTTATTTCAGTTTAGCTTAAATTGATTGGGAACAGAGTTAAACTGCAATAAGCCACTCTACCACCAAAATAAGCATCCATTCAGGTGTTTGCACTTTTTCACTGAATTGGTTTAAAAACTGATTTAAATTAAACCGGTGCAACTTTAGCATGTAGACAAGATCTACAATATAAGTTTGTCTGATTTGCTGAAAATGGGAGGCTGAAGCTCCTGGAATAGAATGAGCCGGTTTTCCATGATAGGAGTTGGAGAAGTTAAGAGACTTGGGCGATGTATACACTAGAGAGCTTACAGCAGTGCAGCTGCACCGATGCAACTGTCTTGTATAGCTGCTCTAAGCCGACGGGAGAGAGCTCTCCCGTCGACTTAATTAATCCACCCCCCAACAAGCGGTGGTAGCTATGTCGGCAGGAGAAGCTGTCCACACCAGTGCTTATGTTTGTGTAACTTACGTTGCTCTGGGGGGTGGTTTATTCACATCCCTGCACAACAAAAGTAGTAGTGTAGACATAGCCTCAGAGTTTGTCTGAGCTGCTCTTATATCCATGGAGGGGGACAGAAGGCCTTGCTCTGACTCATAACAAAGTGTTGAGCATGCTGGCAAAAGCGGAGAAGCCAGGAGCTCTTTAATATATACTCACCACATTCTGGTAGTGGAGAGAACAGGGAAGGCAGCAGAAGAGGGGGGCCAGTAGGCAGGCGTTTATGTAGGAGAGCACAGAGAAATCTCTACGGATTAACCCTCCAGGTGATAGCTTGAGAATCCAAAGGCCAGCTGTATATTGGCAAGTGAAGGTGGTACTCTTTCATTTTGGGTATATCTTTGGGGTACGTCATTTAGATTTTGTACACTACATTTTTGGGGGCAGTAGCAGGTTGTGTTGTTTATTATAAACACTTGGATTTTGTTTTTAAAAACCCTGTTGTCTCTTATAGTGGCCTTTCGTGCCAAATCTTCTGTGCTGGGTGGGGCATATTTATCTTCTGCTGTGGCAGTGTTATAGCATGCATCTGAAAGCTTGGGGAAGGAAATATTGCAAGTACTTGGGAGAAAAAAAATGTGTAGTGTCATCTTACTGAACAGAAGACTCTTAGCGTATATCTACACTGCCATTAGACACCTGCTAGCTCGTGCCAGCACACTTGGGCTTGGACTAAGGGGCTGTGTAATTGCTGTATAGATGTTCAGGCTCAGATTGCAGCCCGAGCTCAGGGTCCTAGAGCCTGGGCTCCAGCCCGAGCCTGAATGTCTGCACTGCAATTAAATAGTCTGTTATCCCATGCCCTGTGGGCCCGAGCCAGCTGGCACTGGAAAGCCATGGGTTTTTAATTGCAGTGTAGACATACCTTTCAGGGCCTGTTCTCTATGGTGCTCCTCCAAAGGCCTCTGTGGATCTGTTCTAAAGTGCTCGGATGCTACTGTGACGAGAGCGATATAAATGCCTAAATAAATCCATTAACTCTGTGACGTGTGTGTGTGTGTGTGTGTGTAACTCCATTTAATGCATGCATCAAATTGATACTAGATCCCTTAAGGCTAATTCACTGCCTCATTAGAAGCCAATGAAATTCCTTCAGCATCAAGTAATACATTTGAATGTGCTGGCTTTGGCAAGTACTCTAAATTCTGTGCTAAAGCTAGAGTTCTAAGGGATTCCTGGCAAACAGAGAATTAGAATAGAGCAACCAGAAAGTGATGGAAGCATGAAGAAGAGTTTTAGCCCTGTGCAAGAGTGATATTGGGCAAAGCCTGAAGAACATGTGCTGGAAGGGAAGGGGGCCTTGACATTTTACTTAGACTTGAAACCCTTCACATTAGCAGATTACCTAACACTTCCTAGTAGTTCAGACCCTACAGCAGGGATAAATCAACAACTAACCAACCAGGTCTGATTATTCGATTTACCTAAACAATCACTCTATAGTAAAAGAACAGGGGATCTACATACCCAGCCAGTCTGTCTGTCCTTCTCTAACCCTCACGTTATGCAGGAAGATTAGCCTTCTGGCAAAGTGATAATGTAATTACCAATGTCCAATTTTTCAAATCAAAAGAGTGCTAGAAGTCTGCTCTGGGGCTCTGTTTTCTTTCAAAGACTCTAATGAGGAGGGACAGCCAATTATTATTATTTATTTCACTAATTAGCCAGATAATCATTCATTGTGAAACTCTTCTGCGTTAGAAATATGTTCCTTGTACCTTTTGTTTAACACAGAGTTTCCTTTTATTAAATTGAACCATTGTGTGACATCCTTTATTAGCAGGGGGTATGTGGGGCTTTTTAAAAAAAGAGATGATTTCTGAGCTGTGAAGATAATGCAACAAGGAGCAGGAGTCCATAAAAACATCACCTTTCAGTCTCTGAAGACATAATGCTTTATGATAACCATAAAACATTTTAGTGCAAAATAAATTGCTGTCCTATTCAAATCCTTAAATGTACTACAGTGGATGTCACTGAAGACATACAGCTATTTTTTCCAATGCTGAGATATATTTTATCATAATTTGTGGGGTAGGTGACAACCTTGTACACATGATTGCCTTTTCCTGCTTAGTTAGTTTGCCAAGGTCAGAGTCCTTTGGCCTTTTATGGATGTAGAACTATTAGGAAATAAGCAAGATAACTGAATAGCATCAAAAGAAAACTCCTTGTTTCTTGACTTATGAATTATATATCTTTAAAGATTTTTCCAGTGTTCACGTATATGGACTTGCTGAAGAATTATTGATACTTTTTTGTAAGCTGTTTCAGCACATCCTTTCCCTTTATGAAAAGGATAGCTAGCACTGATTTTCCTGGGTTCTTCTTTAAATGTCATTTCACTGTTTTATACTTTTTATCTAACAACATATTGTTGTGGAGCTGCTGCTATCAGAACAACCAATAACATTGGAGAGTGACGTGGAAATGCAATGCTGACTACAGTGATGGTCAAATCCTAGAAGTCTTGATTCAGGTAAGTGCTCCAAATTCATGCCTAAACTATTTGGACATCTGGTCTGTTCTACTGGAGGATACCTTACAACAGGCATTCCTATGGGATTTCTGCAACCTCGTATTTCCTTTTGGGTTATGAACATCATATAAGAACTGTCTTTCTTATGGTATTTTGGTCCTTCCAGTTCTGGGTCAAATGAGGGAAGTGCCAAGATATGAAAATAAGAGAGCCAAATGCTAGCGAAGGTGACTCAATGGCGACCTCTTGGAAAAATAAAAAAGAAGGCTATCCTAGTCAATTTGTTTAAATACATGAAAAATATGGTGACTCTTTGATTTAATAAGAGAGTCACCCAAGCTAAAACCATTAAAAAGCCAGAGAAGGTCTGGATAACACCATGAAAAGATGAGAAAAAATGGTGGTTGAAGTGCTCATAAGAATTCACATATAATTGTGAAGGAAAATGTAAAAGCTTATGTAAATATATAAAATAGATTCTTGAATTATCTAGAATGTGAAGGAAATGATGCTGGTCACAGTTAAACTTTACTATATGTTGTGAAGTGCTAGGATTTTTAGAAGGAAGATTTTAGAAGGAAGTTTAGTGCTTTTGGAAAACACTCCTTCATCAGCTTAGCATAAAACAGAATTTCCCTGCTAGTGGTGATGTGCAACCCTCACCGTGTCCTGAAGTTTGTCTGGCATAAGCATCTGCAGGCTTATCTGAACTATCTGAATCTCTTGAGCATCCAAGGTGAGGGCTTATTTTTCTTCATGTCATTAACACTATTAATATTCCCATCCTAGATCATTCTTTTGGGCACTGATTAGGAGCTATGATGCATTCTGCAATAGGGGTCTGATCCTGTATGTGACTCGGAACCCACAGTTGCCATTAAAGAAAAGAAGTTGAGAGCATTTTACACCTTGCAAATAGTGCTTAGCTTCTCAGAGAATTGGGACGTAAGAATTGTCCAGGAGTTTGTCTGCTCACAGTAAGTTCTATTTCCCTTTATTTATTGGATTAAATAGTAGGCCCAATTCTGTTCCCATCAAATCCAATGCAGATTT
Source organism: Chrysemys picta bellii (assembly GCF_011386835.1). Classification (NCBI taxonomy): domain Eukaryota; kingdom Metazoa; phylum Chordata; order Testudines; family Emydidae; genus Chrysemys; species Chrysemys picta. The sequence continues at coordinate 31,920,603 of NC_088800.1, read as the reverse complement.
TGACATGGTTTTCAGAGGGTCTCCTTAGGCCCCAGTCCTGCCAGGGCCTGTATGCACACACAAGTTTCTGCTCCCATGGAGCTCGCTGCAGGATAGGAACAATTGTTTTCCATTAATGGGTAACTTGTCATCAGTCACATTTTATTGTATGGATCCGTTTATAAAAGTTTAATAAATTATCAGCAAGTGTTATAAGCATGTTAGACTCATATTAAGTGATATAGATGGTAATTAGCACATTGGTAGAAGGTGTTATAGATGGCTATAAGCAACCTATTTACCTTTTGGTCTCTCTAATAATTAACAATTTATTAATACACCTATCAATCATTTATTAACCTACGTGGACTATTTATAAATGTACACTTAATATAAGGCGTCACCTTCTAATCTTGTCCATTTCTCTTGCCATGTTCATACTCTATTTTGTATGAAGTATTTTCCACACCAGGAAAATGAAATGTTTACTGGGGGTGTGTGAAAAATTGTGGCTCCTGCTATCTTTTACTTCATTATTTTCCTTGTTGTTGCTCATTGCTTGTTGGCAGTTTATTTTAGATTTTACAAATAGTAAAAGCAGCAGCAGCATTTGGCTTTTGGATTCAATAGACACATATATTTTAATCTAAATGACAATATTTAGCAACAAGATTGCTTCATTTTAACTTCACTGCATTTCTTCATGTGTGGGAACTATAATTTAAAAATAATAAATGCAACAAGATGAATATGTAGCTTCCATTAATTCCAAATACTGCTTATTTTCAGCACTTTTTAATTATTTGAGTGTACTCCTCGGTATATTTAATTGGAGTGGAAAAATCATTCAAATTTCAGACCATTTGCGATTACCAATTTATCTGCTGCTTTCCATCCAAATTACAGAACTTCAAAATAACATGGCATTTTGAGTACTTTCTTTTTTCCTGACTGGTAGAAAATACTGAATTAGTTGAGTAAGAATGTCTTGGAAGCTGGCAGTGTTGTAAACAATGGCATCTTATATGAATTATTAAACCACAAAAGTGCCATTGAAATAATGTTACAGAGCGGACATAAACCCAAGGATATTCAATGTTAAGCCTGAGATTCTGTCCTTAATTGCTGCCTATTGTGCCTATCTATTTCACCTAGGGTGACTAGATGTCCTGATTTTATAGGGAGAATCACGATATTTGGGTCTTTGGTGAGAGAGAGAAGCTTTTGAGCATATACAAAGCTCTTCTTTAGGTCAGAGAAACGTACTCAGAGTGTCACAGCTAAATACAAGGTGGAACAGTTTGTTTTAGCATAAGTAGTTAACACACATTTCAAGGGACTATTTAAAACAAAGTGGCCCATTAATTCATGGAGTGTGGGGGCGGGGGGAAGGGAAGAAGGGGGAAAGCTGCGGGGGTGGAGGGCAAGGTGGTGTTAGTCAGTTATAGATTGTTGTAATAGGCCATAAATCCAGTGTCTCTATTCAGCCCATTATTTTTATTGTCTAGCAAAATTATGAATTTAAGTTTCCAGGCTCGTTGCTATTGGGGCATTTAGTGCATTGGATGAGGTACACCGCATATTGAGAGGCATGTGTAGGACCCGTGGATCTCGAAAGGTGTGTTGTGGGGGATGTTGATCATTGCAGCAGTGGAGATATGTCTGCAGGTTTGGCATCTGTTGTTCTGTCAGGTTCTGGTGCTGCTTTGTTTTTCTGTGTCCTGGTCTGTGGCGAGGTTGCTTCTGATGATGAGCTTGGAGAGGCCGGGGAGTTGTTTGTTTGAAGGCCAGAAGAGGGGATTCAGGTAAGATTTCTTTCAGGATGAATAGCAATACTGGGGGTGAAACCATACAATCATTACACTCTTGAATGAACTTGCACAGAAAAATGATAAAAGACAAAAACACCCTATCACCTGTGAGTGAACACTTTTCACAAAGCAATCACTCTAGAGCTGACCTATTAGTCCTCAACCTCAAAGGAAACCTGCACAGCACGTTCAAAAGATGAGCCTGGGAGCTTAAATTCATAACTTTGCTAGACACTAAAAATCATGGACTGAATAGAGACGCTGGATTTATGGTTTATTACGACAATATGTAATTTACAAGCACCCTCCCCAGGGGCTTCCTCCCACTTCTTCCTTTCCTCCCTATGTCTGAAGGGGTGTTAACTGACCACTTCACCTTGAAATATGTGTTAACTGCTTATCCTGAACAATCTGTTCCATCTTGTATTTAGCTGTGACACTGAGGGTCTGTCTTCACTACCAACGTTAAAGCGCTGCCGCGACAGCGCTTTAATGTTGCTGGGAGAGCTGTAAAAAAATCACCCCCACGAGGGGAGTAGCTACCAGCACTGGGAGCGCGGTCTACACTGTCACTTTACAGAGCTGAAACTTGCAGCACTCGGGGGGTGTTTTTTCACATCCCTGAGCGAGAAAGTTTCAGGGCTGTAAAGTGGCAGTGTAGACAAAGCCTGAGTTAAGAGCTCTGGGGAGTTTGAAAGCTTGTCTTTGTCTCCCGGGCAGAAGTTGGTCCCATAAAAGATATTGCCTCACCCATGTTGTCTTTCTAATATCCTGGGAGCAACACAGATACAACCAGCAGTGTTGACTTCATTGGTGCTCCAGGGTGGGGGTGGGGCCTTGGGGGAAGGGGTGGAGTGGGGGCGGGGTTTGGGGTGGAGCCAGGGGGCAGCTCCCCCAGACACATTAGAAAGTTGGCGTCTCTGGCTCCAACAACACTGCATGCCAGAAAAGAAGAATATACAGTGCTTAGTTCAGAATGGGGAAGGTCCACAAGGGTTTGCACACCTGGCACAAAAAAGATTGAGTGGGGTTGCTGAGAGGCACACTTTAAGCACTGTATAGCTGCTCATGTTAGATGTTGATAGACCACCCCTCTCAACACTTTTTTTTTTAAGAACACTTTAAACACTGAGTATATAGCAGACATTATATAAGATGTAAGTTTTTCCACCCTGTAGAGAAACAGCTGCACAGGCCTTCTGCAACAGAAGCCACAAAGAAGCATTCTGTAATGGGGCGAGGGATTGGTGTAGGTTACCATTTTGGAGTGGATAATATTACTGATCCTATAACGGCACTTTCTCTGGGCAGTAATGAGCTGTTCAATGTGTGGGGATGGACACCGGATGGAAAACAGGCAAATGTTATTGCTACCTTTACAGAACTAATGCATTTGCATTGGTGCCAATCAACTAGAACCTAGGCCACTGTGAGGATTACTCTGACATACTGTGATGTCTTGTAAGGAACTGTGCAAATCAACCCTACTCTCCCCCTTCCCCCCACGCCCCCGAAATGGTCAAAAAAAAAAAAGTTCCCTATTGATTCCAGTTAGTATCTGGATTTTACAGAAGAAATTTGTTGACTGTTAATTCTTGGGCTAGTGATCCTTCAGAAGACCAGTTGAAGGATTTTAAAGTTGTCTGCTGGATTTACATTAGGGTGACTTTCTGCTACCTCCTACAGGGTTTAGGGCATCCAGATACTTCATTTCTACTAATAGACCAACAGGGACACTTATTTTAGGTAGGTCTCCACTATATTTCCCGATCAGTCTGCAGAAAAGAATCATAGACTTCACTCACGGTTCAATCAGTCACAACTGCTTCAGTTGGGCAGGGGGAAAAAAAGCCTTGTGCCAAAGTCTGTGTGTCTGCATCCCTTCACTGACTCTCCCACAAGTTTTCTCCAAGTTTCGGTTTCTTATCCTTGACTATAAAGCCCTGCACAGCTCTGCTACTTCCTCCCCATATCATTCCCTTCGCTTTTCCCAGGCTCCTACCCCAACTGTCCTTCTCTTCTCTATGCTGACTTCTTGGTCTGTGATAGGATTCCTTTGTGTTCCAGATGATTGGCTTCTCATTCAAATCCCTCTTGTAAAACAAATGTCTGCTACAAAGCCAGCCAATGCTAACCTATCACAGGATCTTTCAGAGAGAGGTATCTTCATCCAATTGAGACTGAACTATCCAATCCATAACTCCCCGGGGCATTGTTTCAGAACTGTACCGTGTCCAGTTTAGGTTGTAACTCCATGTCTTCCCCTCTTGGTACGGTGCTGAGCATCACTGATGGTAATCAATAAATAGATGAATAATGAGGCAAATCCTGAGGTTCTCACTCAGTTTCTGTTCAAGTCACTATGAGATTTCCTTGATTAAGGACTTATTAAAGCTCTTAAGGATTTGGCCCAACAATAATAAGTAGCACATCGTAGGGCCAACCCCTATCCTTGGACACACGCAGTAAATATTTGGGCAAAGAAAACCCATCCAGGGAATATCTATGAATCCTCTCCTAACCCGATTACCACAGAGAGTTTTCCTTCATGTTCTGCAATCTTCCATCCCTAACAGCTGGGTGAATGGGATCATTTAACCTATACGGATGTTTTTTCAGTGCTGATGTCTGTGGTGACATCCATAAGGACTTCCAGGACTGGCAGGTGGTATGAAGTATTTCAAATGAGTGGTGGGCCAAACTCAAAAAGTTCAGTCTAAACGCTCAAAAGTTGAGCTGATTCATGCAAACCGTCTCAACTTAAACCAAAACCCAGCAGCTGTCGCAGACAAAGAACATCTATACAAAACAGCAACACTAGCCACCTTGCTGACTTTCAGGTGAAGGAGAATTTCATTCCTTTTATACACGTAGGTTGTTTGATAACTTGAGTATATATCAAGGGGATGAGAATTTCATCCTAGCCCTACCAACAAATGTGGTGTATTTTTTTTTAAATGAACCCATATTGTAGATACAAAGCTCTGATTCTGCAAACATTTATGCACATGCTTAACTTTAAGCTCCAGTGTAAAGGTCTGTAAAGTTAAGCATGTGCATGCTTGCAGGATATGAGCCTTACAGCATACAAATGTTTTGGAAACTAACAAACTTGATGAATAAGAATAGTCAAAACAGAATTTTATAACTAAACAAACTGCCACTACTCATCTCTTCTACCCCCCCGCAACCTCCAAAAAAGTTCCAGGCTAAAATCTTACTCACCAACTTTCAGTCTAGCTCACATATTTATGAGCCAATTGTAGCCCCCTGAATATAGGAATTTATAATGCACATGCTGAAAGTCCTTTATTACCCTGGTGGTTGTGGTGAGTGCTATTCTAGTACTAAACAGTAAATTCATCAATAGGATTAATGCTGTGGTTGTGGAGGAGATACAGAAGTAAGAGCTGTAATGATTTACAGTTTGAAGTCACAGTTGATATGAAAATAAACATTGAATCAGTTCCTTCCTATATGTCCCCGTTCCATTAGAATAACTGCAGTAGGTGACATTTTTCACATTTTAATTGGTGTTTTGCTGATTTTATCAGAATTTCTGCTGATCAAAGCGAATTGGCTATTTATTTATTTTGCAATGAAGCTAACTATTCAGTGCAAGTTTAATGTACTGTAATGAATTTTGAACATCCTCCTAGTCCGATTAGGAAGTGTGTGAATCAAGACTTTCTCTTTCTGTCGTTCTTGTAAGAGTTGAAATAATTACCTTCCCTCCACCCACTCAAGTAGTTAACATTTAATATAGTGACATTTTTCTTTAAAAGGTTTCAGTGCATGTTTTGTATTAATCCTTACAAATTAGTAATGGAAATAATTCTGTCCCATGTTCCCTACACACACGCACAGAGTCCGCTTAACCCAATCCTACCTGTATTGCTTTAGACTTATGGCAAATATCTTAATTATTAGTTGATTTCATTAGCTTATAGAACAATAAGTTTTTATGCTATTTACACTTCAGTGGGTTTGGTTTAATTAGCTTCTTTTATGTTATTGATCCATATATATAAATCATACAGGGTTTTAAAATATTAATGATGCATTTTATGTCATAATTTCCTACCAATCATGACACTCCATAAATCCACATCACCGGTGTAAAGAGAAGAAGGAAAGTTTTCAGAATCTGCTAAAAGACTAAGTAGAAATAATTGTCTGACACTTTGATATACTTCTGTACTTAGTCCCAGATTCACAAAAGAACTTAAGCATGCATTTAAGTGCTGTAGTGACTAGGAAAGCTTTCCTGAATCAGGGCCTTTGTCTCTGTGGTTTAATAGCTTGTTATAAAGAATTTGGTGCTGCTTTATTTTTTCTGGGACACCAATACTTGGGTTGCCAACTAATTTTCACTCACTAGAACATTTAGAATAGTGCATCTGTACGTATTCAGACTTTGAGTTGAGCTAAGACTGGTTCAAACATTGCTGGAGCTCCGTGTGAAAATGTGTGATTGGTACCTAGGATTCATTCTCTTGGTGTTTCTAGCAATAACGACAATACAATGCAAAAAGATCTGAATTACAATCAAATTTGGCCCAGTTTTCACCTTGGAATACACATGTGCAATTCTCAGTAGAGGCAATGGAGCGGAAGTAAGTTTTGAGCCAGTGTGTAGCTTTTGTACATAAATACCTAGGTTCTTTCTGAGAGTAGCTGTGAGGAATTGGATTCTTTTGTTTTTCCTTAATGCACTTTCACTACAGAATTTCGGAAACAACTTGCAATGAAACTTAATTTTTCAGTAGGTCATATGGAGGTCAATTTTCAAATGCTGGGCACTGTAATTATGTTTTAGCCATACACAAGGAGCAGCAACTGTGTAAGTTCAGTTTGAAGAAACACTATTTTAGATTAAGAGCTGTGAGGAGGAGTAAATATTAAGTCTCTGTGAGAGAGTGTTGTGTTTGGGGGGGGTGTTTCTCTTCTGACAGTGCACTGAAATGAAAACAGTGGCTGCTTGTCTGTGTAAAACTGGGGATTTAAGGGTGCAGAGCATAAAAAACAAAGGTGCTTTAGTTACACAGCTAAATACTCCACAAATCAATTTCCAATCTGAATTTGGAGTGTAGATCAGTATTTAGGTGCATAAAATGGGCTTTTTGTGTGTCTGTCAGTTTGAGTGCCCAAATGAGGGCTGTCAACATCTTCTGAATGCATCCAAATAAGAAAGCTGAGTGAATAGTCTGGTTTCAGAGTGTAAATTATTATTTAGAGTGGGGTAATAACTCTGGTCGTGACTTTTCTTGGTAAAATCTGGCCTACGTTAGAAATGTATTGAGCCAAATTCATGCTGAGGCTTTCTTTTCTTTAATGCCTAATGACCTTTTAATCAACAAAATATAGGAATTAAAGATGTGGACTCTTTTTACCCAAATTTAGTTAGAATCCATACATGACTGTAAAATAAAGCTGATTTACAATGAAAAGTAGAAGAATTGGTGGTTACTTGGGGTAATAGAAAATATACAAACTAAGGCATAGAGCCTTGTACTTTTCATTAATAACTTTGACTATAGAGACAGTGGCTACAAACGACTTACAACAAATTCCAACTGTTAGTTTGGGAAATTGGAAGCCTAGTTCAATAGACCCAGAGGTACTGTTGTACCTAATCAAACAGAAAATTAGAGCAAAATGCCACACAATCATCAAATGAAATCATTTGTTTAGTCAGAGATTTTCACTCTGTTGCTTACCTGTTTTAGGCTATCCTGAGATTGTGGGCAGATTGGCATCTAGAGATGAGCCTGGAATGAACTATCCATCCACCTATGGGTATACTCCAATTTAAAGATGTAACACACACAGGACAAAATCATAAGTTGCATAGCTACGTATACCACACAGCACCTTGCACTTGAATGTACCTAATAATATTTCAATAGTAATGAAACTTAATTTCTAGTTTCTCATGCCTGGGAGCCTCGAAGAACATTAAAATTGAAACACATTATAATAAAGACACTCTGCCCAATAAATAAAATATAAAGAAATATTAAGTAAACAAAATAGGATGCAATGAATTAAATAATTAACTTCTCCCAAAAAGGGCCAAAGTGTCCTAGAGAATCCATCTTACTGACCCAGATGAATTTTATTTATTTGTATTATCGTAGCATTTGGAGCCCTGGTCATGAACCAAGATCTCATTGTACTAAGTACTATACTAACACAGAGCAAGGACTTCGGGATCTTTCTTAGTCAATACTTTGAGGACACTCCTATCACAGATGGGATACAAGTGCTATGTACCTTGCTATCAAATTTAATTACCTTGATTTAAGGAGTTCTCAGTAAATAAGGTCACAACAACTATGAACCCTACCATCTACTGTATGATTCTGTTAGATGGGAATTTACCATGGATCACCCCATCGAGCTTCCAAGCATTAGTGAAAGAATTAATTCCACAGTTTGTTAAACTGTCTGTTTATATGTCACACTTAAGAAATCTGCATCTCCTGCAGAGCAGCATGAGACAGTGTTGCAGCAGTACCACCAGCTCTGGTAATTTCCAATATGAAAACACCTTTTTTTGTTCCACAGTATTAAGACTTGGCTTGTTCCCATCACAAAATCACCACAAAATGTGGCATATCTCAAGGAGGGTTGGCCCTGGTCTACACTGGGGTAGGGGGAGAATCGATTTAAGTGACGCAGCTTCAGCTACGTGAATAATGTAGCTGAAGTCGACGTACTCAGATCAACTTATGGTGGTGTCTTCACCGTGGTGAGTCGATTGCTGCCGCTCCCCCGTCAACTCTGCCTGCGCCTCTCACAGAGCTGGAGTACAGGGTCAACGGGAGAGTGCTCAGGGGTTGATTTATCGCGCGTAGACTAGGCGTGATAAATCGATCCCAGCTGGATCGATCGCTGCCCGCTGATCCGGTGGGCAGTGAAGACATATATCCTTAGTTTCTGTTCAGGTGATGACCATCACAGAGGCTGTAGGGGTCAGTTGCATTGCAGAAATGAGGAGTAGGAGGACAAAGCTTGTATTAGCATCTACCTTGCTGAGACTCTAGCCAAAGCTGGTAGCCTATTACTTTCCTGAACATTAAAGTCAAGAATTTCAAAAGGGATTAGAGATTTTGGCTGCACAGTTTGAAGTGCCTTAAATGAACCCAGTGTTCAGAAATTGTTGGGTACCTATCCTCTGAAAAAATCAATCTCTTCTATCATATCTCAGGTTGGGGTCCCATGGGCACCCAAAAATTACTTGTCACTTCTGAAAATCTTGGCCTCAATTCTCTCACCAGATTTAACAAGTAAGTAACCAAAAATAAACCATAGACTCTGGATGAGTTCCCGGTCTTTGGCATAGAAAGTTAAGTGGAAAGATTCCTGAAAAATTGATTGTGTTTTGAGTGCAATGTGCCATTATGTTTATGAGAAAGAAAGGGGTTTCCCTGTTGTTGCTTTGATAATGGAAAGCCAATGGAGGGTTTGCCTGCATAAATACTAGAGGTGCAGTCCAAAGCTGATGATGAATGAAAGATGTTTTGATTGTTACTTATCTGCAGGATATACTGAACAGGGCCAACCTTAGGCAAACTTGTATTTTGGTGTCCCAGCCCCTGATGCCTCCCCGAGCTCCCTACCCATCCCATCCCCCATTGCCCCTGTCCCCTGTGCTTCCCTATCCTCCCTGGCCCCCACTGCCTCTCCCTCTCCTGCATTACCCTTGTACCCTAGGCCCACCCCACTCCTTGCTTCTTTACCATGGCGCCCGCCCAGACCACAGCACCCTGGGCAGTTTCCTACATTGCCCACCCATAAGGCTGGCTTTGATACTGAAATTTTACCTTTTGGTACTATAGTTAGGGTATGTCTACACTGGCAATTTTCTGCGCCATAAGTTTAGGTGCCACTTTTATTAAAACGCTGGAATTAAACTGCTTTTGCATGTCCACACTGTGCTCCGTGTGAAGCTGGAGAGCATCCACATTAGCAGCTCTTGCAACGGCAAAGAGAACAGTGCATTGTGGTAGCTATCCCACTGTGCAGCTGGCCGCAGACTGCTTTGGGAAGGGTTTGCAATGCTTCATGGGGCAGGCACAGCATCACATGATGCAGGTTTCCCAATCCCACTGCTCCATGGGCATCCTACTACATTGCCAGCTGCTTTTCAACTGCAGTGGGTAGGGCCAGATTAACTCTCCTGTTGGCCTGGGGCTATAAGATTTTGTGCGGCCCCTGTATACACCTCTTTTTCCTGGGAAGGAGTTTGGTGTAGAAGGGGGCTGGGGCAGGGGATTGGGGTGCAGGAGGGGTTGTGGGGGTCTGGGAGAGAGTTTGGGTGCAAGAGGGAGATTCTGATCTGGGGTGGAGCAGGCGGAGCCACCTCTGCCCCCAGCCAGGGGCCGCAGAGAAGTGCTAGCAGCTGGCTGCTTCTGGGAGCGGCGTGGGGCCATGGCATTCAGGCAGCTTGCCTGACCGCCCCGCTGCGCTGCAGGACTTTTAGCGGCCTGGAGTTGGAGTTCACTGCCTGTGATTTATTTTTGCCGGGCCCCCCTTGAGCCTAAAGCCCCTGCCTTAATTTGGCCTGGGAAGTGGGGAGAGTGTGTGACAGGGAGTGTATGTGTGTGTGTGTGTGTGTGTATATAGAGGGGGGAGAGAGACGGTGTGTTTTGGGGGTAGGATGACCAGACAGCAAGTGTGAAAAATCGGGACAGGGGGTGGGTGGTAATAGGAGTCTATATAAGAGAAAGACCCAAAAATCGGGACAGTCCCTATAAAATCGGGACATCTGGTCACCCTATTTGGGAGACAGAGAGTGTGTCAGCACGCTGTCTTATATGTTCAGACAGCGTCAGGAAGCAACCAGTCCTGGGGGGAGCGGGAAACCCTGACATCAGCTCCTGCCTCATCCCTGGGCTCTCTGCACAACACTCTCACTCTCTCTCACCTGCCTCTGTGTTCAACAGCACGAGCATTCCACATTAACGGTTTGCTTTGTGTCCCAGAGCAGATCAGTGCAGCACCCAACCGCTGTCAGAAATGGTGCTTTGAAAGGGGAGGGGTGCATGTCTCCCGGGCAGCCAAGTTCAAAACAATGCACAGAGCGGTCACTTGAGTCATTATGGGACAGCTCCGGAGGCCAGCACAGAAAGCAATCCAGGAGCCTTTGCGCAAATAGCCTTACGACTCTCGTCGAGGTGTTTTTTTTGCAGCGCTGCAACTGAGGAGTTTCTGCGCACAAAGTGGCTTGGCAGTGTGTACATGTCTCCAGTTCGAGCACAAAAAGCTGCTTTACTGTGCAAAAACTTGCCAGTGTAGACAAGCCCTTAGACAGTTACTGTATTCCCCAAAATAACACTACTAGAAAGTGCTTCCTGAAGGGATTACATAAAAAGAATTTATATTTAAAACTCAACAGAGGGTCCTGTGGCACCTTTGAGACTAACAGAAGTACTGGGAGCATAAGCTTTCGTGGGTAAGAACCTCACTTCTTCAGATGCAAGTAGAAGAAAACTGAATATATTTAAAACTGTTATGGTCAATTTGTTGTTTGTATCTTGTAGTTCATTTAATCAGGTGAAACAGTCAAAGTCGTGATTTGTGGAGTGAGTCTGATTTCATAGCAAATGTTTTCCATACTTATCTCAGTAGCTGGAATCTGTCTGGTCTGTTGAGGTTTGGTAGCTTTAGGAATTAATGAATATTCATTCCTTCTCCCTGGGTACAAAGTAAAATAACCAGTAATTAGTACAATATTTAATACTCCTATTCAAAATAAATAAATCTTTTGTTTAAAAAATCTAATTATTATAATGTAGCAACTTCTGTGTGTGTAACTGAAATTGAATGTGCTGTTTTGAAAATGCTTTTAAGCTCTCATTTACATGTTTCCAGATCAGTTAATTATTCCCCTTGTATGCATAAAACAGAACTCTAGATTGTACTTGCATATATTATTCATTTTGCCATCTAACTGTCTTCTAAGTTTAGCTGATTCTAATATTTTAATATTACATTATTATTATACCAGTGGTGTTTGTCTTCTGATATGAAAGTTACTCTTGTCTGCATTTAGTTTCTTGATCAGTTTTAATACAAAATGGGTTCTGGTATCTCCTCAACCAGCTTATATAGTATTGGCTGTAGCTGGTATAACTTGCTGCTGATATATTCCTTTATGGACTGATGTTTCTATTAGGACCTGATCTGAAGCCCATTAACGCAATGGAAAGACTCCATGTGCTTTGAATCAGGCCCTTGGACTATAATCCCCTGGGGTTAGGGAATGTGTTTTACTCTATGTTCTGTTAAGGATGGCATACATTTATAGTGCTTATATCCAGATTAATCAATAGCTTGTATTATCTTCTCTTGATATAGAATCATAGAATATCAGGGTTGGAAGGGACCTCAGGAGGTCATCTAGTCCAACCCCCTGCTCAAAGCAGCACCAATTCCCAACTAAATCATCCCAGCCAGGGCTTTGTCAAGCCTGACCTTAAAAACCTCTAAGGAAGGAGATTCCACCACCTCCCTAGGTAACCAATTCCAGTGCTTCACCACTCTCCTAGTGAAAAAGTTTTTCCTAATATCCAACCTAAACCTCCCCAACTGCAACTTGAGACCATTACTCCTTGTTCTGTCATCAGGTACCACTGAGAACAGTCTAGATCCATCCTCTTTGGAACCCCCTTTCAGGTAGTTGAAAGCAGCTATCAAATCCCCCCTCATTCTTCTCTTCTGCAGACAAAACAATCCCAGTTCCCTCAGCCTCTCCTCATAACTCATGTGCTCCAGCCCCCTAATCATTTTTGTTGCCCTCCGCTGGACTCCTTCCAATTTTTCCACATCCTTCTTGTAGTGTGGGGCCCAAAACTGGACACAGTACTCCAGATGAGGCCTCACCAATGTCGAATAGAGGGGAACGATCACGTCCCTCGATCTGCTGGCAATGCCCTACTTATACAGCCCAAAATGGCGTTAGCCTTCTTGGCAACAAGGGCACACTGTTGACTCATATCCAGCTTCTCATCCACTGTTACCCCTAGATCCTTTTCTGCAGAACTGCTTCCTAGCCATTCGGTCCCTAGTCTGTAACAGTGCATGGGATTCTTCTGTCCTAAGTGCAGGACTCTGCATTTGTCCTTGTTGAACCTCATCAGGTTTCTTTTGGCCCAACCCTCTAATTTGTCTAGGTCCCTCTGTATCCTATCCCTACCCTCCAGCATATCTACCACTCCTCCCAGTTTAGTATCATCTGCAAACTTGCCGAGAGTGCAGTCCATGCCATCCTCCAGATCATTATGAAGATATTGAACAAAACCGGCCCCAGAACCGACCCCTGGGGCACTCCACTTGAAACCGGCTGCCAGCTAGACATGGAGCCGTTGATCACTACCCGTTGAGCCCGATGATCTAGCCAGCTTTCTGTCCACCTTATAGTCCATTCATCCAGCCCATACTTCATTAACTTGCTGGCAAGAATACTGTGGGAGACCGTATCAAAAGCTTTGCTAAAGTCAAGGAATAACACATCCACTGCTTTCCCCTCATCCACAGTGTCAGTTATCTCCTCATATAAGGCAATTAGGTTAGTCAGGCATGACGTGCCCTTGGTGAATCCATGCTGACTGTTCCTGATCACTTTCCTCTCCTCTAAGTGCTTCAGAATTGATTCCTTGAGGACCTGCTCCATGATTTTTCCAGGGACTGAGGTGAGGCTGACTGGCCTGTAGTTCCCCGGATCCTCCTTCTTCCCTTTTTTAAAGATGGGCACTACATTAGCCTTTTTCCAGTCATCTGGGACCTCCCCCAATCGCCATGAGTTTTCAAAGATAATGGCCAATGGCTCTGCAATCACATCCGCCAACTCCTTTAGCACCCTCGATACAGCGCATCCGGCCCCATGGACTTGTGCTCGTCCAGTTTTTCTAAATAGTCCCGAACCACTTCTTTCTCCACAGAGGGCTGGTCACCTTCTCCCCATACAGTGCTGCCCAACAGGAGCTGACCAGTCTGGGAGCTGACCTTGTTCATGAAGACAGAGGCAAAAAAATAATTGAGTACATTAGCTTTTTCCACATCCTCTGTTACTAGGTTGCCTCCCTCATTCAGTAAGGGGCCCACACTTTCCTTGACTTTCTTCTTGTTGCTAACATACCTGAAGAAACCCTTCTTGTTACTCTTAACATCTCTTGCTAACTGCAAATCCAAGTGTGATTTGGCCTTCCTGATTTCATTCCTGCATGCCAGAGCAATATTTTTATACTCCTCCCTGGTCTTTTGTCCAATCTTCCACTTCTTGTAAGCTTCTTTTTTGCGTTTAAGGTCAGCAAGGATTTCACTGTTAAGCCAAGCTGGTCGCCTGCCATATTTACTGTTCTTTCTATACATTGGGATGTTTTTTTCCTGCAACCTCAATAAGGATTCTTTAAAATACAGCCAGCTCTCCTGGACTCCTTTCCCCCTCATGTTATTCTCCCAAGTGATCTAACTATTAGCATCACTGAATTACATGAGCTATCCCTGGGCGTATCTTATTCTTCCTGCATAAAATGGTCTGGATGCGGAGGTTTACCCTGAAAGGATATCTGGCTTCAGTAGATCGTTAGTTGTGCCACACTACTCCCCTCTGAGGCTGGGTTCACACTACAGAGTCAGATCAATGCAAGGCAGCTTACGTCGACCTACCCGTGTAAGTGTCTACACTAAAATTTTGCTCCTGATGATGTAACTGCCCCACTACACTGACTTTACAACTCCTTCTACAACAGAGGAGTAGAATCAATGTTGATGGAGTGTCAACTGTGCTGCTTACGTTGACCATTACTGGCTTTCAGATGCCATCCCACAATGCTCCATGCTGACAGGACAATCGGTACAAGCGCTCCTTGTGAGGAGAGACACAGCTGACATGAGGCATGTAATGTGGACACGTAAAAGTGATTTAATTACTGCAGTGGCTGTATGCTGATGTAAATTTAGGTGGACATAATTTTGTTGTATAGATATGCCCTGAGAGATGGGACTTGTGACTGCAAAGTTGACATGGCTCTCCCATCGCTTCCCAGCACCACCGACACTGTTGCTGCTCTTATTCTTGATGGTTCAATTTTCACCTACTCCAAAGGGTTCTCCTGGTGCACTAATGCTCAGCCAGCATCAGTAACTTGCATTGCTTAGGCCTGATTTCCAAGAGGCTATAAAGAGGTAGCATGTTTCCTCAATCTCCTTCCTCCATCTGGTCATGTCTCTCTTCCTCGTATTCACCACAGCATGTCCCATTGTTGCTATTGGTGGCTACGTTGTTGAAGCACTGTGTGCTATTGCAGTTGAATGACTTGAGCAGAGGTGACCCGTAACCATGGATAGTGGGAGGGGGGCCAAACTGAAAGGTTCTCTGGTGGCATGTGACCAACCCTCTGGCTCCATCCTCTGAAACTTGATATTATGTAGACAATATACACTAGCAACTTCCTCCTCCTGCTGCTGCTCTCTGTCCTGTGGCAGCCCAGCCACTTGCAGAGTTTGCAGGCATCTCTCCCTGCCTGAACTATCCTCAATCAATTCAACAAGTGTTCAAAACAAAACCAACAGAAGAGACAACACAGTTGGGATGCACAGTCCCCCATGCGCCCTCAGAATGGGTGGCAACAGGATGGGATGGTGCTTGGGATTGCATTGTCTCAGTTAACAAGTTGGAAAATTATCAGTCACTTTTTGTTGGGCGGGGAGAACGTGACATCCCTAAATCGTCTTCTCCTTGAGAAGGCACATTGGAGGCTGCTGCTGGAGGTGCTTTGAAGCAGCAGGGTCTGCACCCACACCCTTTCCCACTCTTGCCCCCCGCAGCCTGCTCCTCTCACTCACCCCGGGGCTCTCAGGCTGGATGGGACTCCACCTGAGCTGCCTGGCATTGAGCACCATATTGCAGTTCCTCTTTCTCATCTCAAAGATGCCCTCCACCCTACTCACCTCAGCAGGGGGCCTGCAAAACAGGCAGTGGGAAGCACTGGGACTCCAGCAGCAGGGAAGGAAAAGCAGCCTCATATAGTGGGAGCAAGGGGGAGGGAGCTCAGCCCACAGGCAGCCGCCCTGCGGCTTCCTCCCTCCACACACTGCACAGACACTTTGTGAGTGCTGCCGTCAGGGGGAGCTGCTGTCTTCTTGCTGCTGGGCATCCCATTGGAGAGGATGAATGGACCCGTGGTTAGGGTGCTTGCATGGGACTTGGGAGACCAAGATTTAATCGCCTGCTCTGCCTTCCTGTGTGAGCTTGGGCAAGACACCCATTTGTCAAATTGTGCCTCCATTTGACAAATGGCATAGTAGCTCTGCCCTACCTCACAGAGATATGTGAAGATAAATACATAAAGATGGAGAAGCCATTAGATACTATGCTTTTGGGGGCCATGTAATACCTAAGATGACCAGGTCATTGTTGGGGCTGCAGGTTTGTCATGGTGGGAGGAAAAGGTCATGGATGGTGTGATTTTGTTATGTTTTCCCATTTGTCTATGACTTTTTTGTGTGTCCATGACTCACCCTGCAGTGGCAGCTCCTGTGGCCCCTATCCCGCAGGGCAGAGCCCAGCTCCCTGATCTGGTCATTGCGATGTGGCATGTGGGGTCATAATAGAGTGACCAGGTGTCCGGTTTTCGACTGGAACACCCGGTTGAAAAGGGACCCAGACTGTTCCAGTCAGCACCACCGACTGGGCCGTTAAAAGTCCGGTTGGCGGTGCTGCGGCACTAAGGCAGGCCAGTCCCTACCTCTCCTGGCTGGCGCCATGCTGTGCCCCGCAAGTGGCCAGCAGGTCCGGCTCCTAGGTGAGGGGGCCATGGGGCTCTCCACAGGGCTCTGCACGGGCCTCTGCAGGAACTGGCCAATGGGAGCTGGAAGGAGTGGTGCCTTTGAGTGAGAGCGGTGTGTGGTGCCTCCTGGGCTCCCCCCCTCCCAACTAGGACCCAGACCTGCTGGTTGCTTCTGGGGCATGTGCAGTGTGGTGCCAGGACAGACAGGCAGCCTGCCTTCGCTCCCCCGCTGCCCTGCTGACCGGGAGCTGCCCGAGGTAAGCCCCTGCCCCAGCCCTGAGCCCCCCCCAAACCCAGAGCTCCCTCGTGCACTTGAAACTCCTCATTCCTGGCCCCACTCCAGAGCCAGGACCCCCAATCGAGAGCCCTCACCCCCTCCCACACCACAACCCCCTGTCTCAACCCGCAGTCTCCTCCCGCACTCCAAATCCCTCGGCCCCACCCCCCAGCCTGAAGCCCCCTTCTGTACCCAAAACCTATCATCCCCAACCCAGAACCAGCACTCCCAGCCCAGAGCTCTCACCCCCTGCCCCAGCCCAGTGAAAGTGAGTTAGGGTTGGGGAGAGCGAGCTACTGAGGGAAGGTAGTGAGCAGGGGCGGGGGTGGGGCCTCAGGGAAAGGACAGGGCTAGCGTGTTCAGTTTTGTGCGAATAGAAAGTTGGCAACCCTAGGTCATAATGCCACTCAGGTTTGGCCCAGCTGCCCCTTTGTCATGATGGGCGGATGGGGGAAGGCACCAGACCTGAGCAGCACAGCAATCCAGCAAGCCAATGTCGCAACACCCAGAGCAGCCCCACAGGATGCAGGAGCTGCTGCCGTCCAAGGTGAGGGCAGGGCGGGGTCTCAACCCTGGGGTACACAGGAGCCACTGCTGCCTGAGGTGGGAGGGATAGCTCAATGGTTTGAGCATTGGCCTGCTAAACCCAGGGTTGTGAGTTCAATCCTTGAGGGGGCCACTTAGGGATTGAGGGCAAAATCAGTACTTGGTCCTGCTAGTGAAGGCAGGGGTCTGGACTTGATGACCTTTCAGGGTCCCTTCTAGTTCTATGAGATAGGTATATCTCCATATATTAGGTGAGTGTGGGGCAGGCTTATTCTCTATTATGGGGTCCCATCCCCAGGGACACATGATCTGCCACTGATCAGGGTGAGTGAGGCGAGCGCCCCCCCTCCCCCACCCACTGTCTCCCATCTCCATCCAAGCCAGGATTAGGGTTGTGGTGCCAGGGCACTGTATGCTGCTGTGGGTAGTTGGTGCCCCTTATTTTGTCAGGGTATTTTCAATTTATGGAACAGTCAGTAAACCCATGACTTTTACTAAAAGTCTCTGCCTTTAAAACTCAGCTGGATCTTTATTAAGAGAACTATTTACAAAGGTGCTTCAGCTGCAGCTAGCATCCAAGCCATGTACATACAGACTGACTTCCTGCTGCCTTTTCCAAACTCTTCCCTCCTGCAACCTGTGCTCCTCGTTCCAAGTTCCGTGCAAGGTGATACACTGTTTGCTTTGGCAGCCACAAGCTAGAAGAGAGGAAAGAAGGATTTGTTCTCCAACGTTATTTCTATCATTGGCTTGATGCTGCCCTTGATAATTATTGCTGTATTTCTTTGGTTCATTTAAGGCATTTCTGACTAAAAATGAGAAACAAACAAAACCTGCTTTGTGCCTTATTGTGGGTACCTCACAACACTTAACATGCCTTCTGCCACTTTCCTTGTTGTTTAGATTTGGTTTTTTAAATTTATTTTTATTTTTAGTTGAACAATGCTGAATAATAGGGGTCAATCTCTTTTGTCTCTGAATGTCAGGACTGTAGACTTGGGAGCTTGATGAAGGGAGATGAGATACTGTTTTATGTTGGCCGAGAGTTCAAAATTTGGGTTGCCATTAAAAATAAATGGGGAGAGGACAATGTCAAGAGTATACAGGAGATTCAGGCAGAACTATTTAATGTAAAGAGTAATAAACATTGGAAATAAGGTGCCCCATAAAGCCAGAGAAGCAATTAGTCTAAATGAGATTGAGACAGCTCACTATTTTATGGAGGAAAAAGATGGACAGGTTCTTATCAATTCTTTTAATGTTCTTACCTAACAAGCGGGGCGGGGAGGTGTCATATGAGTGAAAAGGAGTGTGATTAGCAAGACATAGGTTTTGGAACCAGTTTGTATGTAATTACACACAAGAGTTTTACCTTCATCTTCTCATCTTTATCCCCCATGGTCAGATTCCATATACAGACTCAGTTCTTGCTTCCATTGTTTGTGCAAGGCCTTTTTGTCTCATAATTCAGTATTCCTGATTGTCATGCACATAAAACAACATTGTTAAGATTGCAAAGTCAAGCGCTCAAAAGTTAGGAAATGCTAAAATTAAGGTTGCCCATGCAACCTTATTTCATCATCTTGTGTCTATGCTATGTTTATGATAGTCTTGTATGTGATCACGTAATTAAAGACTATCATTTCAGCTGTTTTGTTATTAACCGTGTTTATTATTGTAGTGCCCAGGGATCAACCACGAAGGGTGCCCCATTGTGCTAGGCACTGTACAAAAACAGTAGCAGACATCCCTGCCCGAAAGAGCTTACAATCTAAATAGACAAGACAGACTCAGGGTGAACATACAAGCACAGTGAAATGCACTCTAGATCTTGTCTGGAAGTTCTGAACTGTGACCTCAATAAAATATGTATGTATCTTCACAAAAAAAGTACTATTGGAGACCGCAATATCAGAACAATCCACTCTCTGATTTCACTTAGGATATTTTGGCAGGTGTTTCGCCATCATTTTTTTTCCTTTGTGTTCTGCTTTGATCTTATTGTTCTTTAAAAAAAACTTACCGTATTTTCCGGCGTATAAGACGACTGGGCGTATAAGACGACCCCCAACTTTTCCAGTTAAAATATAGAGTTTGGGATATACTCGCCGTATAAGACTACCCCTCTTCCAACGCACACCAAAAAAAATTTAAAAAAACATCAGATTTGATTTCAATATGGTAATTTTAATTCAAATGCTTATGACATGCAGGTACTTAGCAGGAAAACTGTCACTTATAAACATAAGGCTGTTTGTCATCAAACATGTAAACATAAAACAGTGCAAGTGGATTAAACTTTTCCTAATTCACTCTAAAGCTGAAAGGAAGGATAAGACAATAAACCCATGGGAGCTGCCATGCTGTTTGTTTTCTAAGCTGTCAACCAAACTGGAACTGATGATGATAGGAGGAAGATAACAAACAAGAGAGAGAGCAAGTGCCGGGCAAGTCCCTGGCGAGTTAGCAACGCCCATCATAACTGCAAGCTACGGTATTTTTACAGGTTTTGCTGGCGTGACAGTTTCCCTTTAAAAGCCTTCAAAATCCTCCTGTTTGTCATCTGATATCATAAGTACATCAATGACATCTTGTGATACATTTGTAAGGCAGTCATCGTATGGATCGAATTCCGTATCAGATGGTGTGGTCTCAGCTTCGGCTTCCTCTTCATCTTGCCACAAGTAGTCGTCCTCCATACCATCTAATGAATTTGATATGCCACACTTCTTGAAAGACTTGATTACTGTTTCTGCATCAATATCATTCCAGGCTTTTATGACAAACTTGCACAAAACATCCAACTGTGGAGCACGCATGTTTCCTCCTTTTGTGAATGACTTTTCGCCGCTAACCATCCATTCATTCCACTGTTCTTGAATGCGATCTTTAAATGGCTTGTTTAGGCACACATCCAGTGGCTGTACCAACGATGTCAATCCTGCAGGAATAACTGCCGCATCTGTGTTTAGTCTTGCAAGCATTTGCTTGGTGCTGGGAGTTAAATGAGCCCTGAACATATCCCACACCAGTAGACTACATTTTTGAATAAGTCCACCTGGTCGCCTGCTCCATACATTATCAAGCCATAGCTTTACCCCTTCTTCATCCATCCAGCCTTTTTCATTCACATGTACAAAACAACCAACAGGGAACTTGAATTTCGGCATTGTTTTTCTTTTAAAAATAATCATTGGTCTCAGTTTGGCGCCATCAGCTGTGCATCCTAGTACCACTGTAAAACTGGACTTCTCATATCCTGTTGTTTTAATTAAAATTGTTTTTTCACCTTTTTGATGGACAGTTTTATTTCCAAACATATCAAAATTCATTGGAGTTTCATCCATATTTCCAATACTACTTAACGCATAGCCATGTTTAGTGCGCTGTTGTATTACGTATCGATGGAAACTATTTACTTTGCTATCAAGATCTGCAGGTAATTTTGGGGCAATTTTCATCTTTTGCCTCAGTACCATATTATGCCTTCCCATGAATCTAGTACACCAGGATACAGTGGCCTTAAATCTGTTGCTGTGATCTGGGTTAGATTTGGCCCACTGAAGTGCAAACAAATGTATTTTATTTCGTGTCACTACATAACCGTTTTGGCGATGCTCATTCACCATGTCTGCTACATGTTTTTCGAGTTCTGGCCAATGTGGAGTGCCTCTTCTTAATGCACACTTACCCCTTGGCATACTCTTTAATGCTTTTTCATTTGCTTTCCAGTCCCGAACCATCTTTTCTGTTACTCCATATTGTCTTGCAGCAGCGCAGTTATTATGTTCCATGGCAAAGTTTACAACTTTAAGTTTGAAACTGGCTTCATATTTCTTTCTTCTTGCTGGTGGAGCCATGATGGGGTTTTGACTGTTGGACATTTGTATACTGTACTGTATGTACTGGTGCTATACTGTATGAACAGGTACAGATACTGGTACTGTACTGTATGTGGTACCCAGTATACAACAACCAGCCAATCACGGCAAGCGATGTAACTTACCGGCGATTGGCTGGTTGTTGTATACAAAGCCTGCTTGGATTGGTCAGCTCTCCCTGCCTGCCCAGCCCTCCCTGTCTCCAAGACTATCAGAGCGGTAGCGCAAACACGCCTCTTTCACCCGTCTGGCCCGCCCTTGTATCCTATTACCTCCTTCTCTGCCTCTCAGATCTCGCACATGTGCGCCTGCGCCGCTTCACTGCAGTCCTCAGGAGCGAGATCTGAGAGGCAGAGAAGGAGGTACGGTAATAGGATACAAGGGCGGGCCAGATGGGTGAAAGAGGCGTGTTTTTCTGGGCACAGCGCCGCTCTATCTCTTTTTTCCATACCCCGGGCGTCCCGGACGCCTGCAGCTTGCTCCGCCCTTCATTTACACCTTCCCGGTGAGGCGCCCCCTCACCTCGTCATCGGGCGGGGATGCGGCCGTGGCCGTTTTTGAGCTCCCCCCACCATATGCGGCGACCACAGATTCTCCAGTCCGGCTCGGAAGTTTCAGCACTCGCCCTATAAGACGACACCCGGCGTATAAGACGACCCCCGACTTTTGAGAAGATTTTCCTGGGTTAAAAAGTAGTCTTATATGCCAGAAAATACAGTAGTTTATTTTAATTCGAATAATAAGTATATATACTTTAATAATTAATAAAGCTCTTTGGGGCAGGAAGTTGCCTTATTTGTTTTGTAAATCTTTGTGCATATTTACAATGGTATCTAAATAATTATTAATAGTAATAACATACATTGCTTCTTTCCTAACAAATTGGGTTAGGATCCTGGAGAGGTATCAGCAAATAATATGAACTTAGGAGATGAAGTTATAAAAAGCTGCTACAAAGCACTTCATAAAGGGGATTATAACATAGACTATATCATGTCTCTGCAAGATATCATAAACCTCTTATTAGGTTCTGGAAGCTCATGCTATCTTCCTTCAGTTCTGTCCCTGTCCAAGCAATTCTTCCTCTCCTCCTTTGTCCACTCTCACATCTCCAATCCCCAGGAAATCTTTACTTGACTGTTCAAACCTTCCTCCCTAGCTACCGCTACATCCTCCTCTTACCCCAGCTTTTTACACTGAGTTTACGCAGGAGCCGTCCACACCTTTCTCTTCTCTCCACACCCCTCTTCCTTTAGTCCAGACTTGGAATCTCCTTGGTTTTCCTACCCTGGGACCTTCCATCTTGATCTCCTTGATGCCCTCTTGTTTTGTTGCACCCTCCCTCATTTGCTTCTCTGTCCACTGGTTCTTTCCTCTGTCTTTAAGCATTCATTTAGTTCCTGTCCCAAAGAAAGCTCTTCTGTGACCCCACCTCCTTCCTGAGCTGTTGCCCAATGTCTCATCCCCTTTGCCTCCAAATTCCTTGAATTGTGCCATTTATTCTTGGTTCCATCATTTCCTCTCCTCAAACATCCCTCATTGACTTCACTCCACTCAAATTTCTGTCCTCTTCACACCACTGAAACCACCTTCACCTTCTTAAAAATTAAAGAACTCATTCTCCTATATCTCTCTGCTGCTGCTCCTTGTTAGACGGCCGCTTCCCTTGGTATTTATCTATTTAAGGTACTCATAGGACTCCAGTTAGCATAGTATCTGAGCACCTTACAATTTAAAAAAAAACGAGGAGTCCTTGTGGCACCTTAGAGACTAACAAATGTATTTGGGCATAAGCTTTTGTGGGCTAGAACTCACTTCATGTATTTATCCTGACAGCACCTCTGTGAAATACAAATGAGGAATTGAGGCAGAGAGAGAGAGAGAGGTAACCACAGGATGTCTGGCAATGCAGGGAATTGAACCTTGGTTCCCAAAGTCCCACACTTGCACCCTAACAACTAGGCAATCCTTCCTCTCTCAAACTTGGGGAGACACACAGTGGAAATAGAAACTTTTGTGATTGCAAAATTATTTAGGTGATTTTTAAATGCACAAATGATAGTTAAACACCATTTGTGCCTATGAAAATCTCCCCCTAAAGAATCTATTTTCTGCCAAACAAAATAAAATATGTGCTCTGGATTCTTTTGATGATTTTAAGCAGGACTGGAACCAGGTGACCTTATATCTGTTTCTGAACTATCCAGAACTTTGACTCTTTTTATTAATTTGTTTCTTTACATTTATTTGGTTGTTTTTATGCAAATATAGTTCAGCCTTGCAGATTATTTGCTTTGACAATGACTGTTAATACTCTATGGCACTTGGATTGGAAATCTCTGAGCCTGTGTCACAGACTCTCAACCAGTTCTGTCTAGCTAAATAACTGTGCAAGTGTGGTATGCTGAGCAAATTCTTTACTAGTTACAATTAATAGTCCATTAAAATAGTGATTTTTAGCCATACTTAGAGGCATTTTAGGTAAAATTAAAAACAAGTGAAGCAGAATTGTAGGTCCTAATTTTGCAAGAGAAAAATATTTTTGTTCATATAACTTCAGTCATGAGTTGAATGTATATAAGATGAGCCTTTAATTAGAGCTGGTCAGAAACTGAATTTCCATTTCCACGGAAAACTTAGACATTTTAAAATTTGTTTTGGTCCAAATTGGAGCAAAAAGCCAAAATTTCCCATAGAATGGAAAGTCTGAAAACTTTCGATTCAGAACCATCAAAATGTTTTATTTTGATAATGTTGCAACATTATATTATTGCATACAATGTTAAATATGTTAAAATTAATATTATAATATCTAAACAAAATAAAACAATGATAGTCAAAATTAAATACTTTTACTATATTGAAATGAAATGTTTCGACATCAAAAGGAAATTAGACTAAACTCACTCCACCTTTCTTCTGTTGAAAATGTTGAAAAAATTGACAAGCTCCTGTGAAACATTTCAATTTCAATGAAACTGCAGTTTCTGACAGAAAACTGTTTTGTGTGAAAACAAATTTCAGCCATCTCTACCCTTTATATATATCTGATTCACACTGTTCAAATCAGCTGCATGCCAGAATTTAAGTGCATTTGTTGATATTAAATTTGAACAACAAGGGGGAAGGGGGGGGGGAACAACTAATAAAGGAAGTTCAGAGGGTCTACTTAGATTCACTACCCTAGCCAGAGACAAACAGCCATAATGTTAGTGCCTCTGAAGATGCAGACTGGAGAGGGGTGGGAAGGGAGAGGAATGGAAGCATGGCTACACCAAGAGGCCATTGATTAAACATGCATTCTTCCATAGCTTTTTAATGTTTTGGATGCTAAAATTGTCTGCCTATTTTAGGAAAATAAATGGCCCCCATCACTACTGTATCTGAGTGACTCACAATATTTTAATGTGTGTATCCTCATCCTCTGTCTTCACTCTGGCCTCTAAGGGAGAAGATTCCCACAAGGAGAAGAGTGGAAACTCCACAAGACCAAACTTGCAGAGTTTCCTAGATTCCTTCTATTACAATGGATTTCTGTGGAGAGGAACAATCTGGCCCATACACATCGCATGTGGGAAGGATCTATTTGGTCTGTCTTGGTATACTTTTCAGTGCTTTGCCTACTCCATTCCTAAATGATTCAGATTCTAGAGCAGGGGTGAGCAAACTTTTTGGCCCAAAGGCCACATCTGGGTGGGGAAATGGCATGTAGGGCCATGAATGTAGGACTGGGGCAGGGGGTTAGAGTGCGGGAGGGAGTGCAGGGTATGGGAGCGGGTGCAGTGTGCAGGAAAGGGCTCAGGGCAAGGGGTTGGGGTCCAGGAGGAGTGCAGAGTGCATGAGGGGGCTCAGGGCAGGGGGTTGGGGTGCAGGAGGGATGTGGAGTGCGGGAGGGGGTTGGGGTGCAGGAGGGGTGCAGGTTCAGGGCTGGGGGTTGGGGGCTCAGGGCAGGGGGTTGGGGTGCAAGAGGGCTTCGGGGTGTAGGCTCTGGCCCAGCACCACTTACCTGGAGCAGCTCCCAGGTGGCAGCAGCATGCAGTGGGGCTAAGACAGGCTCCCTGCCGGCCCCTGCCCTGCTGCTCCACTCCCAGAAGTGGCCGACACCACATCCCTGCGGCCCTGGGAGGGAGAGAGGAAACAGAGTGCTCTGCGCGCTGCCCTTGCCTGCGGGTACCTCCCCCGAAGCACCCATTGGCTGCGGTTCCCCGTTCCTGGCCAATGGGAGCTGTGGGCGGAGGGGGGGAAGCAGTGCCTGCAGGTGAGGGCAGCTCACGGAGCCCTCTGCACCCTCACCCCACCCCAGGGGCCGCAGGGACGTGGTGCCGGCCACTTCCGGGAGTGGTGCGGGACCCGCGGCACCATGGGGGTGGCAATCCCACGGGCCGGATCCAAAGCCCTGACGGGCCGGATACAGCCCGCGGACCATAGTTTGCCCACCCCTGTTCTAGAGGGTTTAGAGCAGTGGTCTTAAAAAATTTTTTCTGGTGACCCAGTTGAATAAAATTGTTGATGCCTACGACCCAGTGGAGCTGGGGATAAGGATTTTAGGGTTGGGAGGGGCTCAGGGCTGGGGCAGAGGGTTGGGGTGCGGGGGGTGAGGGCTGCAGGGTGGGGCCAGGGATGAGGGGGTTGGGGTGCAGGAGGGGGCTCAGAGCTGGGGCCTCTCCTGCTAGGGAAGGTGAAGATGGAATGGGAGGCCCAAATGTTCAGAATTGAATACACGGACATAACTGCTTGCGGTAAATTAACTGTATGCAGTCATGTAATTTCACATGAAATTGGGTGCAAACAATTCTGAAAATTTGGGTATATACCAAGTAATTCATATGGTAATCCTTTAATGCTTTCAGCTTTATATATTTAGCCAGCCTAAAATTAAAAAAAAAAGTTTTTAAGCAAAAATCCCCAACTGCTTGTGCTATTGTATCATTCTAGCCTTTCTGAATCTACAGCTAAAGCAGATGTGTGTATTAGGGTGAAGGAAGCCACCAAGAGGGCCATGAACTGAACTCTGAAAGCAACATGAGAATATTGACTACGAGGTCATTGCTTGCATCCATATAGAATATTCCAACACGGTAGTTCTCCTTCACACCTATATGATATAATCTTTCTCCTGTTCACCGCTACATTTTTGTAACACAGATATCCTCATGTGTTAGTGTCATGGGGTTTAGATGTCAGAATATCCCAGTTTTATTTTGCCAGTGAGGATAACCCTAGGGTCATGTATTAAAATATAGACGGTATAGAAAGAAAGTGAGCTGTTTGTAACTAGAGAGACAGATAATGTGTCT
The DNA here is from genome assembly GCF_011386835.1 of Chrysemys picta bellii. Taxonomy (NCBI): domain Eukaryota; kingdom Metazoa; phylum Chordata; order Testudines; family Emydidae; genus Chrysemys; species Chrysemys picta. Next base: position 31,894,014 of record NC_088800.1, on the reverse strand, counting down.
ACTGGCATTAACTCCATTTACCTCATTAGAGTTATGCCAGCAGAGAATTTGACCCACAGTTTCTGTGCTAAAGAATGTGTTACATCTTATTTATTAAGTTTTGAGTTTTCAGTTCTGAATGGTAAATTTCACTGACTGATGTGAGTTACATTGTAAAAATTCTCAAATTAATATTTATAGTCTTTTGTCCAGTGGATAATCCCAAAATCTCATGAAAGTGTCCCTTTTCAATTCGCTACAAAGTTTTGCATTAAACATAGCTGGCTCAAAGATCTGGCTCTGAATTTGAGAGTGAACTCAAGTTCCCAGGTCCCCTGCTGGTGAAGGATGAGTTTGTTATGGAAATGATGCAATTACAATACTTATTGGGGAGGGAGATGATAGCCACTTTGTTCTGAGAGTGCTCCATGTTGGCTGATTAAGCCACAAATGAAATGCAACCCTGACAGGCACATACTGCATGACACATTGAAAGAACCTCAGAAGTGAGTAACTGTGGTGTAGTTTTGTTCTGTTACCCTCTTTGTTATGAGAAAGGGTTCCAGGTGTGTAATTTTCTGTTTTCATTATCAGACACCAATCTGCTTTAATAGTTTGATCATCTCAACAGCCTTTCAAGTATCTTGGTTGCTTGGCTGTCCTTGTCCTTAGGTAACAGAGGGTCACTAATAGGAGTAGTCACTGAAACATATAGTGAATATGGGCAATATTTTCAGAATGAATTATTAAACTCCTGATTGTGATTCATTTATTATAAAATCTTTATGAAGCTTCATAAATGCACATGATGAGTTACAAACTTAGGCCCCAATCCTGAAATACTTGTGCCTAACTTTTCTTGTGTGAGTAGTCCCATTACAGTCTAGGAGACTATTCACATGAGTAAAGTTACACATGTGTTTTCCATAGATAGTACAAGTTCCCTACACCAAGATGTTCCAGTCTAAATGCAGAACTTCTGGGTGATCTTACTGGAGATAAGTTCCTGGCTAGCTCAACCATGTGAGTTTGGCATGAAAATATACTAAGCTAGAGGTGTAAACGTTCTCAGCATCTCACATTGGCCATACAGTGATCCCAGTACTAATGCCCTTACCAAGGCAACACTTCTATTGAAATCAGTGAGATTTGCATGTGTAAATAGTTTAAGGGTTCATTCCTGCAAGGTGGTGGATCCCTGTCAATGCCCATGGGAAATGAGGACAGTCTGCATCTTCCAGAATCAAGCCTAGAGAAAGGAATTCAGAATTGGGCTCATAAGGAACATCTTGCCAAAGTTGTTAGTAGGATGGCCTAGAAGTTTTGTCTTTACCTTGGGAATGGCAGAGGGCTGGATGCTACATATCTGCATAGCTTTTAAAACTCTGGCATTCATTACAACTTTCACTGTTGCAGGCGTTCAGATAGAAAGGCCAGTTCTAACTTGTATAACATTAGATTCAATGCTCTTAAAGATGAATATTTCCCCAAAACTAAAGGTTTCCAAGTCTTTTTGCTAATGTGAATGAAGTGGCCTGTACTGCTAACTGTGATATTGCCTAGTGTTGCACCAGAAGTAGGAATCTAAGCACAAACTTTTTTGTAAATGATTTGGCCCAGTCTAGACTGATCATCAAAAAGCAGTTTATGTAGGGCAATATTTAAAATGAGTTTAGCCTCTGTTCTTAAACATGGTTTAAACTTTAGGGCTCAGTGTAGTCAGGGTCAAAATGTAACTCCTATCTCACATCCAGCAATAAATGGAAAAGATACTGTCAAACATAGCAATTATTCTAGTTGTGCCTCGTAACAAAGGGAACTGGAATTAATCTGCTTTTCTTACTGGTATACTGTGAACATTAGTCATATGCACTTATGTGAGTTTGCCAATTTGGTCCTAGTCCCTCCCCCTAGTCCTTCCTTACAAAAAAAGACCTCACATTTTCACAGATTACTACCAATTTAAAAATAGAGTACGTTGCCCACTAGAGTTTTATGTCAACACAGACAGAGATTACTTTAGTGTGTTTGAAAATTATATGGTTTCATTGAAATTCTTATTCTAAGTGTGCTGGGAAAGAGTGTATATATTGATGGGAGACTGCTAAAATCATACAAAGGGAATTTACAGGAAAACAGCTCCATAAATCTTATGCAGATGCAAAACTAACAGACATATGAAGGATTTGTATTTAGAAAAGAATCTCCCAGAGGGATGCTCTCAGCAGAAAATGAAAAGGTCTTCTTAACATTCAGTTGAACTATTAGAGCCATGTTTTGCTGATGCAAGCAGTAATATAGGTAAGGCCACTGTCACAGTCCCAGATCTCAGCACTGCAAATTAGCAAGGTTTTAACTTGGCTCCAAATATCATGCTAGCTCCTTTTCATTATAAAAAAGATGGGTGAAGGGTAGTGGGACCCTGCATCTATTGGCAAAGCACATTATAATTGTTTAAGCAGGCCCCACAAGTCATGCATTTCAATTATTTGTTCAAAGCTGCCTGCAATTAAGAGTTGCAAACAAGGCTTTTGAATGCAAGTCAGACAATTAAAATGTTTCATGAGTGTATTAGAGAGAGAAGTTCTGAATTAGCACTTTGAATACACAAGACCTTTTTTTCTAATCTTCATTCCCTTTTGCTCTTTTGAAATAGAGATCTCATATACACACACATATATAATTTTTTTTCTCTCTCTCTCTTTGATTAAAACTTGACTGATCCCAGGGAAGATTGAATCATCCTAATCTTCCACTTGTACATTTGAATGTCTTTTGCTCCTTGAGAGATCATCCTTGTTGCCTCATAATGGCCCAGGTGCAAAAAGCTTTGCCCATGTCTGGCTTGTTCTCAAAGGGGGGTCGTAAATCACTTTAAGCATCTCTCCTCCCTCTTACCCCCTCCACCCCCATCATCTTCTTCCTTCCCCTTTGAAGAGGCAAGACTATTTTAGCTTGTGATTTGTGGCACTCACGCACTTAGCGTGCATCCCCTGTCTCAGTAAGCTAACAGACAAGATGTGGGAAGCACTGATGCATTGGCGTGTTAATGGGGATTCTGTGGATGTTGGTATTATAACTGTTGGTGGTGATCAGATCACAGCTGTTCCCAGGGGAAAGGCCTAACTTCTTTCTCTTTAACCATGAAAAACAGACTTAACTTCACCACTTCTTTTAGGAGAACAGCACTACTCGGGTCCTTTTTTCTCACTAATACCCTTTGAATGCTGGCTCTTGGCATTTAGAACTTACACTTTGTGAGTTTGTATAGCTTTATATATTATGTTTTTTGCTCTATGTGCTATAGCCGGACACGAACCCATAGCCTGGGAATTTTTAATAGTCTGTTTCCCTCTTACATCCTTGGCAGTTTTTAGAGTGAAACTGGTTATTTTTAAAGGGGATTTAAAAAAAAATTCCAGGCAGTTACCGCTATTACGTTTATTAATACATTTTGCTTTGTGCAGACCAGGATGAAATAATTATATCACTAAGTTTCAATATCATTTAAACGATTTTTTTAACAGTGAAACCAGCCAAAGGAAATGTAAAGGGTGACAGCTCTTCCATACCTTAACTCGTGGCTTTGTGAAAAGAAAAGGCACAATGGCTTAAAGTTGAGCCTGAAGTCTTGTTGCCATTGAATTGTTCTGGGATTTGCTCACTTATTTCAATGTTAAAACAATTTATGGGCTTTTTTTTTTTTTTTTTAAAGAATCCTTTTTCCTGAATGAGGGTAAAATGTGCATTATTTTATGAGGACAGGAAATGTTTCAAGGGTGGTGAATCTTATGACTTGGGTAAATCTGGGTTCATAGGTTTTCTTTGTTTGTTTTTGTTTTTTAAATATGTAGTGCCATATGATAGACTGTAATAGCTTTTGTGGAGCCATTCTACCCTTGTGGGTGAATGTCCACATAGATTTTCAAAAGGCTTGTTAGTGAGATACTTTTGTGTAATAAGTACAAGTTTAGGATCCCTGTTCCTGCACAGAAGCTCATTGACTTCAGCCAGCTTTGCTTGGGCTTGGGGTTCTGCCCATTTGTATGAGTTTGCAGGTTTGGGCCTGTAGACCCCGGTACATACTTATTCTTGTATGTAACTTGACTCACTTTAACTAGAACAAATCTGCTTATACTGTTAATGGTAAAACCAAACAAAAAAAAAATCTCCTCCATGCTTCAGGACTTAAATCAGTGTCTGACTACGGCTACATTGACACTGTGGGCTAGGGGTGTGATTTCCAGCTCACATAGGCATATTTTTGCTAGCTCTCATCTGATGTAGCACAGTAAGAATAGCAGTGCAGCCACCGTAGCTGTGGGTTCAGGCGAGTTTGTACTCGGGGTGGCTAGCACAGTGCCACTGCTGCTCATCCTACTATGGTTACACGATTTTTAGGGTGCAAGTTCAGATGAGCGGTAACATGAGTAAATCTACATGAGCTGGGAATCACACCCCTAGCTCCATGTGTAGACATAGCCTATTAAGGGTTAGGATGAGACCTTCATGACAGGGCCAGATTTTCCCACTTCTGCCTGTTGTCTGGTTTCTTGCACTTTCCTCTGAAGTGTCTGGACTGGCCCCTGTCAGAGACAAGATACTGAACTAAATGAACCAAAGGATCTGATTCAGTCTGGCAGTTCCTATGTTCCTATTGTCTGTGCATTACTCATATAAAAAATTACGCCTGGCAGCCCTTGTGGCAAATAGTTACTCCCTATGGTCTTAGTCTTCCATCCTTGACACAAGCAAAACTCCAGTTGAAATGAAAAGGAAGTTTTGCCTCCTTGAGAAGGGCAGGATTGGACAGGACCATTTGTAAAACTGCGGCTTAGTAAAGGCTAAAATCTCCGAGTGATTCCCTCCACCAAAAAAACCAACCAAACAAAAAATTGCACATCAAGAGAGATGGACCACGTTTGGATTAATCAGAGCTATTTATAACACTGCTGTTTGGGTTTCACAAATGCAAAAAAACAAAACTGGTAAAATGTCTTTTTATTTCTATAAATAGAAAATCATGTTTTAAAACTGCCAATAAACTTCGATCCCAGCCTGAGACTTCAGGCACAAACAGTGCAGGAATCAAAATAAAAAGAAGCCTTTGATATAAGACTACAAGGGGTGGGGAAAAATATATATGCATTTAACTGAATTTAACTAGACAACATTCCTTTTTATTATGACATTTATAGTATTTAGCTAGACTACAGTTCGTGGTTACTCTAGCACTATGGTAGGAATGTACGGCTTATCCCCATCCACCTATCCTTAGAACACCCTTGAAAGTGGATAGCCTACAGCAGGAGTTTCATTTTGAAGTGCAAGCTTAGTAAAATTAATTATATTTATATCACAAGCCTAGGCCACTGGAAAATGACAAACAACAAATTATCAGATCCTGTGATTTTTTTATGTTGCTTTGCAATTTTCAGGCCTACTCGCTTACTCACTCATTCATTTTATGAGTGTTAACACTGCTGTTTCCTTCTCCCGAAAGACTTCAGAGACTGACAGGATGTGCAGAGGGGCAGCTTGGAGACAGCATCAGGGTCCCAGTTCAGCAAAGTAAATAAATAAAACAGCATGTGCAGCAGGTTTGCACAGGACAGAGTCTGGGCAGGGCTTTTTGTGCTAAATAGGGCTGTAATGGTTCAAAATGGATGGAGGTGTGGTAGCTGGACAGTTTCTCCCCCCACCCCAGCTTTTGCTAATTTTGCACCATGGGGATGGCTTATAGGTGTGGTTCTATGGCCTGTGTTACGCAGGAGGCCAAATGATCATAATTGTCCCTTGTGGCCTTATAACCTACAAATCTGTGAACATGTCAAATATACAAATATTAAAAAAGGAAACTTATGAGGGAAAAAGGGGAGAGCCACAGGGACCAAAATCTCCACTCATATGGTAAATGCATCCGTGCATTGTTACTGGCCCTAACCTACCCAGACTGGATCTGGTTCCAGATTGAACTCTCCCAAAGTTTGTGGGGGAGTGGGTTTGGCCTTCCATTTTGGCCCATCTCTAATGTATGGGCCTACTCCAAGCGCATTGAGGTCAATGGGCAGATTGTGCTTTGGATAAGGCAGTAGTTGCATATTTAAAAGTGTATAATATTTATATACAAAACTTACAGGACCTGGCCCTCGGCGCCCATTGAACTCTGATGAAGAGATCAAAAACCCCAGCTTCTTCTATTCCCTATCTGCTGCTTTTCCTCTCCCCACCCCAATGAAAGAAATACAGGAAACGCCATATATTGCAACTCAATTTCCTTTTTCCTTTGCTGGTTATTTCTCAGAATAGGAACATAGGACTATTCTATGCCATTTCTACCCATCCACAAAATTCTCTGCATATTTGTTTTTTTCTTTCTGCTTCATTTCACCCCACTTTTGTAGCCTGCTTTTTTTTTCTCTGCCTCCTTTGTCCTTGTATCCCTCCTTAAACAGAACACATACCCAGTAACCTGTAAGTTCACATTTCCAACCAATGATGATAGAGCAAGTTTGAAACTAGGCCATTTGAGTTCATCCATTACTTGTTGAAATATGCAATTCAAAATGTCAGAACAGTTAGACTGCTTTGTCCACAGCACTCCCCACTAGGATATGTGGCCAGGCTAATATTACTAGTTTTGTTAGGTGTGGGTGGTAGGGGGCTGATGGATGGAAAGCTAACTCTCAATTTTCAAAAGCAGTCTATTCACTTCTCACCATTGACATGAAAATGTACCTTTTTTGGCTAGTTGCCATATAATCCCCATAAGTAGGGGGAGCTGTCTGAGACTGGGCCTCTCTGCCGACTACCTACTAAGAAGCTTTCCACTGATCCACATTTCCTTGTGCTGGAGCAATGAACATCAAGCAATATTGTAAATCTATAATCCTTGATGTGCTGTTCGTGTTGCAAAGCTTATTTGTGAGCTGTGATACGACTAGTAACAGATTCCTTTTTCTGTATCAGATACACTGGACAACTATACAATTGTGGGTATATGTTTGTTCTGGTGTTGGTGTGTGTGACTTGTAATGTACCACTCTTCAGTTGTTGTTGTTGTTTGTTGTTATTATTATGCTAGACATTGTACAAACATTTAACTGAAAGATAATCCATGCCCCAAAGCATTTACAACCCACATCTAAAAAGAGAGAAAACAGGTGGTTATAAGAAAGAGATGGAAGAGGACAAAAGAAACATCAATAGTTATTATGAAGGGCTGGAAACTTACAGAAATTTAAAATTAGGTTGAAACAGAGAGGAGTTCATCTGTCTTGGTCATGTGGGAAGTGGAGAACCATTTAAAGCTACAGGACAGTTGTGAAACCACTGACAGAGGCTTGCCGGTATTGTCTTGGTGGCAGCTCTATTTCTCCTTACAGAAGTGGGGAATTATTTAAGTCACGGTCTGGTGTAGATGATAAGGTCTGGGAAGGTGAAGCCTGAGATCATCTTGGGATCACAGAAGGGAACGTACAGAGTTTATGCTCTCTCAGTCGTGGGCTTTAGACGCCTCTCCCTGAAAGGACAGGAATCAGCTAGCCATTTCTCAACCTAAGTTGTGTTATGGGTATTGTGAAATTAGAAACCAGCTATCATTTGAAAATGAAAATTATAAATGTTTCAAAAGTCTAGTAGTGTTTGATCATATATCATCATTGTCTAGGAAGCATATAGCACTAGTGTGGTATTACTGTCATGATAGAAGGATGGCACCTCAGAAGAGGTGATTAAGTGTATGCCAGGAAAGCCAGCATAGTACCACATTAGCAGACTGTTTTTAGATGGATATGAGTATATAAAGCTGCTTCACCATGATATATATGTATTCATTGTGATCAGACCTGTTTAAATACAAGTCTATCCTAAGTTCATGTCATTATTACACCAATTCATTGAGAGAGGGTAAATCCAGTCAATACGTTTTATTCTTTTTCCTGGTCAGGTAATATTCCCTCCAAACAACTCAAGTCAAAGAAATCTTCACAAGAGGGATCCCGCCCCTGTTATGGCTAAATATTACTTTCAAAATACAGCTATTTTGCCTGCATTTCAAGTATCAATTCCCAAGCTTTTCTGTGGGAAGGGTAAAGGCACAAAAATGCTGACAGCTCTCTGAAGTTCCAGGATATACAATTAAAGGACTTTTCTTGTTTATCAAGCTGTTATTCTCCCAGCACTGTTGTATGGATCTAAAACTTGGACAACCTATAGACACCACTTGAAAGTCCTTGAGAGGGACCATCAACGCTGCCTTCGTAAGATTCTGAAGATCAAATGGGAAGACAGGTGCACCAATATTAGTGTTCTGGAGGAGGCAAAGACCACCAGTATTGAGGAAATGATCATCTGTCAGCAATTCCGCTGGGCTGGTCAAATTGTCCGGATGCCAGACCATCGCCTCCCAAAACAGGTCCTGTTCTCTCAGCTCTCAGCTGGGTACCGTAATGTGGATGGACAACAGAAGCATTATAAGGACTTGCTGAAGGACAACCTAAAAAAGTGTAATATTGACATTGACACTTGGGAGACACTTGCCCATGATCGCTTAAAATGGAGTGAAGTCCTACGTGATGTCCCCTGCATTTTGAACTTGCTCGCCGGCAAGCCGAAGAGGACAAGAGGTGCAGGAGGAAGGAGAGACTGGCTCCCAGTCATGGTCAACAGCCTCCTGCTGAGCCTGAAAACATCTGCCCTCACTGCAATAGAACTTGTGGTTCAAAGATTGGCCTTATTAGCCACCTGAGGATCCATAACTCCCATGGAAGATGATCATACTCGGTAACGAGTGATCGCCCATCATCATCATCATATAAGCAAAGCACAACAGTAAGAAAAATAAGATATGTGATAGAGTATAGTAAATACAGATTTGAAAGTCTGTAAATAAGATAGATGTACTTCATTGCAATGTACACATTATCCAAAGAAAAAAATGAAGATTGTGAAAGTTGTAGCAACATTGTTAGTCATAATGGCTTCTTTTCTAAGCTACTCCCCCCCCTCCCCCCCAAAAAAAAAACTTATGGTGCATACTCTTCTAAAACTGTGGCAGGGGGCACTAACAGAGACAGACTTGGTGGATAGTTACAATGTGAATTTTAACTTATGAACGTTGGGTTCAATACTGCTCCCACTGAAATCAATGAGAATTTTGCTGTTGTTAGGATAGGGCCTAACCTTTTCTGTCTGATGATAATTAATACTTTGTCTGAACTGAATGTAATATTTTGTAAAAGAGCTGATAAGAGAAGATACTGAAACATGTTCTAGGTCTGGTGTGAAACTTATCCAACTATTTTACAGAGGCTAGGAAAAAAGTGGATTTTAAGAAGTCTAAACAACTTTCTGCCAATCAAAAGAGAACTGAACTATGAGATTTATGCAGAAGATCATGGGAATTAAGTTTTTCACCTGTCTCAAAGTGAGATAGCATGTGGTCTTCAGTGTATGAAGCTAACTGTGAAATGTATTTATTAGGGGTGGTGAAAAAATTAATAATTCAATAAAAGGTACAAATTTCAATTTTTAATCAAATATCCTTCCCTTTCCCCAAGTTCCCCTTTTCATCCAACTAGTCAAAATATTAATTTCAAATTTAGAAAAAAATATTTTTTTAATTTAATGAAATTCTTCCCCTGTTTTGACCAGCTCAAAACTTTGTGTTATCCTAAAAATAATTAAAAATAGTACAAAAAAGACAACAAAAACTTAAAAAATGGGAGGGCATAGGTGATGTGAAGTGAATTAATTGAATAAAACCAGAGAAATATGATATAGGGAATAATCATCTTCTGGCTTGTAACAAAAAAATGTTTGTTTGTATTATGATCAAATCGGTCTTTCCGGTCTGTAACTGATGTGATTCCATAGTCTTATTCTAAGTTACATTGTTAGTAGGCCATGATGAGTGTAAATAATATAGCAGCGTATCTTATCTCGTGGGCCTAAGTAGTCTTAATGACTACCCAAGGAACAACCAACTGGTCTGTGATTTTTGTGGCTGACTTGTTGCATCTCATCATGGTCTTTTTGTTGTTTGGATCTAAAAAACAATTATTCCTGAACTTAATGTAGCAGAGCTGTCTCTTGCAACTTGGAGATCACTGGCCAAATCACCTTGGCATGTCTATTTCAGCACTCTAGCAAGTGTTGCAGCCTCTTGCTTGCTGCAGGTTTGTTCCAAATCACAGCAGCAATTTCCACTTGAATTGTATGTCATTTAGCCATGGGTAGAAGCAAAGGGAGGTACTCATGCTAAAAGGCATTTGTGATGCAGAGAGCTGTTTGTTGTTGGTGGATTACTGGTGCTCTCTATTATTCACATCTGGCCATGCCTTGTATTTTTTCCTAGGGGCATAGGGTGCTTGGGTCACTTACAGCACACCTGCATTATTAATTATTATTATTATTATTATTATTTAGAAACTATAAAGAGGAAAAACTGCAAGTAAGTTGTGGGAAAGAGTAAGGCCAGATCTACACTATATACATATACTGGTATAATTACTTTGCTCAGGGGTGTAAAAAAATCCACACTTCTGTGTGATGTAGTTATACAGACCTAACCCCTCATGTAGACAGTGCTATATCGACGGGAGAGCTTCTCCCATTTACAAGGCTGCTGCCTCTTGGGAAGATGGGTTAACTACACTGACAGGAGAAGCTCTCATGTTGTGGTAGGAGTGTCTTCACTTAAGCACTACTGTCGCACAGCTGCATTGTGCAGCTGTGCCGATGCAGCGTTTTAAGCCTTAACTTCACACACAGCTGTGTTCTATGAGATGAGCTGTGACTGAAATGCCAGACCCCCACCTAGTTGCTGCACTTGTGCGTTTTTCCAGTGTACTTCTCACCTAACAGTGATATCAAACATTGGAGCCATCATTTTTTCATATGGCATCATATCTCAGGTAATGATATCACTGCTGCAAGCCACTAACTGGTTATGTGATGTCACTCCGTGAAGCACAGTATCCCTTGTGACATTCAGTCTTAGTAGCCTTTATCAGGGTCTCAGGTGAATAAACAAAACATTGTGCTTAGTGGTATGAAAGGTGGTGACAGATCTACAGAATTAGCATAGTAGGCATCCTTCAGTCTCAAGAGACCAGGGGTATCTGCCCCTGAGAGGTAAAGAATTTACTCAATTGGTTTTATGGCAGCCGCGTCTGTAGCTGAAGAGAACCACTCGAGAGAGAGAGACCATCTCTGTCGCATCTGTCACATTTAAAGGTGTTGTTTGGCCTCCTGTGAGTTCTTTTCTCCTCTGCTAAGCTGGACGGCTTCCTCTCGTAACTCTGGAAACCTTTGTTAAGCTCTTGTTTCCAAAGGCTGCAGTCTTGAGTGTGATCTTTCCAGTTGTCCGTATCCATAGAATCATAGAATCATAGAATATCAGAGTTGGAAGGGACCTCAAGAGGTCATCTAGTCCACCCCCCTGCTCAAAGCAGGACCAATTCCCAGCTAAATCATCCCAGCCAGGGCTTTGTCAAGCCGCGCCTTAAAAACCTCCAAGGAAGGAGATTCCACCACCTCCCTAGGTAATGCATTCCAGTGTTTCACCACCCTCCTAGTGAAATAGTTTTTCCTGATATCCAACCTGGACCTCCCCCACTGCAACTTGAGACCATTGCTCCTTGTTCTGTCATCTGCCACCACTGAGAACAGCCGAGCTCCATCCTCTTTGGAACCCCCCTTCAGGTAGTTGAAGGCTGCTATCAAATCCCCCCTCATTCTTCTCTTCTGGAGACTAAACAATCCCAGTTCCCTCAGCCTCTCCTCATAAGTCATGTGCTCCAGACCCCTAATCATTTTTGTTGCCTTCCGCTGGACTCTTTCCAATTTTTCCACATCCTTCTTGTAGTGTGGGGCCCAAAACTGGACACAGTATTCCAGATGAGGCCTCACCAATGTCGAATAAAGGGGAACGATCACGTTCCTCGATCTGCTGGCAATGCCCCTACTTATACAGCCCAAAATGGCGTTAGCCTTCTTGGCAACAAGGGCACACTGTTGACTCATATCCAGCTTCTCGTCCACTGTGACCCCTAGGTCCTTTTCTGCAGAACTGCTACCTAGCCATTCGGTCCCTAGTCTGTAGCAGTGCATGGGATTCTTCCGTCCTAAGTGCAGGACTCTGCACTTGTCCTTGTTGAACCTCAACAGGTTTTTTTCGGCCCAATCCTCTAATTTGTCTAGGTCCCTCTGTATCCGATCCCTACCCTCTAGTGTATCTACCATGCCTCCTAGTTTAGTGTCATCTGCAAACTTGCTGAGAGTGCAGTCCACACCATCCTCCAGATCATTAATAAAGATATTAAACAAAACCGGCCCCAGGACTGACCCTTGGGGCACTCCGCTTGAAACCGGCTGCCAACTAGACATGGAGCCATTGATCACTACCCATTGAGCCCGACGATCTAGCCAGCTTTCTATCCACCTTACAGTCCATTCATCCAGCCCATACTTCTTTAACTTGGCGGCAAGAATACTGTGGGAGACCGTATCAAAAGCTTTGCTAAAGTCAAGGAATAACACATCCACTGCTTTCCCCTCATCCACAGAGCCAGTTATCTCATCATAGAAGGCAATTAGGTTAGTCAGGCACGACTTCCCCTTCGTGAATCCATGCTGACTGTTCCTGATCACTTTCCTCTCCTCTAAATGTTTCATAATTGATTCCTTGAGGACCTGCTCCATGATTTTTCCAGGGACTGAGGTGAGGCTGACTGGCCTGTAGTTCCCCGGATCCTCCTCCTTCCCTTTTTTAAAGATGGGCACTACATTAGCCTTTTTCCAGTCATCTGGGACCTCCCTTGATCGCCATGAGTTTTCAAAAATAATGGCTAATGGCTCTGCAATCTCACCCGCCAACTCCTTTAGCACCCTCGGATGCAGCGCATCCGGCCCCATGGACTTGTGCACGTCCAGTTTTTCTAAATAGTCCCGAACCACTTCTTTCTCCATAGAGGGTTGGTCACCTTCTCCCCATGCTGTACTGCCCAGTGCAGCAATCTGGGAGCTGACTTTGTGCGTGAAGACAGAGGCAAAAAAATCATTGAGTACATTAGCTTTTTCCACATCCTCGGTCACTAGGTTGCCTCCCTCATTCAGTAAGGGGCCCACACTTCCCTTGATTTTCTTCTTGTTGCTAACATACCTGAAGAAATCCTTCTTGTTACTCTTAACATCTCTTGCTAACTGCAACTCCAAGTGTGATTTGGCCTTCCTGATTTCACTCCTGCACGCCTGAGCAATATTTTTATACTCCTCCCTGGTCATTTGTCCAATCTTCCACTTCTTGTAAGCTTCTTTTTTGCGTTTAAGATCAGCAAGGATTTCACTGTTTAGCCAAGCTGGTCGCCTGCCATATTTACTATTCTTTCTACACATCGGAATGGTTTGTTCCTGCAACCTCAATAAGGATTCTTTAAAATACAGCCAGCTCTCCTGGACCTCTTTGCCCTTCATGTTATTCTCCCAGGGGATCCTGCCCATCTGTTCCCTGAGGGAGTCAAAGTCTGCTTTTCTGAAGTCCAGGGTCCGTATTCTGCTGCTCTCCTTTCTTCCTTGTGTCAGGATCCTGAACTCGACCATCTCATGGTCACTGCCTCCCAGGTTCCCATCCACTTTTGCTTCCCCTACTAGTTCTTCCCTGTTTGTGAGTAGCAGGTCAAGAAAAGCTTTGCCCCTAGTTGGTTCCTCCAGCACTTGCATCAGGAAATTGTCCCCTACACTTTCCAAAAATTTCCTGGATTGCCTGTGCACCGCTGTATTGCTCTCCCAGCAGATATCAGGGTGATTAAAGTCTCCCATGAGAACCAGGGCCTGCGATCTACCAACTTCTGCTAGTTGCCAGAAGAAAGCCTCGTCCACCTCATCCCCCTGGTCTGGTGGTCTATAGCAGACTCCAACCACGACATCACCCTTGTTGCTCACACTTCTCAACTTTATCCAGAGACTCTCAGGTTTTTCTGCAGTTTCATACCGGAGCTCTGAGCAGTCATACTCCTCTCTTACATACAACGCAACTCCCCCACCTTTTCTGCCCTGCCTGTCCTTCCTGAACAGTTTATATCCATCCATGACAGTACTCCAGTCATGTGAGTTATCCCACCAAGTCTCTGTTATTCCAATCACATCATAGTTCCTTGACTGTGCCAGGACTTCCAGTTCTCCCTGCTTGTTTCCCAGGCTTCTTGCATTTGTGTATAGGCACTTAAGATAACTCATCGATCGTCCCTCTTTCTCAGCATGAGACAGGAGTCCTCCCCTCTTGCGCTCTCCTGCTTGTGCTTCCTCCCAGGATCCCATTTCCCCACTTACCTCAGGGCTTTGGTCTCCTTCCCCCGGTGAACCTAGTTTAAAGCCCTCCTCACTAGGTTAGCCAGCCTGCTGGCGAAGATGCTCTTCCCTCTCTTCGTTAGGTGGAGCCCGTCTCTGCCTAGCACTCCTTCTTCTTGGAACACCATCCCATGGTCGAAGAATCCAAAGCCTTCTCTCCGACACCACCTGCGTAGCCATTCGTTGACTTCCACGATTCGACGGTCTCTACCTCGGCCTTTTCCTTGCACAGGGAGGATGGACGAGAACACCACTTGCGCCTCAAACTCCTTTCATTTCTTTGAGGTCTTGGTTGCACACATTCTTCAAATGCAATTTTGTTCATCCTTTGGGTTTTTTTTCCAGATGCCAATTCACCATACAGGATGTCTTTGGGATGCGCCCATCATTCATTCAGCACACATGCCCAAGCCAGCGGAGGCGTCTATGATTGAGGAGTGTTTGCATGCTGGGTATGCTGGCCTGCTTGAGCACCTCAGTGTCGTTGACTCTGTCCCTCAAGGATATTCCAAAGATTTGACGAAGGCAAAGCATATGAAAGCTGTTGAGCCTCTTTTCCTGATAAGAGTATAAGGTCCATGTCTCACTCCCATAGAAAAGTGTGCTGATAATACATGCATGATACACAGATCTTTGTGTGTTCTGTCAGTTTGTTGTTTTGCCAGACCCTCTTGCTCAGTCTAGACATTATTATGGCAGATTTTCCAATGTGGATGTTGAGTTCCGTTTCAAGTAAAAGGTTGACTGCGATAGTGGACCCAAGTTATAGTAACTCGTTCACCATTCAAGTTCATAGTTGTTGAACGTGATGGAGGGTACTTCCTCAACTCCTTGGCACATTTAGTCTTTTTTAGGCTTAAGGTAAGCCCAAAGTCTTGGCAGGCTTTGGAAAAAACGTCCATTAGGCTTTGAAGATGAGCTTCTGTGTGGGTTGTCACTGCTGCGTCATCGGCAAAGAAGAGGTGTTGGATAAGGGCCTCCCGAGTCTTGGTTTTAGATCTGAGTCTTGCAAGATTTAATAGCTTTCCATCTTGTGTGCAAGTAGATTCCCTCAATTGAGGAACCAAAATTTGTTTCAGTAGCAGGGAGAAGAAGATCACAGAGTTGGGGCAAGTACACAACCTTGCTTAACTCCGCTACGAATCTGGAAAGCCTAAGAGACTGAGCCATTGTATTGAACTGTGCTGTACGTGTTTTCATGGAAGGATCGAATCATGCTTAAGAGCTTGGGGGAACATCCAATCTTTTCTAGAAGTGCGAATAGTCCACTTCTACTGACAAAGTCAAAAGCCTTTGTGAGATCGACGAAGGCTATGTAAAGGGGCTTTTTTGTTCTCTTCATTTTTCTTTTAGTTGTCTCAGCTAGAATATCATGTCAATAATAGACGTTTCAGTTCTGAAGCTGCACTGTGATTCAAGATAGATTCTGTCTGCAAGGGTCTCAAGTCTGTTCAGGACAACTCGTGCAAAGGGTTTTCCCATAATACTAGGAAGGGTAATACCACAATAATTGTTACAGTCACTCCTGTCACCCTTGTTTTTATAGAGAGTGATGATGTTGGCATCTCTCCTTTCTTGTAGTATTTCGCTTTCTTTCCAGCACAGGCAGAGCAACTCATGAAGATGTTTTTCATGAAGAATTAGCATAGACACGTAGGGTAAAGTCCTAGCCCCATTGAAGTCAATGGCAAAACTCCCATTGACTTCAGTAAGGCCAGGATTCTACCTCTAGACTTCATCCATGAACAAAGACCGTGCAGGCTCTCTCCCCTACCCAGGCCATGAAGGATGCTTGAGGTCTCCAAGTGACACCAGAATTACTTTGCTTCAAATTAGAACTGGGCAAAAAAATTCTAGTAAATAGCAAATTCCCAGAAAAATGCATTTTTGGGTCACTGAAACTACTCATGAATTTGGGTTGAATTTAGCAAATCATTTCAGATGGAAAGAGAGAAAAATTGGAAATGTTGAAACATTTTGACATTTCCAAAACAAGTATTTTCTTTAGAAATTTAATTGTTTCAAAATTTTGTTGCAAAAATATTTTTAAAAGGGGAAAACAACCCACAAACAAATAATAATAATAAAAGAAACCTGGACAAATTTTGGTTAGTCAAACCAAACATTTAGTTAAACTTGAAACAATATTGTTTGTTTGTTCTCACTGAAATGAAAAATTAATCCGTTTTGGTGCAAATTGAAACATTTTTTTTCAGTTTGGCCCCTGGAACAAAAGATCCATTATTCATTCATTTCTACTAAAAACTACTTTAGAGCCTTACCCAAAAGGGAAGGTTGCAATGAGGGCAATAATTGAGTGTCAAGAGATGATTTCTTGAGCAGGGATATAACAAATGCTCATGTGGTTGACACCCAGCCTATCAATGAGGGACTCATCAATAATTTCAGCAGACACTGGGGCTAGGAGTCCAATATGCTGCTAGTAGCCTAAATTTCCCTTCACACAAAGAGAACTTCAGAACTCAACCTAGAAGAGGATTGTATTTCTCCCCTAGAAGGTGGTTCTGCACCTTATGGAGGCAGTCAGCCTGGTATGAATCCCATTGATTTTGTCTGCAAAGTTAAAGCAGCCTAAATGTTTCAAATCACCTGCTAGTTGAGGTTATGCAGATGTTTTGGTGCAAGAGACGAGACCTTTCTTCACTTCCACCACAGCCTCAACATAGGATGTCCACAATAACATTCAGAGTCTAATGAACCAACCTGGTGCTCTGCCCTCCAGTGCACGTACCTGTGTCCAGGAGCACCTGTCTTTTTCCTAATCTCTTTCCAAGACCTCAACCAGTTTTGAAACTCACCCCCATTCCTCTGCTATGAGGCTTTATTGCTGATGGAAAGATGGGACACGATCACTTTCTAAACTCAGCTGTACTCTCATCCTTCCATACTAGTGCCATGTATGTCCTAAATGGAAATATTCACAAAAATTCTAGGCCCCGCCCATTGCAGCCATGATCACACCCAGCACTTTAAATCTTCAAAGCACTGTGCAAACATTAACTAATTAATCCAAAGGAGATGGAAGGCTTGGTAGGGAGCTCTTAACTGTCAACAAGGGAGCACGTCTGAGGAACTGCCCCTTGTCAGCAGCTACTGATCTAACCCAGGCTGTCTGGGTGGCTAATCAGGCAGATTGGTGATATCCAAAACTGTTAATCACCCTAGGACAGCTTCCTGCTTTCTCTCCTCCCCCATATTGCTCCAGTAAATTGGCATCATTTGAAAAATGCCAATCACGCCAGGCTGCGAATTCCCATGGTGGCCAGAATGAATATTTCAAATCAAATCTCAAGGATTTTATTTGAAAAGCAACAGGAATAAATCTGGCCTTCTTTTTACCGGAGTTAGGCAGAATTTGGTGATGGTCAAGCTTACTTTTTGTTCATTCGAATGCTGCAGTGATGGGTGACAAATACAAAAATCTAGATACATTTTACAGTGGTGAACTGCTTTTAAAATTGAAACAGTTGCTGCTCTGCTCGATTTCTTTTCTGGGACACAGATACCAACTGTTGTTTTTTTACATGTCAGTGTTTCCAGAGAAAAGTGTTAGCCGTTTAATGGGCATTGATATGTTGTTGATATAGCTTTCAAAGCTTGGTTAATGCTGTGATTTTTTGCAGCGGAGTGAGTAAAGCCTTCATCACATCACAAAAGGGGATGTAGCACATTCAGTGGTGAACTTTTGCAATTATCAGGGCCAAATGCTGAACTGCAGCTGCAGCTGAGGTGCCTTTGTCCTGTTAGCAGACCTAGAGGAGAAAATCATTAAAGTCTCACCTATCTGTTGATCTAGCTCTCAGCAGCCTGATGCCTTCTGCCACCTTTCCTGATAATGGTTGCTTTGAAGTTGAGTACAAGTGTGAATTTATTGTTTTGTAAAGACTGGATTCCAGAACAGGTCATAAATTACCTTGTTAGACAAAGGCTTCTGGGTAAACTGTAATGCATTGAAATCCTTCAGTGTGTGATTATCCTAACACATTTCTAGCATGGCAAATAATTGGTCAAAATTATACATTAGCAGGTTCCTTGATGGCAGCATGAAATAGGTTAGGGTTTGAAATTCCTTGTGCATACTCTCTCCTGGGAGCATAAGAGGAAGTGGAGCTATAGTAAATTCTCAGCACTGATGTAGAAATGCACATAGTAACAGATCCAGATGGTAATTCATATTTTGAAGTCACAGGAAATAGGAGAATTTAGTTGTTTTCTATAACATCTAAATCCTTTTTAGTTCCTTCTTTTAAAAGGTAAGCTTTAGTGTTTGTGAAAAGGCCAGAGGCCAAACCCTCATACAGAAGGAAGTAAGTGGAGGCGAAATAGAACAGGAGAGTAAGGGCATGTCTTGGCGCTGCATGAATTCAACACATCCTGAGGATCATTTGGCTCAGTGAAGAAATGGGACAGAGCTGCTCCATAGTTGGAGTGGGGGTTCTCAGGGAGACTTCAGGATTTCACCAAAATAAGGTTCCTATTATAAAATCAAATTCACTCCCTTAATACTGTGGGGGTGCAGGGGAAAGGGTTGGAAAAGTGAGTCTTGCATTTGAACAAGAAAGTGGTGAGGTTTGTTCCACCAACATTGGTTTTTGAGGGAAATTTTGGTTTTCAACTAAAGACAGATTTCCATGAAAAGTGTCTGCTTTCCTTGACTTTCATTCAGAAAAAAACCAAACACCAGAAACATTCAGAAATGCTGCAACTCGTGGGAGTTGTCATTCAGTTGCCTCATATCCCGTCTTCTCTATGAACCAGGTTCCTCAGCCAGACTACATCTCACATGATACACGGTGAGTGATCAGGAACTGTCATGGTGCACCATTGTTCTTCAGCAAGAGGGGAAACCGGGGTGCATCACAGGATATGTAGTCTGGTCAGGGAGCCCAACACATACCAGAGAATGAGAGCATGAGTCACCCTAATTAGAACTCCCATAAAACACTACAGTGGCACTTCCAAATCGAAGTTTTCAGTTGGAAGATTTTGGATGAAATAGTCTTGGGTTTTGATTTTTTTTGCTAAAAAATAGAAATTTTTTCTATGGGGGAGGTGCATTTTCTGACGAGCTGTACATTGTTATTCTTAGGCCTGGTTTAAACTGGGGATTTGCCCCCAAATTATAGCCATTGATATTGCTACATCTTTGTCTATGCTAGGGGTTAGATTGGAGCAACTCTACCAGTGGCGGCTGTTGAGGCAATTCCTCCCTTGAAACAAAGCCAGATTTGTAAAGGTATTTATGCACCCAAAAATGCACATAGGCACCTAATGGGATTTTCAAAAGCACCTAGATACCTAACTCCCTTTGAAATCCATTTGCTGTATGTCTGTATAATGCAGCTCCATTCTCATGAAGGCCTCTGGGCACTACTGCAATGTAAATAATATTTTGAATCTTTTCTAATAAAATCTTAAAAGAAATTAAGAGAAGAAGTTGGAATGAAAAATGTTGAACCTGAGAAATAGCTGGATAATCACCAGCCCAGGGATACCAGGCAATCTGAGAAAATACTGTGTATATCTGCACCAATAAACTGAGACTGAATTATTTTTACTCTTTGGCTAGTGGGCGGCTGTCCAGTATAAAAAGCCTTTTAAAGCCTTTCTGATGCATTGCCTTGAATTGCTGCTATGTGCCAACATGCTGTGATGTCCCAGAACGAGATACATCTTGATGTATGTCACACACACACTGAGAAATTGAAAAATAAAAGATTAGATCAAATTCTCTTTGCCAGTTTGATTTGTGCCTTATCCATACTTTTGACAGATAATTAGCAGGTCAGGTACAGTACATTTGAGGAGCAAAGTATCTTATAACCTGTGGATAGTTATAGTGGAGTTTGCTATAGATGGCAGACTACATTGTTAAAAGAAATTGGAAAAGTTAGACTGCTAGGACTTTGACACTTCTGAAAAGAGATCATAGAAAAGGTTTGAAAATTGCTTTAAGGCAGGACCTAACAAATGGTTATGCAATTGTATAGTTCAGCATGTGGGATGAAGTGGTAACTTTGTTTTATCTGCAGAAAGACAAACTATTTTAGAGCGTCATGGGACTCTGTATCATTAGAGGGGGTTAGACAGGGTTGGTGTAAACAAAATAAAAAAGACATTAATGAGGCACATATTGAAATGCTTGTTTCCTCCTGGGAAGGCTCACAAGGTCCTGAAAAGAGCTATGAATGGGGTTGCCAAATCATTTGCTGTCACACTTCTTTTTCGTGGTGGTCTTTGTCTCGAACGCATTTTGCTTAAACAAAACACCCTTTATCTTATTAAATTGCTGATCACTCATGTTGTTGTCAGTGATGTACAAAATATAGAGAAAGGTGCAATCCCTGCCTCAAGTAGCCTGAATTCTGTTAGAAGCTCATAATCTAAGTGGGAGAGAGAACTACCTAATACATACTATATAGCCTGGCTTAGATGGTAGAGATAAGAGATGAAGCTGAAAAACCCATTAAATTGTTTTGTTAACTCTTGAATCAACAGAAGCTTTTGCTTCTGCCTCTAGATTTTCTCTTCCAAGAGGTTATCAACCTTTTATCTCCGAGAGCTAATGAGACCCAATTGGTTCAGCTGTCTAGCTGAGTCAGGAGAGTAGCTCTTCAACTCCATATAACTCTTGATGCTTCATCTCCTTGTAGAAACAGGGATAGGATGTTGCAGATGTAAAAAGTTCTCTTTCCTCCCTGTGCTTCACTGTAGGTCCTATGGTGTGGCTGTTCTGTTAAAATGAATTAGATCATTCTATTTTCCACACTACATTTCACAAATGAAACAGATATTGGTTTTTATTAGATCAGTAGAAGATTACATCTTGTTTCCTGTAAGGGCCTCCGGGAAGGTCTGTCCTTCTTGCCTGACCTGCATAATGGACCCTGACACACAACCCCAGATGTAAGTGTAGCAATTCTAGATACAAATTTTGAAGTTGACTGTGATGAGTACAATGGGCAGAATCAAAGCCCCAGACTATGAATTTTGGGGTGTCCCATCTGGATCCATGCTTTGTAACTATGTTAAATCAATGATCTTTTCACAGATAAGTAATAGGGAACTATTAATACTAGAATCTGATGGTGTACGTTTCATCCATTGTGTGTGATAGCCAAGCCTCAGAAGAACTTTTTTACCTTATTTAAAAACAACAAAAACAAAAACTTACCTGTGTTCTTGTGAGGACCCTCTACATACAGCCATCATAGTAAAGAGAAGGTTCAAGAGAGTGCCTGATTATGTAGCATACAGAAGGATATCAAGAACACACCGGTCTGATTCTCGTTTCACTTGCACTGCTTTTTTCCTCCACTGACTGTACTAGAATTACTCCTTATTTACACCAGTATCACAGGAGGACCTGGTCCACTATGCTTTAGTAATTCCATTGGATACCACTTCAAAACCCTGAGACAAGCATGCTAGTCCAGTGGAGTCCCTGGATATATATGAATATAACTGGTCCTATTTCAAACCAAAATAGTGAGATAGTTTGTGAACTTCCCTAGAAATCTTGCTGAGGATGTATGTAATACAGATAAGCAGGACAAAGGAAAATTGTGTTTCTTGCATTGTATTAAGGTTGGGGTGCCAGGGCAAACAGCAGAGGATTTCTTCATAAAATCCCATATTCACAATGGGACATTGATGTTCTGAGGTGATGAATTATAAAGGTGTGAAAAAAATGAAGCTCAATTGAAATCCTCTTCCGAAACCTGATAGATGAGCTAGACTTAGTGTGGCTTGCAAGAGGTGCAGTAGGTATGAGAGAAAAATAGATTTCAGTCTTGCAAACAAAACTGTAATATGATGGAAAAGTACAAAGCTCTGACAATTCCTCATAGTGAAATATTCCCCTCTAGTCGAGATATCGGCTGTGATTCTGTATTGTGCCACCGGGATTATCTCACCTCTGGTTTAAATGTGATCATTTGTTTTTTTTTTCTTTAAATAGAAGTAAAACGATAATTATATATAGTCTGCGTACCATCAGTCCTTTGGAACTGCTTGTTAAACACAGACACAGAAAAGATAGAATAAAGAAAGAATGTGTAGTATATTTAAACTATATCAGATTATGAAAACTCACTTTTGGGGGGGGAAATAGGGTGGTCTACTAGTTAGAGCAGAAACTTGGGAATCAGGCCTTCAAGTTTCTTTTCAATTCATTTAACCTTTCTTAGACTCAGGTTTGGGCTTAACTATCAATGAAGTGGGCCCAATAACAAAACAAACCTAGACGGATATTGAAAGGCTTAATGAATGTTCGTAAAGCACTTTAAAGCTGATTTCATCAAGGGAGCCATATGGCTCTGCTAAATTGTGTTAAATTGTCAGCGACCTGTTAGAGGTTTTTAACCTAAAATTGTTCTCCATCACGTTTACTGTGCACTAATGATAGGTTTAATTTTGAAAGAAATTGCTGCTACTCTCTTTGATCTTGCTGATTGCTGCAGGTATTCAGAAGGTAAAACTGAGGTCAAGTCAGGTGGTGTTGCTGTTTGTCAATATTTTTGTTAAAAATTAGAGGAGCCCTAACATTCCGTCCAGCTATTTGCATGATGAATGTTAGTAATAATGAAACTACTCAGCTACTGAAGCAAAATAGCCATGTCAGTACATGCCAGACACTTATTGCCTGGTTTGGTGAGCCTTGGTTTACTCCAGGTTTAGTCTTTGAACTTTCATGTGTTTTTGAAGACTTGATTAGGTCCAGCTTGTTAAAGACATAACACATGAGAGTGAGGAATTGGTTCCAATAACACCTGAGCTCCTGAGAATGAGTTCCCTCAAATTAGAGTAGAAAACCCTCCAAAGTTGAGTGTGAAACAGGTTTGCAAATCTCTCTAAGCCAGAACTGTTTTTCTTGAACTTCTATAGCGCCTGAGGTTCAGAAAGATTTGGGCTCAGATGAGGCTGGTTTTCTAATGGTTTAGCTCTCACCACAAACCCCTAGGTAAGATTCAGGTTTGCACACCTCTGGGTTCACATGTGGGGATGTCACGTTTTCATTTCTGAGGGTTTATTAGAATGGAAAATAGGACTAATGGCACTAACAGAAAAACATCCTGCAAGTTGACCCCTGGAGTCTTTACCTCAGTATGTACGGTTTGAACTCTGTCTCAGGATGGTCCTGGCTGTTCAAACAGACCTAGAAAGTCTGTATCCAGCTGCAAGTTTGTTTTTATGACAACATGTGACTCAAATAATTCTTTTAAGATAGTTCTTCTACCCAAATTTCTTTGTGTATTCAAGAACCTACCAATGCACAATAGGCCTGGGCCCAAATTAAGGTGTGGTGTAACCTAGTGCAACTCCCATTTTCACTCATTAATAATGTCATTCATTTATGAAACTGGACTGAATTGGGTCCAAAGGCTGTCTTATGTTAGATATAAATATGCTTATATTGGAATATTAAACATGGAGGACTAGTCCTTTATTAGTTCTGCCCCCCGCATGAAGGGAGGGCTTGACTATCATATCTCTAAGGCGTTGGTTTAGGGCTGTCAGTCTTCCTGCTACCTAGATACAGGGTCATAAAGAGACCTTGTTTCCAAAGATAGTAAGTTCATTACTAATACCTGAGAGAGTCAGTGTCTTATCTACGGCAACATAATGTACGTAGCGATAACAGGCAGTGGATCAATCCACATAGTTCTGTACCATATAGTAAAACTAAGTGTTCGCATACCATGGTGATGGATGCAATGTAAATAGACCAAATATCTAAATAGACCAAATATCTATAGACTTTGAATAACCGAGAAATATAGAGGAATGAGCTATCTCCCTATAAGGCCCTCATTGCTGTAGTATCCAGTCATTAATAGATTTTTATCCTAACAACACTTCAGTAAGGTGGAGAAGTACTACCCCATTTTACAGATGAGACATAGAGTAGATCAAATGACTGGCTCAAGGTCACACAGGAAGTGTGTGACTGAGCCAGGAAGTGAACCCAGATCTCTTGTGTCCCAGTCTGGTGCCCTGTCTGTTCTTCCCACTACCACGAGCTGCATATAAAAATGCTGCAAAATGGAAAATGTCTGTTTAATAAAGCTCTTCTTAGCTCCATTTGTGGAGAACCTGAGGTCTGTCAGTCCCGTGGGTTTGTGGCATGTAATAGGATTGGAGGACCTATTCAGTACAGTGGAGGGTAGAGCTAGGTGAACTCTTTGTACTGAATAAGGAATCCATCTATTTTAACCCTTCTCTCTATTTGCCATTTATCAACCAATGGGGTGCAATTTTTACTAA
Organism: Chrysemys picta bellii; assembly: GCF_011386835.1. Lineage (NCBI taxonomy): Eukaryota > Metazoa > Chordata > Testudines > Emydidae > Chrysemys > Chrysemys picta. The sequence continues at coordinate 31,869,399 of NC_088800.1, read as the reverse complement.
TTTGCTGGATACTCAAGATTACTTGACTATCCTAGGCTAACACTCCAGCCTGTAAAAAGCAACAGAGGGTCCTGTGGCACCTTTAAGACTAACAGAAGTATTAGAGCATAAGCTTTCGTGGGTGAATGCCCACTTCATCAGACGCAAGCCTGTGGATCGCTGTCCACAGGAATAGCTATTTGCTGTCATTGGTGCTTCAAGAATTTGATATTTGTGCTGTTGGCCAAGTCAGTCATGTGGTATTGACTCTGATTCTTGATTGGATGACTCACTATTTTCTTCACCCCTAGGGGTCTGCAATGATATTTTCAGTGCTGCCCTGTCTCTGGCATTATGGGGGGGCTGGAGGGGGGGGAGATACTGCTGGAGAGCTCGACTGATGGAAACAGTTGTGGGGTTGGGCTGAAATCCCTGGCCAGGGCTTGCCCAAATTTTTAGAGCTGTACTGACTGGCTAAGAGCCCCCGCTGTGGAGGGGAGCTTGCCATAAGAAGCTGGTATAATCCAGGGCTGCATCTCTCTCTCTCTTTATGAGAGTATTAGAAGGATAACATTGTTAAATAATGTAAACTTCATATTGGGCCAAATTCTGTCTGGCTTTTCCACTATACAGAACAGGGAAAATACCTGTGAGATTCATTTCTTGTACCCTGATCCTGGCTCCCCTTCCAGCACACACATCCCCAAGCCCACAGAACTGACACACCAGAGGCCCTCCACAAATTGAGCTAAGAGGAGCTTTATCAGACGTAGTATTGTGGGGTGCCCATGGGCCTTAAAGCCCACCTGAAGCTACAGCGCATGCATCTCATTCTCAGTTTCTTCCAGGTAGTTGTGTCGGGGCTCGTGGTTGGTCAGAACATAAGGGTAAATTAATGGTGTGAAAGTAGCAACAGCCAGCATTTGTTCGGAGGTAAAAGTAGAATATACTCAAACTTTGCTCTAAATAATTTTTTTTTCCAGTAGCCAAGAGCTCTCCTGTTACAGGACCCTATTTTTTGCCATGATGGGCATGGAACGCCCATTGAAGCAAGCTGCACTTTCCTTGTGCTCCCTCGCTGTCTGTATCCATCTGTTGTCTCTAGTCTTATACTGAGAGTGTAAGCTCTTTGGGGTTCTGGGCCATGACTAGGACTTCTAGGCACTACCAATAATAAGATATTTTTTTAATTACCTGCTTCTGCTAATCTGGTATTGCCATTGAGAATGATCCAAGTCCAGCACTCTGTTTTATACTACTATACTTTTATTTTGGCCATATTAATCAGCTTTCCTAAACCTCCTATTAAATTCTTGCCCCCAGATTTAAGATCTGTTTTTTATACTACGATCATAAGTGATAGGATGCAACTGCAGTAATTTTACCTGTGATCCCCCTTGCAAAGGATGCGTTGTGTCTGAACATAACATAAAAACATAAGAACGGCTGTACTGGGTCAGACCAAAGGTCCATCTAGCCCAGTATCCTGTCTACCGACAGTGGCCAATGCCAGGTGCCCCAGAGGGAGTGGACCAACAGGCAATGATCAAGTGATCTCTCTCCTGCCATCCATCTCCATCCTCTGACAAACAGAGGCTAGGGACACCATTCCTTACCCATCCTGGCTACTAGCCATTAATGGACTTAACCACCATGAATTTATCCAGTTCTCTTTTAAACGCTGTTATAGTCCTAGCCTTCACAACCTCCTCAGGTAAGGAGTTCCACAAGTTGACTGTGCGCTGCGTGAAGAACTTCTTTGTATTTGTTTTAAACCTGCTGCCCATTAATTTCATTTGGTGGCCCCTAGTTCTTGTATTATGGGAATAAGTAAATAACTTTTCCTTATCCACTTTCTCCACATCACTCATGATTTTATATACCTCTATCATATCCCCCCTTAGTCTCCTCTTTTCCAAGCTGAAGAGTCCTAGCCTCTTTAATCTCTCCTAATATGGGACCCGTTCCAAACCCCTAATCATTTTAGTTCTCGTTTTCTAAACCTTTTCTAGTGCCAGTATATCTTTTTTTGAGATGAGACCACCACATCAGTACGCAGTATTCGAGAGGTGGGCGTACCATCGATTTATATAAGGGCAATAATATATTCTCAGTCTTATTCTCTATCCCCTTTTTAATGATCCCTAACATCCTGTTTGCTTTTTTGACCGCCTCTGCACACTGCGCGGACATCTTCAGAGAACTATCCACGATGACTCCAAGATCTTTTTCCTGACTTGTTGTAGCTAAATTAACCCTCATCATATTGTATGTATAGTTGGGGGTATTTTTTCCAATGTGCATTACTTTACATTTATCCAGATAAGATAAGGCTGAGATAAGGCACAATCTGAGTAAGCAGTTGTAAGACTGTGCTTGGCTCCAAAATTTTCTAGCCTATTGTTGGGTAAATAACATTTAGTATGACCTTCTTCTGAGTGTTGTTTATTGGCCAATATGTTTCATGCCTCATTTGCCCTCAAAGTCACATATTTGTTCAGAGTACTTGCTGTGGTGGGGTGCAGGTACATACACATGTGCACTGAATATGTTGAACCAGATAAAATCTTTAATACCCCTAACTTGTTAGCCAGCTGATAAGGTATTCATTTTATATTTTGTCTACTTATTGCATTTTATACTAGTTTTTAGGGGGGAAGAAATGACATCACTGAGATGTTCAGGTCAGCTCCTGCTCTGTTAAAACCTTCTAATTACATTGAGGCAAATTCTTTGTGGTTTGTCTCTGACCTGGCACTTGATACCAGTTATGCATGCTGATGGGTTCCTTCTGCAGGTGCCCATTTTTCATGAGAGTCGGCCACTCTGTCATGCTGTCTCAGCAGGCAGAAGCTCCTGCATGAGGCTTTTTCTCGCAGCAATTAAGGAGCTGCAATGTAACGTAATTATGAAATTCAAAATGAGGTCGTCTGATGTAGAAACTGATGTTTCATATTAATTTAGTTCTGCCTAGAACATCTGCTCTTAAAATTATGCAGCGTTCTCTTTCCCTGCTTTGCTATTTCCTTACGTATTCTGTGCCCTGTCCTTTGAAACATAGTGAGAACTAATCCTGTATGTTTCAACCGACAGCCAGTGAGCTGTGATAGAATTTTCATTTAATTACCCCAGACGCGTCTTCTGAGGCATTGGCCATCGTTCAGGAGATGAGTCTGAAAACATGGGCGCTTCAGCCTCTTGCCTAAATATAGGAATGGTGATTTAAATCCTATTGTATCTGTATTTTGCTCTCTAAATTTATGGAACAATACAGATTATTTGTATTACCACTACTAATGGACTAGCACTAGCACTAACAGCTAAGAATGATAGGAAGACTTCAGGTTTGACTCCTGAGGGTTAAGGGATTGCACAGATCTCCCCCATCCTAATCCTGGCTCTGCCAATGACGTACTCTGTGGTCTTCCACGAGTCACTGCACCTTTCTCTCTCTGTCTCCCCATCTGTAAAATGTGGATAATATTTACCCACCTCTCTATCTCTACGGGTGTTCTGAGTAGAGCTGGTCAAAATTTTTTGGCCAAAACTTTTTTCCAACCAAAAAATGCAAATTCATGCCAACTGAAACATTTCACAAATTCATCAGATTGTTTCGGCTGGAAAAAAACTTTAAAAAAATCCCCCAAAATTGTAGCTGTCAGTTAGGGTGACCAGACAGCAAGTGTGAAAAATCGGGACGGGGGCTGGGGGGTAATAGGAGCCTATATAAGAAAAAGACCCAAAAATCGGGACTGTCCCTATAAAATCGGGACATCTGGTCACCCTACTGTCAGTAGATTTTAAGAAATGGACAAAATGGGAGAGCTTGTTCTGCAGCTGCTAATTGGTGTGGCACCGGGGGTTCCCTGAGTAGCACCTCCTAATATTTAAAGAAATAGAATACTTTCTCTTTCTTCAGAACATACACTGGCAGTGAAATCCTAGCCCTATGGGGTTCAGTGAGGCCAGAATTTGATCCTAGATGCATAGTTCCTAGATCTATACGGAAATTCCTATTTTTTCCCCTTATCTTGGTTTTCATATTTACATAGCTGTACTTTTTAGCCACTATGCAAATGCTGCTCATTAACCATATTTATTTATATTTAATTTATTTTACTGAATCTGTGTGAGAGAGAAGCATTTGCTTTGCAAGACTGGAGAGTTCAATGGACTTGTACAATGCATGCAATTATTTACTTAACAGAAACATAACCAAACAATTTTGAAAAACTGAAAACTTAGCACTGATTTAAAGCATAATAAAACTGTTGTATGCAAAGAACCACTACATTAGAAATTTGTCTAATGGATTGTCAGATCACAGAACCTGCCCTCCCCTTCAAAACTTAAGCCAATAGAAAACTCCAGATTTCTCATTAAAAATGCGTTGGAGAGTGTTAGCTTTTATGATATTTACTTACCGACTCTGTCCCTGTTCTTGAAAGGAAATGCACATGGGTGTACTGTAGCATCCGCGTTGATCCCTCTTAGTTTACAGGAGTGGAGCCTTTCATAGTACCTGCAGCAACAGAGCAAAGAGCACAGAACTCATAGTCTTGCCCTTTGTAACAACTCACCTGGCCAAGACATCCAGCCAGCTAGTCAGTACAGAAATATTCATCCCATAGTACTTCTGTTTCATCACTGAAAGTGATGAACTGAGAAATAGTAGTTTTATTTTACAGGGTGCTTAATAACGTAAGCCACTGTTAGAATACCAGCATCTTTAAAATAAAGCCACTGTTTCTAGGTTCATCGCTTTTATTGATGCCACTATAGTGCTTTACTATTCAATGAAAACGTATATCATTCACTTTGCTGGTGCATTAGCTTATATATCCTTACCATAAATACCAGCTTCTATTAAAATGACTAGAAAGAAACAAATGGAAAAATACTGAAAGTTCTTTCTTATTATTTTAATTATTTTTTAAAGATGGTTATACACATTCAAGCAATATGCAGATATATTATAAAGCTTGCATAGCTAGGGGAAGAGCTGCATGAAATACCCATTGCAAATTTGAAAACTCTTCAAATTTTCTGGGTTTGAGCTTCCATGAAAATGTGGCAATTCCTATTAAAGGGTTTGTAGCAGTGAAAATTTAATTTAAATATGGGAAGAAAACTAATTGCCCAATCTGAATGACCATGGAAATTTCAGAACACAATTTTGTGTATTAGTTTAAAATGGTTAGTTTAGTTTGTGTATTTGTGTATTTTGTGTTTTAGCTTCAAGCAGTTCTTTAGTTTACATCACATTATTTGGGTCATATGTTATGTGAATATGTGTCACATGTTATGTGAATGTGAATGTTATGTGAATGCTTATCTCAATCAAATTTCATACCTGTAAGGTTCCCAAGCTATCACTTTTCCCTCTGCTGAAGTTGGTTTTCCATGCACTTTGATAATGTAGTTTTGCAGTGTATGGTATATGAAGCTTTGAGTTTGATGAAGAACTGATTTACTCTGTGCTTTTATACATAGGTTTACAATGCCGAGGATGAGGTACTGAGTACTTTTATATGTATGAGGGGGCTGGTTGCTGGTTTATTATATGTAATTTTGCTATGGTAATTCTGTGGTTCACATTTTATTTTTTAATTATGCCTTTAATCTTAGAAGCTAGGAAAGCACTATTTTAAAGGGGTAAAGGAAAACTGTATTTTAAATATAAACTTAATATTTTAGTATAAATTAATATGGAAATATTCTATATTTCTTTAGGCCATGGTGAATTCTAAATTAAAGCCACTTTGTAGTCGTCCATCTTCAGTTTTATGGCTACTTTTTGAAATAAAAACACTTAAAAATAAAAATGTTTTAATAAAATCCTTGTAAAATGAAATTCATCTCAGAATTATTTGTATTGCTATCCTTTAATGTTTTTATTTTTATAAATAAACAAACTGACAAACCCTTAACTATAGTGGTGCTAGTAAGCTTTATGCTGCAACCAAAAATAGCTTTCTAATTGTAAGTGGGAGGTTGCCCCTGAAGCCCCCTCTAGCCTAGCTAGGGCGCAGATTCCAGAAAGAGCCTAAATATTCCTTTGGTAAAGGCATGCAGACTATTAGGTATGTAGTAATCCAAACTGATGAAATTAGCCTAGGGTTGTTTAAAAGCAGGTGTTGAGAACAGGAGCATCAGTTAAAGTGCTGTATGGCCAGAATGATTTATAATGTAAGATTTAACTGCAAGGGGGAGGGATCTTATCCAAAGTCAGATTTAAAAAAAAAGAAAGAAAAAGAAAAAAAAAGGGCCACAATAAAGCATATTTTAAACGCTAGCAGTTTAGACTCACCTGCCACTGAATGTTCATTTGCTGTCTTTCTCCTACTAATATTTTGCACTGGCTAGTGGTGTTATACCCACACAAAGGGCCATATTCTGTGTTCCCTGCTAGCTTTTTATAATGCTCAGTCTGGAATGACCTTTAAAAAGCCAGATAATATTTTATTTACCTTTTTTCTCCCATATACTGTTAAATGTTAATGAAGGTAAGAGATTCAGATCCTTGCTAATAAAACATTTTAATTGACTTAAGTGTAACCATAACAATAAATTGGCTACTTTTTACATTTTTAAAGCTCTTAAGTAGAGGTGGCGCCTACGCTTGTGGTGCCCCCCTCCCATCTGTAGACATAGGTTTGCTACAAACTTCCACCTTTCTTTTGTTTCCTGCTGATTCAACATCTTCAGTAGTGCATCCTGTGACAGAGGAGTAAATGACTTTGGCACCAATGTTTGCAGTTTTGTTGGAACTGACCCCTATGAAATGAGCAGAATTGGGCTGTAATGGCCAGATTCTTTGTGGTGGTGTAGGGTGACCATACTTCCCAAAGTAAAAACAGGACACCACTTGGTGTTTCTGCTCGCCTGAGCCTACTCCTCCTTCAGCACCCCTCTCCCCCTGGTGTGAGGGGCTGGCCCAAGTCACCTGGTGTTGCAGCTCACCTGAGCCCTGCGCTGCCCGGGGCTGACCACCCGAGCCCCATGCCACTCCACACCTAGCATTGCCGCCTGTCCCCCCGAACTTTCCTCTCTGCCCCCCCCCCAGGAGAGTACACCCCCTTTTTTTTCAAAACTGGACATTTGTTCCGTTTGCTCTTGCCGACTGATGATCACAAATGCCCATTTTTGCCAAAAAAAAAAAAAAAGTCAGGATGTCCGGGACAGGACTTAAAAAGGGCACTGTCTGTCCTGGCCAAAATGGGATGTATGGTCACCCTAGGTGCATGGCATCTGGGAGTCAGTGCTTCCAAACTCTGTTACGGTGGGTTTTTCAAAGTACGCACAGGTGTATTTCAGATTAGAATCCATCCCTCTGTATTTGTTGGGATGGCTATTGGATTCGGTCAGGTATTTCATTCAGCCTGAATTTAATTCCACTGGTGATTTTGAGACTCAGTATTATTTTATTGCTAAGTCCCCTTTAGATAACATTGGGTCAAATCCTCCATCCCTTATTCAGGCAACTCTTCTCTAGACATGACTAAAGGGAGACAGTGCACAGCCTGACTAGGTGGGCTGGAAAGGTCCATAGGGTTGTGGAACAGAATCATTAGCTGGTCAGTAGAGCTGATCCTCAGAACTTCAGTAACTCTCTTCCCTACATCCTGTACTCTCTGTGTGTGTGTGTGTGTGTGTGTGTGTGTGTAGGGGTGACAGGGAAGCAATGGGAAGGGATGGTGTTGTACTGTAGCCTTACCCTGCCATCTCCACTTGGAACTCCCTTTAGCATGGTGGTGCTGAGAAGTCCCACAAAATTGTGCTCCATAGAACAAAGGAGATCTCTTACCTGGGCTTTTGGTAACGACCGCCTCTGAAATGAAATGAAACCACAGTGGATCCTGCTGCCAGTCTGGCCTTCTGCACCCATAGAATGTGGGGCAGGAGTTGTTGCAGTAGCAAATTGCTGGTCCTGTTAATGTTTTCAGGAAAGCAAGTCCTTTGGAGGTCACAGCGGATTAAGTTTTGCTCTTTGTCTTGAGTCTCTGAGACCATACTAGAGTTCAACAGGCTACTTATATTGAGCCTCTAAAAAGAATATCTAAATGCTTTGCTTTTGTTTTCTTCAATATTGATATTTTAAATAAAGAATATAATGTGTTGCAAAGATTACCTTGGATAATACCATGCAGTCTCACGATTGAAACCAATCCTATGTGCAAAGCAGCTGTTACATTTTGTGGCTCTGGTTATAGCTGAATAAAAAATGGGCAATGTATTTCATGAAAATTTTCAAAAATATTTTTTTCAAAAGTTTTTCTGCTGAAAGTTTTTCTGTTTGGGGTCTATGCACTCTCTCTCCCCCCCCCCCCCCCCCACTCTTCCCTTTGCTTGGACGTAAAAAGGTAGAAATGGCAAGAGAAATAAAAACTGAAAAATGTTTGGGTTTTGATTTAAAAAAAAATTATATTTTTCAGTTAAATTTTTTGTGTGTGTATATTGCTTTCATTTTTTTGAACCCACCCTGAATTTTTTCATCAAAAACATTTCAAACAAAAACTATTGACCAGCCCTAGTTGTGACTGACAAGTGCCACCTCCATAGTATCTTTCCCCCCTTCCATTGGCCACCTAGAACCTCTCTGACCATGAGGTTTGGGCTGTGGGTCTGGGACTAGGTGAACACGTTATATAAACATATTTCCCCTTTCTCTCCAATCACCATGCCCTATTGGAGATAGGTTATCTGCCTCCCCACTGCACTGGTTGGAGTCACTTATAAGGGGTTCTCGGACATCATCGAGGTAACATCAGAACACAGCTGTGTAGGAGTCTTGCTGTCAGGGAGCCGGAGGGGTCTGGATCCCAGTGCCGAATCACATATTTCCACCTGTTGTTTGAATGGATCTTTCACATGGCAAGAGGGAAGAGAAAAATATTTTTAAGGACAGGAAGATATGGTTATTAAACTGCCAAAATGAACCGGGAGCTTGGATACAGTGGCATAAGCAGAGCCTGAAACTACCTATAACTGTTTTTTTTAATTGTAAGCTGACTACATTTTGGTTAGATTGTCCCTTTAAAATATCTAAAGTTAAATATTCAAGTTCAGAGTGGGCTACCAGGCAACTGAATATTTCCCAGTGGACCAGTCCCTAGATACAACCTTTCCCAAGCACAGATACTCTGAATGACTGACAGGTGTTGTTTGACCATGCTAAAGAAGCACAGAAAGTTGCTTTCTTTTAATACTAACAAGGAACTTTATTTACTTGAGGAAAACAACCTTATCCCTGCAGATATGTTTGGAGCAGGAGGTGGGGTGCTGGGACCAGCAGGGAGTTGGGTTACATCTCCCTCAAATTCAAACTGCCCTTGCCCTAACGTAATCTAGAGCAGATGATAATTTAGGACAACTGTTTATTGCTTATAAGGAATGATATGCCCTTTGAGATCCCCTTTCCTGACGTGCACCCCAAACCAAGCAGTGAAAGAGGGATGGAATAGGGAAAATCGAGCCTAATATTTTACACTGTTCTCTCATCTCTAAAATAAGTATGTATTTAAAGCCTCTTTAGAAGAACTTCTGTAGCTGTCAGCCTGTAAAGTGTTTGCATATATGTAATTTTATCAGTAGGAATGTGACTAAAACTGACGGGGGGGGGGGGGGGGGGAGGTGGGAGGGGCAAATCCTCAGGGGCTTTGGAGCTTGCACAATTGTGTCTGTCATTTTTTTCTGCTTGGCTGTTCAAATTTATTGTTGTAGAAAAACCAACAAACCATATTGTTTAAAAAAATACATGAAGGATATTCTAACCTCACTCTTCACACAAAACTCCCTTTGACATCACTAGGAGATCCCTGTGTGGAAACCAAACGTCTCCTCTGATGCGTTTTGGCAAATGACCAGCTGTGACCCCTGCAGTCAATTCTTACAAGTAGGATTGCCTGTCCCCTACAGGTTATTAGGACAGAGTATTCATTTTGAGCTCACTTCAAGGCTGAGAATAAAACTCAGTCAGGGATCAGATCTGACCTATTAATCCAAAGATATCCATGGCAGCTACTTAGACATTTGGTAATACGTCCAGTATCACTGCAGGTCGAAGGTTTGGGAACCTGGGTTTTACCACCTTCAAAACACAGAAGTGTCTGGATACCTTTTGCAAACATTTCCAAATTGATTCTTCATTTTTCGGATTTGCAGAAATTCAGCATATAACTATTGTCGGTCACTGAGTGTAAAGGTCCCAGACCTAATTATCTATCTTTGCTCAATAGTTTGATTCTTTATTTTCTTAAGGAAAAACTTACCTTTATTTTATTAAGGAAATGCTGACAGATTCCCTGATCCTGCAAGCTCACTGTTTGGTAAATCACTCTCTCCTATCCTTTTTGTCTGTCTTGTCTATTTAGTTTGTAAACTCTTTGAGGCAGAGACCGTCTTATCCTGTGTTTGTAAAGTGTCTAGCAGAATCGCGTCCCATTCTTGGTTGACTGCTAAGCATTATCAGAATAATCATCTGCTCACCTGGTCCCATTTAATTTAGTAGAGCTACTCACATGCTTAAAGTTAAGCTCATATATGGTTGCAGGCTCTGGGCCTACAAATCCTGTTATGAAGCTTTGTCTCCCATACAGTTCAGAGTTTGACTACCTGTAATTTAGAAACCACAATAACAGTCCCATAATATTGAATCCATGAATCCAGTGGCAGGGAATTAAACCTTCAAACAGTTTTCCCCGCACCCCTTCATCTAAATCTAATTCTCATTTAAAATCCTGATTATAAAATATCAAATTGCAAGATGCTTTTAAAAACAACCATTTCAAATTATGCAATAAAAATCTGCCCCATTGAGTCTTGGGGATTTTGCCACCTTGGCTAAGCTTGTCTGATAAAATTGACTAAGTTTGTGGTCAAGACACTCAGTCTCATCCTGCCTAGTGTGCTACTACAAAGCCTTGCATGCCCTTAGATTGCCAAGAGCAACCTCTGGGGAATGCAGAACAGGGCAGCATCGTGTTAGGGGAAAACATTTTACAAGTTTAGGAAGTTTGGTCTATAGAAAATAGTATGGTTGACCAATGAGCAATATATTTGATCAAGCCCGCATAGGCTTTTAGAAATCAAAGAATATAGCACTAAGTGGAAATAGAGCCAAAAGTGGTCAGGATGGGCGTTAGGGATTGTAGCTTTTCTGTATTTTGCATGAAGTTATTTTAAAATAAAATTTGGCAACAGGTTGGATTTCTCAAGATTATTCTGTGAATGTAACAAAAATCACAGTGAATCCTTAGAACAAGGGCAGAAATATTTTGCATTTGAATATATAACCCATCAAGTGGTTGGTGGAGAAAGAATGGGTAAATAAATACAAAACCTCTTAAGGGTTTCTTTCTGGGTTGGTTTCAAGAATGTCCCACAAAATGGGTTTTCATGGTTGTATGGGGCAATGTGATGCCATTCAAGTTTCTTTCCTTTCTTTAGAAATTCTGAAGCAACTGTTGAAAACAGCTTCTGGGCTTTTACTAAAATAGTTTCCAGAGATGAGGAAAATGAGAGAATGCATATACAATCTAGACAAATGAGCTGCTCATATATTGAAGCCTGGATTGTAAAATGACTGCTGTGCCTTCCATTGAATGAATATTCAGTGCTTCCCTGCTGAGTTGGCTTTTCCTATTTGAACCAGCTCCTGTTCTGCACCATGATTCACTTGTTACCAAATTAAACTCTTTACACACATGGGAAATCGAATTTTATAAAGTCAAATTTTTGAAGTGCGAATGGCTTTCTGGTCAGCCACTGTGCCTGTCACAATCTTCATAACGAACTGAATTAAGTTTAAAATATCATCTGTGTGTGTTGTTTTCTCTTGGCTGTTGAGCAGTCTCTCTGTACATCATGCATTTTTCTGTTGACACTACATGTCACTTAGCAACTCAGTGAAAGGCCCTATATGCATTGATTGCACACAATTGTCTTTATGGGGTGGAAGTGTTAAGTGAATAAACCCCTACGGGTGACCAGACGGTCATTCCTCTCATGTTGATAATCTGTTTACATCAAAATATTGTTTACTTAGCTCTCTGATCTTCAGGAATTTACATGAAGCTGAAAGAGTACAGTTAACTCCCAACATTCTGACCCACAAGTATGAGTTGTATTTACTTTCTCAAAGGTAGGTAGATTAGGAGGAAGAGGGTTGCCTTTTTTTAAACTTAGCTCTCCCAGATAAAGCATTACAATGCATTTGACAGTTAACCACAGATGATAATGCAATCTTTATGCTATGGGTTTCATCATAATGGAGAAGTTACAAGGCTGTCACTACTCCATAAAGGAAGAACTTTTTCTGCAGTCTTAGTGCAATCTTAGCACAGTCTTTTCCCCCCTTTCCTCTTTGTAAGCAATATTACCAAATTACCTTCTGAAAAGCTTTAGATGGCTTATACAATTATTTTTATAGTGTTAAAAAGTTGAGCTTTTAAAACATTTGAACAAAGTTCTTTAACCTGTGGGATTCTCCCAAGAGATTTTTTTGTTGTTGCTATTAATAGAGTTGTCCAAATAGGAGAAAATTATGTTCTAAATCACCCATTTTTGCTTGTCATATGTTTGTGGTGGTGGTTTTACTGAGCTGAAGAAAGGCCTTTTCATTAACTTCTGACAAATCTGTAACTTTTAATTCTCTATGTGAATTAGTGTTTTTGCTAGAGTTTTGGGAATTTAATAGAGTATTTTAATAGTCTTGGGTTTTTTTAAAAAAAATCCTTTTTATTCCATCTGAGAGATTTGGGAGGAAAAAAAACCCTCTAGTTTGAAAAGATTCCAAAAAAGCCTACCCTGCAGTAGGTAAAGTATTGCAATCTGTTATCCTGAATTTTTTACATCTGACTATTTTGGAGATTATCTTTATTTTGAAAGGCCATATTGTATCACCTGTCTCAACTAAGTGGCAAATCTAAGCCATACTATGAGAGCTATTAGAGCTATTTATATTCAGCAGGACCTTGAAGGCCAAATCTTGCACACTATATACACATGAACAAGCCCATTGATTTCAGAAGGATTACTCACATGAGTAAGGCAAGCAAGATTTGACCCTGAAGCTTGAAAGGGCACTTTATAACAACATGCCATCGCTACATTTGCAGCACAACTTAAGTATGTTTGGGTTGTGCATTGGAAGTTAAGCCACACACACACCTACCTACCTAATTACAATGTGTGTTCTGAAATCAAATGACATCAATCCTTGCAAAGCATGAAGAGTAAATAATTTGAACTTATCTTTACGTTCGCTATCTTTTCCCCGTCAAAGTGAGAACACCCTATTCTCCCATTAGACCAAATTCATCCTTACTCAAGTTACACCAGTGATTAATTTGGCCTGTTAAGGTCAATGCAATGTCTCAAGTGAGTAAGGGCAATTAGCATTTGATCCAGTGATGAAACTCATTGTCTTTACCAGGAGCAACATTGAGGCTTATGTGTACCCCAAATAGGAATAAAGGTTACTATCAAAATAAAGTGAAGAAGAGTGCTGGCGAAGGTGTATAAATACCTGGGTTATGTACAGTACTGGGTAACAAGCAGGGGAGGAGCAGCAAGCCATTTCCTTTCAAGGGGCTTTCAGATATCCCTAAAATAAAGCTAATTTTTTATATGCTGGAAGGTAAAACTGATAGATTAGGTTTCAGCAGAATCACCTAAAAATACGGTCTTTCTGAACATTAACTATGTGGCTGTTGCCTAGTTCTACAGCTAAATGAATGGCTGCTTCCATAAACATTTCACTGTTACAAGTTAGATTTTTCACAGCATTAACTTTAACAACATGGGTGTTTGGAATGGAATAAAACTTTAAATTGATGTTTTGCCATATTGCTAGTTAAAAGAAGTGAGACTATAAAATGGAGCTAGATATATGACTGATTTCATGGTAAAATTCTCATTTATAATTAAAGGCCTGTTATGGATTAATTGAGAAAGTTGGGAGAAAATAATCTTTGTTTCATGTGAAACTCTGGCCTGTCTTCTCAGAGTGGAGTTTTTTCATTTTTGTTGTTGTTGTTTTAAACCGGGAAAATGAACAACTAGTATTATGTCTCCAAAACTAGTTTCAAACATGGCTGGGTTTTTAAGATCTAATTTATTAGAAAATATTGACTTCATGTCTTTCAAACATCACTTTTGATCTCTAGGGAGTGAAATGACTCGGGCTTGAAAATGCCAGAAGCAACTTGTGAAAACTTGTTTTCTCTCTCTCTTCCAAAGACTAATTTGTAACTCTCTTTCATTGAAAAGAAGCCAAATTTAGCTTTTTCTTTCTATTTAAAAAGTTTGATATCTCAAGCCAAACATTTCCACGGCTTTCTTTATAAAAATTTAATTAGTAAATTGCACTTCTCCTGCCCTGCAGACATTTTTTTTTAACTTACTAGAGGTGATACTGTTGTCAGTTTACACTCAAGTGTATGTTAAATCAAGAATTTAAAAAAAAACCTTCATTAAATTAAAGTTTTGTTTTTAAGAAGTTTAGAGAGTGTGCAGAGAGGGCACTGGGGGAAAGGAGTTGTAATGAAAGTCCTGGCCTTTATTAGAATTGCACTGTTTTGTGCTTTATAGTAAACCTTTTCTTAACCTATAACATCTTTGTTTGCTTCTGTATTTTATCCATTCTGAGAAAATTCCCAGCCTTCTAGGTCTAATGATGTTGACATATTGGTAGGGAGAAGACTGCAGACTGAGCCCCTCCTTTTAGCTAAATGTTATCTGCTTAGACTAATATTGCAATTGCCACCCACTGACATAATTTGTTTCACAGTCACAGCCTGGCAGCATGAATCAAATGTTGACATTCTAATTTCATGCACACATGGGTGTTTGGCTGAGCAGGCCTCAGCTTCTGAACCATTCACTCCGTACCTGTGTAAATCAGGGAGACAAGGCGTTTTCACAACAGCCTAAAGAGGAAGTTGCTACCTTCTTTCAAGAGTACTTGGGACTATTTAAAGGTATACTGCCCTTTATTTTCCCCCTAGCAAATCATAAATCCCAGGAGTGGCTGCACCATTGAGCTAAATTGAAGTGCTGGAAGAAAAGTATTTAAAAAGACTGTTTCCAAGGCAGTATAAATGTGGTTTCTAGAGACAACTTTACCTCAAGATTTTTTTTGTTAATTATGGCACAGAATAGTCTTGCTTTAAAACTGTTTTAATACCTTTTATTTTAGCATTTCTATAAAAATGTTTTACATGAAATTAGTGCTGGATTAGTTGTTTTGGCTTTGGCTTTAGAAACTAAAGACTTCTATTTATCTATATAACAAATACAGCCTGGATAACATTAGTGAAAATATCTTATTCTGCTTCACTAATGCACCTCAGCTCTGACCCAAAGCAGCCACCTCAAATGGTGAAATGACAGTTCAGAATCCATGCCCATCTAATCTTGGACCACTCTGCTGAAACCAACTACTGCCAACAGTAGCTTATAAACTTGTTATGTGGACACCTGCCTGCCAGGAACTGGAGAGGGGCCATCAGACTTAAGTAAAGGCCACCAAACTCCCATTAGATGGTGAAATGATACATGGTCATTATTCACCAGGGCCACAATGAAGACCTGTAGGCTTTCCATTCCATTAGCAGTCCAGTTTTCCTGGCCTCATTTTACAGTAACCTGTCTCTCTGAGGTAGTTCAAAGTTTGGCCCACAGCTACTTTAATCTTATTAATAAATCTCAGTCAAACTACTACTTCTCACTTCGCAAAATACTCAGATGTAATCCTGAGGCTTTCTTGAGTATATACTAGATAAAGGACTATTTCCATCAGTAAAACCCAGCTTTTCACTATGAACATTGTTAAAATCTTGCAGAGCACCAAACCATGGATTTCTCTGATTTTAGCCAAAGGCAAATTTTTACCATTTTCCCCAGAAAGATCTCCATTTTCACTTGCAGAACACCCTTTCAGAGCGAAATGGCAGGTTTCCTTGGAGGCTGTCTTTTTTTGTTTCCATGAAAAGTAACAAAAACACTTTAAGGGCATAGGCTTAGTTTGACTTCTATATTTGGGGGCAGAGGGCAGCTCCAGTCAGGCCAATGGGGTCACATGGGGAGGGCAAATTCCATGCCTGCCTGAGGCTTGCAGTTTGAGCAGCCAATGCTGCCCACCCCCATCCCCCCAAACTATGCCCATGTTTAAGGTGTGCTCCCCAAAAATGAAGGTAACCCAAAGACCAGTTCCTTTTCTAAATGGAGGTCAAGGAGCATGTATGTTAAGTAAGAAGGTGCCTTTCTTTGTTTTTAGACATAATTCCATTTGTGATATCCACACTAAGGATTATACATAACTGTGCAGCAGTCAAGCAGTCTCGCATCAAGCCAGCAAATCCATAGGAACCCCACTGGTGGCAGCTGCTATCAGGAGTTAAATCAGTGCATCCCCAGTCACTCTGACCATGCCACTCTCTAGCTACCCAATTTTTGCACTGTCCTGGTTTCTCTGGCCTTTTTTGGGGAGCCCAACTTAAAACAGCTTATAAGTGTCTGTGCAGAGCACTTGCCCTCTGAAAATCTGCCTCGCACCTTAAAGTGTCTCAACTGAGGCACCCAAACTCACAAATCTCTTTTGAAAATGTAGGTCCTTGTGTGTTTGAGCCACAACTGGCAGGGTTGGTCTGCTTTAACTAAGCAAGAGAAATAGGTTTTAACCTATTGAGTCATTGAAATACATTGAGTAAAGAGAGCTTTCCAGAGTGAAAAAATGGGAAGTGACGTGCCCAAAAACTAGGGTGTGTCCTCTGAATGGGACAGATGATATCTGCTAGCTTACTTTAATGGCCAAGCAATGGTTCTATTTCTGTTAATGCTGCACAAATTTGGGTTTAGGAGCTGAATTCTATTCTGCCTCATGCATCTGCCAAGCATCTGGAGTGACTCAGGAACATAAGTACCACCCTCAGGGCAGACGCAGGGCACATACCCCAAATTGGCTGAAAGTGCTATATTTAAATTTTACCAAACAAGTATTAAGTGTGAACTCCTCAGGCACTATAACAGCATAAACATGGAGTCACAGACAGTCCCCTTGGGTACTCCAATCTATTTTGCCACGCCCATAAGCTTGCCTTTGTGATAAGTGCTCCCTTACTCCAAAAATCACAATAATATTCAGGTTACTCCCAGTCCCAAAGGACCAGTCACTTACCCTAGGTCAATTGCACCTTAGATCCTACACCAAAGACAAGGCTTGTGGCCAATCCTATAATAAATGAACTAAAGATTTATTAACTAAGAAAAGAAATGAGTTATTTACAAGGTTAAAGCAGGTAAACATACACACATCAATGAGTTCAGTTCCAAAAGGTAATAGAGGCTGCTGTAATATGCAAGCTCTATATGTCCTCTTAGGCTGGGGAATCTCTTGCTTATGTCTAGAAATCTTGCTCTCCAAGTCTAAGCAGCATAGAGATGTGGTTTCTTCCTGTCAGGGATTTTTATTCCCTTCTCCCAGAGTTCAAGCTGATGGGTCAAGTCCCCATGCATGTCTCCTCTTCATCGGTGTGGGGGGAGAAATCAAAAGTCTTTTGTCCTCTGATGTTCTGCAATGATTTGTCTAGTATCTATAGGCTTTCTTTTACATCTCCTCTGGTAAACTAGTATTTCACAGTTGGTAATGCTTCTCTCGTGACTGGGGGGGGGGTGTTTCCAGTTTCAGAGCAAGCACTTAAATATTACCTTATAACCTGGGATACAGATATCATAAATGAGAGAGCTGCATGCAGCAACTTACAAGCATTTCATAAACCCTAAACACAAACACATCTATTGTAACAGTGTTAACACACAGGTGAACCAGACTCGTTCCCAGCTGTGCATTTGTCAGTGTTCAGTGAGGCCTAGGGGCCTTGTCGTGAGCTAGCACCTGGTCTGCCAGTGATACAGCATAATCAGGAGGATCAATAGTCAGGCTATAAGTACATCCAACCCCCACATGAACTTTATCTGGAGGAAGTAACAAGGTTCCTCTTTGCTACTATTATGCTGCAGAACGATGGAGGTGTCAACTTTCCTGTTTCTGCTAAGAATCGTTTTGATTTTTTAGACTCCCTCCTGGGCTCCCGTGTGTTTTGGAAAGGCTTCCAGGTCGCCCTCAGGCCTTCCTTCACCCAAGGAAACAAAAAATCCTTCCCCCTGATTGCACTCAGAACATCCAAGGGACCCAGCCTTCCCTACCATCCACAGGCAGAACTCCAGGAGCCTGGGCTGGATGAATGGTATGCCTCATATTTCTGTCTCTCAAAGTTGGCAGGTATAAAATGTTAACATATATCTAGACTCCCCCCCCCACTCTTTTAGTGGCAGTAAATTTTATTCACATTTTACTAAGCAGGAACAGGCAGGTTTTTGCTTTTGCTTCTCTGCCCCCCCCCCCCCCCCCCACTTTGCCATCTGGTTAGGCCAGAAGTTGAAGAGGGCTTGAAGGAAGATTTTTTGTTTTGTTTTCATTTTTGTTTTTGGATAATGAGAACCTGGCAGAGGGATGAATGAGCTAGAGGGCTAGCATCGCTCATAGAAGCTTTACTTCAGTTGACAATCTGCTGCGTAGCTCTCAGTGCTGGCAGGTGGATCACCAAACTGCAACCAAAATAATTAGCAGTGAGGTTTCAGAGCCTGAAATTAAATAAATGAGTAAATAAATAAATAAAAGTTAAAAAAAGAAGTGGTTATAATTAAGGGATTTCCACCTGCTTGGAATAAGGAAAACTAAGAAGGGAGGGTTCGTTTTTTTTTTTTTTTTTTTTTTTTTTAATTTTAAATGCAGTGTTGCTATATTGCTGAGTTGGCACAAGTGGATAGCTCAGCAGTCAGCTTTCCTGTAAAGTGGTGTGAAGTCTCATATGGGTGTCGTGTGTGGGCACGCGCACAAGAGAAAGAGTCAAGACATCTACCCTGGGAATAGAGTTAGAGCAAGTGAAACCTGAGAATCAAATTAAGTATGTTCTAAATCTTTGTCAATGGTGATTATTCCATTGGGTCAAATGTGCAATATGTGGATTAGGAAATGTTATTAGTTGGGCCAATCTCTTAACTCAGTAAGGACTTGAAGGGCTTAGTACTACATTTAGAGGGGCTTAGTGAGAAATTTGATTATTTGCTAGAAATTTCCATTGTTCTGGCAGGTAGATAGAATGAGAGCTATTTGACAATGGAGCAGAGGAGGCAGAAGGCAACAGAAAGCACTGACAAGGCACTTAAGCAGGGTAATTCCCTCTTAAAGAGAGAATGGATTGTCTTGTGGTTAAAATGCAGAACTGGGACGTAGATGCTATGTGGGGTTTATTCCCAGCCTTCCCATAGACATCCTGTGTTACCTTGGGTAATTCACATAACCTTTCTGAGCCTCAGCTTCCATATATTTATTATATGGAAAATAATTACCTGCCTCATCAGAAAGTTAGATTAATTCCTTAGGGTTTGTCAAGTGTGTTATAATATTAGAAGTGAAGAGTATCATTACTGGTGTTGCTACAGAAAACAAAACCCAAGAATAGAGCAGTGTGTAGTATCAGTCTACCTGTATAATCTCAGGAACATCTGTTAGCAAACACCAGTCAACCTTACATCTAGAAGTAGCTCCTCTTAGTGGTGATGAGACTGGAAGCTACACTGTATGTCCAGCAAAAAGGTATTTTTCTAATGTTGAAACAACTTCTCTGGGACTGGGGAACCTATTTGTTTGGGTGAAGGCACTCAGTGGGGGTAAAGGACAAATTGTGACATCTCAAATTTCATGAGACTTAGTAGAGTCATGCCTAGGTATCAGAGTGATGACTATCTTAGAAATAGCAGAGAGAGAGAGAGTGTAATAAAGGGCTAAATTTTACCCAAACTTTAATGCCAACAGGGTTGTATCGAGCAGAACTGAGACCCAAATAAATACCAATCAGCTTTATTAAGCATGTCTACTCCCCAAGACCTGCATGTGCATTAGGGATAGGTGAGCCGGATAATAAATTTCCCAAAAAGCATGAACGTTAGTCAGTCAACAGAATATCCAACAGAAGATGTTTAGGTTGACGTATAGTCAGGGGTATGTGTGCAGATATTTCATCAGAGGGAGATTTCCAAGTCTTGAGGCATGCTCAGGTACAGGAGATTGGGGCCATATAATACGTACGCAGAGAGCTGTGCTGCTGTGTCCTCATGTCCCTATCCATCACAACCTGCATTTTATTCCTCTTAGCACCATACTTTTTTCCAGATCCAAATATCATCTAAATAGACCTTTGAGTATAAATATCCAAATATGGATGTTGGAATACTCTCATTTTTACTCAGCATGTCCTGGATAAAACCTCAGATGTATTATTTGGGGGTGATCTCTTCTTTGGTCTCTCAGAAGTTCTAGTCAGAAACTTGGGAAGGGTTTTTCCAGGATATTACATGTGTGCAGGTTTCACCATAAAACATTGCCATTTACTGCTGTTAAGCAATTACTGTTAGTCTGGTATTCTCTATACTTAGTAACATTAATTACTTGCAAGTCATAAATGGCAAAGTGTTTTTAGAAATGACTGTAAATCATGGCTTAGTAGCAAAATCCACACCTTACTCAGAACAAGGGAAGGCTTTCCATATCTGGAGGTATCTCTGTCCCCTCATGACCACACTACCTGGGGATGAAGTCCCATCCTAATCACGTAAAAGTGTATTAACGACTAACAAGTCGAACAGTTGATTCAATTACTTTGTATTTACAAATTCAGAAGATCTCACTGAGAACCTTCATTGTAAGTCAGATAAAATGGGAATCATTATTTTTGACTGCCCGTAAACTTTCTTCGTGCAAACCAAATAAAATCTGTATATTAAAGATCCAAAAATCCCGGGACTGCAAAAACTTTCCACCATCATTTTTATATAGCTTCTTGCCTGAAGAGCTTATCTAATTTCTATATGTACTTTGAGCATAGCATTCAAACTTAAGATGGTAAATAAAAATTTCAAGTGATGGATTAAAACAGAACTAAATCTGCTTCCCATCCATTTGTCTTCCCTTTGTCCTTAATCTTGATCTGCCCTGTAGGTTAGTCTTATCATAAAGACAGTATGAATGACTGTCTCAGCGCCTTTCCTCATTAATGCTGCAGGAAATTGATGAGCAGATCTCTGGAACTGTGGATTTTTTTGGCAAGAATTATAGCCCCTATTTATTTTGGAGGGACCCGGGTGGTTTTCTGAGTAAATATATGTAGAAATTTCCCCCCAAAATAAACAGTACAAGTAATTGCCTGATATATGAAGTTGACATTTTGGCTTTGTGATTTGCTATGATATATAAAAATCTAATTTTCTCTGTGGACTGAAGCTACTGCAAAATTGTAAGTAAATTAAAATCAGTGGTTTACTTAGAAAATGAGTAATAGACTGTTATAATATATCAATATTTATTCTGCAGTTTCTCAAATCAGCTCAACTCTGCATTACTGAATGCTAAATGTATGGGTAAATATGACACTAGCTGGTGTGAATAGAATTGTTGTGACTTTCTCCCGTATTCACATTGTGCAGGGTTTGTAAATAAAGTTGGCCCTGATCCTGGAAAAACATACACATGTGCTTATCTCTAAACACTGAATTCAGTGGGACTGCTCACATGCTTGAGGTTAAGCATGTGCATAGGTGTTTTCAGGATGAGGTTTGTTTGATACTATGGATTGTACTTACATTCTAAAACTCAGAGGGTGAAGTACACTTCCACAATGTTAATGAAGCTGTATCAGTTACTACTTCATTACCTCAAAAGAATTAATGTGTTGGTTAAACAGAATATACATAGAGGCCTCTATTTGTGCATCCTTTTTAATTAAACTTAAAAATAGATTCCAAGAAAGAGGTAGAAATATATGGCTTAATGCACTGAGCACCTTTTGACACACTAAAGCCCAGTGAAGTGACACTGATAAAAGCTTTGGACACATGCCACATTATTAAAAATAATGAACTCGATGTCATTGCTAGGAGACTGCTAGAGACGAGAAGCTCAGCGCTCTGCAAGGGCCAGGGTTTGTTGAGTTAATACATCTGAAATATGTTTTTAAGAATGAATTTAAAAGTAAAAAAAGGAGGAAGGGGCTAGATTTTCAGCTGTTGTAAATTGGCATAGCTCCACTGAAGGCAGTGAGACTGCTGAATTGCACAAGTAAATCTGCCCCCCCCCCCTAAATCCAGAAACATTATTGAGTGCCTTGTCTTGTAATAAGCATGCATCTGCTTTTGCCAGCCAGTTGAGCAACATGGACATTTCATGGACAAAAAGTTATATGGCTCATACAAATAAACATGAGCATAGTAAGTATGTTTGGATGACCACTTCCTAATCCAATTTTGGGCTTTATGATCAAGAAACAATAACTAATGGAGCTTAATAGTGAGGGAAAGGGAGCACAAGGAGAGATTCTGCAAATAGTCCTTTGATTAAAAAAATTATTCACCATGCAGTCATACTTGAGCTCCTTGTGAGTTCACTGTGCTTGAATTATCTTTACTCTCTGACACAAAATGTAAGCTCAAATGATGAAGGGCAGATCACAAAATTGTAAAATCTATTTATTATACAAAGATTTTATTTTTATTTTTTACAGCATTTCCTTTCTCCCATATGAGTATCTTGCAAACAGTTGTGAAGATTCAATATGAAAACTATGAACTCCATGCTGTGCTGGTCAAATGGTTTTTGCAACTAACAATTTAGGGCCTGCTCCAAAGGACCATAGTGCAGATGTTGAATGTCAGCTATTACTATTGAATATGCAATTCAACGTTTACTTTCATTTCACATTTTGTGAAAAGAAGAGGCAAAATTATTTTGAATTATTCAACTTGCTCTGATAACAAATCATTTATGGAATTGAAACATTTGTGGCTTACAAAACAGTCGAGTAGAAACTATTAAGCCTAGTGAGATAAATTTGTATCTCTAATGCACCAATCTCTGTAGCTTCTGAAATACTGAGCAGGATTTCAATTTAATGTTAGTAGTATAGATGAGTGAAGAGTTCACTCTGAATAATTTGTTCAATGACCTGTAGCTACTTTTCTTTGTCATGGAATATT
This sequence comes from Chrysemys picta bellii, assembly GCF_011386835.1. Taxonomy (NCBI): domain Eukaryota; kingdom Metazoa; phylum Chordata; order Testudines; family Emydidae; genus Chrysemys; species Chrysemys picta. Next base: position 31,846,329 of record NC_088800.1, on the reverse strand, counting down.
TCTATGAATGTACTTGTTCAAATCACCTAACAGTTTTACCCCCAGCATTATTTTAACTTCATGGAGTAATACCCAAGTATTCATCCTGTATTTCTAATATCAAGTAGTTGATTGGTCACAAGTCACGTGATGCTAACATTCATGGGACCAAACTGTTGTTACCACACACAAAAGGGCAAGACAACGAACATGGCAAGCTTTTTTATTTATTTGCTATGCTTTAGTAGGTAGCAGTTCTCTCTTGCACTAATATTCAAAGGAATATAAAAAGCCTACAGACCCACAGAGCTCTGCGCTCTACTCTGCTTGAGGATTATTCGACCAAGCACTGGCTGATGCTGAGTGATATTAGCAGAAGCTGGAGGACTCCCATGTAAACTGGGTATTCAGATCCAAAAGCAGGCAAGAGATTTTTCTTGGCTCTAATGAACTCGCTTCAATCAACAGAGATTCAATTTCTTTAAGAGCAAAATATAGCCTTTCAGTAAGATTGAGCCCTGGCCTTCCATATTACATCAATTAGTTCTACAAATTGAGTCTTCTTAATTCATCTCCTTCCCAGTGTGAATGCAGAAGTTGAAGTTATTTGATCCTACATTTGGATTGTCATTTAGAGCTGTGAAGTGGGTTCCCTGAGCCATAGTTAACCCACCTTTTTAGAGGAAGATGGCTTATTTGGTGTAATATGTGTAAATAAAACAGAAAATGGGTAAAGATGCTCTAGTAAGACAACTGAGTAAAGAGGCAGGCTCGATACAGTGCATTTAATTGAATATTCTCCCTGCATTTGAGAGCTTTTCTGTCGATCTTCTGTGCAGAAGCAGGAGAGAGAAGATGTCCCAGAATGGCTTTATATGTTGCATGCCAGAAAGAAACAGTACAGAGCTGTGTGTGCCACCATCAGTGTGTTTAGAATACGGAATTGAGTTTTCACGTATGTATATTTGAGAGGAAGGATGGTGTGTGGGTAAGACACTGGACTGGGACTCAGGAGATTGAGATTCAGTTCCTAGCTCTGCCACAGACTCCCTGTGTGACCGTGGATGAAGTCATTTACTTTTTCTGTTCCCCTTTCTATAAAATGGAGATAGCAAAACTTGACGGCCTCACAGGGGTTTGAGGGTTAATTAATGTTTGTGAGGTGTTCAGATACTATGGTGACAGGGGCCATGTAAGTATGTAGAGCAATGGCACCAGAGGTTTCAGAAGAGAGAAAACAGATTTCTTTTCTTTCTGAGGCCTGGTCTACACTAGGAAATTAGGTCAGTATAACTGCATCACTCAGGGGTGTGAAAAATCCACACTCTTGAATGACACAGTTAAATGGACTTAACCCTCGGTGTAGACAGCACTAGGTCAACAGGAGAATCACCCATTGACTTAGCTACCACCTCTTGGGGTGGTGGATTACGTATGTCGACGGCAGAAGCTCTCCCATCGACATAGGTAGCATCTTCGCTGAAGCACTACAGCAGCGTTTCAAGTGTAGACAAAGACAAAAGATGGCGTACAGTCCAACATCCAGCATTAAAGCCTGATCCAAAGCCCACAAAAGTAGTGAGAGTCTTTCCATTGACTTCAATCGGCTTTGACCTTCTGAGATTCCTTCCAACCCTGATATTCTATGATTCTATGAGATCAGCCCTTAGTTGTGGTAATAAAGTAACCCACAGCACGTTCCTAGAATGGGAATGAAGGAGACTTTGGAGCCTGGGTGGAGGGCTGGGGAATCAAGGAGTCATGCAGCTGTTAGGAGGGGCACATCCACTAGGACAAAGCTGTGGGGTAATGGTCCCATATGGAAGCAAGTAACGAGTGGGGATGAAAGAGGGACCCAGTGTTCCTATGTGAAATCTGCATTCTGGCCCATGGGCCCCGCCTCTGTCTGTGGTGTTCTGGGATGTACAGGCATATTGCTAGGTTTGGGGGGGGGTTGATGATGGGGCTGTAGCCAACATGCCTGCCTTACACTTAGAAATAAAGCCATGGGGGTGGGGGGGGAAAGCCCAGGACTTTAATCAGGGTTGGCTCCACTAATTAGGTGCCTGGACCCTGGAGAAGACGCACATGTAAGGTGGGTGGTGGCTCTGGGGGGAATAGGGGGTAGGTCGGAGGGGACAGTGGGGTGAGAAGAGGGGGTGAGGGGAATTTGGCATGTGCAGGGCTGTGGCAGCCAGAGAAAGAGGTGACTTTCCCCAGCTCCAGGGCTGCGGCTGCTGGGGAGGGACGGCCCTCATTCCCAGTGTCAGCTCTGTGGCGGGGGAGAGACCCCTCCCCCCCCTTCCTAGCCACAGCTCAGGGGCTGCTGCGGTGGGGGAGAGAGGGCATCGCATTAGAAAGGTAAGACAACTGATATTAAAATATGATTCATGTACTTTTATTTATAGAACAAAAAAATGTTAATTATTATTCAGGGTTTGTTTATCTAGTGTTTTTATCCAAATAGTTTTACAATAGTTAGCTAATGGTACAAACAACATTTGGAAAGATCATTAAGTGCTCCACCGAGACCACCAGCAATTTTCAAGTGGTCCACGGAAAAAAGTTTGAGAACTACTGCTCTATACCTTAAAGAGTAACTCAGGATCCAGCCTATCACAGATGCAAACACATTGATCCTGGGTTCCAACTGCCCCTTTCTTTGCTAACCAAATCCTCCCTGAAGCTCTTTGGCCTTCTCACCCTATCTAGCATAATGATTCCCCCTCCCAGGTAACACATCCCTCCAAAGATTCTCCTCCACCAGGTATCAAATCCTCCTCCTGCCACTCCACCCAAATACAACTGAGGTCCTTTTAGTGCAGGCTTGCCTGACATCCATGCACATGTTTTTTCACAGTACCCACAACCTTAGGACTGGCCCTGGCATTACAAATTCTGCTTTTATACATGAATATCACTGAGAAGGTGTCGTGCAGTAAGTCCCATAAGGCCGGGGAGGGGCTGGTATTGCAGAAGATGTTCAAAAGGGTAGCTCTGGCTTCATAATCTGATTGTTTTTTTTAAAAAGCTGGTTCTGTTAGCTCTTTTGAGCTAGAAGTGTTTGTTTGGGCTGCTTGCTTGGTGGAGTGGATTGAACTGAATCTTCTTGTGGAACCTCTTATACGTTTGCCACTTGGCCCCCCAAGAAACCTTCACCCCCTTTAAATCAAATCCTTATTTACTCGCTGCAAACTGCACATGCATCACTGTGGACTGTCTCCTGATAACCAATAAGGGGAAAAGAGAGAGATTTGTATCTTCAAAAAGACTTTTACCCCATTGGGCAGGCAGCACTTTTATGAAGAAAATAGAAGAAATTAATTAACTGTAACTGAATTTCACCTCTTTAACCTTAGCTCTTGAGCAAACCTGAGCTAAATAAACATCTGACCATTCAATCTCTTCCACTTAAGGTTAACTTGAGTTTATTATTCAGGCTACTGCCCTTGTGTATTAGGCAAAGCATAAATTACGCATACTAATTACCTTGGATGGGGCACCACTTTAATGAATTCTTTTAATTAAACTGCAACACAGTGCTTTTGCACAGGATGGTCTATATTTCATCCTTAAACTATGTTAACCTTCATCTTTGTCTAGGGAGATCACACATTCAACTTGGTTTAATTCATTTAAGTATATACATAGAGCAGCCCTCCTTCGCTATCACTGGGAAATTTGAAAAATGTTTCTGTTCTGTTGCAACTCTAAGAAATTAGATGTTTCAATGAAAAGTTATGATTCTGCTAGGCAAGCAAAGGGCAACGCATAGAAAAAGGGAGGAAGGAGGCAGGGGATGAAATTAGAGAATGGTTTAATATTGTCAATTTTCAAAACAAATACAAATGGATCCTCTCATCTGACATGCAGCTTACTCTACATTTCACTGTAGACAAATTGGCTCCTAAAATATATAAATGTTTTAAAGTGATTTTAGTCCCAATAAAAATGATCAGGCTATGAAATCAAATGCATCAAAGTCAGTTGTAACTGGTGCAGTTCTGTCCTTATGAACAACACTGACAACTTGCAATTCAGAAAAGCAGCACAGATCCAGTGATTTTTTTTTTTTAATAAAGGGAAAGACATGGAATTTCTCTTTTTTCAACTATCTGATCTCTGTCCCCAGTCATCCAGCCAGGAAATATATCCTCTCCAAATTCCTCCTCCCCCACCCCCACTGCCCAACTGTAGTTTGCTGTACTGTTTATCTACCTTTTTGTCTTCAGCTTCAGGTCATTTGTGGTTTCCCATTATTTTAGTTTTTAAAAACTGAAATCATTGCATGAGCTGGAGATTGACATGCAAGTTGGTCGCTCAGTTGGAGAGCAGCGTAGATTGCTATGGATCGATTTTACAGTATTTATGAAACCAAGTATTTTGTTATTTCCCATCCTGATTTCTGCTGCTGCCTTCTCTGACTTTCTTGATGCCCACCTCACCTGCCCCTTAGGCCCATGCAAAACACTACTGCTGGGACCACTTTCCTGGTCAATCGTTCTGACCATGTCACCACACCTGAATCCCTTCTCCACTAAACCAAATACAGACTTCTTGTGCTTATCTCCAAAGCCCTTCACAGCTTGGCACCCCCTTACTTTTCTGCACTTGAGGCCTGATCCAAAGCCCATTTAAGTCAGCGGGAGTGTTTACATTGTGCACCATCACCATGTATGTCCTCCACTCCGTCATCAGTTTGTCTGCTTCTCCCACAAACACCTTTTTGATTTCTTTAACGTCACTGCTTATGAATGGAACACTCTCCCCAAATGAGTCCCTAATGCCACTCCCTTCTCCTTCAAATTCTTCCACAATACAACTTCTACGGTAATTGCATAGGGAACTACCTCTGTGAAAGACCATGCAATAAGGAAACAAGAATGTTCCCATGTATTTTTCCAACTAGATTATACAGACATGTAAAATACACTCTTAAATCCTGTAAATACCATAAACAGAATTGGTCCAATATAATATGGATTTAGCATCAAACTACTTTTAAGGGCCAAATTCTGTCTTTAGTTTTCCCAGTGCACTTCCACTGAGTAGCACAATTGTGAGAGACAGCAGAATTAGGCCCTATGGTATTGTGAAAGGAGCTAAAATGATTTAATTTTAAATATATAATTAGTGTCATCCCATACAGAGAGAGCCAGATTGGAATAGAACAAAATATGTTTTGTAAGCATGTAAATATTGCATGTATGTATATTTCCTATTTGCATGCCATAGAGTTAATCAAATATGCATGTTCCCTTGGTGAATCCACAACTTATGTTTTGGGCTGCATCACTTTGATTCCTCTGTGATCTGAGCTGGTTCCTTATTCCCATTGTCTGCTGTGGGCTTGCCTTACACAGAGTGCCTTCAGGCTGTGCTCTTATGTAACATATGTTTTGACACACCATCTGGTCTTAATAGGTTTCCCAAGTGGCTGCTGCATTACAACCTACCTTTCTGGCAGCTACAAGTGCCCGCAAACCCTTTTTCTGTCTTTCTCTCTGGGTCAGGGATTCTTGTTGTAGTGGATGAGTGTTAACAGGTGTGATTAAGTGTAAAGAAGCATGTGGACCCAATGTGCCAGAACTGTCAGAGGAGGGGGACTTCCTGCTGAAGTGTTCAGTACATATAATGTTGGTGCCCATTTGGTACATGGGACCAAGTGAAACTGGCTTAGTCCCTCCTGACTGGGCATAATGCCATGCTAACATAAGGGTCTGAGTGGAGGCAGCCAAGAATCAATACACGGTATGAACATCAAAGCTATTTGGAGACAAGACTGTCAGCAGGGAATATGGAAACAGCTCAGAGTCTTGTGCTTACACATCTAATGGTGAAAGGGGTATGTCACAGTTACTATTCCCAAAAGAAAGTGCTGGGATTAGGAAGGTGAAGAGCCAGATGATGCTAGAGAGACTCCCCTTTTTTGCTCTCTTTAGAAGGACTGGCAGATATGGTTAAGAAAATTGTCTAAAAGTTGACAAAAATAGGTGCTAAGATCCCAGAGATAGGATTCCATAATCAGTAACAGAAGGAAAAGGACTGGTCTGTTCAAAGGAAGGGATGTATTTTTAGAAATGCAGTTTAAAGAAAAATAAAACCTTACAGACTATATAAAATGATGAAAGATTTGGAGTGCAGTGGTATCCAGCACTGCCTATATCTGCAGGAGTGTGGATGAAGTCAGGGGAAGAGGCTATGAGAGACTTTTTCCCACCCTTTGGGCTTCTGTGCTGGACCCAGACACAGCTGGCAAGGAATCTGAGGTACCATTCAAAGTTTATCCAAGGTGGCAGGGTGGGGTAAGACAATGGCCCCATTTCCCCAGCCCTATCACCCTCCTGAATCCCGACAAGACTGCAGAAAGGGTAGCGGCTGTGGCCTCAGTCAGGCACAGTGCTTGGCAGGGCTCCGGCCTGTGCCTGAAGAGACACCGCTCAAACCGTCGTGTACTGTTCCTGTGAGCAATGGTCAGATGTGATACAAGGCATGGAAGTTGCCTGTCAGTAAATCAGAGTAAATTGGATTAGGCTGGTGTAATTTAAAGATTGAAGGGGCAGACGGGAAGTGTGTAGCAGGAAAAGCAGCTCATAGAAAGGTAAGTGAGTGTGTGGTTTGAAATAGTCCCCTTCACTTCTTCCCTCCCTCCTCTGTGTAAGTTACACCAGCTTGGACTTCCTTCTCAGCATGTAACTTCCACCACCTTACACACCACCCACATCTGAATTTGGCCCCATAGCTTCCATGACAGCTACGCATGTGCATCTTGGAGCAGAATTTCTAATTCGCAGCATGCTTATTCCATAGCTCAGACTCTGCATTTCTCTTCTTTCAACTTACTGAAATCACTAGCTAACAAAAAAGGAAAACAAGAATATATATATATATATATATATACACACACACACTCCCAAGCCTTCTAATTAGCATGTGCATGGGAACACACATGAGGGACCTGAGAGATCCTGTCTTGTTTCACAAATGGTTGCTGTTCTGCCCGTGTAAAGACAGCAACTCCACTGACCTCAATAGTTGCTCCACATTTACCCAGGTGAAACAGAGAACAGGATTTTGTTCAGCCAAGCCTGATGCACTTGGTTATAGCACTGATCAACGTCTAGCTCCATGTGTCCAGAGAGCAGCCCTCTGGTTCTCTTATCGTGGCTCTGGCACATTTCTCAGCTGTGAAAATATTCACATGTGGCCGCTGAACGCCAAATATGAGTGTGCAGATGGCTTCCTGTTGCTTCTGCCCCCTGCCCCTCTGCCTACCCCGTGGTGCCGCGAGCCCCGCGCAGCTCCCTGAAGCGGCTGGAACTATGCCCCTGCAGTCCCGGGCAGGGTGGGGGTCGGGGGGGAGTAGAGGGCTCTGTGCTCTCGCTTCCAGGCACCGCCCCTCGCAGCTCCCATTGGCCAGGAATGGGGAACCGCGGCCAATGGGAGCTTTGGGGGAGGTACCTGGAGGAGCAGCAAGAGCAGCACATGGCTGCTTCCTTGAGCGGAACAGAGCGGAGTGGAGTGGGGCCAGGGGCCAGGGCAGGCAGGCAGGGAGCCTGCCCTGGCCACGGTGTGCAGCGCTGCCACCCCGGAGCCGCTCTAGGTAAGCTGCGCTGGGCTGGAGCCCGCACCCCTCCTGCACCCCCAACTCCCTGCCCTGAGCCCCCTGCCATACCCTGCACACCTCCTACACCCCCTGGGGGCAGGGAGGGGGCAGAGTTGGGGTGAGGACTTCAGGGAAGGGGTTGGAATGGGGGCAGGGAAGAGGCGGGGCAGGGGCGGGGACTCATGGAAGGGGTGGAGTGGGGGCGGGGCCAGCGGCAGCAAGGGGTGGTTGTCAGTGATGTGACCCTCGGGCCAATGCATTAGTCCTCATGCGGCCCTCGTGATCATTTGAGTTTCAGACCCCTGGTCTAAATGGACTATTTGTCTGACCCAGTATGGTTGTTCTTATGCCCTAAATAAGAGGAGCTGCTTAGGCTCTTTCAGTTGATGGGCTGGTATTCACCCCGGATCTTAAGGATTCTGAACTCACATTGATTATTGAAATAAATGTGACTCGGTATCTTTTGTTCATAAATTGTATTAAAATCATTAAAAAAATAAAAATCAAGAATACAGATCATCTTAGCTAATATGGACATTAGCTAATATAGCTATTAGCTAACATACAGCCAAAGCTAATATTACTAAAAGTAAAGCAATACAACAATAAATCAACAGGTTGGTCTCAATATTAGATTGGTGTTTCTAACAGGGTCCACTCACCACTTTGGCACCTCCTGCTGGCTGTCGTGGGGATTAGCTCCACATGTTAGTACATCCTCTTCGGGTGGTGCCTTGCCGCCGTCACTCCTGCTCTAGGACCCATGTCTCTACAAGGACCGCAGCGTCCTCTTCAGCGACATAGTCCTCCAGCCGTGCCACATACTGTGCTTCCCCCATTCTAGGGGACCTGCAATCTGCTGTTCAGCCACTTCCCTTAGTGGCTACTGCAGCGAATTGTCTGACCACTTCCTCGTGGCCCTAGCATCCTCTTTGCCCTTGCCTCAGGTCCTCAGCCTGCAAACTCCAGCAGCCAGCCAGGAGCTATCTCACCCACCCACCAGTCCCTGCTAAAAGCACTGCTCTGTCCAGGGTGCTGGCAGTTCTCTCAGCCCTCCAGAGACACTGTCCTTCCTCCCTGGGCTCCCAGCAGAGAACTGCGTTCCTCTGCCCTGCAGCTCCTTTTTTATATGGGCCTGCTTGGTCCTGATTGACTGCTCCCTTCAGTCCTTCTTTGATTGGCTGCCTCCTGTGCAGCCTCCCTAGGGCTCTATTAACCCCTTAGAGCCCATTGTGGGGCAGGCACCCCATCCCAGTGTTAAATAATCAAATTACTTAAATAATCAGATTAACACCAAAAAAATGTTGATCCTTATAAATTCTAAGAAGGGAGCCAAGGAGGTGGTTGTCCACTTGGCTATAAATCCCTCTAAAGAATTGTACCAAAGTCAACCAAATCTATAATTTGGAGCTGATTAAATATTTTAGTACCAAACCACAACTTCAGAGCCAATTATAAATCTTTCTTGTGTGATGGCTAACCCTTTCCTTTCCCCTCACCTTCAACATTGATTTATACAGATGTGAACAGAACACTCAAGGCAAGCAGAAGTCTAACAATTCTTATCTCCCACTTCCAGGATCTGCTGGTGACAGTTTCAAGTTTGGTGCTTTTAAAAACAGAACACACTTGAATGAATATCCTTGTGAGACAATATTTAGGGTTGTTTAAATCTAGGGAACTTTTTCTGGTGCCTTCCCTGTGTGGACTTTATGGGTGCTCTCACATGCAGGCATGCGCATAGCCACATGTTGACACCCTGTAACAGTGCGGGACTTACCCCTGCAGCACCTCCTGCTGGTCATCCAGGGTATTAGCTTTTCCAGCTCCAGAGCACCCTCTACAGGCCGGTATCCTGCTTGCTGCTGGGCCTGAGTCCCTCCTGGACACCGGTGCCCCTTTCAGGCTGTGGTGCTTCTCCTTGGCAGTACCCCCACAGATCTGGGGCACCCTCCCCGGGGAACTCCCACCCTCTATGCCCACCTCGCCTCAACTATGGCCACTGCCAGTCATCACCTAGCCCCCGTTCCCTGGGGCAGACTGCAGTGAAGTGCCACTCATCACCAGCAAAATGGGTTTTGGACCTGCTGCCTCTGCCTACCCTTGGGCTGCCCTCTGCAACCCCAGTACCTTCTTCTGGCTTTAACAAGGTCTGCAGCCTGGGGGATTTCTAGGCCAGAGCTCCCAGCTCCTCTGGCCTTCCCCCAGCCCTGCTCCAGTCTTGGTACTCTCTCAGCTGCCAGGCAGCCAGGTCCTTCCCTCTCTACCGCTAGAGAGAGACTCCGTCTCTGGCCTCAAACCTCTTATAAGGGCCATCTGAGCCCCCATTAAGCCAGCCTCGGCCTGATTGGGGCATGGCCCCCATCTGAGGCTGCTTTCCCCAATCAGCCCCGCTTTTCCTTCCGTGCCACAGCCCTCTCCCCAGGCTGTTTTAAGCCTTTTAAGGCAGTAGCAGGTGACCACCCCGCTACACACCTCCAAATGAGAGACTATGGAAAGGCTGGGATGTATCCCAACTAATACAAAACAAAAGACAAAAAGAGATAAAAGGAAAAATAAGATAATGGGAAATTTGTGAACTCTTCAGCTCTGAGTCTAGTGGAATAGGAGCTGGAACTGTAGTTGAGGAGCCAGATGATTGTGATGTTCTGGCCCATTGCTTCTCGCTAGGGGATCTTCTTCAGGTGGAGTGAAACTGGTCAAAGGCTGGTGATGTAGCCTGTTTTGTTGGTGTCTTGACTGATCTCTTCTCCCCAAAGTGACCAGGTCTTGGAGAATCCAGAATGTCAGTCTTCCCCCAGTGGCTTCTGGACCCAAGAGGCAAAGGCTTCTTGGCTTTATCCTTGAGTCTTATGGTTTGTGAACTAGCTTATTCAAACTTGCAATGCCTCCCTCTGGGGTCTTCTGAGAAGCCAGGTGTGAGGCTTATCTTGGAGCCATCCAACTTGATCCAGTCAGGTTCGAATAAGGTCATCCTTAGCCAATGCCAATTTTGAGAAAGTCCCGTTTAAATCAACAACTTACAAAATATCCAGTATTTTACATACCACAGAATCTGTAAGGCTGACCTCCACCCCTCAAAAATAATCAAGAAATGGACTCCTGAGACCACTTTTGAGGTAGGTGGCATAGTCGTATCTAGATGGAAAGGTCTTGATATCGTGTCACCAGCTTGTAGAAAGTTCCACACAAAAATCCCATAAGAATAATAGCTCAATAGTCATCCATCAGCAAAATTACAAATAAGTGTGGACAACTTAAGACTGCTGTTCCCATTCTTCTCACATACAAAGCACTTTAGTTATTTTTAAACTAATTAAGCCAAAAAAACCCAAACTCAAATCTAAGAATATAACATGCATTCAATATTTACCAGAATATCAAGTATAATGACCCCAATTGGCATGGATATGTACAAAATCTAGGAGTCTGAGATAAGAAGAACTATATAACTTCAGTTCTCTTTCTACTCTTCATGCTGATATTGGTAGTCAAGCTGGCTCCTGGTTAAAGCCCTGATTCAGTAAAGCACTTAAGGACTTGTTTATGTGCTTTGCTGAATAGGAATGCTTAGGTACTTTACTGAATAAGGATCTAAATTATCTTCATGGTCTGAATTTTGCATTGGAGTAGTAAGGGTTCCTGCTGAAGGGAATTTACACTGGGTAATATGGCACATTTGTCTGGGGTCCATTCTTTCCTTTCTGTAAAAATTGACACTTACTGGGCATGCTGAATTTGCCTGTACAGGTGGGATGCATTGGGGAGTAATTAGGAGCGGAAAATCAGGAAATTAATATCTTCCACTTGAATCTGAACTAAAGGAGCTGTTCTTGTTCTCCAGCTACATCCATAGGGATAAAGGGTAATGAATACCAACAGTTAATTTCAAAATAACTACACCTGAGATGAATTTGGGGGTAAACAGAAGTGGCACAAGATGATAACCCAATCAATCACTTGGTGATCCTCAATGAATGCCATCTCATTTCTTTTAAAGACACACAACTACTTTTCCAGACCGCAAGCCACCAGTCTGGATGACTCACTCAAGGCAGGTTTCTTTTTTCCTTCTATTACTCTTAGAGTACAGCATCCAGAATACATAAGCAGGATATCTGCACATAGGCTTGAAAGGCATTCGATTTTAATTGATAAATATCAGTAATCATTGACTTGTCTCCACCTAAAAACTGAAAGTACCTTTATTATTAATTGAGAGATAAGGTGGGTGAGGTAATATCTTTTTTATTGAACCAACTTCTGTTGGAGAGAGAGACAAGCATTTGAGCTCCACAGAGCTCCTCTTCAGGCCTGGGGAAGGTACTCAGAGGGCATGTCTACACATACAGCACTTCAGCTCTCCTGTTGACATAATAAAACCATCTCCATGAGTGGCAGTAACTATGTCAGTCTCCCGACAACATAATGCGTTCCACGCTGGCACTTATGTTGGTGTAACTTGCGTCGCTCGGGTGTGGTTTAGGGTATGTCTACACTACCCACCAGATTGGTGGGTAGTGATCGATCTATCAGGGATCGATTTATCGCGTCTAGTGTAGACGCGATAAAATCGATCCCCGATCGCTCTGCCGTCGACTCCGGAACTCCACTGTGGCGAGAGGCGGAAGCGGAGTCGACGGGGAAGCGGCAGCGGTCGACTCGCTGCTGTCCTCACGGCCAGGTAAATCGACCTAAGATAAGCCGACCTCAGCTACGCTTTTCACGTAGCTGAAGTTGCATATCTTAGGTCGATCTTCCTCCCCCCCCAGTGTAGACCTAGCGTAAGTCACACCCCTGACCAACATAAATTATGCTTACATTAGCTGTAGCGCAGACATAGCCAGAGTGTCACAGATCAATACAAGATGGAACAGATTGTTAAGCCAAAATGGTTAACACATGTTGCAAGAGACCAATTAAATTGAAGTGGGCAATTAACACCTCTGTAGTCATAGGACAAAGAAGGGTTAGTATGTTTTAAATTGTTATAATAAGACATGAAACCAGTATTTCTATTGAGACCATGATTTTTAGTTTCTAGCAAAGTTATGAATTTAAGCTCTCAGGCTCATCTCTTGAAGGTGTTGTGCAGATCAAGGACAGAGAAGTCAATATGGAGTGATCGTTTTGTGAAAAATGTTCACCCATGGGTGATGGAATGTTTTCTCTTTTATCATTTTTCTGTGTGAGTTCGTTCGAGAGCGTAGTGATTGTCTGGTTTATTATTAATGGAAATTGCAGAAAGTGAAAGTTTTTTTTTTTAAATTGCTTGGAGGTAGTGTATCTGTGTGTGTGTGTGTGTGTGTGTGTGACTCTAGCAAGGAATTTAATATTCTGTGCTGCTAATTATGTCTAGAAATTATTACTAATTTACATTCAATATCATTCAAAATGTGCTAGCCATCTTCCAACCACAGAGGAAGACATGGACTCTGCTTTAGAGTTTAAAAACTAAGGCCCCAGTCCTGCAAGTTACTCCATGCCCGCAAACACTTGTACCTGCATGGAGCCTTGTTCGTGTCACTGGGGCTCTTTGTGGACACAGGGATAATCTTACATGGCATAATTTGCAGGTGCCTGGATCAAGCACTTAATTTTATAAAATGCTGTGAATTTGATTTTGTTTCTGAATCATATACAAATTTCAATTTCTACAGTCAGTAACTTTTGAGTAGATAACAATTAGGCGCTTTTTTTCTTGTTTTATACTAGTAGAAAAAATTAACCTGATAAATGAATTATGTGGAACTACATTCCTATCTGTTGAAGGTCATGTAAAAAAATGAAATCTTCCAAGACTGCTTATAAAATTTCAAAGTCTCTGTTGGTCACATGGCCATTCTAAAATGCTACTGCAATAAACTTCAATTGACTTTGTATCAGGGCCTCTCTGGCAAAACAGCTGGCTCAGCTGTTGGCATTCAGATGGTAGGGAGACTGTGGTGTGCCTGACACCATCACTGGCAGCCCGGGTAATACTGTCCCTCCCCATCATAAGCTAACCTGAGGCCTTCCCCAAAACAGCAATACTCATGTCCATGGTTTTCAAAGGCACTCTCATACCAGGGTGATGGGTGGTCTTATAAAAGCCTTTATGGACAGGGTACAAGTAATTGTGATCTTTAGGAAAAGTCAGTGGCAAACTTTCGTTGTCTAGTCATCAGTTTAATTTTGTCCAAAAGTCACTTTACAATAAAAAGGGTTGGTTTTGTACACAGGAATTGGGTAGTAACAGAAAAACTATTTAGTGGTTCCTTGCAAGTCTGCCAGAGCAGCAGTCTCCCCCCATAGCTAGGCCTTGCCTGTTGTGTGTAGTTAACGCGCACAGTTATATGCACCCCACTGTGCCCGGTCCTTCATATTACATTTGTTGTGTAAAGAGCAAGAGCCATCAGCTAGAAATTTACTTGTATTTTAATCAAAGTGAATATTAACATTTACATTTCTAGGAACCCATATTGTGTGGGAAGGGGAGGGGCACAGACTAATTGGGTCCCAAAGGCAGAGGCAGCTACACCTGGGAACCCAGGAAGCAGTCATCAACAGAGCAGAGGAGGATTTGCGTAAAACGTTCTACAGGCTGGGGCTATCTTATTCTGTTCTGTATAGGTTCTTATATAACTCTCACGACTGTAGAATCTGAGCACCTTCCAGGAATGCATTAAGCAACGTGACTAACATCTGTCACCTGTTTGTTCTTTCATCCTTCCACAGGGGAAGAAATGTGTGCAGGGGAGTGTTCTTATTTGCTAGGTTTATGTTAGAGAAGGCCCGGTCAAAGAAATGGCCCTTGCATTTAGAGGGGAAGATGGTGAGGCTTGTGAAGATCCTTAGATCCTGTGGGGAGTTCATTCTATGGCCTTGGGCCAGCTCCCAAGAAAGTGCTGTATTGATTTCCTGAACATCAGTTGAGATGGAACAATGCATATCCATCTGGCTATCCCTTCAACACTGGAGAGCTCTTTGAGGGTAGGAGGATAGAGGATAGAGTCTACCAGCCGCCTGCAGAGTCCATCCATCCCCATTTTCTGCATGGATCATGGCGGGAAAGATTGAAGTTCCTTATAAGTATTGAGGTGTAGAAAAGACAATGCTGCTTCACTTTTCCGTCCTGTGGCAAATTGATGGAGAGTGACTAACTGACCTTTGAAGAAATGGGACAGAAGTACCAGCCCACATTCTCTGCCCATGTAAATTATGTAGTTTGGTTGAAGTGAGTGGAGGGTTGCCAATACTAGAGCTGGTCAGGAATTTTGACAAAAGGTTTTGTCACTGGAAAATTTGAATTTGTCAAACCCAAGGCTTCCTACAGGAATGCAGTGTGATTCATGGATATTTTATTTCAAAAAACAAATGAAAAAGTTCCAAAACTTCAAAACAGACCATTTCAACATATTCATGAGTGCTCCTGAGGGTTGGGAAGACTTGTGGTAGCATCTATGCAAACTCTACACAGTGATCATTTTAAACCATACATGTGTAGCTTGGGGAACAGAACTCAGGGCCTTGTGCTTCTTACATACAGGCCTCTACCGCTGCAGCTAAATGAGCAGAAGCATCTTCTGAAGTTGAGGCTGCATAACAGTTTCCATTGTAACTCCCTATCTTCATTTGCTTGTGACTTTCTGAAATGTTTGCTTTTCATGTTTGAACTTTCCATGCTTGATTTTTGCCAAAAACGTGATTGTTTGTGTTTGTTTTTTGAAAGTTGGAGTCAAAATGATTAAGCTGTGTTAGAGTATGAGTATGAGCTGATCTGGGCGGGAAATATTCTCATTGTAAAAAAAAACCAAAGTTATGAGAATGCTTTAACATCTCTACTGTCAGAATGGCTTCAGCATAGAAAGTTGATTTGTATCCAGGAACTAGCCCTCACCAAGGAAAAGTGATTGTGTGTGCTGGTAAAAATATTTTGATTTGCTGCCTTAGGAGCTTTTGGAAATTGTGTGCAGTGCTCGGGCAGTGGATACTGCATTTAGTTTCTCACTAAGACCCCAATCCTGCAAAGCGCTCCATGCAGGGGAAAACCTCTGAGACTGCATAGAGTCCTACTGAAGTCAGTCTGCCTCTGTTTGAATGCAGGGATCTGTCTGTATTGAGATGTTTGCACGATTGGAGCCCTATGTGCATAAAGTGTGCAACTAAGGAAAATTACACATGTATGTGTGCATATCTGATTTAGCTGCACCATGAAAAATGAGGTGCAGGTGCCTTAAGAGAGTCAAGACATCCATAGGAGCTCTTCAGTCCCTGTGTATCATTGTACGGTACACAGTTGCTGTGTATCATTGTACGGTACACAGTTGGAGGGAGGAGCTAAGGTTACAGGAGGGAAGAATTAGGAGTAGTCACCAGGAAGCCAGTGTCTGCACATGGCTGGAATGCTAGCTGCAGTATTGCTGCAGTATTGCTGTCAAAAGTTCTCTTAATAAGGGGACTGTTTCGTTTTAGGAACATGGAGTCCTTTTATGTTATTATCCAGCAGCACCAGGTACATAAAACAGGGAGATGACAGTGGTTAAAATGTCAGTGGCTGCTTGGAGGCCTGTCTACACTAGCCGCCTTACCGTTATTGCCACCAGTGAAGAGCTGAAGCTCATGGCAGCAATGATGAGAATAAAGTTGGGTGTAGACAGAACTAAAATATTTCACATTCCTAGATATCAAACTCATCCTAGTCACAACATTGAGGCATCAATCCACATAAGCACATGTCTAACTTTAACCACACAAGTATTCCTATTGAAAACTTTCATGGGACTACACACATGCTTAAAGTTAAGCATGTGCTTAAGTGCTTTGCTGGATCAGGGAGTAAAATATCTTTACACTTGATTGGTAATACTGTGTTTTAATCTTTTTGAATTAACTAGTTATAGATTAGACACACTTATCAGTATGTGCCATCCATTTTTGCAATAAATTGGACTTTGGAATGGGAAACTGTAGCTTTAAATAGACTTTGGTACTTTATCCTCTTTAAATCTATATTCTCTGTTGAAGTAAATAAACCAACACAGTAAAGAGAGCTGATAGCTACTCCATCTGTATTATGGCACACAATGATGGCTGGAAGTTAAAGGTTTGATATATAGGTAAATTTTTTTATTGCCAGCCCCTGCCCCTGAAGAAAGTATTAAAATTTCCAGATGAGTAACCAAACAATAAATAGATGAGACAGTTGCTGTGAATATGATTTTTGCATAGTAATGAGATATCGCTGGATACTGCAGTTTGCAGTCCACAGTTTGTCTACATTATCGTTTTGATTGGTCAAATGCACAAGAAAGATACACCAGTACAAGTCACATCCAGTGTTCTATTTTAAATTGATTCAGTGTGGGAGTTATTTTTCCAGTATAAAAACAAAACAAATTGCAAGTGCCCAATTCTGATTTTGTTTTGCACCCCATGGGCATTGCTTGTGGACCCCAAGACTGACTTCATCCTAGCAAAGGTAGGATCAGGTCCATTTGTGGTACCTTTTGGTCAATGTCTTCAGCCGTGATGGAGCGGTTCACTCAGATGCAAAAGGCTCACAAAAGCTCTGTGTGTAGGTGTGGCTACTGTGCCGGGGACCCTCCAAACTAACTGTGCCCAGTGCCAGAGGCTGTTGTGAGGAAGGGTGAATTTCCTCTTGAATGCATAATTAGAGGAAACCTCAATCCTAGCTACTCTGATCTGGGTAGACAAATACTAGTTAACTCTTCTTAGCTCAGACACAGCTTTAGGTGCAGCTTATTTCCTGTGCAACAAATAATGACCCCATCAAAGTTAATGACAAATTCCCATTGATTTTGTTGGGAGTATGTGACGTTCTCCTCTGCTGTTATCTGGACCGGTGATCTGCTAGGTCACTCCAATCCTTGAATCTGTGAGCCGGCCTTAACCTGCTCTGCTGTGAGAACCCCCACTCCTGGGCTGTTCATGCACAGCCTCTGGCATGTAAGCTGCTCCTTGGATTTTGCAACTGAATGGCGCTAGCCAATATCTCCAGTCCCAGACACAACCCTAGGAACCTCCATCTTGCAGTGTCCAGTTATGCCCATTGAATGCTGCAAGCGTATATGAGTCCGTCAATTTAACAAAGAAATTGATATGTATCAGGCTTGTTATCCCAAGGGGAGTCTCTGACACGCTTCAAACTGAACACACTGCTTCAGTAGAATAAACAAACAGATTTATTAACTACAAAGATAGATTTTAAGTGATTATAAGTCAAAGCACAACAAGTCAGATTTGGTCAAATGAAATAAAAGCAAAATGCATTCTAAGCTGATCTTAACACTTTCAGTGCCCTTACAAACTTAGATGCTGCTCACCACAGGCTGGCTGATTGCCCTTCAGCCAGGCTCTCCCCTTTGATCAGCGCTTCAGTCGCTTGGAGGTGATGTCTGTAGATGGATACGGAAGAGAGAGGAAGAGCATGGCAAACGTCTCTTCCTTTTATCATGTCCTTTCTTCCCTCTTGGCTTTGCCCTCCTCCCCCTTCAGAGTCAGGTGAGCATTACCTCATCACAGTCCCAAACTGACCAAAGGAAGTGGGGTGACTCACTCAAGAGTCCAACAGATCCTTTGTTGTTGCCTAGGCCAGTGTCCTTGTTCCTGTGAGGATGGGCTGGGTTTGTCCCATACATGCCCTGATGAGGTGTGAACTGCCCCTTTGCTTCTGGAGAGATTTTGCCTGGGCTTGCTTTAAGCCAGGGGTCTCCAAACTACGGCCCGCGGGCCAGATCCGGCCTGGGGCTTCCATTTGTCCGGCACTCCAACCAACAGGGGAGATGCGAACAGCTGAGTAGGCATGAGCAGGCAGAGGGAGGGGCCGCCGGCAGTAGCTCACACAGCTGAGCTGTGCAGAGGGGTGAGTGCCTCTGGGAGCCAGTGTCCCCCCAAAAAGGGGAGCCAACTTAGGGGTGAGTCATTGCTTCAGCAAAGCAGGTAGAGGGAGAAGCAAACAGGCAGGCAGGCTGCACGCAGCTGAGCAGGCGCGCTGAACAGGCAGGGGGAGGGGCTGCCAGCAGCAGCTTGGGCGGGAGAGGGGGGAGTAGCTCAGCTGAGCTGTGCAGAGGGGTGAGTGTCTCTGGGAGCCAGTGTCCCCCCAAAAGGAGAGCCAACTTAGGGGAGAGTCGTTGCTGCAGCCAAGCAGGCACAGACCCCTGCCTTAGAGTAAAAATACAAACCAGATGCTTAATTACATCTCCAATAAATGGAGTAAAGAAGATGGAAATTAACACTTTCATAATGGCTAAATTTTAACTACATCACTAATAGAACCAAACAGTATTTGTATGATACAAATGTTTGAGTTTTTAGAAATAAAAAAAAAAGTGAAATGATTTTTAATGTATTGACAAATATTTTGTGTGATTCACAATACCTGCATCGATTAACTTTTATACCTGATTTAGAATTTAATGCAACACTGACACAGTAGAGTAGTGTTGATTTTTAATTATTTACATATATTTGCATATATTTAATTTCTCTCACAGTCACTTCGGCCCACGAAGCCCCTTCAAAAATCTAATATGGCCCACGTCTCATAAAGTTTGGAGACCCCTGATTTAAGCCATGAGGACACATTTTCAGCCTCATAACTATATACATGAAATTACAACCTATAACATTACTAAAACAACGCTATCACAACACTGCTCAGAGCATCATGAGCCTTCCGAAGACACCTGACATGACAAACTTTGCGTTAGATACCACACAATCATATTATAAGGATGAACATGGGGGTTCTGGGGGTTCCTGCGAGGTACAGAACGTCACAGAGTAGGACTTAGTCCTGTGCATTTTCTAGTACTAGAGGTGCTGAAGATATCACTGGAGCAGCTTCTGATTTCCCCGTCACTGGCATCATTGCTAGAATATATGATATGCATGTTCACAACATGACCCAAAGCTCTTTCTCCTCGGTTAGAGAACTAATTTTCACAATAAAAACCCCTTAGTGAAATTTATCCCAGTAACCACTTCCATTTGACCGACATTCTTTTGCTTTAATTCTGTATTTGTGATAAATTTGTTCTGATTTTTAATGATCCAAGTGAAATGCGAGTGTACTGAACCATCATCAAGGGAGGAAGGCTTGTGAGCTTGTAGGAACCACCTGCTGGGCCTGAGCTACACAGGCTTGTTCCCCTGCAAATCTCTTGTGGGTCGTGTCTCAGACAGTGGGCTTCTGCAGGTAGTTCTGACAGCTGAGTCCTGGCTGTAGCCCTGCATATTACTGATTACGTAGATTGCTTGGGTTTGCTCCATTTATCCTGGCTGTATCTGTGAACCCTCCCAGTGAGTGGACTTCTTGGTGTGCCAGGAATGTAAGGTCAGGCTATTAGGGGCTCAATTTTCAGATGTGGTCCACACCAGAATCTCCTCTTGAGGTCAATGGGGGTTCAGAATCTTCTGACTAAAATCTGGCCTTAATCTTTTCTCTGTGATTTTCTTCTCTTTGTGTGTTTGGGGGGTAAGAATTCTGCACTGTCAAAATCAAGAAATCCAGCAAGTTGATTTAGATCAGTTATCCAATAAATAAATCAATCATGACTTCCCAGATAACTCTAGCAGTACAAAGATGAAAACAGACATTACATTAAAGAAATTTACCATATTCATACTGAATATTACTTTGTAGCTCTGTTAGTACATATACGGTTTCATATACATGAGGGTATCTTCTAATGATTCCTGCCAATCAGTTATACTTAACAGCAGATTTCCACTGGGGTTTCTGCAACAGGGGGAAATAATACCATAGGATTTGCTGTAAGTTCTAATACCTCACAAACAAAATGGGAAGAGTTTTGGGATGAAACTACATCATTGTCATGCCCATAATCTGTAATCGTTAAAAACAATAGTACCTGATTCTTCCCACCTCCAACCTCGTCTTATTTCTAAAGGGTGAAATTTACTCCCAGGCAGAGACTCTACACAAGGCCTGGGCCTCATTGAAGTTCCTCATGAACCCTCAAAATAGTTCTTAAGTGGCACATAGGCCTTTGTGGCCTCTGCCCAAGGGGGTGAATTTTGCCCAGTGTGTCAGAATGAAGCCCATAGTTATGAAAATGCACAGAAAATTCAGGTACAAAAGGGTGGCCTATAACATAACATTCTCTGCCTCAACAAATTGTCATTTGACCTCAGGAGCTAGATGTGTTCTGTTTGTACAACTCTGCCGTCATTATGTAACTGGCCAGTTACATATGTTTTAAGGACTATAATATAGATAATGGATAATAAACTCTTAGTGAAGCCATCAGCCTAAGTGTACTGTAAGTAGATGGCAAGTGTGACATTTTGTTACCGGAATTTCACTTCATTCATAAAATGACTTATAAAACAACTGTCATGCTTCTTTTGTGCCTGGATAATTAAATAAGCTCTCTATGTAAATTGGAATGAATAAATAAGTGTGCCTATAAAAAAAAATCTCTGCACACACAGAAAAAAGATATAAAATACATGCAATAATAAATCTACGCCTCAGTCATAGCACGGAAATAACTGTTCTGGACGGGAGAAGGCTGCTCAAGGGTATTTTTCCCAGCTCCACCTGCAACCTTCTCTTACTCTGTGCTTGCACAAGAAGCCTTGGTCTCATTTGGGGACCTTTAGGAACTACTGTAATACTAATAATACATGAATAATAATACACCAGCTGTGCAGCAGGGAGCCTGGCACTGGGTGGGTTCCTAAGATGATAGTGTACGATGGTGGAACCAGTGTGAGTGGTACTAGAGGATCTTCCTGGTTTACCCTCTGGTGGTGAGGTTGTATTAGGGGAGCACAAGGCTACTGTTCTGAAATAACCTCTGCAGAGCTGCTCCATGAGCATAGTGCCTTCCCCGTTCCACCCTCCCCCACCCCCCCACTTTAGCTCATCTCTCCGGGCTTGACTCAAGGTGAGAACTGGGCCTTTTCTTGGGCTTATGTGGTACATAGATCTTTGCTCAGGCCCTCTGCAATGCAGTGGATTTCCTCCAGATGTTCCTAAGTTCTGTAAACATGCAGTGCTTAGTTTATGAGAATTGCAAGCACCTCTGCTTTTATGGCTTCATTTTCTTTTTTCCTTAGACTTTTCCAGAAGTGGAAAAGATCTTTGATTTCGAGGGTCCCATATATCCGATCACAGCCTCACATGTTCTCCACACACACACACACACACAAATCAATATTGTCTCATTGTTCCCTTGTTCTCCCCATCCTTTCTGTATCCACCTGTTTCTTGTCTTATACTTAGAATGTAAGCTCTTTGAGGCAGGGTTTGTTTTTTGTTGTTGTTCTCTGTTTGTACAGTGCCTAGCAAAGTGGGGTCCTAATCTAGGGCTGGTAGGTACTATGCTAATACAGATAAATAATAATGATCTTCCCTTACTAATTACAATTTTCAGGTGAAAGGGAATTTTAGAGAGTGTTTAAGGGGAATGGAGGAAATGGCATTTGAGAGAGAGAGACACAGAAGAGAAAATGAGCTGCAGCTTTAAGGAGTCACTAACATTCCATTACAATCTAGGCATACCTGGACCATTTTATGTAGGTATCCATATCTATCCAGCATGGCCCAAAGACAGCCCAGACATCCAACTAATATGCCCAGTCCCTTTAAAAGTGGATGGAGTCCTAGGGTATGTCTACACTACGAAATTAGGTCGAATTTATAGAAGCTGGTTTTATAGATATCGGTTTTATACAGTCGATTGTGTGTGTCCCCACATAAAATGCTCTAAGTGCATGAAGCCGGCGGACCGCATCCACAGTACCGAGACTAGCATCGACTTCCGGAGCGTTGCACTGTGGGTAGCTATCCCACAGTTCCCGCAGTCTCCGCCGCCCATTGGAATTCTGGGTTGAGATCCCAATGCCTGATGATGCAAAACAGTGTCACGGGGGGTTCTGGGTACATGCCATCAGGCCCCTCCCCCTCCATCAGAGCAACGGCAGACAATCGATTCGCACCTTTTTACTTGGGTTACCTGTGCAGACAACATACCACGCCAAGCATGGAGCCCGCTCAGCTCAGCTCAGCTCACTGTCACCATATGTCATCTGGGTGCCGGCAGATGTGGTACTGCATTGCTACACAGCAGCAGCTAATTGCCTTTTGGCAATAGATGGTGCAGTATGACTGGTAGTCTTCATCGGCGATCTGGGTGCTGGCAGACGTGGGGCTGCATTGCTACACAGCAGCAGCCCCTTGCCTTTTGTCAGTAGATGGTGTATTAAGATTGATATCCGTCATCGTCGTATTCCAGTTCAATCAGAGGCACCTGGGCAGACATGCTTTGTCTCCTGGAGACTCAGTCCTGCCAGCAGTCCTATAGAACCGTCTTGACGATGATGGCTAGCAGTCGTAGTACAGTATCTTCTGCCAAGCACCCAGAAGATGCCGAGGGCTATCAGTCATGCTGCACTGTTTGCTGCCAGCTTAAGATGTAAAAAATAGATGTATTCATTTGCTTCCCCCTCCCTCCGTGAAATCAATGGCCTGCTAAACCCAGGGTTTTGAGTTCAATCTTTGGGGGGGCCATTCTGTGTGACAGTTGTTTGTGTTTCTCCCTGATGCACCGCCACCTTTGTTGATTTTAATTCCCAGTACCTGTACGCCATGTCATCAGTCGCCCCTCCCTCCCTCCGTCAGTTTCGTGCCTTTTTTCAGACCAGACGCCATAGCACTGGGATCATGGAGCCCGCTCAGATCACCGCAGCAATTATGAGCACTATGAACACCACGCGCATTGTCCTGGAGTATATGCAGAGCCAGGACATGCCAAAGCAAAACCAGGACCAGCCGACGAGGCGATTGCAGCGTGGCGACGACAGTGATGAGGAAATTGACATGAACACAGCCCTCACACAAGGTACGGGCCCCAGCAATGTGCAAATCATGGTGTTACTGGGGCAGGTTCATGCCTTGGAACGCCAATTCTGGGCCCGGGAAACAAGCACAGACTGGTGGGACTGCATCATGTTGCAGGTCTGGGACGATTCCCAGTGGCTGTGAAACTTTCGCATGCGTAAGGGCACTTTCATGGAACTTTGTGACTTGCTTTCCCCTGCCCTGAAGCGCCAGAATACCAGGATGAGAGCAGCCCTCACAGTTGAGAAGCGAGTGGCGATAGCCCTGTGGAAGCTTGCAATGCCAGACAGCTATCAGTCAGTCGGGAATCAATTTGGAGTGGGCAAATCTACTGTGGGGGCTGCTGTGATCCAAGTTGCCAGGGCAATGAAAGACTTGGTGATATCAAGGGTAGTGACTCTGGGAAACGTGCAGGCCATAGTGGATGGCTTTGCTGCAATGGGATTCCCAAACTGTGGTGGGGCGATAGACGGAATCCATATCCCTATCTTGGCACTGGAGCACCAAGCCACCGAGTACATAAACCGCAAGGGGTACTTTTCAATGCTGCTGCAAGCCCTGGTGGATCACAAGGGACGTTTCACCAACATCAACGTGGGATGGCCAGGAAAGTTACATGATGCGCGTGTCTTCAGGCACTCTGGTCTGTTTCAAAAGCTGGAGGAAGGGACTTTCTTCCTGGACCAGAAAATAACCGTTGGGGATGTTGAAATGCCTATCGTGATCCTTGGGGACCCAGCCTACCCCTTAATGCCATGGCTCATGAAGCCGTACACAGGCAGCCTGGACAGTAGTCAGGACCTGTTCAACTACAGGCTGAGCAAGTGCCGAATGGTGGTGGAATGTGCATTTGAATGTTTAAAAGCGCGCTGGCGCAGCTTACTGACTCGCTCAGATCTCAGCAAAAAGAATATCCGCATTGTTATTGCTGCTTGCTGTGCGCTCCACAATATCTTTGAGAGTAAGGGGGAGACATTTATGGCGGGGTGGGAGGTTGAGGTAAATCGCCTGGCCGCTGATTACGCGCAGCCAGACACCAGGGCGGTTAGAAGAGTACAGCAGGACGCGGTGCACATCAGAGAAGCTTTGAAAACGAGTTTTGTGACTGGCCAGGCTACGGTGTGAAACTTCTGTTTGTTTCTCCTTGATGAACCCTCCGCCACCCCCCCCCACCTGGTTCACTCTACTTCCCTGTAAACCAACCACCCCACTCTCCCCTCCCCCCTTCGAGCACCGCTTGTAGAGGCAATAAAGTCATTGTTACTTCACATGCATGCATTCTTTATTAATTCATCACACAACTAGGGGGATAATTGCCAAGGTAGCCCAAGAGGGGTGGGGGAGGAGGGAAGGAAAAGGACACACTGCAGTTTAAAACTTTAAAACTTTAACACTTATTGAAGGCCAGTCTTCCGATGCTCGGCCAATCATCTGGGGTGGAGTGACTGGGTGGCCGGAGGCCCCCCCACCGTGTTCTTGGGCGTCTGGGTGAGAAGGCAATGGAACTTGGGGAGGAGGGCTGTTGGTTACACAGGGGCTGTAGCGGCGGTCTCTGCTCCTGCTGCCTTTCCTGCAACTCAACCATACGCTGGAGCATATCAGTTTGATGCTCCAGCAGCCGGAGCATCGATTCTTGCCTTCTGTCTGCAAGCTGACGCCACCTATCATCTTCAGCCTGCCACTTGCTCTGTTCATCCCGCGATTCAGCCCGCCACCTCTCCTCTCGTTCATATTGTGCTTTTCTGTAGTCTGACATTGACTGCCTCCAGGCATTCTGCTGTGCTCTTTCAGCATGGGAGGACATCTGGAGCTCAGTGAACATATCATCCCGAGTCCGCCGTTTTCTCCTTCTAATCTTTGCTAGCCTCTGCGAAGGAGAAACATTTGCAGCTGGTGGAGGACAAGGGAGAGGTGGTTAAAAAAGACACATTTTAGAGAACAATGGGTACACTCTTTCACGTTAAATTTTGCTGTTCACATTACACAGCACATGTGCTTTCGTTACAAGGTCGCATTTTTTCTCTCATATTGAGGGCCTGCCAGTTTGGTGTGAGAGATCACTCACGCGGTGCCAGGCAACAGAATTCGGCTTGCAGGCAGCCATGGTAAGACACAGTCTTTTGGCTTTTTTAACCCTCATAACATGTGGGAATGGTTTCAAACAGTAGCGCCCTCATTTCCCATACCAAGGACCCATTGGGTTGGCCTTTTAAAATGGGTTTTCAATGTAAAAGGAGGGGCTGGGGTTTCCGGGTTAACATGCAGCACAAACCCAACTACCCCCCCCCCCACACACACACACATCCAATTCTCTGGGGTGATCCCTTCACCCCTCCCACCCCCACCGCGTGGCTAACAGCAGGGAACATTTCTGTTCAGCCGAGCAGGAACGGGCACCTCCGAATGCCCCCTTAATAAAATCACCCCATTTCAACCAGGTGACCGTGAATGATATCACTCTCCTGAGGATAACAAAGAGAGATAAGGAATGGATGTTGTCTGCATGCCAGCAAACACCGGGAGCATACGCTGCCATGCTTTGTTATGCAATGATTCCAGACTACGTGCTACTGGCCTGGCATGGTAAAGTGTCCTACCATGGCGGACGGGATAAGGCAGCCCTCCCCAGAAACCTTTTGCAAAGGCTTTGGAAGTACATGAAGGAGAGCTTTCTGGAGATGTCCCTGGAGGATTTCCGCTCCATCCCCATACACGTTAGCAGACTTTTCCAGTAGCTGTACTGGCCGTGATTGCCAGGGCAAATTAATCATTAAACACGCTTGCTTTTAAACCATGTGTGATATTTACAAAGGTACGCTCATCAGAGGTCCCTTGTGTGCCCTCAGGGTCTGGGAGCACGCCTTGGGTGAGTTCGGGGGTTACTGGTTCCAGGTCCAGGGTGATAAACATATCCTGGCTGTTGGGGAAACCGGTTTCTCCGCTTCCTTTCTGTGAGCTATCTTCATTGTCTTCATCATCGTCATCGTCTTCCGCGTACCCCAAACCCGCTTCCCTGTTGCGTGTTTCTCCATTGACAGAGTCAAAGCACATGGTTGGGGTAGTGGTGCCTGCACCCCCTAGAATGGCATGCAGCTCCGCGTAGAAGCGGCATGTTTGCGGCTCTGCCCCAGACCTTCCGTTTGCCTCTCTGGCTTTGTGGTAGGCTTGCCTTAGCTCCTTAATTTTCATGCGGCACTGCTGTGCATCCCTGTTATGGCCTCTGTCCTTCATGGCCTTTGAGACCTTTTCTAATATTTTGCCATTTCATTTACTGCTACGGAGTTCAGCTAGCACTGATTCGTCTCCCCATGTGGCGAGCAGATCCCGTACCTCCCGTTCTGTCCATGCTGGAGCTCCATCATGGTTACCTGTGCTGATGAGCTCTGCATGGTCACCTGTGCTCTCCACGCTGGGCAAACAGGAAATGAAATTCAAAAGTTTGCGGGGCTTTTCCTGTCTACCTGGTCAGTGCATCTGAGTTGAGAGTGCTGTCCAGAGCAGTCACAATGAAGCACTGTGGGATAGCTCCCGGAGGCCAATAACGTCGAATTCCATCCACACTACCCCAAATCCGACCCGGAAAGGCCGATTTTAGCGCTAATCCCCTCGTCGGAGGTGGAGTAAAGAAACCGGTTTAAAGGGCCCGTTAAATCGAAAGAAAGGGCTTCGTCGTGTGGACGTGTCCAGGCTTAATTCGATTTAACCCTGCTAAAGTTGACCTAAACTCGTAGTGTAGACCAGGGCGTAGACTATTCATTGCGCTACCAGGACAAAGTCCTTTCATGTTAACAGCTTCCTTGATTGTCCTAGAGCTTCTCCTAGAAATAGGGTGTCTGATATGTGAGACAGTCTCTGTTAGCAATTGGCTGATTCAGTACATGCTGAGGATTAGAGTTATATGTCGAGTAAGTCAATCAGCGTTCGTACATTGTATGTAGAAAGATTCCCCAAACAATCATGCACATTTCTGATATTTCAGTCATGAAAGAGTTAACATTTAAATATTCATGTTTAGGTTTCCGAGTTGAGATCACATTAAGATGCATAGAGCGGTCCACATCCTTTATTTCACCAGGGTCTGGTTAAATAAATCCTAGAATACTCAAGGAGCTGACTGAGGTGCTATCTGAGCCATTAGCGATTATCTTTGAAAAGTGATGGAAGTGGGAGAGATTCCAGAGGACTGGAAAAGGGGAAAATATAATGCCAATCTATAAAAAGGGGGAATAAGGACAATCCGGGGAGTTACAGACCAATCAGCTTAACTTTGTATCCAGAAAGATAATGGAGCAAATAATTAAGCAATCAATTTGTGAACATCTTGAAGATAATAAGGTGATAAGTAACAGTCAGCATGGATTTGTCAAGAAAAAATAGTGTCAAACCAACCTACTAGCTTTCTTTGACACGGTAACAAGCATTGTGGATGGGGGAAGCAGTGGATGTGGTATATCTTGACTTTAGTTAGGCTTTTGATACTGGTTTGCATGGCCTTCTCATAAACAAACTAGGGAAATATAATCTAGATGGAGCTACTATAAGTTGGGTGCATAACTGGTTGGAAAACAATTCCCAAAAAGTAGTTATCAGTGGTTCACAGTCAAGCTGGAAGGGCATATCAAGTGGGGTCCAGCAGTGATCAGTTCCGGGTCTGGTTCTGTTCAATATCTTCATCAATGATTTAGATAATGGCATAAAGAGTACATTTTATCAAGTTTGTGGGCAATATGAAGCTGGGAGTGGTTGCAAGTGCTTTGGAGGTAAGATTAAAATTCAAAATGATCTGGACAAACTGGAGAAATGGTCTGAAGTAAAGTAAATAGGATAAAATTCAATAAGGACAAATGCAAAGTACTCCACTTAGTAAGGAACAATCAGTTGCACACATACAAAATGGGAAATGACTGCCTAGGAAGGAGTACAGCTGGAAGGGATCTGGAGGTCATAGTGGACCACAAGCTAAATATGAATCAACAGTGTAACAGTGTTGCAGAAAAAACAAACATCATTCTGGGATATAACAGGAGTGTTGTAAGCAAGATATGAGAGAATTCTTCTGCTCTGCTCTGTGCTGTTTAGACCTCAACTGGAGTATTTTGTCTAGTTCTGGGTTCCATATTTCCGAAAAGACGTGGACAAATTGGAGAAAGTCCGGAGGAGAGCAACAAACCTGATTAAAGGTCTAGAAAACATGACCTATGAGGGAAGATTGAAACAAATGGGTTTGTTTAGTCTGGCAAAGAGAAGACTGAGAGGGGACATCACAGTTTTCAAGTACGTAAAAGGTTGTTACAAGGAGGAGGGGGACAAATTGTTTTCATTAACTCCTGAGGATAGGACAAGAAGCAATGGGCTTAAGTTGCAGCAAGGGAGGTTTAGGTTGGACATTAGGAAAAACTTCCTGTCAGGGTAGTTAAGCACTGGAATAAATTGGGAGGCTGTGCAATCTCTGTCATTGAATATTTTTAAGAGCAGGTTAGACAAACACCAGGGATGGTCTAGATAATACTTAGACCTACCTTGAGTGCAGGGGCGTGGACTAGATGACCTCTCAATGTCCCTTCCTATCCTATGATTCTATGCTATTGTTTCAGGCTGCTTGCAGCCTTAGGTTCACATTTGCAAGAAGTTACCTTTGTAATTGTATATATTTGTATGGCCCATGTTACTGTAGTGTCTGAGCACTTCCCAGTCTTTAATGCATTTATCCTCACAACACCCCTGTGAGGTAGGGAAGTACTACTATTTTTCAGATGGGGAACTAAGGCACAAGGTCACACAGGAGGTCTGTGGCACCCAGGGCCGGCTTTAGCAAGAGCGGGGCCCGATTACTGGGGGCAGGGCTTGCTGCAAGCCCTGCCCCCAGGAATCGAGCCGCGCCGCGGGGGGGACGGGGGGAGACCCGGGACGGCACCCGCGCCGCGGGGGGGGACCCGAGCCACGCCACAGAGGGGACGGGGGGGACCCGAGCCGCGCCGCGGAGGGGACGGGGGGGGGACCCGAGCCGCGCCGCGGAGGGGGGGGGGGACCCGAGCCGAGCCGCGCCGCGGAGGGGATGGGGGGAGGAGGGGGGACCCGAGCCGCGCCGCGGAGGGGACAGGGGACGGGGGACCCGAGCCGCACCGCGGGGACCGGGCCGAGCCAGAGCCGACCCGAGCCGCTGGGGCCTGCGGGAACGGGCCGCGCCTCCCCGGAGCCCTTCTCGCACCCCCACCCCAGCTTACCTTGTGCTGCTGGCCCGCCCCTCCTTCTTTTCAGACTTCCCGCGAATCAGAGATTCGCGGGAAGCAGGGGAGGGGGAGGGGCGTTCAGGGGAGGGGAGGAGGGGCTGGGGAAGTGAGCTGGGGGCGGGGTTGATAGCTGCAGCGCGGGGCCCTCTTGGCGCGGGGCCCAATTCAGCCGAATCGGCTGAATCGGCCTAAAGCCGGCCCTGGTGGCACCTTATCTACTGCACCATCCTTTTTTGTAACCATCATCTCTAGAAACATAAGTTAGCCGGGGGTGGGGGAAAGGAGAGAAATCTTAGATTCTGGTGCATAGTTCTGTGGCAAAGGGTTGCCAAGTGGCAGATGCCATTTGAAATTCTTCAACCACACATTGTGGAATAAACAGGATCCACCCTTCTTAAGAGTGATACCCTGGAAGTTGCACACATGAATCAAGTATGTATATGATCCTAAAATGTGTTGTATAGTAGCTTAATTTGTTTGGATTTTTTTTCATATCCATAGAAGTACTAAAACCAGGCAATTCAACTTCAAACATCTCTTATTTGTACTCAGTTTAAACTTGACACTCACGTTTTTTTCCTTCTCTTTCCCAAAGCTCATAATTTAAGGGAAGAGCATCAATAATAAGTACATAAGATGGCAGAACACAAACCCTAAAAGAAATAGCAGGACCTTCTGTCTCTATTTTGTTTTCCTTTATGATATTTTGTTTTATTAATAAGGCTAGATCTAGATTCATGACAAAATAAGAAAGCTATTTCCACTGAAACACACAAGTCTTCGTTAGACATCAAATATAACTAATATTTGGTGTCATAAATATTCAGAACATTTGTGTCTTAGACACTTTAGAATCCATTCCAAAGACTTTGGCTATGATTCTTATTTATTTTCTTATATCACATTGAACCAGTTGAAGAGGATTTCCCCCCACACTTTCCTTTGGGAAAAATCCACCTAGTTTTGCAGGCGATTTAATCTTTTGAAACCTCTTTTTCTGGCTGTTGGATAAACATGTCCCATAGTGTATTTTACATGGATGCAGAACAATCACCCATCTTCCGGTGCACCCGTGCAAAGTTCACTCCTATTTATCACGTGATTCACTGTGACCACAGGGAATCCTTGTGTGGTGGCCGAATGTAGGACACTCTGTGGCCATGTCTACGCTTATTGGAGATCAATGTTGCTGTGATCGATGCAGCAGGGGTCGATTTAGTCGGTCTGATGAAGACCCGTAAAAAATAGACTGCAGAGTGCTCTCAGGTTGGCTCCGGTACTCCACCAGAACGAGAAAAATCATAGAATATTAGGGTCGGAAGAGACCTCAGGAGGTCATCTAGTTCAATCCCCTGCTCAAAGCAGGACCAACACCAACTAAATCAGTGGTTCTCAAACTTTTGTACTGGTGACCACTTTCAAATAGCAAGCCTTTGAGTGTGACCCCCCTCCTTATAAATTAAAAACACTTTTTAATATATTTAACACCATTATAAATGCTGGATGCAAAGCAGGGTTTGGGGTGGAGACTGACAGCTTGTGACTCCACCATGTAGTAACCTCACGACCCCCTGAGGGGTCCTGATCCCCATTTTGAGAATCCCTGAACTAAATCGTCCCAGCCAGGGCTTTGTCAAGCTGGGCCTTAAAAACCTCTGAGGATGGAGTTTCCACCACCTCCCTATGTAACCCATTCCAGTGCTTCACCACCCTCCTAGTGAAATAGTGTTTCCTAATATCCAACCTAGACTTCCCTCACTGCAACTTGAGACCATTGCTTCTTGTTCTGTCATCTGCCACCACTGAGAACAGCCTAGCTCCATCCTTTTTGGAACCCCCCTTCAGGTAGTTGAAGGCTGCTATCAAATCCCCCCTCACTCTTCTCTTCTGCAGACTAAATAAGCCCAGTTCGCTCAGCCTCTCCTCGTAAATCATGTGCCCCAGCCCCCTAATCATTTTCATTGCCCTCCACTGGACTCTCTCAAATTTTTCCACATCCCTTCTGTAGTGGGGGAACCAAAACTGGATGCAATACTCCAGGTGTGGCCTCACCAGTGCCGAATAGAGGGAAATAATCACTTCCCTCGATCTGCTGGCAATGCTCCTACTAATACTGCCCAATATGCCGTTGGCCTTCTTGACAACAAGGGCACACTGCTGACTTACATCCAGCTTCTTGTCCACTGTAATCCCCAGGTTCTTTTCTGCAGAACTGCTACTTAGCCAGTTGGTCCCCAGCCTGTAGCGGTGCATGGGAACCTCATCAGATTTCTTTTGGCCCAATCCTCCAATTTGTCTAGGTCACTCTGGACCCTATTCCTACCCTCTAGCGTATCTACCTTTCCCCCCAGTTTAGTGTCATCTGTGAACTTGCTGAGGGTGCAATCAATCCCATCATCCAGATCATTAATAAAGATGTTGAACAAAACTGGCCCCAGGACTGACCCCTGGGGCACTCCACTTGATACGGGCTGCGAACTAGACATTGAGCCATTGATCACTACCCATTGAGCCTGACAATCTAGCCA
This sequence comes from Chrysemys picta bellii, assembly GCF_011386835.1. Taxonomy (NCBI): domain Eukaryota; kingdom Metazoa; phylum Chordata; order Testudines; family Emydidae; genus Chrysemys; species Chrysemys picta. Next base: position 31,814,115 of record NC_088800.1, on the reverse strand, counting down.
GCTTTCTATCCACCTTACAGTCCATTCATCCAATCCATACTTCTTTAACTTGCTGGCAAGAATACTGTGAGAGACCATATCAAAAGCTTTGCCAAAGTCAAGATATTTCACACACACCACTTTTCTCATATCCACAGAGCCAGTTATCTCATCATAGAAGGCAATCAGGTTGGTCAGGCATGACTTTCCCTTGGTGAATCCATGTTGACTATTCCTGGTCACCTTCCTCTTCTCCAAGTGCTTTAAAATGGTTTCCTTGAGGACTTGCTCCATGATTTTGCTGGTTACTGAAATGAGGCTGACCAGTCTGTAGTTCCCCGGGTTCTCTTTCTTCCCTTTTTTAAATACGGGCACTCTATTTGCCTTTTTCCAATTGTCTGGGACATCCCCCGATCACCACAGATTTTCAAAGATAATGGCCAATGGCTCTGCAATCACATCAGCCAACTCCCTCAGCACCCTTGGATGCATTAGATCTGGCCCCTTGGACTTGTGCATGTCCAGCTTTTCTAAATAGTCCTTAACCTGTTCTTTCACCACTGAGGGCTGCTCACCTCCTCCCCATACTGTGTTGCCCAGTGCAGCAGTCTGGGATCTGACTTTGTCTGTGAAGACTGAGGCAAAAAAAAGCATTGAGTACTTCAGCTTTTTCCACATCATCTGTCACTAGGTTGCCTTCCCCATTCAGTAAGGGTCCCACACTTTCCCTGACCACCTTCTTGTTGCTAACATACCTGTAGAAACCCTTCTTGTTACCCTTCACATCCCTGGCTAGCTGCAATTCCAATTATGCCTTGGCCTTCCTGATTACACCCCTGCATGCTCTAGCAATATTTTTATACTCCTCCCTAGTCATCTGTCCAAATTTCCACTTATTGTAAGCTTCCTTTTTGAGTTTAAGCTCACTGAAGATTTCACTGTTAAGCCAAGCTGGTCGCCTGCCATATTTGCTATTCTTTCTGCAAATCAGGATGGTTTGTTCTTGCGCCCTCAATAAGTCTTTTTTAAAATACAGCCTTTCAGCAAGGTAAGTCGATGGGAGAGCATCTCCCATTGACGCAGCGCGGTGTAGACACCTCAGTAAGTAGACCTAAGCTACGTCAACTCCAGTTATATTATTCACGTAGATGGAGAAGCGTAACTTAGGTCAACTTACAGCAGTAGTGTAGACAAGGCCTGTGTGACAAAGACCCAAAATGAGGGAGACAAAAACATTTCACATGGGAATCTTAAACTGCTGTGGGATTCGTTCCTCTTGTGTAACTAACACTTTCTGTAACTGCAGTGTAACAAGATCTCCTCAGACCCTTCCTCTGCCGTAGGTTCTCCCCCTTGTGTAAGCCAGCTGGCCAAGTCATTGTGTCAGTATTGCTTTCCTTTCTCCAATGGATGCAGTTAGTGTTCTAACACACACACGGTTCAACATCGAACAAGACAGGTAAGCCTCAGAGGGCTTCTGCTGCCTTCACAGCAGGTATCTCCAGCCAAATCTTCTGAGGCAAAGGCTTTATCCTTGCTTACCTGTCTTGATTGATTTTGAGCTGTGTTTGTGTTTGAACACTAACTGCACCCCTTGGAAAAAGCCAGGTCTCTTGCGAGAGTCTCTAATACCCTGTAGCTCTCCCCCATAAGTGTTGTTGGCCTTTATCTGACCAGCTAGGAGGCAGCTAATTAGTCACAGGTGAGGGCTAAGCCCAGCTCTCTTAAAGGGCCACCTTACCCTGTAACACTTGGGGCCTATCAACACCGCAAGTTATTGCGCTGCAAACCAGGGTATGAAGCTACAGTGGTGGCTTGCGGCACAGGAACAACCAGTGTGGACACTGCCAAAGTCCCAAAGAGTGGCTTCCAGGACTTTTGCTGTGCTGCAGCAGTGTCCACATGGGATGTTACTGTGCGGCCAGCTGGTGTGCTGTAGGTGGACACCCTCGCTTGCAGTGCAATAACTCATGTAGACAAGCTCTCAGTTTCATGACTCTCTGATGTAAACCATTTTCAATTATAAAAGTGAGAGGACAGCAAATTTGTGTGGGATTAAAATGAGTGACTTTCCTCCAAATGAGGGAATTTAGGAGTATGGATGAAGCTATAGTCTGTTGGCCTTACAAAGTCCGCAATAGCTGTGGACGTGCAAAGACAGGATGACGAGGGGGGTGGGGGGGTGCGATAAGGACTTGGTTTTACACAAAAGCCCAGCTTCATGTTAAATGAGTTGCCGTAACCCATGAGGAATCTTATAGGAGTTAAAGCTGTTTCTTTGTTACCAGCTAGATCTTGAAGAGCTCTGTCTAAATTTAGATAAAAAGAAAAATAGATGAAGAGCTTGAGATGAAAAATGTTGGCAAAGAGTAACTAAAACATAACCCCCCCCCCAAAAAATAGCTCTGAACACTTTAGGGTTTTTTTGGGGGTGGAATTCCATGTTCTTCTCAAAGCCTGTGAAACATCATAGCAGTTGTAAATAGGCCAGTCCCAAAGAGATTGCATGTGCACTAAAGGGAAGGAGATGATTTGCTGCATCATTTTAGTATGTTTGATTTATCACTAACAAATGGAACTTTGACGGTGTCTTTGAACAAAATGATTTTATATGTAGTAAGCCCAAGATTTGGCATCAAAGTCACCCTTCACTTTGTATTACTTACAGTATTTTCACATTGTAAGACCATAGCCAAGTTGTTAGCACTAATGAAAATTCATTTTGTGCTTCCTTGTGAGATGTATTATTAATATGCTATTATTAAAATAGAGAATCCAAAGCAGTTATGACAAAGAATGAACCAGAGAAACAAAACATTTAAAAAAAAATCACACCACTGAGATGTGCCCCCCCAAAAAAGTCTATTTTTCCTAAGCATAGGTTTACAAGAATGGCTTAAAGGTAGCAATGAGATTGATAAACCTCCCGGGCTCAGTTTGAATATGCTAACTCTGCTCCCACTGAAATCAATGGGAGTTTTACCATTAACTTAAATGAGAGTGCAGAGTCAGAACAATGTTGAACAGTTTTGAAGCTCCCACCGGAGATGCTCATCTAACTTTATCTCAGTTAATGGAACCGTTGAACTTATAAAATTAAGGCCTAATACTGTTCCCACTGAAGACAATGAGAGGTCTCATGCTAACAGAATTTGTCTTCAGTATGTCAGACTTCAGCTGCAGTACTTCGAAAAGAACCTTTACAGCAATATTGTGAGTTGATTTCCAACATTGGGTATAAACCATTACACAGTGAATTTAACAAGCAAAAGATGAGGTTACAGCAGCCAAGGATAAGTCTCTGTCATTTATTTTACACAAACAAGTCATATCTACAGTTGACAACTTTGTATTGGCAATAGCTTGGAGACTTCCAAAGTACAAGTAGGTAGACGTCACCCTTGCCTAGAGATCAGAATCATCTAAGGGACTCAAAAGTGCAAGTTTATTTGGAAAACAAACAAGCAAAAAAAGGATCTATTTTAAGGCCACATTTTTCAAGCCCAGTTGATTGTGACTAAGTTATGTGCATGATACTTTGTATGCATGTATTGGATATTTGCATGTGTAATTTCACAGCATGCAACAGTATACATGCACCTCTGTTTGACAGTCTTGTCCTGCATGACTTGAAACAAGCCCACATTCTCATGCTCAAGGTAGGAGCTTATGAAGGACTTGAATGTTTTGCTAAGCAGTTTACTGTTTGCTCAAACCACCTATTTCTGGTCAAAATGGCCGTTTTGGGGAGTCGCCTCCACACAATCAATGTGGGTCAGCAACAGACAGCTCTGACTATGCAGACCTTTTGGAGGGTGAGTCAGTTCAGGAAGAATGAAAGAAGATTAATTAGGAGCAAGGATTCCTCATTCTATAACAGAAAGCGAGTAACTATATGCAAAAAGAAGAACAGGAGTACTTGAAGCACCTTAGAGACTAACAAATTTATTAGAGCATAATAAATCCCCATAATAAATAAATAAGCATAATAAATAAATAAGTCTCTAAGGTGCCACAAGTACTCCTGTTCTTCTTTTTGCGGATACAGACTAACACGGCTGCTACTCTGAAACTATATGCAGTGTAGATACTATGGCAAAATGTGACATGAACAGTGGAGAGTGCTCCGTGGCCCAGAGTAGTATCCTGATCCTTATGTATTCTTTCTAGGAAACAAAGTTTCAGGTCAGTTACCTTCCAGTCTTCCTATTGGAAGAGGTGGGGTTGCATAGTTTGCCCCTCCCCTTCCAGATAAGAGGCTGGGGACTTTGACCTCAGGTGTCCTGTGATCGCCAGGGAAATCCCACAGGTCTCAGACACCACCATGGGGCTGGGGCTTTTGCACATCTCGGTAGGACCCCCTACAACCCTTAGGGGTATTCCCAAAGCAGAAGAGGAAGCCTTTGGACAGGAGAAATGTTAGCATGTACTGCTGTATCCTCAAAAGCTTGGAGTGGAAACTGTGCAGCAGATAGTGCTCATCCTCTTCTATTGGTGTCCTCTGCTCAGCCATGCCACCTCCATAAGTACAAAGCCCTGCTCCAAGACAATGGGATCAGAGGAGCTGATTTGGACTCAGGAATGGAGGAATACCTACTGGCACTAACCCAAGACTATTCCCTTGAGAGATGTTTCTTTGCTTTAAAAAAAAAAATCCAAGCCTGACTGTGAAACAGTCTCTTATTTTCTGGCCTATTTATGTCATAGGATCTTACAGAAAAGAAGAGAACCTCAGAGAGATTTCTAATATTTTAAGAACAAGAAAACAGCCCTTTAAGACCCATGTATGGCCCTTAACACACAAATCAAGAGGCATGTATGTCTCTTGTTTTTTTTCCCCCGTAGTAATGTTTTGGGGAGGGCATTTGATCTAGCAGTTCAGTCAGTCTGAGAGCTCGGACCAGTTCTTTTTCACTTTTGAGATGTATTTTGTTTTATAATTCATATCTGAGACCAGTTAGGAAGAAAACACTGTTCTGTGATGTGCAATTCAGAGACTTAAATCACAGCTGGAGAAAGCTGACCGTGGTTTGACTGCCATAGGTGGAACGGGTTTTGCTTTCTGAGCTGGGCTGGATTATGACATTCTAAGGCCCTAAGCTATGTTAAGAGACCCCATAACATAAAAAAATCTGTATTATTTTCACAGAAAGGACATTGAATATATAAACACAAAAGCTTTATATTTGCATATATAGAAAGGCAAAGTTGTGAAAATAGAATAATAATCTAACTAAAACATGTCTTGTAATATGCCTGTTTGCATTCTAAAATAGTTTCAAATTAACATTTTCATCTATGATTTCTTAATTAGTAGATATGAAAACTTTATATCTACAGCAACACAAAAGCAGTTAGTTACACAGACCAGTTTACTTACTGCAGGTTGTACTGCTTCCATTATGTTTGTTTGCACATCACATTAATTTTAACACTGAAATTTAAAAGATTTTCTTTTGTGATTTTTGGAGAGCAAAGTCATTGATGATGTCCTCAAATGATAAACTACAGCGTTTAACACTTTCAGTGCACAGAATACTTAGGGTAGATAGCTTTTCTTGCAGCATTTTCTAGGTAGACATCACTCTTTGTGTTCACTTCTCTATCCTCTGCCTCCCCCAGGACCAATAATAAATCTCGAGTAAACACCTCAGACACAGAGTGACAACAGGCAATATGTGCAGTGCGAAAGAGAATTTACCAGAAAAAAGTCTGGTAATCTCTATTCAGGCATTGAGAAAGTGAGAAAAACTAGCCTATATTCACGCAAATATAATGAATGTTATAGGCTTTAATAGCCTAAACATCATATATGCACATAGTTTGAAATAACTTGCTCACCAAGTACTCAGAATATTTAGAAATATATGTATATCTTCCTTCACTTCTCTAAATACCCTCCATTTATCCTTTCGTCAGCACTCTCTGATATTTACGGTGAAGGTTCCTGAAACTGACGGAGGGAAGCCAACACAAATTTATCCTCCTCAAGGTCCACTTGACCCAAGTCCATAAGACAATCACCTGCAAACTCAATCACGTGAAGCATGGTTAGCGCATGAACCGGAAAGTGGCGTGCGCACTAAAATACACAATTGTACGTAAGTACAGATCAAAAGAAGACGAACACACTAACACTTAAGAAAATGAAGAAAAACAGGACCAAAGGCACTATACAACTGAATGTGCTGGACTATAAACCAAAGATGGCGGCCTTCCATCTATTACCAGCCAAGGGGGACGCTATACATGACATCACTCGTACCACGAGTCCGATACAAGTATGAGGTTGGTAGGATTACTTCACGACACTGTCATCTCCGACCTACATTTTTCCCAAGTTTTATCGGCAGTGAGATTATTTATTTAAATAAGTTATGAAGGCACAGTCAGAATTTTACCAGTAGTAGCTGGCCAACAAAACGCTGCATTAGGAGACTGATAGCAGACTTATTAATAGAAATACTAATTTTACAAGTGCAATTATCTTTTTTTCTCAGCCCTGACCTCCCACCTGTCAATAATGAATAATTAGTGAAGGGTAAGGTGGCATAAGGGTATTTCTGTAGCCAGATATGTATATTTTTGTCATATTTGAACAAAAATGTCTATATTTAGAGAGACTCTTTTTCCCCATATCTCCTTTATCAACCATTTCAAATTTTATCAAAATCAGAGTCAGTTTTTCTTTTTTTAGAGGCCCCTCATATTGCGAGGTGCTCAGATGTAGCTTAGTTATTTTATGCCTTAATCCAGCCCTGTTTCCAAGAGTGCCTCCATCTGAACATTCAGTAAATGCCTTTGGTGATTCCTCTGTGATGACTGATCTCAAGTTCATGGAAGCATTTCAGAGTAACTTGGGCCTGACAGATTTAGTAAAACACAGGCAAAGATAGTGGATATTTTCTGGTTTTAAAAAAACGAATCCTCAAACGCAGGGCTGTGGCAGCAGAGCCTGGTGATGTGACAAAATGAATACATAAAGGCATGCATGGTCAAAACCAATATACGGCAGTGGGATTTTCAATATCCTAAAACAACTTACAGGCAATGCAGTGAACAGCTATTGGCCTTCATTCAACCCCCACAGGTGCAAAGTGCAGCAAGATAGCTGTGCCACTGGAGGGATTCACCCCAGGGGACAGCAGATGGGGGTAATAATGCTTCTTGGGTAGGGCTGTCGGAGGAGGAGAAGGGCCACTTTATGCTCCATCCAGGTCTCCCTATGATGCTGATGCAGTGAATAAGTTCATTTCCTCCATGGTCTGGTTCTGCCCCCTCCCTGGCGGGCCGTACCACTTTCCAGGCTGTGTTGTCCAACTCTGACCATACTCCGGCAGAACAGGAGTTTCTGAGCCATTTGTCCAGCCCTACTTTCTGCCTGCTGGGGGTAGAATGGGGATGGGATGTGCTCAGTCTCACTGTATCTGATTCAGAACAGGCTGAGCAAAGCCTACCCTGAGAATCCTTCACTGGCCTGTTATTACTGATGCTGCCTGCAAATGATTGCTTGCACCCACCCATGTGATTCCTGCTCCCAAGGCCAGCTCTATACTAGAGAAGATTTGTCGGTATATGTCAAAGCTATAAAGGGAAGGGTAACAGCTCTCCTGTGTACAGTACTATAAAATCCCTCCTGGCCAGAGACTCCAAAATCCTTTTACCTGTAAAGGGTTAAGAAGCTCAAGTAACCTGGCTGACACCTGACCAAGGGACCAATAAGGGGACAAGATACTTTCAAATCTTGGCGGGGGGGGGAGGCTTTTGTTTGTGCTCTTTGTTTGGGAAGTTGTTTGCTCTTGGGACTAAGAGGGACCAGACATCAATCCAGGCTCTCCAGATCTTTCTGAACAAGTCTCTCATATTTCAAACTTGTAAGTAAACAGCCAGGCAAGGTGTGTTAGTTTACCTTTGTTTTCTCAACTTGTAAATGTACCTTTTACTAGGGTGTTTACCTCTGTTTGCTGTAACTTTGAACCTAAGGCTAGAGGGGGGTCCTCTGGGCTCTTTAAGTTTGATTACCCTGTAAAATTATTTTCCATCCTGATTTTACAGAGATGATTTTTACCTTTTCTTTAATTAAAAGCCTTCTTTTTAAGGATCTGATTGATTTTCCTTGTTTTTAGATCCAAGGGGGTTGGATCTTGATCCACCAGGAGTTGGTGGAAGGGAGGAGGGGAAATGGTTAATTTCTCCTTGTTTTAAGATCCAAAGCGTTTGGATCTGTATTCACCAGGGAATTGGTGAAGAGTCTCTCAAGGCTACCCAGGGAAGGGAATTAGCATCGAGAGTGGTGGCAGCGGACCAGATCTAAGCTGGTAGTTAAGCTTAGAAGTTTCATGCAGGCCCCCACATTTGTATCCTAAAGTTCAAAGTGGGGAAGCAGCCTTGACACTATAGCTATACAGCAATAGGCAAACCCTTCTAGTGAAGATGCATCTTTTGCCGGTATAGTTTATATTTGTTCCCCAAGCTATACCAGAGAAGCACTTTCCTGCCTGTATAACTGCACCTGCACTTGCCAGTATAGAATGTGGAATAAATCCACACACCCTGACCTAATTGTTCTACTGGCAAAAGTTTCTAGCATGGATCAGGTCTAAGATTGTCAGGTTTAATGTCATTAACCTACCTCTGCTTTAGGAGCTTGTCACCACCTCTGCTGCCTACTCTCTGTGCCCATTATCACAAAGACATTGATTTCAGAAGAAAAACAGCCCCAATATTGCCAGCTCTTGTGATTTTTATTGCAAGTCTCACAATATTTGATGTTTTACTTAGAACTCCTAGAGATGCATAAGGAATCTTATGGTGGTTGGTTTTTTTTTTTTTTAAGAGTAAGTTTCTAGACATCATGGTTACAGGGAAATGCTTGAAAACCTGACCCAAGTATGGAACTTTTTCAAGTATGCCTCAGTAAATATAGGCCAAGCTATCTTACTACTTTGAGAATAGTCTTAGTAACAATACGCATTGAAACCATATTAGCATATTTCATTGATTGCCCAACTGAGGAACTCAGCCATGTTAAAAATGGTGACAGTGGACCTCGTGCTCTTTCTTCCTCTATATCGTTATTCATTGTGGCATTTTTATATCTTCGTCTAAAGCATCTGAAACCCATTACTGTCCAGTACAGAGTACTGGGTTAGATGAACTATTGGTCAAGTGTGACAATTCCTGAATGACTGAAAATGGCCTGTGTGTCACTCTGTGGAGTGGCTCGCGACTGTGAGTGCCAACCTCAGGGTTTACTGTCAAGAAGCAGGGCAGAGACCCCAAACTGGTTTCATGTTCTATAATTAGATTTCACCAACTCAGAAACAAGTGTTAACTCTTAAAGCACTATAGCGATCTTACCATGGAGTCACAAACCATTCTCTTGGGCATTCCAGTCTATCTTACTATGCAGGCAAGGTGAACTTAGTGAGAGATGGCTGCTTTACACCAAACATCACAACAATATTCAAGTTACTCCTAGTCCCAAAGCTTGTAGTCAATCCTAGAGTAAACTATCTAAGGATATATTAACTAAGAAAAGAAATGAGTTATTACAAGGTAAAAGAAGGCAAGTATATATAAACAAATGAGTTACAGTGTATGGTTCCAAAAGATGTCAGAGTTGTACTAATCTGTCAGCTCTGAATGTCTTGTAGGGCTAACCCAGCTTGACCCTGGGGATCTCTGCTTCTGTTTTGTAGCTCTGGCCCTGGGAGAGTCCAAACAGCAAAAGAGATGGAAAATTTTCTTGTCAGCTATTTTTATTTCCTTCTTTCAGAATTCAAGCTGATGGGATGAGCCCTTTTGCACATAGCCTCTTCATGGGGGTAAAGGGCAATTAACAAAGTCTTTGTATTGTGATGTCCCACAATGGCTCATTTAGTTTTCCTAGGCCTTCTTGATGGGCAGAAATGATCCCTCCTGATTTGGTTCCCAGTTTCAGAGCAAACATTATTTACAGTTACAAAGCAAAAACTTAATTATTACCATATAGCAGGTAATAAAGAAATTATAAGTGAGATTAATGCAGGCAGCAATTTACAAGACATAATGTCTAAACACTAAACACATGGTTATAAGTCCAATACCTATCTTAACCAAACTAACACACAGGTGAAACAGACTGGTTTCCAGCAATGAATTTGTCAGTGATCAGCTGAGGCCTAAAGTTTTGGAAAGAGCTGGCGCCTGGTCTGCCAACGTTACACCATGTTGTTTAAAACAACAACATGTCTTCCATTAAGCTTACAATAGGCGGCACCACTTATGCCCAGTTAATTCCAGACAAATCATATCTCCTCCTCAGAGGCTCCAGACATGGCTCAAAATGTGAGAAGAGCCATGGCTTTGGCTCAAGCCTGGATCCAGTTATATTTATTTGTTTAATTTATTTAAATATACAAACTTTCAATAAGTGTCCATTCCAAGCTGTGGGCACTTTACATCTGTTATATTCACATTCCATGGCCCACACTATTAGTCTTCATCAACAGAGGTAAAAATCAAATAACATCCTCTCCATACCAGGCATCATTATTCCAAAACCCCCTCTCCTGCTCCCCTCCCCTGAAAGAAAATCCTCAGCCCAATCATTGTTAAGGGTTAGATACTTGGCTAGACCAAAGTGCACAGGACACAAGTTAGGGGTGGGGAGGACTCAATGATGTCTTCTTGTACTTCACTTTTGTGCTTACCTACTCGAGCTCTGTGTGCAAGGCCAGTGCCCCCAACTTCCTCATGTTAGAGCAGCCTTAGGACTGCTCTGAATAATGGTGTGTAGTAAGGGCCAAAGACAGCCTAACTCACAAGGACAGACCACAGAATCCATGTTTATGCAGATCCCCTGGTTCCAACACCTTGCATAGGTGGCTGTGGCTGCCCTTCCAGTCTAATGGTTGGGAAAACATTCTCAAGGGTCTGTGCAATCTTTTGTTCACCGGCCCTAAGCTGAGAGAAGGGGGTAGATTTCACCTCCCAACTCCTCAATTATCTGCCGCATAGAACCTAAATAGTTGGCTTTACATGACGGAGGAACTTCACAGGCATGCCAAGGCCAGAAAAGGAAAAAGTGTGAGAGGAGTCAGGAAGAAACCAAATTGTAATTTATTATGAGGTAATGCGGCACTGACCAGCATTCACTAGGTATCAGCAGAAATATGTGGCAAAATACAGAGGGGTTTGCAGCTCTCTGATACAGGTGCCATCAGCAAATGGGGTTGGCATGTGATCTACACCTCTCTGAAAATCTTGCTGAACATTTCCATATGCCATCATCCCTTGCTACAGAATCTACCATTGTGTGGTAGTGGGATGCTTCCCATTTTGCCCAGGCCTTTGTTCATGACTGAAGGGCATGCTGTGGAGTAACTTGTCTGAAGCTCACTTTTCTATCGCATTTTGGAGGTTCTTGGGGGGGGGGGTTTGCACCTTTTTTCTAAGTAGATGAGCATCTGACCCAAAGTTTGGACATTTACCCCATTTTTACCTGTAGGAAGCTTGTGATTCATACAGTGTTAGCTGAAACTACAATGGCCAAATTGTTTAGCAAAATTGTACTATCATGCACTGCTTTGCAACTGAGCTATTATAAAGCATCAGGTCCTTCCCTTGTTTACAAGGAATCCCTTTGATGCCAGTGGAGCTGCTCAGTTGAGCAGGTTTTGGTCCAAAGTTCCAAGGTTATTATTATGTTAGGTTCCAAATTTGTTATCTTAATTAAAAAATAAAGTGGCAAAAGGTCTGATTACATTGAAGACATTGGGAGTTTGGTGCTGACATCACTGGGAGCAGGAGAAGGCCCCTGCATTCTGTTGAAGCTAAGTGCATAGAATGCAAAATCAAGCCCTATATAAATGTGGTTGGTTTTGATTGCATAATTTGAAAAAAAATGCATGTAAGTTAATATTTACAAATAAGACCAGTGTTGTTGCTGTCTGTCATCATTTTAGTTGTGGGGAGTTAACATGCTTACAGTTCTCCTGCAATGTAAAATTACTCTTGGCTGTAATGTCTCTCTAAGGAGCTGCTCTAATTAATGCAAAATACTCTAGTTACTACTTAATAAATACTGAGGCTCTTCTAAATGGCACAAAATTAAGATCCTTTATTTAGCAGTGCCTATAGATGAGGACATGCGTTAACCTTTCAAACACTTGAGCATTCTCTGGCAATGGCATGTGTTATAGAGATGGTGTGAGAGAAAGAGATAACATCTGGTCTTGGGTGTCAATATTTTGCAGATCAGACCAGAATTCCATTCATGTTCTATGGTTAGTAAAGCTACCAGCAAAGGAAACAGTGCAGAAAATAAACAAATTTAAGAGAAAACTGTGCTGCAAAACGAGAAGCAAAATCCCAAGAATCAGATTTTAGACTCTTGTGGTCTGAGTTTTACTCCTCTGAAAACTGCAACGGCAGCAGTTTTGTTTTGTTAGCTGAGTTTTTATTATGTACCAACTAAGAAAATCAAAATATTAGTGTAAAATTGTTTAATAATATTAGTACCTCCTTTTTTGGCCCTCTCAATGGAGTTTATGGAGATGTGGCCTTTAGTGAGAGAATTTCTAGTTAGAACTTAAAGAGCTCAAAGTACATAGCTGTATCTCATAATGGTTGGAGATTAATTCAATATTCTATCAGACTTTTAATGGTATCATCTCTCTGTTTGTATAAGAAACAAGAGAATACAGTTCAGAAAGTATAAAATAAATCAATGATTTCCTGTATTTGAGTTTAATATTCCCTTGTGACATACACTGCAAACACACAGATAACCAATATAAATCCAGAAAAAGTACCAAAACCATCCAACCTCTGGTCATACAAGTTGAATTTTAATTCTATCTTTGAAACAAAATGCACCTGCAGTCAGTTAAATTCTAAAGTGCTTTGCTATACTTTTCCACAGACTGCGTTGCAGGTATATGACAATTATGGACTGTAATGCATGCTTCAGGACTGGCTTCTCTAGTGCGCTAAACAATGCAAACATTTTCCTTACAAACTCCTACTAGGACAGCTATATGAATAATGTGGGTGAACCTAAAAACCAGTTGCACTGGTGTGAATCAAGAGTAATGTAAAGACAGTGATAAGTTATCCTCTTGTAAATCCAGAATAAGTCAGATCACAGTCAGACCCCTGAGTATTTGTTCGCTTGCTTTCTTGTGTAAGAGGTGGCTTTCATGCAACAGTTTCCAAATCTGAGTTTTAACTTGATGAATGAAGAGGCAGTGAGGGATGAACTATCCTCAGCCAAGTAAAGCAGCAGTCCTGAGATTTGCAGCTATAGAATTGAACTATTGCCCATGGAATATATGTCCTCATGGAACTGCTATATTTCTCAGGATGCATGTAATCAGCTTTCGACCAGAAGCTGATTCACGCCCCCCCCCCCACCAATCCCTTCCTCTTTTAAACACAAGTAATATTTCCAAAACTGTATGATAGCTCAGCATGATAAATCCTGCTTGTAAACCCTGAGCCTTTTTCCCAAACCGGCGTGCCAGTGCAACTTGCACTGTAGTGCAAACAGACCCCCCCCCAAAAAAAAGAGAGAGAGCGAGAGGAAGGTAAAATGAATTTAAATTCCAAAGGGGTTTCAGAGCTGGTTTCCTAGTCCCCGAGTCAGCTATGTGTTTGTGAAAATTCAGCCTTTTTGTCTCTTAGAAAAAAAGGGCTAAATCTACATCGGTGGCCCAGTCTAGGTTTGCTATTCTTTGCATTTTCTATTCAAGTGAATGAGAGTGAATGAAGTGGCCTGGGACCCTTTATTTGATCTACTCAATTGCATAAAGTGACAGAATTCTAATATATTTGTTTAATGCTCTTCAATGGGGCTTTCACTTGCTAGCTTGCAAATGAAGCCTCGATCTGCAAAGTTTTGTCCTTTTTCTTTCTCCCTTTTTTTTTAGCAGGGGGACATATTTCATAACTTGGGCCATGGTGTGAAGTGATCTCGAGAGGAGTTTTAGACTCGAAAAGTGGGAAATAAAGAAACAGATGTGAAGTTATTGTAAATTCCTATCGTGGGCTCTGGGGCTATTGTAAACCCACTGCAGGCGGTCCAAAGCCTCTCTTTTTCATGCTATAATTGAAACATATTAATTAGATAATTTGTTGTTAGTTTAAAAGAAACAAATACAGCCCCTCCAAGGCTTCACAGCCTGGATTCTTTTTTGCTGTTTTTTTTTAAATCCACCAAGTGACAATTATATTAAGATTTAAAGATAATTCTGCACAGAAATTTACAAAGATCTAAAGCTCCCGTTCTGTGCTAAGGAGCACTTAAAAAAAAAGAGGGTGGGGGGGTGCTTGTAAAATCCCCTTACAGGGATCGCTTTGAGCTTCTTTTCACGCTACCTGGCAAGATTGCTCAAGACACGATCAGAGGCCATACTTAAAAACTGTGGAAAGAAAATAAATATTCTTTAGTGTCAGAAGGATCCGGGCTCCTTTCAATAGGGTGACTCGATCCTATTGGGTTGGAGTCTGCTCTCACAGCGGACAAAAATAAAATATACCGACTAGAATGTATCCAGACCTTTTGCATTGAAATGAAGCAAAAATCCGAGTGGCCAAGCACGACTGGGTTTTTGCTGGCTTGCCTTACACTCTGGAGTTGGAATACACTCTCCTAGTAAAAAAAAAAAGAAAAAAAAAGCTGTCTGAAATTCTGTGTCACTTACATCAAAATACACTTAGTTTAAAATTTATCAGTGGCCAAAAATAATTGCAAAGCACCCTTGAGTAAGGTCTCCAAACAAGATTCCAGCTCGGGAACCTGTGGTGTGTGTTTCATTTTTCCCCATTGTTGTCTTTTGCTGTTTTATTTCAGATCTGAGTTTATTGACTTTGGACTTGAGCCATTAGCGATTTAACAAGACAAAGCAGTAAATTCATAGGACGCTCTGAATTGCTTATTTGTTGGCATACCTTTGAGATAAGCATCTAAACCTTTACCAAGGAAAGAGCAAAAAGAATGCCTTGTGAGTTTCCTATTAAAATTTAAATCATCAGCACCCATTATGGTCTCTTTCTGGTAGCTTAATATGAAAGACGGTGCTGGACATTGCCAAGAAAACCGTGCATGTGGCAAAATGTAGTGATTGTTTACAGATGTAACAATTGCATTGAATAACATGATTAGACAAGAAAGAGAAATGATTTTAAAGGGGTTTTTTTTGCGATTCCTTTTCTAGTAGGGATTATATGGAAAACAGAATCATTTTTAAAGGTGTAACTTCTGTATGGTTTAAAATTACTCTGCAACTGTAACTAGCTGCAGTCCCATCTTCTCAGTTGAGTTCAGATTTCATCTCTGATGATTTTTTTTTAACTGTTGGATTTTTTTTTAAGAACTCGTAGGAAAATGTAGGTCATCGCTTGTTTAGGAAAAGTTTGTCGAGTTTTGTGTCCATTGATCTGGTGATAAGTTTTGAATGCTTTCTTTAGCTGATCGTGTTGATATAATCGTGGGTTGGACTTGATGAATGAGTTCAGTTGTCCCCCATCTGACAAGCTTTAGCAGCTTCATGCATTTTAATCAGCCCAATGATTCATGTATTTTCCACCTTTTTTTTTTCCTGTGTGTGGGATCCGTTCTTAAAAAAAAAAAAAAAAAAAAAAAAAAAAAAAAGTCGCAAGTGGATTAATTATACTCTACGTTAACCTTAAACTTTTGTCAAGTACCTTACTATATGTCTTTAAGGGAGATAGGGTTGTCACTATCTCTCATATGTCTACATCTATAGACCCATAGAAATGTACCTCTTTAAAACCATTTACAATGTATTCTTGCATCCTGTAGGTTCATTAGAATACAATGTCGGTTTTCTTTTTAATAAGTATTTAAGTATCTCATTGCAATGTAACTACATTATTTGAACGGTCTCGCATCTGAAAGGCTAACACACTAGTTTTATTAGATTATCTCATGAATTTGAATCATGGATTCTCAATAATTTTGTAGAATCCTTGCAAAATCCTAAAAATAAATTAAGAAAAGCACTGGAAACTCTGAAATCCAGATTTCAATGTAGTTTACCTTAATTTTCTTTGTATAAAATAATTATCTGTTGATTATAAAACATAAAGAATAATACTGTATGTTACCGTTTGTAATCTAGGTGTTTTTTTAATGTTTAGTTAATATAGATTAAGAAAGAACAATAGCTGACAATTAAAATACTTTTAAGAGGTTTAACTCAAAGATAAAATAGAATGCAGTGTTTTATATTAAGGTTTGGCAATATTTGATCTGCCTCTTGCATTACAAAATTCTAATGCTTCTAATCTTAAAAAGACATTCAGTCCTTTAAAGATGTTTTTAAGTCTGAGTTGCAATCTAGTATTTCAAAGGCTCGTTTATTGTTATAGTTATCCAAGAAAAAGTATTTATGCGTGTGTATTGTGTGCGTGCATACACACACACACACAAATATATAGGTATATAATGCACACACATATATAGGTATGAAAAGTGCACATATGTGTATGTGTACACACGTTATATATATTACATATGTTATATATACTAATGTAGTCTATGAACTGTAGCTTGATTTCCATTTGGTAGTCATGTGAGAATGACCATCTTACGTAGAAAGCTACTGTATTTTATTAAACAATTATATTTATAGATAATTCTCTTCCTCCTATGAAAAATGTATGTAGATAATCTAAAAATTGAAATATTGTATTTCCCCCTAAATTAATATTCTTATTTTCCTGGTACAAACTCTTCAAATAGACGAATAAGAAAGTAAATCTGAATTTACATATTTTAATGAGAAAATAGTATTTGGACGACTAGGTTCATAATTTAACATAGACACTTTCTTTTTCTTTTTTTCTTTTTTTTTTACTTTTGTCTTAAAACACGCATGCTGGTAACAAGAACATCAATATTTAAATGTCATGCTCATTCTGTACAAGGGAAAGAGTTAAAAAGGAATTTCTTTACAGCTGCGCTGAACACTACAACGTTTTGTTTTTGTCTTAACTTAAGCAGTTCACAACAGTTCGGTTTCCAGCAAACTACCTAAAACTAGAAAGGAATATAGCAAACAAAAGTGCATGTTACACATTTGATAATCATTCCTATTCACAGACATTTACAGTGTTCCCCAGTCCGCGCTCAGCTTGTCTGAAAAGTTCCAGCAGAAAACAGGAATACCTCCCATAGTCTGAACCTGTTGTGGTACTTCCCTACACTTCACCAGTGACTTGAGCAGCTTTACATAAGCTACCTTAGGTTGTCTGCTTGGTAGTGGATTTTTTTTAAATTATTTTCTTAAATCATAAATAAATAGCTTTTAAAAAATCGAAGTAATCAGAAGGTTAACAGACAAATTAACTCCCCCTCCCCTTCCACCTGAAAATTAAACAACCACATGACAACAGGTACTGCAAAAGAGGACCTCATTTGATTCACAGGACAGATTGAAGTTCAGTATTTACATTAGAGCAGGAGTTTTGTAAACAATATACGTTTTCAGTGTGAACGGATGTCTTGCCATTTGCATGGTTTCCTGTCCTTTTGTACTTAATACACATTATTGTATACAAATCTGTATCCACTGTGTAACTTCCCCAAAACAAACTATTCGGAAGCCAATGGAACTTTTCAGTCATAGGATGGTAACTGGCTGGCTCTCAAGTTATGGGGACCTGTTTAATACTTTTATTGTAGTGCTGTGATATGTATGGAGATGAGATAGATAGATCTATAATAGTACATGTTTCATTTTAAAAAGTAATTCACGAGGGGTTCGTGTAGATCCTGCAATCTTTAAACTCTGTGTAAAAAAATAAATTTGAAACGAAACTTAAGTGTTTCCAAAATCCAGCTGATTTGTCACTTGGAAACTGGAAACATTAATTGTTTTCACGAAGCCATCTGCAACCACTTCAAACTGTTGATGGTTTTAAAGACAGGTCGGGTGGAAGAACGTTGCTCTTCCCAGACAAAGGAAGGAAAACGGGCAAAGTGTGACAGGGTTGTCTAACTCTCCAGCACTCATTTCGGGGGAGGAAGGTGCCTTAAGTACCTTTGGAAACTTAGTGATGCAAATGGCACTTTATACACACACGGGGTGGCGGGGGGGAGGGGGCTAGACACTTTTCGAGTGTTTAAAACTAAGTTAAGGAACAACCCCCAAACCGACAGGGGCTCGAGCCATTAAACAAGGGTACGCCAGAAAGGCAAAGCGAAGACCGCTCACAGGAATAGCAAACCTCAAGTGTTCCCGCCGGGAGTTTTCTCTCCTCTCGAGGAGCAAGAAAACGCCGAGGAAAGTTGGGAGCGAGCCGCGGGCGGAGTGTCCAGGCCGGGCTGGCCGTGTCAGTGCACGGCTACCGAGTGCAGGGCCGAGGCGGGGCTGGTCAGGGTCTCGCTGGGCGTCGCGGGGCTGCTTTGGCTGGTGGCTGTCTGGGACGAGGTCGGGCTGAGCGAGGGGGGCGAGTTCGAGAGGATGGTGGGGATGGGCGCTGGCAGGGCCGGCAGGGCCGGCACCGCCGCCGGGGTGGGTTTGATGGGCACCGGGATGGCTGGCAAAGTCTGGCCCCCGTGGCACAGGGGCTTGAGGGGCACCCCGTAGGCACTGTAATCGCTGCTGGCCATGGAGATGGGGGTGGCCGTGTCTATCATGCCGGGGCTGTACATGTGGGGCCAGCCGGTGCCAATGGAGCTGCCCACCGTAGTCAACTGGTTGGGGAGCGGGTAGGCGGCCGGCATGGGCTGCATGGCGGAGAAGGCCAGCCCGCCCGGCATCTTGTACTCGCGGGCGATGATGTTCTCGATGGCGAAGGGGTGCTTGAAGCCGGAGGGCTGGGAGACCCCCAGGCTGTAGCCGGACATCTGCGGCAGGTGGGTGCCGCCGGCCGCCAGGGCGCTGAGCCGCAGCTTGGCCTGCTGCTGCAGGTACTGGGCGGCGTCCGCGGGCTTGCTGGGGGCCAGGTGGTCGGACTTGAGCACCTTGAAGCGCTTGCGGCGCCGCAGGAAGCTGCCGTTCTCGAACATGTCCCCGCAGCTCGGGTGCAGCGCCCAGAAGCTGCCCTTGCCCGGCTGGTCGGGCCGGCGCGGGATCTTGATGAAGCAGTCGTTGAAGGAGAGGTTGTGGCGCAGGGAGTTCTGCCAGCGCTGCGTGTTCTCCCGGTAGTAGGGGAAGCGGTCCATGATGAACTTGTAGATCTCGCTCAGGGGCAGCATCTTCTCCGGCGAGCTCTGGATGGCCATGGCCGTCAGCGAGATGTAGGAGTAGGGCGGCTTCTGGTCGCTGTACGTGTTCCTGCCCGGGCGAGGCATCTTCGCTGGGGACCCGCCGAGATCTGCGGAGGGGCGAGCGGGGGTAAGGCAGGGGGGAGGCGGGCTACGCTTTAAAGCTGGCCTGTGTGTGTGTGTGTGCGGGGGGAGAAGGGAGGGGAAGGGCAGGCGTGTGAGGCACTAATAAGAGACAGATCGGAGTTGATCTCTCAGGGGTAAAAACACCCAAACCCCTCCAGCCCCCGGAGGGAAAGCGATCCGCCCCCTCTCCCGAGCTAGCCACCGCGCTCAGCCGCCAAGTTACTTCAGCTGTTTCTCTGCCGGCTGGGGACCCCCTTGCAGCAGGGCAGAGAAAGGCTGGGGACCCCACCGCCCGGCGCAGGGCAGGGAAGGGGCTGGGAGGGGACCCCCCTGGAGCAGGGCAGAGAAGGGGCTGGGAGGGGACCCTCCCTGCCAGCAATGCCCACCTTAAAGTTGCTGGAAGTTGACAGTCCGCATCCGGGATGCAGCTGCGAGTCTGGTCTCCTTGCCCGATTCCTCCTGGTTCTCACTCTCCCTTTCCGGCCGCTCCGCTTAGTTTTAGTCCGAGGCGGCAGGGAGCTGGCTGGTCTGTGGGAATCCTCTCGCTCCCCTCCCTTCTCCTCGGAAGGCGGAATCAGGGATCGGGTTATTTCACCCCCAGCGGCAACTGAAACGGAGCAGGGGCTCGCTGGCTTCTCTGCAGCCGAGATGAGCTAAGTACTTGCCTCCATGTCCTTCCTCTAACCATCTGATAGTTTTATGTGGTGACATGAGCAGAAAAGACCCCTGTAGAGGCGCTTCATTAATGTGCCACTTCTTTGCTATCATATGACAATCGCCTTGGGAGGAGGGAGAGAGGGAGGAGGGTGGGCTGAAAGAAAGGCATAATCTGGTTTCATTTACACCTATTTACATGGACACCTTGGGCCAATAGGAATCATTTCCATTTGAAGACAAGGCGAGGGGTGAAAAGGCTCAGCCACCGGAATTGAAGTGTGATGGCACCCGGTAACAGTGTGCGTGCGAAGGTATGCACTAACCTTTCTGTGGACTTTGCCAGGGAGCTTAGTCTGCAATTCACACTTACAAATGGAGCTGCTGAGCAGTGGGATGTTTGACATGGAAATTGCTTGGCTGGGGTATTCTGTTTGTTCTGCATTGTTATCTGATTTGTATTGTTGGCTAACTCAAGGCAAGGCTTTTTCCTTTAACGAGAGACTTTCTCTTTGCCAAGTCAAACGGAGCCCAAGCCTGGTTTCTTAAAGGCTGATGAAAATGCAGTGTTGGGGTCCGACTCAACAAACATGTCGAAGTTTTCATTATTCCCTGAAATTTAAAAAGGAGTGTTTGTTTTGTTACCACCAACGTTTTGGTCTTAACAAAGTTGTGGTCATATTGAAAAGAAAACACCATGGGTTATTTTAGATATCGGAGAGTCTGATTTATGTAAATTGCCTCTCAGTTTGATTTCAGACCTGTGGCAATTTTACTGGATCCCAGGCGATACCAGTAACAGCTGTGACTGTAAAAACAATGTTTAATCATAGTTCCTGTCCTAACCAGGCAAACATCCTTCACACCAATGTATGCAGGACTGTTTAAGAATTGGATTATTTATCCCCTCTACCTTGTTAACATGTTAAATATGGTTTAATCTCCAAGCTAGCACAACTCGAAGCGTTCTGTAATGGAAACGTGCATTTAGAGATAAATAATGTGCTGATGTCTGTGTGCATTGTGCGTGTCTATGTTTATACACACAAGTTGTATGTGGATGTATATATTCACACACACACACAATGTGTTATCCAAATCTTAATAATTACGTTACAGTATGTTGCATGGTCCCGTCTATTAAGGGCCCGATCCTGGAAACTGTACTCAGATATGCAGTTGCATTGAAGTCCACGGGTGAACTCAGGACATTAATGCTGCAAGATCAGGCCCAAAAGAATGTCTAGGCGCCTGTCATATGTTAAGGAAGTTGTATATAATGTATGTCACCTCTGAGCAATGATAAAAGATGGACACAGTAGGTGCAAGCCATGGGCTATGTGAGAAAGATCCTTTGTGGTGTAAAACACACACATCACACACACATATTTCGGAGCTGGTCAATAACTCACCAAAACGTAACTTAAACACGAGGAATTTAGGAGATTAAACAATGTCATTAATATTGAAATGGTTGCAGAGTCTGAGCGCGCCCGCTTGAGATGCAAGCACACGTTTTTCAATATTAACAGAAGTACTTGAAGAAAAGAAAAATGTCACCTTCTTAATTCAGCAAAAATAAGTGAGGGGGGAGGGGGAGCGCCTGCTGTCCGTCTGTCTGCACGCTGCGATCTGCTGAGAGATGCTCTTTACTACATGGGAATGACTAATCCTGAGACCGGTGGAAAGTTACCGCCGAGCAAGCCTCCCTGAATACTTGCAAGAGTTGTTGAACGCTCATTTCATGCTACAACTGGACGCAAAGCGTTTAAGTTTGTGCTTCCCCCAGTTCAAGTCGGGCTGGACGAGTTCCCTTCTCTGGAAGCCGACGAGAGAATAATGTAAAACTAGTTGTATTTCTAGGGGTCCAAGGAGTGTAATATTTCCTTACTTTAAAACAAAGCCAGCTGTCCTATCCTCCCTACAGAAGACTCTTTGTGCAGAACTCGGGGACGGGCTGTTCAGAGTCAATATTCTTAGTGTTCTCAACACTTAACCCGTCTTGTTTCATTAACAAACTATGAGCTCTTCAATGGCTCCTTTAAATTGCGGGGGGGGGGGGGGGGGAGAGACTCCCAAGCTCCAAACTTTTTTTGGAGTGGGAGGAGATGTAATGATAAATGTTCGCTAGAGTTTCGGAGAAACTGCCCTGTGAAATGAGCCAAAACTCCTCCTCTAGCCCCTTGGGACAACCAAGGAGAATTCCTGTCTTCCCCTTCCCCCTAGTTTCCAAAACCATTTTTTTATTCTTCTTATTACAATCCACGGTTTGGTTTTGTCCCAGAGGAACACTGTCAAAATCATTACTCCGAGGAAACATCGGACTAATTAAAAACACGAATCCAAAGGGGGACAAATATTTTTGCCCGATCCCTTTTTCCCCATAAACCTATAAAGATCCAGAAAAATCGATTTCTGCTATCACGTGTTGCTCCGAGTACAAACGATGTGTGTTTTTGAGTGGCCCGATTTTTTTAAGGGTAAAGGGATCTCACAGGAGAAGAGGTAAGGGGTAGGCGAGTGATCTCCTTAATTAATACAGAAGTTTTGTCC
The DNA here is from genome assembly GCF_011386835.1 of Chrysemys picta bellii. Classification (NCBI taxonomy): domain Eukaryota; kingdom Metazoa; phylum Chordata; order Testudines; family Emydidae; genus Chrysemys; species Chrysemys picta. The sequence goes on along the minus strand of NC_088800.1, from coordinate 31,791,584 downwards.
CATGTTCAGTGTCAAACAAATGCTAGTCTTGGAAGAGACGCCCGCGCCCCCCCCGCCCCAAAATGAAGGATTTAATTGTAATTTACAGGGTGTGCGTTTCTCGTTTAAAACCAACATTGGGGAAGGGGGAGGAGGGCGAGAGGGGCTGCTTGCAAAGTGAATCAATGCCCATTGTGCGGAAAACCAAAACAAACAGACGCTTTTTTGAAGCCTAATTCAAATAAGGAGCGGAGGGGAAGTGTTGGGAAAACTGTATAAAATACACATAAGTCAATTATATCAATGTGCAAACCCAATGGAAATCTATTTCGTGCAATAGCCATTCACTGTTTCCATGAAGCCCACCCTGGACCACCTTTCTGCATGGAAGGTTCGCAATAGCCTCCTTTCCCACAAGCAGGACCACACACGTTTCCCGATTTGGTAATAATTTATGCTAATTTTCCTCCATAAATCCACAATTCGCTTCAGTGGCAAGCAGGGCTGTTGAGAGAGAAAAAGGAGACAGAAAAGTGA